>NW_023501022.1:0-2400000 GCF_013390195.1 Colletotrichum siamense
ACCCTAACCCTAACCCAACCTAACCCTAACCCTAACCCTAACCCTAACCCTAACCCTAACCCTAACCCTAACCCTAACCCTAACCCTAACCCTAACCCTAACCTAACCCTTTCCTTTCATCTATCCCTAACCCTTTCCTTTCATCTATCCCAAACCTTGTTCTTTTATTCTATCCCTAACCCTTTCCTTTTATCTATCCCTAACCCTTTCCTTTTATCTATCCCTAACCTTGTTCTTTTATCTATCCCTAACCTTCTTCCTTTCTCTATCCCTAACCTTTTCTAATTCCCCTGTCCCTAACCCTTTCCTGTTGCTCTCTCTCTATCCTCTCTTACTCCTAACCCTAAACCCTCTTAAAACGCCTTTACTATCTAAATTCCTGTTTTGTATTTTCCCTTGTCTCTGCTTCGCTCCTGCTTTGTCTCTATCCCTCTAACTCTTGCTTTGTCACTAACCTCTTTGCTATATACTAACCCTACCTTTTTTTTTTCTCTTCCTTCTTCTTTCTCTCTCTTGCTCATCCTTTATTCCTTCCATCTGTATCTTTCTCCTCCTAATTCTTTCCCTTGGACCTCTGCTTTAATTCTCGTTCGTCCTTTATATTGTAAACTACCCCCTTCTAAACCTTACCTCTTCCTTTCTACTATCTCTTCCCTTTTATATCTTCACGCCTTCTCTTATCCTGAACTTATACTTACGGTTTACCTTACTATATTTTTATCTACCTCTTTTAAACTTGAACTTGTTGATTATTTTTACTCCCTTTCTTCCCTAACCCTTCTGTCCTTATGTACTGAAATATTCTCCTTGCGATGAACTCCTTACTTTGATATCTCCTCTATCTACTTATTATCAACCCCTCCCCTATCCTAAACTGATTCCCCTGTACTCCTGCCTACTGGTAAAATGTGTCCTGCTTCCCCTTCTTACCATGCCCCTGACCTTATGATAAAATGGTTGTCTTTGGAACCTTATTCGGCTTGTTCTGTGTTAATTTATCTGGTGCTTACTATTCCTCTATATCTTGGTGTTATATAATCTGTATATATTATGAACTTGGAATTCTCTATAATGCTGCCCATCCACTTGTATCTGAATGGGAACTTTTGACTCTGGCTTTGGACTGGAATCTCTCTCTCTCTCTTATTTATGCCTGCTTATACTAACTACCTTACTTTATTAATATAAACACCCCTCTTGTTTTTCCTTTACTTTATCCTTAACTTTTATCCCTACTCTATTTTGAACTTTTTCTCTACTCTAACTCTTACTTTTATTTCTGCTCTGTTTCTAACTTTCTATTTCTACCCTATCCTTAACCCTTTTCTTTTAACCTATCTCTAACCCTCTTCCTTATTCTAACCTTTACCTTTACTTCTGCTCTAACCCTAACCTTACTCTTTTAACTTATCCCCTACCTTGTTCTCTACCCTATCCTTGACTTTTATTTTTACTCTATTTCTAACTTTCTATTTTCGCCTTGTCCCTTACCTTTTCCTTCATTCTAACCCTCACTTTTATTTCTGCTTTACTTCTAACCCCTTTCCTTTAACCTATCCTTTATCCTTTTCTCTGCTCTAATTCTGCCCTTTATTTCTGCTCTATCCCTAACTCTTATTCCTGCTCTATCCCTCACCCCCTTTTTCTTTTACTCTATCCTAACTTCTAATCCTGCTCTATCTCGAACCCTTTCCTGTTGACATATCCCTAACCTTAACTTTGTACGATCTCTGACTTGCTTATGCTCTCCATCTGTGGGTTGCTATATGAACCTTCCTCCTTCTTTCTTACCTAACTCTGTTTACTTATTATTCCTCCTTGTTATCCTGTCTGTGTATGTTTCCTTTCTCCCTCTAACTCCTTTCTTCCCTTTCCTACTCTATTATATATATTAACTATCTACCTTATGAATCTGCTATCTTTCGTTTGTTACTTATTAACTTCTCCTCTCTTACTTACTCTTCTAACCTTTTGGTTTATAACCTTTCTCGTGGTACATAACCCTTGTTTTGTGAATAACTTATAACTCTTTTTTTACTATCTTACTCCCTTATCTCTCTCTCTCTATTTACTCTCTAATCTTCTTTATAACGACTCCTATACTCTTACGAACTCGCCTCTACGGACGAACACCTTACTACTCGGCCCTTTTGTTATACTATGCTACTATGCTATCTAATCTAAAACTGGTCCTGTTATCTTCAACTCTGTATCTGTCTATATTATGCTTATATTCCTATGTTCCCTTTTCGCTCCTCTCCTTGCCCTCTTTACTTTTGTCTCTTTCTCTGCTCTTTATATTCCTCCCGTCTTCCCTATCCCTTCTCTCCTCTCTATACTTTACCCTTCTTGCCTCTACTTTCCTCTGCTCCTTGGATCCCCCCTTTCTTGTTGCTTGCTAATTGTATGTCCCCTCTATTATCTGTTTCTTAACTCTATCCCTCCTGAACTTTGCTTTATTGCTGACTTCTATTTCTGCCCTATTCTTGACCCTTCTGTTTGCTGTATTCCTGACTTTGATTCCTACTCTGACCTTAATCCTTCTCTTTAACCTATCTCTGACCTTTACTGTGTACTAACCCTGGCTCCCCTATACTCTACCTCTATGGGCTGCTAAATGAATCTCCCTCCCTCTCTTTTACTGAAATCCGTTTTTTTACTTTTCCCCCCTTGGTCTTCTATCTGTTTGTATTTCTATTTCTCTCTGTCTACTTTCTTTCTACCTCCCTTTATCTTTAACTACTGTCTACTGTATAAATCTGCTATCTTTGGTATGTGATTCTTTAATTCCCCCTCTCTTGCTGACCTTGCTACCCCTTTTTGGCTGTAATTTTTCTCGGTGTACTCTGCTCTCTTTCTATAACAAATCTTTTACTCTTTCCTATTATCTTAATACTATTCTCTTTCCCTCTGCTTGCCCCCGAATCTGCTTTATTATAACTCCTATACTCTTACTAATTCGCCTTTGTTAACGAACCTCTTACTGTTCTGCCCTTTTGTTCTGCTATGCTATCTAACCCTAAAACTGGCCCTGAAATCTTTAACACTACATCTGTATTATATTCACGCTCTTACATCCCCTTTTTACTTCTTTTTTTTCCCTTCTCTCCGGCCCCTTTCTCTGCTCTTTCCATCCTTCCACTGTTGCCTATACCTTTTGCTGCTCCTTGTATTCCCCCCTTCTTGCTCCTTGCTCATGATTCATCCCCTCTGTTACTCTTTGTCATCTTCCACCTCCTGCTCTCTTGTGCTATTAAATCTTTCTGTGTGAAAAAACATCTGATGCTCTGTTTTCTATTATCCTTTACTACTATACTTCCCTACTCCCTACCCTAAACTGTCGTACTCCTATGTACGGCCCCTACTCGCCCCGCCTTGCCCTGCCTGATCACCCCTCTGCTACGCCCTCTACTGCCTTCTGCCACAACTGGCTTGTCAACCGGCACAACTTGCTTGACTGCACCCCTCCCCATTGGATCATCTGCCCTAACCACTTATATACCTCCTTCTCGCTCGACGCCCACTCCTCTAACCCGTCCGCTCTGCGCATCGCCCTCACCGTCTCCTCGTACACCCTCGACCCCACACCGATCGTTGCGACGGCGAACATCGTAACCATCAACCCTTGGTACTGGCATGAACCGCCCTCGACCTCCGTGAACCGCCCGCCGTCCTCGCCCAACGGCTCCCATCGCCGACACCAACCCTGCGGCAATCCGCAATGGAAACAACTGCTGAAATTCTCCATCATCCGTCCGTCGAACATGGCCTCTTCCATCTGCCTCCTGTACTGCGCCGTCCACCCCCACGCCTGCTCCCCGCGGCCTGGGCAATCGTCTAACGTGTGCCCGTCGCTCTCTCTCCGGCGTATCCCGCAATACGTGCACCGTCCCGCCCACCGCGCCAACTGCTGCTTGAACGTCTCCCCCTCCTCCCCTAACCCTGAACGCTCTGCCCTGGCCTGCCACTGGCGGAACTGCCTGGCTTGCTGACTGGTCTCGAACGCGGCCCTGATCTCTTCGTCTTCTCTGGCTCCATGTCCCTCTCTATCCCCGTCCTTGTCCCTATCCATATCTCCATCCCCGTCGTCTACCCACATCACCTCCGACGCCCTCTGCCGGCATATGTCGCATGCCTCTTCGCCCTCCTCGCACCCTGGACGGTCCACCCGCCCGTCCATGACCTCGTCTAACACAATCCGCCGGCATACCTCTCCCCTGATGTATGTCCTTGTTGACACCTCCCATCCCCCTCCGGCTGCCCTCCCATCTTTCTCTGCCTCCCCTGCCTCCTTCTCCTTCTGCTTCTCCTTCTCCTTCTCCTCCACGGCTGCCCTACTGCATATAACAACCGACCGGCTTGGCTGGCCGTCTCGCCCGGCACGCCCGCTCTCCTGGACGAAATCCCGCAACCGCCGCGGCATGCCCGCGTGGACCACCAACCGCACGTCCGGCACGTCGATGCCTAACCCCAACGCGTTCGTCGCCACGATGACGCCCCCATCGGCGCCGTCGCCCATCCTCCACGCCTCCAACCTCGACGCCTTGTCCTCCGTGCTGCCGATGCTGCTGTGGAACGCTGCGCACCCCAACGCCTCGGCCATCCGCTCGACGCCCTCGATCGTGCTGCTGTACACCACCGCCTTGCCGCGTGGCTGCTGCCGCAACCAATCCCTGACCTCCTGGCAACCGCGCTCCTCGACGGCGCTCAACTCGCCGTCCTCACCCTCCCGACCTGACCCTAACCCTAACCCTGACTCTGCCCGGCGCCTGTGGCTTGCCGCACCACGACCACGACCACGACCCCCACCCCCTGACCCTAACGCAACGACAACAACCCCATACTCGATATTCCTCCGCGTCGTCGCCTCGCGGAACACCCGCACCCGCTCCTGCCGGATCCCCGTCACGGCGAAAAACTCCCGCTCCTCCGCCGGCGGCAACGTCGCCGTCAAACACACCAACTGCGCCCCGAACTCCTGCACCGTCCGCCCCAACGCCCGCAACGCCGGCCGGAACCCCCTCGACCCATCCAACACGACGTGGCACTCGTCCAACACCACCCGGTCCAACTGCTGCCGCCGCTGCAACCGCCCGACGAAATCCCGGAATCCCTGCGTGACGGCCGACTCGGGCGTCACGAACACCACCGTTGCTGCGGCCGTGTTGGCCCGCCCGCCGCCGCGCCACGTTGTCGACGCCAACCCCGACCTCGAACACCGCGCGTCCATGTCGGTGCGCAACGCCACCAACGGCGTCACGACGATCGTCACCCCGTCCGGTGCGCAATACGCCGGCAACATGAACGACAAACTCTTGCCGCCGCCCGTGCCCGTCACCTGCACGATCGGGTCGTCCCCGCGCATGATCGACCGGATGACCCGCTCCTGCTGGCCGCGGAACGCCGCCCGCGGGTCCCCCATCATCTGCCGCAACTGCCCGCCGGCGTTGGCTAACTGCAACCGCGTGAACCGCCGCCGCCGCTGCCCTTCGAACTCCTCGTCCGCCGCCGTCGTCGCCGTCCGCCGCCGCTTGGTGGGTGCCCCGCCGCCCCGGTCCTCCGCCCCGAACCCCAACAACCGGTGCCACTGCCGGCTGACGGCCCGGAACCTGTCCCGCAACGCCGCCGTGCCGAACGGTGCCTCCTGGTACAACCGCCCGTATATCATCCCCGCCACGTGCGTGCCGTGCCCGGCCTGCAAATCCAATGCGCTGTCCTCGACGCCTATGTCGTCGTCGTTGTCGTCGTTGTCGTTGTTTTTGTCGTCTGCCCGTCCGAACGCCTCGTTCAAATACCGGTTGGCGATGGCGACGGCCATGTGCCGCCACCCGCTGATGTTGATCTTGCTGCCGACCAACCGCTCGCTGTGCTGCTGCATGATCCGCCTTGCCTTGTCTGACGTCCACAACCGTTCGTCCGTCCACGGCGCCCGGCCGGGGGTGGCGTTGGCGCTCTCGTCTGTGATGGTGTTGTCACGGGCGTCGTCGTCCTCGGTGTTGTCACGGGCGTCGTTGTCCTTGGTGTTATTGCGGCGCTCGTCGCCCCTGGTGTTATCACGGCTCGCCTCGCCCGCCGCCCTGCCCCTTACAACCACGTCGTCCGCCCATAAAAATGCGCTCTTCCGGTCCGTCTGATGGATGATGCCTCCTACCTGCTGCCAAAACGGCAACACTAACCATAAATACCACACCAACAACTCGCCGACCTCGCGCGGCAAATACCGGTGTATCACCTTGGCCGTCCCCGTCTGGCGGTAATTCTTGTGGTACGACGTGACGAAACATATCATGCCGTCGTGTGCGAACACGTTCCTGACCCCGCCGTTGGCCGTGTTGCTGTGTCTGATGCCTGCTAACTCGGGCGCCCGCGCCGGCTGCCCTGCCACCATGTGCATCAACATCCACAACCGCTCCCGGAACGATTCCAACGCCTGTCTGTATGCCTGCACCGTCCTCTCGCGGTATGGGTGGTGGCTATCGCTGCGGTTGGACGTGACCTCCTCCGCCTGTCCTGCTGCTGCTGCTGCTGCTGCTGCCACTGCCGCCGCCGCCGCCCCTCGCGTTGGGTCTAACCACGCCCGCCGCCGTGCCTCCGACTCTGCGATGCGCCGTGCGATCCACCCCTTCCCCTTGCCCACCCACGCCTCGTTGCGGTCGTCGTGTAAAAACGAATACCCCGGCCGGTCCTGGCTGTGGTCGTCGTGCATGCTGTCCCACCTGATGGCGGGCAACGCTGCTGCTAACGCTGATCGGCCTCCGTACCCATCGCCGTGCCCGTCCCTGTCGGGATCATTATCCCTATCCCCATCCCCGTCCACCACCGCCAACTGCGCCAACAACGTCCGCGCCTCCTGCGCTACCCCGTGGAACATCTCGGCCAACTCGCACACCCGCACCCGCACCCGCCGGAACGATATCCGGTCGCCGCTCCAATCCACCATCCCCGGCGCCACCGTGTTAAACCGGATATGCATCCCGTACGTGCGCGCGTCGTAAATCCAATTCATCGCCCTGGGCTCGTCGTCCGGCCGCCCGGGCATCCGCGTCATGAACCGCCGCACCTTGTCGCGCACCAAATGGAACACGCTGCTGGCCTCTTCGTACGCCGCCTCGGCCCCTTTGGTCGCCGTCAACGCCACCACCTCGTCCTTCCGCTCCAACCACGCCTGGTACACGACGAACATCTTGGCCACCTTGATCACGGCTGAATAATTCGTCGTGTACTCCGTCGCCTGGTGCCACCCGCCGTCCTCGCGGATGCCCAACACCGCCAACGCGCCGATCATCGCGCTCTCCTTTTGGCTCTGCTTGTACGGGTCCTCGATGATGGCGATGATGGCGTCCAAACACATCCTCTCGACCTCCTCCGCCTGCGCGGCCTGCCTGCTGCCGACATCCGCCTCGACACGGCTGGTGAACGCATCCCACAACGACCCCTGACGCATGGTGAACCGATACGGCGGCCGCTCGCGCTCCGGCCACTCGTCCATGCGGAACCATATGCTCACCATCTTACGCCAAACCTCCTTGTACCGCTGCCACGTGTCGTCCTCCATGCGGTTGTCGAATGGCCGCACCGGCTTCTGGCCGATCTCCTTCCGCTCCGCCTCGAACAACACGTCGTGCCCGACCTTGTGCGGTGCTGCTGTTGCGCATGCCTTGTCGGCGACGCTGTTGAACACGGCCCATATGGCCTCTAACGTCTCCTCGCCATCCTCAATTGGTCGCGTGGCCTCCTGTAACTGCGTCTTGTTCAACCCTTCCAAATCCCTCGTCCACCCGACGCGGTACAACCACCCGTTCGGCTCCAACTTTTCGTCCACTGTACTGACCTCCTCGCGCGCGTCGGCCTCGAACCGCTTCTCTTGGTTCTCGTGCAACGTGACGAACCACGCCGTGTCGTCCGTCCCCGGCCCCGATGGCTCGCTTTGAACGGCCACCCCTAACCCCCGCCCGACCTCGAACCATCCGCTTGCGGCCCGTGTTAAAAAAAAACGCTGGCATGGCACGCCTGTTGTCCACGGCAAATCTCTGACTGCCGTGGCTTTCTTGCGCACATTGCCCCCCTTCTGCCAATCATTCGCCCACCGGTGTTCTGCCCGGCAATGCTCCTGCATGTTTCGCACGCGGCGGCACACATAACGGCATGCGTGGCAACGCAAACCGTCCGCCCGGGGCGGTGCGATATGGGCAACTGGCTCGACCGTGGGGTCTGGGTATTGAAACGACTGCAAATCGGCCTGGCTGCGGATGATGCCGGGAATATCGCCGACTAATCCGGCGACCTTGCTCCTGGCCTCGGTGGGGATTGACCGATGGTTATTCCGCAAATGCGCCGTGGCTTCGTTGGCTAATACGGCGTACTGACATAATGTGCATATCAAAATGGAATACTGCGTGTTGTGGACGAATGGCTCCATCTTTGGCATGTATTGGTTACTTTCTTCTATCTACTGTTTATGACTGGTTCCTCCTGTCCTCTCTTTATAAACTCACCTTCCTGCCCCTTAATTCCATATACTTTCTCCTTGATCTACTTTCCTCCCTGCCTACGTTCCATCGCTCGGTCGGGCTTTCTGGCCTGGCTGATGGTCCTGTTATATAATTGGCTGGTTAATGCGGGGATTCGGACGACATCACAAAAACATCTACTACCCTATTCACCTATTTCTGGACTCATATCACGGAATAAAACACTGAGAACTGGGTTCCTATAATTATACCGATTGTGGCTTTAATTGCATGCTACTTTTACCTATTTTACTACGGAAAATCTCAACGGCTTCCACCTTGCTGTGAACAACGGTTTCCGCCCTTGTCTCAACGGACCCACCTAATTCCATGGTGGGGCGTTCAATGGCTTCCGACGTCAGCCATCGTGGACGTGATGTTAGCCATCGTGGACGTGATGTTAGAGTGCGCTGGCACTGAGCCCTTTTAAGTGCACCGCCCATCCTACACGGGCCAGCCACGGGCTGGGCTCGAGTCTTTCGTTGGCGACGCGGATCAGCTCATCGTGACTCGTCTTCACACGTTCTGCTTGGACTTTCCGGAGATCTCGAACGCGGTCCACCGCCTGTTGAGCCGGGCTTCTACTCGGAGCGCCTTGCAGAGACTCGTCGGCTATCTGTCCCTGGGCCACCTCGAACCATCCGCTCGCGGCCCGTGTTAAGAAAAACCGCTGGCACGGCACCCCTGTCGTCCACGGCAAATCCCTGACTGCGGTGGCTTTCTTGCGAACATCACCCCCCTTGTGCCAATCATTCTCCCATCTGTGTTCTACCCGACAATGCTCCTGCATATTTCGCACGCGGCGGCAAATATAACGGCACGCGTGGCAACGTAAACCGTCCGCCCGGGGTGGTGCAATATCAGCAATTGGCTCAACCGTGGGGTCTGGGTATTGGAACGACTGCAAATCGGCCTGGCTGCGGATGATGCTGGGAATGTTGCTGACCGATTTAGCCACTTTTCCCCTGGCCTTGGCGGTGATTGACCGATGGTGGTTCCGCAGATGTGCTGTGACTTCGTTCGCTACTACTGCATACTGACATGATGTGCATATCAGAATGGAATACTGCGCGTTGTGGACGAATGGCTCCATGTTTACCTATACGGATGGCTTGCTTTGGTCTACTACTATTAAATGATTCCTCCTGTCCTCTCTTTATAACCTTACCTTCCTGCCCCTTAATTCCGTATACTTTCTCCTTGATCTACTTTCCTCCCTGACTGCGTTCCATCAGTCGGTCGGGCTTTCTGGCCTGGCTGATATCCCTGTTATGTGATTGGCTAGTTAATGTGGGGTTTGGGACCGCATCACGAAAACATCAACTACGCTATTCATCGATTTCTAGACTCACCTTGCTGATTATCGAACTGAGAACTAGATGGTTATAATTGCCTTCATTCAAGCTTTCATTGCATCCTACTTTTGTGTATTTTACTGCGGGAAATCTCAACGGCTTCTTCACTACTGGAAAACAACGGCTTCTACCCCCTGTCTGCACGGACCCACTTATTTTTTGGTGAGGATTTCAACGGCTTCTACTTGAAGCCGTCGTTGCCAGTATGTTAGCTCATCGTGACTCGTCTTCACACGTTCTGCTTGGACTTTCCGGAGATCTCGAACGCGGTCCACCGCCTGTTGAGCCGGGCTTCTACTCGGAGCGCCTTGCAGAGACTCGTCGGCTATCTGTCCCTGGGCCACCTCGAACCATCCGCTCGCGGCCCGTGTTAAGAAAAACCGCTGGCACGGCACCCCTGTCGTCCACGGCAAATCCCTGACTGCGGTGGCTTTCTTGCGAACATCACCCCCCTTGTGCCAATCATTCTCCCATCTGTGTTCTACCCGACAATGCTCCTGCATATTTCGCACGCGGCGGCAAATATAACGGCACGCGTGGCAACGTAAACCGTCCGCCCGGGGTGGTGCAATATCAGCAATTGGCTCAACCGTGGGGTCTGGGTATTGGAACGACTGCAAATCGGCCTGGCTGCGGATGATGCTGGGAATGTTGCTGACCGATTTAGCCACTTTTCCCCTGGCCTTGGCGGTGATTGACCGATGGTGGTTCCGCAGATGTGCTGTGACTTCGTTCGCTACTACTGCATACTGACATGATGTGCATATCAGAATGGAATACTGCGCGTTGTGGACGAATGGCTCCATGTTTACCTATACGGATGGCTTGCTTTGGTCTACTACTATTAAATGATTCCTCCTGTCCTCTCTTTATAACCTTACCTTCCTGCCCCTTAATTCCGTATACTTTCTCCTTGATCTACTTTCCTCCCTGACTGCGTTCCATCAGTCGGTCGGGCTTTCTGGCCTGGCTGATATCCCTGTTATGTGATTGGCTAGTTAATGTGGGGTTTGGGACCGCATCACGAAAACATCAACTACGCTATTCATCGATTTCTAGACTCACCTTGCTGATTATCGAACTGAGAACTAGATGGTTATAATTGCCTTCATTCAAGCTTTCATTGCATCCTACTTTTGTGTATTTTACTGCGGGAAATCTCAACGGCTTCTTCACTACTGGAAAACAACGGCTTCTACCCCCTGTCTGCACGGACCCACTTATTTTTTGGTGAGGATTTCAACGGCTTCTACTTGAAGCCGTCGTTGCCAGTATGTTAGGTTGCCCACACTCTTCTTCACATTTTTAATGGGTTATCTACACTCTTCTTTATATTTTAGATAGGTTATCCACACTCTTCTTTATATTTTAGATAAGTTATCTACACTCTTTTTTATATTTTTAACTAGTTATTTATACTTATCTTTATATTTTTAATAGGTTATCTATACTCTTCTTTATATTTTAGATAGGTTATCTATATTTTCTTTTATATTTTAGATAGGTTATTTATACTTATCTTTATATATTTAATAGGTTATCTATATTCTTTTTTATATTTTTAATAGGTTATCTATATTCTCTTTTATATTTTAGATAGGTTATTTATATTTTTTTTTATATTTTGGATAGGTTATTTATATTTATCTTTATATATTTAATGGGTTGCTTATACTTTTCTTTATATTTTTGACTAGTTATCTATACTTATTTTTATATATTTAATAGGTTGCTTATACTCTTCTTTATATTTTGGATAGGTTGTCTATACTTGTCTTTATATTTTGGATAGGTTATCTATATTTTTTTTTATATTTTGGATGGGTTATTTACACTCTTCTTTATATTTTAGATAGGTTGTCTATATTTTCCTTTATATTTTGGATGGGTTATATATACTTATCTTTATATATTTAATAGGTTGTCTATATTCTCCTTTATATTTTTAATAGGTTATCTATATTTTCCTTTATATTTTAGATAGGTTACCTATACTTATCTTTATATATTTAATGGGTTATCTATACTCTTCTTTATATTTTAGATAGGTTATCTATATTTTTCTTTATATTTTGGATAGGTTATTTATACTTATCTTTATATATTTAATAGGTTGTCTATATTCTCCTTTATATTTTAGATAGGTTGTCTATATTTTCCTTTATATTTTGGATGGGTTACTTATACTTATCTTCATATATTTAATAGGTTGCTTACACTCTTCTTTATATTTTTAACTGGTTACTTATACTTTTCTTTATATATTAAATAGGTTACTTATACTACTCTCTATATTTTTAATTAGTTCCTTATACTTAGACTTACTTTCTTATATTTTTATTTTAACTTAAAGCTTTTAAATTTAGTTCTTCTTAATAGTTCTAATTATCTATCTATATTAGTTTGAACTCTTATTTTAGTTATATTTTTATGTACTTTCTTATAAACTTCTTATCTATATCTTTTATAATAATAAACCTTTCTTTATTATATATTATCTTGCACTCTTATTCTAAAAAATAACTTTAATATAGTATTCTTTATTAACTTTAACTCTCTCTTCCTCTAAATCTACCTTTTTCTATATTATTAAACTTAAAACCTCTTTTATAATATTTATTTACTTCTAGTAATAATATAGTTTTTATTATATTTTAATATTATTATCTTTTGTTATCTTTTCTTATTTTAAGTATATTTTAGTTTTTATTATAGTTTTACTATATATTTAAACTTTATGCATACTTATCTATCTTTCTTTTAATACTACTACTTAATTCTACTTTATACCCTCTATAATTATTTACTTTATAGTTTCTATCTCACTTTGTATTTACTTCTTATTCTGTTTTCTATTTATTTTTTCTACTTACCTTAGTATTAGTTTTTTCCTCTCTGTTTAAAATAACTTTAACTTTTTTATTTTGCTTACCTTAATTTTAACTTAACCTTATTCTAAATAACCCTAACCTTTTTTTCTTTTTACTTTAACTCTTTAACCTTATTCTATATAACCCTAACTTTTCTTTTTTTTTCCTCTATCCCCTTTTTCTTCTTCTAAAAATGACTATAACTTTTTCTTTTTTTTATAACTTAGTTTTAACCCTAACTATAAGTTTATTATACTGTTTCTTTTTAGCATAGATCTTACTTTACTAAAGCACTATATCTCTAACCTCTTTTTATAATATATAGCTAACTCTAAATATATTTATATTTAATAATTATTACTATTTATATATTATAGTTTTTATCTATTATCTTTTTGTTAACCCTTACTATTATACTAGTTCTATTTAGTTTATTTATCTAAATATATTATACTATATTATAGTACTATATTCTCAGTTTAAATTTTCTTATTTTAGTTTACTTAACTCTTAAATATTTAACTTCTATTAAACTTTATATAACTTTAACGTCTGATATATATAATATAAATATATTATTGCTTTATAATTCTTCTCTATATTTAATTTCCTTTATATAACTCTACTTACTTTCTTTATTATTCAAACTTTTATATTTATTTCTAAACCTTAACTTATATCTATTTAGTTTAAGTTCTACTTTCTATATATATTAAACCTTAATATTAAAATATAGTTAATATATCTCTATCCTCTATATATAATCTCTTAGTTTAGTTTAACTAACTTTAAATTACTATCTTCCTTTATACCTAATACTTACTCTTCTCTTTTTAAGATATATATTAATAATTTAGAACTAACTCTTAACTTATTTTATATTTTATAATCTATCTACCTTTAAACTTTCTTTCTAACCTTAAACTCTATTATAAACTCTTTAAGTAACCTTAAAATATATAGACTCCTTTATTACTTAAAATAGCTACTTCTTATCCTCTTTTTTAATCTGCTATATTAAAAGCTAAGTTACTTTATATAAACAGCTACTCTTAACTCCTCCTTATAAAATTCACCCTCTTAGCTATATATAAAAAATATCTTAACTATTTCTTTTTTCTTTTATAATTTATACTCTTTTAGTAGCTATCTGCTTTTTAAATATACTGCTTTATATTACCTCTAGAAGCCTTACTATACTAGCTGTAAACACCTTAATTAGTATGCTTCCTAGTTAGTATGCTTATCCCTCTACTTAGTAGAACTACTTATTATTTTCTGCCTCACCTTCTTATTACTTATAAAACTCCTATAGAAGCTTATAGTTAAAGTAGCTAGAGAACTATTTAAGATATCTCCTATTAAAGATCTCTTACTCTATAGTCCTTATATTTTGCTATACTTATATCTATTCTATTTCCTCCTTCTTTAAGTACCTAGGAAACTTATACTTATTATTATCCTTTGCTTTAAAATATAATATGTACTTCTTATATTACTAGTGAAGCTGTGTGAGAAATACTTCTATTTCGCTAGCCTTACCTATCTTTTCTATCTTAACCTTCTATTAGTCTAGCTTTATATGCCTGTTTAGCCTTAAAAACTCTATTTAGCTTGCTTTGCTATCCTTACTAATATAGTTGAGAATAAACCCTAGCTTTAGCTTTTTTCTGTATTTATAGTAGATATTATAGACTTCTTTATTATCCTTATAACTAGAGTAGTTACTTCTCTTATTTATTACTTAGTTAAGAATAATCTACTTATATTTATTATTAGTGAGATACTTTTTTATTGCTACTTCTTATTATAGACTGCTGCTGCTACTACTACTACTATAGTATATAACGACTGATATGTTTAGCTACTTATTACAACTTACCTACCTGCTCTCCTATATGAATTACTAGAGTTTTATTAGTATATTAGCGTAAATTATAAGCTATATATCTAAGATGTTAATACTTAGTCTTAGTGTGTTTATTATAATTATAACGTCTTTAGCCTTATTATTTTGACGCTATGCTTTAAGCTAGGCTGCTTTGCCCTTAGTTAAGTTAATATTACTAAAGAGTATGGTGTACCTTAGTGTTAACCTTAGACGCTCTACTTACTTAATTAATATAGTGTATATAATAGCCTTATCTTACTTGCTACTAGCTAGAAGCTTATTTACCTATTAGACTGCTACTTAGTATACTTTAGCTTTAACTATATTAAGTTTTGCTAGCTTTATGTTATCTTTATCTTATTTTATGCTATTAATACTACTAATACCCTCTATATTAGCCTTCTTGCTTACTGTAATAATAAAGTATTAGATATTCTTATATATTATTACTATTTAGAATATCTTTATATAGCTAGCTTTTAGTTATATAGCATAGAAGAATACTGCTTTATCTATTAGTATAAGTGTTACTATTAAGTATATTATCTATATACTAAACTTGTAGATTGCCTCTTTAAGCTCTCTAAGCTACAGCTAAAAGCTTTATAATTTTTTAAGTATAATATAACACTTATTTATAATGATATAGTTTAATGCTTACCTCTCTTTTAGCTATGTAATAAAGTCTTTAAACCTCTTTATAATAGCTAACTTAGGCGTAATAAAGATAATAGATACTACTTAGTTATTCTTATAGCTTTACTATATATAGGATATAATCTCTATTTTAATATATTGCTTATATAGATCTAACTGTAGTACTATTAGTAGTGTTATGATAACTATTACTCTATCTAGTAAGTAGAATACTAGCAGTATAAATAAGATACTCTTACTGCTACTTATCCTTATTACCTATATAATTAGTGTATACTTACTAGTGATAGTAAGCATTACTTCTCTCTAGTTTCTATAGAATATTGCTAAATTATCCCTTATTATTTACTGCAGCTAGCTCTCTAAGTTAATTTTCTTTAGCTTCTTAAATTATTAAAGCCTAGCTATAAACTATAGCCTTTTATATACCTCTATTTTTTTCTTTTTATAGCTTGTGGAACTTTATTTTAACTTTAAATCCTTAGTGCTGAAGCCTAGAAACCTATGCTATTAATAGCTAACTTAGTGGAACTATTACTACTTTATTATAAAACTGCTGTTAAACTGCATAAGCTTTTACGTATAGATTATACCTACTATCTATATACTATGCTCTACCTATAAGTCTTATAAGCTATTCTCAACTTTATTTATTCCTTCTTTTAATTTTATATTAGTGTTATCTCTATTTAGCTAGCTGAATAACTTATTTAAGTAGTAGTTAGTAATACTAATAGTAATATACTGCTATATGCTTATATTAACTTAGTATCTTAGTAGTTTTATGCTGGTCTGCTATATAATCTACTGCGCTCTATCTATTATTTATGTTTACTCCTCTTTTTATATCTAGTTGCCTATATTTATGCTCTTATTACTAGCTTTATCTTTATTTATATTATGATTATTACTATCCCTGATATCTATATTATTACTACTTTGCTTTTTTAATTTTACTGCTATGCTGTTAGCTTTTAAGTCTCTCTATTAGATAATATTATCTGCCTATATAAATATGCTATACCTGCTAGCTTTATATATAATGCTTTATACCTCTTATTAGAATAGTAAGATAAGCTAAAGATACTATATAATAAGCTTGCTAACCTCCTTTAGGAGATATTAATAGATTACTTTTGCCTACTTAGTTATATAGTAACCTTTATAGTATACTATGATAAAGTATAATATTTTATTATATATTATAATATTATAGATACTTCTATTAACTATATTAACTATCTGTAGACCTATAAGCTTACTTGCTTATGCTAGCTATCTGCTAAGTATATATAGAAGTATTTATAGTTACTTATAGAGTTATTTAAATGTCCTACTAAACTCTTATATAGCTGATAGTTAGAATAGTTAGTCTATTACTTTATAACTATTATTTATACTACTACTTAGTCTTTAGCGTTCTATAGTAGTAGGTAATTATACTAGCTGTATAAATAGCTATTTATCTTTAGTAGAAACCTAGCTATTATAGTTATTAGTAAAAAATAAGTATTTAGGCTTTATCTTACTATAGTTATTTTTAATTAATAATTATAGGATAGCTAGTAGTTATAACTAAATATTGCTTTTAGGACTATTTGCTAAACCTAAATCCTCTATTATTATTAGCTTTATAAGCAGCTTTTATATCTTTTAGACTAGCTTATATAGTATGTCTAATAGCTGCCTTATTATGAACTATACCTACCTATATAATATATAATTGCTAACTTAGTTAATAATATTAGCTGCTGCTATATTATATTAAATATGTATTTTGTACGTCTGCGTTTTAAGAATTTAGTCTATTAGTGTTAGCTTTGTATTTTTATTGCCTGTTATTTGTGTTATGAACTATTATATTTTCACCTATATATGCTAGAATAAACTCTATGCTATATCTTCTACTTTATTATTACTTAGAGACTTTCTTAGCTTAGCAACCTTATTATAGCGCTTAATATAAGCTTAATAGATTACTAATATATATGCTATCTTAATAATAGCTAAGTATTTTATTATGTAGTTTATGATTTAAATTTAGCTGCTATTTTTAGTAATACTTATTACTATAAGAGTGCTGAGAAGAGTATTGCTATAGTTTCTGCTTTTTAGCTAGTAGTTTAGTATACTAATAAGTATATTAAGTGTTATATGTTCTAGCTTCTCTTATGTTTAATATCTTATCTTTATACTAGCTGCTTCTACTATCTGCTTAAATAAGTCTTATACTTCTCCTTATGATAGCGTTAGTTTATATAGCAGCTGCTTATTATTATCTATTTCTTATATATAGAATTAGATATATAATAGATTTAGCTATATACCTTTATATCTTACTTATATATTATCCTCTATATAGTTATTAAATAGCCTCCTTAGTTTGATATACGCTTCTATATGCTATACTTTAAATAGTATAGCTAGCTTAATAATATTAAGAGCAGATATTACTTAAGCTTAGTTTAGTATATAGTTAACTATTACTTATATTGCCTGAAGTATAACTTTATCTTTATTAATAAGAGCTATTATGTTAAAAAGTATACTAGTATTAAGCCTTTTTAAGTATACTACTTATTCTATATAGGCTAGCTATAGGTTAGGCTTAAGTTTTTTATTAGTGATATAGATTAGCTTATTATAGCTTATCTTTATATATTCTGCTTAGATTTTCTAGAGATCTTAAATACAGTTTACTGCTTATTAAGCTAGGCTTCTATTTAGAGCGCCTTATAAAGACTTATTAGCTATCTGTTTTTAGGCTATTTTAAACTATCTGCTTACAGCTTATATTAAGAAAAACTGCTAGTATAGCACCTCTATTATCTATAATAAATCTCTAACTATAGTGGCTTTCTTATAAATATTACCCCCCTTATACTAATTATTCTCTTATTTATGCTCTACTTAATAATGCTCCTATATATTTTATATATAGTAGTAAATATAACAGTATATATAGTAATATAAACTATCTACCTGGGGTAGTATAATATTAGTAATTAGCTTAACTATAGGGTTTAAGTATTAGAATAACTATAAATCAGCTTAGCTGTAGATAATACTAGGAATATTACTAACTAATTTAGCTATTTTTCCTCTAGCTTTAGTAGTGATTAACTAATAGTAGTTCTATAGATATGCTATAATTTTATTTACTACTACTATATATTAATATAATATATATATTAGAATAGAATACTATATGTTATAGATAAATAGCTTTATATTTACTTATATAGATAGCTTATTTTGGTTTATTACTATTAAATAGTTCTTCTTCTCTTCTCTTTATAACCTTACTTTTCTATCCTTTAATTCTATATATTTTCTCTTTAATTTACTTTCCTCTCTAATTATATTCTATTAGTTAGTTAGGCTTTTAGGCTTAGCTAATATCCCTATTATATAATTAGCTAGTTAATATGAGGTTTAGGACTATATTATGAAAATATTAACTATGCTATTTATT
This sequence comes from Colletotrichum siamense, assembly GCF_013390195.1. NCBI lineage: Eukaryota > Fungi > Ascomycota > Sordariomycetes > Glomerellales > Glomerellaceae > Colletotrichum > Colletotrichum siamense. The sequence continues at coordinate 18,759 of NW_023501022.1, forward strand.
AATTTCTAAACTTATTTTGCTAAGTATTAAACTAAGAACTAGATTATTATAATTGCTTTTATTTAAGCTTTAATTATATCCTATTTTTATATATTTTACTGTAGGAAATCTTAATAGCTTCTTTACTATTAGAAAATAATAGCTTCTACCTCCTGTTTATATAGACCTACTTAATTTTTAGTGAGGATTTTAACAGCTTCTACTTGAAGCTGTTGTTGCTAGTATGTTAGGCCTGGCTAATATCCCTGTTATGTGATTGGCTAGTTAATATGGGGTTTGGGACTGTATTATGAAAATATTAACTATGCTATTTATTGATTTCTAGACTTACTTTGCTGAGTATCAAACTAAGAATTAGATCGTTATAATTGCCTTTATTTAAGCTTTAATTGCATCCTACTTTTGTGTATTTTACTGCGGGAAATCTTAATAGCTTCTTTACTACTGGAAAATAATAGCTTCTACTCCCTGTCTGCACGGACCTACTTAATTTTTAGTGAGGATTTTAACGGCTTCTACTTGAAGCTGTTGTTGCTAGTATGTTAGGGCTAAAAACCTATCAGAAGAGATTATCTTCCCTAGGAAAATAGTTTAGACTATAAACATAAGAGGCGGAATAGAACCATATTATTGTAGCTTCCTAAAACGGATTCTTGATGCTTTTGTAACTGATGATGGTGCGTATGAACAGAATCCTTGACCTGAAAAGTGCCTAGTGTATAGGTATAGCGAAGAGTATTTATAATATATGTGGGAAGTTATATAAATTAAGGGTGTCTGCTTTTTCTTGATATTAAGGGGAAATAAGGGAAGACGTTCTACGTATAATATGATGGCCACCTAACTAAATTCTTCCTCAAACCCATCTGATACTGCTTGCATGGAAATTATTAGGGACGAATACTTCAGACAGCATTATGCTTTCACGATCGAATCACCCAAACGCTACAGTCTAGATATATGTATCACTCAAGTAAAATGAAAACAAGTATGAACTCAGGTTTGCAACATGGATACCCGCTGCGAGACTGCTCATTAGAGCAGATGAAAGTGTAAATCACGTCACCTTATTCCGGGAAGCGTGATAGCAATGGTTGCATCCGGAATTGTTTTCCTCTTGGGGTAAAGGTGGGTCACAAGTAGGTAGGCCGTCCCACCCTCCATCGTTCTCAGTATGGATTTTTAGGCCTCAGTCACAGGGGCGTCTCCTACAATGCCTCCCCTTTGCGCGATACTACAGCAATACTTTTGTCCAGCTGTCACAAAAGGTAACTCTCAGTGTCTCTAGCTGTGGTTTGCTGACGTTATTACCACACCAACTGCTGGTCTACAGCTTTTACATATTCCAGAGGATAATAACGGCCAGGTGAGCCCAGCGCAGCATCTGTCATCATGACTTTCGCCTCATAGGCTAGCACGAACAGATTTACATCTTATGAATTGATGCACATGTCAAAGATTGGAGGCAAATGCACCGTACCTCAATCCAATGGCGTCGAGATGTGAGAAGATGATGGGGAGTTGACCGCAAGAGCTTGTCACGACACCGTAGCACGACGATATGACGGCGCGGAAATCAACCGCTGTGACTAGCAACCTCCTCAAAGTCCTCGCCTGTTCTGAGGATCAAGGCACCAGCTTGATACCTCGTTGACCATCCTAGACTGGGCGCACCTATACTGATGAAGATGATAATAAAAACGCGACGTTGTCGAGTGTACCTGCTGCTCGCAAGACATTTTGCGGAATATGAAAGAAGAATCTGCCGATCAAAGTGCTTATGGAGCATATCCGCACAGTTCGTCATGTCCCTCCCAGACCTTATTGGGTCATTTCCTACTCACGTTAGATTGATTGAACACGCACAAGTCCAAAGAAAAGCACCTACAAGCAAGAGCGCTCAGTGCTCCACGCTTCTTGCTCGGCAACCCCATTGCAGATTTGCGGGGTGGAGAACACACGCAGATTACCAAATGGGGTAAACGCTACTACAGCCGCTCCGTAAGTATCGGTCTACATTTTTAACACAGACGGCACGGTCTGGGTTTTATTACTCAACATGCAGTTCAATTCATAGAGGCTTGGAAATAGGGGATGATGGGTTATGTATCTCATACACACGTCGTGTATCACTACAGATGACATGAGACAGCATCAGACAACACACAAAGCTTGGTCATGAGAACTATCTCTTATGGCTTTCTTCAATTGATTCTCATTCAGCTGCTGAGGATATCAAGGCATCTATAGAAATCTCAATGGCCGCCGAGACATAATGCATGCTGATGTTAACGCAATCACTGCTATAGTGAACATCCACTCTTGTGTCATCAGGAGATTACCATAAGAATTCCGTGATGATTGATTGGGGTCACGATGTGACACATCAGCTTTCATTTGATACCCGATCACCGAGCGCATTCATCCACTTCATGGTTTGTTCTCGGAGACACAGGAAATCAAGGTCGGGCAGAGTTCATATAGTAGCTGCCTGTTTGCTGTTCTTTGAACTTATACGACGTGTCCAACCGTGATCTGGAAGCGATCATTGGTGAGAATCACAGATGTGCCGATTTTTGTGGTCCCATAAGTTGGTCAAAAATACCCCTAATCATTCATATGCAATCCATCAACAAGTGGAGGAAACCCAAACGATATGCCCACGATTTGCATCACTGTTGCAATTTCAGTGCGCAGCCGCTTGCTTGCAATGACACAATTGAATGCGATCGCTAATCTAGGAATCATATGGGATAATTCCAATAGCCTGTTGTGTAGTTTTATTGACAGTCGGCGGACCGTAGGGATGGAGTATGTTCCATTCCGCCATCTGATGTTCTTTGAGAACAAAGTCGGTGGGATCATGAGACTGATATTGATGTCAATAATTGTCCATTTATGACCTAATTTCTTGGGAATTTCTTTGCTTACAGTCATATAGCCACGCTTGAAAGCCTCCACTTTGCGCTGTCTCTGTTCTTCAGACAGAAACTCAATGGGCTTGTAGCAGGTATCTGGACAGCTGGTAAGCTTTGCAATATCAAGATTGTGCGAACCAGCGGTTATTCTTACAAACAGCCATGCGCTTGTTGTCATTGATAGGGGCGGCGCCATAATGGACTGCGCGGGAGTCCCAGAGAATGAAGTCCCCAGGATCCATAGTAGGCTTCAACCACCGGCATCCACGCTCTTCGAACCACTTCAGTGTTTGGTCATCCCAATTGAAAAGATCGCGCTTGATCCAACCACCTTCGGGCTGCAGATATTCATGTTATCAGTGGATCAACTTAGAACAACGTTGGGTGTGAGATTTACTGGTGTATGTTCTTTGAAGTACTGCTCAAACAGCGGGGCTGAGCCATCCATGACAGCCAGACCGCCATCTTCTGGTCCGTTGGGAAGCTACGGAAGCAGAGTCAGTGTGCTTTGTTGGACTTTCTAGCATGAATCTTGACAATACATACTAGGTTCAGAAGCCCCTGAATGCAATGAGGATGAGGGCGGTAGGCGCTCTGATCGGACTAGTTCTCAGGTCAGCATTACACACGAGCGGACATGGATGACTGCTGTAGTACGTACGTGCGGCCAAGGTGCTCTGCCGTGGTCAGGCTCGTCCGGTGTGGGAAAGGCCAAAGTGCCCCCGTCTGAAAAGATTTTAGTTCACGTCGTCTAACAGTGGGCAATCATCTGTTACCAAAGGACACGGTGAGCTTATCGGTTCCCCAAATCGTTGCAAATATCTGGCGGACGTTGGGTTCGGACTTGCAATCCCAGACAAACTGAGCGTGGGCAAATGAGAAACTGGCCCAATTTGAATCAATCATCCCTGACAACGTGAAAGGAGTGCATCAAGCAAGACCTACTGGTCAAAAAGACCCCCATAACGGTGTCGGGGAATGTTCGTTGACCTCCACGTCGACGGATCATCACGCTTGTATCCCAGTTTGAATCCTTCAAGCCACTCCTCACCCTTCTCAGCGTACGTGAGAGCTCTTTGCTTCGGTACAGCTCCTTTGACTAGTGCCCACTGGTGCGCTTGTCAGCATAACCCGGCCTTCTACTTAGTAAACTTGAAGAATGACGAACACCCCTCTTGTGCAGGTCGTGAAGCCACTGTGGGCTTTCGGGTGTGAGAGGAGCGAGCTTTGGACTCGGTCGATTGATGCCCAGCGGACCTTTCGGGTCTTCCCAGTTATCTTGTTCCAACCAAGTGATGATGGTCCGTTTGGGCTGTGCCCGGATAACGGCTTGGGTGGATCGAAGCTTGCAAAACGACGGGGTTCCGCGACGGCACAGGTTGTTGAGCAACATGATGTGGGAATAGAAGAAGGGCAATTTAGCACAAAATTCATAGACCACCGGAATAAGTGAAAAGCAGATCGCCGGCAAGTTTGAATATTTTTGGCACTCCTTTATTTTGCTACAGCTGGCGTGACTTGTATTATAACCCTAAGGACTCATCCTTCAGCAACCTTTTTAGATACTTCCTCCCCGACGACGCCGTGGTTAGATCATACTACATTGCCTCTTGAGTCGGCATGCTTTTACGGGAAATTTCGACCGATGCGGGGCCCCGCACTCCATGGTGGAGAGAGAGCCAAGGGGGTGTGATGGGGGCCACATGGTGGAGTGTTACATCTTGAATTACAAAGCCATTCGCATGAGTGGGAAATTAAAACCTTTCAGGTGCTGTCTTAGACTAGAGCAGCTACGTTGCGGTTTTCGTGTTACTATCGTTCCAGGTCGGCCTTCACAGAGGGTTTTAGAAGGACACCTTACTTGGGCTGCATCCTTCTGCTGATTGTGACATGCGAATAATTGCTGTGAGTACCACATGAATTTCAAGCACACATCATTCACCCTGCCAACATAAACTCTAGCGGGCGGAAACTCGAATCAGCGACATACCCAGGAACCAAAGGCCGAGCGGTTTCCAAGTGAACGGATAATTTCTTATCCGGCCACGCGGCTGTTATATCACGCGGCCAATTTTCACACGTACACCTACGATTTCTGCATTCTCTCCAAGCGTTTGTCTAGAGGTGGAACAGTCTCGCTGCAACCATAGGGTTTATTGCCGCAAACCCACATTTCACACGTTGACAATTCCCGGTAGGGCTCGTCTTCTCCTGGCCTTCCCCGGATTTTCCATCTAAGGCAATGGATCATCCAGCCCAGGTTCTAGAATTACCCCATTAGGCAGTTTACTCCGCTTCCCCAGACGCTATCAGATTCCCGCCAAGGGTTTGCGATCCGTAAATTGTCACATTCCCACGGCGGAGCTTCATTATTGCATACCACATCAGCCTCGTATCAACGTCCAAAACCAGAGGTAATGACGTGGCTGAAGCCTAGTATCGGCGGCTCTGCTGAGATGATGTCACCGGCGTGGACAAGAAACTCTCATTGTCATTGCCCCCGTTAATCTAGATGACTCTGTACACCCTTATCCCATTAATCCTATTCCCCTAAGATGCTCTAAAATCTTGCCAAAACAAAATGTCGTCCAAGTACGTCTTTGTACCGCAGTCAAAGTTGAACTTGGATGGACGAAAGCATATCCGTTCTCGAGTTGCTTGCGAACCGTGTCGCAACAAGAAGGTGCGTCAGCTCTAAGTGATGAAGAGTGCCAGGCTTGTTTCATGAAGGTGGTCCGTAAACACATGTCTGACCGTATAATCTGTTGTCCAGAGACGGTGCGATCACCAGCACCGAGAGGCCTCTTCGACCATCAAGCCCGCCGTCATCCCGAAACATATTCCGACGAGTGCTCTCGGTATCACTCAGGACGTTTGCGAAATAGATGATGATATTGAAGTTGGCCCGGCAGAAGAACAAGCGACTACTGTAACCCAGCGGTCAGAAAAGTCAAAAGGCGATGATGAACTACCCCATCATACGCCCGACTCTGGTCCTGGGCCAACTTCTGGCTCCGCCTTGGACGTTTCTTCTGTTCCCGAGACCGCCAGCATTCAATCTTCTGTGCATCCCCCTCCAATACATCCTATACGCCCAACTTTCACGTCTGCATCACCGTTAGTCGATGCGGGCTCAAGCACGCCACGCTTTGTCAGTGATCTTAACCCAGAAGCAAAACTTTTGGATGCAGAGAGTTACTGTGAGCAACCACAGAACCTGTCGCCCGAGATCGTGGGCATTTGGGTGCAACCACAACCTGGGCTTGGATCCGTTCAGAACGACTTTCAACAAGATTCTTCCTGGAGAAACCATACATCGAGTGAGGTCGGAGGTGCCGCTGACTCCGACGTCTTAGCTTTCGATACCATCGTGAAGCTTTCTGACATTTACTTCGACAATATCCAACCCATATTACCCTTGTTGAATGAACAAGATTATCGCCAATGTCTGGCAAAGGCAACATTGCCCGTTACACTAGCGCATGCTGTATGCCTCGTAGCTGCAAAGGCTGCAGCTGCCGAGCGACATCTGAGGCTTCGCCACGCCGGTAATATACCGGTATCAACGAGGCAATTTTGCAGCCACTTACACGCCTCTCTCATCTCTACTCTTCACAATACAAAGCATTTACGGAAGATCACGGTTATCAGGATTATGGCTCTCTTGTCGCTTCATCACGAAGGAGCTGATGGCGCTGAACAGGCATCTGGGTTCGTCGCACGAGCCATCCATTCGGCGCAAAGCATTGCGTTACATCTCTGTCGCCCGGTTGATGATGGTTACGAAATGAGGCGTGTCTTCTGGTGTCTATGGATACTAGATAGATTAAACTCCTCTATGCATTCGAGGCCTTGCTTCCTGGCTGACATGGATATAGCCATCAAGCCACTTACTCCAGAGCAGTCCGGATCGGTGGCCTTTGATATCTTGTTCAAGATAGTAACAACTCTGTCCAAAGCCATTGCACTTTACCGCCCGACGAATCCCCTCTCCATCAATGGCCTTGATTCCGATTATTCCGGCTTCGAACAGATTGTCGACGAGTCGGAAGGCTGGAAAATTTCGCCATCGACTCTGGGTAGGTTCTTTTTCTTAGATTACTGCCACGGCGGGGCGATTTCTGTCCCCCAAAAAAGCCTCAGGATCAAAGACATGGGGGAAATCGGCATGCGAAATAAATCATGGCCAAGTCGCGTGTGTTTTTGTTTCTTCTCGCTTTTGTTTCTTTGCATTTTACATATTAAAGCTGGCTTCACAGGGGACTTACTAACTTTCTTCACCACATTATTTAGCCACCCTTCATATCTTTTGGCTGACGACAGCCATTCTATCTCACCGACTCAAATCGGTCACTATACTACGGGCTCCAACGCCCTCACGCCTTAGACAGCAGCTGTCTGCAATACAGGTTATTAGACACATGCGAGATTCACAACGTCTGAATGCCCTGCACCCTTTTCCCACTGTTGTTTACGCTGTGTCCCTCGCGCTCTCGGTCTCGTATCAGCAACTCAGGTTCAGCCGTTTGCCTTCTGAACGGGAAGATGCCCGCGAGGACTTTGACGCTGCGTGTGGCATTCTCCAAATTCTGCGGCAAAAGTGGGCATCTGCAGACGTTGTTGCAGCTCTCTCCCGCCGAATCTCTACAGGACTGGCTACTCTATGCAATCTAGACGTCCTTCATGTCTCCCGTGGGCGTATAAACTGCGAGTCTGCTAATGTCGCACAATATCGGAGACAACAGGGGCCTGAAGCAAGAACCGATGAACATGCAAATATCGCTGTAACACAGCAACAGCTGCACGATGAAGTCGACTCAGATACCAATCAATCGGCTGCATGCAGGGAACCGTGGGGGCCTGTACCTGCTATGTTTGATATCTTTAGCGATATGGACGATATGTCGTGGGCATATCTGGAAGTTGGAAACCCGGTCGGCTTCGATGTGGCATTGCAAAACCTTCCAACTTGATACAGAATTGTTTATGTCTGATTAAAACCATCGTACAAGCTATACAACCCAGTCTCACACCACTTATCTCTTAAAGTACAGGCCATAGCTGCTTGATGCCCAGGGCAGCATCTTTACAGCTCATGTTGTTTCCTTTGAATTAGGCTGAACTGGTTTTCAGCAGTTTTTGGTTGTAAAGTTTCCGGAACTTCCAAAATCTGCACATACCTGGTCTTGGACTTTGAATTTCAACTCACGTCGTCCGGGGTGATCGGAAAGTAGCAATGCTTGATTTTCCCGACTGAGCCTAGAGAGAATCTCGTCCAGCGGCTTTTCTGAAATGCCCCAACTTTCAACCCGCATTCAGGTGATGTCGAAACGTGGATGTCGCTTAACAGGTTTCCAGTTTCATAATCGGAGCACTGTGCTCCGACTCGGCTTTACCCAAGCCGGTAGCCCGACTCGGTTGACGGCAATTCGGCCGGAGTTTCTGAGAATGGCAATAAGTTCGGAAGCCAAGATTTATGGTCGTGCTCGGGCGCTCATTTGGGCAACACCGAATAACCAGGTCATAAAACAACAATAGTATGTGATTTTTTAGCGAATGCTTTATACTTTTATCGGCACTTCTGTAGTTATTTTAAGCATGAGATGGCGATGATAGGGATTTCTGATCAGAAGTGGGCCGAATGAGCGACCCTCAACTGCCATATCACAAACAACTTAACAAGCAGCAGATCACAAAGACATCACCAAGCGTGTGCAGATTCAGATACTAGCAGTTCAATAGATTAAATGCCTTTGGACTGGACATATAGGAAGCGTCTGCGGAGAGTTCTAGACCAGATGTTCGACGATTCAGACAGGTGACAGGTCAATGTTGATTAACTCTTCCAGACGTTCATCGTCAATTTGGCTGGAGACATTGTCGATCCTTCAAATTATTTACGGTCTGCATATGTCGTCTTCTCCTTTTCCGCCTTACACTTAAATCTTCTCCCGACCTAGTGTGCCTGGGACAGCACCGCGGTCTGTCTTTAATGTGTCGTTACCAGCCCACGAAGACAATCTATTATCAACAGAGGTTGGCATTTAGTGGCCCGAAACGCAATCTCAAATAAGCCTCATGAGATCAAAAACGAAGTGATACGCCGCGCAAGGGCTGCTTATTAAGTAATAGCTCGCTCAAAAAAATATCCTATACAAGGGGAACCGGTCGACAGTGTTTTGAGACAGCGTTGTCAGGTTCAGGGAGCCGGCATGCACCGCATGGATGTTGCAGAAAGTCTCCACTGCGACCAGCTGCCAGTGGCTGGGATTGGGGATAAGACCCACCCCCAAGTAACGAAATCCCCCCATAACGAAATGCAAACACCACCTAAAATTGAGATTATATAATCCTTTTTTATACTAAATATAAGAAAATTAAAATATACTAAAATATATAATAAGTAACTTTATATTAAATATTATATAATAAAAGGTTTTTTCAATATATATATAGTATATATAGATTTATTAGTTATATAAATTTCTCTCTAATAAAATTTCTTCTATTTTACTAGTAAATTTAGTACTTCTTATATAGAAGTATATAACTATAAATTATATAAGAAATACTATATATTATATATTAGGAGTATAAACTATAAAGATCTATATATTAAATATATATCTTATATCTATAATTAAATTAATATATAATAAAATAAAATATTAACAATTTACTAGTATTTAGTAGTAAATCCTTAACATTTCAGAACTTTCTACTAATAAAGCTATATAATCTCTATTTAAGCTATATTTAATTTATATAATATTATTTTTCTATAAAAATAGTAAAGTATTATATAAATTCAATTTTTATATAATTTTAGTATAATTATTCGCTTAGATATCTATATTAGGAATAGTAGGGTTTTTGGTGGTGGCCCACCTAAATTCAGCATTTCGTTATGGGGGGATTTCGTTACTTGGGGGTGGGTCTTAGAGCGTATAGTGAGATTCGGCAAACCCACCTTCCACATACGACCATACCCATTGGAAAACTCGGGATCCCGTCCGCACTCCCATAGATAAACCAATGAGGGATAGAGTAGTAATCGGGTCGGTGACGACCGGTGAATGCCTGTTGTTGTATGTCCTTTGAATTTGCTTTTTGCTTGTGACGACCTCTTGGCCTGTCATAACCAACCTGCCTGAGATGCATGAGATGCAAGAGCCATGTATATAGTATTGGAATTCGCAGGTCAGTCGTCTCGAGGCGCCTATCAACCTGACAGACGTCTGGTGGTACCGGTGTGGATGAGGTCTCTGCGGAGGATGAAGACTTGGAGTCGATACACTAGCTTTTCAACCCGTGATGTGATAGGATGATGCTCGCATGAGGAGGCTCTCGGTCAAGATTTGCCCCATGAAAATTGTTTCCCGCAGCGGGGCCGCAAGTCGAAACCTCCGGAATCCGTTTCGTCCGCCAAATCCCTGCGATACAAGACAGGCCACTTTTGAACGTTTCACAAAAGGAACATGGCCGAGCCCGCCGCCGCCGACGTCGCCTCTTGACGCTTCGTCCGAGGTGGACATCCTCGACCCGCGCTACGTCGAGGGCTAAGAGGACGTAAACCAATCCGACGACGAAGACAAGGTCCAGGTCAAGAGCCTCTTTGCCGACGACATGCACTCCATGGCCGACGCGTTTAGCAGATGGGGAATCGGGTACTGGGGTAATGTCTGCAGCTTCAACCTATCCAACATGTCCAGCGGCACCGAGCAGCGCAAGATTTACATCAACAAGCCCCAGCCGAACCATCTGGCTACGCGCGGGCATCGGTTCAAGGCGTTTGATTTGCATCGCATGAAGGCGGAGAACGTGGTTTTTGACGCGCCGTTTTGGATGGATGTTGAGACTAAGCCGGACAGTCTTGATGCGTGGATGATTTGGTACGATACATTTTTCCTCACGGCGCCGGGCACAAATCTCGCTCAGAGCGCTAAAGGCCACCGGGATCTTAAACAGGATTGCGTTGATGGGGTTATCGTTGCGACTGGTCCGCATGGCAAAGTGGCACATTGGGGCGCTGGGCATCTCCCCGTCGTTCGAACACCAACACAGGCACCAGCGGTCCTGCTAGCACTGGGAGATTCCATCACGAGCACGGTCAAGTTTGGGGAACATCGCGGATCGCCTCGCGATGTGGAGATGACGGTTAGCTGGACGATCCGAGACGCTGCGTAGACGGGTGAGCAGGCGTGGCATACGGGCAACGCCGTGGAACATCCGCCGAGCATGGATCCAGATGCTCTGGAAAATAATGATCTCCAGACACGTCCAATCCAATATCCAACAGACACAAGGCTGCATCGACCGATATCACTGTTCGAAGCTCCGCGAGGCCAGCGTAATCAGCAAGCAAGCTCAACCGCACCCAGTCTCTTTCTGTCTTGAGATCTGAATACATGCGAGCGGATCCGGAGCCATCGTGTCAACGTTCGCGAGCAGCTTTCTTGCTCCGCCACGTCACTTAGAGAATGGTTACGGCTTGCTTCTCCGCTCCCGAAAACCACGACAATGCCGATATCTCGTCTTTTTGATACTTCCGGGACATGGTGGTAATCAGGCCGATCCGCTCGAATGCAGCCAACTCCGCCCCCGACGCCGCATGATCGCGCAATGAGCGCTCGATGGACGTCTTCCCCGGCGCCGCAAGCACGAGTCCATTAACGGCCCCCGTCACCACGTTGTGGAGCACCCACAGACACGCGACGGCGTCGCCGTGGCTCATGGAGGATACACTTCGCTGAGCGGACTTGGACACGGGATCGCTCGACACATCGTGGCCATCGGCACCCGTGTTGGTGTCGGGCGGATTCTGGTCCGGCACAAAGAAGATTCGGTCACCGTTTTCGTTGTTCAGGCCGACGACAGTGTTGGGGCAGGCGTTAAAGTCCAGTGTTGCTCGCTTCACGTATCCGGTCAACGTGAGGCTGCCTCCTTTCACCCTTCCAAAGCCGTCCAGACCCTGGGGGATCGTCGTTGCGTTGAGGACCTCCACCTGGGCGGCTGCGTCGTAGAGGCTATAGTCCCAGATTACAGGCGTGGCAAGAGACGCCCACGACCACGTCGGCGCGCAGTACTCGGCCGGGCGCTGCGCGAAGCGCCGTTGGAATGCGCGCCAGCAAAGCAGCCATGGAAGATCAGTTAGCCACAGGCCGGCGAGATAAATCTGGTGGGTGGCGGGCGGCTGTGGGGTGCTGGGTCCTTGAACTTGCGCCGCATACCGCCGCGCCAGGCCTGCGATGGCGGGTAGTTTGTCTGTGACGAACGTCAGGTTACGCCCGGTGTACCCACCAATGATCAACGTCCAAGTCTTGATCGTTTCCAGCATCCGTGGGCGGTTGGCTAGGCCGAGATCGCGGTCGCTGTCCTCTCGTCTAGACATGACCTCGCGCTCTTGTCGTTGCCGAATCATTGCTCTCTCATACGAGACTTTGGGACCATTATGCCCATCTAGTCCATGAAACTCGCGCGCAATGCAATCGCATTCGCAGAAGAGCGTCTGCTTGCACTCCCAGATTAGTTCAAAGGCCGTGAAGTGCAGCGTACGGCGCGCGAGCAAGCGTTCTTGCAGCGTCCAGGCTCTGGTGAGAAGCGGATAGCTAACGTCGTGATAGGTCCGGGGAAAGACAATGTCGGAATGTAACAACGGCTCTCGTACTTGGATGATACATTCCGCTCCCGTGTCGTCTTTGATTGGCACACTCAGCACATCATAGTTGCGCTTCCCTGGAGGCTTGTCCGGTTTGGCGATAGCGTCTTGCACAGAGATCATTTCCAGATGCCGAGGGGTAAGGATGCCCCAGGTTGGGTCCCGAGCCGCATCGGTGGCGATGGTCAAGAAGGCATTCTCATATACATCGGCCATGCGCGCCGCCTCCTTCTCCCAGTCTGACGGCGAGTCCTGGATAATGCAAAGGGCGTCGATCCACATGTAGCGCACCCCGAGACTACGACATATCAGAATGGCATGTCGGAACGATTCCGAGAGGCCGTCCCAAGAGATGCCAGCTTTCCGCTGCGCCAAATTTGAACTTGTGGTTGTCAGATTGAGAACTTTGCCCCAACAGTAGCTGAGAGCTGTGTAACACGCCTTTGAGCTCGGAAGAGGCTCGTACAGACGTACATTGACAGGTAAGCCAGGTTGGCCGAGGTCCAGAACTCGCGTTGGAAGGGGTTGGACGCGGTCTGACTGGCATTGAGGATGCTCCTGTTCGCATGCAGTAATCCAGCGTTTGCAAAGCTCGAGGCAGCGCTCGAGGTTAAGAGACGGCGCAATGTCTCCCGCCGGACCGATAATCGGCCAAGATGTTGCCTGACCTGTACTCAAGCGGACTTGTTAAACACTGTCGCATTTTGACAACATCCAGATACTGGACCTACTGTTGTAATACGTGAAGAACTCTAATCCTGGGAAGTGCGTCTCCTTGGGGAGCGGGTATAATGACAGCAGCAACGTCTCTCCGAGGATACCGCTGAGGCTGATATTCACGGGTTCGTCCTCATCAACGGTCGTCCCTGCAAGCTCCGAGGCCAATTCGCCGTGGAAGTAGAGTAAGGCGTCCCAAACCAAGCGGCAAGTTGGGCATCCTCCGTCGGCCGACTCACGCCATTCTTGCATGGGAACATACAATTCAAACGTCTTGAATCGATCAGAGCCGGGCCAATTCGTTTCATCAGGTGATTCGTTTGTCGTAGCATCGACTTGAAGACTGTTGCAGATGCTGCAGAGTGACATGGTTGAACCAGCTATTGAGCACCAAATCTCCGAGAAGAGTCATGGTGGAGCTCGAAGCATGGATGTTGTGTCAAGCACGTGACATACTGCAGGGAGCGACCGGGGTGCATCTTTGATAAGATAAAAGGTAGCAATGAACGCGGCGCACGGCACGGTCCACAGCCCGATCGCACGTCAATCCACTTCAGTGTCTCTCCGGAGAAGATGGACGTTTGTTCCTTCACGCGACGGGTCGACTCCAGGCCATACGGATACTGGGTCCTGGTCGGTCCCCTGCTCGATCGATTCTGGACGCAAGGAATGGTGAGCTTCAGTCCTCGGGGCACCCACTGCAGTGGCTGGCCTGGGGGAAGCGGCCCGACCCGTTTCCTCCTCCATGTGGTGAACTAGGAACCCCCGCAACACCGTTAAGTACACGTGTAGTTTACAGAGTAGTGCTGTTCATACCCAGTCCCCCGCCCCTTGGACTTTTGGTTCAGTCAGCATGGACGCTGTCGCCTGTAGTGCGATAGGCTGCGAACAGATTGGCGTCGGCAAGGAGTCGTCTGGAGCTTTTTGGGCTCTGCGATGAGGTGGGGAATATCAGGTGATACGAATTGACGTACGTAGCGTTGTCAGCCATCAATCACTGCTTGAGCTGGCAGCCTTCCTGCCAACCCGCTTCCCCATGCCAAACGTGACTGGCTCGGTTGAGCTCGCCGAGCCTGCAGTAATCCTAACGCGTGCGGAAACTATGGGTCTTGGGCAGCAAAAGGCTCCGAATGATTGGCTTGTTGGCGAGATATGCAGAGTGTGTCTCATTCCTTGCAATGACAGACCAATCAGTGCGTGGAATCGGCCAAATATGCTGCATAAATCAATCCAACCAAAATGAACGATAAAAAGGGGGGAAACCCTATTCCATCATGGTTAGTCAAATGAAGCGGCCGTCCCTCAAACGTTCCGGTTACCTTGCGAGCGACTCATGACTTTCTGATTGGGTCCTTCCCGCCGTTATTCAACATGTTTCCGTTCAATTCCGCGCTAAATCCGGCCTCCGTGGCGAAGCGCCAACGGCCAGAACTGCCGTCGCCACGCCACGAGGAGCGTGCCTGCATCGAGGTCCCTGAAGATGATGAAATGGCCGACGCGACGGAAGATCTGGATTTCCGCTTCCACGACATCGACACCGAACCCGGCACGCGGGCGAGAAAAGCTCCCGTGCCAAGAGAGATGACCGGCAACGACGATGATTTTGAGCACGATGCCCGCGCACCGGTAAGCCTTCCCATGGAGAAAGAAAGAAATTGGTAAAAGATACCTACGAACTTGTGTTAACGGTGGATGCCCAACGCAAAGTCTGCTCTGAGTTTTGATTCCGGAGGTGTTGAAGGGTGGTTCCCCTACGTCCGAGAACGACTAAGCCAGCTAGAAACTATCACCCTCAATTTCAAGAATCTTTCTAGCCAACGGCGCACGGCTTATGACCAAGCAAGTTTGCAGCATCTTTATGAGAGTCTTGTTATGCAAGTCCATTCGGAACAAGCCGAACTAGAGTATACCTTAGGACAGACCGATGGCACAAGGCATGACTTTCCCATGGGGGACGGACTCGACTCGGGAGGCATCTTGACATGGCGGAAACAGTGGCAGAGACGCAAGAGGATACGCGAGACGATCAAAGAGGCCTCTTTGACGCTCAGTGACTGTTACAGAGGTTTGATGGAATCGTCTCTCACCACGGGGGCTGATGTTACGGGGAGCGAGACAGAGGAGGCGAATCTGCTGGCTAGACTGGAGTCCGCTCGCCAGAAGCTGGAAGAGTCAATTGATCCTCGGGGAAGCAAAAGGATCAACTATCCTCCACGCGTACGACGCGACAGGTTGGACAGGGGTAGTAAGGCAGGGTCATCATCGTTGCCTGATTGAATACTGCAAAAAGTTCGAGCATTTTCAACTTGCTTGTCTCGCATACAATAAGAGCAGATACAATGTCCAATAAAAACATAGCGAGAGGCTTCAACTACATCCTTTGGGTGACCGAGTTGACAGGGAGATTGTTAATAACATCAATCATGGAATGAAATTAATAGCTAAGCATCCTGACAGAGTGGCACATGGAGATTAGAGTCCACAGCACTCAACAAGAAGAGCCGGCCAAATGCGAGTTTCAAGTTAAAAAATAGCAACTCATAGCAGTCAGAAGTTCAAACACTGGAAAGAGTTTGTTTGAAATAAATTAGCAAAAACTGCTATATGAAGTCGACATTGAATATGCAACTTCGAAAGCGAGCGCTAGGTAGGCCTTGTTCCCATAGGCTGAAGTACACGCTCGGCTCTCACACAGTTGCACCAGTAACCTGCACCGTGGGCATTTCTGCTAGCAACCCAAATAGCCTTCTCTTCCATAGACGCCCCAAACCAACGCAAACCTGCTGGATCCACAGCTTTCCGTCGACCTCAAAAACATACGAAGACGAAGACCTTGCCGTGTCCCCCTTCATTTGCATGATGTCAGTCAACATGCGATCAGCTGTCTGCTCATCCGCGGCGATCAGATGCATCACGGGCTTCTCCTGGTACATCATCTTCACCATCTTCTGCACAACTGCACAACTAAAGAATCCCAATCCCACAATCACCATGAGAACCATCTATGCCATTGGCATAGCCAGCAAAGTCACCGCCGCGAATACTGACGTGGCGAATACATAGCAAGTAAGACCACCGGCGCGGAAGAAGAGTCGGAGACCAGACAACCAGTACGGTGGGCGCTTATCGTCTTAAGAGACGGAGATAACAACTAGCATCTGCCGACTTGGTCGAGACGAGCCGTAGTTATGCCTGTCTACCACGTTCCACTTTGGTTCAGCAGTCTTAATGCTCTCCTTCATCATTTTGTCTTTAAAGCCGTCGAGCAGAAAGTTTCCCTCCTCGGGGGCCGATGTGTCGCTTCCGTTGAGCGTCACATCTTAGCGAGTGATGTATACCTTCCAGTGCTCGTGGAAGGGAATGTTGATATATCCGTCCACGATGGCAACGAATGTTACTATTCCAACGCGTTAGCAGTGCCCGGCAACGGTGTCCAGGTTGACATACCGACGAGGTACCAAATGTGAGCCCACGAAGTGAGAGTACACCAATTGGCATACACTGCACCTTGCTCAATGACAGCCAAGGAAGCCTGCGAAGCCCCTACGAATACTGCCAGGACAAGACATCCAACGATGAAGAACCATTTCGCGGAGAGTCCTGCGTATCCCAGCGATCCCTGCTGCTCCTGATCCATCGCATATCGGATACGCTGCTGGACCTCATTCGCAGTTTGTTCGTAAGTCGCTCCTTCGTCTTCATCTCCCTTTTCCGTCGCCCGCGGGACACGCATCGCCATGCATCCCTGGGCTTTAGAGACCTTTAGATAATCCTCCGTCTCAGAAGGCACCATGGTTGCGCCAAAGGTCAGACACTGTGCCAGAAAGCCAGCTATCGGAGACATTCTCAGCAGCGCCCACAATTCTGCCGTAGGGCTCCCGAAGAGAGCGCCAGCAGTGGGAAGGAGCGTCAAGACGCCCGCCGAGGCGCCATACTCGGTCTGCTGGAGGGCAGAAAGGTCATCAAGGACCGCGATGAGATTGCTCCGACAGACGGCATAGGTATCAGTGTTGCGAATGCATTGGCCGCGGCGGAGCCAGACGTCGCTTGAGAAAAGGCCGCCTGGGTGCTGGATTGTTGGGTCTTTGAAGTTGTCAGAGAGACATGGTGAGGTATAATTGTCGTCCTGGGCTAATGCACTTGTTATAATCCAAGTCAGGATTAGGAAGATGGATGTGCGTATATGCTGGAATGGGGTAGTGAATCTAGCCCATGTAAGCGAGTCCATTTTGGCATGTAACCGGTGGTGCTTCAACCATTTCCGTTGATAATTGTCAGCAGCAGCGAGAATGATGACTACTTGTAGTTTTCATATGTGATGAGGGATACGTAATCTGCCAACCACCAAAAAAACGCTCGTTGGTTTCGTCAGCCTGCTGAATGTAGGCAGTCGTAAAACTTTTTGTTCAGCTGCTCCACGAGGCTGCGACGTCAACCAAGTCCATGTCATCCGATGCCGGGATAGACGCAGTGAGACCCTTTTCTGGGTGCGGAAGAGTGAAATTGACGTATCACGAGCGCTCATTGACGCAGCTCCAGAAGGCTGTGGGATTGAAGGCCTGTCGGTGCAGGGGTCAGCCACGGGTGCCTAGAGTGGGTTCTAAGCGCGAAGAGTGTGCGAGATGTGTGATAACCGCCAATGGCGTGATCTTATCTTGGATTTTTCACTGCAATTCTGTGAAAGATGAGTGAAAATTGAACCAAAGTACTTCGGCTTGGGTTCTGCGATTGGACGGGGTCCCGGCCCCATGACCAAAGGCAGCCATCTGCTTGGCTCGCCAAGCTGAATGCTGCAGCATCACGACCAACAAGGGTACAAAAGTCCCAACGAAAATGCGACACCATTCAAGTGCTCTGCTTTACTCACAGCAGCATCTCAACGATCTGAAGGTGTGTTTCCTATACTAAAAGTGAACTGGAGAGATCATACAAGATTCAATTATTCGCAAGCATCACTCGGACTGAGAATAAATTGCTCATCCGCCAACATCGCAAGCGTTTCAATCTTCCCGTTGCTTTTCAAATCCAGCAAACGTCCAATGCACCAGCCCAGAGTAGCTTCAGTGCTCGCAAAAGTTCCACGTCACATCCTTCAACCTCTTCTCCTCCTCCTCCTTAAGCCAAGTCCTTTCCCTCATCACCTTCAACCTCACCTCCTTTGCCTCTGCCAGCCCCATTGGCCACTCCACCTCATCGGCAACCAACTCGCCGAGCTCAGCTGGTAAGACTCCCTTCCCGCCGTCCAACCCCGTCGTCCCAAGCCACCAATGTTTCTGCTGTGGTGGCACGTTTGAGGTACTCACAATCTCAATCGCGGGATCCACCAGAAATAACGCCAAGATTTTCCGATGCCCCTCCTTCGTCGGATCTGCCAACCTAAATGACGAAACGTGATGCTGCAACAAGTTCGGGAAGAACAGCGCCCGTCCCGACTTTGTCACCACTGAACCAATGTCCTGGAATATGCTTTGGTACTGCTGAACAGCGAATGTGCGCTCGATGCTGCGGTGGTCATATTGTTCGTACGAAAGTGCACCTTCGTCGAGTTCATCGCCATTGGCGGACGTGCGAAAGTTGAGGGTGCACTCGGTGATGTTTTTAGAGTCGTAGTAGAACAAGGCGGTGCTGACGATGTGCTCGTTGAGCTGGCCCTCAGTATGCCATGACCCACCCGCGTACGAGGGCTTGTCGGGGGTGAGGTGAATGTTTGCGAGCTTGACAATAACCTGGACCTGGGACTTATTGTTGAAGAAGCCATGCGTCTTGACATGCGAGCTGTCAATGCGGACGTACTTTTCCGCCAGAGGATCGGCGTCGGGGAGTTTGAGGGCATGTGTCGCAAAGAACCAAGCATCATCCAGCTTCTTCCGATCAGAGTCTTTGTACTCGTCGTCGTACTGCTCTTCGTCATCTGGGTCCCTGGGCTCTTCGTCCTCTCCGACGGGACGTTTCCATGGCTCACATGAACAATCCATGTCGTCCAACTGGCACAGTTCAGGGCAAGGACAATCCCCGAACCCGGCCTCGTCTGTGCGAAGACGTTGGACTGAGAAGTCTTTTTCCCAGTTGTAGATGGTGTCCCACGCCGGCAGAGACTTTTCAATAAATCTTTCAATTACAGCATACAGATCGCTGTGTTCCTTCGGGTGCAGGTTGTTGATGTAGCTTGCAATCTTGGCTTTTCCAGTCGTTGAATCGATTTTGACATCACAGGGGAGCCACTGGAACAGGTCCGAAAGAATGGTGATGCTTTCCTCGCAGAAACTGCCCGCTTTTATGAGAAACTCCGTCTCCTTTTGCTTCCGCTTCGGTAGAACCGTCCCCATGCCGCAATGCTCGAGAGCGTCATCCAGGCCGATAACGCGATCTCGGAGGACCCTAGAGCGGCCGTACATCAGTGGCCAAAGAGAAGGGTGTACAAGATCCAAAACTTGTTCATTGCTGTTGGGGTGCCAGTCTTTGTCCTCTGCAGGGACTTCTTCCAGCGGTTTGACACATTTCCGAAGAGACTCAGCCATATCGGGTGTCATGATGGCGTCGGATTTGATGACGGCGATGGAGTAGTCAAGTACAGGCATCAAGCCGGCCTGTTCGTATAAAACTGCCTTCTTTTTCAATTCGCTGATGCACTTGAACGCTGTCAACAATCCGTCCGCATCAAATGATCGGTCGCATGACTTACGGCGTCGGCCATCGCGGGAGTGAAATCGGCGTGCTTCAGATACAGCGTCCAGTCCATGCTCAAGGCCTCTTTCTTCCACTTTCCGGCAATCTCGTCATCTTGTACCTTGCGCCAGCACTCCGGCTTGTCGGATAGCGCGTTGATAAACTTCATCATGCAGCACTCGCGGATGAGCAGCGTGGCGGCGCGCCATCCTCCGCCCCACCGGTCGTCCATGTACAACAACGGGAACCGGTTTTCGGCATCGGGCATGTGGCCAAGGGGCAGACCAAAGCCGGGCTTGCGTAAGATCCAGTCCTTTCTCAAAGTCAGAGTTTGGGAGAGATAGCGACCTTATTGATAACTCACTAGCTCATTTTCCTTCGCCTTGTTTTCCTCGGAATCAAGGGTGTTGGATCGCATGACGAGTTCGTGAGACATGGTAGTGCAATGAGAGCCGTGGTATGGAAAAAGATGATGATCTAAGCTATCAGTTTTGTTGTTTGTTGGAGGCTGAAGACAGATTAAATACACACTCGCCGCTCATATTTTCGCTGAAGTCCCATGGTGTTACAAGTTCATGACAGGCAGCAAGGTGGGGCATTTACGGAGCTTGGCAGACCTTAGATGCCTTGGGGTCTTGCTGTACCCAGCAAATCTGTGTTAAAAAGTCTGAGAAACCCCGTTCTTTTGTATATTTTCACGCAGTCTGCACACGCGCTAGTGTGACCGACTCGGTTTGGCGTTCGGGGCTGAACCTTTAGTGTCGAAGTCAAATCCCTCGACGTACCAACGACATTGATTTAGGCATCATAGTCGGGGTGACAGCACTTTCGTGTGAAATGGATTGAAAATTCGCTATAATCAGTAAAGATTTTCTTGCATAGCATGTGTCGATAGTGTTATAATGATTCAGCGCCGGGTTGATAAATACACAGCAACGCAAATCCTTCCTCGATTCTCGTCCAGATGCTGAAGTCTACTTTGAGTGCATGAGCATTGGCGCTTTCTTGCGTCGATGCATATGCATGCCAAAAACCGCCCGAATTCGCGAGATTGTCCATAGGCATCATCTTCGGTAGTTTCAGCTGCCTGTCCAAGTTGTCGATCGCGCGCATGTCTACTTCAGGTCCAAATCAATGAATAGCAAGAGTCACAAGGCCAAACATCCGCAATATTATTCATAGGTCAACCAATGGTTTGCAGTCACGCTCCTGTAGTGATCATTTGTTAGGGGACGTGTACCGCGTTAATGTCGTCCTCACTGAGTAACAGAAGAAAATAGGATTTGCGTGATGGCTTTAGGGTTGTTGTATCACCAGAGATAAGACTGATTACGGGACAAACATCGAGAGTCAATTTGGACGTCTCTCATGGCCTCCCTATAATGTTTTGAAAAGCCCTCCGCCCAAATCCTTTCAACGGTTGCTCTAATATTTGTACCCTGGCAAGCATCCAGCAACGTAACAGCTAGACGCCGACAGGTGCCGCACTCTCTGACGTATGATAGCAACAATATGCCACAATGCTCCTAATCAAGAGGTAAGGTGAGCATTAGGATTCGGATTGAGGCAGAGCCATCCGCCTTTCGGGATCTAGATTGTTGAATATCGTCACTTACAATTTAACATTGACAACCGACAGGGCGGGGAATGATTCCGCAACAGTTTGGAGACGGCGCTCCGCCACCACCTCTCTGAGGAAGTGCCTCTCGGGGCTGGACATCGGCCTGGTTCCGGCCGGGTACTGCCAGCGCCGTGGAGGCGAAAATGATGGCAAGAAAGGTCTTGGGGTTCATTTTGAGTTTCTCTAACTGTGATAAAAGAGGTTGTAAGCTAATTGAAAGGAATGAGAAGTTGATTGGGATGAACGCTCATATCGCAACTGAGGCAGGGTATTTATAGACTTCTGATTGTTAACGCGAATAGTCGAAACAAGCATTCCCCCGCCAAACGAAAAGTCATGAATTGTACAACATCACCGAGATCACCTTCCAGGTTCCGCGGGGACTGGGCAATGCGTCCCCCGAAACTCCGAGGTTTTGAGGTTGCCGGAGTTGACCACCCCAACGCATGCGCGGAATCCGTGGAGCCTTCGGTAAGAGGGGCTCTTTCACCGGACAGTCGGGTCTCCTACGAAGATCTTATCCCGAGCGCATCAGGAATTCAGAAAGCGAATATCAGAGAGTAACTATTCACAACTCTTGGATCACTGAAAATAAGGCGTAGTCTAATAAGTCAGGTGCGGGTGTTTTGTAATGTAGGTTACCAATCGAGTTGACACCTTCATCATTGGACTCGTGCCATTTGCCACAACGCGTGAGTGTTTTCTATAGACCTGAGAATGTCATTGAAGTAAACGGAAATCCGTGACTGATGTCGCAGTTAGTACAGTTAATATCATGTTCGAGCCTCCGCCGAGCCTTTCAGAAAAGTCCGCAATTATCCACGGGTCCCACGGAATTTGCAGGCTCGGAGTCGACGATCACTCCGAAGACCGCGTTATTTTCGGCGGGACGTTTAAGAGATCCTGACTCATCAGCAAACCATCTTATTCCAGCATACGAGCATTTGCTCACATGGGCGGCGCAAAATCTCGGCCAATGCGTGACGTATCAGTTGTCCTTTGTTGCACGCGGGTTGGAAAGTTGCCGGACTTTTTTATGGCATCACACGCTACAGTTTCTGCAAGCCGAACCACAATGTCAACTGTCAGGGAAGAACTAATGAACGGGTTTGGAACGGTCGTAGGCAGTTGTCATCATACTATTGACATTGTCAAACAGCAACTGTTGAACAAACAAGCTAAACAGAAGCTTGCACTCCAAAATAAAACAATGAGGCGGATATAGAACCCCGATAATCATTTGGAACATCTCATCAGTATTACAAACACCTACAACAAAGGTACGTCGCCGTTTGGCATTCCTCGTCTCAAAGCCTTTAGCAGCTGTAGTCTGCAAATGACGATGTGAAGTCCACGGAGGTTGCCAATGATCTTGCACGGCTATTTGAACAGCAGAGCAGTGTCGACCGAGAATTATAGAAGTCTCTGGAAGGGTAAAGATCGCTGTGGTTCAACCCTCCCACCAACGTAAAGCCGAAGTCCATGAAATTGTGTCCTGCCTGGTCAGCCTTGACTGGTAAGCGTTACAACCGGATTTCTACCATATCGAATCTTGATTTAATAACAATTATGTTTCTCTTC
Source organism: Colletotrichum siamense (assembly GCF_013390195.1). Taxonomy (NCBI): domain Eukaryota; kingdom Fungi; phylum Ascomycota; class Sordariomycetes; order Glomerellales; family Glomerellaceae; genus Colletotrichum; species Colletotrichum siamense. The sequence continues at coordinate 41,920 of NW_023501022.1, forward strand.
TTCTTCTTCTTCTTCTTCTTCTCCCCAATTCGAGAAAGTATGGGTTCCTTATAATGCGTGGCCCAATATTTTATTACTCTATTGTTGTTCAAGGTGCAAAGAAAAAGCTCTGAGGCCATGCATGTATTAAAGGAATCTGACACGGAACTGACTGTGGACGGTGCCGCGTCGACTGCAATATGGGATAGCAACATAGGAAGCTTTCTATTATTCAGACTTTTGATTATTTTCGGGTATTATCGGATGCGCTGTCTTGGAGTATGCCTGGCAATAATGGTCGGTCAATCATGCCGTGGTCTTAGCGTGGCGGTTGGGGGGGTCATGAAAAATCATTTCTACCGATCGGAATCATGGAAGCACACTCACGACGCACAAAATGTAGATGCATGTGCATTGAAATCCTTTGTGAAGATGCGCAGTGAGTATGGTGAGACACGGACGATATTAATCTCCGATCACCAGCTACCAATGAAACCACAAACATCTTCCAAAAGAAGCAGGTCCCTGGGCCTCAGGATACCCGTTTGGTGGGGTTGGCGCCTCGAAAAAGGAAACTAACTGGGGTTGTCCTGATGCGTGATGGGGCCGAGGAGAGGGTTTAAGAAGGCAACGGCTGTATTTGCAGGCAGTCGGGTGGCCACTGGTCCCCTGGCGCCTGGCGGACCGGGTCTTCAATCACGCGTATGATGTTGATCCGTGAATATTTCACTCGTTATTGACTTGAGGTGTCTAAAATCATCCGAAAAAAACGCATCTTGGACGGTCACGCCCCGTATCCCTTGTCATATCTCTCCTCTCATCGACCTTCACGCGTCACACACGGACCGGCATTCCCCACCCGACCAAAGCCCCGTTGCCTGGAGGGTCAACCCAGAATGCTTATCGAAATCAATTGGCTTCTGTGACACAGTCAGCAAGCAAGTTACCGGCGAGGAAGCGAGGAAACGAGGAAGAGGGAAGGAGCAGGTGGTGAGTATAGGTAGAGCGCACTCTCACGAATCGCCTTCCTCGCGGCGCGTGCGTGGGCGGCACGCGCCTGCAGCGCCGCCTTGAGCTTCTCCTTCTTGGCCTGCTTCTTGGCTCGGCCAGCCGTCATGTTGGCCACCCGGCTCTGCGTCAAACGGCTAGGTTCGGCGGTCTTTGTGGGTGTCTTGGCCATATTTGCTGTGATCTGATATCCTTGAGGGGGGGATGTGAAGGGTGTGAATGGCTGAGTGGGTTGGTGGATTGAATTCAGTGAGTGTGAGTTGTCGTTGGGATGTTCGATGCGATGAAACGCGGACGCGCGAACGCGCTGATAACGCCGATAAGGGATTATGTCATGCTTATGTGGGTCACTGTTAAGATTGCGGCAATGGAAAGTGGGTGCGCGTGAGGGGCTGTAGAGTTTGGGAATGAGGGGTCAGGGGTGACTTCCTCATGCTGTCGAAACACAGTCATGGCTGATCATACATGATCTAGCACTGAACAGTTTGTTATTCTAGTAGAGGAACTGAATCATACTTGCCAGGGCCTTCTAACAGGTAACTGCGAAAGTCTGAAATCTCCAGACACATTCAGTGTGTAGCAACGAAGCATTGCCTAGCAAGTTGAACAGAACCTTTGCTAAAGACTCTTGCATCAACATGCGGCACCATAACCCAGGAAACGTGGCGCGAGAAGCCCGAACTCAAATCGCCTCTTCTCGATGTTAGGATACTTTTCAAGGAAAGTGGGTGTTTAGGGAAAATCGCTTTAGGAAAAATCGCTTTCAACGGAGACGTTTAAACGACGTATATTTTAATCATTTTCTTCCCTCAAACCAACGCTGCGTTCGCTATACGCTCGTGCTAATATTGCTACAGATTCCAACCTAAAGTCAATCCTATTGCTAGCTATGGACGGGCGCTGCATGTCGGAGTTAAGCATCATGACCGTCGTGAGAACTGCAATCGGAAGTTCTCTTCACATTTGAAGCCTCGGATGCTAAGGCTGTTATTAGGCTTGGTGACCGGGCGTAAGACTTGTGGAAAGATTTTCATGTTTAGCCTAGTTTTCAGGCTCTTCCAAAACTGCATCCAGCTACCCGTTACGTTCATCACAACCTCGAAGGCAATTGCAGACGCGATCCCGACGATCCAATCGCCAGAACCCGATGCATGTTCAGCACTGTCACATTGAAGTTAGTTGAATCCTAGAATGAATGCTTGCTGGATCCTACACAAGAAGCACGCTTCTCAAACCATTAGCACAGTCCAAACCGAATCTCATTCACAAGCAAGGGATGCACTTACGCCGTACAGGTTATTTCCCGCATCGTTTTTGACAGAACACTGAATACCCTCTCCGCCGCAGGAGCGGCGCACGGGGAAGCCCTGCTTAAGTGACGAATCTTCCTGTACGTTGAGAAGTGGGATGCACTATTGGGTGGTAAGAACATGTAATTGGAGAAGTCGGAAGAAACACCTACGCAGTATACAAACTAGTCCGAGGTGGACTGATCAGCAGCCGTTACTCAATGATGTTTTGGATATAAGCTCACATTGCTGCATTCAAGTGCTGAATCGCTAGTACCGTAGTTACAGTACTTCACATTCTGGCTCTGAACGACAGTAGCCACGCTAGAGAGCAGGAACGCTACGGAATGAATCTTCATATTGACTTGGCGCACGTTTAGGTTGGGGAATGATAAGTAGCAAAGTTGGTGGCTGATAATTCTCACAATCTTTGTCGGCATGGGCGAAAGGGTATAAATACTCAACCGTAACTGAGTCTCAAAGAACATCCTCTTCACTAGAGCTTGAATCTGGACCTGATTCATCCGGAAGATCCGGTAGTCAGCCGTTCAATGTGGGCCGCTGCTCAGCGAAATGTACGGATTGGGTAAGAAAACCCCGGGATTCGGAGGGATGCTATGGACCCTCTGCTAGCAGGGCCATGCCAGAAGCCTTGCCCAGAAGTACCTGGCAAGCATTACTGAATTCTCATGGTAAACTCGATTAAATTTGGGTCGGGTTTTGTGTTGATGAAGCGGTGAGCTGGAAGCCGCAGTCTGGAGCCTTCGGCCCGCAATCACCAAATGCGGTAATTGACTGGCCGAGTGAACTCCTTTGGACATTACTTCAATTTGAAGAACAAACCTTCAACCTCCGCCGAGACGGAAACTCAAATATCTCGTATTGCATGGTGGCGAGTCCGACGTCATTGTTCTGCCTGTTGACTAACATTGTGTGCCTCGGAGTATTCCAACTTTCAAATCTGACGTGTTGCGTATTTTGATGTGTCTTTAACTTACCCGGGACATAAATCTACCCAAAGTGATTTTTAGTTACGTCCTTGCACTGCGAATACCCGCGTGAGAAGAGACCAGGCCTCTTTGAGTCGCACTATGCCAAAGTTGGTCTTGAAGAGGCAGGGGCTTGGATACATAAATACATGTCTTAAATCGTGAACAAACGGCAGCAACAACTTTGAAGCCATATTATTGATTACCGGTAGATTACATGATATGACATTGCAATCACATTGGCCATGTGATGGAGGCCAATGTTCGCCTTTGCCCAGTCACTCGAGGTTGATTTCGTTAGATACTCATCCCTCTAGATGTAGCCCCGCATCTTAACCACAGCGGTGCCAGTGATGTATTGCAACAACACGTTGATTATTTATTTCATGGCCTTGCTGATTAAACATTTACTTGTATTGCACATGCTCTTCTTATTATATATACTGTCTATGCAACTATAACCATGTCAAACTTCAGACTTTGCACAAGCACTCTTGATTGTCTCAACCCGAGGCCATCTTGGGCTTCACCTCATAGACAAAGTCCTCAGCGGGCGTCAAGTGATCCATAATGGACCGCTTGCTGGACTTCTGGGTGTACGGCTGAGGTCCCTCGTAGTCACCCTTGAAAGATAGACTGCCAGGCCCGTCGTAGGCTTTAACAGTACTCAAAACCTTCTTGTCAAAACCAACAACATCACTACTGATAGTATTGTTGGCATTGGCAGTCGACCCGTTCACACATTGGCCGCCTCCCCATGCAGTTTGCGCCGTAGTATTCCAGATAGCAACCGGGTCGACAATCATCTCCGCCGTGTAAAACAGACGGCAGTTTGATGCCTCGTACTTGAACTGTTCCGGATAGCCGTTGAAATCGTCGCGTGCGTACGCGTTACGGTAGTTGAAAGATCCGGCATCTGCGAGAGCAGGCAATAACGGTGGCTCTTCAATACTGGGAAGCACATCGAAAGCAGCCTCGAGGTACTCTGTAAAGTTACTCTGAGAAGCGTTGAGTCCAACCTGCGCAACGAACTGCTGCAGGTTGATGAAGTTGAGCACTTGAGCGCCCTCTACACCACCAATAACCTGCATTGCCGACTCCATGGGGCGGCCGCCAAGGGTGATGGATCGGACTCCCTGCTCGCGAACCAGCAGGCCAGTGAAGATTGTGCAGGTCGACGCGCATTGGCCATCTGTAACGACGACAATATTTTCAGGATCGAATACTTGCTCCTGCGTGCTGAAGTCGAATTCTTCACTGAGATTGTATCTCAGCAAATGGGTCACATTTTGTTCTCCAATGAATTGCGGTCCATAAAGGTCAGCCCAAGAATCGTATGCCTCATGATTCTCGTTGTAGACAGAGGTGACTGCGTCTGAAAGAATCTCTGGAGCAACCTTCTCAGCTGTGGTACCGAGAGCATCCAGAGCGGCGTGGGCGCGAAGGCGGTTTCCGTCCCAGATATCAGCTTTGGGAAACAGTTGGTTGTAGAGCTGGTATCCGGCAAAGATGAGGCCACCGGGATTTGCTTGCATGTCGATGATCAACTTTGTCTTGCCAGCGTCCTTAGCCTTTTGCAAGAACTCCGACACCACTGACTCGGCCTCAAGCGTCTCGAAAGTACCGTTGATCTTTGTCTCGGGAATTGTCCACGGAGAAAAGGCGGGGATGGAAAGCACGGCAATGTCTTCGTATTCACTGCCGTTCATGAAGTATCCAGAGATCCAGTCATGAGCGTGCTTGACAACGGGTACAGGGTAGCCTCTCAACTGGGTGCTTGTCGGCGTCGCTGATGATGTAGACGACGCTGTAGAGCTCAACGAAGATGATGAGGTAGGGGTCGCTGTGACAGGCAGCTCAAAATATTCATGGATCACCCCAGCAGAGCCGATATAGTCGACAGCCTCCACCGAGATCGAGGCAACAAGAGTGTCGTTAAAGGTCGTGCCGTTGGTGAATTTGATCACCTGGACGTCGGGGGACTGGCCAGGAAATCTAGGGCTGAATCCATCCCCAGATCCCATTGCGAGCTGCGCGGGGTTGACGAATAATGAGTTGTACTGGGCGTCGGGATCTTGGCTGAGCGCGCGCCATGCCTGCGCCTCGAGGAATTCCACGATTGGGACGCCATCGATACTTTCGATGTCGTACACATCAGTGTCATTGGCGACATACTGCTCAAAATCACTCCGAAGGTAGACTCTAGGAAGAGCAGTGGCGTTGTCGGCCACAGACACAACGGATGAAAGGCTGCCGAACTGGAAAACGTCCAGGATAGCGGGTTTGTACACGAAATGACCATCTGAGGCTTGGATGAACTACTTGAATATTAGCACCTCTCACCTGTCCAGCAGAGGCAAGTGATGTGAACTTACCAAGTAAGACAGCTCAAGTGCAAAATCCACTTGACTATCATATTCGTCGTTGGTGAGCTTCGCTCGGATCTGGCCGAATCCAGACAAAACATCCACACCGGGGATGAGATAAAAGTCAGGGGGGGCCGCGAGAGGCTCCAGTGTACTTTGGAATTGAACGTAGGGTTCCAGATAGTTGAGGAGGCCCATATCGTTTTCCTTGTCCACTGGAATCGACTTGAGACAGTTGTAGGCTATCGACGGAAGCACAAAAGCCCTTGTCGCCTCGGGCTCCGCCGACATGAAAGCCTCAGCCCGTGATTTTGCAATGGCACAAGGCGTATCCTCTGTGGAATGCGGCTGTGGCGCCGTCGTTGTGGCGTGGTGGTCGTTGGCAACTGTGGTACTGACAGCTGCTGCGGCAGCGGTGCCAGAAAGGCCCAAGGCCCAGATGAGTGAACGCATGGTGGGTGTCAGAAGCCAGTGTCTGGGCTTCAATATGAGAGATGTGTATCAACAAAAAGTCAAAGAACTAAGACGGTGGTAATTGCTGGGTCGCGAGTGACTTCTGAACTGAGTTTGTTGGTATTAATTATTCAGATTGAGAGAGGATTTCCCGCAGCTCTTATACAGACTGTCAATCGGCCGAGAAATGTCCCACTCCACGAATTCGGCGCTCTGCTTGGATTGACTCCACACCTAACCACGCTTAGGGAACAAAACCCACACAGAGAGCCTGGCATCCGGTGCGCGGTGGGCATCCGGGGTATCATCGCACAAAGGACTGAATTCGGGTAAGCGTGGCTCGAGTCTTCGCTACTGGCTTTAGTACACAGACGGCGTTGCCGTTAATGTTCATGAAAGGGCCCACCACGACATCATAAGCTCCAGTAGGCAAACAGCATCAGCACTTGAAATACCGATGGGGTCTTTCTCAATCCTTCAAAGGATGGCGCGGAGGCTATTTGGGTAGGCACGTTCAGGGCGAAGAGCTTATGTCGGTAAGAATCCGCCCGAAGGCGATGACAGAAGAATGCTCTCCTAGGCCCAAAGCACGAAATAGACAGGCTTGTGGGTTGCGAGGTAGGCATATCCGGAAGTGCGTGTCGGGGAGAACTGGAAAGTAATTCAAAACCAAATTCGCTGGAATGACTTCGCTTAACCTACCGCACGTAGCGTACGAAGGTTACTCTTGACACGACATGGGAATGCTTAAAATGCTTGTTTCATTGGCAGGGGGAGCAAAGCACTGAGGAATGCGGTCCACTGGCCATGGCATTCACGCAAGACCGACGAAACAGTACTAGGCACCCCGAAAATGGAAAAATGCCAGTCTCAACATTGTTGAACGGATGAAGAGGTGTAGAAGAAGGCCGGAGTTGCACTGGGCGTTGGATTTACTTGACCCATAGGCGCACCCGCAAAAGCCTTGTATGGCAATCTACTTACCACCGTCCGTCCATAGATATCACCTCCACCTCCGTGTTGGTGGAACTGTGAGATTGTGATCTCGAAATTCTAATTGGATCTCGGAAAATCCTTGATAACCTGGTAGCTCGCGAGTTGTCGTCCAGCAAAGCGCTTATTTTGAACTGATCGTTGACGTCAGACAGCCCCAACATCGCTCCAAAGTCGACGTGACAGCGGGCAAGCTCCTCGGCGGGCTCCATTGATGCTAAAACGCTAGGATTTAGCGTTGGCCCATCCCGCAATCGCTTCATCGAACGACTCGCGCCCCGGATATTCTGAGCTGGCACTGGCCGGCTGCCGATGCGACAACTCACCAACCATTGGTGGCGGTGGCTTACAGCGCCTCCCGCCAAGAACTACGTTTCGCGTTTCGATTCCCAAATACTCTTGTACCTGAGTGCCTGCTGGCTATTGAGCCTTGCAACTGTGGAGAGGCTCGCGGAATGCCCCTAATGCGGTAAAGCTGCAGACTAAGAAGATGCAATTGACGTAAATGGCGCCAGGCAGACGGGAACTACGGATATGCTCCGGGCATATGAGACATTGACCGGCTGAACGCTTGATCACCTCATTTTTTAGAATCTTCCCTACGAAGGAGCCAAATCCAATGTGATCAGTTCTTAACAAATGGAACCATCTGCTACTCATGTTTGTGTACCACGTGCAATTTAGAATATCAACGAACATTACGTGATAAACTTTGAAATCCGACCTAGCTAGGGCCCCGGACGGTGAGACACTTCAGGATGCAAAAAGAAGAAAAACATACAACACCGGGCATTCGCCGGTCGTCACCGACCCGACTACTACTCCAGCCCTCACTGGCTTATCTATGGGAGAGCGGACGGGATCCCGAGTTTTCTAGTGGGTATGGTCGTATGTGGCGGGAGATAACCCTAGGTTCACTCTTATGATATGCGTGAAATGAGATCTCGTACGCGATAGCACCCAGATGACGGGCTCCTCAAGCTTAGCGGCCTCATCCCAGGATATCAATTGCGCCAGGTGAACCATTCCTGTAATATGAGCTGCTTTATCTTTAAACTCTAAATCTGAATCAGACGAAAATCGGACGTGGCTAAGTCCTAGCTATCAACACCTCGACTTGCCAACTTCGACTCAATGTCAGGAGCTGGGCCAGGCTGTAACATTTTTGGTAAATCTGCTGAAATCGGAATGTGTCTCTATCAATTTTACTGCCTGCAGTTTGGATATGCTATGCTATGCTTTGGCTGATGGATTGTCCAGGACCCTCGACGTCACTGCCGGAAGATTCAAGTAGACGAAGAAAGATGTTTGTTTTCTGCCATTGAAGTTAATGAGCAAATGGGCTCGTCAAGATCCTCAGCGCCAAAGTTCTCGCCCCCATTTCTCCCTTTTAAAACACATATCTTGCCTAACCCGCCTTCCGGGTTAAAACACGACGCTCAAAGTCTGATTGATCCGAAGCCGCCGCTTAATCAAGACGTCTTTTCTTGTTCTCCTTCTGGATCGTCTTTCTGGCAGCTGATGCGTGCGTCAGGAAAGGTTCGAAGAAGGCTGTCCTCCAAGTCTTTGACCTTTACAAATGAAAGCCCATTGTCGCAGCTGATAGTAAACGAGAGCCAAGTGAATGCCTCCTGTTCGTAAGCAGGCTGAGCATTAATCTTTGGTTTGTCGGAGTCGGGTTGTTCGGAGTCAAAGGCGGGGACCTTGCTTTCGGAGTCTTCGGGAGATGCAATGTTTGTGCGGATGGGTGTGATGTCGGGCTCAGCGTCTGGTATGTGGTGTCAGTGAGGGTAGCTCGGGATGGAAAATCAGAGACAAGACTGACCGATCTCGGACTTGATAGCTTTGGGCGTGGAGCAGGCATTGACGGCCGTGTTGCCTGCGGCAATCGGCGCGGAATCCAGAGTGGGAGCCATGATCTCGGCGTGATTCGGACGATCTTGGTAGACGTTTGGATGGGTTAGACTGGCCAGGGAAGATCGTTGGAAGCTGAAGGAGAAGGCTCGCAGTAGAATTGGGAGCGTTAGAGAGGATGCGTGCGGACAGAAGAGCGCGTCCGAGGGTGGAAAAACGGTCGGTTTCGAGTGGCAGATGGTGAGGGGGGGTTGACTGGAGGAGAAGGAGTTGGGAAGGAAAAGGATTTCCATTGGGATGGGCGAGGTTGAGAGGGATGTACGGTCGCTGATCACGTTCGAGGACACTGGGAAGGTGCTCCTGGAGAGAGACACAGCTTCTGCAAAAGAAGCCGAAGGTTAGGCAGGCACTTTTTCGGTGTACCTCGAGGGAAAATGCATTGTGGGAAGGAGCCAGTCCGTCCCAGATAGCTCTTGCCAACGCCATCATTACTTCTGAAAGTTCTCATCGCATGGGCGACCTCTGGTGCACTCATCAATTACATTTACCTTCGTATCACGGCTTGCCTGTGTGACTTCGCGCCGTCGCGCTCGACTGTGGCCTCATTCTTAGAGTCTTTCATCGGGACAGCCTGCATTGGTTTTCGTCACAGCCATTTCCCTGGCCCGACCCCATTGTCAGTTGGATGAAGGCTTTTCTGGGTCTTCCAGATCTCACTGAATCATAACAGGTGCAGTGCCATCGAGCCAGCAGTCATTTTCAAGAACGAGTGCTGGCCAAGAAGCCGCTTCGCCGTGGCCGAACAACAATTCTCGAACTGGGTGCAGACAGTGGAAATTGTTATCGAAGGAAGTCATTCGAATTAACTACATTTACATCCTATGCCCTCTCTGTAGCATGCTATGCGCCATAGCAAGTGTCGCGAATACATTCGTCGTGGTAATTTGTCCCTCGCTTTCGCTCCATATTGTCCTCTCTTTTACGAGCCAGTCGACAAGAGAATCAACCGCCGAACCACAACCATTCCCAAACAGAAATGCCTCAAATACCTCCCGAACATCGTCACCACTCTCAACGCGGGGCAGATATTGACGCGGACCGCCCAGCCTCCGCACCGCATCGTTAAAAAGCCCAGGTTCATGGAGCATAAAGTATGCTACAAGAGAAGTGACAAGACGTCCGGCCTGGCATCCATGCTTCTGGCCCTCCTGTAGACGTTCCATGCGCCCTCCGTTGCTGAGGTCGCGTGAGCAGAAAGGCAGCCCTGTCGGAGCCCAGCATGTATAACAACCAACTCGTGGCGGAAAGCAGAACCTGTCTTTCAGGAGACCACGTAAGCGTTCGACCGACTCGGATCCTTTTGCCAGTGGGCATCCCGCCTTTGGGTGCTCGGCGCAGCTGAGAGGGATGTTGGGATCGGTTCGCGAAGATGTGTAGCAGTACAGACATCTTGGTCGGGCTTTCTCCGGGTTGAATAGGAAACAAGCGTGGTTAAAAACATCCAAGGCGTCTTCCAGCGTTACACTATTCAAGATCGAATGTGTGTGGTTGCCGTCAGTACCAGAGTCAGGCCTTGCTCGCTTTCGACAAGATTGAGGTGTCAGGGACGGTGCACTAGCACTTGCTTGGAGTGTTCGGTATTCTGTGACCGAGGACCCTCCGTTTTCCATGTTTTCGGGAGGCAGATTGTTTCGGATAGTCAAGTTGAAAGTTTGGCAGTGCTTTTGCATGCAAAGGTCGCAAAGTGCAGGTCCGTATTGCTCGAGACAAGTTGGAACTTCGATGCCAATGAGATATTTGGTCAGGTCCTTGCGTCGGCAACTGCCTCGAAAGAAATTGAACAATGCTGGGTGAGATGTTGCCATTCTACCCACACTGTCTGACAGATGGATGCTCGTGATACGTGCTGGGCCATCAGGCTCAATCTGCAGTGTCAAGGGTATCGCGCACTCAGGATTGTCGTAGTTGATGACGAGCGACACGCCTTGAAGGTCAAGTGCCGTCATTTGTTGTGAAGAAGCGAAAATGGTCTGCTTTTGGGAAGTGCGCCATGCATGGAGTCTGCGGCGTCGTTCTTCTAGAGGGTCTGCCGAGTCAAAATAATGACACCCGTATTCAGCAGCCAAGGCGATGGCCTGAGAATGACTTGCGGTCAGAACGACAGCAAGCTGCCTCCCGTGAGCTTCTCTCGTAGCGGAGGATTTGGCTGCAGCATCGATTGCCGCGTGAAAGTGATTGAGAGCGGTTGAAAGGCATTGTCGCATCAGAAAAAGGCTTCGGCTCTCCACCGCGCTGTAAACCGTCTTCGAGTTGTTTGTTGGAAGACGAATGCAGTCATGGTCGGCTTTGACATCGTATTGTCTGCAGAACTCAACGACTGCTGATGGGGGCAGAAGGCGTGTAATGAGGACTCTTGTCAGTCGGCAGCGGCGCTCAAGGTAAAACTCAAGGGCGGCTATCAATCCGAATTGACCATACTCGGATTGACCGTAATGACAGTCAAACGTCGGGTAGGAGAGCTCTGAGTTTTCGACGATGATGGCGTTGACAAGCCAGCTCCGAACAAAGTCAAGGAAAGAAGGGTCGGGTATAGTTGAAGGAGAGAGTACCACACAAGTCCCGGCTTGGCCTTCTAGGAGCGAGGGCATCTGCCGGCAGACGTTCCAATCGACGGCATGATACCCGGCGTCTTCCAGCGTGCGCACAGTGTCGACGTGACCGGAAGCATGCTGCGTCACCACAAGCGTGATGCTCTTGGGCGAAGTGGTCCAGGGTGTTAGGGACTGCTTGCGAAGCACGCATTTGAGGTCGGCGGCGACAAAAATGGTGTCGTGCGGCGGCTGGGATCCGTGGTTAGCCATGCTCGAAAGAGCATCGCAGGCCCTTGTGTCGAGCTTCGGCTGGAATTCGAAGACTGCCTGGTGTGAATGAAGGGAGGCTCGGTAACTGGATTCATGGACGATGGGGATTGCGTGAGGTAGGTATCTAGCGAGAGATATCGCCGGTGTGGGAGAAGTTGCGGCTGCTGGGAAAGAGCACCTTGATCTTCAGACTGGCAAAGAAGGTGCTGGCTTGCTGAGAGGAAGGCACCTGCTTGCCGTAGAGAAGAGTTTGTGTTACTAGGTAGGTAGGTGCCAAAAAGGAAGGCACAGGGGGCGGGGGCTTTTACCAGTCGCAAGATTCCGCATTTCGCAGACTTCAGTGTCTCTGGAAGTATACATATCGTGTTAGGTAGGAATAAGTGATTGTATACCTGCAGAATGAGTCGGTTCTATGTGTGAAAATCGCAGGTATCTCCAGCCGAGCGTTGAAGGTTTTTGTTCACATGTATTTAAGTAATGCAATGTGAAATGTGGGGTAAATTTCGGTCTGCGTCCAGTGTCGTTCCATCGCGCGGGGGCACTGGGACTCTGCGGCGGGTCGTTGGTGACTCCCTCAACACTTCCATCTCTCCTCCCTACCTAGTAGGTAGGTGTTCAACAAGCAACACCTCCTGACTTCTACCGACCGACGAGACGTCAATCCATCGACAACGAAACTTCCCTCGTGGATGAGTGCATGATGGAGACTGTTGACCCGGGCTTCGTCGAGGAACTCCATGCCGACCTGGCGCGCAAATACAGAACCCACGCCGCCAAGCTCGAGATGGCATGGCGTTCTTTCGACAAATCGCAGCGAACACGATGCTTGAAAGCTGGAGCAGCAAACGGTGACATCTTGCAGAGGCAATTGTACATGATGCAGTGCCTGAACATCGTGGTCGAAGATGTTCTAGAAGTTGACTCTCGAACCCGGAATCAGAGCCAGCGACCAAAGAAAAGCAGTGACGACGTAACACTCAGCAACCTCGCCAAATTGTCTGTGCAAGATGTACCCACCAAAGTTGCAATGCCAGATATCGCCGCAGACGCCCGCGACCGGAGCGCAACACTCCTAGAACGGGTAGAGATGTTGTCAGCAGAGCCCGTTGTCCTCGCTCATGCCACGAACATGGCTTTCTTCAGCCGCACAGGTCTTGTCCCTGATGAAAAGGGCCGCAGTCTTCCTGTACACACCGACAAGCACATCAGCGGCGCCGTTTTCGAAGCCGTCCATGGCGAGATCCAAGCCGCGGCAATCTGGGCTTACATTACCCGCCTTGTCGAAGCCCTCGAGGTGTCGGACCGCGACAAGACGTACCGCGCCCTCATTCTTCAGGAGCTTTCAAACGTGTGTCAGTTGGAGTACGAACGCACACAGGCTCTGTTCCGGCGTCATGTCGCCACCGGCGCTGGCCCCAAACGATTCAAACGCATCTCCAATGCCTACGACAACGCAAGCAACGCGCGTCTCGCCATGAAGGGCAAGCCCGAAGACCTGACGAGAAGCGACCCCTTGTTCAGCTACCTTCTTCGCCTCTGTCAGCCTAGCACCGCACCCTCCAATGCTACGGACTGGATGAAAAGGCTGGGCGATCTGTACACGGCCCATCCAACGGAGCGTGAAAGGCTGGAGGAACGCCAAGCTGACGCGCTCTTCGACCTGGCCGTCATCGTTGGGTTCGTTCAGGATCTTTCATCTGCTGTTACCCTTCCATCCTGTTCAAACAAAAAGGGACGAGCGTTCGTCAAAAGATCGCGAGAGTTGGAGGCAGAGCTGACGGCTTTGAAAACCGAAATCGACCTGCGTGACTACGCCGTGCCCATCGGCAATCTCTTGGAACCCGGGATGGCCGAGGGAGCTCTCGCATCCCTTGAGGAGTTCGTGGTGGCTAACGCCGGTACAAAGATCGGTATTCTCTACCAAGATCTCATCACAGAGTGCTTCGCTGACCTCGAGAGTCGATATGAGCAAATGAAGATCGACAAGGCAAAGAACACATTACCCGCAGCTTGCATCGATTGGGCCGTCGGTGAACCCAAAGAGGCCATGATTACTCGTCGGAAGGAAAAGCTGAAGACGCGACCGTCCCAAGCATCTACTCACGAGCTGAGCCCCCGACATTCTGTGGCCGCAGAGCAACCACGGCTTAGCGCATCATCGGATACCATTCAGGTCAGCGCGTCAACTGCTGACTTCTTTGCCAACTTGTTCTCAAAGTCTCAAGCACGGAGATCGACAACTTGGATATCGTTCGAGACCGCCATGGCAGAGCTTGGCTTCTCTGTCTACCCTCGGTACGGGTCCGTCTACACCTTCCGGCCCCCGATGCAGTTCAAAGTCGAAAGGCCTTTGACCATCCATCGCCCGCATCAATCGCAAATTGAGGGATACAGACTGCTCATCCTTGCACGGCGGTTGAATCGGACGTATGGATGGAGTGAGAAAACCTTCAAGCTTCAATGAGGGCATTGAAGTTGGTGGAGCCCCAGAATTAATACTACGGGGGCGGAGAAGGACACGAATTAAATCGCAAAGGAATACCAGAGTCGAGGCTTCACTCGTTAGCATTACAAGGTATTCTGAACTCCGACAATGTGTGAGTTTGAGTTGAGAAGGGAGAAGGGGGGTCAACACAGACAAAAAAAGAGATTGGCTGCTGAAAAGAATAACCAACAAGATGTGAAGAGAACAGATTAAGCTTTTGCTGGCTTGCTAGTGGATCGCTTCAGATAATTGTGAAACTTGATGGAGAAAGCAGTCGCAGCCAAGCTCAGGCAATATAACCAGTGCAGAGTCTGGGGTTTATTAATTCAACTCCCAGTAGCACCACGTTTCCAGATGTTTGGCCAGTAAACAAAGCCCTTTTCCGATGCCGTGTACCCATGTCAGCCACTCACGAATGGGCACCCCGTTCATCTCAATATTTGACGAATGTACGGCCGATCACATCCCTCCGTCACTGGCGGAGCTTTTTAGACATGACATTGCCCACCTGCTAAGTTTCCTTCTGAACTCTACACTGAGGTAGAAGCCCGAGTCTCGCACTCTTCTTTAGAAGATCGTTAGGCGTATTCTTTCGAAAGATGCTCTGCGAAAGGCTGTTGGGCTATGCTGCTGTTGCATCCCATGCGATCCACGCCAGAGCCTGCCAACCTGGGGCTACCAACATTGGTTTACGGTGCCTTGGCTCCCAGCAACATTCGTCGCAAGACTCAATTAATTATTCACATGTGACTACCTATTTGTCCGTGCCTGAGACTGCTGCTCACTCAAACACCTTCATCCAATTCATCAACTCTTCCCAATTTATGCATTGATGCTCTGTGCCAAAGCCGGTGACACCATTGAGCGTTGTGTTCGCAATTTCAATCGTCAAATCCTATCAAAGGCGTCAGCCAGAATTCTCCCATTTGGATAAGGACTGTCGTCTATGACGGAAACCTACCGGCTTGCACATGATGGCCTGGCGCAAAAGATCAAAACAGTGTCCCAGGTGATACATGTCGTGTGCTTCATTGATTCCTGTCGTCTTATCCCGTTTCCCGTGGTTTGATGATGCCGTGCTCGACTTGTTCTCGCCTTGGTTCATGATATCTGGACGCGTTTCGTAGAGCGCCCGACGAAGCATGTCCAGGCAGTGGATTTGATGAAATACAGCCAGACAGCTCTCTTTCGGTGCAATCTTCGGGTGTATAAAGAAGCCGCCTCGTTCGGGGAGGAGGGATGACCAAGCCTTGTCGACCTTTGGCGATGGAGGCATCGCATAATTTAGATCGAGGAGGAAGGTTCGAGGGGCGGTTTTCACTGCCGTGTTGTCAGTTTTAACATGTCGACATACTGCTATTGCTTTCAGCAGTATCTCATTGACCCACAACGCATCTCCCCTCGTAGGGGCTCTTCGCCGTATAACGCACTGCCGCTGTTGAGCCGAGAGGCGTTATTGCTGACTACGGCGACAAAGACAAGGAGCAGAGTGTAAATGATGTGCACCTTTCCACGATCCCAATACCGCTTGACCCAATGTCGTTCATGGTGTTGGCCCTGTGTCTCTTCTTGTGCAATCTTTGAATATTGATGAGAATCAAGCCAAGACGCCATCGTGGTGCTTCCAGAACGTCCAAGAACAGATAGAGGGAAGCAGACAGGCTTCGGGTAATTGCGACAGACGACAGAAAAACAATCTACCCGAAAGTTCTGCGGACTTTAACTTGCACCGTGGCAGGTGAGGGGAAGGAGATGTAGTCGGAAACTCAATGCGTAGAGTTGGAGGCGAGAATTTGTCTAGTGAAGCATGATCTTCGAAGATGCGAACAGACCATGCAGACCATGTTTGGAATCGGTTTATTATATTTGCACCAAATTCCACGGCATAATTTAGTGATAAGTGCACACTCATGGATTCGGTGGCTAACACAGCCAAGCTTTCCACGTTCCGTCATTTTCGGGTGGTGAAGCTTCCTGTCGATCATACAGTCGCAAGGATTGGGCTCCGAACGTGGGGTAGGTGAGCATGCCGATCATCCGTACCCATAATGTCAAAACGATGGGTCAGGTTGTCCGCGGGATCATTGATTCCATGTTCATAGAGTTTAGTGGATCGATCAGTTCGTCGCATCATGGTGTGTGGTTCCAATGACCACATGGACGTGATGCGTCGCAATTCTAACGCTCGCACCTTTCGGAAGCTTCAGCGGGACCGGGCACATAAGCGGGGCTGAGCCAGTGTCACGACCGCCCCCGGATGTGGAACTTCCAATTTGATCGCTCGGCCCGGCCGTCAATTTCCCGCAAATCTCTTGTTTGACGGCAAGCCGGGCATGGCCCATGTCAGCGGCCGCGGTCGCTTATCCGGAACCATGGGCGGGAAGACGAAACGATTGGCAAAGGGCTTCTGTCCATGATGTCGAGGTCACGGTCATTTGTTTCATGCAACTTTCTCTTGTTCCCCTGGTTCCTCTATCGTATCACAGCAACACCTTGGCCCAGAGCATTCCCATCGCAAACACGGTGGGGTTCTCAACCACGTCACCCATGATTCCAGCCACGAACGAAAACAATTCTCCTCCACCTTCCTCCGCTCTGTGTCTACACATATAGGCGACCACAGTGATGAACCACAACGATAGCTGATAACACGCCACAAACGACGAAACCGTATGGGCAAGGGGCCCAGCTCGAGGTACGGGCAGCATGTTTGCGAGCCCAATAGCACCCCGCTGTCCAATGGAAGATCCGGCCGAGCGTCCGAGTGCCACGCGTGTATGAGGCGTAAGTCCAGAGATCGTGGCCGCGGGTGATCTGAGTGCTGATCGCTCCTGGATCTTAGGCGATGCAAAGCGGATTGGTCCGCCCCGGAAAGTGGTCGTTACGAGAGCATTGGCCGCGGTAGTCTGGCTACGCCTGGGACCCGGCCGGATTGATCCGTCTTCACTATCCGTGGAGAGCTCAATTACCCCGACCCGTCCGTTCGGTCTGTTTGTGCGTGACGACGGGGAGGAGAGTGTTTGGCGGGTTCGCAGACGCGATTGTGGGAGTCGATTCTGCTGGGACGAGGGTCGTTGGGGCATTGCAACGGGATTTGTTTGGGAGGGTGAAGCCGCCAAGATGGTATGAGGATTGGGCGACCGAATGAAGAAAGACAGGCGTTTATGAGCTTCCTGGGGGGGTAACATGAATATTGCTGATCCACCATCATTACGCATCACCAGAAGAGCGGTGAGTTGGACATTTGCCGGAGTATGCCCACATGTCTTGGTGTTCATTGTCTGAGATGAGACAGAGTGTTTGACACGGGCCTAAGCCACGACAATCAGACACCCAAGGATCCAGTCACAATGAACGAAAACTTAGTGACGAAGTTCGCTATGAATGGCATTCAAGTCATGGATTAGGTTGAGTAGGTGTTGAAAGACTGAAGGACAGACGATGTTGTTTCATAGATCGATAGTGGAACCGTTCCATCAGGTAGTTAACCCATTTCCATGGAATCAAAAATTTCGAAGGAACCACTTTGAGTAGATTTGCGATGGAATGGTCGCAGAATTAATCCCTGGCCCTTTTCATTCGTTCGCTTGTGGTTCGATTTCCGTCGCATCTGCATGTACCCGTTGACGGTGCCTTGATGTTTGCCGCCGTGAACGACTCAGTGCGGAGCTGGCCTTCCTCGTAAAGTACCCGAAAGGTGGTCATTTTCAACGGGTTAAATGAAAAGCAACACTACTATGCGGTCCTTCGGCGGATACTGACCCAGACTGCCACCATCATCGGTTCCGAAATGTCAAGAGCACAATTACTCTTCACTGAATAATCAACGAGTACCGTACGAACCAGATATTCAGCGAATGATGCTTTCGAGGGAGTTCGAGAATTCAGATCCAACGCTCGATACAGTATTGTGCAGGGAAGTGGGAGGTCGACTTAATTGTGAGGCTTCCCAGCAGTTAAAGCACACTTTGCGTACTTGAAGAAAAGAAACGCTAGATTTTGTGTGTGATGTAACCAATGCTAGGAAGTCAATGAAGATGACTTTTACCCATCCTAGCTCTACGCAAGCTGAGCCAACACCTTCGAAATGAACTTGTCCTGATAGAATGGCCCCCATTCCTCAGCCAGCAAGTACCAAATACATGAATCACAGTTGACCTCTAGCCGGTTGACGGTTCTGTCCCCACGCAAAGCCCGGTGTTCGGTTTTCCATCCGACATCTCTACAGTATTCGAATTCGTAAGCCTCTCACGGTAGAAACCAGCTCGAACTGTTTTTCCGATGTATCGCAAAACTTGACGAACATGCGCACCCTATGCGAGTACGGCTGCCAAAGTGCATGGAATCGAGTTCCCAGAGATTGCTCCATGGCCTGAAGTCTCTTCGCGCTGCTTGGAATGTGGTGGTTCAATGCGTTACTGGTCCGGTTGCGGCGCTGTAATTTCGGGCCTCTGCAGTCCTCGTCAAGGATAATTTCTTTGAGAGCGAGAATTGCCGCCATTGGATTGCGGTATTTGGTGTCGCGTCCACAAGAAAGAGCATAGACGAAGGCCTGAGGTCGCATTCTCAGGTGGATGTTGTTGAATGCAGGCTGTAGATAGGCTAATTGCGCAACGAAAGGGACAACTCCTGGTCCTGTTCGATGGTTGATAACCACGTGACAAGAGTCAAAGGTATCGACATCTGGGAGCACTACGGCGAGAGCGAGTGGTTTGCCACGGTGAAAGACTTTGAAGTCTGGTAGGAAGACTTTCAGCACAGTCTTTCTGAAAAGCTGATTGATTTGGGACACGTCTCGAATCATCTTGAAGCGTAGCGATGCGAGACGCCTTTGACGGAGGCTGAGGTTGAGCTTTGGGCTTGTGTCGTTCCGGGAATCATAAGTCGCATTCCACGTCAATGGCTGAGCAGAGATCTCGGCATCATCTACCATGGTCTGGGCAATGAGAAGGACGACCTCGAGAGGGAGACACTTTGGCGACGTTTTGCCTGGTGTATTATTTAGGTGCAAACCTTCTCGATGAAACAAACGGGCTGATCTTCGGCAAGCCATGGTTGAGAGGTCTGTTGTGGTCGATACTGACAGAATGCTGTGTTGTACGTCTCTCAGAGAAGATTCTCTTCAACTGTACAAAAGTGGATTAAGTATGCCAAATCCATTTTCCGCTCATGGAGTCTTGATCCACGCAGACCATCTTAGAAGATTCTGGGAACATGTGGTGTTGCAAAGAAGGTCAGCATGCCTCCGATTGATGGCGGTTGTAGGCGACTAAAAGGGAGGTTTCAAAGGCTAGGTACACCAAAGACAGTGCGGACAACCCTTCTTCATCTACACCGCGCTGGCTCTGTCACTGTCAAAGCCACAAAACATCAGAGCCTTTCCATCCGATTCGCAACGGTTGGTCGCGAAGCATCTTGCTCTGACGTAGTCGACAAAGAATGTGTCTAGGCGGCCGGTATGGATCATATCTCTGGGTCCTTTGCGATCATTACTTGGTCGCCAAGTCCGGTCTTCCAGAGCGAGTACACTTATCAGCTGGCCGGCCACTTGCCGAGGTTCGACCGGGAAGTCTGGGCATGGTCCGGGAGATAAACGCCAACGACATCTTAAGGAACTATCCTACCTTCGAGTTAGTCTAGAGAATCATCCTCGTAGTTTCTTAATAACTACTTGACCAGCGTTGCATCGCTTCTGTAGGCCTATGTATGCTACATCGTACGGGAGGCCAACGCGGCAAGGTCGCTCTTGGCTATGCAGGGGGTCCGGAATGCGAAATGCGGAGTGCGAGATGCGAAATGCGAAGTGCGAGGGTGAAGATGTCCAGTAGCAGGCACACACCCATATCAAGCACCACGCAGATTGACGTCCATCAAACTGGGATATACTCATCTAGTACAAATACCCTCTCCTGCTTGGTAACTTAGTCTTTCGTAAACCATATTCTGAAGTTCCCTTACAACACTCGCTCGCAAGCTTTAGTATCGAATTGCATACCAGAACTTTGATCGGCATCGTTTCCACCCCTTCTACGCATCGTTATGGCTCACACAACCATTCCCAAATGCAGTCATCGGCCTAGCACTAGCACGCTGCGAAGGTGGCGAATCGACCGTTTCGCTGGAGCCTTCCAGCTGTTAGCGGGTGCTTTGATCGGTTTATCTGCGCCTTTACAGACCTTTGCTTTTGACAAGCTTGGTGCCAACAAGGCGTTTGGCAGCAGTACCCTGCGACTTATCGGATCTCGAGCGTCTTCGATCCGCGAGATGAACATGACTAGCAGCATCGCCTCGCGTGAGGGCCAACCGGTCGTTGCCATCAACCCCACAAATCCAGACAATATTGTCTTCGTCTCGACACGTTTCCATCCTCTGCCCGAACTTGAGCCCGTGGGGGGCTGCTTCCTGGCCTACACGCTTGACCGCGGAATTACCTGGAATAACATCACGGCGAATTACCCTTTGGGAACCGCACCAAAGTGCGGCGAACCACAGGTCTTTGCCGACGCCAATGGAACGTTCTACCTCCTGAACAACCAAGTTTTCTCCGGCTTAGAAGACAACATGGCGGCCCATCCCCAACTGTCAAAGTCCGTCGATGGAGGCAAGACGTGGAGCGTCCCATCTGTGACGCCGCTTCATATGCAAGGTGCGACAAAGCTGCGGGTTGATGTGGCTACAGGAAAGGTGTACGCAAACGGCGCCTCGTCTTGGGAGTATCCAGCAGCTGTGTCTGTCAGCTCTGACGGTGGCGAGACTTGGGCCGCCTTCAACCAGATCCCCGGTCCCGTCGACGTTTGCCTAGACTATCAAATTCCAGACCTGCCTCCCATCTGTGGATTTCCCGGCAGATCGATTGCAGTACACGATGGGATTCTGGCTTCGGCTGCTGCGGGCTCAAATGGCCACCCAGAGTTGTACGTGAGCCGTGATGAGGGCGTGACATGGACGACGTCTCCCTTGACTGATAGCCGAGGAAACCTTGTGGCGAACGGCACGGGCCCGATGCTGGCTGTCTCTGGCATTGGTCTCCCCAGTGATCCGACGCCATGGGTGTCGGCCGACCCTACTGCAATTGGCCGTTTCGCGCTCATGGTCCCCCGCGACCTCACGCTAGAGATTTATATCACGGATAACGCGGGTCAAAACTTCACTGGTCCGGCTGTCATTCGAACTCCTGACGCGCAGCGTCCTGCCTTCGACTTCAGCCCAAATGGCCTACTTGGCGTGATGTGGCGCACTAACTCGTCGGGTGTCCTCGACGTTTACTTGACGGTATCCTTTGACGGCGGACGCAACTTTGTCGCACCAATCAGGGTTACGGCGCAGCCACAACCTGTTGGTCAAAATGGACAGCCAGGCGATCGAGCTTCTTTTGTCTCGCTCACCGATGCGTATGCTTACGTCGCCTGGTCTGACGGCCGCGATGGCCTACTGGACGCTGTTCTTGCTGAGGTACCCCTAGATCTCTTTCAAGCCATGGCTTAGGTCTGGTTACTTAGATATCTCAAAGTATCAGAAGTTACATTATGGCGGCGTAACATCAGCGCAAATGTGATGAGGGGTGCGTGAATTAGATGGAAAAAATCAGTCTCCTCACACTGGCCGGTATTATCAACTATTATAGGATTGGTTGCTAGAAAGAGTCAACTGAAAGCTAAAGCTTGATAGTAGCTATTGAAGCTGTCGAACTCTGGTATGAAGACATCCCATGGCTCTACCGCCTACGCCTCTAGGGTCCTTGAAGCAATCAGTACTCATACAACTATCCATCATATAATATGTATCAGTTTCTATGCCATGTACTCAGGAGTCACTCATGTGATATACAGAATATTTGTCACACGATGACTTGTGGTAACCCCGCTTTGCTCCTCCCCTATTCAGTTAGCCAATCAGCCAAGGCAGCCAGCAAGCGGCATCGTTCTCCCCGACCATCCTCCCATTTGTTCCCATCCACAATATCTAACATGGTCTTCATTGGTGGATCGTTGTCGCTGCCAGGTGCATAACTGGTGATTTGTAAAGTGACCATGCCGTCAAAGGAGGACTGCTTTTCAATCGGCACACCCCCTGTTGTGTTCGTGTTCAACATCTGGGCAACACCACCTCCATCCTTCTTCCATTGAGGCCAATTCGTGATATTTGATTCAGCGCCGCGCAGTGTTGGAGCTCCGTGGACAATAAAGTCGCCCCATGCGACCTGCAAGCCCCGTCGAAGGGGCGCCGTGATAGATGTGTTAGGTGTGTTTACATCCGCGAGAAGCACATCTGTGGTACTTCCAGAGCCCACGTCTAGACCATGATATGCAGGTGGTACACTAAACTGGTATCGCCATGCCTGACCTCCAGGCTTAGATGCGTATGCGTCTGCAAGCCAGTGCGATGGGCACATGAACGTGGCTTCCGCGTAAAAGTTGTTGGCTACTTGCTGCCAACCCGTAGCATAGTTGGATACGGTTGTGGCGAAAGGCGAATCAAGGCCACTGGTTTGAAATCCCGGGTCAGTGTTGTTCGCGTCCTTCGAATTCACTGCCAGGAATTCTTCGTGTTTCTGAGTGTATGTTGCAAGAATATCTGTAATGTTGCTTGTCGCCAGCTTGGGATAGGTTGTCTGCAAGAACGATACAAAGCCTGCCTGGGATGTAATGTTCTGCGGGGTGAAATAGGGACCCTCGTCCGCAACATTGCTGGTGAGCAGATTTACGCCGTGGGCCTTGGCCTTCGCGAGTTGATTCGGAGGAATGTCCTTAACGAGTTTCCCATCAATCACTGGCCCCCATGCCCACTGGCCGTAGCGACCCTGTGTACTCACCCAGTCACTCGCATTTTGAAGAGTGACTGAGTCGACGTTTTGCAGGCAGGAGAAGATAGAAGTGGAGTCTTTCGTGGTTGTGCACCCAACACGCTCAGCCAGACTTTGGTATTGCTTTTTGGGCCGAGCGCCATCGAATTGACTGCAATGCTTGCTTCAGACAGGTTGTCCCACGCCTCGAAAGTTGAAAGGTAAAAGTATACTTACGGCTGAGTTGCCATGTATGGACTGCTTGCAATCACACCTCTGAAGAGACCATCTGCCTCATGCGTCGTAGCCAGATTTAGGATCGCTCCAGCTCCGGCGGATTGTCCAGCTACAGTCACTTTTCTTGAGTCCCCGCCGAACTTGCAGATGTTTTTCTTGACCCAACGAAGCGCATACACCATGTCATGCAAGCCGGCATTAGGAGTGCCGTTGGCCGCAACTTCATCCGATGATAGAAAGCCAAATGCTCCCAGTCGATATTGGATCACGACAGCGATGTAGGTGTTGTTGTTGGTCGCAATCTGAGTAGAGAAATCAAACGAAGCCGCCGAGTCAAGGCTGTAACCGCCGCCGTGGATCCAAACGATAACAGGCAGGTTCTTAGCATCTGCAGGGGCAAAGACGTTCAGGAAGAGACAGTCCTCGTCACCTGTAAAATTGAACGATTTCAAAGAGACTTCCTCGGATGCGGTCTTGGGATACTGCAGAGAACGGCGTGCCCATGGGCAACGGGGCGGATCGGACGTAGCAGGCGTGATCTCACTATTGTTGCCGGACTTGTTGCTGCTTTCTGGTGCCTGAGGTAGTTGCCATCGAAGGGCACCTGTTGGAGCAGCCGCGTATCGAATGCTACATTACGTCAGATTCTGTCCAGATATCAAATATTGCCATGTGGTTTCTGTAGCACTTACCCTCGGAAGATGTTGAGATTCAAGGTCGAGTTGTGCGTGCCCTGGTATCGGGCGTAGGAAAGATCAACCGTGGGTCGGCTCAAATCTTCTGCTGCGGCCACAAACGGCAGAAGCGCGATCAGCCCCGTAAAGAGCCTCATGATTTCTTGAATATCCAGAGAATTCAATTGCAAGAGGTCGGGTTGAAACTTGTCTGGACGTGAGGCGTCTTGTATGCCTAAGCGTAAGTCAAGAAACAAACGGAACAAACAGAGAAGACACCAGCGACGCTCATGGATTACTACGGACCAATAAGTAATGGACTTGAAATTGAAGAAAGTACTGGAACTCACAACAGTTATGTCCTCCTTTTGGGACTCGAATGGGGTAGATCATGATTGACGCGTAAATTGACCGAATTAAGTTTAATTACCACCTCGTCCTAACCCCACTAACACAAGGTGCATTTCTCACGACTCGCGCGATGAACGTTAGACTTTCCGCGGCATATGTCAAGCGGAATTACGTTTGGTCCATAATCCCGACAGTCGTTACATCGCCAATTGGTCGGTGACAAACACCGCAACGCTAACACCGAAAGTCAAAATCGTCTGGGAACACATCTTTCGGTCGGCTCGGGTGAAGTCTCGGACTTATGTAACAGCGGTCCGCTGCTGAAAGCTGTAGTAAGTCGATACTCTCCCATTGGAACAAGACGAGCGACTATCATCGCGGCAAGACTAGTTTGAGGAGGCCGAAGAAATGATGATAACCCTTGTGGACGTCTCGGTCGGACGTTCACGGGGGAATTAAACACAAAGATTTAATGAAACATTCCAGAAGCAACGAAAATCAAATAAACACACGGCAACTGGGAGGGAATGAAAGACGTTGGGCTTGGGGATGAGTGTTTGATTGAATTAGTGTGGTTCATCGTGTGCAAGGACAGCCCGCGGCTGATTCTTCAAAGCCGGCGCATGTATGATCCCCAATCGCTCGATCGGAAAGCGACACGAAGATATAAACATCGATTTTTGGTAGTGTAATGTATCAATCGCTCCGCGATTATCTTCTACTGCGAAGGCCGTAGTTGGTCGGGTGAAAGGCGGCTGGGAAACATCTGACTGAGATAAAAACCAACGTGTCGGCAAGTGGATCAGGGGGACATACAGACTGCCGAACGAATTACACCCTCAATCCAGAATATGAGCATTGTCGTGATACTGATAAATTCCGTGCGAGAGTGAACATGGTGTTTCGGGGTCTATAAACTCTTCGTCGTGATACTGCAAGCCGCGTCCATATGCTAGGTTCAGAAATGCAGATGCAATCAGAGTCGGTCTTTACAATTTGATGTCCAGTTCAAATATTATTAGGACCCAAAGCAATGATTGGTGATTGTATGTGCTCTAGACATTGACGATGCTGACTTTCTCAGCCGAGTTTCACACGGTTATGACTATGCTTTTCACGACCGATAACTGGCCAACGGGCCGACAGAGAAAGCTGTTTTAATCGGATGTCAAGGCCACCTCCACTACTCAGTATCTACAGGCACGCGTCGCAGGAATTTGCAAGTGTCATGCTAGCGCATAAGCCTGATAACACCACTAAATGTGCTGCAAAGAACGAGAACAGAATGACATCCGCTCAATAGTACCGTGGTCTCTGACAACCACAATTTGAATTCCTTGAAGCCGTTGAGGGTGACGGAGAATTGAAAACGAAATGTAATTGCGAAATCCGCAACAGGCTCCGGTTGTTGATCATGTAGCCTGGCGTGAATTATTTGAGTATCCACGAGATGAGAAAGATCATGATTGATTGCTTCGTGGCGGAGAAAGACAGCTTGCTTGGGTCGAAGTTAAGTAGGTATTGACGATCATTCAAGATTCAAGACATGGTTACCAAGACGGTAATTGTGGCGAGTGTCAACGCAGTCCGTGTGTCTGCCCAGGAAACAATCGCATCCACTCCATCGGAAAAGCCTAAATTTAAGCTTGGTGAGCAATCTTTAGTGGCTTACATGATGCTTTTCAATCATCCTGTAGACGAACACTTCAGACGAAGTCAACCGGGACGGACTACTCCTATCCTTTCGCTGTGTTCCGGGTGTAAAAGGATCAATGTGGGGCGCCGAAACACAGCGCTGCTCAACGTTGACGTTCGGACTTGTCCACCAGTATCGCCATGTGGTCAATGGTTATCCCGCCGGCGCTACCCCGCGGATCTGTTTCCATCCACCAATCCCAATGAAGGTTTTGCGACATAAAGTCAAACATAGAAATTCGTTGCGTAAATGAGTCTTGCTGCAACGCCTATGGTATCGTGAATACGTTTTGTCCACCTGGGCAAGGCCGGGAAACAACCGGAAATCCCTAACTTGAGGCACACCAAGGTGGACAACAAGAAGTCATTCCACAACATTTATTGGACCGATAGCGTGAAGCATTTCGGGATTGCCGACGCCTGTCGGCTTTGTACTGGTATATGATATTATGGAGGCACCATCTACGCCTCTTTGGAAAATTAACCATTACATACCATCGACAACATTGGCTAGAGGACGGTTATCATGGCATTTCATCCAAAGTCGGCTGCCTTGGCCGACATCGCGCGGGTCGCGTTTGTCGTCATGTCCTGTCTTTCTGCCGTGGCTGCTCAGCAGCCGGTTCAAGTAATGCTGGACGATGGCCCTTACTCTGGAGTCACAATGGCCGGGGTCAACAAGTTTCTAGGGGTTCGGTATGCTGCCCCTCCTGAACGATTCGCACCTCCAGCTCCTGCATCTATGACGCCCCATAGCGATGCGAAGGACGCGACCAAATTTGCTCCTTCTTGTATACAAGCTATTCCAGGTAAGGTGCCCATGTGGAAGGGATCACGGCACTTTACTAATTCTAAAATAGCTCCCATTGCCGCCCAGATGGGCAACATGGGTCCGCAAAGCGAAGATTGCTTGTTTGTGAACGTCTTCGCCCCGTCGTCTCCTCCGCCTCCCGAAGGAAGAACTGTAATGGTGTGGTATTACGGCGGAGGCTTCCAATTCGGTAGCGCCAATACTCCCATGTTTGACGGTTCAAGCTTCGCCCAGAACCAGGATGTGATTGTTGTAACTCCCAATTATCGGACAAGTGGTTAGTTCTTCGTATCCAGGAGTCCGTCCTGAAGTGAAATATCTAATGACTTTTCTCTCTAAACAGTCTTTGGGTTTCCGGGAAGCGTTGAAGGAATCCCTCCTCAGGCACGTAATGTTGGCCGTGAGTCTATTTCTCTCCTTTCCTCAAATGCATTTGCTAACTAAGAGAAACGTCATGGACCAGAAGCTTGCTCTTCAGTGGGTTCAACGAAATATCAAAGCGTTCGGAGGCGATCCCAAGAAGGTCACCATCTTTGGTGAATCTGCCGGTGGAGCCTCCGTTGATCTGCTCCTCTTGACCAGCGGCATGAACCCTCCTTTCCGAGCGGCGATAACGGAATCCGGAACCTCGTACCTTGTCACAGCGCCACAAGCCGGTGGAGATATTGTTGGGTTGATGGCTGGCATCAATACGGGTGCGAGCATGCCAGGAAACTCTTTCAAAACTCTGGCCAAGGCTTTGAACTGCAATGGAGGCCAAGCCCTCGCTTGTGTGAAGGCAGCACCTGTGGATGCTGTTGCCTCCGTGATCTCGAACGGACCATTCAACTTCCCCCCGGTTGCTGACGGTGACACGAACGTTCCTAACTCTCCCGACGCTACAAGATCCGCCGGTCGGGTCCCCAAGATACCACTGATGCTTGGCACCAACCTGAGAGAGGCTGACATCTTCACCATGATGAGGCCGCCACAGCCAGTGAATGCCTTCGTTGCAGCAACATTTCCTGGCGATACAGCATTGCAACAGGCGGTTGTCTCTGCGTACCCCATCGGGGCAGGTACTCCATTCCCAACGGAAAAGGATGCCATAACTCAGATAGCTACGGACCTGGATTGGACTTGCAGCATTAGCCATGAGGCCCGTATATCCGCGCAGGCAGGCGTTCCAACCTGGAGATACTTGTTCAACTCCACCTCCTTCCCTCCAACTCCCGGAGGCATTCTATCACGCCCGGTGCACGGCTCCGAGATTAGCTTCGTGTTTGGAAACTTACCTCCACCCCCAGCGACGCCCGATCAGGCAGCTGCGCTCAGCAAATTCATGCAGACAGCATGGGCTAGCTTTGCGAAGAATCCAGCCAACGGGCCTGGTGTTCAAACTTGGACACCACACACTGGTATGCCAGGAGCCATGGACTTGGCTAATCTGGGTGGAGTTGTTGGAAGTGGGGTGGCCATGGTAGATCCGCGCACAGTTGATAGTCGGTGTAACCTCTTCGATAAGGCGTACGCTGCCGCCATGACGCCGTCTTGAAGTTCTATAATCAATCAACCGCTTGAGTCTCAAGCACTATTTCTTTCATTAAGTGAACATCCCTACAATACGAAACTGTGCTAGGACTGTAGCTATAGACTGTAGCACAGTCCCCCGCGTCAGTTCAATCACTTCGCGAACTCGCTTATGGGGCTGGGTTTGTAATGTCTGTAAATGACACTTATCCGACGTTCGAGGGCGTGGCGCTGAATAAATATCAGAGAAGCAGAAGGCCACCTCGTAGGGTAGTCTAGCTGGAGTTGTCTGCACACAATGCGAGTGATAATCTTTAGCATTATGTGAACGACATGATGGGGGTATGGTTTGAGGTTTGAGTCAGTAAAAACTTTCAAATAATTCATCTGAGTATCAGCTTGTGTTACGAATTTCCAGTACGTAGATGAGGTATTTACTTCGAAATTAGCGCATGAGACACCGCACTCACGGCGACTACTGAGCAGACCTGGCTTCTCTGGAACTACTGTAATGACCATTCAGTAACTATCATGCAAAATAAGTTTCCACTTGTGTTGATAACTCCCGACCTCACTTCAAGCCACGGAAAAATACATCTAAGTTATCTTTGCCCAAGGTCAAAGTTACTTAGCACAGCTGAGTGCCTGAAACACCCCATGAAGCTTGCTTCCGAGCCTCTTCCAAAGAGGACCCGCTTGAATGCCCTTCCAGGCACGCTGGCGATCACCAGAAGCAAAGCCTCCCGGCGTCTGTACCGCAGATAGCCCCGCCTGCAGGTCCTCTGCGTGTTCCAGCAGCTTCTTCTCAAACGTCTTGGAATATCCAATCAATGAAGAACGAATGCAATGCAAGTCGTCTCCAGACTCCAGACCGTGCTTTTCAAGGAACAAATCGTCATCCTCCTCTTCCAGAAGGCGGAGGTGCACGAGGATCAAGTCTTTCAACTCAACGAGAACACCACAATCGGCACAAGATGGATACAGCTGGCGTTCGGCCTCCGAGAAGTCGCGGCAGAGAGCATGACCGGGACTGTTGGTGTGCGGCCCGCAACGCCCATACGCGTGGTTCAGCTTGGCATGCCAAATGGTACGAACGCAGAACTCGTCGTCCGAAACGACAGAGCAACTGCGCCCGAGCTTGCAGGCTCGATGAGCGGGGTCCGCGATCGCCCACTGTGGGGTGTTCTTGAACTTGGCTAGATTTGCCATCGTTGGGAGAACATCGGCAACACAGAATTCACCACAATCACTGTGGCAGGATACGTTGCTGTGCAGGTGGGATATATCAATGATATGAAGAGCCATGCTGAAATTCGATGTGCGGTATGTTTAGAGGACTTGGTGAAATGAGGTCCGGAGAGATGTTCGTCTAATAACGAAGGACCAATGCGGGATTCTGAGCCCTGCGGAAGGCTGGATTTTTGAAGTTGATGATGATAGACCAAAAGTCAACCCCATTGCGGACAGGTAACAATCTCATTTTATACAAAGAAGAGCTCCCCCGCGGCAGATGGGCATCACATGACTGGCGTCGATATCATTTAGGTCCCCTTACCGTAATCCATACCACGTCTCGACCGCTCGGAGACACATGGGTGTTCATTACCAGGATTGAGATAAAAACGCCGAGAATGGAATCCTCATCGTTCACACGGACGCACCTGGTATGTTTGCTGTTTCTAGCGGTCTTCATATTGCACAGCGAATCGAGACGGTTACCTGGACTCGAGCTTGTTCCTCTCCTACGTAACAGAGGGCCATGGTGGTGTGGAGCAAGACCGGGAGATATACCCGCCGTTCAAGTGGCTCTAGCGCCAGCGCATCTTGCCCAAACCAGGGGCATCTTGATCTATGTTCGGCGGGGGCTGCATTGCACATCCCAGCAAATACCATCCTTGCCTAGCACAACCATCGGGGCGGGCTCCGAACACCGAAACATCCTTGTCATTCAAAAAGACACACAATATTGAGCCATGAAAGTGAAAAGTTGGTAGCTAACGAGCGTTCAGATCGATGAGATAACTTCAAGCCCTACCACGGATGGGGTGATGGATCGAGTGATTGGTAGACAGGAGGCTCATCGAAAGCTGGCCAAGTGTCGCATTAAACTCTCGGGGCACGTTTCAACGGTTTCCGTAAAGCTGAAGGCTCACGGCAAAAAGTTGCTCGTAGACTCCTGTTTGCATTTGTGAGCATTATTCTAGTTATCTCGTATGATAACATGCGCAGAACCTATCATCTTGAAACCGTACTTATGCAGGTCCAGCGCTCCCCGTAAAGCAATTAAACTTGCCAAGTTCAATTAATTAATTAATCAATTTTGAAGCTATCGCTAGTTAATTAAGTTAATTATAACCCTTAAACTTAATTAATTACTTTAACTTTTTTAATAGGGATTATAATATAGATTAAATAAATATTTTACTACTAAATATCTTTACTTTTCTTTATCTATCCTCTATTATACCTCTACTTCTAATAAACCCCTCTTCTTAGTAAAATATAAATTACTTCTTTTTACTTACTTAGTTTCTCTTTTTTTCTTCTTTAATATAATAATTAATATAATTATTCTAGTGAATATTAGTAATATTCTCTAAACTCTATAGGGATAATAGCTAAGTCTTTTAGGGAAATTAAAAACTAATTTTTAAGATCTTCTAGAGATTTATATTAAAATTATTATTTTACTACTATTATCCTCTATCTCTATTATCTATTAATATTTTTTAAATATAAAAGTATTATTAAGTTTACTTTCTTTTGTTTTTTATTTATTTTATACTAAATATCTACTATATTAATAATCCTCTATTTAACTCTTACTTTTCTTCTAAATATTTTTAGTTAACTCTTAAAGTATAGATCTATTATATTATAGCTTAAATAAGGTTAAAACTACCTCTTATTTAACTATTTTTTATTTAAAAACTTCTTTAAAATTATAATAAATAATAAAGTATATATATAAGAGTTAGATCTTTAGAGAAAGAATATAAGAGAGAGAATAAGTTAAATAGAAAGTTATAGATAGTATTTTATCTTCTATTAACTAAATAGCTAATTAAGAGTAAATTATTAAACTTATTATTACTATAATCTTAAAAATAAGTATATTATTTTTAATATTAAAGCTATTTTATTTACTTCTAAGTATTTTAAGAAGAACTATTTTAGAGAGATATAAGTAAGATCTATTAGCTTAAAAGGTTCTAAGTAACCTAAAGATATTCTATATAAGAGATATTATTTTAACTTTATTAGTTTAATAAAAAGCTATATAAAAAGTATTTAGAAAGCTACTATATACTTAATTATAGATATTAACTTTCTTTTTACTATTTATAAGAACTTTACTTTTTAGTATATAATTTCTAAAGCTAGTACTAAACTATAAATATTACTATAATTTAGTATTTTAATAGTTATTACTTTTAAAAATATATAGAAGTAATAGAAAGTAGTTATTTAGTAAGAACTTTTATATACTAACTTTAAGATATATCTAAGTTTTAATTTATAAACTTCTCTAAGTTACTAAGCTATTATAAGTATTACTATATACTTTATTATTAAAAAAAAAGGTTTTTAAGTATATCTTATTACTATAAAGAAGTAAATTAGTGCTTATAATAATATTAACTTTATAAATACTCTTAAAGAGATTATTATTAGCAACGCCAGCCTATCGCAGCGTTAATTAAGCTAGGCGCGCCTTACGTAATCAGCAATTATATAAGGCACCAGCCTCTACAATTAACGCTATAATTATAGCTACTACCTCTAATGTAGTTAACCTTATATATATCACTACTAATGTAGTTAATATAATATAATATTTATTACTTATAGTACCTTACTAGCTAGCTAGTTTTATAAGACTAATATTAATTAGTAGTTAACTTTATAGTTACTACTATATAATATATTAATTAACTATAAATTAGTAAAGCTTTAGAAGAGGTAGTCTTATTAATATTTATTTAGATCTATTCTACTTAGAAATACTTAATTAATTAACCTATATTAATAAAGTAGTTATAACTTTAAGAAAAGATAGCTTATATTACTTAAGCTACTTTAAACTTACCCTCTTTTAATCTTTAAGAAGAGTATATTAACGCTAATATTACTAATACTAATAGGATTAAGTAATATCTCCCTATAGTATTAATAATAATAAGATTATAATAATAGTTTTTATAGCTTTTAATCCTATACTTAATAGAAGTAGTTATAATATAATTTAAAGGATAATCTATTTTACTTAGAACGTTCTTAGTAATTACTCCTCTTTCCTATTTAAAGAGTATTTATTATATATTTAACTCTTAATATTAACTTTAGCTTATTAACTTATAATTAATAGTAAAATTAACTATCTACTTCACTCTTAACTACCTCACTTAACTTCTTACCTTCTTATAAATAGAGTTTTTATACTATATAAGTAAATAAGAGATTACCTTACTTTTAATAGCTTTTAATTACTTTCTTTTTATTAAATTAATATTAATAATAAATAGCTACTTTAAGCCTATTTAATAATAACTACCCTTATATATAGTATATAGTATACTTTACTATAAGTTTTTCTTATTATTTAACTACTAAATACTAACTACTAACTACTAGCTATAAGAGAATTTTTCACTATTTTTTACTCTTATTAACTTATACTCTTTCTATAACACTATTATATAGTTCTTCTATTTCTCTTATAATATTACTTATCCTTAAGATTTTACTACTTTATTAATAATATTACTCACTAAGCTTACTTACCCTCTTATTAATACTTACTCTTAGTACCTTTCTTTATATAAGTAACTAACTTTTATTCTATTATAGAGATCCTTTTTAACCTTTATACTTCTATTTTTAACTACTATTAAGCTATATTAAGTTAAGTAAAAGTAATAAAATAGTAAATTATCTACTAAATAAATAAACTTTAGCTACTATAATACTTAATAAGCTCTTTATAATTATAATATAGTAATCCTTACTTATAATTTAACTTAATACTTTACTCTATTAGAAATATTAATACTTACTCCTCTATATCTTTAATAAGCTATATAACTTCTTAAATAACTATTATTAATTTATTATAGCTTTATTAGTATTACTCTTTAGTATACTTATAGTTACTAAAAGTCCCTTTAACTATATCTAATTTAACTACTTTAGCTTCTCTAAATAACTTTCTAAGTAACCTTCTAGCTCTATTAGTACCCTTAATACCTCTAGCTAGTAACTACTTTATCTTTATCTTTATTAGAGTTTATAATATAGTTAACTAAAGCTTTTAGGGAAAGCTTAGTAATATTAATATAGAATTAAGTATTATTACTTATAGATAGGTTACTTTATACTTCTTATTTAATATAGAATACTACTAACTTAATAGCCTTATTAGTTTTACTTTTTAAAGTTAAGCCTCTACTAACTTTAAAGATATATTAAAGTTTACTTTTAATAACTATAATATAGCTACTATAAAGAAATTTAGAGATTTCCTTATTACTAATAGGGTTTATATTATCTAAAATAGTACCTCTATTGCTTCTAATATTTATACTACTTTTTATAGAGATTTCTATTAATAGACTAATAATAATATTAATAATAAAATAACTAAGTTTCCCTCTCTTAAAAAAGCTATTAAGGATATTAACTTCTTTAATAATATTAAGGGTATTAAGCTAGAACTATTAGCTTCTTCTAATTATACCTCCTTATATATAGCTCTATCTTTTAGACTAATTTAGTATAAATTAAGTATTTCTAAAGCCTACTAATTAATTATTTTTATTTCTTTAGGAAGCCTTAATATTAACTTTAGTAAAAGTAATATACTTAATATTATTATACTTAATTAGCTATCCCCTTAATAATTTATAGATCTTATAAAGTTATATAATAATAATATATAATTTAGAGGTAATATATATAATATCCTTAACTCTAAGCTTTTTATCTTTAAGGATTATTATATTAAAGCTAGTATTAACTAGTTTTAAACCTTAAGTACCTTCTCTATTATACTTAAAAGTAAAGCACTTAACTATTATTATAATAAGCTTTATAGTAATAATATACTTATTAACCTTATTAGATTAATTACTAAAGTTAAAGTTTATTTTAAAACTAAAGAGTTATATTAAGTATATCTCTCTAAGTAGTATAATACTACTTTTAACTATATAATCCTTAAGAACCTTAATAAAACTAAAATAAAATACTTTAAGATAGTTTTTAATAAACTTATTACTATCTAGTATACCCTCTCTACTATTTACTATTCTAATAATACCTTTTATAATTAAATCCTTAATACTTACTAAAATATACCTAAATATAACTATACTTTTATAAGCCCTACTAAGAACTATAAGAGTATTACTAACTAACTTAGATTATTTATTAGTATTATAATATAAAGCTAAGCTTATAAGCACTTTATAATAAATCTAGCTCTAATTAATAATTAATACTAAACTAATTACTAATATAATAACTATAGCTATAGCTCTTAATTTAGCTATTATCTATATATACTTTATAATTAATATTACTCTTAATTTATACTTCTTAAATCTAAGAAGAAGTGCTATATTTATAGTGAAATAAGCTACTAATTAATAAAGTACTTTACTAAAGATTACTATAAAGCTTTTAACTATTTTAAGTAAATATATATTAATAAGGATACTTCTACTCCTATTTTTAATTACTTTCTAATATAGTATAAAGGTGTTAAAAATATTAATAACCTTTCTATTAATAGCTATAATAAAGATATATTAAACTACTTTAGTACTCTTAATATTAATAACTTTAATACTAAAGATAGCTAGTATAGATTAGAAGGCTTAAATAATAAAAATTAATAATTTCTCACTCCTTACTTTATTAATATTACTTTTAATAGCTTTAAAGTTACTAATATATTAAGTAATAATACTACTTTCTATATTATTACTAAGTAGGATTAATATACTATAGTTAAGCTTAAAGAATATATTTTATAATTCTCTCTTAAGGGAAAATATAGGTTAATAATTTTTTAAGATATCCTACTTAATACTAATACCTTTAAATATTTAATAGTAAGCTAACCTTAAGTCTTTACACTTTAATAATTAATACTAAACCTTAAAGTTAACGCTATAAGAGTAGCTACTATTAGATTTAACCTTAGTAACCCTATTTACTCACTAAGATCTATTAAAATCCCTATACTACTTAGTTTTATTACTTTCTATATTATACTAATAAATATACCTTTCTTATACTATTTTTATAATATAGATAAGATAGAAGTTATATTTAATAACCTTAATAACGTTATAAAGCAAAAAAACCTTAAAGTTCTAGTTATCTATAAATAGGGGTATCTCTAAATACTTCTCTAATAAGAATAATTAATTACCTACTACTACTTTAATAAGGTTAAACTTTAATAACTTTATTACTATTTTAGCTATTTATTAGTTACTAAACTTTAATATATCCTTACTAAAGCTAAATATAAAGTTAATAAAAGCCTTCTTACTTATCTAACTAAGGTCTATTAGTATTATTAACTTTATATTAGTTAACCTAAAAGGTTTAAATTTACTTTTTATAATAACTATAAGTTTAACTATAAGATCTTTATAGATATTATATATCTTAATAGTAATAAACTAATACTTTATATTATTAATAATACTACTAGCTTTAATATAGCTTATTTCCTTGAAGATCTATTAGCTTAATATACTTAGGAAGCTCTATATATATACTAAATTAATATATATTAAGGCCCTCTAGACTTTATTACTATAGATACTAATACTAACTTCTATAGCTATAAATTTAAGTATACTACTTATACCTTAGTAATCACTATTAAAGAAGTCCTTATTAAAACTTACTATAGTATTAATAAAATTAAATATTATTATACTACTCTATATTATACTTATAATATTATTTATACTAAAGACCTTTTTATTCCTTATAAATAAGCTTTATAGATAACTATTAAGACTATTAATAATACTACTAAGCCTAATAGTTTAATTCTAACTCTATTTATCTTTAGTGCTTACCTTTAAATAACTAAGGATTTAGTACTATTTCTAGGTATTACTAAGCGTTAAGAAGCTATATAAAAAGCTACTAATAAACTTTACTATATATATACTAAGTACTAAGTCTTTAATATTTTTACTTTTTATAATAGCTTAAGTATATTATTAACGCTAGCCTTCCTATTATAGTTAGATATTCTTATATAGCGTGAGAATAAAAACTAAGCTAGCTTATATAAGCTTCTCTCTATTAATAGGGAGGATTATATACTTAACTTACCTTATAAACTAAAAACGTTTTAATTAACTTATATTAAGCTTTTTTATAATAACTTAGATAAAGATATTATTAATACTAACTCTCTACTAAACGCCTCTAAAGTATTAATAATACTAATAAAAGAAAACTAAGGAGGATTACTAACGCTAATATTACTACTACTATACTAATATAGCTAGCTTTATAAAGGAGAAGAACGTTTAAAACTACCTCTAAGTAAACTATACTGAAGTTTATAAAGATAGATATTTATAGTAAAGATAGTTAATATTAACCTCACCCTTAATATTAACTTTACACTAAAGGTTAATAATATTAATACTATTATTATATTCTTTACTACTAATAAAGTCTTTATAACTAATAAGGAATATATTAACCTTAACTTAGCTATATAGCTCTATAAAGTAGGTAAGATTAATATATTTAGCTACCTCTTTAAGTAATTTAATAAGGCTAAAATTAAGGGACTTATTAATTAAAGCGTCTTTAAAATAGTTATATATAACCTTATTAAGTATATAAATATCTATATCTTCTAATTATAAATAGTTAATAAGATTAAAGGTAAGAATACTAATAAGCCCTATAAGAAGTCCTACTTTATTATTTAAGGATATACTAATAATAGTAAGAAAGTAATTTTAATATAATCTCTAATAATATAGTATATAAGCTAACACCTTATCCTTACTATTACTTTATAGTTATTACTTTCTAATAAGATCCTCTAGCTTTATAATATAATATAAATATATATCTAGTTAGTAATAAAGCTTAATAAAATAATCCTTATATACTTACTTATTTAGATTTATAACTAATACTTAAAAAGCATTATTATAAGAGTTATTAAGCTGTTTTATAATATTACTAAAGCTAGTACTTATTAATAAGCTATATATAGCTATTATTATAGAGAAGTTCTCTAGATAGTTACTTTAAGCTATAATCCTTACTTTTTAGTCCTTTCTATTATTAATACTAACTTTATAGTTATTAGTATATAAACTAATAACATTTTAGGCCTCACTAATATTAGTTTTTTAGCTTATAAAGATAAAGCTCTAACTAAAGCTTTATTTATAGTAAAAGCTAAATAATAACTTACTATTAACTAACTACTAATATTTAATAGTAGCGTTATTAGTATTAATAAGTTAGGAACTATTATCCTCTACTAGAAAGGTTAAAATAAGAAGCTTACCTTTATTAATACTAATACTACCTCTAATACTATTAAGAAGTAATATATTAAATAATATATATATAGAGCGTATATTACGTTAATCTACTAACTTAAGGTATATTATAATCTATTAACTACTACTTAGTATTAAGACCCCTTACCTAATAATATTAAGGCCCTTAATATATAACTATAGTAGCAGATAGCCTCACTAACATAAAAGTTAATATTTATACCTATTAATTTATTAACTACTAAACTCTTTATCTTTATTAATAGCTTATTTACTAATAATACTAACCTAATATTATAGCTTAGTTTCACTATTATTCTTACTAATAAGACCCCTTTTAATAAGAATAAATTTATAATTAATAGTAATATTATCTATTTTAGTTTAATAAAGAGTAAATAAGTTACTTAAAATATACTAACCTCTAAAGTTTATAGTATAATTACTAGTATTAATATAGCTTATACTATCTCTATAACCCTCTAAATAATTACTAAATAGCTTAACTTACTTCTAATACTTACTATTATCTATACTAACTTATACTTATTATATAAGTGCTTTATTAAGCTAAGTACTATAAAAGAGAAGTATTTAATAATTAATATTATAGCTCTATAGCAGTTATATAAACACCATAAGCTATACAAAATATACTAAATTAATAGTAATAATAACCTTATTAACACCTTCACTAAAATAAAACCTAACTAATACCTTATATACTTCCTTAATATAAACTTAGTAATAATATAGATAGAAGGATAGGTTATATAAGCCTAAGTAGCGCTAATTACTAGTGCTAGCTTAAAGTAGAATTAAGTAATAGTTATAGAGTAACTACTATAGTAGGGGTTATAGGTAATTATAGGTAATTACTATAATTATTAATAATTACTACTTTTTATATTATATATTATTTAATAACTTCTTTTTAAATTATACTATAGTTACTATTAACTATATTAACGCTAGTAAAAAGAGAAAGTTATTAATATTAGTAACGCTAGCTTATCGTAATATTAATTAAGCTGGGCGCGCCTTATATAATTAGTAATTATATAAGGCACTAGCCTCTATAATTAACGCTGTAATTACAGCTGCTGCCTCTAATGCAGTTAACCTTATATATATCACCACTAATGCAGTTAATATAATATAATATTTACTGCCTATAGTGCCTTACTAGCTAGCTAGTCTTATAAGACTAATAATTATTAGAGATTAAAGTATTATAAAGTAAATAAAAACTTTAATCTCTAATAATATAAGCTTAAATAATACTTATATAATAAGTTTAATCCTTTAACTTAACCTCTCTATTAAAAAGAAGTAAAATATCTAAGCTAAAAAAATTTATTACTTTAAATATATTCTTAACTTTATATTAAAAGCTTTCTTATTTAGTAAGGATTTTAAGAACTTTAAGAGATAGTTAGATATATATATTCTTTTATAGTAAAATAAAGTTAACCTTAAGTATTAATATAAAGCTAGCTTTATTAATAAGTTTTATAATATTATAAGGTTTATTAAAGCTTTACTATAATATATATAGAGGTTTAAGATTTTATTTTATAAGATATTAGAAACTTCTAATTAGTTTAATAGCTTTCTTCTCTCTTAGTAGATATCTAAAAAACTTAAATTAATTTAAGATAATACTATAAAATAGAACTTTATATACTTTATAATTAAGTATACTATTTAGTTTAAGGATAAAATAGAAAACTTTTATTCTTCTTAGAATACTAAAGATTTTATATTAGCTTAAGATATCTTAACTTCTAATAACTAGCTATAATTAATAGAAATTATAATAATTTTAAAGCTTATCTAGAAAATAATATTTTAAATATAAAACTTTAGAGAAGATAGCTCTTATAGTAAACTTTAAAAAGTAATTATTATAATAGAGTATTTTTTAAGTTATTTTAAAAAGTAGAAAACTTTCTATAATAATATTAATAATAAGGATACTTAAGATCTTAAATTAAATAAGTTCTAAGCTTTTTTATAAGAAGTATTTTAGAGATCTACTTATTTAGTAAACTAATAAGTCTTATTATATATTTAAATATTATAAATATCTTAGAGATAGTTTAATAAGAGCTTTTTATTTACTTATACTTATTAAAAATATATTAATAATATCTTAAACTTAGAAAAGATAGATAGTAGTAGCTAGTAATACTTAAGGATTTTAATTAATAATAAATAGAAGAAGTTAGATAAATATTATATTTTAATAGAGGAGTTATTTCTATATATTACTATATTACTCCTTTACTTTAGTTTTAACTTAAAATACTTAAAAAGAAACTAATAATCCTCTTATTAGTAAAAATAAATATCTAATATTAAGCTAGCTCTAAAGAAGTATTTTAACTAATAGTATCCTCTTAAAAAAAGAGAAAATATAAGGAATATAAATTATTACTTAAAACCTATTAACTTAAATAACTTTAAGTAATAAATTTAAACTAAAACTATAATACTTAAAGAAGAAGAGGATAATAAAGAAATAGATAAATTAGAGAAGTATTTTACTTTTATAAAATAAGCTAACTATAATTTTATTAATTAGTAGTTTATTTATAAAGAGGAATATCTTTAGCTAAATAAACTAATATTAAAAATCTTAATAATACCTTTATAATTATTTAACTATAAGAAAGTATTTAATACTATATCTCTTATTTAGACTTTATAAAAGCTAGTAATAAAAGTAGAAATATTAGAAATACTTTAATATATAAAGTAATAGTATAAAAGGGGTATAATTTTACTATTAAGGGGTTCTAAATAGTTTTACTTAGTAATTACTTATAATTAATTATAAGTAATTAAATATAGTATTGCGATGTAGTAATTAAGTTAAGTTTGACCCTCATAATTGACTTAATTGCTTTATGGGGAGCGCTGTGCAGGTCTATTGCCTGATTGCAGATGCCACTTTTATTTCGAGGCGGGGGTCAATGCAACGACGAATGCGCCGTCCGTTTACCAACTAGCTCACAGGTTCTATTTCATGCGCCGTGGGCCACGACACGTTGACACCGTCACTGAACGCTTGTGATAGGTGCTCCACTCGGATGCACAGGTGCCAAAGAGGGTACCTCCAACGCTGGACACCCTGCAAGGTTAGGTTTTGTTGTCTCTTAGCTGAACTAGCTGGTCACGAATTCCGACGATGACAGACCGTCCTGCCAAAAGAAAGCGTCTCCCGGCTGGTGAAACCAGAAAATGGATCTGTTACTTCAACTCATCCTGGTCGAAAGTGGCACTGATACCGTACGGATACACGATATGATTTCCGGCCAAAAGTGACACTTGCTGCGGGTGATATGTCATATCCCAATAGATATTACGCGGGAGTGTGGTGGGAGCCGGAGCATGCTCAGCACCCGGGACCACTAAGGCATGCAAGCGCATCCAAATGCGTGACAGGCGTGATAAGGCTCGGCCCACCACCTCTACCAGGGATCGTCAGTAGATGAAGACGTCCAAGGGCCTAGATCAAAGATTGATGCGTTCTATGTGATGAGTAGGCTGCCACTGCTGCGGATACTGGCTGTTGAGGCCTGCTTCCGGCCAAGAGAGCATGCAGATACTTCCTCTTGCCTCATCCTACTTAGTGCGGATCAGTGCCCATAATACGAAGGCTAGTTGAAGTTTTCTGATGAAACGCTCCAACATCACTCGCAATCCAAACTGTACCCTCGCAGAGGCATTTTTGATGAGTTGTGCGAAATCGCATTTACAAGGAGCCTTGTTCGCAGTACGGAAGAAGAGTGACATGGGTAGTCACAGCGAAATCCAAGTGGTAGGGATCATGTAGGTTCTGGCTTACCTAGTGTTGTTATCTCTTCTCCCTAGGACGTATCTGAACAACAGCCACCACTCCTTACGCCTCTCCCTAGAGGCACTCCGTACCCACGCACGCAATTGAAATGGAACCATAACCGATCGATTCACGGCGCTGAACTCCAGGGATTTTTGATCATTCAGGATTCGGGATGGGCCTCTCTTGGTGTGCCCGTAATTGGCATCGCTATTATGACGCCAGCCTGGGCCGCGGGGGTGGGAACCCCGACTGCAGGTATCAGCACTCACCCAAAAAAGCCCATCTGCATATGATCCCTGCAGGAAACCGTCGGAAGGGTGACGGAACAGTAGAATGCGGCACGCAGCATGCAACGCGCTACTTTTGGAACATAGATGTTTGCATCGGCAGCGACGTCCGGGCTTGGCTCACTCCGATTCGTGTTCCAGCCACCAGACCCCAACGAGATTGGCGTGAGGGGTTTGAGAAAGCTGATGGAAATCACACCTTTTGCTGGAGTGCCAAAGTGTGAGTCGAAGTGGAGGGAACCGTTGGAATGGGGCGCGCAATCTTCCGTTTTTGAAGGTCTGGGTACTGAACCCGCGACTAGCCTTGAACTTGATTTGATGAAAGTGCTTCAGTTGAATTTTGCAAACGGGCGGCTAGAGCTTGACTAGTGTTTCATCGCTGCCTAATCCAGTTTCTTTCGTGGATCGGGGCATGAAGAAGGGAGTCGTCACTGAGGTATGACATATCGGCATCCTGGATAGTTTCTCCTGCGGCCAGCCAAAGAGCAATGGGTAGATCGGACTCAAGTTGCAGTCTCGACGAGCTGTCCGTGGTGTTTGGATAGTGGGGTCTAAGACAAGGGTCAAATGATGCGAAAAGGCGCAATTGGAATATGGACATGGAGGTTCGAGATCAAGACAAAGAGGTCAACATTGTGAAGCTTCGTCGGGCACAGATACATTCGAGCCCTCTGAACAAGTGTTCTCTCGGTCTCTTTCACTTCCCGATGTCTCTCGGAAACACCGACTTCTGATCGTCTCATTCATCTGAGTGGAGAGAACGAAGTGACGGGTCAAATGTGAGTTGTCAAAAAATCTTGCGGGGTCCTGTGGGTCTCACACATCGCCAAGGCCTCGGAAGATTGATCCCAAGGCCCTCCTTTGCAACGGAACCAACCACGAGAGGTTGTTTCTTTTTCGTGTTTTCCACGGTTTACTTTGGCCATGGTGTCGGTCCGGTCTGCCTTGACCGGAGAACAAGGGAATTTCCTGCCCATGTATGCTGCAACTAGTGCCGCGACCCTCACCTTGTTGCCTGCCGGTTTTCGTTACTGACGATAAGCTCCTCCATGGCGGCTAGGCACAGTCCGCCTGCCAGGATGAGTGAGATAGAGCAGGGATTATGGGTATTCTACACCACTTGAGTAGAGCGCCGCGGATTTTGTTTTCCCTCGCCATCGCGCTGACTCCCCTTTCCCTTCTAGCGGAAGCGACAACAAGACTAGCAAGGATGACCACGCCAAACGGCCACAGACACGCGGAATGACGCTGACAACTAGATTTTCAAGTTTCAGCTGATGTTGTCTCCATGGCCTTTGCCGCGAGACAAGTGTATGCCCTTTTGACATCAGTTGTGGTACACACCTACAAGGGAAGGGGGGCTGAGTGACTGCACCTGGCCGAGGCATTTCCCCGCGATCTTGATCAGGGGGATCTCACTCACATGGTCATCGGCACTTATGGAGGTTGCACCATTACCCGCAGGTATGGCAGTCGGGTACACATTGGAATCGCCAAGTTTTCAAAACTGGTTTATTGTATGGAGTTGGTGGCCCGTGGCTTGACTTGTGGCTGTGGATTTTCGACAAAGGCATCTTCGGACATGATTGCGGAATGATTCAAGTTGCATGCATGACACGGCCAGCGATTGGGAATTCACACTTGGCTCCAAAACCGTTCAGGGTGTTGCGTGGAAGTAAAAGTCACATTCGCGTTGCTTGAAGGCAACTTCTCCTCAATAAATGACATTCTAAGTACTCAGCTCTACTATCAATCCGCACCCCAATGCAAAAACACTCATCAACCCGAGCAGCTCGTCACAAAGAAGTTTTGAACGCATCGAAAGCCTCGTTCTCGGCAAGCAGATCAGCATACGCTTTCTCAGCCGCCTCAAGCTCGGTTTTCTTGCCGTTGGCAACGACTCTGTGGTGGTCCATCTCCTCCTGTGCAACTCTCTGTGCCTTCTTGGCCTTTCCAGCCTCTGTCTCCATGGCCACGGCCTCGGCCTCAATGCGGTGGTTCAGGAGCTCGAAGATGGTGCGGCAAGACTCCTGCACGACCTGTCTGTGTCCATCAGGGGCAATCGCCGTCGACGCAGCAGCCTTGCTGTTGCCGAGGAAAACAGCATATTTCTTGCGAATCTTGAAGATGTCGTTCTGAAAGGCTCGAAAGCCCTCGAGCTCTGTGAGCTTTTCGGACTCGGTCGGCAAACTAGCAAGAGCATGGGCGGCCTCCCGCTCGTGTTTCTCAGCCATCTGCTGCTCGAACCGAGTCTTCTTAACAGTGGCCGACGCAATATCAACCTCCAGACGAACACGCTTTCTCTGGCTCTCCAGCTCCTCGTCTAGGCATGCCATCATGGCGTCTCTCTTGCGCTTGAAGCCGTCTGCAGCTGTCGTTTCGTTCGAAGGGGAGCATGCGGAAGTGCTAGGGTCATGTCTGCCAGAGCCTCTAGGGAACGATGCGGGTGATACAGAGTTCGGGGTCACTAGCGCAGGAAACCTGGCCGGACGATGATCGGTGATACCGGGAGAAGGGCTCGTGTCTGCCTGAGACTGGTGGCAACTAGTCAGCTGTCGTTTCCGTCAGAGTACACTGTACTGATGACACCATGTGGGTGAATGTCAACATACCTTGGGCGACGGAGTGCGAGGAGACGGCAATGCAGGGGCGCGGGCTTGCAACATTTTCCGCGCAGGTTTGCAACTGTCAGTATCTCGACCGCCCTAAGCCACAAAGCAATCAGCAAGAAAGACCCTGGTTGATACTTGGGGTTGAGAAGGGATATACCTGTGTCTTTCGAACGTTGTCAACGTCCATCGCGGAAAGGAATGGGCGGTGCAGGAAACCGTTTGACGGAGTATTGCCGACTCGGTGCGTGATCTCGGCCCTGAGCAGACCACGGACGTTGGTATGGCTGAGATTATGCGCGCAAAGCAGGTCAAGA
Source organism: Colletotrichum siamense (assembly GCF_013390195.1). NCBI lineage: Eukaryota > Fungi > Ascomycota > Sordariomycetes > Glomerellales > Glomerellaceae > Colletotrichum > Colletotrichum siamense. The sequence continues at coordinate 86,882 of NW_023501022.1, forward strand.
CTTTTGAGCAGGCTCAAACTCCACAGCGAGGGCGAGAGAGAGCTGCCGACGACGTCGTCCAAGCTGGAGATGTTCCACGTCTTTAAGATTCTTTCGGTGCATTCAGCCTTCTCGGCAGCGGTGTTGGACGGCGTTTGCATTGTGGGGACCCGTCTCAAGAGTGATTGGCTGACTGAGAAGAGCCAGCGGAATGGTCCGTGGGAGATGCTCATGGAATCGGATTGAGGTGTTCGCTCTACCGGGAAAGGATGGAGGGTGATTGCGGAGAGAAAAGGCCAGCTTCTGAAGTGCCGGACATCATGAGGTTGAAGAAGAACAGCCGGATATTTGAAGGGTGATGTATCTTCTCGGCTGCGTGGTGATCATAAATGACTTCATCCCATAACCTGGCGCTTCACTATTGAAGAAGATAGCTTGTCTGAGTTACTCAAAGAGACGCGTTTCGCGTTGGCGCCTGGCTTGAGGCTACTGAGAAACACCTGCGTGGATCAATGGATTCCGACTAAACCAACAGGATCTCTTTGCAGTTGCCATCCAAAGTGTTCCGGGAATCTACATCTTCAGCTTGGACTGAACGGGGCATCCGAACCTGCGTCCGTTTGAAGGTGGGGCTTGTTTGCGAGTAAGACCGCAAGGGGGCAAGGCTTTTTGAGAAAGGCATTCTCCAACACGAACCATAGACAGTAGTCTTCAGGAGAGAATCAGCTGTAACGGCGGGGGAAGCGACAGCAGATACATGTTAATGCGAAAACATGACCTTATTCCGTCAGCGGCCGGGTGGCCCGCCGCAGGCCGGGCTTTTTCGTCGGAGGAGTGGGGCCGGTCGCAAAGCCGCAAGTGATCGACGGCCGCCGATGTCCCGGCTTTGTGAGGATGAGAAGGGAAAGGCCACGCCAAAAAGCCGACCGCCCACGGGGATCTGTGGCCTGAGATTGAGACGTTTGAACCGTGTGGCTGGCTGATGGGTGTCAGGTCAGGGTGTCTGCAATGTGAGTGAGAAAGCATCGGCGATCCCAGCCATTGGTGTCTCGGATGTTGTCCCGCTCTTCCGCACCCCTCTACCGTAACGTAGGTCGGGTATTTTGGGGGGGCGGCAGCGGCTCAGTCACCGCCAGACGGGGTTTATGATGATTCCTGCTCAATATGCATGGGGGAGACATCAAGTGGGCACAGCGCTAAATCAGCCGGAGCACCCGATGAGGGGTTCGCTAACAGGCTCTTGTAGGATGGAAGGCCTAGCGACTAGTTGCATGTTCCAGCAACGTCTTCCCGTCGCCGCCAGCGATGTTCCTCTGCTGTTTAGGTGTTTGGGAGCAAACAGAATGACTACAGCAAGTCTCACTCCCTGCCCAACAAATGCGCTGCAGCCGTGATTGGACGCCACACAGGAAAAGCCCCAGCACATTCATCTACTTACCGAAACACCCCAAGCACAGCTGAGCAGCAAAAAGAAACGACGCTTTCCGACGAATGATGCGCGGGATGGGATGGGATGGGATGGGCATCCACCGCCACGGCCTCCCCCCGGGCCTCCAAAAGCAAGTTGAGCCACCATCATCAATCACCACCACACCATCACCACAACCAGCACCACCCACCCACCCACCACGAAGAAACAGCCACGCCACGAGGAGGAAAGGCGCAAGAGATAACGCCTCGGGGCACTTTGGAGGAGGCAACCACAACTGATGTAGGTAGATGTATGTAGTATATGCGTTGCCTCCGTTACATTCCATCCCGCGGCGGAGTCAATCTTGCTGCTGACCCCGCACCCAGTTCAAGTTCCCCCCCGTGTCCCCCTTGTCCCTTGATTGAAGCTCGTCAAGCCATCTCTTCCCAGTCATCCCAGTCATCCCATTTCCATCTGCGGAAATATGACAGGGAGGGCTGTTGACCGCGGGACCGGCCCGGACCTCGAATCGGCGGTCATCCTGCACATCGGTCACCAGGCGAGCGGATGAGGTCCCCATCCCCTCCACCCCCTGCACGCCAATCCTCCCCCGATGCTCGTTACTGGCTCGCCGAGGCCCCCCCGACGCAGATGGTCATTCGCAAAAACGTATCGCTACATGTTTAGCAATGTCTCATTCGCTTCTGCCCGTCGACCGTCCTTCTTTTTTTTTTTTTCTGCCCTTTCCTTTTCTCTTCCTTGTGAATCGAGGGCTCTGCCAATTTCTCCCCTTCTTCCTTTCTTCCTTTCTCACCCTCTCTTCCGAGCTCGAGGATGCGGCATCCGTCTTCTCTGGGGGAGACAACACCGTCGCTATCGGGCACCGCCAAGCTTTCCTCCTCGTCCTCGTCGCCGTCGCATGCGACCGGTAATTACTTTTCACCATAAAAGGTCCTCCCGTCAGCATGACCACGAGCCGCCAAACTGCATTACCGCCGCGCACGACCTAGATGTCCTCGTCAGCACCCATGCTCACCATCCCGCACCACCCCGCGCGCTCCGCCAAAGATGCCGCCGCCGCCGCCGTCTCCATTGAACCGCCCTGTCCCAGCTGCACCCTGCGCTCGCGCCAGACACAGCCCTACACCACGCCCACCCCGGGCCACCCAGACTACTGGATCGAGAAGCTTATCCACCTCGTGCTCGACACCGTCCCTGGAATGGAGGAGAAGATGACCGAGAGACACGCCGAGCGCAACCAGATCCTGAGACTCGTGAGGACATTTTGCGGCGTAGAGGTGGGTACGAGGTTATGTCCTCACTGTTGGCAGTCGAGTCCGGAATGGGAGGCCAGGGTCTAGTCGGCGCACGAGTAGGTACCATACCTAAAGACTATCATGAGAGGTTGAGAGCTGACCATGGTCGTGTGGCAGTTTCGAACGAAGAAGGAGGCGAGGCATCAGACCACCAAGACGTGGCTTTAATACAGTGTACACAAATCTCCAACTAGGCGAGCAATACCCAGAAACGAATGCATCAACATCTATCTGCCTCTGCGACCGACAGAAATACTCTGTTTCGTCTCAAGGACTGGATGGCGGCGTGCTGTGGTAGTCGGTCATAATGGGAGACGAGGGTTGGAGAACAGAACAGTGCAACGAGCAGGGATGCGTCAGGTGTCCTCTCATCCCCGCTCCTGCCTCGTTGCGCCTGTGATACCGCCAGCAAATAGAGGAAGGCCCTCTGTGTAGATGGAATCGCGACGGAAGGTAGTGCTCTGCCATGCATCGACCTCGAACTGCAGGCAGGGCGGCACGTACCACGTTATTGGGTCCTTTCACCGCTCTGTCATGAGCTTGCACATCTCTTCTGATATCTTGTAAAGTCATCAATCTCTGACTTGAAGAATTTGCGGCGGGCCGAGAATGCAGACAATCGTGTCTTGAAGCAATCTAGAAATCTTGTTCGTCTAACGTCCGCTCAGTACGATTCTCCAACAGGCGTGGAACTCTCCAAGGGCTCTCACTCATTGCCCAAAGAGCCCGAGTACAAATTGTCGCAAGCTAGCAAGTCCATCCTCAATTCCGTTTCCAATTCTCGAGCACCTCAGCGTCTCTTCTCAACCAAGCCCGAGAGGTCCTCCATTCCCTTTGCCACCGCTCCCACCAGCCGCTGCATTTCAGCTTCGTCCGTCAAACGTGCCACATCTGCTCTCGTAGCCTCAACGGCGGTAGACAGTGCCTCAACCTGCTCCTGTGCTTCTCTCTCCAAGACCTCTCGTGTGCGCTCTGCCGTAGCAAGCAGCGATGCCCAAGCGCCGCCACTCGATCTGTCAATGTCGATCCCGTCTGCTTCGTCTTGGACAGGCACTGCAGCTGCTATGAGCTTGTCGATGGCCTCAATATGTTGGTGAGTCTTGTCGTGCTGTTTTTGAGCAAGTGCTAGTCTCTCTTCCAAACAGCGAAGTTCCTCCTCGCAATCTCCCAGGTCTCTCATCTTGTCTCCGGTATTCTGCTTCTTCTCAGTGGTCGCAAAGGTGGACCACCGAGTGAATGCCTCTTCAAACGCCTTCCTAGTGGACATAGTCTTGACGCTCGTGCTTGGTTGGTCCCAATGCGTCGGTGCAGTGCTTTCCTGGTCTGATTCACTTGTAGTAAGCCTTGCCCGTCTTGGGCGTCGTCTAGGCAGTGATTCCGGCGACTGGTTCTCTGACGAGGCTTCAACTTGATCAAACCGTCGCTTCGCTGAGTTGTGCTGGGATGTGTCGATTTGGATTTCCGAACCGCCTGGCGAGGGGCTCATGAAACGGCTCATGGACTCGAGAGTCTGCGGCAGCATGGGTGACGGTGACATGGAGTGTCTGGTCACCGCGGTCGGCGAATCGATTGATTCGGCCTTGACCTTCGTTGCGGACGTGACAGGTCGCGACAGGTCGCTGTAAGAGAGAGGAGTCTTGGGACGAGAGCTGGATCTGGTGACTCTCAGAGTGAGATGGGCCCTCTCGTCATAGGTTGAGTCGGAGTAGCACCCAGATTCGGACTCGGACTCGGATTCCGATTTGATCTGCTCTTCGGCGACAAAGCTGGTGCTGTGATCAACTTCGCTGGCCGAGACTTGACTCGAACCGTCTTGAAGGTCGACGACGGCGTCGACGCGGGATGAATCCGACTGTTTGCGAGTACTATTGTACTCGTCGGAGATTCCAAGGCTGCGATTGACTTTTCTCAAGATGCTGTGAGTGAGCCTTGCAGGCTCTCTCTTCAAGACGGCTTCGAAAAGCCAACCTCCGTCGGCCCACAGGGTCGTAAGCTGGATGCCGCTGTCCTCGGCATGTTTCGTGATCTGGTAAAAAGAGTGTATCCACCGACGGTGGATGGTGTCGAATTTTCTCTTGGAAGATCCCGATCGGTACTTGCTGGGGAACATTGCGTCAAATGACCCCCACGCCTCCTCGAGGTAAGCGCGGCGGTATCTTGACTTTCTCTCTCCGGGCAGCTGCATGTTGAAGCGGTAAATTGGCCTGACGACTAGAGAGTCAGTTCCAAGAATGACGAGAGGAGAGCGAAGAAGGCCGAGTGAAGGTAGCTTACCGAGTCCGTCGAAGAAGTTGCTTTGGTTGCTCCCAAGTTCACGAAGTGCTGCCAAATGAGCAGCGAAAGGTAAAGTTCGGGAAACCGAAATGCAAATGGAAAGAGAGCAAGGAACACTAGCCGATTGTGTTGACGGAGAACGCGATCTGGTGAGGCAGGTGGGAAGTTTCGATTCAGCGCCGCCGTTGGAGTCTCGGAAGAGTTGCGACAAAGGTTATCTGCGGGTGAGATTTGATGCTGGATAGCTACCTACGTTAGGCAACTGCGACGGGTTGATAGCGGCTGCCAGAAAAAGGGCCAGGACTCCAGGACTCCAGTTTTGTTAGGACGAAGTTTTTACAGAATGGCAGGTACTTGCCGCAACCCCAAGTTGCTTGAAGATTAGCAGAGGAAAGAACATCAGCAAGAAATCTAGATCAAAGAACTGATGACATGGTCCATTCCCAAAAGAAGACAGTTTCTTAGGTGACGATATTTTCTGAGGAGAATAATTTATTTACACTAGATAACACTTCACGAACAGCAGCATGACTGTTAGATTTCCACTGCAAAATGACGACACTAGAAACTACAGAAAAGGATTTCTAACGAAAACAAGGAGGTCTTGCCTTCATCATTACACACGCCGCAGCCTAAAACCGCTTGGTGTAACAAAAGCTTCCAAGGTTGGCCGACTTTCCCTGAACATGAGAACAAAAAGACGGACTCCTCGGCTTGAAAAAGGCTGCCAGTATTCTACGAAGCGGTGACCAAGATCTGCCTCGATCATGCTCAATTTCGGTATGCCAGGGCCAGTCATTGAAAAGGTGCCGTCAGGAGCTGGCTGCGCATTCTGGAGTAGCAAGGGCAGGTCGAACCTTTCCACCACCAAAGTAATGTCTTGGAAACTGCTAAAAGTAGACAAGGGCTGGTTGCTGGCGGTTCCGCGGGCAAGAGCCCTTGAAAAGCACGAAACGTCCATCTCAAGATGATGGACAGTTGTTAGGAGCTCACCTGGCTGGATCAGTGGTGTCGATGGGTCGACCGATGGAAAAGGTGCCGGGGTAAATATAGACCATCCCGGACTAAAAGTGTCGACCGTTGGAAGCACCAGTGCGACTGACTCTCGTCTCCAACCGCCAATGAATGAAAGGCGCCCAAATCTTCTCTGAACAATCCTATTGAAAAGTTTACAGGCTTGGAGAGGTCCGTGGATCATCAACATTCGCCGTCTGACGTCCCCCAAATGAGGCAAAACAAGATTGCTGAAAGTGCTTAGCGGCGCTTGGCCGGTGGTTGCGAAGTTTCTCCTGTCATACTCGACAGGCCATCTAATTGGCACCGCTTCTTCTTCGACTATATCAATTATGGCATGGACGATGAGAATCACGATCTCCATGGGCATGTCTCGGGGGCCCACTCTGCCGGCAGTGTTGTTTAGTTGAAGGCGCTGACGGTTGAATATCCGGGATGATCTTCGAAGGACGCCATTATTAGGCATTTTTGTTGCTTTTGGTGAGATAGAGTGTGTGGATAGCGATTTACTTCTTATGCAATGCTCTGACAACTGGGGCTGGATGATTCCAACAATGGCTCCGCTGGGTAAAGTAGGCCTGCTACACGGTAGTCTGGGAGTTAGGAGAGGGCGCGAATGAATCAGGAAGTTGAGTCTTAATGATTTTGAAGATGATGACTATGATGATGATGACTGCAGTGAGTGCTGGGTACTCTGAGATTTATCATGGTAACATGGTCGACTGCAATTTATGATTTCCCTCGGATGGAGGGCAACCCAGCGAAATGCTAAGACAGGGTTGACACAATGGATTGTTTCTATCAAAGAATGCACTGATGTGTTATCGCAAACCACATGTTTCCGCTCAGCACATATGAATGAAAGAGACTTGATCTCTGCCTACCACTTGCTTCTGCCCTTGACGTCGCACGCTTCCTGTGGAACAAAGGTGACCAGTTGGCATTCCCAGGAGACTGGAATCTAATGGTCCGGCGAATAACGCTGCGCACAGGCAAATTAAGATTGCAGGATTACTTTGGGAAGCCTTAATACTACCGTATGCAGAAATGGCTTTCATGCTCACTCCTTTGGCGTGGGCAGGCGAGAATCAACGCTTACTTTGGTCATGGGAATCAAATCAACCCTTCCGTAATGAACTTGTCATTGGCAGAAGGTTAGCTTTGGGTTTGGGACCTATTGCCACTTACCCTGCGAAAATATGACCTTGTGTTAATAATTTACCAAGATGGTCGTGTACCGTCAAGTGATGCGGACTTGGGAGTCCGGCTGCGAGGTCCTTCTTTGGCTGAGTTGGGAGCTTAACACTGTGTTTGTGGTGACCTTTGCGACCACCCTCACAGTGCTTTCTCCGCCCCAAACAGTGCAGACCTTTTTAAACAGCAGGTGCCGTCGACGGCTCCTTCTCTTTCCATCACCATCCCGCAACTCAATCTTCTCGACCTGTCCAACTCTCGATCAACTTTCTATTCCCATTCCCTCAATCTCACTTCACTATCTACCACTTTCTCTTGACTCACAAGTCACGACCGCCGCCATGTCGAACAACTCCCCCCATCTCGTCGACCTCAGCCGCACCTCTTGCGTTGATGCGGAGCAGAAAGATGACTTTGTCTTCTTCGACCGACCTGACACTGCTATGGACTGGGATATCGTCGATGCTCAGAGCAATGAGTACGTCCCCTAGAATAATTCGCCTTGAGCTGGTGTACTGACCATGAGTCCCGCCAGTGCCGAGAAGATTTGCCAGGACAGCGGCATGGACAGCAACTTCGTTGACGGCGACAGCTGCGGGGAGATTGATGCCGAGCCTGAGATTGAGAAGAAGTGAGTTGTTTCCTTGCATCCACTCTTTTGCCCATTACGGAACCCGTGTCTGTCAAGTGCCTAGCAACTAACTGCCCATCAGCAATGAATTTTGGACAACCCGTGAGACCTGCGGAGTCACCTCGTGGAGCGACGGCATCCACCGGTGTAAGAATGAAGATGATACCTGGATCATGGAGATGGAGACCGACCTTGACAACTTATCTATTCACTCTGGCCTTTGGCATGCCACAAAGTGTGTCAATACACCGTCGCCAGCCCCCGATCCCAACCATGAGTACTCCGAGCTGCGTGGTGCTACCGAAGGTGCAAAGAGCACCGGCACTAGACGTTCGATCCCCATCTTCTTTCTGGAGGAATGCGAGTTGGGCAACGCTCAACCGTTTTACGCAGACAACGACGTCACACACACCGAGCAGGCCGCGACCAAGGACAAGTCTGCCTCTCCAAGCAGAATCCCACGCTTGACCAAGACCATAAGCCTGTCGAGCAACACCGATGTCTCGCCCAAGACTCTGGGAAAATCCAAGACTTGGTCGTACTCATACTTTGCCGGACATCGGGCGCTTCGTCGGGCGCTTCCTCCTCCATCTGGCGGAAGGGTCACGTATAGAAGGTGCGAGGCCTGTCTCTGAGAGCCATCTACGGAGCTACATGTTAGCTGAGGGCGCAAGAAGCTTGTCGCTTTTGAGCGGTCGGAATTTTCCCCTACGATTCTTGTCTGGAATCAAACATGCGAATGTTGGTACGGCACTGTCTGGCTTTATGGATGATTTGGTGTTTTCTTTGCAACAGTTGGGGTCTTGGGCGCATGGCTACGTTATGGATTATAAGATATCGGCTTGGCGATCCGTGGGCAAGTTGGTCATGTTGTTGGTCCGTTTCTCACAGGCTGAACGTTTCAGGGAGAATCTACTTTGCTATCGTGATAGAATTGACGGGGAATCTATCTCCAACTTGCCCCCTACTTGAAACTTTCTAGGCCCTGCTGTCACTGTTGCTCTCTGTCGATGCGGCATCTGTCTTCAGTCAACGGCTAAGACTGCCCACAGCCACCTAACGTTTTGTAAACATGCAGACTCTGAGGCTTCATACGTCAAAAGATCAATAACTGTCCGAGTACCTGCGTGCCCCTGCTGCGCTGCTTGAAGTGATCGTGTCGCACGCCGTCTGTCAAGTAATAGTCATGGGAACCAGTGGGCAATGAACCACCGACACAAAAGGCGTTTCTAGCACTGCTCACCGAATGACCTCTGTGGCGCCGGCGCCAAAACGGCAGGTATTTCTTCGCGTACCAAACTCTTGGGTCTTGACGCAATTCTCTTCGTGCTCTCCAGTGAGTGGAGATTGAGTGGTACCAGTCGGGTTCACGGACCTGGAGAGCACGATCGTGCCTACCTGGAATGAAGACCTTGCCCGACGCCCGTCAAGGTAGTTAGTTGCCTGGGCACCTGAACGGTTCAGCTGTGAATCAAATTTCAACAAAGTTTCAATATTTTCATCTCTCGGTCTACTTGAAACATGGAAAGAAGGACATGAGAATAATTTATTTCTCCCATCTCCATCCATTCTAGTGCTTTTCCTTCTCATCATACCTCGGCATCGCCAACCCAAAGCGAAATGAATTGCTATCCATTCACCAAAACCTTTCCATCCAACATGGACCACGTCGGCAACTCCGCTCACCACACGAACGGCTGTGTTGATAGCAGTACACATACCAATGCCAACACGAACGCGAGCGGCGATGCGGACACCCACAGCAGTGCAACCCCCAAGACGAATGCCGCAGACGACAAGACCTACAGCCTGTGCCCCCGGGTGTACTTTAAGCAATTCCGAGAGGCCTGGATACCCACCGTCACACCCCATATGAGGACGATTGAATTCTACTTCCAATACCAACCTCTGACACCAGAAAGATACAACCTCTACAAAAGATACCTCGACGCAACGCATGGTGTTAGCACCGCCATCGAGCGAAATATGCACAACTGGTGTCAGGAGCAGCTGCGTCAAGGCAACCGCGTCTCTCGTCGTCAGGTCTTGGCGAATATCCGGTCCACATGCAGAACGATCGACGAGCGCCTGGATATCCTCAAGGCGCAATTCGACTGGGAGATTATGGATCTCGAAAGGGCTGAGGCTGAGAGTCTGAGGCGCAGACTTGAGAGTCGCAGATCTAGACATGAGGGTTGGATGTAGACATAGATACACCACTTCTTGGGTGAACTTTGCAATGAATCAACGAAAACAAATCAGCACAGAAGGGTTTACTTGGGGAAAAGTGCAGGCAACATTTTCGTCTGTCACTAATCTTCGACTATGTATAGATCCATCAATACCAGAGCAATCTTCAGCTATTGACTTTAAGTATGACGCATTCGTGCTGCAATTTTCGTCGTTGTTGAATCTACGCAATCTTGCTTACCTCAAGGTAGGTGCTTGAAAGGTAAGGCCCCTTGGTCACTGGACTTGGCGGGCAAGAAAATGAGGCCAGACCTAAACAGATAAGGACTCTGGCAAGTGACAGTCAAGCACTCCCCATCTGGTCTTGGCATTTGAAGGATGCACTTTGGCTCGCGCCAAGATTCGAAGTCGCCAATGAAAAGAGGCCGTCAACGCCCGTCAGCTGACTCCCTTTCTTAAGTACGACCTCATCTTCCTCTCCACTCCAAATATCTCGTCTCTCCCTATCATAAATTGAGCGAAACACATTTCATCGACATCGAAACTCGTAATGGCAGAGTGCAAGCTCGACGCTGTGGAGGACCTCCCAGTTACCGACGACCTCCCTTCGACCCAGATCCTTGCCGAAGCGGCCGACATCGAAGTCCTGGATCACAAAGGACAGCCGCACCTTTTCCGATCGGTCTATGACGGGGAAGAAACGTCCTCAAGGGTTGTAGTGGTCTTCATCCGCCACTTCTTTTGCGGGGTGAGCTCCGGCTTTTTCTTTGATTCGTGGCGGGTACTGACGTTGAAAGGCATGTCAATCGTACACTGAGCTCCTCTCCTCCACCGCGACGCCTGCTCTACTTTCTACCCTCCCTGTGTCCACCACTTTTGTCATCGTCGGCAATGGCGAGCCTGCTCTCATCAACGAGTATGCAGAGAAAACAAAGTGCCGTTTTCCAATCTTTACAGATCCCACAGGGAGGCTCTTTGATGTGCTGGAAATGGCCAAGACCACGGCTGTGGGTGCCAGAACAAGGTACTCGCCCGAGAGATGGCTCTGGCACTTTGTAAACGGGCTCTGGAATATCGTGACTCAGTTTTCGAAGCTTCTCCTGGCCGGGAACCCCATGCGTGTTGGCGGGGAATTCGTCTTTGAGTCTGGTGAGGCTGGTAAGGTTGTGACATGGTGTCATCGGATGCGGAACCATCGAGACCATACCGAGGTTGACGAGCTTTTGGCAGTTTTGGGTTTTCAGACACCAGGGGACGATGGGTCGAGCGAATAGCTTCTCGGTCCCATCCCTCTCAACAATACCGTATCGTCAATAAACCGGCGTGTTGGGTAGCTTTGGTTTCCCATCACAGATTTGAATCTCCAAGGGTGACAAGTGTAGAAACTTGTATTCCATTGTAGCAAGCTAACTTCAATCTCCCTTCCCAGAAGGCAGTGGCATGGTGTACATCTTTGAGTAACTACCCGAGATACTCATGATCCATCCTGATTTTGAAACGAGCAAACGAGGGCTCGTAGGCCATCTTGCCGAGTCATTCCTCCCAGCTCGAACGTCTTGCCAATTTCGGTCCCGATGCCCCCTTTCCTTCAAGCCCGATCCAAATGCAGCATTACATCCTTGAACACAAAGGCTCTGTTAGAACCAGACCACCTCTCCAAGATATTTACTCACCTAGTTCTTGCCATTCTGCGACTCGGAAGACTCAGGCACTCGAGGATCCGGGTTCAGGTACCGAATCCGAATGCCATACGGCGTCCGGAGAACCTCCAAGATGGGCTGCTCATCGCCAAAGATGCACTTGCCCAGCATCTTGACACCCTTCTTCTCGAATGCGGGCCACATCGTGATGAACGCCTGCTCATTATCGTCGCGCCACTGAGTTAAAGAATCAAGCAGGGCGGGTATCTCAATGATGTCGGGGGAGCGCGGGCTCAGATCATCCTCTACGACGCCTCCAAAGTCGACGTTGCAAATGATGCTCTTGAGGTTGGGCAGGGTAAGCAGACTGCCAACGCCTCTGGGGTTGTCGCTGGCGAAGAAGCCAGGTGTGTTGAGATGGATCGTGCGGATACAGTTGAGTACCAGAACCGCTTGCGGAGGCGGTAGAAGAAGGTTGTTGGTGAAGATGATGTTGTTCAGGCAGTCGGGGTAACCGTAGCCCATGGTAGACTGGGGCCTGAACCTGTCAATCTCGGGAAGGACCCAGGCGTCGACGATGAGGTTCTGGGCAAGGTCTGCCGTGACCACGGGAAGGCGGATGAAGTGCTGATGGACGAGGCCGCGTGTGGCCCGGCTGATCTCGAGGGGAAGGTGGATGCTGTTGAAGCGGCACTTGTGGCTGTCGTACGTTTCAGGTGCTGCGTGTTCCCTGGCGTAATCGCGGAGGACGAATCTGGTATCAACGCGGGCGTCGTAGCTGAAGCACCACAAAGCCGGGGTCTCTTCGTCCTTCGCGTCTTGAATCAGTTGATCGATGATGAGGAGGAAAATGTCGAAAGACAACGACCGGGGGCCGGCTCTGCCGGGAATATTCTGGAACACAAAGCTGTTAAGTCTCGGTCGGCGCCGCATAGGAGCTTGAGTGGTTGCAAAACGCCAGTCTTGACCGTTGACCGCCATTTTTGTCGTGTTTGCTCGAGGTAGTGAGTTGCGAAGGTGATTTGGCAAAGCAAAGCACGAGATCGAGGGCTCAAGCTTTCGAGGAGAATGTTGAATCAGAGCAGAGCCTTTTCGAGAGCAGTTGCTGGTGTTCGAGCTGGGGAGTTCACCTTCCGCAGGAGGAGATTCGGTTTGGAATGGGAGTTGATGTTGAAAGAAGATGGAAACCACTCTTGTTAGTCGTCAGTTCTTGGAAAGCAAGAGTTCGTACTTATCGATCCGGAGTTTTGCGCTCCCTCCAAAGTTGTAGGTGAGGTGAGAGGTGAAAATGGAGGATTGCTGCTGAGGTGTTGTCTGAGGGACTGCAGACCAACGAGAAGGAAGGAAGACCCAGATCAACTAAAATGGAAGGGGACTGCAGACCAACGAGAAGGAAGGAAGACCCAGATCAACTAAAATGGAAGGCAAGATATTTCCCCAAGACCAGCCAGGCTCTTCTTTTCTAGAGGAGCGTCTAGAGTCTGAGTTTGAGCGGGCTCGAGACAGATAAAAGGTCATGATAAGGCCCACTGCAAGCCTGAGCCAATTGAAGAGTAGTGTGGAGTTGTGAACGAGGCAGGAAGTCATAAAAGGGGGATGAAAGAAATGGACACTGGGATGAGCGGGGCTCCATGCATACTTGGACAAGCGCAAACATGTTTGGGATCATGGTCTGGGACCAAGTAGGACAAGAATTGCTTTGTGAAATACTGAAGCTGGTATGTTCTCAAGTTTTCAAGGACTTGATAAACGGGCATTTCTCTGCAGGATCTTCTCTTCGAGAGTGACATTGCTTAAAATACGCAGGGCATGTTAACTGGGCTCCTTAAATGACAAACTCAGAGACCTGCCTTTGCCGACGTATCGATGCCTGTCTTTTGAGACTTCGGCAACATCAGGCAGCGACGAACCTTCTCTTGTCCTCTTTCTATGACCGCTTTCCGTTTGCTGTTGCGCCGTGGACATGAGGATTCTGATGCCAGGTCACTGAATGATCACCTCGGTCGGTAGTAAATCTACGTGAATCGCCTAGAAATATACACAATTGAGAGGGAGATTCATTCAGTTTTCCCAATTGCCACCATGATTAGAATGTGGAGTACCAGCGTTCAGAAGGTCAGATTCAAAGACCGTCGTAGATGGAGGTCAACAAGTCAGCGCTGGCTGGAGCGGATGTCGCCGCAAGAAACGTGTGGTAAATACTCATGATTAATGTCATGCACGCATAAAAGCGTCCTGGTGTTCTTCTCACAGTACTCAAAATCAACACATTGTTACCGAACGCTCGGGGTTCGCATGGTTGAGCTTTCTCACAACATGTTGTTGAGCTCTGATGGCAGCCTCTTTTTATGGGGCTTATTTTGAAGAACGCCACGATGACAATTCCCTTGGCGTACATGCAAATGTAACCAACACGCAGACTTTTGAGGGGCCTCCTTGCCACTGTGTTTGGGGATACCGACGGAAATCAATAACCCCTCCATGCGGGGTTAGTCTCAGCACAACGCCGGTATGCTCGGTAGTTCGGTTAGATTGAATGAAGATCAGATGATGTGACGACATAAACAAGAATGAGCCGCCTCGTTTTCAGAGGGCATTTTTCTCTGAAGAACCACCTGCCCCGAGGGTTCCGCAAAAGTCCAATATCGCCTCGCGCAAAACCAACTCGTGTATCTCACTTCCAACCCTCAAAATAAAATGGCGTTCCCCCTCAAGCAGCCCAAGACCCGACAGACGGCCTGTGGCGGTGATCTCCTCGCCCAGTCTCTCGCGCACCTTGGTGCAACTACAGCATTCGGACTTCACGGTATTCTCATTGTTCGCGATTCGGAATGAAGCGCTAACAGTGCGAAGGTGGACATCTCGACCCCTTCCTTGTCGCCGCTGTTGAGGCCGACATCAAGCTCATCGACGTCCGACATGAGACCGTCGCTGTCCAGGCTGCCGAAGGCTGGGCAAAGGTCAAAGGCAACAACGTTCCTGGTGTTTGCTTCTTCACTGCCAACTCGGGCTTTGCCAATGCCTACCCCGGGCTGTGTACCGCCTTTGCCGACCGGTCTCCCGTGTTCTGCGTCACCAGCTCAGCTCCGCCCCGCGATGCCCACACCAACGCGCTGCAAGGCTTCCATGATCAAGTCACCCTGTCGAAGCCAGTGACCAAGTTCTGTTATCAAATCACCGAAGTCAGCGAGATTCCCCGGATTGTCAGTCTGGCATGGCGAGCGACCACTTCGGGCGCGCCTGGACCGGTCTTGGTGGACATTCCGATTGACGTGCTGTCGACGCCCGTCGAGAGCATTTCGTCTGGGGGACTTCTTTCCGGCTTGTCGTTGAACCCTGCTCCTCATCCTGAAGCGATTGAAAAGGCACTTGGGCTATGGAAGAACGCAAAGCGACCTGTTATAATTGTTTCCACCGGCGCCGCCAGCGCAGTTGAAAATGTCACAAAGCTGGCAGAGGCAACAAACACGCCCATATTCCACTCGCCAAAGTACTCAACATCCATCAAGCGTTCTCATTCTCTGTTCGGCGGATCAGCCACGCAACTTGCGGTCTTACGCTACCTCGGCGGTCAAGTCCCGGACTTTGTTCTCTTGCTGGGAGCCCGAACGGGTTTCTTGATGGATGGTAGAAGTGGCGGAATCATCCCGAATGAGGGCGAAGCCAGTGTTGTACAAGTCGACCTGGACGGCGGGGAGATTGGGCGATCTCGGACTATTGACGTACAAGACCCTCGTCTTCTCGCCAGAATCTTGACTAACATAACTTTCTTAGGTCGGCATTGTCGCAGACGTTGGACAAGCGGCAGATGCGATGATAGCCACAGCATCAAAGTCTCCCTTCAAAGCAGCAGATGACTGGGTGGAGAAGACCATGGGTCTGAAGAGCTCTGCCGTCGCCTCAGCCCCGAACGAAAAGGAGCCTGTGATTCTCCTAGAGAACAACAGGTTACATCCATATCACGCCGTGAAGAAGTTGTTCCAGTCGCTGCCAGAAGATAGCATTGTCTGTGTTGATGGCGGTGAGGCTGGTGGATGGGCTCTTCAGTGCCTGAACGAGGCCAGACCCCGACTGTCCATGGTGACGACAGGTTACTTGGGGTGCCTTGGGAATGGCTGGGGATACTCGCTAGGTAAGTCATTCGGCTCCTAACTCAGTTCTACACGCCGGCTGACAATATGCAACAGGTGCTGCCGTGGCTTCTCCAGACAGTTTGGTTGTCAACTTGCAGGGCGACGGCAGTGCAGGCTTCCACATCGGCGAGCTTGACACGTACGCCAAGTACGACTTGAACATCCTCACCGTCATCGTCAACAACGCCGTCTGGGGTATGTCTCTGGCAGGACAGGAGATTATCTACGGTGACAAGACCCCGCAGCGGCCTTGTATTGCGATGAACCCTAAGGTAAAGTACGAGGTCGTCGCGCAAGGCTTCGGCTGCCTATCTGCCGTAGTCGATGTCCATCGTGATGACAGCTCTGAGAGTGATGGCTCCAAGACGTTGGAGTCACTGAAGCAGACTGTCGGTAGTCTGTCAAGCTCCAAGGGTCCAGGACTGCTCAATCTCAACGTTTCCGATGTGCCATATCAAGCGACCACCAAGGCCATGGTACGTCACCGCCTTCCGTCAAAAATAGTTTGCTGACTTGAGTTCCAGGTTGGGCAAAGTGATGACCCAAATATCATTGTCATCCCTTACTATGACAATGTGCCTAAACCGTATTACAAGGCTGGACCGCCCAAGACGGCGAATGGCAAGGCTGATGACAGCTTTGTTGAGGGTCACGGAACGATTGGATGACTGGGTTCAAAAGGGAATTCCTGTAAAATTTAAGCTACGATTTGGGAAATAGCAACATCATGTTGAGCGATACTTGCAAATAGGTGAACCTGAGTCCACCCCCTCCAGCGACCCTTCTCTATTGCTGCTAATTCTCATCGTCTCCGTTCGAGCTTACTTCCTCCTCAGGGGTCCTCCAACTCTTGCATCCAGGAAGAAGGATCCTTGGGCTGAGATCCCAGGGGTGAGGAGCACAGACAGAACCCCCTATGCCAACAAAAGGTGAATCGACGGCAGCCGAGTTCGTCCATCTGGACCGGAGAAGTGGATTTCTCGATGATTTGCACCTCAAGACCTCTTTGGTCGGCATTTCCCCTTTGTTTCTTGGCTGTGGGGGCTCTAGGGGTATCTCTTGCCCCGTGAAGTTGCTGGCTCGCCCTGGCCCTCTTCTCTGGACCCCTAGACTCGTGTGACACTTCTAAGGCCTTGCCGAGTACAGGGACGGTCTCCAAATCGAGGTCAATAACCTCGTGGTCATTAATTTGGGTGGACTCTTGGTTTGCATCCGTCATTGTGTCGCAAACATCATTAGGCGAGATACCTGCCAGGTTTCCTGGAAATTCCAACAGAAAATCCTCTTCTTCTGAGTTGTACACATCTGCTGGGCTAGCAATTCTGTCGCTTCTGAGTCTCTTTGTGCTGCAACGTGTTTGTAGCGGTAGAGATTCGTCGACAATAAGATTTTCGCCGTCCTCGAAAAAGATGATACAAAAACTGATACCGCAGGCTTTTCCGAGTCTCTCGACAAACTTGACACAGGTCCCAGGGCGTTCTGGCATACCGCAAGGCCCTCGTGAAACATGGACTTCCAACTCCAGCGGCAGTGTCCTTTCATGTTCGAGGCAGTTCTTTAGCTGGGCTAGAGTCTGCAGAGTGATTTGATCTCTTGGGATCTGGTAGTGCTGAAGAAATGCGTGTACAGCAAAGGCGGTGAGCTTCTTTTCGCAATGAGCTGCTGCCCAATTCCCTCTATCTTCCTCCCTAGCCTGGCGCCCATAACCGTCGTAGAAGGTTCGCATGTTAATGTCGAGGAGTTGCGCAAGGGTTTTAACGTGTTTGGTCCACTTGCGTGAGCATAGCCCAAAGTCGTCGATAGCGGCGCGATGAGGTCTGAGCTTGTCACCACTTATACAAAGCTTAAGAATCTGCAAGCCGCCGTCCTCAGATTTATATGCGAGGAAACCACACGTCTTCGGTGCATAGCAAGCTCTTGCCTCGGATATCACCAGATCCCTGGTGCGGAATGTGACTCTAGCAAGCGATCTGAGTTCGCGTATGACGCCGTCGAAGTTGTGTATGTAAACTCCTTCTGTTTTACTTGGAACGATATTCCCTATGCTGACTTGTTGTATAGCAGACCTCTTGTGAAGGTTGCGCTGGGATATGACCAAGACGTCGAAACTGGGAATGCCATCTCTCATGCTCTTGTAAAACAGATACTCGGGTTTCGTTTCGCGTGAAACAGTGTCTGGCGAAGACGGCTGTGTTGTTCTCCGTTTAGGCGTCATCGAGTTCGGTCTCCAATTGGGACATGTCCTATCAGCCTTGTTAGCATACCTAGGCACGAGAAAAGATGATGAGTGACTCTTGCAACAAGGTCTACCTGCCAATTAAGCCCTCGTGACCAATGGTCGCCCAGCCACTCCTTCCTCGGACGAATATTTTGGCTTTCGTTTTCAATGTGTACCGAGACAACTTCAACGTTCCGGTGGTGTCAGCTTGTCGAGAGCAGATGAGGAAGGTAGCAGGTGGTCAGGTAAGACGACGCCAGCCGTCGACGAGCCAAGCTCATTCGCCCAGTGTTGATTTTGATACTGGAACTGCCGAAGTTATCGAAAGAAAGGAAAGCCGTCAAAAGTTGACAGGGTGTCGTGGTAGGCGATATTAAATCCCCCCAAAAGGACGAGCTTTGCAGGGAGGAGAGTTGAGTTGGTTCGGCGGCACGGGAAGAAGGAGCTATATTTGGCAGGTGGTGGGGGCTATCAAAGGCCGACTTCAAGACATGCCGCGACTTTGAATTTTGTGATCAACGTTGAGGTGCTGGGCATAAGAGCCCATTCCACGTGGTGTGCCATATGCCCAGGGTAGCCCTGACGACTTGGTCAAGACGCAGATGCCTACATTACGATATGCAAGATGCTGTCTAGTGCGCATCAAGCTTGATGACAGTTCAACGTCCGGTTTATCTCGTAAGAATATTTTGTTCGACCTTCAGAGTGAAATGATTCTGCGACCGCGATCTTTCCGCACTGCACCGGGTGGCGGCCGGTCTAGGCAGGATGTGGGGCCGAATCGTTAGCGGCAGGCACCGACGGCGCCATTGGCCGGACATGGGTGAGTGTTGCCTGGCGCCTCTCTCCAAAGTCCCAAACGCTTGTGAATTCCTTCGAGGAACGACGAAGACGTGAATCTATAAAACGGCAAGAACTGATGTTGTTGAAAATGGCACCCAAGTCTGGAAGTATCAACACATTCTTATTTACTGTCTCCTGTAGTCGGTGATTCAGCTACAGCCCACGACCGCCATGGGCGCATCATCACAACCATCCTTCTGTCTCCTCACCCAGGGTCCTCCCGAGATTCTGCACGAGATTCTCTCCTACTGCCAGAAAAATGACCTCGTCTGTCTTTCTCTGACATCGCATCTTTTCCGAGACCTCACACGATCATTAATTCCCGCCAAACCTTCTTTGGTTTCCTGCGACGAATCCCTTACCGAACAGCCACGGCTAGCTGCATGCGGCCAGCCCATTGGCGATGTTGCTTACCACCCCTACATGCACCGTCGGCGCCGCCATCATTGCTTCCTGCACAGCCGAGAGACTTGCGCAGAACCGTGGTACTGCCCACGGTATCCTCCTGGTCATAGAATTTGTCATAGAAAATGGTGCTCACACTGCGAATGCATCACATGCCCTCTGTACAAAAGGCTTCGGGAATGGGCCGGGGATTTGAAATACTGCACCATCTGCAGCAAGTTCACCAAAAGGGAGACAACCAAGAAGTACAAAGGAAGATGTGAGTTCCTTGATTTCGGTAGTCGGCACTTGCAACCATGGCTAATCCCAAGTATCCAGGCCTCCACGGTCGTCCCAAAACCCGCAAAGCTCCCAATAATCACTGGACAGCGAAAAAGGGCCAGTCGTATGGCTACCGCTGGTGGAGGCGATGGGGGACTTCTGGCGTGGACTCTTGGGCTTACAATGAGAAGCCAAGGACTCCCGGTCAAATGATCAACGCCAGAGTGGTTTAGTCGGAGTCGGATCATGACAAAACGTGACCTACTGTAAGATATTTCATTGTAGAATCCTAGCAAGCTGTTTTGGCTTTTTCTTGTTTCATCATCCAAGATTTTCTCCGGCACTCTTGAAGACTTGCCTAAACTTCTCCGGCACATCATACTTGCCTAGTACCAGCTCAACGAGCTTCAATCCCTTTGAGGCACGGAAACTCTCCGTATCCAGAAGTTTATCCAGCTCGCTCCACGTCTCAATCCGATGACACTGCACAGGATAATCCTCCGGCGCCCCGAAGAACCTAGGCGCGTCAAGATACCGCCACGGCGCCAGGTCGTTGTAGGGCTCATCCAAGCCGTGGATGAGTCGTTCATAGGCGTATCCCTGGTTCTGTATGACGAAGATTGTAATGTCCAGCCGTTCGCGGACTATGGTACTGATCTCTTGCACCGTCATTTGTATATTGCCGTCTCCGTCAATCAAGATGGTCTGTCCCTGCTTCGCGCTGTCGCGATATCCAAGACTGATGCCCAGTGCCGCAGGCAGCATGTGGCCGATGGAGAACCACATGCCCGACGATACTGCACGCGCACCATGGGGCAAGACCATGTCACGGCCGCCGATGATGGGAGTTGCATTTCCGAGGATGAGTGTATCGTAGGGCTGGAGGTATCTGTTGAGCCGTTGATAGAGTCCTGTCTGTGTGATCGGTCTCTCTTCCCGTTCTTCTAGGGGCTTTGACAGTTTGCGCCAGTCGCCGAGAAGCTGTACCTTTTCGTTCTCCGCTCCCGGTATTCTTAGTCCTTCTTGACGAAGGCTACCACACATGTTGGTCAAAACAGCTCTGGTATCGACGGTCACTCCATCAACGTTGTCTTTTCCGAGGACGATGGTTTTCGCTGGCTCCGGAAGAACCTGCCAGCCCAATGTTTGGGTGTCGGAGAACATAGGACCCAAAGCCAGCACAACATCGGCCTTCGCCAGGTAGGGTAGCGTGTCAACTGCTCCTACAGGTCCAGAATGTACACCATAATAATTCGGAATGTCGTTGTCCACCATGCCGGCCCCGGAAGGCAGACTGAGCGTCGGAATGCCGGACTCCCGGATGAAGTTGTTGATCTCCACTCGAAACTCTTGCATCCCCATCCCGCGATCCACTAATAACAGCGGCTGCTTCGCAGACATCAGAAGGTTCAAGAGGATATTGGCTTGTTCCTTCGCAGCGTGTCTCGTGCCAACTTCGGGAATCTGTAGATCGTCTCCAAGCCGAGCACCGTCAACTTCTACTCCGACAAGGTCGCTAGGAAGCTCGATATAAACAGGTCGACTGTGCCGTTTGGCTTCGCCGAGAACCCAATCCACCATCTCCGGTGCTGTGTTCGCATCGTCGAGCTTCGCCTGTGCCGTCGTGACCTTTGCAGCAATTTCGCTAAAGACGTCTAACCTAGTTGGGTCCGCCAGCGTATGGTGCAAATATCGTTGCTCAAGTTCCGCCATGTGGCTCATCTTCTTTTGCAATCTCGTCGCAGGCGTGCCGACAATATGCACAACGGGCACATGCTCCGCATAACTGCCCGCGATGGCGTTCAGGGCCGACAACTCGCCGACACCGTACGTAGTCATCAGGGCGCCAAGACCCTGCGTTCTCGCGTAGCCATCGGCGGCGTATCCGGCGTTGAGCTCGTTGCAGTTTCCAATCCACTTCAGTCCGGCAGGCTTCACGTAGTCTTGTGCTCTCAGGGTAAAGTCCCCCGGGACGCCAAACAGGGATTTGACATTTTGTTGGGAAAGCCGCGTGAAAAGATAGCGTGCGAGTGGCACCCTCTGGAGAAGCGGCATGTCGGTGCTTTCGTCTGTATTTGGGGACAATGTTTCGGAGCACTCTTCAACTCACTGGCGGAGAGGGGCAAGATCGGACAACTGTCAGCATTGTGGTCAATACCAGGTACCCATGCCGACATCGGCTGGAGGAGACAAAACTCCATCAAATGACGTCATTGCTCACTTGGGGTTTGTTGTTGACGAAGAACCAATTGCCATGTCTGAAGGGCGGGTATTCGACTTTCGCGATATCACTTGATTTCCCGGGCTATAAAATTGGAGGACTTCGTGGAGTGTCATTTTAGTCTTCCCCTCCCCCCTTTTCTTTTTGCCTTTGTTTCCATTTTTGTTTGAATTCTCCCGGGCAAAGACCTCTTGATGACAATAATGAAACTTGTCTTTGAGGTTCAATAATTAATATGAGATGAAGGTGCAATCGCACGCGGTGCATGATGTACAAAACCTCGTCGATTTCACCCTCGAATTGTCGGTAGCTCCCTAGGTATGTTGTTGGCACCATCAGTAGCATGGGGCTAGGCCGAGCTTGGCCGCCTGGTTGCCTTCGGACTAGGCAACCAACACCAGACAGTACCATAAAATGCCCTCCATGCTGCTCTCACTGATGTGCTCTGAGTCGAAACTTGAGTCACACTAAGCCGACATGTCTACTTCAACTACCACATCGAGCAATTTAGACCCGGCGGCGGTCGCTGACTTTCATGGAACACTCAAACAATCGAAGCGCATCGTCGCCATCGTCGGTGCAGGTCTCTCGGCAGCCTCGGGTCTGGCGACGTTCAGACAAGCCAGCGGACCATGGACGAACCAGGACATGACACAAGTCGCATCGCCCGCCGGGTTTCGACACGATCCGGGCATGGTCTGGCAGTTCTACACCTATCGTCGACAGGAAGCACTTCGCGCGAAACCAAACCCAGCTCACTACGCCTTGGCTGAGCTTGCCCGCCGACTTCCAGGCTTCATCACTCTCACCCAAAATGTCGACAACCTGAGTCAGCTTGCCGGGCATCCGGCTGATCAGATGAAAGAACTGCATGGGAATCTCTTCACGCTGTCTTGCTTCGACAAGGACGGGTGCGGGTATGTCGAGCGTGACAACTTTGAGACATCTCTTACCCCGGCACTTGACCCCTCCAAGGACGAGCATGCGGCTATGGGAAACATCGACCCCAATAACAGGCCAAAGGCCAGCCCGGTTCTTCTTGCCGGCATCGCTCGGAAACATGCACAGATCCTTGGGGACAAATACAAAGAGGAAACACCAACCATCCAGGACTTGACCGCCCTCAAGCCGCCGGAACAGCTCACCGCGAACCCAGTTGCCAACGTCCGCTTGACGTCCGGGCTGACCAAAGCAGACCTACCGCAATGCCCCAAGTGTAAGACCAACCTTCTCAGGCCAGGCGTCGTATGGTTTGGCGAACCTCTGGCCGTCGAAATTGTGAAAGAAACTGAAGCAGTCTTTGACGATCCTGCGCCTATCGACCTCTGTCTTGTTATAGGCACTTCCAGTTCCGTTTGGCCCGCTGCTGGGTATGCCGAGATGGCCAAGAAGAGAGGCGCGAGAGTTGCAGTCATCAACATCCACGCCGACGATGCAAAGGGTACTCGACCGAACCAGGATTGGGTATTTGTTGGCGACGCCGCTGTCGTTCTACCGGAGTTGCTGAAGCCTATTATTGGCGAAAATGAGACGTAGGATATTCGGAAAGATCTCAGCATATGCCTACCCAGCCCGTCCAACGATCCGCAATGAATTCCAACCCAGTCGAAATGCTATTCTTTACAGTGAAGTGATCATCATACAAAGTGGAGACGCACAACGCGCCTAAAATGTTGCTGGCAGAATCGCTAGCTGATTTTTGAAGCTTGGCAAATGAGGGAGCATTTGTATGTAATCTCCATTTCTTCGAGCCTGTTTCATCTTCTACCCTTTAAGCCCAGCCACATCCAATTTATAGAGGTTTACACTACACTATAAAAATTCTATTTATACTTTAATAAATACTTACTATATATTATTATATTATTTATAATAACTAGGAAAACTTTAATCTAAGTTTATAAGAATATTATTAATAATTTTAATAGTTTATAAATAACTTATTATATAAAATTATATAAAAAAAAGAATATAAATTTTCTTTTATTTATTAACTATCCTTAATAAAATTAACTTATTATAATTAAACTTATTAAAATACTTATTACTAAATTAATAAACTAGAAAATAAAATAGAAAGTTAACTTTATTATTCTTATAAAAAAGTATAAATAAAAGCTTTAAAATAATATTAATAATATAAACTTTAATATTAAGTCCCTAAATAAATCTAAAAATAAATATTATTACTAAATATTTATTTACTAAATTACTATATAGTTCTTTTTTAAATCTAAGAATATTAAAAGTATTAATACTTATAGATAAGAGTAAAAAAATCTTTATAAAAAGCTTAAATATAATAAAAAAATAGAAAAAGTTTAAGATAAATTTAATAAACTAAATAAATTTAAAGAATATAAAAATAAAGTAATTATAGTAATTACTATAATCCTCCCTAACTATTAAAGCTAAAAAAAGTAAAAAGGGAAAGGAAGGGAGAAAAGAAGGGGGGTAGTTATAAAAGTAGTTTATATATTAGTAGAGTTTCTAAAAAGTACACTTTAATATACTATATCACTTCATAGTGAATTCAAGCCTGTTTCAAAGACGGTTTGCATGAGCTATAATACAACTTGTGCACAAAATGCCCGTGAAGCTGAATTCAAATGACCAGGGCTGTTTGTAGGGTTGCATGGGTACGGTGTGGACCTGCTCCTCTTCCGGATGAATCGGAGGGGTCTCCCGGAGAGCTAAACAGGGGGGGCTGGCGGTGAGATATTCAACTGCCAATAAGAAGAACGACGACTCGACCATCTCATGCACCTCGCCCGCAGCCGCCATGGGCTTTCTCGTTTGCGGTGCGAAATATCCACTTGACGCGGGGTCTTTGGGCACACCGACATCTGGCGACTTTTTTTTGGCCTGAAAGAAACACAACCACGACCCATCATCACAGGGTGAACGAACACGGCTCTCAGTACCAAATCAAGGCCACGATAGCTGAGTAAACGTACAAGAAGTCGCACATAAAAGCGAATCAAGATGGAGGTGGCCCACGCGAAGTCGCTGCAGGCGTTAAAGGCCAGCGTGCCAAGCGAGAACGCCTCTCCAGAGCGGGTGCGCCTCTGGCTCCTCCAGCTCCTAAGGCACCGCAAAATTGACCTTGTCGATGGACCCATCTCCTTCGTCTGCCTGTGGAACGGCGCTGAGCTGCATTCCATGCACCCGAATCACGTCTTCGGATTCTTCATCTCCAAGGGTCTTGCTCCGCACAAGGCCAGCAACCTTGTCAGAAATATTACAGAATGTCTGGAGGTATGGGCTCATTCGCATGGAAACCCACTTCCCCAGTCCGGACCCCTTGCTGACGATGGTGGCACTGTCAAGGATTACCGCGCAAGGCGTGCCGCCTGTCGTGCGGCTGGCAAAGTCTGGGTCCCGGAGTCGGACTCCTGCCCAATTCCGGGCGCGGAGACCGAGCCCGACTTGATTGATCTTCCTTCGAGTACCGAAATCTCGAAGAGTCGGACGGCCTCGGAAGATATTGCCACTACTTTATCACCGAATCATCCTGGCCTTTTACTTGGAGCAGCCCTATCCACCGTCATCGGCTTCGGAGTGCTGGCGTGGTGGAGAGTGCGTATTCATTCATGATGAGAAATAGATGAGAACACGAACTTAATGAGCAAAACGAATACGGGAATGGAAACCTAGAAGGAAAGTTGCGCAAATTATCTCTCATTTGTTGACAAAGTTCTACTTGGTGGTCTTTCATCCAGATATATCTCAGCTCTTCGTAGCCTGGTCGTTTTCAACGGCGTGAGAAGTCGCAACTTCCATTGCAAACCCGAAAACACGAGCATACCAGCCTTGAGACCAGTAGCTTAGCTCCAGATTGTGCGGTGCTCCGCGTATGAGACTAGCGTCGACTTTCTTGCTCCCCTTGAAAGCCTCCGCATACTCTCGAAGGTCCTTTTCTGTTCCAAACCACAGCCCATCACGCTCGGCGAGGCCAATAGACAGGGAAACCTTGATTTCGGCCGCATATCTCTCGTTCCAAGTCGCCAAGAACTTGCTGTACAGGTCGACGATCTCGCGGAATGGCATGGGGCGGTCGAGAATAGCCGTGTTCTCTAACATTGCAGGGTCAACTCCTCCGGGAACGAACATGATGGCATCTTTCGCTTCTTTCGGTATCGTGAAGAACTCCGGTGGATTATCTCCTATGCGCGCAGAACTAGGATCGCGGAAGTTCTTGGTGCCGTTCCCAAAACCTGAGATGCTGATGCCGGCGAGGGGATAAGCTGGCGACGTCTCTTTCGCGTGGAGTGCTGCAGCGACGCATGCTCCAGGGGTGCCCAAGGAATGGCAATGAAGGACGATTGAAGAACAATCGTTGGCAACGCCAAACTCTTTCCAAATTGCCGGTAGGAACTGCTGATGGAGAAGCTTGCCCCATTCTTCTTGGAAAGATGAGGTCTCGGGAATGTTGCCGACCGCGGTTGTCTGTTCGTATCCCGGTCTGTCAATCGCAACAAATGGGACTCCAGTAGCTGAGCTCATATGTCTGGCGCTGTACTCGTTGACGTCGAAGTATGCGCTGCAATAGCATCCCCCATGAAGGCCAACAATCAGGGGACAGAATTTGGGTCGTGAGGGCCCGGGGCCTCGCGGTGGGATGTTGTGACGACCAGAAATGGACGTATTGCCAGGAAGGTCAAGTTTGAAGGTTTGCATGTCGTCGGTCGATGTCTATTACCTCATACAGTAAGCTTAGTACTGTCGCAGGAAACGTTCAAGTGCCGCAAAGTTGACTCACATAGATTTCCTTGCATCGGTCGGGATTTGCTGATGCAAAGAGAAAGACGAGCGTCACATGATGTTACAACTACATTTCGACGGCAATATTCGGTTTAAGCGACCACCAACAGATACCACATGTGTCCTTTTAATGTGTGATTTGACAGAAAGCCAAAAGTGCGGGCAGATTGCGTATAGCCTGGTCAAGATGGTCATCCCCGCTGCTGTGAGCTCACATTTCTTACCACACAGACGCGCAGCCTCTGGCACCCCGGTCGATATGCTTCTTTTACTGTAGACAACCAACATCACCAACACCAGTTTTCTCCTTGTTGGGTTAGATTGCGCGGCCTCGTGCAAATCCAACCAATCAACATGAAGAGGAAAGAGGGGAATGTGCATGTACTCACCTCGGTTCGTTAGGCGGCATTACCTTGTGCCATGTTTTCTCCTCCATGGACGGGTCCTTATCGCCAAAATGATGCATGTAACCAGGGTATGGGACATGGGCTACGTAAATTTCAATCCGTTATCAATCCGAAGTAGCCCATTGAGTCCCTGCTCCAACGTTCTTTGTTCTCCCACTTGATCTTCCTCCATATCTTGTAATAAACTGCTTAGACAATTGTGTCACGGTGTAGCAATAGATCGTGGTGATTTCGACCATGGTGGAAACGCACCGGGTTCCCGGCAGTCCAAAAGGGGCCTCGCCAGAACGCGACCATGTCGCAACAACGCACTCACAAACCGACGAGAACGCGCCATCAACTGCAATTGACCAAGCAGATCCACATATCGAGGCTGATGATGCGACGTCTGTGGATGGCTACGAATCCGCCAGCAGTCGCGGTTCCAGCACAGCAACATCGCTTTCTTCCAGCATCAGAGATTTCAATTTCGAAAATAGACGCCGATACCATAAGTATAAAGAAGGTCAATACCACTTCCCGAACGATGAACCGGAGCAAGAGCGCGAAAACATGAAACATCATATGATTGTTGCTCTATGTGATAGTAAACTACATAACGCACCTATCAATAGCCCTCAGAAAATTCTTGACATTGGTACAGGTACTGGAATATGGGCTATCGAGAGTGAGTGATGCGCTTTTCTCTTTCTGCTTCATCATTGTTAACGTCTAGCAGTGGGTGAAACGTACCCTGAGGCTGATGTTGAGGGCATTGATTTGAGCCCAATTCAGCCGCAATTTGTGCCTCCAAATGTTCGCTTCATTGTGGATGATGCTGAGGCACGATGGCTATATGCAAATGATTCTGTCGACTATATACATCTCCGTCACATGGCGCCATCTATCAAAGACTGGCCTAAGTTGCTGAGCCAGGCCTACAGGTAAGCCCAATTGATGAATCGTCAAGTCTTCGACATTTCTCTCCTCAAATTCTGACCCACATATGCAGGGCTCTCAAGCCGGGTGCTTGGCTGGAAATTCAAGACATAGTGCCCGAATGCAAGTGCGATGACGGCACCATGCCACAGGGACAACAGTATGCGCCCGCAAAGATGATGGATCTCATCAAAGATGGACTTGCGCAGTTTGGTGTAGATTTGAGGGCAGGAAAAAGCCACGAGGGCCGGATCAAGGCTGCTGGCTTCCAGAATCTGGTCCACGACACCAAGAAGGTTCCTGTCGGCACTTGGCCAAAGGACTCTCGCTTGAAGTCCATCGGATCTTATGCCCGCGCAGTCATCTATGACGGGTTGCATGGTAACACCATTGGGCCTTTTACCAGAGGATTGGGGTGGAATCCAGTGGAAGTAGAGGTTTTTCTTGTCCAATGTCGTAAGGAGATGTTGGATGACAGCATCCATCCCTATATCTTCTATCACTCTTACTCGGCACAAAAGCCGCTGGCAAAAGAGTGACGACTTGATGAGTTTTGATTAATTGAGTGTTCCCTTGAAGGATGAGTTTCAACACGGGGGGCTCTTTATCAATAAGGAGGACTTGGAGTCGAAACAAGTCTGTTTGTCACCCTTTCCTAAATGATTGCGCCAATGTTGATAGAGGGGTTTTTGCATTTCAAGCCAGATGAATCTTCTCAGCTATATTTGTTGTACAATGATGAAACCGAAGGCTTTGATGTCGAAGAAGGCAAAATCGCAATCCCAAAAGTTCTTGCCGATCTTCGTTGTTCTTGAAGACCGTATCCACGGTTTGCGACCCATGAACATACTTTTCTGGGTGACCTCTACGCAAAGTATTTTCAGAGACCGTCGTCTGACAATCTTCACTATTATCTACGGGTAGATGCAGCAGACGACGGAGCCAAGGGCCATGGCCCCAATTGTAATCTGCGGTATCCCGTCGACAAACGGATCAAGCGCAGAACGTCCGACGACAAAATCTGTTCTTTCATTTCACCGCTCCTCCTCGCTGCTCAAAGATTTTTCTATCTTTCTAGAAGACGTTGTGTCTCGAGCAGCTCTTCCACCCCCAATTTTGCCGAGAAACATCTTTCGTGCAGCCAAGATCCTGGCCATCAAGGCTGCACACGTACAATGGCCCACGCTGAGCTGTCATCTTCTTATCGTCGGTACAAGATCAAGACCGATCAGGCACTCGGTTGGGTGATTGCCACCGCGGGAGAGCTGAGTGGCGTCAAGAACGTTTCACAGTCACACAAAGTACTGGAGCTGGTAGACATGGCGCAGATATGCGCAGCAGCTGGGAAGATCATGCCGGAGAGTAGGAAATTAGCACTTCGAGAGGCTCTTGCACTTCGGCGTCGTTGTGCGAAATGGTTCCAGCATCACGGTTCTCCCGCAGCAAACTCTGCTCATGCCTTCTTCAACGACAAGTTGCAGCAGATTCTTGACTGCTTTCCGGCCTCTGCGACGAGTAATACGTCGAAAGGAACGACGACTCGCGACAAAGCTCAAAGCGACAACTTCTTTGCGGTCCTTGGTGACAGTATGGACATTGGGGCGGATGCCCCTGACGGCACTGAACCGAGCCAAGCGCGTGTTGACGCAAACCCCAAGCCGACTATCGAGCGTCCGAACATGGAACCACCTGCACGGCCTCTCGAGAAATTAACCACCATCGAGGACGATCATATCATGGAGCTCATCTGTCTCTTCAACGATGCTCGCGACGTCCGCAACTTCCTCAAGCGTACTTGGACACGGTACGCTGAACGGAAGACCGATCTTGTGACCGCCAGTCTGGTAACTCAGGCCTCCTTCCAACACTTGACAGATCTCGAACTCGACTTCTCGCGGGGTTATCGCTTTGGTTTCCTCGACATCATGTTTGGAACTCTGTACACATTTTGCGCTCTAGGAGAGGCAAAGCATTGGCTGGTGATGCCGACAGAGACCGAGGCCAAAGCGTTTGCGTACGACAACATGCAACGGATTATAAGATCTGGATGGATACCGACGCCTGAAATTGATGATTGGCTCATGTCAGATACGCTTGGCATGTTGGATTCCATTGCGGATGTTCTCTCAAAAGGCGGGCAGCCAACAGAAGATGCGCTCAGGCCAGTGTTGTCCAAGTGCTCGACGAACGCCGAGCATTTTCTTCCCGACACACGCCGTCTCGCTCAACTCCACATTGAGTCTAAGGCAATGCAACCATCCTTTGCTCGAGTGGATCTTCTCGCCACTCGTCTCAGAGAGACAATACAACGCACCCGGATCAGGATGAGTACCGCGGCTATGTGTCGTACATTCCTCGACCTCTACACCATCAGCGGTCTGCACTCCCTTGTTGAGTCTGATCTGAAGCAATTCATGAGCCATAGTTCCATACAACATCTGATAGAGATCAACAAGAGTTCTGGCATTCAGGATTCTTTGATGAAAGCTCATCTTGACGCTCTCTTTCCGCCTATCAACTCAGATCAGAAGAAACTCTCTGTCCGCAATCCGTTGTTTCTAGGGTCTGTTCTGAGTTCTCTGGTTTTGAAACTGAACAGTTCGGAGCTCAGTCTGGTGAACAAAAGCGGATCGCTGATGGCCGCGGCGCATTTGTACAATGCTCTTCGCGTTTTCAATCCCCAAAATATGCCGCGCTGGCACGACCTGGACATCTTGATCGAGCTGCAGAAGGAGCCTGTGTTTGCCCCCGAGCCGCCAACCGAGTTCGCTCAATGCGTGAGTAGATTCTGGATAGCTCAAGGACTCAAGCCGTCGGAGATTGTGTCAGCTCGAATGACGTCCAGAAGACTCGCTCTTGCATCTGGACGTAAATATCCAACCGAACTATATGAGAAGCGTTTGGCAGGGTTGAAAAGGGGCTCCGGGGTGAGAAGAGAGCTTCGGACTTTGGCGGAGGGGCTTGATCCCCTGAAGAACACCCCAGGCAAGCGGCGCGAGTTGCGACTGGCACCGCTATTGCAACATCTTCACTGGATGCGATGCATTACCGGTGGATGGAGGCTATCAATGGACGAGAAGACGGTACGAGGGGCTGTCGAGACTGATCTGGGAAAACGTCTCGGTCGCGGTCAATCTCCTCCCCGAGCAAGTGATCTACCCGTTGCCGTCTGGCTTGGTCAACTGGAGAAGATGATCCAAGCTGAGACACCAAGCTTGTTCTTTGGCTTCCCAGAATTGGAACAAATCGTGCTTGATAGTCTCGGCTCTCTTGTATCGACCGGGGCGGTAGCTCGCGCCTTTGAACAGCCAGACAGTGCTCTTGCGTCGTGGAAAAAGAGCATGCCATCTGATAAATCGCTCCTGAATCTGAGCATAAAAGGTGGTTGGGTTGGTGCAGGTAAGTTTCTCATCTCCCGTGCTCCGAGCTAGATTACGTTTGCTCATACCATTCTCGTAGCAAATTGGGTATCACAGTGCCTTCCGGGCTTGTAGTAGGCACACCAACACGAACCCACTGAGATCTACCTGTGCAAGGTCTTCTGCTATACCAGCTCCCAGTGCCTGCAGATTTAATGAACTTGAGTTTATTTTAGTCTAGAACTATGTGTTTTTGACACTATTAGATCGAAGAATAGCATCTCGCTTCTTATGACTTTGTCATTTGAGCAAAGTTAACCTAAGAAATGGCATCATACTGAGACACACTAATAACATCATAGCCTATTGAAATCTACTTTACCACAACGTTGTTTACTTCAGATCATGACTGAGGTCACTTTGGAATCCCAATTCTTGTTGTCTCTCGTGTTGATCCGGATTCCTCAGTCATCATGCATTCCGACGCATCTTTCCAGACATGTTCCCAATCTAACAGTGATCCCTGAGGTAGCTACGAGAAGCTGCAAAGACGACAGCAGTTGATCGCCGTGTTCGATGTTGACGTTTTAGCACAGTTCATGCAGATTCGCCTTTTCAAATGAAGTAAGTCTTTTCACCTACGAAATTCCGTAGTTCCTTCTTTTGTCGTTCTGGCCGATTAGGACCTTCCGAGTTATGTCGGTTACACCTCGATTACAGCAAGTCCTTCCCTCACCTCTTTCCTTGGAGAAAACCTCCTCGAGAGGGTATAAATTTCAGGCT
Source organism: Colletotrichum siamense (assembly GCF_013390195.1). NCBI lineage: Eukaryota > Fungi > Ascomycota > Sordariomycetes > Glomerellales > Glomerellaceae > Colletotrichum > Colletotrichum siamense. Next base: position 118,843 of record NW_023501022.1, read on the forward strand.
TCTAGCCATCTGTCCCCTGGTTTCTTTTGTCCTCGTTCAACACACAAATATTCGTCACAATCGACCTTGTCAATACCTCAAAGGTCTCCAACATTTCTTCAGTTTCCACATTGCTTTGAAACACACACAAATCAACTTGATTTGACCTCAAATCGCAGAAACAAAACAACGCCATATTTGAACTGAACTTCGGACTTGCCTGTTCTACGTCGCTCTTGCCTTGCAACACCAAACACACAAAGTCTTCAGACACTTCTTTCGAAATCTGAGCCTTGTCTTCAAGTCGAGTCGCTCTTACCTTCCGACACAATCAATTATGGAGTTCATCCCGGCTCAAGACCTCATTGTAGCGCGATATGCAACTAAAGTCACACGAATCGAGGACTTCGCCGATCAAGATGTTAGAGGCTGGCTGACAATCAACCGTTCAGCACGAGATGGCAACATGAAGCGAACCCCATGGGCCCTTCGTATTCTTCCGGACTATGTCGAAGAGATCAACAGCAACTTCCCACAAGCTCTGATTGCCATGGATAACAGTCGAAATGTCGGCTGCCTCAACGGTATCGCTCTGCTCAACTCAAGGATCAAAATCACAACTCTTGGCGGTCTCGACCGTCCCCGCGAACTGTACCGAGCTATCCACAGCGGCCAGCCTGGCGATGGGATAAAATCGAGGCTGGGCCGTGAGAGCGACGCGGTTTTCTTCCATCATCATCTTCGACGACACTTGAGGTGGCAGAGTCGCGAGGCAAGTCCCTTTCTTTCAGCGACTAATGACCTTAGGAAGGCTGTCCGAATTGCTGCAATTTACGTTGCGAAGGGCTTTGACGATGTCCGAATCATCAGGTTCAACACCCAAGGACCTGGTTGGGATCACAATTTGAATCGAATGTGGAACCCCCGCAAGCTGGCCAGAATGTTGAGCCCGCGTGACGACAAGAAATACTTGGATAACGAGGTGCTCATTGAGCACTCCATCCCGAAGGATAGCATTCTTGAGACATACAGATGGCAAGAGCACAAGGCGCACCTGGACCCAAGCAGCCGGACTGAGGCACGCGCAAAAGCAGTCCAATTGAGAAGAGACAAAATCAAGGTGGATCGCCAAGAAAAGGCCCAGAAGCTTGGTGAGGACAACAGCAAGAAAGCTGCGGAGGAGAAACAGACGAAGGGGAAGGCCGAAGCTCAAGACAAAATGAAACCACAGCATGATGCGGAAGAATCTGCGAAGAAGCGAAAAGCCAAGGACGATGAGGGCGAGGAATCTACACCCGTTGCGACGAGACTCAAGCGGTTTAAGATTGGTCAGAAGATGACGGCAAACTCAAGCCGTTAAAGTGCATCGGAAAGTCGCAGCCATGATGAAGGGAGGAATGGAAGGCGGCGGTGCCACTGTTGGATCAATTACGGTTTTTCTTCTTTCCTATGTCTGCCTTCTTTGCGCCGTCTGGGGTGCTTCGTTCCAGGTGAAAGGGGCGCGAAATTCCAGCAGCACCTGGCATAGTCACTAGCATAATGCGATATAATAGCGCCAATTTCTATCATCATTCGTCTTGAACATGTTGTGCCACTGAATCCGACTTCATACAATGTTCGCGAAAGGCGGGTAACCATTTCGGCTAAATATTTCTCAGGAACACAATGAGAAAACATGGAGGCATGTGTAGACCTATGCGGTCTCGTAAAAGTTTCACCTCTGGTGGAATTGTAGACACATGTCACCTTACGCGCGCATACATACGCGTGTTCAGTAATGCGCAAGTCTCAAGTAGATTCGTTAAGAGCTCGCATCAGGGTCTCGCTTAAACTCAAATAGGCATATTGTCTTGGTAACTGACTCGAGTTAGGTCTGAGACGCCTGATCTTGTCCATGAAATCTATTGAGACCCTTGCACGGCTGCTTAGAAAGTCTATTTAGTGGCTATGAGACGAACTGGAAGTCTGGAACCCATCAACGAGTCAGGTTGTTTGAGATGCCTTACGAAGTAGCAGCAGTTATAAAATGTCTCCAGTGCCTCGACTTGATCGACATAGACTTTTGTCTCGAGCACTATTGGCACAGTCGTCTCATCTTGGTCACTCACTCGTTCATCCGATACACCGTCTCAGAAATGCAGCTGTCCACCCTCTTTTCAATCGTTCTCCCTCTGGCCCTGGCTTCCCAGGCAGCTGCCCAGAAGTCTTTCTGCAGAGCTGCTGTCGATAGCAGTGTGAGTAGCACTACCCTTCCGCATTCCGTCCATCTATCTGACACGCTGTAGGGCGATTTTAGCGGATGCACGAGTATTAGGGGCGTCTGCACAACTGCTTGCCCGCGCGAAGTACGTTCCTCCAAACGCGCGGTCCTTGCCTGCGATCCAGTGGAGTAAGGAAACGAAACCTGGCTAACCAGCATTCTCCCCAATAGTGCGGTGCTGCATTCAAGTTGCAGAGCGTCAACGTCGGCGAAGGTGCTTGTGCTTGCTTCTGTACCAAGTAAATGGCGCACTGAGTTATTGTTCTGTTTAAATCCTGTCATCGGACATAGCGTGGCATCTGTTATACAGTATTGGTTTTGTTATATCACCGCTCAAAAACCATCATTTGGCGTGTTCCATCAAAGTTTCTCTCTGCTTCCCGCGAAAGCTTTTACCTCAGGGCTGCTGAAAGTGGCTAGCATCTTCTCCTAAACCATTGGCGTTGCGACGGCTTGATTGGGGTCAGATCGGTCTTCCGGTGGAATCTATCAGTATGCGGTCACACTCTTCGTTCAATGTTTGATAGATGCTTTAATGGCGATTCGTCAGCCAAGTGTGGTCTGCAGCGATGGTACGGCGCCCGTCGTATCATGCATCGCTCTCCTTCAATGAAGTATTCCTTCCATACCTTATTTAAGCAAACAATCAACCACTCGTCTGTGACCTGTGTTCAGGCGTTTTGAGCGCCAGATTGTGCTTGCCGATTCCTTCAGCAGATATGACTCTGCGTGTGTGGGCTGGACCTGGCGCCACAAATAGAGAAGATGTCATGACAAAATCCGGAATTTAGTTGTTTCGATAATCCTCTAATAGGCTTGCCAAACCTTAGTAGGTTGCAGAGCAGAGATTTGGAGAAAAGAATAAATGTGAAACTGGACAGGTTTCTCTTGAAACCTCGCAGATGAGGGAACTTAAGAGAAAGGAGCATGATCCCAGTCTTGCCCACCTAGTTGATGGGAGGTTGAGGTTCCCTTAGATTCCTGACAAGCCCAAGGGAAAAGTATGATTGGCCTGTTGTTGCCAGTTAGTGATATAGCAACCAACCACCTTCCCAAGTACGGTATGTTGTAAAGGGCTTGGGGCAATGGCCGAAGTCGATAATGCATCACGCACGGTGTATGAGGTGTGAATCATCAACCAACTCAAGCATTCAGATCAAGCGGCGTACTCAGTGGCTTCACACATCTCTACTTCCAAAAAGGTCATCATGCTCAGCAGATTATCGCCGCACCCGGAACAGATTGCCAGGTCTTGCGGGATAGTATAGACAGGGGAACTCTCCAGCAAGGCCATCATCGGTGATGTGGTAGTGTCACAAAATAAAGCGAGTGGTATTTTCTTCCGATCTCATGAACTGCCTGTGTGGTTGCTTGGGAACTTTCACCAATCCAGATGCGCGCAAGATATGCTCGAGGGGGCCGAGATCATGACCTTCAGGCGGACTGCGGCAACGATCTCTTCGGTGCGCTCCATTTCTGTCTCGTAGTCAATTGCTGCGATCTGGGCTTTGGCATCTTCAACAGCAGCAGGACCATACGCTTCCAACAATGTCGGGAGAAAGTCGTTCAGTACTTTTTGCTGCTTCTTTCGGACTTTGTCCCAGATGGCTCGCAGCGAGTTTCTCAGTTCTTCGTACTTTGCCTTGCGCTCCGACGTCGTCATAAGACCATATCGCGAGATGAGAAGACTTCCGGTGAAGTTCTGGAGGGCACGACTGTACAGGTGATCCCAACTTTGTCTATGGAATTCAAGGATTATGGCTACAGCTGTTGCAGAGGTTAGTGCGGTGGCCTAGTAAGAGCAAGGGTAGACTTGCCCACTTGAGGAGATTTCGTCGCTGCCTCGATGTCCTCCGAGGTGAAATGAGGAGGGAAAGTGGTGGAAGGCATTGTGATCGGTGTGCTCCTTCACAGCTCAATTGAATGTGCAAAACGTCAAGTAGCGCAGGCTGTCGGGTCGGGGACAGCACAAACGGAGACTTGCGGACTTATCATGCTAGACCAGAGTCGGTGTGTGGGCTGAAGTGAGAGGGGCAGTGGCTTGGATTTTACCGTCAGCATCGGTAGAAATATTTGACGTAAAAAGTACTAACTTGAAGCGAAGTAATGACGATACTTGAATCCGGGGTGAAAGTTTGACTTCGTACGGATTGTTACGCGTTGAAAGTATTCTGGGGTTGAACTGATTCGACGGGAACTGAGACAAGCTGTCGGGAATGAGCGCCTCAATGTGTAGCAGCATTCAAGGGAAGGATTTTTCGCTTCAATTCCTTGTGACTTCTTTTTTTGAATCAGATATGGGGACAGTAGATGCGATTGAAACCGGTGAAGTGCGTTACCTTGGTTGACGAGGCCGAAACTTCCTGTGAGAAATCAGACGCGCTTTTGGGCTTCGGTACGGCGATGTGTCGATGCTTCGATGTAACTAGGAAGCTTCCGTGAAAGTTTCCAGGTGTTGGAGAGCTTATCGTTCATAGTCTTTAGGTCAGGCTCGTGGTCAAAATTGACTGAAAGTCTGGCTATGTGGTGAGGGAACTCGGCAGAGCAAAAGTGAGATCGAGCGCAATTTGTGGTGGCAACAATCCGCTTGAACGAATAAGGCAGACGTACGCTCAAAACTTACGATCTTGGCGTCTTCATCAAGCTCTGAGTCGCAAATGATGATTTTCTCGATGGCGAGAGCGCCAGGCTGAGAGGTTGGGTTGAGCTTACGTGGCTCGGGCGGGTATATTCTAGAGAGCGTTGCCTCTTCGCTTGAAGTGGTTTTTAGATGATTGTATTCTCTGGGAAAGAAGAGATCTCAACTTGTTTCCCAATCATTGGCCTGCTGTGTGGTTGGGCGGTAGCATTCCATGAAGAGGGTCGCCAGCTTGACTGGAGTGCCCAGGCGGAGTCTATGATCCACCACCAATCTGCGAAACCAAGCCTCCGGAGGTTCGCTAGTCCCAAGTGTAGTGAAACATTTCCTGCACTACTCACATTTCACTTAGTCATAAAGGTAAGCTCAATGCTGAAAGATTTTACCTTAACACGCTCAGGTGCAAACAAGCAAGTGCGCACAAACAAAGGAGCAAATGAGTAGGATATGGTAGAAAGCATCTAATCACGCACTTCTCCTTTAATTTCATGCAGCATAAAGCCATGCAGACATAACACACATTCAATCGTCATGTCTGCCAGTGTAGGTATGTGCAATTGATAAGCTGCTAACATGGTATGCCTGGGGATAGACGGGGTAAAAGACCTGCCTCCTTAAGACCAAGACGCTGGGAAGCACAAGTTTCTTCCATATTTTTCAATCCTGTCATCAGAATAACTACTCACTTGGTTTTACTGTTACATAAAACACTGCTCAGGTTGCCCGTCAACCTGGTGGCCCTTTTCTCTGAGTGGCGATTGGAAATAAACTACCGATAATTTCACTGTTCCAAGCTGAAAGTACTTGAATACAGCTTCTTTCGAGCCAAGTCCACGTCGAGATCCCTTGGTGATTCCGCGCAATTCTGAAATGCCCAAGTTTGCGTGGCGCCAGAAATTCGACGAGAACGGCCTCATATGACAAAGTTCGTGTAAAGAATCATATATTAGGATTTGTTTTCATGACGAGAATCGTTCGGATGAAAAACATCGTACGGACCTATCTAAGGCGTTTGTTCCGAATCCCGTCCGAAATAGCCATTCATATGGGCAATACTGCATCCTTCGCACAGCACCAAACTCCTCACGTCCCATTTGCGACGCCCAACACCTCTGCAAAAGTTCATCACTAAGTTGCAAAGTTTTCTTTGGTCTTCGTGATGTTTTTGATGTAGTTGTGATTCCGGTTCGTGCACGTTCTCGAGTACAAATCTTATGACGAAGTCTACCCAGTTGCTCGGAAAGGGGCTCGAGGTGCTGCGCTGCACTATTTGAAGTACGCACACCGGACAGTCTCCGAGATCATCGATAGTATCGTGTTTGGCTTCCTCGATCCTATCGCATTCAAAGTCAGAGAAATCGTCAGCGTAGCTTTCATAGCAGGTGTCGTACTCTCTTGCATGCATTTTGTCGATGGGATCTCGCCGTCTCTGAGCATTTCGACAAGGAAACATAGTTTCCGGACGCTTTTGGTTGTTGGTCTCAGTCATTAAATCGCCTGATGAATATGTCGCGATTATGAACTGGGGGGTCAGATAGAGGCCATGCGCGGTATGCCCTGACCCTAGCTAATCAGTTCCAATTCGGGGCTTTTGTGCCCACGTTTTCAACCCGTAAGTTTTATCTTGAATGGCAGTTCAGCCATTGAGTGTGTGGTTATTGACTTTTATCATCAAGGTGATGCCGCGCCCGGCGGCGAAAGTCAATACGGTCTCTTCGGCGGAGACCTGCTTGGTCGGAAGTCTCAGTTGATCTTTCAGAAAGATCAAGGTATGGATACTTTAAGTCACCTCAAACGCATTGGCAAAGGTGTCGCCGTTCGGTGGCGTGCCACTTGAAAACCTTTGCGCAGTTTTGGGGAACGTATGAGGACCTGGATGGTCGACGGCGTTGTCACCGGGTTGGCTAATTAATCGGCACAGACTGGACATGCTCAGCCTGAAGATTTAGACTAATCTTTCCCGGTATCGATGAGTTTCCAGAGATGAGTTCTTTAGATGAAAATTCTGTATCCAGTATGGAAGCTTGCTTCACAAACAGAGGGCTTCCCAATGCGCTGTTTGTGCAGGTGTTTACATATATTCTGTAGAGTTTTGGTAAGGTAGTTAGCTGAGCCAAACTGACGTCCACGGTCACGGAATGCATTGAGAAAGCTTCATGGAACAGCTGGCGCAGGATCATGGTACGCGTCTCTCGAGTTTCTCCACAATCGTGGGCAACCTCCGATGGCCCCGAAAGTAGCCCAACGGCTCGCACGTTGTTTACCCCGGCATGCTCCCGAAGGACCAAGACCTGCAAGTTGACCGAGATTCCCTTTACCGTTCACAATTGCATTTTTGCCCGAGTTCTCAGAGCCGCCCGGCGATGTCCGAAAAGCCGAATGGGACGTCATGACTCGGTGTTGACTCTTGGCCAATCGGGTTCCTTGCTGCGACTGAGTCGTAGAGCCGGGGTATGGAGAACACAGATACTGATCAGCGGAAGCTTGGCGCTAAAATACACTTATGCTTAAGTTTATTCCGAGTTGACTGACTTGTGACTCCCTTCCCAAGCTTGATACGAAACCTACGTAGATAACAAAGTCGAAAATGTCTCTGAGAGTCACGATATAGGGAAACCAGAGGTGGTTCGAAGCCAAGAAGATATCTCCAGGCTCTGTCCCAAATTAACACCCACCCATGCCGTGGGAGATTACGGAGCGTGGATATCCATCGGCCATACTCCGAATCTGGACAATTTCGGTCCTCTTTGGGCTACAGCGGAGATCCGGCACGCTACCCGCGAGCCTCAATTGGTAGAACCAAGAAGCTTCTCCGAGGGCCTTAAGCCTCACAAGTGGAGGAGGCTGCGTGGTGGCCCACTGCGGACCGGATCATGTTCCGCTTGACAAAGAGATTGGTGAGTTGGAACTTGGAAGGAAGGTAGGGCGTGAAAAAGCGATCATGGGCGATCCGTTTATAACACCACGAGAGTCCCGCGGTAAGCCGTGTATATGTATCATGTTGTCTCTTTGGAACCAACCTCAGTCTGTCGCAGCTTTCTTCAATTGCCCGAGCGGCGTCCATTCTCTTCTACGATTCCATTCTTCCTGACCACTGTCACTCTTTTTCCGAATCGACGAGCAGGCAGCCTGTCGCAGGTTTACACTACTTTCTCTCATCCCATCATCATGCTTATGCACGCACTCGTCGCCACTCTTGGCATGACTGTTGCCGTCTCCGCCGCACCCCCTCAACTTCGCTCTCTTGCAGCCGACGACGTCGTCATTCTCCGTACCGATGGAACCTCTCAGATCATGAAGGCTGCCGAATTCGACGCCCTCGATGCGGCGACCGTCGCTCCTGCACCTATCGACTCTTACAACCAAACTAGCGTCCCCGGTATCTCTCGTCGCGGCTGCGAGGAGAGCACCGAGGTCCAGGTCCTCTCCGACGAAGAGTTCGTCGATTGGGACGTGGCCATTTCCCCCGTTGTTGCTTCGAAAGGCAACTCAGTGGGAGTCTCAGTCACACAGGGATACAAGCTCGCCAACCGCCTCACAGTCAAACACGAAATCAAGTTCGGCGGCAAGAAGATCATCAGTGTTTCCCTGAACAAGAACTTGGATATGACCTGGACTACCACGCAGAAGACTTCTCTCAGTTTCAGCGTGCCCGACGGACAGTACGGTGTCGTTGTCAGCCAGCCCTACGTCCGCCGTGTTCAGGGCAATCTGCTGAGTGGCTGCACTGATAGCCCCACCGTTGACCCCTTTACGGTCGACACATATGAGAGTCAGGCATATGACGATCTGGCTTGGGTCAAGGGCATCATTCGTCTCTGCAGCAGCGACACTTACCCAATTCCTTACTGCATTGGTGAGGGTCATCACGAGTAAAGGCAAACATGGCTTGCGGCATGCGGGCGGAAGGCATCCTCAATCGGGAGCCAGACTAAAGCACAAGACCGTATACAACCCTTTCAAGACATCGTCCTTCAATTTTCAATGTAGATACCCAAGTCATAGAATAATTGCAGATAATTTCTGGATGATGAAGTTTAGTTGATCTAGGTGGCTAATCTACTGCGAGGCAGAATCTCTTGAGCAGCACCTATCTATCCATACTCAACTTATGACCAACTACTTTATGACCAACTATTATGTCAAGAAGCCATACTTTGATGGAGCCTATATTTCTAGAACTTCATAATCTCAAAACTACAGGCAAATCTTTTGCAATCTTTTTGGTCATTCCGAGGCTATGACTGAGGCAAAGAAGCACGTGTCAGCGAGTTTAGATCACACGACAGATGATCACAGAGTAAACGTGAGGTTGTCGTTCGAGAGCATACAGATGACAATCACATGATTACAACTTTACCCTTGAAAGACTAGTTCTGCTGAGTCCATGATGACAGGCGGCTTTCAAAGTGTGGGCAGAATGAATTTTCGGGATTGACACAGAGTACTCGCGTGAAAATCGGGGGCTCTCGTCCAACGCCGCAGGGCTACAGAACCGACAATCCGGGCCTGGCCACTTTCCATGGCCTCGTACCAGTGGGAACGAATCAGCGGTAAGTTATGCCCCCTGTCTCAGCCCAAGTCTCGCGAGATCCGTAAGCACAGGGTACCTACATGAGCAGTTTCCGTTAAACGTTGGGACTAAGATCATCTACCCCAGCGGATCACTCAATGCCAAGTCAGACGAAAATTGCCTTCCCCGCAGACCCAATCGGATGGCTGAGCTGTTATGCAAGGTCAGCGCTGAGCCGGACATCATTTCCACGGAAGGAAGCTGGGAGAATTTGTGTATGCATGTCTATCTTTATCGGCGGATTGTTGGATAATTTGTGCTTCTCCAGCACTTCTTTCATCTTCACTGCCCCCTTCTCTCATGTTCAAAGTCGTTGTTTTCGTGTGTAGGAATTGTCCAATATGCAGCTGGCGACCCTGCTATCCCTCTCCGCCCTCATCGGGTGCACTATCAGCGACAACGTTTTAGTGAAGCACTCGACTCCCAGTGCAGTCGGACGAGAATGCAAATGCGTCGGTCAACCTTGAACTTTCCAACTGTCGCGTCCTTGACCTCGAACCACTTGGTGGTCGCCACAGACTGACATTGCAGTAGGTTCCTGGAGATGAATGCTGGCCGGCCGAGTCTTTGTGGAAAGAATTTGACACTGCTCTCGGCGGCAAACTCGTCAAGACCCAGCCCATCGCACAATCTTGCTACGATGGCCCGATCAAGGACCTGGAAGCGTGCGCACACGTAGCCGAGATGTGGTCGGATCAGGATTTTCAGACATCAAATCCCATTGGCCGGCCGTATCCGTACAACATTACTTGTGCGCCGGTAGATTATGCTGCGGGTCAAGTTCCAACAAACTGTTCTCTCGGCCCATTGCCAACATATGCAGTAAATGCAACAACTCGGGATCACATTTCCTCGGCCATCGGATTTGCGCGTCAGCACAACATTCGCTTGGTTGTCGCCAGCACGGGACATGACCTTCTTGGTCGATCCGATGGCTATGGCAGTCTTGAGATTTGGTTGCGACACTATCGCAACACGATCGACTTCCAAGACACTTACGTACCTGGCAGGCGCTGCTCCAAATCAGGGTGGAACGGCAGTGCGCTTCATATCGACGGCGCGTATCAATGGCGCGACGTCTACAAAGTTGCAAAGGCAAACAATGTGATTGCTGTTGGCGGAGGTGCTGTCTCTCCTGGTGCCATTGGAGGATGGCCTTCGGGCGGTGGCCATGGACCTGCGACACGCAATTACGGACTTGGGGCAGACCAGATTCTGGACGCAGAAATCATGCTTGCAGATGGACGCATTATTGTGGCTAGCCATTGTGAGAACACGGATCTCTTCCGAGCCCTCCGTGGCGGTGGCCCAGGCTATGGTATTGTTCTCGGCATGATGATCAAGGCACATCCCAATGTCGATGCCGTCACCGCTCATAAGCTCGCCATCGCGCCCCTGCAGCAGACCGCGAACAACTCTGATCTTCTCGACGCCGTGGCAGTCCTTCTTCAGTCATATCCCGACCTCAACGACGCAGGATTTGCCGGCTACGCCTTCTGGTTCCGCAACTTTCCAACTATCTTCGTTGGCAATGCCACTTCCGGCTATTCTCATGGCTTCTGGACCATTGGAAAGACAAGAGAGGAAGCTGATGCTGGTTTCGCACCTGTGCGCGAGGCTCTCGGCAAGTTCTCAGACAGGCTGTTCATTAGCGAGAGCTTCGCCTCGTATGATGACTACTGGTCCTTTTATGAGGCAGAGTCAGGGCTGTACGATCCCACCGGCGACACCTCCATTCTCACATCCCGCATGATAGATCGGTCGGCCGTCGAAGATTACACCCACGTCCGTGAGGCTGTGGAGGTTCTCAGCGGTAAGCCGGAGGAGTTTGCGTCCAATGTCGTACTTCTGGTCTCCGGTGGACAGGTATTCGAGAATGCCAAAGATGCAACCTCGGGCTTACACCCGGCATGGCGGAATTCTTCCTACGCCCTCATCACTGGTCGTGGAGTTTCGAGAACAGCAAGCAATTCTGAGCGGAAAGCTGTGCAAGACGACATCACGTACGTCAAGGGTGCGGCCGGGAAAAGGCTTGCGCCAACTACTGGAGGTTACATAAACGAAGGTGACCGGCATGACCCGGATTACATTGAAACGTTCTACGGCGCCAACTACAACCAACATCTGGCAGCGAAGAAGAAATATGATCCGTTCAACGTCTTCTACTGCCCCACTTGCGTTGGCTCAGAGGCCTTTGTAGAACTACCTGACGGGCCACTGTGTAAGAGGAAGGCTTAGAACACCTGACATCACATCGACGTAGGCTTCAGGCTTTCAATTGCAAATGTCGCAATTATTGATCATTATCGATTATTTACAGGTGCTCAATATGTTGTAAGCTCTGGCGAACCCTCCGCCCTCGGAGACGAGAACTTTGTCTCAACGAAAATCTTCTGCATGCTGTCCTCCTTGTTCTCGAACTTGTAGTAAACCTTGCCGAGGTCGTCGAGACGAATGCGATGGGACAACATCTGATAAACATCAATGTCGTCACTTTGAATCTTCTTGAGCAAGTCCTCCCAGTACAAGTGAACAGGTGCCTGTCCGTTACCGATCAAGCGGACACCACGCTCCATCAGTGAACCGATGTTGAAATGGTTGGTGTACCCAACGTAGACGCCGGTGATACCGCATCGACCAAAGTTGCGCACACCCTCAATCATCTCGTTGACAATCTCACTCGTATCGGTCTCGGCGCCCAAGGCAATCTCGATGGTATGGAGCCAGCCCTTGGGGTATTCTCCAGCCGCGCACTCAAGCGCAACGTCCGGGCCTCTTCCACCGCAAAGCTCCTTCAACTTCGATACAACAGTCTCCTTGTTGGTCACGCCGCTCGACAACTTCTTGAAGTCAACGAGCTCCAACTTGTCCGCATGTGCCGAAGGCCACTTGGACTTGATGTATGAGAGACGCGGTTCCGTGTCGATGAAGATGACTTTGGATGCACTCTCACCAAGAGCGAATGCGCCAGCCATTTGGCCGATAGGTCCTGCACCCCAGATTGCAACCTGGTCCTTGGGGTAGACTGCGGTGTCTTTGACAGCATTGTACGAGGTGGCGAGCACGTCGGACAAGTACAAGGCCTTCTCATCCGGCACATTATCGGGGATCTCGAGGAGATTCACATCTCCGATCGGAACGCGCACATACTCGGCCTGACCTCCGGCAAAGCCACCCGTAAAGTGGGAGTAGCCGAACATGCCCGCCGTCTGGGAGCCGTACATGGATTTCTCCATCGTGTTGGAGTTTGTTCTCTCGCATTGAGACGACAGCTTTTGGCTGCAATAGAAGCACTACACAGGTCAGCTCACACTCTCCGTTACACCAGATAGTTGGTTCTCGACTCACGTTTCCACATGCAATCTGGAACGACGCGACATAGCGGTGACCAATCTTGGCCTTCTTCACAGCCGATCCGACTTGGTCGACGATACCGCAGAATTCGTGGCCGAGAATGTCACCTTTGTTCATTTGCACCACGGAGCCATGCAGAAGATGAAGATCGCTACCACAGACAGTGCTGCCAGTGACTTTGAGAATGACATCCGTCTCCTCAATGATCTTGGGCTTGGGCACGTCGACTAAAGTTGTGAGCTTTGATAATCCTTTGGTGAGATCAGATGGAGGTCACTGACCTATTTCAACCTTATTCTTGCCCTGCCATACAAGCGCCTTCATTGTGTCGCTGCTGTCGCTCCCTTTTGGGTAGTTGGTCACATCCTGGGCCGTGACGGCGTCGCCCTGATGGCCGATGGCCTGTTCAGCCGCATATGCTGCTTGTGACGCCATAGCTAAAGAATGACGCAGAAGTTTTCAATGGTATAGATGTTACAATGTGGATGTGAATTGGTCGGTCGAATTGAGTTTGGTTTTCAGGGGAACTTATCGCGGAAGTCAAACATGAAAGCCATCTTATATCTCCACGACCACGGACGGGCAGCGACATTGTAAGCATCACGTAAAGACACGGTCAATGGCCTGACCAAACCGTTGTGACGGAGCAGGGCAGGTATTCTGGTACTGCGACAAGGCGATGCGACCTTGTTTGGGCAATTGAAAAGCCCATGACGGGCGGCGGCGTCATTTTCGACGGAGAAGCGACGTCATGGATTCCAGAAGGGATCGTGTTGGAGCGGAGCTTCTGATCCTGGGCCAATGAGATGAGCCGGTCCCAGCCGAAGAGCTCGCAGCCGTGATCTAGATCTAGGTAAGGCTGAGTAAACATGCCAGAGCAATTTTAAGCGATGGACGTGATGAAAATCAGCTGTCGGCACTTGCATTTTGATGGAAGATGCGCCATATGAAGGTAAAGCTGTAAGAGTTGAGTAAGCTAGTAGAGGGGTGAATCTGAGCTTGATTTCATCTCATGTTCATACTTGGTGGGTAGTGGCTCATGCGTTCATCGGATGTCAAGAGGCTTGCATGAGACGACAGGGAGTTCTGGTCACTCAGCACCCACTGCGAAACGCAAAGTCACATTCATCTTGAGCCTCAATGGGGCTTCACTATTACTTCAAATTCAACTGGATGATTTCCGCCCGCCTCCGGGTCAGATCTCAACCGAAGAACGTCACCAAACTGCCGGGCCGGCCCCATCTGTCTGCCAGCTGACAAGAGAGTGTGGGTAAGGGGAAATTGGAGTCTTGGAGAAGACAGCGGAGTCTTGCTTCCGTCCCGTCGAGCCGTCTGATGAGTGAGGGGAAGGTGGGGTCGTCTGGGGTCTCGTCCGTCTTTCTGAGGGACAGAGACGGAATATTTGAACCTCTGGGCCGAAGTCAATCCCACTCTGGACATCGGTATCCCAAGAAGGTCGACTCAATATGGCAATCCGGAGCATGATGCGTCCGCAAAGGACAGCAAAGCCGTTTGAGCTGCCAGAATGCGCTGATGGTATTCGAAGCGACCCCTATATGAAGAGCGTGTCTTCGCGTCGTCTGTTAGCACTATGCGACTGAGCTGAAGCATTCGTGTTCTGTTGGCATCCTCTGTTGTTGCCGCTGCTTCATACCATTTCGCGACCCCAGCCGTCATCATGAAGTTCCAAGCTCTCCCCCTGGCGACCACCCTCTTGGCTGGCACGGCTTCCGCCTTTCAGCTCGGCGGGAAGGAGATGCCGCAGCCTGAGACGACAATGGCTGACAATTTCCCCTGGCGCGACCCATTCACAGCAAAGACGACAGACTCCTATGACCACACCTGTGAGGCGTCCAAGACGTTCGCCGCCACACAGTACACTCTGCATGACCTTTTCGAAAAGCCGCCCGTCGGGCTTTTCCCGTGGGGAGACGGCCTGAAGCTCTTCTTCTCCGGCCGCGAGTACCCCGGCGGCTGGGCGGGCCTCGATCGCCACATGTACGACCGCAACCTGCTCATGATGGACTACTCTGACCTCCCTCTTCGCGTCCGCGAGTGGATCGAGGAGCAAGAGCGCACCGAGGACAGCAATGGCAAGGGGCTCTTTGCTGTTTTCGACAAGCCCACCACCGAAGAGGAGAAGATCAAAGACCGCGTCACTGTCTCCAAGTCGCCCACGGATGTCGACCGTGACCTCGACCAGAAGCGCGTCGCCATCTTCGCGCCGGGCGCACTGTACCACATTCTGCCCCTCTTCGTCGCTGACGGCAGCGATTGCCAAGGTAAGCGGAAGAAGCTGGCCGTCCCCCTACCTTTGCCTTCTCATCATCTCGACGCATATGAAACTGACTTGGTCCGCAGCAACGCTCGCCGATTTGAGCAACTACAGCGCTGCGCCGAAGGATGCTGTTGTCGTGTCATGGCCCATCAGCCACACCCGACCCAACACCGCCCAGAAGAAGAGGGATATCGAGTTCACCGTCAAGGCGCAAGTCCTCAAGCTCAAGGAGGGTGCGAGCGAGGCCGCGGAAGAATCGCCGAGGGTTGTCAACGAGAAGGAAGCCGAGCCATCCCAGCCGGTCAAGGATGAGCTGTAGACGGGATCAGTAGGCAGGATGCACAATCGTGCAAATAGATCAGTACGTTCGGAATAGACATTCTTTCAAACCGAATGAGCGAATGATGTTACATCCTGGGAATGTGAGACTGAAAGTCATCCAAAGCCACATCCAGATTCCTAATGACATGGTCGCATGGATTATGAAGTCAGCGCACGCAAGCACTAGACCGAATCTGACGAAGGATAAAGCGGGGAGGATCAGGAGAGCGGCCAGGTGGTTGGTATCCGCCATTAGTAATCGTAGGAATCCTGCAGTTTTCTCCGTGGAACGCCGTGGAGCTCGCCGTGGCGGTGCCAAAGTCCAATGTGTGTTGTTTCGTGGGGCTTCACCGACACTCACCGAGAGGCACCCGCCGCTAACATTTCCCTTCTCGGACTCGAACGGCCATGCAGTCCGACACTGCGCTCCGTGGAGGCGGAGTCTCCTCCAAGTCTTCTCACCATCCGCGGCGACCAAAGGTAACAACAACACCGCCAACATTTCAGCATTACAAATGAAAACTTAGCTATAAGAACGGAGATCTCTCGCATGCTTTTGAATTTCGAACGCATATCACCGCTCCCATCTCAATCAGTTTCACACCATTGACCCGACATTAAAACCTCAACCAACAAGTCAAAATGTCTTCTCGTTACGCAAGTGAAGCCGCCAGCCCGGAGCCACTGGCTCAACCCTTGTCTTTTCCCTTCTCCACCAAAACAGCCAAGAATCGTTTCTTGAAGAGTGCAATGGCTGAGAACTTGGCGACGTGGAGTGGAAGCGAGCCATCCAAGAGAGGTGTTCCCACACCAGAACTTGTTGAGGTCTATCGCCGGTAAGTCGCATTTTCCCAACACCCGTCTCTCTCCCATAATTGTTCTCAAGAGTCTTTTTTTCAAGACTGACAAATTGAAATGCAGTTGGGGAGAAGGCCCAAACAACTTTGGTGTCATCGTCACTGGCAACATTGATGTCGAGTTCGACTACATGAGCAGCATTGGTGACATGATCATCACACCCGAGTGCAAGCCTGAGGGAGAACGCTTTGAAGGTTTCAAAGCCGTTGCTGCGGCCGGCAAGGCCGATGGTAGTCTCATGCTGGGCCAAGTCACCCACGCTGGAAGACAGGTTCAAAAGAAGATCCAGCCCAACCCGATTTCGGCGTCGGCAGTCGTACTCGGTATGCGGTTTTTCATCTCCCAAAAGCTCATGGCTAGACTAACAAACTTCAGAACCCAAGATGGGCATGGAATTCGGCAAGCCCCGTGAAGCGTCCAAGGAAGACATCAACCGCGTCATTGAAGGTTTTGCGCATGCCGCCGAATATCTTGACAAGGCCGGCTTCGACGGTATCCAACTGCACGCGGCGCATGGCTATCTCATCGCTCAGTTCCTATCCCGCACGACGAACCACCGAACCGACGAGTACGGCGTCCAGACGCTCGAGAACCGGACACGTCTAATTGCCGACATCGGAAAAGCAATCCGCGCGCGGACATCTCCTGATTTCATCCTCTCGGCGAAGCTCAACAGCGTCGAGTTCCAAGACGGCGGTGTAACCCCTGACGAGGCCCGCGAGCTTTGTGCATTCCTATCAGAGCTCGGTTTCGATTTCCTCGAGATTTCTGGGGGCACGTACGAGGCGCTTGGCATGTCTTGGACAAAGGAGTCTACTCGCAAGCGGGAGGGGTTCTTCCTGGAGTTCGCCGAGACGGTCGTCGCGGGTCTAGGAGACCGCGACACCCGCAAGACCAAGGCGTATATCGTGGGCGGTATGAGAACCGTGGGGGCCATGGTGAAGGCCCTGGATATTGTCGATGGCGTTGCCTTGGGTCGGCCTGGGGCCCAAGAGTTCCGGATCGCTTCGGACATTCTTGAAGGTCGTATCACAGGGGCAATTCGCCCAGTTCAAATGATGGAGGACGATTTCGGGTTCGGACTCACGGCGGCGGGTGCGCATATCCGCCAGGTCAGCAAGGGGCAGGAGCCCTTCGACTCGAGCGATCTTGCGGCTACCGGAACCTTTGCATCGGACATGCAAGCTTGGTACCAAGATATGATTGCTGACGGGGATAAGCTTGAACATCATGGTGGCGTTGACTTTTCTGGGAAGACGGTGCCTTATGGAGGCGTTACGGCAGCCCAGGCGTAAGAGCAAGTTGCGTCTTGTGATTCTCGGGGTTGATTGCTTTTCAATGCATTTAGAATTTTTTTCTTAGTTAGAATCGCCTACTTACTTAGAATTCCATTAAGATCTGCTTTTACATCAATAGAAGTTACCTGCATTAGACGCCATGTATCTCGGTGAGTCGGTGAGCATAGATGTACCACTGCATTAATGTGGCTAAGCTGTCTCGATTAGCAGCAATAGTCACACGATTTCGGTCAAAGAGTCTGCGAACCATCCAATCGGAATACGAGCCTGCTTGTCTGGAAGGATTCATGATGGGGTGGACTGTGGCTTGGTAGGTGACAAATGGGGCTATCCTCAGTCGGATTTGTAATCCTCTGCTTACACCCACATCCCGCGTCTGATTCGCTCCTTCAGATGTCATTTAACTCATGCGGTCAGTCAAATCGCAAATACGCCTCTGCAGATGGTCATCAAAGGGGTTCGATTCTGTAGATGACCTTGTTTTGGTTTGAGGAGTTCCGCCAAGAAGTGCCAGATTCCCCATCATCATGGAAACGTCTTCTCAACGGCGGAAAGGTCAGATCCACTCACCTCGTTCAACCTGCCCCAAAGACAAGTTTTCAGTCATGTTCTAACATAAGGTACGACAGCCTGCGATCTCTGTTTTATCAAGAAGATCAAATGCGACATGCTCAAGCCCGCATGTTCGAACTGCCTGCTCTACAAGTCAGAATGCCGGACAACAAGTGTGAGGCGAAGAGCACCTCACCCAAAAGAACGACCACAGCCTCCAATACAGAGCGAATCTGAAAAGTGAGGCGAGCTCATCCTTGGTATTCTCAACAGTCTTCTAATCAAGCACTCAGTCCAACGAAAGTCTCCGAGTTAGAGAGCCGTCTAGCGAGCATAGAAAAGCAATTGCAGCAAGCCCTCGACGCCAACCGTCAACACTCCAACCAAACCTCAACCCAACCCTCAACAGCACCGAGCTCAACCGAGAGTATCAATGGACGTGGGCAATCGGCAGAGAGCATCGAGTTCGTGGACCATGTGTCCAGCAGCGAGAGCCCAAGTGAATGGGTGACGGAGCCCGAGAAGCCCAAATTACCACCGCTCGAGGAGATCATGCCCATCATCGACGAGTTCTTCAACCGCTACAACTGCGTCATGCCGCTCTTTGACCCGCCAACGTTCATGCGCATGTTGTCAAATTGGTATGTGCCTTCTTCTGGGCAGTCCACGGCAGTGTGGGCAGCGGTCAATATCGCAATGGCGCTAGGCTACCGCTGCACTTTAAAGGAGCAAGGCAACTTGGACGCTCTGGTGGACGACCAGAAAGTGATGTATCATATGCGCAACGTACAATCTGTCGTATCCGATTTGGTCACGCGGGAAGAAGATCTCCTTGGCCTTCAGGTCTTGTTGGGAATGGTGGTGTTATTCCTGGGGACGAAAGACCCAAAGCCAGCTTCTGTCGTGATCGGGACTGCTGTGCGTCTAGCACACCGCATGCATCTCCATGACAAGGAATCGCTTCAGTTCTTTTCTCCAGAAGTTGCCCGACAAAGAGCGAGGCTCTTCTGGATCACCTATATCATGGACAAGGTAAGTCGCAGCTTGACAATTCTCGTGATGCACACGCGCCTGACCACATTTGTAGGAAATCAGCTTGAAGTCCAAGACGCCGTCGTTTCAGCTTGACGTAGATATCGACTTGCCGCTACCAGAAAGAGACCCGGAAGACGGTGCAGGCATAATGTTTGCGAGAAACGGCAGAAAATTCAACTACTTTCGAGCTCGGGTGGAGTTGAGTCACATTGCCGGCAAGGTCTATGACCAGCTGTACAGCACACGCGCTCGGAAAGTGTCGCAGCAAGATCGACAACTAAGAGTGACAAGACTCGAGGAGATGCTGGAGAACTGGCGGCGTAATCTACCGCCTGAATTTCAGATAGACTCGGCACTCCAATGTCTCGATTCCCTGCCGATAGTCCACATGTCGCTCCTTTACCACAGCTACTTCACGGCGATGGTGATGACACATGGGATCTACTCGCACGACGCGGACTGGGTCCGACGGATTAGCTCGTACAGTCAGATGACGATCAAGGATTTAGATTCGTCTCCGAGCTCGTCATGCGGACATCAAAACCCCCCTCTGCCGCTTGGGTGGGCCAAGTGCGCGGAGCTGAGCCGCAGTTGCATGAAGCTGTTCGTGGAGTCGCCCAAGACGGATTGCAGCATCTGGTCCAACTCGTGCGCGCACTTCTCCGGCCTGATCATTCTCCTGGCCAACATGTTTGTGTTCCCGGATCACCCACACCTGATGACAGACAACGAGCTGGCCAACCAGGCACTCAAGCTTTTCGAGCTGATGCTATCGATGAAGAGTTACGAAGACTATGAGTCCTTTCATAGACTGCATGAAGTCGTCAAGGAGCTCCATCGGCGTGCGTTGGAGGCTGTGGAGGAGGTTACGAGAAAACAAAAGGAGCGGGCAGAAGCAGCAGCAGCAGCAGCTTCGGCGATGGATACCGGCTTACCGTTTGGGGCTCAGCTCGAGGACGAAGTGGAATTCTTCCGAGATGCCGAGGCGGCAGGCTTGGAGGGGCCCTTCGTTGGAACGTTTGTGCCGGCATCACCGTTTGCGACAACATCGTGGGGTTTGGAAGGGTTGCAGAGCGAGGTAGGCCAGGTGCCGTCACTGGCAACGTACAGCCCTTTCTAGTCGGTGTAGATGCGACGAGAGCTCGATAATGAAGTTAATGATACACGTCAAGACGCAAATGAACATCGAATTCATCAGGTGCTTCGCTGTGAAATTTCGACCAATCTGACCGAAAAAACACGAGCGGGCCGGCCCCGATTCGGATTCGGAGCCCGGGTCATTGCCCAGATCTACCCGCTAGCTCACTGAAGCTTTCTTTCCAGGGGGGGCACGGGAGGGCAGCTGCGGGGTGAGGTGCTCCCATCTCTTTAGGCATTCCGGGGCTCGGATGACGGAGAGTGGGGCTCTTGGGTGCTTAGAGTTCGAAGATGGGGCCAGAGATCGATAGCAGCGGCCAATGACGATGCACCAATTTCCAAGCGGTGTAGGGAGGAAGGAGCTCCCGTCCACTAACAGCTACCACAGCAGGCACACAGCACCCAGCAGCAGGGACTGGACGACGTCGTTGTGTCGCAACTTCCCCATGCAATTGTCATGTCGTCATAGCCACAATGCTCAATCCGGACGCAATGAGTGGTTCCCGCGCGGCTGCTCCTCCTTTATCTGCGGCCACTGGGAACTGCTTCCGCAGCTGCTCCTCCAAGTGCCGCCGCCCCTCGAAGACCCCAACTGCTTACACTATCCGACGTCGACAACCTCGCTGATTGCCCCCCTCGCCCTCGTCCACCCAATTACCGCCCCAGGACTCGAAACCATCGTCTGATCGCAAGCACGTCACGTCACGCTCCCTCGCCTAGTCCGCCTCCCAGATCTCACTCCCCACGCTGCTCATGCGTATTCCGAGACCTCTATACCGTCAATCAACCATATCCAGCCTCCTCCGCAAGCCAATTCAAACCAGATCATTCTCCCAAAGTGTCAAAGACATGGCCGACTACAAGCTGAAGGCGGTCTCCTCGCTATCACTCCGACCGGGTGACAAGCAAGAGGTCGAAGTTGAGGGCATTGAAGGAGCAAAGGTTCTGCTTGTCAACGCCGGCGGCAAGATCCAGGCCGTTGGTCCCAAGTGTACCCATTTCGGTGCTCCTCTCGTCAAGGGCGTCTTGACGACTTCTGGTCGACTGACTTGCCCGTGGCACGGAGGTATGTTGACAACTTTGCTACGCCCCCGCACCATGCCCACGCTGACTTTTCCATAGCCTGCTTCAACACCAAAACCGGTGATGTCGAGGATGCCCCCGCCCTCGACTCCATTCCCGTCTTCAACGTCACCGAGCGCGACGGCGCAGTCTACATTACCGGCGAAGAATCCGCCATCAAGAGCGGCCGACGGAAGCCCAACTTCAAGTGCAATGTCGTCAGTGGAACTCAGGAGGAGAAGGTCGTCATTGTCGGTGGCGGCTCAGGCGCCCTGGGGGCTGTCGAAGCCCTGCGGAACGGCGGTTACCAAGGTCCATTGACAATCATCTCAGCCGAGGGATACCTCCCCATCGACCGTACCAAGTTGTCCAAGGCCCTTTTGACAGACGTCAACGCTCTGCAATGGAGAGACAAGGCTTGGTACGAGAGCGGCTCTGTTGACTGGGTCGACGACGAAGTCACCGACGTCGACTTCTCCGATCGCAAGGTATCCACAAGCGGCGGCAAGACACTGCCCTACACCAAGCTTATCCTGGCAACTGGTGGAACTCCAAGGAACCTACCCCTGCAGGGCTTCAAGGTCCTCGGGAACATCTTCACCCTTAGGACGGCCCACGACACACAAAAGATTGTCAAGGCCATCGGCGAGAAGGGCAAGAAGATTGTCATTGTTGGATCCTCCTTCATCGGTATGGAGGTTGCCAATGCCACCGCCAAAGACAACGATGTAACCGTCATTGGCATGGAGAAGGTACCCCTCGAGAGGGTTCTCGGAGAGAAGGTCGGCGCTGGTATCCAGAAGAGCCTTGAGAAGAACGGCGTCAAGTTCCACATGAATGCCGGCGTAGAGAAGGCTGAGCCCTCTGGTTCTGACCCGTCCAATGTCGGGGCGGTTCACCTCAAGGACGGCACCAAACTGGAGGCTGACCTGGTCATCCTGGGAGTTGGTGTTGCGCCCGCCACTGAGTTCCTCAAGGAGAACAAGGTCATCCGCCTTGAGCAGGACGGTTCCATCAAGACAGACGAGAACTTCTTGGTTGTTGGGCTGAAGGACGTCTACGCCATTGGCGACATTGCCACATACCCGTACCACGGACCTGGGGGCGATGGACGATACACGCGCATCGAGCACTGGAACGTCGCTCAGAACGCCGGCCGTACCGTGGCGAGCAACATCATCAACGCGGCGGTGCAGCCTGCGCGTTTCATCCCCGTTTTCTGGTCGGCCTTGGGCTCCCAACTGCGGTACTGCGGCAACACAATTGGCGGTTGGGATGATGTTGTGATTCAGGGAAGCGTCGAGGAGTCAAGCTTCGTCGCCTATTACACCAAGGGCGACACGGTTGTGGCGATGGCATCCATGGGCAAGGATCCCGCCATGGTTCAGTCGGCCGAGTTGATGGCTTTGGGCAAGATGCCGTCCAAGAAGCAACTGGCCGACGGCCTGGATATCACCACCATCGGACCGCTGGAAGCGTAGTTTAGTCGCCGAAGGATAATAAATGGACGATTTGTTTACACAATGCGGTATCATGTCTACACTCGTCGTTACCTACTGGAAATAATAATATCGCTCTTACCTGGCTAAGCAACCCTTGTCCGCAAGCTGATCAAACCCTGAGGGGCTTGTTGTCTTGTGTAGAATCTCTAGTAGATGCGCGCGAGAGTATTTTTGGAGGCTGAATCTATCGTAGACGCAGCCCCCAAAAAGGGATGCATGGGTATGTATCGGATAGCCGTAGTCGTACGAATCCATGGCAGCCGCAGCCGTCACGGGTTCGGCGCGGGGTGCGGGGGTGCGAACGCGTCGCAACGAGTTTCTTCTATTTCCCCAGCCTCCAGTCTCCCCAGATGTTGAGCAGCTGCGCTAGTCTGTAGAACCCCAGATCATCGAGCCACAGGCTCCGGGCCGGATCTCTGATATACTGGACATGTGACAGCTTGGCCTTAGAATGGAATCGACGACGACCCTACGAGCAGGGGAGGCGCCGCGCCCGACGTCGCGACCATGGGGAAGACATCGGCCCTATGGTGGAACCACCGACGGAGAGAAATGAGCAAGCGCGCCCGCAATGAAGGTGAAGCCATATGTGCGCATTATCTGTACGTGTCCAACACACACAAAAAGACTCTGGAATGGCTTCATTCAGGGGTTTGTGCTGCAGGGTCTTGGTACGCCATCAGGACATGATCGTACCGTCATCGGACGAGTGTTTGTTGGGGATGAGGTTGAGCTTTCTGCTTGAAGAAACAAATTTTCTTGTCTAATAGAACAAAATCCATCACGTTTATGCTGGAAACCATGGAAGCGCGTCTGTGTAAAAAGCCGCGTGCGGCTCAACAGAGTAGCGGCGGGATGATGCCAGCAGCTTGGCGGGTGGCAGATGGGGCTCCTTGGGGAAAAGGCATCGAGGAAAGGCCGAAAGAGTGAGCGGGAGTGTGGGCGAACAGCAGAAAAGACAAGACGATGGATCCAGTCGGGCAGGGGGCGGATCTGCGCTGCTGCAGAGATTCGGACCGGAGATGGAGACGCAGGAGACTGGGATGAGAGTCAGGGTCCAGGGTGCGGACGGCTCTGTCTTCTTTTCGCGTCTTTCAAGTTGCAGGATCATGGATGAGATCTTTCCCGTAGGAGATCAACAGCACGGCAGCAGTAGTGTTGGCGGTAGTTGGCACCGTTGATGGGCAATGGGGGCAGGCAGGTGATGCGGTTTGTTGAAGTGCCTAGTGCCCTGGAGAGGCCGAAGCACGGCGGCTACTGCACACACCATGAAGGCCGGTCGGAGGTGTGGTAGCGGCGGGCACCGGTGGGCGCAACCCGGGGGCCATGGTGGTGTGAGGGACGCGAGCCAGAGAGGTCGATAGGCCGTTTTGACCGAAGCCGCTGACGTTTTAGAGTTTGGCTGATGGGGTGCATTCGATGAGGTTTGCTGTTGGTGGTGTTGGTGGTGATGGCGCTCGTAGGGCGCGGCGGCCTTGTGAGAATTTCAGCGAGAGCATGGCCGGGCGGAATCGGAGGGTAGGTTGGTTGGTGACTGGTCAGCGGTTGGTTTGAGGCTCACGATGATGGAGAATCCTGATCGAAGCAGCGGAGAGAAAAATAGATGCGAAATAATTAGCGTTCGAAGCGAGGTGGGCTGCAGGAGCGAATAAGAGGCGGCGACGTGATGGGGAAAGAGGGCCAGCGACGTGGAAACGGGCCGAACAGCGTCCACTTCAAATCTTTCGAGACAAGCAACTGGGCGGCTGCAAGCTGGGGGAATGCCTGTGCTGGGGGCAGAGCCGAGGCCAGGCGTTGGTTGCCAGGACCATGTCAGCGGAGCGGGAACATGAAGGTGTCGACTTTGAAAATTGTGCACTTTTCTCTTGTTCTTTTTTTTTGTTTGTCATTTGTCTTGAAATGACTGGTTCGGGAGGAGGCGACGAGGAAAGAAGCGGCCTCCTTGCGTGCGACGACTCACGAGAGGTGGACGAAAGTTGGGAAGGAAGAGACATCGCGCCCAAGTGCATCTTGCCTTGGCTGTAAGTGGAAGGAAAGAGACGGCCCTAAGCCGGCAGTTGGTACCTTCCTACCAAGACACCCGTCTCGACTACGTCTACTTTTGACTGGTCGATGAGACGGGGTTTGGGGGTGTCAGATGGTGGTGTTCTCAACGGCGTGCTGGCACTGAATGGCATTGTTTTAGCGTTGCTTGTTGTTGAAGCTGGCAGCATCCAGTCAGTCAGATCATCCATAGTGTCATTCATTCAATTCAAGGTTGGCGTTGGCGGCCATGCCGTGCGTGGACCGACCCCACCTTTGCGACGGCCTCTCTGTACCTAGGTAGTGTACAACCACAGATGTACCGTTGTTGTTTTTCTTGCTTGTGTTCCTTGCTTTCCCCATGCAGTTTCGATTCTTCAAATTCCCCAGTTCCCACGCCTCTCCATATTCTCCCCCCATTCTCCAGAAAACCTTGCCATTGAGCTGGGAAACTGAGTCGTGGGGTTCGGGGTAGACGACCCCAAAAAAAGTTTTGCATCACCTGCCGGGCCCCTCTGCGTCCACCGTAGAGTATTGACTGCCAACTGAAGTTTCACGTAGGCATCCCGGCCATTCAATTCCGGCCGTTGATTGTGCATCGTCATCACGAATGAGAATTTTTAGACGGATGCCGGTGAGATGACAGAATAAGCATCGCCTATGGTCTTGGTCCTGTGTGCTGATCAATGCCAAGTTGAGATCACCACGCTGGGCAATCTGGCTCATGTGCCATGCCCATGGCGGCTTGGCATCGTCTGCAGCTCACCTCAACTCTCCGCGGCCTTAGACGCCACCTGCCGCCGGCGCGCGTCTCTTCTTACTTCACCTCAAGAAGAAGAAGGAGAAATACCTCTCCCGACCTACCTTGCCTACCTAAGGTAAGGTAGGTAGGTACATAGTACATACACGGCAGAGCACCTACCCTACCCCAGACTCTCCTTCCTCCCCCCCCCCCCCCCCTCATCCTGCACACCCTTTCTTTTTTTCCTTGGGTAGGCACGACCACGAATACAGCTAAGAGCGGTCACCCCCTGGTCCCTGCCCCGGATGGGGTTTCTTGTCGGGGGAGGAGGGGCACCCATGGGAACCAACCCGCAGCAGGAGGGACACTCGTGGAGTGTTCCACGACTCGGGCAACCCGCCGTGTCTGGAAGGGCCTCGACGCAGTACCTGCCGCGCCCGCAACCTCTGGGCGCCGCACCAAGTACCGCGCCTGCTTCTCGTGAGTACCTCGCTGCATCTCCTTCCTCCTCGTGATCGTCCATCGGCCCTACCCATCGTATGGTCTTTCCCATCGGCTCCCCACATCATTTGCCTCAACTCCACGCACCGTCGCGCAGTCCTGCCATCCATGATCCATGAACCATGGAACACGCCCATGAACCACCACCGCGTCCCTAGGTACCCATCGGCCGGCCATCATGGTGGCCCTGCACGCTACGTGACACCTGCGACCGTTGCGCCGTCTAGGTAAGCCTGTAAGGTATTCGTACCGCAAGGTTGGGGAACCAAAGTGTGGGAGCTCCGCGTTGTGCCACACACTCTGGGGAACTTTATATATCGACGTTTCCTCCCATCTCTTCCCCAGACGCTCCCCTTTCTGTCCCGTCTTCGTGTTCAAGCCTTCAGCTGCCCAACGTCCCTTCGATCCAGTCTCGCTTTCTGGACGTCTCCCACTCCTTCTCCCTCCTCCGACCTCAAACCTCCAGGTTCATCAACAACCTAGCCCATCATGGGTATCAAGCCAGCTGGCGAGCCGGGCAAGGCCTGGCCCGCCATTCTCATCGGCTTCTTCGTCGCCTTCGGTGGTCTGTTGTTCGGATATGACACCGGTACTATCAACGGCATCCTTGAGATGGTGTGTATTCCTCTGCTGACCCCGGCACATGCGAACGGCTCAAACTGACCATCTGCTCCCTCAGTCTTACTGGCAACGTCTGTTCAGCACCGGTTACGTGAACACCAAGGGCAACCTCGATGTTTCTCCCGACCAAGAGTCCGCAATCGTCTCCATCCTCTCTGCCGGCACCTTCTTCGGCGCTCTCGCTTCTCCCTTCCTCGCCGATACCATTGGACGTCGCATGGGTCTTGCTGCCTCCACCTGGGTTTTCAACCTTGGTGTTGTCCTCCAGACCATTGCCGTCGACATCCCCGTCTTCCTTGCCGGTCGTTTCTTCGCCGGTTTCGGTGTCGGTCTGATCTCTGCTTTGGTTCCTCTCTACCAGTCCGAGACTGCTCCCAAGTGGATTCGTGGTGCCATTGTCGGTGCTTACCAGTGGGCCATCACAATTGGTCTGCTGTTGGCTGCCATCGTGAACAATGCTACCCACCTTCGCCAGGACACCGGTTCTTACCGCATCCCCATCGCTGTTCAGTTCGCCTGGTCCATCATCCTCTTCGCCGGCATGCTGGTGCTTCCCGAGACCCCCCGCTTCCTCATCAGAAAGGGCCGCATGGAGCGCGCCGCCAACGCCCTGTCCAGACTTCGCCGCCTCCCTGAGACCGACCCGGCCATCGCCGACGAGCTTGCCGAGATCAAGGCCAACCACGACTTCGAGAGCAGCGTCGGCTCTGCTAGCTACCTTGACTGCTTCAAGCCCCCTGTCCTGAAGCGTCAGTTCACCGGCATGGCCCTCCAGGCCCTACAGCAGCTCACGGGTATCAACTTCATCTTCTACTACGGCACTCAGTACTTCCAGAACTCTGGATTCTCCAACGGTTTCGTCATCGGCATGATCACCTCCTCCATCAACGTCGCTTCCACCATTCCTGGCATGTACGCTGTTGACCGCTGGGGTCGCCGTCCTCTTCTCCTGTGGGGCGCCATTGGCATGTGTATCTCGCAGTTCCTTGTTGCCATGCTCGGAACTTTGACTACCAGCCAGGACGACGCCGGCAACATCATCGTCCTCAACCTCCCCGCCCAGAAGGCCGCCATTGCCTTCGTGTGCATCTACATCTTCTTCTTCGCCTCTACCTGGGGTCCCCTTGCCTGGGTCGTCAACGGCGAGATCTTTGGCCTCAAGACCCGTGCCAAGTCCCTCTCTCTCTCCACTGCCACCAACTGGCTCCTCAACTGGGCTATTGCCTACTCCACCCCCTACCTTGTCAACTACGGCGACGGCTATGCCAACCTCCAGTCCAAGATCTTCTTCGTCTGGTTCGCCGCCTGCTTCCTCTGCATCGCCTTCGTCTACTTCTTCATCTACGAGACCAAGGGTCTCTCTCTCGAGGAGGTTGAAGAGCTATACAACGAGGTCAGCGTTGCCAGCAAGTCTGTTGGCTGGCGCCCGTCCACCACCTTCCTCGAGCGCAGTGGCGCTGAGGGCAACAAGGCTGTTCCCAACAGCGATGGTGACATCACTCACCACGAGAAGACCGTCGGCGCTTAGGATGTGTCGTCAAATCATCTGCATGAAGGGCGTTTGTAATTGGATCCCCGGGGGGATATGAAGAGATGTATTAATGCATGTACCATTTCGAGATACCAAAGATTTTTCTGCCAATATTATTCAAGATTTACTGAATCAACCTGAGGTGTCGTCCTGCTGTTGTGATCCACGATGCGATGATGGTCTCCAGATCAATCCATGGACAAGGTGTGACATATGGATGCATTTGATGAGTGCAGTTGGTTTATCTTCCTGACTGTATTGAATGTCCGAAAGACTCTTGCCCTTGTCCGATAAAGCC
This sequence comes from Colletotrichum siamense, assembly GCF_013390195.1. Lineage (NCBI taxonomy): Eukaryota > Fungi > Ascomycota > Sordariomycetes > Glomerellales > Glomerellaceae > Colletotrichum > Colletotrichum siamense. Next base: position 147,405 of record NW_023501022.1, read on the forward strand.
GGCCATTCCCAAGCAACACGCTGACCGAAGGGGCTTCCCAAAGTTTACTAGCTCGTGTTGCGTCTCCTGGCCCGGCAGTGGGTGGCCTTTCCCATTCGCCGCCCGACAATGATGCGAAGTTCTGCCACACCGGCTGCGTCTTCCGTCGTCCACTCTGCACTCCCGCCTCCACAACCCCGGTCAGCACGGCCGAACTCACATCCCACTCTCATCTCCAAAGACGTCGAAACATCGGCTTATCGCCGGATGACACACGCACTTGCGCCCGCGCTTTTGCCGGGACTTGCCAGCGGCTATGCACCCACGCGACGAGCCGGCGGGCCTTATCGTGCATGCCGCAGCGCCCGTCTGTGTTCTCTCTGGGGCTTCTGCTTGAGCGGTGGGCGAAGATTGGGTAATTCGTGTCACAAGATTCGGAAGACGTTTCTCAAAGAGCGTCAGTTTTCGGGACTTCGCGCCGATGAGTCGTAGTATCAAGGTTCGGCGATCGATCACCAGGGTTTGAAAGGTCTATATAAGGCGACCAACTCACCCCTTGGTTAGTAGATGAATAAAAATGAGCTCATCCAAGACTGCTCAGAGAACATCATACTGCATTCATCCATCGCACTCAGAGACACAATGGCCTCCCGTCACCCGATCCCCAACACCTACCACGTCCCGCCCAAGGACCAGAAGCCGTCGTCTACTTCCGTCTCGAGCGCCGTCAAGTCCTTCTTCACCATGCCCGAATCTTACCCCGCCATGCCGTCGACGACGTCTCGGTATCCTCTGCCTACGGCGTACACAAAGACGAAGAGCAGTTCGTCAGCCCAACACAGTGCAAGCACTCAGGGGTCTTCAGGGCCCCGGGCCTCGGTCGACTCGTGGGATACCATCGACAAACTGAAGGATAACGAGACATCTTCTTGACGGTCTAGGTGCGGTCTTCCGTGGGCTCGGTGGATGAATGCGACTCGTCCCCAGCGCCAGGGATGAAGGATCTGGCGAGCAAGCATGTCTGGGCGATAAGCATGCCACTTGCTCCAACCTAAGTCAAGAGAGAGTGGCGCAAAAGCCTCATCCGCAACGGCTTCTTTGTTCTCAGGTTGGCGTCTGCGCCGGCTGCGGTCGAGCAGCGGCAAGGGATGATGGGCCTATTGTTTAATTCGACGTCTAGACAAAGCTTTCATTGAAAGCTGCAATGAATGCTCATTTCCAAAATAGTGAAAATGTCCGCCCACCATTGAAGCGCACACAAATATAGAAGCCATTCAGGCTTCCTCCTTCTCCTTGGCCCAAAACAAAGAAGCCTACGTGTTTAAGACATACGACTCCCCGCGATGGCACTGTTTACTCATTGTTTCCACGCCCAAAGACCTCTGTAAATTACCCGTCTCGACCATGTGTATCCGCCACGTCCAATTCTTCGAGTGCCCCTCGAGGGACGGCGTCCCCAAGCGCCACTCCATCAAGAGCAACATCCTCTGCTCCAACCACTTCCCCTGTCCCGACGCCCACTGGGAGTACCGCACCAGCGAGTACACCCAGATGTGCCCCGGCTGCTCCGGCGAGCCTCCCGAGGTCCCCAGCCAGAGGCCCCAGAGGGACGCCTGGGATCGCGACATGGCCATGGACAACGTCTGGGCCAACAACTACATCGAAGGCCTCGCCAACGCCGTCTTCGCCTGGGACTGGGCCCGCCACTTCAGCCAGAGCGACATGTCCTCCATCAAGCGCATTACCGAGCTCTATCCAACCTTCTTCCTCGAGCGCCGCTGCAAGGAACACGCCCACCGGCCCTCCCGGTGTCATTGCGAGGCCGCCGGGCCGCTCGCGTACTTGTACAACCCCGCCGCTGCCGCCCGTAGGCACTTTACCGACCAGGCGGCAGCGCGCTTCGAGGCGAACGCGCAGGTACAGAGCGAGTTCGCGCGGCAGATCTTTGCCGAGATTCACCGGAACCTCGCCGCGGAGTGTGCGGGCAGCAATGTCTACTTCACTGACGGCATCGCCCGACAGCCCTTCTTCTCTACGGAGGCTGTTATGCGGAGACAGGCGACGATTGACGAGATCGTCGGCAAGGCGTTCAAGACCGTCAACGACGAACTACTCGAGAGCGCGGCGGCGAACGGGGCGAAGTGGACCGACGCACACACGCTGATGGAATCCAAGGCATACCGGCGCAAGGGTCTCGTTCAATTCATGTGCCAGATTGCGGTATACGACAACGGCTTCTCCATGGCGCGGTTCTGTATCGTCGTGGAAAAGCTCGCGCGCATCATCCAGACGCCGCAGTGGCGTCGGTCGTCGGATGTCGTTGCGCTCGAGAAGCTGGCCAACGCAGTGTCATTTCCGCCTAGCGACGCGAATGTAGCCGGGTACGGAACCGGCACCGGGTTTGAAGAGCTCATCTGGGAGGCGATGGCGTTTTTCACAGGGAAGCGCGAGGTGTGGGCGCGGGAGATACGGAACTACACGGCGAAGCGTCTCGTTTTTCAGCAGTCCGTCGAGGACGTGACGGATGCCGAGCTCCAGGCGCTCATTAAGAACAACGGCGTCCAAGAGGAGTGCGTGATTTGCTATGCGGATTACTGGGAGCGCCGCTCGGAGAAGGAAGTCCCGCCGGCGGTGTCCAGTCCAACGGCAGCTGAGCGACCCCGTCCCCGGCCGAGACGGCGACTCAGCGCCCAGGAGAGCAACTTATCCAACCTGTCCAACATCTCGAACCAGATTCGGCGGCTCAAGTGGGACGACGACCCCAACGTGCAACTACGGATCTTTGGTGCGAGCACGGCGGGATGGACCGTGTTGGACCGCGGAGAGCAGCCTGTCCGGATTAAACATTGCGGGCATATCTTTGGAAGGAGCTGCTTGTTCCGGACGTGGGTGACGGAGGCGAATGATCCAGACTTGAGACCGGCGTGTCCGATGTGCCGGGCAGAGCCTCCGGACGGGGTGATCCGGATGATGGAGGGTTTTTTGGGACCGTTGATGACGCGCGGGGCGGCATGGGGCCTGCCTACCTCTCTATTGTCGCTCGTCCGCCGGCAATGAGTGTTTGCTGTGTTTGGCTTGGGTTGGTTTGGCGTTTGCAGGCTCTTAGTTTAGATATTCCCAAACATCATCTTTCTGGAAATTTCATGTCCTTCGCATGTGTCGCTTCTGTAGCGGGCGTATTCGTAAGCCCCTTGCGTCGGCAACGAGATCAAGTTCATGCCTCGGGAGGTGTCGACTCGGATAGGGCGCACAAGGTCGGAGACATTGACGGCCACAAGGTTGGTGAGGCGGCGCAGTGCGGAAGCGAGCCGCGTCGGGAAAGCCATATCGACAGGGGATGGTTGACGCCAGACCGGACGTTTGAATCTGTGTCTGCAGCAAGCCGAAGGGCCTGGTGATTCGGAAAGGCTTGTCGGCCGTATGAAGGAATCAATAAGTCGTCCGAGCATGATTTTGATGACTGTGTTTGGTGCCTGTCTGTGTTGTGTGACCACTGATCTCGGCGAGACCGCGAGGATGTTGGTGATAATGTTGGTGATGTGTTCTTGACGAGAGATTGGCGAGAAGACTCTCCTCGCTTGGGCGGTTGAAGTGAAGATGCGGAATGCAAGCAGGTTGCCGAAAGGTCGGATATGCATGGTCTCAGCCCCTGGACGATAATGCATCTCTTAGATCTCCGGCTGCGACGCTGGAAAGACAAGCATGGTGAGCATGGTGATATGGCGGAAGCATTAGGTTGTGATTCGGTCATGGCCGTCCGGGTTGATGCGTGGTGGCGCTCGATACCAAGCCAGAGGAAGAACATCCGGTGCAGAAAGTGCCTCCTTCCTCAAGTCAGAAAGAACATTGTGAACACCCACTGTACCACTGAGCTGAACTGAGGCAGTGGCCAGAGCTTCTCTCATGTGGATCCCCCTTGCCCCAAGCGTGTCTTGGCTTCGGCTGCCGAGCTCTGGGATTGGCCGAGTGGTTAGAGCTGTCCGTTATTGGTTCGTTTGTGCCCGCAGGGATGCAAGTGCGGGGCTCGGAGTGGAGACGCTCGACCCGACTGAGTGGATTCGTTCGCTCGCTTAAGGATGGAACGATTCCATTGCATTTGCATCCACGAAGCAGCAGCAAACGGACATTCACCTTCTTCATGGATACTTACTGGGTAAAATGGAAGGAACAAACTCATCTGACATGCTCCGAATGCAAGTGCGGCAGCTCCTAACGTTGCATCAACCTTACCCGGTGATATGAAGTTGAAGGATGCCTCGTTTGACACGGCTTACCTGTCAAAATGATTTTTCGCCTGGTTCCTTGGCAGTTGGGTAACTTTGCTCCCAATGGTTCATCGCATGTTTCTCATGGGCACGTCGATGACGAGTCCATGGCTTGCGGCGGAACCCTCGGCGCCGTCACCGTCACCGCATCCCGTTTGAACCGCCCGCTCTTATGATGACGGTTTGACGTCCAACGACACTGGCCCCCATCCCAACTGACACATGCAATTCCTTCTACTTTACCCAACCGAATAAATGTCCATTTATTAGACATTTATCGTCTCGCACCCGCAATAGCGCCATTACCACTCTCGCCGCTTGTACCACCATCACACACATCCTCACACGCACTCTTGTACACCCACCACCTGCCAAATCACGCGCACACCCAATCACTCGAACCGCTTCTCATTCTGATGGCTTGCAGCATCGACCGTGGCCTCGTCCAGAAGCTGTCCTGATTCGGCAATAGACCCGCATGGTAGACGCCTCTCGTCTCCGCGGTACACGGACTTGGCATCTTTCTCGTCCGTAGCTACGGCCGTACCATCCCGGACGCATCGAAAAACGGCGCACATCCACCACCACCTTGCTTTTTCCCGGTCGTTTCGTTTGATCGGATCTGAGATTCTTGGTTTCTTCGTCTCACACTCACCACTACCTGCTCGCCCATCCGACCGGTAGTTCGGGTCAAACTGCTTCTCGGTTTTCCCCCGGCCCACCACCACCAATCCAGCCGCCCATCCATCTGCCTCCCACCCTCCACATCCCCGGTCACATCGATCAAAGCGACTGAGCCGAACCTGCTGCTACGTCCGTATTCCGACGGTGTAGGATATCCATCCACCTTCACCCCACAGATATCGATTGCGCCTCGGCGCGCTCTCGTCTCCTGCGACGATAGCTTCGCGCACTCGCTCCCGGCTAGCGTGTTAGTTGCATGGCTCTCCTAGACACACACACTCACTCACACACTCTCTCTCCCATCAGCTGGGACTCGCTTAGGTCTAGCAACACCGTTTTCTGGTAAGCGCATCCGTTGTCACCAAGAACAAAAAGTCCAACAATCCTTTGTGCGCTTGTACTTAAGGATCCCATTTCCACATCCTTCTCTTCCCCTTCCATTCCAAGCCTCGACTAAGCTCTCGGATTCGCGTCAACACCGTCACTTCTCAAGTCTCGGGATCCAAGCCGCTAGTGGTTTCCGATCATCTACCGCTGGTTTCTTTTCCCCCCTTCGTTGACGCTGGTTGCTTTTACATGTGTTTCGTTTGCTGCACGCAGTGACCTCTTCACCACGCTCACCCCACATCTCACTCACATCGTCCACTCGACGATTAACTTCACCTGGAGAACCTTTTCTCACCACACATTCCACCACACTCAGCTTACATCAATACCCTAAGCCTAACAGATCACCCCAAGCTCAGTCCAAATGAGGATCCGTTCACCCCGCTCAAGTCTTGTCAGAGTAAGGCGACTGATTTCCTTGCCTACCAAAGAACCCTAGTCGACTTTTACATGTGAACATCTCAATTTACACTCATCGACACCTCACTCACGAAAAGATTTCCAGGACTCGACTTTCTCTGAGCCACAAGACTCTTCATCTCAGAAAATCGACCCTAAAATGGCCGCGACCTTTGCCAGACTGCCGGCGATAACATCACGTCGCACCGCCAAGGACGAGGAAACGGATCTCCAAGCGTTCCGCGACAACCGGACCAGAGGCGCGTACGATGAATGGCCCAACGAAGCCGGTGTAAGAACAGCTCGCAACCCCTGACCCTATATTTCTCTGTCTGACCGAACCCAGTTTGACGGGTTGACCGAAGAGCGCGGCCCTATCGAGCTCAGCATCCAAGGCGAGATTCCCGCATGGGCAGCCGGCGCCCTCTACCGCACGGGACCAGGTAGCTGCAAGATCGAGGACACGCCCAAGGGGACGTACTACATCTCCCACTGGTTCGACGGCCTCGCGCACACGCACAAGTTCGACATTGTTCCCCGAGAAGACGACGACAACCGACAGGGCAGCGGCCCAACTCGCGTGATGTACTCCTCGAGACGGCAGTGCGACCAGCTGGTCCAGGACATCCAGGCCTTGGGCCCCCAGAATCGCTTCACCTTCGGCCAGCGCCGCGACCCCTGCGTGGGCATGTTTGGCAAGATCATGAGCGTCTTTTCCCGAGGCACCGCGCCCAACATCTGCGTCGCCGTTAATGCAAACGTCCCCGGCCTGACCCCCACCACCCTTGGAGCCACCGATCAGGGTCCCGCCGGCCCGGGGCACCGCAACGGCGTCCGCAGCATCTGGCTTTCCACCGACGCGAACCCCCTCCTCGAGATAAACGCAGACACCCTGGAGCCTGTGGGCACCGCGCGGCAAACCAAGCTTCACCCGGACCTGACGGGCCCAATGTCGTGCGCCCATGCCCAGCGAGACCCTGAGACGGGCGACATGTTCAACTTCAACCTTGCCTTCGGCAGGCTGGCCACGTACCGCATCTTCCGTGTCAGCGCCGCGACTGGCAAGACAGAGATCCTAGCATCTATCTCCGAGGCCGAGGGGAAGCCCGCCTACATCCACAGCTTCTTCCTCTCCAAGAGCTTCGTCGTGCTCTGCATCCCCGTGACGCATCTTGGCTACAACGGCCTCAAAGTCCCTTGGGAGCGCAACATCCTCGACTCCATCGAGCCGTTCGACGCCAGCAAGCGGTGCCGGTGGTACTTTGTCGACCGTCTCCACAACAAGGGGGTCGTCGCCACCTTCGAGACCCCGGCCGGCTTCTTCTTTCACTCCACCAACGCCTTCGAGGAAGCCGCAGAGGACGGATCAGGGATCGACGTGTTCTGCGAAGCGGCCTACTACCAGAACGTCAACATCCTCCAGAACCTGTACTACGATGTCCTGCTCAACAGGAACGACGCCGCCAACAAGTTCTGGACGGCAGGCGACCGGATGCAGAACGGATACGCGAGTCTCCGGCGGTACAAGTTCAGGATACCAAACGACACCGACACCAAGACGTCAACACCGCCATCGGAGCCCGAGCTCATTCTGTCCGTCCCCGCCCCGCACGCTGGCGAGCTGCCGACGATTAACCCGGCCTACCTCACCCGCCGCCACCGCTATGTCTACAGCCTCTCGGACCGCGGCCTCAGCACCCTCCTCGACACCATCGTCAAGACGGACGCCGACACGCGCGAGGCGCTCATGTGGGAGTGCCCGCACGCACACACGCCCGGCGAGCCCATCTTCGTGCCTCGGCCCTCGAGCAACGGCGAGGCGCCAGCCGAGGACGACGGCGTCATCCTCAGCGTCGTGTTGGACGGCACGACGCAAACGAGCTACCTCCTCTGCCTGGACGCCACGACGATGACGGAGCTCGGCCGCGCCGAGTGCGACTTTGCTGTGGGCCTGGGCTTCCACGGCATCCACGCGCCTTCGGCCTCGGGTATGAACTGAATGTGGATGGAAATTGAAGTGTGGGCATGTGGTGTGGATCAATTTTGGTGCTGGACCTTTAACGATGATGATGTCTCATTATGTTATGATACCTTGATGATGATGAAAGATAGACCGTCTTCATGATGAGGGCGTTGGGTATGACGAGAAGTTTGCTCCCACGACCCCTGGTTGTTCCAGGGGACAGCGATTAATGAAAGACGTCCGTTAACACTACTATCATCCGAATTTGAGAATGATGCTTCAGTGGCAGGGCATGGGCAACGCTCACCGAAACGGACTGGAGTCACTTTACTCCTTCACGGTGGCAGATGTGGCATTGGCCAAAACTCAACACAAACCCGAATTATCTCCAGTTTGGACCTCTGTCCGGCTACCTTGTTCTTGTTATAAGGGAGGCTGGCATCTCGCTGAGTGAGAGCTTATCCCTTCAATGTCCCCATCACTGACGACACACTTGTCCTCGCAGCCTCCTTATTCCGCTCATTCATTCTCACCAGACATCAGTCGCGAATAAGTCAAAGGCTTTAGGATGTGACTAGAATTATATTTAGAGTATGCATCGTGCTTCAATGCAGGTTGCTAGCTGTAAGTATATGCTCATGGTTTTTCTGTTGGATTCATGCATCTTGATGCCCTGAATAGATAGGATATGATGCGGGCGGGGGCGACAAAGGAAATGTGTAGACTAGGGGCGAAATGAATGCAAACTCGTCTAAGCAGTAGGGTATCTCCAGCTCCTATCCTTGAATATGTCCAGTAACGCCGAATGCAAAACAAAGGAACCAAAATGCCTCATACAGGCAATCCAAGACTCGCCAATCACTCTTCGAGTCCTTCTCGCAGCGCGTCGATATCAACAAGGTCAGGAGACACCTTGCTTGGGGGCCCGCGGCGCTGGTGAGCCGCCAAGTACTCCTGAAACCCAGGTATCGCCCCGGGCTGGTTGATGCCTGGTGCACGGCGAAGGTCTCTCTCTTTTTCTTTCTCCTTGCCACTCCGTTTGGGCGGCGTAGGCGTGGGCGGGGTGGTTGTTGGAGTGGTTGCTCGTGGGGGAACGGAACCTCCGCCGCTCCACGGCCGCCAGCTGACCCATCTCCCAAGACCGCTCGAGTACTGAGAGTGCTGCGATCCGGGGCTAGATGGCGATGTGCCACGTACGGGCGTTGACACCATTCTCGGCATGGGCAACCCTGCGAGGCTGTCGCGCAACATAACGTCACTTCGTTTGTCGCTTCCGCGAGAGATGGTAGACCGCGCAGTAACGCCAGTGAAAACGGCGTCTGCCCCGCCCAAAGGCCGCAGGGTCATTTGGCTCGGTCGCACCTTCAGCGTGTGAATGTCAAGTCCTCCAGACAGAGACATGATCGACTCATGAGAGACTGCACGATGCAGACGCTGCCGGGGTAGCTCCTCGTATTTCGAGAACGACCTTTCCGTCTCCGTCTCCATCGTCTCCGTGTCAGTCTCCGTGACCTCTTCACTGGCTGAAGTGAGATCCGGAAGCTCCTCTGCGCCGTTCTCTTCTCTTTCCTCCTCGATCGTTGTCGAGATGTGCTGTGTGACGTGAAGCGCAGGTGCCGCAGGTGCAGCAGGGGATGCCACGCTTAAAAGCCTACTAGGCACTGAGAAGCTTCGCATGGACGCTTCCGATGGGCGCTTGTTGTGAGATGACTTCCATGTTGGTGAAGTCGGGTCCAGACTTGTGGTTGGAGACGTGGGGATATCCATATCCAGGATTGGCCTGTCAAACATGGACAGTCGCGGATTCGACTGCGGGGAGCTTGGGACGGACGAAGGTGCGAACTCTGACGGTTGTTCCGAGAAAACGGACCATCTGTTAGATGGCCCCATGGAGACTGTCGAGGTGGAGGCCTTGTGAGAGTGGGAGGCCATGGCTGGTGTTGATGGTGGAGGGCGCCACGCCGGAGGAGGTGTAGAGGATCTTGAAACGCTCGTAGGCGAAAAGAGTCCTGGGTTCAAGCTGTGACGCTTCTTCTTCGACTTGTTCTTTTCAGCCACGTGGTAGTGGTGATGAATATGCAACTCCTGGGAGATATTTTGAGTCACCTCGGCTGGTTCCAGGGGAAGCTCTGCGCGCAAAGTAGACACGGCGCTTGTGTCGTCCTCGTGGATAGGCTGGTGGCACATCAACTGGTCCCGCAAAGCCTGGATTTCGTCGTTGGAGTTGACCAGCATTTCCCGCAGTTCCGCCATGCCCAACTGCAGGTTTGCGTTATCCTGAAGCAGATCACGCACGAAATGGGACACCACATTTGTGCCGCTTTTCCCGGTGTTGAGTGACTTGGCTGCGGCGGCTCCCTTAAGACGTCCAGCAGCGGCATTCAGCTCCTTTTCCATCTCTCGTTGACGCTCCATGCGGCCCAGAACCTCGGTGTGGCGTTCTCGTTCCTCCTTGGCTTCCTGTTCCATGCGCTCCAGCTGCTCTTGAAGATCGGAGATCCCCCTCTCGGCTTTCCTCCATCGCTGCATGGCAGAGCGGGCTTCAGATTCGGAGGTGATGAGGGTGTTCTGCAGACGCAGCTGCTCCTGCTCGAGGAGGGCGATATGCCGTTCCATCTCAGCAGCACGAGCTGCTGCGCCCTCCAGGCGACGGACGGCCTGGTGGGAAGACAGCAGGGTTGCCTCCAGGGTCTGGATCCGGATGTCGGAATCTTGGACGGTATTGTTCAGCATCTCGAGCTGGTCGAGCAAGGTTCGGTTCTCCTCGACGGTCCTCGTGTTCTCGGCCTGTAGCTCCAGCTTGTCGTTCTCCAACTGTTCGATTCGACTTGTTAACGACAGGCGGTCTCGTTCCGCATCGGCCATGTATGCCTCGTGGCGGGCAAGCAGGGCCTGGAGGGAAAAGGTCAGCGACATGTCGACATGAGCGGTGGTTCCGAAAAAATGCAATTGGCCATGTCAAGCGCGGAGCTGGAGAGCAAAGTTTGCGGACTGAAACGAGCACAGGGCCCCATCTTCTTGATATGAATCACAGGAAATGAGGTCTTGGAATGCATCGAGATAGGACACGGGACGAACAGAGCTGGAGCAGAGGCTGGAATGTTCTTGACTTTGAGTTGGACGGGGGAGAAAAAAGAAGGGTGAGGGAATAGGGCAGAGACAACGCACCTTGCCCAGCTTAGCGGCGGTATGGACATCTTTTTCGACGGTTTCTAGGAGGGTGCAGCTGTGTTTGAGAAAGGCGCAATCGTTGCGGCCGCAGCAGCAGCGAAGCTTTGGGCCATCGTCGGGGCGAGCCGTGGAAGTTGGGACGAAGTCTGCCATGGCGTCGGCGTCGCGAGATGGGGCGTCATCGGTGGACTCTGCCATTGTTATCGCGGCAGAGAAGACGTCTCTACGGCGGGCAGCATGCTGAGCTGAGACGAGGGCAGCACGGACGCGGGCACTGTGAACCGTGGACGGGGTGCTGCCGATGGGGATCACGAGCAGGTGGGGGTTGAATAAACGAGGGTTTTCGGTACCGCAGCCGTAGCGACTCGGGCTGGGGTCGACGAGATGAGTCGGTGATGAGAGTGAGACCCGGCGGGATTGTGCGCGAGAGAGGGAGGAATGATTTTATGTCGAATTGTGGTTGTTGTGTGTTTGTGTGTGCGTGTGCGTGTAGGTGTACAGTTTCCGTAGCTTGGGCGTACTTGTATTGTATTGGGGGTCGACGCGATTGGGAGAGAAGAGACGAGGCGGCGCGGTGAGCACCCAATGCGAGTGCCAAGGCGTGGTGAGTAGGAGTATCCGCCGTTGTGCGTGTTATCGCGAAGTGGGCGTGACTGGGAGTGACTGGGAGGCCCTCTGTATGCGGTTGTGTCTTTGGCGGGCGATTGTGCCTTTACTGGAGCAGTGTGGCTCTCGATGGTCTGCTAGGCGCGGTATGGACAGGGGATGACCCAGGCCGGCGGGGGTCGACTGCAGTTTCTTTTGAGAGCATGTGGTCCGAGCCGAAATGAGTCTCATCAAATAAGAGAGAGGCAGCGCGAGAAAAGAAAAAGATTTCAACGGCAGAGGCTGCGAGGTCGGATCCGATAACGAAGCGGGGTGTCTGCTAGGTAGTAGTGTGTTGTATTGTCGTAGGTATGTATCCGTATCCGTAGGCGAGGTAATGATGCTGAAGAAAGAAGATACAAAGGCGGCAGTGAGGTATCGAGCAGGTGTTCGTCCGACCCAGCAGACGACGGGAGGGGGTGGAGGGAGGTGGAAGGGGTCCCGGTCAGGAACCCGACAGTAACAGGAACAGGAATAGGCTGCCCGAAGTCCTGAACAGACACAGAGGATGCGATGGTGAGATTGAGAACTTGAGACAGTGGAGGGCAAAGGCGCGCAGGGGCCTCGCAGGAGTCAGTCAGGACAGACGGGATGGAATGGAAGATGGGAATGACGACCCTAAGAAAAACGAGATGGAAGACGGGAGAGCTACCCAAGAAAAAAAAGAAGCTGAAGCTGGAAATAGCTGAGACGGGACGGCGCAGCGCAGTGCAGCAGCCCAGCCCAACAGCGCACATGGCGCCCTCCAGAGAAGGAAAGAAACGTTCGCGTCAAGCCAAACACAGGCAGGCACAGGCAGGCTCGCTCTTCCCACGCTGATCCAAACCGGGATGGCGTCTTTTGGGGTCCCCACTTGGCGTTCTTTCGGCGTACACTAAGGTACCCACGTACCCAAGGTCTCCACCAATCCAGGAACACCACACATCAGAGTTGTCATCCCGCCCACGTCCCCCAGGAACAAGTCAACGAACCCCACCACCAGTGCCCGCTCTGCCGCTTCACGTTCACAAGTCACTGCTGTCTGGCTCAGAGGTGAGATGTTGTCTTCAATGTACCTACCTACCTCACTGAGAAAAGTACATGAGATAAGGAACCACAAACTGCCACCCCACGAGGCCAGCCAGCCATTACCAACGAATGAGACTCATCATGTCTGCCAAAAATGACGACAGACTACCTTACCTTAGGTACCTTGGGTTCCCTCAGGTTCGTCAGTGGTGTCTTGTGACAGGAGCTGGCAGCCACTCATCTGGTGGCCGCATGGCGACGGCCACCTCACCTTCACACCACCACCAGCCACCTCACTTCCTCGCAGTCGCTCCAGACCAACAGCATCTCGACTCAACGAACAAGTGAAAACTCGGTGACCATGACGCAAATTTGCAGATAACGATGGCCGTGACCGCCGTCAATCTACAAGGTTCATCGCGCTAGCCCACGTCCATCTGACAGGAGTTCTGAATCGGCGCACATTGACTCAGATCGGGCTATCCCCGCGACCAAGTTTTTCTATCCCATTCCCGAGTCAAAAGCTTACTGCTCGCGACCGCGACTACTCAAAACAATGGCGCGTGAAAGAATTCCCCGTCATCTAGCGCAGAGGAACTACCTCGTGTAAAGGAATCTTGTCGCGATTCCACCGTTGTGTATCCTCAGACATGACTGGCCTACAGCTGTCATCCCTCTTGGTAAGTCTTTCCTATCGGTGAAACATCTCCCGCTCGCTTCCTACCACAAGCCTGCCCGTGAGTAGAGCCCGTCTGAAGGTGATGCTCGGCGAAGAGACTCAGCCGGCGGCGGCCCCTCACCTCTGACACCCGCGGCGACGGGTTGGTTGCAGCCGGCCCGGCAGCACGCATTAGATTCAGTGGACCGATCCGCTGCATCTCGGTGTGCACCCACTGTAAATTCGGTGCCTGACAGCGCCCGGGCCCAGGGCGGACAGGTACTCTCAGTGTGTGAGGTACACCGCTGTGGATCTCGGCCGAGCCACTTTTAGATCATCTCAATGACAATCCCGACGTCAAGCCTCTGACCTCCGTCAACCGGGTCCGAACACGGTTGCCTCAAGCCCGTCACTCAACATCATTTCTTCCGCCCTTCCGACCTCACGCCACAGACACCACATAGCCGCGGATTCGGCCCAAGCCATCGCTGGGTGCGCAATGTCGTCCTCAGAAAAGAAGCCGCCGGCACCCGCAGACGCCAGCAAGACCGTCGTCCGCGGCGCCTCCCTCCTCATCATCCTCCAGATCGGCTCCCGCGCAAGCACCTTCATCGCCAACCAGCTGCTCCTGCGCTTCCTGACCGCCCAGCTCCTTGGCGTCTCGACACAACTGGAGGTCTACTATCTCTCCGTCCTCTTCTTCGCCCGCGAGAGTCTGCGTGTCGCCGTCCAACGCCAGGAAACCCGCCCCGGTTCCAGCAAGCGCGATGACGACCCGAAAGCCCGCGTCGGCCGTGAGAGCCAGGCCGTCGTCAATCTCGGCTACCTCGCCGTCCTGCTGGGCTGTCTCGTCACCGTCGGCCTTGGATGGCTCTACCTCTCGTCCGCTGATGAGCTGACCCGCAACACCCCCAACTTCCTGCTCGCCCTCCGCCTCTACGCCGTCGCCGCCGTGCTCGAGCTCCTTTCCGAGCCCTGCTTCGTTCTCATGCAGACAAGACTGCAGTTCGGCACTCGCGCCACCGCAGAGTCCATCGCAACCTTCCTGCGGTGCATCGTCACCTTTGGCACCGCCGCGTGGGCGTCGCGAGCCGGCATCGAGTTTGGCGTTCTCCCCTTCGCCGCCGGACAGCTGTCCTACGGCGCCAGTCTCCTGCTCGTCTACCTCTGGTCCGGCGCTCGTCTATCAAGCACAGACGGCTTCTCACTTCTCCCAAAGAGCCTGGGCCCCAGTCAAGAATACGTCGCCTCGTACTTCTACCGGCCAACCGTCAGCCTGGCGTCCAGCATGATGGCCCAGAGCATCGTCAAGCACGTCCTCACCCAGGGCGACACTTTCCTGGTTTCCATCCTCTCCTCTCCCAAGTCACAAGGCGTGTATGCCCTGGCCAACAATTACGGAGGCCTGCTCGCCCGCCTGGTCTTTCAGCCAATCGAAGAGAGCAGCCGCAGCTACTTTAGCCGCCTCCTGTTGTCGCAAGACACAAAGACCAGCAAGCCCTCCAGGGAGACCGCAAACACGGCCAGCCAACATCTGCACACCCTGCTCAGATTCTACGTCCTCCTCTCTGCTGTCATTGTGAGCATTGGCCCCGTAGCTGCCCCGCCACTGCTGTCCCTCGTAGCTGGCAAGCGCTGGGCCAGCGAGGGCGCTGGAGACGTGCTGGCAGTATACTGCTACTACATCCCTCTGCTTGCCATCAACGGCGTGGCCGAAGCATTCGTGGCATCGGTGGCGACTGAAGCACAGGTGCACAGGCAGTCAGTCTGGATGGGCGCCTTTTCTGTAGCCTTTGGCTCCGCGGCCTTCATCTTCATGCGCGTCATGGACCTCGGTGCTTCAGGTCTCGTCTTTGCCAACTGCATCAACATGCTTTGTCGCATCGTTTGGAGCATCGCATTCATCAAATCGTACTTTAAAGGTCTTGAAACACCATTCGAACTTTTTACATTGCAGCCAAACGCCGTCACCTCTATCGTCTGTCTATCTGCGCCGCACCTCATCCGAAAGGTGGCCGGCGTCGTTTCCTCGGGGGCCTCCACGTCGTTCAAGCACCTGGTCGCCATCGGCGTGGCCTCTGTCCCCGTCGCCCTTTTGATGTAAGTTGCCATCATCTGCCCTGGCTCTTTGACCCTGGTATTCTAACACCCATCTAGCCTCTTTGCGGAACGGCGGTTTCTCATGCAATGCTACAACTCGGCCCGCAGACCAAAGGTTGCTGCTTAGCTTAGACACCCATTAGATATAGAAAACAAAATAAAATCAGACGGTTCCCTGAACAGGCTGGTAATTTAATCGTCAAACACAATCTTGGTGGCCTTCTTCGTCATGTCAACGTCCTTGAAGAAGGCGCCGTAGGTGTCGTGGGCCTTCTTCTTAACCGTCGTGCCGAACTTGAACAGTTCTTCGGGCACGGGCTGGTTGGCGCCCTTGAGAATGTTGATCAAACTGGGTCATGTGTAAGCAATTGTCTTGAGTCTCGTTAAATCTTCCGGCAACTTACGATCCAGAGTGCGCCTTGTCCTGCTGCGTGAAGAGGGTGATGGCCTCGCCAGTCTTGCCGGCACGACCGGTACGTCCGATTCTGTGGACGTAGTCCTCGATAGTCAGAGGGAACTAGAAATGATCAGTCAACTGTTGCGCATCGGAGGCACGAATCGAGACTTACGGTAACGTTGATGACCAGCTTCACCTCGGGAATATCCAGACCACGGGCGGCAACGTCAGTGGCAACCAAGACGGGCGTCGTGCCCGCCTTGAAAGCCTCCAGACTGCGGGTGCGCTGCTCCTGGCGCAGATCTCCGTGGATGCCGCCGACGCGGATGCCACGCTGCTGCAGGAAAGTCTCCACGCGCGTCGCCTCCTTCTTGTACAGGCAGAAGACGAGAATGCGGTCGTTCTTCTTGTTGCCCTGCTGGTGCTGCTTGAGCAGCTGAAGCAGCCTCTGCTCCTTGGCCCTGGGGTCGACGACCTCGACGCGCTGGGTGATGCGCGTGTTGGCCTGCAGCTCGACGGCACCGCTGGCGGTCTCCTTGCCGCTGGAGCCGATGGTAATCTTGATGGGGTCAACCATGAAGGACTCGGCGAGCTTGCGGACGGACGCGGGCCACGTCGCCGTGAACATGACGGTCTGGCGCTCCTCCCGGGGGGGCATGGCACCGAGGATGCCCTTGATGTCCTCCTCGAAACCCTTGTCGAGCATGCGGTCGGCCTCGTCGAGGACTGCGAAGCGCGTGTCCTTGAGCTCGATGGTGCCGTCGGCCATGAAGTCCTTGAGACGACCCGGGGTCGCCACGATGACGTCGGCGCCACGGTTCAGGAGAGCGCGCTGGTCATCCTTGGAAGCACCGCCGTAGATGCACACGCACTTGAGGCCAAGGAGAGACGAAACGTGCTCGAGCTGTTCCTGGGTCTGCATGGCCAGCTCACGTGTCGGGGACACGACGACGGCCTTGATGCCGCGCTTCTTGATCTTAGAGATAGCCTCGACAAGGGGCAGGGCGAAGGCCATGGTCTTTCCGGAGCCAGTCTCTGCGACACCGATGACGTCGCGGCGGGAGAGGGTGAAGGGCCAGGAAGCGGCCTGGATGGGGGTAGGCGTCTTGTACGAGGAGAAGGGGTTCTTCTGGATGAGCGGAGTTTGCGGGAGGTAAGAGAACTGGAGGATGGGGCGCAGGTGGCTGGTCTTGTCTGTCGGGTCCGTGACGGTGATGGTCTCGGCGGTCATGAAGGCGTCAATGTCGGACTGGGGGAGAGCAGACAGGGCAGCGGCCTGCGCGTACTCTGCTCCAGCAGCAACAGGCTCGGCAGCCTTTGCGCTGGTAGCACCGCTCTCAGCCTCCTTGTCCTTCTTCTCCTTCTTCTTCTTTTCCTTCTTCTCCTTCTTTTGCCTCTTCTTCTCGGCCTTGTCGTCCTCATCGACGTCCATCTTGTCCTCAACGGCAGCGGGGGCTTCCTCGGAAGCTTCCTCAGCCTCGTCCTTGCTGCGCTTCTCCTTCTTCTCCTTGTTCTTCTTCTTCTCCTCCTTCTCCTTCTTGCGCTCCTTCTTCTCCTTCTTTTCCTTCTTCTTCTGCTTCTTCAACTCGGCGGCCTCGTCGCTGTCAACATCGCCAGCGGCAGGGAGGTCCTTGACCTTCTGCTTCTTGCTGGGGATCTGCTCGACCTCGCTGTCGGCGAGAGAGTGCTTTGTGGCAGCCATTGTCGCGATCGATTCTGGGCTCGGTCGCTGTGGGAATTGACTTGCGACGCTGAAAATATCCCCGAAGACGGTGAGCTCGAGTCGAAAGGGCGGGTGGCTGAGGGGCGAGTGCGAGTGCGACCGGATGGTCGCAGAGACAGACGAAGGGGGAAAAAAAATTGCTTATCGATAGGACGATAAGATTGGTAGCCGATAAGCAGCGGCCAAGGGTCCAGGCCCGCTCGTCACGCTAATCCCGTTGTGGCCCATGCTTCCCCGCTCACCGAGCCCCGGCCAGAATCGGAGCTGAAGACCCACTCGGTGTTTTCCACCTTCCTCGATCGGCCCCGGACTTCAGTGTTCTTCATTCACCCTCCCCACCTCTCCCACTTCCGCGCGGATTCCACTTCATGTGCCCTTCCCCTCACTGCCAGCTGTCACTCGCTTGTTACGATACTCCCTGTTGGGCCTTGCTGCCCGTCTTTCTGCCTCTGAGGCCGCATGCCGCCCCCTCCCAAGTCGGACGGGTGCGTGCGAATCCCAGCCGAGACTTGGTTTGGAGCACTGAGGGAGGCCGTCGTTGGCGCAAACCACCGGCGCCGTCGAATGGGATATCTTCCGTCGTGCCTCTGGAGCTGCGCTCGGGTAACTTGAGTGAAACCTGCCCAACAGGAGCGGGCCGTCAACTGTCCATTTCCGTTACCACGAAACTGGGACTATCAACGTCTAGGAAAAAGGAACCAACAGAGACACTGACGTTGTGAAATATGCAGGCGAACTTCTTGTGCGTATCTGCGAACTGCACAAGATTCGGCACACCACAGCGTTCGCGTACAGGTATCAGGTAGGCGGCCGCGGGCATCGAGGCCGCCATGTCAGCCAATAGTCCCCTGGGCGTCAGCAAGGCGGCCCAACCCTGCAACGGGAGCTAACCACCGTCTGCAGTTCTTCGAGGGATTTCCATACCCAGCCTATAAGTATGTTCGTACTTCAACCCTGTCCCGTCCTGCCAATGGGTCTGGTTCTCGTGCTGCATGGGGAGATGATCGCGGCAGCGCATCACCCTGCGATGCCCATGTCACACGGCTGACGGTGCGGCGTTCACCCTTGCTGTGTCCTCTTCTGATAGCGTCCCACGTTGCACCTCGATGGCGACAACTCGGCGCCCCACGGGGGTGGGGGAATAGAACAGCTTCGAGATGAGGTAGAAATAGTAGCCTTCCCCCGAAATGGGCGTCAGTAGCCGTTGCAGCCGTCATCTCTTCAAAACGAAACCACACCCCGCGGCTCTATGGATAGCTGTCAGGTACAGGGGAGGCCTGACCTGTACGGGCTCGGCCTTCGAGTCGCATTCTATATCCAATGGTTCGGCGCAATCATTGTAGAATACCTCGAGGTCGCCGACCTGCCCGACATCAGGCTCATTGGCCTCCTGTTTTCCGCGGCCGCCTTCTTCGGGCTGATTGTCAAAGTCACCGTGACCACCCTACAGCCAGCTGATGTCTATATCGTCTTCCTCCTAGCGATGGGCATCTACTTCTTCCTGGTTCCATTGTATATATGGAAAGCGTTGACGTGCTTCAACCCATACTGGAACCCCTTCCGATGGGCCAAGGAGGATCCAAGCCCGGCCTTCAAGGGTCTCAGCTTCACGTTGCTCCTGGCGTTGACAGCGCTGGGCATCTGGTTCTGGTGCTCGTTCGTTCCGGAGAATCCATGCTCCTCGTCTCAGTGCGGCTTCTTCTTCAGTTGCGTCAAGCTTGGTAACAAGGCATTCGTCGCCTTCAACGCGATTCTCTGCTTTGCCATCCTGTTGGTTTGTGTCGTCGTCTTGCTGCTCAAGATGGGTTGGAAGATACCGTTCTGGCGGCAGAGGCGCAAGAAGCGTAGGATCAGGTGAGTCAACTCCCAGCCACATTATGATAATGTCAGTCAATCCTAATGCCGATTCTGCAGAGCGGTGCACGTCATGTTAGTCAAGGAGATCAAGACTTTGAGCAATATTGCCGTTGCGGCCACTCTCACCGCTGCCGTTGAGCTGACCATCTCGTGGAATCACATCCAAGATGTAAACAACATTTCCGACGTCGTTCAAATGCTTCCTCTCTTCATCAGCGCTGGATTTCTGGTGCGCATACTGTTCCTGCACTTTGCGGGGGCGAACGAAAGCTCGGATTCCTCCGAAGAAGACAGTGATGGCGAGTCGAGTAGTGACATGACGGAGTCACAGGGTGGGTTGCCGCCGCCACCTCCTGTTCATCCACGTTAGGAGTGGCATGTGTTGTACCTGAGCTTTTACAATATGAGTATTTGATATTGCGGCGACCAATGAACTTGTGAACTCTCCTCATTCCCATGCATTAGAGAGCCAGATACATGCAGGAGAAATGGCCGTACCAGCATGAAAGTAGCCGGCGAGGATGAGGCAAAAAAGACCATCTGTGCGCATTGCAATTGCTACCAGACCCACGAGACGTCAATGTCTGCGGAAGTTCGATGTTGAGTTTTGATTATATATGACTAGACTATTCAGGCCTTCAAGCTGAGCGTTGTTCCAACCAAGAAGACATCCACGGATAATACCAATGGAAAGTCCTGGCTCTCATAACGGTGCCTTCAACATTACATTGCATCCTCAACGTTACATGAGATTTTCCCCTCAGCTTGACATCCATTTTGGTATTTGAGTGAATTTTGACATTTCATCCGCGGTCTCCTTCCACAATAGCTTCTGTAGCCGCATGCCATCATCAGAATTGGCGTAGCCTTCTGGCCTGAGAAACGACGTCAGTATCATTGCCTCCATAACCAAGATCCAGTACTTACTCCCAGATGTCTTTATCACCCAGCTGTTTCCCGTGCGTCTCAGCACCCACCACCACGGCAGCATGAAGCCCGATCCAGCCAGACTGCTCCGGAGACCTGGCCCGTACGGCCTTCACCGCATTCATTGCCAACCTAAAAGGCAGTGGCAGCACGTCGCTCATTGCCGTCTTCACCATCCCGGGGCAAAACGCATTGACGATGACCTTCTCAGGCCCCAAATGTTGCCGCAGCTCTCGGAGGAACAGAACCACCAGGAGCTTGCTGTCCGCGTACCGAGACAGACCGTAAAAGTTCGCCTCAGCGTCCAAGTGCTCCAACACTGACTTTTCGGGGGCGAGAGGCGCCTTTGTCGCCAAGCTGGTGTTTCCTATGGCTCGGCTTCCGGTCCAAGTGACTCTCCCGGGAGACCTCGTCCTCTCAGCCGTGGATTCTAACAAAGGGAGAAGCTCGAGCATCAGGAGCACGTTGGAGAGGTAGTTCACCTGGACCGTCGCCTCGTGATTCGTCGCAGCAACATGACGCTTGAGTCCCGGAACTCCAGCGTTCAGCATCAGAATATGGAGGTCTTTGTGCTCACTGCAGAATGCTTTTGCAAAAGACTGGACGCTGCTGTAATCTTCGGCATCCATCTTCATGACCTTGACGATGGCGTCTGGGTTGGCCGACTTGATAGCTGCATCGTCCAGAAGTTCTCGTTTTACCAACTCGCCTTTCGAGGTGTTGCGGACCGCAAGTACAACCATCGAGGCTCTCAGGAGAACGAGCTGCTTTGCCAGGGCAAGGCCGATTCCAGACGTTGCGCCTGTGACGATGGCGGTTTGGCCGTCAAGATACAAGTCATTCGGCAACGGCGTCACTGGAGGCTGAAAGAGTCGCATGATGGCTATGTCGAAACGAGGCTCAAAGAACTGACCTTAGTATTCTTGCTTTCCATCGTAACAGCCGCAAGCATTGCGTCTTTTATTTATAAAGCCATGAGGACCGTAGATTATCTTCTTTCTGGAAAGGACACTTCAAATCCGACGGCTTTCATGTCCGCCTGTTGCGATGCCATCGTCAAAGTCCGCTGAGTTCTTGTCGTCTTTCCCAAGACGGCGAGGCAGAGGCGTCTTTGACAATGTGGTGTTGGCGGAGTTATCCATGGCCTCGCCCCGACACGGTTAACCATTTGAAGGATCGGGAGCTGCTCCGACGCTGCTTACAGAGCAGGCAGATAAGATCGGGGCGTTGTACCGCGGCCGTGGTCGGTCCTGCGCAGGCTGGCGGAGACGGTGGCAGGGGATCCGACCAGAAGTCTCCGAGGACCATCCGAAGCCCGCCGGGTCGGCATTTGGGCCGGCTCACTCGCACACATTTCCAGTGATCAAAGAATGTGATTGGAATAAGTGACTCACGAGTCCCAAATCGACGTTCGCATTTCCATGCCTGTTCTTGTCCTCGTGGTGTTCAACTGACCAAGAAATTGCGATACGGAGTCAAAGCATGAACGTGGTCAGGCTATACCCTTGGAGAGGGAGTGCTCCCAGCATCAATCGCACTCGCCCCGCATCATCAGTCTCACGATGCATTAGGCCTAGCCAGCGAACGCGCCGCTATCGGTGCACTCTGTTGGTCGGGCATCGCCGAGTCTCAGGCTCAGTTCCCCATGCAATGTCAAGTTTTTGGAAATTCTCATGTTCCTTTCTTCGGATTTTCATCTGTCTTGTCGGTCGCTGATAAGCTGGCCACTAACTAAAATGGTATTTCAACACTGACGTACAACCCTGCCCCTTGGAAGCCTCTGAGATGAGATTTTGTAAAGAGTAGCTTCGTGGCAGCGTGGGCTTGAATATCGTGATGGCCGTAGCGGCCGCGATGAAGGAGCCTTCGTCCATCCAAGCCGTGTGAATCCGTATTTCCCTCCCAAACTCCAGTAATTTTGTTGAAAAAATGTTTTGAAACGACGAAATCTTGTTTAGGCGAGAATCGCCCAATCACCAGGCCTCACCACACCCACTGCACCACCTGGCATCATTCTCCGTGTCCGAACTCCATGAAACGTGTAACGGGTTAAGAAAAGAGAAAAATTATTCATGCGGATGCGGAAGCGGAAGCGGCGGCGGGGGCCTCGGTCTTGGCCTCGGTGCCTGCGAGGTTGGTGGGCTTCGCGTTGGGGTTCTTGGTGTAGTAGTCAGAA
The DNA here is from genome assembly GCF_013390195.1 of Colletotrichum siamense. Taxonomy (NCBI): domain Eukaryota; kingdom Fungi; phylum Ascomycota; class Sordariomycetes; order Glomerellales; family Glomerellaceae; genus Colletotrichum; species Colletotrichum siamense. The sequence goes on from NW_023501022.1 coordinate 169,744, forward strand.
ATGGCGGCCTTGATGGCGTCCTCGGCAAGCATGCTGCAGTGAAGCTATTATTTTGTTAGCACTGGACAATGCGACAGCTTTGCGTCGTCTGGGCAGCCATACCTTGACGGGGGGGAGCTTGAGCTCCTGGGCGATCTCAGTGTTCTTCACTCGGCCGGCCTGCTCCAAACTACATTGATGGTTAGCAAGGAGATGAGTAATGTAAAGAAATGTGTCGACTCACGTCATGCCACGGACGAGCTCGGTCAGGTAGCTGGAGGATGCGATAGCGGAACCGCAGCCGAAGGTCTTGAACTTGACATCGGAGATGGTGTTGGTCTTGGGGTCGACGCGGATGTTGAGCCTGCGACAAACTTGTTAGCATGTAGGCCTGACAGAGATGAAGGATATATATCGCATGGCGGTCGGTCGATGTGCGCGTGCATTCGGGAGGAAGCCGAAGCAAAATGAAGCAGCTTGCGACCGGAGGGCATGCCGAGCCCCGCAGTGCGTGCCGACAGCGACTTGATGATATTGGGGATGTTCTTCGCGGGAGGCGTCTTACTTCATAACGTCACCGCAGGCGGGAGCGCCGACGAGGCCCTGGCCGACGTCCTTGTCGCCCTTGGGCATGGAACCGACATTGCGGGGGCGGGAGTAGCTGTTTCGCAGACATCAGTACTCTTCGTCTTCCAAACGTGATATCCGGGGTCACATACTGGTCCAACACCTTCTCGTGGTATGCCCTCGTCGCGCCGACGGCAACAGCAGGTGCAAGCTGGCGGGCGGGAGCGGCGGAGGGGCGGACAGAGGTGGTGAGGATCGCGCGGGAGGCGACACGGAGGGACCTGGAGAACATCGTGAAGGGTATTTTCGTCGTCGGGGTCTTTTTCGGTTGGCTGTGTGTGGATAGGTATCGAGCTTAGGAAATCGTCGCAGGTTCGTTTGAAGTCGCAAGAATCGATTGAGGGTATCAAATGTGATTGTCGATGGTGTTGGCGACAAGAGGAGGGCGAAATAAGAAATTTGTTGAGGCAGATGGGCACTCGGCAGCTGAGGGTTTAGCGGAGGGCAGAAAGAGGAGGCGAAGATTCGGGTCAAAAGAATAAAATGGAGAGAGCTGGCGCTGGCGCTGGCACTGGCAGTGGGAGTGGCACCGTTGCAGTTCACTTCACTGGAGCGGGCGCTGGGACGGGCTCCAGAATCTGGCACTCACACACTGCGGATGCGGGGCTTGTGACGGAGAACGATGGCGATCTCGGTGGTAGCAGGTGCCAGCCGCCAATCAGAGCTTTCAATGACCATGCATTAAGTCATGGAGAGCTCACTAGGCTCGGCGCCTCGGAGAAGACAAAAACTCGACCGCCTCCACTTGATTCGTCAGACGTCGTCTCATTGGCTGTGATAAGGCACGTTTCCTCGGCTCAGCGACGGGGAGAGTACGTACCGCACGGCACCGGAGCGTATCCCCGTCCTCTGACAGCCCGTGCCAGGCCTCCCCTCTGTCTCTACCAGCTGGCTGGGCGGGATTCGCAGCTGCGGTGGAGCATCCGACGGGGCGGCAACAATTTGTCATTGTCCTCGTCAACGAAAGAGATTGGATCTGATTAGATACGTCCTGCACCTCCGTCGTCGCTGGTCTTACGTACTCCAGATTCAATCACCGGCCGGTCGGCGGTAGGCAGGGTCCCGTGTCCGCTTTTTTGTTCTTCTTTTTTTCTGTCCTCTGTTCTTAAGTCCGGGGAAAGTCGTTTCGATGCATAATCTCCACTAAAAAGTCGGTGTTGCATCAAAGACAGCATCTTGACTCATCTACGCGCAATTAAGCAGCTCTCATGCAAGTAGACAACTCAATGCGATTAAGCACTGCAAAGGCCCCACTTCACTACGTAATCGTTCAGCTCCAGGCAGCCTGTCCTTACCTAAGCTCGAGCTCTCCCGCAGCAGCAGTCCAGTGCTGCCTTGTGGTGCCGTAACCGGGTCCCCGCCGCGGGGCAGCACCAGCACCAGCACCAGCACCAACCAATACAGCCCACCAAGACTGAGCTGGGTGCACCACCACAACGGCCACTACCTTACCTTGCCACTATTTTCCTGCAAGAGCTTGAGCTTATCGGTTGTTTGCTCTGACTTGCTTTGCTCAGGAACCTGCCTTGCGCCTTCTCAACTCAGCTTCCTTCCTTTCAAGGTTGCGCTTTGACGCCTCTGCTGCACCTGCCTGTTTGCCTTTTCTACAAGACAGCCAGGGCGCATTCAAAAGTCAACACAACTCCAACCCTCACCCTCCACAGCAACATTCCGAAGCTCACTGACCGCGATCTCTGAACGAGAAAAGGCAACACCAGCTTCCACCATGGCGTGCCCTCATCTGGAGACCATAGCCCCAAGTTTGTGTTCCCCGAGGCTTACAGACATCTCCCCTGCCCATGCGAAGCTTCACCCAGCTGACATCTTGCAGCTCTGCAGCCGCCGACGCCCATCCAATCTGTCTACCGAGAGGACTGCACCCAGTGCTTCGACTCCCGTGTAAGCGCTTCTCTAAGCCTCCCTAGACCTTCATTTGCTGACTTGTTGTGTCCAGGACGATCCCGCCGGCGTTGATGTCTGCCTCCAGTGCTTCAACGGCGGATGTGCTGGTGATCGCAGCCACGCCCAGCTTCACCGACGGCTATGGGAGCACCCTCTCGTGCTGAATATTCGCCGCACCCGCAAAGTCGTCGTCCGAGATGAGCCTCCGCTCAAGATGTCGAAGCTGGCTATCGCCGCCGAGACCGAAGAAGACCGATTCGACACCACAACCATCGTCAAGTGCCTCGAGTGCAACCAAGAGCTCGACAAGACAAGTGACAAGCTTGCAAATGTCGTCGATGGAATTATGAAGGCCAACACCTTTTCCCGCAAGGAGGAGGTCAAGGCTTGGGAGCAGGAGCTGACCAGCTGCGAGCACATCTTGCTTATGCAGCAGTCGGAGCCCCGAACCATTCAATCCGGCGATCTTGGACACTGCTCGGCCTGCGACTTGCACGAGAATCTTTGGCTCTGCCTGGAGTGCGGAAACCTGGGCTGCGGCCGCAAGCAAATGGGCGGTGTCGATGGTAACTCCCACGCCCTCGCACACTCCACCGAGTCTGGACATGGTGTCGCTGTCAAGCTGGGATCCATTACCCCCGAGGGAACTGCAGACGTCTACTGTTACAAGTGCGATGAGGAGAGAATTGACGGAGACCTTGGCCAGCATCTGGGCCACTGGGGAATCATCTTGGCCGATCGACAAAAGACGGAGAAGAGCTTGACGGAGATGCAGATTGAGCAGAACTTGCGCTGGGACTTCAGCATGACTACTGAGGACGGAAAGGAGTTGAAGCCTCTCTTTGGCGCCGGCTTGACTGGCCTCAAGAACCTCGGTAACAGCTGCTACCTTGCCAGCATCGTCCAGTGTCTTTTTGATACCCCCGCCTTCAAGAACCGCTACTTCTTGCCTGCCCGCGACCTTCCCGTTGTCCATGACCCTGCGGAGGATCTGGAGACCCAGCTTCGCAAGATGGCAGACGGCCTGATTTCAGGCCGCTACTCGAGGCCCGATTCCGATGCTGTCCCATCTGATCAGTCCCCCGACCTCCCGACACAGAAGGGCCTGGCACCCGCCATGTTGAAGCACTTGATCGGCAGAGGTCATGCCGAGTTCTCGACTATGCGCCAACAGGATGCCTTTGAGCTGTTGCAGCACATTTTCAAGCTTATCACTCGTTCCCCGCATCCTCCCGACCTTGGAGACCCGACCCAACCTTTCCGCTTCGTTCTTGAGCAGAGGTTGCAATGCCTTGGATGCAAGAAGGTCAGATACTCGACTAATGAGCAAGACAACATCTTCATCGACGTCCCATTGGAGAAGCTCCCCGCCGAGGAGGGTGCCGAGGCGAAGCCCGATGCGTACAAGCCGGTCACGCTCAGAGAGTGCCTGGATAATTTCACCGCCGAAGAGGTTGTGGAGTTGACGTGTTCTGCATGTGGAAGCAAGGACGGTTACACCAAGCGATCTCTGTTCAAGACGCTGCCTGAGAACCTTGTCGTCAATGCTAGGAAGATGGCTGTCATCAACTGGGTTCCGGTCAAGATCGACGTCCCTGTCATCGTTCCCGACGAGCCGTTCCTCCTCGACGACTACCTCTCCAAGGGTCTCCAGCCATCGGAAGAGACTCTTCCGGATGATGTCGAGGAAAGTGCCCCTGCGTTCGTAGCCAACCCTGAGGCCTCCAGCCAGCTTGAAGCCATGGGCTTCGGCCGCAACAGATGCGATCGCGCCCTCCACGCCACTGGCAACTCCGACGCTAACGCCGCCATGGAGTGGCTCTTTGCGCACATGGAAGACCCGGACATTGATGAGCCTCTGGTTCTTAGCGGTGGTGCAGGCGCCAAGGGTGATGCGGCGGATCCCGAAAAGATTGAGATGCTCGGGGCCATGGGCTTCTCCGTGCCACAGGCGAAGAAGGCGCTGCGGGAGACCAGCGGTGATGTTGAGCGAGCTGTCGAGTGGCTCTTCAGCCACCCTGACGATCAAGGAGTCTTTGACGACGAAGAGACGCCTGCGGCAGCATCCGACTCTGCTGCACCCAAGCCGGAGGCGGGAAGTGGTGCCACCCCTGCCAAGTACCAGCTCCAGTCCATCTCCTGCCACAAGGGCACAAGCATCCATGCTGGGTAGGTCTTTCTCTTTCAGAGTTGTGGTCGTGAAAACAAGCTAACAATCAAACTAGTCACTATGTAGCCTTCATCCGCAAGGAGGTAGACGGCCACCCCGCTTGGGTCCTCTTCAACGACGAGAAAGTTGTTGAGGCGGCAGAGATTGAGGAGATGAGAAAGTTTGCCTACGTGTACTTCTTCAAGCGAGTCTAGGAACTCTCTTCAATGCCAGTAAGGTTGTTGAAGCGGCGGAGATTGAGGAGTCGAGGAAGTTTACCCACGTGTACTTCTTCAATGGCGTTTGGGTTGCGGCATAACGACGAAAACGGACAAAGGCGGTTGTCCTGGGCATACGAATGGCATGTCGAAGTTGCGTGTATCAATGATCAAGGGAAGAAGCATGGTTGGTTGCATGGCGGGAGATGGAGGGAAGCAGTCATGTGCGGTGTGGAAAAGGAGAATACACATACAAGACAGACTCCGGTATAGGGGCACAAGAAGGCAGATAAATTATAGTTTCTTCATTACTGGTGACGGCCAAAGATAGTGCTCATCACAGATTCAGACTCGGGGTGTTCCGAATATGTTCAGTGACCTCCAACGCCAAGACGCCTTTAACATGTTGATGCCTCCACCAGCCCAGAATTTCGGGGGGATGTGGCATCAGATTCCGCACTCCATCATCGTACATTCATCTCTGTGGCTCCATCGTAATAGTACACGGCAACGACGTAAGGGGTGGGGGAAAGAGAGAGAAGCCGGCTCACTCGGCCAGACGGTAGCTGACGAGGGTATCGACGCGGTGGTTGCTGGTGCTGAAGCCACGCAGCTGGACGCGTTCGCCATTCTCAATCTCCTTTGCGTCGCTGTCGCCCCACTCGACGGGCACCTCGCTGTCGGCGTCGGCGTAGACGAGCACGTTGAAGGTGCAGTCGCCGGCGAGCTGGGGGAGGAAGGTGACGGAGGCGGTGATCTGGCGGAAGATGGCGGCGATCTCGTCCTGGATCTCCTTTTCCGTCTTCTCGGGCGCGGCCTCGGCCGCCGCCGACCCGCCGCCGCCGGGTGCGACGTTCTCCTGGTCTGCTGCTTTCGAGCTCGACTTGGACTTTGACTTTGACTTGCCAAAGATTTGCACGTCAAACTGCCAGCGCTCGACGTGCTCGCCCGTGTCCTTGTCGGTGATGACGATGACGAGCTTGGAGATCTTTCCGCGAAGCATCCAGCGGTCCAGCTGGCCCATGATCTTCTTGATGTACGCCCTGACCTGGTCGTCCGACGATACTGCAGTTGTGTGTTAGAGCAAGCTGTGACGCTTTCGATCGTTCGACGGGATGGGAGGGTGTCTCGAACCTAGCATGTTGAGGCCATATTTCTTGACGCTGAACGAAGCGCAAGAAGGTCAGCAACTAACAACGAAACCAATACACAAGATCCAGGATGCGCCGGGAGGGGTTTTGGCTTACGCAGAGAAGTCTTCCGCAGGATAGACACCTCGTTGGAAACTGGGAGCGGGGTTAGATCATGCTGAGCGTAGTCGGGAACTCCAGAGGGAGGTTGGCAGTTCGTACAGAATGGTGTGTATCGAATATTGAAACTACTCAGCAGAAGCCTGATCAGTACAATGTTTTGCGCATGATGCAATCAAGGGGACGTGGCCCAAGGGGATGCGACGAGGGGTTACTCACGAACTCGGCGACGAGCTTCGCGCTGCCCTTGAGGGCGAGCTTGTGCACCTTAGACTTGTCGACCTTGTCGTCGGAACCCATTGTAAATGATGTCGGTCGGCGAACGAGTGAGTGGGCGGGGCGGCAGCGGTTGCACGTGGAGTGTCGATTCCTGAACGAACGGTCGTTGAGGTGAGACTTGCGGCGGTGATGGGTTTGTTTACTTTTGGACGGGATCGAATTTTGGGCTGGTTGCGGGGTGATTGGGCCTGTCTTGGCCTGGCGGTGACAGCTGACAGTGAGTACAGGGGTCCAGTTGAGCAGGCAGGGCATTCGTCCTCGGTTCAGGTTAGCGCTCGGCACTGCTAAGGTACGCAGTACAGAGCCCCGCTGTTCCGGGCCGGCATTGCAACCTCCAGGTATCTTTCGCCGTACACTGCATCGCCCGGGCTTACCTATTGAGTTGCAACTTGCCAGAAGCTGCCGACGGGCAACTTACACAGTTTGCTTTGCCAGTCCGGGGGCCCCGCTTCGGGCTTGCTGCTCCAACTGCGAAACTTTCCGCAATGGCGGTCGAACAAGGATTTGACTGTATAGTAAATATGGCTTTGTTTTGACGTCGGGAGATGAAGTCGCGAATCTGCTTCAACCAGTCTCCAGAACCCAACGGAAGTTGGACATTTGGCAGCAACAGATATGTTATCTAAAAGCTCATCATGACCTGGTTGGACTTGGTGGCGGACAGGGATCGAACTAAATACTTTACTCGCTGGGAGCTGTTCAAGCAACCATACGACGCAACTAGAGGTTGGCAAAAAGTAACTAAGAGCATTCTGACAACCTTCAGTACCGTGCATCCAACAAGTCACAACGCATCACATGAACAAGATAATAGCTTGCAGTAATAAACAGGGGGTATTTGTATTATCTATGAAACTTGAAAGACTTTTGTTTTGCTTTAAGCAAGAGCAGCGCAGGTGAAGGGGCTGCTGATGGCGCCGGTCTTGAACTTGTGCGCCTGTAGAGCGGGTTAGCGTGTGGACTATGACCAAGAGCGATGAGCGGTCAAAACTTACAATCTCAACAATACTGGCGTATGTGCCGCAGACGAGAACAATCATGCCAATGACGAAGCACAGACCGTTCAAGGCGGTCTTCCACAGGTTGTGGGTGGCGAAAGGAGAGCCCTCACGGATGAGCATGAACCACATCATGGCAGGGAAGTAGAAGGTGAAGCCAGAGATGAAGAGGGAAGAGCTGATGGACAGGAGCTCGGAGAAGAAGGGGATGGCCTCGGCGATGATGAAGGCAAGGACGGTGATGACGGTAATCAGAGTAAGCCAGGTGATCCAGCCCATCTTGGTGTTGATGAAGCGGATGATGGAGTCCTTGTACATGCGACCGTGGATGTAGCGACCGACGACCGTGGTGTTGATGGATCCCGAAATGAAGATGACGGGCAGACCAACGCCGAAGGCGACCTTGGAGATGGTGTGGCCAGCGGACAGGAGAGCGGGGGACTGAACCTCCTGGCCGACAAAGGCGTAGATGAGGGCACCAGTGAGGGTGTAGATGAAGATCTCAATGAGACCAAGGGCCCAGATGGACTTCTTGTAGTCAGAGGGAGTGTGCATCTCGTCCATGAAGGAGAACTGGCAAATGGCAAAGCTGTAGGCGAACACGATGTTGGTGATGGCAATGAAGGCCTCGGCAAAGGTGAGACCGTCCTGGGGCCACGCGGACCAGGGAGCGGTGGTGATGGAGTCCTTGTTGATGCCGGTGGCAATCATGGTGATACCAATGGCCAAGATGATGGAGACGAAGTCGATGTATCCCAGGATGGCAACCTCGGCGAAGGAGGGAGGGATGGCGAGGATCAGCAGAATGATGGCGGAGACGACGGCGAAGACGATGGAGCAAGCGCCGTTGTTGGTGATGTTGCCAAAAGCAATGGCGCCGGTGAGGGTGTGGGAGCTAACCAGGAAAGTCAACTGCAGAGCGAACATGGCACCAACGAGTTCGTAGCCGAAGCGGCCCATCATGAGCTGGCCGGCGTCGGCGTAGTGCGAAACGTGGGGGAACTTGAGCTTGACCTGACCGACGACGTCACTGGTGTAGATGGCGATGAGACCGAGACTGATGCAGAGGATGACGCCAGGAACCATGCCGAGGGTAGCGAAGGCGGCGGGGAGACTGAGACTGCCGAGGGCGATGGCCTCGACGATGAGGACGACGGTGAGACGCTTCCAGCCGAGGCGGTGGAAGTGGGCGCTGCCCTGGGCAGCCTTCTGCTTCTCCAGGTCCTGGCGGTTGAGGTCGGTGACCTCGCCGACGACCTCTCCGGGGAAGACGGCATCGCGGGAGAACTGGGGGGCGATAGCGGCGCCGTCCGCCTTGGTGTCCTTGCCCTCAGCCCCGCGGGACTGGTTGTTGATCTGGTCGTGATCCATTGCTGTTGGTGTTGGTGATGTTGGTATTTTTGACCGTTGTGCAAAGGATGGCTGGATGGATGGATATGCTCCGTGGGGCCTAGTAGGGCGCACGAGTTTTCACACACGAGATGGCTGGTGTCGTTGGTGTGGAGAGAAACGGACCGACTTGGTGGTGGCGAGTAGACTGGACAGACCTACACAGGCGCGTGCTCTGGACTCTGGCGAGAGAAGAGAGGAGAGACCGGGTTGAGCTGGTCGCGAACGGCAGTTGAAGAGTCTGGAAGGACCGAAGAGTGAGAGAGAGACTGTCGAGTGCCTGGTTGGACTGAAGAAGGAGAGAGAGCAAAAACAACTCCAAAAAGATGGGAAGGTGGGAGGAGGATATATGGTGGCAAGAGGCGGAGCATGAGCCAGAGCCAGAGCACCGACCCCGGAGTCAGGCCGAGGAGGAGATGGGACAAGAGAGGAGAGGAGAGGAGAGGAGAGGAGGGCTCGATGGAAGCCTCGCCCTTCCCTCCGCCGTCTCGACTGCTCTGAGAGGACAACTCCAACAAGTTGGAGGAGACTCTTCCCCTTCCACTTCCATGCAATCAATGAACATGGACTTGTTGAACAAGGGTCCTTATCTCTGGCCCCCGCGATCTTGGAGCGGTGACACCGGCAACGGACGAATGTGAGTGGGCGCGATGGCAATTGCTAGGCAAGGGATGGGTTCATGGAGGTTCGTCAGCCCGGGTCATGATTGATATCACAGCAAGCTCGTCCCATCCCATCATCCCCGTCGCCTCTATGATTCCGTGCGTCTTGGTTTTGCGGGGGAATAGACCGTTGCAGACTTTCCCCGCGAAATCGACCAGCGTCCCTGAAATTCCAGACGCACTGTTGAAGGCGTCCCGAGTTTCCCTGGAGAAGCAACGGCCAGAACTACGATGCTGGTGCTCTTTGCGCTGGCCATTTGTCAAAGAAACCAGGTCTGCTCGCGAGGGCCTGCGAGGCACTGCGGGACTGAGGCAATTCGAAAAGTTTTGACATCGTAATAGAGTGGATTTTGTGACCTCTGCTTTACCTAATGGACCCAGCAGAAGAGCCGCAGAGTGGCCTCACCTTGCCCCTTGAGTCAGTCCATACCCACGACCAGCCCCGAAATACGACCGGTGGCGCTGGGAAGAGCTGGCATAACTGGGATTGCGGATGGGTGTATCGTCAGGCATGCGTGTTATTGCCCGTCCAGACGGGAGAAACTCTGCGCTCGCTCAGTCCGCCTGCTTCGAAACCCAGACTAAGGTGTGAGTGACGCACACTTTGCAGAGCCACAAGCCATCAGACGTTGGGCCAAGAGTGTGAGGCTCAATCTCTTCAGACGGGAAGCAAAGCCAAGTTGGCGATTGCCGAGCAAGGGGGGGGAGCGGCATGGTGGCATGAGCCGCTGCTAGCCCTGGCGAGAGAAGTCCTTTCAAGGCTGCCCGTCACGCCCGTCTGTCCGTTTTTGCAGTGTTCCTGAATGCGCTATGCCGCTCGTGGGAGCAATGCCGCATACCCGCAGCCGGCTGCAAAGGAAAACGTAATAGCGCGGGTGATGGTCCCGTAGAATCCCGACATGCTCGAGTCGTCATCCTGGCCGGTGCCCACTCACACCGTCGCACAGAGTCGTGCATTAGGAAGGCTTCTAGAAGATCGACTCGAGGGCGGAAAAGGCTTGTCGACGCCTCCGACGTCGTTCCCTGCAACGTGAGTGGCCGACTGCCGTGACGACGCGGGTTGCCCCTGCACAAATCTCACTTCTCTGCGCTGTTGGCGACGCGAGAATGAGATCTCTCACGCGACGGGGACTTTGGGAACACCCATGTCGACCGACGACCAGAGCCATGAACTCAGGGCGGAACTGGCGCAGACCCTTTTTTTCTTTTCTCTTGGTATTTGTTTTTTCTCATCTCATCTGCCTTTGGGACAATGTGAGTGGCCAGCCGTGTGCTGGCGTGAATAAACTGACATCTTCCCATTACCAACCGCAGAGATAATGGTTTCGGGCCTCGTTGGCTCGTTGGGGCCTTCATTAACGAGAGAAATATTCGCCGAATTGACCGACATGCGACGACGCGGTGGCAAGCAACACGGTAAAGCCGGTTTCAAGATGAAAATGATTCGAGTCTTGATTCCTTGAACCAACTGTCAGCAGTGATCACTGATAAGGCTTGTTTCCACAAATGAGTTTCAATTAAGAACACCAGTCAAAGATAGCTCGACGGGCGCGCAACGGGCAAACCGACATTTGATGGCCTGCGTCTCTAGCGGACCCGAAGGTTTGCGCGTGCATTGCAGACACTCGGCCGACGTGCCGCGAAACCGAGCATGCTTGTGCTTGTCCTTCACCTTGCACAAACAGTGTGCGAATGGCTCGGACGCGGTTTGCGCCGGGCTTTTCTTCGCTCCTCTGCAACTCAGCAGGGGGCTCGCAAAAGAGAAACAAGGGGCCAGGCAGGCAAGCAGGGGAAAGGGGGGGGGGCTGGTCCATGGACATGGGCATGGGGGCTTGTTGAGAGAGGAGCAGAGGAATGGATGGATGAGAGGGGTTGGGACGAAGCCATTGGCAATTCCAATTGTGTGATGGAATCCGGGGTAAAATATGCGGGGATGGGGCCAGTTGGATGCAAAAAGGGCAATTTTGAGCGCCCAAGTGCTCTCAATTTCTCCATATTGTCAGCAATCCAACGCACTCGTCCCCGTTGCCTGCGGCGACTGAGTCGTGCCACCCTCACCCTCCCGCCGACAGGACGAACGCATCAACCGCCGATATTGCTGCAATACGGGTCATACCGGTCGTTTCTTCGCCGACATGCGGGACGGCGTGTCTTGACATGGTCCTCGAGGCCAACACCCTCCGATCCCACGACAGCTTCAACCAATCTCGTTGTCGTTATTTGACCGCCGAACGGGTACGGGTACTCCGTTACTGCGTGTGACTCCCCCAGATTTCCTCCAGGACCGGCAGACATCGCTCGTCCCGCCAAAGAAATCCCGCGAGCATCTGCTGTAAGGTTTCGCGGTTACATCGCTCTGGGGGCAACACGTCGCCGGCTCTGTCCAGAACCTTGTGCAATCTCGAAGCGAACCACTGGCGGTCCTCTGTTGTTCCGGACCCGACGATACCGACGAAGAGGATCCAGAGCAGGGCGGCGTCGTGGGAGACCCAGATGAGTGCGATGGAGTCTGCGTCGTCCAGCGCGGCCCGCATGCGCGCTACCAAGAGCCGGATCATGTGCCCGGTTGTCGGGATCTCTCGCAGGACGACGTACAGAAAAACGTGAGCCGCCGCGACCAAGACGAGGAACCGCTTCTGGACAGGTGTCGCTATTCGACGCTCCACGTACAGGAAGTGCAGGATCGAGCTGTCTGCGGTGTTCATGACGATTCTGATGTCGTCTGCTGACACGGCCCCCGCCTGCGAGCAGATTGCTTGCCTCAGACTCACGAAAATCTTACGTGGTTCATTGCTCTCGTCGGGATTGTGGCCTCCGAGCCTGTCCAGGTGACGCAAGGAAGGTGTCATTGCGCGATTCACGACTGATGATGGCAGAGAGACCTGGTCGAGGGTATGGAACATGGGAAATTTCGGAATCCTCCCCAGACCGGATGCCACTTGGATGTCAATCCTGACGATGGTTTGGTGAGTAAGAGTCAAATTGATGAGGAGGAGTCTGGGGAAAGGGTGGAGAGCCCTACCAGTTGATGCAACGGCAGAGGATGTAGTCGTGTTTGATCGTGTCTGGCCCGCCTCGGGCCTCCATCATGGAATGAAGTCCGGTCAGGTGTACCTCTGCTGCTGCAAAATGGCCTTGGAATGCCTGAAAGTGTGTGTCAGAGTTTTGAAGTGCGTTGGAGACATATCCCAAGGACCAAGGTAGGTACACTGACTTCGACGCTTCCCAGCATGGCCACGCCGGCAAGTACGGACAGGTCGTCGCTTGCGCTCTTGGCAGACTCTCGAGACTCCAGCCGAGTCCTGATGATGCGCATGGCCTCGCCTTTCTGTTGGTACCCTTCGCGTTGGAGCTTCGGATCAAGCGAGGGCATCGTCGCCGTCAAGAACTCGGCTGCCAGAGCGAGCGTGACGCGCATGATGAGAGCACTCTGCATGGCGTAGGGAAACCATGGCCTCTGCTGGTCAGTCGTGGTCGAATTGAGGTTGAACCTTGTGATGACTGTGGGGTCAGCGTCTAGCATCCGTAGATGGTTTGGACGTTCAAACCTAACGCGGAGGTTCGACTTACAGTATCTGACCAGAGAATCCACCGAGGAATTGCTCGGGATGGGCAGCGTGTTGAAGGGGTCTGCGTTATCGCTACCCAGCCGCTGGACCCAAGGAGGCAAAGAAGCCTGCGTCACGGATTCAAGTGAATTCTGCAACGACTGACGAGGAGTCGTCCGTGACGCATTGGTGGAATGAGGTGTTGTAGTTTGTCTTGGCTTGCCCCTGGAGCTTTGCCCTGCGGAGGTAGGTTTCGCAGGAGTCGCAGGCAGTCTGAAGCGGCCCTTCAACTGCGCTTTGCGCTTGATGGTGTCCTGAGATATCAGTGCCGTATTGGTATACAGCTCAGAGGCACCCTTCTGGATGGCCGTCCTGATAGCATGGCTTCGGACGGATTTGTTTGCCGGCTGGAATTCTCCCTCGTCGGCGCCGAAGTTGACAAACTTGTACTCGGGCGGCGGGGTCATGGCAGGCCCCTCCTCATGGGCCGATGCGGCTGGAATGCGGAGTGGCGGAGGGTAGCACGGCACAGCACAGAAGAGCTTGCATCAAGGGCCGTGCTTTCCTCCGTGATTTCCTCCGGCGCAGACCCGGGCCTTGATCGGGGCGGAGGCGGAGGCGGAAGCGGAAGCGGAAGCGGTGCGGGGTCAAAGTCGGAGACGGGCCCGGGGCAGGAACGCTTGTGAATGCGTGCTTTGCCTTGTTACAGGGAGGAGACTGGCGCCGGGTATGTGCAGTACGTATCCTGTAACGTGTCTGTCAAAATTCGTGAGAATGATCCTGGAGTTAGTAATCAAATACGAATGTGGTCCGAGTTCAGAGAGCAGACGGCGCGAAGGATGGATGCTTGGCGGGTGAGATGCAAATGCATTGCATGGCTGAACACCAGGAATGCAAATGCAGTCTGCGCAGGTGGTTTTCAGTACGTACTTATCAGCCAAGAAACACTGGCCAATGACATTTGGACGCTTGTATCAAAAGCGGAAAGCGTCTGGCTTTGATTGGCCTGCCGCAAATGACTCGGGCACCATTCGTCCGTCCGGGGGCATTTCTTTCATTAGGTCTGCTGGTCTCGCTTCGTCCGCTTCGGCCTCCGACCGGACGAAATATCCGTAAGCAGATGAACAATATCACGATAGCAATGAGACAGGAGCTGACGCCGTGGCAGGCGCGGTGATGCAATTCTCTGTGCGAAGGGCTCTTTTCATGGCTAGCTTCAGCCAATTCGCCTGGCTGCACAACTTTGACCAACTTTCACCAGATCACTGGCCACAAACCGTCAGACACAGCACTCAATTGATGCTGCAACCCTTTGCCGTGTTAGTGAACCCACCATCGTATTAACACCATGGACGAGCGCCCCTCCAAGAAGAGAAAGGTCCGCAAGGGAACACGCAGCTGCTGGCAGTGTGAGTTCGTCCGTCCGAAAAACAACCCCGCCGTCCCGAGACCCGAACATCGGTTCAGACCCCAGAATCTGGGTTTCGGACTTGGCGGGTGTGAACATGGCATGGCCCGCTGACATGCCATCCAGGCAGGAAGAGAAAGATCAGGTGCGAGTTTGCCTCTGACGAAGAGCAAACCTGCGCCGGCTGCAAGACAAGGGGGACCACCTGCGTCAGCCAGGAATTCATCGACGATGAGCCGTCTGGTCCTCCCGAGCGCGGCTTGGCCCAACGTCTCGGCCGCCTTGAGGAGTTGATGGTCAAGCTGGCCGACAAGATAGGCCCAGAAATGTCCTCCGAAAAGGTCATCACGCCGGCCACCTCGCACACGTCTCCTCGTACTTCAGAGTCTCTCTACACCCCGGACAGCCGCGTCCAGACGACCCAGAGTGCTTCTGTCGCGCCTCAGCTTCAACAACCAACCCCTTCTAAGCCGACATCAGAATCATCTCAGCCCACGCAAAAACATGAGAAGATATGCAAGGAACTATACTCCATGTTTCCGTCAGTCCAGGACGCCAGGACAATAATCGAATCGAGCAGGGGTCCGATATTCGTCCTGATCTTGTTCTACTCCAACCAAGACATAGCCGACAACAAGTCGCCGTCGCTAGCATCGCTCTCAACCATGCCCGACATCGCCAAACACCCAGCCATATTAGCCAAGCGCCTTCTTCAGTTGACCATCTGTCTCCAGCAGTTACCGCCATGCTTTGACGCCTCTCGGCTCTCCCTCAAGAATTCCATCCAGGACACCATGGCCGAATGGAGTGCAGTCGCAAGCCAAGTTACCTCCAACGACGACCTCGTCGGCTCCGTAGAGGGTCTTGAGTGTCTCATTTTGCAGGGCTTCTACCTCATCAACTCGGGCAACCTGCGCAAAGCTTGGCTGGCGATGAGACGAGCCCTGAGCCTCGCACAATTAATCGGCATCGAGCGGAACGGCGGTCGGCCGCTCAAGTCTTGTGACCCCACCACCAACCCGGCAATGATACCCTCGTCACACCAACTTTGGTACCGAATCAACTTCTGTGATCGCTACTTGTCTCTGCTGCTTGGGCTGCCTGCCGGCACCCAAGACAACAGCTTCATGTGTGAAACTTACACAGGTAACGACACACCCATGGAGAAGCTGGAGAAACGTTACACGGCCATATGCCTCCGCATCATTGACAGGAACCATGCGTCCACCAGCGAGGGATACGCCATGACGCAGTCCATCGACTGCGAGCTTGAACATGCGGCGAAGACCATGGGCGCAGGGTGGTGGGAGATGCCCCCAATGTCGACCTTCGCCGATCCGGAGACGCAGATGACAGTCATGTCCCACCTGATGCTGCAGATTCACCACCACAGCCTGCTCATTCTGCTGCATCTACCTTACATGCTCCGCAATCCGACGAACAACCGCTTCGACTACAGTAAGCAAGTATGCTTAGAGTCGAGCCGGGCGGTGCTCAAGCGCTGTGTCGTTTTCCGCACGGCGAACGATGCCGCCTTCTCCTGTCGCCACATCGATTATTCCTCTCTCATGGCGGCAATGACACTGTTGCTAGGTCATTTGAGCCGCCCACCAGGAGTCAGGGGCGATGAATGGGCTCTGCAACGCGATGAAGACAGGGCGCTGGCCCAGACCGTCATGGAGAAGATGGAAGAGCTGGCCGACTTGAATGACGACAAGCTCTCGGGGGAGAGCGCCGGAATCATCAAGCAGCTGCTGCCCATTATCGATTGCTGTAGGAACTGCCTAACCACGGAGACGGGCGAGGAGTGGAATCTCAAGCTGAGCATTCCCTATCTTGGAACAATCAACATCAAAAACTCGTCGGACCAAAACGCCCAGTCTCATTTGGTGGATCTAAGCCACTCCCAGCTTCCAACGCCCTCGAACACCACTACGGTTTCGCCGCCTTCATTCCCGCCAAACCAAGAAACCCCGTCCATGGCGTCTGTGGATGCTCTTCTCAGCCAGGAATTCAACACCACTCACGGGGACATATACACCGGATTCAACGCCGACTGCCTGGGATGGCAATGTCCGGGTATAACGGCCGAGGTGGGCGATTGGGCGTTCCAAGGCGTCGATACGACATACTGGTCCCTCTTGAACCCTGGCATGTCTCCTAGTGGATTTACGCAATAGTATCGCGTGGTATTGGGCTTATGGGAAAACGATACGGCGGGCAGGGAGTCTTGAACATTTCTTTAGTATGACATGCTAGTAATGGGCTATGGCACGAGGCGTTAAACATGGATCGAATATACCCAACTCAATCTTTTTGAAGCTTCCGGTGTCATATGCTTACGTCCATGGACACATAATTACCCTCCACCATCTCAATAGTAGACATCTACTGGCCCAGTTGGACCCGGGTAGGCTTGGAGAATAGAGTCACGTAATGCCCGGGCCTTTATCCTAAGAAAATCATGCGTCCTTTGAGTTGATATGACCCCTTTCTGGTTCCGGATGATGTTTGTTCGTGCCAAGCAATATTTTCGCGGTACCGGCAGTGATGTGTGTCGATCCCGTGCCGCTTCGAATCGGAGGCACAAGCTCCGAACCTTCGTCTCATGTATGGATGTCGCCAAAACAGAGGCATCCCGTTCGCAATCGTGTGACGAATGTCATATTTCTTGCGACAAGCTTAATTTAAAGTAGATTGGCAACATGGGTGTGCGTCTCTTCCGGCGAATCGGCTATTACTCCTTGCATGCGCGACTTCTGCCGGGAGATCCTATCGACTACGGTCCTTGTTCGCATCCAAACGACTGCAGCCAATCCACTTTCATGAAACATGTCATGCCCCCTTTTTCCATTAACAACGGTCAATCTTCGGGTCTAGACAGCCGGTCCGACTTCCCTTGGCGATAGAAACATCGGCCATGGCTTTTATGACTAGCCGATTGGCCTTCGTTGTGGTTCAAAATACATGCAGGACACTCATATGCAGGCTTGATGGGTCCTTTGAAGAAGGGAACACAACGTCGCCTCTCTTGCTTGTAATCTCAGATCCCGTGCCGCTGGATACTACTCCGCGGGGGCGATTTATATTGCAGCCCGAAAAGTACACCAACCAGCTCGCCTCATGCATACCAGGAAGTCTAGGACGCCATGGGTGATTTGCTGGATACAGAGCCCATCATAAAGTAAGGGGCGACACTGTTCCCGTTTACCCAGGTAGTTCACAAGTCAAAGCCCCTCAAACTCGTGAGGAACTCCTCCGGGGTAGCATCGTGGAGGCAGGGGCTCCGGGCCGTCTCCGTGCAAAACATCCGCGGATGACCGTGATGAATGTCATAGTCCAGCTCTGTGGTGGCTCTGAGGATAATAAATGAAGCTGGGCATTCGCAACGCCCGAGCTGTTGGTTGCTCAACCACCGCCGCCACTGACCTTCAGCTCGCCATCTCACAATTTGCAAGTCATCCCATCATGAAGGTCTTTGCCATCGCAGCCGCCTTGTCGGTGGCCGTCTCCGAGGTGTCTGGCCACTACATCTTCCAGCAGCTGGGCGTGGGCTCTTCCAAATTTGGCGTTTTCGAGCACATTCGCAAGAACACCAACTACAACTCCCCGGTGACTGGTACGTGGTTTCGAGGAAAGGCGATTTGCAAAGGGCATCAGCCCGACTGACGAAAACACTCCCAGACCTTTCCTCCACGGACTTGAGATGCAATGTAGGCGGCGCCAGCGGTGCGCAGACGACCGTCACCTCGGTCAAGCCTGGCGACTCGTTCTCCTTCACCCTTGACACAGCCGTCTACCACCAGGGCCCGATCTCTCTGTGAGTTTCGAATAGATCAACCGGAAGACCCCGCACTCATTTGTTTGAAAGATTCCTCTCCAAGGCGCCGTCTCACGTTCAGGACTACGACGGGTCTGGAAAATGGGCCAAGTTCAAGGACTTTGGCCCGACCTTCTCCAACGGCCAGGCCACATGGCCGATGTACCGTAAGAAATGTCCGCAATTTCTATCAGGAATTTGATACTGACCCCTGCAGAAACATACGAGGCCAAGATCCCGACCTGTCTTCCCAACGGCGAGTACCTGCTGCGCATCCAGTCGCTGGCCATCCACAACCCCTGGCCCGCCGGCATCCCTCAGTTCTACATTTCTTGTGCCCAGATCAATGTCACCGGCAGCAGCGCGAGCGCCTTCTCGCCTACACTGAGCATCCCCGGTGCTTTCAAGGAGACTGACCCAGGATACACCGCAAACAGTACGTGTGCTCTATTCGAATGTTGCGCGTACTATGCTAACAAAATCTCGCAGTCTACAATGGCTTCACTTCTTATGAAGTCCCCGGAGGCAGCGTGGTAAGTACTGGTGAAACAGTCTCGATTCTTGTTTTGATGCTAATCATTCGCAGTGGAACTGCTAAGTTGCGAGATTGGGGTTTATGTTGCACATGGTTGATCTTCCTTTCTCTCGGTGCGTGATTAGGCTTTTGAGTTGGAGGTTGGAACATCCAAAACATGCAAATTCAAGTGGTTGCAAAGCTGAAAAGAAATGTGGAAGAGTACACCAACGTAAGATTCGGCGACTAAGCCATCTGTAGCCCATGCAATTCACAATAATGCACAGTCACTTGGCATGAACTGCGAAGCATTTTCTCTCTGAGTTGTCCATGGCTCGACCCAGACGTGACCTGTGAGGGCGAGGCAACTCGGACAAACCAATATCGTCGGAGAATCTTCATCAAGAACTAGGATTTGGTTGAATATATTACCACGGCCGCAATATAAACATCTTGGCAGCTTCGGACGTTTTGTCGCCAGATGTCTAGACTTACCCAGAGGCATACACCAGATCGATGTTAGTGCCCTCAGGTGCCAACAAAAGGAGCACAACATCCCCGTGACACGGAAGAAATGACCGGCTATATTCAACACAGTTGCATCGCCATGGTCTCGGCAATCTAGACTCGACACCCTCCTGAACTAATGAGGCAAGTGCCGGGATCTCAATCCGTCTATAGGCCCCTCCGGATCAGGGGAACTCTCCCCACCAGCCCAGACTTGGGAAGACTTCTACATACTGCCAAACAGCAAACTCACGGCCATTAAAGCAAGCTATCGCGCGCTTGTTGCATACTCTTCAGAAAGAACTTTGATCCAGCCACGAAATCGTAAAGCCGCTACCCATCTAGTTCAACATGAAATCACTCACTCCAATCCTCGGCGCTCTTGCCACATTATGTAGCCTCACCTCGGCTCACTGTCAGTGAAACCAGTCTCCTCTCTTGTCAGCGCAACATATACTGATATGCTCTCCTAGACCGCTTCACAAGCTTGGTGGTGGGAGGCACCAACACCGGCGAGTACGTCAACGTCCGGAGAAACACAAACCACAACAGCCCTATCACCGATGTCTCGAGCAAGGATATTGTGTGCAATGCCGGCGGTCTCTCCTCTGGACCAGCCACCAAGATCGCTACTGTCGCGGCGGGATCCACCGTAAGTGACCGGCCCGAACACGGAGATTTAGGACTTTGAGCTGTCGTTGACAAGAAAACAGGTTGGCTTCGCCATGGACCAGTCCATTTACCACGACGGTCCCGTGATTGTGTGGCTGTCACCCGCAGGCTCCAGCAACGTCACGACGTACGACGGCAGCGGACCCTGGGCCAAGATCTGGGAGCTCGGCGCGGAGACGGGCAACGGACAGATCAAGTTTCCCGCCTCCAACCAGGCAGCCTTCAACTTTCAAATTCCATCATGCACGCGTACGTATTGTCCTCCTGTAGATTGCCTGTTGCAAGAAACGGAACTGACTTGGCGATATCAGCCCCTGGAGAGTATCTCCTCCGCATCGAACAGATTGGCCTGCACTCAGCCAGCGCCAAGGGCGGGGCCCAGTTCTACATCTCATGTGCCCAGATCAAAGTGACCGGCTCTGGAAGTGGTCAATTTTCTCCGACGGTCAGGTTTCCGTAAGTGTCCAGTGTGGATGGCTTGGAGTTCTGGTATCTGACAGGTGACAGGGGCGTGTACACTGGCAACGAGCCTGGAATCTTGATCAACATTTACTATCCCGTGGTGAGTCAGACCGAGAAATACTGCGAGCTCGGAACACTGACAAGGTTTTCCAGCCAACTAGCTACACTATCCCAGGAGGTCCGGTAGCCAAGTGTTAAAGTGCGTGTTGGTCGTGCAAGTAAGGTAGCGCTATGAGGCTTGCCCACGTTCTCATCTCGACAAGGTATTATCAGGTCACATAGTAGAGAAACCAAATGAATGGTCACAGATTTTGATTGTCTACACAGAGTCTGCATGCTTCGTGTTCATACATCTCGTGTCAGTGGCATTGCTGCCAGATGTCAGCCCTGACTCTACGCCCGGCTGGTATCACTTGTAGAGGTGAAGTAGAAAGAAAAGACCATACTCCACGGCTAAAAGTAACAACGCTCTTCCGTCCAACGCCGCAAACCCCAAAAGAAGACACCATCGTCCACAGGGGGCTCACCCAGACAAAGGGAATGACCGGATCCCGAAGAAAAACCATAAATCATAAAATCCTGATCATCTCAAGACGGTTACCGCATAGGCCCATCACTATCTGCGAAGCTGCGCCGATCCCGCACCCACTCACGGATAGGGGCTCCACAGTTGTTCGGGAGTGCCGGGATACTCCATATATGACTCGGTGGCTGGGCTCGAAGTCGCGATGGGGTTGGTGGTTCGGTAGGCGTTAAGCGCGGCCATGTCGAGAATCAGGTTGTTGGCGCCGTTCATGTTGTTCCAGTTTGTTGACGACTGCTCAGTCACCTGGCCAGCGCGGAGGCGGCAGCACTCATTGGCCAGCAGCCTGTAGGCGCAGCAAAGGGCGTCGTTCTTCTGGTGCATATCGTCGATCTGCTGCTGGAGCTCCTCCAAGCGTTGCTCCTTGCGCTTACGGTACGCGCGCTGGTTAGCCCGGTTTTGTGCGCGTCGTTTCTGGAGGTACAGTGTAAGTTGAATGTCTCACAATGACTGGACGATGTCAGGTTCGCTTACTGAAAGCACGGTCTCGCTGCAGTTCTTGTATCTGTTGGCGCGTCTGCTCTTCTGAGAGGCCTTGTCGAGGGAGCTTTCCGACGTTGATGAGTGGCTGCAGTCATCGTGGGAGTCGCCGGCCTTGTTGGTGTCGATGCTTGATGTGGGACTCGGCGGGCAAGACCATAGTGATGTCGGGGTGCAGTAGCCGTTCTCGTTCGTACCCTGCGGTTCAAACGTGAGCTTTATGAGTTTTCAACGAGCGGGTGACTGATGAACGAGGACTTACGATACGAGCTGCGAACTGAGAGGCAATGAGGTCATAGGCAGTGTTATTCGGGCCCATGGGCGGGAAGCCGGTGGCCATGGTATAGGGAGGAATCTCGGGCGATGTACTGTTCATTGCAGCGGTTGTATGATGAGCTTGCTGCTTTAATGGACAGTATGAGGTGAGTCAGGCAAGGATCAACAAGAGTCACGAAGACGATGACAGATTACAAGTCAAGAGTAGAGAGGAAACAACGATGAAGATGGATCCGTGGGATGGATAAGAAGGGGGCGTGGAGGTGGAGGGCATTAGCGGGAATTGAGAGGCGAGGGTGGGTGGACGGGAGGATTATATATCTGGTGGGACTGGAGAGAGCATCATGAAGTAGAGCAGAGCAAGATATCCGAGGGTAAGAAAGATGCGACGATGGAGCCCAGGGCAGGAGGCTATGAACGGAGCCAATGGGGGAGGGTGTTAATGTCAACGAGGCTCCCCATCTCATCTCAGGGCCGTTGCATCTTTGGGATTCGGTATTCGGTGCCGCGCCGGTCTACGGTATGGAACAGTGGGGCCTCCCCAGTGGGTGGACCGTCCGAGTGTGGGTGCGGCTGGGCCGTGTTGTGTTGTGTTGTGTTGTGTTCAGACTGAGTGTACATGTTGTGTGGATGGGCGTGGTTGGGTGTGTGCGTGTATGCAGGTATGTGAGTGTATTATCCATCTGATCCCGGGACGCCGGAGATCATCGCGTGGTCTGCAGAGGGTCGAGGCCGGCGATGGGCGGAGACGCCCCGGGAATACCTGGAAAGCGGGTCCCAGGCCCCGGTACGTATCCGCCCTCGCTTCTTCTGTCGGTGCCGCGACTCTGTTATTCTCGCGAACCTACCTAATTACTCGACAGACTGCCGCAACCTTTTCGTTGCTGCTGCGGCTTCTAGACTGTGTGCGGCTTAGCTTCAGAACAAGCCTGGCGCACCTTATTTTTCATTCTGTGGTGCGTATTTTCTGCAGCATGGCAGGGGGGAGCAGTAAAGGCACAGGGTGGTCTAGAGACCAGAGACATAATGCAGTTAACCTTAGGTACCCCCTTCCCTGCTAACCTAACAGAGGGTACGCCTTAGCCCTACTTATAAGTAGTATAATATTTATCTATAGAAAGAAGAGTATATTAATTTACTTATTACTACCCTATTTTAAGGGTATATTTAGTAGTTTCTATTTATTTATTACTTAATTTACTTAAAATAATCTTTTACTATATAACTTTATATACTAAATCTTAAAATAATCTAAAACTAATTATAGTTAATTCTACTTAAACTAAAAAAATAGTATTTAATCTTAAATTAATCTATTTAAATTAATATATTAATAATAAAGATAATAAATTTAAGTAGCTATTCTAATAAGTTATAAATATATATAATAACTCTAAAAATACTCCTTTACTTATTAATATTCTTAAAGAGGAGATCTAATAATTAGAAGCTATAAAGTAAGTTTATAACTTCCTAATTAAACCTTATAATTAATAAATAATTATATCTCTTAGATAAATAAATAAAGTATTAAAACTATATAATCTATAATTAATCTCTAATTTTATAAGTAACTTATTTAAGATTAATCTTCTATTTAACTATATTTACTATAGAAGATATTATATTTATTATTAATATCTTTATTTACCTAAATATATTTTCTAATAAGTATCTATATATAATTTTAATAAAAAGACTTATAAATATTAAAGTTAAGAAGCTTTAAAATAAAATAGGTTTATTTTAAATTACTTTATATTTAGTCTTTATATTAATCTAATAAGTTTAATTTTATTATAAGTTAAAGTAAATAGAAAATAATATATAATATATTTTTTTAAACGTCTAAAACTACTACTAAGTTATTTATTAATATATAAAATATACTACTTATAAATATCTTAACCTTAAGTTCTTAGAACTATATAGGATTATTCTTAAAATAATCTAAAAATAAATATAAGAAATATAAAAAAACGCCTAAATCCTCATACTATAATAATAAATAATTACTTAGGTATATATAACCTAAAACTCTTTTAAAACCTGAATAAAGTTAATATATTAAAATTAAAACCCTATATATTAAGTATAATAAGTTATAATATTATAAGTATATTTAATCCTTAATTACTCTAAAATAAATAATAACTTAAACTATTTAAAGTATAAGTTATTAACTATAATTTATTATATAATATATAAACTAATTAAAGATAAATTCTATAATATATACTATATCTTTAATCCTTTTTAAATTTAGTAGTTATATTATTATTATTTAATAAATTATTTAGAACCTAAATTATTATTATCTAAATAATAATTTAAGCTATATAGTTTAAGATATTACTTAATATAAAAAGCTAAAATATAATAAGTACTTTTAATCTTAAAGTAATTATAAAATACTCTCTAATAAATTAAAGATTAATTATAACTAAAAATAAAAATAAATAAAAAAGTACTTTTATAAAGTTAAGTTCTATTAATTTATCTTATATAATATTATAGAGTGTTTATATATACTTTTAATCTATAAGAAGCTTTATACTTACCTCTTACTACTAATAAGAAAGATCTTATTAATAATCTATTAAAAGCTTATATAGTTTATTAAGTCTATATATAATCTATATCTTACTCTTAATATATTTATAAATTATATTTAGTTTAAATAAAAATTAATCTTTACTAAATACCTATATAAATAGTTAATATTATTAAAATCTATATAATAAATTTAAAAAAAGTATATTACTTAAGATATACTTAAGCTTAAATAATTAGAATAAGATTATTATACTAATTAAGAGAGAAAACCTCCTCTACTACTTAATAAGCTCTTCTATACTTAGATTATAATACTTCTAAGAAATATTATATTATACTATAAGAAATAATTAAATAAATTATTTCTAAAAATATTCTTAATAAACCCTTAATATATTCTTAAAGTAATTATAAATTACTCTATATATTAATAAGCTTTAATACTTATAATACTTCTATTATAATATATCTAATTTATAGATAATAATTAGCTTTTAGTAAAGTTAAGCTAAATTTTAAAAAACTATTAAAACCTTCTAGCTTAATATAAACTATAAACACTTTTCTAAAAAGAATAAAAGAGAGATTATATTAAGCTACTATATATTAAACTTAAAGTAAAATAAGTTTATTCTTAATATAATCTTAAAATAATCTAAAACTAATAAAAGTATAATAAATATTCTACTTACTTATATTATAATAAACTCTAAAGACCTTAAAATATATTACTTTTTCTTTAAATACTTATTCTAAATATTAAAAAAGAGAGTCCTATATATCTACTTTAGCTAGTATTATATACTTTTTAAGCTTTAACCTAGCTAATATTATTATAAACTCCTTAAGATTACTATAAATATAAATATAAAACTTTTTTAAAGTATATTAGAATATTCCTTAATTATACTTAGATTATACCTTATATTAATAATAAATAAGCTTTAAAACCTATATATAATATAAAGTCTTATTACTTTATAAAAAAGAGAAGTAAGTTTATATAGAATATTTAGTTTAGTATTATAAAGTTTACTTTTAATATAATATCTAAAATACTTTTAGAACTATATATAGTAGAGTATTAAGGTTATTATTCTATATAATAATATCTCTTCTAACTTACTAGTTATATTAAGAATAGAATAATATAATAAATTAATTACTATATAAATAAGATTATATCTAAAATAAGCTCTATTTAATCTTAAATTACTTTTAACTTATTTTAATCTAAAGATTAAATATTAAGCTTAATATAAAAACTAGAAGTATATCTACTTAAATTTAAACTTAATTTAATTAAAGAATATAAAAATAAATTAGAATAAATTAGTATCTTATATAAATTATATTAAATCCCTCTACTACTTATTATATATATAGAGTAGCTAATAAAAGCTATTAGTTATAATATAAGAAAAGTAAATAATTATTAATATAGTTTAAGCTTAAAATAAATATAGTTTAATCTTAATCTAAATATAGTTTAAATATAATCTAAGTATAGTTTAAATAAAGTCTAAATATAGTTTAAATATAGTTTAAATTTAGTTTAAATATAAATTAAGTATAATTTATTCTTTACTTACTTTATAGATAATATATTTAATATTTAATCTTTAGTTCTTAGATTTAAGACCTCTATATATATAAAAAAAATAATATTTTTAAGTAGTATAAAATATCTTTTATATATTATTAAACCTTAGTTTATATATAAAAAGCTTAAAAACTTATTTACTAAAATATATATTATATTTAAACTTAGATTAAGCTTAAATTAATATCTAATTATTCTTAGAAAAAAAGAAATATTCTTAATACTCTAAAAGAGATAATATTTTCTAGTAATATTTTATACCTCCTTAATAAAACTTAAGCTTCTAGCTTTTAAGTTCTCTAATATTACTATTATTACTTCTAATAATCTTTATAAATAAATCCCTAGCTCTAATCCTATTAAGCTCTCTATTTATCTATCTAATAGTTAAATCTAATAATATTAAGTTATTAATCTTAGCTTTATTTAATAGTAAACCTTTAGTTTAACTAAGTTATTAATCTTTTCTATAAAGAAGAAGCTATATTTAATCTAAATATATTCTTAAATTACTCTAAACTTACTCTTTAATACTAATATATATCTTTAGTTCTTTATAATAGTAATCTATATATAATAGTTAGTAATAATAATAAAAAAGTAATATTTAATAGAATACTACTTAAACACTTTAAAACCTTAACTTAGTTATTCTTATTACTAAAGAGCTAATAAAACTCTAAGAGTTTATATAGTTATAAAAAGAGCTTTAAGAAATTAAAGTAGTATAGTTAAGGATATAATTAGATCTAAGATTAATCTAAGAATAATATTTATAAAAGCTCTTAAAGGATTAATTTATTCCTTATAAACTATACTAAAAAGTAATCTAAATATAAAGGTAGCTATTTAATACTAAAACTTTACTTTAGTTTTTTATTACTAAAGCTTAAATTAATTTAAGCTTACTCTTTACCTTTATCTTTAACTTCTTTTTTAACTATCTTATATAAGTTTTTAAAAAGATTAAAGTAAAACTAATAGAAGTTAGTATTTCTATAATAGCTAATTACTATTATTTTATAATAAGAAATTACTTTACTATTTATAGTAAGATAAATAACTTAAATAATATAATAGTTATCTTACTTTATAGGGAGGTATTTTATAGATAATTAGAAATTATTTAAAGTTTAATTAAAGAGTACTTATTATATTTAAACTTATAAATACCTTAATAATACTTCTTATTACTAAAAACTTATTACTTTATAATTATAAAATTAACTTAAAAATAAATTAGTAATAACCTTAAAAATTAATCTAAATATAAATATATCTTTTTATTATCCTTAAGGATAATAAAAACTTTAAGGATTATATTAAAGGTAGCTATATAATAGTTAAAATACTCTTTAAAATTTATCTTAGATTAACTAAAACTTTAGTAAACTTTTAAGCTAATATAAAAATTTATACTTTTTATATCCTTAATAAGAATAATAAGTCCTTTAGAGATATCTATAAAGTTATTATACTTATAATAATATCTTAATCTATAGAGGTTCTTACTAAAAATAAAGCTAAGCTTATACTAGCTAAAAATATAAATATTCTTAAGCTTAACTATATTAAAGCTAAGAAGATACTATAATTAATCTTAATTTACTCTTAGATTAATATAAATATTAATATACTTAATAAGTAGAGAGTTATTAAAAGAGAAGAGAGAATAATCTTAAAGTAATCCTTATATAAACTATAAAGATTATAGCTAAGGATAAATAATATAAAAAAGGAAAAGAGAGTTATATAATATTTAAGATCTATAGATTCTATTTTTATACTAATAGCCTTATTTTAAATAATTATATAATTAGTTTCTTTCTTTAAAAAAGCTTCCCCTCTCTCTATTTTTTCCTCTTTTTATCTCTCTTAATCTAACCTTAAGTATCCCTTAATCTTAGATTAATTTATACTTAAACTAAGCTTAAACTACACTTAAGCTAAACTTAAGTATTACTTTTATTATACCTAATTTATATTTAATTATTAATTAATCCTCTATTATTATTTATTATACTTTAACTTATTAACTACTATAATAGTAATACTTATAAGGAATATTATTAGTATTAAATATATCTACTAAATATACCTACTTTTAAAGTTAGTAATAAAGTAGTAATTATACTTCTTAGTAATATATTCTACTATATTATATTATAAACTAAGAAAAGAAAGATTATATATTTAGAAATAATAAAACTTAATTAATATTTAATCTATAATTACTCTCTATACTAACTATAATCTATAAAAATATTAAGATCTAAATAACTAGTAAAATTTAAATCTCTAGAAGTATATATTAAGAATATATAAACTCCTAATTAATAAGAATATTAATAACCTTAATATAAAATAATATATAAAAGCTTAAAGTATAATCTAAGAGTAATTATTAAATATTTTACTCTTAACTTAATATAATTAGAGATTTAAGCTAAGATTTAAAAGTAATACTTTAATTTATAGAAAGCTTATAAGCTATAATATATTATAAAAGCCCTAATTAATTAAGGTATATTCTAAGATTAATCTTAAAATAAGTATAGTTAAACTATATATCTAAATCATAATTAACTATAATATTATATATTAATAAAATAGCTAAGATCTTAATATAACCCTTTATTAAATTCTTAATATAAGCTATAATTAAACCTAAAAAGAATATAGCTACTATTAAAGTTATACTATAAAGTTAAGAATACTCTAAAATTAACCTATAGAGAAGATAATTCTAATAATAAATCTACTACTATATCTATTAGTATAGTAACTATCCTAAATAGTAGCTTTAGCTTAAAAGCTCTAAAAACTATATTAAGAGATTTAAAATCTATATTAAGTAATATAGAGAATAATCTTAATTTATAATATAAATCCTTAAGTCTAAAAAGAGGTTAAAGTACTCTAAAATTAATCCTAAATAAGAGGTAATCTATAAATAAAACTACTTCTAAATTTTTAAAAATTATTTATAGATCTCTCTCTAAATAAAGTAGCTTATATCTCTTTCTAAAAAAAGAGTTAAAAAGCTTAAGTTCTAAAGATAATAAGAAACTAAGCTTATTATAAAATAAAAATACTTTAAAATTACTCTAAGAAGAGGTAAAGAATAAACTTTAATATAAAAGTATTTTACTTCTCTTAGTAGTTCTAATAACTATTCTATAAAAAAATACTCCTACTTACTTTAAGTAAGCTGAGATAAAAGTAATAGTAAACCTTAGCTTAATTTATAGTAAGATTTATAGATTAAATAAAAGTATATATATACTTTTAAAGGGATTATTCTAAGATTAATTACTAATTAATTATAATATATCTACTTTAATAGCAAAATAATAGATATTTAGTTTAAATTAAGTTTATTAAATAAGTTATTTATAATATAGAATAATTAATTAGTTAGTTTAAGTTTTAATTAATCTAAGATTATTTTATATTTAAGTTTTTAAAATATTATATTATTAATAATATTTATTATAAATATATAAATATAATATTTATATATATTTTATAATAAAAAAGAATATTATAATAAATAATTATAAATAATAATAATATTATATTAAAGAATATTAATTATAGATTTAAACTAAATATTAATTTATTTTATTAAGTTAAATTAGATTTATTAAGTATTATTTTTATTATATAAAAGTAACTTATTTTATATAATATTAATAAAACTTTCTTAAGTTTTATAAAAATAAAAAAAAATAATTTATATTTTTTTTAATTAATTTTATATTATAAAACTTAAAGTTTTAATATATTATATTAATTTTTAATATTAGATTATATATTTTTAAAAAATATTTTATAAAAAATAAATATAATATATAATTAAATAAATAATATAAATATTTAAGATTATAATTTTATAAACTAAAAACTATTAATATTTAATTATATATATAAGTTTTATAATATAATAATTTTATATATATAATAAGTTTTTAATTAATTAAAAAAAGTTTTTATAATTAAATTTAAATTAATATTTATATAATTAAATAATATATAAATTTATTAAATATATATTTTTATATTATATAGATTTATTAATAATAATAATATAAACAATAATAATAATAATAATAATAATATAAATAATAATAATAATTATAAATTATTATTTTATAAAGTTTATTTCTAATTAATTTATTTTTTATAATAATAATTTTATTATAAATAACGATATTATTATAATTAATAATATTTTTAAATATTTATATAATATAATTAATAATAATAATAATAATAATAATAATAATAATAATAATAATAATAATAATAATAATAATAATAATAATAATAATAATAATAATAATAATAATAATAATAATAATAATAATAATAATAATAATAATAATAATAATAATAATAATAATAATAATAATAATAATAATAATAATAATAATTAAAGATAATAAATATTAATAATAATAATAAATAATAATATTAATTAGAAAATATAAAATAATAATATTAATATTAAATACTTAAAATAAATAAAATTAATAATAATAATATTTCTTTATATTTCTTAAAATTAAGTTTTTATATTATTTTAATATATTTTTTTAATTTATTTTATATTAAATAATTTAAAATTTTTAATATTTTATATTAATATTTAATATTAAATTATATATTATTAAAAAGTATTTTATAAAAAGAAAGTTTAAATTATAAATATAATATATAATTAAGTAAATAATATATATATAATATTATATAATAATTAAATAAAAATTATTAATTTTTTATTATATATATAAATCTTTTAAAAGAAAAGTTTATTTTTTATAATAAATCTTTAATTAATTAAAAAAAAAAGTTTTTATAATTAAAATTAAATTAATAATTATATATTTAAATAATATATATATTTATTAAATATATATTATTATATTATATAAAGTTATTTTTAATATATATAAAATAAATAATAATATTTTAATTAATAATAATAAAATTATTAAAATTAATTTTATAAATAATATTAGCAGTCTAGTTAACCTATATAAGTAGGTATTATAGTTTACTCTATACTTGTTTTTATAGTATTAAAACCTAATAGCAGCACTTTAACCTATACTTAATCTTAATAAAGCAAATAAATAATAATATTTTAATTAATAATAATAAAATTATTAAAATTAATTTTATAAATAATATTTTTTATATATTATTAATTATTATATTAAAAAAACTTTTTAATTTAAAATAAATTTTATTTTTTTTATATAAAAATAATTAAATTTAAATTATATAGTTAAAAATAATTTAAATAAAAAATATAAAAACTTAAGAAATTAAATAAAACTAAAATAATATTTATTTATTAAATAATAAATAAATATATATTATAAAATTAAAAAAAATAAAAATTAATAATATTTATAAATATAAAATAAAATAAATTATTTAAAGGTTTAATTAATATATAAATATTAAACATTTAAAAACTTTTTTTTTATTTATAAACTTAAAAATTATAAATTTATAGTTATATTTATTATAAAAAAATTATAAATTTAATAATATATTAATTATATTAAGTTTATTATTATTAATATTATTATATAATAATTAAAAAAACTTTTAGTTATTAATTATAATTTTTATACTGAGAGCTAGTAGTTAGAAGAGACTAAAGAGTTTATAAAAAGGTATATATTACTTAAGAGGAAGTTATCTTCTTAAGCATCCTTAAATTATAAGCTTATAAGGCTTATATTAGTTATATAACTTACTCCCTTAATAAAGCTTATTAAGAGAGCTATATAAAATAAAAGATATTAAGTTTATAGTTACAACACAGCCCCCCCATAAAAAAACTATAGCAAAATTTACCCTATACGTAGGCATAATTCTAGAAACACTATATAAGCACCTTAACCTATACCTTCTATTAATTAAGGAAAATAGTATAGAAACCCTATATATTCCTACTAGTAAGTAAACCTTCTAAATATCACTATATAAAGTTAAATATATACCTTAGCTAAATAGACTAATAGAATAACAATAGTACTAGCTGCATAGCATAAGGCTAGCAGCACTATATATAGTAAGGCTAATTATATTAAGGCTAAAAAGGTTACTAAGGCTCTTATAGCCTAATAACACTACTATAAGAGAGATAACTCCTTAACTAAAGAGGTTATAACGCTACTAAATAGAGATAACTCCTTAACTAAAGAAGTTATTATAAGAGATTCTCACAGCTAGAAGCATAAAAAGCTCTATACGCAAAGCTTATACCCTTCCCTCTTCCTCTTCCTTACTTTATAACCTATAATAAATCCTTTATAATATCCGCACTATATAAGAAATACAAAAATACTAACCTCATACTAAGCACACCCTTCTTTAAGAAAACAGCTAGGACTATTACTATATAGTATAATATCTATACGCTAGATAAAGCCCTTAAGTTTAATAAGTACTTTAACTCTAATTAGAAGTAGTTTATTATAATAATATTAAATAAAGCCTTTAAGAATACCTCTAAAAAGAACCCTCTCTATACTATAATTAAAGTAATAAACACCCCTAATAGCCTTAAAGTAGAGGCTATATATATCTCTAGCTATCCTAAGGAGTAAGCCTTCTTCGCATAAACCCTCTATAATACTAAGATAGACGTAGCCTAAGCTTAAGCATAAGCCTAATAGAGATTAGTAAATACGCTTTATACTAAACAGAGAGAGCGTTACTAATAATAGCATAGCTACTTCTAGGCTTATTAGCTTAGTATACCACTTTATTTATAGATAACATAAGGTATACTAAAGGCGTTAGCTAGCCTAATTAAATAAGAAGATAATAATAGTAATAACTTACTTCTAAAGAAGCCACTATAGCAGATAGTAAAGCAGTAATAAGGATAGTATTAGCAGTATAAGTAATATATAAGAGAGAGGATAGGTTAATAGTTTAGTAGTCTGTAGTAATTAAATAATTAAGTAATTATAAACTATATTATTACTAAAGTAAAGTTAAAGATAGTGAAGTTATTTAGTATAATATGCATATATAAGTGCAGCTAAAATTAAGAGAGGTAGTTAGAGACTTAAGAGGTTATTAGGGATTATATAACTAAAGGCTGTATATATTATTAAGAGGCGCAGAGTTAGGAGGTCTATCACTCTAAGTAGGTAAAAATCATAATGAACAGCTAGAGGCTAAAAAGTAGAAGATATATTATAAGATAAATTATTATATACCTCCTTAGCTATAAGAATAGCTAAAAGTACTTTATATATATATAAAAACGTTTATAAACTAAAAATATTATATAAAGACTAATTATATATATAAAATTAGAAACCTCCTCTTAAGAAAGAATAGCTTAGAAGCTTACTCCTTATAGTGTTATTAAAAAGACCTTAATAAGTATCCTTAACTTATAATATATTTAGTTAGCTTTATAAATATATAAAATATACTAATTTATATACCTTATACTTATAAATAAAGGTAGTTAACTAACTAAAAAGTAAATAAAGTAGAAGATTTTTCTTAAAGTATATATAAAATTTTTCCTTCCTTTATATAACTTTTTATATTCTTATAAGATCTTACTTTCTATTTATAACACTATAATAACTTTTCTTAAGGATTATATATCCTCTTTAAATCTACTTAAAAGTTATTTCCTATTTTATAAACTATTACTATTATATTATTTTATAATACTATATATATATACTATCTTTAGATATAAGCTAAATAAGCTATAATAATAAGAGAGTAAGCTACTTAAGCTATTAGTAATACTTATAAGTTGCTTAATAAGCTTAATAAGTACTCTATTTTTCTTTTTTATTATTATTACTAATAAACCTCTTTATAGCTCTTAATATTTATAATAAGGCTTATAAGGATTTACTTTAAGAGGTTTATACTTATAACTATCCTTATAAGTACCTTCTTAAAACTATTTTTAATAATCCTATTAATAGTTATACTTATATTACTAATAAGCTTACTTATTAAGAGCTTACTAATAAGAATCCTACTCTTAAGAATCCTACTTTTAAAAAGCTAGCTTTTAAGAAGCTTATTCTTAAAAGTCTTACTCTTAAGGAGCTTTTAACTAAGGATCTTATTCCTAAAGCTATTCCTATTATTAATAGTAAGCTTAACTTTAATTAAATCTCTTATAAGGACTTATAAACTATTTTAGATCTTTAGCGTTATAAAGGTTTAGGTATTAGCTTCCTCCCCTCTTATAAGTATAAATATATTTTAAAATACCTCCTTTTTAATAAGGATAAAGTAGTTATTCTTTATAAAGATAATATTATTAAAAAGGAGCTTAAGTTTATAAAAAATATATTTTTCTTTTTCTTTTTATAAAATTATTTATTAATTTATCTCTAGAATTAGCTTTATATACTTTTTCTAAACTTTAAAATTACTAAGATAATAATAGTAATATACCTCTTTTATCTTAGAAGTAGAAAGATAGGTTTAATTTTCCTCTTTTATATATTTATAAGCTAATTATTCTTAAGTATTATACTTACTTAAGAGGGAAAAGATAGCTATAACTATAAGATTAATAAACTAAATAAAATAAAATACTTTAAGTATATTATAAGTAATAGTTATAATAATAATTATATATATTATTATTATTCTTTAAATTTTAGTTATTATAACTTATATCTTAAGAGCTATTATAATAAATATATAATTATCCCTCTTAAAATTACTATAAAAGCTAATAAGCTAAATATTATTATTTATAAGATAAAGGTTACTTATATTACTATTAAGGTTAAAAAAGCTTAAAGTATAAGTTTTTATTTTATAAGTTTTTTATTTTATTTATAAATATATAATATCTTTCTAAAGCTTATAATACTTAGAAACCTATATAGAATAAGTATAAAGATAGCTATCCTACTTCTTAGTATTATAAAACTCTTAAGGTTTATAATTAGCTTATTATTTAAGAGATAGCTATTATTTAGAAGTATTATAAAGCTATTAAAGAGGAAAAGAAGAAAACTCTTTAAATAAAGAAAACTTAAAAGAAGCTTATTTCTTATAAGAATACTTATTCTTAAAAACCTTAAAATCCTACTCTATTTAAGATTAAATAAAAGCTCTTAAGTAAGGTATTTTCTAAGTTATTTACTTTTTTAGCTCTTTATTATATTACTCTTCTTTTTATAGCTATTCTTTATACTATTTAGTTTTATAAGTATTATAGTTCTTAGCTAAGTTAAATCTACTAAATTAATTCTTTTAAAGATAATAATATTACTCTTAAGTTACTATCTTAAGTTTATTAATAAACTTATAAGAATAAGTATATTTTAAAGAGTAATAATTATTTTATAAGTATTTCTCTAGCTATTACTTTAATTTAGTAAGTTATTTCTACTAAGTATCCTTAAGAGTAGTTTATTTCTTATAAGTTTATTATTAAGAAGTTTTATATTAATTTATCTAATATAACTTTCTCTACTACTCTTTAAGAGATCTATACTTCTTATAAGTTTATTTATACTCTAATCTCTATTATTACTAATAATCTTCTTCTTAAATTATACTTTTTAACTTTAGCTATTTTATAATTTAAAACTATTTTATTTATTTCTTAAAGTAGAGATTTTATTATTTCTATTTAAAGTATTACTTTAGCTTATATTTACTTAAAAGAAGTAGTTTATTACTAATCTATTTATATACTATAATCTATTTTTAATTATTATAATTATTCTAAGAGAGACTTCTTAGATATTTATAATAAAATTAAGATATTATTAAGAAATAATAAGATTTCTATTTATAAATAAGCTATTATAGTTAAAAACTTAGAGAATTTCTTTAATATTAGATAGTTCTCTAATATAGATCTTTTTTATACTATTTATAAGCTTAATAACTTATATTAAGCTCTTAAATATACTAATCTTTATAATAGTTTTAGTGTTTAATAGATAACTTATTTAGCTTAAAGTTCTATAAGGTTTTTAGTTTTATAAGAGATTTTTTAGGTTTTATAGGTAGTTTTCCTTTAAGTTTTATATATAATAAGAGAAACCTTATTTTACTTTATAATCCTTATAAGTATATTATAATTATATATATTATATCTATAAAATTTAAAAGTAAGTAAAAATATTTAAACTTTACTTATAAGAGATTTTTTATAAATCTATCTATAAGTATCTTATTTATTAATATATAAGTTATTTAGAAGCTTCCTTTTTAATACTCCTATTTTAACTATATATTATAGATATTAATATACTTTAAGTAAATACTTATTCTCTCTCTATCGCTTATAATAAGTCTAATTATTTATTAGTTATTATAGTAAATATTTTATATATTACTTAGCTTAAGTTTAATATCTTTAAATAGTTTTTAGAAAGCTACTATTTTTTTTACTATCTCTATTAAACTTAGAAGTTCTACTTTAGTAATTAATATTATAACTATTATTTATCTAATTATTTTCTATTAAATTAGTC
Source organism: Colletotrichum siamense (assembly GCF_013390195.1). Taxonomy (NCBI): domain Eukaryota; kingdom Fungi; phylum Ascomycota; class Sordariomycetes; order Glomerellales; family Glomerellaceae; genus Colletotrichum; species Colletotrichum siamense. The sequence continues at coordinate 206,143 of NW_023501022.1, forward strand.
CCCTAAATAGTATTATAAAGTATCTTTATAAGGATTAATATATTACTTTATTATCTATAAATAAAGTATCTATAGCTATAAATAATATCTAGATATTTATAAATTTACTCTCTAAGATACTAAAGTAAATTATAAAATATTAAGTCCTATATAAGTACTATATAGTATATCTTATAGTAACTAAATACTCTTAAGATAGATTTATAAGGAATTAGGATAAAAGTACTACTATAAATATAATATTTACTTTTATAAGTATAGCTATATAGAGTATTAATCTAATTATTTCTTAAAAAGTCTTAACTTTTTATAGTATTACTTATCCTTTATTTTTTTTAAGTTCTACTTAAAGTAGAGAGGTTAATAAGTAAATAATATCTTATAAGTTAAACTTCTAGATAACCTTCTTAATATATAAGTTATAAACTAAAAAGATCTTTTAAGCTTTTTAATCCTTTATAACTTTTACTCCTAAATACTATTTAATATTTCCTTATTCCTTAATCTTATACTCTTTCTTAATCTTATTAATAACTTTATAAGTTTTATTTTTATTATCTTTATAAAATAGGATAAGAAAATTATTAATATAAAATATAACTATAACTTTTTAGTTAAGGTTTTAGAAGAAGTAAAGGTCCTCTTTTAAACCTTATAAACTAAGTTTCTTAAGGATAAAGCTGAATTTTTTATATTATAAGAGTAATATATCTTAAAACTTATATAAAGCTCTATCTAGCTTAATAATATATCTAGTAGGGGAATCTAAGTATTTTATAAGTTCTTTAATACTTTAAGGTATCTTATAAGTAATTAGATCTCCTCCTTTTAGCATTTTTATATTTAAAAATATATTAATAATATTATATTAATATATTTTATAGTTAAATTATATAGTAATTACTATTATAACTTAAAAAATTTAAGAGGTAAGTATTATAGTATAAATACTCTTAAGATCTCTTAGTTAGAAGTTCCTTTTTATAATAATCTAAGCTTTTATATTTATAAGATATCTATCTATATTTAGCTTATAAGTAAAAACCTATTTTAAAAAGAGGGGTTTTAAATATACTTTTAAGTAGTCTAAAATCCTCTATATCCTAAAGTTAATAATCTTTTTAAACTCTTTATAATATATAATAATAAATAACTTCTAAAACTATTTAGAAAGTTTCTTAATCTCTTTTTAAATCCTTAGGAGTAGTAATAACTAAGTATAGTATATCTTATTAGATTATAATAGGAGATTAAGAGGAAGCTTTAAGACTAATCCTTTATAAATATTATTTCTTAGGGGTTTAGTTAATTTAGCTTTTACTATCTTATAAAATATATAATAAAGTCCTTTATTTTCTTTAATAGCTTTCTATTTTTCTAATATAAAGGATATAAAAAAGTTATTCTATTCTTATTTATTAGATATTAAGTCTATCTTCTATATTAATAATATTATTAATATAAGTTATAAAAACACCTTTAGGTTTACTTTAGAAACTACCTCCCTTATAAAAATAAGTCTAAGTATAAATCTTCTTTATATATAAGCGCTTTTTCCTTAGTTTAGAGGTTCTTTTTTATATATTTTTAGAGTTAAGCTAATCCTTAAGAAGAAGTAAATTCTTATAAGAGCTATTTATATCTATTAATCTAAAGTTTCCTATATCTTTTAATAGAAACTTTATTCTACTAGTTAATTTTAGATTCTTTTAAAATTTTAAAATATTAGTAGTAATATTACTTTTAAAACCTCTATTACTTAAAAGCTTTAGAGTTTATCTAAGAAAGTTACTTCTAAATATCTAACTAATAAGTTCTAAAAACTACTTAGGAGTAAAAAGACTATATTAAGCTATCTTAAATATAATTTTCTTATTTTCTATACTTTATAGTAATTATTATACTATAATTCCTTTATTAATTATAAGATTATTCTTATTTAGAATATTAAAACTTATAAGTATATTAGAAGCTAAAAGTAATTCTTCTATCTCCTTAACTATAACTTTTATAACTATTAGTTTTAATTCTTCTTTAGTATCTTTCTTTAAGAAGAACTTACTTTTATTAAAAGTAATATTTTATAAAATAATTACTCTTTTAAATATTAAAATCTAAATTCTATAGAAATTATATATATTAAATATATATTTTATAAGATATCTAATATAGCTATATAAGATTACTTTAAACTCTCTTCTCTCTATATCTCTCTCTCTTTCTCTCTTAAAAATATATACTTTATAACTATAAGTATATATTCCTCCTTAGTAAAGTTAAGTTTTAAGGTTTTATAGTATATTATAAGCTAATACTTATATATTAAGATATCCCTTAAACTATTCCTCTTTAACCTTATTAAGAGACTTCTAATTTATTAATATATAAGAACTTATATTATATAAGAAGATACCTATAAGTATTAATTTATTTTATAGCTTAAATAGAAGTCCTATTAAATTTAATATCTATATACTTTATATAATTACTTTTTTTCCTATTTTCTCTCTCTTACTAACTAGTTCTTTTATATAAAGAGGGAGAAGCTTAATATTAATACTATTCTCTTAAACTTATTATTAATATTTAGTTATTCCTTAGATTATAATAATAGATTTATTAATATTTTATCTTATCTTATATATAAGGAGTCCTTTCTATCTAAAAACTTAGTTCTTAAAGGTTTATAGTATTTAGAAGACTTTATAATAAGTTTTATTTCTAAGGTAGAACCTAAATAGCTTTCCTATATATTTATCCTTAATTATAAAAAGCTATAAAGCTCTTAAGTAAGCTTCTAAGTAGTTAAATAGATCTTAAGAAATATACTAATAAAGATATCTATTTTTAGATTTAAATAGTCTTTATAAAATAACTTATTATAAATAAGCTATAGAATAATTTTTATATTTTAGATAAGTTAGCTTCTTAATCCTCACTTCTTAAACGTTTTAAACTAAATACTTAAAAGCTTTCTATTTAAGGTATTTAGCTTATAAGTACTAAAAATAAGTATTATCTTTCCTTATAAACTTAAGGTTATAAGAAAGTTACTCTTAAGAAATTATAGCTACTAATTAAGTAGTATTTATAACTCCTATATAGCTTATATTAAGATAAATTTATAATAAAAATAAAGTAGAGTAATTAGAAATAAGTTTATATTTAAAAAATAAGATATTATTAATATATATAAATATCTAAAGCAAAGTTCTAGCCTCTTTATAGTAGATCTTATTAGTATATCTATTTAACTAAATATTAGTATTCTTAAGAGAGGATTTTAAGATAATATTAATTTTAAAACCTTTAATATAGAAAATATTCTTAAGAGTAAAGTTCTTTATTTATTCTCTACTAAGCTTATAAAAAGCTTTATAAAAAACTCTTATACTTACTCTATAAACTATTAGAACTTAATTTCTTATAATAACTCTTTTAAGTCTCTTAAGTAACTTATAATTTTATAAGTAGCTTATATTATTAATAATATAGTTTAAAACTATAATATTATAAACTATAGAGAGCTATAGAGAACTATTATTTTCTCTACTTATATTAAAAATAGATCTAAATCCTTCCCTAAATATCTTAGGAGTAATTAAGTCTATATATAGTAATATAACTATAATAATAACTAAATTATTAAAATAAGATATACTTTTAGTTATATATCTTTTCGCTCTTATAATATCTTTTAGCTTAAGCTATCTCTTACTTATAAAGTTATTATAAATTAATTTCTACTTTTTTAAGAGCACTTTAATCTTAATATTATTTTAGATCTTTATAGTAACTCTTAAAGCTAACTAATAAGTTATCTTACTAATTAATATAAGTTTAATTCTTATATAATCTTTAGGAAACTAAATATATTATAAGGATTATTTTTTACTAATAAATTCTTAGTATAAATATTCTTTAACTTCTTTAGGAGTATCTCTAAACTTCTAAGACTTCTTATCTTTAAACTTTAGTCCTCTAGATTTAGATCTTCTTAAAGTTAAGCTTAATAATTATAAATTATTAGATCTACTACTAATTATTATAAATACCTTATTAATCTTAAGTTTCTTCTAATAAGAGTTTAATTAAATAATTTTAATAAGGACTTTATTATAATCCTCTAGTTTAGGAAAAAGTTAGGATAATTTCTTATAAGTAATAAGATCTTAGATTATTTATTATACTTAATTAGGAGTAATTTAAACTTTAATAGCTTATAAGAAGTATTTAACTATAAAAGCTTCTTAGATATTTAGAATCCTATAAGTTAATACTTAATAGTAGTAATTAATCTATTAGTTATAGAAGTCTCTTAAGCTAATATTTAAATAGGTAGCTTTATAAAGGATATTAAGATAGTTCTCTCTTACTATAGTTTAAATAGCTAAATTACTCCTTATAAGCTTACCTTTAAGTAATCTAATTATTATTTAAAGAGAAAATAATCTATTATTTTTATTATTTAAAGTAGTTTAGTTTATAAGTCTTTATAAATATATAAATACTAAAATAAGATCTATATTATTACTTAACTTAAAAATATCTAAAGTATATAATTTAAGTAGAAGTAATACTTTATATCCTAAAATAAGTTTAAATAAAGTGTAATTTTTATTAAGCTTATTTAAAATCTAAAGCTTAATAATATTTATAAGCTTTTTATTAATACTTATAAGAAGTTAGTTCTAAATATATCTTAGAAGCTAATCCTTAGTTTTCTAGTTATTTTAAGTATTAGTTTCTAAAATAAACTATTACTTAATAAATATTCTATATCTAACTTAAAAGAGGGGATCTTTAATTATAATAAGTAATAGCTTAGTTAGCTTAAGAGGAAGTTAAGAATATATAGGTATAAGAGAATATAGAAGTATAAGAGAATATAGAAGTATAGAAGCTTATATAAGTATAAGAGTAATAAGGACTTATAAGACTTCTTCCTTATTAACCTCTTATTATTATTAAGAATTAGCTATTTTTACCTATTTTTCCTCTTAAGTTTTATTTACTTCCTATTTCTTAAGATCTTTATTATAAATATCCTATTTCTCTTTATTAAGCTAAGTAATATAATCCTTAAGAGAAGGAATATTTACTCTATTAATATTTCTAAAAATAAGTATATTAAGCTTATTAAGATTAACTAAGTTTTAGATACTATATATAATATATATAATTTTAAAATAGTTAAATTAGACTAATTAGTCCTTATAAGTCCTTAACTTAACTTAGTTATTTTTAAAGTAAAAGTCTATTTTAGAAGCTTTTTTAGATAAATAAGATATTTTATAAAGTATAATAAGTAGTTATATATAAGTAAAAATATAGAAAGAGAAGAAAAAGTTTTATTTACTCTATAAAATATTCTAATAGTAATAAAAAGGTAAAATTAAAATTCTAATAAGCTAAGCTTATAACTATTAAGAGCTAATAGTTAGAAGAGACTAAAAAGTTTATAAAAAAGTATATATTACTTAGGAGGAAGTTATCCTCTTAAGTATCCTTAAATTATAAACTTATAAGGCCTATACTAATTATATAACCTACTCCTTTAGTGAAGCTCACTAAGGGGGCTATATAAAGTAGAAGATATATTACGAGATAAATCATTATATTTTATTTATTTAAAATAATAAATCTCTTAATTTTAATTATTTATATATATATATATATAAATTTATTATTTTTAATTTTATTTTTATAATAATATAATTTATAATTATATAAATATTTAATTATTAATTATTAAATTATTAATTTATTTTTTATATATTATTTATATTATTAATATTATTATTATTATTATATTATTAAATTATTATTATTATTAATAAATAATATCTTATATATTAGCTATTTAATATATTATTAACTTAAATAATTTAAATATTTTTTTTATTTAATTAAATTTATTAATACTTTTAATATATATTATTTTATTTATAAATTAAATAACATAGTAAATTAATAAATTTAATAATAATTATATTATAATTAATAATAATCTTTTTATTTAATATAAAATATATTTATTAATTTTTATTAAATCTATATTTAAATTTAAATTATATTTATATTAATATTATAAAAAATCTATTTAAAAAAAAGTTATTTTTTAAAATAATTAAAAATATATATAATTTTTATATTAAAATTATTAAGTTTTATTATTTTTATAATAATTTAATAAATAAAGTTTTTTAAAATAATATTATTAAGATTTTTATTTAATATAACTTTAATAAAATATTTTTAATTAAAAATAAAATATATATTAAATTTAAGAATTTTATTTAATATATAAATATTATTTTATATAGTAATATTTTAAATTATATTTTTAAAATAAAATATATTTTATATAAATTATTTTAAATTTTATTATAAATTATAAAAAGAAATATATAAAGTTTTATAGCCTTTAGCTATTCACTATAATTTTTACCTGCTTAGAGCAATAGACCTCTTAACTCTATACCTCCTAATAATATATACAGCCTTTAGTTATATAATCCCTAATAACCTCCTAAGTCTCTAACTACCTCTCCTAATCTTAGCTACACTTATATATATATATAACTTCACTATCTTTAACTTCACTTTAGTAACAATATAGTTTATAATTACTTAATTACTTAATTACTAACTACTAAACTATTAACCTATCCTCTCTCTCACATATTACTTACACTACTATTAAACACTATCCCTATTACTACTTTACTATCTACTATAGTAGCTTCTTTAGAAGTAAGTTATTACTATTATTATAGTCTTCTTATTTAATTAGGCTAGCTAACGCCTTTAAAGTAACTATACTATTATTAGTAACGCTCTCTCTATTTAGTATAAAGTATACTTACTAATATTTAAGCTCTATTAAGCTTATACTTAGGCTTAAGCTATATTTACTTTAGTATTATAGAGGGTTTATATAAAGAAAGCTTACTTTTTAGGATAACTAGAGATATATATAGCCTCTACTTTAAGGCTATTAGAAGTATTTATTACCTTAATTATAATATAGAGAGGGTCCCTTTTAGAAGTATTCTTAAGAGCTTTATTTAATACTATTATAATAAACTACTCCTAATTAGAGTTAGAGTATTTACTAAACTTAAAAGCTTTATTTAGTATATAGATATTATACTATATAGCAATAGTCTTAGCTATCTTCTTAAAGAAAGGTATACTTAGTATAAAGTTAGTATTCTTATATTTCTTATATAGTATAGATATTATAAAGATATTTTAAGATCTATTATAAGTTAGTGAGGAAGAAGAAGAGGGAAAGGTATAAGCTTTATATATAGTAGAGCTTTTTATACTTCTAGCTATAAGAACCTCTTATAATAACTTCTTTAGTTAAGGAGTTATCTCTATTTAGTAGTATTTATAGATAACCTCTTTAGTTAAGGAGTTATCTCTCTTATAGTAGTGTTTATAGTATCTTACTAGAAGGTTTAGTGAAGCTATCGCTAAGCTATAAAAGCCTTAGTAACCCTTTTAGCCTTAATATAATTAGCCCTGCTATATATAGTGCTACTAGCCCTACGCTATGTAGCTAGTGCTATTACTATTCTATTAGTCTATTTAGTTAGAGCGTGCGTTTAACTTTATGTAAAGGTTTGCTTATTAGTAGGAATATATAAGGTTTCTATACTATTTTCCTTAATTAGTAGAAGGTATAGGTTAAGGTGCCTATATAGTGTTTCTAAAATTATGTCTATATATAGGGTGAATTTTGCTATAGTCTTTTTATAGGGAGGCTATGTTATAACTATAAACTTAATATAAAGTTTTATATATATTTATATAGTATAATAATATAAATTTAGTAAACTTATATATTACTTAAATATATAAATATTAATTTAATTTTAACTATAAGAACTTCTTTTTTTTCTCTTTTAATTAGTTAAAAACTTATTATATATATAAATCTTTCTCTTAAAAAACTTATATATATAATAAAATACTAATAGCTTTTAGTTAATAAGATTATAATATTAAGAATATATTATCTACTTTATTATATATTATATTTATAGCTTAAGTTTTCTTTTTATAAATAATTTCTTAATAATATATAGCTTAATATTAAATATTAATATAAAGTATTAAAACTTTAAACTTTTTAATATAAAGTTAATAAAAAAAGTATATTTTTAATTTATTTAATAAAATTTTATATATAATATAACTTTTTATATTTTTAGCTATAAAAACCTCTTATAATAATTTTTTTAATTAAAAAGTTATTTTTATTTAATAATATTTATAATATTTTATTAAAAAGTTTAGTAAAATTATTATTAAATTATAAATATTTTAATAACTTTTTTTAGTTTTATTATAATTAATTTTATTATATATAATATTATTAACTTTATATTATATAATTAATATTATTATTATTTTATTAATTTATCTAACTAAAATATATATTTAATTTTATATATTTATTTATTTATTAATAAAAATATATAAAGTTTTTATATTATTATTTTTAATTAATATAAAATATAAATTAAATTACTTATATAATATTTCTAAAATTATATTTATATATAAAATAAATTTTATTATAGTTTATTTATAAAAAAACTATATTATAACTATAAACTTAATATAATAATTAAATATTATATATAATAATATAATATTATTTATTATTATAATATATTAAATTAAATTTATAATTATAAATATTTAATTTTTAAATATAAACTATTAATTATTAACTATAAAATATTAAATATTAATTATAAAATATTATATATAAGTTAATATATAAACTCTTATATAAGATTAATTATAACTTAATCCTCTTTATTTAATTACTTATTTTTACTTATTACTTATCTAATAAGAGTATCTTATATTAAGCTAATTATATAATACTATATAAACCTATAAAACTAAGCTTAATTCTAACCTCTTCTATACTTAAACTATACTTAAACCTCTCCCTTTCTTTATTTATATTATACTTAATCCCTACCCCTTCTATATTTAGTTTTAAATTAATCCTACCCTTTTTAGGATTAATCTTTACTTTTAAATATACTTTTATCCTCTTATATTCTTTTTTTATATTACTTTTAATTAAATTTAGATTAATCCTCCTCTTTATATTAACCTCTATAATATTAAGCTTCTAAACTACTATTAATATTAGTTATACCTTTTTAATTCTTATTAGCAGTCTAGTTAACCTATATAAGTAGGTATTATAGTTCACTTTATACTTTTTTTTATAGTACTAAAACCTAATAGCAATACTTTAACTTATACTTAATCTTAATAAAGTAAATAAATAAATCTTAATATAACTAGTTATTAACGCTTAGCTTAATATATCCCTAGTAGAAAAGCATAAGTAGGTAAGTAGCAGAGCAGCAAAATATACTAGTAAGAGCGTTATTTATAACGCTATTATTTATAAACGCATTATTTATAACGTAGCTAGAGCTTAGTAATAGCTTAAACCTATACTTAAAAGTATAAACTTAATAGTATAACTCTTTACTATTATAGCTAAAAGGGTTCTTATAGCTATAGTATAAGAACTTAACTACTACTTTAAATAAAGCTTTAAGCCTATTCTTTATATCCTTTTATATATATAATAACTATAATATCTTTCCCCCTTATTATAACTATATATAAGCTAAGTAAGGCTATACTAAATAACTTAATCTATAAGACTAAAGTTAATAAAATTAAGGGCTCTAAGTATAGTAACTTTATTTATATTAATAAGAAAACTCTACTTAAATTTACTTAGAAGTACTTACTTAAAATAGCTAATAAACGTAAGATATTAAAGTTATATAGCCTTAAGGTTAATATAGAGATAGTTAAAGCTACTAATAATAATTCTAATACTTATAACTACTTTATAGACTTCCTTAAGATAGCTAAAGTAGTTTAAAAGCTTAGTAAGTTAAGAAGGGTAAATCTAATAGTGAGAGTATAGCTAATAGCAGCAGGGCTCTTCTTATATTAAGACTACGTAGTAGGGCAGAAGACGTTATAATAGCGCGATAGCATAGAGGCCTTAGGGCTACTATGCCTAGCGGAGCTCACAGCGCAGACGTCTAAACGGTATAGGAGAGGAGATAGAGGTAGCTAGAGGAAGACAGTTGAGGCTTATTATAATAGTTAAAGTCCTAAAGGACTAACTAATAGAGAAGCGTAGAGGTGAAGATAATATCTAAGTCTGAAAGTTATGTAACCTAAAGGTTATTAGTAGAGGGTGAGGGGATTAGTCTAGCTTTTGCAGTTAATACTAGTTAAATTTCATAATATAAGGCTAGCAGCCCACCCTTTTAATTCTTATAACTAGATTAATTATAAATTATCCTATATTTATAAAATACTCCTCTTTTATTTAGTACCTTAATAATATCTTCTAGTTTAATAAGATAATAAGTTTATTCTTAATTTAATTATAAATTAATCTTTACTTATACTCTTAAGTTAATAGATAATAAGTAATCTTCCCTTATAACTACTTCTATTATACTTATATAATCTTAAATAAAAATATAATTATTAATTATTCCTATATAGTATATTCTTAAATTAATCTAAATATAAACTTACTAACTATTTCTTAAGCTTTTTAGCTTAGCTACTTTAACTTTTACTACTATATTAATAATTAGTATAGCTTAATCTTATCCTCTTAAGAGGATATTATATTAAGCTATAGAATTAATATTAAGGGCTAATTTACTCCTAATTTACTCCTAAATTATTCCTAATATAATTATAAAACACTTTAATAAGCTCCTTATTACTATAAAAAAATTATATAATAACTTTATAACCTCTTATAGTTCTCTTAGCTTTATTATTCCCTATTTTATTAAATAAACTAATATAATATATAAAACTACTATAAACCTAAATTAATCTTAAATTAAGTTAGCTACTCTTCTTAAAAAGTAAGATTAATCTAACTAAAAACTATCCCCTATTATTATTACTTTTAAGAAGTTTAGTTAGAAAACTTAAAATAAAACTACTATTAATTCTAAAATTAATCTAAATTTAAAAAGTAAGAATAAAAAAAGTAAAACTACTAAGTTACTTAAGATTATTATTCTTAGTTTTAAGTTTAATAATAAAGCTTTTAAATTTTAAAATAATCTTAAAAAGCTTAAAACTATACTTTAGAAACATTTTATTTCTAATAATAAATCTAAGATTACTCCTAAATTAAAAGTTAAAATTACCTTAAACTATACTTCTATTTTTTAGAAACTTATTAAGTTTATAACTTAACTTAAATATCTTAAAGAGAAGCTAAACTATATTATATTTTTAGATTATTTTAAGCTTATTCCTTAAACTAAAACTTATAATAAGTAACTATTTAAAGTATATTTACTTATAAATTAATCTTAGATAAATTCTTATATATTTTAGATTTCTACTATAAAGATATATATTAAGTTTAAAACCTTAACTAAACTAACTTATTATAATAATTATATTAATAGTAAAAATAAGTTTAATTATAAATTAATTCTAAAGTATTATAGCTAATATAAATAAATAGTTTATTTAAATAAAACCTAATCTCTTTACTATAATATTTAAAAAATATTTAAAATATTACTATTTAAAGCTAATAATAATATTAAAAAAGAAAAATCTAAAATTAATCTAAAAAATAATAATAGTATTAATATTATTAGTAGTAAAGCCTAAATAGTATAAAAAAAACTTAAATAGCTAAAGAGAAAGGAATTTAGTTAGATAGTAAGATTTAACTAAAAGTAATCCTAAAAAATAGAGGATTAATTATATAGTTTAGATATTAAAATATTCTTAGATTAAACCTAAGAAATAGAAGTTATTTCTTAATAAAAAGTATAATTTAGAATTAAATTAATATTATCTATATATAGAAGAAACCTAAATTAATTATAGATAACTTAGGTTAGTTTTTAATATATAATAAAGTATATAAGAAGTAGCTTATAATTCGTTATTAAGCTAATATACTCCTCTTTCTATAATTAATCTCATAGCTACTAGAAGTAATAGGCCTACGCACCCTCTATTAGGTTAGTAGGGAGGGGGGTACCTAAGGTTAACTGTATACTAGTCTAGAGATGTAGTGTCTAAAAGCTGCAAGACGCAAATAGAAGCGAGCTGGAGTGAGACCAGCCTTATCCGGTATGATGTTATTTGTGCGCGGAGATGCAGCAAGCAAGTAAACAACGGACGGCTGGATGGCTGGCTGGCTTGGGCCATCAATGTATTCGTAGACATGCTGCATCTTTTGACATGTGCAGCACCAAAGCCTATTAACACTAAGCCTAAGCCCCGTCAAACTCGGTACCAAACCGCAGCGTCACTTGCGCACAGAGAACTGTCTGTACTAGTACGGTCTCAACATTGCTTGTTAATGCAATTGCTCATCTTCTATCTCTCAACCGTCCGTGAAGAAATGGCGTATTGTGTACACGACATGAACCACAGACGACGGCAGACCAGATCGAAGACGTGCGCTACGCTACATACGTGGGTCTTCTGCTCAAGGGCTTCTCCCGGCATCTCGGCGTCTCGCAAAACCGATGCCATCCTGGCCCCATGCCCCCCCATTATTCTCAACCCGTCACCCATGGATCATGGATCATGCTTCCCGGCCCTTTTCAGCTGAAGGCGCCAAAGAAAACAAAACGAAAACCCTGTGTCCAACGTTTGCGACAGACGAGTCAATTCAAATCCCCTCACGCCCTCCCTCCGGTTTGTGGCGGTTCGTTCACGCACCGGCCATGGCCATGCCCACCCACCGTGGCTGAAGTCAAGGGCATGAACCGTTCGTAAAGCCCAAAAGGGAATATACATTCGTCTGGTGCTATTTCAGTTTTTACAGCCGTTGTCTATCCCCAAGTTTGATGTTAAATCCGTATCGCAACTATGCTGTGCTGTGCTGATTCGTGTTGGTTTGGCCACAGTGAACAGTGCCACCACCATCACCGGTGCCCTTTCGGCTCCGGAAGACTGCGCAACAGCCAACTCTCTAGCCGCCGTCGGTCTGCCTCTCTCAAACTCTGGCGCCGCGCCTGGTGATGCAAAGTAGTCATGTACCTGCTGCCATGCCAATACATGCAGACCTGTAACGAACGAGTGAATGGGCTTCAGCCCTAGCAAAACGGCGAAGCCCCCCTTACCCGTCAGACCCGTCAGACCCGGTTCAAGCCACCCAACCGGTGGCATCTATTCGACGATTCCCGACTTTCAGGAAAGCTCGGGTACGTCGGATTCGCGTCGGCCGCGTCGGCGTCGGCGTCAGGGTCGGCAAGCGGGCGGCTGGCTGGTGGACCACGGGATGTGACCAGAAAACAGCGCAAAAATAATTCCCAGTAATTCCCATCGGGAGATTGCCAGAGGGTGGTGGAGACCTGGGACCGGGTATGCAGAGACTAGAGCATGTAGACTGTATGTAGTGTAAACACACCCGCTGCATCACCTATGATCCATCATCTCCATCATTTGGACGTGGGAACTCGTAAAGATACTGGTACGTCGCACGCATAATACAGCATGCCCGGTCTCCCTTGGGCCTTGGCTCATGCCGGCCGGTCTCGCAAGGCTCCTTCCGGCTGACCACATCCACCAGCCAACGCACCTTGTCGTGTACTTGCCGTAGAACCTGGATTAAGCTTATCCACGAAGCCGTCATTGCCAATTTCTGGCCTGCTTGACGGCTCGCTTGTACCTATTCATCGTGCTTTGTTTGGTCCATCGCCCGGCTAAGCAGGAAGAATCCACCCCCGCCAGCACCAACGCTGCATAGAAGGCTTGGCGTCTTCCACTCCTTCTTCGGCCCAGCTTCCAATCACACACATCCCCCGACCCTTTCCCGTCCGCTGTGGATATGATGGATATAACTGACTGACACTCTTTCAGAGAACATCGTAACAGCGAACACATACGTGATATGACTTGGTTTGACTATCGAGCCCGTACTGCAGCCGTACGACTCAGTCAATGACCACTTCCTTCAAACATTTCCAGGACACCAAGGATCCCCCTCAAAAAGGCGCTCGAAGCAGCTCGGTGCCGAACCGCACAGCTTACGAACCACTGCGCCTGGCTGAACCTGGCTGAACCAAGCTCGCGCTCGGCCAATGTTTTTGAGCACAGGTCCCGCCGTCAACCTAGAAAAACCGCGCACAGAAGACCCTGAAAATATCCATTGTATTCCCGAAAATTACGTCGCCAGCCGCCCAGAAACTCTGTTTAAAGCCGTTCGGACCGGGCTTACTGGCCTCTTGCATACGCACACCCATGTTCGCGCCTCACATCAGCCTTTCTGCATGACCAGACCCTTATTTTCCATCCCCAACTTTCTCATCTACTCCACCGTATTTCTGTCTGGTGTACCAATAATGAAGAGCCCAATTATGCTGCTGCCGGTGAGACGCTTTCCAACCTGCGGACATTGACGGAGGAAAGCGGGGCTTGGTGCCGAACATGTACCCACAATTGATCGGCGCCGCCACGGCCGATGGTGCGGAGTCCCGCACGGAGCGTCTCCTGCATCTCCGCCTTCATCCCCAAGCCCAAAGGACAAGAAGCTGTGAAGTACGTGACGGCGCGAGCGAATAGGGAGTAGGGCGACATGGCACATACTGCCTGGTGCGTTTCACCCAACGGCTCCGAGGAGAAATACTGCCACCCACCATCCCTCCCGCAACGACAGAAAACTGTAAACACCACGCAATCCTTCGTTCGTGATTTGGCTTTTTGCCCGCCGTCAGATTCATCAGACCAAAAATTAGCCACCATCCGAAGGAGAGACGCATCACCCTCGTCTTTGGGTGGCGTTGGACCGCGCCAGCCGCCACACCGCCGCAACTCTCCTACCCCCTCCCCCACCTTCTCTCACCTTCGCGACGCGAATCTGGCCCCGAGGGCCAAGCCACACATGTGTTCATGTTTGACAAGTTGAACCATGAAATCTGGGGTATTCCTGCCGGGGCCAATGGTCCATCTTGCCCTCCCATCTCGTCCCAACTTCGCTAGATCTACTATTATACGGGTGAACCGCAAATCACTTACCGCACCATCGCGACTCGTCATTCTCCTCGTAAGGCGGGAACCAGGGCCCTCAAAATCGGTTGCGTAGCTTCGGCAAGAGATGGGACCGTCATCGGCTTCCTTGTTCTCAGGTCCTGTTTCTCCTCAGCCGTGTTCAAGGCGTTGGCTGCCTCCAACCCACCGGGCTGGAGCAAAGTTTGCGATACTCGAGCCGATGTTTTAACATGTCGTTGCCCTCGATGATTCCAAGGCCTGGCCGCCTTGATCCGAGCCCAAGTCAGTGATGCCATTCCACGGAACCTCGTCGTCCCAAGACCCTGTCTCCCAGTCCTCCTGATCCGGGGGAGGGTGCCGTACAGCCGGACCACAAAGTATCGACATCCGTCCGCTGATAGCTAATCTCCCCGCATATCCGCGGTCCGGGGAGCTTTAACCCAGTGCGCTGTCCGATTTTATACTCGAGCCGCGGCGGCTACCGGTTCCGATATCCGTCTAGGCAACGAGCGTGCATAACGACAGGTTGCAACCATGAGCTGCAGATGCGCTTATCACGGCTGACGGCCATGAGGCAGCTATTTCCGAATATGTAAGCTAAAACAGCAGAAACAAAACTAACCGCGCCTTCATCTGGTGAGCGAACCTAATATACGCCAATGGAATTGGAGGTATCCCCTCCACCTTGTCAACATGGGCATCTGACGCGCAGAGTTTTTTACCAAAATCAGGCAGACGTACGTAAGAACAGGACGTACGCATAAACTGGTTTCAATGAACAGTGGACACGAGAGGGACAAATATCTTATGGTGCAAAGTGTAGAAGTAGAAAACCAATCCTGTTGTGGAATTGTGACTCGCAACACCAGCGAACGCCCAGGCATCAATCATGGGATCATTAAACTTCCAAACCCCGTATCCGTTCTTTTCCAGGCATCAAGCACTGTTTGCAAAAAACTTGGTAATCTTTTGAGTTCCGTCCTTGGCCTTCACAGGGCTCTTGCTGCCGTTGCTCGTCGCGCTGATGCGGCTCTGCCTTGATTTCGTAGTCGGCCCCTTGGACTGGATCTTCTGTGGCGGCTCGTCGTCCTCATCCGCAGCAGGAGCCTCCCGCTTGATGCCCGCCTTTTCCCGGCTTTCTGTGTCATCCGCCGCTTTGGCAATCACCTCAGGGATCGGCTGCGATTCACCTTCTTGTGACTGCTCCGGCTCTACTTTGACCGCAACGGTGGGTTCAACCTTGGAGGCCTGCGGTTTTTTCTTGGCCGACGCGTTGGCGAAGAAATTCGCAATGTTGGATTTGTTTTCCTTGCTCGCGACAGGGATGATGAACGATGGCGAGTTGTTGCCGACGTTGCCCACGTCCTTGGTGACCGGGTAGCATTCGAGCTCGCCGCTGAAGGGTTTCAGGAGGTCCTGCAGTTCCTTTGACCACTCGTGCCTTTTGGGGTCCAGCCAGGTCTTGATATCTTTCGATCCGGGATCGAGAATGACCGGCATTCGGTCATGAAGGAACTTGAGCTGCTTGTTCGAATCAGTCGTGATGATGGTGTATGTGTAGCGCTTCTCGTCGGAATCTGAATGGGGATATTAGAGCAATTCGTCTGCTCGTTGAAAACACATGTTAACTCACCCTCGTATTTCACACAATCCCACAGTCCGGCGAAGCACATGAGCTGGCCGTCCTTCCTCTTCACGAAATGGGGGAGCTTCTCCTTGCCATTTTTGAGCCACTCATAGAACCCCTGCGCCACAACTATGCACCTCTTTCCCGCCTTCATGGTTGCCCACATGCCACCGGATGTGCTCAGTGAATCGTCGCGGCAGTTGATCGTCTTTGAAAGCTGAGAGTAGCCGGGGTCGCGTTTGGTCCAGAACGGAATCAAACCCCATTGCATTGACTGCATCTTGTACTTTACGGAATCACATTCAGGGTGGGATTGGCTCATGGAAGCCTCTGCCGGTGGTTGATTCTGGCTCTTGGCTGCGTGGTCGCGGCGATGACCTGCACCGCGATCTGGGACGTCGGCCCGGTAGACGACGCCATGGTATCCCGGCGCAAAGTTGTATGTTTGACGCGGAGCTCCCTGGCCTTCGTCTTCCGGCGCATCGTCAACAGGCATGTCCTCATCCTGCAACATGCGCCGGATCTGCGATGGCCGCTGTGCCGAAGGATGTTAGCTCACCAAAGTCCGGCGCAGAACGATGGGCGGGCGGGCGGATGGGCTCACCAGTGCTAGTGCATATCGTCCACACATGGTCTATGGTGAGGCTGGAGCCAGAATCGAGATTTCTTCAATTGGAGGATACAACTTTTGGTCCTGTGAAATGTCCGCTACCCTCACGAAGTTAAGATGTATGTCGTCATGCCGACGCAGGGTCCATTGGACTAATCTACGCGCCTGAGACGCGCCAGCACATTTCAGTGACATCACGTGATGCTGCAATTCATTCCTAAATCACCCTGTTTCTGAAGTAATCTTGTATTCTTGGATTTGGGTCTGTACATAATGCTCTACTATGTTGCGCAAAAAGGCAATATGTTACCAAACATGTATGTTGGTATCTACACGATACCACTCAGGAGTCGTATCCGATGCAGCTCCAGCTGGACGCGGCATCCACATCCCCCTTGCCGTCCCACGTTGCATATCCAGGGTACTTGCAGATGGGCCGTTGCCTCAAGATGCCATTTCTGACGGTATCGTTGGTATATTTTGTCGCAACAAGCTCGTTTACTCCTGAGCCGCCCTCCACCCAGGCAACCAGCGCAAGCAAAGCATCATGCTGGGTGTCGTCCAGTCCAGGTACAGGGAAAGCATGTTGCCCGTTCGTCTCCAGGTTTGACGCATGTCCGCTGCCGCCAAAGTACCACGGCGCGTCGTAAACGCTTCCCGAGCAGTGTTGCATGCCCGGTACGAAGAAAAGACGGTAGAACTCGTCCAGGTCCACGCCCTGCTCCGCCATCGCCATCCAGGTCTCATCGTAGAGCACCCGGCTGACATCCGTGGGGATGAGTCCATCGGCGTACCCGTGATATGTAATTAGCTTGCCGCCTCGACCTCGGAACTCCGACAAGTTGAAGTTGTCCGCGTTGACGTTCCCCGGGTTGAGCCTTGCCGCCTCGACAAATGTGGAATAGTTGAAGCTGGCTGTCCAGTCCCAGTTCAGGTCGTCAAACAGATAGTTCTTGGCGTAGTCGGTTCCGTACAGACTAGGCTCGTTGTTGGAACCGAATGAAGACGGCATCTGGATTTCGGACCCCAGTCCGAAGTTGGGGTAGATATATGTCAGGTTGTGGACATTCGCATCCAGCTGGATCAGGGGCAGGTAGAGCTGCTTAAGCGTCGCAACTTGCGGCGCCGTCAGACAGGCCGACAAGTTAGTCGAGCTTGATGTGCAGAGCAACTTCTCGGGTCGGAAATTGCAATGTCTAGGATCCATGATGACCCCGTCAGCAACACCATCTGAGCCGTCGCACTGCCGGAGGACCTCGTCGCTAATCACCTCGAACATGGAAGTTGGGAGATAGCCCGGCCCGTCTTCCGGCAGATTGATGGCGCCGACCTTGAGCTGCCACAGTTGTTGGCTCGTCGACTTCCAAGCCGGCGCGCCAGCGAGGATGCCGTCAAAGTCTTCTGGGTGGGCCTGCGCCGACTTGACGCCCTGCCTTCCTCCTGTCGAACAGCCCGAGTAGTAGGACTTGTTTGCCGTGTTCCCGTAGTACCCCTTCACAATCTTCTTGGCCAGGACCGTCGAGCCGTGCAGACTACGGCCAGCCCAGTCGGCTTTCGTTTCGGGATTATTTAGAGCCCAACTCATGTCTTGACTTGTCGAGTTGTGACCGGTTGACGTCGAGATGGTTGCAAAGCCGTACTTGACGCCGGTGCCCATGTCATACCAGTTGATGCCTCCGGAAAAGCCTCCATTGCCAACGGCGAGGAATCGCTTATTCCACTCGTCTGGCAAGAAGATTCCAAAGGTATAGGACGATGTTGGCGAAGAGGTGACGTTGACTGTCGCGACGCAGAGGGAGGGCAAGTGGGTCGCGTACTTGGGATATGCCACATTTCCTGCCTCGCCGAATGTCCCGTTGTTGCTGATGGTGTTGGCCATCAACACTTGGGCGCTGTCATCCTGGCCAAAAAGGCCACTGAGGCCGTCAACTGAGCAGGGGGTCGTTGTGTTCTGCGCCACCACCTCGACGGCGTGTGTGGCCGCCCACAGCGTGAGACCAAGCAGACGCGGCGCAAATGGCATCGTGAACAAAACACCAAGGACGATGTGCCAAGCTGGACTGAGCCCAACAGCTCGGCTCGGCACCTCCATACGCGTCTCCTTTATAGGGAAGGGGCAGCGTCCATCACCGCGCGCGGCCGTCGGGCCATTACTGGGATGTCGCTTCCATTCCGCCTGCTCATGTTCCTGGAGTCTCCGCAACCCATCTCATTGAACCCCACAATGTATGGGTGAAGCCTGTGGGGAGCGTTGTTCAACCCCGCATTCTCAATGCGCTAAACCCCTAGAGACTGATCAGATGAACATCTTGCGTGGAATTCACTCAATATCATAAAAAGCTTGCCTGTAAATGCAACCTTGGGGCGGCTTCCTGGATAAACAAAACCCCACAGGCGGCGTGTCGGACGTATCCCGACATCGGTAAGTCTCCCTAGCATCTGCGGCAGAGAGAGCCCATTTAATCGTCTTGAATTGACCTTACTTTAAAATCTAAAGCATATCCTTGATGGGATCCGTTACAGAATTGTACAGTCCTTGTGCTGATGGACGCCATACCGTGATAACTCCTGTTGTCCCCGTTTTAGACATTTCGACGCGACTTCCGCTTCACCGCCGTCTGGGCCGCCCACGCATCCTCAAATATTGTCTTCCGCTGTCCAACGTCTCCCTTCTCCAGAGCGAGGCGGCGAACAACGTGGAAAGCACCAGTTCCGACCGACATGGTCTGTCCCATGATAATGCACTCACTCACTCCCTCAATCTGATCCGTCTTCATGCCTGCAGCAGCCTCAAACAAATGGTCCGGCGTCTTCTCGAATGAAGCCAGTTGCAACACACTGTCTCTCATCTTCGAGAGACCGAATCGCGTGATACCGAGAACCTCACCCTTGTATGTCATGACATCTGCGAGCAACTGCATGTGACGCGGGTCAATGCCCATGTCTCCCATGACTTCGCCAATTTCGTGCGCAATTGTTGTCCTTGCGGCCTCGATACCCAACACATCTCGGCACTCCATGACATTGTTTGACTTGACTCTCCGCCCTTCAACGCCCTCCGTGTTCATGCATTTTTGGAGCCCATAGCCTTCAACGAGAACGGTGTGCGTTTCCTGTTCTGACGTCTGGATAATTGCTCGAGTCGCTTCTGGATATCCCGAAATGGACACGGTTGGGATCGTCCGACGGAGATAGTTGGCCCGTACCAGAAGATCGCCATGTTCATCCACGGGCTTAGCCTTGACGGACCGCTTCGAAGCGGCTGACTCGTCAAGACGTACGCGGATTTCGATCCTCCCCGGGCCAATGTGCATATCCTGCCGTGAGATTTTCATCTTCTTGTGCTTGCAAATGGCTTCGGCCACGTCGCCCAAGCCGATGCCCAGCTGCATGTTCGACAATGCATCCATGTCCACTTGCAAGACAACATTTCCAGACTCTGCAAACCATTCGTCTTCAATGTAGCTCAGGATGTCTTCGACATATGTCTTCTCAATACGAGCCTTGACGATTCGGGCGGCAGTCAGTTCCCTGTTCTGCACCAGCGGGCACGTGATGACCGGCGTGCTAATTGTCTTGGAGGCGTTGATGATTTCCTTGATACGTGGGACACCCTGCGTGATACTCATACCAGCGACACCGGCGAAATGGAAAGTCTTAAGCGTCATCTGAGTACCGGGCTCACCAATCGATTGAGCTCCGACGGCTCCGACGGCGTGGCCTGGCTCAACGTGTGCCTTCTTGTACTTCTCTAGGCAAAGTCGGATGAACATCCGCAGAGTCGTTTCAGAAACCTTGGCAACCTTGTCTGCGAAAGCCTTCTTCGCCTTCATCTCACTCTCGTCGACATCAACTTCCATGCTTTCGGCACCAGCTGTCAAGCCAGTGAGCTCCATGACGCGGCGGAGTTTGTTGGCGCGGCCGGCCACATAAGACTCAAGTGACCTTAGGAAATCTCTGGCACCCTCATGTTCGTCGGTGAATTTATCTTCTTCGTTATCATAGTCGAGGACATCGTCGCCGACAAGCGCCTTTCTTGGATATCGGGCTCGTTCCACAGAGAGCATGCTATCGCAATACTTGACAATCTCATCGGGGAGAAGGGCGGCCTCATCGTTGTTCCATGTCAGGTTTTCCGCGTGTGAGAAGGTTCGATCGAAGTTGACAGGCTTCGCGGATGCCTCCATGTCAACAGGATCAAGCTTGTCGGCACCAAATTGGAACTGCACAATGCCTCCGCCTGACGTTCGGACGGTGTCATCGTACTGTGTGGAAAGATCCTCCAGCGACTTCATCAGTCGACGAGACATGTATCCAGTCTCTGCGGTCTTGACAGCAGTATCAACCAAACCTTCACGACCAGACATGGCGTGGAAGATGAATTCGGTAGGAAGCAGACCCGAGTAGAAACTGTTCGCAACAAAGCCCTTGGAGGGAGGCTGAGGAGCGTTCTTGTGGAAATGGGGAAGCGTTCTGTCCTGGAAGCCATCGGCAACACGCTTGCCGCCGATAATCTGTTGACCGACGAGAGCGACCATCTGCGCCACGTTGATCTCTGAGCCCTTTGAGCCGGACTTTGCCATGACTAGCGGCGCGTTGTTCCTGCTAAGCGTCTCAATACAATGAGAACCTGCTTGAGTTCTGACCTTGCTGAGAAGTCCTGAGATGGAGTTCTCGAGTGTCTCTTCCATACTGCAACCCGTGGCTTTCTCGAGCTTGCCCTTCTTGTACTTGTCGATCAGCTCATCGACATCCTTGTTTGCGTCTTGAATCATTTTGCTCTTCTTTTCAAGAAGAAGTTGGGTGGGAAAGACATCTCCAACACCAATAGAGAAACCACGGTTTGTCAAATGGCGAGCACAGAGCTTGGCCAGGCGATTCATGGTTACCACGGCGGCATCCGGGCCAAAGTCTCTGAGAATGACGTAAAAGACTGAGTCCTTCTTTCCAGATCCTACAGTAGATTTATCCATTCTACCGCACATGACTTCCGAGTTGCGAACGACAAGCCATCCGTCGTTCGGGTCCATGTCTGGGCATTGTCCAGGTCTGGCCTTGTACTCTCTGCACTTGGCGTCAAGGTTGACCTTAACAGGACTGTCTTTGTTGGGACGCATCATTATGCTGAAGACTTGCTTGCCTGTCCAGAGAGCCTGGGGCTTCAAAATGGCTGGTGGCGGGAGATCAAGGTGAACGTTTCCGTCCATCATGTGCATGCAGATGTAGGTGAATGTTTTGCGGTCGAAGAATCTGTCCTTGCCACTCAGCAGGTAGGCAGCAGTGATGAAATCTTGCGTTGCCGCAATGACAGGCTCTCCGTTCTTTGGAGTTGCCAAGTTGTGTTTGACGCCCATGAGGTTGATGGCTTCTGCACGAGCTTCTTCGGTCTGGGGAACGTGAAGATTCATCTCGTCACCGTCGAAATCTGCGTTGTACGGGCCGCAGACACACTCGTTGAGTCGGAACGTCCTCCACGGCCGCACCTTAACCAAATGGCTCATGATACTGAGCTTGTGAAGAGACGGTTGACGATTGAAAAGAACAATGTCGTTGTCTTCAAGATGGCGTTCAACGACATCACCAATCTTGAGATCCTGAGCGACCTGATTCCTGTTGCCGAACCTCAGTGAGATCTTGTAGCCTCCATCATCGTTCTTGATGACTTGCTGTGCGCCGGGCCAGATATTGGGTCCATTGCGAACGCACTCCTTCAATTTCTTGATGTTGTAGTCGGATACGCGCTCGGGATACGTTAGGTTCTTAGCTACGAGCTGAGGAACGGCAACCTGATCGATTCCAAGGTTCGGATCAGGTGAAATGACAGTTCTGCCGGAGAAATCGACACGCTTTCCAGACAAGTTTCCACGGAAGCGACCTTGCTTTCCCTTCAATCTCTGGCAGAAGCCACGAACGGCTTTGCCGAAACCAGGTTGCTGAAGTCCAGGGACGTCGCTGTTGACATACATTGCGACCTGTAATTGGAGGTACTCCCACTGCTCCATGATGGTCTGGATGGGCGAACCCTTCTGTAGCGCAGAGCGAATCATGCCACTGACCCAAACGATGTCGGCGAGCTTTGTCGTGATATCGTCCTCGTTACTGGCATTGTCTTGGGCGACCGAGGGTCGGATGCATACTGGGGGAGCAGGGAGGAACTGCCAAATGAACATCTCCGGACGACCTTCGGCAGGATCCAGGCCGAGAAGTTCGCAGTCGGTGGGACTGATCATTTTGAACAGATTGAGAACCCTGAGAGGATTCATGTCTTCCATGGCCTTACGAAGATGCTTGTCCAACTCGGCATTGTTTTTCCTGGCCTCACTGAACGACTCGTCGAATTTGATCTTGCTCTCGGGAGGCACCTTCTTAGCGGAGGTGGACTTGTTGTAGGTAACAAACTTGTCGTGTGCCAGCTTGAGGACGCCAACCTTGCGGATCTGGCCTTGAACGGAGCCGCAGTACATGCAGTTCTTCACCTTGCGACACTGTTCGTTGATTCGCTTGCAGATTTGGGAGCGGCGCAGGTTATCCAGCAGCGGCCGCCTCAACTCTTTGAGAAAGGCGCGTTTCTCGGACTCGGTGAGCAGGACTTTGCCGCAATCCTTTAAATAGTTAGCTGCTGTCAACTTGAGCAAAGAGGTAGAGTAGAGGCCTACCTTGCAGATGTCCTGCAGGATCATCATGACGAACCGCAAGTAGCCAATGTGGAATGCAGGCAATGGAAGCCTGACATGTCCGAAGTGACCAGTACAGTTCTGTAGTGATTCCTGGCATGTGGCGCATTTGCCAGTCTTGCTCGAAGTGCCCTGGAAGCAGCGGAGTCAGCTTCGTGCGGCATCATGGACGGGGTCGACGGTGCTTACCAGACGGGGATCGAGGGGACCATGCTGGTATGGGGCTCTGTTCTTCTCGATATCGTAGAGGAGTCGGTCGGAAACTTCGAGAACGGCTTGGTTCGCAATGTCTTGGTTGGACCTGCGGAGCCGAAAGATTAGCAATGGCACATGGTGCGAGGCGGGCTGAGGGGTGGGACTGACTGGATGCCGAACTTGATGCCCTTGAATCGCTTTGGCAGCTTGTCGACGAGCTGCGACTTGACCGGGGTGACGGTCGTCGTGGTCGCCATTGCGACGATGTTTGAGAATCCGCTGACGGCGGAGGTTCTGAGTTCTTGGTTGGGGGGGAAAGTGGTAGGATGTGGCGCAAGGTGAGTCAAGATTGAAATTCGTCGCAGTCTAAGTCTACCGGTCGTAGTAGAAGTTGGTGTGTTTGCGCATTCGCCGCAGGGTCATATTCGAGGCCCGAGAAGTGGTGTTGATTCAATCGCAAGAGCTAGTGCTGTCGACACGACGGGATGCTAGGGCGACGGAGTCATCGGGTATGTATCTATGTTGTTGAGTTTGAGTCGGAGGCTGGCTTGGGGTGTTGCAGACGGATGGGAAATTTTGTGATGGAGGCACGGCAAAAGGTGCTGTACCTAGCGCGGGAGGGACTCTCCAGTGTCCAGCGTGTGGTCTGCAGGTCGTACCCCACCATCCAAAAAAGCAGCTCTGCCCCACCAGTGCGCGTACAGTGTGAAGTACGCCTTGGGGGGAGATTATCACGGTCCCAGTGGTGGAATGAATCATGAAGACACAGTGCGATGGTGAGCATCACTCGGTATGAGTCTTCTTGCCTGTGACTGGGCGCCTTTTTGGCGTTGGGTTTAGAGAAGCACAGGAACGTACCTTACCTAAGGTAGTACGGGGTGTTTTCCACCGACCGCCCGCCCACCTCAAGAAAACGGCACTTCTGAGTTCTCTGTGGCTGAACGTGATGAGGTACCTAAAATAGGTACCTTACCTACCTAACTTACCTACCTACCTTAGGTACCATACCTTAGTGAGTGGAGGTACCAAGTACGACGAACGCTGCAGCTTCCCTTAGTGTTCTGCCCCGCGGCTCGCCCCAGACCGCCTTCCAACGAGTCCTCGGGTCTAATCATTCGCCAGAGCTTAAGCGATCGATCCCCCGTCGTATTCCATTTACACGGGACCGAGAGATGCGTCATGGGGTCCCTGAAGACCGGAGCTGCTCCCTGCCATGTGCAAGGCAGCTGAGTCCTTACTGGAGCCTTCTGCGCCCTCATCACAGCTGCACTCGCTTCCATGTCTGTCCTCTTTTCACACCCGACCCTTAAGGTGTTTTATTTGCCTCGATCACGGGCTGAAGCTCCGGCTCTCGTGTCTCCCCTGCTCAAGAGGAAAAAAGAAGGTGGAACATCCCTTGCTTCCCGCCCCAAATGAAGGCTCCCGCACCTAGGTAAGGCAGCCTCCTCACCTTGCGGATCCAGGCCCGGCACACCTCCATTTGAACAACACACCTCTACCTACTACTACCTTAGGTACTATACACACAAGCACCACAAACACCCACCACAACCTGTCCAGACAGCTGCCATACCTCGTTACCTGCTGTCGTCGTCGTCCCTGACTACTTCGCTGCTCAGCGCTGCAACCTGGTCGACCTGGCTCTTGCTCGATCCTGAAACTGGCATTCCTTGTCTTCGTCCTTCAAGCTCGAGCTTCCCCGAAACTGCTCTCCAACTCGTCCCGTTCTCCCCGCCATCCACCCGGAACCTGGTGACGCACTTATATAAGTCCTGTCTTTGGCCTCTCCCACGTTGGCGCTCATTGTCCCGCACTCACCGCTGCGTTGGAGACGAGGCCACAAAACACTCAGTCTTGTTGTCGCTGTCTCCCGCCGCTATTCGACAGCCCCCCGGAGAACCCCCGAATGGCCCTTTGCCCAGTCGCAAACGATGGCTCCCAGCGGCGCTGACCGCAAAACAGAAAAGTCCTACCTGTCGTCAGCCGTCGACTCTATTAATCCCTGGTCCGGCAGTCGGAGCTCAACGCCCACCCCAAGAGATCCTCCGCCTCAGCCTGTTCCTGCGCCAGCGGCCCGTCCAGGTGATCATAGCATCACTCACTTATATGGCCAGAGCACCAAGAGCTACCCCGCCGACTGCCCTCCGCTCAACGTCCTGTGGTATCATGCTACCGATGTAAGAGCAGTCGCTCCATGCCTTGAACTTCTTGAAATGGCTGATCATGGTCCCAGGTGCCCAAGCGGAAGCCGCAATTCTTGAGAGACAAACCGAAACCCACCGACGATGCTAAGCCTCCGCCCCAACCGAAGAAGTTTCTGCCCTTCGCCAAGGGAGATTCGAGAGCCATAGAACTCGCTTACCAGCGTCTACTGGAGGATTCCGAGAAGCGAAGAGGCGATCGATCGCAGCGCAACGTGTCTGGCGGCTCTCGGCGAGGCCGTAAGACCACCGGCGATGATGGGGCACACAGTAGCTTAGAGACGAGCCCTGAGAGCGCCCCTAAAACGCGCGTTCCGGTGAACGAGGACTACCTCTTCGATGTGGACATTGAGAAACGCGAGCTGGAGCCCGTATACTGGCTCGGGCCTGTGTATGAGGTTCGCCGCGGTACTTGGTTCTACGACGAAGGCTCGTCCTTGAGACCATGCGAGGAGAATCTAGCGTCTCAGCTTGAGGAAGGATACCTCAAGGTCAAGCCTTGGCTGTATCCCAAGCCTCGAGTTCGAAGCGACTCAAACAAGAAAGACGTCACCCCAAAAGCGTCAGTTGATAACTTGCGGGCCGTTGCAACGGCTTCTGCGGCCGCGGAGGGTAAGGATAAGCCGCAACCGCCGCAGAATCAACATCAACCCTCATCTCATAGGCTATTCGGCACATGGATGAACAGTATTGCGACATACCAGGATTCCACGACAGCCTGGATAACATCCGACAGCATGCTGGGCTGGGTGACCTCGACGATGTACGAACGATTCTCCGGCGGCGGCTTCATGAGCGGTGTCAAGCTGGTGAGAGGTTACTCTGATGTCTCCAAGAACAAAAAGGAGAAACAGCCGGCTACGCCCACCGAGGCCGCTGCCCCGGCGCAGAAAGACGATAAAGACCAAAAGAAGCTGAAGCGAAGATCCGCACCACCAACCTCTAGACCATCGCAGTCCAACGATGACTTGACGCGCGCAGAGAACGAAGAAACCAGAGAGACTAGCTTGCAGAGGCAGATCTCATCCTTGATGGAAGGGGCCGAACATCGCAACCAAGAGGAACAGGAAGAAGAGATTAGGAAGCGCGAGGAGAAGGAGATCGAAAACGACTACAACGGCCAGTTTGGCGAAACGCAAGGACGTGACATTGAGCACTTGGTGCTCGTGACTCATGGAATTGGCCAGCTTCTCGGGATCCGGTACGTGGTTGGTTTGGCATTTCGGAGAAGTTACGATGGCTAACGGCAACAGAATGGAGAGCGTCAACTTTGTACACGACGTGAACATCCTCCGCAAGAACCTCAAATCGGTCTACTCGAGTTCCGCAGATTTGCGGGCTTTGAACTCGGAACTGGAAGATGGGCCGAGGAACTGTCGAGTGCAGGTATTGCCTGTCTGCTGGAGACACTTGTTGGACTTTCCCAAGAAGAGAGAGAAGAAGAATGAACGGGACATTGGAGACGGCGCCTTGGATGAAGATGAATGTGAGTAAACCTCAACCAGCACCATAGAGGACACAGCTAACGAGCGTGATGCAGACCCGTCTCTAGAAGACATAACGATAGAGGGCGTTGCCTTTGCCAGGTCTTTGATTTCGGACCTTGCCCTCGACGTTCTACTGTACCAGAGCGCGTACCGCGAACAGATCGCTGAGATCGTTCTTAAAGAGTCGAATAGGATTTTCAAGCTGTTCATGGCCCGCAACCCCGAGTTCAAAGGCAAGGTGCACGTCATCGGGCATTCTCTCGGGTCTGCCATCATGTTCGATATCCTCTGCCGGCAGAAGGAAAAGGTCAAGGCCCCGGACACACCAAGGAGTGCTCTACGCTTCTGGCAGCCGCAAGATAAGGCCGAGGGCGCCAGGGATCGCGAAGCGAATGAGCTCAAGTTTGAGTTCGACGTCGATGACCTTTACTGTCTGGGATCGCCGGTGGGCCTGTTCCAGATGCTCAAGGGCCGGTAAGTCGATTCAAGTCTCTGCCCGGCTGCGTGCTAACTCCGCAAAGGACCATATCAGCACGCCACCTTCCCCATGCACTTCCTTCGGAAAGTCCCCTAAATCCTGATTTGATGGACGATCCGTTCCTCGCAGCGGCGCCGACATCTCCATCCCAACGGGTGTCTGCCATCACAGGCTTACCATATTCCGTCTCGTCGCCAAAAGTCGCACAACTATTCAACGTGTTCCATCCTTCCGACCCGATAAGCTACAGGCTCGAGCCTCTCATTTCTCCCGCCATGTCCACTCTCAAGCCCCAAGTACTGCCTTACACGAAGAAGGGCATATTCGGCAATGTGGCACAGCAAGGGTTGAGTGGTATCGGAATGAAGGTCGGCGCGAGTGTCAGCGGTCTCTGGTCCAGCTTGAGTGCGGGAATCGCCAGCAACATACTGAACAGGAGTCTCGGTCTGAGCAACGAGGACGTGGCCAAGATGAACTCGGCATCAGCGCAACCCCAAGTCTCCGCTCAAGGAGCAAACATGGCGGACAGCAGCGTGATTTCTGACGCATCCAAGCTGGGGGAGAAGACGAATGAGCGCAAGAAGCAGCTGGCGGATTCGAAATCCATGATGGGCCGCACGAGCTTGAGCGGTAACGAGATGACACTTATCGACGATGAGCTGGAGACACTCTACTCCAAGTTCCAGGAGAAGCGGGTGGACCTGGCCAAGACGAATGACGACGGCGACGCGGCGGACTGGATAGAGGCGGAACGGAAGTCTCAGAAGTTGCGGCGCGAGGAGATGAAAGTGCGAGCTCTCAACCGCAACGGACGTGTCGACTACAGCATCCAGGAGTAAGTGCTACGTGATGTCCATGATGCAAGTTCAGGTATGCTAACGTGTGGCAGGAGTGTGCTCGATTTCAATCCCATGAACACGATCGCATCGCACATGAGTTATTGGTCTGATGAGGACGTCAGCCACTTTATTCTGTCGCAACTTCTTTCTAACAGATCACGGGCGAACCGGAGATAGACTAGATTCGACATGGGCGGGTGGGTTGTCTGGTGAATTAGATGAGCTCGTCACCTCACTTTGAATATGATACATTGCGCGTGCATACTACTCGAGTGAACAGCCACGGGTATCTTTTACATTATCACGGACTTGTCAAACTACTTATGGATGCAAAATACCGGCGTCCACGAGGGCGGTCCAGCGAGCGGGCAAGCCCTTGGCGACATCTTCGGCCGTCTGGCCAGCGTCGTTCTGGATCGCGCGGATGTCCTGAGCGTTGTCATTTGTGAGGCGAACGATTTGCAGCGCCTCGGCAGCCTTTCGCGCCGACTGGGGAAAGAGATCAGTGGGCAGGGGCGAGGCGATCCAGAGTAGCAGCCAGACGACCTCTTCCTGAGACTTCTCGACAGCAACGTGAAGAGGGCTCTTGCCACCAGCCAGGGGGTCCTGGTAGCGGATCAGCTGGCCCAGCTGAGTAATGTCGCCGTTGAGCTCCTCGTTGGCGTCCTGGAGGAGCTCCACGATACCCTGAACATCGCCTTCTGAGCACATGAGGTGGTAGGCACGGGCGGGACGGGCCTCGGGATGGGCGTCAAGGTAGGCCTCCTCGGTGATGTTGGGCAGGATGTCCAGGGCGTCCTGCAGTCCGCCCTCGTTGACGTAGCGTGTCAAGATGGCAGCACCTGGGGTGGTGGACAGGAAGGGGTTGGTGACGGAGGGGCCCTGCTGGTTTGTTGGCAGGTATTTCTGGCAGGATGGGCAGTTGAGAGAAATGGCGATCTCTGCGGATTGGTCCAAGAGACATTGCCTGGTGCATGGTGTAAGTCTGGTTAGGTCATCTCATCATGTTAGTGAGACTGGGTTGCGTACCAGTGGAAGTGGCATCCGCAGGGCAGCTCCAAGTCATCGGGCACGTTCTGGGTCTCCTCGGTGCCCTGGCCCTCATCTTCACTATCAGGTTCGATGCTGATGACCAGGGGGTCTTGGCAGGCTTTGCAGACGGCAGCCATGGTTGTGATGTGTGCAAGGCGACTTGTGGTTGTGGTGGATGAGGTTTGGTGCTGCGAGAGCCAAAGTGAGGGGGCGACAAAGGGGGTGGTGATGATATGAGCACCAGCAGCAGCAGCACCGTAAGTCAGAAACAGCCAGGTGAATGCGGTCTGAAGTATGCGAATCGGGGATTGAGCCGCTTGTCCTGACACAAAAGCTTCAATGTCGCGATGAAGGCATCGAGATCAGAAAATTCGAGGTGGGGGAGAACCAGGAGCGGGGACTGTGCTAGTTTGTAGATGCACACGGTCCAGATAGCAAATTGGGAGCCATCCTGCACCGTGCATCTTGAAGTGACTGATTTCCAGTCTCGGATACCACCCTTGGCGTCGACACTAATTTCTGCCGTGGTTGTTCTGCGCATTTGGTACCTTACGTGGGCTTCCCTGCCCTTGCACATGTTCCAGAACATTGCCCAGAGGGGCTAATCATTAACGGGCATCAACCCACGGCATTGGGCTGCCTGTTGGAGCCAGACGGGGGAGAAGCATGGCAGTCCGTCCGTTGTGTTGTGCTACTTTGGTTGAATACCATACCTTGGGTACCTAGCGGCATAAATGTGAAATCCAGGGATGGAGGAAGGGATGGCTTCGACCGAAGCCCAAGGAGGACCTGAGCTTGAAGGCTGCAGCCCAAGATGAGGGAGGAAGCATCGAGAAGCCAAGAATCAGTCAGAGCTGGTGCCTGTGAAGGCGTACGTTGGTCTTTACGCAAGACCGGTACAACGGGGTGGGCTCACTAACACACTAACACGACCGTCTGTCTTTTCTGTCTGTCTGCCTTACGCAAGTCCATGCGGCTGGAGGCCGCAGCGAAACAGGCTTCCCGCGTATCCTGTGCGACCGCAGCCCGGGGGGGGGGGCACCCGGTGCCATTCGATTCGGCGGAAGGGCCGGAGACGTACCGTGAGCTGAGGTAAGCGCCATCGAGTATTCGCAAGATACCTCTCGTTCGCAGCGCTGGCAGTGAGAGCACATGTACTTTTCATGGCAGACGCTCGTCGACGCCTAGCCAAGACAGGAGAGGCAAGGTACCGGGCTGGAATGCTCGAGGCAGCCAATCCTCATCCCCAGGTCAGCTAATGCCTGTATCATTACATCAATGGCCCCTCCCCGCCCCCGCCAACAAGTATTATCGTCGCTGCTGGAGGAGAGGAGGTACGAATACCTTTGTGTAAGGTAGTGAGTGTACAGAGTAAGGTAGGTCTCTCGGGTTCTCACACTGAGGTGCGTACTATGCAGTACGTAGGTAGGTACGCCGTATTATTGCTGCTGCTGCTGCTGCTGTCTGGCCCCCGCATTGCCCTGCACCCTGCTCTGCTCCGCTCCGCCTCGCCTGGGCCCAGTGTCCATCCCATCCACTCATTACCTTCCTTTACCATTGCGATCATCCGTCATTCGGGCGCTGCCTCTGACATTTTACCTCCCCGGCCTTGCTTGATCTTTCTTGCCTTGCTGCTGCTTGTGCCTCTGCCTCTCTCCCCATTACATACATACAACCAAACACCACAACCACAACCTCAATCGCCGCCACAAGGAATCGTCGTCTCTTCACCTCTTCACCCATTGCTGCCCGGCAATTGCAGCTCCATCTACCTGCCCACCCATCGAGCACAATCCCTCGCATTCCTCCCTCACCGTGAGGCACCTTACCTCCTCAACTGTCCTCCGCCAGCGTCCGTGCGTTCCGGAGCTTCCTGCGCATCTACCGCTCCCAGGTCCGCTTGGTCCCTGATCTCGTGGTTCGGTTTCCTCCCGCGCCGAGCGCACTTTCTCCAACTCCAAGGCCCTTGCTGCCGTCCTGCCCAGTTCAACCTCTCCTTCTCGATCCTCGAGTTGTGCCTCCCTTCTCCTCCCGCCGCGCCTCCTTCAGACACCCGCCATCATGAACGTTCTCAAGCTCCAGAGGTGCGCATTGCAAACCCCCGCACCCCGTGATTCATCACCAAGGGGGTTGGCCATTACTGACGCACATCTGCCGACAGGAAGTATCCTCAGTTCCCCCAAAACGAAATCTACGGCCTGAGCGACGCTTTCCGCAAGCTCGACATTGACGACAAGGGCTATGTTGACGAGGCTACTGCCATCAAAGCTACTCAACAGAGCGAGCGCCAGCCATACGATGTCGTCAGACAGGCCTTGAAAGAGGTTGACCTCGACTCGTCTCGCCGTGTCGAGCTCGAGGACTACGTCGCCGTACGTCGCCGTCATCCCACCCACCCCTCGTCCTTGCCCCAGCCCTCCAATTTCCCCCTCTTTGCTGACCGACCCTTTTACAGCTGATTGCCAAGCTTCGCGAGTCTTCTCCTGCCCAAAAACGCATGTCAACAGGTCCTACTGCGCCCGCTGGCATTGTCGCGCAAGCAACCGGCGGTCATGCCAAAAAGGCCAGCATTGGCAAGATTCACGTTCAGGGCTCAAACGCCAACGTCACCCACACCATCAACGAAGATGAGCGAACCGAATTCACCCGCCACATCAACGCCGTTCTGGCCGGCGACCCAGATATTGGCAACCGCCTACCTTTTCCCACTGACACCTTTGAGATGTTCGACGAGTGCAAGGATGGTCTGGTGCTCGCCAAGCTCATCAACGACAGTGTCCCTGACACCATCGAC
Organism: Colletotrichum siamense; assembly: GCF_013390195.1. Lineage (NCBI taxonomy): Eukaryota > Fungi > Ascomycota > Sordariomycetes > Glomerellales > Glomerellaceae > Colletotrichum > Colletotrichum siamense. The sequence continues at coordinate 239,149 of NW_023501022.1, forward strand.
GAGCGTGTCCTGAACCGCCCCAAGAAGGCAAAGAACCTCAACGCCTTCCAAATGACGGAGAACAACAACATCGTCATTGAGTCCTCCAAGGGTATCGGTCTGTCCGTTGTCAACATTGGCAGTGGTGATATTATCGAAGGCCGAGAGCATCTGATTCTTGGTCTGATCTGGCAGATCATCCGTCGTGGCCTGCTGAGCAAGATTGACATCAAGCTTCACCCTGAGCTGTACCGCTTGCTCGAGGAGGACGAGACTTTGGAGCAGTTCCTGCGCCTTCCCCCTGAGCAGATTCTTCTGAGATGGTTCAACTACCACTTGAAGGCGGCCAACTGGCCTCGCAGGTATGTCAATTGCCCAAATTCAGGGGAGACTGTGACTGACGCATGACAGGGTCAACAACTTTTCGACCGATATCAAGGACGGCGAGAACTACACGGTGCTCTTGGCACAAATCGGCTCCGAGTACGGCGCGACGAGAGGCCCTCTCCAGACACGCGATCTTTTGCAGCGAGCCGAAGAGATTCTGCAAACGGCCGACAGGATGGGTTGCCGCAAGTTCCTTACGCCAACCTCTTTGGTTGCCGGCAACCCTAAACTGAACCTGGCATTCGTTGCCAACCTCTTCAACAACCACCCCGCGCTCGACCCCATCACCGAGGAGGAGAAGCTGGAGGTTGAGGACTTTGACGCCGAAGGAGAGAGGGAAGCTCGCGTTTTCACTCTTTGGCTCAACAGCTTGGACGTGCAGCCCGCGGTTCAGTCCTTTTTCGACGACTTGCGCGATGGCACTGTACTTCTGCAAGCGTACGACAAGGTCATCAAGGGATCTGTCAACTGGCGTCATGTCAACAAGCCTCCGGCTCACGGTGGAGAGATGTTGCGCTTCAAGGCTGTTGAGAACACCAACTACGCCATTGAGCTGGGCAAGCAGAATCGCTTCTCGCTTGTCGGCATCCAGGGTGCGGATATCACTGACGGCCAGCGCACCTTGACGCTCGGCTTGGTTTGGCAGCTGATGCGCAAGGACATCACTGTCACTCTATCCACATTGGCACAGCGTCTTGGAAAGCGTGAAATTACAGACTCGGAGATGGTCAGATGGGCCAACGACATGGCTCGCAAGGGCGGCAAATCCTCGAGCATCCGTTCCTTCAAGGACCCCGCCATCGGCACCGGTGTCTTCCTGTTGGATGTGCTCAACGGTATGAAGAGCAGCTACGTCGACTACGATCTCGTCACCCCTGGCCACACGGATGACGACGCCTACCTCAACGCCAAGCTCAGCATCAGTATCGCGAGAAAGATGGGAGCGACCATCTGGCTGGTGCCTGAGGATATTTGCCAGGTCCGCAGCCGTCTGGTGACTACTTTCATCGGTAAGTGCTTTGGCAAACGCTTGTTTTCAGCATACTTTTGCTAACCCATACTCAGGCTCCTTGATGGCCACTGCGGAGAAGCAGGGGCTGTAAACCGACTTGACGACCATTTGTTACGCGGCGTGAACGTTATGTTTTGTCAATGAGGATAGAAAAAGGCCAAAACTTCGGCGAGGCTTTGTCGATTGCGTGTTTTGTAGTTGAATGAATCCAAGTCATCAGAATATCCCCCAAAGACTTCCCTGCCTGCCTCGTGTCCCCTCGAGAGAGTATGTAGAACTTTCTAAATTCGAAATTGTAGTTTGAAACTTTCTGTAATACGTCTCACGTGGTGCAGTCTTGTGAGTATGGTACAAATTTTGTCCCGACCATTATACTTGACTCAAGTTTACAAGATGAGGTACAGGCTGCAGAGCAGACTGGGACCGGTAAAGATGCCGAACCAGAACATGATGTTGCCCAGTGTCTTGCGACCTCTCATCCAACTCGTCCTGCTGAGCTGCACAAGCTTTTTCCCCTCCCATTAGAATAATCTTGAGATAGGTTGATTGAAGAAGGGCACAAGGATCCACATACCGGTAGCTGGCACATTTGCAGAAAAAGGAGGTAGCCCCTGAGCTTCTTGAACAGGCACCACATGACCAATTCGTGCACGCAGGCTGAGAGGAAGAAGGTGATGAGCGTCGCAGTGTGGCGGTTCACCTTCATGGATGAGATGGAGCTGTGGTAGACGTGGCGGAGGAGAAAGTTGTGCACCGGGCTAGCGATCGTCAGCTGGGGTTCAGGGGGTTTCGAGGGTTTGGGTCAGAGGTTACCGGTTCCAGTCACGCGCGAATTGGTCCCAGGACACTGATGGAAGTGTCTTGTCAGTTTCTGAGCGAGTCGGCTTGGGAAAAGGTCAACCTACCGCTGTTCCACCACGCGTCGTAGAAGCTCCTATCGGCGAAGTAGGTAAGCTCCGCCAGGGTGTTGAGAATCGTTTCCCAGATTAGATACCAGGCCATCTACTTTCCCTTAGTCTCTGCATCAATGTTAGGGGGTGTGTTCGGATGTCTGAGTGCTTACCATATATTCCATCATAAAGGGGAAGATGAGGTCGCTTAACATCCAGGGGAAGTAGCGGAATCTCTCAGCGAGGGGCATGCCCGTCTCCTTCATGGCCACAGTCTGCATCACGACGGGATCTGTCAAAGTCGTCAGTTTAGGCCTGTGTCTGAAAGTCGTGGGCGCGGGGGTTGACCAACAGATGAAAGCCTGAGACACCATGATCATGACAAGAATAATGCCAAAGGTAGCGGCCGTTTTCTCGGCGACATAGTACCAGTCGATGGAGTCAGAACGGGGGTACTCGAGCTCGTACACGACGGTCGGCAACACAATGTACTCGTAATGGTTGGCGAGGGTCAGGTTGTTCGGGTACGCCCGCGCGACGCTCGTCGCCTTGCCCCTCAGCTCGTCGGTGAGCCCGTCAATCTCCCACTTGATGATGCGCTCGAACACGCGGACCTGGTCGGCGTCGAGGGGCTCGCCGGATTCGATAGCGTGGGAGATGCGGTCGACGTCCGTCGTCTCAGAGCCACGAGTGTGGGTGACGGAGTGTCGGCGGCCTTTCATCTCGGCTGCAGACGGGGGATTGTCCAGGTGGGAAACGGATATGGTGGATGCCGACGGACTGGTCGTGGAAGGCGAGTTGATGGGGGCAACATGTTCCAGCTTTTTCAACTTCGAAAGGAGGTACTTTCGCTTCTTGTATACTGTGGAGAGGTGACCATTGTAGAAGGCGTACGAGTGCTGCTTCATGAGCATGACGATGCCGTGGAGGACGAAGAAGACGGTATGTGTCCAGGGCCAATCTCGGATGAGGGTGAGACCGACGACGCTGCCGATGAAGATCGATTGCCAAACCTATGAGAAACCCCTGTGTAAGAAAGAACATAAGGACAGCATGTTTTACGGCAGACTTACATTCTGGATGATCCAGCCAGACCGATTCCAGTCAAGATAACCGCTGAAGATGAGTCGTTGCAGAATCCAGCCTACGCCGGTGATGCCACACATGACACCGTCGGAAGCCAACAGAACGATTACATCCCGCCGGAACATGGTCTTCATAATCTCGTTGGTCCCCAAAGGGTTGCCGGTGGCCCTCCAGTTGGCCGCCCCGATCTTGACGACGAACAGCGCCACGGCTAGCCAAAATAGCGTGAAGAACCCATGGAAGGGGCTATTTGCCGTCTGCTGGTTCTGCCGGTCAAAGGCAGAGAATTGGCGAGTAAACACTAGGTCGCTGAACTTCCCCGGCCGCCGTGGTCGTTTCGGGTCCTTTTCCTGTTAATTTGTGTCAATGATTGTGCCCTCAGTTTGTGCGTAGTCTGTCCCTGTCAGGACAGAGTCACTAAGAGCATACCCGTTCGAGACCCCGTCTGATGACATCGCGAAGCTCTCGATCATCAGCGGACAACACATACGTCTTCAGGTCTTTTCTGTCAGCTCCTCCAGTGGACTCGTCTATGCTCGAGGCTTCAGACAAGGTCGAGCCGTCCAGAGACAACTTCCTCTCATGGTTTGATGAGTTCTTTAGAGGCGACGATGTGTTCTTGGCTGCCGTTCTGTCATGGCGACGTCTTGTGAGCTTGGGCTCGTCGTAGTCCTCCTCACTCGTGGTCTCGGACGGGGTTGAGTAATTTGTCCTGCCTCCGTTGGCCGCCCGTAATGCGTCTCGCAATGCATGGGGTGAATCCCGTGAGGCCACCGGTCGTGCCGCCATTCTAGAATCTGAGGGCTCTCAATGCGTTCCTGCGTCTTCGCACGGGCACAGCGGGAACGATGCTATGCACAGCTCACTTGAGATGAAAAGAAGCACCAATACGATGTTTACGGTTCTGTCGGCGAAAGCTATAAGATGAGGTCGAGATGCTGAGGCGCTCTGACGACGTCAACAAATGTCAGCGCCAGTGTTGTTTGTTTATAATACTTGAAACTATCGTCAGGATGAACAGAGTGTGAGATATTGCTGTGGCGTGTATACGTGCGACAACGCTTATTCCGAGGTCGATGTAACACTGCGATACGGCGAAGTAGGGCGGCGCGATTCGGGACAGGGAAGTATATGTCATTCAGCCCGCGCGACCGGGAAGACGTACGTTTGCAAGAAGCTACCAATGACTCGGGTCGAGTACGAGATAAGTCCCAAAAAGCATCAATGGAAATGGGCCAAGTAAAGCGAATCAGAATTGAACCATAGTCGGGATGAAACGTCAAGTGGGAAGAGCAGAAATATGAGGACGATGGCGGTTTAAAAAAACGTTGAGAGCGCGGTGCAGTGCAGTGAAGGATTTACGGGTCTGCCGGGCTCATCGCGGGTCGTCCGCCTCTGACATCGATCCGAGATGATCTGAGATGGCCAGACAAAGACGTCGGCGGGTGATCAACTGCGGCCGAGGTTTCCGGGGGGGAAGGGGGTTTCTCGTCTTCGCGGGCGCCATAAGCCGGGAAGCGTCTGGGCATTTGAGGGAACGGAGTGTCGCGTAGTGCGAGTAATACGACAAAAGGCAGCTCCGAGGGATTGCGAGTTGCGAGATCCCGCGCATCCCGTTGGAACAGCGAGAGGACACAGGACACAGGACCACGGACGGAGGCGTGGTGTACGTGGACATGGGTGTTGGGATTTACTATGTAGAGGCGACTTGAGTAAGAAGAACACGTTGGATGGAGTAAGGTGTGGGCTCCATGAAGTCAGTACGAAGCGCAAATGGGCGCTGGCATAGGAGAAACGAGTGGATGAGGACGGTGTGGTGGTCGTCTCCATACAGGCAACCCCAGTTGGCAATGTTCTTAGCAGGCGAGTAGTATGCTCGAATGAGGTGGCTTGACGCCCTCCGACTGGACCTGTAAGAGTTTCCTTGGTCGACGTCGATTTACACGTGAAGAGACGAAAGGGAGGAAAGATGGATGGCGCAGATGGTCAAGACATGGAAGACAAGCGCGACGACCATCTCCCGCATGTCTCTATCCACTCGCTGCCTCGACGATTAATGTCTCGCATGCCCTGGAGACGACCCTGGAGATGCCAGACAAGAGAAGGAGAGAGTGAGTCTGGGGTGCGTGTAGGCAGCCTGGTCGCCTCAACTGTGCTAGGAGCAAAAGGTTTGGAGAGCCTCAGGGTGGCATCCAACTCGCCTCCAATGTGGTGATCGGACGATTGAAGCTCGGCAGGCGAACAAACCCTACTGCACTGGCTACCGCGTAGGTAGCAAGAGGAAAGACGAAGTGTTCTCTGACATCAAGCTGTCGCATCGTGTGGCCGGAAGCGGAGAGACAGTGTGCATCCGCGCTCGACCCTGGGGCCCGAATCATCCGTCGGTGCGCACCGGGCTGTCTCTGTCGAGTGTCCGGGCTCGTTCGGTTGAAGGTCTGTCGGTCTGTCTATCTGCTAAACATTCGTTGGTCACGCACGTCGCGCAGCAAAGGTTGTTGTTGTTGGTGGTGGAGTGCAAATTCATAGGCTTGCTGACCGGGATGCCGAAGCGGGAAACGGACGGGGCGGGCTCCCGCTCGGTGAGTGTAGACGGTGACCTTGGAGTTGTTTCCGCAAGTGCCAAAGTAAATTTGGCGTGCTGGCTGCCAATGACATCACCCGTGGTCGAGCGGGCCGGGGGGGTGTTCCTGTCGTTCCGTTTGGGAGACAGAGAGAGCGAGGAGAGAAGCCCAGGGCAGGGCAGGACAGGACACTGAGGAGTGAGGACAGACAGGCAACCTGACCTGACCTGCGTTAGCTGCCAATCTAGCGGCAACTGCCCGTCGGCGTTGAAACGCGACCCTCTGCCATGTCCATCCATACCTTCCTTACCTTAGGTACCTACCTAGGTAGGCACAGTGTAAGGTACTGACCTGGCTGGGCATCCGCCGTTACGTAAGCTTTTGTTTCCAAGCTCCGAGCGCGGTCTTGACAGGACTGACCACTGACGTCCTTCAGCCAGTCACAAGCTAAGTATGGGGCTCTCCTTCTCGGACACGTACCTGAGGTACCTAAGGTAGGTACCGTGAGGAACCCGAGCTCGTTCCAGTGCCAGTGGCCCCCCCCCCCCGGAGCCATACCAAAATCTTTTTGTTGCGCCAGGCCGATCCCGAACCAACCCATTCCAGTTTGCCTGTCTTGTCTTTTCTCCTCCTCCTCTAACCACTTCATCATCACCATCACCACTCCACGACAAACCACCAACGCGCATCCATCTCGTCAACGGAGCTGCTCCATCAGCCCTCAATTGTCCTTTCTCCTCCATCTTGCCCATCATTCGAGAGCCTCACTTCCTCTTCTCCTAGCCTTTGAAGTCGTTTCCTCTCTCTACGTAACCAGTCAACACAGCTCATCATGTCGCGCGGTGGAACCACCCTCTACGTGACTGGCTTCAGCCACGGCACGCGCGCCCGAGACCTCGCCTACGAATTCGAACGGTATGTCAACTGAACTCAGAAACTCCCACGTCGATGCCTCCGTCCGTCCTGTTTTGCCCGGCACGCGAGAGCCTTCCGAGATTTCCGATTCTTCATCTCCTTCCCTCGCCCCTCCCGCCCATCGTCCTCGTGTCCTCGTCCTCCCGTCCTCCTCCGCTGCTCCTGCCTCAGCATATCAATACTATATGCCTCCCTCGCCCTCCGTCCCCGTCGATGCGTCGTCAAGTCCTCGTTCGCTCGCCTCGGCCCGCGCGACCAACCCGCCGCCTGTTGTCCGCGCCGCCCTGGTCCGCCGGCCTTCCGTCCCAGCGAGAACAGACTCACGAGGCTACCTGCCTGGCTCTGCCAAGCCCGCCCGGCGCCCGACTCTTTGTCTCGTTGAACAAACAAAAAGATCAAAATCGAGAAAACAAATATTTGAAAAAACAAAAACAAGATCCCGAGTATGTATGGAGATGCTGACGTTCTGGCTCCCCTGTAGCTATGGTCATCTAGTCCGCTGTGACATCCCAGCTCCTCGTTCGGCTTCTTCTAGACTGTAAGTTGTCACTGTTTCCCCCCTCTGACCATGTTTCCGCCGAATGCCTGCGTACTAAATCTTGCTCAGATTTGCCTTCGTCGAGTATGAGGACCGTCGCGACGCTGACGATGCTTACCATGAGATGCACAACAAGCGCATCGGCCGCGACGACATCCTGAAGATCGAGGTATGATGACGCGACAACCGGTCGACACGTCCGATCCTGACATGTTCGCAGTGGGCTCGCACTCCTCCTTCTGCCTCCTGGCGCTTCGACTCTGGCCGGGACCGCGAGCGTGCCCCCCGCCGCTCTTCTCCCCGCCGGGGCCGCTCTCCCTCTCCCCGTCGCAGCACCCGCGACTACTCCCCCAGAAAGGACGATCGTCGTGACCGCGACCGTGACTACGACCGCGAACGCCGCGACACTCGTGACCGCTCTCGCAGTCCTGACCGCCGGTTCGTACCCCCGGGATGCCAGACCCACCCGATGGAGATGTTGACAGCTGTGTATTAGTGACCGGGATACCAAGGACGATCGTGATGAGCGCGACCACCGTGAGAACGGTACCAACGGCGACGACCGAAAGGGTACGTGTATTCAATCGTAGGAGACAGCCATGGAGTCCGCAAGCTGACGAGAACGCACTACAGCCATTGACAGCCCTCCCCCTGCTCACGACGACCTGGATGTCGCTGCGGAGTGATAAGTATACTTGGCAAAATCTTGTCGGGTTGTGCGCGGCTGTGCCAAAAGTTTTCTGATTTTCTTACCCGGTTCTCCCCTCACCTGTTGAACCTGGATCTGTAAAGTGTCCTCACCATCTGGGAGCTTTTTAGTCTCGATTCGACCGATTCGGCTTCGGACCCGGAATGCGAGGGCTGAGCTGCCCGACGTAGGCAGCATTCAAACTTTGTTAGTCATATCGGAGTGATAATGGGCGGAACCTCCGTCTCGGCGATGAGCTTCAGACGACGAAGGTTGCGGCGGCGGCCATTTGATAGCATTTCCCAATTCGTAGTTTTAGAGAAATTGAATGTAGGTCTTTACAGAATTATATGGGTTTAGATGTCTGTTTATCATTTGTGAGTCCCTTTGTTCCGCGGTGCTACTTGAGAGATGTCTGTCGTGGTCTTGAAGAGAAGATGTTACCAGTGGGCTTGGCCTCGGGTGATTAAGGTCCGTTGTGGCATTTGGGTGATGTTTTCATGCGGGCAAACACCTACCTTCCGTGGGGGTCATTTCAAGGGATGCCGATCACGCGTGGGCTTGGCGAAGCTGGGCCGGTGGCCATTCTGTCTTGGACGTGTAGATTTCGGTGCGGGGAAGACGGCAGGCAAGGCGGGGTGTCAGTGTTGAGAATGGTACATGCGCGGTTGTCGATGCTGGGAGTGTTGATAGGGAGGATCCGGAGGCTCGGAAAGAAGAGAGAGGTGAAGTTTCGGCAAGTTGGCCCCGATGTAACCCGGACGAAGCCGACATTCGGTGGGAGAAGGCCCGGACCTCATTGTCGGGACTGGATGAGATGATGCGGCAACACAAACCGAGTCCAATTACTATGTAGTCTATTTGGCGTCTGCAGACCGGTCCTGGCTGGCTGGCTGGCTGGCTGGGTGCTGTGTGGCTTAGGTAGTAGCATCAGTTGGCTATCGCAGAGTCGTCAAGTCCATAAACGCCCATCTGGGAACTCTGGGCATTGCCTCCTCCGCCTGGTCGGGGCTGGCAGACCGTTAAGCCCCATGACCCAGGTCTTTCTTTCTCCTTTCCTGTCATCTGCCGGAATCACTGCATCTGTTTCTTACCTGATTTGGCACGTGAGGCACATGAGCATGACTTGAGATTTTGAAATGTCACGAATTGCAGCGGGCGTCCGTGGCTGTGAGGAGCCCCATTTCCCCCCGGCTTGTCGTCATTTGTGTGGAGAGAGTGTCGGAGGCCACTCCAGTGACTCCACTGGCGACTGGCAACAGAAGCATCGCAACCTACCTAGGCCGCACCCGGAATGATCTCGTGTGCGAGCAAATCCACACCAAAGGGCGGCCTTTTTCGAGCCAAGGACACTGGGTTCTAGGGGTGCAACGTCTCTGGCTTTCCACTACCCGACAGCTGTCTGGGTGTACAGGAACTTCCCCGGCCCAGGCAGCTTGGAGGGGTTTAGGTGATGCTGGGCATGTAAGTAGCTCTGGGGAAGAGGTAGGTAGGTAAGGTACCTTAGGTGAGGTACCTTACCTGGACGGACACCTTCCGACGGGGGGCTTCCTCCCAAAGCTGAGAAGCTCAGTGTCCAGTGTCCCGTCACTGTCATTGAGGTGCCCGCCGCCACCCGCCCGACCCTCTAACTGCCAGGTGCCAGGCTATGACACTGGCGACGGGATTGACCTACTTGTTGCTGGAAGCTGAAATTGGATCTGGCCCGGATCTTGATCTGCGCCTGCGCCTACTGCGTCTCTGCGTCCGCGTCCGCATTTCCTTTCGCGAACTTGACTTGGGACCTTTGCCGCCCCTCATTGAACACTGTAGCAACATTCAAAGGTCTCTACGCACGAAGATCACGACATCTCAACCGCTCCGTTGCATCTCGCGCACCTCTGACAGTCTCTCATCTCGTCGCCGTCCCTGCCTTGTCGACTGCGCCGCCATCTGCCCGACTTCTTCCTCAACGTTTCCCTCTGCAAGGTTCGACCTGTCCTTCTCGTATTCGACTCCCACCACGCGCCCCTCGCTCTACACGATCCGCCTCGTCACCCCGACTCGACCTGCAATTCCTCGAGCACTCGTTGACGATTGATAGCAGTGCACCGACCGACCCGTCTGTTACCCGTGCCTTTCCGTCATCATCATTGTCGGACCCATCCACGCCATAGCCGCGGCACATGGGAGATTGCCTTTCCCGACGACCAACTTCGGCCCAAAAAACCGCGATACCCTCGAAAACCACCCACGCTTCCGCCCCCTCGCCCCGACGACGAAGCTGCCTTTAATGGTCGAAACCAGAATTTCAATCCCAGATACCCCATTTACTATGCCTCCGTTGCCGTTGTCGAGCTCTCTCTAAATTTCTCGTTATCCCTTCTCCATTTTTTTTGGGTCATTCTTTGAAAGCATCCTTCCATCTGTGTTCAGCCACTGCTCCAGAGTCGCAGAGTTTCTTGATACGACTCTCGAAAGAACAACCCCAAGAGCTTTAAATGCAAGCAACGTCATAGTACAAAGGCGGCTTCAGAGGTTCAGCAGTGTGGTTGCTCTGAACCAACAGTCTTGCGCATGCAAATAGAGAGAAAAAAGCACACCCGCACTGCTTGTTGACCACCGGTAGTCTGAAGTTATGTCGCCCGTAAGTCTTCTCTGTTCTGCACCTAAATCTCATGCCGCTCTGTATTCAGCCGGCTGGGGGCGTGGGAAGCATCGAAACTGACGCGAGTATGCCATCAGTCCCCAAGCAATACCGCTGTGCCTGCCGCAGCGGAACCAGCTGCCCTTGCTGGTATGGTCCGAGTCCGCGAAACGTTTTCGCAACCCGTTGTGGCTGCCTTCTGCGCTGGAGGCGTCGCTGGTGCCGTTTCTCGGACTGTCGTGTCGCCCCTCGAACGTCTCAAAATCTTGTTCCAAGTCCAGAGTGTTGGTCGCGATGCCTACAAGCTGTCTGTCGGTCAAGGCCTTGCCAAAATGTGGCGGGAGGAAGGCTGGAGAGGCTTCATGCGAGGCAATGGGACCAATTGCGTCCGCATCGTTCCGTACTCAGCTGTCCAGTTTGGCAGCTACAATTTTTATAAGAGGGTGAGTTCTTCCAAATTGTTTGTTATACATACATACCGCGCACACAGCCTTTGAGCATGTAAATGTGACTTTCAACTGACCGCAAGCAGAACTTCTTCGAGAAGCAACCTGGTGCAGACTTGTCCCCCCTTGCCCGCCTGACCTGCGGCGGCATTGCTGGAATTACCTCCGTTTTCTTCACCTACCCCCTCGACATTGTACGGACCCGCCTCTCCATCCAGTCTGCCTCTTTTGCCGAGCTGGGTGACCGACCCAAGGAGCTCCCTGGCATGTGGGCCACCATGGGGAAGATGTACAAGACGGAAGGTGGTTTTTCTGCGCTTTACCGTGGCATCATCCCGACGGTTGCAGGCGTCGCCCCCTACGTACGTATTCATGAGAGAGGCTGTTTTCGGTGGCTTCATTGCTAACAGTTCTTCAGGTTGGCCTCAATTTTATGGTCTACGAATGGGTTCGTAAATACCTGACTCCTGAGGGTGACAAGAACCCCAGCGCCGTCAGGAAACTGCTCGCCGGAGCGGTTTCGGGAGCTGTCGCTCAGACGTGTACTTACCCCTTGTAAGTTATTCCCGCTGGAGCGTTGTGCATCGGTCGCGGTGCTGACTTTATCACAGTGACGTTCTACGTCGTAGATTCCAAATCAACACCATGACGGGCATGGGCTACCAGTACAAGGGTATCTTCGATGCTATTAAGGTCATCATCGCCCACGAAGGCATCAAGGGCCTTTACAAGGGCATCGTGCCCAATCTCCTCAAGGTTGCGCCAAGCATGGCATCCAGCTGGCTCAGCTTTGAGCTCTCTCGCGATTATCTGGTGTCGCTGAGGCCGGATGGCAACTCGGAGGCCAACATCTGAAAAGGTGATGCCATGCACCACAACTTCACTTTAGCGACACGCCGCGGCCGCAAGATGCAGGCGGGCGGCTTACAAAAAGCCTCAGTACTGAGCATGGGGTGATTACAACTAGACAGTGGCTTGCGTAGTAGTCACGATGGGGCAGAGAGACTGCCGCCCGGGTTGCCTCATTCAACCCGGCATTTCATCCATCAGTGTTTTTATAATGTATTACAACAACAAGAAGAAGAAGACGAGCTTGAGTATGCAGAAGACGGGCAGGGAGTTGTCCAGTAACTGTCCCGGGCGTCACGGGGAGCTGGACCTCATGGCTGCTACCGTCATGGAAGGGCAAGTAAGCACCACCTTTGCTTTCGCACAAGCTAGACCGCAGGTCGTCTGAATACACCGGCATGAATTGAGATTCTTTCATGAGACACATGGTCCCTCCATCTGGCTTCGTGCTGTGGCATGTGAAAGAATACGGCAAGCAGATACCTAGGCAGGGGCAATTTAACGAGTGGTTGCCCTCACCTAACTCTACACCGGCACACCGAGGCCTGTCGGTCAGGAGCAAGCGTTGCAGGGTCCAGGCCCCGGTCGCTCCTGCAGGGCACTCAGCGTACGGTCCACTGAGGTGGGCACTTGAGGTGCACGGCCCCACTGCCACTCAAGCCGAGAGAGAAGAAAGGTGGAAAAAAAAAAGAGAGAGGAGACTGGATGCCTGACGGCCTGACGGTGCATTAGGGCAAATTTTCGCGCCCACAAGTTTGCTGCCACTCTTTCTGTCTGGCCCGGTTGCGAAATTTCCACAGTCTTCCCATCTACACGACGACGACAAACCACGGCCACCCATCGACTCAGATCGCCAATTCCGGGAGTCCAACGACAAGATGGGTACGTAGGAATTCCCATTCCAAAGCCTTTACATGCGAGTGGAATGTGCACGCAAAACCCTTCATTGGGATCTTTGCTGTTGCTATTCTGCGAACTAGGCGCGCGGAAAAGAAAAATCCTCTCCTGCCTGTTTTCCCACCCCAATGGCCGCCTGTCCCCTCGCCGAGTGCGAGCAGAGGATGAGGAGTCTTTGGGACTTGGGGAATCGGGATTGTGGATGACGGAATTCCCGCCTCATTCAGAGCATGCTTGAACCAAAAGGCTGACGATGGGCTCTTCACCCCGTTTATAGGTATTGATCTCGACCGCCACCACGTGCGCAGCACGCACCGCAAGGCTCCCAAGAGCGACAATGTCTACCTCAAGCTCTTGGTGAAGCTCTACCGCTTCCTGACCCGTGAGTTTCTCTCCCCCCCGCCTCGACCGTCGCCAACGATGTCAAGCATGAATTGCTGATCTTGGTTTCTTTCCAATCTCGCAGGCCGCACGGAGTCCAACTTCAACAAGGTTATCCTGCGCCGCCTCTTCATGTCGCGCATCAACCGCCCTCCCGTCTCCCTCTCCCGCGTTGCCGCCAACATCAAGAACGGCAACGAGAAGAAGACCGTCGTCATCGTTGGCACCGTCACCGACGACAACCGTCTCCTGACCGTCCCCAAGGTCACCATTGCGGCCCTCCGCTTCACCTCCACCGCCCGTGCCCGCATTGCTGCCGCCGGCGGTGAGGCCATCACCCTCGACCAGCTTGCCCTCCGCGCCCCCACCGGAAGCAACACCCTGCTCCTCCGCGGCCCCAAGAACTCCCGCGAGGCCGTCAAGCACTTCGGCTTCGGTCCCCACAAGCACAAGGTCCGCATCCAACCCCACCACCTGCCACAATACGTGAGTGCTAACAATCTTTGCAGAAGCCCTACGTCGAGTCCAAGGGTCGCAAGTTCGAGCGTGCCCGTGGTCGCAGACGCTCTCGCGGCTTCAAGGTCTAAACGGGTTGTGTGGTGCTATTGGTCTCTGGCGGGACCACTTTCATCATGCTCCTTTTCGGGGTTGGTCGTGCGATTTCTCGTCGCACTGGTGGACACGCTATCACGGCTATGGACTGCCGATGAGGGTCTCTCATCGTGCTTCACAGGGAACTTTCTGCATGGTACTGGCGTGGTTAGGAATCCAAAAAAGAATTGACGATCTACACACTTCGCATGGCGTCAAATGGCATCTCTTGGGCGGCCGTGGGGCTGGTTTTTCATCTTCATATCGTACAGTCCCTTCTGCTTGTGTGATCTCATTTGGTTTGGCATATGCTGTGTGTGTATGAACTTGTAAAATGTGTGCCTCCCTCCTACACTTGTGTAACGACCGTTCCGCCTTCACAAGCTATCATTGTCCCCTTGAAGTTTTACTTCACCTTTCCTCCTAAGAGCCACAAAGTACGCCTCTTTCGAATCCTGACATGCGTTAGCCTCGTCGCACAACCCAGTAGACACGTCCAACATACGCTACGAGACGACTCGGGCTTCTCGCGGAACACCTTCGCAAAAAGGGCCTTCAACTTCATCTCGAGCGCCTTGTCCTCGGAGCCCTGATAGAATTTGCAAACAAAGTGGCCGCCGTTCTTTAGCGTATCGTTGGCAAATTGGAGCGCGGCCATGCAAAGGTCCTGCAACACCTCGTCAGCCCCCATGAAATGTGAAGCCTGATCCCAGACGAACACGAACCATGCTACCGGCGTGATCTCGAAAGGCCATGCCGCTCGTGTTCATCATCCTATGATAGGGATTACTAAGACTGTTCACTCCAAACCCGGTGGTCTGGTCCCAAGGTGCTGACATGTCACTCAATACAATCTAGACCTCTCTGTCAGTCCTTGCAGAAGTCTTCTCTTGGTTGACGATTACTCACATCAACCAACCGACCATCCTTTGGCTTCGTTGTCTCAGCAACACACTCGGACTTGTCGGGCGTTTCTGAACCCGCCCTCTCCATGTCAATATAGCTCGGCTGGTCCTCGATAATGGCGGACTCGTCTGTGCCTATGCTCTCCTCTCCCTCGGATGAGGTCGTCGAGGCTGGTGGCCGGGCCGGACGGCCTTTCTTGTGCCGGATGAGGTAATCCTTCACCATCTCCTGGACATCAGGCGAGAGGAAGTTACCCTGGATCGTCGAGACACCCTTTGGTGGCTGGGCCGGGATGATGTCGATTCCCAAAACCTGTCCGTGGGGTTTCGTCCGGTCGGCGGCGACCTAGATACACAGCAACACATCTTTGCATATGCTCCCACGAGTTCATGAAATATGTGCATACCTGCGACCAGCTCCCGGGAGCATATCCCTGTGTCAAACTGTCATTTACGTGGTCTTGAGGGGTCTTTGCATGAGAGCAAGAGCAACATACCAGGTCCACTACTGTCTGTCCCCTGCGGAAAATTCTGTACTTTGAATCCATCTGGCAGACTCGTCAGCTCACCGGAGGAAATCTTCACGAAGACAAACCCAAAAATGTGCAAACCTCTAGAAGTTTAAACGCCGCCCTGCTTTTGAGACCCTGGACCTTGGCCTCGCGCGCGAAAATATCCTTGCCCTGCCTCATCTTCCATCTCGAGTTGGACGAAGATGCCCGCGTCTGACCGGCGCCAGCATTGAGTGTATTTCGGCACTCCGCACAAGCTGTAGAAAGCATGAGAAAAGACTGGCGTCTAGAAACTCTCATGAAAGCGCGGGCGGGTGATTTGGACATTGTTGTCATTGTGTGCCGCAGGCGGCAGACGTCATGAGCGTACTAGTTGTTTGGAAACGGCCGTCCTCTGTACCACTCCACATGCGTATGTCTCAGAGATTGGCACGTCAAGGATCACGTACCGCTTTCGATTGGATTGAAGGGACAAAAGCCGAGTATAAGGAGGTATTCCAACCAAAGCCTGTCGTTGTTGTGTAGCATGTTTACCTATTCAAGTGAAGCTTTCTGCATCCACCATTGACTCGACATGCTGATTGGCCCAAGCTTTAGTCGCACCCAAACAGGGGTAGCAAACAGCCTAGGTGAGCTTCACAGTGTTGTCACTACGTCTCAGTTTCAACAATTACACAACCACACGTAGACCCCAGAGGATGCACATCGGATGGAAAGCTTTGGGCGAGATTTGCAGCCCTCAAGACCTCTTCATTCAGGAAAATGCAACTTGATCTGAATACCATACCTACATAAACCCAACAATACCAACGCCAGTTCCCACCTAGAACGCCGCCCATGCAACCCGCATATGATACCTGCATGCTCGGATAAAGACACATCCATCGCCGGCCTTGTCTTACGCCAGGAAACTAGCACCAACACCTCTCCTATCTTTCTTGAGTGGAGAGAATGACCTCTTGCCAAATGCGCCTGCGTTACGCACCAAGGACAAGTGCGTCTTGCCAAGGGCCTTGCCGGCTCCTGGCGCAACTTTACCACCAGGTCGCTTGACATTCGCAGTCTCCGCCTCACCGTCGTCGTCGAAAAGAGTGGTTGAGTCGCCGGCGAGCTTGCGCTTCTTTCTCTTGACCTCTTGTTCGCGCCCACCCGTACTCGTCACCGTCGCCTTCTTCTCCGCTGCAGTGGTCTTCGCGGGAGGAACTGCATTCTCTTGTTCGCCGGCCTCGGGCTCCTCGAGAACCTTGTCAAGCAGAGAACCTGACTTGGCCACATCATTGCTCGCGGAGGGGGCCTGTACAGGCATGTTCGGGGATGCCTCAGCCAATGCCTTCTTGGGCCTGCCACGCGCCTTCTTGGGTTCTCCATTGCTTTTGGCTTTCGTCTTAGTCTTGGTTTCTTTGGGAGCGAGGGCGGGTTTTTCGGGCTCCGCTTCTGCCGAGTCTGCAGTTTCGGGCTCAGCCCCATCATCTTCTCCAGCACTTGCCTGGGCCTCCGCCTCAGCTTCAGCAGCGGCCTGTTGAGCCTGGTGTGCAAGAGGCACGTAGCTGACATCGGCTTCGTTTTCTTCCTCCTCGGCAACCGCGTCCTCAACGGTAAGAGTCTTGCTTTTGGCCAAGAAAGGAGTGATGGAGAATGTCGATTTTTCGCCCACAAGAGCTTGCTCCTTCTTCTTAAGTTGTCGCCTGCCTCGTGTGACATCCTCTGGCGTTCCAATGCTCATGTCGCTTATGCTGAGTTCTTCTACTCGACGCTTGCGAGCATTCTGCGCCTTGGCACCGCCAACCCGCGCGGCGGTATCTGCCTTCTTCGTAGGCACGGTACTTGTGTGGACGACTTCGGATCGCATCGACTTGAGTTCCTCCTGAGTAATCCGTAGCTTTGATCTCAGGGTGTCAAGACGCTGCTCCAGCATTTCGTTCTGTGCCTGAGCCTCCGACAGTGCCACCTCGTTCTCCTTACGAAGTCTCTCCTTCTCACGCCTTTCGGACAGAAGCATCTTCTCTGCCTCCTGAAGCTTCTTCTTAAGCTCCTGGTCCGCTTTCTTGTTGTCCTCGCCCGACTGCGCAGCGGCAGCGACAGAATCGAGTTCTTTTTGCAATTGTTCCTTTTCTCGCTTCTCGGCGGCCAACTTCTTCTCGGTGTCCTTTAGCTTGCGACTCAGCTCGTCCTCGGTTGTCTTGTTGCCCTCCGCTTGGGCTGCTTGTTGTTCCCGTACGCGTTTCTCGTTGGCCAATTGCACCTCGACCATGTTGAGTTCCCGTTCCAACGCCAACTTCTCCGCGATGGCTGTTTGCTGGTGAGCCACTTGTGACCGCAAATGCTCCAATTCGGGCCTTAAAGCGTTGAGCTCTCGAGAAAGAGCAAGCTTCTCGGAAAGAACCTTGGTTGACTCTTGGGACAAACTGTTGAGTGACTCAAGTTCGGCCTGTCTTCATCAGCTATGGCGTTTCTTACTGATGGGCGGGCTCGCGACAGGGACCAACCTTGATATTGGCGAATTCTCGTGTTTGTGACTTTATTTGGGTCTGTTGATCGTGACTAGTGGCCTTCAAGGAGTCCAGCTCGGAGCGCGTCTCGTCGCATTTGTCGGTCAATTGGTTGATCTGAGCATCTTTCTCGGCGAGCTGCTCGCGTAATGTCGAGTTTTCTGCGAGAAGCACCTGCTTTGTAACCTTTTGTCTACGCGCGTCTTCCTCCTTGGCGATCAGTTGGGCCTGGTGGATGTGTTTCTCGTGCTTCATCTCAAGCTCGTGGGCGGCCGCCATCCTCTGCGAACGACGGTCAGGATGGAGTGAACTTTGAACGTGTGCGCTTTCCGCGTGTCGCAGGTAGCTTACCTCCTCCGAGTCCATATTTCTCGTCTTGCACGGCATTTTGCAGGACTTGTTTTTGCTTCAGCGCGTGAGCGCGTCGCCAGGTCGGAATCCGTATAATCTCTGAAGTAGAAATAGGGCGCGATCAGTCCTCGACGTTGATGTCTCAGGGCTGATATCTGAAGTGTAAAGCAGTAGTAGGGGTGCCCGCACTTGTTTCTGATGAGATTCGCAATGTCGATGTTGAATTGGCGATGATGATGCGGTGTGTTTGGGGGGTGCCTTTCGATGTGGACGCTGAAGAGGTAAACATGATGCCGAAAAGGGTTAGCTTCGCCCTCATGGGATGACCCCACTCTAAGCAGGTCACAGGTGTGTTGTCCCACTGTGCCAGTAGTGTAGGTAAGGTAGCCAGCCGCCAGCCTGGTCGATCTGAGTCCGTGCTTGTTGCGACTACACACAGTGAAAAGCCCCGACGTCACTGAGTCTTAGGTAAGGTTATCTGCCTTAGCTACTTAGGTATCGGGCTGACAAAGACTCTCGACGGAGCGGCAAATACTTTCCCCGGTCATCCTACCGCCAGTAGAGCCGGGCCCCAGTTCCCAGGTCCAGGGGTTGCTCTGTAGCGCGTACGTACAGAGTTCCTATCCGTACCTGCCCGGCAAAGCACTGGTAGGTTGACCCACACCACTGTGGGCTGGCGACGCTGATGAGAGCTGTCCAGTTCAAGCTGCATCAGCTTGCCGCATCTCAACGACACTCGCGGCGCACCCACTCGCTACGTACGCCGATTCAACTGCACCACCTAGGCCAATTGGCCACGAAACAAACACAACTTTCCCGCGCGAGCGTTCACGAAATTGACGATAGCTTCTGGGCCCGCAACGAAACTCACCATGCGCTTCCTCCAGTCCCTCTTGGCCGCGACCTCGTTCCTGGCGGCCGGTTCTCTCGCTGCTAAGAAGACCACCGAGGAGCGCTTCAACGAATTCCACACCAAGGCCCTCTCCTCCTCCCCAATCAAGCTCGCCGACACCAGCTACAAGTCCTTGACCGCCACCCCCCGCGACTACACCGTTGCCGTCCTCCTGACGGCTCTCGAGTCTCGCTTTGGCTGCCAGCTTTGCAGAGAGTTCCAGCCGGAATGGGATCTTCTCGGCAAGTCCTGGACCAAGGGCGATAAGAAGGGCGAGTCCCGCTTGATTTTCGGCACTCTGGACTTCTCTGACGGTCGTGAGGTCTTCATGTCGGTAAGTTCTCACCTTACTACCGCCCCATTGTCCGAGACAAGACATGGACTAACACGACGACCAGCTCGGCCTCCAAACCGCTCCCGTCCTCCTCCTGTTCCAGCCCACCGTCGGCCCTCACGCTGTCCCTGCCCAGGAGCCTTTGCAATACGATTTCACCAGCGGGTTGGTTTGAATAATCCTTGTCACTGAAGAAATAAACTGACACACAACGTAGACCTCAGTCTGCCGATCAAGTCCACGCATGGCTCTCGCGACACCTGGCTGACCGGCCTCACCCTCCGGTCAAGCGTCCTATCAACTGGATGCGCTGGATTTCTTCAATCACCATCATTCTTGGTCTGGGCACGGTTGTCGTCACTGCCTCGCCTTACATTTTGCCCATCATCCAGAACCGCAATCTCTGGGCCGCCGTCAGCCTCATTGCAATCCTTCTCTTCACCAGCGGACACATGTTCAACCACATTCGCAAGGTTCCCTATGTTGCCGGAGATGGCCGCGGCGGTATCAGCTACTTTGCCGGTGGTTTCCAGAACCAGTTTGGCCTGGAGACCCAGATCGTGGCTGCCATTTGTAAGCTTCGCAACTGTCTCCAAACTTGTGCATCGCAGCTGACAGTTACTAGATGGTGTCTTGGCTTTCTGTGCCATCTCTCTTACCGTCAAGGTTCCTCGTATTGGCGACTCAAAGACGCAGCAGGTTGCTGTGCTGGCTTGGGGCGGTGTTTTGTTCCTCATGTACAGCTTCCTCCTCAGCGTCTTCCGCATCAAGAACGGCGGCTACCCCTTCTCTCTTCCTCCTTTCATGTAAGGAGGAACTTGTTAAGCCGAACGCATTGGAGGTATACTTCCAAGCAACACCGCCACAAAATGGGCCGTTTCTACATCGTTGCTCGGCACGCTTTATTGCTGCAGCCAAACGACCCAATGTCCTCGTTGACAGGAGTGTAAAATAAAGATATAGAAAGTGGTCACAGACGACGAAATGGCCACTACAATGACAATGTACAAGTTGGACTTCGGAAATCTACGACAGGATCTCCTGGGGTGATCATTGGCGGAAGACTTGGCATGCTCAAGTCGAGTGTTCGGGACTGGTCCAAATTTCTGCTGCACTGTGGTTGGGATGACACGACGCAGTCTACCTTGCCATTCTACCTCGACATGGTCTTGCTGTAAGGACGAATACTAAGCCCACTCCAGATATCATCGACTGACATGTTGCCGTGGTCAGCCCGCGTTGCCATCCGCGTCTTTGCCATCGCTGTGTCGCTTCGTCGCGCCGCAATGCCGCTGTCGTAGTCAATGCCATTCTCGCCTCACCCGGCCAATACATTCTTCATGACCCCATGAGAAACGAGCTCCAGATACTTTCCTGCGACAGAAACAGAGGTCAATTCAGGCAGGAGACAATCAAATTGACAAATTTGCTCCTCCCACCACCCATCGTCCCATTGCCGCCAAGCGCCATGGTGGTATCGGGTACTTAAGCGCAATGTGGAAGCAATCTGGATGCGCACTGGTCGGAAGGTTGCTCCGCGACAAGACCTAACCCCGCGTTTACGAATGAAGTTCGGACAGGAACCTTGGAGACGTCCACTTGAATCTCGTGATACCTTGAAAGCTTTGCAATGTTACCGGGCAGCTCCGCTCTTGTGACTTGCTGTAAGTTGGAGGATCAGCGGCCATTTGGTCCGCGCCGTGTGTCGTGCTCAATTTCACGCTGCTCTTAGCAAGGAGGCGAGGGGGGGGGGAGTGTAGTTAATATAACAGAGGGCTACGATACATCGTCAATTTTGCACGAATGGGCAACGTCCTATTCGGCAACGATTGGCAAATTGGTTAGCGAGACAGCCAAAAAGCTGCGGCCCTGCTCGGATATTTTAGCCGGCCAAGAGAAGCTTGAGCAACGAGCTTAGCGCCGGCACCCAACTTCGTGCTGTCGATCTGGGGTTCGCCGGCTAAAGTCGACTCAACGATACTCATATTCATGGCGGCAATAAATGGATGACAATTAGTGGCAGGGAGTTTGCTGTACCTGCTTCCCGATGTGGGATTGCCGCCACGGCATTTCTCCCGGCCCCCTCCTTTCATTCACAGTTTACTTTGCATTGTGATATCCTCGCCCCTACTTGGGTTGGCTTGATTGCATCTATTGTCGAGGCGGCCGCTAGTCGACGACTTAAACGCAGGTACAGATCAGATCGAACTGGGCACGAGCACACTAAAGAAATGCCAGGTTGATATTGTCCACTGGCACTGGCTTCTGCTCTTTCTCACGCTTCGAGTAGTTTGAAGATCTCACAAGGCAGCACTGGTGATGGCAAAGCGATTACACGAAAGCGGGTAAACATGTCCTGACTACGAGAGTTGGGCGAAAGTGCCAGTCGAGGCTCGCCAGCACTACAATACCCTGTCTCGCCACTCGTGGATCATGAAATGCTTACAGGGCTTAGATACTTTCCTCCGGCTAGCCCGGATGGAAGCATCCAAGGCTTTCTCATGTTGCGGGGGTTGCAAGCAATAAAGCAGGGCAACACTGGGAGACCATCTGACTGGAAGATCACCATTGAAGAAGCCGCTTCAGGACGCCCATCCCATGTTGCCTGTTTAACTGACGATGGGATTCATATCGACCCCCCTGGAGTAAAATTGCCCAGACATGCCAATTCGAAAGATCAATCTTCCCAGACGGCTCGTCTTCTTCCACCAGCCTTGGCTTGCCCTTCAAGGCAACTGCATCATCGCAACGCGGAGAGAGCTGGCCGAAGCCTTCGCAACTGTCGGGCCTATTTCCTGATTGATGTCGCTTTGAAGGCGAGTGCTCTTGAAGATCGTAAGTACGTGATCTTGTCTATGGGATTCACAATCTGGCTGGCCTTGAAGTTTTGAGGTGTATAAATATGGTACTGTCTACCTTCACCCTTAGACTCTCATCAGACAACTCAGCATCACAAAAGAAGAACAGCTAAACCAAGAGAATTTGCATCAACATGAAGTTCACAACCGCCACTCTGGCGGCCTTGGCCTCGACGACCATTGCTGCGCCTTCGACCACACGCAAGGAGCAACCCCGGGAAGCCGTCTCTGCGTGCTCTTCGGCCGTCTCTTTGGATGCGAAGACGAACGTCTTCTCTAAATACACCCTGCACCCCAACAACTTCTACAGGGCTGAGATCCAGGCTGCCGCCGCAGGCATGAGCGGCACTCTCAAGGAACAGGCTCTCAAGGTCGCTGATGTCGGATCCTTCGTATGGGTGTAAGCCGTCCCAAAACTCACCGTCCGCCCGAGAGAACATTAAGGGAGACTAACGATGACCGTTCAGTGACACCATTGCAAACATTGCTCGTCTTGATCCTGCCATTGCTGACACCCCCTGTGACCACATTCTGGGTGTCGTCATCTACGACCTCCCGGGCCGTGACTGCGCTGCCAAGGCTTCCAACGGCGAGCTCGCGGTCGGCGAACTCTCCAAGTACCAGTCGCAGTACATCGACCCCATCGTCAAGATCATCAAGGCGAACCCCAACACGGCCTTTGCCCTTGTCATCGAGCCGGACTCCCTCCCCAACCTGGTCACCAACATCAACCTGCAAACCTGCCAGAACTCGGCCGCGGGTTACCGCGACGGCGTCGCCTACGCTCTGAAGAACCTCAACCTTCCCAACGTCGTCATGTACATGGATGCTGGCCACGGAGGCTGGCTTGGCTGGAACGACAACCTCAAGCCCGGCGCTGAGGAGCTCGCCAAGGCGTACAAGGCCGCCGGCAGCCCGTCGCAACTGCGCGGTTTCGCCACCAACGTCGCCGGCTGGAACTCCTGGTGAGCATTCAGTCTCCTTTCAGACGACTTACACAAGGGTTAAAGGATGCTGACTGGACATGATTAGGGACGCTGAGCCCGGTGAGTTCGCCTCTGACCCCGATGCCCAGTACAACAAGGCCCAGAACGAGAAGAAGTATGTCACACTCTTCGGTGCCGCTCTGCAGACCGCCGGCATGCCCAACCACGCCATCGTCGACACCGGTCGCAACGGCGTCCAGGGCCTCCGCGAGGAGTGGGGCAACTGGTGCAACGTCAACGGGGCCGGCTTCGGTCTCCGCCCCAGCGCAAACACCGGCCTCGAGCTGGCCGATGCCTTCGTGTGGGTCAAGCCCGGCGGAGAGTCTGATGGCACCAGCGACTCGAGCGCTGTCCGCTACGACTCCTTCTGCGGCAAGCCCGACGCCTACAAGCCCTCGCCGGAGGCCGGAACCTGGAACCAGGCCTACTTTGAGATGCTCCTCAAGAATGCCAAGCCTGCGTTCTAGATGGCGAGTTGAAGGCTTCTTGCTCGGTATCTTGGCAGAGTCCCACTGTAAGCAGGAAACGGAGTGAGGAGGGCAAAAAAACAGGGGAAATGCCCTTGCGTACTCCCATCCCGACGTGATGAGCCAACACTCCCTTTATTTGTATATATTCAACATCTTGGATACACAGCTAGCCATATTCAGTACATATGCAATCAATTTCGTACTTAAACGTCACACTCTTTAGAGCATCTGGACCCACGATCTTGACGGTGAAACCACGAACAAGGCCCGGAGTGGAAATAGAGGTGAGCAGTTGTAGGTTGAGGCGAGTAGGAATTAGTGCTACTTGCTGCTCCTTCCTAACCACAGCGAAA
The DNA here is from genome assembly GCF_013390195.1 of Colletotrichum siamense. Classification (NCBI taxonomy): domain Eukaryota; kingdom Fungi; phylum Ascomycota; class Sordariomycetes; order Glomerellales; family Glomerellaceae; genus Colletotrichum; species Colletotrichum siamense. The sequence goes on from NW_023501022.1 coordinate 263,145, forward strand.
TTTGGCGAATTGGTTGTCCCAACACACACCACATTAGTGCATCACCCATCCCGGCCATAAGGAACATAGAAACACGGGCAGCATGCAGAAACAGTCACAGCAAAATGAGGTCGGCTTCACCGAGAATTGTAACAGAAAACAGCATATTTTGTTTGCCAGGATCTTTTGATTTGGGCGTTACGTGGGTTTCATGTCCAGAGTCCTTTCGTAGGCTACCTATAAGCCAGCAATGCAGTCTCATCCCCATTTTTCACAAATCGATTTGACCCTGCGCATCCCGAAAGACCAAACGAGGAAGCCAGCCTAGGACGCCCGCCATGATCTACCATCTCAGAGCCCTTTCCCCACCACACATCGTCATCGCCATCCATAACCCAGAAGAGAGACAGAGAGAGCTTTTATGCCCTTTATGCTCTCGACATGACACCCCAGGCGCGGATGATGTTGTCGGTGTAACCGGCGAACAGGGTCTGGCCGTCGGCGCTCCAGGCCAAGCTCACGCACTCAGGCTCACGGCTCTTCTTGCCGACAGCGGTGAACTCAGGCTTGAGCTCGTCAACCTTGCTCTTCTTCTCAAGGTCAAAGATGATGATGCTGCTGGCGGTGGCAGCGCAGAGCCAGTAGCGGTTGGGAGAGAAGACGAGGGCGTGGATCTCGTCGTTGGCGTTGAGGGAGTAGAGGTGCTTGGACTCGTTAAGATCCCAGAGCATGGTCGTTCCGTCCTTGCCACCGGAAGCGCAGAGAGAGCCGTCGGGGGAGATGGTGACGGTGTTGATGTAGCCGGTGTGGCCGATGTGGTCGGTCTGCAGCTTGCAGGTGGAGAGCTCCCAGACCTGGAATTGCCAGTGTTAGCCCACAACGTCCATTCCGAGAGTGGATACAAAAGCAAAAAAATGATGGATTCGAGGGTGCGAGATCAGTGCATTGGTGAATAGTGGTCTCATGGCCTGCAAAAAACAGGCTCTGAAGTAGCAAATACTTTTGGTTGCAAAACATCATGTCGAAGATTTGTCCAAGAAAAAAAAGAACGGTTCCACGGGGAAATTTTCCACATACCTTGACGAGCTTGTCCCAGCCGGAGGAGACAATGACGGGGTTCTGGGGGTTGGGGCTGAAGCGGACGCAGGAAACCCACTCGGAGTGGCCCTTGTCGGTGATGGTGTACTTGCAGTCACCGAGGGTGTTCCACAGCTTGATCGTGCGGTCACGGGAACCAGAGACGATTTGTCTGTTGTCGGCGGAGAAGGAGACGGACAGGACGTCGTTGGTGTGGCCGACGAAACGGCGGGTGGTGGTGCCGGTGGCAAGCTCCCAGAGGCGAAGAGTCTTGTCCCACGAGGCGGAAAGGGCGTAGGCGCCATCCGACGAGATAACCTGTATTCACTCCTCCATCAGCCCAAAGTTGGTCAACAGCCCCTAGACGGCGCAGAATTTTCGCGGGGTCCGGGAGGGGTCGAGGAGACGTACGCAGTCGGAGACGATGTGGGAGTGGCCCTTGAGGGAGCGCTTGGGGTAGCCGTACTGGGACTCGTCACGGGTGAGGTTCCAGATGATCAGAGTCTTGTCACGACTAGCAGACAGGAGCATGTTGGGGCTGGCGACAAATGTTAGCGACCAAAGCTTTCAAGCCTCAGATTCGACCACCAGCGCATCTCTCTCCTCGTCTCGGTTTCTGGAACCCGTTCCGTGTCGAGAAAGCACCGTGGGATTCATCGATGGGAGTCGTACTTCTCCATGGAGGTAGCCAGGCTGGTGACCCAGCCATTCTGCAAAGAGCATGCTCGTCAGTCCTGGTGGTCCAAAATTTACAGACAAAAATCGCCCGCGACGGCGGCGGCAGCAGCAGCAGCAACGGCGTCGGCGCGGAGAGTGGGCAAGCAGCAACTTACGTGGCCCTCGAGGGTACCCTTGAGAATCAACTGCTCAGCCATTGGGAAATGAGGCAATCAGGTCGATTGAGTGGTGAGAGAAAGGTGAGGAAGGTTGGAGTTGATTCTGAGGTCACACCTTTGACCCTTGGAGCTCTTGCTGAATTCAGGAATTTGTGTGTGGGCGAAAAAAAAGCCCTCTTCGGATTAAGGTATCCTACGCGAAGCGTGGAAGAGGCTGTCGGTGGGGCTGCAACCAATGGGCGTCCTGCGTGGCGGCAGCGCTGCGACGAGGCTGATTGGCTCCACTTTGCGCGCTCAGAGTTGCATGTCACTGTGCAGGGGCGACGGCGGGCACGCCTGCAGACGTGGAATGGGACTTGGGTCGGGAACGACTGGACCTAAGGTAGGTAAGGTACGGAGCAGAACATAAGTTGTGCAGGATTCAAAGCTTACATAGGGTCTCTCACAGCCTGTGTATGGATTTTTATCTGCTCCTACCGCTGCTGAGCCCTGCAAGTCTGTCCCTGCCTGGGCGTTCCTTTCTCCTTTCTTGATCAACTGCATAGTCGCAGGTGCCTCGGAAACCTTGGTTGTTACTGTGAGCATGCCCATGCCCCTGTTGATTTGCCCTCCTGCCTGGTGGTTTAAACGGCATATTTCCCAAACCTAAACGCCTTGCTGCTGAATGCATTTTGATGCGAGATAATTCTTCGCACCCTCCGACTGAATGCGACAACCGTAAACGACGATTGTGCCGGCACGCCCGTGGAGAACATCTGCGGCCACCATTACCGTTGCCGATTCTTCCCATGCGGGAAAAACAAGCCCCTGCCGACATCTGCCCTCTTAACCTTGACCCGCAGCCCGTTTCCCCTGACGCTGCACCTCTCTGCGCAAGTGTCGCGCATCCGAATTGACAATCATACTGTGGTCGGCGATCTCGAGCTGTCCGGTTGCCCCTCCCTCCTTCTTCATGAACCCCTCCATAGCCGCGGCCCATAGCGAGTAGCGCTCCTTGGTCATAGGGTCGCGCTCCGACAGTGATCTGACCTCCTTCTGCTTCCGCATCTTAGTCGCCCTTACCAAGCCTCGCAAGGCTTCCTCGCCTTGTTTCGATGCCTTTGCAGCCTCGTCCCTCATCTTCTGAGGATCTCGTCCGCTATCGTCCTCCTTTGGCGTGTACTTGTACGTGTGCTTGCTCGGGAAATCAGGAAACGATTTGGGAATGTATGGTTTGGCCTCCTTCTCTGGCCTGCCACTCAGCTCTTCTCCAAGAAGTGGCAGGGTAATATGCGCATCGGGGTCCTCGGGCATCGGGTCAAAGTAGTCGACGGCGAGCTTAGATTTGGGGACGGGTTGGCGAGCGTGAGGTCTGAGAGCCTTCGTCTTGAGGGTGAAGCGTTGCATTGTAGACTCGAAGTCGGCAGGCGTTGGTTGCTCGCGGCGCGCGGCGAGAGAAACTCGTTTGAGGTCCTCGATGAAAGAAGCCATGTCTAGGCTGGAGATTAGCTCAAATGTGCGGCTGTCAGGATCCCCTATGGATTCTCACAGGTCTCAACTGTCACCAAATAGCTCTCCATAGCCTCGGTAGTGGCGGAGTCAAAGCCAACATGTTGCAATGCTAAGCCAATACTACGTTCAAGGCCGCTTTTTGCTTGGTAGTCGAGGGAAGGGATGATGACTTTGGTTGCGCATGGGAGTAACGACTCGTCGTCTTCGGCGGGTGTCGCGGAAAGCCCAAGATCGGTCTTCTGCCGTTTCGCGTTGGACTCCTCCTCGTCACTGGGCGAGCTTCGTTTGCATGGGCTCGTGGCCGCAGCGGGTGAGGCAGGTGCGGACATGGCGCGAAGCTCAGGCGAAGCCCGCGTATCGAGACGCGGGTCGATGACGCGCTGGCTTTCGAATTTTAGGATGTTTCGTCTGCGAAAGTTCGGCGGAACAAGGACGGGCGACAGGCGATGGGTGCCGGGCGCTGTTGTTGAAGCAGATGACCCAGCCGGCGCGAGAGAGTTGATAGATCGTCGCAGTTTTTGATATGGAAGTTGCAGCTGTTTGGACGGAAACTGTTGGTCGGTACGTACTTTCCAGCAGCAAAATTAGCGAGGAAGCACCGGAGGTTGAGGCTCTTCCTAAGGAACCTAAGGTACCTTAGGTACCTAGTAAGGTAAGCACGTACGGAGGGTATCCACACCTTACCTAGGCACCTTGCTTACCTACGGATACCTAGGTAGTGTACCGTACACTTAGGAGGTAGGTAGGTTGGGGCAGGTGGTCCTTGCGTCGGCTCTTGGGAGTTCACAGGTTCCATGGTTGTTGCTAAATAAGGTCGTACAGTGGGCGATCCCAGCCAAATGGTTCGCCTCACTCGTCGCCGTCTCCCTGCGTTTAATGGCGTACCTAGGTAGATTCGCGTTCATATGGGACTCGAAACTCGTCCATGTGGTCTCAGGATGGCTCTCGACTTGCCCTTGTCTTATTAAACTCCATAGTTTCTTTTAGTGTGTCAATTTACGGATAGCTCAACTCGAGTCGAGACCCATCGCTGGCGGGCTGTGCTACTATCCATGGATCTTATCTGACACAGGCGTAGCAGTCAAAGAAGCAGTGTTCCAGGTGTTCCACACATCGCTCTAAGGTACCTTTAATATGCCCGATCCCGTCTTCCCTCCCGCTACGATATGACCAGCTGTCCAATGCAGCTTCCACCTACTAAATAAATATTGCCGAATTTGGAGAGATAGCGGGAGAGAACGCCGCCCTCCGCTCAGTTCTCATTGCCATCCTCGCGTGTCTGAGTCAAGCGCCAGCAGTTGTCCCTATCTCAGCCCGAGTCTCTACGGAATCTCAAGCCAGGGGGCCGCACTCTTTATCATTTGATCCCCCAACGCCCTCGATCACGAGTCCCTAAGGTACCTCATACACAGAACGAGTCCACTATCGATCGTTGCGGTACCATGCAGAGCCTGGAAACCTTGCGTAGCGGTGGCTACCGTGATCTTGGCCTACAGAAGCTGAAGCTCGCTGGCCCCCTGAGCGAGTTTCCCTCGGAGATTCTTCAACTCGCCGATACGCTTGAGCATCTGGATCTCTCTGGCACGGGGCTTTCCACTTTACCTGACAGCATCGGTCAACTGCATAAGCTCAAGATTGCCTTCTTCTCGGACTGCAACTTCAAAGCCTTTCCCAAGCAGCTGGCACAATGCCCGGAACTCGAAATGGTGGCCTTCCGCTCCAACGGCATGAGCACCATCCCGGAGGATGCTTTGCCCCGTAACCTGCGCTGGCTTATCCTCACCAACAACCGCATCGAAAACCTCCCGAGAAGTGTTGGCAAATGCGCGCGTCTTCAGAAATGCATGCTCGCAGGCAATCGCTTGAAAAACCTGCCCGACGAGATGTCTGCGTGCAAGAAGCTTGGCTTGCTTCGTCTTTCCGCCAACGATTTCAACCATCTGCCACCCTGGCTTTTCAAGCTGCCTGAGCTGGCGTTCTTTTCGGTGGCTGGTAATCCATGCTGCGCCATCACCCTCGAACACGAAGTGGCTCAGCTTCGCAAAGTGGGTTGGCATGATCTAGAGGTCGAAGGTTTGCTCGGTCACGGAGCTTCGGGTGACATCTTCAAAGCGAGATGGATGTTGGCCGACTCCGTCGTAGAGGAAGTGGCCATCAAGCTGTTCAAGGGCGAAGTAACAAGCGACGGGACACCTCTCGATGAGATGTCAGCTTGTCTCGCTGCAGGATCGCACAAGAACCTAATCAGCACACTGGCAAGCATTGATGGGCACCCAGAGAAGCATGGCCTCGTTATGCAGCTCATACCGCCTCACTACCAGACTCTGGGGCTTCCTCCTTCCCTGCAGACCTGTACGAGGGACCGCTATGAAGACGGGAGAAAGCTGCCGCTGGACAATGTTTTGGAGATTCTTGCTGGCGTTGCAGCGGCAGCTCTCCACCTGCACGGTCGTAAGGTATCCCATTGCGACTTTTATGCCCACAACATTCTCTCCAACGAGGCGGGACATGCCCTGCTCGGTGACTTTGGAGCGGCGACGGTGTATGAAAATCTCAACGGCCTCGACTTTGAGAGGTTGGAGATTCTTGCCTTCGGTCATCTAGTTGAGGACCTCTTGGGAGTAACGGGCCCGGGCCATTTGGAGATGGACAAGAAGCGGCGGACGATCGAGGGACTACAGCAGCTGCTTGCTCGATGCTCGACCCCTGTGGTCGAAGACAGACCGCGTTTCGTGGAGGTTGTGCAGATACTTGAAGATTTGCATTGGAAATATCAACATTCTTACAGCCATGGGGGTGCGAAACGGCGAGTCTCAAACGTGGAGGGATAGATAGACATGGAAATAAACCAAGAGGCATCCATATAGACTAGATGTCATCCTATAAACATGGGCAGAAATGATTAGGCATTCAAAAACCTTGGGCGATGCGGAGTCAGTTCAGGAGTTGACGTTCGGATGAGTGCGGGCGGGGGTAATCTGCAAAAGAATGTACCTATGTCCATAAGTCAGTTTACTGGGGATGCCTGAACATCTAGCCGGTGTTGGGTAACGATGTGTGCGTTGAGGTCGTGTGGGTGGTGTTATTCGAGTGTTGGTTGGTTGGCGGCGGATGTTCTTCCTGGTAGGGCTGCGTGAGGCCGATGGCACCTGCACCGCCCAGGTATGCTGCTTCCTGGAGGCTGCCCGCCTGGAGGGAGGCTGCCCTCCACTGCCCACAGTAAGGTAGGTACCTTATTCGTACTTACCTAGGTAGGTACCTTAGGTGAGTACTAGGTAAGGTACCTTATCTGCGAGGCCCACGGATCGGGCGAGATCCGATTCGAGCAGGGCGGGAGCCAGGGGAAAGAAGGGCTTTGCGCTCCCCTCACCACTAACCCCAGTCGTTCCGTTCCATTCAAACTCCCCTCGCAACGCAGGGTCCAACGCCGACAACCTCAATACTGATAATTACATACCACCAACACCAACACCAACACCAACACCAACACCGCCTTTCACGAACCGACTGCCAGGCATCATCCCACCGACTCATCCATATTTCTTTCCCTTCGTCCTAGTAGGAAACGAAACACGGCATTAAAGAACAGACAGACAGCATCAGACCGACTTCTTTCATCGTCAATTTGCATCCTTGCTACCACTCATCTCCTCGGTTGCGCTCACTTACTATCATCGTGACCTTGCCGCAGCAACGTCACTCATCGGGTTCAAACTTACCAACACCCACCAAACATGCACTTTTATTGGATACTTTGAGACTGCTCCCACTGTCGCAATGTTTCCCTTCGACCCAAATGTCATGCCGACGTTGCCTACCCGCAAGGGCCTGTTGGTCATCGACTTCCAGAACGACTTCCTTGCCGCCGACGGTGCTCTCCCCGTTGCTGAGCCTGATGCATTAGTTTCGCGCACCCTCGACCTCGTCAAGGCTTTTCGAAAGACTGGCGAAATCATCTGGGTACACACCGAATTTGAAAAGCACCGCCCCTCTTCCGCGGAACAGATCCTGGCTACCGATGTCATGCCCAAGCCCACCATTTTGACATCTCGCTACCGCCGCCGACCCGCCGTCCAACAAGAGTCTGAAGAGCCAGATACGGACCGCGATCACGAGGCTTTTCTCAGCCAGCCTGGCCCCCCCGTCGTTCGCCCATCCACCTCAGGTGCCCAATTCCCGGCTGCCGTCAAAGACGCCATCGCACCCCGCGATATCAAGTTCCTCAAGTCTCATTATTCTGCCTTCAAGTCGGGCCAGCTGTTGCAGATGCTGCGCTTCAAGTTCGTCACCGAGCTCTTTCTCTGTGGTTCCCTCGCCAACGTTGGTGTGCATGCCACTGCCGTCGATGCTGTCAAGTACGGCTATTCCATCACTCTCGTCGAGGATTGCTGTGGTTTCATATCCGAACTTCGCCTAAGTAATACTATGCGAAGTCTCGTTGATCTAACCGGCTGTGATGTACTTGAAGGTACAGCCGTCGTCGAGAAACTGCAAGCCAAGAAAAGCCCAGCTTCGGCCGCTTCCAGTTCTTCCTCGCCTGTTGTACCAAGAAGGCTCAGAGAAACGGCCGATGATGAAATTCTGGTGGCCAGTGACGCTTCAACTCCAAAATCCCAGTCCCTCGAGGAAAAGCTGGCCGGGCTCAAACTCGAAAACGACGTTGGTAGACCTTCTCCAGCCTCGAGGCCTGCGAGGTCCGCAAGGTATCGGTACCCGGATGACTCAGAGTGTGCAACCATCTCCGATATGTTGGAAGTCGACCCGGATGCACAGCCATCATCAGCAGCACCAATCATCAGTGAGTCACTGGTCATAGAGGTTTCTCGCAACCCGGATACTGCTATTCAACCGGAGGAAGATACCACAAACGGCCCTCAAATAATTGAAGCTGCCTCTGACGATGAAAAAACACCTGCATCCGACCCAGAACTTGAAGTAGATACCACAATAGCCTCCACAGGGACTGGAACCATGAGCAGCGAAGAAGTCGACAACGAAGACGCCCTGAAGGTCTCGGAACCTCTCTGTGAGGGAGACACCACTGTCATCCACAACATCATCCCCGAGCCTCTGGCTGAAGGCATCTTTGAGAAAGTCAGAGATGAAGTCAGCTGGCAGAGAATGTCGCACCAAGGCGGCGAAGTCCCTCGTCTAGTCGCCGTTCAGGGGGAAGTGGCTGGCGATGGTAGCATGCCAGTTTACCGTCATCCATCTGACGAATCGCCCCCTCTTCTGTTCTTTTCGCCAACAGTGCGCGAAATCAAGACCGAGGTCGAGAAACAGCTCGGCCATCCGCTGAACCACGCCCTGATTCAGTTCTATCGTGACGGCACCGACTACATCTCCGAGCACAGTGATAAGACCCTGGATATTGTCAAGGGATCTTACATCGCCAACGTCAGCCTTGGGGCGGAACGAACGATGGTGTTCAGGACTAAAAGACGGGACAAGGACCCGTCTAGTACTGAGTCACCATCCGGAGAAGACTCAAAGAAGCGCCAAATCGCCCGCGCAAAGCTGCCACACAACTCTCTGTGCCGCATGGGCCTGAAGACCAACATGCGCTGGCTGCACGCCATCAGGCAGGACAAGAGGATGGAGCGCGACAAGACTCCTGCTGAACTAGCCTTCTCGGGCGGCCGCATCTCCCTCACCTTCCGACAGATTGGTACCTTTTTGGATCGCGATAGTACAGTGATCTGGGGCCAAGGAGCGACATGCAAGGCCCGAGATGAGGCCAAGCCCGTTATCAATGGGCAAAGCCCTGAGGCGGTGGAAATGCTGCACGCTTTTGGTACGGAGAACCATTCTACCACGTTCGATTGGGACCGGCACTACGGTAAGGGGTTCGACGTTCTTCACATGAACCACTCACCTCGACTCTGCGTCTCAGCTGATTCCGTCGTCAATACACGCATCGCCCTGATGCTAGCCGAGTATGGAATTTCTTACGCAAAGGGCAGCATGTCTTCGTCCTTCAACTGGAAAGACGGCGAAGGTGTAAACAACACCTTTACGATCCCTGAAAGCCCGCCGATCAGATTCATCGACAACGACGCCGTCAAGTCCACGGTACAGGGCGAGCTGGCAATCATGTTGTACCTTGACGGCATCTATGGCTCAGCAAGAGCAGAAGCCGCTGGCAAGTCGCACCCAGATCTGGCGAGGATCCTGACCCGTTTCCAGCAAGGACTCGCATTGCTCGAAAAATGGCGCCAACTCGAGCGAGACGACGAAGGCAAGCGTGACCTGAAACCCCTAAACAAAGAGCTGGCTATCTGGGGAGGCTACTCCGGAGAGTCGGAGTTTATTGCGGGAGAGAGAGTTTCTTTGGCCGACTTCGCCGTTTGGCCAGTGCTTCACACCATTGTGGAGAAGTATGGTGCTGAGGCACTCGTCGCGACTGGAAAGTTGAAGGAGTATTACGAGAGGTTCAAGAGCAGAGACTCGACTACCAAAGTGCTGGGAACAGACCGGCCGGAGGGCGCAAGCACGCCTTGAAATTATCCTCACTTCACGTTGGTGATTGAAGATACCCAGGGACGGATTCATCTTACAGCTCCTGGGCATCTGAGGAATAGGTCCATGATGTGCGGGAAAGCCTCGGAGTGTATTATTTGCTTGATACCTTCTTGTAAGAAAAGAAAATGCCTCGAATAACACAAGCAAACCAGAAAAGGGGCGCGATGTGAGGTTTGCTGGTGAAGCAGGCCAACGTTACAGTCATCGAAGCTTGGCTCTATCTGGGTCGGCAAATCTTGAAAATGTTTACATATCATTTTTTTTATTTCCGTATCTCGTTGAGGATGATGAATTTTGTGTAAATGGAGACGCATGCTCCATGCAACATGTCAGCGCAACATGCTGTTAGGACTGGTGGAAAGCCCTTGATATAAAAAGAACACATAAACGATAAACGTGGGGAGGCGCGACCGCTCTCGCACAGCCTGAAAGCAGCCAAGGACCCCAATAAAACGCCGAAATGGATCAGCACCCCTCATGTCCCGAGTCCAAGTGCTCACCCATCATTCCTTCATGAACTGCGGCCCCAATTGCTCAAGAGCGGACGTCCCACGGCAACGGGTATGTGCCGACCCAGTCAGCCACTTCAGATCTCAGCTGCACGATCTCTGGGTCGGTTTCTCCATCGCCAAGATGCTGCATGAAGTGTCTCAGCAGACCAGGCTTCTTCTCTCCCTTCTCCTCGGCAGTCTTTTTTGCGCTCTTGTCTATACGGACGGCAATGGTGACGGCCCGGTCAACGACATCAGCGACACGGCTAAAGTCTTCCTCGCTGAATCCCCTTGTTGTCATGGCCGGTGTGCCCATACGCAGACCACCAGGCACCAGTGCTGACCTGTCACCGGGAACGGTGTTCTTGTTCGCCGCGACACCAACAAGCTCCAAAATACGCTCAACACGACCACCGTCAATACCCTGCGGCTTCAGGTCTGCAAGCACGAGATGGTTATCGGTGCCGCCTGACACCAGCTTGTAACCCAAACCTCCCTTCTCCTTAGGAGCGCCCAGTCTGTGTGCAAACGCCTTTGCGTTTGCTAGAACCTGCGTCTGGTATGCGCGGAACTCAGGAGCCTGCGCCTGCTTCAAGGCAACGGCCAGGGCGGTGATTGTATGGTTATGGGGGCCTCCCTGGTGACCAGGGAAGACGGAGTTGTTGATGGGGCCCTCGAGGTTGTACATCTCATCCTCTTTCTTCGCGTTCTGCCGGCGCACACCCTTGCGGAAGAAGATCATGGCACCGCGGGGTCCACGCAAGCTCTTGTGGCTAGTGGTGGTTACAATGTCGGCGTAGGCGAAGGGCCCGGGCATCACCTTGGCCGCGACCAGACCAGAGATGTGGGCCATGTCAGCGAGTAGATAGGCATTGGCCTTGTCGGCGATCTCGCGCATGCGCTTGTAGTCGATCAACCTGCTATAGGCACTGGCACCGGCAACAATGACCTTGGGGCGGTACAACATGGCCAATTCCTCCAGCTTGTTATAGTCGATCTGGCCGGTAGTCTCGTCAAGCCGGTAGGGGACGGTTTCGAAGTACTTGGAGATGGCGGAAATCTTCTTGGTCGGCGTCTGGTAGCCGTGGGAAAGGTGACCGCCGTGAGGCAGATCCAGTCCCATGAGGCGATCGTGGGTGTCCATTAAAGCAGAATAGACATACAAGTTGGCGGGGGCACCGGACAGAGCTGCACCATGAGTTATTGGCTGGCTGGATTGTCGAGAAGGGAAAGAAAACAATACGCACCCTGCACGTTGACACCCCATTGCGTGGCATCGAGGCCAAAAGCCTCGAGAGCTCGTTGCTGGCAGAGACGTTCCGCTTGGTCGATGAACTCGTTTCCGCCGTAATATCTCGCGCCCGGATAACCCTCGGAGTACTTGTCTAGCCAGTTAATGAGTATAAATTCAGTACTGGGGACAAGCTGCTCATACTCTGCATCACACTGCCCAAGGCATCGAGAACAGCTTGGGAAGTGAAGTTCTCTGAGGGGATGAGGTTGATAAAGTGCTTCTGTCTGTTTTTCTCCTGCAAGTATACCCGAGTCAGCGGCTGGTTCCCTTCGCCAAGACCTCATGTCATCGCAGCACTGCTCGTTGTGTTGACGGGGAAAGGAGGTTGTCGCAAATGTCGGTGTCAACATTAGATGTCGTCCTATGAAGTCGTACCTTCTCAATGATGTCGAAGACAGCGGGATCGGCTTGCTGGAGGTGAGCAGACAGCAGCTAAAGGGCAACCCAAGTCAGCAACGGAATTCGAAAGCCAGGGAAAGGTCGGAAAGCCAAACGGCGCACCTGTTGTTGGCCCTCAGAGTTGGACGTCGAGATGTATCTCACGCCACTCATGCGCGGACGAGTCGCCGGGACCGTCCCTTTCGGCAAGCAGCGCAGGGCACGAGAAGTACCTCGGAAGACGGAAAAAGACATGATGACAGCAATAACGACTGGCTGTCGTGGAAGCAGTGTCAAACGAGGAGAATTGGAGCGAAAGCAACGAGGGAAAAGGTGAAGAGGGGATGGAGGATGAGCAGGATGAGCAGGATGAGGCTTGATGTAAGGTAAGGCTAGGACAGCTGCAACAGCCAGGCAAGTACCTGAGGGAGGGATCGAGTTACCGATGCTAGTATGGACCCCAGCAGCTACAAACCACGAGGAGATGATGTAGCGATGCGCAGTCGGTGGGGGAGCCGGTACATATGGCACCAGCCAAGCTGGCGGATACGCTGAACCAGTGACCATTGCTCGGTATCTCATCCGTCGTCCAGCGGTAAGTCGACCGAGCTGCTCAGCGGTTGGCGCCGGCTTCGGCTCCGCGCTACCCACTATGACCGACCTTATCAGCTTTATCGGCCTGCATGGTGGTTCGCCGATGTTTACCTAGGGACCGCGCTCCAGACTCCAGCACCTTCCGCCCCGTCATGTCGTTACAGGCACCGCTCGAGAGCAGGTCCGCGCTGGAAGTTGGCAGTTGGAACAGTAAGCAGTGCACGGGCCCTCGGCAAGGTCCCGCCTCATGGTGGACCCTGTCCCGACCTACCTTTTTACGCGGCATCGCGGCCGAAAATTTTACTCTTTTTCTTTTTCTCTTCTTTACACAACTAAATTGGAGATGACGAGCACGCTTTCTTCGCACATCAGCTCTTCCGCTTCGGCGGGTGCATGATGAAATGTCCTGGCACCATCACCACCTTTTCAGGGACAATTTGAAATAATCTGATCCAATCCATGGTTGTGCTTCTTTCTTCAAACTCTTTTCATTGCGCCGGTCGGCCATCCTCTCCCCAACGCACAAGTGTGCTCAGGGATTCAAAACTAAATATGCTGCGTACGTGTTGGAAGCTGTTAGGTAGTCCAAGTGCGTTAGGTAGTTTGTCCATAGGCAAACCATGCCTGCGACAATGTATTGCGGCACTGTGGCTGTTCCTGTCGACTGCTTGCTGACCAAAACTGAGTACGTGATGGAATTTTCCATCAATATTCCCAACGGCTGGTTTTGTGCCTTGCGTCCGTGGATGACCTCAATGTTGGTTCTGCATGCTGCCCACAGCTACCTACGCAAGCTTGCCTCGTATACCGCTGCCGTATGGAGACGGGCCAACGCCGTATGACGGATCGCATCATTCGGACCCTAGACTGAACCCGATCCGCCGAACACAGGAATATCGAGAATTGGCTGTATTCGTAGGTAGGAAGCGCAACTGCCGAGCCCTGGGGCTATCTTAGTTCCCGACAATCCCATGACGCGAATTGTATGGGCCCTGTGCAATTACCTTGTCTGTCTCTGATTGCGCTCCTATGCTATCTGGTGGCCTTGGGCTGCTGGTAGACAACGCGTAGAGATAGGCCGCTTAAGGAACCTCAACAACCTTCACAAAATACGCACACCCATGTGGGAATCACAAAGAAGTTGAAAGTTTATAACCGTGTAAAGATTGCTGCTGCTCATTTTTCATGCCCGTTGTTTTTGCCATGTCATCGATTTCCATTTTTCAATGCTACATGCCAAAGCCCTGCTGCGACATTAGGACCAGTAGGACGTAAAAAAAGAAGACCCAACCCGATGACTCCGAATGCAGCCGCCTAAGGACCGAGATCGAGATGTAGTCGTCTACTTGGTCTCCTCCTCCTCGCCCATCAGAGCGTTCCTCTTCGCCACCGCTCTCTCCTGCTTGCGCTCGCGGGCAGCCTTGGTCTTCGCACGCTTGGCATCCATCTCGTCCTTGAGAGCCTTCTCGCGGGCCTTCTCGGCCTTGGCACGGTGAATCTATTGCAAACAAAGATGTTAGCACACATCCCTTCCGTCCACGCATAGTCGTGGTCTCGGTTATGAAGGGTCCGGGTGTTGTAACTTACGTGCTCAACGAGAGCACGCTTGTGCTTGAAGGTGTTACCCTTGCTGGCGTGGTAGAGCTCGTGGTAGAGGTGCTTGTCGATCTTGCCGGAGGCACGGTACTTGACGAGGAGACGGCGGAGAACACGGAGGCGGCGCATCCAGAGGACTTGGCTTCATCGAGAGTCAGCACAGAATCTCCACGTAAGGGCATGCAGCCGTGGTGTAACTGAGATGAGAGTCTCCTCGCCAGGACAAATGTCGTGTGACGAGGAAACTCCTTCACAACAGGCTATCCCACAGATCGCTTGCCGGGAGTATTGGTGTCGACGAACCTGGGCATACGAGCCTCGGCGGTACCCTTGCGCTTACCGAAGCCACGGTGGCGACCGATGCGGCGGGCAAGGTTCAGCTCACGAGCACGGGATCTCGAGTGCATGGTGACGGGCTTGCGGATGATGAGGCCATCGGCGATGAGCTTGCGGACGGTCTGGCGGGAGTTGGCGTTGGAGATCTCGCTGACCTCGTTGGGGTCGAGCCAGATCTTGCGCTCACCGCAGCCGATGACCGACGCGGCGAGGCGCTTCTGAGTTCGCAAGTTGACCCTGGAGAGAAGCAGTCGCAATCAGCCCTTGTCCCCGATACATCAAGACATTGTGGGAGGAAAAAGTGTTCATCCTCCTTCGATTCCATCCAAGTGCCGGTCGTCGTGTGTTCGGTTCGTTTCGACTCCGCCAATCCCCGACGCCACAACGGCCGGGAATTGGCGTTGCCGGGACACAGGACGACGGGAATCTCACTAGAATCGGTGTTGCAGAGCGTTGCTAGGTGCGGTCGTGATAACTTACATCTTGAATGTTGTCCTAGTCGATGGTCGTACCTACCGGGGGAGTCGAGGTGTTGGAAAATTGAGAGGGGTTGACACTCGAATATTTCTCTGGAGGAAAGTCAGAAAGCGGTGCGGATTCGAGTGGGGCCACTGAGCCAGCTACTCAGGATTAAGCGAGGGCTCCGAATGAATCATGCCATCACGTGATACGCCAACACAGCAAAAATGCAGGTACGTACCGCAGTGTGCAACAACCGCTCTCACCTCGCTGCGCTGGAGACTGTGCCTGTGCCTGTGCCTGTGCCTGTGCCTGGCTGGGGTGGACGGCCACATCTTTTTGTAGTGCCAACAACAGCCTTATCTACCGTACCTACCTCGCGGAGGATCGACGCTCTCTTCTTCTTCAAGGTACGGATACCAATTCAGGAATCCTCCCCAATTCTTCCATACCTCATCTTCGCACCGCGCTTTGCGCACACCTTTCACTCCCAGAATTGCAAGTAACTGTCATGGCATGAAGTGAATTGTAACTTTTCCACATTTACCATCCATCCTGTATGCTAACCCTGCCTACTTGCCAAACACATCCTCGCCAACGTCAACCTTGCCCACACTCCATATCTCCTTTTCATCTTCAACCTCGTCATTGGACAGACCCAGGCCTCCCTGGCCTCCCTCTGCTTCCCTCCTTTCCCGTACTTGCGCTCCGAGCCTCAGGGTGACACGTTTGAAGTAGTCCTGCATGCTCCTCTTGGTGTTGGGTGGCAGATTCGCACCATCCACAAATTTGTCAAAGACCTTGCTTTCGTCGTCCGCAACGTTGAAGAGAGCAACGAAAGCGGCTTCCGCAGCCAACTTGACGGGAATAACCGGGTCTCTAACGCTGGCAAACACGGGGCCAGCAAGCAACCCCACGTGCGGGCGAACCATATCCATGTTGGTACGGCTCATTGTGCGAACGATAACCAATGCCAACCGCCGAGAGTCCACGGAACCACCTGGCTGGATGATGTTTGCCAGGGCCTCAAAGATCTTCTTATTCGAATCAAAAGTCTTGACCGATTCTGACAATAGGTATTTACCAGTGGCCAGGATGACGTTGTCCGCGATGTAAGGCTGCATAGCTTGCGTTAGCATCTTATGACCGTACTGCAAGCACCATTTACTTACGTATTTGCTCGACATGCCCTGGCAAAGGAGATCGGGCAGTTCGTCCGCCAAGGAGCTTTCCAGGAGGCTCTGCGGTGATTCAACCAACACCGCGTTGAGGGCGAGAGCCGATGAGTGACTCCAATGACTGGTAACCACCCGGTTCTTCAGCAGCCCGTTCGCAGCCTCCTCGGGCACGTTCTTGATGAGTGCTCCGAGCAGCTTGGCATTGGTGATTGTCATCGCATCATCTCTCTCATCAGTATCCATATCAATGAGACCCAGGACAGCAGCGCGTGAGGTCTCGCCCATATTGGCACCAGCCTTGCTGATGACTTCGTAGAGCGCGCTGAGCATGGCGGTTCTGACACCTGGGTCCGCAGTCTTGGACCCAGTCACCAATTCGGCAATGAGCGGATCGATTCGCGGCGTGTATTTGATGAGCGTACCCAAGGCCTTGGCTGCGCGAGCTCGGAGAACCTCGCTGGAAGTGTCTGCAAGCGACTTGGCAAATGTACGTTGCAGCTGGGGCAAGAATGGCTTCAGCGCTGTAGGCATCTTCTCCAAAAGGTTATTTAGGGTCAACAGGATCGCAGATTTGACATCTGTAGATCTCTCAGATACGACACGAATCAAGGGACCCGTGATCTGTGTGACAAACGGCTTCAGGGAAGCCTCGCTGGTCCGGTCCACAATGTCAGAAATGGCCAGAGCTGCCTGTGTCCTTTGCTCTGGGGTGCCGTTCATGAGACCCTGCAAGAATATCGGTAGGATGGCGTTGATGCCCTTCGGAAGCTCAAAGCCTGGCAAGTTGGCGCCAGCAACGCCAACTTGTTGAAGAGCTTGTCGGGTTGAGGTGACGAGACTCTCCATTTCCTCTTTCCTGAGTTTCTTGGTGAATTCGCTGAGCGCGGCCCAAGCTCCCTTGAGTACATTTTGGTCTCTGTCATCGAACGAGATGAGGAGGGACCGTACAATATCTTGGTTGTAACGTGAGTAGTCCACGTCGGCAGACGCGAAGAACTTGGCCAAATGACGTGTGGTAGTAGCACGTCTGCGATGATCGTCGTGCTTGGTAAGCTGAAGCAGGACGTTCATTACCGTGTTCAAACCATCGTACTCATCAATGGACAGAATCACTGTGTCGAAAGAGTTTTCGAGGTCCTCTCTCAAAGCCTCGTCTTGGCAGTTGATAATGTTGTCCATCAAAGAGTTGATAATGTTCGGCAGACGGCGGTTCATGGCAGCACCAGCGACCCGAGACAGAGAAGCAAGGGCCTTGGCGTTGAACGCTGAAATGGGAGGAGTGATGAGGGTAGGGATAAGGTTCGGGAGAATGATATTGGAACGGGTGGTTTCTGTAAGGAGGGTGAGCAGCGCCTGCAATGCGTTGTCGGCGTTTTCCTCGGAGCGCAGCAGGTTGAGCAGGTATGGAAGAACTTGGTCCACAGCCTTCTTGCCCAGGATCTGCTGCAGGGAGTCGAAGGCCTCTGCGGCGGCTTCTCTGACATCTCCATCCGAATCGGTGAGGGCCGTCCTGACAACGGAGATAAGTGTCTTTTCGTGATCTTCCAGAGCCTCTTCAGAGGCTGAAGAGATAAGCTCCTTGAGGGCAAGACAGATACCTTGCTTCGCATCTGTATCCGTCGATGTCTGCAGGCCCTCCTCCAGAGTTGGCAGTAAAGTAGAGAGGACGCCATCACCCGCCTTGCGAATCAATTCGCCGAGAGCATTACTGGCAATAACCTTGTGCTCCATGTTGGAGCTTCCAAGGCGGCGGATAATGAGCTGGGTAAGAGTTGGCACAAGTTCCTTGAGGATGCGGGGGCTCGACACCAAGGCCTTCCAGACGCTGATTGCGGCGGAACGGACAGCGTTAGCCGTATCGCATCGGCACACGTAGAGAGCAGAAAGGATCTTGTTTCTCTTCTCCTCTCCGAGTGCCTCGCGGAGGGAAGCGCCAGCCTCCTTGGCACTCTCCTCATCCTCCTCGTCATCCTCAGTCTTGCCACTGATGCCTGTCAGGTTGAAGAGCAGGTCACCAACAAGCTCGACGGAGCTGAGACGAATGCGGTAACTATCGTCGGCCAAGCCACGTTCAAGCTCAGGAAGAAGTAGGTCGACGGCACGTACGGCGAAGTTCTTGACGAGCAGACGGCCGGCCCGAAGAGCGGTCTCACGAATTGACTCGACATCATCGGCAAGACCTGACAAAATGGGAGGAATAATTCTACCCAAGTAGTTTGCAAAGCTGTTGCCGAAGCAGACGGGAAGGAAAATGAAGAGGGACATGAATCCTTCGCGAACAGCAGATTTCGATGACTCGACGTTCTGCAAGATGGTAGGGAGTGTCTCTTCCAATCTGGTGGTACCCAAGCCGGCGAGAACCTCGCTGAGAGCCTGGGCAGAGCCGAGACGATCGCCAGCACCATTGTCTGCCTTGAGAGTTTGCATAAGGCCAGGAATAAGATCCGGCAAAGCATCTTCACCCAGCTTCTCAACTAGAGAACCCAGCGCTCGGGAAGCCGTAGCACGGGTAGTCGGCACCGGATCGACGATAGCAAGCTTAAGTCCTGCAACAAGGACTGGCAAATGAGAGACCAAATCCTTTCGCTCCGTAAGATGGGCAAGACTGCCAATGACTTGTGCAGCCTTGCGTTTGGTGTTGGAACGGTCGCCAAGGCCGCGTTGGAGAATTCGTGTAACCAGGGCAAGAGAAGGGGCGTCAAGATAGTGAACAAATTGGACCTTGATCAAAGAATCCAGAGCCTCGTCAGTGTACTTTGTCGGGTCACTGAGCGCCTTCAGGAGAATGTCGACGAGGCTCTTGATCTCAGGGTTGTTGATAACCTCGCCGAATCTCTTCAAGCTTTTGTTGGCTGCGGAACGGACTTCCTTATGACTGTCATTGAGAACTCCTGTGAGAGGAGGAATGATATCGGGAAGACTTTGGGCTAGCTGGTGGGGGTCAAGGTAGGCCATAGCCCCCAGCAGGTCGCAGGCACCCTTCTTACTACGCCATTGCTGGTCGTCTAAGCCATCCAGAAGTGTAGGCAGGATCTTCTTCACACCATAGGAGCTGAGCTGGCCAAAGCATGCCTTGGCTGCAGCCAGACAAGAGTCGCGAACGTTGGCGTTTGCATCGCCAAATCCAGTGAGAAGCTGGGGTACGATCTGAATGACATAGGGCTCGAAAAGGCGACCGAGAATAGTGGAGAGCAGCTCGTACGCGAGGAGGGCGGCTTCTCTTTGATTCGCCTCCTTCTTGTTCTCGATGGCTCCTCTCAGCGTCATCATTATGCGCTGTTCCTTCAGAGATGAAATTCCACGACCCTGAACCAGGCCGGCCAGACCGTATGCTGCGCCGCGTTGCTCGGCGTACTTCTTGGAAGTCAGCAACGTTTCAAGGACCTGCTGGAAGTACTTCGACGATTTGTCGCCATAAGCCTGCACCAGTGGCGGCAAGCACTCCGCAATGGCGTATTGAACGGTCTCCGATGGCGTGCTGAGGGTTGACAGAAGTCGTTCGATGACGACGGGGAGCTTTGAGTCTCCCAGTTTCAAATGCCGAGCAAGAGCACCGTACATGATGATGACAGCTTCATTGACACGGTCAGAAGCCTCCGTGTTCTTATCTGGGCCTTCCAAGGTGCGCTCAAACACCTTCATCAATTTTTCAACCATGCCCTTGCCATGAATGTCAATGGCGCGGATGGCTGCGTCGAGCATCTCACTACGGACGTTCGCGTTCTGGTCGCCTAGTGGCCCCCTTTCAATGAGAAATTCGAAGTACGGGTCCAGTTGTTGTTTGTCCATGTGTGGCGCAAGCTCCTTGAAAGCGGATCCTATACCGTGTCGTGATTCCCAGGGATCGGCGAGATTGGTCTTCTTGGGCATACCGTAGGCATCCAGCTCGGGGACTCGTGGTTTCGCGAGCTCAACATACGAAGATTTGAGAGCATCCAAGATCGACTCGAGGGTAGCCTTGTGTGAATTACAGGCCTCCGCAAGTGAACGGGCAGCTGCCCTCCTCAGTTGGCCATCAATGCTGTACAGGTAGGGTAGCATCTTGGCAGGAACTTCAGGGGACAGGCTGAAGTTGCTTTCCTCCCAGATCTCCCGACCAAGCTCGACATTTTCCTCCACATCATCATGACATGCTAGCCAGATTTCGTCGGAGAAGTCAAGATCGCTCATGTCGACTTCTGCACTAATTGCCTGCAATACTGTAGTCCGGACGCTTATCTGAGGGACGATAGTTCCCTTAGCCAGCACCGCAATCTCTTCCGGGGTCATGTTGGGTGCAACGCAACGGCACATGTCAGCAAAACAGTCTTTGACAATCTTGTAATGCTGCGTGTACTGTTGCATGGAAGATATGAGGGAAGACAGGACCTGGATACGAGGAGTTGCAGGGTCCTCACAGGTGATGGTGTGGAAAGAAAGGAATTCAATGGCGAGGACAAGCTGAGCATCACGGTCATCAGCCGATGGGCCGAAACCTCCGCTTTCCAGGACGGTGAAGACCAGCGATAGAGCGTATACAAGCGAGACAGTATCGAAGGGTCGTTGCTCACCAGCAAATCGCAAACGGTAGAGTACCCTGGTGACGAGCTCATCCACAGGCTCCTGTTTGTAATCTTCGGGTAGCGAAGTGACGCCCCGGGCGCGCAACGTCGCAACTCCAACAAAAGATTTCATCGGACCAAGACGGCTGGTGGTTCGCTCAGAGCAGGCCAGGTAAGCCAGAGACGCAGCGTCCCCGGTGAGAAGACTGGATCCAGCGTCGATGACGTCTAGGAGGGCCTTTACTGCCGGGCCCATCCAGTGGCTGGCTTCAGTGGGTGGACCAGTAGCGAGGCTTTGAACGATACCAACACCGCGCAACAAACGGGCTTCGAGTTGGCGAACTGATTTGCGGATTTCTGCCTCCTTGTGCAGTTGAGCCTTCACCTTGGCCGTCTCCTCTGCTGTGAGCTTCTTTTGCTGCCCCTTTTTCTGGTCCAGCTGGGCCCTGAGTTCCGCCTCCCACTTTAGGATGTCATAATCTTTGTTGTTCTTATCGGGAACAGCTGTCTGGGCCTTCTTTGCGAGAACGTCCACGAAGGCGGTGCCCTCGGGGGTTCTGAAGATAGCAGCCTCCACGGGCCCAACGTTTCGCAATTCTTCCGGCTCCAGGTCTTGCTGTATAATTTGAACGATACGGCTGGTCATTGTTTCTGGGGCAACAAAAGCCAGTTCCGCAGCGGCATTACAGGCAGCCCTCTTGACGACATCGGACTTTTGCTCGATCGAAGTGCTTTCTGTGATTTCTTTTATGAGGCTGTCTTCAAACCTGCGTGCCAAGTCTCCAGGATCCCGTTCTACGCGGAGGCAGAGGTCAATCCAACTAGAGCGAGGAACGAGGTCTTGCCGAGCAAGAACGAGTAGGGAGCAAAGCTGTTGATCAATTGTTGCTCGCACAGCTTCTTGTTGGCTTTCTTCCACATTCTTTGGGTTGATGCAAATGGTGCGTAAAACTTGGTGTAGGCTGCTGTTCTCGGTCTTGGACAATGCTGCTGCGCTGTCCTTGTCTGCCGTCTCTAAGCTGTCGATCCAGCGCCAGATGCCATGTATAACAGCCTGAGAGACCAAAGCTGGACGACTGGCATAGACGCGAGACAAGCTGTCCGTGGCGACCTGTCTGGCCTTGGGAGTTGCCCCGGATGAGGAGATGGCGAAAATGAAGGCCTCTGCCCAGGCAATCGAGACGGGTTTGGTGGTCTCCTCACTCAAATGCTCTGACGCGGCCGACAAAGCACGGGAGAACCAGATAAGCTCGTCCTCCACGGTAATCTTGCCATAGATGCGAGGATTGAGCAGGAAGGAAGGTTTGGGCTCAAGAGCAAGAACCTGGTTCGCAATAGAAATCTTTGACAATAATGACTTGACAGTAGCAGTCACATTGCTTTGCTGAGACCAGGAGGTGAGGGTGGTGACAATGAAGGCACCTACTGTTAAGTTGTTTTGAGCGGCAACGAGGGGATTAGCAACTACCTCATTGTAGGTGTCCAAAAGTTTCGGTAGGACAGCCTCAGCAAACTTGACGACGGCAGGGGAAATATCACCCGAGCTTGTAGCAGCGTTGAAGATCTCACCGACCCGAAGCAGCCAAATGCGACGAGATGTAAACTTCTTGTCAGAAATGCCTTTGATGCACGCATCCACGATTGGTTTGGCAACTTCTGTGTCATTTCCAAGCAAGAATCCTGTAGATCTAGCCAGAGCAGAAGCCTCGACGGCAAGAGCAGCCTCGTTTCCCTCTTTTGCAGAGACGACTGCCAAAGCGGCGGCAATTTTGTCCGCAATAGTATTGGAGAGAGGAATGGCCTCGAGCATCTCACAGTGCAGAATTCTGTGGTCTGCGGATGCTAATTTCCCGCCTTTGACGGGACCAACAATCTCTTCCGAGACCTTCTCCAGGGCCTTATCATCCCGACTTGCAGCAGCCAGTGCCTTGAAGGCCTTAACAGCGCCGTTCCGAGTGTTGACATTGCTGGATTTGACATTGGAGAGGATAGGCTTCAGCAGGCTTCCCAAAAGGATCTGCGAAAGGTCGAAATCCTTGTGAAGAGCGCGAATCAGGGGGATGATGACATCGCTGAGAACGATTTCAGGCGCACGCAGCAATCCCTTTTCCAGAGATGGAATAACCTCCTTGGCAAGATCTTCCAGGGTTACAAAGTCAAGGAAGAAGTCATTGAGCCCAGATGCGATATGCTGGGGAACAGAAGTCCGTGAGCCAATGATCTCTCTGGTATAAAAGGTGAAGTACTGCGACTTCTGGGTCTCTAGGACCGACTTGACTGCGGGGATTCGAGAGCTCACGCCGGCGATGACGCCAAGTAGCGGGGCATTTTTCATGGAAGGCTGCGCCGACTTGGTCGTCAGTAGCTGAACAGCGTCCTTGAGAGCCTTGTCTGGGTTCTCATGAGCAGAGAAGAGTTTGCGAAAGCCTCTCCGAATCACGATGATGGCGGAATGGGTCATGCCACCTTTGGCAGCTGGCTGGAGACACTTGTCCAAAACGTCGACATAGCTTTGGAGGATCTGAGAAGCCAGCTTGTCCCAGTTGGAAGTTTTGGCGAGATGCTGCATGAGCAAGCTGCACCACTCGACAAGAACGAATGCATTACTGGAGGCGATTCCAGGCTTTTGAGACTCGGCGCGCAAAGCAGCAACGAAAGCGGAGAGTACGTCGAAGTCGAGACCTTTGGAAAGAAGAGCGGAGAGACATCTCTGTACGGCGAGTCGAGAGGGTCGGTCGGCGTAGAAAGCGTGTGTCCAGAAGAGCAACTGTACGAGTCTGCGAACCAATGGCGGGTCAAGTTCTGCAACAGATGGCAATGGGTCAGCTGGAAGGATCAATGGGGGCGCCGAGGAGGCGGTTCACCTGTATTTGATATCTTGTCCTCGACAGTTCTCAGATGAGCTATCCTGACATTGGTGGAAGACGAGGTCAGGGCCGTTCTCGTGGCAGGGAAATCGAGAGGGGCGGGGGCAGAGCCGGAGCCATTGACGACGACTTCAGTCATTTCGGCGGGATTGGGAGCGGACAGAAGATATCATTGGGGGCAAGCCGGCCAGCGATATGGTCGGCGAGCAGGTAGGTTTCGGAGACTTGTGGCACCGACGGAAGTGAGGATAGGCGCAGATGCAGTGGTGTTGAATGACGGACGGAGAAGAAATTGAGTACTGTCGCCGTTGGTGCCAAAATGCGAGGCAGATTTCGATGGTGTGGTTGAGGCTGCTCGAGGCAGTGGGCACGCACGGCAAGGCAAGGCAAAGCCTGAGATACACCTCAGTACAGCGCGCTCCTCCTGTCTTGGCGGCGTAGGTAGCTCCAACTCAGTGGACACACAGCACCCATGCCCCAGTCGGATGTGGGCAGAATCCGGCTCTAGGGTTGTGCACCGTGGTCTGGGCCTGGCACCTTAGGTAGGGAGGTACCTTCCCTCACCTAAGGTACCTACCTACCTTAGGTAGGTACCGTAGCCCGGTAGATTGGCGGGGTTGTGCTTCTTGATAGGGAAGGCGGTCAAGTCATGGTCAACTTTTCCACCGCGGGGCACTCGTCGGCATCAGGTGGGCGTGGATGCACGGATTAGTTATGGTGAAGCGCAGGTGTGCAAGGAGAAATTCCTTTACATGTCTTGATTTAAGGTGTCTACGAATTGTGTAACTCATAGTGAAGTTGTGCTAATATCTTCGTACGTTAAATGAGGATCCAGGTTTAAGCATTGGTTGAATAGCAGGCCAATTGACCGGTACAAAGGGGAACTAGGGAAAAAAAAAAAAAAAAAAAAAAAAAGGGCCCGACGTGCGAGCTTCGCCGGTGACTCAATGCCAAACGGGAGGGAAGGTGCTAATGGGCGACGTGAAAGACCTCTCGCTCTAGATAGGCTTTCTCTTCTCCTACCTTGGCGCTAATTCTTCGGGCCAGAGGTAAGGTAGGTAGCCAACACCCAATTTGAACGTCGATTGCACCTTCAGCAGCACTTTGTCGTCCACATCCACATCCACATCCACTTCTAAAAATCACATCCACAGTGTCCAATTAGACTCAAACGCCGGGCAATACCACCCGCCTGTTGCTGAGGTCCAGGTCCTGCCTCAAGTCCATCCTCCGTCCCTTGCCTCGAGAGCCAGCCATACAGGCACCCTGTCGCCCCCATTCCGCCGCAAAAATACTTTCTATTTGCCTGTCGCCCAACATGCACAACATCCATGACCTGGCATAGGTAATCGAGCCCGTTTTCACAAACGCAGAAGCAAAAATATTCATTACCCTTGGCAGCCGAGCCCACTACTGACATCACTCTGCCACGCTCACGCTCGCACCCTCATCCTCATCATCACAACTCACCACACATCTCACCCTCATGCCCGCACAGCACTTCTCTCTGCACTCTGCGGATACACAACCTTACCTTGCCTTCAGGCACTTCACCTGAAGCTTGTGGCCATCAAACTCGCCTCCGTGTCCACTTGTATCGTTAAGGTATCTTCCTTGCCTGGCTACCACACTTGGCTTTAAAAAATAAAAATAAAAGGGTAAAACATTGTCATCCACTGCCTCATTCCACCCAACATCTACTACCTCTTCTCACTCACTCGTTTACTCGTTTACTCACTGACCCAATTCGCTCAGGCCTTGGCTCCCTGAGCCCACCAGCACATCTCTTCCGCGGACAGCAAAAAGCGGCATTTCTGTTTGCCCCACGCCTGTCCTCACTTCTTGCTTCTCGGCTCGGCTCCTCATTCTGTCGCTCCCGATCAACTTAGGCCCGGCTTGGGTCTTTTTGGAAAAACCCCGAGCCTGACTTGCCCTGCAACACGTCTTGCCTATCTGCCTGTCCTCGTCGCCCTGATCTCATCTACTCCGATCGAGCGCGAATCCAGTCTTTATTTTCAATCCTGAAGTCTACCCTTCCACGCGACCAGCCATGGCTGGCGCCAAGAAAAAGAAGAAGGCCGCTGTCAACCCGGCTAGAGGTTTCGCCACCACCTCCGTTGCTTCATCCAAGGCTCGCACCGAACCCGCTGGGGGCTCTGATAATGCCGCCAACGGCCGGGCCGCCAATGCCGCATCTAATGCTGCCACAGCCCAAGATGCTTCTGCTGCATCTCAGTCTACTCCCCCGGGTGACCAGTCGGCCCAGAAGACCTTGAGCCCGGAAGAATATGAAAAGCAGCTTGAAGAAGATGAATTGCAGTTGCTTGTTGACAAATACGCTCAGAAGACCAAGAGGGATGCTCAGCGTCAGCGCACACGGCTTGAAACTGATCGGCGACTTCTCAGAAGCCAGGCCGACTCCATCAATTCTAGGAAGTGGTTGCCCCAAGAGCTTATGGATCAGATCTTGGACCTCATCCAAGCCGAAAGCCGTTTTGCTTCTTCTAGCGTGTCCACGGAAAGTGCTGCCAGCGGCAAGATGCTGCCGGAGGAAGATATGACCATCAAGCTCTGGACCCTACAACAGACCCTCGGCAGCGTCGGCTTTCCAGAAGATCGCGTCCAGTCCGTCATGCGTTATATCTTGGACATTGCTCCCAATATACCTGCTATCGCCAGAGACAGTTTGTGGGGACTGGAAGAAGCCCTTGACTGGCTGGCTAGAGAATGCCCAACCGACGAGTTACCCGACTACGATGGTCGGGGAAGACATGGCAACAAGCCTTTGGGTGAATGAGGAACCCAAAGCTCACAATCTCGATGGAAATCAAGCTAACAGGAATTTTCAGATACGCCTGCTGAAAGCCCTCTGCCTTCGGGTGCAACTACACCTAGAGTATTGGAGCCAGACAGTCGCCAGAAACCTGCCCTAACATCCAAGAAAGGGGCTCAAGTGGCTCAGAAGAAGAGGGTTGCGGTGACGTGCGACAGCGACATCGAACCTGACGACCTAGTACCTGCCTACCTCGAAACAAAGGCCAAGCTGTTCGAAATTGAACGGAACCAGCAAGGAAGAAAGCGGCAGAAGAACAGTAAGGGCAGCGGGAACGAGGACGATGAGAAGAAGGTCAAGCTTCGTGCGAAACTTGACAGAATTGAAAAGGACGTATTGTTTGACAAATTTCCGGCTGAGCAGCAATGGAAGGCTCAAAAGATCGTCCTGGAGAGAGAGCTTGCAGAGGCGAGAAAACAAAATGCACAGGAAGAAGATGCGAAGGAGCCTGGAACGGACACCGAGCAGCCTGCTGTGTCATCTGACGGAGACGTCAACGATGAGGCCACCCGCATCGCGGCCGAAATTCTCGCCGAGGGAGGCAGCGACGATGACGGCGACGGCGCTCTTGCTGACCTTTTTGCCAACCTGCCTGTGACTGAGGTCGATGCCACTGGGAAGTCAAGTACCGTGGTCAACGGCGCAGACGGCGTGAAGATTACGATCCGGGATTTTGGAAAATGGACTGGCGTCACCCCCATGAGGGCCCTCGAGGAAGCTTGCAGAGCCAGGTGTGTATTCCGGGACATGCTTCGAAGGCTACAACAAGCTAACAGAATTACAGGGACGCCTCGGTAAAGATTACGTACCGACTTA
This sequence comes from Colletotrichum siamense, assembly GCF_013390195.1. Lineage (NCBI taxonomy): Eukaryota > Fungi > Ascomycota > Sordariomycetes > Glomerellales > Glomerellaceae > Colletotrichum > Colletotrichum siamense. Next base: position 290,433 of record NW_023501022.1, read on the forward strand.
TTTCGGAGGTACCTTTTGCCAACCGTCACTCTGTTTCCGTGTCCTGGGCCAAACCCCAGGGCTCCCTCCCGCAATCTCAGGACGATAGCGTAGAGACCATCGCTTACCCGACGAGCTTCAACTTCAGCATGAAATCAATTGCCACACCGGACAACAAGCAGTCAGAGGCCTTCATTGCAACCTGGGCACTGTTTCACATTTTTGGCACGTCGTCCAAGGAGGAGAAGGTCGGCATGAGACTTCCTGCTGTCTGGCGTGAGCTATGGGATGAGCTCGCCGACACCAGGAAGAGCCTCCTAGACTCCAAGGACCGAGACGCTATCCGGGAGCTAAGAAGTCTTGTGCGCCAAAGGCAAGATCAGGAACTTGAAGACGGAGTCATCATCCAAGGCGCTTTCAAGGGCCGGGGCGCTGGTAGAAGTGGGAATGACAACAGAGATGAAGCTGGCCTGGAGGCAGCCAAGCGCCTCTCTGGTGGCCCAGAGTACTACCAGAACATTTGGTCTCGGAAGAGCAGCACCCCCAGATATCAGGCCATGCTCCAGTCTCGCATGCAGCTTCCCATGTGGAACTTCAAGCAGCAGGTCACCGACGCCGTCGACAGAGAGCAAGTGGTCATCATTTGCGGCGAGACGGGCTGTGGAAAAAGTACGCAGACGCCAGCGTTCCTGCTGGAGCACCAACTATCCCAGGGCAAACCATGCAAGATTTACTGCACCGAGCCACGTCGTATCTCGGCCATCTCGTTGGCCAAGCGCGTCAGCGAGGAGCTAGGAGAAAACCGAGGTGATGTGGGAACAAACAGGTCCCTGGTTGGCTATTCCATTCGACTGGAGGCGAACACGTCTCGAGAGACACGCCTGGTGTATGCGACCACTGGCATAGTCATGCGTATGCTGGAAGGCTCAAATGACTTGCGAGAGGTTACCCACCTCGTGCTCGATGAAGTCCACGAGAGGTCTATCGATAGCGATTTCTTGTTGATCATCCTCAAGAAGCTCCTGTTGAGGCGAAAGGATTTGAAGGTGGTTCTGATGTCGGCTACAGTCGACGCGGAGCGCTTCTCCAAATATCTCGGTGGAGCACCAGTATTGACTGTGCCAGGTCGAACATTTCCCGTGCAGGTCCGCTACTTGGAGGATGCCATCGAGACGACCGGCTACATGGTTGGGCAGACCAACCAGGAAAAGATGATCGACCTAGACGACGACATGGTAGATGTAGACACCGAGACGCCCAAGTCTACGTCTGGGGCCGACCTCTCAGCCTATTCCGCAAAGACAAGGTCAACTCTCGCCCAGATGGACGAGTACCGGATCGACTTCGACCTTATCGTGCAGCTCATCGCCAAAGTAGCATCTGACACGGAGTATACAGCGTACAGCAAAGCTATTCTGGTTTTCCTGCCCGGTATCGCCGAGATTAGAACTTTGAACGACCTCCTATCCGGCGACCCCTCGTTCGCCTCCAACTGGTTGATCTACCCTCTTCATTCAACCATTGCAACCGAAGATCAAGAAGCTGCCTTTCTTGTCCCTCCTCCTGGGTTTCGCAAGGTTGTCCTCGCCACCAACATCGCTGAAACTGGCATTACAATCCCAGACGTTACCTGCGTCATCGATACCGGCAAGCATCGTGAGATGAGATTCGACGAGAGAAGACAGCTCTCGCGGCTCATCGACACCTTCATCTCCCGAGCGAACGCCAAGCAGCGACGTGGCAGAGCCGGTCGAGTCCAGGAGGGACTCTGCTTCCACCTTTTCACGAAGCACAGGCACGACTCGCTCATGAGCGACCAGCAAACACCAGAAATGCTTCGACTATCACTCCAAGACCTCGCCATCCGCGTCAAGATTTGCAAGATCGGCGGCATCGAGGAGACGCTGAGCGAGGCTCTGGACCCTCCGTCAGCCAAAAACATCCGCCGTGCCGTGGACGCACTCATTGATGTGCGAGCCTTGACCCCCGCAGAGGACCTGACTCCGCTCGGTCACCAGCTCGCGCGACTTCCTCTCGACGTGTTTCTGGGAAAGCTAATTCTTATGGGCGCCATCTTCAAGTGCCTGGACATGGCCATTACCGTGGCGGCTATTCTATCCTCGAAGACGCCTTTCTCGGCGCCATTTGGCCAGCGGGCGCAGGCAGATATTGTGAGAATGGGATTCCGCAGAGGCGACTCGGATCTCTTGACCATATATAACGCCTACCTTGCCTGGAAGCGAGTCTGCCAGTCGACGAGTGCGTCTGGTGGCAAAGACTACCAGTTCTGTCGCAAGAATTTTCTTAGCCAGCAAACACTTGCAAACATTGAAGATCTGAAAGGCCAACTCCTGGTTTCGGTCGCAGACTCTGGGTTCTTGCAGCTGACAGACGACGAGAGAAGGGCACTGAACCGACTGCGGTACGGAGCAAACTCGCGGGGCCGACGCCATCAGAACTTCTTTGATGTCCCCCAGAGAGTCAATAACAACAGCGAAAACGACGCTATCACAACAGCGGTCATTGCTTGGAGTTTCTACCCCAAACTTCTGGTACGTGACAACCCAGGCAGTCGAGGCCTGCGAAATGTTGGCAACAACCAATCCATCAGTCTGCATCCATCATCAGTCAACAAAGGCCATAATGAGATCAAGTGGATGTCGTACTACCACATAATGCAGTCAAAGAGGTAGGGCCCCTTTCTCCAAATAGCTCGATGAGCATAGACTAACAAGTTCAAACAGTGTCTACCACGCGCATGAAACCACAGCAGCTGATCCCTTTGCCATTGCTCTCCTTTGTGGTGATGTAAGAGCTGATGTGAGTCGCCTCCCTGCAGTACCTCCTGTGATTATATCTAATCTAACCTGAGTAGATGTTTTCTGGTGTGCTTGTCCTGGATGGCAATCGCTGTAGATTTGCCCTTCCTGACTGGAAGACCATGCTCGTCGTCAAAGTCCTGCGCACACGGCTTCGGGAGCTCCTCACACGTTCATTTAAGCAACCAGGAAAGTTGCCAACTGCCCAACATGAGCGCTGGCTGGCCATTTGGCAAAAGATATTCTTACAAGACGCGAACAAGGACAACAACGGTAACACCCCCGTGACCAAGGCATAGTATGCACATTGGTAGGTGGTGCCTCGAAAATCCACAACGCTAGACCGGTGAGAAAGTCTCTGTGGATACAGGACAGGTTACTTAATGAGATGGGTAGCTGGAGAGGCACAAGGATTGGAAGGTGCTGGCATGTGTCTGCCCCCAAATGATGTATGGGCAGCTAGATACTGTTAGCTGTCAACGTGTTGTGGGATCAAGGAATGAGAATTACGCACGAGGTAGAAAGGCCCTTGCCATAAAGCTCTTTTCCTCTCAAAGGAGAGGCTCATGATTGGCATCATGTCACAGCCGATAGACCTCATAGACCAAGTGGTAGAGATACAATGCAAGAATCATAACAATTACACTCTGCGTTGGCCGTCCCTTGGTGAGCAGCTGCAATATATAAGCTAAAGACAGCAGATGGCTGGTATACACCGGGCACTAGGCCCCGGTGTCATGAATTCAGCAAGGCAGGGAGGCTACCGTGCGCCCAAATGCAACAAGAGAGTTACATACCCATTCCGTCGGACGCCGTAAGTATTAGTGCTGGCCTTCCCCAGCCTGCCCGTTACCGTTCCTCCCCTCGCCATCTTCTTTGGTCGCATTAGATCCCAGTATCATTGCCTTGAAGTCGGCGTTGCTCTTCATTGGTTTCCGTGTCTCTCCCTCTCCAACACTAGCACCGTTCACCTTGGTATCAGACTGCTGCTGCGGCTTTCCATTCCCACCTGCGCCTCCCACAGCCACCGCTTTCGGAAGAAATCCCAATCCTCGTTTTGCACCACCCTTGCCCAGAACCGGACGCCTGACAGTCGTGGACGGCGGAATCAAGGTCGCTCCAGTGGTTTTAGAGGTGGAAGGCTTGTCGCTCTGCTTCTTCCCCCCTGTACCATAAACGATCTTGTCAGTGCGAATCTCCCCTTTGGATTGCTTCAACTCTTCGACGGTTCCCGTTCGCAATCTACGGTCATCCAGGATGTAACCGTCAAGTTGAAGGGCAGCGCGGCCCGCGCTGGCCGCGTCCTCGAACTCGATCTTGGCACCGCCGTGGCTGGGCTGTAAAACGAGACTCTTGAAGCCCCCGACTTTTTGCTCAACAATTTCCTTGATACGTGCGTCATTGACCGTGTCGGGGATGTCGAGGAGGGCAATCGTCCGCGAGGCAATCTCAGCTCGGTTGGGGCCAACTTGACGTGAGTCACCGTTGCTGTCCGTCATAGTCTCGTCCCCTTCGCTGTCCCGGCTTGGTGCGGGGGATGCGTCCTCTTTTGAGGCAATTGCCGTCCTCTTGAAGTTGCTGGGTGTCGAAATTTGCACGGACATGATGCTGTTGCGTAGCTTGGCTTTGTCCAACTCGGACGCAGCAGCCTCAGCTTGCGCCTTGGTCTCCATCTCGACGTAAGCCACACCGTGGGCCTTGCCACCCTTGTTCCTCGGGATGTTGGTGCGCTTGACAGTACCATACTTGGAAAACACTTTTTCAATGTCCTCCTCGATGGCTGCCGGGTCAAGGCCAGTGATGTGGAGTTCACGACCCTCTTCAACAGCGCCTTCACGCTTCTTTGCCCGCGAGGGATCAGAGTACATCGCCACCAATTTGAACCTGCCATCGAGAAGAGTGCCATTCATTTCAGTCGCTTTGGCAGAGGCGGCTCGGTCGCGAAACGTCACATAACAGAATCTTCGGCGGACGTTGCCTTTTAGGCTGGGCATTCTGATGCTCAAGATTTCGCCGCAGTCCTGGAAGAGCTTGCTGAGATACGTTTTGTCCGCGGTAGGGGGGTAGTTCGTGACATACAGCGTCAAATCAGTGCCAGGCTCGACGCTGATCTGGGCTGTGCCAAAGTACTTCCCGTCTCTGAGAAGTGCCGATTGCGCCTCCTCCGGTGTCCTGAACTCTACCATGACGGTCTGGGTGTTGTCTTGAGGGTCAATAGCGGGATCCGTGACTTCGACGATGTGGCCATACTCTTTGAAATACTGCCGTATTTTGGTTTTTGTGGTTTCACTTGGAAGTCTGCTAACCAGGACCGACGTGTTCTCCCGATCTCTCTTCAGACTCTGCTGCTGCTTCAGCGCCGTAGCCTCTGCCTCGGCGGCATCGTTCTTGGGTCTCTTGTTCGCCGTCGCGTCGACAGTCTCAGTCTCGTCGTCTCGCTTTCTCTTGGAGCTAGAGGACGAATCGTCATCTGCCGATTGGGCTGCGTGAGCAGCCTGTTGTTCCTGCGCCTGGGCGGCCGCATAGTATTCCGCCGCTTGTGCGGCCTCTCTCTCTCTCCGCTTCGCAACCTCCTTGCGCGTTTCGTAAACGGTATCGATAGCGTTGCGTACCGTGCTAGGCAGCTCGTAGTCGTTGCAATGCTGCACATACACGTCAATGACTCTTTCGGGCCAGTCCAGAGTCTTTCTCTTTATTGCCCTGCCGAGCACCGCCGTAGCCACAGATGGCACTCGCAGACCTATCGCAGCCGTCGAAGGGGTCGGGCTGCGATCCTTGCCACTGGAAGCAAATACCATCATTTCCCAGAGGTAGTAGTTCAACCAAAAGTCGTAGCTATCAGCGTACAGCTGCTTTTCAGCCAGCTTGTGCCAGAGACCTCTCGCCTCATCCAAATTGCGCTTCTTCTCAGTCAGATATTGGATGTAAATCCGCTCCAAACGGAAGTTGGGATCGCCTCTGTAGCTATCGCCATATCGGTTCTTGGCTTGGTCGACGAATTCGAGGGCGGCACGCAAGCCCATGTCGGCTACATCAACGTCCTCGTCGGTTGCGTTGAGATCCATGGCTTTTCGTTTGAGGAAACCACACCACGCAGCATACATGTCAAGGAGAGCGGCCATGCCATTCTTATAGAGCTCGGGGTTGCTGGTGGCCTTGTGCTTGATTTGTTCGATCTCGTTGAAAGGCAGTCTGGCATCTTCTGCAGTCAAAATGTACCGGGACCAAATGGTACCAGACCAAGGGCAATGGTCCACGGCTCGCCGTAAGACGTCAACCATGCCCTGAGGCGACTGAGCGTAAGTGCCAGATGTGGAGAGAAATCGAACGTACTCGTTCCAGATGGTGTCGTCAAAAGCGAAAACCCCTGTCAAAGCTCTTGCGTAGAGGCCTCTGCAAAGGTCACCAGTAGCCTCGGCATGTTTGTTGCTTCTCTTGCTCTGATTACATTCCCACTCCAGATATTCTTTCATCAGAGCGCGGTAGACGTCTTCCTTTCCCTCTTGGCGAGCCTGTCTGAGCTTCAGCTCGAACATGTCGCGATCCTCGGTGAGCTTCTTAGCCTCCTGTGACTTGGCGGTGACAGCTTGCATGGTCTCCTCCCAGGCAACTTTGTTATAGGTGGAAAGGAACTCGGAAAAGGCTTGCGCAGTATCGTCGCGGGTGACGTGAGGAACTTGGAGGCGATCGGTATAGAGGAAGGTAATGCGCCGGATGCCCTCAGCGGTGCGTGTGCCGGCAAGCATGGCGCGTTCAAGAGAGATCCATTGATTCCACAGCTCATGGCTGTCGTTGATGCGATACTGGATGGATTCGTAACCTTGCTGCCAAAGGCTGAGGGCGGCGTTTAGAGAGAAGAGCTCGCGGCCCATAAGGCGTTCCTCGTCGGTCCATCCGGATTCGGGGGTCTGACTGTCAACGTACAGGGACCAAAAGTATTCGCAGTATGCGCGCCAAACCCTGACGCTGTTGGGCTCTGCTTCGATGGCGAGCTTGAACAATTCGATTACGTGAACGCGCTTTTCCAGGTCGTTGGCATGTCTCCTGTTCTCAGCGACGTAGTCCACCCATTTGTCCTCCCCTACCGGCAGGGTCGCCATCTTGCTGCAATCGGGCGGCCGTCAACAGACGAACCATGGGAGACGCGGCGATGGCAATCTGAACTTGTAGGTTGCCTATTGCTTCCTTGTTTCCCGTCGGCTTGGGGGCTTAATTGAAGCAAGCTGCGTGCGTGACGAAGGGCAGGTGTCGAACAGAGTCGCGATCGGGTCGGTGGGTAGGTGGGTGCAACGCGGAGTGATGATCGGAAGGTTTCCGTCGAGGGCGACAATGTTCAGGAGAAGGTGACGGCGATGCGACAGGTCAATGAAGCAATACCAGATGCGGTATTGACTTGTTGACTCGACCAGACGCACCGTTGATGGATTCGCGGTAAGGCAGGGGGAAGGGATTGCCGGGGGGGAAAAGTGGCCAGCAGAAATTTGGTTTGCGCCAGAGTGGTACGGACGCAAGGCGGTTGATACTTGGACCAACCTAAACACCACAGGGCCCGGTCGCGGTAGATGCTGCACGGCAGGTGACGGGGTCAAAGGAGGAAAGGTACCTGACGGAACTGCAGGAGTAAGAAGCCCTTTAGGCGCTTGGGGCAGTGAGTGGAAAGGTGGTGAAGGTTGGGAAGGCAGCCTTCTTGGCCCCAAGAAGCAATCCGTTTGTCGATCCTCAGGCCCTTATTTTCCCTTTCTCTCTGATTCCCTTTTTTTTTTTTTTTTTTTTTTTTTTTAAATTCTCGTCAGGCGCCCGGTGAGGTCAGGAGGTAGGCAGGTAGTGCGAGGCTCCCGTCTCAGCAGATGGACCGGGCCTGTAGGTAGGCTGAAGGTATGGGGCGGGTTATCGACGCCAGTGCCAGTATCTGGGCGTTCGGTGCGGTACCGTACGGCATCTGCAGCTGTACGAATAAGGATGGGAGCCGACCTAGCAGACTTCGTGGGGCGGACAGGCTCAGAAGATGCAAAACCTGCTTGAGGCTAGGCGGTTGAATCCACCGTCGATGCTAGAGGGATTGGATTGGGGCCTCAGGCGGCATCGGGCTTTACACGGTGCGTATCCTTAAGCCCGATACGGTCCATACCTAGGTCCAGACGTGCGCGTTTTCGGCGTTGGAGGGTCCAGCGTACCAAAGGTTCCATTGGTTGGTGGATTTCAGTCCATGGAGAACCTTGAGGCAAGGTGCCTTACTAAGATAGGTATCTACTCTGTACCTGCCTACGCTTTTGATTTGTTCCCCAGGTAGGGTATTCTACCCACGCAGTACAGCCTACCTGTGGGGTTTCCAAAGCGGTATTCCACAAAACGAAGCTCAACCGACTGACTCTCCTTACCTCATGCGTACGTAAAATATCGCCTACAAGTGAAGTATGGAATGCCCGCTGCACCAGGAATCTAGAAGGGGAATTAGCCAGGTAGTCGATAATGTCTCTGCGTTGGAGGGCATCCGTCCTCGACAACATGCGCGCTGTAAAGCATTTGCAGTATACAGAACCCCTAAGGTAATCTGGCGGATGACATCGTACCTTAAAGTAGGCATTCAGAAGCCTTGGTGGCTGAACTCTATCTTGTTTGTCTTAGCTGGTACCTCAGATTGGGCAAGACAACCATCGCGTCTACGTCTGCACCAGCGCCGTTCAACATGTTCGTTCTATATCCATCCAATTCTATAAGAACAAGACACAACTCAGTCCCTCATGTATTCGCACGTGAAATCATCCAACTCCATTGCATGGATGCTTCTCCCTCTGCCGTATCCATCCCCTTTTGTTGCCCGCATACCACTCGGGGGAAAAGGAGACGGAGGGGGGGGAACTGACGCAGCCGGCTATAATTGGTAACGCGAGAGATCTCCAGCGCTAGCTCTCTCTGCGACATGAGGTCATTGGTTTATCGCCGAACCGTCTTCTCTAAACACAGCATCGTCCGACCGCACTGTGCATCTCCTCCTGCTTTGCCTACCTTAGAGGTAGTTGTGTAGGTAGGTATCTTGATGAAGCTAGTCATGCTCCTCCGCATTCACTGACACTGGCAAGTCGTACCTACCTCTGACCGGTTTGCCTTATGTAAGCTGCCGACCCGGATGAGTGAATGCCCCGGAACTAGCTCCGGCTCCAAACCAGGACCCTCAACCTAACTGAGTTAACGGGGGGTAAGATGAATGGAAGGAATGCTTCACAATGTCGTCCATCATTGCCAGCTTTCCGACGCAAGACGTTTCTCCTCTTTCAACAACTTCTAGGCTATTTTTTTCATTTCACTACATTCATTTTTGTTGCGCACAAGCACACACTCGTCCCCAAGATATGAGCTGGAAAGTCTTCTGGCTCAGACAAAAAATTGAAGTCAGTGAAAGAAGAGGCTGAGACAGCATGCTCGGGCACCTATAGTAGGCTAGATATATTGGTGTGCATTGCAGCGTGATAAAGACTGTCTATTGCATGAGAGCAAAATCATCCAGGTGATTTTTCCCCAGAGTGTTTCCGATAACGCAAATAGAATAAGGTAGGAAATCGAAAGTCTCCAGATGTGTGTGCTTCGTCCAGAGCTCGGGCGTTGCGGAGCAAGTGCGGCTCTTCGATCCGGCTGGCCCCGCCGCTCCGAACAATGGACTCCGGTCTTCGGGTCTACACCGGCCCAGGATCGACTTGACACGGAACCTACAGGGAAGCACATTTCATATGTTGCCTTGTCTAGACAGCAAGTCAAGCACTGCTTGGGGGAGCATTTGAATTGCAGATGTGCCAGGTCGGCATGCCTGAAATTCTGTGTTCTCCCGGCCCGACAGAGGTTTGCAAAAGACTCTTCGTGCCTATTCCAACAGACCGCAGTGGCCTGTGAGTCGTCGAGCTCGGACGCAAACTTGCAAGTAAGGACTCTCCGTTTAAGCAATTGTTTGTTGTGAGGCGCTTGTTCTTCAGAAAATTTTCCGCGGTCATCAGCAGGAAACGCGTTGCATAACGAATTAAATTGACCGAGCGGCTCAGCCATCAAACTCGAGACAGAAATGGGGGCAGCCCCATGGTGATGGACATGGTATAGGGCTCAAAGGCTGGCGGCCGTTGCAGGTGTCGCTAATCAGCCCTGCCAACCTCCTCAGTGCCCCAGTCTGATGTTGCACTGGCTCCAGCACCTTCATGCGCCGGGGATGCTGGCATCGGACAGCGCGTCCGCATTCCGCAATACTGCACTGCAGTATCCGTACAGGCATAGGCATACGTTCGCGTCGAGTTTTCAAGCTTGCGCGCAAGCACACAGCAAGCCGGCTGATCTAGCTAATCCATGCGTACTTGGTGTGTGACGAAGCACGATACTGATGGAAGCCCGAAGCGAGTCCATGACGGCTACTGACTACCGACGAGGGAACATGCATGAAGCCGCCTGTGGTCTACTTAAGAAGCGGCAGTTGGAAATTCGAAAGCTCAAATGGTCAGGTACAGAGGGATCCGGGCAGCAAACGCTGCGACAAAAGGTTGAAGTAGGCTCGAAATGATTAGTCGGGAAGACACACGCACACCACTGTCGGCTTGCAGGAGTACGAGAAGCATTTCGCATTTAGATACGAGACCACCAAGTTTATCGGACGACGAGTGCGTGCAGGCCGACTCAAGGTGCAGCCCATTCACGCACCGAGCAGAGGGCAAAAAGGGGTTTGCGATTGGCCTCAAGGTACGGAGGTGCCGTTCAAAAGTTTTAACCAAGGCGCTAAAAACGCTACCTAGCAGAGGTAGGGGTAGCGGTAGGGGTTAAGGCTAGGAGCCCTAAGAGCAGTTTTAGTACTATATTAATAGCGAGGAAAATATAAATTTTAGCTATAAGATTTACTAGTATTATAGCCCTCTTTATATTTATTACTACTTTCTAGTTTAATAATCTCTTAAATATACTATAAGATCTTCTTAATTTAAGTTTAAAAACGTTTTAGTTTAAGCTTTTTTTAATATATTTCTTAAACTTATATAGCTTTAGTATAGCTTTTAAGAGCGTTTAACTAAGTTATATATCGCTTTATCTAAAGCTAATAAAGCTTTATAAAATTAAAGTTAAGAGAGTTACTTAGCTAGAGAAGTTTATTAATATTATTAACTTTAAAAGTTTTTTAATTAAACTAATAGTTATAAAATAATACTTTATTTTCTTATATAATAATATCTTAGCTATAGTAGTAAGTATAAAAGAATAGCTTAAGTAGTAAGATCTCTTTTTAATATTAATACTAATTAATACTACTTTTAAACTTATATATTAGTTTACTATTTTTTTTATTTTATTACTAAGCTAAATAAAGCCTAAATTTATTATATAATCTTAAATATATAAAGAAGGTAATAAACTCCTATTTAGCTTTTTTAATAAGTTTTAGCTTAATATTTAGAGTAATAACTTCTTTATATTATAAGCTATACCTATTATTAATATCTAAGTGGTGCTATAGACCTAGGAGAATTCTGCCCTTAGTAACTACATTCGCTTAACTACTACCTTATACCTATTTTTCCTCTATTTAAAAGGCTTCCTAGAACCCTCCCCTCTTTAGTTTAGATTCCTATAATTAAAGTACCTCTAAGTTAAATAAACTAAAGGCTAGCCCCTTATATATCTAAGCTTAATTTAAACGCTTACTTTACTAATTATATAGAGCAATAGATAATAGGTAGAAAATAGAGCTAACTAAGCTAGAAGTAGCTAGCTTAAAACTAATATTAGTAAATAAAGAGGTATTTAAAGCAATCTATATAGCTATTAATAAGCTTAATAACTAGCTTAATAACTTAATAATCTTATAGTAGATTAATAATAAGCTAGCTATAGATCTAATATAAATAATAGTAGCTAATAATATATTAATATTAGTAATACTAAACCCTATAGTAACTCTATTAGTACTACTACTAATACTACTACTACTCTTTAAACTAGATATTACTTAGGAAATAAGTAATATTTAGCGCTTAAAGCCCCTCCCTAACCCCCCTAAGTTTAGGGGAAGTTATAATAAGTATACTATATAAGTATAATAGATATATAATAAAATTAGAATAGATTAAACTTTCTACTTAAATAACTAAGAAGCATAATATTTTATTAACTTCTATTTAAAACCTAAAGTATAACTAGTAGTTATAGCTTTTTATAGCTTAAGAAGTAATAATAGCTTATTTAAGCTAAACGCCTTTTTAGTATACCTAAACTATACTTATAGTAACCTAAATATAGAAAGTAAAGCCTTTAGAAAACTATTAGAGCTTAAGATAAAATATAATAAAACTTTTACTTTATTCCTTCTCTACTTTAAATATGTTATTATAGAGATAAGTAGTATAACTTAACTAGATAGTATTTAGATTAATTACTTATATAAAGTACTATTATATAAGCTCCTTAATTATCTAGTTAACTACCTAACCTTCTATAAGTATACTAAGTATATAAGCTTTATATAGAATATTATATAGAAATTAGAGGGATTATACTACGTTTATAACGTTTTACGCTAGCCTAAGACCTTTAGAATAAAGTTATTACCTCTAAAAGTAGATATAGATAGAGATATTAAGATAATAAGTTTAATATATACTTTATATAAAAGAATAAGTAAAAACTTTAATAAGGAAATATATTATTATTTTAAGTATAATTAAGTTAGCTACTTATAGAAGGACTACTAAAAGACTAAGAGGTTAAGGGATAACTTTAGAGTAGTAAAAGCTATTAAGGAAATAATATATTTAGATTTAGAAAAGATTAAAAAAAAAGAAAATACTTCTAACTTAAGAAATAAGTAATCTTAATATAAAATTAAGTATTAAGGATAATAGAGGAAGAGTAAGCTAATTAAAAATAGTTCTAATTAAAATATAGTATAAGTAAGCTTTCTATAATATTAGTAGTTAGAATTAATAAAAATACTCTTATTAACGCTTTAATAAACTATAGCTATAATATCTATATAATAATAGACTACTAATATACCTACTACTTCTATTTACTATATATTAACTACTAAGTATAATAATTATAAAGCTTTACTAATAATTTAGCTTAAACTATTATAAAAAGAGTAGCTATATTATACTTTAAAATTAAGGGCTATATATAGTAACTTTTTACTTATATAATAAGAAGGTTAAATACTAACCTCTTTTTAGGGAAATTATAGATAGAATAAAATAATATTATTTATAATATAATAGAGAAGTATATATTCTATAGGAAAGTAGGGGTTATAGTTACTTTATAGGGATAAGAAGAGCTTTAAAAAGTGAGGGAAATCTAAGAAGCTTACTAATTAAATACTACTTTATTTATAATAATCTATTAAAAAGTTAGTAGGAATAAGCTATTTAAAGTAGTAATAAAGATATAAGCTATAAGCTTAAAAGATATTAAAAAAGCGTTTAAAGTAAAGAAACTAGAAGATTATTCTAAGAAACTACTATAATATATTTATAAAGAATTTATAGAGCTCTTTAAAGCTACTAAATTATATCCTCTACTTTTAAGTTACCTTAGTGTAGATTATAAAATCTACTTTAATTATAATACTTCTAGTTAAGAAGTGCTCTTACTTTAAAGCTCCTTCTATAATATATTAAGAGAAGAGTTATTAATACTTAAAAAGATACTTACTAACCTATTTAATAAAAGGTTTATTTAAGCTAGTAAGTTACTTATAAGTATACTAGTCCTCTTTATTTAAAAACTAAATAAGAGATTATAGTTCTATTATAATTATAAAGTATTAAATATAATTATAAAATAAGATTATTACTTTCTACTTTTAATCTAAAAAACCTTCTAAAGAGTTAGTATAATAAAATAATATATTAAACTAAATATTATAGTAGCTTTCTATAAAATTTATATAATAAAAGAGCACTAAGAGAAGACTACTTTTTATATATAATATAAGCTTTTTAAGTAGCTAATCTACCTATTTAAGCTAAGTAAAGCCTTAGTAATATTCTAATAATATATTAATAGTATACTTTAGGAGTTCTTTAATAACTTTATAATAATATATATTAATAATATATTAGTTTATAGTAGTAGCTCCTAAGTAGACTATAAGTAGAAGGTTTATAAGGTCCTTTAAGTACTTAAAGAAGCTAGCCTTAACTTTAACTTAGTAAAATATAAGTTCTCTATAAAAATAATAAAATATATAGGGTTTATCCTTAAAATAAGAGAAAGTATTATTTATAATATAGAGAAAGTATAAGTAATTATTAAATAGGAAATACTTATTTCTATAAAAAAGCTATAAAGTTTCTTTAAGTTTACTAATTATTACTAAATCTTTATATTAAAGTATTTAGAGGTTATTAAGCTTTTTACTTTCTTTATAAAGAAAGGAGTTTTATTTATTTAAAGTAAGGAATAAGAAGATACGTTTTAAACGCTTAAATACTACTTTTAGATTATATTAATATTATACTACTTTAACTTATAAACTTTAATAACTATTAAGATAGATTACTTAAAGTTTATACTAAGAGGAGTATTAACCTAAGAAGACTTATAAGGGTAATAATATCTTATTACTTTCTATTTATAGAAGCTAACTCTAGCTTAATATAACTACTTAATTTATAATAAAGAGCTATTAGTAGTAATTATATACTTAGGTATATAAGATATAGAATTAAGAAGCTACTTTAGATTTAAGGTTTTAATTAATTATAAAGGCTTTAAATATTTTATATAAAAGTAATATTTAATAGAACGCTAAAGTTATTAAGTAGAATAGCTTTTAAGATATAACTTCTTCTTAGAATACTAACTAAGTTACTTTATAGCTATACCTAATATACTTTTATATTATAAATAAAATATCCTAAAAAGTTAAGAGGATAAATAAAAAAAAAGAAGGGTAATATAAATAATTCCTAACTCTACTTTAGGAAAAGTATATAGATTAATACTTATAGAAGCCCCTAAAATATTAGTATTTAAGGATTTAGCCCTTTAGTATACTTAGAATAAAGTATAAGTAAGTAATAATTAATATTAAGAAGCTTACTCTATAGTAAAAAGGGGGGATTAAAATTTCTCCTCTTAGTTAAGCTTAAAATTATAAATCGCTAAGTATAGTATAGATACCCTTAATTAATTAATATTTAGGGATTAAATTTAGGTATTAAGATTAATAAATAAAAACTACTTATAGAACACCTTCTAAATATAGTTAATCTAGAAGTATTATAACTTAATAATAATAAGCTACTCTAGTTAAAATAATATATTAGCTATCTTAGCTTAGTAATACTTTTAACTAAGATAGTTTATAGCTATTTATTATTTTATAAGGAATTATAATAACTATAGCTAAGAAATAATATAATAATAAGTAAAATATAGACTCCTTTAGCTATTACTAGTAGTAAAATAGCTATATTATAACCTTACTATAGATTTTATAATAGATCTCTTATATATAGTAAAAATAAGATCTAAATACTTCTAAGTAATAGTTAATAAACTTTTAAAGATAATAATACTAAAAAGGATAATATTAATAAATATAGAAGTATATATAGAATGCTTTATAAACTATTATTATTAGTTCTATAGTGTGCTAAAGTTAATTATTAGTTATAGAGGTAGTAATTAGATAAGCTAATTTTAGTGATAATTTTATATACTTATTAAGATTAAATAATATTTAAGTACTACTTTCTATTTATAGATAGATAAGGTAACTAAACGTTTTAACTAGGAGATCTAAGTAATCCTATAGATAATAGTTAACTTTACTTAAGATAACTAGGAAGTTTACTTATTATCTATTTAATTAGTAATTAATAGTTATAATATAGCTATAATAAGAGTAAGTTTTTTTTTTTTTACTTATAAGTATTATATTAACTTAGTATTAATAATTTAGCTTATACTAAAGCTAGTAAACTTATATAAGTTAGCTACTAATAAGTTTATTAGTAAATTAAGGTTAACTATAAAGTTAGCTTAAGCTACTATTATAGTAGCTTAATAGATAATAGAGCGATTAGTAAACACTAAAAGGATATTAGTAAAGCGCTATAAAGTAAGTAATAAGGTTTAATTATTATTAATAAACTTCTATATAGAATAACTTTATAAGAAGTTAGATTAGTTATATCTAAAGTATAAAATAACTAAAGTAATCTTATTAACTATAGTTAAGTTAAATATTCTAAGTAAGGTTTATAACTATTTTTATATTAGTTTATTATAATATATTATAAATAACTTACTTTTAAGTTAAAAGGTTAATAATTTCTAACTACTACTTATCTTTAAAGATAGGGAAGATAAATAAGAGGTTAAGTCTATTCTAATAATATAGTAGAAATATATAGGTAAAGGTAGATACTATAAGTTATTAATTAAATAGTTAGGATATAGCTAGCCTACTTAGAAACTTCTATAATCCTTATAGGATAATTAAGTAGTAAATAAATTTAAGGAAAAATATAGCTTTATAAATAAAAATAATAGTAACTCTTAGTATATAGCGTTATAGTTAAATAATAATAAGTAAGTATAAATAGAATAAAGGGAAAAGTAATAAAGTAGTTTATAAGTAAAAAGATAAAGAGTAGTAAAAAGACTTTATTATAATATAAAGCTATAGAAAAGTATAATAAGGCTAAGATAAGCCTAAAATAAGTAAATAAATAAGTAAAATAAAAACTCTAGAAATAAACCTTTTACTCCTCTTATTTAGTATAAATAGTAGTAATAATATTAGTAAACTAAAAAGAGTTAGAATACTAAAAATAAGAGTAAAATAGAAGTATAATAAACTTTATAGAGGACTTTAGCTATATCTAAGTAAGTTTAAGCGAGATAGTATAGCTAAGCTTTATTAAGTTTAACTAGGAGAGATATTAAGATAGAGGTAGTAATAGGAGTATTAAGGATAAGAGTAGCTAGGGAATTAGTAAAAAGCGTAAGGGAAGTATTAGTACTAATAATAGCTTTAGTAATAACCTTAGTAGTATATTTCTCCTTAGTTTTAGTATAAATCTTATAGCTCTAAATAGAAGTAGTATAGAGGAGCTTTATATAAGCTTTAATTTATATAAAAAGCTAGTAAAAAAGTTAATAACTTTATTAGAATAATAAAGTAATAAGGACTTATTAAGGTCTTTTTATTAATACTATAATAAGTAAAATAGTTATAATTAAGAGAAGTAAACTCCTCTTAATAGTAGATTATACTTTTATTATTCTAATAAATTATTAGTTTTATAGTATTAGAATAGTAGAGGATAGGTATTTATATTAATATAAGCTAACTTAATAGACTTATTAGAGTAGTAAACATATTAAGTAATATTACTTAAGGAAATAATTAGTTTTAAAATAAGCTTAAAGTATAAGAATAATACACCTTACTTAAGGATATTATAATAAGCTATAATATTACTAAGCCTCTTAGCTTTAGCTATAATAAATATATATTTTAAGTAAGAGACTTTATAAGGAGGTCCTTAAGTATTATTTAGAGGAATACTACTAAAAATAAGCTAATATAAGTAAAAGCTTTAATAGAATATTAAAAAGGTAATAGAAGAATAAGATAGAAATATATAAAAATAGGTATCTTAATAATAAAGTAAGGAGAGAGGAGTTAGTTAAAGTAAATATATAAACCTTAACTTTTTAGAGCGTAGAGGGGGTTATTAAGGAGGTTAAACTTTTTAAGAATAAATTCTTTATAGTTAGAGAAGCTAATAAACTTAGAATACTTAGAAGATAAAGTGTTATTAATAATAATAGAAGGAGACTCTATCTCTATATTAGAGTCTAATAAAGTAGGTTATATTAGGTTAATTATAGTGAAATAATAGGAAAAAAGTGGATATTTTTATATAAGTAGCGCTATTATAGAAATAGAGAGAGTAAATTAATTAGATCTAAATAAGTTAGTAATTAATAAGGATTAGAAGCTAATTAACTTATATAAATAATAAGCTAAGAGTATACTAGAAATATTACTAGAATGATAAAAAGTTAGCTAAAATAACGTTATAATTAATTAATTAACTTATTATTATATAAGTTAATAAGAGAAGGAAAAATAGGAAGTAAACTAAGCGTAAAAAATCCTATTATTATATTATTTACTTATAAAGTATAGAGTAGTTAGTAGCTTAGATTAATATAATACTAGTTTTATTTATAGCTTATACTAACTACCTTTAGTTTATACTATAACTATACTTACGTAAAGACTAAAGGGGGAGGTATATATTATAAGCTACGCTTATTATTAATATTTAAGTAGTACTATAAACCTAGGAGAATTCTGCCTTTAGTAACTATATTTACTTAACTACTACTTTATACTTATTTTTCCTCTATATAAGGGGCTTCTTAGAACCCTCCCCTCTTTAGCTTAGATTCTTATAATTAAGGCACCCCTAAGTTGAATAAACTAAGGGCTAGCCCCTCACACTTTAATAGCTAATTTAAAGTTTTTTACTAACTTTAATATTTAATAGTAATAAAAACCTCTTAATTTATAGGAAAAACACCTCTAAAATATAAACTTAGAGTAGCCTTTTTACTACTTATAAATATAAAAGTAAGTATAAGCTTTATTAAGATAATATTAGAGATAATATCTTTCTTAATAGTAAAATAGGATAATATTAATCTTATCTAACTAAATAACCTTTTTCTAGTCCTCTAATATTTAATCTTTATAGTAAAAGTACTAAATAAACCTTTTAGCTTTTATTCTAGCTATTAAACTAAACTTATAAATAAGCTTAGTCTTCTAATACTTAGCTATTTAAAAGATCCTCTATATTATAATTACTAAAACCTTAATACCCTCTCTAATAAAATTACTAATAATATTAATATAATTCTTTTTATAATTATAATAATCTTAAGATACTTTTAAGATAATAATATTAATAATAGCTATAATTTACTTTTTAAGTTAACTAAAGTAAAGTTTATTAATAATATAGTTAGGTAAGATAATAAAGGCTTTTTCGTTTAGTTTAAAACTAGCTTTTATAGTATATATATAGATATAGTTAATTAACTAAATAAGTAAGTTAGTAATCTATAAGATCTCTTTAGTAGTTTTATTACTATAAGGAGATTATAAAGTAATAATAACTACTCTCTAAATAGGATCTAAGTTAAGTAATATTATTAATAAAGAAAAAAAAGAGGTTAAAAAAGTAGTAATATTAATATAATATGTTTTTATTAATATAATTAAGAAGGTTTACTAAGGCCCTA
The DNA here is from genome assembly GCF_013390195.1 of Colletotrichum siamense. Lineage (NCBI taxonomy): Eukaryota > Fungi > Ascomycota > Sordariomycetes > Glomerellales > Glomerellaceae > Colletotrichum > Colletotrichum siamense. The sequence continues at coordinate 309,524 of NW_023501022.1, forward strand.
GTAAGCCCTTAGAAAAAAGTAATAAGCTAGTATACTAGCTGTTTTAGGTATAGTAGAGGTAACTAATAACTAGCGCTAGGCGTATATAGGGCTAGAGGTAGCATGGGCCTTAGTTAAAACTTTTGAACGGCACCTCCGTACCTATCTATTCGAAGCAACGGGGTTCCCGCCCCGGGTTTCCGCCCTTCATGCAGCCCAGTGGAACGTCGGGTGGAACATCTTCCAGCTTTCCATTTCAGGTACCTTAACCAGCCACAAGCTGTCCTCTTCCATCCGATTGTAGACGACGAAGATGACGAGAGCACACTTCTGCCGTTTACACGCGGGAATCATGGGTGATGGACTTGCCAGTGATGGACCGCACTTGTTGCATTTCGGCCATGGCCTGTCGAGACGTTTCCCCCCTCTTAGGTACCTTTGGTGAGGGACTAGTAACTACCTTACCTTTCGTGGGTAGGTGTCAGAGGTGGCTTACGGCGGCACGACACGAGTTCCTGGTGCAGATCATCTTCGGCAGCGCAAGGGCACCGCTGAGCCAGCCAGCAATCTACCTTACCTGATCGGGTCATCCATTCTGAATAAGAATTCCGTTCCACCGTTGCAGCGTGCCCCCGCCGTGGCTGTCGCTGTCGCCGTTGCCGTCAAAAGGCAGGTTGGAAGATAACCTAAGTAAGGTACCGTACCTAAGGTAAGGTAGGTAAGGTTAGATAGGTAGGTGAGGTACCTTAGGTGCTTAGGTAATGGACAGGAAGCAGCGGGCCTTGGCTGCGCCTCCTAAGGTGGCCTACCTTAGGTGCCTTGGCGCGGCTGCTGCGACGAACAGGACGGGACCAGCCAGCCCCCTGGTCAAGGTTAGTGCGGCACGCTGGTTGGGCCCGACGTGTCTTCCCTACTCAACAGTCGACCGGGTCCTGTTTTAGAGATCGGGGCTCGTCTTGCGCGGCTGGCTTTTTGGGGATGGCATCGCGTGCGTTGATAGGGCGGCTGGTGCTATAGAGGCCCGGCTTAAGGTGCGCAAAATGAGCCAACATTATGCGCTTACGGCGGCCTCGTACTACTATGTATGTACCTATGCTGTCGACATCTTCTGTATGTTTGCTGTGCGGCGTGGTCTTGACTTTTGAGTCTTTCAGATCCGATCCAGACCCAGTGTGCACACTAATTAGTGTTCCATCCGAATTTGACCTGTCGCCCCATCGCTCAGACACCATCATGGTCCAGTCTTTTCTGGATGGACTCGGACTCCCGTCCCGTCGTCTTCGATGACACCTCAGTCCTCGTGACCGTGACCGTCACGGGATCGTCTGCGATGGGAAACCTCGGCCCTAGCCGCAGCGGCATTCAGCTGCAGGATGAACCAACCCAAGGTGAAATTGTGCACGTTGAACCCTTCCTTTCTCGTCGAATGTTTCCATGCCGTTTCCCGATTTGAATTGGATACCTACCTACCTACAGTACTTACTCGCTGGCCCTCCGAGAAAAGGACTTGTTCTTAAAGCCCTCCACTCCTCCATCTCTCCTATTACCTCCTAAACGCCGACCCAGCCCACCTCAAACAGACTATTTGCAGGTCTACCTCACCTACCTAAGGTGCTTAAGGTACCTACCTAGTGTTCGGCACGATCCTCTATCGCCCCCTTTGGCACCTCGCTAGGTTCGCACACAACCGTCCGCCGCCAGATGATGGCCCGCTCAAGAACACGTTTGACGCGACAAGACCAAGCCTAGCAACACCACACCTAACTACACCTAGGTAGTAAGATCAGCCCGACCTCCAAGTTCAGGGCAGGGGAATCAATCGACTTGACACCTCCGCCAATATATCTTGACTGGGCCGTAAGGTATTGAACGCAAGGTGAGGAGGTGAGCTACTAGGTAGGTAAGGTCGCGAAGTTGTGGCCGTGTACATACCTAGGTACCTACCTTACTCTACGTCCATGATCCCCGCCCCTGCCCCCTGGCCTCCGATTTCCCTCCACTTCCTTCCCGTCGGCTCGGGTGTCCCCTGCCATCCCATCTGTCCCTTTCCAGACGGCAGGCCCCTGGCCCCCGGCTTCGTCTGTTCTTCCTACCTACCTTACCCAACGTAGGTCCTGCCCCCAAATGTGAACCATTCTACCTTACCCTACCTGACCTAGTACCGTACCTTATGATGAGGTGAGGTGGGCAAGGTAAGGAAGGTGAAGTAAGGAGAATTGAATGCACGGCGCAGGCGCAGGCGGCCCCCGTCCACTCCTCGTCTAGTCCCTTCCTCCAGTGTTCCTTTTTAACATGTCGATATCCCTCCCTCCATCCCCATTCTGCCCTCCCTTCTCAATTCCTGGGCCTCATTTACCGGCTTCTTCCCTTCTATCTCCTTCTCTTTCTGCGGTTGGCCCTGTTCCCTCTCGGAACCTTGCCTCTGTTCTTCTCTTCTTAGCTTCTTCTTGTGCTTCTTCACATACGTTCGCTTCCACCCCGCCGGGCGCCTCTTTTCCCTCTCTTTCCATTCTTCCCGCCTGGCCTTGGCCTTCGTTTCTTGTCTTGGCCAGCCCTTCTCCTTCCAGCTTCTGTCAGACTTCTTCTCTTCTCGCCCGGTCTGACTCGTCTATCCCTCATTCGACCGCCCGCCCTCGACATACAACTGCCTTGCGACTGACCACTTGAACCGTCGTTCATTATTCCAGACACCTGTCTACTCCTTACCTGTCGATATCGTCTGTCCCTGCTCGTCCTCTCGTCCCTCTCTCGACTTGGACTGCCAGCTGCTGTCTCGTTATTTCTTTTCTTGGCTCCTCGAAACGTGCCCCTGCGTGTTTGGGGCTTGCCTCGCCACGTTGACGCCCTCACACGCCACCAACACCTCCAACTCTGGGCAGCTCAGCTCCGAGATTACCACTTCAGATTCAAGACAGACCATGAGCTGCTGTGTGACGCTGTGACGGGTCTGGTCATACACACACCAGTGTCTCATCACTTCCCACAGGCCAGGCTGTATTTCTCAGCCGTTCAAACACTCCGTCACGCCCTCGTTCCTCTATACCCTTCGCCAGACTTCACCTCTGCTACCCCGTGCCATCATGAGGCGTCGTATCTGGCTTCAGGCCACGGCTTCTGTCGTTCTTCTCGGTGCTGCTCACGCGCAGCTAGACTCGTTACCGCCATGTGGTGTAAGTCCTTTTTTTAACGTCATACCCAGCCTCGAAAATGCTGCTTCGATTCTTCAGCATGATCGTGGCTGAGACTCGTCGACTGGAATGACATGTTCCTTATGCTTGTACTTTCAACTAACTCAAGTTCTCAGATCTCATGTGTCAACACTGTCATTGCAAAGGGATTTGGCTGCGCATCTCAGGACAACTCTTGCCTTTGCAAGCAACAAGATTTTGTGTTTGGCGTTCGTGACTGTGCATCCCAGTCTTGCGGCGCCGACGTCGCTACCAAGGTGAACGATTACGTTACATCTCTTTGTGCAAGTATGATGCCCCTTGGATCTACAGAGTAAGCAACGCGATCACTAACATGACGGCGTAGCTGCGACCCAGGCTCCTCCTGCATCGACACAACCGCCTGCATCCCAGCCGGCTTCCTCGCCGCCGCCACAACCTACCACGCCCGCACCAGCCCAAGCATCATCCGAGCCAGCTCAACCAGCGGCTACTGTCGCAACAAACGGTGCAGAGAAACCCTCGTCCCAACCCGTCAACTCGGCACCGGCAGATGCAACAAGCAAGGCGATCTCTGAGGTTGCCCAGACTACGCAAGTCTCAACTCCTGCGCCCACAACTATGGTAAAATCCCTCCTGAAGCCGCAGAAAGGCTGACACAACTGACATTACATCTTTGTAGTCAACGTCTACCAAATCAACCACCAAGTCAACTACTTCGACCTCGACAGGTTCCCAGGGCTCGCAATCCGGATCCGCCTCAGAGAGCGATTCAGGAAAGCTCTCCAATGACACTGCAGGCCTCTCAGTACCAGCGAAGATTGGAATTGGCGTTGGCGCTGGCGTGGGCGTCCTTGCAATCGCCCTTGCTCTCTACCTCTTAGTGAGAAGGCCGCAGAACAGGACACGTTCCATGCAGATCTCAGGACCGATGCCAGGCTCTGGGAGAGACTACGGCATTGTGGGCATGACTGGCAAGAATTACTCGGAGCTGGAAATGCGGTCTCGAAGGTATGAAGATATGGTTCCACGCCAGTCCCCGAGACGGATGATCTGAGTGGCTTATCCTTTTACCCTCCACCGCCACTCGTTCATTTGTCCGAACAGTACTCGTCACAACATGACGGGGATGGCACCGAGATCGTGGTTGGGCTTGTGCCAGGCCAAGCTGTGGTAGATGCCTTGACAAAAACACCGTCTGGCGTACAAGACGTTTGGTGATTGCGGCCGGCAGCACATTATGATTAACGATTGACGATTGTTTGGTGTACGGCGTAGGTAGGGTGCGGTGTGGAGCGTGGTGCCTAGCTTGCTCGCGATTATACCAATTAGGAGTTCGATTTGCTTCGCATACACATGCGACATCATGGCTACAGCCGGGAAAAAATATGGCGTAATGGTTTCCATGGCATCTTTCATTGTACATATTCTTACAATTCCAGAGAGTGGTGTTGCACGCTCTGTCGACCAATCGACTTTAGACATCAAGACTGGGAGTTTTGTAGCCACAGTGAAAAGTGTCTACCAAGAGTAGTAGGGTCTTTGCGCAGACACCGGCCTATCAGGCAAGTGGACCCAGGGCTTCCTCCGCGCTTGTTTCGCCTCTCTCTCGTTGTACTCGCGTAGTCTCGTCTTCTCCTCCTTCAGCACGACAGAAATGCCTAAAAATGGCTTGGTCAGCCCACATGAAGAAGATAAACGTCGATAAAGGGCCTGAACCGGGTCGGGACTTACTAGTTGACGGTGATTGAATGATGCCAAATCTGCCTCGTCCCTTGTAGTCCATCGACTTGGATCTCCAGGGTCCTCTTCCCACCCAAGACTCCGCGACGTAGAGCTTCGATGAGTTGTCGACTCTCAAAGCTTTGCCGTCCTTGGTCTCGATCTTGATTGGATCATGTGATTTACCCAGACCCATGCCGCGGCTGACGATGGCCAGATCTCGAGCTTCTTCGAGCTGATACTTGACCTCCCGGGCCATCTTCTTCTTCGAGTATCGCATCTGCAGAATCGCCTCATCCACACTCTTGCCCTGTACTTGACGAGCTAGGTGCACAAGTTTCTTGACGCTGGTCTCCAGGAAGGGACTCTTATGCTGGAGCTCCTTCTCCGTCTGGGCGATGCGCTCAGAGCGGCTGACGCGGCCGTTGCGACGAACCATCTGGATGACTTTCTTCCTCTCCCATCGTAGACGAGCTCGCGGGTCGGGGTCAACCCGGTACGACATAGTTTCTGCCGTCTTCACAGAGCTTTGCATCCCGGGGGCAGTTTTTCCGCCCTCGGCGACAGCATCCTCAACTTCCTCTTCGAAAATAGAATTGGAAAGCGAAGCCTGCTGCTTCTTGGCGAATTGCTCGCGGATCTTGGGGTCGTTAAGGTTCTGGCCACCGCTGAAGGAATCCTCAACAGGATTGCTCTTCTTGCGGCCGAACATGCCAGAGAAGCCCCATTTGCTTCGAACTTGAGTGGCCGGGCGCAAGGGAAGAATAAGAGGCCTCGTTGGTCGTGCGATGGATTGAAGGGTTGAAGAAGCTAATGGACGATAGAGATTAGCTGGTCGATCCGCCAGTGCCATGTCGAAGTAGCAACTTCACGAACGGAACACATAATCCTCGAAACTGACCGGAAGAGGTTAATCTCCTCGCAGGGAGATGGATGTTCATGGCTGCTGTTGTGTCTGCTGGACGTTAAACCAGCAATCCTACGTCGCCATTCCCGTTCCTGCAGAAAATTGCTAGATCAGAACATCTGATATGCAGAGAGTTGCGCCCGGGCCAATGCGGGCCGTCGTTCTGTGGATCTACATTAGTCCTTAGCCGGAGTTGACCCGTTTGCACCGAGCCAGGAACACGGACGCTTATGTAAGGATACGATGACGCCAACCAGCAGCCAACCAGATGGAGGGGGATTCAAAGACCCAGGCCTGCCTGGCTTAGGTAATGTGAGAAGTGCGGGAAGGTCAGGAACAAGTCACCTACGGATGGGGAGAATTTGACATCACGTGATGACTCCATCGCGCGAATTCATCAGACCATTCGAGCTACCCGAGGACTTGAGCATCACCAAAGCACCCTCGGATACACGAAATATCGCCTCAATCGACCCTCACAACTCCCACTCAACTCCGCATCACAATGGCCGGCACTACTGCTGTCAAGCCCATCACGGGCGTACGTTTCCCGAATCAATTGAGCACCTTGAGCCGCAGTCGCCGGGCCTACGGAGCATGAACAGTTGTTGGCTAACAGCGGACAACAGATGCTGCGACGCAACCTGGTCCTCGACCTTGGCATCGCTCTTGGTGAGTTCTCCCCGAAACCCTCTTTTGGTCCGCAGCTGGAATTGCGCCGCCCCATTGCGCTCCTTCATGGGCCATCCTCGGGATATGCATCGATGCGCTCGCTACCCAGCAGTCACCCACCCTTCGGACCAGTATCCTAACTTACTCGCAGGTCTCGGCTTTGCTATGGCCAACGTCTACTGGTATGCGAACACCGGATTATATTCGCCCGATACTTCACGCAAACATGCTCGAACTAACCGTATGTCAGGTACGGCTTCCACATGCCTCGCACGAACGCTCGCGATGCCTATTACGCCAAGTTGGAGCAGCAGAAGGCTGAGGCTCGTGGCCAGAAGCAGTAAATGACCACAACGACGACGATTGACTGCGGTGGCGGCAGAAAACGAGGGCACTTTCTTCGATTAGCGATGGGATTGAGAGAGCATTCGTGGTTATAGACAAGATACGGGCTTCATCAGCTGGTCAACCGACCCCGATTGTACCATACACGCCAGCAAATCGAGTCGAGAACTATTCTTACGTCGAGGGCAACGGTTCAATGGTGTGACGTGCAGAAATTATTGCTGCGAGGCGTGTGAGGCGCTCAGTCAGACGTGCTGCTTGTCGCGAACATGATACTGTCACCAATGCCTCAAAAGACGAAAAACTCAAAAGTCCGTCTAACATACAAAGCTCCCAAGGACTTCATGTCTTAAAGGGACCGTGAATTCTGTTCGTAGCTTTTGGATCGCCTGCCTTTTTCCAGCACCTGAACATTTTTATTTCTCCCACAACTCTGGCCATTCATGATACGTCCGCTGGTCACCATTTCCCTCTCTGCCATGGCCCTGGCGGACGTCTGTACTGCGCAAGCCCAAAGTATTGGTGTGCCCATCTTTGGGTCCAGCATTCAGCCCTTCCCATGCTGTGGTTTCAACAGTAAATGTACCCTTCTTATCCTGGCATCTATTGAAGGTAATGTTCAGTAATCTTAAGCATGCCATGGGAATGAATCATATCGCCGATTTCGTGCCGCATGAGATTCGCCAAGTAGAACAAAGTTGGGAACGGACTTACTGCCGGAAAACCCGCATGATAGGCCAACATCCAATGGGGCTGTCTCTGCGGTCGGGGTTTTTGACGGTGCATCTAAACTGCGTCATCGCCCGCAACGCGCACTTGGACAAATCGACATCAGCACCCCTCTCAAGCTTGCGCTTTTTGCCTCTCAGGTCCGCCTGCACATGTCGCGGCAAATCCGACGCATCGAAAACAAGGCAGGGCGGGGTCATCTCGGCTGCAGAGGCGGCGTCGAAACCAACTGCAAGGATGAAGAAATATCTGGACAAGAAAAAGTATTCGCGGCTCTCGATGAGGGGCAGGAGGCTCTTGGGCGACGCCAAAGAGACCACGCTAGAACAGGTTGGTGTGCCACAAGATGAGAGGCGATAAGTAGTCTGGACTGGTGAGGTTGAGTAAATGGTGGACGGTGGATGGGGTCGGTGTTTTGGGGGGTCGGCGGACGCAAACTTTTGGTCCGTGGAGGAGCCAGACAGCTCACCACTCACACACCTCAACCCCCAGGCTATTTGCATCAAACCATCACCAGGCTCCGTTCGGCATGTCACAGCAGATCTCTTTTTCGCACATTTGTCATCGTCATACAGCTGACTTTGTTTCGATAGGTCTTGGACGTCTTCAGCGCAGAACACAAGCCCGTCAACCCCACGAAAAGGAAGAATCGACCTAATTTCTTTCCCATCCCACTCCTGAATGCGTTCGCCGTCAAGAACTTTCGTGCTACACAATCTATTCCTCTCGCCGTCACCGGCCGTCAACTCCCGCTCATCTACCGGCTTGTGTCGGGCCTCGTGTCCGCGCCCCACTGCAAGACGGTTCTCATCTTCGACACAGAAGGCCGCTTTGACGTAACACGCCTCTGCTGCGGTGTCGACGACATCCGTCACGTGTACGTTCAGCGTCCGGCGCGCCGTGGTATCACCGGCAGCACCAATGGCCCTGCCGATCCAAAGCGCATTTCCCCAGACCAACTTAGGGATCAAGTCGCTGCGGCCGAGCAATGGATATTCTACGGCAAGCACAATAGCGGCGCACGCGAGTTGTGGGGGACTGTGGTCATCGGAGCCATCGGAGCCGGCGACATAGTGGCCGCTTGGAGAGGCTGGCTGGATGTCGAACGCGCCAACGTTCCCGGGTTCTCCATCGCGTGCAGCGCAGAGGAGGCCATCAGCGATCGCCAAAGGCGTCAAGAAGCCGTTGACGCGGCACTGTGGGTTGCCTCTGCGAGGTGGGGAAGCTTTACCTTCACGGAATCCTTTCCTCATGCACCCGAATCTCACCACAGCAATGCAATGACGACTGGAAACAGTTAAAAGTGATGGGGCCGTGGAGGATGCGGAGGAGGAGACAAAAGAGGAGATGCGAGTGGAGCGAGCATGCTTCTCGTAATGTCCAGTGCAACTACATCTGCAACTACGTGCTACATTGCACATTTAAGGACATGCTCAGGATGCTCTCTTTCTGTGTCTTGACCAACATCTCTGAACCCACCATACCCACATGTTCCACTTGCATATGAAGACAAACCCTACTACAACAACCCACCGTTGCAGCACTCCAAGTCATGTTACCTCGGAGCTGGTGTACTTGGAAAACACGGAGCGGAAAGGGATCGGCGGCCCAGGTAGCCGAAGGGGGGGGGACATGCACCAACGCCAACACCGGCCGGACTTGGCATGTATTACAACAACACGGCGCCGCGCGAGGCCGCAGCATGACGGAGATGCGCAGGCTACGCATCGGCCCAAACGGGTAGGACCAGATCCCTCTCGGCATCTCAATCCCGTCTTATTACCTTTCATGTCTCCCAAAGCCAATCAATCACCATGTACATGGTTCGGCAGCGGCGTGAAAAATTGTAACGAAGCCGGCCAAGAGATGAGTTAGCTTCAGGGACCTCCTTAATCGTGCCATAAACAAGCATTTCGAAGCTTGGCGATAATTGCCAGGTGCTGGGCGCGAAAATCAAGCCAAGTGTGTGTCATGATGGTTGTACAGGTTCAAGTGCTCAAATCCCTCGGCGTCAAATGGCGCCTGTGTATCGTGTATTCTGCTGTCGCTAGTCTCGCAACTCTAGATTGCGGTCATGTACCTCGTTGATTGGAAAACGCCAGTGGTATCACAATTTTCCCCCGAACTAAACAAGTACCCTAAACTCTTAACCCCAACACTAAGAAAAAGAAGGAAGTGGCTCGCTAGCAAACAAAGTCTTAGATCACGAAGTTCACATGGCTACGCTAGCCCAGAATTGGCTGGTTACGCTCCTCCAGAGGAGTGAAAACGGCGCTGTCCTTCGACTGAAGAGCCTTCAAACACTCCTCTTCACCGAGAATGTCCTTTCTCAGCGATGTGACAACCCTCTTGCGGATCTCGCGCTGGATGCCGTAGCGCACAGCGTCTAGGACGTTATCGACAGTCGCCTTGGGCTTGTAAGCCGGCTCCGTACCATCTTGGTAGACACCGGTCTTGACGAGGATGCTGTGCCACTCATTGTCCGCATACTCATCGTAGGCGTTGGTGCCCCGAATATCACTCTCCGGTGTGTCGCCAACAAAATAGACGGTGTCGGGAGGTGCGTCCAAGCCGTGTTGCTGACGACGCCATTGCTGCAGCAATCTCGTTGCAAACTCGAAGGTACTGACCTGGGGCTTGCCGAAAGCGTGGGTGTGCAATTTGCCCTTCTTCTTGGTAACGTCGCGGAAAATGACCTCCAACATGCGGCGCAAAGCGCCCATACCAAGACGAACATTATCGTGGGCAGCAGACCAGACGACATCGTTATGAGAGAAGTAGATCGGTGGGCCCTCGTCGAAAGTTTCGCTCAGAGTACCGAGACGGCCTCCCTTGGACATGGCGAGATCCAGCATAATTTGAATGTCGCCAGCCCAGTCTCGGGAATCAGCGAAGACAAAAATGGCTTCAATGGTGACATCCGTGAAATCTCTTTCGCGAGAATTTGTAAGTTCGTCCTGAGTGAGCTTGCGGAAGGGGGTTGTTGCGGAGTTATGCTTGATAATGTCTCCGGGTGTAATGACATCCTTGAAGCCATAGCCCTCTGCAACTTCGCGGCACTTTTCGCCCTCACCGCCAACAACAAGGACAGTGTTGAAGCGCTCGGCCATTTCCCTCATGGGAGTGTGGCCGCAGATAAACTGCGCTGGCGAAATGTCGATCTGCATCTGCTTAGACAGATCACCACATCTCTCTTCTTCCGTCTTACCACCGCCATTGGTGAGGAAGATGTACGGACTGTTAGACGTGCATGTTAGCATCCATCATTGGCGAGCAGAAAAGCCACGATGCGGCGGATACAAGTGGGGCCGTGCGATGTGGGCGGGGTGACAACTTACATCTGGATACCGTATTCGTTGTCGCCATTCAACACCTTCATCGCCTCAACTGCTTCGGGGATTGCCCGACCTCCTCTAATGAGGACACCGTCGATGTCGAAGGCGAAAGCAAAGCTGTCAGCGACAGGGGCGTCGATTGTGGGCGTGACTGGTGACAGCGCGCCGGCAGGGCTACCCAGAGCTGATGATCCAGCAGAGCCGCCGGCGGAGCCATCCAGAGAGGATTCGGGAGTGCTTAGAGCAAGATTGTCCAGTTCCTTGCGGGCTGCGACAATGCTTTCAATGAAGCTGCCGGTGGACGAAGCTCGGTGGTTGGGAGCCATGTTTTATAACCGTTGTGAGGGGAGTCGAACACGGAGGGAGCAGACTAGTTTCCTGGTGCGCAATCAAGTGAGGTGATGAGTAGTAGAATGCACCCAAGCTTAATCTTTCAAAGATAAACAGCGGTCAAAAGCGCTGATGAATCGGAAAAGTAGATGATGAAGCAACAATAAGCACCATCTTGAGAATGCGTCCTGGGAACCACCGGCTTATATAGTCCAGGTATGAGAGCATCTTGACTTGACGCTGACGTCTCACTCTAATAGCTGACCTCTCTTTCTGGAGCACTCTCTTTCCAACGTGTGGATGTCTCCGCAAAAACCAGGCAAACGCAGGCCCTTGTTGACTGATACCCCTGGGATGAGTTTCTTGAGTCGTGCATGGTCCGTGGATACGTGGAGGCGAAGTAGCATGAGAAGTTTTTTTGGATCCTAGACCTGAGTGCTCCACTGAGGGAGACACAAGGACCTTACCTGGTGGTGAGAATTCTGATTCCTACAGGATACAGCAGTACATGTTTAGGATAGGCTCAGTGCCCAATCTCCAAAGTATCCTGCGTGTGTGTGCGCCTGTTTGAAAGCAAAGAAACGTGGGCACAAAGCGGAGCGACGGCGGTGAGATTCAGATTGGGGTCGGCGCAAAGGCTGGGCCGGGCAAAGAAATGAGCGAGTCACCCAGCGAGCCGCCAACCAAGATGGCAGTTTGAGAGAGAGCATGGTGAACGAGGCTCCATCCGGCCCCAGTTTGCCAACCGTCATGGTGGAGACTTGGCTTTCTGGTTCCTCGTTGCGGCTGCGAAAGGTTCCGCCGAGAAGCAAGGAGAGGCCCTCGAAATGTCCCGAGAGGGATGATGATAACTGGACTGATGCGGCAGCGATCGCCTTTCCGAAGCGGCCTTGGCGAGTGCACATGCAAGCCGCCATCACGCCCGTTGGACCCTGAAATAAGCAAACTTTCAAGACTTTCGGACGGGTGCTGCGGCTTGCGGCATGGTCAGCCAAAAACAGCAATGATGAGGGAGGGACATCCAAGATGGACAAGGGAAGCGAGAGAAGAAGCGACACGCAGTCAGAGAGAAGGACGCCTCGGGCCAACGAAAGGTAAAGACAGCCAGGAGTTTGATCCGGTATCTTTCAAAGTATATGCCCCGCCACCTTGTGTCTAGGTAGTACAAATGGTACATCGGTGCAGGTTTTGTGTGATGCCTCTCACTTGAAAAGGGCAGAGAACACTGTGAGGATGCCCCCCCACTGCCCCTCCCCCTCCTCCCATCCTTTCCCCTTCCATGGCTCCTATTGGATCCAGGTGCTGCTCCTTATCGATCGTTCCTTGCGATACGCCTAGACGTTACAGGGATGGTGCCAGTAACCTGCCGTGATAGCACAGATTGTGGTCCACAAATGCGAGAATGCAATCGCACCATGAGGTGAGAGCGAGGGCGTCGGTGTCAGGAAAATTGGAAAAGTGTATACGTAGCGCAGGCCTCGACGTGAGAGTTCTGGCCGTGTGGTGGCCAAGCGGGCTCCATCAGAGCGGGTCCGGAGAGCCCGCAGTGACGTCAGACTGATGGATACCGACTCGAGACACTAGTGTACAGACAAGGGTTCAGAAACCGATGTGACAGGCCGGATTATCGGGTGATTGGACCAGGAGGGCTCCGCAAGACGGGCCGAAGGAACTTCCGCACCATCGGCTGGCTTAGGTAATGCGCTTGTGGCGGCAATGAACCGGGCGCTTGGAAAGGGGGTCGGGCGTGTCTACCTAAGGTACGGTTTTTCTGATACCGGTTCCGCATGATAGGGCTTGTCTCACTGCCTGCTAATTAAGCACGGCTGGCATGGCCTTGAAGAAAAAAGTTGATTCGAGAGTCCAGCAATGCTGGTCCTTGGCAACTGCCCACAGAAGGCCGTTTTCCTGCCAACGTATCTGGGCTAACAGCGACTGACTCGGCGAATGACGTCTCGTTGCGGCTTCTCCATGTCATTGCGAACAGGACCACAAATCCACAACATCTCCAGGCCATCCACATACGTTGTACCCGCCGCCACGGGCACGTCGCTCCGCGGTCTGTCCCTCATCAACATTTGTGGGTGAACTGGCTGCTCCCACCCTCCCTGTTGAGGGACGGGCGCAATACGCACAGTATCTCCTCTTGGGGTCCGAGGAGTGGGAGGGCACGAGGGACAATGGAGCATAGGCAACGGGACAATGAAGCATATGGCCAAATATTCGACTCGTACAGTATGTGTTGGTCAATTCGACACATTCCCCAAGTATCCACTGCGTTCCCAGCGACATGTGCGACGCATTGCAGGCTCACTGCGCGAGGTAAGGTCAAGTAGGGTGGGCAGGCAGGCAGGCCGCAGGCAGGCATGGCATGGTGGGCATGGTGGGCATGGTGGGCATGGTGGGCATTCTCACAGGCTCGGGACGACCTCTTGATGCGCGTTTTATCATCCATAGCCTTTTGTCTCTCTGTTTTCCTGCGCCTCGCCGTCTTCTCCTGCGTAGCTACGCCATCGGTCAGCTTTGCCGAGACGAGGCAGGACGTTGGCCGAACAGAAACAGGCCATGGTCCGGCGCTATCGCTATCGCGTCCCGCTGCCACCACGCGCGCTACTCGCCATTCGCATTGTGATGCCGTCACCGTCCGCCGTCTCTGTACTTATATGCACGCCCCCCCTTGCAACTCCCCTTGCCATCCATTTTTGTCTGCCGTAAGTCCACCGGAGACAGTTTGGACATACGGGCCTTGTCATTCCTCATAAACCTGCTGCATGTTTCAGCCAGATCCTATTCGCCTGCTGCAGCTCGTTGGGCAGAAAACAGCATGGACAACGACAGGCGAGAATGAGAGGAGGGAAACAAGTACCAGGAGCCCATGGTACTACTACTCTGCAGACACCAAGGAGGCTGAGGGGCTCCACGAGGGAATAATGGAGGGTCATGGTTCCAATGGGCTGGCGTGACTGGATGGCCAGAGCACGAAGGTGGATTCTGGGAGACGCCGCTCACTTGCTAATAATCAATCATACATCCATCCATCCTTGGAGCTGCGTTTCACCCATGATAATGGGCAACGCAGGCTAGGCCGGCAGGTAGTAGCCAAAGCGCCTTCGCGTGCGAGGTGTGTGTGCATCTCCCTTTTATCCCTCATTCGTCTTGCAATATGCCTCATTCCTCATTCCTATTTTACGATACCTTCGGGCAGGATTCCCCGATACCAAACACTAAAATGGAAACCCGAACAGGTCAGGGGTCATGGCGCTTATTGAAGGTTGACGAAGAGGCCGCCATCAACGAGTAACTGTGCACCGGTAACATAACCGCTGAGCTCTTCACAGGCCAAGAAGACGGCCGGGCCGGCAAGGTCGGACGGCACTCCGGTGCGGCCCAGAGGAATGCGGGACTCCATGTATGTGCGCTTGGCATCATCTGAGAGATCTTCATCGTTCAGCTGGGTCTTGATGGTGCCAGGGAGCAACGCGTTGCAGCGAATTTTATGCTTGCCCAGAGCAACAGCGGTGCTCTGCATCAAACTGAGGACACCGGCCTTGGTGGGAGTGTAATGTGTTTGCAGACCGCCACCGACGAGGGCAGAAATGGATGAAATGCCTATGATGCTGCCTCCCGGGGGCGACTGCTGGCTCATCTGGCGAGCAGCAGCTTGTACGACATAGAAAGCACCGTCGAGGTTGGTGCGGACAGTTTTGGTAAAGAGGTCTGGCGTCAAGTCGAGAAACTCGGCAAAGGTGCAGATGCCAGCGTTAGAGACACAGACGTCGAGGCGGCCGTTGCCCGAGTGCTTAACAGCGAGAGCCACCAGCTGGGCGGCGGTCTCGGGCTCGCGAACGTCACCCACTTGATGAGCGAAGCGTCCGGCGTTGGGGTTCGCCGTTCTCAAAGAAGCTGCCTCGGATTCGAGAGAATCGAGATGAGGTTGGTCCTTCTCAAGGCCCAGGTGGTTGACGACCACATCGGCTCCTTGTTTGAGGTATTCAAGACAGATGGCACGTCCTATACCGGTGGTACCCCCAGTGATGATGGCGGTCTTGCCGGCGAGAAGGTTGGTTGGAGCCATATTGATGTCAGATGGCTGCGCGGTAGTCCGGGACGTCGCACAGAAGCTGGAGGAGGTGAGGTTGATTTTATGTCGGGTGCGGGGTTGTCTTGGGCGGCAAGGGTGTCGGAGGATTTAGTTGGTTCGACGGCGAGGGGACGGCGACACGGGTGAGGAGAAGCCGGAGGGGTTAGACAAGATCGATCGTAGCCTACTTCAAATTGATGGCGTGCAAGATGGTTCGTTGACTCTCTTCCGGCTGTCTTTTCTCGATCGAAGCGTGTACGTTCTGACACGGGTGGACGAGTGGCTGGCCGGCAGAGTATTTGTAGCTGCGGACGATCGTGTGGTGGTGTGGGTGACGGCGGTGGAGGAGGCGGAGACGCGGGAGGAGCACGAGGGGTTAATGTGCAGCGAGGCCGGTTCTTTGGAGCACCGACGAACCGAGTCACGATGCCCAAGTTGGTATACAAGGTAAGATAGGTAAGCTAAGGTAAGGTAGGTACTAATTAGGTGCCTAAACTTAGGTGAGGCAGGTCGGGACTTTTGGTAATCTTTGTTGCCAGTAGGAATGCACCTTAAGGTAGGTAGGTAGGTGGGTAGCAAAGGATGCGCAGGCATCGTGTCTTTCCGTCAGAAAGCATCATCAAGGCTACCGGGCTACCTTACCTACCTTACCTACTCGGCCTACCTAAGGTACCCTTAAGATAGTGCCGTCCCCGGAAGGTGTCTGAGGTGCCCAGGCACACAGCCCGTCTATTCCAGTGTCCCTTCCCCCAGATCACTTCCATAAGGTGCCTACCTTAGGTACCGTACCTACCTTATGTCAGGTTTCATTCACTGAACGTCAGCCCCTTAAAACCCCCACCATGGACCCACCACGAGCTGTGTCCGTTCTCTACCTAGTCACTCACCCCGCGTCCTCGGGCCTCATTACAGCGAGCCAACCCCACCAAGCACAGTCGGGAGTCCCTCGTTCTAACAACGTCCACGCCGCTGACACGGCCTTTGCTCCGCGACCTTGGGCGACCCGACGCCATTTATTCATCGCCTGTCTCGGATTTTCCGGTGCGTCATGCCCTTCGGGTGTCCCGATAATGGATATCATCTCTCTCAACCACGTAATCACTGCCATGGTTAGACTGCTGCTGGCCGTCCAGATCAAGTAACACTTCTGATGTCAAATTCGGCAGAGACCGAAGGCATAGGGAACGAAGAACACAGTGAGCCGACATTAACATCCAATTCATTCCATTGCTACAGCATTATGAGAGTATTCATGGCCGCTGGTTGCGGCACTGTCCCAAGGGTCTCGTTTGCAATGGCTCCCCGCCGAGGACAGTACTTCGCACTCCACCACCGTTCGCCTCTATATTTCATGACCGTGCATGCCGTGAGCCTGTATTCTCTCCTTGTACTTCAAGCGCCATTCGTGACGTTCGCAGCCGCCTGCTCCTCTGCCGTCTTCAAAGGCCTCTCCTATCTTACTGTTAGTCTTGATACAATCGCATGTGGGTGGGTAGCTAGTTTCTTACGATGTTGGTGCTGAGCAGCGCCTTGCCTGGAATCAACTTTGACCTCACGGCGGGGTTTAACGTTAAGCCAAAGCCAGGCTTATCCAAGTCTGCCGTTGTAAGATATCCCTTGGTGGGAATGGGCTCGTCCAGGAAGAGATCACCGAACACGGGAAGCACGCTCTTGCCATCTGGGGAGTTGGCCAGGTACTCTTGGAATGGCGTGTTGGGCTGTGAGATGACAAAATGGTAACTGTACGGGCCACTGGCGTGAGGAACAACAGGAATGTCATAGGCGGACGCCATCGCCGAAACCTTGAGCAGCTCTGTCAGGCCACCCAGCCACATGACGTCGGGCTGGATGATGTCGAGGTTGCGGCCCTCGATAAGCTTGCGGAACCCAAACCGTGAGTACTCGTGCTCGCCCGTTGTGAACTTGATGGTCGGGTGTGCCCGCTTGATCTGCTCGAAGCCGTCCGTATCGTCGGGGGACAGACACTCCTCCCACCAGTTGATGTTAAGGTCCTCGCACGCCTTCGCAATCTCGATTGTGTAGGGCACGTTCAGACTCATGTAACAGTCCACCATGATGGGGAAGTCGGGGCCGACACTCTCACGGTGCTTGCGCAGGAACTCGACGTTCTTCTTCAGCCCAACGTGTCCCTCGTCTGGGCAGTATGGGAGAGGAACCTTGCCGCCCCAGAAGCCCATCTCCTTGGCCGCAGCCGGCTCAGGACCGGTGCAGTAAAAATCGAGTCGCTCCTTGGTGGCACCACCGATCAGTCTATAGACAGGCTCATTTCTCAACTTGCCCAGCAAATCCCAAATGGCCAAGTCAATGACGGAAATGACGGCGAGGGGCAGACCCTTGCGGCCGTAAAACATGGAGCCTCGGTACATCTGCTCGAACAGCAGGTTCGTGTTGCGTGGATCGGCACCGATGAGGAAGCGCTCGAAGTGCTGATGGACGAGCCAGCAAGCCGGAGGACCTGTGCGTCGTGTATTAGCAAATTAGTTTCTCCGTCGTCTCGCCCAAGAAAGGCGTCGCGAATACACCCAGCTTACCTCCAAAGCCAGTAGCAATTCCAACGGTGCCATCTGAAGATTCAATCTCGACGAGAAACGAGCCTAGGACGTTGATGCCCCAACTCGTTCTGGAATTGCGGTATTGCTCCCATCGCGAGCAAGGCGTGGAGATGGGGCTGTCAATCAACCTGTTGAAAATCAGTGTCAGTCGCGCTTCTGTGACACGTCGTACCGCTGCAGTCGGAGCGACGTGGTGGGAAGCTTACCAGTGGCCGCCCTTTACATTGTGGTAGTCGCCTCCGGAGCCGACGCCGCCAATAACGAAGGTCCGAATCTCCTTGATGGACGGGAAAGACCTCACGGACGCCATTGTGTCACTCACTGTATGGCTCTTGCTGAGGAGGTGGAAGTGGTGGTGAAGAGGGAGTGACGCGCTGCAGGGACAATTACGAGAGCCACGATGCGGTTGAAGAAAAGCGATTGAGGGGGGGAGAAGATGTGAGGGGAAGAGAAATACACCAGCGTCTTTTTAAGAATAATTGGAGGAAGTCGCCATGCGGTATGCGGGCGGGCTTACGAAACAGACAAGCCGAGCTGAATACCAAGGGAGGGGATAAAAAAAAAAAAACAGGAGACAGCTTATCAGACGACGGAACCTAGGCGGCCAGGCAAGAAGCAACTGGGCAAAACCGGCAACGGCAACATGATCAGGTTAGTGGGGGTAAACAAGGCATGGCTGGGCCGAGAGTCTCGTGGGCTCAGCTCGTGCTGCCTCACTGACTGAGGTAAGGTAGTGAGCGGTGGACGGGAAGGTTTTTGGAGATCGGTGTCAAATGTCCCGACAGGCGGAATCCATTGAGACTCGGCATGGGGGTTCGGAAGCTCCAGCGTACGCTCAGGGCACGAAGGACCCTCCTTACCTCCACTGCAGTGTGCTTAGGTAGGTATGGAGTCCTTCCCTCTCCGTGCGTCGGCCGGGCTCCGATCAACTGCTGGCGTGGGCAGCAACTCGAAGGATATGACCAGCGAGGTTGATGTCGTTCCGGCGGATGCAAGACGCGCCGGGTTCGGTATGGAACACGGCATGGAACACAAGCTTCTCTGCTCGACCAACAACGAACTCAATCGAGTAAGTAGCACAAGGCTCGACTAATTGCCCTGCAGGCGCTCGCCAATCGGACATTTCAATGTATAACTGGGCTTGCGGAAGGCGATGGCGGATGAGTCTGCGTCTCTGGGTCGACGACAGCAATCCTGGTTGGGTTGCGTGGAACGGGAAAGGCCGAGCCACGTTGCTCTCACCTCAGAGTCAATTCGGGTGAGCTCTGTTCCGTACGAATCCCAGCCATGGTCTCGTGACAATTGGCATTCGGGGAATGGGACAGCTCTGCCCGAGATCTAGTCCGGGAGCTTTGGGTACCTTAGGCTGCTTCTCCTGAGGCATCAACAGGTGCTTTCCTCCACTGCGGAGGACTCCAGGTCCGGTCGCAGCCCGACTTGGGAGGCCGGCGGTAGCCGTCTCCGCACCACGACTCCCGTCCAGGTCTGCCCGGCGCCGGCGGATCGCACACGGCGGAGATGTCGCGATTGATCACGTGGAGCCTGCCATTTGCGGGTATGCTACTGCAGTGTGGTCGTAGGTAGGCAATGGAATTTCCTTGCCTCGGCCTGGCGCAGCCGCTAGATCACGGATCTCAAGCCACCTCCACATTCTGTCCGCGTGGCCTCCACAGTTTGCTTACCGCGTAGGTACACCGTACCCAGGAGTTTTGGCATTCCATCTGTTGGAGTCTGTCCAATCCGAGGCGCCCGTTTCTTCTCCGCCTCCACACTCACCTCCGCACCCCTCGCGGGCCTCTCCGCTTCGCTTCCCCTCCCCCGAATTCCCTCCCCCCATCCACCTTCCCCTCGCCGCCATTCCATTCCCTGTCCTGTCCGTTTGTCTGCCTGGCCCTGCCTGTCTGTCTGTCTGTCTGTCCACTGCTGCCGTCCGGGGTTGTCACATCATTTTCTTCCTTCTGTTCGGCCTGCGGCACGTGTGGGACGAAAAACAAAATACCCCGAGCCTCCTCTTGCCCTCCGCCCCAGCCTCCTGTTCCTGTGCCCTTTTTTTCCCACCCTCTGCTCAACATTACCCCGAGCTTCCCAAGCTTCTCCCGAAGTTTGCGTTGCGAATCGCACAAACGCCTGCAACTCCAGCGAATTTGCCGCCCTCGCTGCGCGCGTCATACCCAACCACGCATCTTGCCTTGCCTTGCCTTGCCTTGCCTTGCCTTGCCTTGCACCCGCGCACCCGACGACTGCCTTGCGCTGCGTCGCGTCGCCCATCCGACCCGCGCACCTGAGGATGCAGCACAATGGCGGACACGCTCTCAGCAGCCGGTCACCGCCTGCAGCCAACACTACCAAGTCTCTCCAGAATCTGAACCAGGACCAGAACCAGTCGCAGACCCAATTCCAGACCCAGTCCCTGAACGACCAGGACTCTGACGACGGCAACCAGCTGCATAGCGCTGATGAAAACGATCTCGAACAGGACGATCAGGATGTTACCCGTCTTGGGAAGCGCAAGAGACCCATATCTGTCTCGTAAGTCATTCACTGTTCTGTTCCGTTCCATTCCCCTTGCCTGTCCACTTACTTCTCCTTCCGTCCTGTCTCCATTCTATCCCTATCCCAATCCCGTCACTGCCCAACAACAACCTTGCTTAGGTTGGCCGTCCCGTACTCGCTCTGCTCCGCCCTTCCTGCCCTACCTTTACTGTGCTTTGTCTTTGTTTAAACCAAGTCAGAGCCTTGCCCGTTTTCTGGATACCTGCCTCGCCTCTCTGTCTGATATCCCCCCCACACCTCGCCGCCTCATTCCTGCTCTTACCCGCCTGCTTGTCTCTGATATGCCCCTTGTGCTCTGCCGTCCCCGTCTTCCCCATGTCACCGTCTCCAGAGCATGTGCCTTCCGAGCAAAATACCGAAGCTAACAACCCAATTCCAAGGTGCGAGCTCTGTAAGCAAAGAAAGGTACCGTTGCGTCCACTTCAGCTTCCTTTTTTGCTCCCCTCCATTTCCCCCTTACCCACCTCCACAGTTGCTGTCCCCAGTTTCTCCTCGATCCTCCGTCGTGGTACCTTCATTACCACTGTAGTGTTGGCAAGCTCAGAGCGTACACCGCGTTATTCATTTTGATTTGCGGCCTTATAGGCATCCGTCGGAAAACGCAAGGGCGCTGCAGCTGACCGACCTCGGCTTTACAGGTAAAATGCGACCGTGGCCAACCTTCCTGCGGCTGGTGTAGTCGCAATGGTGCTCTTTGCGAATACAAGGAGCGTAAGAAGCCTGGACTTCGCGCAGGCTACGGCCGGGAACTTGAGCAACGCCTGGATAAGCTCGAGGAAATCCTCAGAGCGCATGCCGAGATCCTTCAGGCAACTCTGACTTCCAGCCAACACAATGGCACGGCGCCAAGTATACGGAACAGCAACCCAAGTCTACCCAGTGACCACGGCACTCCACGAGAAACCGCGAATTTGTTTCGCCCGTCAGAGTCGATCAGGACACCACAGGCTGAGACTGCCCTCTTCTTGCAAAAGCCGTCCACTTATCCGCCCTCAACGCAGTCCATGGAGTTTGGCATGCCTCCCCCGACGCCTTCAATGCATGAATTTCAGGGGCAGATGCCCATGAGCAGTATGCCCGCACCTCCGAGCCATGTGGCTGCCATGTCCCACCCAAGCAGTGCGGCTCAAGAGTACTACGGCACGAACCAGACGCAACTCCACTCGCCTGACGTTCCAATGGCCCAGAGTCAGACCTCAACTACACCAGATCAAGAGCTTCCACCTTACGACTTGCTCTATGCCCTGGTAGACCTATATTTCAAGCACATCAACACATGGTGCCCGATTCTGCACAGGAAAACGACCCTTGATTCTCTATTCGGACCCTCCACTCTTGAAGAGACAGATCGCATCCTTCTCCACGCCATAGTAGCCACCACCCTGCGCTACTCAACCGATTCGAGACTCACGGAGGACAGCCGGCAGCACTATCATTCCATATCCAAACAAAGAGTCTTGCTGTATGGCATGGAAAATTCTTCGGTTAAGGCTCTCCAAGCGTTGGTGATTCTGGCCCTCGATCTAGTAGGGAGCAGCAATGGCCCGCCAGGGTGGAATATCATGGCTTTGATCACAAGATCGGTCGTGCAACTGGGTTTGGCTGTTGAGAGCACATCCTTCTCAGTCTCGCCCAACTTTACATCAATTTATACATTGAGGGCCATGATTCTCCCGGAGCCAAAGGACTTCATCGAAGAAGAGTCACGACGGCGGCTATTCTGGATGATATATCTTCTGGACCGCTATGCCACATTGGCAACCGCCTTCGAGTTCGCACTTGATGATAAAGAAATCGACCGCACATTGCCCTGCAGAGATGATTTGTGGATCAAGAACCAAAAGGTCGAGACGCGGTGGTTTCGTACGCAAGACCATCCTGAGGATACGAACCCTGAGTATGACATCAACAAGCCGGAGAATCTCGGTGCTTTCTCGTATTACATTGAGATCTTGGCCATCCTCTCCAAGATCCACAAGTTCTTGAAGCAGCCTGTGGATATCAGTGCGTTGAGCGATGTTGAGCAGTGGCAAATGCGGTACAAGGAGTTGGACAACATGCTCACATCGTGGAAATTCGGTCTTCCCGGTGAATACGGCAATATGGCGAAATTGTTCCAGCCCGGCAATAAGACGCTCAACTGTGGCTGGGTCATGCTACACGCCACGTACCACACAGCAGTCATCCGATTGCACTCGTCAGCGGCATATCCAACGACCCGGTCTCCTATATTCACCCCTTCTTACAGTGCTTCACAGAGATGCCACGGCGCAGTCGAGAACATAGCCGCACTAGGCGAATTCGTCGTGAACAATGGCCTGCTGGCGAAGCTGGGTCCCCCTTTCGCATTTACACTCTGGGTGGCCTCTCGTTTGCTCTTAGTCCACGGGTCAACCGTAGAACACAAACTCTCACCTCAAATCCAGTTTTTCGTGGAAACCCTTCGCGAGATGGGGAGATATTGGCCAGTGGCAGCGCGCTATTGCGGCCTTCTACAACGCGTCTTGGACGAACACCGCGACAGCGAGCGACAGGGAGACGGCGTCACCCCGAGCTCAGTCAAGATACTAGCCGACATGCGCCGGACGGCTTTTGACCTCGACTTTCTGATTTCGCGGCAGCCTCGCGCGAACGGGGTGCCCAACCACAGCCGCTTACCAAGCGTTACGCCCGCACGAACACCGGCGCCTAATGAGCTCGAGTATTTGGATGTCTTTGACTTTTTCAATGTGCCACGTTTGCCGGTAGGCAATGAGAACATAGCCGGTATCCAGCATGCGGCTGGCGGGCCCAGTGGGCAAAATGGAGCATCATCAGGGGTTGATGCAAACAGCGAGAACGGCGGCTCCAGCGGACCAGCTCCTCCGGGCAACGAATTCAACATTACGAATTTTATGGTGGACGCGAACAGCGACTGGCTCTTTAAGCAGGAGGGAGCTAAGTTTCTCACATGAATTACACCCGAACATTGGATTTAGGGGTTTGGTTTTCGATTAGCGTGCTGCTGGTTGAGTGTTGTTCTGGCAACGTAACGCATGGCCAGGTAATTATTTTAGTTCTTGCATTGGCCCGATACCTGTCTGTTTTGTGTTTGTATGTAAGATGGGTTGACTCAATCAAGGGTGGACTATGCAAGTATGTGTGTATGATAATGACGGATCTCACGGTTGTCTCGGACTCTGGGCGACTGGTCTCAGTCCAACAGCTGTTGAAAATTCGAAGAAGAAGCATTTGAAGCCGAAGCTTTTGATCGGTTTGAAGTTGTGTCACTAGTCTGGGGCGGGCGGATGCTGCGCAGTGGAGAACTGCCTACTGAGGATCTGACGGGGTGAGAATCCTATGATACAACAAGGTTGCGCCGAGGCATTTGTCAATAAAAAGAAGGGTATATTTTCATTATTTGCTTCGTAGCCAACCCAAGTGTCTGCTGAGCATTAGACAGCAAAATATTTCCCAGTCCCCCGTCCCAGCCTGACCGATCGCAACGCGACAGTGCCTTATGATCATGCGCCACAACACCGCTGAAAAGATGCATACAACATGTAGGGTAGCAGGATATATCAGCCACAGCACACGCTTGGCTCCTCAATGCCTGGAGCCTTTGGACCTGGCGCTGTTGGTGCGTCGAGGGTGATGCGGCAGACAAGCCAGTCGCACAGGAACTTGCCCAGGCCGGCTCCGATGATGATTGAGATGATGAGGTATCCGTTGTAATACATTGCCAGCAACATGACGATGTAGGCCAGGCCGAAGGTGGCGGCGTGAATTATTGAGCGAATAAATTGTTGCAGGGGGGATGCGCGGAAGACGAGCGTCTGAGGCGCCACGACGGCGGGAGGGTCGCAGCAATTGGTTTCTTTCGGGATGCGAGCTTGGAGCTCAGCAGCGCGTGCTTGGAACTGGCGTTGAATGAGGGCATCGTATTCTTTGCCCAATCTGCGAAAGACTTCGAGGAAAACGGTGAGAAGACCGACGCCGATACAGCTGGCAGCGAACATGCCGGCATTTTTGATCTGCCACGATTCGGCAAGGAAGCCTACCAGGGGCAAAGGTCAGCCAGAATTCGTTCAAGGTTGAGATGTCACACATTTGCGAGCATGCTTGTATAAGGTAGGCTAGGCAGTCAGTGCCCATCAGGTTGGTTATACGCACAAGCGTCAACTGTGTACCAGTTCCACAACATGGACATCTTGCAGTCCGCCGAGGAACTGCTCATAGAGCTGTGATCCATTATGCCGCGAGGTCTGTGGCTCTATTTCCGTAGCGTGTCGATTCTGAAGTTGCAGGAACTTCAGCCCCAGAAGGTTGCGATGTTCGGTTTCTGAGTGGTGGTAGCAAAGCGCAATTCGATCGGGGACGGTGGCAGCTCATACGACCGGCGCCGCAGGGAGGAGTCAGGGCCGGGGTGGCTTAATATCTATGCGAAGACGGAAGGCTAAGAGGTTGGAGCGCAGGGTGAGCGAGAGGATTAAATTGCCCCGCAACGAGAGGAAAGATGCACGGGCGAGCTCGGCAGCAAGCAGATATGCAGTGGGTTCGGGTGAACCGAACAGTGGGAAACGCGACCAGCAGAAGCTTTGGGTCGCGGGGGAATCAATCCTGGTAAGCTAAGTGGTGCGCAAGTTTCAAGACGGTCCAGATTTGGGACTGAAGAGTTGACGTGCCCTAAGAGAAGTAACTTTATGATTGGTGGCAGAAGAAATCAGAGTTGAGGTGGCAGTGACAGGTGCTTTGCCAAGTCGAATTGCCAAGTTGACTTGCCACTGGCCATCATGAGGTGAGCGCGGAGTGGACCCTCTAACTTGCTCACGCTAAGCCGGTTCGGAGGTTACACTAACTGCGTAAGGTACCTCAACTCCATATAGTACGGAAAAGGTACCACGAAAACCCGTGGACAGATGCGGGTGGGTACCGTTTCCCGCCGGGCAACCTATTCACAGTTGACAATTCAAACTGCAATTGAAAAATGCAGCGCGATGCACTTGCTCAAACACCACCATGGGATAATTAGAGCAGAGTGGTAGGGGCAGGAATCTGGCATGGCGCATCTTGACAGATCCCTATGTTGATGCTATCAAGGTGCAAGAAGAAATGCGAATGCGCTCCAGTGTCAGTGTCTGAGCCTCAACTTCTTTTATGGAGAACAAGTGGGCCTTGGAACCGCACCTGTTCAGTGTTCCCGTAGTGTGGTGTCCGTGCCAACCCCGCCCCGGCCTCCTTAGTGGATCGACGCCCCCGGCCCGGGCCCGCTTTCCGGCAGAAACTTGCTCAAAGATGCTCACCTCGAACTTGCTCATTCCACGTTTCCTTCACTTCAAGTTCCGTGTTTCTGGATCGGGTCAGCTAACCTCTTGGCTCCCATCTCAAGACCAACAGCAACATATCAGTGCGTCCTGTGGATTCACCTGCTTCACTACGGTCAGTCCCTAGCCGGATATTGCTTCATGTGCTTGATATGGCCTCAAGTCTTGCTCAGCGAGGACGTGGATAAACCCCGCTGTTGCTCTGCGTCTAGGCAGAACCACACGGCTTTCATCCATGGACCTCGTCATGGCCAGACCCTATCTCTCCCTTCACCGCGGGCTCCAGCCTGGGTCTGGACCTTAGCCAACTGGCTCGTCATAGCTCTCCCATTCTTGATGACACACAAACTTGCTCAAAAAGAAAGTCAACAACCGCCGAAGCGGCCCTAGTATGGGGCATCTGGCTATCCAGATAACTCCGCTTCTCATCCCGGATCGAAACACCGCGGAGCTGCCCCAAACCGGAAACATACCAAGACCCTTACATTAACTGACCAACCCCATAAACTCTCTCAAATCCCGCCTCGTCCCGTTTTTTCCCATGCAGAGAATGCGACGATACTTACCTAGTACCGTTGCCACATCGTCCCCTGGGCCTTAAGAGAAATGCGTTGCCGGATGTCGCTGTCTGGTCCACCATCATCTCAAAGTCTCTCGTCCCAGAACGACCAACAGCTTCCGTATTAGGTTTTTCCCACGCCACGACCATCATCGGCAATACAGCACAGTCCTCGCTCGATTATCGTCATCCTACTTCCTCACTATCTCGCCATCAAGCCTCCTTCCCTCGGCAATACTTCGCGACGGCAGAACGACACGCGAACGGCCTCGTTCTTTATGCAACCCTACATTGCGCTGGAAGTCAACCTACGTAGACGGCGCTGAGCGCTGACGTCTCGCAAGCTTGCCCCCATTTCAGGCGTCGACCTACCGACAAGCTAGGCATCTCTTACAGAATGGACTATCATCTTAGGAGCCAGTTGGCAGCTCGCCATATCCAGAACCTGAGCGAAGCCTCGTCCTTAGAGCCTCATTGGGGTTATGCAGACCGAGCTGTCCCCTGTACCAACGATGCTGGATCATGCGCATATCTTGATCTTGTTTACGGCTCCCACGACCGGGGTATGTTATACGTTGGTATTCTATGGATCATCATTGGCGGTATTCTTTTGATCTGGGCCATTGGAAGACGGGCCATTCCATCCCTCTCCGAGGAAGACGTCCTTCGTGCTGCCCTCCTAGAAGACACACGCGCGAGCAAGAGCTTCATCCACCGCCTCCGCCAAGCCACCTCGTCTGCGGTCAACCGCTATCTCCTTCCCGACTGTGTCCGACCCATCTTTGGACGCACCACGCGTCTTCAGGTATTAATCCTGACCGTATTGGCTGGTTACCTTCTGGTTTTCTCCTTCGTCGGCATGATCTACACCACTTGGGTAACGCCCGTCAAGAAAATGCCAGGGGTCTACAACACTCGAACTACTCTCGGCCCCTGGTCTGATCGTCTCGGAATCCTTGCTTACGCTCTCACGCCCTTGACCGTTCTCTTTGCTACCAGAGAGTCGATCCTCTCTCTTCTCACCGGAGTCCCCTACCAGAACTTCAACTTCCTTCACCGCTGGCTAGGATACATCATTGTCATTCAGTCAAGTCTGCATACTATCGCGTGGTTAGTGGTCGAGGTTCGACTGTACCAGCCTCAACCGTCCGTCGCAAATGAGTGGATCTCCCAGCTATACATGATCTGGGGCTGCATCGCCCTGTTCTTCCTCATGGCACTCTACGTCCTAAGTCTGCCTCCGGTTATTCGCCTGACAGGATATGAGTTCTTCCGGAAGTCCCACTATGTTCTTGCAATGCTATACATTGGAGCTTGTATCGGTCACTGGAAGAATCTCGAGTGCTTTATGATTCCATCTCTCGTTCTTTGGTTCCTGGATCGCGCTGCCCGTGGTATCAGAACGGCTCTACTACACCATAACTTCATCGAGGGCAAGGGCATGGGCTTCTCTGCTGCCCAGGCTGCCTTGACGATTTTCCCGGACGCGGAGGACGGCGATGTCGTCCGACTCGACTTCGAACATCCTCATGACGCATGGCACATCGGCCAGCACTTCTATCTGTGTTTCTCCGAAAGCAGTATTTGGCAGTCTCACCCGTTCACTCCTCTTAACGCGCCCCTGACGGTGAACGGAAAGACGAAGCACTCGTACATTTTCCGTGCCAAGGGCGGCGAGACCAGAAAGGTGGCCGAGATCGCCGCACGAAAGCTTGCCGCCCTCTCCGGCGACAAGGAACATGCTGCGCCCACGACGCCAGTGATACTGACGGGGCCATACGGAGACCCAATCATTCGAAATATTACCTCGGATGTCAACATTCTCTGCGTCGCTGGTGGTACTGGAGTGACATACGTTCTTCCGGCTTTGATAAGCCTCAAGAGGCACTCGGGGAATTCTCGGAAGCTCGAGCTTGTCTGGGTCGTAAGACACATGAGCGACGTTGCTTGGATCAAACCCGAACTTGATGCCCTAGAGACCAGTGATGGTCCAAAGGTGGTTATCCGCATCTTTGCAACGCGCGATGCTCGCAGTCAACCCCCGAGCCGATTTAGCAAGGCCATTGAGGCTTCCGAATCTGGATCTACGTCGGAAGACGCAGCTGATTCCGATGAGAAGCAGGCTCGAGTATTATCACGCGTTGTGACGGAGACGATGAGCGGCGAAGCCTCTGGGCATCCCCAGCTGGACACCATTGTTCGGAACTTCGTGGATAATACTGCCTCTGGCAGAACGGCCGTATTTGCCAGTGGCCCTGGTGGCTTGATGTCCGACATGCGTGTTGCGGTCTCGAAGTGCAACTCAGTGAGTAGGGTATGGAGAGGAGAGGAGCGGTATAATGTGACCCTTATCCATGACGAGCGTATGGAAAGGTGATGATTGACGGTTACGTGCTCGGGGTTCCTGCGGCTTTCATTGTTGTTCAAATTCATCAATCTTGATACCATTTTTCATAACTAGAAGACTTAGACCGGTACAATATACCCAAAAGTGTTGGTACAGCACTATTACATGGCACTTGCTTCGACTTCTTTCATTCATATTCGATCCCTCAGCCAGCACATTCTGTGCGTGTTTCTGGGTACGGCTTACCATGTAGTCGTCTTCCTTTTTCTTTGACGAGGAGTTTAACAGACACTGGACATTACGTACATTTGCATAGGAAGGGTTAGGCATAAATGAGGCGCATCGCGGTCAAGGCATTGGTCACATACAAGCGGCACAGAGAGTTTAACGACGTAACTCCATCTATGTCGTGCCACTATCGAGGGTGGCATCAATCTGGCTATCTGCACTCATGCGTTCACAGCGTGGCTTAGAGGCCCTTCCAGATCGCTGCTCCGAATCATGGCCCTTCCACAAAAGAACATGCGTATCGTGAAGAACGTGGGCTGACACAATTGTCTAGTGATGGTAATGCCTCGGACCTGCCCTCCAGCAGGCTTGGGTCCATTTCGATGAACTTCTAGCATTTCGCTCGTTTCCATCTCCATATTCCCTGCCAGAAAGCGAGCTTCGTCATTGCAGGTATCTCATGATCCAGTGAGATCACTGTGGTTTGAAGCGGGATGATCACCCAAACACACCGGATCGTGCGTTGAGTTTGACTCTCGGAACTGTAGCATTGCATGTATTCGGGCCCATCGCTATCACATGCGTTTCTACGAATCTTCCGGTGAGAGTAGTCCGGGAACCTTGGCGTCGAAGTTATGCTTGCAAGGGAGGCAAAGGCCACCTATTCCGGGGAGATAATCCGTGCGAAGATATCCAGGTTCCGGCAGCACACATCTAACGGCGGTGTTCCATCACTCCAACGCGTTTGACCATGGATGACATGGCAGTCTATCAGAGACACTCGTAGTGATCCATTAGAATACTCCCCACTGCTCTATGAGTGCAGTGCTGCGTCAAACCAGAAATGGGGAGGGCGCGCTTGGAGACTATGAGTTTGCGCGAAAGGTACGGGTGGGCTTTCAATTGAAGATATTACGCTATACTACCTCTGTGCAAGGGTCAGTGTGCACATAAGAGGGGGCTTATTCCATGTGTTGAAAGCCTTCACATGTTTCAAATCCCCATCTGCATCCCACATGTCTTCTTCTCCCAAGGGAACAGGCGCGCGCTGGATATCGTAGTGCCACAGCAAATTCGCGAGTATCAGCCTGAGCTCCAGGTAGCTCAGATGTCTGCCGATGCATCCTCGTGGGCCGAGAGAAAATGGCTGACTGGATTCCTTGTTCTCGCTAGCAAAAGCAGACTCCATCCATCTCTCCGGAACGAAGTCATTGGGGCGGGAGAAGTTGTAGGGCGAGTGAGTCGCTGCCCAGCTGTATACAGATACCGTAGTTCCGCCAGGAAGGAACTGGTTGGCAACGGTGTCGCCATGCTCCGGCACAGTACGCGTGAGACCCGTCGGCACAGGTGGAAAGATGCGCAACGCCTCGTCAATACACGCATTCATGTAAGGAAGTTCCTGAAGATCCAGGAACTTCATGTCTTCGGCAGATGCAAAACTGGATCGTATCTCTTCCGTGAGTCTCTTATACGCGTGTGGGGTGCGCATAAGCCACATCGTCAGGCCCGAGAGAAGAGAAGCTGTGGTCTCGGAACCAGCAACTATGAACAGGGCGCTGTTGAGGATGATCTCGTTCTGGCTGACTCCGCCCCTTTCGTTCTGGCGGAGAATATAATATAGAAAATCTCGGTGCTCTCTCCGGAGGCCCTCGTCGATTCGCCTACCATTATTGTCAGCAATTATAGTGGCAGGTGTCTGGGAAGTTCCTTACTTGAGGCACTTTTCTCTGCTCAGCTCCAAGTGGCGGAACCTTTTCTCCCTGAGGTCACTTGGAATGAGATTAACAAGTACCTTCTGCAGAAGACTTCCGGTCTTGAACATCCGCCTCGTAGCCTGCTCGTACGCCCCAGCCTTGATGGTCTGTGTGATGAGGGATACCCATGAATGGAAGACACCGTCTTTGAGACACCCGAATGGTTCGCCGAAAGCCATGTCACCTATGATATCGAACGTTGTGAAGTCTTGAACGCAGGCGATTAGACGGATTTTTCCATGGAATCAATCGATGAAAACCCACTGAACCAGTCGCAAATATTGATCGCCGTGTGGCTGGCAGAGAACGGTCTCAGCTTATCAACGAAGAGATTTACATAGCCGCGGATGATGCTCTCTTGCTCCAGTAATGCCTTCTGGCTAAAGGCGTGCGAGAGCGCTCGCCTTTGGCGGGTATGGTTTGTATCATCAGCCATGGTCAATGTTGTAGATCCCGGTATGTCCTGCACAGATCCGACGCTGTGGAACTGATTAGCGCACGCGTCCCGTGTCAGCCTTTCCCGCATAGGTCAACGTCAGGTATCTCACTGGATAGCTACCGAATGTTAGTTCTCCAGTTTCCTAGGTTCTGGACGAATGTGGTGCCTCAACTTGACGTACGGTCTTTATGGAATTGGGGGTGCCCCTGGCGGTGGCCATATATGTCCTTCCATGCTTGTGGCTCCGTGAAGGAAAGCTCATTTGGCATGATTCGGACGATTGGGCCTATCAATTGTCAAGACTGATTCCCATGATCATGCAGGTACGTAACTGACCATATTTCAGATGCAGCTGGTGGACATCGAATGGCCACCGTCCGCGGAAAAGCCCCCAGATGCTATATACCTATACCCGGATCAATCTGAAGTGTCAAGACTGTGTTTGAGACTACCTACTGGTGAGATTCTCGCCAACAAGGGCCCGGGATATCTAGCAAGAGGGTGGATAAAGACATTGTATATGCATGCCCAAGCAGTATACAAAATGACCTGCCAACATCAGGGGTCGGCGTCAACGTGAGATAGCTGACTGCTTACGATGGAGATGGCACTACAGGAGGCCCAAGTCAGTCCTAGAAGGATGTCCATGATGTGGATTGCAGATTAACGGGTTCAAGCACAATTCGATCGCTGATTTATGCTGCGAGGGGGGGTTATCTCAATTCAACCGGGATCGTGCGAAAACGGAGGTGGTGCTGATAAGAGCCAACTAAGAAACGTCATTTCAAATCTATAGACAATTTTGACATTGCAGCGTCTCAAACTAATATATGCTCAACGGATATCATCAGGCAGTGTGCAATCAGAGCCGACTAATGAAAACTAGACCTGGGTGTAGATGTGAAGGGAAATACTTATCCGGCGTAGAACCTAGATTATGTCATAGGATAGCATCTAGGATTAAGAGAATAACGCAGTTAGGGTCTATATTGAATAAAGATGGAATTTTAGCTTACTTTTTAGTAGCTAAGTAGTAACTAGAAACAAGTCTCTTTTCTTAAAATAGCTAATAAAAACCTAATAAAAGTAAAATATTATAGAATTATAGTATTTTATAATAGTTAGGTCTATTTTATAAAAAAATATTTTAGTTTTAAATAAATACTAGCTGATTTTAAACTATTTAGTAGTATTCTATTAAAAACAGTATACTTTTAAACTTATAGCTTATAAAAGTATATATAATAGAGGTAGTATTATTAAGAATAAAGGTAGTATTTAATATAATAAAAGAGGGAGACTTTTTTATTTTAATAGTTATTATAGTAAAATTCCTTATATTTAATAATAACTACTTATTACTAATATAAGTAGTTATTATTAATATAAAAGAAATAATACTACTAATAATAATAATAATAATAAGTAATAATAATAAGTAGTAGTAATTAATTAAATATAACTATTAAATTACTTACTTCTTTAAAATTATTATAGTCTTTCTACTAATTAAAGATTATAATAGTAGTAGCTAAAACTATATATAAAAAAAGTAAGTAATAATAATAGGAATATAAATAATACGCCTAATTAATAGCCTTACTTATAGGTATTAATATAGCTATTATATTAGCTATAGATAAAGCTATAGATAAAGCTATAGATAAAGCTATAAATAAAGCTATAGGTATAGCTATAAGTATACCTATAGGTATAGCTATAAGTATAGCTATAGGTATAGCTATAAATATAACCTTCTCTATAGCTATAGGTATAGCTATTAAGAAGGTATCTTTATATATACTTATTAATCTAATTTATAATATAGGATTTATTAAATAGTAGTATAACCTAAAAACTATAGCTATATTAATTCTCTTAACTAGAAGCCTTTATATATATATAGCTAACCCCTATTTATATATCCCTCCTAACTTAAGGAATATAACCCTAACTAAGTTATATTAAATACTAAACTCTTTACTAACTAGTTAGTAAAATTATAAGCTTTAGTAATATCTCTTATATAGTTAGATATTTAGCTTATTAGCTATTAGAACTTAAAGATTTAAATTAAATAATAAAGTTTTATATAGCTTTATAGAAGGACTTAAGCTTATTTATTAACTAATTATTATTAAATAAAAAGACCTTATTAGAGGTAGTATACTACTATATATATTAAGAGGTATACTTAAGGATTAAAATAGAATTTTAAGCTTTATACTTATAATAGTTAATAAACTATATTAACTATATAGTTTAGTTAAAAGCTAAGGGAAAGCTTAAAACCTTTAAAAAATAAATAGATATCTTATTTAAATTATATATAAGTTATAATTATTAGATATAGTTTAATTTAATATATATTATATACTTAAGTTTTAATATATTTAAGTTAATAACTAAAGATAAAGAGATACTAAGTAAACTAATATAATCTAATATTATTAGATCTAAAATTATTAGTATTATTAATATAAAAACTTTGTTTTTAATAAGAATCCTCTTATTATACTTAGTAGAAGTTTCTTTATTTATAAATTTAGTTCTTTATTCTTAATACTAATAAGTTTATTAGTTTTTATATCTCCTATATAAATTTTAATAGTTAGCTAAGTTTATAATACTTTAACTATTTATAATTTTAATTTTACTTAACTTTCTCTCTTTTAGATATAATTAGATATTATAATAACTTATTATAGAAATTATAGATACTTAATAAGAAAAGCTTAATTAGTATAAATAGTAAGAGGAAACTAATAAGAGTAACTAAGTAATAAAACCTTTATAATAAAATAAAAAGTACTATTTAACTAAAGAAGTTTTATAATATAGAAATAACTAAAGTAATATAGGAAATATATTAAACTTTTATATTATTATTTTTAAAAACTTAAATTAACTTCTTAACTAAAAAATATATAGTTATTAAGTAACTTTTATTTTACTACTTATAAGTTAAACTAAATAAGTAAAGTTTTATTTAGAAAATATAAAATAGTTTAACTTATTAAAGTATTTTAAAAATAAAACTTATTAATATATAGAGGGTATAAAAATAGTTTAATAAGAAGTATTTATATTTTTAAATTTTATTAGTTACTATATAGAGTATAAATTAAATTATTATAATATTTTAGTATTAAACCTCTATTAATATCTTCTAAGATTAATTATAAAATAATATAATAGAGATCTAAATAACTTTATATACTTTTAATTATACTATAAAAATATAGCTATTAACTACTAAAAATACCTTTTTAAAAAAAGATTTTAACTATTTTATAAAGAAGTAGAGATTTATTTTAAAAGGGAATAATATATTTTAAAAGATATCTTAAATAAGTATAATATATATATTTTTATAATATAAGTTATATACTTAATTAAAATAGCTAAAAAAAACTATAATTTAAATATATAATTATAATATATAATAAGCTAGTATTACTATTTATAATTAATATAAAGTAGCTAATATTATTTATTAATTATAAAAAATTTATAGAAATATTTTATAAGTAGAGTGAGGGATAGTAGAGGAATTATAAAGATAGCTAATAGAAAGACCTAATATATTATAATAAAAAAGCGCTATATTTAAGTTCTATAATAAAGCTTTTTTAAATAACTAGCTTTAGCTAATATAGAGATATATATTAAGCTACTTTAGTATTTAATTAATAATAAAATTACTAGCTAGTTAGTTAAACTAAGATAGATATCTAACTGAAACTTATTAATTACTTCTTATTTATTAATAAGAAAAGCTAAAAGTTATTAATATATAATACTTAAGATTAAAATAGCTAGCTATTAGCTTAAATAGTAAATTAGTTATTAATAAGAAAAAGCCTAAATAATAAAATATATTATTAATATATATTAAAAAAAAGTATTAACTTATCTAACTTAGTAATAAGAAATATTATTTTTAAAGCTTAAGATAATAATAAAGATTATAACTTTACTACTTACTTATTAATAACTAATAAGAAGTATTAAATTACTAAAATCTTTTTTATAAAAAATTATTAAAATAATAAAGAAAATAATAAACTATATATAAATTCTAAGAGTAAATTATTTAATAATATTAAGGAAGTTTTAAGCCTACCTAATAGGGGTTTTCACAGTAGGGGAAAAAGCAGTAAAAGCACCTCAGTTAGTGCTTAGTCTAGTAGCTTCACAGTATATATACTTAAAAGTCCAAAACAACTGCTTACGCTAACCTTAACTTACCTATTATAGCTATTAGCCTTATTAATAATAGCTTTATTACTAGTAAGGTTAATAGCCTCACCTATATAACTTATACTACGTAGTAATAGCTTTATAAGGTTTTTAACTATAGAAAAGCTTATCTTAGCTATATACTTAAAACACTACTTACTAAGCTTTAAGCCTATCCCTTATCCTATAAATAAACTACTTAAATTCCTTTATAATATATTCTATCCTACTTAATCTATAGGGCTTTATACTATAAAGCTTTACCTAAAGCATACCTTAAGATATAATAATCAATACTAACTATAAAGCTAAGCTTACTATAATTAGTAAGTTAATACCTTTCTACTTATAAAGCTTTAAGGATAAGATAACTATAGCTAAGTTATACTTAATAGTCTTAAAAGCTAATATTAGTAGCATAGCTATAAAAAACACTTATATACCTCAGCTAAAAGATATAGCTATATTTACTACTAATCTTAATTATTACGCCTACTTTAATAATATCCTTAGTAGGGTAGTATAGCTAATAAGCTAACTTAGCTGAATAATATTATAGATATTACTAATAACTATAAAAGGGTAGGTAGTAAAAAAGAAAGCTAAGTAATAAAAAGTATATATAAGAGTTAGAAGATAGATTAAAAAGTTATAGAAAGTTTATAGTAATTAAGTTTAATTAAAGTTATAAAGTTATTATTAAAGTGATATTAAAAGTAATAAGATTATTAATAATAGTGCACCTTAGCGCGCGTAGGGGAAATAGAGCTAAAGCTAGAGATAGCGATCTATAGAACTATGATTATATAACTAGTAGGCTGTTAGCTAAAGGGGGAAGTTAGAGGTTATTATAGTATAGGTTCTAGGTAAAAATCATAGTAGCTAGCTAGAGGCCTTAAATTGTTTAATAATAAATATATTAATATTATTACTAAATATATTTTACTTTCTATAAAAAACTTCTTTTTTAATAAATATATTAATATATATAGCTTAATAGCTATTTATAATAGCTATAATATAAGATTTAAAATAATATAGTATTTATATATTTATTATTACTTTTAAGCTTATTTAGTAACTAAATATAACTAAGAAGAACTAATAGTAGCTAGTATTTTATAGATTATTTATAATCTAAAATAAAAACTTTATAGTATTATATATACTAAAATTATATTTAGAGCTATACTTAATAGTATACTTTTTATAAGATATATAGACCTAAAAGTATAGCGCTATATTATCTCTAAAGCTTTATTTTAAGTTATTCCTAATTATACTTTAAACTATAAAACTAAGATTATTTTTATAAAAGTTAGTAACTAAGAAACACTTGAATAATTAACCTTCTCTCTATAAATTAAAAGATATATTAATAGTATTAATATAATAATATATATTTATATTAGTATATAAGTAGTAAAGAGCTTTTAAATAGGATTTCTCTTAAAATAAGAGTTTAATATCTTAAATAAGGTTAATATATTAAACTCTAAAGGATTAATTATATTAAAATCTTATAATAATATAAAAGTTTTATATACTATTTATACTAAAAAACTAACTATAGCTTATAATATAAAAACTAATATAAGTATTATTATTCTATTTAAAACCTCTTATATAATCTTAATAACCTTATTAAAAAGTTTAAAATAAAATCCTTTTTATTTAAACCTAAATAAGAGGAGGTAGTAAATTTTATTATAAGTTAGTAACTAATTATAATTATTAATAATATTATAATAAAACTACTTTATATCTAAAGAAGCTAGAAGATTAAATATATTATACTTCTAGAAATAAACTATATATTCTTAGTATTAACTAAAAATAATCCTAAGTAAAAGCTACTTTAGATATTAAATATTTTCTTAAAAAGCCTTACTTAAAATAGTAAAATTAAGCTAAAATAAGATCTAATAGCTAATACTATTTAAATACTTAAAGGAGTTTATATATTTAATAAGAATAAGAACTTTGTAACTAAACTTAAAGCTATTATAGCTAAATACTCTACTATTTAGAAAGATTAAAGAACTATTAAAATAGACCTAATAAACTATATATATATTAATCTTATTAATAAATAGTAAAACTATAATATTAGTTAAAAACCTTATCCTATTAAGATTAAAAACTAAAAAGTAGTTAATAAAGTAATAAATACTCTCTATACTAAAGGCCTCTAGCTATTTACTATGATTTTTACCTGCTTAGAGCGATAGACCTACTAACTCTACACCTCCTAATAATATATATAGCCTTTAGTTATATAATTATAACCTAATAACCTCTTAAGTCTCTAACTACCTCTTCTAACCTCAGCTACACTTATATATATATATTAATAACTTCACTATTTTTAACTTTACTTTAGTAATAATATAGTTTATAATTACTTAATTACTTAATTATTAACTATTAAACTATTAACTTATCTTCTCTCTTATATATTATCTATATTACTATTAAATATTATCTCTATTACTACTTTACTATTTACTATAGTAACTTCTTTAGAAGTAAGTTATTACTATTATTATTTTCTTATTTAATTAGGCTAGCTAATACCTTTATAATAGCTATACTATTATTAGTAACGCTCTCTCTATTTAGTATAAAAAGTACTTATTAATATTTAAGCTTTATTAAGCTTAAGTTTAAGCTACTTCTACTTTAATATTATAAAAAGTTTATATAAAAAAGAGCTACTTCTTAAAATAACTAAAAATATATATAACCTCTATATAGAGATATATAAAGCTATTATTTATTATTTTAATTATAATATATAGAAGGTTCTTTCTAAAAGTATTTATAAAAGCTTTAGCTATAGCTACTTTAATAATATACTACTAATTAGTAAAAGAGTAATTACTAAATTTAAAAGCTTTATTTAGTATATAAATATTATTCTATATAATAATATTTTTAGCTATTTATTTATAGAAAAGTATACTTTATAGGGGGTTAGTATTCTTATATTCTTTATATAGTATAAATATTAAAGGTAGGTATGAGGGTACTTCCCCCTCTATTTAATCTATACTATAGGGCTTATAGCCTTAATACTCTATACTAATACTCAATACTAAGCTACGCACTGCTAAGAAACCCTTTATAGGAAGAAAACTCAAGCTATAAGCGTAGTACATAATAAAGTAGATAATACGTATACTATACTATATAATAATTAGCTAGAGGCTATTAGTACCCTACTATGTATATAGGTCCCTCGAGAGAGGGACTTATATTTTATAGCAGGTCCTTAACTAATTAGAAGAGAGGAAAAGGGGTTCCTATAGCTAGGATTAAACTGACACCTATACGTTTAGGTAATATATAGGCTTGCTAGGCGCATACTACTACGCTATATAGGTATAGTATAAATATTATAAAAGATTTATTATAGGTTAGTAAGGAAGAAGAAGTGGGAAAAGTATAAGGCTTTATATATAATAGAGCTTTTTATACTTCTAGCTATAAAAACCTCTTATAATAACTTCTTTAGTTAAAGAGTTATCTCTATTTAGTAGTATTCACTTTACTAAAAAGTTTAGTAAAGCTATTACTAAGCTATAAAAGCTTTAATAACCTTTTTAGCTTTAATATAATTAGCTTTACTATATATAGTATTATTAGCTTTATACTATATAGCTAGTATTATTACTATTCTATTAGTTTATTTAGCTAAAGTATATATTTAACTTTATAATGTTTAGAAGGTTTGCCTATTAGTAAGAATATATAGGGTTTCTATATTATTTTCCTTAATTAGTAGAAAGTATAGGTTAAGGTATTTATATAGTATTTCTAGAATTATACCTATATATAAGGTGAATTTTACTATAGTCTTTTTATAGAGAGGCTACGTTATAACTATAAACTTAAACTCTCTATACTAAAAGAAAAGTAGAGTTTATTATATAGTTAATACTTTTTAGAGCTTTTATTTTTATAGTATAATATACTATTAATAATAAATATAAAAGCTAAATAGTAGTTAACTTTTATACTCTTAATAAAGTTATAATATTAAATATATACTTTATATTATTATAATTAGAAGTTATTTAGAAGCTATATAATAAGAAATTTATTTTAATAGTAAATATAAGATTATTCTTCTATTTATTCTTAATCTATAAACCTTATTATAAGCGTTTTATAATTATTAGTTATAGAAGATAAAAAAAGATAAAAGTAGCCTTTATAAGTTTTTATAACTCACCTATATATATCTAATAGTATATAAATAACCTATTTTGCTCTTATAAAGATTATATAAATATCTTTATTAATAATATTATTATTATATCTAATATAATAGAAGAATATTTTATATATCTAAATATTATTTTAAGCTATTTATTAATAAAGGTCTTTCTTTATTAAAAGCTAAATTATTCTTAAGATTCCTATTAGTTTAACTACTAAACTTTAAAGTAGATACTTTAGTATTAACTAATATTAAAAAATAAATTATAGCTTTAATATAGATAAAAATATATTAGAACTTTAAAGAACTAAAATAATAAATAAAAATAATAAAATACTTTGAATTTATAATCCCTTATTATTCTATTTAAATTAATTTTATAGTTATAATATAGCCCCCCTATAAAAAGATTATAGCAAAATTCACCCTATATATAGGTATAATTCTAGAAACACTATATAAGCACTTTAACTTATACCTTCTATTAATTAAAGAAAATAGTGTAGAAACCTTATATATTCCTACTAATAAGTAAACCCTCTAAATATTATAAAGTTAAATATATACTTTAGCTAAATAGACTAATAGAATAATAATAGTACTAGCTATATAATATAAAGCTAGTAGCGCTATATATAGTAAAGCTAATTATATTAAAACTAAAGAGGTTATTAAAGCTTTTACAGTAATAGCTTTACTAAATTTTCTAATAAGATACTATAAATACTACTAAATAGAGATAACTCTTTAACTAAAGAGGTTATTATAAGAGGTTTTTATAGCTAGAAATATAAAAAGCTTTACTACTATATATAAAGCTTTATATTTTTCTTTCTTTTTCTTTTTTACTAACTTATAATAAATCCTTTATAATATCTATATTATATAAAGAATATAAGAATATTAACTTCTTATAAAGTATACCTTTCTATAAATAAATAGCTAAAAATATTACTATATAAAATAATATCTATATACTAAATAAAGCTTTTAAATTTAGTAATTACTTTTTTACTAATTAGTAGTATATTATTAAAGTAGCTATATCTAAAACCTTTATAAATATTTTTAGAGGGAACTTTCTATATATTATAATTAAAGTAATAAATAATAGCTTTATATACTTCTATATAGAGGTTATATATATTTCTAGCTATTTTAAGGAGTAGCTTTTCTTTATATAAACCTTCTATAATACTAAAGTAGAAGTAACTTAAGCTTAAGCTTAGTAAGGCTTAAATATTAGTAAGTACTTCTTATACTAACTATTATATAGAGAGAGTGTTACTAATAATAATATAGCTACTGCTAAGCTTATTAGCTTAGTATACTACTTTATTTATAGATAATATAAAGTATACTAAAGGTGTTAGCTAGCTTAATTAAATAAGAAAACTATAATAATAGTAATAACTTACTTCTAAAGAAGCTACTATAATAAATAGTAAAGTAGTAATAAAAATAGTATTTAATAGTAGTATAAATAATATATAAGAGAGAGGATAAGTTAATAGTTTAATAATTAGTAATTAAGTAATTAAGTAATTATAAACTATATTATTATTAAAGTGAAGTTAAAGATAGTGAAGTTATTAATATATATATATAAGTGTAGCTGAGGTTAGGAGAGTTATAATTATATAACTAAAGGCTATATATATTATTAGGAGGCGTAGAGTTAGTAGGTTTATTGCTTTAAGTAGGTAAAAATTATAGTGAACAGCTAGAGGCTATTCTATTTAAATAGTATTATTCTAATAAAAGAAAATAAAACTTCTTATTAAAATAAGAGAAAAAAGTAAATACTTAAGTTTAATAAAAAAATACTTTAATTATAATACTATATTTATAGTAATAAATAAAAAGCTAATTATACTTTATAATATTATTACTACTTTTATAGAGGAAATAATATTATGTTATTATAACTTAGCTAAGCTATTCTTTATCTAATTTAATATATCCTATAAACTTAAGTTTAATACTATACTCTTCTAGTTTAAAGATAGTTTAAAATAATAATTAATAAAGTTAATCCTTAAAATAGATATTCTTCTTATAATATACTTTAGTAAAGTTATTAACTAAGTAGAGTAGAAGTATTAGCTAATAGAGCTAAAGATTATATATTTAATATAGATAGTTTATAAAATAAAAACTATTATTTAATTAATATTAATAAATCCTATATATATACTTACTAACTATATTACTACTTTATTAATTATAAAATAGGTTTTACTATTTATAACTTAGGAGTAATATAAAAACTTAGACTTAATATTAGTATTAAAATACTTTAGCTAGTTCTAATTAGTATATTACTATATCTTAAGCTATATTAATATTATAGCTAATATATTATCTAAGTTACTTAAAGAAGAAGATTTAATTAAAGATAAAAGTAAGCTAAATAAAATATAAAATAATAAAACTATTAACTATATTATAAAGGTAGTTATAGATAAACCTCTTAAGAATAAAATTATTAAAATATATATAATAAATACTAAATAGATAATAATTATTAAGTAACTTAAGTTTATTACTAATAATCTATATATCTTTTTTATATTTAATAGTAACTTATTATATTTTATTAAATTTAATAGAAGGTAGTAGTTATATATATTATTATTAGTAGATTAAACCCTTATTACTAAAGTATATAATTAGTATTATTATTAAGAAATCTAATAAATATATAACTCCTTAGTCTATTAGTTCTCTATATATAACCTTAAATAAAAAGTTACTTAATATATAGAATAATATAAAACCTATAAGATAAATAAAATATATAAGTTAAAACTACTAAGAGTATTTTAATTTATTAAGATATTAATAATATTATTCTATATTTCTAAAACTACTAAGTCCTAACTAAGTACCCCCTAAAGGAGAATTTAAGTAAAACTAAATATAACTAGCGCTATAAAAAAGATATAAGGTTAAAATTACTAATACTAATATAACTAGTAAAACTATACTTAATAATTAAATAACTATCCTTATAACTATTAATTATATATTAATATAACTAAAAGGAATAAAGTAACTATAACTTTATCTAATTAGAACAAAAAATATAATTATATAAGTTACCTATTATAGTAATTCCTATAATTAGCTAAAATAAATAAAAACTATTTATTAGGTTAATTACTATAAAAAGCATATATTAATAGAATTAATAATCCCTAAAGTTAATAATACAGTTATTATTAATAAAAGTTAACTATTAAGTTAAGATTTAAAACTAAAACAACAGAAACTAATAATCTATAATAAATCTATAAACTATAACTATAATAATACTATAGATCTAAAATATTAAATTAGATTAAATAAAGCTATAATAATTAACTTTATAGTAAGGTTTTTATAGTTAATTACATATTATAGTAATTACTTAATTAAATAAAAGTTTATAAAGAAAAAATATATTATATATATAATAGATTTTGAAGAAGTAAGTAATTTAATAGTTTTATCTATTTAATTACTACTACTTATTATTATTATTTTTTACTTATTATTACTATTATTAGTATTATTTCTTTTATATTAATAATAACTATTTATA
This sequence comes from Colletotrichum siamense, assembly GCF_013390195.1. Taxonomy (NCBI): domain Eukaryota; kingdom Fungi; phylum Ascomycota; class Sordariomycetes; order Glomerellales; family Glomerellaceae; genus Colletotrichum; species Colletotrichum siamense. Next base: position 352,600 of record NW_023501022.1, read on the forward strand.
TTAGCTTTAAATAGTTATTATTAATTATTAGGAATTTTATTATAATAACTAATAAAATAAAAAGTTTTCCCCTTTTATTATATTATATAATATTCCTACCCTTAATAATATTACTTTAATTATATACTCTTTTATACTATAAATAGTTATTCTTAATTATTAGGAATTTATTATAATAATCAATAAAACGAAAAGTTTCCCCTTTTTACTATGTTATATAATATTCCTAGGCCTCTAGCTATTTACTATGATTTTTACCTGCTTAGAGCAATAAACCTCTTAACTCTATACCTCTTAATAATATATATAGCTTTTAGTTATATAATTATAACTCTCCTAACCTTAGCTGTACTTATATATATATATAACTTTACTATCTTTAACTTCACTTTAGTAATAATATAGTTTATAATTACTTAATTATTTAATTACTAACTACTAAACTATTAACCTATCCTCTCTCTTATATATTATTTATACTATTAATACTATCCCTATTACTACTTTACTATCTATTATTTATTACTATTATTATAGTTTTTTTTATTTAATTAGGCTAGCTAATACCTTTAGTATACTTTATATTATTTATAAATAAAGTAATATGCTAAGCTAATAAGCTTAATAATAGCTATACTGTTATTAGTAACATTCTCTCTATTTAGTATAAGAGGTACTTATTAATATTTAAACTTTAGAGAGCTACCTCTATTTTAGTATTATAGAGAGCTTATTTAAAGAAGAGCTACCTCTATTTTAGTATTATAGAGAGCTTATTTAAAGAAGAGCTACTCTATAAAGTATATAAATATTTTATTTACCTCTATAGCTAAGTTTATATACTTACTATTAATTAAGTTATATATCTTAAGGTCCCCTATAGGGGTATTAATAAAAGCTCTCTTAAGTGTTATTTTAATTATATACTCTCTATATATTTTAGATTATATAAAGAAAGAGTAGGTTTTATTAATCTAATTAATATTAAACTTTATAGTAAGCTTTTATATATTATTTATATTAATAGGTATGCTATAAAGCTTAAGGTATCTATATATAGGGTTAGGTGCTAATATTATAAAGGATTTATTATAGGTTATAAAAATAGGTTATTAATATAGGTTTAAAGGTAAGGAAGAAGAAGAGGGAAGGGTATAAAGCTTTATATATAGAACCTTTTATACTTCTAGCTATAAGAACCTCTTATAATAACCTCTTTAGTTGAGGAGTTATCTCTATTTAGTAGTATTTATAGCACCTTATTAAAAGGTTTAGTATAGCTATTACTAAGCTATAAGAGCCTTAGTAACCTCTTTAGCCTTAATATATTTAGCCTTACTATATATAGTACTACTAGCTTTACGCTATATAGCTAGCGTTATTATTATTCTATTAATCTATTTAGCTAAGGCGTGCGTTTAACTTTATATAAGGGCTTACTTATTAATAGGAATATATAGGGTTTCTATATTATTTTCCTTAATTAGTAGAGAGTATAAGTTAAAGTGCTTATATAGTGTTTCTAAAATTATATTTATATATAGGGTGAATTTTGCTATAGTTTTTTTATAGGGAGGCTGTATTATAACTATAAACTTAATATAATATTCCTACCTCTAATAATATTACTTTAATTATATACTCTTTTATACTAACTTTATTAAAATTATAATAACTTAATCCTTAAGTAGCTTTATAAAAACTAAGCTTTAAATAAGCTAATATAATAAAAAATAGTAAAATAGTATATCTATTACTTTAAAGTAAAGAAAAGTATATTATAACTATTAATAATAAAAAATCTTAAGTAAAAAAAATAATCTACTTCTATTTATTCTAAAAGAATATAAAATCTATTAGAAACTTTTTATAGCTAAGTAAGAAACTAAACTACCTAAATATATAAACTTTAACTATAAAATCCCCCTTAAAGAAAGAAAAAAACTATAATTTAATAAAATCTATAGCTTTAACTTTAAAGAAATAGAAGTTTTAAATAAATATCTTAAAGAAACTTTTAAAAAAAGATATATTAGACCTTTAATATTAATAATAAGAAGTTTAGTCTTATTTATACTAAAGAAAAATAGAAAACTATAACTATATATTAATTATTATATACTTAATAAAATATTAGCAGTTTAGTTAACCTATATAAGTAGGTATTATAATTCACTCTATACTTTTTTTCATAATACTAAAACCTAATAGTAGTATTTTAACTTATACTTAATCTTAATAAAGCAAATAAATAAATCTTAATATAACTAGTTATTAATACTTAGCTTAACTTATCCCTAGTAAAAGAAGGTAAGTAAGTAAGCAGTAAAGTAGCAAAATATACTAATAAGAGTATTATTTATAACGCTATTATTTATAAGTATATTATTTATAATACTATTACTCATAAGAACGTTATTTATAATATTATAAAAGTATTATCTATAATATAAAACGCTAATAGCACTTATAGTAGCTAGAACTTAGTGATAACTTAAACTTATACTTAAAAGCATAAACTTAATAATATAACTCTTTATATAGCTAAAAAAGTTCTTATAGCTATAATATAAAAACTTAACTATTTAAATAAAGTTTTAAGCTTATTCTTTATATCCTCTTATATATATAATAACTATAATATTTTTCCCTTTTATTATAACTATATATAAGCTAAGTAAAGCTATATTAAATAACTTAATCTATAATACTAAAGTTATTAAAATTAAAAGCTTTAAATATAATAACTTTCTTTATACTAATAAGAAAACTCTACTTAAATTCACTTAGAAATACTTACTTAAGATAGCTAATAAATACAATATATTAGAGTTATATAACTTTAAGATTAATATAGAGATAGTTAAAGCTATTAATAATAATTCTAATACTTATAACTACTTTATAAACTTCCTTAAGATAGCTAAAATAGTTTAAAAGCTTAATAAGTTAAGAAGGGTAAATCTAATATTAAAAGTATAGCTAATAGTAATAAGGCTATTAAGACTATATAGTAAAGTAAAAGATATTATCTAAATAGTGTGATAGCATAGAGGCCTTAAGGCTACTATACCTAATAAAGCAGTATAGATATCTAAATAGTAGAAGAGAGGAAAATAAGCGTAGATTAAATATAGTATAAAGAGCAGGTATAGCTTAGAGGAGCCTTAAGAGATAGAAGAGACTAATAGAGATAGAGGTAGCTAGAGGAAGATAGTTAACTTAGCTTATTATAATAGTTAAAGTCTAATAGAGAGACGTAGAAGTGAAGAAGATATCTAAGTCTAAAAGTTATATAACCTGAAGGTTGTTAGTAGAGGGCAAGGGGACCAGTCTAGCTTTCGCAGTTAATACTAGTCAAATTCCATAATATAAGGCTAGTAGCCTATATACTTAATAAAATAATAATAAAAAAACTATTACTTATTATTACTTATTAATAAAATAAAATAAAGGCTATTAGCTTTATATTATAAAATTTAACTAATATTAACTATAAAAGCTAAACTAGTCCCCTCGCTCTCTATTAATAACCTTTAAGTTATATAACTATAGATTTAGATATCTTCTTTATTTCTATACTCCTTTAACTTAAACTATTATAATAAGCTAAGTTAACTATAACGACAGGCTTATAAAGTATAGCTAATACGTATTAATAGATAACCTAGATTAATTAACATTAAGTTGTAGAAGGGAAAAGTTAGAAGTAGGGGGCATAAGCGTGTGAGGGCTCTATAAGTACACCTAGCGCGCTTACTACTAGTTATTTACTTAAGTATATAATACGCTCTGAGGTAGGTATAGCGCTAACGCTATAATAGTACCCCCCCCTTCTTTATAGGTTTCTATCTATAGAAACTATCTATTATATATATAAAAGATAAAATCCCTTATACTATAAGCTTCTTTTTCTCTTTTTTCTATATATAATAAAAAGTATAGATCTACTAATTAATAGCTTAAGTTAGTAAGTATATATATATATATATATAGTAGTATATAGGATTTATATAGTTAAAGTTTATAAGTATTATATCTTACTATTATTATTATTATTTTATATATATAGGGTTATATATACTTATAGTTTTAGGCTTTAGAATAGGTATAAAGGGGTACTTAATACCCTCTTTACTATTTTTTCTTTTTTTCTTTATATATAATAAAAAGAGTGTGTTTACTAATATAATAGCTAGAGGCTATAGGTATAATATATATTAGGGTAGTTATAAGTAGGATTTATATATTTATAGCTTAGGGATATAATATCTTATTACTATTATTACTATTTTATATATATATAGCTAGTTAATTATTATAGTTATAAGCTTTATAATAGATATAAAATAGTGCTTATTAGTTTTATATTAATCTTTTTCTTCTCTAAATAGGTAAATTTAGTCTTTTTTCTAAATAGTAATATATAGTCTTATTTTTATATATATATAAGTATAGGTATAATAAATAGTAGGATCTTTAAGCTCTAAGTTTATATATATTATATACTATTATTATTATTATCCTCTTATATATATTAAGCCTCTATAGCTATATTATTATTATTTTATATAGGGGGCTTTTTATTTACTATAGTAGTATTTAGTTATAACTATAGGTTTTTTAGTAAGCCTCTAATAGTTAAATATTATAAAAGAGTATATAATTAAAGTAATATTATTAGGGGTAGTAATATTAGATAATATTGCAAAAAGGGGGAAACTTTTCGTTTTATTGGTTATTATAATAAAATTCCTAATAATTAAGAATAACCATTTATAGCCAGTATAAATAGTTATTATTAATATAAAAGAAATAATACTAATAATAGTAATAATAGGTAATAAGTAGTAATAATAAGTAGTAGTAGTTAAATAGATAAAACTATTAAATTGCTTACTTCCTTAAAATCTATTCTAAGTAGAAAAATCTATTATATATATAATACATTTTTTCCTCGCAAACCTTTACTTAGTTAGGTAGTTACTTAATTAAGTAATTACTATAATAGGTAATTAACTATAAAAACCTTATTATAAAGTTAATTATTACAGCTTTATTTAATCTAATTTAGATATTCTAGATCTATAATATTATTATAGTTATAGTTTATAGATTTATTATAGATTATTAGTTTCTATTATTTTAGTTTTAAATCTTAACTTAATATTAACTTTTATTAATAATAACTATATTATTAACTTTAAGGATTTTCCATTCATATATACTTCTTATAGTAACTAACCTAATATATAGTTTTTATTTATTTTAGCTAGTCATAGGAATTACTATAATAAGTAATTTATATAATTATACTTTTTATTCTAATTAAATAAAATTATAGTTACTTTATTCCTTTTAGTTATATTAATATATAATTAATAGTTATAAGGATAGTTATTTAATTATTAAGTATAGTTTTATTAGTTATACTAATATTAGTGACTTTAGCTCTATATCTTTTTTATAGCGCTAGTTATATTTAGTTTTACTTAAATTCTCCTTTAGGAGGTACTTAATTAGGACTTAGTAGTTTTAATAATTTTAGAGCCCCCTAGAAGTTAAGTAATATTTATTTTACTTAAATTCTTATTAATATTATTAAAAATTAGTAGGGTTATATAGGCCTAAATATGTAATAAATTGCCTATATTAGGTAGTATTTAGACCCTTAGTTAAGCCATCAGCAATATTTTTATTAGATTTAGTATAGGTTAATAGTACTTTTTTATTAATAATATTCCAACGAACAAAGTAATAAGTTATATCTATATGCTTTGTTCTTTTGTGAAATTCTGGGTTTTCAGCTAAATATTGAGCTGATTGGGAATCTGTAATTATACTAGGAATAGTTAGGTTATAATTAAACCTTAATAAATTATTAATACTAATAAGAATATTATTTAAATATATAGCTTCTTTAGTAGTTTCTTTTAAAGCTATATATTCAGCTTCACAAGTACTAGTAACAAGGGTTTTGTATAAGCTAGTATTCCAGCTTATTATATTTTTACTTAAAAAGAATATATAACTAGAAGTAGATTTTCTTTCTAGTATATAATTACCCCAATCTAAATCAGAAAAACCCTATATTCTTATAATAGGAATATTATAGTAGAAGATTAATATATAATTAGTGTTATAATTTAAATAACCCTAAATCCTATTCAAAGCCTTAAAATAGATATTAGAAGGATTTAACATAAATCTAGCTACTTAATTTACTACAAAAGCTATATCAAGCCTAGTTTTTATTACTAGCTAGATTAAAGAGCCTACTTCCTATTAATATATCTATATATCTTGTTTTATAGCTTAATTTTTATTTTTAGTTAATTTAAGGGTTAGATCTACTAGTGTAGTATATTTATATATATTTTCTTTATTAAATTTTTTAATTATAGTTTTAGTATAATTATATAAGGATATAATAAAGTATTCTTTTTCCTTATTAATATTAATTTATTAACCTAAAAAAGTGCTTACCTCACCTATAAGTTCTAACTTCATTAAATTTGCTATTTTTATAGCTAATTCATTAACTTCATTTTCAGGCCCTAATATTAAGATATCATCAACATAGCATAATAATATAACTTTAGTTATAGTATTAATAAAAACGCCGTTATTATAAAGAAATATAATAAATCCTAATTTAGCTAGTTATATAGCTAGAAATTCATACTATAATCTAGGGCTTTATTTAAGCCTATATAGAGCTTTTAATAGTTTTAATACCTTTTTAGGGTAATCTTTATTAATATAGCCTTCTAGTTAATATAGATAAATTTCTTTATCTATAGGGGTATGTATAAAAGCATTTTTAACATTAAACTAATATATTACATAGCTTTTATTTAGTGCTATAATTATTAATAGCCTATACGTCTTAGGCCTATAAGTAATACTAAAAGTATCTATATAATTAATACCTATAATTTAATTAAAGCTTTTAGCTACTAATCTAGCTTTATACTTAATTATATTACTATCTTTATCTTTTTTCTTTTTATATACCTACCTAATATTAAGTAGGATTTTATTATTAAGTAAATCAGTTAAAATCCATGTTTTTTATACTATTAGTTTGTTTATTTCGTTATCTATAGCTTTTTCTTAGTCTAACTTATTAACTAAGCTAATAGCTTGTTTATAGCTATTAGGATTATCTATATTAGTATTTAATACTAATATATTATTTAATTTATCTTCTTTATTATTATAGTAATTAATAGTAGTTATTTTACTATTATTATTATTAATATTAATATCCTGTTCCTCTATAGCTAATTCGTCTATAGAAGTAGAAGAGTTATTATTATTATTATTATTATTATTATTATTATTATTATTATTATTATTATTATTATTATTATTATTATTATTATTATTATTATTATTATTATTATTATTATTATTATTATTATTATTATTATTATTATTATTAATACTGTTACTATTTAGATTATTAGATATAGTATCTATATCTATATTTTTAGTACTAATAGTATTAGTTTCAGTGTTATTAATATATTTATAAGGGAAGTTATTTTCTATAATAACTAGATCTCTAGTCTATAAAGGTTTATTAGTTTCTAAGCTAAAAACCCTATATTGAGATGAATTTATACTAAAACCTATTAAGATACCTTTAATACCTCTAGGTAATAATTTAGTTAATTTATTAGTTTTATTTTTATAATAAACTAAAGATCTAAAAACCCTTAAATATGAGATATTAGGTTTTTTATTATATTTTAATTAATATAGAGTTTTATAATTAATAGAACTATTAGGGGTTCTATTATATAAGTAAACTATAGTATAAATAGTATCTCCCTAGAATTCTAGGGGTAAATAACTATTATATAATAAAGCCTTAACTTTATTAAGTAAAGTCCTATTTATTCTTTTAGCAGTACTATTTTGTTCTAATGTATAAGGATTAGATTTTTAATATATTATAGCAGAATTAGCTAATTTAGCTGTAAATCTACTATTAATGTATTTAGTACTATTATTAGTACTTAAAATAGTTATTTTTTTATTATTAGGGCTATTTGCCTCAGCTATTAATTTAAATAGTTTAAAAGCTTTAAAAGCTTTATCTTTAGTAACTAATAATTTAATTTCTAGATATTTAGTATAATTATTTAGAAAAGTTATAAAATATCTTTAATTATTATAGGTTTTAGGTTTTATAGGGCTATATAGATCACTATAGATTTTTTTTAAGTATTTAGTAGCTTTATTATTATTAAATATTTTATTTATTTTATTAGTTAAGTTAGATTTAATATAAATTTCATATTTAGTGAAATTATTAGGTTTAAAAGGTAGATTTAAACCTATAGTGTTATTATTTAGTTTATTTAAGTAGTTAATACTTATATACCCTAGCCTATTATGTATAAGTATTTTATTAGTTAGAGTATTTAGTATATTTATATTATTGTTATTATTAGTATTTTTTAATACTTTAATAGGTAAATAATATAAATTTCTCTTTTTACTAGCTTTAGTTAAAAGTTAGTTATTTCTTTTAATAAAAGCATAGTTTTTCGTAAAAGTAGTAGTTATATTATAGTTACTTAGAACTCCTTAGCTTATTAAATTAATACTAATTTGAGGTATATATAAGCAGTTCTTAAGGAGTAATTTAATATTAGTATCTATAAATTTAATATAATAATCCCTATATAATTTAATATTAGTTATTTTTGCTTTTCCCTAGCTTACTTATTTATTATAAGGTTTTAAAGATATAAAATAGCTTTTATTAGTTATAATATATACTTCTATAGCTATATCTAATATAAAATTATTTATATATATATCCTTATTTTTATTAATATTACTACTATTATTTTTATTAGTTATAGTAGTATTAAGTATATTAATAGGGGAATTTACCTTAATAGTTATATTAAAGTCTTCTGAATAATTAGATAAATTATTATTATAATTATTAGTTTTATTAGATTTTAAATTAGAATTTAATATAGAGGCTTTAGTATTAAAGTTTTTAATAATAAGAGCTTTATTTAGTAAGCTATTATTAATTTTATTATTAGGATCTTTTAAAATATCTTAATTTTTAGAGGCTAAGGTTAGATTTAAATAAAAGCACTTATTAGTATTATAGCTAATAACTTTATAATTATTATACTATAATCCTTTAGTCTTTTTCTAGCTATTTTTACCCTTAATTACTTTATAAGACTTATTATTAAGGTTATTATAATATTAACCTTTTTTATAAGTTTTATAATTAGTAACTAATATTTTTATTTCTTTTTCTTTAGAATTAATTCTTTTAGATTTATCTATAATACTACTAATTAAAGTAGTTATAGTATAGGAATCTAACTTATTTCTAAAGTATTAAGTAATATTAGATATAAAACCCTTAAATATATTATTATTAAGCTTATTTAAAATCTAAGCTAATAATAAGTCTTTAGGAATATCTAATTTTTAAGCTTCTAGTTTATTAGATATTTCCTTAACCTTATTAATATATTCCTTAATATTATTATAATTAAATAATTTATTATTTAGGAAATCCTAAAATAATAGATTATTTAAAGTAAATCCTTTAGGATTATAGGTTTCTTTTAGTATATCTTATATAGATTTAGTAGTTTCTATATATTAGATTTATATAAGAGGACTATCTTTAATATATAATAATATTAAGCTAAAAGCTTTTTTAGATTCCTTTATAGTAGGATTTTTATTCTCTATATTAGGATTATCACTATTATTTTCACTATTATTATTAATAAGATTTTTTATAATAGTATAGCTTAAATCTTTAGTAATTAGATAAACTTATATCCTAACTACCTAAGTAGTATAGTTTATACTACCTTTAAGCTTAAGAATAGAAAGGGATTTATTATTAGAAGAGTCTATTTTTAGTATTAATAATAATAAATTATTATTTTTATACTAATATATAATAAAACTATCTAATTTTATATAAATAGGTTAAAATATAACTAATAGATATATATTTCTTAAGGAATTATAAAACTAATAGATACTTATAATTCTATATAATACTTTTTTATAAAAGATATTTTTATAATAAGTATTATATAAAACTAGAATAGTTTTATTTTTAATCTATTTATTTCTAGATAAATAGTCCTTTTAAGACTTAAAAAATAGGAATAAAAGTTCTTAAAAAATATACTTTTAATTCCTTATATAAAAATTCCAATATATTATTTTGATTTTTATAATAAAAATTAAAATCTTTATATTTTATATACTTATTATTAAGTATTATATCGAGATAAAAGGCGTTTTTAAGTATATTAAATTCCTAGGAATTATAACTTCTAGGCTTATAACCTATAAAAGAGTATATAATTAAAGTAATATTATTAGAGGTAGTAATATTAGATAATATTATAAAAAGGGGAAACTTTTCGTTTTATTAGTTATTATAATAAAATTCCTAATAATTAAGAATAACTATTTATAGCTAGTATAAATAGTTATTATTAATATAAAAGAAATAATACTAATAATAGTAATAATAGGTAATAAATAATAATAATAAGTAATAGTAGTTAAATAGATAAAACTATTAAATTACTTATTTCCTTAAAATCTATTCTAAGTAGAAAAATCTATTATATATATAATATATTTTTTCTTTATAAACCTTTACTTAGTTAGGTAGTTACTTAATTAAGTAATTACTATAATAAGTAATTAACTATAAAAACCTTATTATAAAGTTAATTATTATAGCTTTATTTAATCTAATTCAGATATTCTAGATCTATAGTATTATTATAGTTATAGTTTATAGATTTATTATAGATTATTAGTTTCTATTATTTTAGTTTTAAATCTTAACTTAATATTAACTTTTATTAATAATAACTATATTATTAACTTTAGGGATCTATTAATTCTATTAATATATACTTCTTATAGTAACTAACCTAATATATAGTTTTTATTTATTTTAGCTAGTCGTAGGAATTACTATAATAGGTAATTTATATAATTATACTTTTTATTCTAATTAAACAAAGTTATAGTTACTTTATTCCTTTTAGTTATATTAATATATAATTAATAGTTATAAGGATAGTTATATAATTATTAAGTATAGTTTTACTAGTTATATTAGTATTAGTGACTTTAGCCCTATATCTTTTTTATAGCGCTAGTTATATTTAGTTTTACTTAAATTCTCCTTTAGGGGGTACTTAGTTAGGACTTAGTAGTTTTAATAATTTTAGAAATATATATTATAAAAAGTTTATGATATTATTAGAGTATACTTAAAAGCTTCTATATTATATTATTTAGGGTTTTTATTATAGCTTAACTAGTTAATATAGTATTATAACTTTTATTAATAAAGTTATAATTATATAACCTTATTAACTTTAAACTTAAAGCTATTAATATATTTAATAAGTAGTAGTAATATAGTATACTATTTTAGTAATAAGTTATTATTAGCTTTTTATAACTAGCTTAAGTTAAAAGTATTATATACTTAGTAGCTAGGTAGTAGATCTATAACTTAAGTACTTCTAAGACTTACTACTTTAATTTTATATAGTTTATTTTAAGGTATTAATAGTTTTAATTAAGTTAAAGAGCATTAGCTTTTTATTAATATTTAAACTAAGTTACTTATAGTGAGGTTATTTAGGTAGTAGTTTTAGTTAGCTATATATATATATTAGTATTAAACTATAGCTATTTACTTTAAAGTAATATACTAGGTATTATATATTTAGCTAATTATAGCTTAAGTATAGCCTCTAGCTGTTCACTATGATTTTTACCTGCTTAGAGCGATAGACCTCCTAACTCTACGCCTCCTAATAATATATACAGCCTTTAGTTATATGATTATAACTCTCTTAATCTTAGCTGCACTTATATATACACATAACTTCACTATCTTTAACTTTACTTTAGTAATAATATAGTTTATAATTACTTAATTACTTAATTACTAACTACTAAACTATTAACCTATCCTCTCTCTTATATATCACCTATATTACTAACACTATCCCTATTACTACTTTACTGTCTACTATAGTAGCTTCTTTAGAAGTAAGTTATTACTATTATTATCTTTTTATTTAATTAGGCTAGCTAACACCTTTAGTATACCTTATGTTATCTGTAAATAAAGTGGTATATTAAACTGATAAACTTAGAAGTAGCTATGCTATTATTAGTAACGCTCTCTCTATTTAGCATAAGGTGTACTCACTAATAAGCTCTATTAGGCTTATACTTAGGCTTAGGCTACGTCTACCTTAGTATTATAGAGGGTTTGCGCGAAGAAGGCTTACTCTTTAGGATAGCTAGAGATATATATAGCTTCTACTTTAAGGCTATTAGGGGTGTTTATTACTTTAATTATAGTATAGAGAGGGTCTTTTTTAGAGGTATTCTTAAAAGTTCTATCTAATACTACTATAATAAACTACTCCTAATTAGAGTTAGAATACTTACTAAACTTAAAAGCTTTATTTAGTATATAGATATTATACTATATAATAATAGTCTTAGCTATTTTCTTAAAGAAGGGTATACTTAGTATAGGGTTAGTATTCTTATATTTTTTATGTAGTATAGATATTATAAAGGATCTATTATAGGTTAGTGAGGAAGAAGAAAAGGGAAAGGTATAAGCCTTATATATAGAGCTTTTTATATTTCTAGCTATAAGAACCTCTTATAATAACCTCTTTAGTTAAGAAGTTATCTCTATTTAGTAGTATTATAACCTTTTTAGTTAAGGAGTTATCTCTCTTATAGTAGCATTTATAGTACCTCGCTAGAAGGTTTAGTGAAGCTATTACTAAGCTATAAGAGCCTTAATAACCCTTTTAGCTTTAATATGATTAGCCCTACTATGTGTAGTGCTACTAGCCCTATGCTGTATAGCTGGCGCTATTGCTGTTCTGCTAGTTTATTTAGCTAGGGTATGCGTTTAACTTTATGATATTTAGAGGGTTTACTTGCTAGTAGGAACGTATAGGGTTTCTATACTGTTTTCCTTAATTAGTAGAGGGTATAGGTTAAGGTGCCTATATAGTGTTTCTAGAATTATGCCTATATATAGGGTGAATTTTGCTGTAGTTTTTTTGCAGGGGGGCTGCGTTATAACTATAAACTTAATAGCTTAAGTATCTTTATAGTTTAGTTTATTATAAGTATTATTAAACTTTATTATATATTTATTTTAGTTATAGCTTATTCTTAGTTTATAGCTTTATTTAATCTTAAATAGTAATAAACTTATAGCTTTATTAGGGAGATAAGCTTATATAAAGTTAGCTATAAGTAATAAGTTATTTTAGTTATCTATATATTTATTAATTAGGATTTATAAGTATTACTAAAAATATTAGTTTATAACCTCTATTTATCTATCTATTTATAAATAACCTATTATAGAGAAGCTAATTTATATATTAGTAATCTTATAAAGTTTATTCTAAAAATTTAAAATAAATTAAGCTTTATAATTTAATATAATCTTATTAAAGAAACTAAAGTATAAGAAAATATAGTAGAAAAATATTTAAGTTATATCTTTTATAATAACTATTTTATAGTAGAGAATTAAAACTAGATATTTAGAAAGGTAGTAAATTATAACTTAAATAGTATTAAAACTATAGTAATTTTTTAGTAAAGCTATAATATTTATTATAATAAATTACTAAAGCTATATAAAGATTAATAGTAGTCTTAGTTCTCTTAAAATTATATTTTATACCTTTTAAGTTTTATAGTAAATATAATAGTTATAAATATATTATTTAATATTATTAGTTAAGCTTTATTAGTAATATTAGCTTTTAATAATCTTAGTAGTTTTATTTTACTTTAAGTATACTAAAAGCTATTATTTATAAATTTTGTATATAATATATATATAGAAGTTTTCTTTTATTAGTATTACTATATAGCTATCTATTAATAGTAGCTTTTCTCCCTCTTTAATTATTTAATACTTTAAGTTTTTACTAACTAAAGCGTAATAAGCTTTAAGGGATAGTATCTCTAGATTTCTATTTAGCTAAAAAATATATTTAACTAATAGTTAGTTTTATAGTTTATTTATAAGTTTAAAGATACTAACTATAAGTTCTAAAGTAATAGATATAGTAATTAGTATTTATTATAGTTTTTTTAGGACCTCTAAGGATAATATAGAGGGTTTTAATATAATTTAAGTTTTATTAGTATCCTTAATATCTTTTTAGGTATATAGGTTTTCTACTTTATATAATAATATATTTATTAGTATATTTTCTTAATTTAATTAGTATTAAATTATAAAATTATAATTAGATAATAAGCTTATCTATTTAGCTTACTTTATATTTAAAAGCTATTTAGTTATAAAAAATAGAAAAATTTAATAGTTTATAATTATATTAAAATATTATAATATAGATATTAGTTCTATATATTATTCTTTTAGTATTAGAATAATTATAAGGCTTTTATAGTTATAAATTAAGTAGTTTATTTCTATAGAGCTTATAGTTTTAAAGAAAAAAGCTATAAAGTACTAAAAGTTATTATTAAACTACTACTATAATAAAATATTTATATAAATAGAAATAGAGGTATCTATTTCTATATATATAAGTAGGTTTAGGTTTAATATTATGAAATAGAGGCTAAAAATAGGGTAACTTTTAAGCTCTTAAAGCTTTTTTTATAGTTACTAATCTATTTATATTTAACGTTTTTAACTATAAGTTAGTTTAGTAATTAAGCTATTTTATTATAATCTTTAATAAAACGTCTATAGAAGTTATAAAACTTAAAGAATAACTATATATTTTAAATATTTTTAGGTAGCTATTATATTCTAATAACTTCTATTTTTTCTAAGTTAAGCTATAAACCTTCTATAGATATAATAAATCTTAAATATTTTATTTAAGTAATATTAAACTTATACTTCTTAATATTAGCTTATAATCCTATTTTATATAGCTAGTTTAGTACTTTAGTAATATATTTATAATACTTTACTTAATTATCTAAATAAATTAAAATATCATTTATATATATTATATAAAAGTTATTAAAGTATTTTATTAGGATTTTATTTATATATTATTAGTATATTAAAAAGCTATTATAAAGCTTAAAAAGTAATAATAAGTATTTATATATATTAAGTTAGGTTTTAAACGTTATAAGGTTTTTATAGCTTTTAGTAATATAGATCTTATAAAAAGCTTATTTAATATTAAGCTTAGTATAAACTCTAGCTTTATATAAATATATAAATATATTTTCTATTAGTAGTAATAAATATTAATCTTTTTTAGTTTTAATATTTAGTTAGTAATAGTTAATATAAAACTATAAGCTACTATTATATTTATAAATATATAAGGTAAATAAAGCTTAAGAGGTATTACTTATAATAATAAATTCTTTATTTAGATTATTTTTTAGGTACTTTTAAGTTACTTTTAGTTTTTCTAATAATTATTTATAGAGTAATAAATATTATAACTTATCCTAGCTACTTTCTATAAGCTTAATCTTATAGTTATATAATTAGTATTAAGTTTATAGTTATAACGCAGCCCCCCCCCAAAAGACTACAGCAAAATTCACCTTATATATAAGCATAATTCTAGAAACACTATATAGGCACTTTAACCTATACCCTCTACTAATTAAGGAAAATAGTATAGAAACCCTATACGTTCCTATTAGTAAGTAAACCTCTAAATATTACTATATAAAGTTAAACATATACTTTAGCTAAATAGACTAGTAGAATAATAATAGCACTAGCTATATAGCGTAGAGCTAACAGCACTATATATAGCAAAGCTAATTATATTAAGGCTAAAGGGGTCACTAAAGCTCTTATAGCTTAGCTAATAATAGCTTTACTAAACCTTCTAATAAAGTATTATAAACGCTACTAAATAGAGATAACTCTGTAACTAAAGAAGTTATTATAAAAAGTTCTTATAGCTAGAAGTATAAAAAGCTCTACTACTATATATAAGGTTTTATACCTTTCCCTCTTCCTCTTCTTCACCTTATAACTTATAATAAATCTTTTATAATATCTATATTATATAAAAAATATAAGAATACTAACCTTATATAAAGTATATCTTTTTTTAAAAATATAACTAGAAATATTATTATATAGAATAATATCTATATACTAAATAAAACTCTTAAGTTTAGTATATACTTTATCCCTAATTAGAAACGCTTTATTAAGGTTATATTAAATAGAACTATTAGTAATACCTCTCTAGGGGACCTTATTTACTAAGTAATTATAATAATAAGAAGACCTAATAGTTTTAGTATAGAGACTATATATATCTCTAGCTATCCTAAGGAGTAGCCCTTCTTTATATAAACCCTCTATAATACTAAAGTAGATATAACTTAAACCTTAGTATAAGCTTAATAGGAATTAATAAGTATGCCTTACGCTAAATAGAGAGAGCGTTACTAATAATAGCATAGCTGCTACTAAGCTTATTAGCTTAGTATACTACTTTATTTATAGATAATATAAGGCATACTAAAGGTGTTAGCTAGCCTAATTAAATAAGAAGACTAATAGCAAACAGTAAAGCAGTAATAGAGACAGTATTAATAGCGTAAATAATACGTAAGAGAGAGGATAGGTTAATAGTTTAATAATCTATAGTAATTAAGTAATTATAAACTATATTATTACTAAAGTAAAATTAAAGATAGTAAAGTTATATATATATATAAGTGCAGCTGAGGTTAGGAGAGGGATATAGTTAGAAATTATAATTATATAACTAAAAGCTATATATATTATTAAGAGGCGTAGAGTTAAGAGGTCTATCGCTTTAAGCAGGTAAAAAATAATAGTGAACAGCTAGAAGCTATATAATTAGTATAATACTAGTTTATTATTAATAGCTTTACTAAAGATATCTACTTATAATTAAAGTTCTAATAGTAGTTTTTCTCTAATTAAGTGTTAAGTTTCCTCTATATTATTATATAATAGGTTTTTTATAGTATATTTTTTAGCCTTCTTATTATTGATTAGCTTATTAAGTTTATATAGTAATATAATATTAATTTCTATAGCTTTATATTTTATCTAATATTTAAAGGATAATATATTAATAATTAGATTTAGTATTAGTTTAATAAGTATAGCTTTAAATAATATTAAGTTTTATAGCTATAGTAAATATCTTTTTTTATATTAGATAGTTTTATTTTATAAAATATATTCTATTTTATCTATAAACTTAGTAATATCTTTATACTATATATAGAATAGTAGTTTAAGCTATTTAAGTATTTTAACTAGCTAGAATACTATCTTCTTATTATAAGCTATAATATTTACTTTAAAAGCTTTCTAATAGTGTTTTATATCTAGCTAGTATTTTAGATCTATTTTATTAAGTATAAGTAAATCTTCTACTTACTAAATAATAATTAATAGAAAATCCTTAAATAGAGGTATATCTTCTAGCTAACTAAAGTATTAATAGTATATATTTAAAGATATATTATAGTATTTAAACTATTTATAGCTAAATATTAAGTTATATTATTTAATATTAAGCTATAGAAAAGGTATCTTTAAAAGTACTATATAGTTAATATATAAATTAATAATTTATATTATATCTATAATATCTAATTATTCTCTATTAAATCTAAATATAAGGATAAGCTATTTTAATATATATTAAGAGGTTTAATAAAAGTCCCTTAGTAATATTTATAAGTATAAGTATATAAATCTATAATTATTTACTCTAATATTAAGTAATATATATATAAGAATACTATATCTATTATATATTATAATAAGTTTTATTTTAAGAGGCTATTTACTTATTAAGTATTATAAGTTAATAAATAAAAGTATAAAGTATATATCTTATATATTATTATTCTCTTTTAGCTAGAAGTTTACTTTAATTAGAAGCTTTAGTTTTTTAAGTTATTATAGTAGCTCTTAATAAGTTTTTTAAGCTTTATAATATTTATAATAGCTTTCTTTATAGAGTATTCCTTAGAGTAGTATTTTAGCTTATTATAGCTATAATAAGTATTAGAGGCTTTTAAGGTCTTATATAACTTATTATCTATATAGTTTCTAGTCTTATTAGTATTAATATATATTTTATTAATACTAAAGCTAGAACTAAAACTAATAGTGTTAGCAGTCTAGTTAACCTATATAAGTAGGTATTATAGTTTACTCTATACTTTTTTTTCACAGTATTAAAACCTAATAATAGCACTTTAACTTATACCTAATCTTAATAAAGCAAATAAATAAATCTTAATATAACTAGTTATTAACGCTCAGCTTAACTTATCCTTAGCTATATAGAAGAGGGCAGGTAGGTAGGTAGTAGAGCAGTAAAACATACTAATAAGAGCGTTATTTATAATACTATTATTTACAAGAACGTTATATATAATATTACGAAGGCGTTATCCATAACGTAGAATACTAATAGCATTTATAGTAGCTAAAGCTTAGTAATAGCTTAAACCTATACTTAAGGGTATAAACTTAATAGTATAACTCTTTATATAGCTAAAAAGGTTCTTATAGCTATAATATAAGAACTTAACTACTACTTTAAATAAAGTTTTAAGCTTATTCCTTACATCCTCTTATATATATAATAACTATAATATCCTTCCCCTTTATTATACTTACATATAAACTAAGTAAAGCTATATTAAATAACTTAATCTATAAAACTAAAGTTAATAAAATTAAAAGCTCTAAGTATAATAACTTTCTCTATACTAATAAGAAGATTCTATTTAAATTTACTCTAAATTACTTACTTAAGATAACTAATAAAGATAATATAATAGAGTTATATAGTTTTAAGGTTAATATAGAGATAGTTAAGGCTACTAATAGTAATTTTAGTATGTATAACTACTTTATAGACTTCTTTAAGATAGCTAAGGTAGCTTAAAGGCTTAGTAAGTTAGGAAAAGCGAATATATTAAGAGTATAGCTAATAGTAGTAGGGCTCTACGTTAAGACTACGTAGTAGGGTAGAAGACGTTATCTATTATAGCGCAGACGTCTAAACAGTAGAGGAGATAATAGAAGATAGGCGTGGATTGAATATAGCGTCTAAAGGGTGGTTATAGCTTAGAGGAGCGAGAGATGGAGGAGATTAATAGAGATGGAGGTAGCTAGAGGAAGACGGTTAACTTGGCTTGTTGTAATGGTTGAAGTCCTGAAGGACTGATGGAGGAGCGTGGAGGCGAAGAAGATATCTAAGTAGTTATGTGACCTGAAGGTTATTAGTAGAGGGTGAGGGGACTAGTCTAGCTTTTGTAGTTAATACTAGTTAAATTTCATAATATAAGGCTAGCAGCCCCTAAAACTAATAGTAATAATAAGATATAATCTAATATTAAGAGTAATATAAATAATATTAAAATAGCTTTTACTCTTCTTATAGTTAATATTTATAATATTAATAATTTTAGTAATATAATCTAAGTATTAATAGAAGTTATATTACTTTTTAGCTAAGTATTAATTAATAATAGCGTTTTAGATTTATAGTAATAATTTATTATAGAATATATAGTATTAGTAATCTTTATAAACCTTAGCTTTATAAGCTTTTTAAATAAAAAAGTTATATTATATTTAGATATTATTATATAAGATAGTAATCTTATTAAAGTTATAATAAGTATTCTTAATATATATAGTATTAATATAGTTATTCTTTAGCTACTTAATTAGAGCTTTAATATTTTAGATTATACTAAATAGAGTAAGTAGTAATAATATTAAGTTAATAATATTACTATTAATATAAGAAGTAATATAGTTTAGTCTCTTACTATTAAAGTAGTTATTTATAGCTTTAAAGTAAGTTCTAATATAATATAGCTAGAAGTTAAATATAAAGTTCTTATTATTATATTTATCTTAAATATTAATAAAGATAGGAACTTTAATAAGTTTAAGTAAAGCTAAAAAAGAAGTCTTATTAAATATAGTTAAAATAGGTATTCTTTTATAGAAGTAGTAATTATTATTTTTAACTAATTAAAAGTAGTAAATTAAAATAGTAATTATAGTATTAGTTATATCTTTAAGGAGTATTAATATATTAAAATAGTTAAATAAGTATCTAAATAAATAAAGTTAGCTATACTTAAGAGAGATATTAAGATATATAATAAACTTTATAGATAGCTACTTATCCCCTACTGTGAAAACCCCTACTGGGTGGGCTCGAAACTTCCTCAACATAGATAGCTACTTATTAAACTCTTTAAGCTTTATAACTTAGGTTTAAAAAGTAATCTTCTCTATAGTAAAAGTATTAACTTATTACTAAAAATAGCTATTCTAAGCTTTAAAAATAGTAATTTTATATTAGTTTTTAGTATTAGATAAGTTTATAAATATCTAAGTAATATATTTAGCTTTTAGTATAGTTATTCTACTATTTAAAGCTTTAATTATAAATTAGAGAACTTTAATCTCTAATTATAAAGAAGTTTCTTTAGTAATACTTTTATAAGAAATATCTACTATAAACCTATTAAAAATATCTTTATAAAACTTAAGCTATATTATATATTTATAAAAAGCTTTAATATTATTAACTATATAGATAAAGTTAATATAAAGTATTTAGGCTTCTTAATTTTAAATAATATACTACTTAACCTAGCTAATAACTTAAATAAAGAGATTTTTAAGGTTATCCTTATATACTTTTTTAAAAGTTTATTAGTCCTATAAGTATTTATTATTATTATTAAAAAAGTTAAAGTTTTTAATAATAAAGTTACTATTATTAAACTACTTATAGATAATTTTTATATAGTAAATATAGTTAGTAGTAGTAATTTTAAGTAGAAGGTCCTTAATAAGCTATATATAGATAAGATATTTAAGGTTTATAGTAGTAATCTTTAGTATAAAGTTCTAAATACTTTTAGGTATTTTATATATATAGTATTAGCGCTCTTTTAGCTACTTTAAAGGTTTAAGTACCTCTTATATATTTAAGATAAAGTATAATCTACTTATAGCGCTATAGCTATAATAATACTTAGTAGAGCTATCTTTACTCTTCTTATTTTTATATATTATTTCTAATTAATATAGGGGGTATATAATTAATTAGATTAATAAGTATATAATAAAATTAAATATATTATTAATTATACTTATAGTGTTTCTCAGTTAAGTTACTTTTAATTATATATATAAAGTTTATATAATAGGGTTTTTTACTATAGATTAATAGTTAGTACTTCTAAGGAAAGTTAATATTATATTTCTATTACTAGAGATAAATTAATTAAAGAACTTAATATATTATAATAATAGGCTTATAAAGTATAGCTAATATATATTAATAGATAACTTAGATTAATTAATATTAAGTTATAGAAGGGAAAAGTTAGAAGTAGGAGGTATAAGTGCGTGAGGGCTTTATAGGCGCGCCTAGTATGCTTACTACTAGTTATATACCTAGGAATATGATGCGCTCTGAGGTAAGTATAGCGCTAGCACTATGATATAACTATCTTCCTCTAGCTACCCCTATCTCTATTAATCTCCTCTATCTCTTATATTATATTTAATTTATACTTATTTTCTATTAAAATCTCTTTTATTATTTAGATATCTATATTACTCTACTAGATATAATAGCTTTAAGGCCTCTATATTATTATGCTATATAATATCTTCTACCTTACTATATAGTTTTAATATAGGAAAAACCTTATTACTATTAGCTATACTCTTATTATATTCACCCTTCTTAACTTACTAACCCCTTAAGCTATTTTAGCTATCTTAAGGAAGTTTATAAAGTATTTATAAGTATTAAGATTATTATTAATAGCTTTAACTATATCTATATTAATCTTAAAGCTATATAACTACTATAAATTATCTTTATTAATTATAGCTTTATATAAATATAACTAAGTAAATTTAAAAAAAGTTATCTTATTAGTATAAATAAGTAAGCTATAGCTAAAACCTTTAATATCCTTAATATTAATCTTATAGATTAAGTTATTTAACTTAGTTTTACTTAGTTTATATATATATTTAAAGAGGGGGAAAGATATTATATAAAGTTATTATATATATAAGAGGATATAAAGAATAAGCTTAAAGCCTTATTTAAATAGTTAAGTTCTTATACTATAACTATAAGAACCTTTTTAGTTATAGTAGTAAAGAGTTATATTATTAAGTTTATACTTTTAAGTATAAGTTTAAGCTATTACTAAGCTTTAGCTATATTATAGATAATACCTTTATAATATTATAAATAATATTCTTATAACGTTATAAATAATATACTTATAATATTATAAATAACGCTCTTATTAGTATATTTTACTACTTTACTACCTACTTACTTACTTTCTTCTATATAGCTAGAGATAAGTTAAGCTAAACGTTAATAACTAGTTATACTGAGATTTATTTATTTACTTTATTAAGATTAAATATAGGTTAAAGTACTACTATTAAGTTTTAATACTATAAAAAAAAGTATAAAGTGAACTATAATACCTACTTATATAGGTTAATTAGACTTCTAATATAAAATAAAATAACTTTTCTATAAAGTTAATTAGTTTATAACTTTTAACTTTAAAAATATTTATAACTTAATTAGAATAAAGTAAAGAAAAGAATAAAAAAATTACTTTTAAAATATATAAAAGACATTTTAAGTATTTTATTTTTTATTATACTTTTTAGTCTTACTAATACTTTTATAATATTCTAAAATATAATTAACTTAGTTTTATATAAATATATTAATATTTATATAGTTATCTATTTAGATAATATCTTTATATTCTTATTAATATTTGAAAAATATAAAAAGTATATTTACTATATTTTATAAGCTTTTTAGAAAGCTAAACTGTTAATTAAACTTAAGAAAAGTAAATTTTATATATAAAAAGTAGAATACTTTAAATTTATTATTACTTTTAGAGAAATTTAAATATTAGAAAATATAATTAAAGCTATTTAGAAATAGCTAATACATAAGAATTTTAAAGAAGTCTAAAGATTCTTAGGTTTTATTAACTTCTATTAAAAATTTATAAAAAACTATAATAAGATTAATATAGCTCTTACTAATTTTAGCTATAAGAATACTTTATTTAGATAAAAAGAATTATAATAAATAGCTTTTTAAAAATTTAATAATCTTATTAATAGTAAACTAGTTTTAATAATATTAAATTTTATTAAATAATTTAAAATAGAACTAAACTTTTTAAACTATACTTTTAGAGTATAACTATTATAATAAAACTTAGAAAAATAGCTTTATTTATATACTTTTCTTTTATAAACTTTATAAACTTAAACTAAACTATTAGATCTATAATAAGGAATTTATAGTAATTATTAAAATATTTAAAAAATAGAGATTTAAACTCTTAAGAATAATTTATAAAATACTTATATATTTAAATTATAAAAATCTCTTATAGTTTATAACTTTAAAAATATTAAATAAATAATAAATAAAATAATTAGAATTCTTATTAAAAATTAATTTCTAAATTATTTATTATAAAGGATTAGATAATAGTAAAGCTAACGTTTTTAGTTATTAATTAAATTATAATATCTTAATACTTAAAGAAACTTAAGTAATTCTTAAAAGAAATAATAATAGAGATTTAATACTAGCTATTAAGCTCTTAATAATAGCTAAACGTTTTAATACTAGCTTATTTAGTAAATTAAATAATAAAGTAATTATAGAGTTTTATACTTATTTTATATATAATTACTAAAAAATTATAAAACCCTAAAAATAACTATAATAATAATATAGAGAAAAAGTTATTAGAGAATATAAAGTAGAAATAATAAAGAATTATAAGATCTACTTAAAAAGTAAACTTACTTAATATTAGCTATATAGTATATTAGTAATCTAATTAACCTATATAAATAGGTATTATAGTTCACTCTATACTTTTTTTTATAATATTAAAACCTAATAATAATACTTTAACCTATCAATCTTAATAAAATAAATAAATAAATCTTAATATAACTAGTTATTAACGCTTAGTACAACTTATCCCTAATAGAAGAGGATAAATAAGTAGGTAGTAAAGCAATAAAATATACTAATAAGAGTATTATTAATAACGCTATTATTTATAAAAGTATTATTTTATAATATAGAATGCTAATAGTACTTATAGCTAAAGCTTAGTAATAGCTTAAACCTATACTTAAAGGTATAAACTTAATAGTGTAACTTTTTATATAGCTAAGTAGTTATATAACCTAAAAGTTATTAGTAAAGAGTGAGAGGATTAGTCTAGCTTTTATAGTTAATTTTAGTTAAATATTATAATATAAGGCTAGTAGCTCTAGCTATATAATATATTATAGCTTTTATCTATATTATAAACTACTTAGTAATCTATATTACTTAACTTTATTATTAAACTATTAAAATTTTAAAAACCTTTTATAAGAGTATACTTTAATAATATTCTTATTATTATAAACTAATTTATAAAATATACCTATTTTATTTTATATAAAGAAATAAGTAATACTAAAGAATTAAGTTTATAGTTATAACGCAGCCCCCCTATAAAAAGACTATAGCAAAATTCACCTTATATATAGGCATAATTCTAAAAACACTATAAAAGCACTTTAACTTATACCCTCTACTAATTAAAGAAAATAGTATAAAAACCCTATATATTCCTACTAATAAGTAAACCCTCTAAATATTATAAAGTTAAATATACGCCTTAGCTAAATAAACTAATAGAATAGTAATAATGCTAGCTATATAGCGTAGGCTTAGTAGCGCTATATATAGTAGGGCTAATTATTTTAAAGCTAAAGGGGTTACTAAAGCTTTTATAGCTTAATAACACTACTAAATAGAGATAACTCCTTAACTAAAGAGGTTATTATAAAAGGTTCTTATAGCTAGAAGTATAAAAAGCTCTATATATAAAGCTTTATACTTTTCCCTCTTCCTCTTCCTCACCTTTAAACCTATATTAATAACTTATCCTTATAACCTATAATAAATCCTAAAGTATCTTTATAATATCTATACTATATAAGGAATATAAGAATACTAACTTTATGCTAAGTATACTTTTTTTTAAGAAAATAGCTAAAGCTATTACTATATAGTATAATATCTATATATTAGATAAAACCCTTAAATTTAGTAAGTATTCTAACTTTAATTAGGAGCACTTTATTATAATAGTATTAGATAGAGCCTTTAAGAATACCTCTAAAAAGGACTTTTTTTATACTATAATTAAAATAATAAATACTCCTAATAGTTTTAAAATAGAGGCTATATATATCTCTAGCTATCCTAAAAAGTAACCTTTCTTTATATAAACTATTTATAATACTAAAGTAAATATAACTTAAGCTTAAATATAAGCTTAATAGGGATTAATAAGTATACCTTATACTAACTAATAGAGAGAATATTACTAATAATAGTATAACTACTACTAAGCTTATTAGCTTAATATACTACTTTATTTATAAATAATATAAAGCATACTAAAAGCGTTAGCTAGCTTAATTAAATAAGAAGAATAGTAAATAGTAAAGTAGTAATAAGGATAGTATTTAATAGTAGTATAAGTAATATATAAAAGAGAGGATAGATTAATAGTTTAGTAGTTAGTAATTAAGTAATTAAATAATTATAAACTATATTATTATTAAAGTAAAGTTAAAAATAGTGAAGTTATCTAGTAGTATATATATAAGTACAGCTAAGGTTAGGAGAGTTATAATTATATAACTAAAAGCTATATATATTATTAGGAGGTATAGAGTTAGGAGGTTTATTACTCTAAGTAAGTAAAAATCATAGTAAATAGCTAGAGGCCTAATACTAAAGAATATATATATATATTTCTTAAATATATTATTATTAACTATAGGATACCTAAGAAAATTATATTAAATAGAGGTAAAATCTTTACTTCTAACTTTTAGAAATTAATTATATTATACTTTAGTATTAAATAATTAATACTTACTATATTTTACTTATAGATAAGTAGATAAATAAAGTAAATTAATTAAATCTTTAAAACTTACTTTTAAGTTTATATTAATTATAACTAAAATAACTAAGTAATATTACTACTAATAACTTGGTTTACTTATAATAGTATAATAAAGGAAAGTATTAAGGAGTCCTTTTTCTACTTTAACTATAAATTTAAGCTAATAATATATAGAAAACTTTAACTAAGCTTAAAAGTAGTTAAAGCTATTACTTTAGTATAATAAATTAAGGATATTTAAGATAATATATATAAAGAACTATAATTTATATAATAAAGAATAATTAAATTTAATAATAAATAAAGGATTAAGAGATTAACTTTAAAAGAAGGAGATAATACTTACTTTATATAGTAAAATATTAAAATAAATAACTAAATAATAAACTTAACTTTAAAAAACTTAAACCTTTTAAAATCTTATAAGTAATTTCACTAGTTAACTATAAACTTAAACTCTTTAAAACTATAAAATATTACTTAGTATTCTATATCTTATTACTTAAATTAATACTATAAGGATTATAAATAAATAACTTTATTATTATAAAAGATAATAAACTAGAGTATAAAGTAGAAAAACTACTTAACTACTAATATAGAGATAATAAGTAGGAATATTTAGTTAAGTAGAAAAATTATAGTTATAAAGATAATATATAAAAACTAAATAATAACCTAGTTAACTATTAAGATAGAATTAATAAGTATATTAAAATATTTAACTATATTAACTTTAGAGATAAATTAAAACTATTTATAACTTAAAAAGAATAATAAGAATATAATAGAATTTATAAAGAATAATATAAATAATAATAATAAAAACTAAAAGAAAAACATAAGTATTTTTGTGACGATTTATCTCGCGATACGTCTTCTGCCTTACGCAGCCCTCTTAGTGAGCCTCACTAAGGGATCAGGTCATATAACTAGCATAAACCTCATAAGGTCATAATTTAAGGACGCTTAGGAGGATAACTTCCTCCTAAGTAATACACGCCTTTTTATAAACTCTTCAACCTCCTCTAACTGCTAGCTCTCAGTAATTTTCTTTATATATAATTTACTAAACTACTAAAATAACCTATCTATATCTACTTCCTATAGGATAATTATAGAATACTAAAGTAATTACTTTTTATTTACTTAGGAGTATTAGAGTATAACTAAAACCTCTTAAATAAGAAGTTTAGAGTGCTAAGATTCTAATTAAGGATTAAATCTAAATCTATTATATTAAAGCTACTTATAAACTAAACCTCTAATATAAGAGATATTATTAATTTCTTTTTAGTAACCTCTTAACTTTTCTAAAATACTATCCTCTTCTATTTATATAAACAATCTAATTATACTATAAACTTATTTAACTTAGCTTATATAATATATAAAGTAGTAGGTTTCTTTTTTAATACCTCCTCTTTAGCTATTTCTATATCCTCTAAATAAGCTACTTTATTTAGTAAGTAATTAACTAAAGTAAATTAGTACTACTTATAAGTATAAAAGAATATAAAAATATATAAGTATAAATAATATCTATTATAATATTATAAAACTACTTTAAGTAACTATACTTACTATAAATCTTACTACTTAGAAGCAGTTTATAGTACTTCTTTATAGAATAATAATAGGAATAAAGTATATTAATAATAAAACTAAACTTAGTAATATATAGTGTATAATTACAATAATAAAGAGTAGAAGTAAAACTTAATTTTAATTTTTTAATATAACTTAATATAATATTAGTATTATAAGTAAATTAGATAATATAATTAATAGATCTCTAATTTAAAACTAATAACTTACTTATATTAAGTTTTAAAGATAAAACTTTAAAAGAGGGGACCTTATATTATAACTTATAAATAAAGAAAGTAGCTAAATAACTTATTTAAGTATTAACTAGCTTAAATAAAATATTTATACTATAAGATCATAAGAATAATAAAGACTTACTTAGTATAAAGGAATTATAATATAAATTATATAATAATAAGATAAAGAAGTAATTAGTAGAATATAAAAAAGAGTACTTAGTAATTAGTTAATTTACTAACTAATTATAATTACTTTATATACTTAAGTAATTACCTCTCTATAAATAGAGAATGCTATTTAGGATTTATATATAAAATAATTTTAAGCTTAGTTTATAGTTATACTTTTATAACTCTTTAGTAATTAACTTAGTATTTATTTTTAGGATACTCTTAGTTTATTTTTACTATAAAAAACTTATTAAGTTTAAAATTAATTACTTTAGCCTCTAAAAATCAATCTATTATAGTTTATAACTTATAACTTAGATTATAACTTTAGTATATTAGTATAATATATTAATCTCTAACTTCTATTAGTAAACCTTACTATTAGATAGCTAACTATAATTATTATAACTATAAACTTAAGCTTAATAATAGCTTTATAATAGAGTATATATACTTATATTAATAGCTTTAGTAGCTATTTAATTATAATAATACTCTCTTAACTTTTATATAAATAAAACGCTATATAATAGATTTTAAAGCTTTATAGTACTATTTAGTAGTATATTAATATTATCTCTAGCTTAATTATAGCGTTAGCGCTATGCCTACCTCAGAGCCTATTATATACTTAAGTATATAACCTATAGTAAGCATGCTAGGCGCGCCTATAGAGCCTTTATATACTTATACCCCTACTTCTAACTTTTCCCTTCTATAACTTAATATTAATTAATCTAAGTTAGTACTTATTATATGTTAGCTATACTTTATAAGCTTATTATTATAGTATATTAAGTTTATCTATTAATTAATTTATCTCTAGTAATAAAAGTATAATATTAACTTTCCCTAGAAGTACTAACTGCTAATCTATAGCGAAAAACCCTATTATATAAACCCTATATATATAGTTAAAAGTAACTTAACTAAGAAACACTATAAGCGTAGTTAATAATATACTTTATTTTATTATATACCTATTAATCTAACTAATTATACACCCCCTACGTTAATTAGAAATAATATATAAGAATAAGAAAAGTAAGGATAGCTTAGCTAAGCGCTACTATAGCTATAATACTATAAGCAGATTACACTTCATCCTAAATATATAGGATGTATTTCTAGAACTACTAAGTCCTAACTAAGTACCCCCTAAAGGAGAATTTAAGTAAAACTAAATATAACTAGCGCTATAAAAAAGATATAAAGTAAAAATTACTAATATTAGTATAACTAATAAAACTATACCTAATAATTATATAACTATCCTTATAACTATTAATTACATATTAATATAACTAAAAGGAATAAAGTAACTATAACTTTATCTAATTAGAATAAAAAGTATAATTATATAAATTACCTATTATAGTAATTCCTATAATTAGCTAAAACGAATAAAAACTATATATTAAGTTAATTACTATAAAAAGTATATATTAATAATCTATAAAGTTAATAATATAGTTATTATTAACTAAAGTTAATATTAAGTTAAGATTTAAAACTAAAATAATAGAAACTAATAATCTATAATAAATCTATAAGCTATAACTATAATAATACTATAGATCTAAAATATCTAAATTAGATTAGATAAAGCTATAATAATTAAGTTTATAGTAAGGTTTTTATAGTTAATTACCTATTATAGTAATTACTTAATTAAGTAATTACTTAACTAAGTAAAGGTTTGCGAGGAAAAAATATATTATATATATAATAGATTTTTCTACTTAGAATAGATTTTAAGGAAATAAGTAATTTAATAGTTTTATCTATTTAACTATTACTACTACTTATTATTATTACCTTTTACCTATTATTACTATTATTAGTATTATTTCTTTTATATTAATAATAACTATTTATACTAGCTATAAATAGTTATTCTTAATTATTAGGAATTTTATTATAATAACTAATAAAACGAAAAGTTTCCCCCTTTTGCTATATTATATAATACTCCTACCCCTAATAATATTACTTCGATTATATACTCTTTTATATATATAGCGTAAAGCTAGTAGTACTATATATAATAAAGCTAATTATATTAAGGCTAAAGAGGTTATTAGAGCTCTTATAGTTTAGCTAATAATAGTTTTACTAAACCTTCTAGTAAAGTAAATATTACTAAATAGAAATAACTCTTTAACTAAAGAGGTTATTATAATAAGTTCTTATAGCTAGAAATATAAAAAGCTTTACTACTATATATAAAGCTTTATACCTTTCTCTCTTCTTTTTCCTTACTTTTAAACCTATATTAATAACTTATCCTTATAACTTATAATAAATCCTTTATAATATTTATATTATATAAGAAATATAAGAATACTAACTCTATACTAAGTACGCCTTTTTTTAAGAAAATAGCTAAAGATATTACTATATATTAATATAATATCTATATACTAAATAAAGCTTTTAACTTTAGTAAATACTTTAATTCTAATTAGGAGCGCTTTATTATAGTAGTATTAAATAGAGCTTTTAAGAATACTTCTAAAAAGGACTTTCTCTATACTATAATTAAAGTAATAAATATTTTTAATAACTTTAAAGTAGAAGCTATATATATCTCTAGTTATTTTAAGAAGTAGCTCTTTTTTATATAAACCCTCTATAATACTAAAGTAGATATAGCTTAAGTTTAGGTATAAATTTAGTAGAGATTAATAAGTATACTTTATACTAATTATATAGAGAGAATATTACTAATAATAATATAGCTATAAAAGTATTAGCTAGCTTAATTAAATAAAAAAATTATAATAATAGTAATAATTTACTTCTAAAGAAGCTACTATAGTAGATAGTAAAGTAGTAATAAGGATGGTATTAGTAGTATAAGTAATATATAAAAAAGAAAATAAGTTAATAGTTTAGTAGTTCGTTATTAAATAATTAAGTAATTATAAACTATATTATTACTAAAGTGAAGTTAAAAATAGTGAAGTTATATATATATATAAGTGTAGCTAAAGTTAGAAGAGATAATTAGAGATTATAATTATATAACTAAAAGCTATATATATTATTAGGAGATATAGAGTTAAGAGGTCTATTACTCTAAGTAGGTAAAAATCATAGTAAATAGCTAGAGGCCTAAGTCTTTCTCTTTTTAGTATATAAAAGACTTAAGAAATATATAAAAAGAAGTAGAGTTTTTAGAATTTTTAATAATTCTAATTTAAAAATAAAAAGCTAAATAAGTATTTTTATAAGTATTAAGTATTATTTAAAGAGGAAAAGCTTATATAAATAAATAGAAAGGCTACTAGCCTTATATTATAGAATTTAACTAGTATTAACTGCAAAAGCTAAACTAATCCCCTCACCCTCTACTAATAACCTTTAGGTTACATAACTATCCTTTAGGACTTTAACTATTATAATAAGCCTCAACTATCTTCCTCTAGCTGCCTCTATCTCCTCTCCTCTACTATTTAGACGTCTATATTATAAGCTCTACTAAGCGTAAAGGCTTTAAGGCCTCTATACTGTCACACTATTTAGATAATATCTTCTACTTTACTACGTAGTCTTAATAAAGAGCCCTACTACTATTAGCTATACTCTTACTATATTTACTTTTCCTAACTTATTAATATTCTACTTAAGCTACTTTAGCTATTTTAAAGAAGCTTATAAAGTATTTATAAGTATTAAAATTATTATTAGTAACCTTAACTATATCTATATTAATCTTAAAGTTATATAACTCTAATATATTATATTTATTAGCTATTTTAAGTAAGTATTTTAAAGTAAATTTAAGTAAAGTTTTTTTATTAATATATAGAAAGTTATTATACTTAAAGCTTTTAATTTTATTTACTTTAATTTTATATATTAAGTTATTTAAAATAGCTTTATTTAGCTTATATATAAGTATAATAAGGGGGAAAGATATTATAGTTATTATATATATAAAAGGATATAAAAAATAAGCTTAAAGCTTTATTTAAATAGTTAAGTTCTTATATTATAGCTATAAAAACCCTTTTAGCTATATAAAAAATCACACTATTAAGTTTATACCCTTAAGTATAAGTTTAAGCTATTACTAAGCTCTAGCTATAAATACTATTAGTATTCTATATTATAGAATAATACCTTTATAATATTATAAATAATATATTTATAAATAATAGTATTATAAATAACACTCTTACTAATATATTTTACTATTTTACTACTTACTTACTTACTCTCTTCTATTAAGGATAAGTTAAACTAAATATTAATAACTAGTTATACTAAGATTTATTTATTTACTTTATTAAGATTAAGTATAAGTTAAAGTGCTACTATTAAGTTTTAGTATTATAAAAAAAAAAGTATAGAGTAAACTATAATACTTACTTATATAGGTTAACTAAACTACTAATATAAATAAATAGAAGCTTAGTTAGTTTATAATAAATAAAATAAAGTAAATAAATAAGAAATATATTTATTTTATATAATTTCTTATTTTGTCTTAATAACTTTAGTAATTACTTTCTTAGAAAAACTTTTAAGATTTTTAAGTTTAGTTTATAAATCTTTTTTATTAATTCTTACTTTTTAAAAATTAAATAAAAATAAATATTTTAAACTCCTCTAGCTTTAATTAGTTTTACTTTTATTTTTTTACTTAATCTTTACTATATTTCTTTAATTATTCAAAATAAGAATAGAGTAAGATATTATAAGAATAATACTACTAAACTTCTTTTTAGTAATTTATTTTCTCTTAAGAGATTATATAATTTAAAGTATAAAAGAGTAAAAAATATAAATAAAATATAAGTTAGTCAAGTTTATATTTATATATTTATTTTTATATCTCTTATAGTTATCTAAAAAATTAATATATAAGTATTTAAGTATTTTTAAGGGTTTTCTACTTAGAGTAGAGTATTTAGTATAATTAATAAGTCTTCTCTCTTACCTTATTATAATATATATTTATAAATATATATCTTTATTTTTTTAACTTATTAATATTTTTAATAGTAATGTATTTATTCCTAATAAAAGCTTTTTAAAAAGCTTTATATTTCTTATTAAAAGCTTTGTTTTTAATATTACTTTTTTATTATTAAATAAATTAAAAAGTATATTTATATAAGTATTTTTCTTTATTAAAGAGAACTTTATTTAAATATACTCTATAAGAAGAGCTACTAGCCTTATATTATAAAATTTAACTAATATTAACTATATAAATTAAACTAGTTCTCTTAGCCTCTATTAATAACCTTTAAGTTTATAAAATATAATATTATATATTTTATAAGCTTTAATAAAGTAATATATTATTATTATTTAATAAATAATAAATATTATATTTAAATCTATATTTAAGGTTTTTATAAAACTCTAATTATACTAAAAATAATATATTACTAACTTTCAATAATAATTAGAAAGATCTAATAATCTATTTTTAGTATAATTACTATTAATAATTATAGTTTAGCTTACTAACTAGCTTAGTAAAATAGATTAAAAGTAGGGAAATCTGCTTCCTAAAACGTATTTAAAGAGCTAGAATTTCCCTTCTCTTTTTCCTAGAAATTAACGCTTTTAATTCCTTTAAAATTCACCTCTTAAGACGCTATTTATTTAATAAGTATAAAGTAAACTTTAATACATACTTATATAGATTAAGTAAACTACTAATATATTTTAATATTATATAGCATAAGTAAAATATTAAATATGTAATAAGTAAAACTTAGTAGTCCTACCCTCTAACCAGACTTTCATAGCATAGCACCTGCAACCTTTCTAATGCGGCGGATGTAGCAGCGGACTGATTCAAGTGATTAGGTTGACGTCTATAGCTAGACCTTAGCAATCAAGTGAAGGCGCACAGGATGCCCTCATCTCATACTGGAAGCACAACCTCCTTCTCAAGCGCAGGGCCGTCGAGGCAGCCGCAGCAGCAGCAGCAGCAGTCGCATCTGTACCAGAAACAGCACAGACTTTCCAGGTCTTTTCCAACGTCAACGAGTCACCTGGCCCCTCGCTACCCGACGCCGACCGGCACACGCTCCGACCGACAGCAAAGTCCGGTCTCATCTTCGCTTGGTTCTCGTCTCGACACCGGCACGTCCTTTCCGCGAAGAACTCCCTCACCTCTTCCCAGGACCTCGTCGCTTCTTCCGCCACCGCAAATTGCCCCATCACAGCCCCTGACGGCTCAGTTCGATGCCTTGAATAACAACGCTGCCGCCGACTCCGACTCCTTGTTCCTGCGACCGACGACCTCTCATTCGCGATCAAGCAGCGCCGGCTTGTCAGCCGAGGGGTTCAAAAATTTGAATCGCTGGTCTACCTCAACGTCATCGAGTCGAGCATCTGGCCTGAACCATCGCCCTTCTAATTTCTATGCGCGCCGCTTGAGTGTGGATGCGGCTGCGTTTGTTGCAAATTCGTCGCCTCAAAGACCCCTTAGAACTAGACGGCGGTCGAATTCTAGTGAAGCTTCCCAACCGGTCGGCAGTGCCAGCAAGTTGCGTGGCTACTCACCTCCTGGATCATCTCGAGTTGAAGGCCTGTCTACCGTGTTCGCGCCTTACCCATTAGATTCATCCCTTTCAACTGAGCCGGCAGGTGCAGCGAACGGCCCAAGTGTACCGTTGGGCGCACCCAGAGCGCCCAGAAGCGGCCATATTGCGGAACAAAATCGACCCTGGGATGCATTCTCAAGCCCAGACCGGAGAGGATCAGCGGAACCAGGTTCACAGCAGCCGCTTCGTGCAATGATGCCAGCCGATCGCAATGGAGGGGCCTACGATACAAGGGGCCATTCCCGTAACCGTTCCCAAGCGGCTAAGGGGAGTACGGACACCACTGCATCGTCAAAAGGTCGAGAAAGAGGCAATAAACCGCCCTCTCAAAAAGCTATGCTTTCCCGAGCCCTACAAAAAGCAAACACTGCAGTTCAGTTAGACAATGCGCAGAATTTCGAAGGTGCACGCCAAGCTTATGCCGAAGCATGCGAACTACTGCACCAAGTATTGGCGAGAACCTCCACGGAGGAAGACAAGAGAAAGCTCGAGGCGATTGTGAGTATCTCGACTTGGAATGGCGTGACAGTCCGGAGCTAAACTAGGTCAGCGCCGCACGTATACAAGTCGAATCGAGGAGCTGGATCAGATGGCTCCTATCCAGGTACCGGATGGGAAGGCTCTTCCTGCTAGACCCGAGAGCTTAGGTCTGCGACTCAACCCGACCCTCCAGTTTAACGACGACGACGATGTGGACTACCTGGAGGAACCAGGCGGTCTCGAAACAGCGGCTCTTGCCAGGATACTCAAAGATGGAGGTCGAAATTCACCTAGCTACGCGGGGCCTGGGTTGCCTATATCACGAATGCAGGGCTTGGCTGAACCAGCAAGGAGCGGCTTATCGAGGACACCAGAGCAATATACGCTGCAGTCTTCCTTCTCTCGCTCGCCGCTTCGAGAACGAAACTCGGACGAACATCTTATCTTCCAAATACCCACGGAAGATGCTACCATGCCACCGCCACTCTCACCTCGCCGACCAGCTTCTCCGGAGTTAGATGGGCGGGGTTCTCCTGATGGACCCGTCAGGTCGGATTTCTCCCTTTCCGCAACGCGAACTGGACAAGCCCCGAAACATGTGCGAGATTCGAGCCGCGAATCCAATTCCTGGTTGGATCCGATTGACGAGTCCGGTGGCTCAACTTCGTCTGTTCACTCCCGATCATCCTCTATGAATGTGCGGCGAAAGCACATACGCGCTCCTAGTGGCGCTACCGAGGCTGAATTCGATGCAGCATTAGATGCGGCGGTCGAAGCAGCGTACGACGACGGTTATGAGCCGATGGATCTATCTGACACCGAAGCATATGCGTCAGATGATCAGGTCGTAGCGAAGGCACTGCGTAAGGTTGAGTTGGCCAAAGAACGCGTTCGTCAGACGGAAAGAGAAGTCTACGAGCAAGAAAGCGAAAGAGAGCGAAGAGTGCAAGGGCAGCAAAAACCTGACGGGGATTTGATACATGAAGATTTCTACGACGACGGATCATCGGACGAGGAGGAACGCATTTTGGAGGAAATGACTCGAGGATATTCTATTGACGACTTTTCCTTCAACCAAGCACCTCGATCATCCGCAGCCAGGCACTCCGGCTCCAGTGATGCCCAGCAAACGTGGCAGATGCCTGGGACACACGGCACAAACGGCGATGATGTCTCCTCGTCACCGACGGATGTCTTTCCCTCTTCGAACTTCCCTAGGGCCGGAAGCCCAGCTGCACCGCCTCCGGTGCAGTCTCTACCCGAGTTACCCTCTAAAACATCTTTCTCAGGACCAGTGCCTGGGCCCGGCCAGACCGTGAGGAGCAGGAGAATGTCAGGGCAAAACCCGAAGCAGCTCAAGATTGAGACTAGCAAACTTTCGAAATACGGAGACCCCGGGAGACGTTACAGCGTTGCCCAATCAATCGACAATGATCAAGGAGTTGACTTCGATCGTCGAGACTCCATTATTTCCAACGACTTTAATGGAGGCATGCGCAGACCATACTCCCCTCCTGAGGGGATCAGCCCAACACAACCGGTACCCCCAACTCCTCCACCCGGGCATCGGAGTCGAGACAGTGCAGACTTCAATAGTCATTCGGGCTCACCATCCTTCCGGCCTACACTAAGAAAGAACTTCTCTTCCTCAAGCTTGAGGAGCATGAAGAATCGAAACATGTCACTGTCGAATTTGGAGGACGCTTCGGACATGTCACCGGGTACACCAATGAGCAATGCCTTTGGCATCAGTGGCAGGCATCCGGCTATGCCTGCCCTGCCGACCCCCTTGGCAGCAGCCTTCAGAGACAAGTTTACCTCAGGCTCTGCTGGTGGCTTATACCTATTCGACGATACTTTGCACTCCCCGCAAAGTCCAGGCTCGCCAAATTCGCTTCAGGTAGATGCACCAGCACCATTGGAACCGTGCCCAACAGATTACATGTTGCGGCCCTTCTGGCTAATGCGCTGCTTGTATCAAACGCTCGCCCATCCCCGAGGAGGTTATTTAAGCAACAAGCTATTTGTTCCGCGGGATGTGTGGAAGGTGAAGGGTGTAAAAATCCGCAACGTGGAGGATAAAGTAGCGACATGCGACTATCTCACGGCCGCTCTTCTCAAGCTAGCCAGAGTAGACACTTGCGATGCTGATGCCGTGCTTGAGGAGATGCAGGCTTTAGAGGTCATTCTGGAACAGGTTCAGGCCAGCTTGACCAGAAAGCTGGGGACAGAAGTCGGGGTGCAAAGCTCCAACGTGATTTTCAGGGATGCATCGAACTCTGTCGAAATTGAAGCGGCAATCAACGTACCGCGTTCAGCGAGCGTGTCGGGCAAGTCGTCCTCATTCTCGTGGCGCAGATTAAGGTCCAAGGGGTCTGCGGCTGGGTTGAATAGCTCCTACAACGCAAAGGGTACCGGACCCGACAGCGGCAAGGAGTCACCTGTACTGGAAACCCTGCCAATGACAGAGAATCCAACTAGCCGTCCGACCAAAAGAGATCCAACCAGTGCCCAGTTTACTGGGCCAAATTCCAACTACATGGGATCACTCGCACGGCTCTTCGATGCCGCCCAGACGATTGGTAAGGCCTCTCAAATGCGTACCTGCTCAATCGCAGATATGTGTTGTTACGGGTCAACTAACAGACTTAGACCAAATCGCTCGTCAAGTCGAGGATCCGGGACTCAGACACGCGGACAAGACACAAGTTGGCCTGGAGCTTTGTACCCGACACGCCGCGGAATTCTTTGGGTTTTTCATATGCCGGTTCGTACTGTCGGACCTCAGCATGTTGCTGGATAAGTTTATCAAAAGAGGGAGCGAATGGGTCCTCGCATGAGGCGTTGAAATGTGAGTCGCAATCTGAATTATCATATGGGAGAGTAAGGGCGGCATGATTTGAGCGTTTGCTGGAGCGTTTGTAAGAGATACCTTATGGTGACCAATGTCACACTGCAATTTGTAAGGCGACGTCAATAGCAAGAGGAGGTAAGCGTGGGCACTGGGAGGGGTATTTCCTCTCTCAACCGAGCGATACTTGAAATGATGGTGATGAACACCTAGGCTTAACGAATGTCTAAAGATGCGGTGGCGTGCGCAGAGATACCGTCCAAGGCAACTACGGATAGTTTCATGCTTGACCAACACTGCATGTACTCTGACGGTAAACATACGTAATCATGTATGAAGAAAATTTAGCAGCGTATGTATGTCTTCGGGCAGTGTACTCCATACAAACCCACCTCCGTACTAGTATACTGAACTCGGGAGTCAGTTGGTTTCGGCGAGCCTCTGCCGAAAGACCAATCGGGGGCCAGTTCCACACCGAGACCCACTCGAGCTTCAAGCACACTGTACACCTAGGTAGTCGGGGTTTCGATTTCTGCGCCAGGACGGGCATGGGAAACAGGCTCGGCATCACATTCGGTTGCTTCACAGAACCTACAAGACATAACTGGAATCGCGCAATTTGAGCCTCCAGTCTGAATCTATTCAATGCCGACAAGAACAACTTGATGCGCGGATCCCGGGCGACAAGCGTGCGCGCTATGCGGGACCGTTTGGTCAGTTTTCCACGCCAGCTGCGACAGCCTTGGTCTTCACTCTCGACGTTCAGCTTGACCCCGCCGCTTCAGTCTCGCAGCTGCACTCTGGCCCAGACGACGCTGACGACAACGCAAGCTCCATGGTCGCGTAGTCTGGCTTCATCATGGAACCCGGTTCGCAGCCAGCCTTTTCATTGTGCCACCGCCCACCTCGCCAAGCCTGCGCCGCCATCTCGTGCCGCGCAGGCTCTAGAAGAACGAATTCTCTCTATACCAATCGAGCGGTACCGCAACTTCTGCATTGTGGCCCATATCGACCACGGGAAGAGTACCCTTAGTGACCGTTTGCTCGAAATCACAGGCACCATCTCTGCCAGTGATGCTAATAAGCAGATATTGGTGAGACCGACAGTGCAGCTGCGCTGCTCTTCCAGCTTAAAAGAGTATTGCTGACCGAATTTCTTTTCACTGGCTAGGATAAACTCGATGTGGAACGTGAGCGAGGGATCACCGTCAAGGCCCAGACTTGTACCATGATATACAACTATAAAGAAGAGGATTATCTGCTACATCTCGTTGATACACCTGGGCATGTGGACTTTCGCGCCGAGGTGACGCGATCCTACGCCAGTTGTGGTGGTGCTCTGCTGCTTGTTGATGCAAGCCAGGGCATCCAGGCACAAACAGTATCCAATTTCCATCTGGCTTTCGCGCAGGATCTCGCCTTAATTCCCGTTGTCAACAAAATCGATATGCCGTCCGCCGACGTTTCTAGAGTTCTCGATCAAATGCATACTTCATTCGAATTAGACCCTTCTTCGGCGGTTCTGGTGTCGGCGAAGACTGGCAAGAATGTGCCAAATATTTTACCTGCCGTTGTGGAACAAATACCGCATCCAGTGGGCGATACTTCAAAACCACTTCGCATGTTGCTTGTGGATTCTTGGTACGACAATTTCAGGGGCGTCATACTTTTGGTTCGTGTATTCGATGGCCAGGTTAAAGCTGGCGACAACCTCATCTCCTTTGCCACCGGGCAAAAGTACACTGTTGGCGAAGTCGGTATTCAGTATCCAAATGCCGTCCCGCAAAGTGTTCTCCGCGCCGGCCAAGTTGGCTACATACACTTCAACCCAGGTATGAAGCGTATCCAGGACGCCAAGTTGGGTGATACTTTCACCACAACCGGGTCAGAGGCTGTTGTCGAGCCATATCCTGGCTTTGAAGAGCCGAAACCAATGGTCTTCGTGGCTGCGTTTCCCACTGACCAGAGCGACTATACTCGTCTCGCTGACAGCATCAGTCAGTTAGTGCTCAATGACAGGAGTGTAACATTGCAGAAAGACTATTCTGAGGCTCTTGGTGCGGGCTGGCGCTTGGGGTTCCTTGGTAGCTTACATTGCTCTGTCTTCCAGGATCGTTTGAAGCAAGAGCATGGCGCTAGCATCATCATTACAGACCCGACTGTACCAACCAAAGTCGGGTGGGCCGACGGGTCTGAGACGATATATCAGAATCCGGCTGAGTTCCCCAGTCAAGACGAGCACCGAATGCGCGGCGCAACAGCATACGAACCGTAAGCATCCTCATTGACTCTACTGCCTGCCCGCCTATATCCCTCTGACAAAGCTACCTAGGTTTGTGACTGCCACGATTACTCTTCCCGAGGAGTACCTCGGTCGTGTCATAGAATTGTGTGAAAGTCAGCGTGGCGAGCAGAAAAGCCTTGAGTTTTTTCACACGACGCAGGTTATCCTCAAGTATGACATCCCTGCAGCCCAGCTTGTCGACGACTTGTTTGGCAAGCTCAAGGGCGTCACGTACGTTGTCTCGAATACCCTAATGATGGAGGTTACAAGCTGACAACTGGAATAGGAAAGGCTATGCGAGCTTGGACTATGAAGAGGCTGGATGGAGGGCGAGTCAGCTCACCAAATTGCAGCTTCTGGTCAACAAACAGCCCGTGGATGCTATCTGCCGGGTGATTCATACCTCTCAGGCTGAGCGTCTTGGTCGGCAGTGGGTCACCAAGTTCAAAGAACATGTCGACCGCCAAATGTTTGGTAAGTCCAATCGGTCCACCATAGCGGTGGGTAAAATAGACTGACCTGTGACTTTCAAAGAGGTCGTCATTCAAGCTGTTGCCGGTAGGCGGATTGTCGCTCGCGAGACCATCAAGCCATTCCGGAAGGACGTGCTTGCGAAACTACACGCCAGCGATATCACTCGTCGGAAGAAACTGTTAGAGAAGCAGAAGGCGGGACGCAAGCGCCTTCGCGCAGTTGGCAATGTCATCATTGACCAGTCTGCTTTCCAGAGTTTTCTTGCCAGGTGATTTAGTCTTGCGTCTCTGCAGGCCTTGGCGTTCTCTTTGTGGCACCCGAGGACAATCGTCGCGGATCAATTGCGCTACTGATGTACGAATATGTAATTTATAAAAAAACACCCGAATTCACCAACAAACCATGCATCCATTTAATAGCCTGATCTTCGCATGGGGATTATCGGTTGCGATACGGCCTTTCGATAGCAGTTTTGCCTCGGACTCACGCCATCGTAGTTGCTGAGGCACAATCTGAAGCAACCCGAACTTGACACAGCGAGTCTCAGTCGCTCTGAATGCCTGCAATAGAGTTCTCCAGGACCGGCAAGTCAGAGCCAATGACAACAGGGTCTGTCCAGGATTTACCTAGACCGCCACTGACAGTTGACTGAAGCTGTCGGAGCTCAGGCTTGCTATCAGCTTCATCGCCTTTATAAAGCTCGAATGCTCGGTAGTCGCCATTGAAGAACCAGTGCCCCGTCACCCCGAGTCGCAAGAAACCCGAGTGCGAAACCACAAAAACCAGCTTCTCCTTTCGCTCATAGATGCTGTTGATGGATGATCGAGCTCTTCCGAGAATAGCCTCCTTGGTGTAGGAATACTGGGCTCCAGCAGGAGAAGTCTTGTCTGGGTAGACGGGGTCGACAGAAGAGAAGTCAACGCCAGGGAATTCCACACTCAACTCGGCGATTGAGCTTCCTGTATCACACGGCTTTGCCGAGTTTTCTAGTGATGATTAGATATATTACCTGCAAGACCTTACTGAGCAGGCTTTAAATTCAAGTGTGATTACACCTACCTTGCCATCGAGCATCAGCTTGAATTGGCACCCCATTCTTGATCAACCAATCGAGCGAGAGGAGGGCTGTCTGGATAGTCCGCCTCATTGGACTGACAATGATGATGGCATCCGTCTCGTCGGCAAAATTTTGGGAAAGATTCTGACGTAGCTCCTTGCATTGTTCTACACCCAGTGATGAGAGCTCAGGGTCGTGGATCGAGTAGTTCTGTGCCCATGTGTTAGCACAAAGTAAGAGGAGCTTATCAAGAGGACTACTCATCATCAACGTTGTGCAGTGCCTGGGCATGACGAATGAGCACGACTGTGGGCGCCATACTAGCCAAATTATGTCAAACAAAGAAGTGCAAGGCACGCGCAACAACTCCCCCGTGTATAGTTGGTCTCGTCAGTTTGCAAGGTCAATTCTACGGTGATACTGGAATTGGAACCGGGTCAGAAGTGGTCCAGTATTCCGGTAGCGGACCGGTGCTGCTCCGGAAAATGATAACTTAGGCAGCTAAGGTCCTCAGGCTTATGGAGTATTCAGTGCCAAGGTACGTACTTATCCGTACCCGTTACTCATGGGGACCCCTGTCATGCCCCACTGGGCTGCAGGTCTGCGACCTAGGTATCCGTAAGGTACGGTAGGCCGGCGCGCCTTGGAGCTCCAGCAAATACCTGCACCGTCACCTGGTTCGATCGTTACACGACTCTCCAATCTTTCACGAGGCTCCTTCGAAGTTGCGCTCTTGACGTTGACGCGCGGCTGTTAGTTTCCTGTGCGGTTTCATTTCGAGCGCCTTTGAAGAGCCTATCGCTGCCTGGCAAAGATGACCGATGTTGATAACCTCTTCAAAGTAAGCCTGTCGCTCGGACTGCGCCTGGTTTTCACTTCTCAACTGACGGAAACAGAGCTCCGGCGGCGTTGGCAAAAGGAAGCTTGATGCTGTACGAGACCCAAGTAAGCAACCGCCCTACCAGAGACTGATCTTCCCGTGGTCAGGACTGACACACGACAGATGAAATATACAAGTCGGCCAAATTGAGCGCCAGCGAGTCTATAAGTCGGCATGCCCAAGTGGAAGAAGAAGGCGATGATGATGATATCGCCGGACCTGCTCCCCCACCTGACGACGACGCGGACGACTACGGGCCCGAAATGCCCCCGGACGAGGATGATGAAGGCCGATTCTTCGGCGGAGGGATCACAAAACAAGAATCCGAAATACTGGACTACGTGGACGGCCGCGGCGAGAACTCGGCCACTTCTGAGAAG
This sequence comes from Colletotrichum siamense, assembly GCF_013390195.1. Lineage (NCBI taxonomy): Eukaryota > Fungi > Ascomycota > Sordariomycetes > Glomerellales > Glomerellaceae > Colletotrichum > Colletotrichum siamense. The sequence goes on from NW_023501022.1 coordinate 395,753, forward strand.
ATCGACGCTGCTTGGGTCAGAAAAGCTGCCCTGAATTTCGAAAAGCGAATCACGAAGAACGCCGAGTTGCGCGCCAAGTTTGCCAACGAACCCCAAAAGTTCATCGAGAGCGAGGCAGATCTCGATGCCGCCATCAAGGATCTCTCCATCTTAGCAGAGCATCCCGACCTGTACCCTCAATTCGTCAAGTTGGGCTGTGTTGATAGTCTTGCCGGGCTACTGACACATGAAAACACCGACATCGCCATTGATGCTGTCGAAATTATCGGTGAGCTCACTGACGAAGACGTTTATGCGTCTGACGACGACTGGGATATGCTGGTGGATGCGCTGTTGAAGGCAGACCTGGTTAGCCTTCTCGTGTCAAACTTCTCTCGCCTAAATGAAGATGATGAGTCCGACCGCAGCGGGGTGTACCATGCACTTGGCGTCCTAGAGAACCTCCTGTCCAAGAAGACGAACGCGGAAACGGTTGGTAGGGACGAGTCGTTGATCAGGTGGCTGTTGGAGAGGGCCCAGCGTAAGGAGTCCCCCGTATCCCAGAACAAACAGTACGCTACAGAGCTGTTGGATATCATCGCGCACACATCGATAATAACGCGCCGTCGGCTGGCAGAGCTGGACGCCGTCGATGTATTGCTGCAACTGGTATCGGCTTATCGCAAACGCGACCCAGAGAAAGGCGGCGAGGAGGAAGAGTACATGGAGAATCTCTTCAACGCATTAGTCTGCATTGTTGATGAGCCGGAAGGCAAATTCAAATTCCTCGAAGCAGAAGGCATCGAACTGTGCTTGATTATGCTCAAGGAAGGTAAGATGAGCAAGCAACCGTCGATGCGACTTCTTGTGCATAGCGTCAGTGGAGATATGAGCGGCGAGGTTTGCCGGAAGATTGTTGAAGCTGGTGGCCTGAAGATTCTCTTCACCTTGTTCAAGAAGACTACACAGCAGCGCATGGTTATGGAGAGCTTGTTTGACATCTTCAGATCTCTCTTGCGGTTTCTTCCCGCCAACTCGGCCGAGAGGATCCGGACGCTGGCGAAGTTTGTCGAGAGGGAGTACGAGAAGTTGGACCGACTCTACGACTGCAGGAGGACATACAAGTCAATGCTCGACGTAGCCGACCAGGAAATTCAAAAAGAACGAAGCAGAATGAGCGCGGACGATGCAGAACTGTCCGAAGGAGAATGGTTCCTGAAAAGGATCGACGAAGGGCTTTACAGTGTGTGGGCTATCGATGTCATCCTCGCATGGCTCGCCGCGGAGGATGCCGGTGCCAAGAGGCGGATACAAAAGCTGCTGGGTAAGGATGGTCAAGACCTGGCGGCTGTGAGAGCTACATTGCAGGAGTATCGGGAAGATTTGGATCTGGAAAAGCCCCAACACAAGGACTTGGCGGAGATGCTCACGACATTGATGGACTTTTTACAGTGAAGCAAATGAACTAGGTGTAATTATACAGCTATGGAGTGATGCGGTGTGTTTCTCTGGAAGTCTGGAAACATCTCTCTCCGACCAGTTGCGTGACATCGGTTGATTTTTCTTAACAGTGCCATTCTCTACCTGTCTCTACAACCCCTTCACGACAGTCGTCGATTTCGAGCCCTATGCGTTTTCCATTGCACTCCCGTCATGTTGATGTGTCTATAAGCTGCGTGGCGTATTGGTATTGCCTCATGCGGCGCTTGGAGGGACTGGTTTGACCTCAAAAACGGCTTTCAAGAGATCGGCAACGACCTTATCCTGGCTCTTCTTTCCAGCATCCTTGATCTCCTTGATCTTGCCCTCGGCCTCCTTGTTCGCCTCGTCCTCGGCCTGCTTGTTGCCCTGGGTATGCTTCAAATCGTTAGTCTACTCACACGCCCTTTGACGAGGCTTGCACAGTCGTACCTCAGACTCAAACTTCTTGAACTCGTCCTCCTTGGAGTTGCGGTAAGCTTCAATCTCCTTCTTGGCCTCGTCGCGGGCTTCCTTCACTCGCTTGGTTCGGACTATAGCATCTCAGGGTGAGCAAGCGGGCATTCAGCGCGTCAGTTGGTTATGTACATACACTCGCGGGCTGGCAGTGACATGTTAGCAGAGACATTGGGGGTGTGGGAGGGAGGGGTTTGAATCCGACGTACCTTTCTGGACAATCTTGGAAGCCTCCCGCTCGGCCTATGTTCTTGTGATCAGTGGCGTATTCGTGTAGAAGGCCATAGAGAGATGCGCCTACGTCGAGGAGGGTCTGGATACCCGCCGAATTCTGGGCCGACTGTGAGTACATTAGCACGCTGTCCTCCGAAGGAATGACGTCCGCGGCGACTGTCGCGCTCACCATCGTGTTTGGCTGTTATCAGCTGCAACGTTCAGCTGCAACCAGGATATGTCGAAGGGTAAGTGAATCTAAGGTACGTGTAGGTGATTGGGCGGAGTAGAGATGTCGGATGAAACAGATCGTGATAGTTATGTTGCTGAGGACGACGTTGTCGACGCTGAGTGCAGGTCCGGTAGGTCAGAGGAGCAGGAAGGTACGTAGCTAAGGTTGTACTGCACCGCCACAGCCTGAAGCGCGCCATGTAAAGGTACTCACACGGCGTCGCAGGCATCTGGAAGTTGCCCCACATGAGTTCCCAAGGTACCTTAGGTAGGTAGGTAGGTACCTGCCTCCATAGCTCTGCCGCGGCCTGTGCTTGTCCACGGTGAGGTGCCTGGCTTCGATCGAAAAGTCTTATCTTATCAGAGGCCGCAACCAACCGACATCACTTTCGCCAGGTTTGCGGACGACGGTCAAACCCCGACATAAGACCACTTTCTCCTGGGATTTGCAACTCGCAGTGCTTTCACTCGCGCAGAAATTTAATTCTAGATCTGGATATCACGGGAATTCGCAATCGCTACTCTGCGGATCATGTCTCGGGCCTCTAAGCTCACTCTTGCGGCGACTTCGTTGTTTGCCGCCAGTACCATCATCATCGTACATTTCCAGCAAAAGTTCGAGAAGGAGGTAGGCTGCCCGTCCCGATGATTCCCAAAACACCCCTAGTGATTCGAGGGCTATGAAGACTAAACGTTCCATGCTGTAGGCTATGCACCAAGGCGTTGTGCGCGACATAGAATTACAGCGCGTCAAGAAAGAGCGACAGCTTGATTTCGACATCCAGCGTGCCCTCGAGGAAGAATACAAGCGAGAGCAAACAGTTCGAGACGCCACAATACCACCCATCGTCGGTGCCGGTGGTAGTGGCAATGGCTCCTGATGATGGAACTTGCAGTCAAAGGATTCGTCAAGAATAAAGTCGCCATGCAGCCGTGTAACGAAACATTCCGTCCACACCTGATTGCTGAAGCTACATATGGCAAAGGACCGATGGAAAAGCCACGCTATTTGGTGGCGGGAATACGGGAGCGCATAGAGAGATACCCGGAGGTTTGGCGCATTCTTGCATACCTAGAGGTCCCGCCATCGGCTTTTGTGGGTTCAGGTGTTCCTCGAACGACCGTCGACACCACCTAGTTGCAAAGTGACTTTGTTTGGTGTCACATTATGTACTATATCTCTTTACCTTCCCATTTGCACCAAAAATGCTCAGGGTCCAGGCAGTAATGATATTTTCAACTGCCTATATCTTGTTTTTTAATGTCCCGTTTGTAGTACAAATCGTTAGTACAAAACCATATGAGGGCTGAATTGCCAGTCTGTCGTCCGCCAAGAATTCGGAACGGGGCCCTCCAATGACACCAACCCATCAAGACGCCGAACGCAACCAACCACTGCGCTTCCCAACCACTGCGCTTCCCAACCACTGCGCTTCCCAACCACTGCGCTTCCCAACCTGAGAAGTCTTCTCACGTTCATCAACATGCCACACCACCATAGAAAGCCCTTTGTTTTACCGAATGGACACGCCCGATCTGTTGGTGAACATGCGCGCTGCAATGTTCATGGATTGCAGTTCCTGGAAGAGCAGCTTGGCCGCGTAGGGAATATGGATTTGCGCAATCTTGGTCTTATTCTTGCAGGGTCGGCACTCGAATGACTGCTTCGAGAGGTTTCTGTTTCAAGTAAGCATGACATCTTAAGCTTTCGTGAGGGAGCAACTTACGCAATGGGTGTCATCAATCCGCAAATCTCGCATACGTGGACTCGGAAAGCATCGGAAACTTCGAATAATCTTTCCTTAAGGAAAGACGCAGCACCGTGTGCAATCATGCAATCACGCTCCATCTCGCCGAACCGCAGACCACCATCACGAGCACGACCTTCGACTGGCTGTCTAGTCATAATCTGGACTGGACCACGCGCACGAGCGTGAATTTTGTCGTCGACCATGTGACGCAAGCGCTGATAGTAGGTCGGGCCAAAGAAGACTTGAGCACGCAACTTTCTGCCCGTATGGCCCTGGTACATGATCTCAAAGCCTCTTGATTGGTAGCCTTGGTCACGAAGAAGTTGTGAAACCGAGTCGACAGTCACGTCCGTGAATGGTGTGGCGTCGCCCTCCATGCCTTTCAAGGTTGACACCTTGCTTAGCAGACACTCGATCAAATGAGCAATAGTCATACGGGAGGGGATAGCGTGGGGGTTGATGATGATGTCGGGGGTGATGCCCTCAGCGGTGAATGGCATGTCCTCTTGGCGATATGTGACACCGATCGTACCCTTCTGACCATGGCGGGACGCAAACTTGTCACCAATCTGAGGAATCTTGGTAGTCCTGACACGGACCTTGACGTAGCGAAGACCATCCTGGTTAGTCGTAATAATGACCGAGTCCACAATGCCGTTCTCTGTACTGCGAAGAGGCGTCGATGCGTCACGCTTGACATGCTGTGTTGTTTTCTGGCCTAACTCCTGGTTGTCAGGGTTGATTGGGGACGTCTTGCCGATGATGATGTCCTCTCCAGAAACACGGACACCCGGTGCAACAATACCATCGTCGTCGAGCTTATCGTAGGTACCGTGCTTCAGACGGAGGGTGTCGCTCCTGAACGGCTTCTCAAATTGCTCGACCAAGTTGATACCAACGCGCTTTTCGCAGTCCGTGTAGGACCTGAAGAAGAGACTCCTGAACAGGCCACGGTCGATGCTGCTCTGATTCATAATCACGGAATCTTCCTGGTTGTAGCCCGAGTAGCAAGCAATGGCGACGATGGCATTTTGACCGGCAGGAAGCTCTCGGAACTTCAAGAATTCCATAGAGCGGGTCGTGGCGAGCGGCTTCTGAGGATAGTACAGGATGTTTGCCATCGTGTCCATCCTGCGAGAATAGTTTGTCAGGAAAAAGCCCATGGCTTGCTTTCCCATGGCCGATTGATAAGTATTACGAGGAGACTAGGAAATTGTTAGTGCGCCCACATGCAGCTGCTTAGACCTGCAACGTACCTGGTTGTGATCAGGGAAGGGAATGATGCTGGCACAGATACCCAGCAGCATACTGGGGTGAATTTCGCAATGCGTGTACATGTGCGTCGTTGGGTTGATCTTTGTCTTCAGTCGCCGGTTTCGGTCGTCCGCGTTATCTTCTTCAATGACTTGTCCCTGTTTCTGCAGTCGGTATATCTCTAAGTCCTCGGGCGTCATACAGATCATGGCCGTCTCCTCTTCTTCCGCGTCGAGATATTCAATGACTCCGCTATGGGCCAACGTTTCCCAGGTGATCTTGTCGTTTGGATTATCGGGCGGGTTTTCTTGTTGATCACGCATCTCGTTGACTGTTCCTTTCTGCAAAACCAGGGAGCCCTGAGGGACGATACCTGTCGGACTTTGTTCCACGACGAACACCGGTCTCATCACTCGACCAGCATCCGAAAAAATCTTGAATTCGCGGTCTCGAATGTCACGTACCAGAGAGACCTCGTGGGAAATGACGTTTCGTCGACGAGTTCCCTGGACATCCGGTACGAGAATTCTAGGGTCCTGGTGAACTCCCACCCACACTCCGTTGAGGAAAACCTTGGTGGCGTTGGGGTATCTCAGTGGCTCATACTCTTCAAGCACTTCCATGCCTCGTTGAATCATGTAGTCAATGATGGGCTCGGCGGGTGTGCCGACACTGACATAGCACATGAGCGAAAGATTCTTCACGAGACCACAAGCTTGTCCTTCGGGCGTTTCGGCGGGACAAACCAGACCCCAGTGAGTATTGTGGAGTTGTCGAGGCTTTGCCAGCTTGCCATCACGGCCGATGGGGGTGTTCGTACGACGCAAATGAGAGAGGGTAGATGCGAAAGTGTAGCGATTCAACACCTGAGACACACCGGCCGTTGAGCTTGCAGCCTTCTTCTGGTCTCCCCAGTTACCCGTGGCCAAAGAATACTTCAATCCATTGGACAGAGTTTGGGGTTTGACACCGAGCGTCAGGCTGAACTGTCGGTTGGATTCAACACAACGCTTGAGGTGGCCGGAAAGCTCCTGGTTCATGCGGCGAACGATATTGCGGAACAATTTGGCAAGCAGAGGACCAGCAAGATCGAGGCGCTTCTTGCCAAAATGATCGCGGTCGTCAGTGTCGCGTCGTCCAAGAGCGCATTGAAGCAATTTGTGAACCATATAGCCCAAAAAGAAGGCCTTGCGGGTTTCGCTACCCTCGCTTTGGGAGATGTGCGGCAGAGTCTCCTTTTGCAAAATGTCCTTCGCCGTCCTCACACGCTTCTCGCGCGGAATGTTATGGTTACTTCCTCGCTTACCGATGAAGTCGAGAGCAACCTCCCTGTCTTGAATGCAAAAGGCCTCCTCAATGCAGGGTCGCAGCATCTCGAGCATCTGGCTGTCATTTCGATCATAGCAAATATGATTTAGAATATCCTCATCGGACACCACTCCCAGCGCTCGAAAGACAATAGCGATTGGCAGATCGGACTTGACGTAAGGGAGACTGCAGTGAATGGTCTGACCATATCCGCCCTTCGCAGCGTCTCCCTTGCTGTAAAGCTTCAACATCATGCTCGAAATGAGGCGTGAACCCTTCTCAAGTGCACTGCGAATCTCGGCAGTGTACGAATAGGGACTTGGCTGGGCTTTCTTGAAAACTTGGACGATATTTGCCGCAGATCGCTCTTGGGCAATAAGAACCTTCTCACTGCCGTTGATGATGAAATAGCCACCTTGGTCGTACGGACATTCGTTCAGCATGAAGAGATCGTCCTCCTGCTCACTACTCAAGTGACAAATCTTTGACTTCACCATAATGGGCATGCGCCCGATGAAGATCATGTCCTTCATATCGTCGGACTTGTTCTTGTCTGCACCGTAGTCCTCTCCACTCTCCTCTTCCTCCCATTCGAGCTTGGTGGGATGCTCACCAGTGTTGGCAAGCTCTTCTTGTTGTTCTTCGTCGAGCTCGTTCAGCGGTATGGGCTTCTCAACCGCAATAGATACCTTCTTCGTAATTTTGACGTACAGAGGGCTGGCATAAGTGAGGTTTCGGTCGCGGCATTCGTACGGCAGAAGGGTCGTGACCTTGCCATCAGCTTCGGTGATGGACGGCCGCGAGACCATGACGGTCCCAAACTTGACCTCGTATCGGCGAAGGGCAATAACCTTGTCGCTGTCCGACATGGGATTCGGTTGGTCGAGGGTGATTTGTGAATACTCATCGATGAGTTCTTGAACAGTGGAAGATGTAAATTCGTCGAAGGAGTCCACCTGCTGCGAAACCAAACCCTTGGACTCGAAGAATGATGAGATCACCGTCCAACAATCCTCGGGAGTGATGCTTTCATCTTCCTCGACGTAGCCATCGTAGTCGTATTCGTCGTATGCGTCAGCCATGTTGGCGGAGTGTGAAGGTATTTCGGGGGATGATCTTTTTGAGATTGCTTTCGTAGGTTAGTGGGCAGGCCGTATGTAGCACTCCGATGCTGAAGTGATTTGGTGACGGATGCGCGACGGTTGGGTGTACGGAGGCGGCAGGAACGTTGGTGGTGAGGCAAAGGACGAGGTCCAACCGGGCGATATTTGAAGGAAGCGAATCGAGGCTTGCTTGGTGCCGGGGTTGCGATCGATCCGAAAAGATGAGCGAAAGGGAGTCGAAGGTGATTAAGAATCACGACACAGAGCCCAGGCGGATTTGCCTCCCTCGCACAGCAGGAGCATTCGCAAGCCGGGGGACGAAAGACAAGTCCGAACGTTCGCGAATCAAGTGCTCCAAGAGCGTGTGAGTATGATGGATCGCGACGCAGGCGGGTTGTGGTCGTTGTTATTTCGTTGTTGGTCGAGACAGAGCAAGAGCAGCCTCGCTGGGTGGTGTTTTTTTTTCAGTCTCGTCGCAGGCAGAAGACGTTGATGGGTAGCATCAAAGTCCTCAGAACGCGGTAGGGGGCGCGCTAGTCTTTTTCAGGACTAGGTGGCCGACTTTACTGCTACTGAGGCAGGCACTGTCGCCACCCAGTGAGCTACCTACCTACCTTATGTAGGGGTCCACAAGAGCTCCTCAGTCACGTGGCTTACCTGACTCAGATACCTGCGTGAACAACAGGTCTTGACCGCCGCCATCCGAGATTCCAGGCTCTTCTGATGCTGAGAGGCCTGATTAGACTGGTAGAAGATTGGCGTCATGACTTACTTTTCCTTAGATTTCGTGAGTACTCACTCGCGACTAGAATGACTTCCGTGTCGACTTCCAACTCGAGAGTGACTATGAGAGCGAAATGGCTACTCGTAACTGTGCTGCCTAATGAAGAATCGGAGCTTTCAATGATCTATCAATGACCGCATAAATTTGAACGAGTGTTGGTCAGATCATCCCTTGGTCATTATGTCAAAGCCATTTCAAGCAGGTTCTTACCAGTGTCAGTCGACCAAAAAGTCATACTTTCACCTCACTCTCTCCCCGTGTACATGTGACGCTGTTACAAAGTATTGGCATCAAGATCGTTCCGCGCTGTTGTGGTGCCTGGATGTGGGGTAGGACCGGCCACATAGATGCATAAGCGAATCTGGGCAGTTTCGAGCTTTTCGATGTTACGGACTGTGAGAGAAGCTGCTGCCCATTCCGGATAAGTATGGCAGGTATTCATAGTTTGTATGTTACTCCTACTGCACTCAGCATAATACGTAGGTAGAATTCTGCGTTATCCTTTTCGGCAATTCAAGGGCTCCGTCAGCGGTCGAAATGAGTATTCGAACGTCACAAGCTTCGATGCTTTTGTCCCATATCTGGCCTGACTGGCCGGCCACAACAAGGTGTTTGTTTCAGTCGCAACAAGATCTGTGGGGGCCTGCTTAGCCCAAAGCCATGCAAGAGTCTCCAGAAATTTGACAGTGTCCGCCAACAGAAACAAATATGCTTCTCTCCGCACTCTTTACTCGCAACGTCATCCGGCACTGTTGTTAGCAAAAAGGATGTCTGGCATCGCACAGACTTCATGGGCAAGTGTAACGAGCACGGAAAGACCAGGTCACCACGATGCACCTCACAGTCTCGGCGGTGGAGGATAATGCGACAAATATAACATGAATTCAAGTCCTCAAGAGGTACTACGTAAACCTAGCCATGGCAGCGCGTTGGGTTTCACGCCAACTGTTGTCCTCGGCGAGGCAGTCAGTCATGTTAGTAGTGACAAATGGCGCCAATATCATCATCGACAGTCCAGGTACCGGCCAGACCGCTGACCTCAACTTCGACGCCGGGACCAGGCAAGTCTGACTTGCCCAGGAAGAAGTCTCCCTTGCCTTCCGGCTTGTTCGTTCTCTTCATAAAGCGGCGAGTCCATTCCTCGATGGCCGGCTCACCAGTCTCATCTCGCGCCTGTTTCAAGAACGGGATGAGTGCGGTCCCGCCAGTGCCTGTCAATTTCTTATTCTTCCCGGTAGCTTCCAGGTTGTTTCCCTGAGCATTAGATTGGCGCTGCCGCGAAGCGACGGCCAAGTTCATTCGCTGGCGTGCGGCCTCAGGGCTTCTCGACCTGCTTCGGGCGCGCACCTCTCGCGAGGGTAGAATGATATAGCGAGTGACGATGGCAATGTGCTTATCACGGAACGCACTCAGCATTGCCAGGCAAGCATCATACGCCAGACAAAGCTGACGATCCTGTTTGTGGCTTTCGACAAACTCGCGGATATTGGCGACACCGGCGACATCCTTGAGAAAGCGTGCATGCGGGCCTGGCATATAGCGGCGCATTTCCATGATGAAGTTGTGCTGCGGAACAGGGGCTCGAGACTCACGCTCCGACTCGGAGAAGGGATCACGCTTCTCGCCGGTCGGACGATGGTCAACTCCAAGGATAACGTCAAAGAACTGAATGAGACTGCTCTGTGCATTGCTACCGCCGCTGTACTGGCGATAATCCTCCTTGCCGGAGCCGTCGGCGTAGTTGACACCGTCTGGAAGCCCAGCCTCAGCCATGTTTTTGCTGCCTGCGAGAAAAATTCGGATGCGATTGTAGAAAATGTTGGGATCGCAGCTTTCATGCATGCGCTGCAAGATATTGGTCAAATCTGTCATGCGTTCCGCAAAAGCACGCAGGCTATGAGTGACGGTGGCAGCATCTTCTTGTCGAGCGGCAGCAACAGCATCCAGCATGAGCGGGATGATTGGAGCCCCGCGAGCTTCAATAGCCACGGAGACAAGGTAGAACCAGGATTCATCGAGCGAACCGGTGAAGGTGTTCAGGGTGGCTAGGTTCTCGAGATTATCGATGTCTTCGTCGACGAAAAGAGGCTTGAAGTTCCACAGACAGAGGGCAGCGTAGGTGGCTACGGGAGGTAGCTCCAGATGGTTGGAAATCTCAAGGAGCGGGATGGTAATGGCCGGGGGCAGCTGGTCGCATGGTTCATCGCCACCCCAAACATACGCGTGTGCCATGAAGCACAGCAGGGAGTAGGCTCTCCGCCATTCTGCGTCATGTTCCAGACCGATGGTGGAGAGGACTGGCAAGCGGTCGACAACCGGGCGAAGGCGACGGCTTAGAACCAGAGCTTGAAGGTTGGCAACAACTGCCTCCCACTTATTATAGTAGGGATCCGGCAGTCGGGTCAACGGCAGAACGTCTGGAAGGAATCCATGTTTTGGCGAGATTCCGTAATCGGACAAGACGGGGATGGGTGGAAGCATAATGAATTCCGGCGCTTAGCTCTCAGGTATAGGAGAGATGGAAGTGTGATAGAAGCTGACTGAGTTAACGTCGTAGGCTCAGAGTCAACAAATTGAGTGTTGAGAAAGCTGCGCGGCTTATCTGGAGGCACAATGTAAAGTTGATGGTGGCGTGTTTTCGAGACAGTATTTTAACAAGGTCCTGACGCAAGGAGTATCCAGATAATGGCTCTGGAATACTCCTCAGCCGTGCGAAAGATCCTTGGTGTTGCGAGCATTCAATCGGGAAACGGAGTGGGATTACAAAGACTTCTGGGAAGCAGCAGAGAGATCGAACTTGGGGAGTGGGAGTGTAAGAAAGGAAAGAAGAGTTGCGAGAGAAGACGTTTATTAATGCGCGCAACAGTCCCCGTTCTGTTGAGTGGGCAAGTGGGATTGGACGGAGGAAGGAGGGAAGGGAGGGAGGGAAAGAAAAAAAAGAAAAAAAAAAAAAAAAAGGGCCAGGGTCTTCCCTCGAGACCACAACTGACTGGCAGCATCCATGGTACGTACACTAAAACACTGTCTTGGGAGAAGTAAGTCATTAGCTTAGGCTGAGTGATTTACACATGACATTTTTGTTACCTTGGGAGGGGCTGGCGCTCGAGGTGAAACGTAGGCGGTACATTGTGTACATTTTGCGGATTAGCGGGGTACATTCGGCAACGTCTGATCGCAGACGTGGGATTGCGGCAAGCTGGCAATGCAGCAAAGCAAGCATAAGTGGGTTACATGTCGACTTTGGAGCGCAGTTAGCAGATGAAATGGTGGCTACGACTCCTGTCAACCAGATCCCATTCTGCTTCTCTTAGCTTACAAACCAAGAAGGGACATTGTTCGGGATTTACCGTAGCGCACTGGACCTGCCTTAGCAACTAGAGCATTCAAAGGGGCGGAAGGATTGGAGAAGGGGTAAAGAGCAGGAACATATGAGAAAGCAGTCGCAACCGGGACCACCGGACAATCGAAAGTGGAAGATTCCAACTCATCGAAGTTGTGCATCCATCCGCATGGTCCGATGCTTGCATGACCCGACCACTGTAGGATTGTCCTATCCAGCTTTACCTTGGTGCCTCCGAGGCCGGCCGGTCCAGCGGGTGTTCCATAGTCCATCAAGTACCTATCTTCCGCCGGTGTTAACGTCATGAGAACAACGCCCCGTTCCAAGTTAGATTTGCTGATGTTGGTTTTTCTATGAAGGAGGCATTGCAGGCAATTATCGTCATAAGTTAATCTCAGAAGACTGAACATAGACTTCAATCTTGATAGCACTTAGACACAGGGAATAAGAGCGAAGTTATTCCATCGAGTCGGGTCCACATCCGATACGTCGTCCATCAAGGTCCCAAAGGCAGCAAGGATCTCTGCAACAGAGCTGGGTAATATTAGGTAAGGCGCCTAAGGTGCCCCCTCCCCCTACGCTTGTCCACTTACCTTAGAGGACCTGCGAACACTCGGTACCTTACCTTACGGAGCTGAGCTGCGTCATCTCTCCCCCGATCCCGGGCAAGGTCAATATCGGAATCTCCCAACGACCACCTGCCGCTGCTTCCTTCCGCCCTCCTCCGCCCTACCTGTCCGCCGCCCCCATCCCCGACCGCCGACCGTCGACCGTCTGTTCCGGCCGTCTCAACACGCCTCGCGGTGCACTCGCACCGCTGCATCCGACCCCGTGCTACCGACATGCATTGTCACCGTTCGCATTCCCCCGCTGTCCCCGCTCTTCGCGCTGCCTGAACACTTTCGTTTCTGCTGCCAGATCTCTCCTTCAGAACATCACCATGCCTGTTCAACAGCATGTTCTGAACTGGCTCTATAGTGTTCTCACAAGCGTACGCACGCCTTGCCCCCTCTCGTTCCCCGTCATGTCTTTGCTAACCCGTTCCATCACAGGAGTACCATGACGTAAACCGCACATACAACGATGTCGCCCAAGCTCTGTCGCAGTACCCATCGCTGTCACCGCGAACCGATGTTCACAGTATGACCCCTCTAGTCCTCCTTTGTCGCCTCGTCGGCCTCACACAATCGATTCTGACACCGCATCCAGCTTTCGATACCGGCATCTCCGCCCTTCTCCTCCACCTCACAGGCACAGTACCGGTCATCTTCAGAGGCACGACATATCGATTCCCCATCTCAGTATGGGTTCCTCACGCATATCCCCGAGAGGCCCCTTTGGTCTACGTGACCCCCACCGAGTCCATGATGGTTCGTCCTGGCCAACACGTAGATCCTCAAGGCCAGGTCTATCACCCTTACCTGGTGGGCTGGTCCGCGTTCTGGGATGTATGTGTATCCATCCTTCCTGCTCACCTACCCTCCCAGCCTTTCTGACACTTTCCCCTCCAGAAATCTACCATTCTTGACTTCCTAGCGATCCTCCGAGATATATTTGCCAAGGAGCCCCCCGTCATTGCTCGTCCCCAAGGACGGCAGCCGCCTCCCGTTTCTGCCTCTCCTTCGCAGTCTCACGGCCAAACACCACCGCCCGTTCCCCCACTGCCGCCAGACCTACCTTCCCATGCAACCCATCGTCCGACGACGCAGACGCCCGTGAGCAATTCACATCCTCCTCCACCACCGCCCAAACCGTCTGGCACTGGGCCACCTTATCGCGGCCCTCCGCCTCCTCTGGATGCTAGAAGTGGCCCTCCTCTTCCACCTCTACCACCGGGTGTTGACCGCACAGCCCTCCACGGAAAGCAGCCGGAGCAGCCCCAGAGCCAAGGCTATTCTCGCTATGATTCTGCACCACCTCTACCGCCAGCCGCCATCCCTCAACACCCGCACCATGCTGTGGCGCCGTCTCCGCGATCAACAGGCGAGCTCCCACCTCGGCCGCCGCAGCAGACACGCCCTGACGCGACCCAAAGCCAGTCATCCCTTTCGGATAATCGGTATTCTGCACCCGTCCCGCCTCCTTCGCAGCCCGCCCAGCAGTATGGTGGGCCTCCCCCGGGCTGGCAACCGGCTCCCGGACAATACCAACCGCTGCCGCAACAGCACCCACAACAGCACCCGCCACTGCAGCAGCAAGCGCTCAAGGCGGCACCCCCTCCCGATCTGCTCGATGAACCTCTCACCCTTAGCATTCCGTCTCCATCCTCTGTATCCGCGCCACCAATTCCTCCAAACCCGGAAAAGGACGCACTTTTGCATCAGCTGGCTCAAACGCTCCATTCTCTCCGCCAACGGAGTCGCCAGCAGAACGAGAACAGCATGGCAGGCCTTCAAGCGCAACGCACAGCCATGCTGAACGCCTTCTCAACACTCCAGTCCGAGATGGGCACTATCAGCCAGACATCAGCCCTGCTTCAGTCTAACGCAAATATCCTCGTTGATGCTTTACGGAAGGCCGACACCGTTATTGAAGGCTCCGCTCGTCAAACGGCCCCGGATATTGATGAATTGCTAGTAGCTCCCACCATTGTAGCCAATCAGCTGTACAATCTTGTGGCTGAAGAAAAGGCTATAGGTGATACCATATTTGTGTTAGGCCGTGCTGTTGAGCGTGGTCGTATATCACCTGCAGTTTTTGCCAAGACAACTCGCTCTTTAGCAAGAGAGTGGTATTTGAAGAAAGCACTGGTGCGCAAGATAGGAAAAGGGATGGGACTAGCAGCATAGCTAGACTATAGTGCTTCTGTTCCTGCATCAAATATAACTTTGACGCCTGTCGTCACGAAACGCACCAAAGACACTCATCCCCCCGCCCCCGACTCGTTTGGTGCCTCCCCCATTCAAGCAGTAATGATGCCGCACATCGACTTCCAAGAGCGCAAACACCACAAAATCCTCTTGGTAGTTCCTACGGACCCATCTCACTTGGAGGCGCGTTATTGCCAGTCCAACATGTAATACACACATAGGCGATCTCCTGCCCAATTTAGAAATGCCTGAGTATGCATGCGTTGTGTCGCTCCAGCTCTGTCGATGCTGCCCGTCTCCTCGTCAAGATTGATCGCGTTCTGCATCTCATCCACTGATGGGGATCATCTGCTTAGGAAGACCCCATTCAGTCTTGGCTACGACGAGTTTCCCCACGGGCTCCGCTGGTCATCCTCCCTCATTGGTGTTTCATTGCACGTGAACCTCACGTCCTATCTTGAACCGCAAACAGGGCGAGGGGGTATCTCAGCCGAGATGCAGGTTGTCTCGATGATCGGTCCCGTTGTGCATGCTGGGAGATTTCCCAACTGCTCCTTGCATGGAACGCTTTTGAGGTTCGAAATCCCTACCTCGCCGTCTTGTTCTGTGGCTATTGCAGGCATGCTCTTTCGCGCAGGAAGGTCTGGCTGCCATGCTCTCGTCGAATTCAGGCTTGCAGCAGAGATCAACGTCTTATCTTGGGCACTTTTGGCCATTTTTGGGAGCCAAGAGCCGAGCCTGCGACCCGTAGTATTTTCCCCTTCCTGTGGTCGAGAAGTCGTCGGCAGACCTGGAGAAGCGGCGATCGAGCCATGCCAGTCTTCGTGCTTGTCGAGGCTATCATCAGCTGGCTTTCTTTTGTCCCAAGATGCTGATAGTTTCCTCCAAACCTCCCGACCTTGCTTGAAACCAAGGCTTTCGAATTCGAATCGCCGACTAACAGGACGTCTCTCTGGGTGCTCTTCTCTTTCGTCATTGCGCGCAGGAGTCAACTGTAATTTCCTCAGTGTTCCCCGTTTCGGTTCTGATATTTCGAACCTGGAGCGAGAGAGCGACTCGAAGGCGCTGATATGATCTTTCAGCGAGGATCGCGTCGAATCTCTGGAGACCCGGGCACTCTGATATTCTCGCAAATATCGCGGTGGGTCAGGCGAATCAACCATGAAACCCAGCCTGAATTCGCGATCGCAGTCGAATGAATGATTTGGCGCATGAGAACGATGAATGGACTGGTTTCTCTGTGGTCCAGTGTGGCGGCGCTTCAGACGCAAGTCGAGTTGCAGCTCGTCATCTTCCTTGGCAGTCATGTTCAAGAGATTCCGTAGATTAGTGACCCGGCTCTGGACAGTCTTCATCACCGTTCCCCTGAAGTTGGGATACGTGACCGTGGTGGCGTTGCCTGTGGTGTTGAATTCCGCTTCTCTGCGGGCTTGGTGAGGGGCGTGGATCTGGGCTGGGAAGGATTGCTCTACTGATCCTGGACACTGTAATACACCGTCGTTTTCCCATCCCTCCCCTGACTCCTGATTTGATCGAATATTCGGACTGGGAGGCAGCTCTAGCTGTTCCTTCGACGAATGCAGGCTGACCTCGCGCGAAAATAGTGCATCGATAGCACCAAACAGCTTGCTCCTTGGCTTGATTGCTGTGGTTGCCTTCGATCTGCTTCTTGGAGCCTCACTGCTGTGCATAAGAAGCGGATCGTGGCCGCCGGCTTGTACATCTACTGTAGCTGCGGTTTGTTCCCTTGAATTTGTCGAGGCTTGATTGTTTGTATTCTGAAGTCCATTTTGAATCCCAATTTGGGATTTCGAGGCTTCCGAGAGGCTGTCTGACTCCATTGCTGTGGTCCAATATGTCTTGGATCGCCGTAGTTTCATTGTCAACGGCGGGCTTGACCCCGAGAGGCTAGTGCCATACAGGTTGAAAGGCATGCTTGCAGACTTGCTAGGCATAGTATGACACCCTACGCCCGTGTCAGTAAATGATATCGTCTTCCAAAGCATGAAAGATGGATTATCTTACCCGTCCGAGACTCAAAAATCTGCCGCCTCTCTGCTACAATGTTGTGCATACTCCCCGTCGCAATCCCTCCCGCGGTGCTTGGCCCTTTGTCCCTGGATCTTGTGTTGACCATTGTAGAAGTGGAAGTATCTGGCATCCACTGTCTCTCCCGATAATGATTATGCCATTCAGGGGCGGATATATCGCCAGACGAGAATTGGCTAGACTCCAGACTTGGATCCATGTTCTCGCCCATCATGTGCTTCGAATGATGTCGAGGTATCTTGCGAGGCGTTCTGGGACCTGCCTTTACAGTAGTCGATATCTCAGGCTTCTCCAGGTTGGTCATAGCCTCCAGAATCTCGAACTTGGACACAATAGCAGCAAGACCACAAGCTGGCGAGATCTTGGATGACTTTACTTCGCCGCCACACTCCGCAGGCGCCATGTATAGTTGGCTATGATGTTCGTTTGATAGTCGAGGTGCATGCGTGTCCCTGCTCCTGGGGGACAGTCGAAGGGGTGCGGGCCTCAGATCATAGCCAACCTCTTCGGTTTCCTGGTTCCTTGTCTGGACGAACGGGACCTTAGGTTCTCCATTCATTGTAGCGAAGGCTCTGGGGCAAGTCGGGCAGTCAAAGATGCGGCAGGTAGTTTTGGGGGCTTCACAAGTCCATTGGACTGGATAGTATGCCGGAGTTCAGAAAGCATAATCCAAGGAGGTGTCGCGTGTCGGCCGCATCGGCGACTCGCCATCTCCTCCTTCCGCGACAGATCTTAACCCTCTATCGGACCTTCCAGTTGTGGCTGGGCGCTCAGTGAGGCAAGAGCAAATGTTCTCACTTGTTGATGAATGGAAGGACAGATCTTGCTGTTGCTGAACGCTAGCTGGGTTGCGTAGGTAATAAAGTAAACGGCATCCTTCTCAATGCTCAATTAAATAAAGTAGTAGATACCCAACGACTTCCTGTGATGGAAAATCGCAAACATTTGTTCGTCAAGCGTGTTGAAAGTGCCCGCTGCCTCCTCCAGGCCTGGCCATATCCAGGTTTGTCTGTAATCACACTCGTTCCTCGTGGAGTTCAACGATTCGGTTGACGCGAATAATTCCCTTCTCGCAGTCTTCGATGCGCTGCAACTCGGCATCAATCGGATCGACCGAGTCACCCCGGTAACCCGGGCGTGACGATTCTATATGCGAGGTGACAACTCCCCCTTGTGCGCTTCCATGGTTGTTGAAAAGGCCGCTCGTGGAGCACAGCCTCAAGGGTGTATTGGAACATGTGCAACAGCTTCTCTGGCCTTCGGCTTGCGATGTGTTGCTTGAGATACGAGAAGCAACCAGGGTTCCCAGTGGCAGAAACACAACCACAGACGTGTACGTGACAGAAGCCGACTCAAAATTAGTCCAATGACCCCATTCTAGTGCGGCAAAGACTGCTGTCTCGGTATGTCAGCAGGTTCTCTGGGTAGTTGTGGGATACGACGGGTTGCTTGAAGTGGCGACCCTCGGAGCTAGCTTACCTGGGATCATCATGAGAAGACCATTCGTTATCACCAACACCTCCATTGCGTTCAGTCCGTGCCTCGTGGGAAGAATTCCACGGTTTTTGATCAAGTGCATCAGAAGCTTGATGTTGAACAGAGCGCAATAATAGAATACGGAAACTGCGCCGATAATGGTGCTTTGGTAGCGGATCCAGTCCGGGTTGGGCAACGTAATGAGCAGGATGGCCTCGACTTGTATGACACTGAATGCTATACGCCAAGCGATGGCGGCGGTGGACACAAAACAGGAAAGCCCCGTGAAGAACCACTTCCAGTATCTTGGCAGCAGGTTGACGAGAGCCCAGGCCTGGATACCGAGCGATACCTGGACTAGAATCAGTAGGATCAGGGACATGGTCTCCGTTGCGACGCTTCGGTGGAAGTCCCCAGCCGTGATCCGAGAGTAATCTTGGGCCCAGTAAGCGTAGAAGTTGGTCCAGTTTGAGGTGAAATAAACAGCGAGTAGCGTCATACGAATGGTGCTTGCAACGAGGGCAAGGATGTGGATCCAAAGGGAAACTTTGATGAGCTTGATCGATGGTGTCATAGCAACGATAGTCAGAAGCATCATGAAACTCGCGCCGATTTGGGAACCGTAATTTGTACAGATTCCGAGATTCTCCTGATTGGCGGAATCAAGAACGGCGACATCGACCTTTATGATATTGCCATCTGCCTTGACGAGTTCGAACGTCTGCCGAAACGGGTCGAAATGAGACATGTTTCTGGCCGTGTCAAATCAGTGAATTGAACCGAAGGGCACTCACTGTAGGTCGAAAGAAAAGAGCGTACCTCACTCTGATGGATTTGCAAATGGTGTGAGTGTCAACACTCTCAAGGTCTCGATGGCCACTACGAAGGGAACGGAAGCCTCGAGGTGATCTGATATTGACCTCGCCCTGAACGGAAATGGCGATGTGTGGCAACGGTTGGTACGTTCCAGGATGAACGCTGAGAGAAGAAGCCGCTGGCAAGAAGACAACTTAGGCTTTTGGAATTGGGGGAAACGGAACACAAACAAGTTATAGACGAGGCGAACGGATGAATCGCAACTGTTTCTAAAACAATAATAGGAAGTGAGCCGGGGCGCTTCAGGAGGCGGGCGTAATAACATCTTAGAGCTTTCAATCTCTGCCGGGCCCAATCCCGAGAAAACCTCAACGAACTGCCGCCATCTCACCAGGAGATCTGATCTGGCCTCTGGTTGTCGATGCAACGGCATGGACCACGACCGCACGGATGTCTCGCGGGTGATGTTGCAAGATTGATCACAATGACTGCTCCAAAGCGAGACTTGGTAGACTGAGGATCGACTTTGATTGCTCAATCTTGATGTTAGGGGCCTGTGCTATTAAGCTGTGACAGTACCTTGACTGACCCAATAACCATGGACGCGCCTGGGTTCCCGAGATACAGTTGACCGACCGCACTCAAGAGATGCACGATGTCGTTACGTGATCTCCAATCGTACTAGGATTGCAGCTAAGATCAAGATTCGGCGCCGGATCAGAGCTTTCTCTGGGCCACGAAGAACATGGTACCTTTCTGGTGGCGATATGATATGTACCCTGCCCGCTACCGGCTGCCAGGTAGGCCATATGCAGAAAATGACCGGGAGGCGCGGAAGAGAACGGCTTTTTTTTTTTTTTTTTTTTTTTTTTCCAGAAAACCAGGAACTCATCAGTAAATACTCAAGAGAGTATTCCCGCCATAACCCACGACAATTACTTCGCTCACCGAGCGGCGATATTCAGTTGAAACGGGCAAAGTAAATTAGATCATGGTGACGGACGAGGCGTCAAGACAACGATTGATAAAGAGAAGTTTCACTGAGCCTCATTGCCCAGAAGACGATGAGGTATCTTGTCTTACTCCTCAAACCCCAATCAACGTTGTAGAAGACCCTGATCAGTTGCGCAGAGACACCACTGACACGCCCGTATCGGCGGTACGGTATCCGTTGCGGCCCCACCATGATTTTCCCAAATGCCGTCACTCCCGCCATGACCGAAACCTTCCGTCTACGGCACGGGGTCGGGGGTTTCTGCCAGAGTGTGTTTGTAGGTCTCCGATACCCGAGAGTTTGCTGCTGTCAAACGCAGCACCATGTTAGTGTCTGTCTGTGTCGGCAAGTGGACCATCATCCTTCGCTGCTGGGTCACGCAGATCGTGTATTTTCTTCCAGGCATGGGTCTACCGGCCTTGCTTCTTTAGAATTTTCTCGGGTGTAAGGACGAAGGGGACATGAAAGCATTCTCAGCCCTCGCCTTTTTTTTTCCGGGAACAGATGACAGGTCGGGCAATTTGCCAAGTAAGACAAGGAGACAACTTACCGAGACCGTAGCAGCAATTTCCCAATTAGGGGCCAAAGAGCCTGTTCTGGCCCGCCACCTGTCTCTCATTGATTCCCAAAAGTCTCGACAGCTGAGCACACGCCCGTCCATTGGCCTTGTAACCGGCTGCTGGGTGTCCAATCGCCCGACCAGTTGGGTTAGTATGAGCACCTTGGCATAAGCAACTTTTCGGGAGCTCTTCGTTTGTTCATCAAACTGTCCCCCTAGTACCAATCCGTCAATTTTCCAATGAAAGCCCTCAAACGCAACGTGTATTCCGACTGAGACCCCGACGGATGACGGATGCTTGCAAGTGCGGACGAAGCTGAGTCAAACAGAACCCCCACAATATTCCCAGATGACACTGCTGTCTAAGACATCGAGTATTCAAACTCCGAAGCTTGGTTCCATGGTCTCGAGTTCCGGTCCGGACAAGTACGGATATTGCCTGAATCTTCCACCACGTAGAATCTTGACGTGCGTCAGATCTTGCGACGCCCCCAAACCCCCGTCCGTCGGGTACATCTGCGCTACCCTGGTGGTGGTAAGAGAGACATGTAGCTGAAGGACAGGCAATTAGTACGCCCGGTTTGAGGCTGAAATGGCATGCGCTGTCCGTGACGATGGGCAGCTAAAATCGCGACTGTCCTTCTGCCTGCATGGCATCCCGGACCCGCCTCCGACGAGCGCCGCCGACAAGCGCCGCCGACAAGCCCAGCTCGCAATCTGTGGACACCACCAAGTCCTCGGCCTAGGAACGCTTGCAGACTAAGTTGAGACGAATCGTCATGCGTCCAACTTGCCTTGTTCCTCGATAGCTTAAGGTGAAAACAATGGGCCGGGTGGCTGATGGAGCTGTGAAGCCATGGCTGTCATGGGAAGAGCCCTATCGTTGGAGTCTTGCCTAGCCTGCCATCCACGTCGGAGGCTGTGGTCGCGAACCATAGATCTGCTTGGAGGGAGAAAAAGATAAAAAGACCCGGTCGTGTCCACGCTGCCTTGATAAGAGCCAACATCCACATCGTTACTTCGTTGCTCGCATAAGCCGACACCTGCAGCTGTTCAGTCCATTGACACTCACTTAATATTTGGCCGATTTGATTTCCCAACGCCTTGGCCCGCACTCTTCCATAATTCGAATCCCACATACTGCCAATTCACTGCCTGGCCCCTACAGTTTCCGATCATGAAGACTGCGAGGTGGCTCCTCAGCGGCGCGTGGATGGCCAGTCATGTTACCGCCTTCTTCAAGATCCCCTGCTCAAGGCCGGTGGTCGTAGAACGAGCCGATCCCATTGTCAATCCTGGAACGTTATCTGGGCATGTACATACTGTCATGGGTGGCAACGGCTTTGACTTCAGCATGACCTATGAACAGGCTCGCGCGTCCTCTTGCTCGACCTGTGCGGTCACTGCCGACTTGAGCAACTATTGGACACCAAGTCTGTATTATCGGGGACAAAACGGGAAGTTCACGAGCGTCGGACAGGCTGGAGGAATGCTGGTTTATTATCTGTAAGCGGGAATCTCTCCAATGGGGAAAGAACTATGTGTGGCAAGACTGACCTTTCTTATCATTAAGACTAAGGTCGGACCCAAAGGATCCAGAGTACAGCAACGGACTTCTCGCTTTCCCAAAGGGCTTTCGGATGCTGGCAGGTGACCCAAGGTTGCGCAGCTTCAATGAGAGCAGCCTGGAGCAGAAGGCCATCTCATATGTCTGTTTAGGCAATGGTGGCCCTCAGACGAATGAGTTCCCCAACCGCAACTGTCCCGATGGGCTACGTGTCCAAATTGTGTTCCCATCCTGCTGGGACGGTCTCAACGTCGATTCACAAGACCACAAAAGCCACATGGCATATCCAAGTGGTGTTAGCACTGGGAAATGCCCGACATCCCACCCCAAGAGACTTGTAACGTACGGTTCCCCCCACTCAATGAAAATTCCCTTTTGTCATAGGAGCTAACGATTTAGTCTATTCTATGAGGTTATCTTCCAGGTTACCGACTTCAAAGACCAATGGTATGGGGACAAGCAACCGTTCGTTTTGTCTAATGGGTATGCACTACTCGTCTGTCCCGCGTGGAGACCGTGCAAGCTGACGCTGCCCAGTGACCCAACCGGATACGGTCTCCACGGTGACTTCCTTAATGGATGGGATATCGACGTACTCCAGTCTGCAATCAAGCAATGCACTGATAACAGTGGCTCACTTGAAAAGTGCAGCGTCTTTCGATTCTTCGATGACGAGACGAGGAAGGGGTGTCGAGTGCCCGTAAAAGTGAATGAGCAAGTCTCCGGCCAACTGGATGCCCTCCCTGGTTGCAACCCGGTACAAGCAGGCCCGTCGAACGCACAACCGCAGTCAAATTGCGGCGCAATAACACAGATCTCGCAGCCTCAATGGGGCTTTAAGGATGTTACGAGCACACTCAAATTCAAATATCTTGGCTGCGCTCGTGATCCTTCAGGCCAAGGTCGTACGCTTCCCGCCAGGAAGACATCAGACACCATGACCGTCGACTTTTGCGTCAAATACTGTAACGACCAGGGATACCAGTATGCTGGGCTGGAGTACGCCAAGGAGTGTTGGTGTGGCAATTCAGTGGCAGCAGATCGGATGCCCAAAAAGGGCCTCCTCGGCAGTTGCGAGATGCCGTGTCCCGGCAGCACGGCCGACGTGTGTGGTGGATATGCAGCGCTGTCACTTTACCAAAAGTGCAATGGCACTTGCCAGAATGCGGTGTTGATGTAAGAGGCGGACAGATCCTAGCCCCAATTTTAGGGAATATTTTGCGCGATTAAGCCTACCTAATCAATTGTAATGCCGCATACGGCCATCTGCAGACCAAGCTTGTAAACTTGCCTTTGTTTCCCCATTGAAACCCTTGCCGAGTGTAGCTGATGCCGTGCTGATTCTCCCGGCGAGCTGTGCTGTGATAGGCAAGAGAACGACAACGATGCCTAGACGGTTTGGCCTATTCGGAGTCGCCATACCGTGCCCGCACACAACATCACATCGAGACAGGCTCTGGAAGATGAAGCGAAGGTGGTGCATCAGAGTGAGATTCATTAGCCCAGGGGGCAAGTCGTGGGTTCGAGTACTAAGCCGACCCTCGTATGCCGTTCCTCGTGAAGTAGCATCGAGGCTACCCGTCTTCGAACTATTGTACAGCCAGCATGTGCGGCAACAGGAATGTGTGATTATACATGGATCGTCATTCGGCAATCGAGAGATTGAGGTTTTCATTGACTAGAGAGAGTAAGAATGGCTAGACAATACCAGGTAGGTGATCAGGGGACTGCTCACGGAGGAAGGAGGAACTCGCCCCAGGAGCTCGAGAGGAAAGTTACGGCAGCCTGCGGACATGGTCAGTTTGTTGCGTGCCTGGGAAAAGTTGGTGGGCGTAGAACTTACGCCGAAGATGGCGATGCTACGCACGATAGGTGCATTCTCTGACGAAGTCAGGGCATCATAGGTCGATCTGAAGTAACCCTTGGGCTGGCGAGTTCGGGGGCCACCAGCTCTCTCAACGACGATTCTCTTAGGAGGCATGTTGACAACAACGATATTTGACGACCGGGGAAAATTTCTCGTTGGCGGGGGAGAAGTATTTTGTCTTTTCACACTCAGTGGCTTTGTGAAGTTGGAGGTCGATATCAGACTGGTGCTTGCGCGACGGAGCTCTGTCGCAGCGGAAATTTTTGATTCAACGTCACCACACGAGCCACCTCACGTTAGCGCTATCTCGCCGACATAAGCCACTGCTGAGTGGTCAAGGTGTGGCGTGGTGCACGGTCCAGCACTGCTTACTAAGAGACAGTTGTAGGTAAGGTACATACATAGGTCATGGCCGGTACGAATAGTGAGTCCTAAACCTTGGGTACGTGATGGAGCGGAGATAACTTATCCTCTACCAACCTACCTACCCGGTGCTTCTCACTGCTCGAGTGCTACCCATACCTTCAAGCTCAGATTAACGCCTATAAAGCCATGCTCCAGTCCTGACGATGCGCCGAACTTTGTCGACCCTGACCCAGCCAGTGCCTATACCTTTCAAACATGGCTGACACCTCGCAACCCGGCCCGGGGGGGTTCTTCCCCTCGCAGACCCTCCCTTCACCAGCTCCCAGCAGCTCATCTACCCGTTCTAGTGCGGGCCTCCCCCATCCTCGTGCCAAATCCCTGCGGCCAGGATCGAGTAAAGAAGACACAGTCCGCCGATACGTTGGGGAACGACTGGCAGTAGTCAACCGTCGCTTTGTTAAGAAACACGGCAATCCTGAGCCGGGCGACGATGTTGTTGGCTATAAGACCTTCGCAGAGCTGTGCAAAGACCTGCACGGCGTCATCGATGTTCTCTGGCTATCCGCAACACGTTAGTGAACGCCCACGTGTTCCCGCACGCTTCTTGTTCTCCTATGACTGACACATCCCCTCGTAGCGAGCCTGCAAATCCCCTTCCTCTTGAATATCGCTGGCGATTTCACTCAATGGATCGTCGCCTTCCCGCCCTCTCCGAGAGCTACGTTTTCTGTTCTCACCAAGCTCGACCATTGTTTTGCAAGTCTTCTGACTGGCCGAGACATCGACACTGGCGACTCTTTGCCCGGGTTTGAGAACGGCCTCAGGGCAGGAATGACCACCACCGACATGGTCCGCTGTCGAAGCTCCGTAGAGCATACTCGACTAGTGATTGTCGAAGTTCTTGGCAGAGAGCCAGACAACGACGGCGAAGAGGAAGAAGACTTCGACACTGAAGCAGAAAGCGACGATCGCGCCAGATTGGTTTGGGATGAGGATGACGACAGACTATATATGGACGTCGCGCGAGTGTACGAGCACACAATCGTCCAACTTGGCAAAAAGCTCGGGGATGTCCTCGGCGCAACTCCTCAGCCAGACCAGATACTAGATGGCGGCCAATGCTGAACAAGACACTCCACCACCAGGTCCCGGATACCTCATTATTAGTAATGCAGGGATAATATACCCCGAGTGTCTAGCCTGAACAGACATTTTGCTCAGAACTTGTCTAGAATTTAGAGCCGTGTACAGAAACAGTAGGCGGCTGAGCCTGCTGTGCATAAACAAATAAGGATGCTGACCTACGTGCCTTGGAAGAGAGCCAGATATCTTATCACGGGCTAAAGCGCACAGAACCCGCTTGGCGATGTTATAATGTACACTGGAAGGAAGAGTCTTGGGGTCGTCCGAAAATGAGCATGACAGTTCGTTTCCGCCATTCTGAGCCTCACAAAGCCAGCGACCTTCAGCGACGGGGGCATTGTCTCAGTGGTGGACCTCCCGCTTCGCCATCGTCCTTGTATCCACGGTACCATGCCCTCGGTTGAACGTGGTGTATCTCAGTGGAGGCGACTCGCTTATCTCCTGGATTTACGCGGAAGTTCGACTACCTGGTTTCCACGCTCTGCGTCCGTGATTGTGTGGTCAGCTTGGCTGACATGCTGATGTGTGTACTCAGAGTTATGTGGCCATCACGTATGTATGCTACGTGCAGGGGTAACAAGGCAACAAGGCGTGTGGGAGGCAGTGGGTATTTCCGCTCTTACAGACTGAGCGGCCCATCTCCAACGCGGCACCTGAACGGAGTCGGTCCGGGTCTCTGGTGCGGAATTGGGCAGTGCCGCGTCCATTTGCGGCGCATTGCGGTGTGCTGCGGCACCTTTACCCGATATCTTTCGCCTCCTCTGGTTCGTCCAGTGTCGCCGCGGACCAGCTAGCCCCTGTCGGAGAAACCCTGTCAGTCCTGTCTCAGAACATGCATTGCCGGCCCAAGTAAGGCTGGGTAGCTGGCAGGCTACGCCACTATTCGTGCAGAGTCATATAGCGGCAGGGGCATTGCACTTGAGCGATCCGATCTTTCGCACTGAGAAATTCGCGGCGGCGTGTCCCGTCTGCACACTGGCCATCCACATCAGGCAGCCCCCCCACGCTACCATTCTGTCACATCCACCACCTCCTCCATGGGATCCCAGGGGCTAGATGCGTTGCCGATGTGCCTCTAGAGTGGGAGGAAACGAGACACCCGTGGCATTGTCAGTGTATGCTCAGCACGCTCTATCAAGCTCCCCCTACCTCCTCTCAGCATACAGCATACACGGCACACAATGTTGGCTGCAGCACATCATCAAGAGTATCATATCCAATGCGCAATCGCCGAGCCTACCCCTTTTCTCCTTCGTGGAGCTTCGGGACGAACGAGTCTGACTGACTCTGCCCATCTCCTATTTTTTTCCCTCCCCCTTCAGAATTTTTCTGCTCTAAGTGGACGGATCACACCCCAATCCCCAGCTAGCGGTGGGGATTGAGCTTGTTGAGGAAGTTTCGAGCCCACCCAGTAGGGGTTTTCACAGTAGGGGAAAAAGCAGTAAAAGCACCTCGGTCAGTGCCCAGTCCAGTAGCTTCGCAGTATACGTACCCAAGGGTCCGGAATAACTGCCCGCGCCGACCCCAACTCGCCCATTGTGGCTGTCAGCCTCGTTGACGATGGCTTCGTTGCCAGCAAGGTTAACAGCCTGGGGATTGAGCTTATGCGCTTTTATTTTCTCCTTATGAAGCGGGATCTATCAGTGACCAATGCAGCAGCGGGAGTCGATCCTTGGCTCGGAGGCCCCCTTATCAACATCCTAAGTCGTCCCGTCTCTTTCCCCCGTCCATGACAATATCATGCAAATCCATGATCATTCAGTCCTCTGCGCCCCCTGCTACCTCAACCTGGGTGGTTTTCCAGGCTTGAATCTCCATTCTGCCCGTTTTGTGCCCTCTCATTGCACCGACACTTCCGCAATTCCCTCTTGGTCCTTGGTCCCGACCTTCATCGGCCGCTGGGGTCCCCTCTCATGGCGCAGATCACCACTCCCTTCCATTCATCAGCCACCTCCCGTCATGAGCTGCCCCTGTTGTGCAAGGTATCTAGACGGTACTCTACTTTACCACGTCAGGGAGGGAAGATGGGAGCTTCTTGGTGCCACGCAGCTGCGCAGGTACAATGCAGAGTCACTGCGATAGTGGTGGCAATTACCAACCAACCAACTCGACTATCTGCATATGTTTGGTATGGTCTTCGCTGTCCCTGCCTTTGACTTGGCCCTGTTCATCGGCCCTGGTACTACCCACATCTGACTACCTACACGCAACCCACTTGCGCCGCGAAGCTACCATTGTTGGGACTTCGGCTGCAACGAGAACTTGTGATTAGTCGAGCCCCAGAGAGCCAAGCGGACCACCATCACCGCCGCTGAAGGGTGTTGCTGTCCGATTCTGGGCGTTTCATCCTTACTCCCCACGTCCAATTTCTTTCTTCTGCCTTACGGCATACAGCCTCGGGCTATGGATACTGCTTCGGAGGATTGCCATGGCCCATGGGTGGTGAGCGAGCTCTTTTCCCTGTCTCTGTGGCTCGCTTGCTCTCTCTGGTTCTCAGCACCGGGGAGACCTCCCTTGTTGCTGCCGCCCACTTTCTTGTCCACCGGCAAGGATTTTGTGCAAACAGCACACTCCTATCTATTATATATACTCAGTCCAGCCTCTGGCCTCCGTTCATCAGAATGCCTTTCGTTGCCTTCTCGCCTTCAATTCCACACTCCCTGACCTGGCCTACAGCGCCGCTTACATTCCTTTCTTGGTGATCACTTCACTTACATTCATTCACACGACGTACATCGTCCCAGTCATTCCTTCTTTTGGATATTTGCAGCTTGCCAGCATTATAAGCCAGTACGACGAGAACACCACACAATCGATAATCATCAATTTCTCCCTCGATATCGTCCTCAAGTCTGAAACGTCACTTCATAACATCAGAGATGCTTAGCTCTACTCTTCTTCTGGCACTTGTGCCCTTTGCCAAGGCTCTCGCCCCCCCGGCCGTGGACGGCATGAACATCATCTGGTCAGAGACCTTCCAAGGAAACGCTGGCGCGCCTCCCCGAAGCGACACTTGGGGCATCACTCTAGCCATCGACACCAACAACGAGGTACAGACTTACACCGACTCATCTTGGAACCTTCAAATTTCCGGCGGCGAGACGATCCAATTCATCCCCCGCAAATCTTCCAATGGCGTCTGGACCTCAGGCCGCATAGAGACCAAAGCCTCGTGGACCCCTCAACCCGGAAAACTGATGCGTGTCCAGTCCATGTTCAGAATGGGCGCCAACGCGAATAAGCAGGGAATCTGGCCGGCCTTCTGGATGCTGGGCGATGCCGTCCGTCACGGTACGCAGTGGCCTCTCTGCGGCGAGCTCGATATCTTTGAACAGGTCAATGGTCAGCTTTCTGCCACGGGCACCGTCCACTGCCAACAAGAGTCTGGCGGTATCTGCAACGAACCCAGCGGCCGTGGAGTTGCTACCTCGATCCCGGATAACGACTGGCACACGTGGAGTCTTCAGTGGGACCGTACTTCCAACAACTGGCTCACCGAGACAATTACCTGGATGCGCGATGGCGTTGTTTTCAACACGCTGACCGGTGCTGATATTGGGAACGAGTCGATCTGGGCCACGCTCGCCCATGCCCCTTACTACGTGCTCATGAACGTCGCTGTTGGTAAGTCTGAATCATTTTCGGCCATATTTGAGCCGCCCAACTAACATAGCATAGGTGGTACACTTCCGGGTAATCCTACCGACGCTACTCAGGATGGCTATGGTAGCATGATGGAGGTTGGATATCTCGCCGTTTACGAGACGGCATGAGCTTCCCTCAACGAAGTTCGCCCCCGCGTGTCCTCACGTCAAGGACTTGCCGCATGCTGGACTTCTCTCGACCGCTTTCAATCACGCTTGCTTGTGTACACTGGATGGGCGTTGCGGGCTCTCTGCGATCCGACCAAATCTTGACGAGAGCCTCGAGATAACAACGCCATACCAGTGACGCTTGCCCGCAGCTTCACTCAAGTACGCGCGATGGCGCTTCTGTTCATAGTAGATACCCCCCATTCAACAGCGTTTTTTCTTGCAGTGGCCAACCTTAGTCCACCCTTCCCTCCCGTAGATTGAAAGAGCCCAGTCTTTTAGTATGTGACTGACACAAGACTGTTATTTCAAGGGCGAAACACCAGTGGTCTAGATGCTATCGCAGAGTGATGGCAGATATATGACCAGAATGATGAAATCAAATGGCATTCTCTTCAATCTGCGCCGAGTACCCAACTTGTGGAAAGTAAACTATGATGCGACTTGATCTTAACTCTGCTTTGGCTCAAGGAACACGGGATCGATACGCCCGACGCGCGAAGTTCCCTTTCTGTCGTTGCTGCCCCAAGCACATATGGATGGAATCTGCTCTTGGTCATAGACTATGTGAGCTAGTATATAGTAATGACCAGGAGGCGGGGACTGGTAGTTGGGAGTCTATTGTGGCATCGCTATCAAAGACGGTAGTAGAAGTAATGATGATGGTAATAATAGCGGCGGCGGCGACGACGACGACGACGACGACGACGACGACGACGACAGCAGTAACAACGACAGTGAGGTGGATTATGTCACCATAGGAAAAGCAGCGGGAAAAGAGGCTGTCCCTTCCAAAATACATCAACACCGGGCACTGTTAGTTGAGCACCCGAAGCGGTCCGCGAACGGGATTCCCCCTCATCGACGACCAGTCCATGGTGGTCAATGGCTTGAAATACACTCAAAATGACACACCTACCTTGAACATACAACTCGCATGGTGCCTCGCGTACACTCGTGTTCTCCGGATTGCTTGACAAGCATTATTCACCGTTGACAAGATGCCTCTGCTGAGCCTGATAGCAGTATTCGAACAACTGAAAAAATATGGATTGAACCTCGTAAGCCAATACCATTCCACACGCCACAGTAATCTGACAAGACCTAGGATAAACGACGACGGCTGGACACGGTATGATGTTGTCCTGAACCTTCTAATAAATACAATGCTCTTCTCATACTCAACCCCGGACAGCAACTCTGCCCCCTTTTCGACTTCCTCTCCTCTTTTGCACAAGTTGAAACTCATGGTCCAGCGAACTTTCCCACTCCAAGTAAAACCCGGGCTCCGCAATCTCAATTCGTATGCCGCATGTAATCAATGATTTCGCCCAACTGTTCGAGGTAGGAAGTAGGCACCTGAAAAAAACTAGCGAAACCGGCCCGTAGAACTCCAGAACCAATGATCCAAGGACAGCCAAGGAGAAGCTCGTGTGGTGACAGCTAGCTCGAAGGCCCCTGTTGAGGTTGAATGCGTGTCACACCAGGCAGATGCACGCGTGAATTAAGACCGCCTTTGTTTTGAAGGGCGTTAGAGGACGGTGAATGTGTCCATCCACCACACTTCCACCAGATAACAAACACCACAACCATTTCTGCCTATGTTGTCGACAGGTGGTAGGTGGAGGAATAGTAGCAAATAAAGAAAACTGTCAGGCTGAGTGACGACGATGTAAATGGTCTAGAGACCACATGTGTTGGGAATGGTTTTTTTTTCTTTTTGGGTTGGGCAGAGGGTCCATAGACTGCCCTTGTGGATGAATCAACTGGCGTATATGCCACTCAATGTTCACAAAGCCAGGGGGCTTGATTGCTGGTATTCCGACCGAAATGTTGCCCAGCTGGAACAAGCAAAACGGTCGACGTCGTAGCTGGATCCAAGGAATGAATGGCGGATATTGCGAGGCGCGAAGCGACAGCCTGCACCGTCACCGTATCGTCAAACTACCCTTGGCTACAAACGCGCGCAATGACAGTTTCAATTGGACACCTAGTCTGCGCCGATCTCGTTGGCACCCTCCATGCCGAAAGAGCCGGTATTGAAGTCAAAGGCTTGATTGTCACCATCTTCGTGCAAGAACGAGTCGAAATCGAAGTCGTTTAGGACGTTATCGGAGACGAGAGGGTCCGCAAATGCCATGGCTCCGAAATCGACCATGCCATTTGTGCTGTCCATGCCAAACGATCCGTTCTGGTTGGCATCCGAGTGAGCTTGAGGAGCGACCTGGGGCGCAGGTGCGGCCGCGGGAGCTGGAGGCTGTCCATTGGGAACGGCAGAGACCGGCGCGTTCTGGCCAGCTTTGAAGCTTGCGGGGTTGACAGGAGTGATGGGCGTCGCCGGGGTTGGCGGCTCTTGGTCTTGAGTGCCATCAGCCGCCGGCGTGGCTCCGCTGTTGAGATTGGGGTTTGACTTCTTTTGTGTGGCAGCCTGTAAATTTGTTAGATGGTTCTCATAGGCTTTTGTTGTGCTTACCTTGGCCTTTGCGTTCTTGTTATCCTTCTTCTTGGGCGCGGCCTTATTGGCTTGCGAAGGAGTGGGTGGCGCTGCAGTTGCTTGCTGAGGGGACGAGGTGTTTGTACGGTTTGCGTTCGCGGCGGCAGGCGCGGACGGTGGTGGCATTGATCGCTGCTGAGGGGTGCCCTGGACTTGACCCTGAGGGCCCTGAGGTACCATCTGGTTGCCGTTCGGACCTCCTTGCCATTGCACAGGTTGATTGCCTTGACCACCTTGTTGAGGCTGCTGTTGCTGTTGTTGCGGAGGCTGGCCTTGCTGCTGCTGCTGCTGAGCCGCTTGTTGCTGTTGTTGCTGCTGTCTCGCAGCCATCATCTGTTGAGGGTTCATCTGGCCGTTGAAGGTCTGGCCTGGATGCGAGCTAGGCGGGCGCATGCCATTGATCTGAGGGTTTGGCACCATGTTCCCGTCCATATTCGCCATGCCCTTGAAGAAGTGGGGTGCCATGTTGGGATCCATCTGGTTGCCCATGAAGTTCATGGGATTGGGGGAGCCCCGAGACTGGGCGCCCTCCGGCAAAGGTGAAGGTATGCCCGCGTTGTTCATCTGGGGCGTACCACGCTTCATCTGCTCTGTCGGGTTGGGCGAGGCTCCTGTCCTAGCACCTTGAGGGGAAGTCTCAGGGAATGGCTGGCCGTTGGGGCCTGGAGGAGCACCAGGACCGCCAGGACCGGCAGGGCCGTCTCCTCTTGGCATAGCACCGCCCATGCTGTCCTGTTCCTGTCGAGCCATCATAAGTCTCTTTTTGTTCTGCTGCTCCAGAAGCATTAGCTGCATTTGATAATCTTGCAGAGCGTGGTTACTTCCACCGCCGGCCTGGGCACCGCCAGGGCCAGGTCGAATGCCGGCAGGCATCTCGCCGGCGTTATAGTATGCGGCCAGCCCAGCTTGATCAGGGCCCTGTGCCATCATAGGGGATCCTTGACCCTGAGGACCGGCCGCGTTAGGCATAGGCTTGTTCGGCATCTGGCTGGCCTGGTGTTGCTGCAGATTCGCAGCGTATGTGGCAATGGACTTCGCTTGGACAGCAGGTGGTTGATTTGAGAATGTCGTGAACTGCTGCTGGGTCAGCTGTGCCGGGTTAATGCCGTTGGTGATGAGCATTTGCTGGGCTTGAGCTACGTTTGGGGCGGTCCCCACCTGCTGGCCTGGCATGCCCTGCTGTGGTCTCCCATTCGGCATCATCCCAGGCTGACTCGGGTTGTAAGGCGTTCCGTCCAGGCGAGGTCGCTTTGAGGGTGAAGGAGCATTTTCGCCAGAACCAGGCGAGGAGGGGCGCTGTCGGTTTCCCTCCATGTCAGACGGGTCGCGTTGCATTTGAGTCTGCTTATGCTGAAGCATTTGCATGGCTTGGGGGCTATTACGACAATCTATTAGCGACATCTTCGGGTTGAATCACGGGCCGTTGCGGACTGAATACTCACTTGTTCTGATTGTTTGCCATAGCTGTGCGCGCGAGGTTTCCCTGCTTCATGTTCATGGCCATGCCACCATTCTGCATGTTGCGCATCATCTGGTTGTGATATTGCTGCTGAGCGGCCAGGCCCTCGGGGCGCATCTGACGGAGAAGCTCCTGCTGCTGGTTTTGGCGCATGCGGGATTGTTGCTGCAAACCGAGTTAGCATAAGCCAGGAAATAGACGGCATGGAAACTGGAGGTCGCATGAGCTCGAAAACACGTACCTGGGTGTGGCTGACGTATTGATTCACAGGGCCATTGCCGCCCTTGGTACGTTGCGCGTTGAAAATATCCCAGAACAGGCAGAACCACTCGTATAAGAACGAGGATTCGGAAGCAGGCATGGGCAGTTTGGGAGCGGGAAGATCATCAGGGAGCTTCGCGTCAATGTCATCCTTGGAGTCGGTATCCATAGGATCGTCACCCAAGCCATTCCCAAGCAGATTGCCATTTTCATCCCTCCGTCGGTTCGCACCATCCTTAGTGACGTTTATTTGATGGTCTCCGTTGACGAGCGATCGCGCACAGTCAAACATTTGATGGCGGAGAAAGTATTCGTAAATGTAAGTGTTGAGCAATGTTCTTTGGCTCTCGGTGGGAACGGGCATTTGTCGGGGGCCAGCGACCTGAGGTGCGACTGCGCCATTATTCATCATGGGTACGGGAGCACCGACAGGGCCGCCCATGGCGTTCATGTTGGCCATGTTGGGGTTAACGTTGACGTTCATGGTGACGAGGGTGGGCCGGGCTGCAGACAGTTGTCTGCCCGGCTGGAAGAGAAGAAGTCGATGCGGTAGATGATGAAAGGAAAGGTTGGTTGAAGGACGGGGGTGGTGGTCGGTGGACAGAGAAATCGCGGTCGTCGAAAAACTTTCGGTCAGCCACCTCAGAGGCGCTGGATGCGTGGCACGCGGTGCGCTAAAAGCCGACCGGCAGGAGCGTGTCGGGTTCAGCGGTAGGCCACTTGGGGGGCCTCTAATGGAGAGAGTGAACGGATTGAATGGTCGCGACGCAGGGCGAGGGCTCGCGATCGGAGATACAAAAGGAAGTGAAGAGAAGAGCAGCGCAGTCGGAAAGGAGAAGAGGCGCGGTCGTTGCTGGCTCCGTCGTGGCTCCGTCGATGGCGATGCGGTATGGCGATAGGAAGTCGAGGATTTGTGTAGAAGAGTGAGCGAGAGGGCGAGCGATAGATACCAGTTGCAGGAGAAGAGCAAGTGTGGATTGAGTGGGATTAGGTTGAGGGATGCAAGTTAAGGGAAGTGGAAAGACAGGAGAACGGATGTCGGAAGAGAAGCTCTGTCGGGGGCTTTCTTTGGGGTGCTGAGTGTCTTCTCTGGGTCTTGGGATTTGGCTCTTGGTTTGGGCCTGGGGGGTTGTTCTGGCGTCGTCGATCCTGCCAGACCAGCTTGCTGCTCTACAAGCAGTCGCAGTCGTCCCTCTCCTGCAGCGCTGCGCTAGACCGATAAGGCGAGATCAAAACTGCGAAATTGACAAATGGTTCGGGGCAAAGGGCGAAACCATCAACTGAGCAAGTGACGCGTGTTTAAAGCCAAGTTGCAAGTATTCGGCATGCGAGGCCACCAGGGGGGGATTTAGTTGATGAAGGAAGGGGAGAGGACAGGAGGGTAGAGGAAGGTGGAAGAGAGGGGCGCGAGATGGACAAGGCAAGGCAATGGAAGGGGAGAGACGCAGGACGAGCGACGGGTGGAAAGGATGGGGTTGGGATTTTCCTAATTTTCGCCCAGGACGCTTGGGCAGATTTGGGGGGAGTCTGGAGACCTGGAACTGGGAGCTGGGTGGTCGTCAGAGCAGTTCGGGGGCGGGAGGACGCGGGTACACCTGAGAATGAGGCGCGAACTTCTGAGCACGTTCTGGCCTGAGGCACAAAGCACGTTGTGTCAAAGGCAAAAAAAAAAGGCTACAAAGACCTCAAAGAAGGGGGGACATTTACAGATATATCAAGATACACGGTGTATTTACCTAGTCGATAAGCCCGCCGACTGCACTGTAGCTGTAACTGTCTAATACCTACTTTACCCATCGTCTTACACAGACGGTATTCGTTCTTAAAGGTATGTACGGATAGGTAACGTCCCAGATGTCGACACTGACAGGAGCTTATGACAGGGTACCTCGCTAAAGCACGCAGGCTCCTCATCGACCCACGTACTGACTGTTCGACGTCGCATCGCGGTTGAAGCTCCAGCCGCTTCATTATCCGTCTCAGTGAAGCGAGACGCGACGACGCGCCAGGCTGCTGGGAATAAACCCGCAGTGCAAAGTTTCACCCGACCCAAGATGACCTCCCACTGAATTGCGATAAACTAAAGACCCTTCAGGGTCATAGGACACCTGAGGACATTTCAATACCGGAAGAATCGTATGCACACTGCGATGGCCCAACCACAGGGCGCACTTGGAAACTCATGAAAAGACTTTACCCCAGCGCACAATTGTCGTTCTCAACCTATGATCCCCTTGATGCCTTGGATGCTTTTTACTTGAAATCGTCGTTGCGCAAAGCACGGGCCTCCACTTTATTGCATTAGCCAGCTCCGAGCCAACGCGACACTGTGACTGGTCGGAGCCTCGAGATGTCGCCAACTATGCGAAATGACTTCCTCGGAGCAGGCGAGGCAGACCGATATCCTTCGCTCAATGTCGCCATCCCGCCCGTGACTTTCTCGTCGCCTTGTCGCATCGTCCCGATCATCCATCTCTTTCAAAGTTTCCCTCAGGCTGTCTAGACCCAACTACGGCG
Source organism: Colletotrichum siamense (assembly GCF_013390195.1). Classification (NCBI taxonomy): domain Eukaryota; kingdom Fungi; phylum Ascomycota; class Sordariomycetes; order Glomerellales; family Glomerellaceae; genus Colletotrichum; species Colletotrichum siamense. The sequence continues at coordinate 431,841 of NW_023501022.1, forward strand.
GCATCCCGAACCTCTGGGCACCTCTCCCCACTTCGGCCGACACCGGCCGATACACTTATCGAAGTCCGTCGCCTAACTCCGCAATATGCCCTCCCTGGAATTGATACAGTAGCAATGCACCCGCTAATTTACCTGCTGTCTGTCTGTCCATTTGCCTGATCAGTGTGTCGTGTCAACGCCAAGTCGTAGCAATGGGATTGTTGAAAGCAGTAGCTGGACGTTGCTCCATGTCGTCAAAATTAACTCCCGTTATATTCCGCCAACGTGGATACAGGCCCAGGGCCACCGCAAACCCGGCGTTGGTACGGATACAAAGTGCGGCCTTGAATTGAGCGCCAAGATTGTTTCCATTCTCACAATTATCACTCCCTGCCTGCAGTCACATGTCTCCCGCATCGCTCTTCAGATATGTTCCCAGTAATGCCCACTTTGTGTCGTTGAGAACCGAGCCATTGTCTCTTCCTAGTGCTGCGAGAGCACCATTGCATTTGCTACATTTATCTCAAAAGCCTGAGACGCTAGGGTGCCTGTCTCAATAGAGCCGACAGAGTTGTCATTGGAAATTCCACCGTATGCACAGTCGGATTACGTTGATACTGAGGTTGATCATCTCGACTGCTCCTCTAGGGCTCTTCCTCGTCCCAGACAGGTATTTTAGCTGAAAGATACCGCGAGACCACGACTGCGAAGGCCATGACCCAGTGATCGCTGCCGGAGTTGCGGACAATTGGTGTTGTCATGTGAAAGGTTTGCACTGCTCAGTCGTCTTCTGGTGGCAATTCGTCGTCAATGTATCGTATCAACGATACCCTCATCTCTGTTGTGTCATGGCCTCTCAGGACATCGCTGATAAAGTGTGCCTCCACCTGCATCTGCACCATCTCCAAAGCTCCGCGCAACACACCGCAGAAGATGTTGGAGTACCACAGCTCGTCCTGCGCGCGCCCATCATCGGGCAGCTCCACGAAGTCTGCCAATGGGTTCTCGTCAAATACCAACGAGAACTGTTTGTTATCCGTCGTCCAGTTGGTGACTTGGGGCGTAACGTTCAAGAAAATCTTGAAGCCAACCTAGCGCTCATCAGTGATTAACATTTAGACAGTCTTCTTCTTGATGGGAATGCACATACTCGTGCAATCATATCTGCCGTTTCGCGAAAATTCGAGCACCGCTTCATTGTATTTGACTTGGCCAAGTAGTCTTCAATCAGACGGAGGCCGATGTTGTATCCCATCTTATCCAGCTGCTTGTTGACCTCCACATAGTCGCTGTCATAGTCCTTGCATAGCTGGGCGACGATTGTTCCATATGTCAAAGTCACCAGCTCAGCGTTCACCTTGTCGATGCGTGTTCTATAAGAAAAGGGTCAATTCTGGTTCGAATGGCGTCGTCGCGACTTCACGTACTTCCAGATCCTGGTGAGAAAGCTTGTTAGCCTCTATCAACCGCATACGTAGCCGAATACTCACTCTTCACCTAGGCGAGTTGCCTTGCTTGCTGCCATGCTGCGCAGTCAGTGTGCGACAGCTCAAGGTTGCTTAGCGATGCGAGCCTCGTGAGGGCGGCAGACAGTCAAGGAAGTCGGCAATGATCTGGCCGTTTCAACGCCTCTCTGTCTGATTGGGGGCTGGGTTCTGCCCGGTCTAGTATCCTCGTCACCGGATCGCCTTGTCGTAGAGTTCGCGTGGTCGTGAGGCGCAAGTGTTGGGGCGCCCTGACGTTGCTGTCAATGGTATCGGGGTGGTTGATGTTCACAGTGTGGGTGGTAGATGGTCTGGCGTCTGCGGATATTTGAGATGGATACACCAGGGTCAACTGAGGAAAGCGCCAATCAGAAGCTTGGAGAGTTGATTAGGTACCTTAGCGCGTACCTACAACAGCCATCCACCTACCTTAAGCCTTGAGGTGCACTGTACCCCGTAGACTTGCGCAGGTCGGGTCGGATTGGACGGGAACTCCACTGCTGAGCCCGGTACACCCACACTCCAGCAGGACTTACGTAGATGGATAGGTAGCTCGGTGATCGGCAGAAGCAAGCTCCGTTCCGCGTCGCGTCCAGATCAGGTCCAGCCCGTCTGCACTTAGGTAGGTTGTTGCACGGGCCAATGATTACAGTTGTTGCGTATTTTGTCTTTTCCTGCTCATTCAACTGAACATCTATCGCAACACTCAACGCGCGCATTAGCCCACGCGAAATTGACCTGAAAATAACGGCACCTCCATTAGATCGAAGAGACATCATACATCCTCAACATGTCCGAAAAAAGACCGGCATCTGACGAGCCAGGCTCGGGCCAGATGATCGTGAAGCGTCAAAACGTGGGATCATCCACGGGAGCACTGTCGAGGCTCAATGGTTCCGGGAAGAGCAACGCCTTGGTGCAGACCGTAAGATATGCGACTCGTGTACCGTTCAATCATGGCTAACGTTGCCGTAATAGGCGCCACGAACGAGCAATCTACAAGCCCCTGTCATGGAGCTCACTGGGCACTCTGGGGAGATTTTTTCAGCCAAGTTCGATCCTACAGGCAACTTTATCGCCTCAGGATCTATGGATAGAAGCATTCGTGAGTTCATCTTGCCGCAAGGAAAGCCAAGTTTTGGTGCTGACTGATAAGTCCTGTGGCGCACGTATGGCGATTGTGAAAATTACGGAATCCTCAACGGCCACCGCGGCGCCATCCTGGACCTTCAATGGTCGCGGGATTCGAAGATTGTCTACTCAGCATCGGCGGATACGCATCTGGCCAGCTGGGACCTGGAGAACGGCTCCAGAATACGAAGATACGTCGGTCACGAAGAGATTGTCAATGCTATGGACATCAGCAAGAGAGGCGAAGAACTCTTGGTCAGCGGCAGTGATGACGGGTCCATAGGCTTATGGGACCCGAGGACAAAGACTGCGGTTGATCACATTCAGACCGAGTTTCCGATCACAGCTATTGCCATGTCAGAAGCCGGCAATGAAGTCTATTCAGGAGGCATTGATAACGACATCAAGGTCTGGGATTTGCGCAAGAAGTCGGTGATCTACTCCATGCTTGGGCACCAGGATACGGTAACCTCTCTGAGGGTTTCGCCAGACTCTCAATCACTCCTCTCGTTTGCTATGGACTCGACTGTAAGGACGTGGGACATTCGGCCCTTCGCACCAACCGAGAGACACATCAGGACGTTTGACGGTGCGTCTGTGGGTCTCGAAAAGAACCTCATCCGTGCCAGCTGGGACTCAGAGGGCAAGAAAGTGGCCGTTGGTTCTGGAGATGGAACTGCGACGATATGGTCTAGCGAGACTGGCAAATTGATGTACAAGCTGCCAGGTCACAAGGGAACAGTCAATTGTGTTGAGTTCGCGCCTGGCACAGAGCCAATCAGTATGCGTTCCTGCCTTCTTTTTTTCTGGCGTTACGAGACGAATGCTGACTTCCTTTCCTAGTACTGTCCGCATCATCTGATCGGAACATGCTTCTCGGAGAACTGCGGTGAACAAGACGCCGAACGTTAAGCAAACATTACAACATGCCAAGGTAGATGCAGCGCAGAGATGAATTCATTGTGGAAGCGCCAAATTTGAAGGAATTATATGTCCACATGCCTTGCATCTCGGAGCATGTAGTTGTAACAGTGACAATAAGTTTGGAGGTGGCGGGACAAGATGGGTGGGCTTTTCTGCGATGAGTGATAACCTGATCATTCGTTGTAACACGGATTCGGACATGATTCGGCGGAGAAAAGCCGCAAGTCGACGTGGAAGTTAGCGGGCGGCAACTAGACCGATCCATGATTGTGCACCACAGGTCGTCTCAGGGAGAGATTACTTTGATACCCTTGGAAGAGCCGATTTTGGCAATACAAACTCGCTATTGCCGGAGCTGTTATACGGGGTCGTCAAAAAGCACATTTCTCGGCCAGTGTCCCGGCCTCGAGAATCGTCTGGTGTGTCCGTCCAGGTATTCTTGCAGGAATAACCCTGAGACATTGCAAGGCTCATCGCGTGCGTCAGTTACAGCTTGCACAAGCGAGGCCCGCCGACTAACCTTTAGCATCTGACGACTGCTGCCTCGGTACGAAACCCAGATTCTGGGGTTCCCGAATTTCTGAAGTACTTGCCAACGAAACGGGAGAGCAGAGGCTCACTGACCGTTGCATCGTATGTGTACGTCGTTTACTGCCATTCGTTAACCCATTGTCTGTGGGCCCACGACTTTACCGAGTTCCTGCTCTAAGGGTACGCTAAGATGTCAACCACTCAACTTACAGGTTGCCCTTTCCGGTCTTGGTGTTCGGAGAGGCAAATCTTAGAAAACTCTATTGAGCAATGGTTTTTGGACGCTGGCGGAAATCACGAACTGGACAAATGACGACCCGGGGGCTATTTATGCACAGGAACAGGGCGTGACGACGACAGTTGTGTAGGGTGAGAGAGAAGTAGTTCAGACGCAGCTTTGGGCGATGAGACAAATAGCAGCGCACTTGCTAACTATCAACGAATCTGAGGTGTTCGTGTACAGACCCCGAAGTCTACCTGATGATGGAACACGACGCTTTCGCAATCGCCTGTCTTATGTAAGCGTACGTTGGCCGCCTTGAGGATCAGTATGCAACCAGGCTTCGTCAATGGGCATGCTTGATTCCCTGAAAACATATCGTACCTTCTGGTCCTTTGGTAGATGCGCAGCAGAGAGGATGGCAGGAGACAAGTTGGGTCAGGTCCGAATTCTTTGGCGTCGAGTGAAGCGCGCGTCTGCTAATTTGGATGTTGTCAAGGTGACTCTGTCTTGAACGGTAGGTAAGGTGGTCAGGTATTCATGGTTGACCTTTTTCAGGCCCTGAACGCCAACGCCAACGCCAACGCCAAACTGCCAACAACGCTTCCGCCGCCCCCAGGCGCCCGGGATCGTCGATATTGGGCCGTACGTTCCTGGCCCCATACAGGGACTACTTACGTAGTCCTCCCATACTATCAAACCCCTAATCCAACATAGCCCTGATAACCTGGATCTGCTCCAGCACGCTTGATCGACTGGTGCCGCCTTTAGCCGTTTTCGCTTCGACACTCGTCTCATATTCGAATGCCTCCGCAATGTCTGCTGTGAACCGAGAATCAATGGCTTGCAGTTGCTCAAGGGTTAACTTATCCATCGCAACTTCCAGCTTTTCAGACTCTGCAACAACGCGTCCAGAGATGTGGTGAGCCTCTCTGAACGGACATCCCTTCCTCACCAGCCACTCTGCAACATCAGTGGCTAGCATCGTTTTGTCCAGAGCAGCCTCCATCCGGTCTGGCCGCACCTTTAGGGTAGAAATAACCCCGTTGGCTATGCCAAGACTATCTGACACAGTCTGAACCGAATCCAGCATAGGCCCCCACCCTTCCTGAAGATCTTTATTGTAGCAAGATGGCAAGCCTTTCACACTCTTTTAAACGAACAGTCAGTAGTTACTCCCGATGCGCTTCTCAAAAGCCAAGGCAATTGGCTGAGATGTCAAAATGAGGACTCACCATCATTAACCCAGCCATTTGACCGAAAGCACGCCCTGACTTGCCGCGCAGAAGCTCTAACGAGTCCGCGTTGAATTTGTTGGGCATCAAAGAGCTACCCGTAGAATAGGCGTCGGCCAGCCGCACGAAACCGAACTCAGATGTCGAATATATGATGAGGTCCTCAGCCCACCTGCTGACGTGGTTGGTGAAGATCGAGTTCCAGACCAGGAAGTCGATTAGGAAATCGCGATCGGCCGAAGTGTTCATGGAGTTCAAGGTAATTCCGCTAAAACCAAGCTCCTCAGCGATTTTGTTTCGATCAATTCGAAAAGGGTTGCCGGCCAAAGCGCCACAACCAAGGGGACTAAGATTGACCCTTTCGAAAACTTGGCGCAACCGCTCGAGATCCTGCTTAAACGCAGCGGCGTACGACATCATCCATTGAGAGAATCGAACTGGCTGAGCACGCTGGAGATGGGTGTATCCAGGCATGATATAGTCGCTGAGGTTGTCAGTCAGCAGGGAGCCGCTTTTGGCCAGAGATGGGGCTAGGCTTACATTTCAGCCTCGGCACGTGTGACAATGACCTTGAGGAATGCAACGAGTTGGCTGTCGATTTCGCGGATCCGATCGCGTAACCACATGCGCATATCGCAGACAACTTGCTCGTTGCGGCTGCGACCTGTGTGCAGCTTACCCGCGATGTCCTTGCCGATGACCTCTCCTAAGCGACGTTCGTTTGCCGTGTGAATCTGGTTCTTTGTGTTAGCCTCGAGAAGTTGAGTAGATTTGAGCGGCCTCTTACATCTTCGTCATTCGGCATGATAGCGAAAGTTCCCTGCTTCCATTCTTCCATCACTTGAAGCAAACCACGCTCAATGGCCTGAAATTCGTCGTCGCTGATGATGCCGGCCTTTGAGTTGGCTCTGGCAAAAGCAATCGACCCGAGGATATCTTCTTTGTAAAGAGCCTTGTCGTAATGGATGGAGGCATTGTACTTATGCATGAGAGGATCAATCGCACCTGCGACACCGTGAGGTCAGTATACAGCGTCCGAAGCTTGTTTCCCGAAACATTCGAACCTGTGAACCTGCCCCCCCAGAGCATGCCAGCTGCCGGGGCCTCCGCCTGTTTCTCGGCCATGTTGGAAATAATCGTGAGTGGCGTTCGTTGCGTTCGTTGCGTTTTCAAGGCCGATGAAATCAATGGATTGGAAGGGCGGGGGTTACTGAGGTTGAAAAATCTGGTGGGGGTAAAGTACGTAGGTCGATCAGTCGAAAAAGTTTGTGGGCAAAATGGCGGGGGATCAGGTAAAAGCGCAGGGCGCGGGCGCGGCTTTTCGAACCAATCAGAGCCCTGCAACCGTAGTCGCCTCCTTCCTATTACTGCCCTCTACCTTACACTTGCCCTCTACGCCGCACTTGCCCTTTACGCTGTACTTGCCCTCTACGCCTGCCTTCTCGCGCCTGCCTACTCGCGCCTGCTCTTTACTCGCGTCTGCTTTTTTGCGCTTGCCTGTCGCGCCTGACTTGTACGCCTTGCGCTTGCCTGTGTAACTGAGGTAAGCGCCGTAGGAGTGGGCCCGTCGGCGAATCAAAGGCCTTTGGCTGGCTAATCTCTGTCCACGGGCCAGTACCCTGCGAAAATACTAATGGAACCAAGTTACCCTGCGCTTTTACCTAAACCCGGGACCGACTGTCGGTTGTGACTATTGGGTTAGGTTGTGGACGGCGGCAGACCAGAAACGGCTTAGCGCCTCGCAACTGTGCAATCCGAAACATCTGGTGTTCTCCATCTCCAATAAGACCCCTGTGGTGGTTACCCCTGGGCGATTATGCAACACTCGAGCTGTCACAGAAGTCGACAAGTGACGGCGAATCCATCTCTTCTTCTGTGCAGGAGCTGTGCAGGAGCCCAGTGGGAGCCCGGGACACTGCGAGAGGCACGGATGAAATTGAGCCTCGCCAGCGCAAGGGTCCAATTGCGCTGCAACATGTTCCCGTCCTCCACGCCGCAGAAGCTGCACGTTTCCTCCTGTTTTTCGTCCGTATTTGCACCTCCTCGTCACCTAGGGTCGCTTCTTCCTCTTTTTCTGCCCTTCCATGTCGCAGAATCCCAGGTGCCCTGCCATGAGACTGGTCACAGCTGTCTGTGTGCCCCGAGTCTGCGGCCGCAGTTTCTTTTTCTGGTCTGTCCAGTAACACTCGCGATCTTGGCCGACCTTCTCCTCCGTTCCAATAGTCGACAAGACCCTACCAATACTTGCCGGCTTGTGCCTTGCCTCGAACTCCCCTAGCGAACCGAACTGTTGGCTGTCCGTCCGGCTGGCGTACCTACATACCTCCACTTACACAAAGTCAGACGCACCGAGAAACAACGCCTGACTGGCAGTCCCTTGTTCACCTCACCTTATTCCTCGTCTCAATCTCCCTTTCTTTTCCAGCTCTTCCGTCTTCTCTTCATCAATTGCCTCACTCAGCGTCATGTTGGCGGCGCCAGGCGCCCATCAGGCTTCCTTTTCATCCTTTTCTTTTCATTGAGCATTTGTTTACGTTCTCTCATCTACCTCCCAATCCATCTTTTATTTCAACTGGCCATCACTGTGCAGGCTCTGGAAGCTAAACTGCGCCGCCAGCGTTGTCCTCCTGGACACTTTCTCTGCTTCCCATCTTTCTCGGTTGCGAATGTCCCTCCCTTCAGCCGTCGAATTCCTTGATCGAGGCCGTTGAGTCGCCGGCAGTCCTCCCTTGGAACTTCCGACACACCAGCACCCTCTCAATCCGTTGTTTCCTTCACAACTTTCTTCTCCTAACTATTGGGCATTGTTTAAGCCGGTCGTGACCGCACCTACAAAGATTCTTCAACGAGACGGTCATCAATATCGTACCTCTGAGAGACGCTGACTCGCCATTTGCTCCGTCTACAATAAAGGATCCCCCTCGTCGCAGTATTATCTGTGGCAGCGTCGACAGCCTCCGCACGAGGAGTGCGAAACACACAGCGCCGACTCGCGCTTCTCGCTATCCTCCCCGCCGAAGCATGACGAACCTTGAACGGCGGTAACTGCGAAGTTAACTCTTAACGTTCAATCGGGAGGTGCATATCAGCTTCGACCCTCCAGTATGGACTTTCTGCGACGCGGACGGTCCTCGAATGGACCAGATATTGAGCAACAGGCCTGGGCTGGACCATCAACACAGCCTGAAATGCAGGAGGATTCGCGATCTCGACCGAGGCGACTCCCTGGAACACGGCCTGCTCTGTCCTCAAGAAGACATCCCGGCGGCAGAATGCAGCGCCTCGACGATGGCGAGGATGACAGTCCCAAGACTCCGCGCTTCAATATAGGCCTCCCAACACTCCCAAGCACTCGACTGAATCTTCCGCATCTTGCGAGGACATGGACGAGTGGTTCCAACGGCCCGAACTCGCGGCCTAGCTCAGGACAACCACTGCCAAGTCGAGCGGCGACCGATCCGCTTACCGGACCGTATATGAGCAGAGCGGGAGCTACGCAGATTCCTGTAGCGATGCCATCTCCGGTTGCCCAGCATGCTCGATCACATTCCCGCAGACTGACAAGAAGGTTTACTGGGCCAGATCCTGCAGAGATGCATCTGGCACAGATGGCACAGGAGGGAAGGCGGCGCAGACGACGGAGGCAGCGAAACCAAGACAACAACGAGGGACACCCGAAAAGGTTCCTGCTTTGCCTGCCATGGGTGAAGTCGCGGCGCATGCGATCGCAAATCCTTCGGTGCTTTATTTCAGGCACGTTTCTCGCCCTGTTATTAGCCGTTTGTGAGTAATGCCTTGTGCTGCTGTTGGGAAAGCCTAACTGACCCCGTAGACCTTGCCCTGTCTCTCACACAGAACATCCGCAGTAGCGAGTTCACGGTACTTCTCATACTCATCATTCTCTTCACGACGATCTTTTTCTGCCACGGCTTGATTCGCTTATGCATGCTCGTCATTCGACCGCGATCGGACGACGAGGCTAGGCCGCCAATGCCGCAGCTTGTTGCTCCAGGAGGGTACGCTGTCCCACGGGAACCGATCAGAGTGGTGTTGGCCCGTGACGAAGAGGAGGAGGGCGAGATAAGCGATGCAGCCAAAGCGAAGCCGCCAGCCTACGGCCTCTGGAGAGAGAGTGTGGTACGTGCCCGCAGCATGGATGTTTCCAATCATTTCCAACTAACAAGAGGATACAGCGGGTGGATCCCAATAGGATATACTGGCAACGCAATCCCAATGCGACATCAAATGGCAGCCCGTCGAACTCTAGGGAGGTTGGCAGCGGGCCACGACCACCATCGTATGCATCGGAAGACGGTGTCAGCTACGTTGTAGATGCTCGGCCCCGGTCAATGGCGCCAGGAATGACCGAAGTCCTCCCACCACACCCCTCTGAGGTTGGGCGGATGAATGAACGACGAGGCCCATGGTGATCCCATCTACGTGGTCAGGAAAGACATAAGAAACCTTATGTGTGATATTATTGTACAATGGGAGCGCGGCTAGCGACGTTAAGGGAGTTTCGGTAGAGGCACGTCTCGCCAGTGCGTGAAAACGCCACTGAACGGGAGGACCTGAAGCATGTCATCATAAGTGTCTCGCAGTCATTTTATACTGCTCAGGGAGACAGAGCGAGTCGACTGGGACCGCACTAGTAGTACCTCCGCATGGCATTTTAAGATAATCGAGCGATGGGATACAGCTCATTTCCAATACAAGCGGGTGTTTCACAAGCTGAAGGCGTCACGAGAGGAGCCATGAGGAAAGGTCGCGCTTTGCAGGGCTGGTTCCACAGCATTAGTTGGGCTGGCGGGTGTGCGGACTGTCGGGATGTGCATCATTGGCACAAAAGAGGCTCTCCCTGCTTTGCCGCGATAAAGCGTGTGAGTACAACGGAGGTACGGTCGAAGAAAGGCATGGGGAGTTACACCAACGATTCGTAGTTCTACTGCTAGTAGGTGTTCGTTCTCCGCTGTACGGGTAAATACAGCTGTGTGTGTATGCAAAAATAAGCAAGACGGCCACCAGTCCACCCTAGATAGATAGAGATCTATTAATTGCTAGCGTTGGAGGTACAGGAATAGGCTGGCCTATTGGACACCCATTTTGCTCTCCAGCTGCCGCGTGCTTGGGTGCGTAGTGGAGCAGGAAATGATGAACATCCAATGGCGCGGGGAAAAGAGACGGGCAGGCAACCTGGGGGCCAGAAAAGAGAGACACCCGACGGTGCAGCGCCAGTCACACAGACATGCGTTTGGGTCAGGCACGCTAAGCCACGGCACGCCACGCTACATGGATAAATACTTTCAACGGCTCAGGTTTTGTGCTGCGAGAGGTGGGAATGAGTATCTGTCTGCGCTCAGGAATTGCGGCTACGCGATGTGAGGTTTGCTGAGCCGAACATACAGCGGGAGCGTATGTTAAGTATGGAAGGTGCCTTGAGTATATATTACATAAGGTAGGGACTAATTTAGCTCGCTTAGAAGGGCGTCAGCGCGTGGGGTGTTTGGAGGACTTGGTGGGATGATGGATCGCGGCTGCAGTGTGTTGAAAGAGCAGTGACAACTGAGCTGGTAGTGAATTGTGAATATGTAAGTAATGTACATAGTAAAGAGGTAAGGTATCCGTAAGGTAGGTTGAAGACCGAGGCCGGGCGTGAGCGGGAAGCGGAAAGCGGGAGAGTCGGGGGTACCGTTGCGATACTTGGCCCCGCCGCCCCTGGCGCCATGTTTCCCCGCCTTCCCACCTTTTGACGTCGTCAACGACCCAGTTGATCCGTTCCTTGAAGGTTGCTTCCGTGTATCCAGCGCACGACAAGCACTCAAGGGCCCCGGTACTGCCATTGACAGTAGAGAAACTGGGAGGAGGTCACTGAGACAGACACGCAGGAGGGTCAAAGTTCCAACACGACACGGCCACACACATGACAAGGGGGACATAAGGCCGAGCGGGTATTCGTAGGAAAAAGTGATGACTTACCTCAGTAATGTGCTGCTGCAGGTGCAAGAGGGGCAGATGCAGGTGAGGTGCAGGCGCAGGCGCAGACGCAGACCAGACGCAGGTGCATGCCTTGCCTTCGCAGAACTTGGAAGAAGGGCAGGAGAGGGGAGAGGAGGAAAGCAGAGGTGAATAGAAGCCAGTGGGAGCTTGCTTCACAAGTCTTCAGGTCTCTGACGAGGAAGTTTTTCCTTGCCTCGAACCCCTGCTACAAACGCTGCCATCCATCCCGATGGCTCAGGTAGCCAGCCAGCCCGGCCTGTTCAACTCTCACCCCAAACTGTACACATCCTGGCCCTGTCCTGGCCTCGCCTTTCCTTTCCGGTCGACATCCATGAGCAGGCTTCCTCCTCCTATGCACGCTACTGCAGTCACTGACTGACTGATGGCGGGCGAGGCGATGGAGGGGTTGGTGGTGACTTTAGATGACTTTAGAACCGGGTGATGACTGCTCTTGGTATTGGGGATTGTTGGACACCTTACCCGCGAGACGAGAAGGGAAGGAAGAGAAACAGAAAGCTCGCGCTTCGCCCTCCCACCCCGCCCGTCATCCTCCGTGTTGTCCAGCTTGCCTACAGCGTAAGTAGTAGGTAATTAGGCAGGCACGTAGGCAAGTACCTAAGGTAAGTAAGGTACTGACCGAGTGCGCTTGCTTATTCTCTGCAACATCTCACCCCTTCAGCAGGACTTGAGACAAATACCTTTTACCCTTAGTTTTATCTCGAGGCATCCGTAGCCACTTTAGTTCCCCCCCCTCCTCACTGTGACTGAGGTAGCCAGCCCCGTTCAGGTCCCCAGTCACCTAGTCAGTCAGTCAGTCAGTCAGTCCTGCCCGGCAGTCCTGGGAGTCCCCAGTCCCTCGGCCTCCTACCCCGGAAGCAACATTCCGTCATCCGCCATCAAACCAGCGGGCAACCTACCTGCATCCATACTACCTACCTTCGCTACTTACCTTACTTACCTACTTACCTACCTAAGCAGTCCAGTCTGGTCTAGTCCCCCGTTGGGTCACAGCCGCAGTCACAGGTCAGGTCCAGCCAGCCCAGCCGTGTCCCGTCCTTTTTTCTTCGCTACTAGAAAGGACCAGACCCCTCTTTCCTCACACATTATTATTTTTTTTGCCCATTAACAACAGCAACCTTCGTGGAAACGAACTGTTCCCGAATTTTCCCAAAGGCAATTTTTCGCGAAAAGGTGAGTTTCGCCCTCGATTGTACCTGCATCCATCGCATCAGCATTGCCCCCAGCACCTCTCTGTCCTTGTCTCCCTCTGTCTCTCTCTCTGTGCCTTTTCCCTCAATCTACCCCTCATCTTGCCTTCCCTGCCCAGCCAGCCCAGCGTGCCGTCGCAAACGTCTCTTTCTGCCAACCCAATGCGACACGGTCGACGAGGGCCAGCCTGCCACAGCAGCATTCGCCATCAGCCTCACCAGAATGCGCCCACCCAACGCAACGGGAACGATCACGATAGTCCTGCCGCATCTCATCTCTCTGCCCCCCCACGAAGAAACTTGGGAGACTGCCACACTGAAGATGCGATCGCTTCTTCCTTGGTCCCGCACGCATTGCGCATCTCGCTATGCGACCCGCGGAAATGCGCCAACCCCGCCTGTTGCTTTGGTCTCTGGCCCACCACTACTTTTAACGACCGCAATCCTCGTCTTCTTGCCAAGACACCCGTTCTGTCGGGTTCGCACGTCAAGCTGCGATCCCAACTTCACAGATCGTGGTCTCTGGAGCCTACCTGCTGCTACATTGATCCGATAGTCCACCGGACTCAATTGGCTATTCATATCGTTGGCGCTGCGACTGTTGCGTTACTCCTGCGCGCCACCTCAATCCCCCACACTCGATCTCGCCCCGATGCGCCTCCTCCCGAAAAGCCCTCGGTGGATCACTTGCGATAATCCCTCAATCGCAAGCCGGCAACAAACAGCGCCAGACCACGATGAGACCGAAGCCTGCGTCATTTGCGCCCTTGCGTTCGCAGGTTCACTCCCAACGGCATCCTTCGCATTGGCAAAGATCTCTCTCTTTGCGCGCGTCGACCACAAACCAAGTCCCGGGTGATTGGCATGGGTCTACTTAAGCAAATCTATAAAGAAAATGGACGGAACGAGGCATCAGAAACTCGCGTGTCATCACTGCCCAAGATCTGAGCTCCCAGCGCAACTGTGTACCCTATTGCCGGATATTCCAGCCGAAGAGGATTGCACATCAGGGACCTTGGAGACGAATACTTCCGCTGCAACACCATCCGACAAGCTGGATTTCCTCAATAAACCGCTACAACGAGCACAAATCTAGCCAAGAGTAAATCGACTAACCTTCCTTCTCTGATAGCTTTACACCAGACTGCAAGATGTCTTCCCTCTCCCGTCGCGCGTGCTACAAGTGCGGCAATGTTGGCCACTACGCTGAGGTTTGCTCGTCAGCTGAGCGTCTTTGCTACAACTGTGAGTTCTATCCCCAAAGATCGGTCAACATTGGAAGAATTTCTGACTCTCAATGTCAGGCAAGCAACCCGGCCATGAGTCCAACGGCTGCCCGCTGCCCCGCACCACCGAGGCCAAGCAGTGCTACCATTGCCAGGGCCTCGGTCACGTCCAGGCCGACTGCCCTACCCTGCGCTTGAGCGGCGCTGGCACCAGTGGCCGCTGCTATAACTGCGGCCAGCCCGGTCACCTCGCTGTAAGCAATCTTGCGTAATCGCCGTCGATGAGAAGCTGACGTTGAAATTAAAAAAGCGTGCCTGCCCCAACCCTGCCGGCGTCGGCATCGGACGTGGCGCCCCCGTTCCTCGTGGTGCTTTCGGCGGCTACGGACGTGGCGGTTTCGCTGGTGGTCCCCGCCCCGCCACCTGCTACAAGTGCGGAGGCCCTAACCACTTCGCGAGGGATTGCCAGGCTCAGGCCATGAAGTGCTACGCTTGTGGCAAGCTCGGCCACATCTCTCGTGACTGCACCGCGCCCAACGGCGGTCCTTTGAACACTGCTGGCAAGACTTGCTACCAGTGCGGCGAGGCTGGCCACATCTCGCGCGATTGCCCCCAGAAGAACGCGAATGGCGAGATTCCCAACGACGTTGACATGAATGCCGCCGCTGGCATCGCCGCGCCCGCTGTTGCACCCATCGCTCCCGTTGCTTAAGCAATGATCCGTGGTTGCGTCGTCCTCTCCATGAGGCGGTTCCGGACTGGGAAGGAGTTGGCTGCGTGAAAAGCAGCCGCTCCGCTAGTTCTACACACGCCAGCGCATCGTTGTTGGTTTCCTTATGTTTTCAGCACGACCCTTTACGCCTCTCGCACCTACCTACCATAACACCTGCACCTTGCCCATTTCATTCTGGTTATTACTTTTACTTCCTGCATAAAAACGGCTTGTCGCCAATCGACATCCTTTGCTTTACACGGCGTCTACTGGGATTCCCCTTCGTCAACACGATTCATTTTCTGGAACAAAACGGGAAAGGCTTCCTCTCTTCATACTACCCTTGGTTCTTGCAACGACTCTCACGACGGACGGTCTCGACGTATTTATATGCATCTTCATTCCAGCATTTGGAAAAGGAAAGTTCGTGATCCTCATGGCTATCTACAGTTCCTTCTGGTTTGACTTAGCTCCCTGTTTACACGCACCATTGCGTGATCCAGAATGGTTCATAGTCGGCGCGCAGCCCCAGATTGGATCTGAACTACGGCGGCGGCGAAATTACTCCACAGGACAATATGGTGTCAAGGCGGCTGGCGGCTGGGGAATTGAACTACTGACAGGCGATGGGACGCTGCGGTCTGCACGGGCAGTTCAAAACTGTCTATAGACCTTCGCTTACCGAGCATGCCAGGCTAGGAGATTTCATTGGAATGGAAGATATGGCTGAGGGGGGGTGAGAGATCCGAGTCTTTTATGAAGAAGAAGAGTTTTGGGGCGGTGGAAGTGGTTGTTGAGTAGAAGACCCTTTCGAAGGGAGACATGGTGGACACCATGGCAAAGCTGTTGTGGCGTGACGCACAAAAAAAAGAAGCAGTTGATTGAGTCGTTTGAGTGTCCTTGGAGGAGGAAAGATGATGTTGTGATGGGCGCCCCGAGATGATTTGCACCGGTCGATGGCATGGTTGGTAGGAAGCGCCACAATACGTTGGGCTTGTTAGATCGGATTGTGGTACGGCGATGCGCTAAATCAGCAACTGCGTCGGCATGGCGATGGCACACGATTGCGTACGGTGTGCCGAATCATCGGTCGCCTGCATGGGCGAGAAATCACGAGGAGATTGCAAGGAGTTGTGCGGCAGAAGGGCATCGAGTCGCTAGGCCTCGAATGGGCTAGGCCTACTGCATGAGGTGATGTGATTCCACTTGAAGGATCCAAGCTTTTGCTTAAACGAATGGTTCGCGTTCTTCTCGCGTGCGTCTGAATCAGCCCAAATAGACCAGGGCTGATGAAGACCATACAACAGTGTAGGCCGTCTTATCTTGCCCACCTACTCCGGCGTTGCTCAGTGTCCGTACCTAAGGCGATGAACGGGACACTGGAAGCTTTGGCCAGCTCTCATCCGGGAGCGGGACGGAGCCGCAACGGCACGGCCTAAGTGGGTCTCTCGCTGAGAGCACCGGCCATACCCGCCGGTAAACTGTAGCTTGCAAGCATTGCCCTGGCAGGAAGATTTCACTTTACTCCCTCTTATGGTGGGAGCCCAGCCAATTTTGTGAGTGAATTGATCATGATCACTTAAATGACTCTGAAGGCGGCCGGCCAACCACCTGAAGCGGGATAGTTGAACGAGACAACTAAAGATTTTGGGGGCTGATGTGTGTAACGTTATGTAGGTAGGAAGTGAGTGCTCTCGCATGCAGGACATATGAGGTGAACAAAAGCACTCTCTGCGTGGGTACACATGCGTCAATATACCAGGTCAACACAGCAAACGGGATGGGGATCCTTTTCAATTCATTTGTCCGCTTGCTGCCTGCTTGCCTATCTACCTGTTCGCCTGCCTGGCCAAGTCAGAAATGTAGGCGGATTCGTTGCGGTCCCAGGGGTGTCGTACCCGCCCAACTACAAGCGCCAGCCTAGTAACTTGGTAGTCACACTCTTCCGAGTCTTCATGCGGCTGCTATGCATGTCAGTGTAGCGGTCGCGTCAGCAGGCTTGCCTTAGCGGTAATACAAGGCCGCCGTTGATCATCATGGGACTTCAGCCGCCGAATGAGCTGGTATAAATGGCGCCGCCCCCAACTCGACATATCCAGGACCGCAGCCGCAGCTACAGCGAATGCCACAGCAGAAGCCCAAGCCGGAGCCTTGATTTGTTCTGCCGTTCACTGTGACCATCATCGTATGAATTTGCTCCTTCTTTCTTTTTTCTTCACTTGGGTTCCTGCCTACTGCTCGGCAGACTTCTTTCGCTTCTATTTCATGCCTGCCACTTCTAGATACCTGCCACTGCACACCTGCCTTGTCCCTTGTCCAGGCGCACATGCAAGTGTCCAAAGTCCGCATGTGTCGGCAAGTGCATCGGCGGTAAAGACCATTGGCCCCTTCCCCATCAACGCGACTTCTGGGCAACATCAATCAACATGGATTACAGCTCCGATTCCAGCTCAGACTCAGTAATCGCATCTTGCGTCGGCCCGCCCGCCCTCGATCACCCGCGACGCCGAACATACTTAGCCAGGATGCCCGTCACCGTCAGCAAACCCCGAAAAGCGAAGCAACAGCCTCCCCAAGACATTATTGATGAGTTTTGGACGAAATTCACCACCAAGACCCCTGGTAAAGGTTCGTGGTGTTAACCCCATGTTCTCTCGTCCTTGCATGACCCAGGGTGTGTTGCTGCTGGTTCTAACTTTTGAAAGCGACCACTGTCATCCCTCAGAACGAATACGCCGAGAAAGTCGCCCGACGATCGGCTGCAGCTACCGGAGTATGCACCCAGACATCATATGACGAGGCTGCGGCAGTCTGCAAAACCAAGGTTGACAAGATCGTCCAAGAGTGTCGGAGAGTAAATCAGAAGTACCGGGATCCTCATTTCGACCTCGAGTTCGATCTTAAGTTTGGCAGACGGGATTGCCTGGAGTCCCTCTGGAATACCAAGAACAAGGAGCCCTCCCCGTCATCGTTCGTACCGAAGGCTGTGAAGCGCGTTGTTGACATCTTCGACAGCCCTCAATTCTACATCGATGGCCCTACCGCTAACGACGTGCGCCAAGGTAGAGATGGAGACTGCTGGCTAATGGCTGCGCTGTGCAATCTTAGCAATAAATCTGGCCTGATCGAGAAAGTTTGTGTTGCCCATGACCAAGACGTCGGCGTCTATGGCTTTGTGTTCCATAGGGACGGTGAGTGGTTCAGCGAAATCATTGATGATAAGGTACGTAAGTCGACGAAAGGGTGTGAACGATTCCAGTGTCAGCGAGCAATGCCTACCGAGGGACTCCTTGCCCCGCTGTTATCGACCTTGGCTGACACCGCTCGCATTAGTTGTATCTCACAAAACCCGACTACGACGAAGGCTATCTTGAACGTATTCTCTGGGAGGATCGAGAACGTGTCAACTCAGAAGAGGCCTATCGACGGATCTACCAGTCAAACAGCGGGGCTCTTTACTTTGCTCAGTGCGAGAATCCAAACGAAACTTGGCTGCCACTTCTCGAGAAAGCCTATGCTAAAGCACACGGAGATTATGCCTGCATCGAAGGGGGTTTCACCGGCGAGGCTATTGAGGACCTTACTGGCGGTGTGACTTCAGAGATCTATACCACCGATATCCTAGACAAGGAGTACTTCTGGAAAGAGAAACTCCTCAGAGTCAATGAATCCTGGTTGCTTGGATGCTCCACTGGATTCGCTTCCAAAGGATGGGGCGAACGCAAGGGCATCATTGAAATGCATGCTTATAGCGTCATGAAAGCTGTCGAGATGGACAACCAACGACTTGTTCTTCTCAAGAACCCTTGGGGAAAGGGGGAATGGAAGGGTGCTTGGAGTAAGTGCGGCCTATTTCCATAAGCATGTGCTCATGTGTGTGCTAACATCATCAGGCGATGGCTCTTCACAGTGGACGCCTGAGTGGCTCCAGAAGCTCAATCACAAGTTTGGGGATGATGGAGCTTTCTGGATTTCGTACCAAGACCTGCTCAAGAAGTACAACATTTTCGACGTGACACGTTTGTTTGGACCCGAGTGGAAGGTAACGTCCATTTGGACGACGTTCTCAGTACCGTGGACCCTTGACTACCACGATACTCATTTCGCCTTTGAGCTTTCCAAGCCTACTTCTGTGGTTCTGGTTCTGGCAAATCTCGACGAACGATACTTCAAAGGCCTGGAAGGCCAGTATAGGTTTGACCTGCAATTTCGTCTGCACATAGCCGGCCAGGAGGACTATGTCGTACGGAGCCCAGCATCTTACCGCATGAATCGATCCGTCAACGTGGAGCTAGACCTCGAAGCCGGTAGTTACGAAGTTTACGTCAGAATTGACGCAGTACGGAATGACAATATTTTACCGATTGAGCAGGTCATCAGAAACAATGCCAAAAGTCGCCGCGAGAAGTTGACTCGCATTGGGCTGGCTTACGACCTTGCCCATAGCAAGGGGAGAGTTGTCGAGTCAGCCGAGCTCAAGGTAGCACGAGAAGCCCACGAGAACAAGCAGCGGGAGAAGAAGCGCGCCGAGATCAGGACCAAAATCCAAGAAGAGCGCGAGCAGGAGCATTACCTGCGCGTCAAGGCCGCAAAGCGGGACAAGAAACAGATGGCGAAGCGGCACGCGAGACATAAAGCCAGGGCAGAAAAGAGGAAGGCCACACAAGCAAAGACCCGATACGACACGAACGATCGCCCTGGACCCGAGAAATCAGCGCAGACCTCCGAGAGATTCAAATCTTCTCCCGAAAAGCACGTCCAGATTCAAAAACTGGAAGTTCAGACCAAAGACTTAAACATCTCTGAACGAGACAAACAAACTGCGAGCAGCGGTGCTAGCAATAAGCATGCAGCCTCACCAAAGACGTTGTCGGACTCTGGACTTGTCGGAGATGTTACGCGACCATTTGAGGAGACTCCGAGTGGGATCTTGGGGGGATCTTCGGACAACCGCGGTCTGGCTGGGCTGCAGCCCGCGAAAGCTAGGGAAACTCCAATAGTGGACATCCGCCGAGAAGCCGCCAATACAACGAATGAAAGCCGGCAAGCCACGCCCCAGAGAAGCGAAGACACCCAAAGCGATCCACCAGCTCCTTCGGAAAATTCCGACGCGTTCGGTGTGATGCTTTGTGAATCCGATGACGACTTGTCGAGCATCTCCTCCCTTTCCGACTTATCCGAGCGAGAGCTCGATATCAGGATCGAAGACTTCAAGTCGCGGGAAAACAGCCCTGGACGCCTGCCGCCGCCATCGAACCCTTCGAATCTCCTAGATGACCAGGATGAATTTGAGAGAGACCCGTGGAACGCCGTTGCCGTGGTAGGACTCCGAGTGTATCACAAGGTGCTTGAAGTCGATGAAAACGAGGTCATTGTCAAGTTACGCGTTGTGCCACCTAATCCATTTGCAGAAGAGGAGGTGATAGCCAAGGATGCCGACTCCAGCAAGAAGAAACCAAAGGGGCTAGACGTTGACGACAGTGCCAAGGATGCTACGCTGGAGGGTGAAATACAGCAAAGGAAAAAGAGCATTGCACCCAGCGGCGATGATCTTTGAGATGCATCCTTGCCACTTCGGCCCGGTCCGAGCAGAACATGAAGGCCTGGTGTTCTTACTCCAAGTAGAGGGCTTGCGCAGCCATGCATTGCAGTGTGCTTGCGGTGGGAAAACGAAGTAACATCTTGTATCTTGTACTGCGTCGGGGTATCCTTTTTGAAACCTAGAACCTAGTAGCACTCTTCGTGCCCAATAATGAAACACGAATCATGAAAGAATTACACAGTCCTCCACCTTTGTGCGTACATTGGGCTGGCTTGACAGCGTCTTCTCAAAAACTGCCCAAAAGGTCATCAAGCTTCCGTTTCTCGCCCGTAACCACAGGCTCCACGACGAGAGAGTCGTCCTCCCTGAAAAGAGACCCAGACTCGGTTGAGTCGGGTAGCAGGCTAACACGACCGCCGACACGAGCTAGCAGAACCCGCATGCGTTCCATTTCTTTCTCGACCTCGCCGTCGCGTGTGACAAGATTCTCCTGCACCCCGACGCCGGACCCGTCCGAGTGGAAAGGGATCAATACAGCTTTCATACGCTCAAGTCGCTCGACACGATCTCTCACTTGCTGCCTCTGCTGTGCAAGCGATTTAAGACGTTCAAACTGGTCGTGGTAGCGCCTGGCTTCCATGGGATACGTAGTCACATCGCCATCAGATGGCCATGTTGCGGGCAGTGACTTGACGGCAGCGTCATCGGCTTTGTTCCGGTTCGGTCAGCCTACGTACCTGCAGGTATATGGAGCGGTGCATGAACAATTGGGGGGGAAGGGACCTACTCAGGTCAAGGTAGAGCGAGAGACCGTCAGATGGCTCATCTTCTTGTACAGTTGTGGGGTGTGATAAGTAAAGAGAGTCAATCTGCTCGGCGACGTGTCGGCTGGCCTGGTGAGGGTAGGCGCGCCGAGAGTGCTGGGCGATGTTGTGGTTCAGACGAGTAACCACGTGCTCGATCAAGGCATCACTTAGTGGTGATTCGGAGGAGTCGTTGGCGGCAAGCCATGTGCGGGACGGTTGGATAGGCTGCGAAAGTAGGCGGGTTTGGGTAGCGAGGAAGGATTGCTTCTGCGCTATCACGGTTGGCGGAGCTGCTTGGGTTGACGACATGGCGAGGCGCAAGAGTGATCGAGTAGGTAGAGGAACGCGGTGAGGAGGGGGCGGGAACGCGGCCGGACACGGCACGGCGATTGTAGCGGGACGGGAGGACCTTGCCTTAGACGTAGAAAGGGTAGTGGTGTGGGGTCCGTGTCGACCGGCAGGTTCACGGTGCAGTGTACTGCGCAGTACCCACCTAAGGTACGGTAGTGAGGTAAAGGTGCACTGACGTGGAGGTGGTTTGGGAAGGTGGAGCGTGTTGTTGTGGTGCCCTTTACGCGGGATACGTGCCGGGCGAATCATGTGACGACGATGGGGGCCAGCCTCGGCCATGGGCATATTGATATTTCTTTTTCTAGGTCTTGATGGGATTTTTCGACTCGCAACTGCCCACGCCAACGACGAAAGGGGGTCAAAGCTCGCGTCCACCACATTCACCTCCAACGTTCCATCAACGGTGTCCTGCATACGGATACGGATACATAGGAGCTTAACCCAATGATTGCTCCAACGATCGATACCACGCGTTTCCCAATTTGTTACTCGAGCCATGTGCTCGCTCCCATGGCGAAGCTCGCGGGTCCCTTGCATTGCAGTCAGCATCCTCCAACCACCACGTCAAAAAAAAAAAAAAAAAAAAAAAAATCCTTGATCACCGGCAGCGTCTAGAACTCCTCCTACTTGTCCAGGCTTCCAACGTTGCCGGCGGCTGTGTATGATAAACACAGCTAATCCAAGCTAAAGAAGCCACCAGGGCTCTCGTGTCTCACGCCTAGCCTCCTTCTCCTCTTCCTCCTTTCCTGCTCTCTACTTCCCATCCGTCTGCTCAAAAGGATCCTATGCTTCGGACTCGTCGTAGGCGGCTTAGCCCAAGGTACTAGCCCGGCATCAACGTATGCGGCAGATGTGCTGCAATACCTCGGTCTTGGCTCATCGCCCGCCCCGCACAATTCCAACCTCTTTACCGGAGCGTGGGTGCCTTGGCGGGATAAGACGGTTGCGAAAGGCGAAGCAGTACATCAGAATGAGCCTCATCAGAGGAGCGGACAAATTCGAGGCAGACGTTGGACGATAACCGGTGCAATGTCATGAGCAAGGTGGAGGCACACCGCACATCACATACCTGCAGAAACACACAAGCACACCGCCATCGGCTGGCTCCTGCCTCATGGCCTTTCTCAACCATCTCATCTTTCGCTCTTCCTTGCTCGCCCCGCCTCCCAAATCGACACTAATGCAGCCCGCTTGTATTCGATCCCTCCCGTACGGCCGCATCTCGTGGCCCTCGGCGCCCACGCCATCTGCACGTCAGGTAATTCCCTCGCCTTAAGTGGACCGACCTGGGAAGTCTCTTTCTCGTGAACCACTTGCAGGAAGCCTCGCGAGGCCGGCACCCATCTCTTCGCCCTCTTACTGGCTAGCTATGCCCTCTTCCCTTTCTTTGCCGCCACGCCGGCCGGTGACAGGACCGGTGAGCATGCATGATCCGTCCCGTAACGCCGCCCAGTGTCACCACTTGCTCTTTCTCCTGCCTAAGCGTCCTCTCCTGACGGATACCTGCTTGAAAACTGCAGAGAGAGAAAACCTACGACGTGGTAGCCGCCTGGTCGGAAAACACCTGCCGTCCCCCGGCTCGAGTCCAGATGTGCCATTCCCACCCTCTCGGCCGAGCTTGGCCTTGCATCGTTGGAGCAAGTATGCCAAGCTCCTCTATCTTGTATGTCATGGTGCCATGCATCTGGTGAGACACGACTCCGGTGCGCTGTCAAACGGCTAATCCTGTATGCCCAGCTGCAGCGACGCATCTTTGGCGGGGGATCCGGATGGGAGCCAGCCTGGCCCAGCCCAGCCCTTACCCTGTCAAGCGGTGTTCATCGCTCATCCCCCTCCTCCTCTACCAAGGCTGAACACCACTTTAGGATCGATGTCCGAGGTCTCGGGTGCTTCCATTGTCTGACGATGTCTCTGTCAACGTATATGAGAGGCCGTTCGTCTCTTCCACTGGCCGTATCTCGCAATCTTGTCCGTGATTGTACGACCCTTCTTCCTCTCCATTCTTCAGCGAGAAGCACGTATCAAGGAGCGGCTGCTTGTCTCACTCCAGCTTGCCCATTGTTGCACGCCGATGGGTTTTTGTTTAGCTGAGTCTGCCCGCCTGCCACTATGTCTCCTGCCCCAAGGCCTCCCGCCAACGGTTTTGTTACCTTTGTGCGTAAGATCTTTAACCCACTCGGCTTCAAAAAGGGTTATAACTTTACTCTCTTCTTTATCACGGCCGGTGCCATGGTGGGCTTCATCCTCGCCCGCCTAATGTTTTTCGACTTCAAAGGTATATTCTGTAATCCAGATTACAGATCAGGGGCCCTCCCGGGAGAGTGCTACTACTACCAATCCGGCACGGGGAGGATTGGCATCATCATGCATCTAGCTGGTGTGTTGCCCGGTGGTTTCTTGGCCTGCCTCCAGTTCGTTCCCGTCATCCGCCACAAGGCTATCCTGTTCCACCGCCTCAACGGATACCTCGTCCTTCTCCTCAGTATCGTCGGCATCATTGGCGTCTTCATGATAGCGCGGCGTACCTTTGGGGGCGGTGTCAGCATGCAGACGGCCGTGGGCGGAGGCAGCGTCATGTTCCTTGGAGCGTTGGGGCTTGCTATTTACAACGTCAAGAAACTCCAGATCGAACAGCATCGTGCCTGGATGCTCAGGGCTTGGGTATATGTAAGGACACATCCCAGGTCTCCAAAGGCTCAAAACTAACAATCATGGTGCCCCCAGGCTGGTTTCATCATCACCATGCGCATCATCAGTTTCTTGGCTGCTAGAGTCGTCGCCAATACCGACCCAACCTACTACGAGGTGAAGCAGTGCGCGGTCTTGGACTTCATCTTCCGCCACAACCAGACCAAGGTCCTCGGCTTCTACCCTGACTGTGGAGGCTTTTACTCTGGCGAGTATCCTGGCTTGAACGTTCTTGTTCACGCCAACGTGGACGCCCACCAGCCTGCCGAGATTGCGGCGGGATTCGCAGCCGTATTCGGTGCGGGCTCGTGGCTGGCTCTAGCCATCCATGCCATTCTTGTTGAACTCTACGTATGTACCGCCCCAGGTGTGCGCAGCTGCATTTGCAAGACCTATGCTGACGAGACTTTGAAGCTTCACTTGACCCCAGCAGAAGCGGAACGCCTTCGTCGCATATCGTACCAACGCCAGCTCGAGGCGGGGATGAAGAATGCTGGCAGCGCTGGCTTGACAGCACAGCGACTGGGCGACGCAGAGCCGTGGATACCGCCGAACGAACTTCGAAGGATCGAAGATAACAGCACACCAAGCTCTGATGGCGATATGAGAGAAAAGCGCGTGAGCTCGCCTTAACAGCAGCTTTTGTTCGGGTAACGGACCTTTGGCAGTACGGCTCTGGAAGTCTGTCTTCTGCACTCCTACGACCTATGAATGCATGATATGATAGACGTGACTATTTGAGATGTTTGGGCGGAAGTTCGTGTATTCAACATTTTACTGATGTGGCCCACGAAGCAAACGAGAACATGTATATTTTATGTGCGCATTCATCATTCATTCGTTACATACCCAAGACAGCTATGACAAGATATTTCACTCCTATTTTCCTGCCATCCACATGGACATCAACCATTAGTCTACAATCCCGACCACCAGAACGTCTCACCGACGCTGAAGGATCCCTTGAGGGCCTTGTCGGCGACAACACTGCTGTCGCTGACGACAACATCGTATTCGCCCTTCTCTGCGCACCACTGATGGCGTTCCTCGTCGAAGTAGCTGGCAGCGTACTTGGTCTCGATGCTGACCGTCACCTTCTTGCTCTCGCCCGCTTTCAGCGCCACCTTGGCGAAGCCCTTGAGTTCCTTGAGTGGGCGGTTGATCTTGGCCTTCTGCTTAGGCGCCACGTAAACTTGGACGACCTCGGCACCTTGTAGAGAGCCTGTGTTCTTGACTGTGACGTCGACGGTAAGCTTGCCGTCCTTGTCGTTGACGACGAGATCGCTAAAGGCGAAGCTCGTGTAAGACAGACCGTGACCAAAGGGGAAGAGGACGGGGCGGTCGATGTATTCGTAGTAGCGGTAGCCAATGTAGATATCTTCGCCGTACAGAGTGCGGCTGGCTTCAGCGCGGTAGTTGAGGTAAGCCGGGTTGTCTTGGACGCGTTCGGGGAAGCTGAGAGACAGCTTTCCTGACGGGTTGACATCGCCGAACAGGACGTCGGCGATGGCGTTACCCGTCTCGTTGCCTCCATACCAGGCCTGCACAAGGGCGGCAACGTCATTGATCCACGGCATGCGCACAGGCGTTCCTGACTGGTTAACGACGACGGTGTTGGGGTTGGCCTTGCCGACGGCAGAGATGAGGTCGTTGAGGTAGCCAGGAAGCTCCATGTCGGCGCGGTCATTGCCCTCAGTCTCCCAGTCAGCGTTAAGGCCAGAGCAGATGATGACCTGGTCGGCGTCCTTCGCGAGGGCAGCAGCCTTTGCGATCTCGGCCTTGTCATCAATAACCTTGCAACCACCGATGCGGAGGGCACCACCACCGAAGACGACATTGTCACCCTGGAGCTTGGATGAAGGGGCCGAGGCGAACTCGACCTTAAAGGTATAAGTCTCGCCCTTCTTGAGCTCGACACGGCCCTTCTCCTCGACGGTTGCGGCGCCGAAGAAAGCGTCTCCCTGGCGCTGCTTGGTGGTGTTGTCGATGACAAGCTTGTCGTTGACAAACAGGTTGGCGGTGCCGCAGACGATGAGGCCGAGCTCGTAGGTGCAATCCTCCTCGGCGACAAAGCTGCCCTCAAAGTCGGCGTACCAGAGGTTGGACTTGAACTTGGGGTTGTAGTAGTCAACAAGCAGGAGCTCGGTCTTGGTCAGGATAAGCTCGTCGAGGCACTCGCGGCTGTGGTCGGTGGGCGGCTCGTTGTAAGCCTTCATGGTCATGCCGGGTTGGCCATTGGACTTGACAACGTTGCCAAGGAGAGGCAGAAGCTTGTGGGAGTAGGCACCCTCGGTGTACTCGGGTGGAGAGCTCAGCTTCTTGCTGATTCCGTCAAAGGGGGTGACGGAGTAGTAAGCAGCCAGAGAAGCGGAGCCGCCGCCGTGGTAGGTGCAAATTTTGGCATTGGGGCCGATGACGACGGTCTGCAGTTTCAGTCAGCTGCTGTTGTCGTATAGGAGAGAAAGCTCTTGGTCATACCTTCTTGTCCTTCTTGAGGGGAAGAACGCTGTTCTCATTCTTGAGAAGAACGAGACTCTCGCCGCCAATGCGTCTCAGCAGCTCAGCGGTCTCAGGAGTGTCGCCAGTCTTCTCCGGGGCGCCTTCAGGGATGCCAGTTGCCACACACTTCTTGATGAACTTGAGCATAGCACGAGCTCTCTCATCTAGAATGTGTTGGCGGACCTTGTCGGTTGAAACGTTGAACTTCAGGGGCTCTCCACGGAAGCGCGGAGGACCGGGCATCTCAAGATCGAGACCAGCGTTGGCCGCCTCCGTTGTGCTGTAAGTGCCGTACCAATCGCTCATGATCATGCCGTCCCAACCCCACTCTTTGCGAACAAGTCCCTCAAGCAGCTCTTGGTTCTCACTGCAGAACTTGCCGTTGACACCGTTGTAGGCCGTCATCAGAGCGCCGGGCTGCGAGTCGCGAAAAGTCAGCTGGAAAGGGAGGGCGTAGATCTCGCGCAGGGCTCGCTCAGTTACGATGCTGTGAACAGCGTTGCGCCTGTGCTCCTGGTCGTTGCAAACAAAGTGCTTCGGCGTCGCCTGGATGCCGGTGCTCTGAATGCCGTTCACGATGGCGGCAGAGCCCAGGCCGGCCAAGACAGGGTCTTCACCCAGAGACTCGAAGCCTCTGCCACCGAGAGGGGATCTTTGCATATTGATGGTCGGGCCGAGAATGCAGTGAGCTCCCTTGAGCTTGGCTTCTTCACCCATCTTCTTTCCAGCCTCCTCTAGGAGGGTGGTGTTGAAAGTGGCGCCAAGGGCCGTTCCGCAGGGGAAGCAGGCGGCCTTAACGCCATTGAAGAACTTGGTGCCGCGAACGCCATTGGGACCATCAGATAGTCGCACGGAAGGGACGTTGTGCTTGGGAAGAGCCTTGGTGTGCCAGAAGTCGATACCTGAAGCAATTGCGTTAGCCCACAAAGATCCCATCTGTCGATGACGTCGATCGCGGGGAAAGAGCGCCAGTTGGGACGAGGTGGCTTACCCGCAAGAAGGTCGACCTTCTCGGAGACGGTGAGCTTCTTCAGCAGGTCCTCCACATCGAAATCGGCCATCGTGGGCTTTGAACCGGCAAATCGGAAAATAAAACCCTTAGTTGGCTGGGTATCTCTACGTTGGAACAGAAAAGATGCCGCTTGAAATTGGAAGCAGGCGACGTAACAATAGGCGGTGGCTAGGAGAAGCTGGATGGATGATTTGGAAATGGCAGAACCAGTCGGTTTCTCGAAGGCTGAGAGGTGTTAAATAGATTTATTACGAGCTCGAAAGCGGGCCATCTCCGGACGCCGCGGCGGAGTATCGGTTCAAGCAGCCAGCAGCCCCAGTCTCTAGTCTCATGGTGTGGGAGGTGGTTTTCCAATATCTGTGTTGGGCAAACAGGACCACGTACTGTTCGTTCCCGGGGAAAGACTGGCAGACAAGGTATGTCGAGGCGCAGAGAGGAGCGAGCGTAAGGTGATTCCTGTCGCCGACCCCCCTCTCTCCCACCACACAGCCGAGGCGTCGAGAAAGGCCTCGAGGGGAAGACAGATAGACAGACGGGATAACTACGGTTTCCAAGACGCGGTCAGGCGGTCCATCAGTCCAGCGCATCTCCCAGCTACCCCACGTTGAGTGAGGTGCTGCCCCTCACCCCGGCTGGAGCTTTGTGCCTCCTCTGGCGTCAGACTCCGGTCTTGGGACCCATCTGTCGGCTCCGCATTGGCCAATTCAACTGGATCATGGAGCTGGACGCCGTCCCGAGATTCCGCAGACAGGGTTTGGGCCGGCTGAAGTTCGGATAACTCCTCACTAGCGTCTCCGATCGCGTCTCACCTGCCTCCGCAGCCCGCAGTTTGTGCGATATTGACGCGAGGTTCACCCGGGAAGCCCCACTTGCCTCCCTCGGTGAGAAGCATTCACATCCATACCTTATGGATGAGGCTTCTCACCCCAGGGCTATCTGGGTACCGACGATACTATCGCTGATGCCAATGTGAGCCATTGCATTGAAGTGAGTCTTTCTGGGTCATCAAATAAAGACATCCTCCAGTGACAGACATGGCTGACAGGTGTGTTGTGTTGAGCGCCGTACCATCTTCGGCATCCGGTCCGATACCCGTCATCCACTTCCCGGCAGCAAGTAGGCACCGCGGGGAGTAGCGGATCATGACCGTCGGAAGAGCATGTCGACCACGGCATCGCCATGAGACGGAGAATCTCTCAACGGCTGTCCCACACTGCGACTGACCCACATGGGATGCCGACACGGGGCGGCGTGAGAGCGGCCCGGATTGTCTACACGGCAGCGCTGTCATGACCCTACCGCTGACCATTCACGGACGATCCCTTCAACATTTCGCCGGAAGTCTCCGCCATCCCCAGAATCCCCAGACCCCGCGGGACCCATAGAAGCCATCTTGGTCAGCAGTGGCGACGTGCTGACCCAACAAGCCGAGGCCCCTTCCACAGCTGTGACGTTGCCGTTGTCTTACCGGGCATGACCTCCCTTCAGGGGCATCTCGACCGGGAGAACATAGCCAACATGGGACGATGAACAATTAGCAGCAAGCCGCATTCCTTGGCTACAATGGCGGGGAGCCCATTTCACCACATGCATTGTAACAGGTTTCTGGACGGCCTCATGCGTGTGGCTGCTTATGGTGTTCGGCAAAATGCCCATTTGCTGACCATCACCACCCACTTCTATGGTGACTTTAGGTGATTGAGACGACCGGTTGAGAGGTCATACAAGCTTACTGCTGAAGAACACCGTGGCTGCGGCTCGGGCGAGTGCTGCAGTACCGACCGTCTGGTGATCAGCACTGATCCTCAACAGGGTTCTGCTGCTCGCATCGGGCTATTATACAAAAGCGGTGGATCGACGAAGCAAATCACCGACCTCGAGCTTCATCAGACCGCACTCGGTCCTGGTGGCGGCCACATAAATGCCCTCAATTTCCTTCGCTGCCTCAGAGTGCGTAGATGATGTCTCTCGCGTGATGAAGCACAGAGGGAAGCGGGATTCAGTCTCTCTAACAAGCCTGTGCCACCCACGTACAGACGGCTCATTTTTCAGCCGGTGCCACGCTGATCCGTGAGCAACAGAGCAACCTCTGAGGCATTTGGGATGCCGGATTTCACGGGCCACCTGCTCGGACTCAGGTTTGGGCGCCTTCATGATGCTGAACCAGGGGTGGCTTTCTAGGGATGCACAGCTTACAACTTCACTCCCAGTCTTAGATAGCATTACAGGGGCTCTAGGGGCTTTCGCGCGCCATCGTTGAAGCTCTTAGAGCTCCTGAGGGCTTCACGGAGACGTAGATATCGCCCGCTTGGGGGGCGTATGCAATGTACAACACACAATGGCGCTCATGGAGGAGGAGTTGCGCGACGTCTCACTTCCACACCGCCGTTCCGCTCCGCCCCTGAATATTCCTTACGTTAAAATCAAGCCATGCTGCGGCGGAAGCGCCAACAACACCGTCGTTGAAGTCATCAGGGCCAGCGCAGGTGAGCGCAAGCCAGGCGTCCGAAGCATTATGTAATTGGGCGTTACATCATTCCTCGGTGGCTAGGATACCAAACAAGTTTGGCATCGCTCAATCGTTGACCATGCTCTCCGCCATGTTATCTCCCTACAGCAGGTGAAAACGCGGGGACCTCTATTTGGGTATAACGTCGGGCTATCCGAACGAGGAAAACCGGCCGACGACGTTCTTCGCCCAAATCCCGCCAGGCGGGAAAATCTGATCCCCCGACCCCAAGACGAACAGACAAATCAGGTCTAGGACCGTTACAAGCACCATTCTCTGCCATGGAAGTGCTTAGCCAAGGCCTGAGGGCTGAAGGCCAGTGCCAGGGGGTTCCGGAAGGAGGGGCTGGGGTTGCAGATTTCGGCCGGGGAGATGACCGAGCGAGAGGAGATGGACGGAAGGGGAGAATGCCGAACGCGGTGTGGGATACACGGCATCCCGATGGAGCGCGGCAGAAGCGGCGGTATCAGTCCGGCGAGTGCTACGCAGGAGTACATGAAAACACAAACGACACTGGTTGGGCTAATTAGCCAAAGCGATGGAAGGATGCATTGCAGGTCGAATGTACCGCGTATACAAAGTACATATACACACCGATGCTGCCATTCTTTGTTCCTCGTTCTTCTAGAAGGGACGGGTTAGTCCAGCTACATGCGACTAGGCCCGGACTCGACCGCCAAAGTCCCGATTGGACTCGTGCCTCCTTTCGATCGCGATTTCCGCCAGAAACCAATGGGCACTAGAAACGATGCTAAAGCTTTCGCAGGTTAGGGAATTGGGCGTTTTCCCATCAGGGACGCTGGCGGTCGAGCGTGCACTTGCAGGAACTAATCTGGCTGCACCACGTTCCGCACGTCCGCGATCGGGACGGAAAAGGCCACGGACGCTCGGGGGGTAAAGGAAGGAAAGGGGCGAAAGAGGAACAGAGCGGTCAACAATTGAACTTGTTTGACAAACGGGAAAGGGTCTTGTCGTCGACGCTTTCCCTCTCAGAACAGACCCGACTTTGCAGCGAGCGGCGCAAAGTGTAATTCCTTCCATGAAGCTTCCATTGCTTCGATGGCGCAGTTCGGATGCACAGAAAGGGAAACACACCGCCACGTCGCATACAGAACCCGCGAAAAGCAGTTGGAAGCGCCGGGATTGCCACGTTTCTCTGCGCCTTCACACCCACCACCTTATAGCGTCGGAGGGGTGCGCAGGTGTTGATGAAGCGCCTCGCATCGGATCTCACAGCAAGACGCCATGGCGAAGTATGTGCTAGACGTGGACGGTGTGTAGAGCATGATGTGCGTACGTGGTGTAGCTGCAGAAGAATCAACGCCTAGCCAAACCTCGACATGATGGAGGCGAGCACGTCCGGTCATGAATCGGGTTGGCTTCGGTGTGTGTGTGGTGTACTTGTGTGCCATGTGCACAATGTTGCATGGCTAACATGGCGAGTCCGTGGCGTCAAACGGCGTTCGCAGAAACAACAAGTACCAGCTTTAGCCAAACAAGAGACACAGGGGCTGTTTGCAAAGACTATAACGCCCCCAAAGATACCCTACTTCCTGCCTCTCTAGTTCCCCAAACGAAGCCGGCGAGGCGTACAAAGAGGCGGCCCAGCGCGTGGCAGCGTTGTAGGGCTTCAGATACGCTTTCGCCATGACATGAGACGTGCATCATAGCCACGTGTTGCGGGCAGCGATAACTGTCAAAACTCTATTGAGGCCATCACACGAACCCGAGCCGCCTGTCTCAGAAGTTTCCATGCGTCAGATTCTGCGGGAGGCTGACTCGCAGGGAAGGGTGCAACCGTCTTTGCATGCCACACATCCGATGGGCCCCTTCTGCGTCTTAAAATTTCATGTACTACACACACTTGCAGCATGAACCAGCCGACAGCTAGGCGGGCGCATATCCCGCAAACCCCGATATCTAGACTATCTTGATCAAGGAAGAGCAGTGGCAGGCAGATTGGCGGTGGGAAATTGTGCTCATGCAACCATGCTTCACACTATCCATACCTTGGTTGTTCATAGTTCTGGTGTTGGTCGAAGCAGGCATCAAGCAAGCAAGTAGTGTTGCAACACCCCTACTGCACACTACAATAGTCAGCACGTGGACTCGAGGATGCACGCGCAAAGCTGTCATGCAGTAGACAGTCTCAATCATGTTCTCCGGTGATCGACATCTGCGATTCTCCTTCATAGACGCTCGTAATTTGAGATT
Organism: Colletotrichum siamense; assembly: GCF_013390195.1. Lineage (NCBI taxonomy): Eukaryota > Fungi > Ascomycota > Sordariomycetes > Glomerellales > Glomerellaceae > Colletotrichum > Colletotrichum siamense. The sequence goes on from NW_023501022.1 coordinate 464,109, forward strand.
TGCCCTGTGGCTGGGGGGAGTAGATGAATTGATGGGGGCGGAGCGGCAGGAAAGGAAACCGAGGCTTCCCAAGGGTCGTCCGTCGTGGTGAAGAGGCATGATGGCTGTCCTTTACGACTGTCATTGGACGGACAGCGCTTTGGTCAACCGTCACAGGGTCCTGCTCGAAGTCGGGGTGGAGTGGCGGCTTGAAGAAGGCGCATCGTGGCTTGAGCAGGCGCTGGGCGGCGGGGTTTGGACTGAAAGGATGTTGCGAAATTGAGGCACTCTAAAACGGAGTACTCGAGACGACCAGTCTGGCGCTAGGGTAGCTGAGAAGAACGTCGTTCGAGCGGCCGCGAGCAAGATGCATCGCGAGGCGTGCGAGGTTGAGTTGTTCTGGAGCTAGTTGAAGACTTTCTTAGCGTAGCTTCCTATGGTAAGCCCAGGCGTTAGAGGTACGACTGCAGGACTGCAACGGAGGCTGGGAAGGAGAGGCTAAAACGGACCCTGTTGGGAGTGGCAGGGTCTCGGTGCATGAACGAACGTCCAAGGCACGTGTCTGGGTCTCGCGGCTGGCAATTCATCAAACATTGATGATGGTTGGGGGTTGACGCTCTGACAAAACGTTTGTGGCAACGTCCAGGGGTCGAGAGGAGGAGATGCCGAAGGCGACCGACTGGCTTATGGAGATGGGCTACTGCGTAATATTACATGTAATAAGTGCGTCGAAGCAAAGTAAAGTGAGGTAATGGGAGATGCGTAGAAGAAGTTTATCCGCAATAGATGGGCGTGTTAAGACGGAACGGGTGCCAAGACTCGGTTGTCTTTTTGCTAAGGAACGGATGGATGCCTTAGTGGCAGACGGGACGGGAGATGCGGAATAGGGCAGCGAGGAGTAACCTGGGGGCATCATGTGGAAGAAGAAGCTTCCGTCCGTCCCTTGGAGTTGCAGTGCAAGCTCAGCTAGAGGCCAAAAGTGAGGTGAGATGAGGTAAGGTGAGCTGAGGGGGCAAGCTGTGGACAGGGAATATCCAAGCGTGATAGGAGGACTTCTTCAACAGGGAGAAGTACAAAGTACTTTGCTCCAAAGGAAAGGACCAGGCTCGAAGGATAGGGCAACCAACACAGCCCATCATACAAGGCTAGGCCCAGGACGAAGCATCGCAGGGCGCGGTCAAGAATCAGGGACAGGGGCCAAAGACGAGGAGTACGGGCGCGATGCGATGGTGCACTGCCAGGACTGGGGCCAAGAGAATGAGAGTGAGAGAGAAGGAATGATGCAAAGAGAACAATCAATGGACGGGTAGGTATGCTATTCGCTGTCTGGCTAGGTGAGTACTATGCAGTAGGTACGCAGTAAGGCAAGATGCCTGAGGAAAGGTAGGTAGGTACCTTAATGGAAGTCGAGTGTGCTCAAGGGGAATGATGATTGGGCGCTGGTGAGAGCCGGACTCGGGACGGGAAATGTGGGTTGGACCTTCCTCGCGTCCCACGCTTTCCGGACAAGCGTTTCCTTGCTGGCGCCCCAAGTTCACTGCGATGCAAGAGGCATCTTCACACGAAGGGCAAGGTATTCGTTGTAAGTACATTGCAACAGCAGAAGCGGAATGACATGGTACTGGATAAGGTACCTTGGACTCTCGTGTGCGGACAACACCTCCACCCAGTAGGTAAGGTAGCCGGCCAGTGGAAGGTGGGAGAGAGTGGGACAATCCACAATAGTCCACAACAGCGGTTTTCCGAGAACCTCTGGGCTGGTAAGGCACGGAGGAGGAGACTGGAGCGGGCGCGGAACGTCTTTTCCACCTGCAGAGGCGGTGTTGAGTTGAATGCGATGTACCTTGCAATTGCAGATGGCGTATTGCAAATCCTGATGGGCCAGAGAGGTGCGCATGCAGAATTTACCTCATAGCCATGAGAGATCAAACAGGAGATGGATGTGCGTGCAGAGACAGACGATGATACCGCCAACTGTCAGCGGCATGCCCCTCCTTCTCCTGGGAGCTCCAATCTCTTGCATATCTCAAAGCGGTCCTCTCGAGCTCAAGAGATGAAGTCTCGCTACTAGCAGATTGTGCCAAGGGGCAAGGGGGAGGGGGGTCTTCAAGACGCAAGCAAGTGCACCCGCGTTTCGATCTCCCGATGCAGGCGACTCAAGTCTACCTGCATACCTACCACCTACCCAACTTACTTTACCTCATGGAAGAAGAAGATGAATGGATGCCAAGGTACCTGCCACAACCACCATCCAACGGCGCATGATTCGTATGAGGCATATCAACAACTTGTCGCTGGTGCAGCGCATGCTAGGTCTTCCTGTGAGTGCTTTGCAGCACTCAGACTGCCTTGCTGCGTACTGCGGTAGATACGGCCCAGGTGCATTGCACGTTGCTGCCAGAGCGCGATTCACCAATGACGGAGACGGTGACAGGAACGGGGACCCTCAGCGAAGCGAGAAACCCCGCCCGAATGCATTGACCCGCTTTTCCGCTGCCGGCTCACGCTGGCGTCGGTGGATCCCCCGGCTTTCGCCTGGCAACAGGTGCAGCCGTCAGCCAAAGGTACCTCTGTCCTGGGACGTGCGACAGGGGGGGAAGAGGGGAGGAGGGGATCAGGACGTGGAGGCGGAACGAAGGTACCTGGGCAAGGCACCTTACCCCACCTTGCTCAGGCAGGGCACCTTAGGGCAAGTAGATTGGCTACTTTGCTCCGCTGCAGCTTGAGGCGTAAGGTTGTGTATATTACCTTATGGCGCTGCATACTTAGTAGTATCCGTAGCTAGGTATGTCGTCTCGGGACTGTCCTGCCTATGGCCACCCCTCCATGAGGTAAGGTACCACCTTAGGTAGACAACAGAGGTATCGTGGGCAGAGCACCTTACGCAGTAGGCTGACCTTCAAGTGCCTTAGCTGCTGCTAAGGTATGGATACCGCTGGCCCTAGGTCAAACCGTCAGCCAAGACCCTGAGGGGCGGGATCCCTGCAAGCATGTGGTGATCGACCGTGCAGGGACACCAAGGACAGGGGCACCCACCCCCCCCCTTCACCCGACCCCTTCACATCCTCTTCTTGGAAAGGCATGAGGGCACCCAGAAAACGGCAGGATGGAGACAGAGACCCCTGTCCGTTTGCCCGCTCGTGTGCCCCTCCCCCCCGTTTTGGCGTCGCGCGCCTCGCGATTGGATCCCGCCTCAGAACTCATTTTCTACAAGGCATATTATTCCCATCAGACAGACACCAGACACCAGACACCGGAGCATGCACCACCTCGTCAGGCATGCCAGGCATACATGCTATGGTACTGTTCCTTGCCTACCTTACCTTACCTTACTGAGGTGCACGCACATACTTCCATTGAATAACAGCGAGAATTTCCATACTCAACACACCATACCGACTCCTCGCACTTACCATCCGATGCATGCCTCACCCTATTATGGCGTAAGGCATGAAGATCCCTTCTCTCTCGGTTGATTCTCGTCTGCCAGTCTGAACGTTGCCCTTACACGTGTTGCATCCGCCCCTCCCCATGGAATCTCCATGCGCTTCATCCCTTTTACACGACTAAAGGCGCAAGCACACGTTTCTCCCAAAACTAAGCTCAACTTGGGTTAATTCCGAGCGCGGTGAGCGTTTGGATGACGACGGGATGTTGACACGCCGAGCCAACGAGCGGGCAGTTAATCAGAGCACGTTTCTTTAGCCTCCACCACCACCACCTCCACCACCACCGGTAGTAAGTGGTACTGGGGGTAGGTTGTTGGCACAAGCTTTCCATCACCCATTCTTGACATGATTCCACGGGGCTTCTCTCAGGCTTCGCAACGTCTTGCCACAAACCAAGCTCATCCTCATCCAAGACGGGCAAAAGTTAGTCTGCGGCGAAGGCTAAATCGTTGAACGACGGGCTCCCCGTGCCGGGATCGTTCGGGCGAGAGTCGGCTCAAAGACTTGAGCAGAAAGATTCAGGTGGAAGGTGGTGAGGTGATTAAACGACCGTTGTTCCTTGCGACCATGGCATGTGGTGGGTGTGCCTCGTTCCAAAGTGCGCATTGCAACTATGATAGGAGGCGGCGGGGACGGCACTGCAAGTTGAGGCGAAAACGAGACAGAGATGCAGAGAAAAAGAAGTCGAAAATGGTGTGAGCGAGCTACCATACTGCCTAGGACAGTACGTAGTTGTAAGGACCAATGACAGACAACATGAGCTCGATGAGGCATAAGATACTGTAGTGTGTAAGCCTGTAAGGTAGGTCGACATTTGCAGCAGTTGGTGCACACGGGTATCAGTGTGCAGGATTGTAATCAATTTGTTGCATAGTTGACTGGCAGCAGCTAACTTGGAAGTTCTATCTATCTCTGCTAGCCTACGGATACTCCGTTGCTATCTTTGACTCTGGACCCAGACTTGACCAGATGCAGATCCGAAGCCCCTCCGACTGCCCCGACTGCCCCGACTCCCCCACGGTGATTCTGCAGCGCAAGAGCGGATGGAGAGGCGGATGACGGATGACGGATGACGGGGACCGTCGAGGGCTGACCAGCAAGGTATCTTAGCTTGCCCTGCACGTACTATGCAGTAGATGCCTTGGCCAGGTATGATGATGCACTGCGTCCGCTGGGTAGCAGACTGACCGCTGGCTTGTCGGAGTAACGCAATGATGTGCTCCTGGGGATGGGGAAGAAGGGTAGAATGGGAATAGGTGAATGGGAACGGGAACGTAGACCACCCAGAGACGGAGGCGATGACCGACGACGGGAAGGATAGGGTAGGTACGGTAGGGTTAGGTAGGGTAAGGATAGGTAGGTAAGGTATCCGTACCTTAAGGTAAGAGGATGAAGAAGAAGAAGGGCAGGGGCATGGGAGGTCGGGTCGGCTGGGTTCGGAGCAAACGGTAGGTGAGGTACTAGGCAGGCACAATGGATGGAGGTTCTTACCCTGGGCAGGCAATTCCTGGGAATTCCGTTATTTAGGTAAGGTAAGGTAGGTAAGGTGGGAGAGAACAGGCATTGGCTTGGGTCAGGTACTCGCCGAAAGGCAGGTACTTTGGGCGCCCCTGCCCATCTGCCGCCCAGATGTACCTGAAGCAAGAGGTACTTTGGTCCTTGCCCTGTCTGAGGTGGTTCGTGTGTGCCTGCCTGGGGCTTCCATGGCCTGCCTGCCTGCCTCCGCCTGCCTCCACCCCACCCCTGCCCACCTATCCCAGCCAGCCAGCCAGCCAGCCAGCCAGCCAGCCAGCTTTCCCTTCTGCACGTCCCGTCATCCATTGCATCGGCCGTCTTCCAGCCTCCAGCCTCCAACACCGCACCTGCTGCTGTGCCGTACGCTTAGTTTACGCCTCACCTCACAGAAAATTCCATCTTCGGCGCTAGAACATTTCTCCTGCATCGGTGCTGCACCGGCGCTGCAACGTCCAGGCCTACTACCATACCTACCTGGGTACTCAAGGTAAGGTAGGCACGCCAAGTGCCCTGCCCAGGAGACTGCATCCTCCGTATGGTTATCCTCCGGCCGGACTCCTCCATACTTTGGACGTTGCCCTACCTTACCGCATCAAACCTGCGATCCCTACGTCGGCCGCCGGTTCTTCATCGGCTCAATCACCCATCACCATCGCCAACGCCGTCGGCACCAGAACCAGCTCCCATGTTCATTTCACACTGCTGCTCGCTCTGCTAAACCTGGTCACCACCCACCGCACCGCACCGCACCGCACCTGCCGCAACGCAACGACCTCTCGGGATGCCGAGTGGCCTGTGCGGCTGCTCTGCCTCCAGTGTTCTCCCGAGTCCGATTCTCCAAGACACGGACCCGACATCCATCGACTCTCACTCTCCTCTCAAATATGGATACCGTTTGCCCTCTTTGGGCTACGGATACCTACCATGTCTTCTTGGCCTCCTGCTCCCGCGCGCATCTGCCCCCCTCCACACCCTCGTACCTACTGCGTACTCTCTCCTCTCTCCCGCTCCCCGGACCTCGACCTCACGACCAATCTCGCTTTTCGCCTACACTGCCCACAACAAGGCAAACCGCTGGCTGTTCCTCGCACTTGGTCTCCTCCAAAATATTGGCCTACCCTGCGCCTTGGGTAGCGTCTAAAGAAAGAGCGCCTTACCTAATAGGCGACCGCCAAAGGTCCTCGTCATCCTGGGACGCGTCACAGACGCCTGCAAGCGCAGAACCCTGCCCGTTGGACTTAAGACAAAAAGATGGCCCTGCCACCGTCGCAGGGCCCAGAGGCATCCTCAAACTCAAATTCCCGTCTAATATGGGAGAGAAACGCTTGGCACGGGAAGTTGGGTGCGGGTAACGTTCGGGTAAGAAGCATAGCCGGACCGGTCAAGATTCACTCAAACCTTCCTCCACCACCCCCGTCCGTTGTTGTCAATCGTCACTTACCGCCGCCGTCTTGAATCTTACCTTCACTCTGTCTAGCCTCTCCAGTCCGAGAGTGTGTGTAAAAGAGCAAGTGAAAGGTATAGTGTGTGTGTGTGGGCTTTCTCCTGCAATTTGGTGGAGATAAATGGGCGGGCAATCAATCATCTCTGAAGGCCCATCATCCCGTCTTCGGCTGCTGCTGCTGCTGCTGCTGCTGCTGCTGCCCCAGCCCCAGCTGCGACTCTGTCTCTCCCCCAGCTTCGAGCTCTGCCCCTTCTTGAAGAATCTCCATTGACTGCGCATCAGTTGACTGGACCCAAACAACTGGCGGGATCGCCAGCCTAGGTGCTCCGTGCTGGCAGTTGCTCGGCACTTTCCGGCCTTGTCCGGCGTCTTGCCATTCGGGGATTGTCCGCCGTGGTTTTACATCATCGAAAAAACGTCCGGATCCTGAAAGCCTCCGGTGCTCACCCACTCATGTCCACTTCTCTCGTCCATCTTTCCAGGGTCAGACTGCTAGTCGGTCCCAGCACCAGGGGTCAGGATCAATCAAGCTCCATTCTCCATATCCAGCAGCAGCTCCAAAACGGGGCAAAGCTCATTCCAACTTCCAACCACCGCAGAAGAGAGCCACCACAACCATCCACCTTCCACCATCGTCGGGTCAGCTCAACCTTTCCCCCGGTTCTCGACGTTGCATTTTCCCTCCGTCTCCTGCGGGACAAAGTGGGCGACGCATCAACCCTCCGGCAATATCCTCAAGTTTGTCTCTCCTCCTGCATCCCATCCCATCCCATCCCATCCCATCCCTCACCTGGAATAGTTAGCCCGCGTACCTACCTTCGTCACGCCCAGACGCCCAGAACGCCCTGACGACGAGGAGAGACCCAAACGAGAAAACCCAAATAAATCACCTGTCAACACAAGAACCGCCAAACGCCTCGAAACCCTGCACACCCTGTCATCGTCGACCCTGCCAACCCTGTCGTCCTCGTAGGGAAGAGCAGGCGGGCAAATGGTCCGTCCGCGTCCACTCTTCCCGAGCCCACGGGGCGTCCTGGTGCCGTTCACTCAGTGCATCGGTGCGTCCCCGGTTCCAACCTGGCCTTGTCTGTCCTTGTCGGGCCTGTCCCGTCACTTGCTATGTCTCTCTGACTATGCTGTTCTTCGCCCTGTGGCGAGTATCTACATGTGTTGTCGTTGGCTTGGGGCTCTTGCTTCCTGACGGCCTTAGCTTTCCCGGCCCCGAGTGGACGATCGAGGAAAGCCGCCAGCCGAGCCTCGAAGCGCATGCGCAGTGCCGACGTCCCTTAGGGTAGAGACGGTACGTATTGTCGTCTCAGACGTACCTCAACGCGCGCAGTAAGGTTTCTCGTCTATTCGTCTACCCACTTTACACTTGACCTAAGACTGTGTGCCTCTAATCCATGTTTAGCGCCGTTGTGAACATCACTTACGTATTCAAACACTCTTGCCTTGGAACGCTCCAAACTCTATACGTCCATCGGGCTTGTACCGATGCTCTGACGCATCTTCGAACGCGACTGTCTGATTAAGGGAGGCGAGGGGTGAAAGCATATTGCACGCCTTTGCGCGTTGCGACGTCCTCTGATAGCTAGCGATCGCAACACCATCGGCTTGAACTCGGCTCACTCGTCTCGAATCACTGATCAGTATCGATGCGCTTGAGAAACCGTCTAGCCGCCCGTCTAGCCCAGGCCCAGCGCCTGTCTCGAAGGAATTTGAGACCTTCCAAGACACCAGATCGCATCCCGTCCACTTGGCCCGATGCGCTACGCTACATCCGTCTCCGTCCGCTGCTCGAGATCGGCCAAGGCGTCGGACGGCCAAACGATCGCTCCAAGACAGAAGAACCTGTGGAGAGAGGTGGATCGCAAACTGGAACTGGTGCAAGTCACATATACACACACCACACCTGCCGCCAGTCCAGCAAAACACTCGAACGCGTCGTGACTTGCACTCACGCTTGGCTGGATTTTTTTGTTCGAAGTCCCGACCTGGCTGCTCTTCATATTTGAAAAGACCAACGAGACCCAGACCTGAGGATGGGGCAGAGAGAGGTCGGTAAAACGAGACCTCCAACGAACTGGACCCATTCCCCCCCAATTTCCCCTCCCCTTACGGCTGGCCTTTGAAGCAATTTGTATTGATTGCCAGTGACCCCATTTTCCGGGCGCGCACTCTCCTTGTCTCCCACTCTACATTTCCTTCACTTCCACTGCGACCCACGACGACGAGCGCTCGCACTCGCCCGCCCCTGCACGCGCGCACGCCCATTCTCCCCGTACCATTGCAATTATCCTGTCCCAGGATACATGATACCTTTCCCATGTCAAACGAGAAGAGCTGTGGCTCCCTCGACAGCCCCAGATGTCCAGAACGGTCGTAGACAGGACCCGGCCGGAAACACGCCAGTCCAGAAATGGCGGTCAATTTGTCGCTGTTACCACCATACTGAGTGCTATGTACGTTGGACTCAATCCAAGTTACCTTGGCCCTTCTCTATCCTCCTCTCTCTCTCTCTCTCTCTCCTCCCCGAGCGTGTATGTACTGTATGTGTCTGTCTCCCACTCTCCAGGGCCCCGCTGCATCTTTCACAGGTGACGGGACTACTATGTATTACTTGGGACAAACCCACATTCTGCATTGGAGACAGACAGGCAATAGAACTGGAGCGCCCAGGAGCACACGCCCGGCCCAGATACGGAAGGGCCCAGATGTGGTTCGAGAGAGGGTTGAGAAAGAGGCTTAAGTCGTCCAACAAGTCTTCGGGTCCTTACCACCCAAGTGGATGCCGTTCCATTTGAAAGGCAGAGGAGAGAGAACCCACTCAACGTCACGGCATATCCCATGTCGTTTTCTTTTTTAATCCCCTTCCCATCTCTCCTCCTTCAACATCCAAGCCCAAAACGCCCTCACCTCCAACGGTCAAGGGGTGACAGGCAGGCAGGCAGGCAGGCAGTCAGGGCGCAGACAGACGGGGCATCAGTGGGATGACCCATATTCAGATCGGCGTCGACGAGGCCCTCCTTGTGCGATAGGTATCTCGTTCCCAAACATCGTGAAAGCAGAGAGGCAGGGCCATCAATCTGACCACCCGCCGCGCCGTCCGATCCGTTCTTTTTCTTCAGCTATTGACGGTCCCATGTTTTAATCGCTCTCAAATTAGAATAAGAATACCTCTAGTGTAGCAGAAAGAACCACGCCCACCCCAGTCTCCAGCAGCTGTGGCTCCCCCTCATCCCCTCCCCATCAATCAGATCCCCCCTCCCCTTCTCCTCCTCCTCCCAATCCATACACCGGCGAACGGCAACAAGCTGGTTGGGCCCTGTTTTTGTTTTTATTTATTTTCTCATCAAATCAGCTGCCAAGTCGGAGGGGTTCCTTCTCGCTTGCTTGCTTTTGCCATCGGCTAATCCATCGCTTAAGATAGCAGCATGCGCTTAAGGGATTTCCGACAGCGAGATGTCATCATAATCAACAATGACAGGCAGCCTCGCGCGCCCGCGCTATTTGAGGCTCTTTGGAGGGGCAAGGTATATGTGGTGGTCTACCCAGCTGCTGGGGACTTTTTGGCGCCGTTTTTGAAAGAGACAGACTTGGGCCCCCCGCAACTACGACCATGTTTAAAGGCTCAAAGCAAAAAAAAGGGAACAAGTACAGTACACGGCATGCGATGGCCGCAGCCCTGGGGGTTTCCGGGATTTGCTCAGTCCTCGGGACCCGATGAATTGATTACCGAATTGAAGAATTGATTGAGTGGTTGATTGACCGAACGGGAAAAGAGGGTACCTCTCCCAGGAACATCACCCTTTGCGTGTGCGCGCGTGCTTGTTGTGGGCAGCAGAGGGAAATGTGCCTCTCCACAGCAATGCGTGGGACGATAGACAGGCAACTCTCTCGCACCCTGGGCCCCGTAGTGTACCTACCTACCTCCCTTCTGGATGAGATTGAGGAGAAGAGGTCAAAGCAACACCACCGCACAAGGGCGAAAACCGACGATGCTGTCACCTTCTGCTCCCAGTATCACAGTGAGGGGAGGGGAGGGGGGGGAACAGGTCAGCGGGCAGGCAAGGCAGGGGCAGCGCCCGGTTGAGGGTGAACTACTGGCGAGAGGGGAGAAAGGCGTGAGAGGCATGTCAGAGTGTGGGTGGATACGCCCTCATCTCTACCCGTCTCTGGATGGGGAGACTTTGGGGAGGGGAGAAGAGAGGGGCGAGGAGACGGAGAGAGATTGATGTTTGATGGCCAAGGCAGGCGGATGTTCATTGCAACGGGACGGTTGGGCGGCGGCGGCGGCGGCGGGCGGCTTGGATGTTGTTGCTGCGCGCGGTATGTGCGTCTACCATGCGGCAAGGGCGCCTCACCCCTGGCCTGGCTCGCTGCCTCTTCATCCCGGCCCCCGGTTTGTCTTGGTCCCTGTCGTTCTCGTTGTGTGTGCGAGCGTCCTCGTCTCTGTGCTGCCATTTCGTTATTTTTTACCCTATCCAATACCTCGCGGTAAATCAATGCGATCCGCCGGGCAGCTCCCTTCCCGTCTGGTCTTGTCTTTCTGCTGTGCCGATGCTATGCTGGTCCCTTCTCTCGTCTGGTGTTGCTGTTCGCCAAGCCAAGGCTGTGTGCGACCCGAGTGTACCAGGTTCTTTTACCTTTCTCTCACACTCTCACATTCCCTCCCCCCTAGCTCTATCTTTCTCTCTCTCTCTCTCTCTCTGTCCCCCCCTCTGCCTACGGACGATGAAGTAAACCAAATCTAGCTCTTCTGATTGGTCCCAGGCCCAGAAAAGGCACTTCCCGTCCGTCTCTTGCCTCCCTCTATGTGTGTCTGTACCCATGTAAGAAGGGGTCTTGTGAAAGTCTTGTAACCTATGTCATGGAGGGTCCCCAAAGTGAAGGGACCGGGGCACATTTCTCGGCTGGATCGGTTCGTCAACTAAACCCGACTTCATAAAAACTCAATGTACGATGATGGATGTGTGGGTGGGTGTTCGTCTGAGGTTGGTTGGTAACAGGAAAATCATCGAGCCAAAGTTGTCTTGGTCTCTCCCAAGTCCTCTCTCAATTACCCCCCTTCCTGGGTGCGTGACAGCATGTCTTGACCGATCGGCGGTCCCATGTTGTCATCTTCTTCGCTCTCTCTCACCATTGCCCACCCACCCTCTGGTGTCACATACTCTCTCTCGACTGCACCCGTCAACTCATGTAGTCATCATTACCACGTCCACCGTAGCGGGACCAGATTGAATTTTGAACCTTGAGCCAACTGAAGGTAGGATAGGCAGATGGGAAAAAAACAACTTTTGTCTTTGCTCATTGTGTAATTTTTTATACGTATCTCGTGGCAAGGTGAGTTTTCCTAATCCACTGACTATGGTTAAACATCAGAAAAAATAAAATAAAATCAATGATCACATTCTTATAATCCCTGCCCAGAATGTGTGTAAAACTTTCGCCCCCTCCCCAAAGTCTAGTTCCGCCCAATGGTTGTGATATATCCCGTTGCGATGACGACAATGTCGAGAAAAAAAAAAAAAAAAAAAAAAAACCCTCCCAAATCCTGTAAAGCGCCATCTTTCTCCTAATTTCCCGGGGGTAAAAAAACCAACGAACAAGCAAAATCGTCAAAGTTCGAAACAAGAAAAGAAACAAGAACTTGCATCGCAAGAGTCCTCCAACCTGAGCCCCTGACACCAGTATTTTTTGTGTAAAAGAAGTCGTGTGAAGAGAAGAAACAGAACCAGCCAATCAGACGTGCTCCCCAGCCGCCTTGAAATGCCTCGACAATGAACCAACCCGTTGTGTTTTTTTTTATCTACTACAAAGACCATTCCGGCAAAAAGTGTGTCCCATCCCATTCCAGCTGAAAATGAGACTCCGCAACAAGGTGGATATCAGAACGAAGAGAGCCAAGAAACGAAGCAAGAAGTTTGACGGGGGTGGAAGAGGAAGTATGAACAGGTAGATGTAGTAGTGCCATGACCAGGGCAACGCCAAGACCGCCCTTGTCTATGACCCTTCGACGGCAACGCAGCCACGGAGTTCAGGGTAGCGTCTGACGAAGTTCTCATTGAGACGCCAGTTTTCGACGCGCATGGCGTGGGCTGTGAAGGTGTCGCTCAGCCACATCTCTCCAGACTGTGGGTCGACGACAAGGGCATCGATTGGTCGGCACGGCCAGTTGATGAGCCTCAGACTAGACGAGTAAACGGCCTGAAATTCTTCGTTGGCGTATGCATCCTGCCGCTCGATGATGGCAGTGCGTAGGGGGGCCCAGAGGATTAGGTCAACCCACTGCGGGTGCGGGATGGCCGTCTGAATCGGCTTGGGCGTGAGTTCTTGTACCATGGCCATGTATGCCTCACGCGTCGGATGCACCAGCCAAGCAACAGCCCGCTGGATGACCGCAAAGACGGCGAGGCGTTCAATGACGTTGGTCACGCCGGCCTTATTGACGAGGGCGGTAATGAGCTCGGCCATGGGATGGTTGGCACCGGAAGCCGCGGCAGAGTTGGAAGCGGCACGGTCGAGGTCGGCTAGCTGGCATCGTGGGGGTGAGTTGGTAGGTGAAGCAGGATGGTATTCGAGGAAATTCTTCATGTTGACCCTGGCAGGCCGGAGGAGCGAGTCAAGGGGTTTGAGCTGGGACAGTCGGCGGCAATCCTGGATGAAGCCAACCAACAGCTGGTCGATTCGACAAGTGGGCGGGACGATGAGTGTCGGAATCTCCCAGAGTGTGGTGCCTGGCTGGCGGATCAATGGGCCGACGGTTGTTGGTAGTACACCGGGGTTGGATACGAATTCCACGACTGCTGGTGAGGGAGGTATGACTGATGATGATGAGCCATGGGAACGTGTTGGTGGCCCATGGGATGATGGTTGTGCGGGTAGCCAGCGTCTAGAAACTGAGTGGTTAGCGTCTCAGAATTGCGTTGACCCAACCACCGCATGCGGGAAGAACACCCACCAGAGTCGACGTCGTCGTACTCCATCTTGGACGGGATGCTACGGGCGTCCATCATCGGCGCGGGGACACTCGTGGGGATGTAGCCTGCGCCGTACTCGTCCGTGTTGGCCGATGATGACGGACTAGAAACGGTCGAGGGAACGGAAACGGGAATGCCTGGGCCCCATGACTCTGACGCATCCGGCATGGGCACATACGAGGGGCCGAGTTCTTGCATCACGTTGTAATCACCGTTTGATGGGAATGGTGAAGATCTGGGACTCGGGACAGCCCCGCTGATAGAACTGAGGTTGTCGTCGTATACTGGAGCCGAGTCAGCACGAACAAGAGACACCCACGCAGAGGACGAGGCAGCTGCGGCAGCCGTACCTGAGTTTGGGTAGGACTGCCCATTAGGAATGCCCACGCTCTCACGGAGCTTGAACAGTTCCTCTTCAAGGGCCTTGTTCTTGCGCAAGAGCTCCTGAACGGTCTGGCTTTGGTCGCGGTTGCGTTCGCTCTTGAGTTCCTCAAGCTCTCGCTCGAGTCTCTCGATGTGCTCCTTTGTCCTGGCTCTGATGGCCCGCTGAGCTTCTCTGTCGTTGGCACGCTTGCGCGCCAGCTGAGACGGCGTCAAGGTAGAGACGCTTCTGGTGCCTGTGGGTGACGAACGTCAAGTTAACATGTTGGTTCTTGATATTGAAGGAAAGCAAGGCCCGCCGAGGGAAGGGAGGAAGAGTGGTGCAAGTGCGGGAGAGTGAGAGAGAGGGAGGAGGGCGGCGGCGGCAACCACGACGGCAGATGCGCATTGTCATGGACAGAAGCACAAGACAAGTGCGTCTATGTCAAGGTCGCCGGCGATGTTGGTGACGGTTGATATTGCGTACCCTTGCGCTTGGCCGGCTTCGAAGGCTCTGCGGAAGCTGATCGCGTCATGTCGGCGGGGGATTTGTCGTCGTGTTGTGTAACAACGGTGGTGGTGACAGGTGTTGCTCGAGTGTTGGCGACGGCAGTATGGGCCATACTCTGGAAGATATGAAGAGGAGAGAGCGTTGAAGTGTTGTGAGTTGTTCGCGTTGCGAGGCAGGGATCAAACGCAGAGGATCAAATGGCAGCAGCATCTGAGTTATAAGATCTGTTGACGACAGAGAGCAGACGCAACAACAGGGCCCCCAGTGCCGCCGGCAAAGGTTTCAGGGCAGCTGGGAGCGATGGGTAAGTAGAGTACGAGGGGTACGTACATGGGAGAAGGGACATGGGGGGTGGGAAGGGCTGCTGGTGCTGAGGAGGAGCGTCTACTAGGGACCAGGTACCTAGGTAGAGTGTGTACATACTGCGTGAGGGCCACAGAAAGAGATAGAGACGGAGAAACAGAGAGTGAGAGAGAGAGAGAGAGGTGTGCTAGGCAAGGTAGGTTGGTCTGCAGCAGGGGTTCGAGGGGATTGCTGCATCCGGGCTAAAGCAGCCCAGTCCTAAGGTAAGGTAGGGTAGGGCAGCTAGGCACGGTACCGCCAGAGAAAATGAGAGCAAGTACACCGGTACTCGAGTACTTTTGGCTGCGAGATGGGGCAAGTATCGGTGAAGAGACGCAACTTGGCACATGACAGTTGATGTTAGGCACAGACATGGCGCAAATTGCTAACCCACTTCGAGAACACCCTACAGATCTATCTAGGATGAGCTGGGGTTTGATGGGGGCACAGGGGTCTGTACAGAAGGGGACAAGACAGTCAGGGGGGCCATGTCCCCTGCACTCCCAGGACAGGCAAAGACGTCGAAGCCAGGGGTGCAATGGCGCAGATGATACGTACTCAGTACGTACCCGAGAAACTTAGAGATGGGTGTGAGGTCTGGAAGTGGACTCGGGGAGAGAGGGGGGTAGGGGGGCGTGGCGTGAGATAGGGCGTGAGAATGCAAGAGATGCGAGAGTGAGGTATTGCGTCCACTAAGGCATACCCAAGGTAAGGAAGGCATGGGAATCGGAAGAAAGAGAGAGAGAGCGCAAGAACAAGTGAGAGATGGAGGGCGTAAGAAAATTATGAAAATGGTCTTATGTAACGACAACGAGATGGGACATCACGTTCTGCCATCGCATTGCATCGTAGCGCGTAAGCTATCAGTCTGGACTTCGAGTTCGGTTCGATTCGCGCGCGCGCGCGAGAGAGAGAGAGAGAGAGAGAGAGACGGATATTGTGAGACTGAACCTGAACCCGACTGACCCTGAGCTTAAGCTCAGATGGGACTGAGGCCTGCAACACGCAACAGCAAAACAAGAAGGCTGCGGGCGTTTTTGCCGTTGTTGTCACGTATAAGTGAGCTCGATGATGCTATCGTACAGCTCAGTGGTACTGTAGGTGGGTGGGCGCGGCCTGGCCTATCCCATGAATGTGGCCTTGTGCTTGTTCGAGTCCGAGTTGGAAGATGAGCGACCGGTGGGGTGGCTTATCCGCGAGATGCCCGCTCTTCACCCCAAATCCAAAGTGGATGGGCTAGGAAAAGTGACGAGGAGAATGCGAAGAGGGTTGGAACAGAGTTGCAAAAGAGCATGGTGAAGACAAGGGAAACCGGCTCCTGGTTGGTAAGGTACTCTGTATCGTAAACCGTAAGGCAAAAAGGCAAGGCAAAGCAAGGTTTGTTCCACAGGAAAAGGTACCCAGCTGCCCTGGCCTGCTTTGCCTTGCCTGGCCTTGCCTCTCTGGGTAGCCTGCCTCGCCTTGCCGTGTCTGGTGGTGGTCCGTTGAAAAGTACGGTGTAACTAACAGCAGGCACCGCACCACCAAATCAAACGTCGACTCCTCTGCTCCCGCGCTTGACCTGGAGTGGCCTGGTCTGGCCTCGCATTACCCTGCCTTGCCTTCCCATGCCATGCCCGCCTTATCCATGGGCGTGTACGAGAGATGAGGACGGACGAGCAGTTGTTGAAGAAGAGGAGATGGATGGACAGACAAGACAGCACCAGCCAGCACCAGCTCTAAAACCTCCCGGCCAGGAGTCGGGGCTGCGAATACCCACCACCGTCCATCGCTGGGACATTGGCCAAAGCCCACCTCCGTCCACCATATCTGACGGAATGCAATTGGGAACGGAGCACAGAGCAGAGAGACTTGGACCAGACCAGGGGGCGCGCGGTCCGGTTTTTGCTCGGAATAGCCACACCCATGACGGTGGCCTGTGTGCCAAAGTCCCATGGGCTCCTGGCTCGTTGCGCGCCCATGGAACGCCCAGACCAGACGAGGTGGTAGGGCGATGCCCCGTGAAATGCTCTCCGTATTGCATCGAGGGTTGCGGGATGCGGATTGCGGAGCGGAAAAAGACCATGTCCAAGTTGTGGTGTGGTTATGACGGTGCCGGAGGGCCGGTCTGTTGTTCTACGTGGACCTCTGAAGATGGTCTGGTAGCGAGCGGCATGCGATGCTGTGCTGTGGTGGTGCATGAGGCGTAGCTTCTTCCCCCCAGCAAAACCTCAATCTGGATGGCTCATCGGCAGAGCTCCAGTCCAGCTCCAGCTCCAGCTTCTGGTCCTGGTTCTGGTTCTGGCTCTGGCTCTCAGCGCGGCACGGCACCGCGCTGAGCTGCGCTTCCTGCTGCACTGCATTCGCAGCTGCATGTTCGGACACCCTCCGATGACCGGGGACGTCAGGAATATGACGAAATGGCCATTGTGTCGCCCTTGTCGATTGATTGAGCCATTCAAGCGCAGGCGGGACGCCACGAGGAGGGCGGCTTTCCGCTGTAAACACACATCGGCATCAGCGCATGCGCATGTGCGGGCGGGCGTGCGGGATGAATGCGCGGTGCAGGAACAAGAGAGAGAGACTTTCGGGGTTTCCATGTGGTCGTCTCTCTCTCTCCCCTCTCTCTCTCTCACTCACTCTCTCTCTCTCTCTTGCGCACCCAATTTCTCGCAAGAGATGCTCAGAGATACGAACGCTCGCGCGCACATACACACACCCACACACACCAAGTTGAAGGACTTGGAGGAGAAAATTGGTTGAGGGGAGCGCAAGTGAGGTGAAGACGATTGGGCCCTTCCCTTGGGGGAGGTGGGAAAAGGTGGAGAAGCCCAGGGCAGTACGTCTTTCCGCTGCAAAATAAACTTTACGCTAGTGCCCAATGAGGCATAGTGTCGTGGGTGCCGATACGCGGCCCAGCAGCAAAAAAAGTGGTCGTGTATCGGCCAGGGGACGCTGGGCACACCACACACACATACGCGGTACACACACAGCAGCGGCAGCACACTGTCCGCCGTCGCTGAACCACTGGGCCGCTCGACATTGTAAGCCTGTGAAGTGAGGTGAGGTGAGGTGAGGTGAGGTGATGGAGGCGCGCAGAGCTAGGTAGGTAGTGGAGGTAAGCTCTTCTGGGATCTTTCCCTTACGGTACGTACCCGACTGCCGTGAACTATCTTCCTAGCCCCCCCCTGTACGGAAACCTGCTCCCACCTGCTGCTCCGGCGGCGGCCAGCCCGACTGGTGCTGTGGAACTGGAACTTAGCGTGCCTGGCCTCACTCTACCTAAGTCCACCTTACGAACGCTCTACCCTCCCTCACCTTACCTTACCTACCTTACCTTAGGTACTGTGCACCTCAGTACACCCACCACCACCCTCCTGCTGTGTCGGATGGGGGTGTGGGTGAGAGACACGCAGGGCACGCTTCAACTGCCCTCCTCCGACTCAATTCATTTGTTCCGCATCCTCGACATTAGCTGGATGATTGTTCTTCTGGCCATGTGGTGTGAGAACGCAAAGCCCCCTCGTCGCCGCCTCAAAGGAAGGTGGTGTCATGGAATAAAATGCACCGATTAAACCATAGTCAGACCGGTCGCAAGCCAACGTGGAACATTTCCGCTGCCGCCGCCGGTACGCCGCTGACTAGACTTCTCGGGAACCCTACCCAAAGGGCCCTTAGCTCATCAACCACATCGGTCGACATAACGAGGCATGCAAGGACAACAAGAAGGAACGGCTGGGGAGGGGGGGCTATCGAGTAGTAGGAAGCCTCTGCGTACGTCGTTTCCTTCTGAGGCCTTCTAGCATCTCAACAGGGGACACTTGGAGAAATCGACGGCGGCCGCGGCGGTTTCAATGCCATGGCATGCTCGGCCGGGCTAACCACCAAGACGCCTTCTAGCCGCTCGCCAGAAACATTGGAAATGCCAATCGACGAGCCCAGTACCGGAGCCATTGCCAGGAACAACTTACCGCTCCCTCCATCGCCGCGATGACAATTCATCATCAACGGCCGAGCCTCCGTCTTCGCACCTAGAACCCCCGAGCTATCATTCCAAACCACGTCTGGCCTAGAGTTCGCGACCGGTCTCCAACCTCCCCAGCCCATCATCGTTCAGTAATCGCTACTTCAATCCATTGCGAATCGGGCTACTCAACGGCAGCCTCGGAATCCGTTGTACGTAAAGCGTGCAAATTTTCAAAGCCTACCAAGACACTCAATGAGCTGTCTTGAATGGCGATGAGCATGAGGACCAGAGTATAGTGCCGTCAGTGTGGCCGAATGGCGTCAAGTTCGTGCTAATGGTCGGACCTGGTTCCGATTGTCCAATCCTATGTGAAGCCGCCCGCTGAACTGCCGATGTCATTTTCTCTCTCCCCCCTCCGATTGCTTTTTCCGCCCGTCGGAATGCTTGTTCATGGCGGGTGGTATGCATCGCCCTTAGCCCTATCTGTCTGGTGCCGCCTCCCACCCTCTTCTTCCGCTGTAAGTAAACGTACACTTGGCAAAATCTGCGGTCGACAGGTAGGCGGGTTGTAATTAGCTGTTGGCTCCTTGATCGCCGACCGAGAGTCTAAATGCTGCCGCAGTGTTCACAGGCCGCGGCGTGTCTCACTTCAGCTTCACGGGAGGTCCTTCTGCCCGAGCTGTCATTTCTTGAGGGCGGTCTGCCGCTCGCAGAAACATTCGCTCGGTTGAAGGAAGCAGGTGCCTGTTTGGTGAGCATGCAAGCAAGATGGTGTTCGAATGCCTGTCCCGGCAACGAAGCGCAGTGCGGGAAGAGTGAGATCGCCGCTGTCAACACTAGCAGTGAGCCGAATTTCACACGTGTGCCATGTCGCCTCCGTCCCTTGTTTTTTACCCTCCTCCTGGCCTTTTTTTTTTTTTGGCATCTGTTTCCCTCGAGATTGGGCGTTTTGGGCTGAGGTGAGGCGTGCACAGGTGATGGATGACAGTGCGCCGGCAGTTCTCTGACAACGTGGCGGGCTTCTCGAAGTTCCATGGCTTCCGTGCGTTCTGCATTGCATCGGGCGCCTGCATATTCGGCCTGGCATCGTCTTGGGGGTGTCACGGCTTTGGGTCAAGTTCTCTTCGGGGATGTTCGAAGCCGCGTGTAGGAGGCAATAAGGCGACGACGACGACGACGATGGCAGCGGCGGCGAGGCGAAAAGGAGGCAGGCATTTGGCCGAGCTGAGAGTGATTCACTGCGCTTCCAAACTGGCGGGATTGTGGCGTTCGGGGCCGCCCTCCTTCTCCCTGCTCGTGTCTCGCTCTCCCTTTCGCCCTCTCTGCGGCACGGTAAATTTGTCCAACGTCAAGAATATTTGGGCTGCGTCGAGGTTTTTGCATTTCCGATCTGCGCTTCCTTCGTGTTAGTATCCAGGCACCACGGTGCCTGGCGAGTGTTCCCAGCTGTCAGTGGGTGTCGCCGTCTCCAATCACGCGGGGATAAAGCATCGGCTGGTCGGCCCAATCCAATCTTGTCTCGATTTGTTTGTCGCTCCCGTCCCTCGTTCGCTTGTTGGTCGTCTCCCCCACGGCACGGCGGATGATCCAGAAGGTAATCGTAATCGTGAATATCCGTACCGACGCTCTGGTCGTACGATGCGCATCGTCCCGGGTCCCCGTGGATGCACACATATTGTCAGGGATGGCGATCGGTTTGAGCTATGTCATAAGGCGTTCATTCTGGATGGAAGACGAGGGTTTCGGCCACGGCGATGAGCTGCGAAAGGCGTCGACAAAGAGGGCATCCGGAATCAGCGAGCATTTTAGTTATTTCGGGGAGGGCTGAGCACTGCCGGTCCGGGGTTATGTACCCCCCCGTTGGATGCCGTGCCTTCGGCGCATTATCCCATTTGGATTTCTGTTTTGTCATTTCTGACTCAGAAAGCTGGTCTTTGTATGTTTCGTTTCCTCCTCTATTGTTCCCCTCAAGTTCAGGGACTCCAAGAGGGACTGGACGGCAAGGCCCCATACCTTCGGGGCACCAGCAGGGCCTGCTGCATGGTCCGGCGCAATGCCAGGTCTCTGCCGGGCATCTCGAGTTTTAGAGAGGGGGGGGGAGGATGGGGGGACGGACAGATGGTGGGGGGTGCCAGGCCAGGTGCAGCTGAGAACGGAGGAGGAGAACGAGGAGCGGTCAGCTCAGCTCAGGTCGGGTCGGGTCCCTCAGGGCCAGTGGATGGATTGTGGGAGACGGCAGTCTGCCGACGAGCAAAAGTACCTCTCCAAGGTACCGTTGCCTGCAAAATACTTCCATGTCTTTTTTCTGGTTCGGGTCTCCATCTTCAGGAACGGCGCTAGCAGCCCAACGATGGCCGCTTTTCTCTCACCAACTAACCAATGAACAGTCTGCTCAGCCATTGCGGATCTCGCTCCGAGAAGATGGGGGGAGGAGGGAAAAGGAAGGGGTCAAAAAACAAACAGTGAAAAAAGAAAAGATAAAGGTGAACAGGGTCCGCTTCTTGGCATCTCCGAGCCTACGGTCAGCGGAGGTGTCGGCGCCGCGGCAGATCCCATTCACGGGCAGTCCAATCACCCTTGCCAGACGAATCCTTCGGCGCTGCAGACTGGGGCACCAGGCGGCCATTCCGTGGTGCGGAACTTCCGTACCTTAGTTGCGGAATGTCTGTACAACATCGATTTCTATCGAGACGCACGTAAGTCTATCAGACAAGTATCTACGACCACCTCTTTGTATCCAGCCAGCGGCGCATAAACTCATGTAGGTAGTCGCGCAATCGTACAGCAAGAACCAAAGAATGTCGCAATTTCTCAATGACTATCCCACTCAAAGTCACAGGGTATTTCCATCAATTCCATGATCACGCCGTCCAAAGTCAATCATATGCAAGATTTCGGTGGGGTCAATCGGTCCGTCCGGTCCCGCAGAGAGTTCGTGCCATGGAAAGCTGCAACCGCAAATCGCACATCGCAGCATATTGCTCAGCATATTTCAGGCTCATCTTTGACCACCTCCACCAATTCCTCCACTCCTCCGACCTCCGTAGGCCCGCTGGTGCCCTCCGGAGGAAGGGCCCAGTCCGGCATCGGGCTGACATAGCTCCATGCTCCTCCGGCGTCCTCGTACCGGAGACTGTGAAGCCACAAGGACAGCTCGTGCTGGCCCGGGTCGGTGTACAGAGGAGTGTCGCAGATCTCGCAGAGCTTGCCCGACAGCTTTTCCGCCCTTCGCTTTTGGTACAGGTCCACCATTTCATCGTGATAGGCCACTGCGTCCGCTACGTCTTGCTTTCCCATCCTCTCCAGCCGCGCCATGATGTCCTCGTCAGTGTTCTCGAGTGCTTCACTGTCGTTCTGTCCAAGATTGATGCCCCAGACGCGCTGATTGGCGTATAGAGGGTCATTCTGGATTGGATGCCCCAGATGTTGGAGGTGCACACGGATCTGGTGTGTCCTGCCTGTCAGTGGCAGACAACGAACGATTGAATAGCCTTCCTTGTTGAGCCAAGGTCGATGCCTTTCTGCCTCGAGCTCTTCCGGCGTTTTTGGTCGATCCTCGGTGGTCGTCGTAGCACTTGGGTTTTCGGGCGAGTAGTATGCAAGACGCTTGAAGACGGTCCGTGCCGACTTGCCATTGGCACGAACTCTGTTGAGTCCAAGTCTCGGGGATATCTGAAGGACAGGCTGGTCGCAGACAACGTCGCCATCGGGAAACTTTCCAATTACACGTGCCAGGTATTCCTTGCGTACCGTGCGGGCTACAATCTGGTCGGAGAGTCGGACGGCAGCGGGCTGGTTTTTCCCGATGAACATGAGGCCACTGGTGAGGCGGTCTAGGCGATGGCACGGGTAAGGTACAAAGTGCTCGCCTCTCTCAGACTTCATGATCTCGATGAGCGAGTTGTACATGTACCTTCCAGCAGGGTGCACCGGCACGCCAGAGGGTTTGTTGACAACAATCATGTCATCATCTTCGTGAATAACACGGATTGGCTCAGCTGTGACAGGGGGTTCATGACGATGAATGGTGTGGTTCACCACGTCGCCGTTCTTAACCAAGTGATCCGGGCCGACAGCTTTTCCATTGACGACAATTCGCCCGGTCTCCATTGCCCAACGATAGTACTCTACCGTGCGGTCTCTGAATTCATCTTCGTAAATGTCGATTAGCTTCCGGCC
This sequence comes from Colletotrichum siamense, assembly GCF_013390195.1. Taxonomy (NCBI): domain Eukaryota; kingdom Fungi; phylum Ascomycota; class Sordariomycetes; order Glomerellales; family Glomerellaceae; genus Colletotrichum; species Colletotrichum siamense. The sequence continues at coordinate 486,814 of NW_023501022.1, forward strand.
ACGCCAACGTTGCTTGGCGTTGGTGCGGTAGGTGAAGTGATAAGGAGCAACTCGGCGAAAGCCGCCTTCAAAGAAGTAGGGCCGCGGCCACATGTCGCCAACAGGAGTTGTGATCACATCAGGCAACTCGTCTGCCTCTGGAGCTTTAGCCGGCTTGGGTTTTGGGGGCTGGACGACAATAGCAGTGGTGGTGGCAGCAGGGACAGCGACGGGAGCTGCAGATGGCGCCGCCGCCGCCGCTTCCTCCTGCGTCTGCTGGGAAGCCATAGAAGGAGAGAAGAAGCCCAGTCGAGAAGATAGCCTCGCCAAGGGCACAAAGACAAACTGCCTGATGGTAGCCAGGGTTGATAGGCCGGGGAAGGTCAACTGCCAGGAGGAGATGCAGCAGGGTGCGGAGTGGCGGGCGTATGAGCGAGAAGGGTGTGTGTCTTTTTTCCTCGAAACTGTCGGCGACTGGTTGGCGAGGAATGTCGAGCTTTGAAAAGAAAGAACTTGTTGTTAGTTCTCCCCGCACAGCTCGCGGAATCCCGAAGGCATACTTCGCTCTGTGTGCGTTGACCAGATGTATCTAAGAAGAGTCACAAAATTGCTGGCGGTCAGACGTGGCAGAACTTTGCTGTACTTTTTTTTTTTTTTCTTTCTCATCCTCCTCTGCACTTTGAGGGTCGGCAACAGCGGGATTGGCCAGACACCAGGTCAAGCTTGAGACAGTGTCTGTTTATGTAATCAATGTAGATGGGCTTGGTCGCCGCCGCCGCCGCCCGCCCGCCGATGTAACCAACAGTGCTAATTAGCCCTCGTGTGGGCAGTGTGGCATTCAACCGGCCATTGCAAGCCTGCCTCGGTATGAAGTGAGATCGATTCTAGATCCTCGGACAGCTTCTCCGCACACATTAGTTTAGAGCCACGAGAGCTCCCCCTCCTTCAAGGCTCAAAAACGAACACGTTTGGCCTTAACTCAATGGTCACCAAAGCTACACAATTTAAGCCGGTGCAAACTTCATCGCTTACCTCACGGCCGGCACATCTTCCGTCGTCAGCCCTGAAGACCTCCATCTCACATCTCTCGGGCAAGCAATACCCGCCCATCTACCTACCTTGTCTTACTGCGTAAAGCTCAAGCTCCGGGCACCCATCTCCTCGTTCCCGTCCCACCAGGCAGCCAAACATGGCCAGCTTCGAGAAGCTAAAGGGGCGTCGAAGGGAGGATTACCGCTATATTTTGGACTATCGAACACGGTGGTGAGTTTGTTCCTTCCTTGCAGTGATTGTCGTGCCTGGCGCTGCTGCTTCTCTCCACATCATTCGTCCTCCTCTCTGCCGACATCAAGCCAGTTGGTGGGCATGGATGGAGGGAGCCTGTCCCTCGCAAAGGTTCCCCGGCGCCGGCGCCACTGCGACGAACCATCGCTCTGCCGCGTCGCCATATCTCCGGACCAAAGCGTCTCATCCTTCCATCGTCACATCTCATCCCTCACACAATGCAGTAGTATCATTCTCACTGCCTGGGCAGTCAATAACAAGGTTTCCTAGGGCCGATAATGACATGTATCAACACATGAACAACAGCATTTACAACTTCTTGTATGGCTCCGAACCCAACACACTTGTGTCCTTGAGGCGCACTAGCTAAAGGCTGCAGATACGATTCCGTCGTCAACACATACCTGATTGAGCATTGCGGCCTGTCGCCCTCAGGCTCCGAGCAGCACGGCCTCGTGGTACACTCACACAGTGATTACTTTGCGTCCATCTCTTTCCCCGCGGTTGCGGAAGTAGCTCTTCGGGTCAAAAAGCTGGGCAAATCAAGCGTGACTTATGAAATCGCCGTATTTGAGAAAGGCGTGGATGAGGTGAGAGCCGTCGGAGAATTTGTCCATGTCTTTGTCCAGAGATCTACCGGCCGGCCAACCGCATCTGGAATGAGTGATGAAATGCGGAGAGGCTTGGAGCGAATTCTCGTGGTGGAAACCAAGGAAAACAAGCTCTAAATTGAACTCTATCACCCACCCACAAACGTACAGAGCTTATCTCACCCGCACACCACCTGCCTTAGCTAGGCCCCTCTCACAGCTGCAATTCCAACTTCAAACGCGTTCCGTCCTGTTCACCACTCTTAAATATCTTCTCCAGGAACTCCAGGTCCGCCAGCGCCTCGTCGGTCGACTGCAGCGGGTTCGGCTTGCCCGAGACCAGGGCCTCGGCCCATGCCTTGACCTCCTCCTTCACACCTGTCGTTTGCTCAAACTGGGTTGTCCGTGCTTCGCCATCCAAGGGCTTGACAATAAGCTCGTGGCCAGAGACTGTGACACTGCCATTCTCACACGCCACTTCGAAGTCAAAGGCGCTGAGTGAAGAGCCGACACTGACGGCGAAAGACCCGGTGGCGCCTGAGCGAGTCTTGATGACGGCGTTGATGGTGTCAATGGGCGGAAGGTGCGGCCGGGTCAAGTCCGAGAATGCGGCGACCGACTCCGGGGCGGCCTCAGTACCGAGAAGTAGACGCACGGTGGCAGCGAAGTGGACGCCACCGTCCAGAAGGAAACCACCTTGGTAATCAGGCTTCTTGCGCCATGCTGTCTCAATGTACTTACCGCCTAGCTTGACGAAGAAGAAGACTCTGGCATTGAAGCCAATAACTTTGCCTAGTTTCTGCACCTCGTCCCGTGCAGTGGTGAAGCGCGGCTGGAAACGATAGTTTTCGGCGATGGCGAAGGTAACGCCGTTCTCGGCAGACACTTTCTTGTAGTACTCGATTAGCTTCTGGGCACGAGCGACGTCGGCGGCGATGGGCTTTTCAGCAAGAACATGCTTCCCAGCGGCCAAGGCCTGCTCAATGTACTCAGGCTGGTTCGGGATGGGCAAGGCCAAGATGACAGCCTTGATGTCGTCGCGGGCAAGGAGGTCCTTGAAGGACTTGCCAGCACCCGAGTCGTCTGAGTACAGGTCGGGCGCAGCTCCAGACTTGTTGGCCAGGCTTGCTGTGTCCTTGGCCGACTTGAGAGACCTCGAATAGATGGCCTTGAGTTCCAGTTGGTCGCTCGCCTCCACAGCGGGCTGTTGGTAAGGTCAGTGAGCAAGGTTCTTCGGGCAAGATAGGCCCAGAGTCTCGTTGGACCACTCACCAAATGCTGTTCCTTGGCGAAAATCCCACCCCCAACAATCGCAATTCCAATAGGTGCCATGATGACGAGTTTGACGCGATGGTGCAGGTATTCGGAGGGGAAGACGTCTGCTTTGCTTGAAGTTGGTGGTGGACGAGACGGAAATGTTTGGGCAATGCGTGAAAAGAGGAGAAATTGGACTTGTCTTAGTCGCGATATGCTTCCTGTTTATTTAGGCTGATGCACAAGGATGGAAAGGGCCTCTCTTCGTCTCCATTACCGTGGCTTGAACTGTTGGATAAATGCCATCATCGTCAGTCCCCTCCAATGCCTGGAGAGCACTGCGGTGATAGTGGGGTTGATGGCGGGGTTCAGGCGCAACTGGTGTTCAGTGACACAACTGCCCCGCAGGAGCTCGGAGGAGTCTAGACTGCTCTGGGAAGGTTTAGCAGTTGGGATGCCCAGACTGAGAGGAAGGCACGCAGGCATCCACCTACCCACCTCAGTATGTTGGTTGCTTGGCTGGATAGCAACATCTCACTCTTTAGCAAACGTTGTGAATATTCGCCATAAATTCGCCGAATTGCACAGCAATCATCTAGGTTATTCGCGCTTTTTGCTCTACTTCTCAGCCAATCCTTGGGAATTGCTTCTTTTGTCATGGGTCATTCCAAAATCAACTATTTACTCGAGACGGTGGAAAAAACACCCTGCCAGCAGTTCAACACCAACAACACCAATACCACCCAGACAAATCGATTTGTCCCTATGTACATCCAATTCGCATGCATGCCTGACCAACACCTTCTGCCTAGACGGCCTCGTCGTCGGGAGCATCGCCTTCTCCGTCACTGCTATCATCAAGGCGATCCAACGCTCGCTGGCACTCCTTGTCCCACTTGCTGAATCCAACAATAACCCATTCGAGGGCGCCGACGAGATACAGGGCAACGCACTGTCCAATCCACAGACCGGCGAGTCCCCAGCCGTGGAACGCGAGGTAAATCCCGGCCGGTAGTGCCCCGCCATAGTAGCTGACGAGGTTCACCGCAGCCCCAACCCACTGCCGTCCCATCCCGCGAAGCGCACCACCACACGACCCGTTAAGCCCGTCGGCGATCTGGAACAGAGCCACAAACGGCATCACCTCGCCCACCAGCCGGATTACTCGCTCGTCGTCGTTGAAAATACGCCCGAAAACATCCTTGGTCGCCATCAGCACCACCAGCACCAACGTCCCAAGTATCACCGACAACACTGCTGCAGCGTGTGCTGCCCGCGCTGCATCCCGAGCTTTCTGCGCCCCCAGCAGGTTGCCGAGTCGAGCCGACGCTGCAACCCCGAGCCCGAACGGGATCGTGTTGATGATTTGGTCCGCCGTCATGATGACTGACTGTGCCGCCAGCGGAATCGTACCCAGCCTTCCCGCTGCCAACGCCACGATCTCAAACGCCCACCATTCCGTTCCCACGTGCACCACCCCCAGGATCGCCAGCTTCGCAAAAGGTCCTACGTTCTTCAGCGCCTTTCGCACTTGCAACCCGCCCCAGCACTCTTTACCACGTACGAACGCCGCATACGCCACGAGAAGCAGGAAAGAGATCCAGTACGAGATGCCCGTGGCGAGAGGCGCGCCGTACAAACCAAGGCCTAGCGTGTGGATGAAGAGATAGTTGAGCCCGGCATTCATCGGCGACGTGATGAACAGCACATATGTTCCCGGCCGATAGATTTCTTATTACTCAGACATCAGAAACCGTCGCTTTTCTCCATGAGATGAGGTACCGACTCACCTTGCGCCTGCAAGTACTTCTTCATAGCCTCAAACCAGACATACCCCAGTCCGCCAGGGATCAGGCACCGCAGGAATCTTGAGCTCTGCACGCAAATGAACTCCTCTTGACCCAACGCCCGGAAGACTGGCTCGGAAAACCACCATAGCACTGCCACAACTGCATAAAATGCCGACAGGACAATGATGCCCCTTTGCAGCAGAATGCCCAGATCGTGCTTATTGGTCGATCCGGTAAAACTACTAGATGCAAGCGTGTCGAGCGCGGTCGTTCCACCAAGGGCAATGAGCCATGCGGTGGCCATAGCGAACATGTAGCTGAAGGCCGCGGTCGCGAGAGCCTCTGGACTTAATCTACCCACGATGAGCACACTGATAGTCTGCAGACTGTTCTGCAGCGTATAAGCCAAGATGACCGGAACTGCGGCTTTGGCCAGCAGCAAGATCTCGGCCACCCATTGCCGGATTTGGGAAGGTTCATCGGAGGCAGAGCCCGGTGGCTTCCGGAGGAGAGCTGTGGTTTCGGAGGGGAGCGGCGGTGTTGTTGCCATTGTCTCGGAGGACGACGAGTCCGGCATTTGATCGACACTCAATGACTGTGGGCTATTGTCGTATTCGTTGAGGCCCCGGAGCCGAAGGTTGATTCGCAATTGTCCAGATACCCAAGAAACCGAGCCTTTCCAGAAACACGCCAAACCGGCCGAGAGCACGAGTCAAGTGAAGCGTCGCACGAAACGGATGAGACAGACCGAAGCATGTGTTTATCTCAGCACCAATGAGTAGCTGGCGAATCTCGTGAGTTTCTGAGAAGAATAGGAGGGAACGAAGGTTCAGACGGTCAAGATATCGACGAGGAAAAACGGCGAGAAAAGCCCTAGCATTGTATACGGCATTTCCCCAAACTCCATCTAAGGGTTCCCCTCCATCACAAGCTCGTCTCAAATCCTGAGGTGAAGTATGAGATAGCTGACATGAGCCAATTGGCACTTGCGACGCAGCAACTTGACCGCTCAATGGCCAAGAATTGACTTTCAACGCCTCTGGCGAGGCAAGCCCGGCCGGTTCTGCGCGGGGAGATCCCCTCAAACGACGGCTCGAGATTGGGCAGTGATAAGTGTGCATTTCGGCCGACACGTTTTTATTTCCACGCTTGCGAGGGTCTACACGTGCGAAAAGACGATAGACAACGGATCGATGGCTCTGAGTGGCTGCTTCATGTGGCGCACGGCAAACGGCCCATCCGAACTGACGCAATACATGAAGTTGGATGCCTTGAACGAGCAGGCGGTCGGCACGCTGCGCAGTTGCTGCGACTCTGCTTCCTTTGGCTTCGAATTTTCATTGCAATGCGGCGACATTTAACATTGAAGAACGGTTGCGTCAGAGAGCCGCAGTGCTTGCCCCAGAAATGCCAATCTCGGATCTATGGGCTATGGGGTTCGCTACGCTAGACCAAGACAAGGAGCGAACAGACATTCGGTGCAGAATTCTTAATCCACCCGATGTTCTGTTATCTCTTCCACGGGCCAAGACTTCAGCGGCAGCAGCAGGACCACCCACCTGGCACCGAACCTCAGCAGTGGCACCGGCGGCCAAGGCGTCGGTGACCATGCGGTCGATGGCCGACACCGGTGTTGGAGCCAAACCCGCCGGCCGAGTGGAGAGCGAGAGACGAGACGAGAGGGGGTGTCGTCTTATCGGCCAGTAACATTGCTCTGAATTCTTCAAGACGTACTGCATCGCAGCCGCACTCCAGAGACGTGTACCGTCCGCCACTAAGAGACTTGTTCAGGTCCCGGCGCTCAAGTACCGGTCCCACACTGAGCTCATCTGAAGACGATCACCGAGAAAAAAACGCAAGACCACGACAGACACATGAAAGAAAACAAGTCTCCAGCTTGCATCGACGCGAGAGTCGTGGTGGAACGAATAGAACGAATGGAACCGTCTTAGAAGCCAGTCTAGAAGAACCTTGACCGAAAGAGGACAAAAAAGAGGCCATGGTCGGGGTGTCAAAGCGCAACGGCGAGGGGCGGGTTCTCGAAGTAAGTGAGATCTACAGGAAGCACACGCAGGGCAACATTTGCACTTGCGGCGGCACACCACTTGCCTGCGACCACGGACACCCAATATGGCCATCTCCAGTCATGAGAGCCGAGTAGTTCGCTAAACCAAAACATGGAAGGTTTTGCTGCGGAAACTCCTCGAAAACAGCCCGACTAGTCCTGGCACCGGTCAGATGTGGCATCCAACACATGTTGAACGACTTGGTGATGGCCAATAGATGGAGACGACACGACTAACGAAAGGTGCCCCTTTGTGTCTTTCATGAGTCGGGGTGACTCGCGAGGAGATGCCAGGAACAACGGCTCAGTCCAATGCGACACGAGGCGAGTTGAGTTGAGTTCAACTCAGTTTGCCTTTGACCTGCGGCATAATATGGATGGCTTTCATGGCAACTGGAGACTCGAGTCGGGTAAAATGCAAGCCCAGTTGCTGCAAGCAAAAAAGCATACCACTGGCATGGCATGCATGGCATCGTCATTCAGATCTCATATTGTCGAGTTTTGCGGGTATGGTAGCTAACCAGAGCTGCAGTGCAGAAGCCAAAATTCAAAGCGAACGGACCTTGCCCGCTCTTCAACGCCCGCCCAGTGGATGAGCGACAAGAAAGATGCCATTCTGATCGCCCATCACAGCCCGCATAGTAGCAAAGCAAGGTAGGTTCCTTGCCTTTCACGCAAGGTACAAACCAAAGCTGACTGAAGTCTATTGACATCTTTGCAGATGTAGGATGTGAGATGCTGCAGACGCCCTGCGTGGTAGTAGCTCGGTTCTTTGATTGGAAAGGAATTCGTTCGAAACATGCTGTGGAACGTGGTTCTAAACTCTAATGCATATCTGGGGATCCTCGACTGCCCGGGACTGGGCCTCGACGAACACCACCCATTTCATCATCGCTATTTGAGTCGGGCAAAATGTCGCTATGTAGAGTACAAGCGCTCTATCATCCCTGCCATCCTATACCATGGAACACAAATGTCCTTCCTTGTGTTGCTATTCCCTGCTCTACGATACGCTACACTGCGTGCTTGACACTCACTCTCGCCCATCACACCACTTTGCGGCACCGCACTTCCATACCGCATAGCTGCATGCTGCTATTATCTCTGTTTCTTCCATTTCAACCCCTCCAAGCCGTTGCCGGAAGACCGATCCCGTCGGATCTCTGTATAGTTGAACGGGTTCTCCCTGGCTAGGTTTTCTAGCGGACATTCGGGATCGACGCCGCCATACCTTAAAGCCTTGCAACTTTGACATCAAGCTTTCATGTTGCTGCGGGCGGTTGAGAGATGAGAGACGCCACTGGCCGGACCGGCGGAGTATCCGCACGTCGCTGAGCCTCCAGTAGAACGGCCGGCCGGAAGGGAGGTGCAGTGCGCTACCGGCGCAGACGACGGGCGTGCGGGCAGGCATCCGGGTACGGGTACGCCTCCACTTGCAACCGTTCCGACATGAGGCCATAACGATTGTCAGACACGAAGATGGAGACACTTGCTTGCTCAGCCCCTCATCCGCCGTCTCAACAGCCACCGTACCGACGACCGTTGATGCATCCACCAGTGCCACCACAAACAAATCTGAACACACATGGCCACAACCGGACCACAAACGGACCGGACGACAAGCTCCTCTGCGGCATTACCCTCCCCGTGGGAGCGGTACCTGTTAGCCAGAAACGGTGTCAAACAGTTTAGGTTCTTCAGTGCAGCTTCTGGCACATCCACGTGGCTCCCGCAGGGCGAACGGACGACGCCCGCGGTGCACACCTCCCTTCGTTCTGTCCTGAGCCAGGCCTCCTCGCCCGTTTCACGGGGCCCCGAACGTCGCTCATCCCGGCCGTGGCGAGTTACATGTTGCCGTCAAAAACGTGGACAGTGTCGTATCGGCCTGAACTGTCAGGAAAGAACTCGTCCGTTGGCGCCCGCTCCTGGGTTTTCCTCGCACGCTGGAACTCTGGGGAGCTCCCACAGCAGGGGTGGTACGAAAACGCAGAGCAGAGAGAAAGGGGAGGGGGGGATGGGGCCTTGTACCATTTCCCACTCTTTAGAGTTCAGAGCCGCAGCAACACAACAGACCAGACGCAGCCTCCTCCCCGGCTCCTCACCCCTTCCCCTCCCTGCTGGTGCTGTCTTCCTCCAACCACCGTCTCTTTCGCAACGTCTTCAGCAGTTGCAGTCCAGCTATCCTCGTCTATCACGCTGTCGCTATGCCCGCGGAAGGTGCAAGCGCTTCCCCAGGAGTAATTTCGGAAGTCGGATCGTAGGGATGGTCAACGGGGAGAAATGACGACGTTGTGAGCAGCCTTCCAACGCAACCATAGCATCGTGACGCCCCCCTCCTCCCGAAATGCAGAAAAACAAAAATAAAATAAAACTTCCCTGAACCTTGCCGCTGCCCTGCCCTGTTCATTCTTCGCTGTTCTTGCTCATGTCACTCTTCATGCAGCAATGAATTCCCCTCATTTGCATTGGCCAGCTGGCGGGCCCCTGGACAAACCGCATCTCTTTGCTTTGCCGCCGGCAAAGTAGATCAAGTAGGTATGTTTCTTCAATACCTCGTGGCAAGTCGCAATGCCTGGGAATCCCAGAGGAGTGCCTCCAAATGGAAATAGGCTGCAGACGAATGTCCAGGGCTCTTAGGCCGAAAAACGTCATGCTGTAGAGAGTAACCCGCTCGCGAGTGGATGCGGACTGTTCCACCTCGTAAATCTCTGTCTGTCTCGTTGTCGGTTTAGTTTCGTTGTCCTGCATGTTGCGGCCGTTGTCCGTTTCGTTCAGCCATATCCATGATTCGCTGCCATCGAACACGCATCCGCATACACCCAGAGACGTGTCCCTACAGGACGTGGAAGAAAGAGACACACACAAGCACAAGAATGAGGAAGAGGTCTTGGCCGTGTACACGCCTCCCATTCACCGCTCTTCGCGCCCGGAGCGCCACCTCCCTCCTCCTCGTCCGCCGCCGTCTCCCTGCCCCTCTCCATCGTCCTCCTCCGCACCCTCCTCGCTCTCCGTTTCCGCGTCTTGGCCTTTCAGCCAGTGCTGCAGCTTGAGACCGGCCTTCGCAGCGCCTATAGCCACCGCCCAGTTCTCCACCCCGAGCGCAAGAGTGCTGACCATGAGCATGTTCTTGACAAAACGCCCATGCGGTGTCGTGTGGCACGCTGGCGCAATGGCCAGCATGATCCAGTGAAAGGTGCCCACTGAGCTGTTCCACGCCGACAGGGGTACACGCCACACCGTTGCCCATATCTGCAGGAATTCGTGCTGCGTGCAGGCCACGCTCAGCGGGGTTCGGTTCATGATGGCCCGGCTGTACACGATGGCCGTCGCTCTGATAGCCTGGTACATGTAGTCCGAGTTGTGCTGTTGCTGCTGCTGGCGATGATGATGATGAGGCGCCGTTGCCGTCGACTTGGGGCTTGTCGGAGAATCGCTAGCGTCCGGCGCAGAAGCCCATTCCGGCGTGGTGGTGGAGTCGTACCCCGGCTCCGGTGGCGAGCGGCCCGGGCCCCCGGAGCTAGGTCCGGCTGCTGTGCCTATACTCGAAATGCTCCCGCTCCGTGTCGATCCTCCATCCGCGCCGGCGTAATAATTGAGTCCCGGAGAATTCCCTCTCGTCGAAACTCCCGGCGATGATTGCCGGTGTCCTGGTATCGTAGGATGCAGGCTTTGAATGTGTTCGTGAATGTACCTCCCCATGAGCTGTACCTTTCTGGATGCCGCCTTCGTCGGTGCCCTCGTCGTTGTCGTCGATGTCGTTGTCGCTGTTTCGGTCGATGGATCGGTCGTCTCGTTCGTCGCCACGTACGCCGCCTCCACCGCCTTAAACAAGAACCTCACATTGTCGAGTATTGAAGCCGTCGCCCGGTGGATGCCGAGAGACTGCGAGCACTCCGCGTAGCTCGGCAGCGTTCCCACAGATGACAGGCTGCAGACGAAGGGCGCGGAGTGTGTCATGCGAAGGGGCACGTCTTTTATAGGGTCGGCGAAGGCGTAGTCGGCCGTCCACGGGGTCCTTGGGTCGCCGCCGCCGCTGCCATTGCTGCAGTCTTCCTGGGGATGGAGCAGCAACAGTGGGCTGTTTTCGTGTGCGAGGGCTATGGAGACATCGTGACTACGAATGAGTCAGTCAAAGCGGTTCCAAGACAGCGAAAAAGTCCGCCGGCATATCGTGTCTTGGGATCGAGACCCATTTACGAGTCAAGGAAACGAAAAAAAAGCGAGAGAGGGTCAGACGGACGAACGGGTAAAAATATCAGAGCGAAAGAGAGACCGGGAAAGAGCAAAATATAGAGACGAACAATAAACCGAACGGCGGGATACCCAGGAGAATGGGAAAGGTAGCCCCCAAATATGCTGCAAAGCAGAGTCATAAACCCAACCAACGTACCATATCGCGTTTTTTGCCAAGATCCCGTTCATCCCGAGACGGTCGAAACCGCCGCGCAACCTGATCATGTCTCGGAGACCTTTGAAGTGGTGCTGGACGTCTTCGTTGTTATCGCCCCAGTACCACTCGGCAGCGGCGAGCTGGATTACGCTCGCGATGGCGGCGTCGTTCGTGCCGCTTGTTTCCCCAACGTTGCCGGTATTGCTCGCCGCAGCGGAGTTCCGCCCGGAACTAATGCGTTGGTTGAGCATATGGATGGCACGCCCTTTGCTGGCCATGAGAGCAGTCCTGGGCAGGTGCCCAGTCTCGTGGATGTAGCAGGCTGAAGCGTACATGATTGTTTGCACGACCAAAGGTTCTTGGATACAGAACGGAGCGTAGTGCTTGATGAACGGATTGCTGGGGTCCGGATCGCCTGTGAGGGAAGCCTTGAAGCGGGAAAGCACATCAAAGTCTGTTGATTGCCACTGATGTTAGGTTCATGATGACAGACCACATGCTCCGGAGAGGCAGAGCTCACATATTCTGAGTAACTTCTTGTTCAGCGGCGTCTGGGCAACAGGGAGATGCCCGAATTGGTCCTCCATGTCGCCTATAGACCTCTGGATCTTTGGTTGTGCTGAACGGGCCCATACGACAGGTATTACCTCGTCTTCGGCAGTCCACTCGTCCTTCCTGCCGTCATTTTCGGCTCCCAGCACATAATCGGGAAACGCGCGACGAAACGTCAAGACTTGCTGCGATGCCTGTGAGGGGTCCACGTCAAGCGTGTAATCCGAGTCACCGATGACTAGCTGAAGCCGCGTGGAAATGGTTGGTCTAGCATAGTCTTGTGGTTCTGATTTTATTTCTGGTCGTCGGATACTTCCAGATGAGAAACTGCTTGACGTGGGTGTTGTGTCAGAGCCGCTGAGAGCAGCCGGAATGGCAGCTGCAGGCCATCTGCTTTCGAAATGTGCCGGCGTCCCAGAAGATGAGGGCTCGTAAGACAAGGGACTCTCAACGCCAGGAAGATCGCGAGTAGCCCCTCGCCCGCCGACTCTTGTTGGGGTCGGGAAGGTCGAGGTTCCAGGTATCCGGCTGGGAGCGAGCCGTGTCAAACCACATCCAAGACAACAACAGGCAGTTGATGAGGGGATGTGTCACTTACTTTCCCAAGCGATATTCGCATACTGGTTGGGGGAAACGACGTTGACAGTTGCCACACGGTTGTTGTTGATCGCACTGGGTCGACGGTTAGTCTTACGATTCGTCTTATTTCTGGACAGGATGAAATTGGGGGACGGGCGGTCTTGTCCCGTAACAAACAGTTGTCCTGATGGCCTCAATAGACGAAGGGGGCCTATCAGACAACGAATAGAAGCTTAAGCGGTGTACATGCCTTCTGCTTTCGCCTCCTACACTCGCCGCAAGACGTTGTAGTCCTCTCGGCTCGCATGTTACGCGATGCCCGCAAGTGCCGATGCTGCAGCCCTTCGGACATGATCTGAATGCGGCGATTTCCCCCTAACCATGTGGGATCTGTTCCTGTTCCACCTTGAGGAACCGCTTCCATGACGTTGGGAGGGTCTTTCGACCGTAAGGCTGACTTATAGGGATGCCGAAGGGGGTCATGGCGAACCACCCCAGGTAAGCAGCACCTATATGATCACCGAGTGAGAAAAGGAGGCTTGGATGCAGCTTGTCGGATTTTGACACGTTTGGCTTAGCGTCGTATTTGCCGGGCTGAGAAAAAGCCACAAGTGGCATCTTCCGGGGTGGTTTGATCGATCTGCATTAGCCTGGCTCGCTAGTGCTGGGGCACCTGAATGGACTAATGGCAGGTTGTTGAAACGTATAAGAGCCAGTCGCATCATCTATTGTGACGGAGAAAGGGAGCTTGTGGCCGAATTTGCTGTTCATGTCCCGTCTTGGTGATTCCATGAGGTGGAGGGCTGGAAGACCGGTTGTTGGGGTCACGTTGAAATCACGTCTCGAGAAAGCGCTTCATTTTTCGAGGCAACGTCTTTGCTGCATTTGGATTCAGCCATAAGCGGCGCTCCACCACTTGGTTCTCCCCCGGCTTATGAGAGTTCTTTCAGGAGGCGACGCCATCAGGCTGGGGCTAGCCACAAAGCATTGTTGATCATGGCAGCTGAAGCTCACCGCTTCTCGACGTTAGATGACCGATGCCTATTCAAGACAGAACGGGAGCGCTCATCTCGAGCTTCTCACTCCTTAACAGAGCTATATCGGGTTCGACGGGTCGATCTCTTGATCTGGCGTCGTGCCACACAATCCGGGGGTAACAACGCGTGTCTCAAGCAGGCTAGGTAGGCGAGAGCTGCTGACGTGCCCTAATCGGCGAGTGCCGTCTGACACCGCGTCGTATGTTGTTTGAGAGCAAATGTCAAAAAACAATATAAATGCCCATTGAAAAATGAACAACGATGAACCACAAGGCACCGTTCAAGCCGCTTGGCTCTACTCCACCGGAAATGCTCCCGTAGATTGTCAGTGACTTGCGATGGCAGATAGCCGCACTCTTGCTCATTTTGAAGTGCCGATGAAAAGAAAAGCGGAGTAACACGAAAAAGAAATGAGGCTCGCAAAAATGGTAGTCTTTCGACATTGCGTTTGAGATGCTCGCAGATTGATCGACATCTCCAACAACCAGCAGGGCCAAGATGGCCGAGGCCCTTCCATCGCAAGGCACGCCAGGACTCAAACGTGGGCACCTTCATTTCCTACAAGTTCGTCAGCCCTTGTCGTGGCGCCAGAATAAGAAAGGCCTGAGAATGAGTTCGTAAGTTGTGCCATGAGAATGTCGTTCGACCACATACTGTCTCGCAGCGCTAGTAGAAGAGCACATTCCAGTTGGCAAATTTCGTGAGGTAGCTTCCCGTTGCCCTCGTTATCTAGGACTCGAAGACATGAACAGAACTAGAAAGCCCTTCTGAAACATTGTCAGGTGAGGGAGGACACTTTGTTTTCTTTCGAATTTGTCTCGTGGCGTCAGGGGGCGGGACGCTATGCTATGCCACGATAGCCAGCTGAATGTCTTGAACATCACATCGTTCCCACGTGAAGGGCATCGTGCGCGCAGCGTTGGGGGTAGCCAAGCGGACAAAACTTAACGAAATAGCAAGATTTGGTGCATGGTTGGCGGGCGAGGGACAAAAACATGAGTGTATTAACGAGATGGCCGGAAATATGATGGACACGAAGAGAGTTCCGGGACAGCGGGGGATACGCGGTTTAAGCTTATGGCTGGTTCGATCAACAAGCTACCTCAGGTACGGATAGAGAGAGGTTCACGGTGCCGTGACGTAGTGCCCCACTAGAACCCGAATAATCGGAAATTTGCCACCCGGCCGGGAAGCGGGCATGCGGGAGACCTTCGGATGACGGAGTCACAGACTAGGGCTAATTCAAGACACGGAACTTGAATGGCAGGGAAAAAGAGCATTATCTCATTATGGTGACCAGCATCAGTGCCGCGGCTGAGCACCCGAGCTAATCACATGTGCTTAGAATGGTATCTTTACTAAAATCCCAGGACCTTGATATCAACTTCCCAAAACGCCTCATGTCATGTCGCTTTCCAATCAAATCTGAAGCCACCAGGAGGAGGTATCCACTGACGTGCCATTTCTGTGTTGTCTCATATTTGGAGACATCGAAAGCTGTTCCATGAAGGATCGGGGAAAGAGCCTCGGACGTATATGAAACCAGCAACTTTGACTATCTTCCACGGTAGTCTGGCTTCCTTGCCATATTCACTGGTGGGGGTTCGTCGTCAACGGGATAAGGAAGAGGATTGGCGGTATTGGGGCGACGGCCTCCAGCCATTTGATGTTCCGGAAGTGGTGTTTTCGGGGGTAGCGGCGGAGGGATACGTGGCAGTTGCGACTGCTGCACATGTCCGTTAGGCGGCGGGCTCTGCCATCTAGGGTGCTCATCTGGGCTCATGATAGCAATCTTGTCGGCGCCGGCGGCGTATCTGTACTGGGCTGGTGTAGGCGCCGTAACAACTAAGCGATCGACTTCGTCGTCATCATCCGCCGAGTGCGCACTTGGCGGCGGCGGGTATGGCCGCTGCCCAACAGGTGGTGTCCCAACCTTGAGGGATTGTGGTGCTTGTAATCTCTCGCCAGAGCTTCTTGGGGAAGGGCTCATGGGCGAAGGGACATGCAAGTTTTCCATTCCAGATTCGTACGACTGACGGCTAGGCGGTGTGTTGTGTGGCGGCCACGACGAAGGGATATCGGCTGGCAGCTCTACCGCAAATGGCTCACTAGCCTCCGACGTGGACTTGACCAGTTCGGGCACATCCGGCAAGGCGCGATTAAAGCGGATGTTCGCCTTGTGAATTTTGGCCAGCTTCGCAGACGCGCCCTGCACCATCCTCTGCTCAACTTCCCGCCTGAGATACTGGCGTGTGCCAGTACTGATGTCGGCCAGGCGGTGCCACTCGTTCATGCCAAACTCGCCAACACCGACCTCCACGTTCAGACGATAGTAGTTGTCGACGCTGACGTTTCTCTTTGCAAGGTGCTCTTTCCTCATTTGCTCGTGAATCGCCTCACAGCCCTCGATCTTAGAAATGAGCTTCCGGCGTGCCTCGGCGAAGTCTCCCATAAAACCTTCGTACCAGACATGCTGATTGGCGTCGCTGCCCTTTGGTCGTCTACCTGTTCCGACACTGACGAATACGCCTACCTCGCGGCCAGGCCACTCATTCAGTACTGCTTCGTCCAGGGCTTCCGGGGCGGGGTTAAAGGTGCCGGCGCCGTCGTCGTGGAAAACAGATTGCCCGATTTGGATAGGCTTGAAGGCGAGACCGATGGCGCACGTTGCGCGGCCAGCTTGCCAAATCTTGCAGTCGAACTCGGGCGGGGGCTCTCTTCTCGAATCGTAGGATCGCAGAATGGCTGGGGGGCTGCCCTTGCGCGAGCCTCTATACATCGCTAATACAGCCCTACTTGTGTGTCAGTCATTGCACGCTTGACCGGATATTTTGTTACTAAGGGTATGGCTCACGTTTTTGTTCTCGTTTCTCTAGCATCGTAGAGCCTGGCATTGGGATTGCCGTAACGCGAGTTGAAGGCGGGGCGGGCCATCTGAGCCTGGGGGCTGCGAGCGCTGAAACTGACAGTGCTCGCGTTGCTGGTGTGTCTTCGAGGACCAGATGAGTTGGAGTAGGCCGAGTTGAGGGGGCTAATCATGTCGCTCTCAGTCCCATCGTTGCCCTCCTTCTCGTAGACGGTGTGCTCTCTGACAGCCTCCCTGATGGCTTCCTCCAGCTTCGACGCCTTGAAAAGTGTTGATCGATAGGGTATTCCGGCGATGGTTTTGTCCGTCTCAAACACCATGCGTGTAAGCCTCACGTACAACTGCTTGCATGTCTCCAAGTCAAGGCGCAGCCGGCCGAGCATCAGGGCGATGAGGCCGCCAGTTCCTGTTCCGACGATAAGGTCGAAGTGGTCGCATGGCTTTGGGATCTCGTTTCGGTGTGGTGCTCTTCCTTCAATCTCGACGTATGTGCGGTGCATAAGCTCTTGGATGATAATGAGCATGGAATAGCCGCGAACCCCTCCACCATCTGTCGCAAAGCATGTCAGTACGTGAACCTCCCAGTGTATTTCGCGCACTGCTGCTGATCGCGTGGCGGGCGAAGCATAGCTTTGTGGCTGAAGGTGAACGTACCTAGAGATAGAATGCGAAGAGGAGGTCCTTTGGTGGTGTCCCTCCTCTTGACCCCATTGAGGTCCATGACTTGCGCGGGTTCCCGTGAGAACGCCAGCTTGATTATGATCGACAGGGGTCTCTGTTGGAAGTATTACTTTGGTTTTGCACTCGAGTTTGTTCGTCTGGCGGTCCCAAACGCTCGTGTCGCAGTAGGGAGCGATGTTTTTGCAAAATGGAAAATTTGGCCAGCTGGGAGAAATCGAGACTAGCAGGTGCAAGTGTGTAAGTACGGTAGGCAATGAGGAAGAGGAGGCAAGGCAAGGCAAGGCAGGGTCAGGGAAGGGTGCGGCAGGCGGCAACACAGGTTGATCAAGTGACGCAAGGAACGGTTTGCGCCCTGGATGGAGGGACCCTGTCCACTCACAGGATGGGTCCTCTTGGCCCTGTCACTTGCCCACTTGGTGAAGAAGGACTCACCTTTTTTTTTTTTTGTTTCGTTTTGTTTCCAGTGCAGTGTTCCCCCAATCTCGGTGAGCAGCACCCAGCGCGTGGAAATGTGTGATTCCTATCGTGGTCAGGGCTGTCGTCGTGGCGGCCCTTGCGGACTAGACTGTCCAGTCCAGGCCGAGGATACAAGAAAATAAAATAAAGATGAAAGAAGTGGCAGCGACGGCAGCAGTGACACACAGCGACGGCCACAGCAAGTGCCAGAGCCTAGAGGTGGAAATGCAGGTGAATGGCAGGCAGTGACGCCACAGCAGCGACTGTGCTAATTTAGAAATGGCCGGGGTGGTTGTAGGCGATGAAAGAATGCGCGAATAGCAGGTCGTGTTTTGCACGAGACCCGGCGTCTTGGCTCCCTCTTTGGTGTTGCTGGAGCGAGTGGGAGGCGGGAACGGCTTCCAACACGGCGAGGATCTTCAGGTCGTCCCCCCACTAGAAGGCGTTGAGGGGGTAGCGTGGCAGCGAAGCTCCGGCAGAGAGAGGTCTAGCGCACGACGAAGGCGACGATGATCTTTATTCGCTTCAGGAGCAAGCAGACGGCAGAGTATTCGCAAGGTATGAAAGAGGGCGCCGACGGAGGTTTATGGCAAGCAACGGAGGCCGGCAGCATCGGGTCGGGCAGGCAGTGGGATGGAGGAGGCTTGGTTGGATGTGTCCCCCCCGTGTTGACTTGACTGCGTAATGGATGCGCCTTCTCGGAGGAAGCGAACTTCCTTTTTTCCCTTCCCCACGGAGGGATGCGGCCTTGGGCTCAGCCAAACGTCAGCAACCACCGCCAAGACACTGGCTACTTGCCTACTTGCTTTAATGGACCTTACTATGGATACCGGCTTTCTACAATGGAATACCTCGACCTCGCGGCCTCGCCTTTGACACGGCTCAGCTTGAGCCAGATGGAAGAACTCAAAAATTGCACGTCCCTTCCATCCTTGCCGACAGCCCGCCGCGCAGCACCTGCCGGGCCGCTCTTCTCTCACGGGCTTCAACGGTCTACCTTGTTCGACGGCCCTCGGCTGAGTACCTTACCTGAGGTAGGTAGGTAGGTAATGGAATGAAGCGAGGTCAGCTCAGCTTCTCACGCACTCTATCTGCCGTACGCTGCCAAGACCATGATGCCTCTCTCCAGAGGCTTTCTTGTTCGACGCACACTGCATCGCATCGGCTATCCTGTCACTGATATCCAATCGACTAGGCCTCGGTTCAAGGCCCCGCGAAAAATAAACAGACTTGTGGCTGGTTGTACGAGTTATCATGCTGCATGTTATGGTCAACACACTGGGTCATCCCGCGCGCTCTGTCGTCTTCGATCCATTCAGAATGCTCAGATGTCGCGAGCGGACATAAGGCACGCTGCAAGGCAGAACGAACAGACGATACCCGCTTACGTTCTGCAAATCCAAGTGCAGCAAACAGCCTAAGGTACCGCACGGGAATCTGGCTGCGACTTACCCGAAGCTCCTTCAAAGTAAGGTCGCTTACTACTACTCTACTGGAGACCAGATGGCGCCGAACCCCTCAACATGTTTCCCTGCAGCGCGGGAGACTGGCCCCTGGACTGGACGGCTAAATAAGGTGGTTTCTTGCTGTAGGTAGGATCCCGGGAACCTGCACTAGAACCGTCCTGTTCTTTGGAAACCACTCCTCTCTCAAGGCCGGCGTTCGCACTTCAGCCATTCGACAGAGCTGCGTCTTCTTCCATCTCTAGGAGCAGGGGTATCGCCAAACGCCCCACCGCGTGTCGGGGGTCCTCAGTCCTTCACCGATGATGGCGCTGGATCTCGCTCCCGACACTGACGTCTGATAAACGAGTCCGAGTTTAACTCACCCGCCACGCCATTGTCAGTCAAACGAGTCTCGTCCCGTTTGTCGATCCCCGAGGCCGAGAAACAAGCTGCGTCTCCTACTTAACGCCGGACACTCACATAAGGTAGCCTGAACTACAGTATCAGAGCCGTACCGAATACTGAACAAGCGAAACGTCAGGACCAGCAAGGATACCCCACCAGATCCTCGGCCAGGGCATCGAGGCCCGTGATGACCATGATGGCATGGTCTGTTTCTGACCTCAGCTGCTCAGCAAGTTCCCCCGCCTAGCTCGAATTCACGGACAGCAAAGGCGTCGCATTACTTGGCATCAGCATTATGCCAATTCAATTTTCAAGAGATTTCCCTCAATTGGCGTCTTTGCGATGTCTAGCTGATGATGCTGGCTGACACCCACCGCTTCTGCGGCCTCCCCCGAAAGAAGCAGCTGCTTCCTGAGCTTGCGCTGCGCTGCACTGCTGAGCAGATATCCTGCCAGTCTCTCCCAAGGTAAGGTAACGCATAACCTGACAGCTGCAAGCAAGGGACCCTTTCCCGTGACCCTGCCCGCACGTCAGCAACACAATTGTTCTTCCGCTCAACATGTGCCGCCTGGCCGCGCTAGCTCCCACCCTCTGCGTTGAGAAGAGCCGCGAGTCCGACGCCTTGATTGGTCACGGAGCGTGCTGCGTACCGAACAAGAAGTTCGAAACCAGTGGCCCGCGTGGCTGTGCAAGGCTTGGGCTTGTTGGCATGGACGCCTCCGAGGAACTCACCCCAGAGTCAAGAGTGTCAGGTCACCCAACAGCCAGTCAGTCATTCGCACGCGTCTCTCTGCATGGCTACAGCTATCGAAATCGCCACTCATACGCGCTCTTGTGACAGGAGCACGTTCGCTTGGCTCCTCTTGATTGCTCGCATTGTCTTTCATGGTCTCTCTTGGCGATACAGTCTCAATCCGCTCAAGTCACCTGCCTCTGGACCAGAAGATGATTAATGGCCCCCGATCGTGCCCGACGGGGCTTTGGGGCCGACCCAGAGGCCCCGCACGCCGAACTCCGCGATACGACTCAATGTCCGGCTCAGCCCCCCGCCACATCAAGGACAGGTTTTTACTCTACCAGTGTCCGCCACCATGGAATCTCCTTGTCGCTTGGGCTCGTTCGGCAAGCGGTTTTCTAGAAGACGATTCTTTTGCTTTTTTTTTTTTTTTTTTTTGGTCCATGAGCTTGGCCGAGCAAGCGACTTGGTGGTCAAGCAAGTTTCTGCGAATTAACTAGGACGGCAGATATATTGAAATCCTCGATTGTTGAGGCCCTTTTTCGCCTGCAGTTCCATCATATCGCCGAAAGCCGAGCAGTCAGGCCGAGGAGGCGTAATAGAATCCACACGAGCTGCGTCGCTGGCCTTAGCGGACTTTCGTATTGGTCCCATCGCTTTCGGTACCGGACCAACGAGTGAGAGGTCATGCTTCCGTGGAAGCCCGACCGCTGACGAGTCTCCGGGAGCGACGGGCGGGACGGTCGGACTCCGGGCGCCTCCCTACCCGGAGACCCACTCCCCGACTCGGAGTCTGAAGTCAGAAGCCGCTCTGCCCAGAGTGCTTCTCACAGTGTCTCCGTGACCAACCCCTCTGCCTGTTACTGCGATGAATTTGGCAAAACGCCCTGGGGAACACGACAGCAACCTAAGGCGGCAGTTTGCCTGCTGGTGGTCTCGATGCCGCAGCATGCTCCTGATGGCTCCAGCTGGATTGGTGATTGGGACAATGCAGCAATGGCGCCTCATCCGCTTACCTAGTGCGCGGAACATCGAATCACACCAAAATGCCACGACCTATGAATGTTCAAGTGCAAAGGGGCATAAAGTCGGGTCCAAAAGTGCCATTTCAACGGAATTGCATGTCGACCATGGAATTGCCTGAGACGATGAAAGGTCTCGAGTAGGCAAGAGTTGCATGATTCCAGACCTGGCTGTGCATGACACACCATCCAGCGATGATGCAGCTTATTTATCCCCAAGCTCCCAGAGCTATGTCCCCTGCTTCCAGGAAAGACCCTTCATCGTCTTGGTCGTCAGTGCCCCAGCCGAGGCAGCCAAACTGCTCCGCTGGAGGGCAGAGACGAAAGGCTGCAGTGCTCGCTCAGTAAGCTCAGTAGGGGTCTGGGTCAAGGCACTGGAGCTCTGTCATTTTACGTAGTGATGATGGGGAACTCAGCCGAAGTGTGCGATAGCTTAATTACAACCACAACAAGCCTGTCGCAAAGTAGGACAGGTAATATCAGGTAGGGCATGAACAGACATTTGGTGGTGCGAATGGCCTACACCCCCCAAAAGATTGACAAAGACATACATACGTAGTAGGGCGCTAGGCTGGACCTCAACAGAGCGCGAGTGATGGTGTGCATCCATCTGCGAAGCGAAGATCCCGCCCAGCTTTGCGCAACGCGTCGTGGTGCCCCTCCGATGGAAGGCTGCAACGGGGCCAAAGAAGAACAGGAACACGGATGCACTGGAACCTGACGAGACGGGGAGGGACGCACGCCAATTGGCCGGCGGCAGCGAGGGGATGGAGTGATGAAGTGTTGGAGGGGTGGGGCTGGACACCTGCAGCCATGCCTTGTGAAAGTGTAAGTCATCGGCCTTGCAGGAGGATGAGGAGCATCTCTCCCTCGGCGGCGACGGCGACGACTTCTCCCGGGTTGATTGTCAGACCAGAATTGGGTCTTGTGCCGTGGTCCGCTGTCTGCCTTCTTGGGCATGTCTGCGGTGAGATTGGCTGGCTGGCTGGCGTGGTGTATCGTCTGCATCTCTCTCTGTACAGCATGGCACGGCATAATATTGCAACAACCAAAGGTCGGATGTCGGTGAGCTAGCTACCTGGGCTGTTGCGAGAGAGACGGAGACGGAAAAGTGTCGGTCAGGCCATGCCAGGCCAGGTCAGATCAGGACGGCTCGGTACAATTGGACCGTACCTTGGATGAATTCAACGGCAGTGAGCGAGCAAGGCTAATGCCGTGCGCCTGTCTCTGATCGACTGCTTCCTTCTTCTTCTTACCTACCATGGCTGGCAGACAACGGGCAACGTACCTCGACTCCTAAGGCGTGTCCGATGAAGCTAGCAAGCTAAGCTGCCTTGCAGCATGACCGAGAGACATGTGGCTCCATTCGAGGGCCGCAGTCAGGTCGTGGCTGCAGTGGACACGGCCACTTATCGGGCTTCGGATACCCCAAGAGGGGGGGCAAGGCGGAGGGGTAGCTAGCCAACGCCAGCCCAGCCTAGCCCCGAAGGAATTGAATGGTGAGGGGAAGATATCCCAGAAAGGTGAGAGGTGAGGAAAACAGCCAGCAAGTCATTGATGTGCGTCGGTGGGAGGGTGGAGGGAGAGAGAGTGAGGAAGATGATGCGGTGCGGTGGCCGGTCGGTAAGGTCTCCAGAGCAAGGAAAAGAAGACTAGGTAGGTACCTTGGTGGTAATCTTTGTGGAGGGGTTGGTGGTGAGGACGTGGAAGGACTGAATGGAGAACGGCCGGGCGACATTCGGGTGCATCCATAGTGTGTTGTGGCCAATCAGACAAGCACATGGTGTGGGTCATGATTGAGGCACACAGCCTCGCCGAAGCCTCGAGCCTAGGCTGGCTGGACCTGGTCTTCCTTCATCGCCGACCCTGCCCTGCCCTGCCTTCCAAAATCTTAACCATTGTCGCCTCTCATGATCTATACGCACCGCATCGAATCATCACCCTGACTACCCAATTGTCGTCCATTGATTCGATCTGTAGATGGAGCAACCGGCCAAGAAAAGACGACTCTTGCCCGCGCCCAAAGAGTCTGCCCAGCCTGCGCCTTTCCCCGAATCGGTGAGCTCGCGCGATTCTCCCAATCCATCCTCACGAGACTCTATGTCCTGGCCCTGCCCGTCATTGTCGCCCATGCTGCCCGTGAACTTCCTAGACCAAGGCGCTAATATCATCTCTTGAAGCTTCAGCAACAGCAGGTCCCTGAGGCCCCTCCAGCCGAGCGCCATGATTTCGAGTCCTTTGCGAGGCATCTTCAGGATGCTGCCATGCTGATCCAGCGTCAGACCGAGCGCCCCCCGTATGATAGCGTCTCGGTCCTGCTCCTGCGATGGGAAGAAGACACTTCGGCCGAAGCTGATCTCACAGCCCTGGAAAACATCCTCAGAGACCGCTACAACTATCGAACCGATCGATGGACCATCCCAACGGTGCCCAATCCCAGCATCAAGCTCGGCGTGCAGATGGCCTCGTTCCTCGAGCATGGTCGCAACAACCACTTGTTGATCATTTACTATGCTGGCTACGGCTATGTTGCGGACAATCAGCTCTATTGGGCTTGGTGAGTCGGGCATCCGCCGCCATCATCTCTTCGCACTCTTCTGACCGCTTCTCCCTAGCAATAACCGAGAAGACGCCGCGAAGCTCAAATGGGACGGCGTTCGATGCCTGTTCGAGGATGCGCAGTCTGATATTCTGCTTCTGCTCGATACCTGCACAGTTCGTGACATACCCATGAGTGGCAGCCATGGACTCAAGCAAGCCATTGCCGCGTGCGGCTCTGAACAGACCGCCCGAGAAACGACGGGGAAGTCCTTCACATATCACTTGATTGAAGCATTACACAAACTCAGCACAGTTGGGAGGCCATTCAGCGTGCCGCGATTGCATGAAGAGATTGTGCTGTTGCGGCAACAAGAACATGCTCAATCTGCTAAGCTCACAAATGGCGCAAGCAAAAGTCCGTCCCCGCCACCCCAACTTCCCATTCTGTTTACTCTTACTCCTGGGAAGGGCCAAAGCCTCAGCCTGGCCCCCTTGCCTCCACGGGCTGTTCAGCAATCGCCGCATAACGGCGACGCTGAATCCCATGCAAAGTCAAAAGAGGATCAGCTGATCGACCCTGCGTCCGTCACCGATCTG
The DNA here is from genome assembly GCF_013390195.1 of Colletotrichum siamense. Classification (NCBI taxonomy): domain Eukaryota; kingdom Fungi; phylum Ascomycota; class Sordariomycetes; order Glomerellales; family Glomerellaceae; genus Colletotrichum; species Colletotrichum siamense. The sequence goes on from NW_023501022.1 coordinate 511,083, forward strand.
CGGTTCGACGAGGCAAGAGTGCTCGTGTGCACCACCTTCGTAGGAGACGCCAGTCCAGACATGTCCTTTTTCAACGGCTGGCTACACAACACTCCTCCTCTGGCTGCCAAGATCGAAGTAGAGGGCATGTTCCTTGGACCGCCTACGATGCTCCTGATATCAATGCCACACTCCATTTGGAACGTTGTACAGCACGACAAAGTTTGCTGTTTCCTAGGATACATCACATCGCATAACATGATTCACCTGTATCAGAAATTGAAGGGATCATCAGGCATCAAAGCGACTGCAAAAGAAGTTGAGGACGGCCGCATATTGTTGGAAGCGAGGGAGATGGCAGTAAGCACACCAGCCATGCACCGACGCTCTTTAGACAGTAAAGACGCCGCCTATCACGAGGCACTTAGTCGTCTAGATACCACGCCGTCGGGGATCTCATACGCCACTGCAGCGGCGGCTGCAGCCATTGATGGCAAAGATGATGTCGAAGATTCGGCCGAGATGCAGGAGGCCGCAGAACAACTGAAGGCATTGAGCCACGTTCGCCATCTTAGTGACGAGGCCCCGCCTGCGGTAGAGAGGCAACAACGGACTACCCTGCCTGATGGGGTGATGACTGCAAATCATGAAGACAGTTCATCCCACGAGTCTGGCGCCGACGACACGATGCATTCGATAGACATGAACACTCCCAACTCGAAGCCTAAGCAGAGGAGATCCCTCCAAAAAGCGACACCGAAACAAGAGACGAGGTGCACACTTTGCAGCCACGCCCCCTTCAAGGACTCCTCGTCACTTCGCAAACACATCGCTGCAGCGCATACCAGACCATTCCCTTGCGCCTTCTCATTCGCAGGCTGCACTAGTACTTTTGGATCGAAGAACGAGTGGAAGCGACATATTGCCTCCCAGCATCTGTGTCTCCAATACTACCGCTGTTCATCCTGCCCGCAGAGCACAATCGAGGGCAAGGGCAACGAGTTCAACCGAAAAGATTTATTTACCCAACATCTCCGCCGCATGCATGCACCTTTTGCCATCAAAAAGGCGATCGCCAAAGGCGACAGTAAGCTTCAAGTTGAGTGGGAGGGCCATGTCAAAGAGATGCAAACAACATGTCTTGTGACACGTCGATCGCCGCCTCAAAAGTCAGCATGTCCCAAACCTGACTGTCAAAGCGTATTCGAAGGTCCCGGTTCATGGGATGAGTGGACAGAGCATGTTGGCAGACACATGGAGAAGGGCGAGGGCCAGCGGCTTGGGGTTGACCGGTTATTGGCCAAGTGGGCTCTTGACGAGGGCATCATAGAGCGTAAAGAAGACGGCGAGTATCGTCTTTGCGCTGGCAACGGAGCTGTTGGCGGCGGCGGCGGCACAGTCAGTGGGGGAGACTCAAAGGATTCCATCTCGGTAGCATTCCCAGAGCCGAAACAGGAAGTCGAGGAGGCAGCCGACGCAGGAGACGCCGATGACAAAATGGAGGTGGACACGTAGAATATACAACGGGGAAGCATACGATGCGGTTCTGAACGAGCGAACGAAAGCTGGCGCGGCGCTAAGGCTTTTTGTCGACCTATACTATACGGCGTATTTTCATCGATTGGCGGGAGTTTTCCGGGAACGACTGATACGAGATATGAACGACACTCTGCTCGAAAATTGTTCGCTTCTTGCTTGGCTGGGGGCTCGCTTGGTCGGTCCCCAGACAGCTGGTTCGATTCGCCATGAGCAGCAACTTGGAAACCAAGTGGAATATGGCAGGGAATAAAAAGAACCCCTCTTCAGGGACAGGTATAAGGAACATAACTAAAAGAAAAACAATAGGGAAGTCGAGAAAGAATCAAACAAGTTGCCATGGAACACTGCAATAGCATCGTGCACGCTGTGGGGTCGCGCGTGAACCAAGCTTTTGAGACCCGGTCCGGATTCGGTACTGCACCCCGGTGATGCTCCGCCGGTAGATCAGCCGACGCCCGCCAGGGCCGAAGAATCATTGGACAAACATGGCATCGACACGCCAGCGTCGCACCGGGTTGCGGGGAAGTGTGATTAGCGCATGTGTGCCTGTGCCTGCCTCTCGACTCGCCCACCCTTTTGCTAATGACATAGTGCTTCAATGGCTGCAACCTCGGAGCGGCTTTGGTATCCCAGAAAGGCTGTTGATGGTGAACACATGAGCACTACACCCACAGCCTCCACCTGGATATTGGCGGGCCACTCACACCGTTCGGGGCGAAGACCAGGACGCAAGCTTCCAATTGAAGGAACCACCAATTCTCCGGCCGAGGGAGCCGGTTGTCCGTCTAGTCTACAGGCTGAAAGCGCACGAACGAAAGGTTTTTGGGAGCGTTGCGAATTGGATTGTGAGGTGGGGATGCCGGAGCCGAGGGCCGCAGCTGACGATGGCGCAGAATGATCAATTGTTTGTTGCCAGGCATGGGAAACTATAACTACAACCCAAGGTAGCGCGATGTTTGGGCGATTGGAACCTCTCTGGTTAGGGTTTGCGATTCTGCTACCTCGTCCACGATCGATACAGCATTGCAGCGAGAGAGAGAGAGCATTGATCTAAACCGACTTACACGGCCACACCATGCGTCTGCTCCACGGCCTCACCTCTCTCCTTGCGGGAGCTGGTCTTGCAAAGGCCACGCTCCAGATCATTCCCGGCGGCACTTGGACTGCGGTAATGATGCCCAGCTTGATTCGGGTCCTTCCCCCCTTGGTCACAATGATAAACTGACTGTGGTTGGAAACTAGACAAACACCGGCCGGCACATTCAAGCCCACGGCGCTGGCATCACCAAGGTCGGCTCGACTTACTACATGATTGGCGAGGACAAGACCGAAGGCTCGGCGTTCCAGAACGTAAACTGCTACTCCTCGACCAACCTCGTCGAATGGACCTACGTCGGGGCCCTGCTCTCGCGCACCGCCAGCGGCGACCTGGGCCCCAACCGCGTCGTCGAGCGGCCCAAGGTCATCTACAACTCGTCAACGCGCAAGTATGTCATGTACCTGCACATTGACAGCAGCAACTACGGCGAGGCGAAGGTCGGCGTGGCCACCTCGGACACCGTATGCGGCAAGTACACGTACATCAGCAGTTGGCGGCCTCTGGGGTTCGAGAGCCGCGACATTGGCTTGTTCCAGGACGACAACGGATCCGCGTATCTGTTGACTGAGGATGTGAGATTTTGGCTCCCTATGCTTGTTCTTTTCTAAATAAAATCTGACGAGCTGTACAGCGGCCTAATGGTCTGCGCATCGACGCCCTCACCTCCGACTACCTCAATGTCACAAGCAACGTCTACCTCTGGACCACCAACATCGAGTCCCCCGCCATTCTCAAGCGCAATGGCTACTACTTCATGTTTGGAAGCAAGCTCACCGGCTGGAACCCCAACGACAATGTTTGTTCTCCCCCTTTACGTCGACACATCGTCCTTCGTCTCACTCGTTGCAGGTCTACAGTTACGCCACGTCCCTCTCGGGCCCCTGGTCTTCGTGGGCAACTTTCGCCCCTGTAGGCTCCAACACCTTCACCAGCCAGACGTCCTACATCTTGCCCGTCGGCGACATGGTCATCTACATGGGCGACCGCTGGGTCAGCACGAACCTGATGCGCAGCACCTACATCTGGCTGCCGCTGACCATCTCCGGCACAACCATCACCCTCGCGGACCGCGTCAACTGGACGCCAAACGTCGCCGCGGGAACCTGGGCAGTCGGACCTTCCGAGACCTCCTATGAGGGCGAGTCGGCCACGCTATCGGGCGGCGCGAAGAGCATTTCCTGCACGGGATGCAGCGGCAGTGCCGCGGCCGGATATGTTGGCGGCTCGGCCGGCGGTACGGTTCAGTTCTCGAGCGTCAGCGCCCAGGCGACCGGTCGCACCACGGTGAGGATCAAGCATCTCAACGGCGACTCTAGTCAGCGATGGGCGACGGTGACCTGCAACGGTGTCTCACAGACCATTGCGTTTCTGCCGACTGCTGATGGCAACACTCCTGGAAGCAGCTCCTTGTTCTGCAATCTCAACTCGGGATCGAGCAACACCATCACCATCGCTAGCACCGACTCATCTTGGGTTGCGGACATTGACCGAATCTTTGTACCAGTCAACTAGTCTTTGTCACAGGTAGCAGTGGGAAGTTACAAGGCGAAAGAAATCCTCTTCGTAATTATGTATATGCATTAGGAAAGGGTGATGTACACCATTTAAGACCCGAACATCGGTCTAGTTGATCTCAATCACGAACGGCCCGGTCAAGGGCTTATCAACTGCAATTGTCATGATGGACTCCCGCCTCTTTCCATTCTGCTGTCCGCCACCCAAGAAGGTGATCTTGGACACCTTGAGCGGCGTGCTGTAGCCGAACTCGCCATCAACCGCAACTTTGCCGTCCTTGTAATCGAATGTGACGTGAGTGATACCAGACTGCTCCAAGCTGACGCCATCGTCGAGATACAGCTGGCCCTTGGCAGTTCCATTCCTGTTTACGGCAATGAGAAGCTCGAAGTTCTCTTCCCTGAGCTTAGTGGTCGTCATGGCACTATTGGCGCGCAGGGGCAGCACGGAGCCGCCGCGGATGAAGAGCGGGATTGTGGTGTAGTTCTGCTCAGTCAAAGAGACGACTTCGCCCTTGCCCTGGATGGTCTCATGAGTGTACCAGTCGTAGAATGCGTCGTCGGGGAAGTAGACATCAACAGACGTGGAATTTTCCTCCGTGACGGGTGCTACCAGGATCGAATCGCCGTAGAAGTATTGAAGATCCAGTCCAAACGACTTCTCATCCTGAGGGTATAGATAAAAGACAGGGTTGATGACCGGGGTGCCATCGATTGTCTGCTGGTAAACGGCCGTGTAGATGTAGTCGAGCAGGCGGTAACGGATGGAGATTGCTCTCCTGGCGCTCTCAGCGACACTGTCCCAGAGGTAGAATTCTTGAGAGATGCTGTCAAGAGAATTGTGGTTGCGGTAGAAGGTTGAGAAAGCGGCCAGAGCAGCCCAACGAGCGCATAGCTGCTCGTTGGTGTTGTCACCGAATCCGCAAGCATCAGAGCCTACCATGGGTACCTGGTAAACAGAGGCGAACTGAAGGAGCTGGGAGATGGAGATGCGGTAAAGAGACCAGTTGGACAGGTTGTCACCTAGCCAATGTCCAACATGAGCACCGGCACCGGCAAAGGTAGAACGAGTGATAATGAGGGGACGGAGGCCGGGGCGACGAGCCTCCATGGCGACGCGAGAGGCTGACGACATCATAGACCCATAAAGGTTGTGAGTGTCATACATTGTCAGACCGTTCTGGTGAATCACGTCTGTGTTGACCGTCTTGTTCGAAATGCCGCCGGCAGCCGCGTTTGACTCTGTATCCCATGCCGCCTTGTTGTGAATGGCGTACTTGGGGAACAAGAGATCTCTTCCTGGCAGACCTTTCTGGTCACCGGATTCTTGTCGCTCGGCAAGAATGAGGTTTTCGAACTTCTCGCTGAAGGGCAAGGTTCTTGGTGATACATTCTGGGCCAAATCTGAGCGCTTGGATTGACTCGAGCAGTTGGTGGTTCCCGGTGGCTGGAAGTCGCACGGCCAGCCAGGCAAGGGACGGGGGTTTTCTCTGACGGGTGGCGGGTCTGGTGGGAAGCCAACGGCAGATGCGTACGGGTCGTCACAGGGGAAGTAGCACGGGAAGTTGGACGGCTCATTCATGTCGATCCAGAGAGCATCGATATCGACGCCGCTCTCGGCTGAGAAGAATGTGGCGAACTCGTTGTTCCAGTACTTGGTAATGTTCTCGGAGAACCAATCGGGGAAAACAGATACACCGGGCCAGACGACGCCGATCCAGACTGAACCATTGCTGCGCAACAGCCAGATGTTGTCCTCGATACCTCGGAGCATCGGCTCATATTGTTGGTAGGCCACGGCAGGATCTACCATAACAATATAGTGTTGATCATTCTCGTGCAGCTTGTCGACAAGCTGTCGCATCTTTTCGAGAGGGTAACGGTCGGGGTCCAGAGAGAAGACCCTGGTTCGAAAGTCAGCAACACCGAGGTAATCTCTTTTCAAGCGTGACTTACCTGCGTCGATCCATGTAATCAATGTCAGTCCACATTGTCTCCAAGGGGATCTCGGCGACACTGTAGTTGTGAACAACCTCGGCGACATCGAAAACATCCCGGTAGCCGTAACGACATTGGTGGAATCCGAAACCCCAGTATGGCATCATAGCAGGGAGCCCAGCAACCTGGGCGTATTGCTGTGTCACTTCGACAGGAGAGGGTCCGGCAACGAAGTAAAAGTCGAGGACTCCACCGAGAGTGTTGTACTGAAGGTATTGTCCGGACTCTTCCGTCTTGTTGATGAAGACATCCATGCCGTTGGAGTTGAGGAAGAAGACTCCGTGTGTGCCAGTCTTGCGATGCTCATAGTAGACGGGATGGTTTCCGTACAGGTTTGCGCCTGATGGAATGCCGTAGGAGTCTTGAGACCAGAGAGTGCGGATATAATCTGTCGTGTTCAACCGGAAAGGGTCTGAGTGCTCGCCCAGGCCATATAGGTTGGGGTTGTCGGGCAGCTTTGTTCTCAGACGAAGGTATTGACTCTCGAAAACGATGTTGGCGCCAGAAGTGTCGAACAGGACCTCGCCAGTGTCGGTTCTGCTGACCGAAAAGGCGAAGGGGTTCTCCGTGTAGTTGAAGTGCAGCTTGGACTGCGCCGCATCAACCCCAGGGCCACTGGGACGGGGAAACACCGACTCGGGCACCTGATACACCGTGTTGTTGGCATCCTGGATCTTGACGTGCAGGCGAGTATCTGGAGAGTCTGTTAGGCATTCTCGGACAAAGGCTAGGGCTGTTACGAGCTGTCTTTTATCTTACCAGTCTGGTATTCGACAGTCAGTGTCAGATCCTTCAGGTCGGTTCCGTAGGCGTCGCACGGCTCTCCAGCGAGGGAAAGCTGGGCAGTCAGGCCGTTGGAAGATGTCTGGACATTCGAAGCCTGGTAGCCGGGACATTTCGCAAGTGCATCGTCGCTCGGGTAGTCTCGTCGGATCACAGCCGCTGAGACTGCCGTCGTCAGCAGCGCAAAGATGGAGAGGTGTCTCGCCATGGTGAATCTCGGGCTTCGAAGGTGCTGGCGAGCTTGGCTCGAGAAGTATGAGAACACGCGAACCCGGCTGGGAGGTAACTTTTATACTCGTGGTTGCTTGCAGATCGCTCTAGGTGAAGTTACATCGGCAGGGAGGGTAAGTGAACCCCGCTGGGGAGGTAGAAAGCTCTTTCCAACCGTTCATCCCGAGAGCTCGTACTGCAGGGTAGACGCAAAGCTACCTCACCACTTTTCCATCGTACGGACATGCCCGCTAATGAAAGCCGCAATTAGCTTGCGGCAGCATGGGGCAGGCGCATAAAACGTCATCCGGACCTTCATCTGTGGTGGCCAGGACTCCCTGGAGGTTGGGCTAGCATTCAGGGGACTAAGGTTAATTGGTGAAAATGTCTAATTGACAAGTGGTGTGAGCGAGTAATGGAGCGAGGTAGGGCCGTGTGCCGTCAGATTTCAAGACCGGCCGCCAGCTTTCGCATCTTTCCCCGCACTCGCATTCCGAGCCTAGGAGAAATCAGCAAGCGTGACGATGAGCTGCAGTGTGCATCGCGTAGGTAGCATGCGTAAACCGGGAGAAGTTGGAGATGGCAATGGCCGATGGGATGGATAGCTGGGGGCGGGGAAGACTGAGTGTGGTTCCATGCAGCAGGGGGGAGGTGGAGGGGGGCAAGATGAGCTGCCATTGGTGATGTCAAGCGGAGAAAAAGCAGTGTTTCGTTTCGTTTATTTCTTTCCCGGGGGGCCTGGATCCTTGGCCCGGTTCGGGTGCAGCCAACGGCCCGACTGGTGGCTTGACCGGATGGCGGGGGACACCACTGAGACGACGACAACAGCTCGACTGCCCCGCATCACCCCGCATCCGCAACAGAGCCGGTGACCCTCAAATCGCCCCGGCTCAGAACGCGGAGACTCCGCAAGCTCATGTCATCTTGGCCTCCAAAAGTTCTGGATCGTAGACGTGTTAGTGACTGTGGTCATGTCGTAGCTGCACCCCGGACAACCATCCATGCGGTGACCGGCCGAGTGAGGGTTCGCGCCGGCCAAACTGTCGGGAGGATCATCTGCATCCACATTTGGTTGATGCTCAGAAGGGTTAGAGTGGATGAAAACCCAGTTGCAGGCGGATCTGGCGCCTGTCGATGACTGACCAGCCGGGTTAATTACTAGAGACATCCACATTGACCACCGTGGGTGCTTGGCTTGGTAGTTGCTGAGACAAGATAGCAGTTCATGACCTTCGATTCGCGCTCGCTTTGAGTCCTTCGAGACGAATACCATTGTTGAACATAGTTTACCGAAACCTTTGGAAGCATGTTGTCTCTATTCCATCCTATTCCATGATACGAGAAGTCCAATGAAAGTGCCTGCCAAGTCAAAGACTACTTTGACTCCAACATGCTAGTCATCAATGAAAGCGCTGTAGTAGTAGTTGCTCTCTGAACCTATGGTCACTCCTCATTGTAGATTTGGTAGGTCACTCGCAGCCTTAAGCGAGGACTTGGACAGCAACACTTGATGATTCCTGTCACAATGTAACCACCTTTTGAAGCTATCTAGCTGGAGTTGAGGGATTCTTAGATCTCCAGACTCACTTGACGATATGGGGTCTAACTGAGAATCCAGTCACTGCCTTTAGTAGAGAATGTTCCGTGCTGAACCAAGCATCACCCTTCTCGATATCAATGGATCGTGAAGGCACTCACCCGACGACATAATCAAGTCTTGGTGCCAGTGAGCTTGGACCGGGAAGCGCCCGCAACCTCAAGATGGCACCAGAATATCTTGGACAGCAGGAGCTCCTCTGAAACATAGCTGAAGAACAATCTCTGCGTGCTTCATCTCATCAATCTCTCTGCCTCTTGTTCACAATCTGGCCAAGAAAAGCCACCAGCACACAGCCAGCTTTTGAAACCCCTGAAGTTGAGCCTTGTACTTGTGTCAAAGCCCTTCGTCTCCTTGGAACCCCTTTTTCCCAGAGGTAAGCTACCTTCAAGATGAGAGGTCCCTCTATGCTAATTAAATCCCAGTTGAGCTTCCCAGATACCGGCAAAAATTCCTGTCAAGATGAGCACCGAAGGCACCGATGGTGGCGATGGAGTCCGTCGGAATCTGTGGCCCGCCGGCGCTCAGATGGCGAAGACGGCGGAAGATGACAACGTAGAGGATATGATTGCTGCAGAGACTCGTCAGCAGTATGTCTCGTCACCATTCTCGGACAGCGACTCTGCCGCAGACTTCAATACGCAGAGCAGCACTAACTGCCCCGTCACTGGCCGCCGCATCCTCAAGCCTGTCTCCCGCAAGGGCCGCGCCGGCAACACCAACAACAATAACCCTGAAGTTTTCCATCGAGGCAGCCGCAACAACACCTGGGTCCCCAAGGGATTTGTTCATGAAGACGCCGACGTCTTCGGTACCCCTACCACGCGTGGTACTTTTGGTGACCAGTCGACTCCCAAGGCTACGCGTACTCAGCCGGGCAGCGAAACCCCTCGAACTTCGAAAGCCCTTCGACTCCACAACCCTGAGATGACTCGATCTGTTTTGGAAGGCGACGAAGGAAGTCCAGGCGCTGGTCTTGTTCTCGACTTTGAGCCGAGCCCGAAGTACTATCTTGCTCTCGGCATGAAGAACAAGATGCCCTCAAACCCCGAGTGGCGCCAAACCGACACCCCGGTCGTCACTCCGCGCAAGGCAGGAAAGTCCATAGAAGGTGGTCTTGAGATGCGTGTTCCCGACCGACCCCAATCAGTCAAGACCGCTCCTCCTACCATGTCAGCCCCCGGAAATCAGCTGTTCGTTCATGATCCCATGGAAATGGAGGATGATTCGCCTTCCCTCCGCCCTCTCCGTCGCCAAATGGGAAACCTCAAAGTCGCCCAGCGCCCACCCGAGCAGGCTGGGGTTCGTCCTATGGACACTTTCGTCTTTGCACACGGCGCCGAGCTTCCTCAAACGCCTACCAAGAGAGGCCGAGGAGAGTTTGACAGAACTAACTCCCTCTACGGAAGAGATGTTGCTCGTGAGCGGGAGATTCTTTCGCAGTATGCCGTCGCGACTGGCCTGGGAGAGAACCACGACGAGGATGAGGACGAAGATGTCGAAATGGGCGAGGAAACGCCCAAGGCGTCAATCCTCAACAGACACCTGCAGAAGAAGTGAATAAGGCGGGCAGAAGCTCGGCTACGGTCAAATTGGAGAGATGGAGTGAAGGAAGGAAGGCTATAAGGACTGGGGATTGAAGAAGCCGAACTCTTGTTATAGTATCATCCCGTTTGTGTTATCGATTCCTTCCCAGTTTTATCTTTGTCCACCACTGTTTCCAGATGCCGTATTATTGTTGGCCGAGAGGTGCAGTCGTTGTTGCATCAACCAATTTATGCAAGCTCGAAAGCAGGATTTATGCACAGATGCGGCTGCACATTGGTTTAGCCGCTCTTCCCTAAGCGCCCGCACGGATACAGCGATATCACATCCAAAAAGCGTGTCCTGCAGCAACACACCCCCTTCGCCCTCCACACCTCCAAACCCAAAACGGCACGGATCTCTAGAGTAATTAAGGTACCTTCCACGAACGAGCGCTTCACCCACCTCAGACAAGCTCCACCTCCAAAGGCCAGTCCATCGCTTCTTGTCCCCGGCTCACGTCCGGAACACCTCACAGCTGCCTGCCAGTTGCGACCACCAGACTGATGGCCATGAACTTTCCCGCTCCTCCATCAACCACTGGCGATCTCCCCCTCAACCCGATCTCCAACGCGTCTAGTCCAGCTGCCCAACATTTCAGTCAGCAGCAGTACCAAACCCAGCAGCAACAGCAACATCAGCAGCCGCAGCTCCAATTCGCTATATCGCGCCAGCAACAGCAACAGCAGCCCCAACCACAGTACCACCCGGCGCCGCCAAATCCATCTTACGCCGCACCGAGCCCCCTCACACCCGCCCAGCAAGCCCTCGCCCACGCACAATACCAGCAGCTCGTCCTCATGAACGGAATGAACGGCGGCAACATGCCTGCTGGCATGGGCGGCGTGCCCACCCCGGCAGGTCAGCAGGCCGAGCTGAACTACATCTACGGCATGGTCGAGGAGCTGAGTCGGCAGCTCGCGGAGAACCGTCGCGTGACTGAGGATATTGTCTCTGGTCTCGGCAGGGTACGCAGCCGCGCAAGGACTCAAGGCGTAAACAACGATGATCTGATTCACAATGCCGCCGACGACATCAACGGTACGCACGAACACCCAGGGGCTTGCTCTCCCCAGGCCACGGGCTCCGCAAAGATGCTGACTTTCAACGCTCGCAGCTCAAGAACAGAACCTCGATACGCTGATATCTATCCTGTCCGAATCACTCGAAAAGGCCAAGTACAGCCGAGACGCCAATGCCACCCTCCTCGCACAATACGCCACTGTACTCGCCGCGATGCTCAAGCAATTCCACGAATACAAGGCGAAGCACGTCACCGACGTTGCCGCGTGGCACCGATCCTACCGCTCCCAGCTCGCCGAAGCACGCGCTGAAAACAGCAGGTTGCGGGAGCAGATCTGGGAGATGCAAGAGCGCGCCGGCAAGGCCAACGAGCTGCTGCGCACGTTCCGCCGCAAGTACGATGAGGACGAGACTAGGTGGGACCGGCGCGTTGAGGATGTTGCCGCGCGCCAGGAGCTGCGATTTTGGAAACGGATGGCCATGCCTGAGGTCGGCGATGAGGATCCTTGCTGGAGTGACGACGACGATCTCATTGACCCCGCCGAGAAGGAGCGTCTAAAGGAGTTGGAGCAGAAGGCTGCCCAAGACCAGCTCGCCGGAAGCCAGCAGATGGGTGACGAGTACTCACGACCCCAGTCCCCCGAGTCAAGCATGATGGGCGGTGTACCGATGCAGAGAGATCTGGGGATTCCCATGGGCATGCCAGTGCCCCCGCCGCGGCCCTCGAGTGCGACTTCAAGCACAGGCTCTTCTGGTCAATGAGACTGAGGAGGTTTGGTGAATCTTTTGAAATGCTTTGTCGACACCAGGGCCAGTGAATTATTCCAAATAAAAAGTAAACGGCGTTGGGGATTGGGTCTGGGAAGCTGGAACGCTCAAGGGTGAGCGGTCGCATTATACCTCAAGTCACGTTTATCATGCATTACGATGCACCTGGCGGTCATTGTCACGAATACTATGGAACGAATGAACCGTCTTTGTGATAATTATGCACCAAAGTCTGTTTATACCAGTACTGCTACACAAAACGAAAACTCCGTTTGGTTTCCCTGCGGGAACACTTAAGACTGTCAAACTCCGGTACCCCAATCGCGAACAACTAAATGGTCTCCTAAATCCTACCCGCAAACAATGTCACTTTTCGACTACTTGGACACGCGTCGGCTGCTCTAGATCCGCGCCAGACCTATCAGCAGTAAGGCGAAGGCCGTATCGCAAATCTACCTCCTCCAGAGGAATGAGCAATGGCTTCTTGGCCTTCTGGATAAAGCGCTGGTATAAGCGGTATCCAAAGTAAAGGCACGGAGGAATGACGGTGCCAATGTTGTCGCGGACAATGGCTTGGGCTGAGTATTTGCCGCCGACGGGCATCGCAGCGGTAATGACATTCGCCAGAAGACCAAGGATGCAAACAAGCAGGCCAACCCAAGCCCCCCAGGTACCGAAAGGTGTTCGCCACAAAAGGGTGGCCTTGTCGTGGCCCTGGGCCGCCCATGCTCTGCGGAAGCGAATGTGGCTGAAGCAAATCGAGGCCCAAGTGTAGTAGTTGCTGGCTCCCGACAGACTTAGCAGCCAGTCGAAGATAGCTTCACCGCCCTCGGCCAGGTTGACGAAGGCAAGTAGGCCGACTAAGAATGTTACCAAGAAGGCATACACCGGCACACCCCACTTGACTTTGGCACCCCATTTGGGGCCCATTCCCTTCTCGCAGAGAGCTTGGAAGGCTCGACTGGCGGCGAATATGCTAGCATTCGCCATTGATATCAATGCAACTACGATGAGAACATTGAAAAAGTCGGGAAGATGCTTGATGTTGGCGAGCTGGGCAGCCAACGTGAACGGGCTGTACTTGGCACCATGACCGGTGGAGGCTAAATTTGGGTCGTTGGAAGGGACCACGAAACCAAGGAGAAGAAGAGCGACAATATAGAAAAAGAAGATCCTTGCAAACACAATCTTGGTCGCCAGTGGTAAGGCTTTTTGCGGATTTTTGCACTCGGCTGCCGTCAGTCCAAGAAGTTCGGTACCTCCGTACGACATGCCAGCAGTGCGGAAGACCAAGAAGAATCCAGCCACGCCATTCTTCACGGCACCAGGGTTGACCCAATACTCGGCTCCGGTTCCGTGTCTAGAATTTGTTAACATCCGTTGGCCTGAACTCGTGGAAACTTCTGCTTACCGAGGATCCGTTGGCACCGCGCCGGCAATGATGAAGATAGCTGCAAAGATAAAGACGGCAATAGCGAGTGCCTTACCGATGCCGAAAGCATGCTCGAGTTCGCCAAACCAACGAGATCCGAGAAAAGACGAGCCCGTTAGGGCAAAGAGAATCGGCGTGATCACATAGGCTGGTTGCAAGTCTGGAACCCAGTACTTGATCTGAGCCGCGATCGTAGTGAGCTCAAAAGGGAAAACAATGAGCCAGTTGAAGACGAAGTTCCACCCCATGGCAAAGCCCCACGGCTCTGATATCATGCGCCTCGAGTAGTCGTAGAATGCGCCAGCGACAGGATAGGAAGCTGTGGCTTCTCGTCAGTATAGAGGATGGAGAATGGGAAGCGTTCAACTCACCTGCAAGCTCGCCGAGACAGCCCATTGTACAGCCAACGCCGAGGCCGACAAGGGCAAAATTGAGAACCAAGTTCAGAGGACCGCCAGAGCTTAGAGCAGCACCGGAACCCACGAATAGACCAGCTCCAATTGAGCCGCCAAGAGCTATGAAGACCATCTGCCGAATGGTAATGTTTCGCTCCAACTTCTCGCCCTCCGCGGTAATGGGCGCATTGGTGGCATCTCCGCTTGGCGTACGAGTGGCGTGGGTGACATTATCGAGGTTGCTGGCCGTCTTTTTCAAGGGCGATACTGGGTCATTGAAGGACATGGCTCTTCTGATGATATGGTGGATGAGACGAGCGATGGGAGGAAACCCGGCGACTCGGTGGGATAAAACAATAACGTTTTGTTGTGAGGTTCAAGAACGATCGTTGGGCCCAGAACGGAGATATGAACGATCGAAAACGTGAAAGAGAGATTAAGGGAACAGAGGTTCAACGAGGACGTCGGCCGAGTTTATAAACACGACCTGATTGCTACAAACATCGTGGCTTTTGAGGGGAACCTCTGGGGAAGCTGCATCCCGATAGAGGAAGGTGCGCGTGATCATTCATCGCCTCGTAGATTACCTTGCCCAACGAATCACAGATAAGGCAACACTTGTCGAGAACTCACGCGGGCCACATAAGGTTCCGGCAAGGCAGGTCTGGCCTCAAAGAACCTCTTCCCAGTATTGGTCAAGATATGCGGACGGCTTATCTAGACAATATATGGAAGGAGCGAGACCGTGATGGTCACTATCAGTCACAGCTTCGTCAACCATGTTTTGGCCACTTGATGTCATTAACCGATATGCAGCCAGAGACGCAAGCCTATTCCACGCTTTTGCCTTTATATTTCTTGTGCCCTGAGAAAAAGGACAAGTACTCATCTGCTTCTTATTATAATACATAAGTCATGATGAACGTCATATCATCCTATCGCAGCTTTCATTCGGTATCTTGGGGCGCATGGCTTGCCAAGGTTTATGGGCTTGAGCTTGGGGGCTTTGCGATAACAACAGTGTCTTGTGATCAGCATTTGCTCATTTGGGTTGTGCGTTCATGGCCCTTCTCAAACACCTGGATGAGTTTGACTGAACTCAATTTAAGGTCCATACTTCTGCTTGCGCGCATGGCGCAGTTGTGGATGAGACGTTCAATGTACTCAATGGATAGATACCTTCTGGTCAACACGTCACTGTTCGTATGATAGCCAGCATGGTCTGATTAGACATCGTTGCCCGTGAAAGACAGGTGTCGATAGCTGAGTGATTTGGTAATTCATGTGGTCAAGGAGTGCCGCGAGCATCAAGACGTTCAAGGTTCACAGAGTCCCACGACTGCGTGATGCGGCGCGCTTGGTCATCTGCGTACATCTCCAATTCATTGTCTTGTGTACCAGAAGCCGGAAGGATCCCAAGCCTCAACTAAAGCCCGCGCCAGAGCTACCGTCAAATTAATGTGCGTCATGCCTCGTAGTAACTCCTCGTTCAGATAAATGCCCCCCCTGAATTCCATATTATACAAGCCTGGGCTCAAGACTATGCAATAGTGTTGTTACCAGGAAGGAAGTTGTCGGTTCAGTAACCGCTTTGCTCACGTCGGTGGCTATCATCATCATCCTTCGATCCATTGGCGGCCTCCCCTGCGTCTTTGATAGCCTGCTCATCGCCCCTGAGTTTAGCGAAGTAGGACTTGATGTCTTCCGCGCCGATGGCCTGACCGCTCTCAGCGAACTTCTGGAAGAACGGCTTAAGCTGATCCTTGAGGTGGTTGTAGGCCATGACGCCCTCAATGGCCCGAACCCGATCTACATTACGCAGGGCGCTCTCGCCACGCTCGAGAAGACTTCCACTGCCATTGGTAGAACCGCCGTGCTCTGAATTGCCACCGTCGGACAGGGGTGGCTCGTACGTCTCTTCCTCTTCAAGAAGCTGAGGATGCGGGTCCAGCTTGGGGTAGCACGACGAACACTTGCAGAGATGGTCACGGAAATCCTCCTTCAGGAAGAGCGAGAACTCCTCTGCAGGTGGCGAGGGCAACGCTTCCCACTTGCAAGCAGTGGTTGTTTTGCTGGCCTCTTCCTTAACTTCAGGCTTAACATTGTCGGGCTGGCCGTCTGTGTCCTCAGGGTCGCTCTTCAGTCGCTTAACATCAGATTCGGAGCCGTCATCATCAGCCTTGCGTTTCTTGGATGCCTCTTGCGTTACCGCATCTGGAGCCTTGTCGTCATGAACTTTGTCGTCTTCAACCTTCTCCTCTTGAACCTTCTCTTGAGCCTTCTGGCGCGAGAAGACGGCAGGCAGGAAGCCCTTGGCCCCAGCGTACTTCTTGATCCATGGGTTGGCGTTGACGCATTTGTAGCAGAGGAAAGCTTCGAAATCATCCTCTCCAGGGAAACCGGGCGGCATCGGCACATCGTCGTCGTCGTCTTCCTCTTCTTCCTCCCCAGTACCAGGTGCTGCTGCTGCCTGTGTCGCTGGCTGAGGCTCCGCATCTTCGGAGATTGTGGGCAATGCTGGCTTCTCACGATCGCCTCCGTCGATTTTGGTCTTTGTGTCTTTCTTCATGCCCTCAAACCATTCGGGTCCCATACCCACTAGACATCCGGGATGATACCAGTCTTCACCACAGCCACCAGTCTCAGCCGTGCCCAGGCCTAGGCACTGAAACATGGTGCCTTTCTGCTGAAAGGGATCGTAGTCGCACTCGCATGCACAGAATCTGTTCCTAAAGTTCTGGTTGTACTGGTTGTTTGAGGCCGGCTCTTCAGAGTGCACTCCACCTTTGGTATTTGTCGTAGGGTTGACTCGCAGGCTACACGGGCTGGTCGCAGGGTATCGCGTCGTACCGCAATCGCAAGTGAAGTCCCTCTTTGTGAAGATTTCAACGAGAGTATGTTCGCCGTGGCATTGGACAGAGCAGGCGTAACAGACGCCAGCAGGATTATAGGGATCCTTCGGGTTGGCCGGAGGAGGATTGCAAGTAAGGCAGGCGAAAACGCTCTGTCGAAGCGAGCCCAAAATCTTGGTGCAGTTCTCAATGCTCTGTAGGCAGGTATAGTTAGGCATGCTGTTTCCCAGCTACGGGTTGAGTGACGTGACATACGTATGGGAGCGCTTCGCGCGCATCAGCCTCCAACTGCATTTGGTCTCGGATGAACCTATGAATTATACTCAGTTTTCAATGTTTTGATACGCGAGGTAGATGGTAGGAACGCACTCAGCAGCGGTCTGGGAGTCGCTAGACTTTTGCGAAGAGAAGCTCTCACTGCGCGCAGCCTTTGGCGCATGTGCAGGCGCATCAGCGACGGCCGCAGCATCGCTGGATGATGCTGCGGTTGGCGGCTGGGGCGGATCCATTGACATTTCGGCCAATTCGAAAGGGAATCAAGTGTAATGAGCCAAATCGACGGATCGCAGGCAGACTTTTCCCTGGGATTGAAGATGGGAGATATAGTTCGGAGTGTGGTGTTGTCAAGACGGAAGTAAGGCAAGTCGCGTTGGTCTGAGGTAACCTGTAACTGCAAGATAGGCACTATGTAGGTACGTCAGATACGTACCCCGGGACCTGAGCTCAGCGTCTGGTGTCCGCTGCGACAATCCCTTGCAGCTGCCCGCACTGTCAACCCATTTACGCGTCGTCTAAATGAGGAAAGGTGCCACTTTACGCGCTCGCCCCTGATCGCGTTTCTTCCAGGGGCGCGACTGGGTCCAAACTAATTTCGCACTCCAAGTGTTCCTGCCCCCTCTTCCCCATCTCTGCAATCCCCCCTCTCCTTCACCGTTGCCCAGTTTCCTCTTGTCGCAACGCTTTTTTGTGCATTTTACAGCGAAGAACAGCACATTCGAATGCGTTCTGTGACATCGCAAATATGAGGTGAGCTTTTTATGACACCGTTGCCTCCCCGGGAGTGGTTGCTCCACTGTTGCCATGGGGAAGAAGAAAATCATGGCTCACAACATCCAGTTCCCCCCTCCGAAGCAACTACAGCTCCGCCAACAGAGGAGTCC
Organism: Colletotrichum siamense; assembly: GCF_013390195.1. Lineage (NCBI taxonomy): Eukaryota > Fungi > Ascomycota > Sordariomycetes > Glomerellales > Glomerellaceae > Colletotrichum > Colletotrichum siamense. The sequence continues at coordinate 529,016 of NW_023501022.1, forward strand.
CAGAGCGGGCGAGTCGCAAGCGTGGTCGTGGAAACGGTGACGATGGCACATCCTCAATCGCAGCGCCCTCCAGCCCCTTGGCCTCATCTCCTCCTGCCCCCTTCGTTGCTCATGGCGGTGACGATGACGAGGACATCGAGGACGACCCCGAGATCCTCGATGACCTCGACGACATGGACGAGATGGCCGAAGACGACGTAGACCTTTTCCGCGAGGGTTTCGAGCGCGATTACAGGGCCAAAGAAGACGATCGTTACGAGGGTCTCGACATCGACGACGACGGCGACTTTGATGACATGGATTTGGGTGCAAGGAGACGACTCGAATCTCAGCTCAACCGCAGAGACAGAGAAGTTGCCCGCCGCCAACGCATCCCCGCCGCGTTCCTTCCCGGTGAAGACGATGAAGGTGACATTGATCTCTCGGCCCAGCCCCGCCGTCGCCGTCACCACTACGACGAAGACCCTGATGAGGATATGGACGCCGACATTCTGGAGGAGGAGCTTTCTCTCGAGGCTTTGCAAGATGCGAAGGCTGCTAGTCTGACCGAATGGGTTTCACAACCGAACGTCCAAAGGACCATCAAGAGAGAATTCAAGGCTTTCTTGACGGAATATACCGACGAACACGGCTCTTCGGTCTACGGAAACCGCATTCGCACCCTCGGTGAGGTCAATGCCGAGTCCCTTGAGGTCTCTTACGACCATCTCTCCTCCTCTCAAGCACTTCTGGCCTACTACTTGGCCAATGCTCCTGCAGAAGTCCTGAAGCTCTTCGACGAGGTCGCCATGGATGTCGTTCTCCTGCATTACCCCGACTACGAGCGCATCCACTCGGAAATTCATGTGCGCATCTTCGACCTGCCTGTTCACTACACTCTGAGACAGCTCCGTCAATCTCACTTGAACTGCCTGGTGAGGGTCAGCGGTGTTGTCACCAAGCGAACTGGTGTCTTCCCCCAGCTCAAGTATATCAAGTTCGATTGTACCAAGTGCGGTATTACTCTGGGGCCATTCCAGCAGGAGTCGAATGTTGAGGTCAAGATCTCATATTGCCAATCTTGCCAATCCCGCGGTCCTTTCACGCTCAACTCGGAGAAGACGGTCTACCGCAACTACCAGAAGCTCACTCTCCAAGAGTCTCCTGGCACCGTTCCAGCTGGCCGTCTGCCTCGTCATAGAGAGGTCATCCTGCTATGGGATCTCATTGACAAGGCCAAGCCTGGCGAGGAGATTGAGGTCACCGGGATTTACCAAAACAACTACGATGCCCAGCTGAACAACCGCAACGGATTCCCTGTGTTTGCCACCATTTTGGAAGCAAATAACGTCGTCAAATCTCACGATCAGCTGGCTGGGTTCCGCATGACGGAAGAAGACGAGCAGGAAATTCGCAAGCTTTCTCGCGACCCCGCTATCATCGATAAGATCATCAACTCTATCGCCCCTAGCATATACGGTCACACAGATATCAAGACAGCGGTAGCCTTGTCCCTGTTTGGCGGTGTTGCTAAGGTTGGAAGGGGTGCCCATCAAGTCCGTGGCGACATCAACGTTCTGCTTCTTGGTGACCCTGGTACCGCAAAGTCCCAGGTTCTCAAGTATGTTGAGAAGACGGCACATCGCGCAGTTTTCGCGACTGGCCAAGGAGCCAGTGCCGTCGGTCTGACAGCCAGTGTTCGTCGGGATCCCATCACTTCCGAGTGGACCCTTGAGGGCGGTGCTCTTGTATTGGCAGACAAGGGCACCTGCTTGATTGATGAGTTTGACAAGATGAACGACCAAGACCGTACGTCAATCCACGAGGCCATGGAGCAACAGACCATCTCCATCTCAAAGGCCGGTATTGTCACAACTCTGCAAGCTCGGTGTGGCATCATTGCCGCAGCTAACCCCATTGGTGGGCGATACAACTCAACCATCCCTTTCTCGGCCAACGTCGAGCTTACTGAGCCAATTCTTTCTCGTTTTGACATTCTGTGTGTGGTTCGGGACACTGTGGAGCCTTCGGAGGACGAACGTCTCGCTCGTTTCATTGTCGGATCTCACAGCCGCAGCCACCCTGCATCCTCGCAACCCGCCGCGGACTCGATGGATGTTGAGCAGGAATCCGAGAAGCAGGACACGCAAGCTGAGACGCAGAAGAAGGAAGGCGAAATCCCTCAGGAACTTCTCCGCAAGTACATCTTGTACGCACGCGAGCGTGTCAGCCCCAAGTTGTACCACATGGACGAGGACAAGGTCGCACGTTTATTTGCCGACATGAGAAGAGAGTCTCTTGCTACTGGCGCGTACCCAATTACAGTAAGTATCCCACGATAGGCGACCAGAATCTCTGCTAATTGTTGATCAGGTGCGCCATCTCGAAGCCATCATCCGCATCAGCGAAGCTTTTTGCAGAATGAGACTGTCAGAGTACTGCTCAGCGCAGGACATTGACAGGGCAATCGCCGTGACGGTGGATAGTTTTGTTGGCAGTCAAAAGATTAGCTGCAAGAAGGCCCTGGCTCGGGCTTTCGCCAAGTACACCTTGGCAAGACCTGGTGGAAACTCGCAAAAGAAGTCGGGAATTGCCAGCCAAGGATCAAGGAGAGCAGGCACAGTACGAGCATAAGAACGAGGAGGCGAACTATTTTGGGGTTATGATTCTTTGTTTATGATGCGATGGGCGGAACTTTTCAGATGCCCGGCAAATCAGACTGGCGGCGACTGGCGAAGAGGCGAAGAGCACATGCCTGGGGCGGGCAAGGTTTGATAGATGACATTAGGTAATGTGAAAATGGCTGATTTTCTTGTCACAATTGCTTGCGCCAGGGGCTGGCCAAAGGAAGCGCATGATGACGGACAAACGTTGGACGAAATCTGATGACAGCGGCAGTCCGAGTCTGATGACAGGATCGGACGAACAGCCTCGAAACGGAGGGTTCTACGCGGAAGCTAAGGTAAGCTTAACGTTGGGATGATGATGAGGATTGATTAGTCCCGCATCCAAGGCTAGCACGGACAAATTTAGAAACGTTTAAAGAGCTGCCTGCGCTGCGGGTGACTTGATGTGTCGATTTCGTTGACCAGCTACATACACAGCCTCAATTCGCCTAGCAATTCCTTTCTTTGCGAGAGTTGGCTGCATGACCTCCCAACACGCATACAGCAACTGCCAGACATGTCGCGGTGAGCGGGCATGCAGCCCAGGGCACGTTTGAATTGATCAGAACCAAGGCTCGCGTACATGAAGCGTACCCCGGTCAAGTTCAGGTGCCAGAGTCTCGGGTCTTGCTTGGTAGTATTGTGCAATTTGTTGCTCCAACACGCACATGGCTCGGTGGCTGTGTGCTTTAGCAACCAACAGTAATGGAAGCCCGTCTTCAGATATCACTCCACTGCCTCCTCTCCCTGCGTCGTCGCTGACAAGGATCCATGATTGCTTGAGGAAACCAACCCCTTCTCGCTCTCAACTACGCCGCCCGCAGCGCCCTGTTGCTAGATCCCTACTTTGCACCAACATCAGCACCAGCACCAGCACCACAGCACCGATCTCTAAGATTCTAGGCTCGAGGCCAGGATCCCCATTAATCCCACGCAGATTAAGTCACTCTGAAGGGTTGCTCATCTGCAGGTTTCTAGGCAGGATGAGGAAGTGATCCCCAACATGATGGGTGGGGGCCAGCCGCATGCGATGAAAGAAGTCTTCCGTCGCCGATGGGCAGCCGAGCCCGCAGCTGCGGCGTTGACGCCGGCGACTAGATCAGTTTGATCAGTTCTCCGCCCCGAAGGATCAACTCTGAAGAACCTCCATCGTGCCCCTGCTAGCCGATGCTCTTGTCATGGCTGTTTCTCGCTTCCTGGCTCTTATACCACTCCTCTTCTTTCTACAACCTTGGTCCCACGAACCCTCTATCATGGCAGCATTTTCTCCCAGCCGTTTCACTCGTCGTGCCAAGTTTTCTCCCTAATACTCTGATTGTCTTTCTTCCCTGGGGCGAAACTGTGCCTTGTTTCCGAACCCGTAAACCGCAAAGGGCCAACCAGACGACGACAAACAGACGAAAACCTGGTTGAATCTCAGACGTATGCGCCCTCCCGAGTATCATATAGAGCTACTGCTTTGTCCCTTCCCGTCGCATCTGTACCACCGGCGCCGAGATCACGCAACGCGAGGCACTCACTACGGCTTCATCGCAGACTAGTGTCCGCGCGTTCCCCGACGATCGTCACCCCTTACCTCCACGAACATTCCAACCCGTCCGTTTGGCGCCACCTGTTTCCCCTCGTTTGCCAGCTCGCAAGCACAACAGCCCGGGAGTTCATCCCTCGCCAAAAGGTCCAAGCAGGATTCTGACATCCGGCCGGCCCTGCAGCTATCCTTTTACGCCTAAAGTAATGTCTTGTTAGATAATCAGTTTGGCCCAGCACACAAGCCGGAGTTTCATTCAAGCCCGCCATGGCCGAAAGTGATCACAGTCGCATCCCTTACTCCCTGCACCCAGTCCCTGAGGTCGAGGAAAGCCATCTTTTCAACTCACAAACAAGTCGCGACGACAGACCCTCGCCACCTGGAGGTCTCCTTTCGTCTCCCATCTTCCGCCGAGATTGCTATCGGCCAATGCCCTCTGGCTCCATTGACCTTTCACCTTTAGATGGTGTTACTGAAAACCAGCACGTGGCTCGACCCGACACCTCCTACAGTCAAGAAAGCGACCCTCTCGGTATTTCAATACAGGGGATCGCAAAACGTGTGTCTTTTACACGCGTCCCTGTTGGCTCTAAAAGCAGCTCACCCGCTACGCCTCGTTTCAACAACGGATTTTCCGGCTCGCCAGAGTCTGGAATTACATCGCCTCGAGCAGAGTCTGGACCTGCTTCACTTGCTCAGAACCCAAATCAGGACCTCGTCTCGCCTCTGGAGGAAACGCCAGTCACGTCGCCAAACTCTTTGAGAACAGCTACACGCATGGGAAAGTTGACGATGCCTTGGGACGATCCGCCGAGAGATGACGGTTCGTGGGGTCCGTCATCTCGGGATGAAATTGATTTGGGGCGCGTAAACCCAAGCAAAGAAGGACATCGACAAGATGCGACATCGGTGGGATCGGACAGGGGCAACAGCGCGCAAATGCGCAACGACCACGACGCAGAAAATCACGATTCTCATGACGACGATGAGACCTTTTACAAGAGATACAGTAAGGCTAATATGGGCTCCTAAACTCAACTTTCACAGCCACTAACACGATATGCAGGCCATGTGCCACATTATTGCGACTCACGGAAGGATGTTCACAGAAGAAGAGCGAATTGGCTCTCCATTTCGATTATAGCGCTTTCAATTTACTCAACAGGCCTCAGCTGTCTATGGTTTGTCGTTGCCGTGGTGCAACCACGATGGGGACCGACAATCTCATCGAGCGGCGGCATCGCCCCTTCGACGGCCACCATGGTCTGCGCAATGTTCGCGAAGACGATTGAAATATCTTTCGTGACGGTCTTCGTGGCCTTCATTGGTCAGGTTTTGACACGTCGGTCATTCGTCAAGTCGTCCAAGGGGATGACCTTGGCCGAGATGACGATGAGAAACTGGGTCATTGTGAGTACCTCAGCCATCTGTATTCTCCTGCCACGTCTAACGTGACGTAGCAACCTGGGTTCATGTTGACGCATTGGGAAACCCTTCCCTACGCCGCAGTCACATTCCTCGGAGCAATCTCCCTTATCGCGACCATCGCGTCGACGTTCTACACCACCGCGTCTGACGTCATGGTTTCACCCAAGCTGAAATACGGCGGCTGGGAGAGCAAGGCGTTGAATGGTTATGTTCTGTCTTCTTACGCAAACACTTTTGCTACGCAGGATAGCTGCCCGACACCCCTGCGCAAGGAAGATCCAAATGGACCGGAGTTTGCAGCCAGATCGTGCTTGGACATTCAGTATGCCGGGCAATGTGAGCTTATCCCTTCCGGAGGAAGACTCGATGCTAACCCACAAGTAGCCTATCGGAACTTGGTATCTTTCTTGACAGTGTGGGACGAAATTAACCATAATGGTACGGGCGCCTCTTTGGACATGTCTCACCGGCCTGTGGGAACCACGCTGTTGTACGACAACACGACCTTGACTACAACCTGGGTCAAAACGGAATACAGCAATGTAACTCGCCAGTACGAGGAGAAGGGGAGGATCATTCACAATGTAACCCTTGCAATGCCCCATCCCGGTAAGTACTGCAAAAGTCTGAGGTATTCAAGGCTTTGCTAAGAAAACTCGCTCAGGTGTGTATGATGCCGCAACAAACCCCGTGAATAAGATCCTCCAACCGAACGATCTTTCAGGTGTTGGAGAGTATGCTATTAGAGCGAGCGTTGTCTCCCCTGCCATCAATGTGATGTGCGTCAATATGAACGAGGAGGACCTGGCTCCTCTTATCTATACGAAGTGGGAGAATAGCCAAACAAATGCAACCGGGGTTGGCAACCAGACTACCGGTTGGGCTGGTTGGGAGGGAGAGGTGCCTCATCCCGAGGAAGATGAGTGGCTCAACCGAACAGCAGTCGATGACATTTTCCGCTGGGGGCCAACATACGGACGTCGGCCGCCCGTGTTCCAGCTTGTACGTGTCTATGCTGTTGATCCGAAAGTTTAATGCTGACAGGTCGAACAGTATCCTGCAGATTTCAACATGATTACCAACACTACAGTACGGATGAGCTGCCAATTTGAGTAAGAGCGTTTGCTGACTTGCACTAGGTGTATCAAGGAGATGCCATTTACCTCCTGGCCAAATCGGCCTCCATCACTAATTACACGCTTTGTGAGATGCGTTCCTGGGTCACGCCTAACTGCTCGACTCATTTCAACATCTCTGGCACCGCTGGTTCACATATGCAGGCTCACTGCGAAGATCCCGATGACCCAGACAGATACGACCGTTCCGTGCCTGAGGTCACACCTGAAAAGCCTGATGGCGATTGGAAGGTGTGTAATGCTCAACGGCGTGGTTTTCTGGGTTGATTACTTACTTTACCAGAATATCGCAGACCAATGGCGACTCTCGATGGATATCAACGGCGGAACGGTGAACAATAACGCCTCCAACGCCCGGACACTCACGCAATTCATTCTAGAACAGGGCAAGCTCAACCCGCTGCTTCCCTCCATGGCCGAAGCGCTCGCCGTCTTTGCCTCATCGACTTTGGTCATCGGCAGTATAGGGACGCCCTTCATCCATTACTGGGACTATGAAACGATGCAGCTTGGAGAACCAGGTGCTCTCGCTACGTTTAACGCCACGATCCGCACGCAGGAGTACACCTCTTCACACGAGTACGAATGGCAAAACGTCTTCTACCTGGCTCTGGTCCTTGTTTTGCTCATCAACATCTTCTGTCTGGGCTACTTTCTCTCACGCTCGGGTCTGGTCACCGACTACACAGAACCACAGAATCTCTTCGCGCTGGCTGTCAACTCGCCGCCGAGCGAGCAGCTCAAGGGCAGCTGCGGCGGTGGTCCCATCAAGGCCGACTTCGTGGTACCCTGGAAAGTGGCTTACGCCAAAGGCCCAAACCACTACTTCTTCGAAGAAGCCAACGGGCAGACTTGGCGTAAGAAGCAAGACGCCTCGGCCGACACGGAGTACCAGCGCGCTAGGGAGCGGAGCAGTTACAAGAGGCTCAGCACAAGCCGCACGTGGTTTTAATGGCTATCTGCCCTTTTCGCATAGAAGGCTAGGAGAGATATGGTATTTTGATAAGACATAGACAGCGCGGCTCGGACGTTGGTATTGTTGTTTGGAGTTTCAAAAGATACCAGTTGGTTTACGTAGTGCGGGAGCAACCACACCACCCGCATTGCTTGAAGGGGAAGATGATGATATGTGCTCATAGTCTCAGTAATTCAACCGTCGCCTCCTTTTCTTGGCGTTTGGTATTTATTCTTGGGACGTCGTCCGTTGGCCGGGCCTGTGCAGTCGAGGTTTTGCATGAAGACAACGAGGGCGGCATGAATCGCCGCTCTCCAACAAGGTGATACCTAGGAGAAAAGCTGTTCGAGGAGTGAGGCAGTGCAATCTCCAACTCGATCATTCACCCAACCTGGCCAGCCATGTGGCCAACTGGCTCGAAAGCCGCATCCACCCACCCACCCTTTCGCCCCGTTCCCGAGATGTGCTGGCCTCGATACATACCGTGGTGTATTTGTAGGTCAACTGCCATGTCTCCAGATGACCCCCCCTTTTTGGTAGGCTTAGATCATCATCGTCAACCTCGCGCCTAGCCCGTCAAAGTACTTACACACTACTGCTGCTGCGCTGCATACCTCTGCATTTTTTGTCTCACTCTAGGCTTGCATTGGCGTAGTGCAGCGCCTGGGGGACAAGCCACAGCATCCCGCAATTCATCTCCCCGCCAAGCTAACTGGATCCTTGGGGTCAAACTCAAAATTGCGGGAAGCACATACCGCTGCGACTCGACTTCCCAAGAACAAGTCACTCACACAACACGGCCGACCCATCCAACCATCCCCCCTTCACGTTTTCAGCAACAACCTTTTGCAGTCTCGTCCGCACTGAGGTCACTCACTTCTTGCCAGACTTCTTCTTTTTTTGATTTCTTGGCATTAAGCCTCGCTCCCGCCTCATCGCCCAGCTACGTCTTTTTCACCTACCTTGCCTACACAGAGCGAGGTACATCACCCAAGACGACTGACGAGACGAGAGGGTGGCTCTGACTGTCGATCACCCTCATCTGGTTCTTGTTGCACCGCTCGCCCTTCACTTCCAACACTTCCGCTCCAACATCTCCACACTCGAATCTGTCAACAATTGTGCCTTGCGTGTCTTGGCACTTCGCATCGGCGGTCGGCATTGGCATTGGCATCCAATCTCGCTACCCTCCAATCAATAGGCCCCCCAAACCGCCAGCCCAGCTTGATCACGGGAGGCCGGAGACGGGGTTTGTTCGATTTCTGTCACCTGCTCTGTCATACAAACACCCGCGCAAGCCGCATTCCATTGCTGGCTCCCTTCCGTCAAACGGCAGAGAGAGAAAGAGGGGAAAACATACGCATCGCTTCTCGGCAAACCCTCCCTTCAACCACATTATTAAGGAATGCAAAGAATATCGGCTATCGAATCACCACATGCGCCCACTCTCGGCTGGCCCTCGAATTTGAGAACACCCCACAGGTGATTTGCCCAGTACGAGCACGAACGGTCCAAGTTACTACGGAAACCCGCCATAGACGTACAGGCTCACGTCGAGGTGTAGTCACGACAAACACTTCACATTCACAATGCGTACGTTCATACTCATCCTCACCAACACTGCTCTTCCTTCCCCAGGGATCCCGACACTTGTTCTGACTGACTCCTCCAGCTTATTACGCAAGGACCAAGGGCCGGACTCAAGAGATCCCACCCGACGGCAGCCGGTCACCCCTCCCGGTCTCCGGCGCCCGGTCACCGCGTCCGCCTCGGACACCCGTCAGTAAGTCCGCTCTATCTCATCTAGCTTACCCACTCAATGCCCCCATCTCGGACCCGGTCATCCACTCTTCTCCTCCACCCTCTCCACGTTCTCCGTGCCATCTCGTTCTCATCTTTTCATCCGGTTGCCCTTCATCACGGATAGATTTAACTAACCCACTGCCCAGATACCCGCCTTTCATCGCGCTCACTTCCAGACCTCAGCGCCGACGTCCGCGCTGCCCTCTCAGCTCCAAAGCACGATGACGTTACGTACCAGCACAGCTTCTGGACCCGCTGCCGTTGCTGCCGGACTGGCCGGAGTCCTCTCGCTCTGATTCGAAGGATCATCATCGTGCCTCTCGCGGACCTGCTCGTGCTAGCTGAAGACGTAGCAGAGTCCGTGCCACCGGTTGTACCTGCACTAGTGGCCTGCATCTTCTTGCTTGCCATATTACCGCTAATGATCGCGTGGGATGTGGTTTGATGGAGGCACCACATCGGAGTGTCGGTACTGATCCAGTGGTATGTAATTCGAGCATCATGGATGCAGATGATGCAGACTCAGCACCGAAGAGACAGGACCGGAGATGAAGGCTTGCTACGATAGAATGGGACCTGGCGAAGAGGATCGTTTTCTTGGGCGTTCGGTTTGAGCGAGAAAGGACATACATATATGGGTCAACATTTGCCTATTGTACTATTACTGCTTAGATCAGACGGGGCCTCTCAAATACCCTCATAACTAACATCGAGAGGATTCAACAAACCACCGAAAAACGGCAAGCTCTGGGCATTCGGAGACCATTGCCATATTCGCGCAATCTCTTCCAGCAACTCCCTGTTGACTTTGTCTGATGCCATCTTTCCCTCCTCAACCTCAAGCTTGGACCTGTACCAGTCAATGATCCATCCCATCTTCTCGACCAGCTCCTCGCACATCCCCCCTCTGCTTTCCGTGTTCTCATCTTCTATCCATGTGTAAGCCGCGCCAGTCTCTACAGAGAATTGCTCCATCCTCTCCCGACCTGCGTCCACTGTCCTCCGGAACAAGCCGGCCATCCGCTCCGTCACGTCGAGAAAGTCAAGCGATGCCCTGGCAGATTCCAGATCCCACCCTTCTACCTCGAGCACCAGCAGTCTCGTCGTGACCGTCACCACCGTCTGCGCGTGGCTGATGCTGGCCGATGTGCGGTAGAGGAACTGCTCCGCGGGCAGCGTCGTGAGGGCCTCGTAGTACGCCCTCGCGGCCGCCAGACAGTCCAGGAGACAGGTAGTGCGGTGCAGCGGGGTCGACGTCGCGGTCTTGATTGCCGGCTCGTACAGCTGCACGAGGACGCAGTTGTACTGCATCCACAGGTATGCTAGCAAGGGAATCTGTCAGCGTTGCGTAGCAGCACAAAACCAAATCAAGAACTTACCAAAGTAGGGGTCTCGGGGGTCAATCTCGTCCGCGACGCGGTCCACCTCCCTCCTGATGGCGACGGCCTGCGCCTCGAACAGCGTCGCGTACGACTCCCCCGTGACGCGGTTCGCAAACGACCCAAACACCTCGGCGATGCGCCCGGAGATCTGCATGAAGCGCACCATCCTCACGCCCAGCGCGTCCTCGGGCGAGCCCGAACTCGCGAGCTGCTCGCAGCAGATGTCCACGTACAGGCCGCCGCCGCCGCCACCGCCGTTCTGCTGCAGCAGCGGGTTGCGGCGGGCGAACTGGTTCGAGTTGACGGTCACGACGTAGAAGAGCCCGAGGAAGGCGCGCTGCTCCTCGGGGGTGTGGTGCTGGATCATGGAGGCGGCCATCCTGGAGGCGAAGCAGTCGTCCGGCTGCGCCGTGCTGGCGGCGGTCCCTGTGGATGACAGGACGGAGAGAGGGATGCGGGTGATGCCGATGCTGTGGGCGTAGCCGAGGGCCAGGTAGACCAGGCGGGTGATTTGCTTGTCGTAAAAGTATTTGATGTCGGCCCTTTTTGTCGTTTGTTGGTTTCTTGGGATGTACAACAGAGGAGGAGGAGGGGTTTACTTACCACATCACGATGACTAGAATCCCCTGCAAAAGGTCCAGCGTCTCTTCGTTCTCGAGCAGCATGCGATGGCCGAGGTAGGCCAGCACCTCGCTCCGTATGTTGGCGATGCCGGGGCGCGGGAGCGGCGCGGCTGCCAGCATGACGGCGCGGAAGAGAAACGGCTTCTCCCGGAGGAGGTCTTGCGGGCTCGTCTGGCGGTCTATGATGACGAACGGGAAGTTTGGCGTGAACTTGTCACGGAAGTCGTTGAGGATGAAGCTCGCTTGAGCCCATGTGAAGCCGAACGGAGGCGCGTTCGGGTCATGTAAGCCTTCCTGAGCGGCTGGATAGAGATGGCCGGCGTCCGAGGTGTGTTGTCTGCCGGTGGTATCATGGTCTCCTCGGCCTTTTACGCTGCTTTGTGGTGAGCTTGAGTTGGATGTTGAGCTGCCCGAAGACGATGCCGATATGCTGTCTGGCTTGTCCGTTGTTCTGAGAGAAGCGATTTGTTGCTCGAGAGAGGCGACACGACTGGGACATTGTAAGTAAGCCCATGTTCACCAACAGGTCATCCCTGGAGAAGACAACTCACTTCACCAACGGCTTAAGCTGTCTCGGCCGCCTCACGCCCCGCGTCGTCTTTGCCGCACACTCAATCTTGAGACGATCACATCTTCGATGGCTCAAAGTTAGCCAGGCTTGCTCACCGAGCTTGAAATGCAAAAAGACGTACCGGTCACAGAGGTGCTTCCCGGCATTCTCCTCGCGGAAGTTGCAGCGGGCCTTGGCCCTTGTACACGGCACGCAGGCCCGCAGCCGGCGGGGTGGACTCCCGGGTCTCGGGGGTTGATCCATGGAGGCGGACGGGGCTGCTTTTGATTGAAGAAATACGGAGCCGTCCTTGCAGTCTGTTGACTTTCTATCTTGGGTGTTATGATTCTGATATTTCTTAATACTGTGTTGAATGTCCTCGAGAAAGATGGATGGCTATCGTATGTGCTGCGAGTTTCCCACTTCGTTTAATAGTGCATGATGATGGTCACAGGTGAAAAGTCGACGAGCAAACCTATGCGCGAGAGAACGTCCCTAAACCGCATTTTATAGGAATAGCCCCTCGGCCACATAACGCGTAAGAGAACACTCTGTGGGCGTCAGCCTGGCTGTGTTGAGGTTCTCGTCGGACGAATTACGGGTTAACAGAATGGCGCGGGATAACTCAAAGTGCCCAGGGATAAAGCGAGATAGTATCTCCATGACGGACACGCTGGCGCACTATCTTTTACAATCCCGGCGACCTGGGATGTAAGCAGTCTTTCTTGGCCGAGTGGCTTGGGAGAGACGGACCAAAAAAGCGCCCCCAGTCTGGGAACATGTACAAAAGTCCCCAACTGCAACAAAGTCGTGGCCGCAGAACGTCGAGGGTGATGCATTTTCAAAGACTCTTTTCAGACGAGCAGTTCATGCAACAGACACCCAGTGGCCAGTGCCAAGTCTTTCAGTCTGAATTCCGAGGACGGGTCTGTTCGCCAAAGCCAAACCGGTTCGCTCATGCCAAAGTCGTGCCATCTGATGTCCGAGTTTGATTGCAGCTTGCGCTGGCAAAACAAAACAAATGGGGCCACTTTTGTGTCCGTTTTTTTCTCCTGCGGATAAGAGATAAGGAGGAAAAAGCGCAAGGTTCTCAATGCGAGACATTGTCTCAGGAACGCACATGTTCTCGGACGGCGAAGTGGCACACGTCGCTCATCAGCTTCACGATCGCGGTTTGGAATGCAGCAAGTTTGATTGCGCAACGATGAAATAGGTATCATTAAGAAAACAAAAAAGGGCTCATAATATCCTTTGCGGCGTCTTGAGTTGACATATGGCCGCCCCCACGTATTATCCGGCTAGTCGTCCCTTCATGCCGGTATATGCAGCCTCTGGACATTTCCTCGTAACCACGTCTCTCGTGAGACTCCAATCCTGTCGTCGTTGACCGGGTCGAGAATCAAAGTCGATAGATGGGATGGTGGATGATCCGCGAGTGTAGTGATGAATGGTGCTGGGACCTTCGCCGGTTCCAGCAGCAGCCCTCATGTGTAAGTCGTGGTTGTTGTCATTAGAGGGCCGCCCATTGCGACTTCGATAGTCCATGCTGAAGCCGTCCATTAATTCCTCCACCGCACCTCATGCTCCCTGCCTTGGTGTAGTAGTGACGGCGTTTAAGCGGCAGCCTTTGCGGCCTTGCGCCTGGAGATGCAGCGGGAGATCATGAGGCCAGCAATACCGCAAGCGACGATGAAGACGATGCAGAAGACGACGATGACACCGGCCTCCTGAGAGGCCCAGTTCTCGCGCTTGGCGAGCTGGTGAACAGCATCGCGGGCGACAATGGAGTTGATGGCGGGCATTGTGACTGAATTTGAGGGTAGAGTCGGCTGGAGAGAAGAAAACTTGTCAGCGGGAGAGTGAGAAGAAGAGAAACAACGGCAACCAAAACAAAGAGGGCGAATGGTGCTGAGCGTGTGAAATATGTATGAGTGAGCTCGCTCGTGGCGAATGCAACTACAAGCTGCTAGAGTAGCATCAGGCCGAAAAAACACATCAATTGGGACGGCAAAGCTTATCCCATTGAGGTATTTTATGGAGACGACCGTCCGAGGTCTTAGAATGCGGACCCTTGAAGCTCGGTGTCCATCGTCATTACCGGGGTATCCGGCGTTCGGCTGGCCGACAAATGTCCGGTCTTGTTTCCCATGATCTGGCCCAGCGCGCCGGGCGCAAAGCACGGGAGCAAGTCTTGACGGGCAAGGAGCGGCGCCGATTTTGAATGAGGGGTCCGGAGAAGTGTTTGGCGTGCTAATTGGGACGCGAGAAGGGGAATTTTACCTTTGATTCAGAGAGTTTTGCGTCGAGTGACAGAACAGAGGTGGGGAAACGGAACGGGGTGGTTCGATCGCAGTCACTGGGGGGAGGCTAGCTATGCGTCGCAGGGCGCGCACTTTGTCAGCAAGGTAAGGAAACAAAAACTGGGGTGAATCTTGGCATCCGATGCTCACGTTGGGCGAACAACACGCGACGAGGAGGGGAACTGGAATTGACCGTCGCACGAGATAGTCGGTGTCAATTGAGAGGGTTGATCGTCGAGTGAGTTGGAGGAGGGAAAGAAGAACGGGAGGAGAAGGAGAGGTCAAGTGAGGGCGGGTGAGGTAGTAAATAGCTGCTCAAATAGTGGCCGGATGGGCAGGCGCGAAGGGTGATTCGACCTGGCCGGATACAGCGACAACATACTTTTCCCGCGGCGCAATGGCGAGAACGACAGAGGACAAGAGGTACTCATTACTACGCAGTACACCTACGGTAAGTGTGAAAGGGTTAGACCACCAGGCAGGCAGGTAAGGATCCGGTGGTAGCGTCATGTCACAGGAAGCGGCGCCAAGGGCAGCAGAAAGCTTGTCTCCAAGGATGCCGGGAAGACGGCAGGGTCAGTCGTCGCGAAAGGCAACCGCTGTGGGGGCATCGCCAGGGACGGCAAGGCGCACAGAACACACTGGCAGGGTAGGTAGGTACCTACCTGCTCAGGCAAGGTACCTCCTGCCTTCCTGTCCGTACCTTACCTTACCTTACCTACCTGACTACCTACCAACGGCACCTCCAACCCTCCGTGCCTCCTTCCTAGGCACCTTGTAATAAGGTACAGGTAGCAGCAACCTTTTTCTTCTTGCCGCTTGCGCGAATTTCCACCGCGCCGGTGCTGCTCTCGTGAGTCGTGGAGGGATCAGCTTGAGCCCAACAGGTCCTGCCTGGTGTGGTGGTGCAGACTGCAGAGATTGGGCAATTGGATGACATGGGCACCTCTACCTCTGATGGGGCCGGCACCGCGATGGGGCCCCAGCACACCCGACCTCAGTTTTCCAGTGGGTTCGCAGGTCAGTCGTTCACACTCAACTCGCCGGGTCTTGCCCTGGGGGAGGCAAGGGAATAGCGCCGCTCTACCTCGTGGTTGTATGGAATTTGGCTGCATTCGACAAGTATCAAAATCCCAGGTGCTAAGGGCGATAGACACCGGTAGCCTGCTAGCGTCCTGGTCGACTCCTTGTCAGACCGTCCTGGCTCTTGTCGCCCAAGGCCCGTGTTAGTCGTTAGTCGCTCTCGTTATTTGCTAGCTTGTCTGCTGTTAGTGATCATCTTACACCGGAACAACAAATGTTCTGCAAGTCCTTGCCGACACAGGGCGGAATTGACTCCAATGGGATTGGCAACGGGATGGCCCCGACGGGAGGAAAGAAAAGAACCTTGGAAGGGTACTGGTTCCATTATCCCTCGCCTTGCCCGATGCCGCGGGGGAGATTTCTCGGGGACACCTCCAATACGCCCCCGGCTTCTTTGTGACCGTACCTCGCAGTCGCCTTACCATCTCTCTGTGCTCTTTGTGACGGCCCTGGTCTGCCTCTGTAAGCGACATTTCTGATGACAATATCTTTACAAGTACCTAACCGACCGATTTGCCGCCCCTAGGACGCCCTGCTCCCGCTGCCGACACCTCCCACTTACCTTAGTAACTACAGTCCCGTCTTATCCTCTTCACACCCGCTCATCGCCTTGCGTTGTTTATTTCTCTGTACCTACAAGGCCGGGCCAGGCCAGGCCAGAGCGTAACCGACTCGAGCTGGCCTTCCACACGCTTGGCGATTCCCTGACTTTGCTTGGCTAATCATCAGCCACCTGTACGAGGCAAGTAGCTTGATGTGAAGCTCTCTGGAGCTCTGCAAATGCCGCATCATGTCGATTCTGGCTGGTCGGCCTTGGTTCTTAATAACTGCGCCCGGCCAAGCTGCTGCGGATGGATTGGCAAAACGTTGGCAGACCTGAGTAGCTGAGATGCGCTCGCATTGCCAAGAATCGCTTGATTCAGTCAATTGCCCAGCCTCGGCCAAGCATCAAGAGCTGTTAGCCCGCGGGGTTATACCAGCCGGGCAATGGGAGCGCAAATCCAGCTGTGAATAACTGGGTAATAATAATACAAAATAAAATAAAATAAAAATTCAATGACACGAAAACAAAGTAGGGGCCACCAACAGTAAACACACCGGGAGTGGAGGTCCCGCAGCTTCTTGCTGTCCCCATCACATCGTAGCCCGTCACATCGGATCGGGGTTCGCGCCCACCCAGGGCCGATGGTTGGCCTGTCTCTGTCAAGGTCAACCGTCTGGCCTGACCTGATGACCGTCCATCTTTTCTTTCTTCAAACGCGCGCCGTTGCCTCGCAGGGTCACAGCGTCACTTTCTTGTGTCCCACAGCCAAGCGCTGATTTGATAACAAAAACCTCATCCATTTGAAGTCGGCGACTACGCCTTTTAGTGTCGCTGATCAACAGGGAATTCTGTCGAATCAGGCCTCCTTAGTAAATATCCAGTTAACAAATCGAGAAACCAATCAGAGCCAGAGATCCGTTCACGCTAAAAGTCGCCTTGCCGACTTCAAATGGATACCAGAGTCCAGCTCGGAGCCCCATACACCGCTTCACGCCGGGGCCCTTTCCGCATGGTAAGCCCCAAGGCGAGGTGAGGTAAGGCCGGGTACACTGGGGCGGGTGGCAGACCGAATCCCTCCGCCCGATCCGATGGCCCAGTTTGAAGTTTTTTCTTCTTTTTTCTTTGGAGTCCTTGTCGTTGCCATTGCGGATTCAGCCCGGCTTCGTTATCAGAGCACCCGGGACTGCACGCTAAGGTAGCTCTTATGTCCGGTCTTTGCCCGTTCCTAGCACAAACAAAAAACGGTGCCGTCTCGGCGTCTTCTTCGGCGGCCAGCCACCACAATTCTTCTAAACTTTTGACTTCCTCCTACTCGTTATGACTTATGTAATCTCAAGCTAATAAGACGCCGGATGTGAGGGTAGCCCCACAGGGCACTACTTGTGGCTACCTCACGCCCCAATGTACCTAGACTTGCACTTAACCAATACATCTACACTCACACCACCCATTGCTCACAGTTGGTAGCACAACCTCAAAATCCAGTAGCCGGATCTCGCCGCCCTGCGAATTTGAGGCTATCGCGACGACGAGTCGCAACGAGCATTTTTATTCATTCAATTCTACCCCTACAACTACTGCTAACGATCGGATTTGCCGTCGTTGCGAAAACCACACTTCCAACACGTACGGATTGCCGACGCGTTGCGACCGCCTACCCCACCTTTCTCAATTTTCGACCAATCAGAAGCAAGCCCTACCCCTGCCCTAACCGCACACCCACAATCGAAGTCCGAGAAATCCGGATTTCCGCAATCAATACGATCCTTACCAACAACGTCACCACAACCACAACAGATCGCAACACCTGCTCCCTATAGATGCCGATCTACAACGTTAGGCCCAAGAACTCCTCAACTTCGCCGCGACGGATCACTCGTTTCTAGATATTCTTGATCCAGAAACCGATCTGCCCCTCGCAGAGCGCCTGGTTACAGAGATCCCCAAAGAACCAACCCAGGCGACCTACTTCGACAGCCAGTATCCGGTTGAGTAGGTTAAGACGAAGAACTCGTTTCGTAACTTCCTGCGAACCTTCCGTCGT
This sequence comes from Colletotrichum siamense, assembly GCF_013390195.1. Lineage (NCBI taxonomy): Eukaryota > Fungi > Ascomycota > Sordariomycetes > Glomerellales > Glomerellaceae > Colletotrichum > Colletotrichum siamense. The sequence continues at coordinate 547,037 of NW_023501022.1, forward strand.
CAAGCACAGCATCACGACAACCACTACAACCGCCTACCTGCGATTACCACAACGCCAGCACCAGCTACCGTTACCATCCCAATTGCAGCAGCAACGACATCTTTCCCTTCACCCTTCCAGACCACATTCAGATTCAGCACCCCTCCCCCGCAATTTCAATCCCCACGCGTCACTACACCCGCTACCGACTCACCTATTATCACTACTCACAACGACAATACGATCACCGATCTAGGTATCGATCTGAGTAACTTGACCTTCGGCGAGCCTAGCATCGCGACTTCGAGTCTTCCAAACCCGCTCGGTTCCCATTTCCGCGACTCCCGCCGGATTAGCCACATCAACTTTAGAACTAGGTCAAGCAATCGCTTCACTACGTTCAACGACGACAACGAAATTCCTATCCAACTCGATCCTGCTAACGAAACAGAACCCGCGACTCTACCTCCTGTCGAGACTGGCCGTGCCAACTCTCCCTCTCCTTTTCATCACAGAACCAGATCCCACCAATCTTCCCACCATCGCAGTTCCAACAACATGAGCAACGCCGGCAACCCCCCCAATCCGCCTACGGGCCCCGATGTCCTCACTGCTGAGGGTGCCGCAAACCTCCTCGCCAACGCCATACAACGTCTCGAGGATAACAACGCTACCCGCGAACGTGCGAATGCCAAAAGCATGGCCGACTTGTTCGCAACCGCCATCTCCCGACTTGAAACTACGATCCACAACAATAACGGCAACGCTGCGAACACCGGAGGCATTAGCGGCAACGCCCCTGGCAATCTGATCCTGCGCCCCGTCGACGTTAGCATGTTTAACCTTACAGCTTGCGATCCAGAGCGACTAGGTGTGATCCACAATAGGAAGAACATAGTCTACATAGATGTCTATTCCTTCATAGAACAACTTATGGATCTTACAAACTTGCGAGGTTTGGCTGCAGTCTGCGATATCTGGACCTAATGTCTCCAAGGCCCTACACTTATCTGGTACTCATAGGTGCTTAGCGACGTTAACTGATCCCTGCTCCGCAATGCTCATTACCGCCATTAACAATAAGATCCTTAAGCAATTTAAGCCTCACTATAGTGACATAATACGATAATAGAAATCTATAAGCTTTAGTCTACAAGATGTCTATAATAATAAGGATATCTATACCTTTATTTAATCTATAATCTGCAACGCTAAGTCTTATAGCATTACTAAAGAAGGTTATATTAAGGCGGTATATAAAGCCCTTAATAGCACCCTATAATTAATCATCCCACCCCTATCTGCTGCTATAACTCTTAAATCCTTTGTCTGAGATATTCGCAAGCATAAATCTGCAATCTGTAATCTGGCCTGAGAATGATGCGCACCCTCTATAGGTCCCTATAACTTTGCACCTCAGCAATATCTATAATAAAGCTACTTAGGCAAGATAAGCTAGTTTAATTAAGGGAACTAATTTAGTCTAACTTCTAATTATAACTAGTAATAAGTAGCTAATAGGCCCTTCTAGCTTACTAACTGCTATTAGAATCCTCTGAATTAGTTTTAGCAATATAGTGGTTTTAATAATAACTATAGTTATAGTTAAGGTAGCTATAATAACTTATAACGATATAGCAGTTATAATAATTAGACTTAGAATAATTATAACTAAGGTTATAATAACTTTAGTAGAGGTTTATATAGAAATAACTAGTAATATAGTAATTATAGCAATTAGTTCTAGTTCCCTCTTAACTAGTAACTTAATCCCTATTAGCCTAACTAAGCTAGTAACTAGCTGTAATAATAGTAACTACTTATCCTAGAGAACTACTGCTTATTATATAGCATTAATACTACAGCTAGATCTATATTTATACCTTAACTGCAGACTACTTAAGCTTACTATAGTAAATCTAGTAATCCTATGGATCCTGTTGATTTAGATTAACCTAAATATAATCCTAAGCATATTAGCTACTATTCTCTATCTATAGCAGAAGATTATAATAACGCTCTGCTATATTATAACTATAATAATGCTAATTACTATATAAATGTAAATAAGGAATAGTTTATACCTCTAGATTAGCCTGAAGATATCTATAATGCTTATTATTTTGCGATAGTTATTAATATCTCCCTTATAAAGTGCTGTAATTATTTTAAAGTCTTTCTTAGTAAGAATAAGTTATATAACTACTTCTAAGACTCTTATAGTATAATTAGATTATAGAACTTATATAGTGACGATCTCTGCTAACTTATAGTATATATTACTGATATCTTATAATAGGCCCTTATAGTAATCTAGAATTTACTAGCAGCACCTATAATAAAGCAAACTTTACGCTTTATACCTATTAAGATTAGATAATAAATTCTATAGCTTTTAGCTACTCCTACTACTGCTAATAATAGAATCCTAACTATTATTAGATTACCTATTAATACTTTAAGTTAGATTAGCGCAGGCTTTAGTTTCAGATTATAAACCTATCTGCAATATTAGATTACACCTAATATCTATAAGCTAGATCAGATTAATATCTGCAGTAATATTAGTTATTCTTTATTATTAATTAATAGAACCTTTTTGTCTAAGTGGTATCTATATCTTAAGATTAGAACCTAAGCTATACTTATTACTATTTATAGTATTAGTAATAACTAATATTATACAGATTAATATATTATTATTAATCTTAACTTCAGAGGTACTATATTTCCCTAAAGCAACCTTATAATTATAACTTTTACCTGCGAAGTATTTATTATTAATAACTTATAAGCTAACGTTCTTCTTAATATAGATTACTTAAGACTAGAGAAGTTTAATATCTTAAACTCTATTAGTTATACTATTATTATATCTTATAAGGTTAAGATCTTAATAGCTATATTATATAATAGTACTTATTATAATATAAAAGTTATAGTATTATATTATATAATAATCCCCACTAGATTATATAGTAAGATCTAGATCTGCTATTATATTAATAATAACTCTTAAGATCTCTTATTTAAGCTAATTAAGAACCTTAATATTAGTACCTTTACGCTCCTTATAGATATAACTACAACTAAGATTATAGTTTATAATAATTATAACCTCTCTTAATATATCCCTAAAGGTATCCTACTTAGCTACTTAGTTTTAATTAATCCTTTAGCTTAAGCCTACTTAGTTAATACTAATAAGAATAATAAAGTATCAGAACTTATAATCTAATTACCTAATAATTATAATAAGAAGTATTTAATTAAACAGTATAAGATAATAGATATACACCTTATTAGTATCTATATCTATAATAATAGCAACCTTAATAACACTTAATAAATTGCAGAATTACTTATAGAGTTTGAAGATATTTTTTATAATATAGGTTTTACTAATATCCTTAAAGAAGAGCAGCTTTAAGTTTATTTTAAGTCTAACTAGTAATAAAATCTCTTAAAGAAATATAAGGTTTACCTTATTAGTCTTAATAAGTGTGAGATTATCTATAAAACTATTAGTAAGCTTATAGATAGTAATAAGGTTTTTCGCACTAAGACTTAGGTCTCCTTTATGTTCCTAGTTTTTATTATTTAGTGAGAATAAGTTATAGACTAAATTAAGAAGTTATATAAAGATAGTAAGATTAAAGAAACTGCTATAATGCGTCCTAATAGCATACTTAAGCCTAATAATAAGCCTAGTTATAAAGGTAGGATAGTTATTAATATCTATACTTTAAATAAAATCGTTCTTCTTAATACCTACTTAATAAAGTCTTAAAACTATATAACTATAAAGTATACTAATATAACTTATATTATAACCCTTAATGCTATTATATTCTACTACTAATAGTAACTACACCTCTAATCTTACTAAGTTTTCACTATTATAACTACTGAGGGATAGTATATATTTAATTACCCTATTATAGGTTACTATAACTATAACAGCTATATCTAATAATAGATTAACTATCTGCTTAATAGTACTACTAGTAACGCCTATTGCAATAATATAGTTATTATATCTAATAGCATTAAGAAACACCTCTATAATCTTTACTAGGTTCTCATGCTATTTCAACTTAAGAATATTTTAATTAGACCTTTAAAGTCCTATATTAGTTTCCCCTCTATAATAGTTCTTAGAAAGTTAGTTAACTCCTTTAGTCTTATTATACTTACTAAAAAGCTTAATGTGTTATATAAGCTTAACTTCTTTAAGACTCTTAAGTTATTAGAACACTTCTTAGGTATAACTAGATCTATATGTTACAACGTTGCGCAATATATAAATATCATTAATCTATTAGAATAGCATAAGACTATATTACTTAGAACTTATTATTATATTAATAAGATTACTAGTAAGGAGATTAAAGATAAAATACTAAAACCTGCTTATAAGTAATAAGCTAAAGTAATTAATATCCTATTACTAACCTCTAAGGAGCTTAATATGTTTAACTAGATTAAGACTAAACTTATATAATATATAACGCTTATTTATTACTTATTTAAGTAGATCTTCTTTATTAACTTTAATACTTATGCTAATAATATTAGCGTTCTAGTTTATTATATTATAGATAAATTATTAGATAAGGTTATTTAGGTTACTAATAACTAGTGAGAATATAAGGTTCTATAGTACCTACCTAAGACTTTAATCTAGCCTATCGCCTACTTTTCCTAACTACTAAATCCTATAGAGAAGTAATACTAATTAACTAAGCTTAAGATCTTAAGTTATATTTAGACTCTCAGTAAGACCTGCTAATAGATTGATATAATAGAAGTCCCCCTAGTTATATTATTTACTAATCATAAGTCTATTATTAATCTCTCTAGATAACTAAATATTACTAATATAACTGCTTATACTAGCGTTAATAAGAAGCTTATTTACGCTATAGAGTATATCTTATAATTTAATCTCTAATTTATCTATAAGGCTAGTAAAGATCATATTGTTCTAAATAGTCTCAGCAGATTACCTATTATAGAAGCTACATATAAGTGAGATCTAGCTATAACTAATAATAAAGCCCCTAGTATTCTTAATAATCTGCCTAATAATTGTAATAAACACTTAGTATTCTATAACTATATCACTCTATCTCTAATACGTCTCCTCTTAGAACTATAGGTCGCTAGAATCCCCCTTAAGTTTATAACTACTTTAGACTACCCTATAGTTATATTAATAATAATCTCTAATATATTTAAGAAAAAGATCTAATATAGATACTATAAAGATTTAATCTAAGTGCGTATTATTAAGTAAGTTTATAATAACGTAAAGCTTAAGAATAATATAGTAATCCTCCCTTTTAAGTAGCACTATAGTTTACTATAGAAAGTCTCCCCTAATAATATAGATTAACTAATAATCCTTAGATCCTATATTACTAATATCTTTATATCTATCTATAATAGATTACACTATAGCTACACTAAACTATTAAAGTTCCTCTTCTACTATTATATCTATAACAGCTTTAGCAAACTTTATAAATATCTCACTACTTATCCTAATTATTATATCTTCTAAACTTACTACTATATCACTTATAGTAACTTTTAATTAATCCTTCCCCCTCTTTATCCCTATTTTATAATCTTTATTAACTTCCTTCTTATATTACTAATAACTACTAATAGCTATAATTATATACTAGTTGCAGTTAATAAGTTCTCTAAGGAGATAATCTTAAAACCTAGCAAAATAACTTATACTACATAAGATTAAGGTAAACATCTCTTTAACTAATTAATAAGTAGTAACTAAGAAGTCCTAAAGATAATTTTAAGCGACTGCAATCCTAAGTTCTTATCTTAGATATAGGATACTATATAGAAAGGTTTCAGAACTAGCCTAGTGTATAGTACCACTTACCACCCCTAAACAGACAGCCAGACTAAGCGATTTATCTAATAGATTGAATCTACAATACGACACTATATCCACAGAATAACCAATCCTATAGACTAGATCCACAACGTCCCCCAACTGCAGTTCGAATGCAATAATGCAAAATCCGCAACTACTTAAAGATCGCTAAACGAGACAGTTAAGGGATTCACCCTTAATAACGTGGCCACAACGATTGCTAATTAAATCCCATAATCTATCTAGGTTCCTACAGCCCAACTTAAGATCCACAACGCGCTCGCAACGGCGTCTATATCCATAAAAAGGTTTTATAATAAGCACCATAGCGCCTAATTCTTTAATATTAATAACAAAGTCTACTTACGACTACACTATAGCTACACAACGCCTTAAGCCGCAACTATCAGTCGCAAGCTGGGAGAACAATTTGCTGGTCCCTTCCAAGTTATTAAGCGCATCAGCTGATCTGCCTATAGATTACAATTCCTGCTAGGATGGCGTATTTACGATGTGATCTTAGTTGACCACCTTAAGCCCGCAAGATTCGATCCATACGGACGATAGTTACCTGCGATCCCTCCGATCCGCATAGCAGATGAAACCATCGCCACGATCCTCAACGAACGCCGCACTAAAGCTGGAACCAAGCAATACCTCGTTTCCTACAAAGGCCTCAGTTCTGAATACAATCAATGGGTTAACGCCACGACGGTTACTGATGAAGCTATTCTCAACGCTTGGAACTCGCGTTAGATCGGAAACCGCAGAGTCTAACGACAACCCGCGACGAGCCGGATCAATACAGCCTGAAAGTTCCGCAACTTTGCGGTAACCGGATTTTACGACGGTTTTGGAGGATTTGGAGATATCCGAATGGATCGGAAATGGCTATACGACGGATTACTGGCATAAAAATTGTACTACTACACAAATGGTTGTGAGACGAGGACGTCTCATTTTTGCTGGCGGCATATTGTGAGGGTAGCCCCACAGGGCACTACTTGTGGCTACCTCACGCCCCAATGTACCTAGACTTGCACTTAACCAATACATCTACACTCACACCACCCATTGCTCACACCGGAGAATCAGATCATTCATCGTTGTCTGGCGGGAAGGATCCACCGATGAAGGCCTATGACGACATGCTCGGGTAACCGCTGGCCATTCTTATCTCCTTATCACCGCTGCGGAACACCAAGTTGGGGAATGGCAGCATGGGTTGAGACGAACCAATCACCACCTCGCGCCTGTGTCGGCCGAGGAGTTGCTTCCTCCGATCCAAGTGGATTGTCGGACGCGGCCGCCTGAGCTTCAGAGCTCACGCGCCTGGGTGCTGACACACTAAGCCGACCAAAGACATCACGGGGGCCTCGTCATCACCAGAAGCTTGTTAGAGGAGTCGCTTCTCACTCCTCATTTCATGGCATTCGCAGAGTAACTGCTCCTGTTGCGCTGGTAGCATCTGTCTTGGCTGGGCCTGCGATCTGAGCCGACTCATTTTCATCAAAGTCCAGAACTTCGGTTCAACTTCCCCGCATCATGACGGTCCTCAGTCATTTGAAACGAGTCCATCAACACAATGTTGCGACTCTGCGCCGCCAACCCGCCGCCGAAATTTCTGGCGCTTTGGGCGACCTCGGAACTTTGCTTCCCTTGATGATTGCACTCGCCGTGCAACGATCTATCTATCTTGACAGCACCTTGGTGTTTACTGGCATTTTCAATGTTGTGACCGGTGCTGCTTTTGGCATCCCGCTGCCAGTACAACCGATGAAGGTCTGACACCCCGTAACTGATTCAACGACGACAACTAACTTGATATCCCAGGCCATTGCAGCTGCTGCAATTTCTAGAAGCGAAGACAGCGGCATCAGAACTGTCATGGCTGCTGGTCAGTGGGTCAGTCTGGCGGTTTTGATCATGAGTCTCACTGGTCTTCTTCGCTGGGTTACACGAAATGTTCCCGTCCCGGTTGTCAAGGGTATTCAGCTTGGTGCTGGCCTCTCTCTCGTAATGGCCGCCGGTTCAGGCTTGCTTCGAGACTTGCACTGGACTCATCCCGTTCTGGACAATAGGCTCTGGGCCCTGGCTGCTTTCTTGGTGCTCATCTTCACGCAGGGACTTCCCCGCTTCCCCTACGCCTTATACATCTTCCTCTTGTCGCTTGTCTTTGCGTTCATTTCCATCCTGAACGCCGATCATCACGAGCCGCACAACCTGCCGTGGTTCCACGTCTGGGTTCCGCAATTGCTGCACTGGAACTTCAACTGGTTCAAGTATAAGCCCATCACGATGGCCATCGGCCAGCTGCCTCTCACTACGCTCAACTCTGTCATTGCTGTCAGCGCCCTCGCTGCCGACTTGCTCCCTGATATGCCTACCCCGACTGTCACCGGCATGGGCATCAGCGTTGGCATCATGAATTTGGTGGGTACCTGGTTTGGTGCTATGCCAGTCTGCCACGGCGCCGGAGGCCTGGCCGCTCAGTACCGATTCGGCGCGCGAAGCGGTGCCAGCGTCATCATCCTGGGCCTGTTCAAGATTATCTTGGGCGTCGTCTTTGGCGGAACTCTTCTCGACTTGCTGTCGCATTACCCCAAGAGCCTGCTTGGTGTCATGGTCATCGCCGCCGGTCTCGAGCTTGCCAAGGTCGGCCATAGCTTGAACCACGGTGCCTCTGACCTGTGGGAGAGTTCTGCAGGCAACAACGACGGTGGTCTTCTCAGACAACACCGCTCGCTATCTGACGATGAGAGGGCTGAAAGATGGACTGTCATGCTGATGACCACTGCGGGACTTCTTGCCTTCAGGAATGATGCAATTGGATTCATCGCGGGTATGTTGTGTTTCTGGGCCTATAGGGCTTCGGAGAGAACTGCGCGCTGGTGGCAGTCTAAGCGACCTATGTTCGGGGAGCGAGAGCCGCTTCTGCGTTAAGACGGCCACATTGGTATGACTTGCTTTGAGGGGCTCGAGTACTTGTGACTGGAAAACCTAAGTATGTGTATTTATGACCTAGAATCATTGCAAGAATCCCCCACCAGAGACTGGAGAGGGGCCATCCATCAATCCAACCGGTTCATCTCATTTACAAGTGCGTCTCAGCTGCGGGTTTGGCATGTTTTCTGGTATCCTCGAACTTACCAACGTGGATTTGACTTCAGCCACACGCTTCCAGGTTGTTGAGGTTCACTAGACTTGATTCAAAATGGACCTTGTTGGGAAACCTTCTGAACAGCGATAAGCTGCTATTCAGGTTGATGACCAAACCATGGATATGTCCATCACTGCCTCCACTGGTAGCAAAACTTCTGAGGACGAGAGAGTACTGAAAGCCGCAGGTTTCGGGCTCATGCAGAGACCAAGACTGATACACTTCAAGAAAAAAAGCCATCCAAAATGCATCACATAGAGTACCAAGATACCATACCCAAAGAATGTTTGCCTGCAGATTTGTTGCTCAAAGCAGCGGTTTGCATATGTAGTACCCAGAGCAGGGAGTCCACAAGGGTGAGGAAGTATTCGCCGGTTGGGTAGATTATCATTGGACGCTGACCGGGAAGTGGAAACCAAGTTTGGATCTACGCAGGGAGATGGCCACGAGGTCTGTCTGTGAGCAGTCTCTTGGGAGCGTGGACCTTGCTGATAGGTACTGAGAGGCAATTCGGACCTTGACCGAATTGCATCGTGAGATTCAGTCCCTTCACCGCAACATTGAAAAGATGACTCAGCCAAGGTTCAATAATAAGAAAGGGCCAGGAAAGATGAATCATTCGGGCTATGGATAGGTTCTTTCCTGTATCGTCTCAAAGTGAACTGCCCAGTCGTGTTTAGCTAATTGCCTCGGGAAGATGGCTTCGTTTGGAAAGTCGCAAGCACCTTTGCGCTTTCCTCCGGTCATTGTTTGGTCCTGAGAAGGCAGGCAGCGACGGGGCACTGCACCGGTGACTGGCGTCTGGCCTTGTCTCTTTCAAGGGAACGAGCGTGGGCCCGTGCTTTCCCAGCGCGGGGTTGACCAATAGGCCAGGAGATTCACCGAAGTCAGCCAATCAAAAAGGTACCCTTTCTCCACCGACCCTGTCAATCGGCAGGAAGGAGTCTCGCAGCCCGATTTTTTTGGGATCTCGCATTGTCCGCAGTCTCCTCAGGTCCAACCTTGTCGCAACAGACCAAATCGCCTTCAGAGGCTTGCCGAAGACGAAGGAGCTGGTCTGTCCGCTTGCAGAGCAGCGATGACTTCGTCCAACGCCGGCCAGAACGGCCAGGCGCCCGTGCCGACCACGCCGCCCCCAAAGAACAAGACGTCGCCAGCCTCCGCTCGACACAATCCCGACGACAACAACGCGACCAAGACCGACCAGCCGCGCGCCGATGCATCCACCGCCGCTGAGAACACCAAGAACGACACGTCTACCAACCGTCACACCACTCCTGTCGCCGTCGATACCGTCATGACCGATGCCGACGCCGCGACCACCGCGATCACGACCGCCCTCCCCGCAGCATCGCAGCCCGCTCCAGCCGCCCCGATGGATGCCGATCCCTTCAACTCCTCCTTCCCCCATACCCCAATGCCCAACATGGACCACGCCTACATGATGATGGCTCTCGCGCATATGGCAAACAACCAGATACCCAACCAGATGTCGCCACCTCCGACTGTCACGCCAGCCCAGGTCACGCTCCCGACCATGAGCAATGGCAACGACCCGCTCGTCGCAAGCACTCAGAACCTCGCGGCCGCCACACAAGGCCTGGAGTCCTTTGCGCGAATAGAATTCGCCGACAGTGTCTTCCAGATGACCACTTACGCCGTCATCATCGGCCGTGATCAAAAGGCCATGATCCAGGCGCGAAGGGACGAGAAGCGCAATGCCGAACATCGGAGAAGAGTTGAGGAGTACGAGGCTCTGGGACTGCCGCCCCCCTCTCCTGTCAGGAATGACCGCATCAAGTTCAGCAAATCGTACGTCAGTGAAGAAGGAGGCATGTTGGGACCCGAGTCCGACAGTGAGGAATCCGGACGGCCAGCGAAGCGACGTAAGACCACTAGTACTGGATCGTCGCAAAGACCCGAAGAGGAAGAAGCACAGGAAAACCTCATATCCAACAGACAGTACGTATCGCATACACCGGGCGCCGCTGCTGTCGACCTCGCATCTCTGCGGCCCTCTCCTCACCACGTTCCGCTGGTCGGCATCCATTCACCCGGACCCGACATTGCGACCAAGACCAAGGCCATCTCAAGAGAACATCTCAAGATCCAGTTCAATCGTGCTGAGTGCGTGTTTGAGGCTATTCCATTACACAAGAACGGCTTCTTTTGCGAAGATGTTCACCACAAAGACGGAGTAGTCGTGCTTCGGAGCGGCGCCCACTTGCAGATCAAGGATGTCGACTTTCGCTTCGTCATCAATGGTGTCCCTGAAGGCCGCACTGGCGCGGAAGACTTCGCAGAGGATAAGGACAATCTGAAGAAGAGCGGCAGAGCCCAAGGTGGCAAAGAGATGAGCTTCGAGTTTGAAGCCTCGCATGGAAATGGCGAGCTGAATGACTCTAGCGACTCGTCGCTCAGTCCCCCAGCACCGTCCGAAGATGAAGAATCAGACGCCGACGCCGAGGCAGAGGATGCGGACGTTGACGCAGAAGTTGAAGCCGATGCAGAAGCCGAAGCAGATGCTGAAGCTGAGGCCGAGGCCGAAGACGAAGCCCTCGCAGAAGCAGATGCTCAGGCTGACGAGGAAGAAGAGGAAGTGGAAGATGTGGAGCCTAGCACAGAAGTTAAGGCAGAGGAGCCCGAATTGGGCCACTCATTACAGCAGCCATTACCACTGCTTATTCCAAAGAAAAGGGGGCCTGGCAGACCGCCAAAGAACGGTTTCATGTCCAAGCGCGAGCAGCGGTTGCTCAAGAAGCAACAGCAAGAGATGGCCAAGAAGACGCTACCACAACCACCTCCCGGCGAGCCTCCGATCAAGAGGAAGGTCGGACGTCCAAGGAAGCATCCGCTCCCGGAAGAAGGGGTGGACCGACCAGAGAAGCGCAAATACAAGCCACGGAAGCCGAAGGGAGAAGACGGCGCAGAGGGATCAGACGCAGAGCGACGGGCCAAAGAAAAGAAGGAGAAGAAGGTCCGGCCGAAGTCGCCTCCCTTGGAGCTCAAGATTGAAGACTACACAGAGGAACAGCTTCAGAAGCCCAACAAAAACTATGGAGTTCTCATTGACGAAACTCTGACTGCGGCGGGACCCGACGGTCTTACACTGAAGCAGATCTACAAGCGAATCACGCAGAGATACCCCTGGTTCTACTTCCACACAGAGACAAAAGGTTGGGAATCTAGTGTACGGCACAATCTCATCGGGAACGAGGCATTCAAAAAGGACGACACCACCGGACTCTGGTCGCGTGTGCCTGGTGTGGAGCTTGATGCCGGCAAGAAACGGAAGGCCTCATCGCCGGATCGCTCGATGAGTGCCGGTTATGGCCATTACAACCACCACCCAACGTACGCTCAATACGCCCAGCAGCAGCAACAGCAATATCAGCAGCAGCAGCCTCAGCAGCCGCAACCGCAGCAACCACAACCTCAACCGCAGCAGCAACAGGCGCATATGCCTCCAGCGTATCAACATCTTCCTCATGCTTACCATACGCAGGCATATGCGGGTCAACAAGCTCAAGCTGCTGCTGCTGCCGCCGCCGCTGCTGCGCGAACACCTCAATACTCTCCTCCAGCAACGACTCCAGCCCCTGGTCAACCAGCGCAACCCCCGGCATCTCAACCTGTTGCGCCTGCAACGCTTCCCGGTTATGGAGCTGCTGCCGCGATTGCCCGACCTCAGGGCGTCGCCGGTAAGCAACCGACTTACAGCTCACCATATGCATCGCGACCTCCTCCGACACATACTGCTGTCAAAGCAGAAAACGGCACCACACCATCAGCACCGCCAGTCACACAGCCTGCTCCGGCCGTCCCCCCTGGAGCTCACCCACCACCGATACCCGCTGCTACACCGCAGCAAACCCGACCCACACCAACGCCTCCAGCACCAGCCGAACCTCGTGCAGTCATCCAACCTCGCCTATTGTCTGCAGTCAATGGCCTCAAAAACGGTTTGATTGACAACTTGAAGAAAGCAAAGAATCCGAAGGCCGAAACGATCGTCATGTCTGCCCTCAATCGGGTCTTGGGGCTCAAGAGTGCTGCCACAGAGAATCAAGCCATGGAGGACATTTGCATGAAGGGCATGCAAAAAATTGTCGACGGCTTCTTAGCTCCAGGCAGCGGCACGCCTGGCTCTGGTGGCACACCACAGCCAAGTGGGTCCAACAGCGTCTTCGAGCCCAAAGTCTTCCAGTCCTTGCTTGGGTTTAAGAATGTCTCGTCCAACGCCCTCAAGGTTAGAATAGGAGAAGCCAAGGCTGAGGCAGTCACCCTGTCCGCCATTGACCGAGTGCTCGGCCTAGCCGATGCAAGTATCGTGCCCCCAACCGCGGAAGCTACAGCGTCTGGCTCGCCGGCTGCAGGCTTGGATGGGATCGAATCACACCTAATTAACTCGGTGAAGCAGTTACTGCTAGGTCTAAATCAGAAGTTGCATGGAACATAAGTATCAATCTAGCACGAGAGAGGGGGAGAGAGGATTTCGCAGCAAGGTCACCTATGCAGCCCTGGGGCCCTTTGCGTTGTTTCTGGAAGCGAATGATCATGAAATAGCGAAATACGACTACTCATAGCGTAGCTAGGTATTGTCGATTGGGGTTTAGCACAAAATATCTTGAATTGTTTTTACAACATGTTCTGTCGTCAGAGACGTGACGTACTTGATGTGCCTCGCCATCACTACTTCTTCAATACGGGAATTAACGCCATGCATGCCTATGCTGCCTCCTAAAACGCCGTTCGTTCCTTGTCCCACAACACAGATGATTCGCGGACGTGTAGAAATTTGTCCAGTCCCATGCCAGCCAAAGCCGCAATATGCCCGCAATCAACTACGCTGTCCGTGTAGCACACCAGATCCGTCATTACACGATTATAGTCTAGCGGGTGAGCTCGTGTAGATGGACGCATGGCCCACGACTCGTCGTTGAGATTGTTTGGAAGCATCTCCTACCCTGGTTGTAATGTCTTCATCCATGCGATCCCATCCAGGTCCTGCAAAGTTGGCAGACATCCCGGTTCGGTCGTCTCTTTGGTGACCGAAGGCCTGTCTTGCGTTGACATCTCCCGGCGTCCAGCCGTCTGCACTGTTGGGTGGGTTGTGACGATAAGTCACTGGCCCGGTTGTTGCGGTATAACGAAGTCTATCTCTTAAACGAGGCGGGGCTCTAAGATCCCCCCATGCTGCTCCGTCATCATTGGGTCTCCAAGAATCTTGTCTTGTTGGCGCTTGTGGAATCGTGGGCAGCGTCTCGAGGAACTTGTAATCGGGGAGCTCTGCGGGACGGTTGTGATCCGACATCTCAAGCGGGCGGTCTTCGTTGAGCATCTCCCAAGGGCCACGATATCTCTGCACCTCGCTACCTTGGGCCTCCGACGGACCCCAGCCAGCTTCTGGATGGGCTTTATCGTCGGGCGGTTCCGGGTACTGCGTGTCGTTCAAGGTGATAGTGTCCTCTGAAGACACATCGGAATCTTTGGTCGTTCTTTTCGAGACGGTAAGAAAGCTTCGCTTTGGTTTTGGGGGGTTTGGCCTCGACATTGGTGCCTGGTTCCCGGTCTCTTTTCTATTATTGCGGACGATGTATATTACGAGAATGATCGTGATGCAGATGAGAGCGAGGCCGCCGAGAACACCTGCGATGATTGCCGCGAGATTCAGGCGTGATCCAGAGGTCGACGAGTCTGCTGGAGTCGTGCTTGTCGTTGCAGGAGCTGGTGTAGTACTCGTTGCCGAAGGAAGTGATGTTGAGGAAGCGGGCTGGATAGACGCAGTGGGAGACTCTGAGGTCGCGGCCGAAGAGGCAGCGTCCTCGCTGGATGGATCTTTGGCAGCAGAGGAAGATGAGGATTTTACAGCACTCGAGGAAACACTTGAACGCCCAGTTGCGGGGATTGTGATGTCTGGGAGCGAAGTCGGTTTGATGGCTACAAGATTGACTTCGGGTGTGTGCCAACAGAATATGTTGAACATTTCGATGTCAATGCCCGAAGTCATGATATAAGTTGCGCAGTAATCTTGCTCCTCAGAGCTGCGACACTCAAATACTGTTAGCGGCTGAAATGCAAGGAACGATTCAACATAAAGGAGAACGGTTTCCCTCAAGGTCAAAGTTACTTGCCATGTAAGAGTCGCAGTGCCCACTCTGCCGCAACCAGTGCTGCAGGCGTGGGAATCATAGCACATGGCAGGGAAACTGCAGTCGTACCCATTCGTGATCGAAGTATCGCAGCTGCCCCATAACCTATCGGTCATTGCGTGTCGACATACTGATCCCGAGCCTGCAATCACGGGCTGCGTGCTGCGGCCGCTTATGTACCCGCAAAGTGTTGTTGGAGTATACTGACGACGGTCATGTAAAGCTCGCCGGACTGCATATGAGGGTGGCGCCGGCGTTGGCAGCGGACTCGAGGGTGCGACCGAATTGCGACTTGCTATCTTGGCTTTTGTCCATTTGGGGAGGATAGCGAAAAACAGAATAAGGATTCTTAGAATAATCATTGGTGCCCAGAATCGTAAGACACTTCTTAGAGAGAGGAGAGAGAGGAGCAGTACAAAAGCTCGATTAAAGCGACTCAGCACAGTGAGATTAACGAATAATAGGAGCCAGTCCAAACTTGTGAAAAAGGATTAGAGAAGTCGATCGCGCAGCCTTCACAGTCAGAGTGAGTAGCGTGGACGATTGTGGAAGGAGCTTTATTTGGAGGATGTCTACCACATGCTGCTGGCAAGGCACCTGATTTAAACGGAACTCAAGACATTCGTTGCCCAATGCAATGCTTGAAGCCAGTGGCTCGGGACTCTGGGAATAGTTTCTTGGCTTTCACAGAGACTCAAAGAGATTGGCCATTCCTCTGGCTTCACGTCGGACATCCACCTGCTACTGTCCAGATACGGATGTCATTCGAGCCCTCAGAAGCTCAACAACGGGCAAAATCATCACCAACAACAAGAAGGCTTCAAATAGCGGTATTGCGGCGTACAAACCAACAACATTATCGAGAGAGCGTTTACACCGTGTCTCTCATTGGCCCGGCAAAAGCGGAGGCTGGTAATCGCGCGGCAAGCCGACCATCGGTGGGTCCATAATTTCGGCCGGCATAAGTGGAGAATTCCCTGCGCCGCTTGCCGGCATGGCTCGGCGTCGGATAGGATAATCATCTCAGCCTGCTTCTTTGGAAAGCCAGTGAGAATTCCTCTGTTATTCATACATGAAGCTATTCGCACACAAATTCATACACGTCGAAATCATCATCAGCGAAGATATCGCGATGAGCGGTCCGATCGCCTCTTCTGGGGTGCCTTGCTGCGCAAATCAGTTGGAAGTCCCCAACAACAAACGCCCCGTTTGCTTTCCAACTCAGAACCCCTAGCAAGCTAGTGGGGCCCCCAAATAGCGGCTGCTTTCTGAATGTGACCCTCCCTTGCGCAGTCAATGTGATCTGCTTGCTCTAAATCATGGGTCCTGAAGTTTGTTGGAACATGGGGTCGGATGGGAGGGGGGTTCCAACAGTAGATATGAACAGCGAACATTGCTGTCAAAGGCCGATAGTCTTTCTCATTCCCCCTTTCAGTTCTTCTGATTTCTCTTCAGCGCTCAGAGTCCTCGCTCGTCGGAGACTCGATGTGATCTTCTCCTTCATCAGCAGGTTATGATGAGGCAATCGCTTGCTGTCGCTTTACGTTTCGGCGCTATTTGCCTTGCCCTGACCACCACATTGATCGGCTACGATCTCTTTTACGGGAGCGGATACTTGGAGGTCGTATACAAGCCATTTCGTAAGTGATCATTCGTGTCGGTCAGATTTGTCAATCATCAATAGGTACTAAAAGTTAAATTCGCAAAGGACATGGCGACCCAAAGTACGGCAGCAACAGCCATGCGACTAATAGCACTACAAGCATCACAAATCCCATGAACCCATCGACTTCTTTGCCGACCCCAGCTCCGACCTCTCAAATCGATTCAAGCAATCTTCCAGACGGCGATCCGGAACTGCTGAAAAGTGCCGGGCGATACATCAAGTCCATCCTCGACCCCGATGACACGTCTCTTCCCCGGCTGGATTGCCCTCGCATCGACTCCCAACGCTATGAGTACCTCAACCCAAATCTGAAATATCAAAAGCGCAAGTTCTTCTTTGCCCTCAATTTCCGACAAAAAGTCGATCTCCTCCCCCGGCTCATGGGCTCCATCACCGAAGCCATCCGCTTTCTTGGTCCCGAAAATTGCGCCTTATCCATCGTCGAGGGCAACTCCGACGACGGGACCTACGAGGTCCTAAAAACTCTGCAATCTCATATGGAGAACATTGGTATCGAGTATTACTTCCAACACAGCGATCTGGACCCGGGCGCCGGCGACCGAATCCCAAGGCTTGCTGAGCTGCGCAATCTGGCCCTCGCACCTCTGCTATATCGCGGAAAGCATTATGCCTCCGATGCCACAGTACTTTTTCTCAACGATGTTGCCATCTGCGCGGAAGATATTCTGGAACTTGCCCACCAGCGTCGTCGATTGGGAGCGGACATGACTTGCGCCATGGATTGGACATATGTTGGCAATGATCCGACTTTCTATGACGTCTGGATCAGTCGTACCATAGCAGGCGACTCGTTCTTTGAGATTCCACCGGACGGCAACTGGAACTCGGCTTGGAACATATTTTGGAACGAAGCAACCACGCAGCAGCTTTTCCGAGATCACCGTCCGTTCCAGGTCTTCTCTTGCTGGAATGGCGCAGTGGCCATTGCAGCGCAGCCTCTTCTGGATCGAATAGTTCGTTTCAGAGCACCTGGCCCGGGGGAGTGCTTTCAAGGAGAACCGTCCCTCTTCTGTAAGGACATGTGGAACAATGGGTTCGGAAAGATTGCCGTTGTACCCAGCATCAACTTGGAGTACAGTGATGAGGCAGGTAGAAAGATTAAGATGTCGAAAGGATTCACAAATCAGTGGGTTAAACCAGACGAAGACGAGAAGCCGCTAGATTGGAGCAAAGAACCTCCGGAGAAGGTCAAATGCATGCCGAGCTATGAGAAGCAGACATGGGAGCCTTGGAACCAGGGATTGGAATGATGGATTTTGGGATTTAGACTTCTTATAAATTTATAGAATATAAACTATGTGTGCATTCTGGCATGTGCTGATATTGACGCGCCAACGTCACCGTTGGATGGCCGTGCATAGCTCTACTTGACCTTGTCAAAGATCAGCTTTTCCCAGCAATCAGGATCCTCCACATCGATTTCTTTGATCTTGTTAGACCAATATGCCGAGAGTCTGCCTGTGTCATCGAATGGCCGAAGTCGTGCCCATACCGCCCACATTCTTACCACCGCCTCAGCTGTCGACTCGCAGACCTCGAAGAATTCGCGATGCTGTACAGAACAACCAGGGCACTTATCTTTTCTCCGGTAGTTGGACAGAAGTATGTGAATGATCTTTTCCATCTTGACGTGATGCGCAACTTTGTACGCGAAGACAAGTTGTGGTTCGTAATGGCACTGGTCCTGCCACTCTTTCATACGTCTTTCGTAATCGTTCGTATAGCCAATCTTAACCACCTGACAGGCCTTAAGGTTGATTGTCTTATGGTCTTTAGGCAGTTTATAGCCATATATATATCCTTCGCCTTTGGTAAAGCCCTCCTTTTCGCTCTTCATGAAAATCGCGTTGAGCTTGTTGACAATGTCCTTATTGATCGTACCAATACGTTTTGGTTGATGGTACGGCTCGAATGTGTGTATGGTGTCCTTCCATTTGACTGTGTATTCGAGCGGGTCCACGGCAAGAGGGACCGCTTCAGTCTTGACGTGTTGATCGTCTTGTTCTTGTTTAACCGCGATGTTTGCCAACGAGAATTCATCTGGCTTCGTTTCGGAATCATAACATGTTGATGACTGGACTGTACTTGGCGGTTTGAGAACGTTGGCTCGGGTTCGTCTGAGATGAGTTGAAGCTTTAGTCGATGTTGAGTGGTGGTCGGTTTCCGCCTCTTGAGTTCCCGCAGCATCATGGCTCAGGAACGAGAGCAGGCGGCTTCTCCACGGTGCCACTTTCTCCGCAATCTGAGTTTGGTGGTATCTTTTGCAGAGAACAAGAGAAGCGAGAGTCTCTAAATGATTGATCGCGATGGGTATGCTTCCGCTTTCGACGATATTGAGCAGGACGGGTGTAATCCGAGAGCGGGAGACTTTGCTTATTGGGTTACCACAAGTCGGCTTGTTCTTAGAATACCCTCGACAGGTGGTACAAGCATTGAATTGGGTGTCGAGGCAGCGATAGAGCTCGTTGGTATTCCTCACCCATGATGTCTGAATGATGGCCTCCATTGCAAACATAATTCAAGGTTTGATGTTAAGAACTAGCTCTTGTCACAGCCTCCTTGATGTCGCAGCATTGCTATCATGACCAATTCCAAGAATTCTAGGTCATTTATAGGAGTTCGAGTGACGGGAAAGCCTCTGAGGAGGCCTCGGTAAGGCTTACAGGCCTGGGCCATAGCCACGCCACACTCCAACATGGCAGAAGCGGTGGGCCGCAAATTGACAGCCAACTGGGTGGAATTCTGGACAATACTTCCGTACTCCCATGGTCAATAACTTATGTATTAACTGGTATCGTTATTATTGCCGTCCCTTTAACCGTATCTGTCGTGATCTACATCGTCTTGTTCTTATAGTCTTTAGCGTCGTCTGATCTGTTCTCGTCGCTCAAGTAGTGAGTAATATCTGCCGGAACAGCAGACTTCATACCGTGACGGTACTCCTAGGTTCAAAAAGTCCATCGCCGCCCATGTTACGAGACCTCGATGTACAGTGTTTCCGTCTGTGTGAATGGATTCTCACGGAGAACTGAAGTGCTGGTGACAATTACCCAGCTAACGTCGTTGGAGGTTCAGGTCTGTTCGCCATGTTGGCCGTTGGCGGTATGAACACCAAAAGAGGACTCACCGCCGACGATGAAACCCTCGGATCCAGTCTCTCGGGTCTGGAATTGGCGCCGCAGTATCTATCAGCAAGCATGAAGCGAAGAACCACGGAAGAAAGTGGAAAAAGTGTTGCAGGTGATGGCGTGCGGAAGACTTGTCGTCGGCGGTTGCGGAGCGAATGAGAAGTTGTGCACTGGACTTGGCACATGTGGTGCTGGTATGTACTGTCTGCCAGCCGGTCAACGAAACGGCCACCACCCAGGCTGTGCTGTGGACTCATTCATCGCCATAACTCGAGCTCTACGCCCTCGAAAGTCTGCTACCGACAAGTAGAAATGGAAAATCTTTTTCCAAAAGCAATGCCTTCCCGTCAGCAATGGTGATTGATCATGTCATCTACTTTTATAGACAGATAGCGATCCACTCGACATTAGGAATGGTCTTGAGCTGTTCAAAAGCAGTCAACCTTCACGTAAACTCAATCCATATCTGGAAAGGAAGAGTCGATCACAAATTTCACGAGAGAGCACAGGAATGCCCTGTTGGCGTGGTGCGAACTTGGGTAGCGTTGGTGTCGGATAAGTGGCGAGCATCGATACGGATGGCGCAGACTCAAGTGGGCAAACCAAAGCCTTCTATTATACTGATTGTGCGTTGTGCGAGCTCAGATATCCCTCACCCTTCGAAGACGATATTGTCGTGCGTTTCAATAGCCCTATTGGTTGCTTCGCTCAATGTCCTCGCGAATAGCCAGCACTGAAAAGCAGCAGCACTCATTGTTAACACTCAGACAATCATTGATGCGACCCAGCCAGATCAGTGCGACCACTCATGCCAGGCTATGAACTTCTTCTCCAAATCGATAAAATCTAGGCGATGGAAATCTCGGCCGAGTACCGATTGACTTATGTCACATGCGGTGAGGGAGAGTAAACTGGTGGAATAAGAACGCGTACACACAGATGCAAGTGTGCAGATCGTCAGATCGTGCGCCGGTGTAAGGCGCGTTTGAACAGTAATCCGGACTTTAAGGAGATAAAATCAATCTAGTGGCCACTGACATCACTGCTCCGCACCGGCTCAACAGTTTCGAGAACTTGAAAAACAATCGACTCTCGGACTGGACATCAACTTGAAATCCACAATAGTCAAAGAAAACCTATACCTTTTGTTTTCGCACAGCATGGACTTCGGATCCGAAACACAGGCTGCTTCTTCAAAGCGCATGTACACTGCGCGGGCCGACAACTATGAAAATTCATTTCATCCCGACTACACCAAGCGCTTCATGGCGCTCGCCGACGTCCAGCCGGGCGAGCGAGTTCTGATACTGGCTTGCGGTACCGGGCTTGAAATCTTCATTGCTGCGGAGCAAGTGGGAGAAGAGGGCGAGATTGTCGGCGTTGATATCACAGACGCAATGTTGGCCAAGGCAAGAGAGAAGAAAGAGCGTCTCAAGCCAAAATCGGACATACACTTATTCAACCACGACATAACGGATCTGGACGGGTTGAAAGAACTCAAGGACAAGAATTTCGACGTCATCATGTGCTCGAACGCATTTGTTCTGCTCGACAATCAAGAGCAAGTTGTCGCTTCGTGGAGGAAATACCTGAAGCCTGGTGGGCGGCTGCAGGTTGACATCACCCACGAGAACAACCTCAAGATCGGGCTTTTGCTAGAGCGCGCGGCGAACAGACTGGGGACCAGATTCCCTAGTAACAGGACGTGGATCAAGGATAGGAACTCATTCAAGCAGATCCTGGAGAAGGCCGGCTATACGGTGGAGAAGATCGAGTTGATGGACAAACTAACTGGTCAGGGTAGCACGTTCTACGGCATAGACCAAATTGACGAGCAATTTGACGGGATTATCAGCACGCCGTTGACAATCAACATGGCGACGGACGAATTCAAGAACGAAGCCAGAGCACTATTTCGTGAAGAATGGGAAAAGGATGCTGTCGATGGCAAAATTGAGAACGTCGATGCCCTGTATGTCTATGTAGCCCGGAATATGTAGGTCGCAAGGCTCTGTTAGTCTAATGCGAAACATGGAGATGTAATGTAATACATGTTTACAACTTAGCCTTGGCGCTTCCTTTCAGGTTTGGTTTAACAGGGACCTTTGGGTGATCTCCTTCTAACGCCAGACCCGTAGCCTTCTCAAGCTCTTCAACAGCCTCATATGTCCTGCCAAGGTGGACCTTGATGGTTCCAAACCCCTGCTTCTTAGCCTCCTTGAGGTTCTCGCCTATATCATCGAGGAAGAGAATATCGTCTGGCTTGACCCCATCGGCCCAGCCCAAGGCCCGGCCTCTCTCGGAGTCTGCGTTCTTGATCGCATACTCATTGACGGTCTTCACAGCAAGTTGATATATCCTTGGGTCAGGTTTTCGAAGGCCGACATGCGCTGACGAAATGAAGACGTCAAAGAGGCTGCGGACAGGGTGATCGAGAAAGTCCTTCGTCCATAATTTGTGCCCTTCCGGGAAGACGACGGTGTTGCTCAGAGCGGCAAGAATGTATTTACCGCTGGCTTTCAGATTCTTCAACGCTGGGTACATCCATGGGTCCGGGGGGATCGAGTTGGTCATCATGGTGTTGAATAAATACTCTCCATCAATATCTGGTACAGGCGGGACCTCCTTTGGTAATGATGGGTTCTTGGCTTGCTGTGCAGTGTAAAATGCCACCCAACGACCTTGATCGTGAAGGTCTTTGTTGAAACCTTCAAAGAAGGCCTTATCCATGGGGATTGAGCCCGTTTCCAGACGGTGCCAGAAACCGGTAGGGCTCGTCTTGGAGATGGAGTAGTTGACCCATCCTGGCGGGATGCCGAGACTGAGCTCGTAGTCGAGAATGGATTGGAAGGGCGAGACGACCTAGTGAGTGTTAGGCAAACCAATTGACCGTATCACCATGCACTCACAACCCACAACCCCAAGACCGTGGATGAATGGGAGGACTGATGAGATGAGAGGGTTCCACTTACACACACTCCGCCAATGTCGAAGAGGAGAACCTTGGGCTGCTTGGATCCGGTCATGCTGTCTACGGCTTCAAGCACATGGTCAACAAAGAAGGTGTCTGATCCCTCGAAGGACTCCATGTTATTGAGAAAGCGAGATGTGCACTATCTACTTGTATCACGACTCAGCGCGTCGCTCTGGAGGCGGAGACGGTTGATCGGGGCCGAAACCTGGGGGAAGCTTGACCCCCACCTCGGTGACAATTCCCGTGGACCTCGGCAGTAGGACCAAATTGACAATCCACTATGAACTCCCTGCTAGCGGGTCGCTCCACGTGACTCGTGACTGACCAAAGTCCGCCGGTCCCGTGACTCGTCCCCGACCAGCTTCGCAGACGACCGGCAGGCGCGATCGATGGTGGGGCACTCGCTAGGGCTGCCAAAATCGCCCACACAAATTTATCACGGAAAGAAGGTCTGGAAAGTTTCCCTCCGATCGACAACCCACGACAACACCAAAAATCGACAATTAGCTGAGCCAACCGCCCGCCAGCCAATACCGTCAAGATGGTAAGTTGAGACAACTCACACCATTTCTTCGATATCGAAGCGAAGACGACTACGACTACACTCTGCCACAATGTATTTTGATGAAAATCAAATGAACTTGGCATGGCCCTAGCTGCAGGCAGAAATGTCTCTTGGGGAAAGGAGTCAAAGCAAGATGCTTCGGATCGAGGGCCAAATCTGAAGCGCAAATTGCTGACTCGGGATTTTCAATCGTGACAGGCCTTCCACAAGTTGGTGAAGAACAGCGCGTACTACAGGTTAGTTCTCAATTGGCAGTCGCGACAAATTGTGCGCACAATGTACTGACATCGAACCTCGCAACAGCCGCTTCCAGACCAAGTACAAGCGCAGACAGCAGGGCAAGACCGACTACTATGCCCGTAAGCGTCTGATCACCCAGGCCAAGAACAAGTACGGTGCCCCCAAGTACCGTCTTGTGGTCCGCTTCACCAACCGCGACATCATCATGCAAATCGTCACCTCCGAGATCTCTGGTGACAAGGTCTTCGTCGCCGCCTACGCCCACGAGCTCCCCGCCTACGGCATCACCCACGGTCTTACCAACTGGGCTGCCGCTTACGCCACCGGTCTCCTGATCGCCCGCCGTGCCCTCTCCAAGCTCGGCATCGACAAGGACTTCACTGGTGTCGAGGAGGCCGACGGTGAGTACACCCTCACCGAGGCCGTCGAGACCGACGATGGTGAGCGCCGCCCCTTCAAGGCCTTCCTTGACGTCGGTCTTCACCGCACCTCCACCGGTGCCCGTGTCTTCGGCGCCATGAAGGGTGCCTCTGACGGTGGCATCTTCGTCCCCCACTCCGAGAAGCGTTTCCCTGGTTACGACATCGAGACCAAGGAGCTCGACGCCGAGACCCTGAAGAACTACATCTTCGGTGGCCACGTTGCCGAGTACATGGAGACCCTCGCCGACGACGACGAGGAGCGCTTCAAGTCCCAGTTCCAGCAGTACATCGACGACGACGTCGAGGCTGACGGCCTTGAGGACCTCTACACCGAGGCCCACGCTGCCATCCGCGCCGACCCCTGGAAGAAGCCCGAGGGCTCCAAGAAGACCAAGGAGGAGTGGAAGGCTGAGTCCAAGAAGTTCAAGGTCCAGCGCCTGACCAAGCAGGAGAAGGAGGAGCGCGTCAAGCAGCGCATCGCCGAGCTCCGTGAGGAGTAAGCTTGTTGTTGTTGTTGTATCTAGCGGTTAAAAATCCATTCACGCGTGGGGACATCAGGGCATTTTGACGTTTTGGCATGACTTTTTTCTCAAGTCTCTCGGAGTTATGAGGCAAACAAAATCCGGAAGGGGATTATGATGGGTCAAGGGAAAGGAACTCTAACACAATTCAATAAGAATATCCCAAATGCCATACGTCAACCATTGAAGTCGATATAAAAATGAACAACAGCGTGAGATATGAACCGTGGCTAGCCGACTTGGCTACCGTAGTGGTGGTGTGTGCCGGCCACAACGACGGTGCGACGGCGAATGCTTGAATCCTCGCTAAGGCATCCCAAAGGCATGGTGGTTGACCGACGGCCTAGCTTGGTTTGATCGGACCTGGCTGGGCTTCGAGGAGGTTGCACCGAGACGAGGTTTAGGCGTGTGCTGAGGCCAAGACCAGGGCACGAGACCCCGCATGGAAGCACCAATGATATCAGATCACGCCAGGGAAATGGTGAAAAATGACGATCTAGGTCGACAATCAAGAGATGGCATCTGCGGGTTTTTTTTTTCACTGTTCCCTACCTCTCAGCTTCCGGGGTCGGAGGGCATCGGAATGGCACCAGCGGCAATGGTTCACTATCGTGCTTTTAGCCTTATGGATCTGGCGGGGGCTGGCGGTCGATGATGTCGGAATGGCCAGTTGAAGGACGATTGAAACCGAGTGCCTTAAGGCTTGTGTCTCGCCTAACCCCCTTGGACGCGATGCTGCTACTGCAAGGCAGAGGAGTGATGCGAAGGGGTTGAGAGGGCCAGGCCCACAAAGTGTCCGAAAAGCGTTGATGGCGACATGAGGTAAAAGAGAGGGTCCGCGGCATGTGAGCTGCTCGATTTGAGGGATTGAGAGGCCAAATGGTTGCACAACAAGGCACATCTCGTCAGTTCGCGCGCGGGAATTACGGGATGGACGGAGGGTACGGCGGCGGCGGGGTGGAGGGACCCAGGAAACGGTTTTCCCACCAAGCCCCGAAGCACATCATCTCATGGAGCGAAAAGAGGAAAGGCGTCTGTGTCTGTTGGGTTGTCTTCGGGGCAATTGTGCGAAGAGGCATTGGCATTGCTGCAGAACGAGAGAAGAGAGCCCACCGTCCCCTACCCTTCCCGGGCGACTTGCAGGGTTGATGGTGGATGATCCAATTGTTTTTTTTTTTCTGGCGGTGTCCGGCCGTCTTCTTTTAGAAGGGAGGGGGACACCGCTGGATGGGAGCAGGGGAGACCCTCAAGGGCCAACCGCGATGTCCGCTTCTCAGGAAGCGAGGCGGCCCCCGTGATCTCGCGATGCTCAGGGGGCGGTCAGTCAGTCGACCAGAGACTCCGAGTCGAATGTAAAGTGGCCCAAGTGCATTTTTACGGGATTGAGTTACCTTAGTCGCAGACAGCAAGTCGTTATCCAGGGACCGGTTCTTTGTCAGTTAATGCAAACGTGGAGAGGCATCTGGACCCTGAATCGCCCTCGCCCGCAAGGCGCCGCCATGGCCAGCGGAGGGCTCAGCTACAGCTGCAATGGGCAAGTGCGAACTCTGTTTGTACAGCAGAAATTCGTTGGAGGCTTGTTGCATGCTTGTTGGCAGCGTGGCGGCGTATCGTGCCTCAGAACTGGAACCCAGAGGCGAGCCTCGAGGACGGCGTGAGACGAGATCAAGGCTGGGAGAGGCGTAGCGGGCTGTAAGGCAGAGGAAGCTAAGACATGTAGGGCGAGTGTAGGTTGGACGAGGAGGATAGATTAATAAGAGCCTTGCTTCTTTGAGATCATCCACGTCTCGCGACCTGAGGTGTTGGAAGGTGACAGTGCAGTAGCGTGCGGTTCTAGTGATAGGTTGCATTCTGCAAGACGGCCGGAGACGGGGACCGATGCGGATGAGCCCAGACCTTGGGTACGATTCGGTGCCTCTGGTGAGTGTGAGACGAAGCACGGCGTCGCTGTCTTCGACTCGAGGATGCGAGTCGTCAAGACAGCACAAGTTGGAGGAGGGGTTCGTCCGCTTCTTGGAAATGATTGCCCTCCACTGACTGAGCATTGGCACTGGCACTGGTACTGGCGGCGGCAGCAGGTGAGCGGTCATACCCACGGTCCACGGCTTTTCTGACGTTGCCAAACCCCGCTGGGCAGTGGGGGCGAACGGCAGTGTCGTCCAACCAGAAGACGGTGGAAGCAATCCACTGGCCACCTGTTGACGGCAGCTCAGCGGAGGGTCCACGGGTCACCTACAGGTAGGTAGGTACAGGCCAGGACCTGGAGGAGCCCGGAGTACCTGAGGACCACCAGCCAATGCCTGCCATGCAACCGTCGCTCTCGCTGTCGCCGGTGTTTTCTCGCCGTGTGCTAGAGACTTTGGGGGACAGTAGCGTTGGCGGTGCTGCGAGCGCTAGCTGCAACCTCCGGATCGCGCCCAGCTCGATCTAGGTCTATTAGACATCCAATGCGTTGCTATTGTAAGCGGGAGGCGATCTGGCTTGTCGCCTCAGCCGGAGGACGGCTCACGTCAGTTGCTCCCAAAGCTGGGAGTGAAGACGGCTTTGTGTCAATCCCGTCCAGTAGCTTCAGGAGCGTACCTAAGGTAGACAAGGAAAGGATGGAGAGTACCGGACGGGCGAAGAAGCAGAAGAAGAAAAGAAGGGAGAAAAAGTGGCCGATGTTATGGCATGATCAAGTCCGTCCGATGGTGGTGTTGCCGCGGGACTTCCCACCGGGCCAGGACCAGCATCTGTCAGTCGGATTGACATGAGGATTTTGATTACCATAATCGGAGTAATAAGTAATTAAAGGAGCCCAAGGCATCCGGTGAAATGTCATGTTTTGCGAGCGAGCATGCCCGGTGCCGACGAGAGCTTATTCGCGAGTCTCAGTGCCGTCCGTGATTGTGCGAGAATAAGGCTCGCAGGACGAGTGAAAGCCAAGGCGTGCTGTCTCCAATCTGGGCCATGGCGCTGCCCATCTCCTGCCAATGACGAGATGCCTCTCCTCTAAAAAGGTTAATGAACCCCGCTAAAGCTGCCACGTCCGGCCTTTCCTTCCACGCATTAGAAGAAGTGAAGAGTGAAGTGCCCGGAATACTGCTGAGGTGCGTGCCTACTTGTACCTTGGAGTCCAGTGCCTGACGGACGCCGCGAGGAATCCATCAATCCACGCCAGGGAAGACGAGCTGAAGGGAAACGATACGCAGACTCAGACGCAGACACAGACAACAACACGTCTCGCGGCGGTGCTTACCTCCTCCATCCCAGTGCCTCCTTCCTTCCTTGCTTCCCTCCTCATCCTACCTACTCCTCCTCCTCCTGCTGCTGCTGCTGGCACTGCTGCCGTCCCGCATCTACGTACCGAGAGGAGAGAGCCACCACACCCATCCCGTCCCACGGTTTCCCAGGGTCCGGGGATCAAGTGAATAACGAAGTACCCTCCACCTCCCGCCCTCTTTCGCATTCAGCAAAAAGTCACCCGCCCGCCGGGGCTGAACGCACCTCGTCTCTTCCATCACCTTCCTCTGTCTCCCCGAAAGTCAACCTCCACTGCTTCCTCACTCCGGCGAACATCCTCCTCGCCTCCAGCCGGACGACCTCGTCTTCTTGGCCCGTTGCGGCCCTCCGTTCACCTCTACGCCTAGTCTTGATATCTTTGCGACATACAATATGGAGCAGGTTCATGGAGTAGATGTTAGCTGGATGACCCACGGCTCTCCAAAAGGTACGCAATCATGTCCCATCTGACCTCATTTTCCAGGGCAGTTGGTGCTTGCCCCCAGTCGCAAATCGCCCGCCCAGTCACCCAGTCACACTCGTCGCTCGCTGCTCGCCTATGCCAGGCCAGCCGCCCAGAGCCTACCGCGCCCGCATCCACATCCCACCCAGCAGCCCAGTCGGCCCAGATAAGCAGCTCCCGGCCTGCGACCACTTGCCACTGGATGCCGCATCTCTGGGTCTCGCGCCCGCTGCTTATATCCAAGAACCCGTCACTTCCCGCGACTTCTGCTCCCCGTTCTCGCTCATCTTGTTCTTTGAACCAAACACACAAACGTCCGGTTACTAACCCGCAATGCGACTCACAGACAAGGCGCTGAAGCCTTCTACAGCACGGCGATCCTCGACATCCACCCCTCGAGAGATACCAACCCCTGCCTCTCCGACCGCCGGCCAGCCTCCCGTCAACGGCAACGGAAACACCAATGGCACGACGACAGACGCCACAAAAGGTTCAACAGAAGGCGCGAAGCCTATTCCTGTGGGACGTCCTCCCATAGGCAGAAGCCCGTCGAACGAGAAGTCGGGTCCCAACGGCACTCCGCCCACCCGCCGCAACTCGTGGTTTTCCAACATTTCTTCCAAGTTTTCCTCTTCTCCGAACAACAATAACGCGCAAGCGAACCAACAGCCCCAGAACACTCCCCCAAAGGACTCCGGTCCGGTGCCTCCGAAGGTGACTCCTGCGAAGAATGCAGTGCTCCCGCACGCTGCCAAGTACGATGGGGACCAGCCATACACACCAGCGCCTCCCGGCCGCGGCCAGGCTGGCTTCCTCGGAGTCTTTCGTCGATTGTCTTCCTCGGGCGGTGTTCTGGGACCAGGCGCGAAGGGCACCCATGGTTTGGTCGAGCGAAAGGTACTGAATGTTGACCGCAATCGCGAGCGCTGTCAGATTTCGGACTTGCATCAGGCGAAACTTCGAAGGGTCGCATTCAGCGTCGATGTTGAAATCGCGCCAATGCCAAAGTATGTCGATACGGATACGCCAGCGAAGAAGCCCCTTGAGAAGTCGAAGACCCGGAAAGTGACAGAAAAGGGTGAGGGTGAGGCGCTCAAGAACCCAAAGTCGCTCGAGGAACAAAAGGAGCGCGATGGAGTCATCCACGAAACAGGCGAGCCCGTACCCAAGGAGCCAGAAAGGGAAGGAACCGACCCGGCCCAGGAAAAGAAGGACGGCGAAGTTACCACTGCAAACCCACCCACGGAAAACAAGGAGAAGGATACCAAGAAGAAGGAGAAGAAAAAGAAGAGCGAAGAGGAGAGGAAAGCTAGGAAAGAGAAGAAGAGGAAACAAGCCGAGGCCAATGGCACGATCCCAATGGAGATTCATGTCGACGACAGCGACTCTTCCAGCGAAGGCACGCCAGCTGCAACACCAAAGACAACAGCATCTCCCACGACAAACCCGGTTAGGATATACCGGCGCTGTTGCCAGTTGAGAGAAACGCCCATCCTTAAGAAGATCACCGAACAGCTGAGCAGCCCTTCAAATTGCTCATCCGACATCGGCATGGTGCAAAAGCTGGATCTCACAGGCTACTGGCTCCAGCTGCCAGACCTCGTCACTTTGGGAGACTATTTAGCCGTCGTCCCGGTCAAGGAGCTCATTTTGGAGAACTGTGGCCTTTCAGACGAGGGGTTGAGAGTCATCCTCGCCGGCCTGCTGGCTACAAAGAAGCCCGAATCTAGGCGGCGGAAGCACACCCAACCTGATGGCCTCACAATCCAGGGAGGATTCGTCGAACGCCTTGTTCTCAAGAACAATAAGATCGGACCCGAAGGCTGGAAGCACATTTGCCTCTTCATCTACCTCTGCCGAACGCTCAAATTTCTCGATGTATCCACCATCCCCTTTCCTCGACCACCCGCATCAGCTCAAAACGGAAATGGTCACAGTCATCACTTGCTGCGGCATTCCAGTGATGAGCGACCCCAGAACATCGCAGCAACACTCTTCTCCAAGGCTATTGGTGAAAGATTGGCTGGGTCCACACTCGAGCTCGTCAATCTAGGAGAAACCAACCTGAATCCGGATGACCTTGGAGTGATAATCGATGGTATCAACCAGTGTGGCGTCAAACGTCTGGGCCTTGCTCACAACAATATTGATGATAAGGGCCTGCAACACGTTGCCAGATACCTCTCCCAGAGCTTTTGCGAGGGCCTAGATCTTGGCGGCAATGATCTCCGAGATCACATGGACGTGATTGCGAACGCGATCTCAGAAAAGGATTCTTTGTGGGCACTCAGTCTGGCTGAATGCAACCTGAAGCCCGGTTCACTCTGCAAAATCTTCCCCGCGCTTGCGCAGCTCAAGGACTTTCGCTTTATCGACCTTTCTCACAATCGGGATCTATGCAAATCTGATCCCAGTGCTATTGGTCTCTTGCGCAAGTAAGTTGTGTCCACTCCACCATGGCTGATAATTACTAACAATCTCCAGATACATACCGAAGCTCAATGGCTTGCGTCGCATTCACCTAGCCGATGTTGCCATGACTTCTGAGCAGGCAATCGCTCTCACAGAGATCCTTCCCGAGGCGAAGCTACTAGCACACATTAGCTTCCTTGAGAATCCAGAGTTGGTCAAGCTTACGGATGCCAAGACTGAGGAGACTCAGGAAGAAGCATGCGCCTTGTATGCATCCTTCTTGGCTGCCACACGAGTCTCCAAGTCGATCGTGTGTGTCGACATTGATCCTCCTAGCGACAACTCTGGCGAGATTGTCAAGGCTTTGGCCAAACAGGTTGTGGCATATTGCTTGCGGAACATGGATCGCTTCCCCATGGGCGACATCAGCAATGTTATATCCACGGTCCTGGCCGAGACTCAAGGGCCTCAACCTGGTGGCCCAATTCCTCCTTACCCCGATGTGCTTGCACACTTGGTTGGCCACGACGTGCTGAGAGACGATTCCTCAGACAACGAGTCGGCCCCTGATGATGACTACGTCATCGGTGGAACGGGAGTTGTCAAGGCCCTTACGTGCTGTCTGAAGAACAGGGGAGATGAGTCGAGAAGACAGTCTGGCGAGTTCATCCGAGACTTTGAAGATGGCGTGCCAGTGCCGGCAAGCCCTCGACCGAAGCTTCCTCCTGGAAAGGCCAAAGACATGTCGAAGCATCTCCTTGCAAGCGCTCGCAAGATTCGCCAGCGATTGCAGCCTGCCTTGTCAAAGGCTAGGGTCAACCCTGAAGAAGATGAACACAACTTGCGCAAGTTGATGTTCCTCGACACCACACTGGCCAATATCATCAAGCGATTCGAGGATGAGTTCCCCGACACTCGAGTGTCGACCGACGAAGCCTCGGAAAGCACAATGCCCAGCCAAAGCGATCGGCTGGGCACATCCTTGTCCTCTACTGAAGACCCTGACCAAGGAACTATTCCTTCAGATCCCGAAGATGAGACTGGCTTGCAAGTCCGACCTGGTCTGCCGCGCACGAACTCTACGTTGTCGCATACGTCCAAGGCACTCATTGAGGAAGAAGGCAGAATTCACAGAACTGGTCACAAGATTCGCTCCGGCATCATCAAGCCTGAATACTATGGCTTGCTTAGCGGCGTACTTGAGGTCGGCCTCGATCCCAAGCATACCGCCATGCTTCACCAGATGATCGAAGAGATTGATGACGCGGATTTGACTGAGAAGGTTGAGCAGAAGGGTATCATGCGCGTTTTCCACGAGGATCGCGATCAAGTCCGTGAAGGACTGCGGGCATTGGATCCCCTGCATTGGGATCGCTTTGTCGAGAGTCAGGAGAAAGCAAGGGGGAACGTCAAGTCGAGCATATCAAATGCAGTCAAGCCGGCTGACGAGGTCGCTGTTGAGGACTGAACATGAATCGACGTCGTCGCCCAACACTATGAGCGGTATTTCACCGCATTTTGTACGAATAATTTGCTTAACATGAATTGTTGGATGGGGGACTTTCGAAACAGCAAGAAGCAAGCAAGCATAGGCGTACCGCGAGAAGGGACTTCATCGCACAGAACCTTTTTTTTTTTTTTTTTTTTTTCCCTTCTACAATTTCCCCCTTCTTCCCGCGGAAGACTTTGCGGACACAACACGTCCATTTATCTGATACCAATAGCTCGGGAACCAGTGGATAGATCTGCCAACCCCCCGTGACAAAAGTTACATCTAGGCAGACGAGGGAAACAAATGACGAGACGGGACACAGTCGCTACTGGAACTCCTGTATTGTACACTAGCGACCTAGCGAAATCATCGCACATTTTCGCCCTCTCGAGGGCGAGGAGGCCGCCGGGTTTTGACGCGCCGAAATCGTTCTGATTCTGTGATATGCCGTGTATCCTCCCCCCCGATATCGTCTTTTTTCTCTGTATCTCGTTGACGCGGGTGCTCAGGATTTTCTACTCAAGTATGAGAGACGGTGTTGAAGAACATCGTCGCGTCCGGGAAGGTCGCAGTAACTGGGCTTCTTGTCTTCGCACAAGATACAGCCACATTTTTGGCGGCTATAATGTGTAACCAGGAAACGCTCGTTCCCGCATTCACTTCGCCGACACGCGTCAGATGCATGGGGTTTGATGCTTAAAAAGCGTAGAAATCACATTTGACATTGAAGCTGCGATTGAAACTCTCATCGCCACATCCAGGGGCGGCATCTGTACGTGTTTGTCCTTCCCGTCCATCGTTGGTCGTTTCCCGTTTCCAAAACCAAAACACTAGGGTATAAGCTACTACAATGATCCGACCTATCTCAAATCCGCACGTAACAAACATCTCCTTTTTTCCCATCTCTATTTCCGACCTCACCACCCCTTCTCTTGAGTGGTTGTCGCCGTGCCGTCGCGTTCATGCGTGAAACCCCATCCCCGATTAACACCATTAAAATGCATGCATACTTTTCCCACCTGAAAAACCGACTCGCCACTCCGTATTTTTGGTTTGCGATGCAGAAAGAGAAGTGGTCCAGTCATCCTGACAGATGATCTCACTGGAACCGAAGAAATATGTACAGCCGAATAGAAACAACAATAGACAATGATGTATGATGATAGATGCCGGCCTCCCCTAAAAGGGGGAAGGAGAACAGAAAAAAAGCATACGAGAAATCAATCATGAATAAGCGTATGTGTGTCCTGTTAAGCATAGCTCCTGACAGGATTGAGAACGGTAACGGGCAAGCTCGAAAACGTGGCGTGCCCGACGTTCGTTCCCTCGCCCTCAGCGACGACACCCCAGGCAACCTCGCGGCAAGCGGCGCCAACGTCGCCGGGGGAGCGGTGGCACCTGGCGCTGATGACGGCGGAGCAGCTCCCTCCCTTGAGGACGAGTGGGTTGCCGGACGGATCGCCGTCGACCCGCGTGGGCGTGGGATCCGCGCGGCGGAGGCCGAGACCGAGGACGAGGCCCGCGATGATGACGAGGAGCGCGAGGAGGGCCAGGAGCCCGACGCCGCTGAACCCGACGCCGTTGATGGGGGCGGGGAAGTCTGCGTCCTTGGCGGCGGGAAGGGAGTCGACGGAGATCATCACCACCGACTGGCTGAGGACGAAGCCTGCGGCGGCGAAGAGGACGAGGAGGAGCCAGGAGAAGGGGCGCGGGAGGGTGAGGTAGAGACTTGTTGTTTGCGCGCCGAGGGGTCGGCCGGAGCTGACGCGGAGGGGGAGGGTCAAGCCGGGGAGGGCGTACTGGCTCAGCTCGTGGGAGAGGAAGTAGGAGGACAGGAGGATGTTGGTGGTGAGGTAGAGGACGGCGAGGAGGAGGTGGGGGAGAGCGGCGACGAGGGCGAAGCCTGCGCGGGCGGCTCCGTTGGGTAGGATGTACAGCTGGTGGTCCGGGGCGTGGCCGAAGGCGCTGAGGCTGGCCGACGTATCTTTGCTCAATGGAATCGCCAGCGCCGCGGCGGCGAGGCCTGTCGGCGCGGCCCAGGTGAGGAACCAAACAGCCCAGAGGGAGAGGCTGGGGGTCTGGAACCAGAAATGTTCCTTGGAAGTCCAGTACTTGGCTTCATTGTAGCCCCAGCGGCCTTGGGTGACGTCCTTCTTGTCGAGGAGGCAGGAGGCTTTGGTGGTGTGGTCTGGGTGGGTGATGAAGGATGCGAGGGTATCACCGAGAGTCACGAGAGGCTCGAAGCCGGTGAAGAAGTACACCGCGCCAATGGCAGAGACGGAGACGAGGTTGAGGATTGCAATGACGCCAAGCAGGGAGCCGTTGAGGATTACTGAGCAAGACTCGCGTGACTCGGGCCGGGCGAGGCAGTATTCGGCGGTTGTGTCGTTGATCTTGATGGAGGAAGGGTTCGTCGGGTCAACGAATTGAGAGAGCGAGGAGCCTGATTTCGCCGTCTGGACGAGGGAGTTGCTGGTTGAGGCTGAATCCGTGACCAGCAATACGGCGCTGAAGTCGCCCTGGTACACACCTCCGAATTCGTTCAGACAGTCGGCAATGGTGAGATTCGTCAGATTGTTCTGGGATGCCTGGGTCTGCAGGGTCAGGATGTCGGATCTCGAGAGTCCGCCGGCGTTCGTCGCAGACGCATTGCTGAACTGGCCGGAGGAGAGGAAGCTCGGGGTGACGAAAAGGATTTGGTGGGCAAAGCCCGGCATTGTTGTAAAGATTACAGCATTATATCTAATGACGGTCAGCACACGTAATTGAAAGTAAACCATAGTTATGACGGACATTACTTGGGTGCTGACGGCCGCCATCATAATGATGACCGCCATGACAACCCTGGGTTTGGAAATGAAACGCAGGTTCCTGAAGGAAGGAACGCCAATGTGAAGCCAACGATGCTCCTCGTGAGCCATTTCGACCTCGGTGCGTGTCGGGCTGCTAAGTACTTGAAAGACGTAGTTGGCTGTCGCGAGAAGGATGATGACGATGATGTTGATGGCCACGGAGAGTCCGATCTTGATCTCATCTGCCTTGGAGCAAGATCCTTCGTACACTCTGCTCTCTCCCCGGATCATTCCGACAACTACCAGCGCCAGGACCAGGCAGACGATGGCGACAATGAGGATGATGAAGCCGATGACGATGTTCACTGCGATGCCGGCCCTCCACCCCGACTTCATTCTGCTGAAAGTACCCTGGCCGCCGCGCTTCCCCCCTGGAGGCATCATCCGCTCCAGATCTTCGCTCGCTGACGCTGTCGACATGCTGTGTGTTGTCGCCTCATCGTAGAATCCTTCTCCTTGGTAGCGTTCCGCCGCTTGTGCTGCCAGTTCGCCCCCTTCCGTCTGTCTCTTTTTCTCCTCCCTTTTCCTTGCCATGGTCTCTGGTGTTTCTCCTCTGATGTAGTTGACGATATAGTCGGGAACGATATTTTCGAGAATTGTTGCTGTGGAATTACGCTTGCCCGGAGCCCATGTTGCCCTCCTCGGTGGCTCCCGCTCCCGCTCCAACGGAAAACTTGGCCCTAGACTCGGCCCTGGAAAGCTTCCTGTGAAGCCGGTGAACGGCCTCGATGAGGCGACGTCGGACGCGGAACTCTGATGGCGGAGAAAAGGCCATTGCACCGTTTGTCTGCTGACTGTGCTCTGCCGTTGCTCCTGTTCGGTGAGTTCTCTGATCTCTTGGTGTGGGACTCTATGCTGCATGTAAGTCCGCATTCAAGGTTTTAGGCCGCATCTGTCAGTAGTAGACTGTACCTTTCTACTCTCTCGACTTGTCCTTCCTCGTCCCAAGTATATCTGTAGGACGGCCCATGATCTCGTGGTGGAATTACAACCTCCATGACCTCGCGGAGGAGCGCAGCGCAGATAGTTGTGCGCGGCAGTTCGACATGAAGGGATTAAAAAGAAGAAAAATTGAGGGTGGATATGAATATGGGTAAAGAGGGGGGAAACTGTCTGATCAGGTCGATCAGTGCGGTCGGTACAAGACTACAGAAGCAAGAGCCGAAGGAGTGAAGGCACTTGCAGCTTTCGTCTCGTCTAGAAAAGAGACAAAACAGAATAGAGTTTTAGAGTGACGTGCAGCTGACACGTTTGGTGAAGGAGACGGAAGAGGGAGAAAAAGGCACCCATGGCCGAGCGCCAGGGTTTGCGATCGTCTTGTATATGTCGGAGGGCTCGTCCGTCCGACCTTTTCTCATACGGCGGGCCTTGGTGCGATTGCGGGAGAGGCGGCCCTGACAAGGGCACAACGCAGGTGGATGGGGAGCCACCGATTATTGGACTAAAAGCCCATGGCAGATCATGAACAGGGAATGGTCCTTGTCACTTGGGGGACTCGAGACTCGCAAGCTCAAGCGGATGTGCAGACAAGAGGGGCCCGAGTGTGGTGGTGGTGGTGAGCCACAGCGCCATCGAGGATGACCGGTTCAAGGCAAACGATGATGGAGGGGTGAGCAAGGGGGATTGGGAAGGGGGCTGACGACGTTCGGGACATGACGAGGAATCAAGGATGTTGGCGGCAGACGCTTGGAGATGCAAGATGAGATGGCATTCTGGTCGCGGCGAACGACTCGAGCCAAAGGCTTCCTTTCCGGCCGGTTGGATTGGATGACAAGAGGGCCGGTGCCCGATCGTTGACCGTGCAGGAACATAGGGGTGGCTTAGCTTTGATGAGCTCTTGTCAGAGTTTCTAGCCTCTGAGTCGAGGGCGAGTCAAATATCAGATAACTGGGGGACGAGGAGGGACAGGCCATGGATGATGGGAGGAGGAAGGCATTGAGATCTTTGACATGTCTGTCCATGTTCTCCCGTTTAGGGATTCCATCCGTATGGCCTCGAGTGCTCAACGCATGAAGAACAGAATCCGAAGATCGGTTGTTGAGAAGGAGGCTTCTGTCACCGACCATGACAATTCGGTGACGGTCCGCTTGGACGTTGCTTCTCCGGAGACGCAATCTGCCAGATGAGGGCTAGAGCAGGTCGGGCAATGGGTGAATGGTGGTTACCCAGCCGTGGCGTGGCAGAGGGGACGATCCGGGAGCTACTGCAGCGCTGGCGGCTTGGTGAGCGTCGATGGGGAGGCTCGAGGCCGGCTTTCTTCTTGCAGTGCTGCAGTTTCAGACGGGGGCCTAGATGAGATCACACTCGCGATTTGTGTTCCATAAAGGAATAGAACGATTCGAGTGCCGGCATGTCCTGTCCTGTCCTGGGGGAGGAGGGGTGAAAACGACATGGGACGTGGGAGTGGCAGGTGGAACGCACTCCAGTGTCCAACAGGGGTTTAAAGAGCCTGCCCGGGTCCACCCAACTGTCCAGGGCGAATTGCAGTGGGTGGCTAGCCTGTTACAGCCAGGGCCAATGAGAGGCGGCCATGCCACTATGCATTTTCCATCTTTAGAAGTCGAGCCCAAGACTTACCTCACCAACCTTGCCTACCTAGGTACCTCTGAGGCGTCTTACAGGAACAGGAACCTGCACCTCCGGAATCCAACATGCCTCTGCAGTCCATCCAGCCTTGCAGCTCCATGTCATTCATGATGATCTCTGTTGCCTAGAATCCGCCAACAAACATGCAATGCCCCCAAGCCAATCGACCATTGATGACGAGACGACGATCAAGCACGCCAACCAACACACACAAGGGGGACGGGGATGGTGCTCCTTCTCCTCCCCCATTCCCTCGGATTCAAGCCTCCTTGCCCGCCCTGAAGCATGACCACACCACTCTTGGCACTGCGAAGCAACCCTCATCGACCGTTCATGCGAAGACCTAGAATCACCAGAAGCCCTGCTCTCAGCCATTCGGTCATCCCTACTGTCCATCCCTCTCGTCCCCGCCCCCTTTCAACCTCGTGGTCTTCAACCGGGGATGTGAAGGCGAGCGAGCACCACTCACACTTTCATGCGCCGGCACCGCCATCCCAGGAGATCGGGGTTTGCCTGTTTCACGACCTCCGCCAGGGGTCGAAAGGCTGTAAAGATTAGGAAAAATACCCGTCGAACCATATGTTGGGCACTTATATGTGATTGCTGCTTCACCCATCCCGGCCAGAACTGTTCTGAAAGGCTTCTCTTTTCGGCTGGATGCCCACAGCTGAACTACGCATTGAGTCGAGGGCGGGAACGGTCATTAAACTCAACATCGGGGGTTCCCTTCCAACTCCAGCAGATCCGGAGCTGGACCCGTCAAGAGCTCCAATTCAATTAAAGAGCGTCGCGAACGCCAATACCGCAACCCGCGCTTTTCGCGCCATGTCGTAATCGCATAGAGTCGGACGGCTTCCCTTCGAACCCTCAAATCTCTTCTGGTCTCCGCCGCTGCCGCCATAAATCCACAGCATCGTTGACTCGGGGGGTTTTGGAGAGTGCAACTAAGACCTAAAAACCTAACCTTCAATGCCCCTTTTGATGGAACGTCGGGGCAGCTCCGCCGCCGGATCTCGGGCACCTCGTTCGGCCTTTGCTCCTCGCATGTCGGGGATTTCGCTAGAGACACAGCACGCGTTGTGATGTGGCTATACTTGGCTGTCAAGACGTCAGAAAAGCTGACGACGACTCACAGTTGCAGCAGCTCCTGAAGACGACCCTATCAATGCCGCCAAGATCCAAAATGTTTCCGCCTGCTGCCGTCGCCTAAGCCTTGGGGAACTAGCGGCCGCCTTTTGAAACGACGGAACCGCCAACGGCGCAACGCGGGTTCAGTTAAGATGAGCCCTGTCATAATAGTTGATGGCCTTCACCTTCAGCTGGTGACGGGCTTGGCTTACCTGAAATTGGCTGCTCGATGAGCTCATAGGCCCCCTCACACCGTAGTTATTCATTATTGGGCAAGTTCCGCGATCTAGATGTCAAAAGGTAGTGAACTTATGAAGGTAATGAATAAATACAGCAGTGAATCAAATTTGTGACAAGAGTCCAAGAGGCACACTATCAAGCAAAAGACATGACCCAATCCCATCAGGATACCAAGTAGCGGTAGAAGACAGCAAAAGAGACATAAAATGAAGCACGGCGCAAAAGAAAATGTTCCGAAACCGAGAATCGAACTCGGGGCTATGCCTAACCTCTCAAGTTTATGAGAGGGCATCATGTTGGCCACTACACCATATCGGAGTTGGTTGCAGAAGATCCGAAAATTTGCATTTACAAAGGCTGCAGCAGAGTTGGGAGCCTGCGCCACACCAGCGGGGCTCCTTTCGGCAGGAGGAGCTCCTCCCCGCCAACCGCACCTCGATTCATACCTCGGGGTCAAATATTAGATTGATGATGTCGTGAAAGGGCAGTTGCTGTGAAGATAATTTCGAGGGAAAGATCAGCTTATTGCGGCTACTTCCGTCCAGCTGAATTTGGATGACAAAGCCCCTGCTGACACTTCCAAGACTCATCCTTCTTCCAGGCAGCATCGTCAGCCAGCGGAGTTTACGATCGAGTCCCCGGCCAACAGTCATCATTTATCATCAGCCTTGGGCACACGACAGGCCTGGAACTCTCGGTACGAACCAACAACGACAAGAAATCCACATAGAGTCCACCGCAGAAGCCTTACTGCATCAGTACCCCAGACAGCCCAATCACGCGGTTAAGCCTTCCGTAAGAGCCGAAGACCGAGAGACAGGCAGATGGCCATTTGACAATCTGTCGTAAATCTGGTATCGTTGCGACCCCGCGTGCCCAGTCTCGGGGGGTTTACGAGGGAATGAGGGGACCGTCGGCAGCTCCAAACGGCACCGGCAGCATGCGTGCACAATGCAGACGTGAAGACAAGCAAGTTGGAAGGCCAGCGTCATCTTGTCGAACCACCATCCGCATCATCGGTTCCCCACGGCTCGGAACGTGGAGCTCCACGGCGATTTTGTCCTCCTCTGAGCTGTGCCGAACGGTAGTCACTGGCCCCTGTCGGAGCTCATGTGCAGCAGCAACAGAGACATGCGTACAGATGGCGCCGTTGGCAGCTCCTCCTCTCCCTCAGAATCGTTCGGGAGTCGATGTCGGGCCAGCTTCGGATGGGGCTCCGACCCGAAGCGGAGCCTGCCCAAGAGGAACTTGGCCTTGGACGAGTTGGGAATCTGGGAGAAGTTGCCTTGGTCTTGATTCCGACCCTGGCCCACGAGCCGACAAGGCCCTGAAGATCACACGTTGTGGCTGGTGGATGCACCCCAACAGCCCAGTCCAGCTTCCTCATTCTCCGTCCAAAGCACGCAAGCAGTGACGTATCTCGTTCAGCCAGCCCCTCTCGTCTCAGTCAACTCAGCCGCGCTGTGTGCAGATTTTGGGGGGACTATGATATTGCTCTGCTTGCAGCCATGCAAGGTATTGCGTATAATCGCGAGAGAGCAAACCCGCCATGAGCAGTTGAACAGGCCCTCAATCTGGTGAGATACGACGGCATCGTCGTCTCCGGAACAGCTAACAAACATTCCATGCCCACCCCCAACGCGAACTCCCCGCCGTAAACGAACGGGCAGCCAACCAGGACTAATCAACGGCGAAGCTCTTGTCAATCTAGATTGGGGCACAACACCACCTTGGCTGTCAAACTGCGTCCACCGGGCCTGGGCAAGTGGAGGGTGGGCGCCCGCGCGCGCCAAAAAAAAAAAAGGTGAGCGTCAATCTGATGGAAAATGGTGTTCACAGTGTCAGCCCAGAGAAGACCCTTCCGGACCACCACGCCCACCCGTCCGTGGTGCCATTCAGCACAGCCACAGGCCTCAAATCGCACGTTTTCACTCCCACCTTCCTCCCTCTGCGTTGCTTACTTTGGGGGAGCCCCTATTTGCCAGCAGCCATCAATCTTGCTCTCTGGGCCTTCTCATTGGCGTATCTGGCCTGTGGCGTGGCTCCTCCCGGCTGCGGAGATGTGATGGGGCGGAGGTGCGGCCAGCCGAACGGCGTGAGGTGCTCACACGCCTGCACAGTGAGCGAGTCACACACGCACGCCCGCCCCAATCTCCCCCATGCCGCACCTCGTCCGTTTTCCAGCTCTTTTGACGCCATTTTCGCATGTTTCGTGGTCCCCCGACCATTGATTTGGGTCGATTTGACAGCTGTGCAGCCACTGTTGTACCAATGTATCTGTAGATCTGGCCGGGGGTGCTCGAAGGGGGGGAACCAGCAAAAAAATACCCCTGGTATTGTTCGTCTGGTTGCCTGGCCTTATTGTCTTCTCCCCCAAATATAACCAGCACGTCTGCCCCCCTCATAACTCGACTGCCATCGTTCAGTTTCCCATTCGAACCTCCAAGGATTCTAATAATATCACTCTCGTCTCAAAGACAAACAGCCCATTAACACGACTGCTCCCAAAGACGCGTGTTTAATACTCCACAACCAAGCTCATCCCACCTTGCTTCTGAAGCTCAGCCTCACTCGACTCTCTTATACAAAGCCACGACTACGACTGACTGGCCTCTCTCGTCCATCTCTGAGAGCCTGTTCTACAACCACCAAACGCAACCCCGAAAACTCTACTACAAACCACACCTTCACAATGTCGCCCACCTACACCATGTCCGCACA
Source organism: Colletotrichum siamense (assembly GCF_013390195.1). Taxonomy (NCBI): domain Eukaryota; kingdom Fungi; phylum Ascomycota; class Sordariomycetes; order Glomerellales; family Glomerellaceae; genus Colletotrichum; species Colletotrichum siamense. The sequence goes on from NW_023501022.1 coordinate 588,925, forward strand.
CCTGTGCAAGCAGATCTACGCCTCCTGGCGCGAAACCCGTCCTTCGCCTTCCAACATGCCCTCTCCCGGCGTTCAGGCACCCAACATGACCTCCTACTTCCCCCGCAGCCCGTCCCCGGAGAAGCGCTCCATGGACAGCGACCGCAGCGACGCTGGCGTGCCCATGTCAAGATCTCCCTCGAACTCCTCGTGGCGTGGCCCCAAGTAGATGAGCTATGCGGCTCTTCAGCGCTGAGGGGAGCTCCGTCTCGTCACAGGCGGACATGCCAAGGTCACCCTCATCAACTACACACATACAAACTACCACAACACACGCTCGTGTCACTGCAACCAGCGTCGTACGACAACGGAATTCGGCAATGGGCACTACGAAATCACCAATACGCATTTACGGCTTTACGCATCGGACTAGGCACGGCGCATGGAGTTACCATCTTCACCCCAACACACTTCACAACCCGTCACGCGACCAGCCGCCACGCGCCGTTTCAGTCACATCCCGCTCGTGATCAGCAACGACGTTACACAACCACAAAATCACCCAACGACCTGAGCCGCATTGGAGGGAGGAGCACACAGGAAATGAAGGTCACCGGAGTTGCGGCGCAACAAATTCACAACTCAGATCAAAAAATCATCATCGGTCTTCCGGAAAGCAAACGGGAGGAATCTTTTTGGGGATCGAACGGCAGCGAGCGGCCTTAGCACGCCATGAGGGTCGAAGCATGATCATCGCATCAAATCCACTTTTCCTTCTCACTTACAACCGACCTTACGCAGGGGATGCTGCTGGTTGCCCCTCCCATTGTATCATTGGCGGGGGTGAATCGTTCGAGGGGCATGCAGAGCTACGACATCGTCTGAAGCCACTGCTGCCCATCGAATCATCCTTTTTGCTTGTTGAACCTACTTTTATTGTAAAATATATATATATATATATATATATATATATTTTTTTTCTTTTCTTCAATTTTTCCCTTTGGCAGATTTAAGCAAGGGCGCTCTACGAATAGGATACCCAACACGATTTTTTCATGTTCAAAAAGCAAATCCCCATTTACCGTTTCCTCTGCCGTGAATGCTGTCCGCATGTGAATGGTCCATAAGTGCCAAGTTTCTCCATCAAGTCCACCGACTCTTCTTCTCGACTCGTAGCCAAACATCCAGGAAGCTGTTCATCAGCTCCACCTGTGACGCAAGATCGTCACATATGAGAAGCAACTTCCTCCCAGATTGAACACCACACTGGCGCAACAGGTCCCATCACGTCCACCCTTGAAGCAAGGCTTCCTGAGCAGAGCTGCGAAATGCCGCATGCACACAGCCGCAGAGACATCCATCCACCTTCCCGGTCGCCATCGCCGTCGCCCTCTCCGTCACCGCCGCCGTGCTCCGATGGATCCCTTCATCCACCCCCTTTAGGTCCCCCGCCCCGCCGTCCAAGTCCGGAAGACGTGGGGAGGGAGTATCCCAGCTCACGACGGGAAATGCCATTAAACCCCCTGACACGGGATCCCGAAAGGGCGAAAGGGGGAACTTTTCTAGAATTTTTTAGGGTTCAGTGTAGCCATGAATGAGGAGCTGGTTGAACATAAAAGTGACCCGTTCAGATTTTTTTCTGCCTTTTTCTCAAAGTAACCCAGTTAGAATTCTCAAAAGATAAGAGCAAAAACTTCGCGGCACACAGGAGAATGAGACGAGAGAAAGTGCATCCCGCCGGCCCCATTCCCTCCGACCCCTCCACCTGCACCACCCTCGCCATCACCGTCCACGCCGTCCACACCCAAATTCGTCCGTCTCCGTCCAACCTGCGCACACCAGACTCACCAGACTCTGATGTCGCATCTCTCCGCCCAGCCAAGCATCCCCATGTCGGCTCGCGGCAACCTCGCCATGCACTCCAAACCAGCATCCTCCTTGGGCGTCTCGAGACCTAATCGGTTCATTCTTCTTTGCTCGCTGAAGTGGACCCAAGAATAGAATTTCGAAGCAACTGTACCGCGTAGTCCTGTCCTCTTACGTGCCCCTTTTGCGGGTTGATTGATCTCTGAGCCCTCCCTGATCACCGAGACCCTCGATTCGAGATGAATTGCCAGTAATGCAATGTGAGGATGCTTCTGCGTTAATGCATCTCAGCTGAGAATGCGCAAATCGGGTATAACGACACATGGCTCGACTTGGCCGACCCCTCAAATGCAACCACTTGTCACAATCACATCTTCCCACCTAACCGAGTGGGAACATGAGCCCATCTAGAGCCTCGCTGCAGCTGTCCTTCCTCTTTCAATCAGGTCGCGTCAAACCATTGGGCACACGCAAGTCACCATCACACCAAGACTCAAGAGCTACTAGGGCCCTTTTCTTTACCAGAAAACTAACATGTTGCTGCATTCATTCCAAGCGAGCGAGCTACATTGCTGATCCCCCGCCTCGCCAAGCAAGGCCCTCCCCGCACCACTCTCCGTCTCCCCTGTTTTCTGTACGCTTAGAGCTCTTGCCCCTGATTTCTCGGGGCCCAACAAACACCTCCCACGTCTCGTGCCCTATACAATGGTCCATACTGTCGCTATGCTTCTCTGTCGTATTTTGTCGATGATGTGCGTGTCTGTTGAAGGCCACCGGCGTCGTGTGAAGATGAAAGAAATAAAGACCCATCGCGGGTAACGCGATGGCTGAGAAACCATCAAACCCCCAAACACCGAGTTTTTGTTATCTAGCTGTTGTTGTATCCGTCTATCCTGCCCAATGGGGCCTATGCAAGTTCGGCACGGTCGAGGAAACGGACGCGTTACATGGCGGACGCAGCATGCGTGTTGATGTCGGTGCCGTTGCCAGGAGTTTCGTCGCCACTTGAAGACTCCTCTCCGGTAAGGCTGCCACCGATGCGTCGTTTGGCGTCCTTCTTGTCCGCCTCGGTGATGTCCTTCTCGTCTTTGCGCATGTCCGGCGCCCATTGCGGTGTGCCAGGCGCGTGTCCCACAGACATGCCAGCGCGAACCTAGAAATGCTGTCAGTCAAACTTTCACAAGTAGATACCATCCCGCCAACTTACCAAAGTCTCAAGGGCGGTGTTCGAGTTGTCCACCAGGTCATCATCAAAGACCATCTTGCCGGGCTCGAACAACAATACGATAGTGCTACCGCCAAACTTGAAGTAGCCAAGTTCCTCAGCTCGCTTTACCTGCTCGCCCTCCTTGCGGGTAATGACGGTGCTGCCAACCATCATGGCGCCGACACAAATGACCATCACACGGCCGTGCACAGGACTGTCGATCGGGCAAAGAACTCTGACGTTCTCTCCGTACACGTCGAGGGCTGAGCGGATAGCCATCGGGTTGACAGTGTAGTATTCTCCGGCAATGGTCTTCGGCTTGTCCAAGATACCGTCAACAGGAATGTGGAAACGGTGGTAATCTTGCGGCGCCAGTCGGAAAATGCCGAGTGCACCGTTCTCGAAGCGCTTGACATCCTCAGGGTAGGCGTCGCCGAGAAGGCGTTTGATCGAGAACTCGCGACCCTTGATCCAAACGTTGGTGGCCTGGTTCACACTATTGAACACGACGCTGCGACAGTCGGCGGGAGAAACGGTGACATCCGGACGCTCGGCACCAGAGCATGGGCGAGCATCGGGCTTCAGAGCTCGGTAAAAGAACTCGTTAAAGTTCTTGAACTCTTCCAGCGGCAGAAGAACCTCCGACATGTCGAGACGGTGGAATTCGATGAACTTGGGAATCTCAGCCTTGGAGGCCGGATCGTCAAACTTCTTGCCTTGCTTGATACTCATGCTCTTAAGCATCTTACGAACTACGGTGACGTTAGCAGAATATCCGGGTAGGGCAATGGGGCCCTGCTTACTCCTCTTGGTTTCCATGTTACTAGACTTGAGTCCTTTGTACAGGAGACGGATTCCAAGTCTCACGTAAACGCTCATCTTCTCCTCGTTGATCTGGCCCGTGATGCGGTCCTGGACCAAGATGTTTGCCGAGTTGGCTCCAAGCTTGTATCCGCCGTAAGAGATCTTGGTGATAACCTTGGAGTACCACTTGCGTTGGGCCTGGCTGGCGGTGACGAAACCGCCCATGACGAGGTTGTTCACCTGTCGCCAATCCTGGCTGGCGCATGTGGCAATGTGCGTGATGATGTCGGTATCCTTGCGCTTATTCAAGCGCGGCTGGTGGCAGATTGGACATTCTCTGATCTCGACCACATGCTCTTCGCCAGATCGATCCTCAGCCAGGTCGTCCTTGTCAAGGAGGTCACCCTCCTCGCCCGGAGTGCTCAGTTCCGGCACGTTGAGAGTACCATCGGAGGAACTTGAAGCCTCTGTCGAAAGACCAGGCTGGGCGTGTCCTGGCCCTGACAGAAGATTTTTGACCTTGTCGGCATCTGGCAGCATGCCCTTCATCTTCTGCGTCACAGTGACAGGCTTGCTCTTGGCCTCCAATTGGTCCTCCAAGCATAGCACGGCCTCATCCATCGTCAGATCTCCGACCTCGTCGCCTTCTTCCCTGTGGGGAAAGCGCTTGAAGAAGCCATCGATTGTCGACTCATGCAGCGTGGAACCCAGAGTGTCGAGCATTGTCGTCAACTCGATCTTGCTGATGCGGCCACTCTCGTCCGTGTCGTACTGCTTGAGCATGGATCGCCAGAACTGCTGACGAAGAGCAGGGTAGGGAACGTACTTCGCGCGGATGTATAGGACTGGGTTGTGCTTGTCTTCCCACTTCTTGGCGTCCTTCATCTTCAAGGGAATGCTGAAGTCATGGAAGTCTACTTCTTCAGACTGCTGCGCTTCCGCAGTCTGGGCTCCAGCGCCAGCGAGAGCTTGTTCGGGCGACAGGAACTCGGGGTTCAGACCTCCAGGCTGAGTGGCAGGCGTAGGCGTCGCAGTTCCAGACTGGCTTCCTCCAGGCGCGCCGGAAGTGCTACTAGGGTTCTTGGACAGGGACGGCCGTACCACCTTGCTCAGGCTCTGAGACGAAGATGTGCGCGACATTGCGAGCTTTTTGAAGCGGCGCTGCTGCGGGGCTACGAACTCGGCAGGCTCGGGTACGTCATAGAGGCCAGTCTCCGGGTCAGCTTTCGGGGCCTTGTCGATCAGCTCTCTGACGGCCAAGTTGCAGTCGGCGATGAAGTCATTTCCGGAGTACTTGTCGTGATCCATAACAGTGAAGGCGAATGAGTATTGCTGCTCGTGGCCTTGGACTTGGAAAATCATCTTTTCGTTGAAGACGGGGTTCAGGTTGTGTCGCACTCGTTTTGTTCGGTATGTCTTCTTGCCGAGAGACGCGACAACGAACGGGTCCATATCGAATGTGGTTCGCGTGGAGTTGGGCTCGGGAGGGAGATCGGTGATGTTCAGGACTTCGAGGTAGATTATGCCCACTACGTCACTTCCACTGTTATTGAATTCGTACGCGTGGTCTCTTCTCTTCTTCTTCAGTCCCTTGATCCTGAGGCGGCGCTTGCGCTTCTCAGCGGCCTCAGGCTTGCTCGGATCTTCGTCTTCGGGGGTATCATCTTCGATATCGAGATCATCGTCGTCATCCTCTTCCTGGTCGTCGGTGGCATTTCGCGATAACGGGGGCGAGGGTGTGGTGCCGCTGCGCACGCGCATGTTCTTGATAGGCTGAATCAGTGGCGTCATGGTGGGCGTAATTTGTCTAGAACCAGCGGGCACTTGGCTGACGAGGGAGTAAAACTTCTCGAAGACTTGCTCGCGGGTTGCGGCGGTGTTGGACTGGTCGAAAAGGGTAAACTGCAACATGACCTCACCAGACACAACGCTCGTCTTCTTGCCGGGCTTCTTGCTCTTCAGAGGGTACCATCTCGGGGGCTGCTCGTTCTGCTCATCGGCAAAGATCTCCTCCAGAGCGAGGTCGAATTCGCCCAGGTAGTCCTTGCCAAAGCGATCCTTGTCCCAGCATATTACGTCGAGGATGAGGCTCTGGGTCGTGTTTACGGGCAGCTCTTCGATGACGTTCCACTCCGGGTTCAGCGTCTTGGGAACTTCGTGTGTCGTGACTTTGGCGTCACCGAGGGTGACAACGAGAAACTGCAGGCAGACATGTTAGAGGAGTTGCTTCAGAAGGCACAGGACGGCAATTGAGGGATCGTACCGGATCGGATGTGCCGCTTCTGTCCTTGGCAGCGAGATTTCGGGCCTGGAATGCGATCAATCATTAGCATTTGGGCGCTGCTTAGTTTGACAGAACCGCGGCACCGGGTGCGCAAGCGGGCTGAAGGCGATGGGATGGCGGGGCAGCAGTGGTGGATTGCCTACCTTCATAATGACGACCTTCAAGGTCAAGCCATTGTCTTTTGGGCTCAATTCTCCCATCTTGCCGTTACTGCTGGTGCTGCTATTGCTGTTGTTACGAGTTGGGCTACTACTGCGGCTATGGCGGAGGGAAGAGCTGGACTTGAGTCGTCCAGGGATGATGCGGACCATGGCGGGCGACGGGTCGGGGAGCGGCCCCTAAAAAGAGTTGCGGTTGCCAAGCAGAGCGTTTGAGGGCGCAGCACACGACGTGTGACGGTGACGGTCCAGACACCACTCACAGGTAGGGCGGCGGCCAGTTTGGGGGGCGGGGTGACGTAGGAGATACAATGCGGAGCGCGCTGGGAACCGAAGCTGGGAAGCCTAGGTACGCAATTAGGAAGCCAAAAAGAGGTACTTGCGGTACCTTGCGTATTTTGGCTCCAGCGCCTAGCATCCAATTGTCACAATCCGACAGGACAACCCTCCGACGTGGGTCTCTAGCAGCTGTTGTTGACGTCTGCCTGAATGCCTCCTTTTCGCCTAGGCAGAGCAGGGCAGGGCAGGGCAGCTGTAACCTGGAGGCTGTAGCTAGCTGTACGTCGGTGATGGTGTGGTGGTGTACGGCAAATCACCAGCAAACAGGCGCGCGCGCGTTGGAGCTGAGGCGATGGAACGTGGCTGTATTCCGCAAGGGACAATGCAGAGCAGACAGCCAGAAGGTTGCTAGCCAGCTGCACAAGACAGGGTTTCCGAAGTACTGTCTCGTTGTTGGTTGCTGATCAGGATATGTCTCCGCGACTGCGATGCTCCGTCTCAACACGATTCGTCCTCTTCCACCAATGCAGGCCTGTCTTCCAGTCAAGATCGAATAGCTCGTTGGTCTTCTGGGCGGATTGGCGACGGCGAACGACAGGAACGCGAAACGGTCGTGACGGCGGGTGTAAGATGTCCGGGGGGTCTAGCGGATGGAACAAGTACTCGTGCAAATTACGGCGACTCGACTCGACTCGACTCGGTTGGAGAAGGGTATCCGTAGGGAGTACGGGATAGGATTGGATCTCGAATGCTGCAACACCAACGTCTCTGAGAAGTCGTAGTGGCAGTGACAGAGTCCAGGCAGTCAAAAGGGATATTCGATAGGGAAAAGGGGAGGAATTGAAGAAACAGAGAGAGGTGGCAAAGCTCCGAGAGGCCCCTGGGAGATGCTGTCCGAGTAATAAGAGGGCCGAGAACGACAACAAGAGGTGAGCAGGCGTACGGATTAATTATGTGGCTTGGATGCACGTCAACTTGGCACCACCGCCATGCTCGGTTGGAATGTAGGAGCAAACTAAGAGTAGTACGGATAATGTGAACAAGAAGCAAAAAGGAGTGGAAGACGCGTGAGACAGACAGCCCAGGGAAAGATCGGGACTCGGGTGAGAGAGATGGCAAGGAAGACTGAGAATGGAGCTTGCAGCGGAGGGGAATGGGAATGGCTGCAGCAGTAGCAGTGGCAGCAGGAGCAGCAGTAGCAGCGGGTGGGATAAGAGATGGCACGCCGTCAGTGTCGCAGACCGCCTCGCCCCGGCACAGAGAGCGAGCAAGCAAGCACAGCAAGCAGGCAGGCAGGCAGGCAAGCAATGGACAGAAAATCCCGCCAGCCAAAGGAGAGCAAGGTACTTTGTTCAGACACCTGCAAATAGCGTGTTGTGGTGTCTGGATTTACACAGTAATGGACATATCTGATGCGTGTGTTGAAGCCACCACCGCGGGTATTCTGTTTCTAACTTGAGGTGGTAGTGGTAGCTGTACATGGGAACTTGTGGTTTGGTGTGCTTTTGGCGGCAAAGCGAGGTACCTCACGGATAGCAGCTGGTCGTCTGAAGTATTCGGGCAGACCTACTGCGTATTCGTCCCAGATGCGTATGGTCTGCCGGTCGGGTGGCCGTTAGTGTCGCGGTTGCGCGCGGGTGCTTCGGATTGCGATCCCCAGCGGTGCCGTGCGGTGGATTCGCCAGGTTTTGGGAGCAGTGGGCAGCAGGGAAGGCAGCTGGAGCTGAAGCTGAAGCTGAAGCCCGAGGAAAGCTGGAAACGGCTGGAAACAGAAACCAGAAACCGCGGCAGAATGCTGCTTTGAGTCCCTCGACCAGGCACCCTCAATTTGTCTCTCACACTTGCACCACCACCCACTCACTCACTGCATCAGCATCTGTGGCCTGGCCAGTTGGGTGGTGTTGCTGTCGGTGTCTTCTGTCTGTACGCGCATCAGTATCAGTGTCTTGTTTCTCAGCTGCATTTGCATGCATTGCATCTCCCACCGCCATTCTGTTCTCTCTGTCTACCAGCATGTCCTTGTATGTCTATGAGCACCTAACTAACATCGAGCAAAGATGGCTGCTCGGACTCGTGCAAAAGCCCGATCAAAGTCTGTCGCCGCTGCTTGTTCAAACGCGCATCAAAGTACCGCAACCCGCACCTCCCTGCCCGCCCTCGGCTGCCCGTCCTGACCATCGACCAGCTGCTTATTTGTCCGTCCTATTAAACCGTGTCCTTAATTAGATGCTGCTCCCTGTTCAGCCCCGTCCTGTGCCCCCATCACGCCCCGTCGACGCTTCCATTCCCCTTCCGAAATCCTTCGCTATTTCCTCGTGCCTCTCTGCCTTTTCAACTCTTCCCTCGCGTTCGTCGACCTTCCTCTTGGGCTCTTCCCTGTATCCGTAGCCGTCCCGCTTCTCGGTCGCGTGCCAGTCCCCTCCGTTGGTTGGCTCTTCCCGGTTGGTGGCTCATCTCTCGACGTGTTATCGCGCATCTCGAAATACTTTGTACAAAATACCTCCTTAGTCGAGTTAGTCGGCCCGGTGCCCCCAACAAAGATAGTTCTTGACCACTCGAGGCCGGGGCCTGGCATCGCTTCAACCATTTACTAACCCCCGAATCCCGCGTCAATACTGTCCGAATCTCGATGGGGGTCCTCGACTTCTTGATCCACATGTCTTCAGGCGGCACCAAGACAGGTCAATGGCCTCGATCAAGGACCGGGTCAGAGCCCATGTCCAGATGTCGCAGACCTGGTTGAGAGCCCAGCTCCCCCTCATCTTCGCCTGTTCTTCACATGGATCGCTCATATTGCCGTCCATCCCCTGAGTTCCCGCCCCATCAACGGCTGTCACCCGATTCTCCCTTGCATCTTTCCAACATGGCCGGATGGTCAGCATCCAAACCTCACATGCGTTCATCAAATCACTCAACCACCCGGCGATATTCATTCGTCTCTCTCTCTCTCTCTGCCTCCCGGTAACGGGGATTCTCGCAAAAGTCCCGCCCTCCTCGGCCTCTCTCTCTCCATGTTCAAATTTCGTCCTACTTGTGGCTTTAGTCCCTCAATTTCAAAAGAGGCATGGCCCGGAGGAGGACTTGGCTTCCCCCCCTCTTCTCCCCCCCATCTCCACGAATCCAGTCCCCCGGCGACGCCCCTCGTCGGCTGCAACTGCACCTGCAGCGCCGCACAACATATTTATCCCACAGACGCCTTCCCCATCTGCTTGCCGTGCATCCGTCTCTGCCCTATCCGTACCACTGAGCAAGGGAGCGTCCACATGCCACACCCTGAGGTCTGGATGTGGTGGTGGACTGCGACTGGAGGCTCCTTTCGCCAAGCCCTCGCGGATGGCTTTGGATGCTTCCAAGCCTTCTCCCAAGAGTCTTGGTCGATCTCTAGGCGGACAGCTGGTATCTCACAACAGCAAGGGCCGAGAGAGGCGGCTCGTGCCATCTGAACCTCACCTCACCTCACCCTTAAGCACATCAGGGACCAGTCAGACAGTCGAGAATAAAATGCGACGTCTGGTCCTGCCAATTGGTTCCCATCTTGGCACGGGCGGGCCTCGTCATCAAAACACCCCATCCTGGCTCAGCTCTCTGCCAACTCGCCCGGTACAGACCCGTGAGCAGCTTTGTGGACTCATCCTGCTGCTCCCTGACGTTCCTTGTGCGCGTTCCCTCTGATCTGCGGGTGTTGCCCCAAAGTTTGCCCGGGGCAGCGCAGGGCGACGAACAGCAACCCAATGTAAACGACGTGGCGCGGCGGTGGTCAATCAGCAGCATCCTTTTGAGAGTTGAGACAGACTGGTGGGGGTTGCACACAAACACTGCCTACCTACCTAGGTAAGGTAGGTATCCAAAAGAAAGCTGAGGTAATCCGACGTATCGGACACGAAACCTTGGGAAGGCGCAAGTTGAACCGCGTACAGCAGGTACCTTCCCGTCACCTTCCCAAGGGGCACGGGCCGCCGGCGATGCCCCGGCGATCCAAGCTTCGCCGCTACGACTATTGGCGCCTACCTTACCTCGATGCATCCATTCCCTGATGGCTAAAATGCTGATTGCTGACTGCTGCCTCGCGGTGCTGTTCCAATTCCAACCCAAATCAAATCCATCCGACAATCACTCCTGAGCTCAGCCGAAATCATCCAATTCAATTGGACCCAACGCAGCCCAATACGGCGTGGCGGATGGGCTGGTGCTGATGCCGATGAGCAGCGAAATGAAACAAACCATCAAACTCGACGTCCATCCGAATCACGAAGGATCGGCCTTGTTTCTGCAGTCTGCAATGCCACTCACCGTCGACCTACCGCTCTGGTGTCTGGCGCTCACCTCGATCCATCCTCCCGTACGCGGTACGCGACGGCGCCAAACAGCCACGGTCGACCCGCCTCCGCTCCATGCTAGGTACCGAATTGCCAGCCATTTCGAGACAAACGAGACCCCCAACTTAATCAAGCCAAGCATTCCACGAGGCCTCCTACAAGGCAAAGCGAGACCCGTCATTCATTCCTCCTCTACGTGTAATCCAAGACCATCAGCCCTGTTATCCAATGCACATACCTGCCCGTCCACCACCACAGGGTGTGTCAGGCAGCGGCAGCGACAACCAGATCCAGAGTAATCCAAGGCCCCGTCTGGTGGTCCTTGTGGCTGTCGCCGGTTCAGCCCAGGGCTCCATTTATGACGCAAAACCTCACCAAACTTGATGGGGACCACGGCTGTCGAGACCACACAGCTGCGACGGGCAAGGGCCAAGCCTCCAAGCTTCGGCCGGATATCCGCCCCGTGGAGCTATGGACGCTCCCGAGCACCCCGACTCCGAACTATCTGGGCTGCCACAGTCTCCTCGTGCATTGGTTCATGGGCCCCGTTCCGCGGCGCACCCTTCTGGTTAACCGGCGCACCCCTTCGTGGCTAGAGTGTGGCTAGGCATGTGTGAAGTCTGCTACCATACTCGTGTAAGTCTTCCTCACTCTGCCCTCTGCTAGCTGCCCTGCCCTCCTCCTGCTAGCTAGCTAGCCCTCTACTAGCTAGCCCTCTTTCTACTTCTAAAGCCTCACTTATAGAAAGCAGAGCTAAAGGTAAGCCTAGCTAGCAGAGGGAAGCCCAGCCAGCAGAGGGTAGCCCAGCCAGCAGAGGGTAGCCCAGCCAGCAGAGGGCAAGCTAGCAGGAGGAAAGCAGGGCAGCCAGCAGAGGGCCAGCCAGCCAGCAGAAAGCAGGCTAGCAGAATAAGGGCAGGGACAGTATTTTCACAGTACAGCAGAAATATCGTGAGTTTCTAAGTAGCCAATCACTAGTGATTACCTCAGCGTCAAGCCACCGAAGGGTGCGCCGGTTAACCAGAAGGGTGCGCCGCGGAACGGGGCCCTTGGTTCATTGCTTTGCTCCATCATATTTCGTCTGAAGTATGATGCTTTGCTAACTTTCGCGCTTGGCGTGGGTCGAGGCCCCTTGTACCACCTCTGCCTCAGCGCTCCAACGTTGGCATGACTTTGATGAGGTCAAACTGCTCTAGTTTGCCGCTTGATCTAAGTCGCAGAACTCATACTTGGGCTACAAATGTTGGCAACCGGCTACGAAACATGACGTCTCGTGGACGGTCTTGGCTGTGCTGTTCTCGGTACCAAACGCTCCTTGATACGATGACTATCCAGCTGGCGCCCGCTCCAACGGTCAAACCAGCGGGAAACATTGTCAATACCATGAGTCAAACAACGGCCGCGTCGGCTCGTCCCGGTTTTGGTATGGCCAATCCAATCCCTTGGGATGATATCTGCGAATACGTGTTGAAACAACCTGGAGACTCGGTCAGCCATGTGTACAGCTTGACACGAGACACCCAAGGTGTTCTCTGAGTACAGTTGTGAGCCCTGCACATTGTCTCTCGTCACGACGCAGTCGACGATCGAGTCGCGATACCCCTTGGCCGAGTAATCTGGCACTAAGTGTGTCTAGCTGTGAGTGAGGTTGTAGGGATGTAGACATAACCGTGTGCACCCAAACATTGAGTGACCAAATTCCAAATCGACGCCACATTAGGCGCGAGTCCAAAGGAAAAGAGATGTAGGGTTCCTCTTCCCAGTGAGTTTACCCGATCTCGTCTTTGAGTCTCCCCAGACTTGAGATGCCAAGCATTTCATCCTTCTTCCGTCTTGACTCTGTTCCCATCGCCTTTTTGTATCTACCAGAACTTGCCAGAACTTTTCCGTGTCAACTGATGTCTCTCCCCTTGGGTCATGCCAAGGCGGTTCTGATTGTTGCGTAAACTTAGCTGGCTACAAACGTCAAAACGCACTGGCTTCTTTGATTGGCTTGCGAACGAAAGCTCGCGGAGTTCATAGTGCCGTCTGCGCGATCATCCTGTTGTAGATTGAACAACTCACTGAATCTGTCTTCCAACGTCCCTTCGCCCAGTACCGTCGTAAAGATGGCCGCAGCCGAGGTCGAGCTCTGGAGGCTTCTCTTGTGGCATGGCCAGGACCGTCACACGTCTCTACTTCCGGGTGTCGTGGGCTTGTCACTCTCAGTCACAGATGACGACGGAGCTAGTATTGAAGTGGAGGTTTTGTAGGAATTCATTTGCTGTGCAATTTTTATTTCTATTCGTCTCCGCATTAAATAAGTCATAACTTCACCAGGTATCGCAATAGATATCACCGGTGAGGAGCTGCGGTAGTTATGTCGCACGCAGTTAATGGAAACGTGAAAAGACAGCCCTTTAGGAGTTGTATCAGCATGTGAATACGATGGCAAAGTTGCTGACTCTGGGCCTTTCAGCTCCAGCTTCCCAGGTAAATGCATGATCTAGAGTTCTGGCGACGTAGAGCTCGGACAGCCCCCCTTTCGATTTGGGACTCCTTTTCGGAAGTGCACTCGGCCAGCACCTCGCTTCCTGGCTTTGCCTGGGTCGTCAGTTGCAGGTTACCTACGCTTACCATGCCGTGACAATGATATCTCCTCTTAGAGTCATTAGCGACTACAATTTGTCCGGGGGCATTAGATTAACATGATTGGCAAGTAGGCGTCGCCAAAATGTCAACATTCCATCACTAAGCAAGACTTCTGATGAAGAAGAACAAACACGTATGGGAAAAGCGTCAGGTCTGTGATACTAACGTTTAATCCAGGAATCTTTGCACCGAGGTTCAGATCATGATTAGAAAAAACACCATTCCCAAAAAAGAAACAAATGAAAACGGGAAGGCTGCAAAAAAGAGTTTCAAATGTCGAAAGAATCCGCTTGAACCCTTAAACTCCAACGATCAGATAATGGCTCACCAGGGCGCTGCGATTGCGCTGACCTGACCACCGGGCCATTTTGTTCTTCTCGCCGGTTGAGGGCAAAGAAGCAGGAGCATAATTGTATAGGCTGCCACCTGAGGCTAACACAAAGCCCAGCAACGGGAAAGAGATATCGACAAGCACCTGCCTCAACAATAGGTACCAGCCGTCAAAGTCACTTCAATATTCTCACGACTGGTGTGTTCAACACAACATAGATACTGACAACTGTCTGAAACTTTGTACAAGAAGCATCTCCAAGATACGCATGAACAATCCTCGACTTTCACCATTCTCACCATTCAGTTATCACCTCCTACCTCCTACATAGCCATCCTCTTCTTCATGCTGACCCTCCTCTTGGCCATCTGCTTGACGCTCTCCGCATAATCGTTCGTGCCGTTGTTGGGGTCCGCATCGGTAGCCTTGTCCTTGCACTTGGAGCCTGCCTTGGCCTTGCCGTTCGGCCCGTCGACGGCCTGCCACTTCCTCTTCTCCGTCAGCGCGGTGACCATGGTCTGGGCCGCCTCCTCGAGCCAGCCGTTGATAAAGTCGCCGTGGAAGCAGTGGCTCGGCCCGCACGCCAGCTCCAGGGGCGGCGCGCCCTTCCAGCCGTCGGGGATGGCCTTCTTGGTGTCGTAGCGGATGCTGAAGCGCAGCTGGGGCATGCGCTTCATGCCGTCGGCGCAGGTGCCCTTGTTCGAGTACGCGCTCTTGAGCGTGGTCGTGTCGACGCAGTCCGGGAACCAGAGGACCGACTGGAGCGAGGTGGAGCAGGTGCTCTGCGGGAAGTCCGAGTTCTTCTTGCCGCCGGCGTCGAAGTCCTGGTTCTGGCAGAGCCAGGCGACGTCGGAGCCTTCGATGAGATCGTCCACCGTCTTGGCCTGAGCGTTGCCGGCGACGACGTTGAAGTTGGGCGGGATCGCGACCTCAGCCGGGTCCTTGTCGAAGTTGTAGTATGCCGTGAAGGCGACGGGCTCGATGGGGGTGCGCTTGTCGCCCTCGACGTGGTAGAGAGTCGGGATCCCTGTTTTTGGTGTAAGTGGCCGTTCTTCGAGTTTCGTTCGAGCGCAGCTCATGAGAAGGAGACGCTTACAGTAAACGGACAGGTCGTTGGGGTTCTCGGCAGTGGCGCAGCCCTGTTGGAGTTCCGCCGTAGTGCTCAGGTTGACGTTCACGGCATCGCTGCCGAAGAAGCTGTGCATGTGGCTCTTGTACTGGCCCGGGATGACGATAGGGTCGATATTCTTGCGCATGAAGAAGTCGACCTTTGTGTTCGTAAAGGCGCTCGCCAGGCCGGCGGTGGCCAGGAGGAGGGATGATGAGTGGTACATCTTTGACTTTGGTAAGTTGTAACGAGTGACGGGTCTTGTTCAGGAAACGAAGGTGAAGACCACGAAGAAGAAGAAGTAGAAAAAAGCTGCTACGTTCCTCTCCAGCGGACGTAGGTTGCTAAATTTGAATGGGATGGCGAAAGAAAGTTAACGACGAAACAGGCATGACAGGATGAACGATACGTGTGGCTTTAAATGTGAGTCTATCTGACTTTGACATCTCGTAGGAGGTTGATGATCTGTACATCCCTGTCTTGACAGGTGGGTTGGTTAGGGCGTTCCCAGCAGGGCGCTTCCCCAATGGAGAAGGGAAGGCATTCAGGTGGTCTTGGCGTTGTTTGAAGCATATCGTTATTAACCGCTGTCGTTCCCCACGTTTTAATGTACATCAGATGCCCCTCTGTCGCCGTTAGATTTGACAGAGCCCCCCTTGAGGCTGAGAACACCGGCAGCAGCTGCCTTCTTCACATAAGCGTAAACCCCGAGGTGGACAAGAGAGGGCAGAGTGCCCATGCAAGTCGACCGCATTGGGAAACCTATTCGGGGATATTGGATCTTGGGATTTCGGAGTGGCTCCCGATTAGATCTCTGCCCAGATCCCAAGAGATTTTACAACACCCCCGTCCCTGGTCCTGATCCTGCGTTTTTATATTGTTTCCCCTGAAACCTGGGACTTTGCATTGCCATCCAACAGAACTGCGGTTTTTTTTTTTTTTTCGTTTTTGAAGAAACGTCAGAGACGGGACGAACTCATCGACACCTTGTTCGTTGTGGAGCGGTACGATGATCATTCCCACATTTTCCCACTCAAAATTGTTGGCGGCCGTTTGCTGTCAACTGCGAGCTGAAACAAAGGGGCAGCGTGGGAGCCCGTACGGGCGGCGTACCCGGGTCGCGATCTAATCTGTGTGAGGTAAACCGATTCTTGGCTGGCAGAATACGAACCCGAGGCCGGCGCCTAGGTGGATGAGCGGCAAAGACTTTTCTCCCTCCGCGGATGCCATTGACAGAATTGGGGGCCAGCCCTTAGGAACGGGGTTCCCTGGAAAATGGCAAAGTGTAAAGTAAAGGTATGAGTAGAAATCATGCAATCCAGGGGCTGGGTAAAACTTAGATATTTCATACACCTGCTAGTCACAATTCACAGTTGGATACTGGTATTGAAGTAAGGTGTAACAGTAAGCAATTTTTTCTTTCCTCTAACCTAGATCTGTTTGACCATCTTCTGGTTTAATATCTTCTGATTTAATGTCCGACCTGTCCCAACCAAGCGCCAGCCCAACCGAATCCCATTAAATCGCTCGCTATGCATTCCCTCGTATACATGAACACCTATTAAATTCCCAAAGCCGAAAGAAGACTGCCACTCTAGGCCAAGACTGGAGCGACCATGGTCTTCTCGATGCTGGGAGACATGACGCTGAAGACGTTGGGCCACAGGAACATCTTCTCCTCCGCAGGCGACATGGCGACCATGCGAGGGATGGCAGACTTGCTGGACATGCGGCGCCACATGTTGGCACGGGGGTTGAAGGCCGCGGGCATGCCCTTGCCGCCAGTCTTCTTCTCGTCCTCCTCCCTGATTCGCTCAATCTCCTTCTGGATGTCGGCGAAGGTGTCAAAGGGAATGTAGGAGATGTCGTTCTCGACGCAGTACTCCTCCAATCTCAGACCCCTGCGGGCGAAAAGGACGTCAGCCTGGCGCGCGGCGGGCAAGTCCGAGACACCGTCGCCGATGAAGACGATGAGGGGGATGCTGCCGTCTTCACACTCCATCTCGGCATCCTTGCGGGCAACTCCCATAGAGAGAGCCTTATCGTGGCCGAGCTCGTTGTCGTGAAGCCAGATTGGCTTCCAGGCGGTACCGTCCTCAGTAATCTCGGCCTCGTTGGCGACGATGTCGATGTGAGCAGACTCCTCCTCGCCCAGGAATGTGTCAAGAACCCTTCTCAGGATGGGCTTGAGTCCGGCGGAGATGACGTTGAAGGGGATGGAGTTGCTGATGCAGAACTTGTGGAACTCTTGGAAGGCAGGGTCGATCTCAAGGGTCTTCTCCATCACCTCGAAGCCATCGTCGAAGGGGACGTTGAGAGAACCCCACATCTCTTCGGAGACATCGCGAAACGACCGTTCGCCGTTCTTGATCTGCTCGTCAAGGACCTCGCGCTGCTTGGAGCCGCAGCCATGGTTGTCGAAGAGGATGTGGCCAGTGTCCTGCATGAAGATGGTTCCATCAAAGTCTAGATCGCTGTTAGCGGCGTGGCGAAGACCCACGTTGGGGTTGTCGATCGTTCGTACCTGAGAAGCAGATGATCTTGCGCTTCTTGTTCTCAGTGAGAGGAAGACCGCCGTTGGCAACGACCATGGCTTCGGGGGGAGTGAGTGCGATAGGCATGTTGGCGGTGGTGTATAACTGTGTATGATAGGTTTGATGCGTGTAAGTCGACAGTGATTTTTCGTCTTCAGGCTTTATAGTCTCGTGTTTTCAAAGGAGTCGAATGCTAACGAATAAAGTTGTCACGAACAGGTTTCAACGGGATGGTGTCCGACTTTATAGAAGTCAATGCCCACACGATGTCGCCGAACTCTCGACCGACCCGCGAGCGGTAGCGGCGATAAAGCGCGCACAGCCCATCCACCCTCCACGATGACGGGCTAAGAGTAGATTCCACCATCGTGTTCCCCCGCGGACACGGTGGGCACGTCACGGCGCGCCATGCTGCATGAGGACAACGAGCATGGGCGGCCTGGCGAAGAGAAAGCCAGGCCAGAAGCCGCTTCCGGGATGCTAAAGAGAATTGGCACGCCGTCGCGGACGGCGGCGCAACGGGCGTACCGCAGACTGGGCATGCTACTACGATGACGGCGTCTTACAGGGCCCGTAGCATCTGGCTTTCTTTTTGATTTTTTCCAAACCATGCCAAATCGGGGGCTTTAGCGCGGCGATGGCTGACTGGGATGACTGGAAGACTCTGGTCTTTTGTCGGTGGATGAACGGGAGCGCAGCCACGCTTCCACTATCACGGGAAGCGGCCGGCAGTGTTCCTGACAAATCGGCCGGGTCGATGAAGTGGCAGACTGCCACTCGGACGAGAGCCTCCAGCCCTCTCAGCCTCTCTCTTCCCACTCGCCGAGTTTCGCAGAGCCGCTGCTGATCGGCAGGCCGTTCCCTCCCATGTCGCCCCCGGGAACAGGAATGGACGTGTTCTCGACCTACTTTCTGTTTTCCTACAGATAAGCATCAGAGACAAGCGAAAAGACAAAACTGTTTCCGATCCGGTACGCAGCTAGTCGCTGGTGCAGAATTTCGATACTTCGGACAGCGGCCCCTCCGTCTCTCTCTACAGGGGATCGGGAGGCGAGGTGATACATCCGTCCGAAAGTCGAGCGAACAGAACATTCCAGCCCCGGCGAACAGCCAAGCCCCCGGCCGCATCCAAACTGCGCTGAACCATCGACATGGGGCTGACGACACAATGTTGCCGAGGGCGGTAGGTATTTCCAGCCCCCTGCTTGAGTTGGCTGAGTGAGCGAAAAGCAAGAGGAAGGATTGGATTGCAAAAGTCAAACGAACATTGATGCCGGTAGCAATGTGCATGTAGTGTAGCCCTCGGGAGCCTGGTCGTCCATGATGCGCACAACAGTCAAGGCACTAACACTTTGAAAATTTACCCATGATTTCCCACACCGGAAAGGCGCTTTGAGCATGTGCCTTTTGGTTGGACAGCGGGGAATCGCAGAAATCAAAGACTCGAAGCTATGATGTCATTCTGTCCTTGGTGGGGCTTTTTCACTCCTACCTTTGCCTGCATCGTGCTGCAGTTCGCCTGTACTCAACCTCCTCCACGAAGCAGAACACTAGCTAGGTTACTCCGCTGTCTCTGCAGGCTGGACTGCGTTGTCAGCATCTTCGTTCTGCACTCCAGCCTGTCTAGACACAGTCCGTGGAGTCCTGCATATGCATTGTGAAAGGGGCTTGAGGACCAGATCGAAACAAGCGAGGTCGGGGATGCTGGGGCGGCAGGGAGAACTTCTGTCGAATCGTCGAATCCTAGACTCCATCCCATCTGCAGTGGGCCGCGCTTCCAATTCACCCGGCCTACCTACGGCTAGGTCTGCAGAGAGCCCGTCTCGAAAATGCAACTGCAACTGCAACTCCATGCGCAGCACCCTCCAACTGTTAGATTCCGTGCCGCCATGGCGGTGAGGCACAACATGCCTGTCGTGTCGTGGTGCCTTGGCCACCTCCGCTCACCATCGTGAGGGGTCCTTACCGTTACCTTCACCTGCGTCCACTCCTCATTTGGCTTCATGTTCAGTCTTGGTTATGAATGGCAACTTGCACTGGGCGATGACGACAGAGGCTGCTTAAACCTCTTCGAAATCAGCATGTGCTCGACAGTGTTCCGAAAATTATCCAATCTCCTCACGATGTGACGGAGCATCATCACTCATCGCTGGACTTGCGTTCACTATGCCCTTGGCATCGAGAAGAGATACCGGGCACCGAATGTCTTCGGACGTCTCTCCACAGCACTAACAACCAGCCAGTCAGACGGAATATCGTATTGTGCGATGCAAAAAGATAGTGGCGAATTCACAGTTCCCTTTGTCGCCCTAGCTCGCACCCACCGGAAATTCCACTCCGCGGGGGAAAACATTAGACCACAAAGCCCCGTCTGAGAGTACTGCAGGTAAGACCTAGCCAACCACTCTCACAACTCTTGACGGTTGCCAGAAGCCTAAGCCCTGCTTGCCCTGACTCAGGAGGAAGAGGCCACGCAGAGAGCGCTTGGTACTAGTGAGGAAATGGAAGGCCATGATGTCAATCATCCTCCTACAAGACGCCGGGCCGTCACTTCGGGCGGCTTCGGTAGACCCGACCTTCACAAGCCGGCCGCGCTACCATGCCCGGGGCCAGACCATGCACTCTTCGGGGCCAACAGTTGTCCAGACCAGAACGACAAACATCGGCCCCTTCGAGGCCTGCCGATCACTGGCGGGTCGCGCGCCTCTAGCCGAGAGCGAATTTTGGAATACCGAGTAGAACGGGATGGGTATGTTCAAGCGGAAAGTAGTAATTCGGGTGGTCTCGTTGCGCTTTTCCGAGCCGATGTATCCATTTGAGTTCCTCTAAACCGTACGCCTAACATTATGCCTCATCAGCAGTACATCAAACCACAGCCTATGCTGACACCTTGGCGCTGTACTTGGTTGCCGCCTTGTCGAACAACGCGCTCTTTTCCTCCAAATCCACAAGGAACTGGTGCTGGGGATCCGCTGCCTTGAGCTTCCTGTGTTCTAGTGGTTAGCAACTCGGCCTCATTGCCTCGGACAGGGGCGGCACTTACTCCGTGAACTCCTTGGGATCTTTGCCAGAGATCACTGTCAACACAAGCAGGTTGGCAATGGCCTCGGCGTAGTTGGGGTTCTTCGAGACAGCCTGGTCCAGGGCAGACTGTGCCTCCTCTGCACGTCCCAGGTGCAGCTCAGCAACAGCCTGGGACACCAGCGTCGCGATCGAAGATGTTGCTGGCGCCTGCGCAAGCTCCTCGAACACGTAGAAAGCCTGTTGGTACTTGTCTCCGCCCTATCACATCTTAGCACAGTATCTCCGTTTGAGGTATGGATATCGTACCTGTCGCAGACCAACCCACGACTCAGCCAGGTTAACCAGCAAGCTATCCTGGGCCCATCTCCTGGCGGCGGTGACCTCCTTCAGGGCGAGGTCGTTTCGGTTCTGCTGGAGGTGGATCTGGACAATCAAAGCAACGGCGTCAACTGCATAACATAGGTTAGCTGGAGTCAACCTAAGCCATGCATTCATAACTTACGGCTGCCCTGGTGCTGCGACAACAGCGCAAGAGCCTCCTCTGACTTTCCTGCCGCCTGCAAGACGGTACCTCCAACAATCTGGACTGTGACATTCTCTCCCTCGGACGCGGCGAGCTTCTCGATCGTCTTCACTGCAGACTCCGTCTTTCCCAATGCACTCTCGGCCAGAGCACCAATTGCAACCAGCTCGGGCTCCTTCTCTCCCTGGACGTCGGCGATGACATCTTCGGCTTGGCCCAGAGCAACGCGGGCGCGGAGGACTAGGACTCGGGCAGGAAGCTCATTCTCGGGAGAAAGGGCGGAGGTATCGTAGTCGATGACCTCTTGGTATTGACCCTGATGGAAATGGTTGTGGATGTTGATCAGTTCGCCTTCGGCAGAGTAGGGGTCCATGTTGGCGGTTGTGTTGAGGTCGGATGCTCGTCGTTGATGTCGAACGCCAAATGCTAGACAGCTGCGATGTGTTCCCCTTGGCTACTCACTGATGTGGGGGACTTTCGAGCAACGTGGAACCCTGAGAAGGCACGGAGGATGCCGCTGCTGGGATGGTGGGTCCTGTGTATGGTCCGTGCACCGCAATGCTGAGCTTAGGAAAGAGCGATGCCAACAACAATACCATTGATTCAAACACCACGACGACCCACGATCTTTCTGCAGCATTTCAACATGACACCCCCGTTCATGACCTTTCCCGGAATTCAACGCTGGAATATCCTCCATTGCCCCCAAATCAAGCACTAGAATGCGATTCGTGATGTCCTCCTATCTCGGGCTTGCAATGTCACTCGGTCAAGTGGCCTAATGTTGAAGACCATGAATATTTGTTGCTTATATCAATGCTGCCGGTCTTTTATGAAGACTTCAGGCGCAGGTCTGGGCCATTATGAACGGAGTTCTCACCACCTGGTAGAAGGATGCTTGAAGGCTGGGTTTTACAATCCCTACTGATCAGTCTTCCAAGTTGAATAGCTCATTACAACTTGCCAAAACCCATTTGAAAAGCTCTTTGGCTTGATCTTCAGTTGTCCACATGACCAGGCTTTCTATCAGGTTTGCCTTGCTGAGATCATAGCATCCCTCCCTAGCCTCCTCTTAGTTCTCAAAGGTAGATCCAGTAGTTGCCAATCATGAGCCCCCTTAGTATCCGTCTGCTGAGTGGTCTAGTGCAGATATCTTTCAAAGTTGAAAGGTGAGTTGCATGGGAAGGTGCTCCTTCTTGCGCCTACTCCTTCTGGCTTTCACATTTTCTCACGCCCATCTTTGGAGAAACCACAACAACAAAAGCCACTCTTGATTTTCACAAGCCCATCTCTCCTAAGGGTTGTGAAAATCCACTCACGCCCCTTGGTTTGCCGCAAATTTCCCTCTTCTCATCCTCATCATTGCCATTACAATTATCAAGCGTGCTACTATTTTTGCAGTGTCACTCACAGAGTCTCTCGTGGCTGTAAGTATCCTCCCTGAACTCATCTTGTTACCTCACTAACGCGCCTCATCTCAGTTACTCATTCCATAAGCGCGCCTGGCATCCGCATACTTATCACCGTGGCGATGAACTGGATGACTCCCCACGAAGCGTCCCTGCAGAAGCTTCCGGCTGAAGCTGATGCTGAAGCGGAGACCAGCGTCCTCGATAGGAAGCGCCCAGTCCCTCGATTTCCTGATAGCTTTTCAGCCAACCTGGGCCGCAAAGTTTCCTCGCCCTCCTCTCCCCAGGAAATCTCTTCATCTGCAACTCATAGCACTCTTCCCTCTCCTCTCCCAGAGAGCCAGAGTGTCATCAATCGCAAGCGAGACGTTGTCGCTGGCATAGCACCTCCGCTTCCTACAACTCCTCTGCCCACCTCCCGCAACCGACAAGTTTCTACCGCCTCCTCAGTCAAGGCCATGGTAGCGAAGTTCGAGGGCGGCGGCTGCGACGACGCTCCTGACAGGTCCGGCACAATGGCAGGTTCGATGAACGACGCGCCCTCCTCGCCCATCGACAGCATCAAGACAAAGGCACCTGTCGATGATTCAATCAATACGGTCAGCTCTACGCTCGCTCCTAGCTCAACCTCTCACGCAGGCGTTCCCAAGACCCAGACCATCGAAGAGGGTGAATTAGAGCTGCTCAAGATGCAGGAATTTTACAAAACCGAGCCCCTCGCCCGTTGTCTGGATAACTATGTCCCTCCCAAGCGAAACAAGGAGAAGGTGAAGGTGCTTCCTATTAAGCAGGATGAAGGTGCCTCGATGCTGAAGGCGGCTAAGCTCGAGCTGCACAACACGCTCGCTAAGTCTCACGAGGCCTACGAGGAGCGCCACCCATCCGCCAAGGAGGAACGTTTGCAGCGTGAGGCAGCTGAGGCATTCAAGAAGGGAGAGCCGTCCAAGAACAATGTCTCGAGCATCACACCATCTGAGGCTAGCACCAAGTCCTCTCGTCGCGCCAAAAAGAAGGCTCTGCAGAAGGCCCAGAAGAAGGCAGAGAAGGCAGCAAAGCGCGAGGGCATTGATCCCATCGACCAGAAGCCTTCGTCTTCGACTACCACACAGCCTTCCCAAAAAGAATGGACGCTGCGAGGCCAGTATCCCGAGACGTTCGCCAAGATCGACTATTGGCGGTCTCTACCTGATCCCGACGCGCCGCAGTCATCTTCTGCTACCCAGACGCCCGGCCTGGTCAATCAGTCTTTCTCTAGCAAGGATCGGGCCCCTCGCTACGGCAAAGTTTCTCACGCGACTTCTCACGACGATAGCCTCGCCAGCTCTGCCTCGTCCTCCGCCACCTTGGTCCCTTCGCAGAACCAGTCGATCTCGGTCACGACTGCTGACAGTCACTCGTCCGACAGTGATAGCACCGACTACGATCAGGACAACACCTCCCGGACAATCAACGAGTCCGATGAAGCAGCCATTCCGTCTTCCCAGGGTGCCAATAAGCCGATGAGCCAGCACTTGACTCAGAAGGTCGTCGCCGAGGCGAACAAAGACAGCGAAGCCGGCAACGGTCAAGAGGCATTCCCGTTCATCCAGAGAAACCCGGAGGAAGTTGCTGCGTTATAGGGCGGCGTGCGCAACTACCTCCACATCTCAGATGACGAGCTTTCTGACGGTGAATCTGCGAAGGTCACAAAGGCCGCCGCGAAGCAGAAGGAGAAGAGAGACGCTGATCGCCGCGCTCATGAGGCAGTCAACGCTGCTCATGCCGCGGGCCGCATTGTTCATCTCGAGAATACGAAGTCCATCCGCGACCAGATCTCGACCAATGTGAAGAAGTCCGACATCAAGCCCGGGTTTGGCAAGAAGGCTCAGCCTGTTCCTGCTTTTGACGAAATGGCTTACAGCGCCGACTCCATTGCCTGCCACACTTTGAAGCCGGCACCCCTTCGAATTCCGTCGCGCACGAAGCAGCCTTCCGTTGAGGGCTCCGAGAAGAAGGAAAGGGGCACTCCTCGTACGCCGGCTCCTCAGCTCTCCGGCGAGCTCAAGGTAAACAAGGGCAAGCATCGCGTGGAAAATGTGCTTTCTGAGGCTCCTGGAATTAATGTTAGCGAGACTGGTATTCCGAACAATCGCAACCAAAGTGCGTCTTCCGCCCGTCAGAAGACTGGCTCCATCAACTTCAGCCGGCCCCAGAACAAGAATGGTCAAAACCACAAGCAGTCGGACGCTCCTTCCAACAAGTCCTCTTCTCCCGCCGGTGGTAAGAAGAACAAAGCTTCTGCTCGCGACAAGCGCGGGAAGAAGTCGGCCTCTAGCGCTTCAGAGAAGGAGACACAGCCCGGCGGCGGCGGTTACCAGGGACCTTCCAGAGATGAGCTCAATAGCTTCTTTGGCACGAAGAACCAGCCCGGCCCGGTTGATGCCTGGCTCAAGGAGGCGGCATATCGTCAGAAGCGCAAGGAGGTTGAGGCCGCTGTCGCGGCCGCCAAGGCTGCGCAAGCTGCGAAGGCTTCGCAGGCTTCTCGACCCGCTCAAGTATCCCGGCCTACAACTCAAACTTCTCATGCCGCTCAGAACTCAGACCGCCAGAGCTTTACTGCTGGCGACTACCAGGACCTGATCCAGGATGACTACAATGACCTGATCCGAGAGTCTCCTGAGAAGAAGCAGGCTACCCACACGCAGGGAGGTTCTTCTCGTGTCGTTCCTCAGACCATTGACTTCAACGGCCAGTACCCTCAGACTCAGCAGCTCGCCGGAGCTCGTCACCATGGTGGTAGACCAGCGCTCCCGCCCACCCCGGCTTCCGCCTACCGGCCCCGCGTCGCGGCCGCCAAGACCACGGACGAGATGATGGGTGAACTCGATGACTTCTTCGCCGAGGAGAACGATCACCTGTACGAGAAGCCCGGCCGCGCCTCGACTTCCACCGCTGGTGGTACTCAGCAGCAGGAGCCCTGGGACGATCCTGCCTACAACGAGGAGGCTCTGCAGTACGGCTACGCCTACATGCAGAGCAACCACACCCCTCTGCCCGACAACTTCGAGCCCGTCCCTCTGACCCGTGAGCAGCGCCGCCAGGTCCTGGTCTCCTACAGCATCGCCGAGGCCGACTACCCCGTCCCTCCCGCTGGCTACCCTACTCCGGCTGGCCCTGCCGATGGCGAGAACACGCCTCCCTGCCCGACCCGCCCCCCTCCTTCCGTCCCTGCTCCTGGAACCGGCACTGGCACCGGCGGAGGAAATGGTCAAGGACGCCAGAGAGGTAACGGCGAGCAGGTCCAGAGCCTCCGTCGCGCCCCTCGTCGCTTCCAGCGTGCCGCGATTGCCCCTACCTCCGCTCCCAAGAGCCCTGCTCCAGGCTACGACGACGACTGGTTCTAAATTACTCGTTGATGTCCCCTGCATTCTCGCTCATCTTGCTCTTTTGCAGTGTAAGCAGCATTTACCCTGATTTGGGCTCTTGCACGCACAGTTTTGGCCGGATGGAACCACCTCTTGCAACGACAAGGATCGCGAGTCTACTTGGTATGGAAGCCTTCGAGTAACTGCACCTGGAATGGATCAGGAATGGAAAGGAAACGATAGGAAGGAAGGCCTTGGACTTTTTCTCTTGCATTTGTTGTTGGGTTACCGAAATAATTGGTCTTTTGTGGATTGACCTTTCGTTTGGGCAGGCATTTTTTGATATGCTTGCGCTTGTAACGCGAGGACGGCTATGGAAAAGCAATAGGTAGTTCGGTAGCAAAGGCAACAACAGCTCTATACTCTACAATGCGGTGTTGTGGTTCAGCGACATGGTGATGCGTCTTTGCCTCTGAGCGGTTTGTGAGCCATCAGTGAGTGCGGCAAGATTGTACAGCACCCACATGTTGTCGCACCCGGGAGACAAACAGAGGCAGTAGGGCATATCTGTCATCCGTAAGCTGGTTTGCACAGTGTACCATACACCTCGTGGGCTCAGAGTTCAGTTGTGGCTGGTCTAGCCACGAGAGTCCCCAGCACCAAGCTTGCAGCGCACACAATCAATCACTTTTTCAGACAGCCAAGGCTTAGGAAATTGGTTGATTATCATCCACTATTCATGGCATGCGTACCCGCCGTCTTGGGGTATAGGAGGCTCCTTTTGCCGACTCCAGTCGTCGGCTTTTTTGCCTCAGGGCACATCAAGACTCCTCTTCCAAAACTTCCAAAAAGCCCCCTCCATCCCTACCTACTCCTGCGTATGTACAGCTCCATCCTGTGCTGCCACTTGAGCCCGCCACCTCTGATGGGGTCTGAACTCAGTGACTAGAAGGCAAGGAAAAGCTAAAAACAAAGGGAATAGCCTGTGTGTGTGAAAAATTATCCGCTTGTATGTCCAGTGTCCACGGCCCTCGTTGCTGGATCTCTCTCGACTCTCTTCAAGCAGTCCCAAATACGCCGCCCCTATGCGGATTCGTGTCCCTCATACATGACAAAGGTATATATAGAAAGTTGCATGGTACAAGAAACGAAGGAAAAGGGAACCCAATTAAGCGCTGTGAACGACCTCACCACAATCAACATCCTCAAGCACTTTGTGGTGGTGCTCCAGCCACGCCGTTATTCTCTTGGTCAAAGGCCAACTTCCTTGCACTTGCCGGCTCAACCTTGAAGGTCGGCTTCTCCAGACCTGAAACTCCACTATCAGTCTCACCAAATGTGATGCCCAGGACATCTGGATTCTTCTTCGCCTCCAGTCGCTTCCTCTCCTCTTCCGCATCGTTGAGATTCATCAGTGCGGGTGGACGGTGGCGCTGTTGCTGAGCCTTGGCCAAGGAAATCGTCTTTTGTTGATACGTCGTTGTTATCGCCTGGGTATCATCTCGGTCGATCGTGGCCTTCATGAGGGCAGCCATCCACAGCCTGCCTTGCTTGAGGTTGGGGACAGCAAAGTAGTGGACGGTTGGCTTAGTGAAGTTAACAGCACGGGAGAGGCCTGCGCGCGGTGGGACAAGCTTGAAGATGAACATGGCGTCGTCGCCCTTCTCCACTGAGGAATCGTTGTGTGCCGCAGCGCCAGCACCAGTGAGTGTGGCATGGAGTCCAGTCAGTCGCTCGTTGTCAGCCGGGAGTACACGGTGGAAGGAGATGTCGATGAGGCCCTTCTCCTGGTCATCGTTCTCTGAGTAGTAGTAGGCCAGGCGACGTCCCTTGAGGACGAACAGTCTGGGTTTCCAGGTCGTCATGAGGTTAGAACTCTTCTTGCGCATCCAACCACTGTAATCTGCTTCTTTCACAGCCTCTGCAGGGCTGACCTTTTGCAGACCACGTTGGTAGGCACTGGTCTCCTTCTTGCCCTTCTTCCTGCTGCCCTTGCTTGCGATGGTGGTCGCGGTGCTCGGGCTCTTCGCAGCATCCGGCGAATCCAGCTCGAAGCTTGGCCCAGCTGAAGGAGTACTCGATCCGGTTCTAGCGGGCGAGTGCATAGGCGAGTCCGCCTTCAGAGGAGAGTCGACAGAGGATGTGATGACAGGGGAAGGGGAGGACATTTTGTTGCGGTCTCCAGAAACCGAATCGGAGATGGCACGGAGGCCAGTGACCTTCACGGAAGGCTTGACGACAGCAGACAACCATTCCGCATGAATGCCCTGGCGTGCTGCTGGAGACATTGGCGCTGGCGATTCGCGGGTCTTCGAGGTGGCGCCGTCGAGCTTGGTGACGCTAGGGGCTCCTGTGTCCTTAACCGGAGGTGCAGGACGGGCTGATTGAGTGGTGCTGGTCGAGGCAGTCCTCCTGTGGCTGTTGGACTGCAAACCGTAATACTTCTGAGCGGCTGGCGAAGCGACGGAGTCGCGGGTTGAGTCGATGCTGCCGAATCTAGAGTGTCTCGAGATGGCAGTTGCGCTGCGGACTCGTTGCTCGTCGGCGTAGCTGTGTTTCCTGGCGTGGCTGGCCGTACTGTCACGCTTCTTAAGTACGTTTCGGCGTCGGCCGTCAACATCAGTGCCGCTGAAGTATCCGCGATCAGTGTCGAGGTTAGAATCCGGGGCATGGAGACCAGACTGCTGCATAACGTCTTGGAAACCAGTGGAGGAAAGCGGTCTCTGGGAAGCACTGCCGAGGGTCCAGTTCCTGTCGAATGAAGGCTGCTTCTTATGGGCCCCATCTGCTGCCTGAGGAAACGTCCCGCTCGTGGCTAACTTGGGTGTTACGGCATTGCCCATTGTCGTTCCTGTCAAACGGAAGTCGGTCGATGATGAGTGTCGGCGGGAGTGATGCAAATCCCTGACGGAGGCAGCCGAAGGTCGTTTCATGTGCGAAGGCCGCGTAGGGCTATCAGCAATGGGTGATACCGGTGATACCAGAGAGGTGTCCAACTTGGGCGTTTGGGAGAAGGACAACCGTTTGCTACTCAGTGACATGGACCTGTCGTCAACCGGTGTCATCCTGGGCATAGAGTTCGTCAGGGTATCCGCCCGACTCCGCGAACGCTTGGCATCTTCCGAACCGATCTCGCTACCGTAAGTCTGCGTCGTGCGTCTAGTCGCGAGCCCAATGTTGTTGCACTCGTCTTGAAGACTCTTAATCTTCTGCCATGTCTTGAGTCTCCTTCCGACGGAACCCAGCTCGAAGGCCTTGATGAACAGGGAGCTCTGGTCCATGCCCAAAAGGACTTCGCCGGAGATCTCCTGGTCTCGGAACACCTCGCAATGCGACTTCTCGACGCCGACTGTGAATAGGTATTCGGCGACCTCGTCAGCCGACCAAGCCTCAACTTCCGACCGGCTGTGCATGCCCTCCTCCTCCTCGTCGGTCTCCTCACCATGGATGTAGGATAAACGGTGGTCGATAGTGGCACTGTATTCGCTTCCAGAATCAGTTGGAGGGGCGCGCATTCCACCGTTGCTGGGCTTGGAGCGTAGATCGGTGATGTGCTCCTCGATGACATTGAGCGTCTCGTTCAAAACATGGTCTTGGTTCGTATTCAAACGGCCGAGGGAGGCTGACGGCGGATGGGCCACAGGTGGCGCACTCTCACTCGGAGGGACATCCTGCTTGATGCTGTTCAAGGGAAGGGTGACTGGAGCGATCGATTCGGCAGGGGACACGGGAGCCGGCGGAGGGGTGGGCGTGTCAGCCTGGTTATCAATCGGGGATGCAACGGATGGGTGCTTGGGTTCGTTTGCTCCTTCAGGGAGCGTAGCCAGCGGCTTCGAGAAATTATTCGTAGGAGACGTCTTCGGGGCTGGTCTGGTGTAGACTAGGGAGGGCAAATCAGTTGCGCGTCGTTTGCGGCGGGGGCCAGTCGAGCCTACCTTCGGGAAACAGGCCGCTGTTGCCGTTCACCAAATGCTTGCCAAGAAACCATCCATCGCCAAATTCATCGTCTCTCTCGATGAGTTCGACTCGGTCGCCCTTGGCCAAGCTCAATTCGTCGGAGCTACGAGCAATGAAGTCGTCTGCGACAAGAAATCATCAGCTCAGAGAACGCGGGTCAGGGGGGTGAGTTATGCTGAAGGCGGGGAGAAGATGAAGCTGCATGACGCGAATGCAGCGGCGGGCGGGACGAGGGCGGCAGGTGGGCTCAGGAGGAGCAAGTCAGTATGGACGGATAGAGAGGCCGGACGTACGTATGACGAGAAGGATATCGCCAACTTCAGGCCTTGGAGCAGCCATGTTGCCGACGATGCCAGGCGCCGCGACAGATGCGGGTGGCGTTTGCTGAAGAGAATGGTTTGTGACGGGATCAATACATAGGAGACGAAGTGCTGGCTGGGCAGCCTGGCCTGGGCTCGAGATGACTTGGGTGCGATGACCGGGGGGCGGAGAAATGCTGGCGAAGCGAAAAAAAGCGGCAGAAGCCAGGGATTGTCAGTTGTTCGGCAGCTGGGACCAGGTATGGTAAGTGTGCGCAGTACTGACCGCGCAAGAGCGGATAAGGTGAGGAGTCGATGAGGGTCTGGTGAGATTGATGGCGACCAGGGTGGTAGGGAGGAAAGGGAAGGAGGGAGACGGAGAGGTGTGTAAGGAGAGGAATTCGATACCGCGACGATGGGCCCCCAAAAGGTGTGCGTGTGTGTTGTTGTTGTTATTTTCTGGGATGCTGATGAGGGGGGGATAATTTCACTGTCTTCACTTTTTTCCCCCTTCCTTCAGTCGCTGGTGCCCTTGTGTTTTTTTTTCTTCGTTCCCTTCCTTCCTTGGCTCGGCGCTCTTTCCCTTTCGCTCGTGTGTGAGTGAGGTTGAAGAAGCCAAAAGGTGGGCTGACAGATTGGACACGCAGCCGGCAAGAAAGTGGCGACGAATGCAAATAGAAAAGGGTCGTCGGTCGGCAAGGCACGCTGTAAGATCAAGTCCCGGTCTTGACGGCAGACGAGACCAGACCAGACCAGACGGGGAGGCAGAAGAAGTTGGAGGTTGGAGTTGCTCAAGACGGGCGCTGTGAGATGTGATTGGGGGACACTGGATTTGGCGTGGAGTGACGCTATTGGATCATTGCAACGCAAGTGTAAGGCGCATAGACGGTGCTGGGGACGTGGTGGAGGACAGACGAAGGGTGACGGTCCACGTCTGGGTCCAGGAGCCGCTGTCCCGTCCTTTTTTTTTCTCTTGTCGTCCAGTTGCTGCTGTTGATGCTGCTGGGCTGGTGCTGCACGCTGCCTGCAACCTGCACAAGTGTCCTGCAGATTCTGCTGTTGGCTGAGAGGTGCACCGAGGCCGTCCCGTTGACTGGGGGTACCGCCGCACCTTAGTGTCTTTTGTCCAGGGGTTCCTCAGGCTCAGGGCCACCTCGTAATTAGGTGGTCACAATCCCGTTCTCCGAGGCGGATGTCTTGGACAATGTCTTGGATGTCGAATTGGCTGTCGTGGAGCTGCGCGTGTGGTTTGGACTTTGGGAGTCCCCGTGTCTTGCGCCTGGCGAACGAGCTGCCAGACAGAAGTCTAATTGCAGCTGTCGGCCGAATGGACAGCGACTGCGAGTGCGAGATCTTAATGCACTGAATAACAGGAGCAGATGAAGGTCTGCAGGTACCGTGCCAGGCGTTGGCCAGGCTGTTGGTCTAAGTGTACCTAGGTAGGTAAGAAGGTCGAAGTCCTGTGCTTCAATGCGGTGTCGTGGCCTTGGAAACCAGAGACAACCTGAAATGTCTTGGTATTGGGCCCCAGAAGGAAGGAATGGAAGGACCCCCAAAGAAGGAAGGGGTCGTTGTCGGTGGTGGCCCGTGTAACGAAAGCTGACGATGCTATGCGATGCGATGCAATGGGCGCGAGGCACGGCGGGGAGGACGGAGGACGACGACGGGGACGGTGCGTCTGTGGACTGAGGTGGTCCTGTAAACCTGCTGGCTGGACGTACGGATACCGAGCGGTCAGACCGGGCTCAGAGCTGCGCAGAGGAACTGGTGCCGCACGCCGAGCGGACTTGTAGGTCGTCAGGGAGATATAATCTGCTGCACTGGAGGTTTGCGACCTGGAGTAGACGGATGAAATCCCGCAGAGGGGAGACGTGTAGGTGCTATTCTTCTTATTTATTCAGGAGGCGTGGTCGAGGCAAGGAGATGCCACTAATTAGCCAGTCTGAGGCTGTAAAGGGGATGAGAACGCGAGGATAAAGAACGGCCTTTGGTTGAGGATGTGGCTGCCAGAGGCGCCTCAAGCTAAAGTCAACGGGCGCCGGGTGGGGGAGGATAGGTAGACAGTAAGCTGCCGGTAGATGCCCTGGGTAAGATACACAGGTACAGCAGAGGCAATTGGCAGACGAGAGAGGTCCTACTTGGGTCACTACAGCAATTCGGTCTTGTCCGTTTCTCGTGTTATCCCGGCTGGGCAGATCCCTTAAAACCCGTGATAATGATGGGGAGAGGTGAGATGGAGTGTGCAATGAATGTGTTTGGATGTTGTTCTTGCCGTCCGGAACTGCTGGGGAATCACAAATAGAGTTCGTTGCTGCAAGCCGCAGATGGCGAATGACTTTGCAGATTTGCAGACGGCAGGCAGGTCTTCACCACGGCCTGGCACTATTCCGACTCCTCTGGGTTTTGTTTCGTCTTTCATTTGTTTCCCTGTCCATGATGAACCCGCGTCGTCGTCCGTCCGCCAACTTCAATACCCGTGAACCACTTCATTTCGACGCTCTCGGTGCTTACGTCTCCTGCGTTTCTGCCGTTGCTGGGACACGCATGTCCCGGCCCATCCCTTGCGTAAGGTAGATGACCGAACGCACACTGGTGTTCATGTCCGCCCACGATCCCCCGCCTTGCTCCGAGCCATCGGCGTCCTCGAGCCGTCACCGGTTTCGCCATGGCCAAAGACAAGACCGAACACGCACCACAAGACCAAGGTCTACCAGGACTTTCCTCGCGGGTGCACTGCGAAGGATTGCATCTCCCGCGGGCTGGTTCCCCAGCTCTGCAAGGGTGACCTAGAGCACGAAAGCCGGGCCCTCTGCCAGATGAACCAATCGTTCTGCCCAAGCACATCGGTTAACACCTCGTCTGCAAGGTTATGCTGGCCTCGTCGCTGCATTTCATCTACTTATTTTTTCTGTCATGAGCGCGTCCCGCCGTAATCACGGCAGACCCGCGAAATTGACAAGCCAGGGCACTCTGGAAGGTGTTCAAACTCACGTGTTTCCACAAGCCGGCGGCCGAGCAAAGCCTCCAGTCCACAAGCTGTCTGATAATGCAGCCACATCACGTACTCACTCGTAAAAGGTGAAGGTTAGGTACGGGGATGGGGTGGCTGGCTTACCTAATAAGCAGCTTGAACAGAGATTCGACTCTACTCTCGACGCTTGGAGCCCAGATGCATCCAAACCCCAGGTCAAGCAACCAAGCAAGCACCTCAATCGGGGCTAGTAAAAGGGGACCATCGGGGGCGTTTCCCCAACTGGCCAGCTTTCACCGTGATCCGTATGAGATGATAATAAGGGCCCTCGGATCCGCGGACCCCAACAACAACCAGCCTTCGAGATGGGTATGCGAGAGTGCAAGAATGGCGTGCACTACCTGATGGACCTATAATAGAGTTGTATGGTACTAATGATAGACACGCGAACGCCGAAGTGGTGGTGTGCGGTGTCAAGCTAAAGGTGCGGCATCAATAGAAACAAACACCTTGACAAGTCGAGGGCCAGCGAAACAAAGGACACACAAAGAAACGTTCTTGTCGCCACCTGACACTTGCACCGTCTTTATCCCTCACAAATGTATGACTGCACATTGTCAACGATGAGCCAAGCCTCGAGAGCTG
Source organism: Colletotrichum siamense (assembly GCF_013390195.1). Lineage (NCBI taxonomy): Eukaryota > Fungi > Ascomycota > Sordariomycetes > Glomerellales > Glomerellaceae > Colletotrichum > Colletotrichum siamense. The sequence goes on from NW_023501022.1 coordinate 622,591, forward strand.
GGATGTGGACGCAAGGGGGGTAAGAAGATGATTGGGGGGATATCAGGGGATGACCATACCTTGAGAGAGAAAACAACTCGGAAATCGGATTGTGTTGCGGGAATCTGGGGCGCAGAGGGAACATTGTATTGTGCTCGATATGCTTCCAGCTGCAAGCCATGATTCAAGGTGCGAGAATCCCGTCGAATTGTGGCTGTCTATACATGCGAACATACAGAAAGTCAATCACATCATACGTGCTAATTACAACGATGGAAGGAGGTAGTGAAGCGGCTGCGTTTGTGACTGGTGGTTCGACGTTATCATGACTCCATATTTACATGTCCATTGAGACGTCCTAAGCATGATGCTTTCTTTTTCCCTACCTAGTCTTGTCCGCAATCAGGAAAGTGTCTCGTCGCGCTTCGTCAGAACCCCCAAAATTGGCCTATTGCGTGCAACATGCTAACGGGCTGCAGCAGGTGGGAACATGTGGTCGCCCGAACTTCGAAGGCCAAGTTGCTGAACACCACAGCAAACAGCCAGACTGCGACCTTCCATTACCAGCTCTGCCTCCCTCCCTCAGAGTTGGGGAAGCTTGCCGTATAGCCGAATGGATACAGAGGCTGGTGCAGGTCACAGTGGGAAAGCTAGATAAACTACTTTTTATTTTCCCTATGAGATTGACTTTGAATTCGAATGCGGCAGCGCAGCTCAGTGACAGAAATTCGTGATCCCATGTTGAAAAGGGACAGCGCTATGCCCCAATCAGAGCCCGACCCGTCGTGCCCGCGTGCGGCTAGTGCGCAATAGGACTAGAGGACCTCCACCACCTGCCAAGGTCCCCCAGTCGCGGGCAGCCTTAGCCTACCACCTCAGCAAACACCACCTCACCTTCCATCCCACCCTAAATCTTACGCTGTTTGACTGTGGCTTTCTCAGCGCCGTGTGAAAGCTGGGCTCTCATCGTTTGGGTGCACCGTGCACGTACCCTTCGGCCACCACCACCACCACCACCGCTTCACATTTGGACAATAAGGTACGGCTGTCTGACATTACCTTACCCGCGTTCAGAATACCTTCCGACGACCATCTCTCCTCACCGACGACCGTCATCCGACGCCGACTGCCCTGACACCTGCCATCGACCCCGAGTGCACGTTTCGTCTAGATCGACGGTTGAGCGATTGGCGAATTCCCTTGGCGCCTCAAACTTCACGATCACCAGGGGGCAGGCGACACGGCCAGTCGTAGCCTCCTGGAAAACCTCAGAGCGCGAAAAATCCGAGCTCCAGATCGCGAAACCCATAAAACAACCCGTTCAAGAAGCACCTTTCCGAGACGTACACCCACCCGTTGCTCCTGCCCTCTTGGCAAATACACCCACGGTCTGCAGAGGTATCCAATCCTTGACCAAAAAAAGGGACGGAAAAGGCAGTCGCTCTGGACCGATTTTTGTCACAGTGCGACCCGTGACGGCAACGACGCCAGCCTCGCCTTCCCCCGAATCCATACCTAGGGACTGGCTCTGCTCCTCGCTACTTCCAGACAACATCTGAAGAAACCCGCGTCACTATTGCCTCTCGAAAGGCTCAAGTTTCTTCGACGCATCGGGACCTAGTCCTCATGGTGGGCATTCAACCCCTCCTCATCTCATCGCAGCTGTTGACCAAGACCCTCCAGTCTCGTCGAAGGTTCTCGTCCGACCCCGCTGCGTCGTCGCCGCAAACCTCCTGAACGAGCCAACACCTGGGACATGACGCCGCAAGGTGGCCAGCAAGATTCGGTCGGCGGTTTTATGTCAGGCGCGCGCGTCGCTGCCTCGAACTCGACCCTCAACGCCTGGATGGGCCGTCGACAAAAATCGTGGATGACTTCACAACCAGCAACGGGCGCTTCACCGTCAACCTCGACCTACCAGCATGAGAAGTCCGGTCGCTTGGGAAGACCACCCTCTCGGTCCCAGCATCCTCCACCACAAGATACCACGAACCCGACCCCCTCGACTCACGACAACGTCTCGCAGCAAACCGCTAGACCCCCTAATACCACACAACCCGATCCTGAGTTCTTGCCTACCTCCGAGCTCGGAAAACAGACACTGTACGCTACCACCCCTCTGTCTACAGGCGATTTTCTTTTCTGACTGTTCATTTGCAGTGATAGTGCGGCTGCTCTCCCCTCTCCAGCCCCGACTGATCAACCTAGTCCGCCGACTCCAGCGTCGAACCAGCTTCAGCAGCAGACTCGAGATCAGGATCGTCAAAGCCCCGGTTTTGTTCTTAGGCCAAGCAACATCGCGGCTGGCGTTGCCGAATTCTTTGCGCAACAAGCTGCTGCCAATCGTCCCCCAGAGATCCTAGGCGGAGGAGGAGCGCCCTCTGGACAAGAGGCGTCGAATACGGACGACTATTCAGGATCGATGTTCGCTCTCAATGAGAGTGATGTCAGAGATGTCGAGGTTGCTCTAAGCGGTGCTTCGCCATCGCTGCAAAACCGATCTGCTACCCAAATACCCGCTCTCCAGAGCCCTGGAATGCAAGACAGACGGCTAAGCGCGGCATCAATGCCAGAACCGCAAACTTATCCAGGCCAACCTTCGAATCCCGCCGTGCAGAATAGTCCCCCGGCTTCAAGTGTTATTCAACAACCAGTTCCACAGCAAGTTGTTTCTCAGCATGCTGTCTCTCAGCAGGCCGCCCCTCCGCTTCCGCCCGCAACGCAGAACATCAACCAAGCAGGAATCGCAAACTGTTTACGCCCTGATGTGATGTCTCTTCAGCTCGAGAAGGTTGTCCAAACATGTGTTGGCCAAGCGAATCCAACTCCCGATAACACAACGGGGCCTAGACTCAAGCTCCTCAAAGACGCCATTGAAGTGGGCGATTACTTCTACATTGCGCTGCATCAGCTTCTTTGTTCTTGGTCTTTCAGCAGGGAATGGGTAATTCACACTCTTCAGATAGACCCCTCAGTGGCAGATGGCGGCATGAAGGTTGTGCAGAACACTCTCAGAAGAAACGACAACATGGCAAAGGAATTTGTCTTCTTGTTCGCCAACTTCCCGGAGTCACCCAGGTCAGGCTTGTGGAATCTGCCCTTCTATCGACAGCACATCGACAACGTTGGTGTGTTTCTCCGCTGTCTCCACAGCCAGTGGAATCGTGTCTTGATCCCGACTATGAAACCTGACAACGGCAGAGGCTATCCTATTCTCGCGACTGAGCTGCACTATCAATTGAGGCTTCGGTCTCCTGTGCTCGAGCCTGTGATCTTCACTGTCACACGGAGGCACATGGGTATTGCGGATGGTCCTGTTGCAGACAAGATGCAACAGCTGTTCCAAACGGACCTGAAGACCGACTATTCTAGGATGTCAGAATCGGATCAGAGCAACTTGAGAGACACGTTGATCAAGCGCTACAAACAACTTGTGCGCGAGTACCGGCAGTCTCAATCTTCTCCCCAAGCACCACCCTTCATGTCTTCAGCACAGTCGATGCCAGCAGTAACGGCGCCGACCCCGATGCCTTCTAATGTGGCAATGACGCCGGCCATGGTCAGACAACAGCAGATGATGGACAACGCAAGACGTCTTTCAGCTGGTTATCCCGGCACCCAGCTCGCTGCCCCAAATCTGAATGCTCCTGAAGGGTTCGATATGTACCCATCTCCTGCAGCCCCGGGTAACTTCTCTCCTATTCCGCCGCAATACACCCTTCATAACCAAGGTCGAGTGGCCCAGGTTCGTGGATTGCAGATGCCCATGCCACAAAACATTGCGCGAGCGCCATCAACAGGGTCTCAGCTCAGCCAGCCCCTGACTCCGGCAGGCTCTCCTCTTCATGCCAATACGCAATTGCCGAACACGGGGAGGGTAGTGCAGACCCGAGGACAGACGTCGCCAGTTCTTCAAGCACCTCCTAGCGGGCTTTCTGTGTCGATGCCGACCGTGTCTTCTCCCACGCAGATGACATCTGGTCCCCATAGCCCAGCAGTGAACACACGTTCTGGGTTCTTACCTCCCAATAGCTATCAAGGGCCGCGGGTGCCATATCAACAAACGATGCAACAGCAGATGCAAGCACAACAGTTGCAAGCCCAGCAGATGCAAGTTCAGCAAATGCAAGCCCAACAGTTGCAAGCACAGCAGATGCGGCAGGCGAATCGTTTCAACTATCAACTGCCCAGCCAAGTCATGGGGTCAGCATCGCCACCGAACATGGCCACGCCTCAGTTTCATCAAATACCACAGCCATGGCCCCCTCAAGGTGCTACTCAACAACTTCCACCAAGGCCGCTTCAGGGTGCTACTCATCAAATAACACCAAGGCCGGTACACAGTGAATCTCCAGGTCTGCCGAGTCCAATACCTTCAAGTATTCGGGGGAGGGCACCAGCGCCGCGGCCCAAAGGCGCCATCTTTCGACCGCCTCATCAACATGTACCTCTGGATCAGATACCGCATACTCCGCACGAACCGAAGGCTTTGGCCAATTCTCTACACCAGGTCGACGTCCGAAGCCCTAGACGAGTGCCACGAGAACTCCCCATGAAAGATGGCCCGATGCCCCCGCAAAGACACTATCAATCTGTCAAAAGTCTGGCATTGGGCCCCGTGCTAACAACCCCTCGCTGGGAGTTGCACAAATTCGAGTTTATGGTTCCAGATGGTGTCTTTGACAGGCTCTGCACAGATCGTTTCCCGATCGGCCAGCAGATTCCTGTTTCGCAATACTTCAACGGCTCTCTTCGATATCGTCTCCGTCTCTGCGCCATACGTCTCAAGCCAGGCCAGGAAACAGTACCAGAGGCAGCTTGGGCCGTGGCCCCCACGTATTGGCCCGATCATATCTCCGTCGTGGTCAACAAAAAGGTCATGAAGATTCGTCGCAAGCAGCACAACGGCCAAGACCAGCCTGTGGAATTGACAAGACATCTTTGTAGAGGGAGCAACGCTATATCTGTCAGCATGGCCCCCCAAGCTTGTGCGCGGAAGGCGGCAGACACGACCTACTTTATGGCTGTCGAAGTCGTCGAAACCCTCAACCACCAGAGCATCTTCAATATGGTGACGCTTAGAGGCGTCATACCTGTTGACTCAACCAGAAAGCTCATTCAGGACCGTCTGAAGCCTCCACAGAACGACGGGGATGATGAGCTGGCTGTTGTGGGCAGCGACCTCAGTATTGATTTAGCCGATCCATTCAGCTCTACCATATATGAGATTCCAGTGCGCGGCGCCGCATGCACGCATCTGGAGTGCTTCGATTTGGGGAATTGGCTGAACAGCAGGCCGTCCAAGCCCATGTGCACATCCCACGGTAACAGCTGCAACCGGCCCTGTGGCGGTGGTGAACTTGGCCCCGAGCCATCGCTGGTGGATAGATGGAAGTGCCCTATCTGCGACGGGGATGCTCGGCCTTACAGCTTGATGATGGATAGTTTCATGGCGGAGGTGCGGAAAAAGCTAGAGGCTGACGGGAAGCTGCATACGAAAACGATATTTGTGTCAGCAGATGGGACGTGGAGGCCAAAAGTGGAAGAGGCCGGAGATGACGAGGACGACGATGCAGAGGGTGTTCCTGGAAGGCCGCCAGCAAAGCGCGCCAGGACTGGGCCGTCGCCCGCCGAGGCACCGGCGATTGAGATCATTGAGCTGGATTGAGGATACGCATAAATTTGAGGCCATTTTGGCGCGGGATTACGAGCGGCATATGGGACACGGCGTTTATGAATCCCATCCTCAGACGAGGCACTCGGGATGGAGTTTGCTTTTTGCTATGGCATCGGGGGTGCCGAAATGATACCACCTACAGCATCTGGGCGTTGTAGGAACACGCAGAGGTGATTGAGCCTCGATGAGGATTGAAAGATTCATGTTACTAGTTTTTTGGCGCCCTGTGCACCGGGATGGTCGTTGCAGAGGGACACAGACGATGTTCCTTCGGGACAGAAGCGGAGGCGACATGGGCAGTTATCACAGCGCCAGTAGGAATAGACCGATCAGCGCCATATCCGAAGCGGACGGTATTTGAATGTCCTCCATTTTGTGAAATTCATCAATCGGAAGCTCGGGACAGCCAGGCAGTTTGGGTTGGGTGCACATCTCATGACCAACGAAACGCCCAAGACTTGGCAGCGGCGTCTATTTAAGGTGCGACCGAGGTCGGCAGCGTCGGCAAGAGCAGGACCGGGACTCCCTTAAGTTAGGTCGGGTCGGGCAGACAGTGCAGCAGTGCTCCAATCCAAGAAACGGTAGTGATTGGGCTAAATCCCCATGACATCAGCCCTGCCAGACCTCACTTGACATGTTTCCTCGGATTGAATACATGCCTACAACTACGCAGTATCTGTAATTGTCAACTCATCGAGCCAATTGTCACAGTGTTGCGTCGTCCGTTCCTCTGCGCTGCGACTGCCCAACTTTGCCGAGGCCTGTACATACAAGGCACGTTTGACATCCAGGGTGCCTGCTCTCGTAACATCCAAACATCCATTAGCTTCACTGCTTCAGACGAGCAGCTTGAAGCTTGCGCCTCACAGCGTCCCATCCTGAGTTCCTGAAGTCTCTGGCCCCGAGGCAGGTCAGCCAAAGCAACCATACAACTGCGACGGGTTTCACGCCCTTCCATCAGCTCCGGCAACGAGGCTTGGTGAGAGAGGCTGAGCCACGCGTCTACGTCGCCTCTCAAGCCCTCACGCAGGGTGTCAAAAATCTTGGCTTTGTTTGCCGTTCCGACGACCCTCATTCCAATTTCAGGGACGTCGTTTTGAATCGAACCCAACTTTTTTTTTTCTCCCTTCCCCTCACCACACAATTAACTCTATGCGCCTTGGCTATCGGACCTCACTTTCGACACACTCCAACGACCGCGAAAAAAATACCTAAAAAAAGGTCCACCCCACTCTGCCCCTCCCTAGGTACTTTACTTGCCGACTCGCAAACAAAAACCTATCGCTCGGGTGCGGTGCGCTCATTCCAGGTGAAAGGACCTGTTTGAGGCCATTTTCACTCACCGTCGTTCGTCATTGATACTATTGACGTTTGGGGGATCACCAGCCACATCATTCTGCGACGGAATAGAAATTAGGCGACCGCAGACCACTCAAAAAGTGGACTGAGCGGACACCATGTCGATCCGCATAGCGCTCGACAACCAGCCCGAGTTCTACACCAATCTCGACAACCTCGCTGGCCGCGTTGTGTTGCATCTCAGCCGCCCCGAGCAGATTGGTGGCATCATTGTCAAGCTCGAGGGCGAGTCCAAGACAGCCCTCGGATTGCCTCAGAATTACGATGACCGCGCTCACCCGCGCCTGCCGCCCGGAGGCGGCCCGGGAAGCATCGCTAGCGAGAACCACAAGATTCTCTACCGGGTTGCCCAAGTCTTTCCAACCTACGAGGAAGATCTCGGCGGCGGAAGCTCCTCTATGAGCGGGAGCTACGTCATCCAGGGCGGCCAGCATGAATTCCCCTTCAAATTCAAGCTCCCCATCAACAATGCCTGCAGCGACCCTGTTACCATGTCCAAAATCGGTGGTATCGGCGGCATGGGGGGCTTCGGCGCGGGCATCGGTCCGTTCGGACTCGGAGGTGCCAGGGTTATGGACGGCAGTAAGCAGCTGTTCCTCCAGCATGTCACGAAGACCCTGCCTCCGTCGTTCACCGGCTTCCCCCGGCAGGCAGAGGTGCGCTACTACCTCAAGGTCACCATCCAACGACCAGGCTTTCTCAAGGAAAACTGGCGGTACCAGATTGGCTTCAAGTTCATGCCCATAGAGCCGCCCCGGCCTCCGAAGACGTCTCAAGAAGCCTACGCACGTCGGCCTTTCACCTTCAAGCCGCGACCCCAGGGTCTACAGAAGAAGAAGAGCTCCCTCTTTGGCTCCGGCAAGGACGACAGTGCACCTAGCAACGGTGACGCTGTTCCCCCGTCCATTGAGCTCTCTGCGCGTTTACCCCATCCCTCGATTCTGACCTGCAACCAACCTCTCCCGCTGCGTCTCATTGCCAAGAAGCTCATACCCTCACACGAACAAGTCTTTCTCACCTCAATACAAATCGAGCTGATCGGCAAGACTCATGTCCGGTGCCACGACCTCTTTAACACGGAAGTAAGCAGATGGGTCGTCGTGACCCAGACAGGCCTCAGCGTGCCCCTCCTGGACAACCCGACCTCGGACGACCTCACCCACGAGTCCATCATCCCAGACGACCTCTGGCGCAACATCCCGCTACCCAACACCGTTGCACCTAGCTTCGTCGCCTGCAATCTCCAGCGACACTATGAACTCGACATCCAGTTGGGTCTCTGCTGGGGCAAACCGCCGTCAACGCGAACGTTCTTGGGCTCGAACAAGGAAAACCCCGCCGCGCAGTCCATTTTCCTCCCGTTGCACTTCTCTAAGGTTCAAGTATACTCTGGCATTGCGCCGCCGCCGCAGTTGCTCGAGGCTCTAGCAGCACAAGCCAATCGGCCGTCCGCGGCAACAATGAGCCTGCCTCCCAGATTACCGCCACGTACTTCACAGTCTGCACCCATCACCCATACCATGGGCCGTGGCCAGCAGCAAAGGCCTCAAGCGTCTCAGCAACCGCACCTACCGGCCGCGGCAGCACCGCAGTATGACCCATTATACCCTCCCCAGATGGGAACACCGGGTGCTGCGGCGTTTGACGACGCACCGCCGAGTTACGACGAGGCACTGGCGGCAGGAGCAACAGGACCGGAGGAGAGACCTGCGTACAGCGGCGTTACGAACGAGAATGCGCCGAGTCAGATCCCCGAGAAGAGTTAGCCCACGCTTGTTGCATTGAGACTTGAGAGATTGGGCGCGGGAAGGTTTAGACAGAGGGTTGGGTTTAATGATTAATGACCGGAGAGCGGTGCGGGATGGACGAGACAAGACAGCGACGCCATCACAGAAAGAGTTCAGAAGGGGGGTTTGTGTTGTTTAAGCCTTACTATACCTTGAGATGAATCCGTGGGCTCGCCTAGTCCATGAATAGATTGAATTTTTCTTCATCTTGAAGAAGCCAGTGTGAAGTTGAACTCCTGGCATAGGGCAGATAAACAGGAGTTGGCATTCCATGATGGAGACAAGACAACTTGGAGGTGTCAGCTCAACAGCTTGCCGAGGCGGGCAACCCCCTGATCGACCATTCAAGCCCGCCAAGAGAGTTCCGTGATGCCAACTGACCAACATGCACCGACACCAGCTCATGTGTGCCATGCAGACTTGATTTCTTCCCGTCTACGTCGGTGAGAACACGCACACGCTCAACGGGCTTCAGGAACACGCAAAAGTCCGCCGCAGGTGGCGTAGCGGACCGCCTCGGGAGGATGGCCCTCCCCCGTCTGAATACGGCAACCCTCGCCCGCGCAGTCCGAGATGTGATTCAGTACAAGAGGAGATGTCAAATCAGAGGCGGGGGGCGAGCTCGCGATGCGATCGCCCGTTGTCCGGTCAAAAGATCTACAAGATCTTCCAGGCACGCATCGCGCCACACCGACGACGACGACAGCGAAAGCAAGCCAGCCATCCCTGCTACCAACTGATGTTGAGATGTGATCACATATGCTCTGTCTTGCACATTCCGCATCCGGATATTGCCCACGGAAGGAAGATTCACAAAGGACATGAAAAAGGTGACTCAATCAAGCTTCCCGTCGGCATAGACGCCGGCCGTCGTGTGTGAATGAGGCACAGCGCGGCCAATCAGGGGCTGACAAACGTACATATTGTTGTTTGAGCGAGAGTGGAGGCTGGAGGTTGGAGGTTGGGCGGGCGTGTTGGTGGTCAGTATGTTGTTGGTTCGAAACCCACTGTGTGCTGTGCTGTGTGCTGGAGTTGGAATCTTGCCTGGACGTATGTTTTTTTTTTTTACCGGGGTTAGATGCAGGCAGGGTTGCGCGTGTGTTAGCCTACCTTGGTTGGTCTGGATTTTACGACCGGACCGGAATGACTGGTAATGTGAATGGTAATGAATGGCGATGTTGGTGTTGTTCTTCGGCTGTGATGAATTTGCGAGGTTCTCGGTCAACATCCACCTGTATTGGTGCATTCTATCCGGGGATGCTCCAATGGTGCAAAGCTCATTTCGCTGGGTTTGGATTTTGGCAATTGCTAATCATTCAGATGGATGACCTACCCACGCTCGATGCTATTGACGCTCTCTTAGTTACACGGATTCAACTGAAAATCGAAGAAATGTCACAAAATAAGCATTCCTTCTCTTACACCCAGTGCCGATTTTGACACCTCACAGCCCCTCCTTGGCCAACATGTCCGCGATATCTAGGTAAAATGCAACAGCGTTAAAGGTCCTCGTCTGCCCCATCAAGACCTTCCTCACCGTCCACCGCACCCGGTTGGACCAATTGATCAGGTCGAGATGGCTAACGTCGACCAGCGTGCCCTTGTAGTCGCCCCACTGGCTGCTCGCAACGCTAACCAGCCCGTCGTTGGCGCCCTCGACCTCTTCCAGGATGCGATGGCTCTGTCGGAACGGACTGAGGAGCGGGGGCGTGCTCGTGCATGCACCGTAGCTAAAGTGCCTCACCTTGTCACTGTCTGGAGTATTGGGGTTGAACTCCCCCTCCATGTACTCCCGCGTCAACTGGCCAAACGCCTTGGTGCCCAGCCCGGCGCGCTCAATCAGGCCGTAGAGGTTGGCGAGCTTGATGGGGCCCTGTCCGTTGATGAGGAAGTCTGCAAACGCGCTCCCGCGGTGCGGCGTGGCGACGGTCACGAGGCTCTTCACGTCCACGTCGGCGGGCTTGAGATGAGAAATCATGTAGCGCGCGTCGAGCCCGCCCATGGAGTGGGCGATGATGTTGACGGAGCGGCCGCGGGCTTTGGCGGCGATGTCGGCGCCCAGCTTCGCGGCGCGTTCCTCAATGGAGCCCGAGGGCGGTACGGCGGCTGTGATGACGGCCGGGTTGCCGGCGAGGGCGCGGAGGGCGTCTGAGATGCCGTGCCAGTAGTGGATTGGTGGGACGTACGAGCCTAGGCGCAGCTCGGCGAAGCCCATCAGTCCGTGTGCGAGGACGATTGGGTTCTTTGGTGTGTCTGGAGAATGTGTTAGTTATGGGTGGGTGGAGAGCCATGTAAGTGCGCGTGTGTGTGTTGGGGGCAGAAATGGGGCAGGAGGAAGACGGAGAAGACACAGAAGAGAGAGAAAAAGGAAAGTGATCGGAGGGGTGTGGTACCATAGTGTTCTCTCACGACGGCAAACTCGTCCGATATCTGTTTGCCCAGGTCTCTCAACCTTGGATCGCTGTCGTCTTTGGTGAGGACGGGGGTGGTGGACAGGTTCCGAGTTCCCCGGCATGCTAGAGGGCGAAGAGACGCGGCTGGCGCACGGGTGGGAACAAGAGCGGGCAGCGCGCGAGGAGGGCGGCGGCGGCGGCAGAGGCCCCTCGCCAGACATGCGCTCATGGCATGGAGGATGACGAGTCGATGGGACGAGTTGTACAGTGCTGAGTGTAGGTTGCGAGTGACTGGTTGTCGGCAAGATGTGATTCAGTCTCGGCTCGCGGGGCAGGGCTTTAAGCGGGCAAGTGGGTGTGAAGACTGGACTAGACGTAAGGTGCCGCGCAAAGTACCAGTGTACGAATACTGTGTGCGTTCCTAGAGAAAAGAATTGCGGGCGGGCTGGGTGCGACGGGCGGCGGAAACGAAGGAAGAAACGCGTGGTGGTAGTGAATGCGACTGGAAGGTCCTGACAGCGTTGATAGGAGGCGTGTTTCTCGCCAAGGAGTTTAAGCGCCCGGGTTTTGACGTCATGCAGACCGCGGCCAGAGAGGCTTAGCGCGATCGCGGGAGTCTTTGGTTCTCTCGGCCGACGACCCACCGACTACAGCGGACGCTAGGGTGCTCAGTGGATGGGCTTCCCGCACTATCCACCTGGAGGCCAGAGCTTCCTCCCTAGACAGGGGAGCTGGCCAAGGATGATTAGCAACTGCATGGCACTTGTTGGTTGGGCCTCATCCTTCAAGGCCACCCAGGGCAGCATCTGGTCAGTGTCCCGGTTCATCTCTTCAAAAGAGTAAAAGGTAATGAGATTGCTGTTGGAGGAGGGATGGATGGACGGATGGATAGGTGCATCATGCAGCCTGCAGTGCGTGCGCACACAGTCTGTAGCACTGCACCTGCCATGACCGGACTTGGAGGGGGAGAGCAAATCTCGGGTCATCCCTCTTGCGTCCCTGGTCTCCTTGTTTCTCCCCCTCCATCTTGTGCTCTCTTCATCTCTTCATCTCTTTGTAATGGGCTGGTAATGTCCGCGCCCCAGGCTACACAAGACCAGCAAGGGCACCTGGGAAAGAGAAGGGAAAGGGAAAAACGAATTCAGGCTTCCCCAACCGCAACACCACCACCATCCCCGCCCGCAAGATGCTCTGCGTTCGCAAATCAAAGTCCACCGTTGGCCAATTTCCCCGCTTCAGAGACACGTCGTGGTCTGCTGCTTGTTTTCCAGCCCCCAACCTACACCTTCCCTACCCAGATTGTGCGGCGTAGCAAAGCTTTCGACAGCAAGCACTGGCTGAGAGCCAACAGCGTTGGGACCTCCCTGGGCTGGCCGGTAGGGCCAGGTGAGAAAGTGACGGTTCCCGTCGCTATTGGACGGGAGTTTCCCTTGGCCCCCCTGGCTCACCCTCACCGGCCGACATGGACCAACATGGGCCTCGCAGAATGACCAGCCAATGTAACCTCCCCGCCAGCGTTGCCCGTTGGATGAACAGCCCGCAACCGCCAGCCGTCCGCTGGTTATTGGCCCGTGACCTGGCTCTGGAGAGGGTCTTGATCTGCAAACATTTCCAACCGTTGCACCGTCGAACCGTTCCGCTGGGACGGCCGCCTGGCCTCCCTCCTCGCCCACCGCATCCGCACACATTGTTTACTTGAATGCGTGCCTGCTTGCTTGCTGCTCTGGCGGCCAAGATGTGTGGTTTCAATTCCTTCACGGCAGTTGAAAACCTTCTCGCTGGCTGTTTCTGCACATTGGCGTCTGACGGTGGCGTCAAAGTGCTCTTCTAAGCAGCCCCTGGTCATCGTTGTGCCAGTCACTGAACGGCTTCAGTTGGGACGGGTTTGACTGAAGAAAGCTGCTGTTGGTACAACGTCTCTTCCGAAGTGGATGTAATCCATATCGGATGCAACCGCGGAAGCTGATGGTGTGCCCCTTTGGATTGACCCTGGCCTGTCCTGCGTGAACCACTTCTGCCCGTCGGACCGCCTCCTTCATCGCGTGTCCGGAGCCATCCACAATCGACCGTATCCTTCAACCGCAGCGGCCACCGCAGATCCAGCCTGCTGGAATGAAATGCTTGACCTCTGTGCCTGCTTGAATGTTGTGTCTGCTTGCTGGAGTTGGTTCGGCCGCCAGTTGTGCAAATCCCGATGGCCAGCCTGCCGTGTATATATCCCAACAGCCCGGCGCGCTTCTCCTTGCCGCCTCCCTCCTCCCTCCTCCAGGCATGCCCGACCAAACAATGGTAAAGGGACCGCCACTGTCGCCTGTCAAGTGAGAACACGGACACAATGACAGGCGACTGCAACGAAAACTGCCCCTTCCGAGGAGGCTTCCTCGACTATGAGCCTTCGGCAGTTGGCAGCGCCATCTTCTTGGCGGCTTTTGCGCTGTTGGTGCCGCTGACCTTCTTCCAAGGCTACCGCTTCAAGACGCCTTTATTCGCTTCGACTTTGGCCACGGGTATTCTGTTGGAAGTGCTGGGATTCGCCGGAAGGCTGAGGCTAAAGAACAATACCGCCAGCGAGACTTCCTTCACGTTATGGCTCCTGGGTTCGATACTCGGCCCGACCTTGATCTCGGCAGCGCTCTGCCAGGTGCTTCCTCACGTTGTCGCTCTATATGGCCTCGGTATTGGTTTTACGCGGCCCAGAGTCGCGGGGTTGTCGCTTGTCTTTGCCCTGCTTCTCGTCGTTGCTTTGGAAATTGCCGGTGTCGTCGCTGCCGTCTTTGGCCTTGGTGGTGTTCAGGTATGAGTGCATCGTGTGAAGCTCAAGTTCCGATCCATGTTAATCAGGTGTGACAGTCGACGACCATCCTCCTCGCAGGCCTGGGCGTTCAGATCGCGGCGCTCTTGCTGTTTATCGGCTTGTACCTCTGGTTCACCCAAAAGATCCCCGACCCAAAGCACATTGCCGTGTACCAACAACCGAGGTTCAGGCACTTCGTGAAGAGTGAGCCAACCAGATTCTCGTGAAACCAAGCATCAAGCTGATCGATTCCTAGTCATGCCGCCACTCGCTGTGGTCTTGATCGCACATACCATCTACCGTCTCGTCGAGTATGGAGAGGGCCTCGGCGGCCCTCTCACAAGGACAGAGGTCGCATCTCTCATTATCAGCGGTGCATTGCCGTTTCTTGTGTGCATTGCTCTATGCATATACCACCCCGGGGCGGCGTTTGGCCGCGCTTGGGGTCTCACATCTCCGAGACTTCGCCGCCAGTCCCTTCGATCTCGTCGTCGACAAGGGGGGCCATCGCCTCTTCATTCCCCGACCGCCCCCTGGGACAGACACAAGGGCCCCCGTCAACCTGGCTTCACTGCTTCAAGATTTCCGGAGAAGAAGATGTCCCCGATTGGCGTCGGACCAGTTCCCTTGCGAGACTCCACGATGGCGAGCAAGGTTGCTGGTAGTCCTGGTGAAAGATCGGCAACATATACAAAGATTGCTAGCAGTCCTGGCGAGAGGTCGGTGACGTATCCGAGCCCAATCGCTGAACACTATAAGCTGGAGACACCTCACCATAGCCCACCTTTGCAAAGGTCTCAGCAGACGAATCAACCGTCACCAAAACACAGCCCGCCATTCCAGAGGGCTCAACAGGCGGGGCAGCCGTCGCCGAAGCGAAACAGCAATCGTTCGAGTCAGAATCCGATGGTGAATAGCGAGTCTCTGTGGTGAGAAGACGGTATCCGGGGCGGCTTTTTGTTCTTTTGGAAGCGGGAGTTGACTTGTCTAAATGGGATATCCTCTCGTTGCGGTAGCGTGGCGTTTATTGACATTGGTGGATATTTGTTGCTTTATATACCGGAAAACTCCATTCCTGTGCTTGGATCGGGTGGCCAGAGTTGATCTCAGTTTCGGTAGTTACAATCCTTTGAACTGCTTGACGAAAAGGTGGCGCTGATGATAATGTGACGCCGTCGTGTGCTGTGACCCCATCGAATCTTTCTCACAGATTCCGGTAACCTAACCACTTCCTCCCCAAGGCATACAGCAGGCCGAAGAGCGCGCCCCCAATGTGACCGGCATGCCCCACGCCGGTCTCGGTTTGGATGCCAAGGCAGAAGATGTCCACGGCGAACATTGCCAGTGATACTTCGCGCAGAGATAGCACGATGTTCGTCCCAGAGAGACGGACTCTCATAGCCGGATACATGGCGGCCAGGGCGATTCCGAGGCCCGTCAGTACCCCACTGGCTCCGACAGCGGTGCTTTCTTCAGCGGTTTTCCTTGGGCGCTGGCGCTGCGAATTCCACACAAAAGCCGCGCTGGCAGCGATGCCGCTTCCTAGAGCGAGTAAAGCAAACCGTAGCGGCGATGTTCCTCTCGCATAAAGGTGTTTGACGTACGTGCTGTACGTAGACATGTTGACAAACAGATGAAGGGGCTGGATGTGGCTGAAGGCCGAGGTGATTAGAGTGATCGGCTGAAGGTTGCTGGGCCTGAGCATGAAGTTCTTGTTAAGGAAGTCCCTCAGGCGCTGCCGACTGAACGGCAAGGGTATCGAGGCGAGTGCAGGGTGAAGCGCAAGCAACCAGGCGATGTGGATGGCGATGTTGGTCAGAGGAACGCCGTAGGAGATCACCGTCCAGGCAGGCCCCAAGACATGTGCTTGTGCCAAATAGTGACTTTTTGAGAACGCCGCCATTGCGAATATTGAAGGTTCAGTCGTTTGAATCGCGTTGGTGTGTGACGAAGGAAAGCCGCTGGTCGGGTGGTGGCAAAAAGATGTTGAAGTTACTTTTGAGCATGCACTTCGGTACTGATTACCACTGCCTTGATACCTACAAGAAGATAATACTGATTGCACAGACAGACAGCAGGCCTAGCTCGCGTTTGTAGGGCGCTTCTATTGCTAGATTTGAGAATACTGAAGCGGGTGGAACTCAGGATCACCAGATGAAGGCGTGGCTATTCTAATTTAGGTAGCGTGCATTGCGGAGCTATGCAATTAGCAGCAATAAATAATGGAAGGCAACGATGATGTTGTGGTCCGTGCGCAATCAGCGTATTTCCTAAGCAGCTCCTCCCAACGTTGCATCGCGATTTCATCGTCAGTTCCTCCTGCTCGGTGCACACTCCCTTCCGGCGGCTTTCTCCTTTGAACTTCATTTGAAGAGCCATATTACATGTTAAAAGTATGCCCAATGTGATAAAGCGCTCATATTGGTTTCGCAGAATCAGAATGTTTTCTCCTAAGAATCCATGACCTATTATCGTACCTTAGTTAGCATGGGGTCATCGGCTCGGTTGATTGTGCGTACCCATCCGTTAGGCAACTTGTCCAGCCTTTGACCCGATCTGATAGTTCCGAACTTTGCAACGAGGACACTCAAGGTCCAGAATTCGCATGCGTGGCCCGTGGAACGTCTGGACCAGTTCTATGACTGGTTGACTTCTCTTGTACTTGTGCACCAATGTGCCGATCAGACGGATGTTTTTCTCCCAGAGTAGCTTCAGTGCAGGTGCTCCAGGTTCTATATCCCACTCGTGCGAGGACAGGTCTGAATTTGAGTTGGGGAGCAAAAGCTCATCATGATCATGATCAGCACGACGCTCAAGCCGAGAGCACAGCTTCGCCGTATAAATCGACAGCAACATGACCTTGAGATTGGGAAACATGGACGTCCAGCAATTGATCGTGGCCTCCGAATACTTGCGTAGGTCGTAGAAGCCATCGAACATGATCATGGTCTCGAAAGATTGCAGGCATCTCGAAATATGGCGTCCTGAGTCGCGCAGCATCGATTCCACAGACTCCCGAGGAATAGCGTCAAAGACAGGTTTAATTGTGTCGATCCTAGGAAAGACCAGACCGTCGGTGAAGGGCCCCGATAAGAACTCGTGGAATAGGAAAGGCGAGAATCTGTTGCGAACCATTGTTCGTGTCATGTGATTGATCTGGCAGACAGATTGGACTCTCAGGAAGCGGTCCTTCAGAATGTCGCTGCCCGGATTTGAGCTGCAGAGATAGAACTCTGGGGAATGATCCGAGCTCGTCGGTTCCAATACGTTCAATAACCACGACTGTACAGCAGTGATAGTGGACTCAGCTTCGTCAAGGAAGGCGTTCATAATGAGGACGAAGACCTCGGGAGGAAGGACCCGCCGTCGTAAGGTCACGCCCTTTTCAGTTGTGAGCCGGTCACTCATCTTAGTAGAGGCAATGCTGGCTTGTCTGGCTGGTGTTGAAGGTAAGTTAAAAACCAGCATCTTCCTTTTGCAGGCAGTGGGGAAATGGAGTTGTGCGAGGGTGACAGCCGACTGCCCAAATCTTGGGAAAGGCCTCTGGGAGGGAAGGCGCGAGCCAAGAATTGAATAGAAAGGAAGGTACCTAACTCAGCTCTTTCCTTTCTTCGTCTCATGTGAATGCTCTCAGATTCCCAGTATGGAAACAGCGATGCTCATGTTCAAATTAGTACAATACGTGGCTCAACGCTCTTGCCTCGTTCTCCTAGCCTCAGTCTCTCCTTCCTCCATTCTTATGTCGGCCTGTCCTGACACGACGTTGGCCGAATCTTCTGTTCGTCCAGAAACGGCCTCGTCCCCCTTTTCCAAATCAACCATTTCAACGTTTTCCTGTTGACCACTGACGGCAGGCGTCCCGGAATCTACACCTTCCTTCGGAGGGTGTCCTGTGATCCTTGACCAGCGATTTAGAACACTTCTTCTCTTCGATTCATCCGTAGATATCCCTGTGACACTCTTCCCGCTGGGCTTGGTCGAGTCAAGTTGACTGCGCAAGCCCAGCTTGAATGATGCATGCCGCAACAAAGGCTGCAGCGCTGGAAAGCATCCTACCCAGAGACCAACATGGAGCTCAGCGTCTGTCCATGCAGCGACAGACAGCATTTTGTAAGTTCTGGAAGAAGTCAGATATCATGTTAATTATGAATATCAATACAGTCTGATCGCAGTGACGGTACGTACGTGTTCACAGTGAAGTCTGTCGTCGTGATTATGGCAAACCTGACAATGCCGGTGGCAACACCGAAGATGCCTAGCGAGAAGATAAGAAGGATCTGAATCGACTTGACTCCCATCTTGAAGTAACTTGTCACCACCCAAAGTGGAAGGGCAACCAGCATGCAGTCGACAAAAATGCAGATAATTGCATGGGCCATCATCAGATCCCGCTCTTCTCGCTTGTCCTTGCATTCTCGCCATGTACTTGCGTAATTGAATACCTCGCTACAGTCTCGTGTTTAGCCGAGATCGGAATGCTTTGGAAGGGGGGTTCTCACGGTATTTGCTGGCATTCTGTCAGAATGAAGAAGAACCCCGTCAAGCTGATGATGATGACGATGAGCCTAAGTCCCCATATGCTCCAGGTATAAATCTCTGTCACGGTGATCAGCGCAGAATTGACCAAGTAATGGTAGAGCAAGCGTACTGGCTTTGCACAGTCGTGGCAAAAATGCTAGAATTGACAGCCGAACAACTCCCGATGCAATGAGGTACACTAGCTCCATGATTGTGAGTCTCTGTCACGCTCCGTCAGCTTTCTGTCAACCCAACTGCAACAATCACCAGCCCACCTTCTGAAACTGTAGCAATGTATCTTTGGGTACATCTTCGATCTGAGCGCCGGTCCCGTAATGGGTGGTATCCATCTCCAGGGCGGAAAGAGTCACGCAGAGCGCCTACATGGAGGATTAGTCGGTGATATCTGGTACGAGTTTGTGAACATACCCATGCTAGAACCGCGAGGAAGTCATCCCATCCCAAAGCCTTGACGATAGCCTTTCGAACATACAACCGCAACGATATGAAAACCGTTGAGAAAATGATCAAGGCCAAATTCAGGTTGTAGATATGGTGCCCTTTCGAGTTAGGGTGCCATAACATGGAGTCACTGGGAATGACCATGTCGTTTTGGCCTCCTTCGACCCATTTGTGAACCATCTTGTCGACAGCTTCGAAGTGATCTAAACCACTCAGCACTTCCCAATATCAAGACTCTGTGCCGGTTATCCGGGGGGTGCCTGTTTTTGAGAGATTTAGCAGAGACCAACGTTCAGCCAGCTTACATCACGTGGAGCATGGAAACGGCAAGAGATCATTGTGGTTTCTTGAAGAGCAGAGACACGCCAAGCCACTTTGAATGCGACGGATGGTAAGGCACAAAGTGACGGGTATTTTCCTCTTCAGCTAGGAAAGATGAGATCCAGAACGTGGAAAACCTTGGTGGCCAGCCGGACACCTCGCCGACAACCGCCGAACGCCACTTACACCGCCGACCCCGAACACAGGTGCCTACTGGCATGGTATGCCAAATGCAGAAATACATGCCTCGATGTAAGTTGCCACGTGAAGTCTCCGTAAGCATATGTAGCTGTCGTTGAGGGCAATGCATCGAACACTTGGGGCTTCTATGACTTCTACGGTACCGCCACTGCGTCACGTCCCACAATAAGAACCAAGTCCTCGATCTCAACGTTTCTATGTCGTATTATTATTATCGCCAGTCCGTTGGCGACACCAGCTGCTCTCGGCATGTCTCATTCCAGGAGCTCTGCTTACCCGAGCGCCATGAGCATTTTTGGCCACTGGCCTGCTAATTTACAGTAACGGACGTCTTGGCAACCGATAGAACCTCGTGCTTACGGTTAAATCTTGGCCTGGACTCTAAGTTGAAAAGGACGCTTTCGTCTAGGTGTAAATTTCGGTGTCGAGACGCAGACGCCTTGACGCTTTTCAAGCACAGCCCCAAAGCTGCAACGGATGTCACCGAGGAATGCATGTCACTGCATCTGTACGAACGATGGCACGATGGACGGTATGATGATCAAAGCTTTTAAGCATCCGTATTGATGCAGGTACACACGTCGAGTGCGACAAATGCTTCCTCAGATGGCGCTGGAGGGGCGGCATAACTACATCGTTTCCCTCAGTTTCGTCTCTTAATCTATTCTGACGGGAAGTTCTTGATCTGACAGCTGCCATTTGCCGAGACCTTATTTTGACATCCAACGGTCTTTGCACCATAAGAAAAAAACACCCGGTCTGGACTCATCGAACCATACGGCAGACAAAAGCACTAGCTACGTACGGCCAAACATCTTGGATACTTCAGCCACCTCCCAAAAGTCACCGGTATCCCACATACTTTTCCATTCTCTCATCACAGAGAAAGCTTCATTCGGCGGTCTTGGCATTCCATATCCCTTGACGGATGCGGATGTAGTTGATCCATATCGGTACTTTCCCTTCCGATTCCAAATCCTTGCGTCACTCTATCTGCCACCGACAACTGTAAGACCTTCTCGAATGCTGAATAGAAGCCTTTTCCCATTCCATTGAAGCCTTGGCTCCGTAACCGTTTTTTTTTGCGCCCAAATGAAAACCCCGCGTGAGCTGAGGGAGGCCGGGGAGGAAAGAAGGACGTGATAGCTCTTTCTTTGTTCACGTGGAGCTGACTTCAGACCAGGGCTCCTACCTCAACGTTTCTGCCTCTTACAGTAACGCCCTTTGTCGTCGTGAATTTCGACCAAAAGCTCTGGACTTTGCAACGACAGATTCCATCATTGAGAAGCTAGTTGTCAGGACTCCCTTGGGTCTGAAATCGGACGTTCCTGCCAGAAGTTTCCTCGAAAGGGAGAACACTCCCTCTCAACGCCACAAACTCTAAGGCAGTGCACACTCACCTCAACACCACCACGGCCGTTTTCATCCAAGATCGGAAGCGAAAAGCATTCCTCCGGAGCCAAACAGGCGCCCTTCAGCAAACAAATCATACCCAGCCGTCAATGAATCCTTGCTTGAAAGCAGACATCGCCCCGGTTACACAAACCGTCAATACCCTCCTCCTTCGCACCTACGCCCTTCTGCAGACGCCCCTGACGGGCGCGACCCTGCGCCTGGCGCTTGAAGCCGCTGACAAAGCCCTTGCGATTGCGACAAATTTTGGACGCTTCGACCTTGAACCCCGCGCCCAGCTTTACCGTGGACATGTATTGCGAGCATGGGGTCGTTGGCGCGCTGCCTGGCAGGCGTACATCCGCGCGGCAAGCGTAAGGGGCATCGGCTTCTCGGGGACGGACATCAAAGGTCTCACGCGAGAGTGTCTTGAGATGATGAGGATTGAAGACGAGTGTGATCCCGAGAGGAAGAAGAGCATGATGGAGAGGAAAGGCGCGAGGATGGTGCGCTTCGAGTTGGACGAGAGGACTCCTGGCAGAATCGACGAAGTTGATGGAACCCAGTCCGACGAGAGTACTGATGGGATGTACCTGCTCCTGAATGGAAGCGGCGAGGTCATTGGAAGCCGTGAGAGTTTGCCTGATCTGAGATCTGTACGGGGCAGAGGTTCTGTCCATCGGTCGCCGACACCAACATGACGCTATATTCAGACCATGAGATGGTGGGGTATTTCGCTATGGGAGATGAGAGGCTATGATCATGCCTTCTATTTAGGTGGGAAATATCAAGCATTCAGAGTCATGGACGGTCACTTGTCTCTATTTTCACGTCGCCAGCCTTTGTTGACGCTATCCCAGGTCTTGCCAGGCCAATACTCGGTAATGCTTCTTTGTATCTGCAGCAAGGGCATTGAACTCTTTGAAGGTCGGGTCTCCCTTCGAAAAAGTTTTCCACCGAAAGCGTCTGTATGACCAGTATCACCGCAAGATAATGTGGGAAGCTTGAATTAAGATGAGTGAGAGTCTGAGAGCCACCGAAGTTGATAATGATCATAAACGCCCGAGACTGGGAGGAATACTCGGAGACTTATTTTCCCCAAGACAAGTTCTCTTTCTCGTTAAGGTCTCTCCGTCACTGCCTTCTCCATTCATCATTCATACTTTCAGTATTGTGTAGAAAACCCGATATGGGCGATTCCAAGAGGCGGAGAAGCTCAGAGGACAACCGCGGGCGCAACGTTCGGCCAGCATCAGACAATACGGAGGCCTTCCCTAACGACAATCGTTTGACCATACGAACCAACGCCTCTGCCAACGACACCAATGATGTCGCTGTCAACGCAACTTCCGATGGAAGAACGTCCCGCCGAGCTGCGCGGTCCGAAATGGTCCAGGAAAGTAGCGCAGCTGCTGGTTCGTCAAGAGCTCCGATTTCTCGGAAAGAGGTGCCAGCATCTGAGACGGTCAGCCCCGACGACACCGGCGCCGGCAGATTCCACTGGCCACGTCCATCGTCTAGACCAAGACGTTTTACCCACAGACGGGCAATGTCCGATGCGAATCCGTCAGGTCCATCAAACACAGCTCCTAGTGAATCTCAGGAGGCAGCTCAGGGGCAGCCGAGGGAGAGTCGACGAAGCATATCCGGCGCAGAGTCGGGAGAGCCTCGTAGGAGCATTTCCGAAGCAGTCACGAGCAGTCATGTCGACGATAAAATACCTCCTCCTCAATTCCGAAAAACCAGTAGTCAGACTATAATCCGCAAAGAAGTTGGATCATCCGGCCGGGACAGCAGCAGGGGGCACCCACCCGTTGGACCGCCGCCTGCGTCTTCGGTTCCCTCCAGACGGGGGAGCAGTGGGCAACACCCGCAAAATAAGCCGTTGCCTCCTCGTCCGGATGAGTCGCCAGCCCGATCGCCCGGTCCTTCATCACGAGAGAGCAGCGGCCACCACCCACAGAACAAACCATTGCCTGCTCGTCCTATGGAATCAAATCAGACACCGATTAAGGATGCTTCTCTAAGAAATGATTCGCCCTCCATTTTCAACTCCACCCCTCCTGAAAATCCTCCAGGACCTGCCATCGCCCCCAGGTCTGCCAGCTATGGCTCTTCCACCAGGAATCTGGACCGTCAGTCGTCAACTGCTACCCCACCTCTGATTGACATTTCTGCTAGCCCCGGCCCTTTACCGAGAAATTCCGGCCAAGGATCTGACCAGAAGCGGAAGTTGGACTTTAATATGAGTCCTCTGAAGCCTTCATCGGAAAAGCCTTCGAATAAACCTGTACTCCGTCTGTGGAAGCAAAATGTCGAGGGCCAGCAGTCTTCTGCCATCGCATCCCAGTCATCTGAGGCAACCCCTATGCCTGCGTCCAGAACTACGTCTGTGGACCCAAAAACATCCATTCCATGGCGTGGACCAACTCTTGAGCAGAAGAAGTCGGCCGACTCATTGATAGATGTCAATGGACCGTTCGAAACCTCGGGCGACAGCGAGAAGACACCCACAGCCCAGCAACCGCAGAGGCCGGTCTTCCCAGATCCGAATTCGCCGACACTGAAAGCATTCAAAACGGAGCCCCCCCGCGATGGACCCGGCTTCCATGGCCGGCCTACTCCTGAGCCAAATCCCGACGCTTCAAACCGCCCTCATATTTGGATACGCCCGCAACGTCTGCCTGATGACGAGTCCCAGAAGACCATAGAGACCTACAAGAAATTGTTCAGTCTCGACCAAGAAACCCGCGTGACCCTTCTTTCTCGTGCGCATCGCTATCCCGATTACGGCCGCGACGAAGAAGCTGCCCGGCGCAAGGCCGAATTCGAACGGCAGACGGGCGAGACCATGTCCGACGCAGACTACTACTCCCTCTTTGACCAGACGACAGCTACGGATGGCATGATTTCCTCGCTCATGGAGTTCATGGAGGGGCGGGAGTACGTGAAAGCACCCTACGTCAACCGCATCATCCACCAGCTCTTGAAGATGATGTACCAATCTGCCCGGGAGGAGAGTCGGCTCAGAGACAGGAGAAAGCGGGAGTGTGACTTGTTGAAACGCAGGCTTGAGGACTGTGAGAAGAGGTGTGGTGGCAAGACCAAGCCTGTCAGCCTCGACACGAGCGGCGACAGGGAGAAGACGCTGAGACTTATCAAGGAGATGTGGGACCGCATGGACGGCGTCATGGACAAAGAAGAAGAATGCATCCGAGATCACAATCATAAGTGGAGGAACCGCGAGGAAACGCTGCGGCGAAACGACGCCAGCTTTCGGGAATGGCGCGCCTTGGACGAACGGTTCAGATCTCTTTGGGACGAGCGCCAGCATCTCGAGGAGCTCATTTCAAGCAGAAGCGGATACCTCGTCGAGGATCTAGGCCGTCTAAAGGACGTCGACGACCAACTCCAGCACATGCGCAGGGACTTTAGCACCTGGTTGGAGTACAGGACCAATATGTTGATCGACTGGATTAAGCCCATTGGAGAGGATGATGTAGACGGCAGCGTTGCAAAGTTGCGAGACATCCACAGAGGGCTGCATATTGAAGTCGCGCTCCTGAACACTGAAATGGACAGACTGAAGCGCATCGCCGAGTTCCAGCGCGAGGCACGCGAGGTGCAAGCCAGATCGATGGTCGACGCTACTGCTGATTCACGACAACCGACTCTCCCACAGGTGAGCACCGACGGCAGTCCACCAGAAGACATACAGCAAACGGAGGCCGCGGCGCGTCCATGCGGCGGATGCCGCTCACGCGACAACCAGATTCGGGAGAAGGACAGAATGCTGAAGGAGAAGACAAAGCTCTTGAAGCTTGGCGTCTACAAACAAAGTGCCGCAGAAAAGCAAAGGGACCAGCTTAAAGAAGCCCTCGAACAGGTCCATAGCAACAGGGTTCAGGATGCATTGAACACCATTGGCAGTTACAGGACCCTCGTCATCGACGAAATGGAGTGGGAGATGGACTATCTCAATCGGTTGCTGCATGCCCAAGTTGGTCGGACCAAAGAGCAAGCGGACTTGTTTCAGGGCACTGTCGACTTCCTCCGCAACAAGGACCCGTCGAACCCCGTTCTGCAGGAGCTCGAAGACATGCATAACTCGATCCAGCGACTGGCTGATTCCACTGAGGCTACACAACGAAGCTTTGGTCAGCAGCTTGATCGTATGGTTTCCAACCGAGCGACTCATTTGGATCAAGCTGCTGAACCAGATGAACAGGACCAGATCGCCAGAGACGGTCTGGTCACGACTTTGAGAAGCCAGGTTGACGGACTCACGCGGAGAATTCGGAAGATGTCGGAGAAGAAGGCACATGAGAACCTCAAGGTTGTGGATAAGGTGCGCCAAGACATGGAACGCAAGATTTCGGATCTCCAAGATCGCGTTGCAAGGTACAAGAAAGCCCTCCAGCAGCAGCGAAAGGAGGTTGAAGCAGACCTGGATTCTACTGTTTTCCGGGATCAGCGGAGCACGTCCCAGCTATTCGCGAAGGAGGCGGAGCTCAGGGATAGGGAGGAAGAGTGCCGACGCATCGAGGGGACTGCGAGAACATTGCAGGCCGAACTTGACAAACTCAAGGCAGCTTACGGTGA
The DNA here is from genome assembly GCF_013390195.1 of Colletotrichum siamense. Classification (NCBI taxonomy): domain Eukaryota; kingdom Fungi; phylum Ascomycota; class Sordariomycetes; order Glomerellales; family Glomerellaceae; genus Colletotrichum; species Colletotrichum siamense. The sequence continues at coordinate 648,076 of NW_023501022.1, forward strand.
AATCGAAGAGCTCAAGAAAGACTTGGAGGTGAAATTCTGGGGTTTGCAGATTAACCTGGAGGAACGAAACGAAACTGACCGGTGGTCTTTGTGGGACGGCACCGAAATCGAAGTCACAGAAAACGACGATCCCGACTATCGGCGACAAGCTAATATCAACAAGCTGCAAAGGGACCTCGTTACAGCAATTGCAAAGGGCATGAACGAGGCAGAGAAGAACACGAACAAGAGCTCCAGGTCTGCGTCCGCAAAATTCACCAAGTTTTTTGAGTCGACGGTTCGCAAGTTGGATAAGAAGAAGGCGGACGAGACCAGCACGACCAGCTCGATCCACGAAACGGAGAAAAACATTGAGGCTTTCTGGAGAATGGTTGATTTCCAGAGGAGAAGGGCAGAAGTTGTGTCGTTGATCAGAAGCAGCAGAATGCAGCAAGCGAAGGACAGGCTCGGGGAACTGCTGCGTTCTGTTGAACACTATACGGACTATTGGCCCGACAAGCAACATGAATACGAGGCCTTTCGATCGATACATTACCTCCAGGCGTACGTCAATATGGCATTGACCATGATTCAAGTGCACATGGGCGAAAACTTTTCGGCGATTGCGCGGGAGTCGATGGCGACTGCTCGGGGTGAGTTCCTGAAAGCAGAGACTTACGTGGCCAGGTTGAAAGAACGACCAGGCGCAGGCGGAGCATGGCAAGCTATGGGGAGGTATCTGCAAATCCAGACGCAGCGATCTGTGGAGGAGCTTCAACAATGTGACTGCAAGTACAAGACAAGACCTTGCCTACAGCATAGCCGTGATGGCTCAGCGGCGTACTATGACTTCATGCAAGCGCATGACGACCAGGCCGAGATGGAGTTGCCACGATCTGTGCAGGACACGCTGGAGCCGTACGGCCGCTCTGCAAGCAACTACGAATACACGATGGATCCAAGAAGGCACGGATGAACCGCCTAGACTGACTTGTGTAACAACTTGGGGGCATGCAGGTTAGGCAGGCAGATAGACATGGGTGTGCAGTGGGTTCAGCTAAGGATAGATTCGAGGACGGGAGATCGATGCGGTTGATCGGCGTTACGGTTTAGGTCTCGGGGAGTTTGAATGTGACAAATGAGAGTAAATGCCAAGAAAGTGTTTGTTGTTGTTTTCATGAGGATTCGTAATCTCCGGGATAGTAGCTTGGTGCTATCGCCAACCTTCGTTCTCGTTTCTGCTCGTGATAATAGCAGTACTCAGACGTGTGTAAGTTGGAGTCGGGAAGTTCAGTGGCGTTTGGCTCAAGTCTCCGGTCTTCCGCGCGGCGAGCTGATTCATGTGTTTCCCCGTTGACCAGGGCGGCGAAGGCGAAGCATGTTGATGAGGCGGCCTCCTTGATGGATGAGTGCAGGATGGACGTTGGAACGAGAGAGTGGAATCCGCCAATGACCGATTCGGCTGGCGGAAGGTGAGTGGGTGAGGTGTTGGTGTGGAGGTTGGAGCCGGTAGGGACGAGAAGACAAATTGATAGCGAGGAGCCGTGGTGGGGCCGGGGAATTAAGCTGCTAGCGGATACACCGATTCCATCACAAACAAGGTGCGAAACAAAGTCCTCCCTATCACCACATGCCAAGTCGTCCGGGTTCCTAGCGCACTCACTCACCCGCGCGGGTGAGCTTGATTGCTTACCACGCCAATGCATTCCTCAAACTCTTCTCAACGCCCATCTACAACATGACACCTCCCCATTCGCTCAGCCGCCCGCGCCTCATCCGCTTGTCGTGCCTGGCGATAGGGCCCCTGGGCTCCATTTCGTCTTGTCCATCCCCAACATACCTCCCGGCCAGGTTCAATATCTAAACCTTGTCTCGGGAGCGGCATTTCCTCGAGCCTCATCTGCGTCGCCAGTGCGCACGTCAACTGTCTCAGCCAAACGTGGGCCTGGAAATGGATAGGCGAAAGGGTGTGTGTGCATGTGTGTGATTCGAGATGCGATGTGATGTGGGTGGCATCTGGCATCCCGGCAGCTAACACAAACCAAACGCCAGCCTAGGAAGAAAGCAGAAGGCCGAACTTGCACCTCTGTCACATTACATTGACTTTTGCATGGTCGAGGGGCGGGCGCCTTACGAAAACAAACTTGCGTCTGGCGTGCTTCACAATCTGTCGCTTCCCTCTATGGCCCTAACACACGTGGGACGCAAGAAACCTGCTCAAGATCCAGGAGTTGGCGTTGAAGTTAGACCCATCAGAACTTTCTTGACAGGCCAGGAGCCAGACAGACATAGCCTACCCTACCCAGGGATGACGCCTGGTGATGCGGCCTGGGCCTAATCTGCGAGCCTGCCAGACGACGATCTCTTCCATTGCTATTGCACCGAATCCGGCCTCGAGGTCTCTTAGACGGGCATGATGATTGTGGACCACGACTCAGCGGCCGCTGCACCAAGACAGACGACCCTCAACAACCCACTGACCATCGCAAAAGGTCCCAAGCCACTGGACCCTTCGACGCAGAAGCGAGAGAAACGGGCAGCTCGTTAAACAAAAGTCTGGAACGCGATGCTACGCAAATCTCTGGATCGATACAACCGCATCCTGGCTCGGAGCAGCTATTTGTCCGCCCCTTCTCTCACAATCACATAGCCACCCCGACCAACCCAACCACAGCGGCTTCAGTGTCCAGTGTCACCGACCGCGAAAAGTCTACCTCATGCCACTCGCCGCCGCCTTCTCCTCCAGATTGATTAGATCGATTGCCCTGGCCCTATCCCATTGGCCGGTCCTTGTCGTTTGGCTCCCCGCGTCCGTTTACACCGTACGCACATTGTTCGCTTCTCCTCCTTTGACCAACAGCGGCTGCTTCCGGCGATGGGGGCGGCAACGAGCAACGGTAGGGCAGTGCTTTTTCTTGCTTTTTGTTGACGAATTTGGACCGGTGAGAAGAGGCACCAAGCTCCCAAGCGTCTAGCCAGCCGCGTCTGCATCGCATCATATCACATTTTGCGTTCCTGACGCATCATTATCTCAAACCAAGAACGGATGACGCCTGGCCTGGCCTGGACAGGACCCACGCCACAACACACTCCGTGTCCCGCGCTCCCGCTCTCCCGTCGCCCCGATCCTGTCTAGCCCCATCCCCTTCCCTTTCCCGGCTCCGGCGTCCACCACAGCGCAGCGAAAGGGGGAGAGAAACCCCCACTGGCACGGCAGCTACAGACCATCGGGCGCACGCGAGGTGTTGTCAAATGCCAAGGGTTTGGCGCGACCTACCCTCTCGGGGAAAAGGCGCGGGCGGTTTGGTTCTGCGGCGGAGATCACGAAAGGGCGGGATTTGGCTCGATCGAGCAAAGCCGGGCCAAGCCAGGGTCACTCATCCAGTAGGTGACTATCACTACGGAGAGACTAAGAAACCAGACCAGGCGGTGGCGGGTGCGGTGCGGTGCTTCTGACGGATAGCAGACATCCATCCATGAAATGGACTCGAGCTCGCACCGAGAAACACGGGCCGTACGACGGCGTTTACAACCTTGCTTCTGTCCAATCTAGGCAAGTCAAATCTGTCTGCAAGATGCAGATAGGCACCGTGATACCGGGAGCTCCACCTTGAATGCCACAATCTGGAGGCAGATTGATCCCGAAGAATGGTATTTGGGATTTCGACTCACAGTCGCAGCCCAACAACAGACCATGACAGTGTCTGGTTTGTGGGGTAAATGTGTACGCATGTGTCTCTCTTGGCTGACTCTCACGGAGTGCTGGAATTCTCGGCCGCATATTGTTCTCTTTTCGTGGTTGGCTTAATTTACCCAAATTATGTCAACACCCCCCCGGGCTTCCGTCTTCTGGGTGCGAAGCGAGGGAGGCCGTCCGAGTCCTGGTACGGCCCCGTTGTCGACGGGACTACGGTTCACGGCACGCAACACCTCAGACGTCGACGCCCGGGGTACCCTATCATCTTGCCCCCCCGCCCAGCATCCCGCGCCACAAAACCACTCTACTTCAACCTCAATCAACATCGCCGGCCTGCTGCTGCTGTGCGCTCACTTTAATACCTTCCTGCCAACCGAGCAAGAAGCTTTGTCAAGCTGACAAAACAAGGCAGCCAGCCGGCCGAGATGGAGTTCCTGGTCCCTGTAGGGCAGCCACCATATCTCACAATTTTGCTACAATCTACCTTAGATTTTCTTTTGCTTCGCTCCCGTGGGACCCTCCTGTGGCCATCCAAGCAAACATCCTCCCCGGTTCTTTCGCTTCGTCCTTCCCGCTGTCCTAGCTCCCTTTTGCGGGGAGCTGTTGGCGTGTACGTTACACCGGCTACTTGCACCAACTACTCCGTCGAGGGCTTGGGCTGTCAACCTGTCATTGGGCCTCCGTCCAGACATGTCCACGTATCAAAGAATGTCGTTTGGGGCGACAAGTGACTCTCTCCCAGGCAGCTACCCAGAGGGGGCCAGCCATGGATGGTGACCAAGGCTCAGTTTGCCCAGGGCAAGACCACGCCGTCGAGGACGCAACCTCGTTTACTTACACCGGCACAGGAACCCGTCCAGCTGGGGAACGTGACGCTTGTCTCACATGCCATGGACTTGACAACTCGCCCCTGGCAGGAAAGGCGGTTTCGGAAGATTGCTGTGTAAGTGCGTGATAAGCGGCGCGCAGGAACTTCTTCAGAAAAAGCAAGATGGTGGTGGTGGTGGTGCATGGCCAGGCGGGTGGCCAGTCCCACGATGGGAAGGTCTGAGATAGAATAGACCCTCAGGATACGCCAGTACGGGCCCATTGCGACATTCAACTTTTTCTTCAGCTGACGGGATCCTCGACGTCTGTGATACCCTCCTCCGCTTATCATGAGGTTGCTGTTTGGGAGGCCGTGAAAAAAAAGGGCCAGACAAAAGGTGCGCCACCAGGGGCAAGCCACGAACAGTAAGTCAACCGCTTTCATCCATGCCCACACCCGGAGCGTGTAAGTGGGAGGAGGGAACTTGCAGGGTAAAAGTGTAAAAGCTTAGCAAGGCAGAGGAGAAAAGCAAAAAGAGACATGTCACTCTTTCAGGGTTTTGCTGTGCTCCTGATATTCTTTTTCGCAGTAGGCTAGCAACGCCTTCTTCCTTTCCCTGTTTTCTTTTCCTTGTGTACACCCCTTCTTTAGCAGACGCCTCAGTTCGTCTGAAAAAGGCAAGCTTGGGGTCTCTGGTCTACCTGGGCCAAGGAAGAAACGCTTTGTGGGACCCGGCTGTGGCTCTGGGGGCTCCTTCCCTGACCCCAGTTGCTCTTGCCAAACCTTGCAATGCCTTCCTTCCTATATGCTGTGAGTTGAGGAAGGCACCTTCCTTCACATTCTGAGCAGCTACCACATGCTGCACCTTTCCTTTCCTGGGGGCTCCTGCTCTAGGTAGGTATCTACACTATGTAGCGCCCCTCCTCCACTTGCCCAACCACACATCCTGTCCACGTCCACGCCTTCTTCACTTACACCCACACTGTCTTTCCTGGTCCTGCCTCTCCCTCTGCAGACCACACTCACGTCGTCCTTACTTCTCAATCTTAAAATCCCAGGGCCCTCCACGCCTGTTTCTTCAGTTTGGCTCGTCTCTTCACGCCTTCCGCCAGCAGCTTCATATTCTTCACAACAGACTTCAGTGTATACTGTTTGTCGCTTGAGCACAGGGTGTTGTATCTGTCTCATTGTTAACCCGCCGCCGACGACATCTCAGCAACACAGACTTATACGGCCTCTCTTCACAATGGCTAGCGGTCCTTCAGCCTACCCGCTGCTCTTTGCAAAGCGGACGCGCATGAATCAGGATGTTGTCACCTGGTTTGCCATCATTCTGAGCTCACTCATGGGAGTCTTCATTGTCTTTCATCTGAGCCGCCTTTCCGCCCAAAAGACTGGCCTGGCCTCCAAGCTCTCAGGTGCCACAAAGCCTTTTGTCTTTGTGTCCAGGTAAGACTCGAGATATTCTCCATCTCACGGACTGTAGCACTGGGACGGGAGCTAATCGAAATCCAGAATTGTCCGCAGATACTCTGTGCTCAAGTTCCCTGCCCTCCCTTCCACCGGCCACGCTGTCATCGCTCTTCTCTACATCGTGATCAACGTCGTCCTTCTCCTAACGTACCTCGACGATTCGCTTCTTCCCTACATCACTGTTGTGGCTGCTCGCGCCGGATGGTATGTAATCGTACAGAACTTCCGGTCAACTAGAGACTGACTACAAGCAGGCTTGCGATTGCGAACATCGTCTTCGTCATTTTCCTGAGCCTCAAGAACACCCCTCTCGGATATCTCACGGCTTGGTCTTACGAGCGTCTCAATGTCCTCCACCAGATTGCCGGATACGTCACGATGGCCCTCATCATCGTACACGGCGCTACCTACTCTTCGTACTTTATCGAAGCAAACAACGCTGCCCGTCTCCGTGTCCACGAGGAGATCTACGGTATTGCCTCCGGCTTCACCTTCCTCACTCTTGTCGTGGCTGGCGCAGTTGTCCGCTTCTGGTCGTACGAGCTGTTCTACGTCATTCACGTTTCCTTCTTCGCCATTTCGATGGTGCTCGTGGGCCTTCACCAGCCTGAGATGACAAAGAAGATCATCATCGCCACTGCACTTGGCTCGGCACTCTGGCTCAGCGACCGCATCTTGCGATTTTTCCGAGTTGCTTATTACAGCATCAACAACACTGCCACCGTCTACCCTCTGCCTCATGGCGGCACCCGCGTTGTCCTGAAGAAGGCCCCTATCATGGCAAACTCCGGCGAGCACTGCTTCCTGTGGATTCCCAAGATTCGCGCGTTTGAGATGCACCCGTTTACTATCGCCAACATGGATCCCCTCGAGTTCGTTATCAACTCCTACGATGGTTTCACTCGTGATCTCCACAGGTATGCGACGAGCAACCCGGGTGCAACAGTCAAGGCATCAGTCGAAGGCTCCTACGGAAGATTCCCCAACCCGGCCGAGTACAACAAGATTGTCTTGGTTGCTGGTGGTAGTGGCGCGAGCTTCACCTTCGGAATGGCTCTGAATCTCCTCAAGAGCATTGGTGATGGAGCCCAGAAGAGCATTGTGTTCGTCTGGATGGTGAAGGATCCTGGTACGTCACTCGCCATCACTTACTCAAAGGGGAAAAAGCTAATATCATCCAGCCCGTCTCGAATGGTTTTCGGAGTCCCTTGCAACCATTAACCGCGCGCTCAACTCTTCCATCCAGCTTTACGTCACCCGCAGCCCCGGTTCCCATGGCTCGTCGCAAGAGGACATGGTTCAAACTGACAGATCGCGGTCCGGCACTATCTCCTCTGACGCTTCCACACCCTTCACGCCTGCGACTGAGAAGTTCGACGAGGCCGCACACGCTCCCCGACAGCCATCGAAGGTTCTTACTCGTACCGTTTCAGACCCCGAAAAATCCGGCAACGAGTCGGACCTCACAACACCGACTTCTCCGATTCAGCAATCCACCGTCGGCTCTCACATCAACGATATCCCCATCCACTACGGCCGACCCGACGTTTCCAAGATCATCACCGAAGCCATCGAAGAGACCCCTGCGAACCAGCGCGTGCTCGTCATGGGCTGTGGCCCAGCGACTTTGATGACTCAGGTCCGCAACACCACCGCCTCCCACATTCGCACCTCCGGTCCTGCCGTAGAGCTGCACTGCGAGCAATTTGGATGGTGAATATACTGGTGTTTGGGACGACGTCGGCAACTGCGGACGTGACTTGGCCATTGCCGGGTAATGTCTACGCCATCAAAGTCTTTATTGTGCATATTTGCAAACCTTTTCTGGCGTTATTGGAGTAAATACGGGTACGGCAATTGGTTTCCCTTGCATTTTTCTGCAGCTTTGGAAGGATGGATACGCCTTCAACGATTGGAGAGAGAGCTGGTCATGCAATATGTTCATACCCGTACAGAAGCTTGGCCCCGTGGCCGCCTGTACTTTGTTGCTTACAGAGAACAACGTTGATGAATCTTGGTAAACACTGCCTTCGCCATGACATTTGTGAAATCTGCCAGCCCAAAGTGAAAATCCGGCCTCGTATCTTTCGGGCCGCCCAATCACGCCGCTGACAATGTTTCCGAGCCACACAAGACCAAACAAACATGGGGTCTTGAGGATAACCTCCTTCTCGCCGGCCTGCGACGATCGACGCAATGACCAGTCGTTCGCTGCTCGCTCGTCATACACATACTATGTACAACGCACATCGCATGACCGTTAGATCTCTGCGCACCATCGCCAAGCCGCACGCACCCGGGGACGACCCCGTTGCCCAACCCACGAAACGGGGGCCAAAACCATGCGAAAGTTTGCGAAGCTGCCTTCCCGACTGGGTAACCGTGATGTCGCCAGCAAACTATGTCGGTGGCAGCAGCAGGGGGCTTGGTTATCGAACGTAAGTATTTCATATATTCCGAAGCCGTTCACACACCACCATTGACACACAGCATGCACCTCACCATTTTCTGGGACACTGCTGACAAGGCCAAGAAAGTCATCGCAACACCATGCGGACGTTGACAGCTCTCACGCCCCCCTCTCCCGGCGGCAACCTCCGGAGTAAAGCAGGCCTTTCCCATAGCATTTTCAGAATTCGGGGAGGTCGGGCATGGTAGTTTGTGGGAAGTTGTGAATCGCCGTCGGTATTTGCTGCCGAAATCCGGGGAAATGAGATGGTGGTGGTGTCGACCCAGACTTTGGCTGTGACTCAAGAAATTGCAAGCATCTCAGGCATCATGGGTTGTGATCAGCGGGCCAAGCATCAATATAATTATATTGGCGAGGAGTGATGGGTTCGGGTTGGCGGTTGAAAATGACAGGAGGAGGATGCGGAGGGTGTTGCGCCGCGGTATGCCGCGTCTTGGACCTTGGTTGCAACGTCGCGTGCCGCGGTGCCGAGGAATAGTTCGGAAGCTGGCATCGTGAGATAGCCCAGGCTGAGGAACGGGGTCTAGAAGTCCGAGCGAGATCGCACAGGGCGGTTCGGAATGGATAATGCAGTTCTCTCCACTCTTCACAGAGATGCTTGGAGATGTAAGGCAGGTCAACAGACCTCATCGTCTTCGCACCTGAGGCCTGTCAAAGATCTCCCAAGCCAAAGTCCAATGAGACAGATCCAAAGGCGGAAAGTTTTGTAAAAATATCATAAATAGTCCCTTCTATTCTAGTCGGGTACTCTACAAGCCGAGAGCAGGTATCATATGTTGAACAGATGCTAGTCTTCTTTCCTTAATCCCCAGCGCCATTTGTTGAATAAATGCCACCGGAATGTTGCGTTCCTTTCCCACGTTTTAAACCAATTCCCTCTATAAGTCAACCCCGAGGCGCCTCAAGCAACCAGATGGTTGCAGGTTTTCCATGCTTAACTCTCCGATTAGAACAGGCCGTCAATCTCCCCAGTCTCGGTGTCGACGTCGACGTTCAGGTAACCCGGAGCTGTGGGCAGACCAGGGATGGTCTGGATGTCGGCGGCGAGCGCGTACCTGTCATGTTGTTAGCATTGTCACTGAGAGTAAGAACGATGGTTTGCTTACAGGTAACCAGCACCGGCGGCCATTCTCACGTCCCTAACAGGAACGGTGAAGCCGGTCGGGGCGCCCTTCAGGTTGGGGTCGTGAGAAAGGGAGTACTGAGTCTTGGCAACACAAATAGGCAAATTGCCGAAGCCCTGCTTTGTGTAGGTGTCGACCTTCTTCTGAGCCAGCTCGCTGAACTCGACGGCCGCAGCACCGTACATCTTCTGGCCAATGGCCTCGATGCGCTGCTGGACGGATCCCTCGAGATCGTAGAGGAGCTTGAAGTCCTTGGGCTTCTCGCTGGCGGCAATAACGCCCTTGCCCAACTCAACAGCGCCCTTACCACCCTCAGCCCAGTGGTTGGAGAGGATGGCGTCCTCAGCACCGGCGGCAATGGCCTCCTCGCGGATGACGGCAATTTCAGCGTCGGTGTCGGTGACGAACTTGTTGATGGCGACCACGACAGGGATGCCGTAGGCCTTGGCGTTCTCAATGTGCTTGCGGAGGTTGACGCAACCAGCACGAAGAATGTCGACATTCTCCTGCTTGTAGACGGCATCGAGGGCAGCGCCGGGGGCGATGGGAGGACCACCACCGTGGACCTTCAGAGCACGGACAGTGGCAACAACGACGACAACATCCGGAACAAGACCGGAGGCACGGCACTTGATGTTGAAGAAACGCTCACCGCCCATGGTGAAGTCGAAGCCAGCCTCAGTAACAACGAAACCGGCCTTCTCGGCGGGGTTCTCGTCAGCCTCGGTGCCAACAATCTTCAGGGCCATCTTGTCAGCCAGGATGGAGCTGTTGCCGACACTGATGTTGGCGAAGGGCCCAGCGTGCACGAAGACGGGAGTTCCCTCAAGAGTTTGCATCAGGTTGGGCTTGATGGCGTCCTTCATGAGAGCGGTGAGAGCACCACCAGCGCCGAGGTCGTCGCAAGTAACAGGCTCGCCGCTTCTGGAGCTAGCAACAACCATGCGGCCAAGACGCTCACGCATGTCAGCCAAGCTGGTGCTGAGGGCCAGGATGGCCATACACTCGCTGGCAACGGAGATATCGAAGCCGGTCTCACGCTTGTGTCCCTTCTCCGTAGGCGCAACACCAACGGTGATACCGCGAAGGTGCCTGTCGTTGACATCCAGCACACGTCTCCACGTAATGGTCTCAGGGTCAATGTCCAGACGGGCGAAGCGGCGGACCTCTTCCTCCGTGAGCTCATCGGGGTTGGTCTTCTCAATGCCCAGCTTCTTGAGACGACGGAACATGACGGGCGCAAACTCCCGCTTGCCGTTCTTTGCGGGAACAAGACGTCTGTAGAGAGGTCCGTCCTTCTGGGTATCCTCGTGGAACATGCGCGTCTCGATGGCCGCTGCAAGGAGGTTGTTTGCCGCAGTAATGGCGTGGATATCACCGGTCAAGTGGAGGTTGAACTCGTCCATGGGGATAACCTGGCTGTAGCCGCCACCAGCAGCACCACCCTTGATGCCAAAGGTAGGGCCTTGACTGGGCTGACGAACGTTTGCAAAGGTGACACGACCAAGGTGGGCGCCCAAGGCCTGAGCGAGACCCATGGTGGTTGTTGACTTGCCCTCGCCGAGAGGAGTAGGGGTGATGCCGGTGACGACAACGTACTTGCCATTGCGGCGGTGGTCGAGACGCTTCAGAACGCTAAGATCGACCTTCGCCTTGTAGGCACCGTAAGGCTCAAGCTCGTGAGAAGCAATACCAACCTCCTTAGCCAGACGAGTGATCTGCTTGGGGTTTTGGGCCCTGGAGACCTCAATGTCAGATGGGACAGGCTCCTTGAGGTGCAGAGGCAGAGGAACAATCTTCCTCTGCTTCTCACGCTCAAAAGCCTGCACAGCCGAGTCGACAACGTTGTGCATGAGCATTGCGACGGTCATGGGTCCGACACCGCCAGGAACCGGGGTAATGTGAGAAGCGACCTGGGAAGCCGACTCGTAGTCGACATCTCCAACGAGACGCTGACCAGACTTCTTGGTAGAATCGGGGATGTAGTTGGTACCGACGTCGATGACAACGACACCGGGCTTGAGCCACTCGCCCTTCACGAAGCCGGGCTGGCCAATGGCAGCGACGACAACATCGGCTGCCTTGAGGTGCTCCTGCAGGCCCTGACTCTTGGAGTGGCATACAGTGACAGTGGCGTCCGCATTGCGAAGAAGGTAGCTTACAGGGCTGCCGACGATGTCGCTGCGACCAAGAACAACAGCGTTCTTGCCCTTCAAGTCGACGCCAGCCTCCTGAAGCAGGACCATAACGCCCTTGGGAGTGCAGGGAACGAAGGGAGGACGACCACCCCGCTTCGCAAGCTCGCCAATATTCCTGGTGCCGAAGCCATCGACATCCTTCTCGTCTGCGACAGCAGAAGTGATAGTGTACTCATCGAGGTGCTTGGGAAGAGGCAATTGCACCAAGATACCGTGGACGGCGGGGTCGTCGTTGAGGCGGTAGATGCGGTCAAGGAGCTCGGGCTCAGAGATGGACTCGGGAAAGTGAACCAATTCACATCCAATGTTTGCCTGATTAGAAGTGTGAGTTATTTTGCAAGCCAGAACAGGCTCAATAATGGGTGCGTACCTCCTTGGCGGCCTTGTCCTTCATGCGAACATAGGTGGCTGCGGGGTTGTGAGCATCGCGACAAATTTCATGGTGGGGCAGACATGATGTCGCAACATACCAGAGTCCGATCTATCGCCGACTGCGGATGAACCTTGATTAGCCAAACGAACGTTCGCGTGGAACAAGCAGCGAAGCCAACTTACCCTGAATAATCGTAAGAGTGGGCTGGAATCTGGGGTTCAGCTTCTGCTTCTCGAGAATGTCGTTCCCCAACGTCTCCCGGATCTTCTTGGCGATGGCAGTGCCATCAATCTTGGTAGCGACCATTGCGGGCGTGGAGGTTGCGAAAGACCGAATGCGACAGCTTCTGTCCACGGAACCCAGGGTCCTTGCGGTAGATGGGCGAAAGGAATGCCTAGAAACCAGAGAAGTGGCTCGTTTTCTCGACTGTCTGAACGCAAAGTCTGAGGGGTGTTGGGAAGAAAGTGTGGGAGTTGAGATGTTCACCGCGGCCAAGCGGGCAGTTTGAGTGTAAGCGGAAGCACTGAGAAGGAGGGGCGAGGGATGGCGGCCAAGCTCGGGATTTAGCGCCCTGCAGGGTCGACGGCCTGATGGATATGCCTGGAGGCCGGTATCTACCCCGAGGGACAGCTTCGGCCGGGGTGTTGTGGAAGCCTGTGCAAGTGAGTTTGCTGCGGATAAGGCTCCCGTTGATGCTGGCACTGGTGCTGCTTCAGCTCCAGCATGCAGCCTGGCGACGTTCAGATTGGACGATCGTCCCTGCAGGAGCCGATAAGGACGACCTGGGCACTGCGGCCATCGCCTGCCCTTCAGCCGAAAGAGTGAGGACATCTCGGCTCTGTATCCGAACTTGCGATACTCGACTCCTATTTAGGCCCCCGATGCCCCCTCGTTTCCCTGTGCCGCAAGCTCACTCGAGCCAGACCTCCTCCACAGGGCCTTAGCCAGTCTCTGACTCTTAGATCGTGTACTGCGATGAGTCGTGCAAGCCTGGCAGTCAGCTCCCTGATCCTGGCTCTCTGCAGACTTTGTCCCAGCACACACGGGAATCGGGATCAGCACGTTGGGCAGGTCGAAAACTCGGACTGTTATCCGAGTCCCGCTGAGACCTGATAAGCGCGCTCCAGATATTAGACGACCCAATGACACAGGCTGCCTCGTCCGTCTGTCGTAACGAGACTCAAATATTGCACAGGCCTCTAAAAAGGCAATTGACTGGTATACAGAGTCGAGTAGTGTACAAAGTGGCGATGTTCTTAGGAGTGTCAAGGTCTGTGGTTAAGGGCAAGAAACAATGTTGTACAAGAGCCACAGAAAAGGCGTTGACAGGTTGTGGCCTGATTCGGTGAAAATTTCACATCATCGCGACTCGACGACTAGAGCAGACGGGCTCGAAGTTCGAGTTGGCGTTTGGCAATCCTAGTGGCGGACTGAAACGCTGTGAGAAGAGTGTGAGTCAACGATGAGTCGAATCGTCAAACCGGACCTGTCGGTATTCCTGCGATAGGCGATGAATGAGATGATGATGCACCACCATCAACAAAAGGCACAGAACAGACGGGAGCTTGGGAAGCTTGGATGACTCCAGAAGCTCCCTGTGGCGGCGGCGCTAAACCCAGCAGGTAGCGCCTCAAGCTTACAGTGAGTCAACCCGTGGACGACCAAACGTTGGGCCCGAAAGCTTCAGGGCACATGGCCCGTGCCTCAGGCGAAGGAGAAAGCGGTGAATGCTTGCCAGTGGTGGCAGAATTCGTCGCGGGGAGGGAAAAATGTGCCCCACAGTGCACCGAAACCCACAATGTCGTTGAAGGGCAAAAATTCCACGATCCCCGACGACATCGCAAGCCTTTAAAGACCGACGTCCCCTGCCGCACAAACGCCCCCCGTACAGCTGCCCCGAGACCGAGAATCGCATACTCCCGAAATCAGTCAACATGAGGCCCATTCTTTTGGCAGGCCACGAGCGTGCGCTCACCCAGATTAGGTATGTTGCGCGGCGGCATCAGATTTGGAGGAGGGGGGAGGGCTTTTTCCTCATTCCTCTCGGCAAAGAGGGGCTGCATTTACAGCTGCTAACCACGTCGCGCTTCCCGCAAATACAGATACAACAACGACGGTGACCTCATCTTCTCCGTCTCCAAGGATCAGCAGATTTGCGTTTGGTACGCGCACAATGGCGAGCGTCTCGGCACTTACCACGGCCACGTTGGTGCCATCTGGACTGTCGACGTCGACCCCACCTGCACCATGATCGCCTCCGGTTCCGCCGACAACACCATGCGCCTTTGGGATATCAAGTCGGGCAAGAACCTCAAGACCTGGGAGTTCCCCACTGCCGTGAAGCGCGTCGAGTTCAGCGAAGACGGAACCAAGCTGCTTGGTGTCACCGAGAAGCGTATGGGTTACCTCTCCAACATCATCGTCGTCGACATCAACCCCGATCCCGAGGCCGAGCAGAGCGACGAGCGCGTCCTTACCATCGTTTGCGACGAGTCCAAGGCCACCGTCGCTGGCTTCAGCTACCTCACCAAGTACATTATCGCCGGTCACGAGGACGGTTCCGTATCCCAGTACGACGCGAAGGTGGGAATTGCAATATGGATACTGAGAGGGATGTGCCGCTGACAGTCCTACAGACTGGTGACCTGCTCTACAACGAGCCCGTGCATGAGCTTAACACTCCCATCACGGACCTTCAGTGGTCGCAGGACCGCACCTACTTCATTACCGCCTGCAAGGACAAGACCTCCAAGGTATGGGCAAATCTACTGTTCCGAGGCGAAGCCTGTATGCTAACCCATGACAGCTTATTACCGCCAAGGACCTTGAGGTTCTCAAGACTTACGTCGCCGACACCCCCCTGAACAGCGCAACTATCACTCCCAAGAAGGACTTTGTCATCCTCGGTGGTGGTCAGGCCGCTATGGATGTCACCCGTACCTCGGCGAGACAAGGAAAGTTCGAGGCGAGATTCTACCACAAGATCTTCGAAGATGAGGTTGGCAGAGTCCGCGGTCACTTCGGTCCTCTGGTAAGTCGATGTTGCAACAAAAGGCAAGGTACAGCTACTGACTGTTTCTCAGAACACTGTCGCCGCAGACCCTACCGGCAAGGGCTACGCAAGTGGAGGAGAAGACGGTTACGTCCGTGTCCACCAGTTCGATAAGGGCTACTTCGACTTCATGTACGAGGTCGAGCGGGAACGGAAGAACAGACAGGAGAACTAGACTTGGTTTCACACAAAAAAGGGGCCTTTTTCTCGTCTTCTTCGCGGCTTGCATAGTACGGCGTTTGGGAAATCTTCGGGGGATGGTTAGATTGGTTTTGTAAAACCTAGGGCAGTCCGCGAAACAGAAAGACTGGTGGGATGATATCTCTTCTCCCTGCGGGTGACACACGTGGCCGTCACCGCAGGGAGCCTCCAAGATTTAAGAAACCAAAAACGGGGTAATGATGAGTTCTGACACTAGTTTCAACGCAATAACGGTCATGATCTGGAAGTGGCGATTTACGCAAACAGTGAAGCTTATGTGTATACGCGTTGTATTGAAATTGTGATCGCATGTGGCCTCCAGGAGACACGATAGGTTTTTTTTTTTTTTTTTTTTTTTTTTTTTTTTTTTTTTGGTTCTCTAGAGAAGCATGTCTTGAATACATGCCTGGGAGACCGGCGCACTTTTGCTTACATAGAAAAGAAAGAGTACTTCGGAGCAAAACAGTAAAAGGAGACAGTCTGCAACAGCATAAACAGTTCACACATACGGATTCAGGATCAAAAAATGCAAAATGAAAGGGACGAGACTCGAACTCGCGCGGGTTGCCCCACCAGGAAACAGATGTTAAGCTGACCTTAACCTGGCGCCATAACCAACTCGGCCACCCTTCCGTATGATGATCCAGAGGATCTGATTGTTGGACGGGCGAGAGAAAAAGAGATTTAAGAAGCTAGCGCATGATGTGCGTGCGAGTGGGGGGTACGCCCGCAGTTGAAGAGGCGGGTGATGGAGGGGTGACAGGGCACCCACGCACCGTTGGCCGGCCGCATCTCAAGATTGACCAGGGTGAACGACTCGTCCGAGACAGTCTTAGACAGCGGCAGAGAAGTGGCCGTTTTAGAGAGCCACTCCAGATAGTCTCATTATTCCGCAGTGAGGGAATTTTCAAGTCGGCGCTGGAACGTATGCGAAACTTTCATTTCTTCTAGAAGGTCTGTTTTTCTTTATTCGCCGAAATTAGACGGCTGGCAGAAACTGAAAGCCGTCCAGCAGATTCTAATGGGTGGGGCACGCGATGACTCCGCACCTCAGTCCCAAAGTTCACATTGAGAACCTTGGAGGCGCAAATAGCTTTTTTGGTTGAGGGATTTCCAGGAGTTTGGACGACAGAGACCCTGCGGCGTCATAGTTGGGATGAGGCGGAAGGTTATGGGAGCGAGTCGTTCGTTGACTGGTTGAAACATGTTTTGGTTGTTTGTTATGCAGCTTGACAATCTAAAATACTGAAACATCGGACATAGTGATTTGGCCGCACTGGAGAATTGAATCAAACATGATATGATATTGACGTGGAATTGTGCTGTCATTACCTCTGTCAAGTCATCATGGCAGCTATATTCCTAACGAAATAGCCCGCCATTGTGGACAGAGGAGGTATGTGATATAATGTAGCTATGGACGTGGACTAGCTAGCCGTCCCTATTGGCATCATCGCAAAAACCGTCCCAAACCTAACACCGCCCATGCACCTTCATAAAACCAACTAACGCCGCTTCATGACGCACTCTATGCCTGATTCCCTTTCCCCCTAGTAGTGTGCGTCGATGCTCGCTCAATCCGTCAAATGTTGCCCGAGAATCGTAGCAGGCAAACGCTGAACATGCCTCGTGACACGTCTATGTCTGTCGCTGAAGAAGAGAAAAATGGGGTCTATCAGACGTGTCCGCGCCCCATCATGTGTGACGGGAGCGCTTCGGTCCGCCGCCAAACATATTCTTGTCCAAGCTGCTCAGGTCGAAGATTTCGGCAAAGTTGATTTTACGCTTCGAACCAGCGCCGCGGCCGAGATTGTTTCCCTGCCTTGATGCAGAGCGAGGGATGTTTGCAGAGTGGCGTGGCCTTGATGTGCGGGAAGCGGGGTTTGCGTTTGCGCCGTCGTGTGTTCGAGAAGAATCAGACAGGTCGAGGTTTGCAAGGTTGAGGTACGCGTCTTGCTGCGGAGGCTGAGGAGGCCAGGCATGTGCGGATTGGAAGGTGAAAGTTTCCTGCGACGGCACCGTGATCGGCATGATCTCCGGCTCTTCCTGGGTGGGTTGAGGGGCAGCGGGAGATGTAGAGTCGGTCCTCATTTGTGTCTCCTCCTGCAGTTGCGTCTCGCTGTTCGAGTGGTTGACATCAGGGGAAGATGTGGTCTCCGGCTTGTCCGCTTCATCGTCGCTTTCGGCGGTTTGGGAGTTCTCCCTGCCTTCCAACCGCTCGGTTGCCCAACTTCGGATCCTCCGACCGTCGCCATTGCCCAAGCCGATTCGTTCTTTGTCGAGAAATGCCAGCAAATCGTCGAGGCAGTCCTGGTACCCGTCCATACGGGCCTTCGATTGGGCAGCAGCGGAGGCCTTGTAGAGTTTCGTCACCGATAGAGCGGCGTTTTTGAAGGCGTCGAGGAGTTGCTCGGGAGAGTCATTTTGCGCAGCCTGCTTCCCTGCTGAGGCGCCAGGCAGGGAGGTGTTGAGGCTTCGCATCGAGTCCATGTTTTCTTTGGCTACGTGTAAACTGACTGAGGAACGTCAGCAAGAAGGAAAAGGATAAGAAGAGGGAGTCCCGCACCAAGCGGTGAAGTATGTCGTTGATGTTGTCAGGGTAAACAAATCTTGATGCCGCGGGTGGGGTCCAAACGGGGTCCCCAGTGTCTGGCGCTGGCGGCGATAAGGGTGCGGTTACTGCCTCGAGTGCGACGGAGCAGACGAGGTTATAGGCCGCTTCTTTGACTACGGAAAAAGAAGGTATTTGTTCCTATAACGAAAGCGTGTTGATTCCGAATAGCAAAAAAGGCCACGATGATCGATGCAGGTGTTTGGCGATGGATGAAGTTCAGGTCAGCTCTACCTCAGCAATTACGCCGCAGAGAGCACATGACACTGGAAGCGGCACTAGCCGACAGCCAGCAGCACCTGCGGCAGTACCTGGCCGCCCAATTGCCTCAGTGGCTTTGACGTTATCCGTCGGTGGTCATTGCGCACTAGCTTTGCCAGATGACCCAATCACTGACCCAAAGTGGACCTTCACTGCAGTGTTTGCTGACTGTTACGTTGGGGCGGCTGCAGCTTCCATTCCCGCGGGTCGGAGGTAGGTTTTCCCGGTCTAGCTGCACGGTGACCTTGTGGGCACTTGCAGTGCTGCACATGGCGGACTGATTGACACGGCGCAAACGCGCTAATCCTGATTAGATTTGTCTCTACCGGCGGAGGGATCCCACCTTTCTCTACGACTTCTGAAAAACATCTACAGACATTCAACTTCTGCACCGCAGCGCAGGCAGTCGACCTCCAGCTTGGACGCACCTTCCTACATTCCAGCTCAACGACAGCTTCAAGATCTATACACAATCACTCTTCTTGGTGCGCGTCGTGGTATCTTGCGAAACGCGTGTAAGTCGCGTAAAGTGATTTACCGCCATCAAGATGGCGCCCTCTCGCTCAAGAGCTGCCGTGGTCGACACCGACGCGTCAATGTCCGACGCCCCAGAAGTCAACCATGCCGAAGAGATGGTACGTTGCAATCGTTCATGTCCTCCCGTTGTTGCGGTGTTAGGCCCCGCGACAGCCCCCTACAAACGAAGCCTTGCAGCTGACGTGCATATAGGAGGTTGACGAGACTCCCGACTACACCGACTCAGACACCAATCCGAATACCACAGCTAGTAGCGTTGCTGGCGAGCCCGTTGGAGATGGTCGCAAAAGACGTTCCGAAGCCAATCAGCTGCGTCGCAGCATCTTCGGCAAAAAGCACGACAGACTGGGCGAATCCAAGGTACTTGCAAGCCCAAATAATTCTTTCTTTGATGGGAGACCTTCGGTTGGCGGACGCTAATTGATACTTTTGAACAGGAAGAGGACAGTATTCGACGATTCCGATACCTGCTTGGCCTGACAGACCTTTTCCGCCACTTCATCGAAACAAACCCCAACCCTAAAATCCGCGAAATCATGACCGAGATTGATCGACAGAATGCGGAAGCTTCAAAAAGCAAGAAGGGCGGGGCGCGTCAAGGAGGCGCGAACAACGAGAGACGCCGTCGGACCGAAGCCGAGGAAGATGCCGAGCTTCTTCGCGATGAGAAGCACGGAGGCTCTGCCGAGACCGTCTTCCGCGAGTCACCCGCCTTCATTCAGGGAACCATGAGAGACTACCAGGTCGCTGGTCTCAACTGGCTGATCTCTCTCCACGAGAACGGTATCTCGGGCATTCTTGCTGACGAGATGGGTCTTGGCAAGACATTGCAGACGATTTCCTTCTTGGGCTACCTGCGGCACATCATGGACATCACTGGACCTCACATCGTTATTGTTCCCAAGTCGACATTGGACAACTGGAAGAGAGAATTTGAGAAGTGGACGCCCGAAGTCAACGTCCTTGTGCTTCAGGGTGCCAAGGAGGAGCGCCACAACCTCATCAATGATCGATTGGTCTCAGAGGACTTTGATGTCTGCATCACGAGTTACGAGATGGTTCTGCGCGAGAAGGCACACCTCAGGAAGTTCGCTTGGGAATACATCATCATCGACGAGGCGCACCGTATCAAGAACGAGGAATCATCGTTGGCCCAGGTCATCCGTCTGTTCAACTCCCGAAACAGACTACTCATCACCGGTACACCCCTCCAGAATAACCTGCATGAGCTGTGGGCTCTGCTCAACTTCTTGCTTCCCGACGTCTTTGGTGACTCCGAAGCTTTCGATCAATGGTTCTCTGGCCAGGATCGTGACCAGGACACGGTCGTTCAGCAGCTTCACCGCGTGTTGAGACCGTTCTTGCTTCGAAGAGTCAAGAGTGATGTGGAGAAGAGTCTTCTGCCCAAGAAGGAGGTCAACGTTTACCTGGGTATGTCTGAGATGCAAATCAAGTGGTATCAAAAGATCCTGGAGAAGGACATTGACGCTGTCAACGGTGCCAACGGAAAGCGCGAGTCCAAGACAAGACTTCTGAACATTGTGATGCAGCTGCGAAAGTGCTGCAACCACCCTTACCTGTTCGAAGGAGCTGAGCCTGGTCCGCCGTATACCACTGATGAGCATCTCGTTTACAATGCCGGCAAGATGGTTGTTCTTGACAAGCTTTTGAACAGAATGCAGAAGCAAGGTAGCAGAGTTCTCATCTTTTCTCAGATGAGTCGTCTCTTGGACATCCTTGAGGATTACTGCGTCTTCAGGCAGTACAAGTACTGCCGTATTGATGGTGGCACGGCACACGAGGACCGTATTGCTGCCATCGACGAGTACAACAAGCCGGGGTCTGAGAAGTTCATCTTCCTGCTCACCACAAGAGCCGGAGGTCTGGGCATCAATCTTACTACTGCTGATATCGTTGTCCTCTACGACAGCGATTGGAACCCTCAAGCTGACCTGCAGGCCATGGATCGTGCTCATCGTATCGGCCAAACCAAGCAAGTTGTTGTGTATCGATTCGTTACAGACAACGCGATCGAAGAGAAGGTCTTGGAGAGAGCAGCCCAAAAGCTCCGTCTGGACCAGCTTGTTATCCAGCAAGGTCGGGCTCAGACGGCTGCGAAGGCGGCTGCAAACAAGGACGAACTGCTGTCCATGATCCAACACGGTGCCGAGAAGGTGTTCCAGAGTAAGGGCGCCACCGGTTCCCTAGCCTCCAAGGGTGCCGATGTCGAAGAGGACGATATTGATGAGATTCTCGCCTCTGGTGAGACGAGAACCAAGGAGCTGAATGCCAAGTACGAGAAGCTCGGCATTGACGATCTGCAGAATTTCACTTCCGAATCTGCTTACACTTGGAATGGCGAGGACTTCAAGACCAACAAGAAGGACATCGGTATGAACTGGATCAACCCGGCCAAGCGTGAGAGAAAGGAGCAGTCCTATTCCATGGACAAGTATTTCCGGCAGACAATGTATCCTCCCAAGGAGAAGGACAACAAGCCCAAGGCGCCCAGGGCGCCGAAGCAAGTTCCCGTCCACGACTACCAGTTCTACCCAGTTCGTCTCCGAGAGCTCCAGGACCGTGAGACGGCGTACTATCGCAAGGAGATTGGCTACAAGGTCCCTCTCCCCGATGGCGAGGATGACAAGCTGGAGGAAAGAGAGCAAGAGCGTGCTTTGGACCAACAGGAAATTGATGATGCTACGCCGCTTAACGAAGAGGAGCTGGAGGAGAAGCAACGACTGTCGCAACAAGGCTTCGGCGAGTGGAACCGTCGTGATTTCCAGCAGTTCATTAATGCCTCTGGTCGCTACGGTCGCAACGATTACGAGAGCATTGCGGAGGACATCAACGACAAGACGGCCGCTGAGGTCAAGCAGTATGCCAAGGTCTTCTGGCAGCGTTACACGGAAATCGCCGACTACAACAAGTACATCAAGGTTATCGAAGACGGCGAGGAGCGCATGCGCAAGATCGAGCACCAACGGAAGCTGCTTCGCAAGAAGATGTCCCAGTACCGCGTCCCCTTGCAGCAACTGAAGATCAATTACTCTGTCTCAACTACCAACAAAAAGGTATACACGGAGGAGGAGGACAGATTCTTGTTGGTGCTGCTCGATAAGTTCGGCATTGACTCCCCTGGCTTGTACGAGAAGATGCGTGACGAGATCTCTGTGAGCCCTCTGTTCCGCTTCGACTGGTTCTTCCTCAGCAGGACGCCTGTAGAGCTCAGCCGTCGTTGCACCACGCTTTTGACTACAATCGTCAAGGAGTTCGAGGATGTCCATCCTACTAAGGGCGCGAACGGTGTCAACGGCAAGGTTAAGAGAGAGGCCGCCGATGACGAGGAGAACGATGAGGACAGCATTCTCGGCATGGCTCCCGCTAAGAAGAAGGCCAAGAACGGCGTCAAGGTAAGAGTCACAAGGAAAGCTAGTACGTGGATATGGCTAACAAGAAGTTCAGAATAAGGCTTTGGACAACGTCAAGTCAGAAGCGGGCAGCAAGAACACGTCTGCAGCACCCTCAAGAGCGTCGAGCGTCGCCTCCACGAAATCCACAACCAATGCGAAGAGCAAAACCAAGGGCAAGAAGAAATAGACGGTTGGGTCAGCTACATGATTTCACACGGTTCTTTTGGTGCGGGTAAAGCTTCACCTGGCGGTGGCTGTGATAGAAAAGGCGTTTGGTCTGGTACGACCCTGAGTTGTTATTTCTAGGAGATTCTTACATGGCTTTCGCGATAGATGGCCTCGACTTTTGCCGGTGTGTACTTTGTAGTAAATCATATTTTACGAGAATGAAATGGCTCTTCGGAGTTACAGAATCTTTTGCGGCCCCTTAGTACGTCCGTATTCCCAAGCTCCCTGTTACGCGAATTTTCTGGCTCGCTTCTCGTGTGCGGTCTAAGAAAAATATTTGTACACTCTCTCGCTCTCTATAGTGGCAGCGAGCTCTGGCTTCGGCTACTGGGTTACATATAAGGTTATCACAAAGATCGGGTCTAAGTAAGGATGTCCGTCTCCTGGATGAGAGGAAGCTATTCGATCCTCGTCAAGCTGACTCATATATGAGGCTATCACTGAGGGCGCAGATGAAGGTCGTGAACTGGGGAGGGACAGAGTTAACTAGATAACTAGGAGAGCACTGAAGGGACCGGCAAAGCGGCCCTCGTTTAGGCCTTGGAGATAAAAGCTCCTCCTGACAATCCTCAATGCAAGCTTCGCCTTATTTTGAAGAAATCATACCCGGCGGACCGTCCGAGCTACTTCTTTACTTGCAAGCGTGCTCCAAGTGCTGCCACCTCTGCGTCCCTGAACGCATCAAAGCTTATCGGGATTTACATCGTCGTCTACCTGTTCTTTTTTTATTGTTCCCAGCTTTTGACTATGCCACTGTCACGTTCTCGATGTGTGTCACATGATCTCATGATCATTAGGCCATTCAAGGCAAGAAGCGCAGGCTGCTTTGAAGTCATGCTGTGTATTTAATCACAACTAGCCATTCTCTACCGTGTGGTTTCCAATTCACTATAGTGGTCTGTAACAAACTTAATACTATGTATGACTTACTTACTTAAAGCGTTTATAGAGGGATGAGACCATTCAAAGTACATGGTTTAATTACAGAGGAACATCTGTAAGGGAGGGCCTTAATGTCTTCACTTGATTCAAAAAGAAAACAGCGTGGATAAAGAATCATCGCCGCGAGATCCAAAAATAAACTCTCCTCATGTGGGACTCGAACCCACAACCTTCCGATTTCAATGGCCTTGTGCAAGCCGTAAAAGTCGGACGCGCTAAACCGATTGCGCCAATGAGGACGCTGTGTACACGGGATACCCGTTCACCGATGATACTTCGTTGCCAAAAGTTGACTCTTATAGTCCAGACGGTGAAAACAAGTAAGCTTGCACGACTGAGCTAAAGCGACTTTCTGTAGGCGATCCCAGGCTGAGCGATCGACGCATGCGCTGCGACGCATTCATTTGGCGTCGACAAGTTGCTGGTAGAGTTCCCAGGTCTTGAACTTTTTTTTTAGGTAGCTATGGCTTCTGCAACTGGGATACTTCGATGGTGAAGGGGAATGGAACCGCAGCTGCCTCTGTTGGATCCAAACGAACGTCATTCTGCCCCGCACTAGCACCAAATGGAACGCAAGAAGCACTGCCCCTCCATACTGACCAGGATCGCCAGGTTCCAGGTCCAGGTTCCCACATTGTCGACCGCCATTGCGTTGCCTGGGGAAGGTGACACTTGACCCATTTCACCTCTCCAAACATTTTGGAATCATTCGTTGTTCTCTCATTGTGTCTTGATCTCAGTAGCAAACTTTCACACAGGCTTTCTGGACACTTGGCTCCATAATGTCTGTCAACATCGAAAAGATCCTAGCTGCCTCGCCCGCCACGCAGCGAGGCCAGCCAACACAGCTTTCGACCGACAAGAAGGGCGAGCGTATCGCGTACGCGGTCAGTTGATTCAGGCTGTCTAGATTCGATGATGATTCGCGACTAACAACAATGCACATACAGGCCGGCAAATCCATCTTCCTCAGATCAATCGACAACCCTTCCGTAAGCAAGCAATACACCGGCCACACGGCCCAAACCAGCGTCGCTCGCTTCTCTCCAAGCGGCTTTTACGTGGCCAGTGGTGACGTGTCGGGTTCTGTACGAGTCTGGGACGCGGTCGAGGCCGAAAATACAAAGGGTACACTATGATCTCCAGCTTGCCCAGCTTAACCCGCTGACACATGGCCAGGCGAGTACCACATCATCTCGGGCCGCATCAACGACATCGGATGGGATGGCGACTCCCAGCGCATCATCGCAGTCGGAGACGGCAAAGAGCGATTCGGACACTGCATTACGGCGGACAGTGGCAACTCGGTGGGCGAAATCAGCGGTCACTCAAAAGTTGTCAACTCCGTCGCCGTAAGGCAACAACGTCCGCTGCGCGCTGCAACCGTCTCGGACGACAGTTCCATCTGCTTCTTGCACGGAGCCCCTTTCAAGTTCAACTCTAAGCACGCCTCTATTCACCGTGGCTTCGTCTTCGGAACCGCCTTCTCTCCTGACGGCAGCCTACTTGTGACGGTCGGCGCAGACAAGCGGATTCAGCTGTATGATGGTAAGACGGGCGAACCAACAAAGCAGATCGGCGAGGGAGAGCACACTGGCAGCATTTTTGCCGTCTCTTGGTCCGAGGACGGCACCAAGTTCGTCACTTCCAGCGCGGATCAGACGGTCAGAGTTTGGGATGTCGAGTCTGGCAAAGCGACGCAGACGTGGAAGTTCGGCGATGGCGTTAGCATTGGTGATCAGCAAGTCGGTGTCGTATGGCCACACGGACGAAGCGATGGCTTGATCATCAGCTTGAACCTCGATGGCGACCTGATTTACCTGAATGAGGGACGCGACAAGCCTAGCAGAATCGTGCAGGGACACAACAAGAACATCACAGCCCTTGGGACTTCATCTGATGGACAGGGCAAGACGCTGTGGACCGGAAGCTTCGACGGCCGTGTCTGCCAATGGGATGTCGAATCCGGTGTTGGAAGTGTTGTTGACGGCCAGGCGCACTCGAACCAGGTCACTCAGTTTAGCGCTGAAGCTGGACAGACCTTCAGTGTTGGCTGGGATGACACTCTCCGGACTGTCGATGAGTCTGCCAACACCTTCGTTGGCGATTCCGTCAAGCTCTCTGCGCAACCTAAGGGTGTTGCAGCTACAAATGGAAAGCTTTACGTGGCGACTACCGAGGGAGTGGACGTCTACGAGAAGAACAAGCTGGTGGCGGAGAACCGTCTCGGATATGCTCCTCTCGCCGTTGGCGCAAATGGCTCAACTGTAGCGGTTGGTTCCGGCAACTCGGTTAAGATTTACACCGCGGACGGCTCTGGGAAGCTCTCCGAGGTCAAGTCGCTCGACAAGTCTACCTCTCAGATCTCCTGTCTTTCCTTCTCCAAGGATGGCCAATATCTTGCTGTCGGAAACCAGATCGGCAAGATTGTGGCGTATAAGTCAGGTGACTGGGAGGTCGCCACTGACAGATGGTCAGCGCATACCGCGAGGGTCACTTGCATCAGCTGGAATGATGCCGCAACCCACGCGGTATCTGGAGCTTTGGACACGAACGTGTACGTGTGGAGCTTGGCGAAGCCTGGTAGCCGTGTTAAGGCTCTTAACGCACACAAAGACGGTGTCAACGGCGTTGCCTGGGTTGGAGATGGTTCTAAAGTGGCAAGTGTGGGAGTTGATGCTGCGATTAAGGTCTGGGCTGTGTCTGGACTTCAGTAGTTTCCTGTTTCTCTGTAGACTATTGTCTTGCAGAGTCATGATGACTGAATGAAAAGCGAAATGACGTT
The DNA here is from genome assembly GCF_013390195.1 of Colletotrichum siamense. Lineage (NCBI taxonomy): Eukaryota > Fungi > Ascomycota > Sordariomycetes > Glomerellales > Glomerellaceae > Colletotrichum > Colletotrichum siamense. Next base: position 674,228 of record NW_023501022.1, read on the forward strand.
ACACCAACCAACGCCTGTTAAAATGGGGTATCTCCGTGTCTAAAAGCCAGTTCCTTTTCCGATCATACCGTCCATGCCAACCATCTTCCCCCCTTTTCTCGGCTCGTGATTCATCAATTCATGCCGAAGTAATATCGGGAAGGTGTCCACTGCATGGGAATCTAGCCCATCGTCATCTGAGCCACCTCCTCACGCTGGACCTCCCCCGAGCCCCCATTGCCCGCACCTGTCTTGTTTGTAGGCCGAGGTGTCTCTACAGCGTAGCGCCCCAGCATAGCACTGGTGACCTGCCACAAGTCGACGTTGAGAGGCTCGGCGTCTTCCTTAACGGAGTGAGGCTTGAACTGCACCTTGGTCTTATCAAGCTGCAGAACAAGCTGTTCCAGTGCATATGAGATGTCGCCGAGATGGCCCCAGATCCCGTAACCCTGGCGCTGGATCTCCTCGGCCAGCTCGACTTGGTGGTTATCCTTGAGGGTCGGGTTCGGGACGACGACGAGGGGCACGTTGACGCGCATGCCGTCGAGGATGGTTCCGGTACCTTCGTTTATCGTCTGTCAACTTGGTATTCCATCATTGGGCCCAACTCAACTCGGCATTCTCATGACATACCTGCATGGCAGATCACAACCCCTCTCTCACGGCCAGCAGCGGCTTGGCACTTTGTCATTTCGACGGTGAGATCATCGACGAAGTCGAAGGCAGTGATCTCGAGCGTTGGCCAGCGAGAAACTAGCGTGGGGAGAATATTTCGAGAGAAATGCTCATAGTCTTTGCCGCATTGGAGGGTCAGGTGGGTGTAGCGGTCGCCAACGAGGAAGTCGAGGAAGGTAGGCGAGACGACTTCAGTGAGCAGTTGGGTAAAGCGGGCGGTTGCGCCGACAGTGACAAGGCAATGCCGCTCAAGCTTAGGGTTCTCAGCAGACATTATGAGGTGCGCTAGAGAGAGAGTCTGTTGGAAGAGGAGGAGGTTTGTGATGTTGAGGCTGCGAGTACGACACGCGATGTTTGATGAATAAGTGCAGCTTGTGAAAGCTTCCCGGTGACGTTGAATTAGGTAGGTCACAGTACTGCACTGTGGCACAGCCGATCAGGGTCCACTAGCGGGGTTGTTTGAGCACGCGGGGCGTTACAGGGCGGTGCCTTGAAGTACGTAGCCCCAACGGCATTATGTTTAGGGTCACCACCAGTGGACGGCTTCTTTTCCACCTCAGTCTTTAGGTTGGCTGCTATTCATTCTCCAGAGACAATGCAGGTGAGCTCATCCAATTAGAAACGTCGCTTCTGACCACTGTGAATGGGCATTCATTATTCCTTAATGCCTACCTCCTTTTAATATCATTTCTTGTCCTTTCAGTGTCTGTCTACTCAGACATATCTTGTTTAGTTGCTACCTGCACATATCGGCTGCCAGTCCGATCTCTCCAAAAAGGCTCTACTCCCATCTCCCGGAACCTCTTTTTCTCATAAACCTTGGTCACTATCCAACTACTCACAAACATAACCACCACGATGGCAACGATGCCGAAGCAAGCAATGAGAGGAGCCAGTATAGAGAAGACGGTGAAGCCATAGCTCACGCTTTGGAACAACTTGTCGCCCACGAGCTGATCAGTGGCCAGCCCAACTTGCATCGCTGTGAGGACAATGACGACATAACCAAGAACCGCAGCCAGCGCCGCAAAGTTGTCCCGGAGCAGGTCCTCATAAACCGCATGAGAAGCAACCTTGGAGTACCCCCGGAGCAAATACCCCAGGCGGAACCGATAGATCTTGTTCAAGCGGCTCAGTCGGAGCTCGCCGTACCAGTAGCGCGGGTTTACGGACGCATAACAGTGGTTCTGCACGATTTGCGCCGATAATGCCCTCCATCGGTCCCAGCTGACTTGCGGCGGCATGAGGCCCTTTTCAACGGCTATGCGGAAGTCGCTCTCGTACGCGACGAGGGCCGTGTAGGAGAACAAGAATCCGAGCGCGCAGGCGACCAGCTCCCTTCGCGGATCGGACTGATGTCTCTTTCCGTCACTACTGCTGGTGCCGTCGTCGGTGGTGGTGGTGGTGACAAGCAGGTGTGCGGCCCAGAAGTCTGGGTCCAGCAGCCACCGGGGTATCGGCTTGACGAAGATGCGGTTCTTGGCCCATACTAGGTGAAGCTCGGGGTTCTCTGTGACATGAATCTCCCGCGAGGTGAGCAACTGATAGTGGAGGGGCCTCGGGGGCATCGGACGCCCGCAAATCCAGAGGAGGTCCTGGACATCGTTCAGACGTCGGACGAAGAGCTCTCGGCCCAGGAACTCTGGGTCGTCGGCTCGCGGCACGATTATGTGGTCGTGTTGTGCTCGGCTGGTTGCCGGGAGGAGGTCGCCAAAGGCTCCGGGCGGCGAGGCCCTTGCGGGAGTGGTTGCATGATTGAAGCCGTCATCGAGGACGCGGACGGTGAAAGGCACAGACGCCGGCCGATCCATGGTGCGACTCGAGAGATGCGGGTTGAGTTTGTAAGCCGGAGTTTTTCAAGCATGAAGTGTGATCCAAGCTGTCGGTCCTGGCACCTGAGTCGGCTGTCTTGTCAAAGGATATCACGGTCCTCGCTGCGCAGGGTTTTGGCCGGACCAGCGATCTTGACAGAAGTTCTTTTCTGGATCACCGAAGGTCTCGTCGAATTGCTTCCGCCCACAAACTCAAGCGAGTTATGTTAGTAAGGCCAAAAGCACCCATTGGACCGCATGGTCTTTGTTGATCTCAGCAGGCTGCAAAGGAGCAATAGGCATCTAAATTTCTTGGGGTCTAAAACGGAGGCTTCCATGTCACTTAAGATGAAGAACCGCAGCATGCAGGCAAGGGGGTTCTCTGCGCAGCCGGACATCGACAGACTCGCCTGGATCCCGAAAAGAGACGAACTCAGCAACGCTAAATTCTGACCAGTGGAACGGCGCTACAAAATTAGAGGCAGCTGCAATCGAGCTGAATAGACTATTGGCGCAGTCGGACAGGCGTTGGCATCGTAGGATGACAATGCATGGGTGGCTGACGCCGCTAAGGTCGTTTCGGGCCGCCTGGCTGCAGGGGGACCCAACTGGTCTACCGGGGGCATCTAGACCCCGGACTGACAGCCTTACAGGCACTGCCTGCCTGCCTCTGCTACGCCGCTGCCTGGGAAATCTCATGATCTCTATTATGATCTTGTCCAAACCTTTCTTTCTCCCGTCTTCGGGAACACTCTCTCTGTTGTTGTTTAGCTAAACTTGTCTCAACAACGGCGGCATCACCATGTCTCTGCGGCGAGCAGGAACGAGAAGGGCACCTCACGGGGGTCCGGGTGGTCCGAAGCCCAGGACGACGTATCAGACGGTTCAGCAGGGCTTCAAGGAGCTGTATAATCCCCAGAAAGAGAATGGTTCTGGATCAGCAATCGACGTTGAGTATGCCACATCCCATCGGCTGAGCGGTTTCGAAGTTCGATTCTAACTGTTAAATAGCATTGTCTTCGTGCCAGGCTTGGGCGCTCATCCGGAGGACAGCTGGAAGTCGGAGACAGGATTCAACTGGGCGACTGGTGTCTACGATGGCACTTCAAAACCGTCTTCGGATTCGAGCAACAAGAAGGATGGTCTCGCCAGGGACTTTCCAAAAGCTCGCATCTTGCTGTATCAGTATGAATCAGCATGGGTTGGGGATCTCAAGGTCAAGTCTTTCATGAGGGACATTGCGAAATCCATGTTGGAAGGCCTTCAAGCCAACCGAGAGGTAAGCTCACTCGGATTATTCGGTGGGAGCTTTGCTCATCAGAAGACAGGGAATCAGAGACCGCCCTATAGTGTTCATTGGACACAGCATGGGAGGTTTGGTCATCGCCAAGGTATGTAAACCGCGTCTAGCACGAGATCCGTAAGTTTGACAGACTACGCAGGCAATTACTCTCGCTGCAGACACATATAGGGACGTGTTTCCCAGGATGTTCGAGTGCATCGCAGGATGTGCTTTCTTCGGAACGCCCTTTGGCGGTGCTCAAGTTGCTGCCGTAGCCGCCTTGCTCGGTGATTTTGGCGAGCACTTGGGATACACCAAGTCTTCGGCTCTAGTCAAGATGATGACGCCTGGAGACGAGGGCTTGAATGAGCTAAAGAATGATTTCCTGCGTTTAGTTCGTAAGATCAGTCCTGAGATTCAGCTTTTCTGCTTTTACGAAAACCATCCGACCGATTTCACCCAGGAGAAGTACGGCGCTGCCATGTCGAAGATTGCCAAAGCGGTCGTACCCAAGAAGGTGCAAGACTTCGTCTCAAGAGAGTCTGCAACACTTCCAGGTATTGAAGACATGGCTTTGGCGGCGAATCACCGAGATCTCGTCAAGTTCAGCGACTTCAAGGACTCTCGATACCAGCTTGTTAGAGAACCCCTCAAACGACTCATCCATGGCGCCAGTCTTGTCGTGAAGAACCGCCTCAACTCGACACGTGGAATTGATCAAGAGACGGTCAATGGTGTCATGGAGCTCCTGAACGGTGGACAGGTTGCGAAGAAGAGGAGGATCCTTGCGCCCCAATTCCCACCATCGACTTGGATCCCAAGAGAGACAGAGTATCTAGACTGGCTTCAAGACTCTGGCGAGGTCAAACTCGCTGCGTCGAGGTCTCGTGGGCAGGCCTTGTTCATCCGAGGACCTGAAGGAAGGGGTAAGACACGAGCGACCATGGCGACACTTCGCGACATCGACAACATGATTCAAGCCGACGAGAAGCAGAGCCATGGACGAGGACCGGTACTCCTTGCATATTTCTTCTGCGATCCTTCGTCGGATTTTTCGACTGCGGAGGACTTGCTGAAGTCGCTGGTTCGCCAACTAATCAATCAACAACCTTCTTTATCCGTGTATGCGAAGCATTTCGTGAAGAAGAAGGGCGAAGACTCCTCAAAGACCCAGGCGAACTTGACGGTCGAAAATCTTTGGCAAACTCTCCAGGACATGCTAATGGACGAGTTCATTGGACGAAGGGTGTACTTTGTCATGAACAACCTGCATGTGCTGCCAGAAGATGCCGAGTCGACCATCAAGCTAATGAGATTTCTACACGCGGAGATGGAAGAGCTCAAGCACGAGGACGAGAAGAGGGTCTCAACCAGATGGCTCCTCACAAGCAGGGAAGTTCAGAATGTCGAGGATGCATTGAAGGTTGAGGGCATCCGGCTCATCGATCTCGAAGAAGACAAATACTCGGACCAGGTACAACTCGAGCTACGCAAAACCGCTCAGGAGAAAGTCCAGGAGCTCGGCAGTGCAAAGAAGTACAATAAGGCACTCACCTACTTTGCCAGCAGTCTCATCGGCAAGCGTGCGTCCAACAGTCAGTGGATCAAGCTTTCCTGCATGCAACTTGCGGAACTGTCCGAGGCTGAGAGCGACCTGAGGATTCGACACATACTAGAGGGAATGCCCCAGGAGCTGAAGGCTTTGCTCGATGCTGCTTGGTTGCAGATTTTCCGTGCGAATGAGAAGGATGCAGACAAGATCAAGGAATTGTTGCGAACACTCGTCCTCACTTTCGAGGAACCGACAGAAGACGAGCTTGCTGTGCTGGCTGGATTTCCTGCGACTGAAGAAGGAAAAGCTGAGTTGCAAAGTTTGGTCAAAAAGTGCAGGCCATTACTGGTAGTGACACGCAGTGGAAGGTCAGAAAACACTATCGGTTTCATGGACACTGTCGTCAGGGAGCATCTCTTAGAAAAGGAGACCTCGAAGAAGACTCTGGGCATGTCTGGAGACGAAAGGAAGTGGCAGCATGGTATCATTGCCCTGCGGTGCTTGGCTCATATCAAGCAAGCCTTCGATTTCCCGCCTGTCGAGAAGCCTGCCGAAGAAACCGATACAGAGGAGGATGAAGGCTCACAAGCGGCAAGCAGCGAAAATGGCGAAGAGTCCGACACTGATGAGGACGACGGTGACGGAAATGAGTCAGAGGAAGAAGAGTCAGACGACGAAAGCGATTGGGATGAGGATTCCATGCACAATTACCACCAAATGGAAGACGATGAGGTCGAGGAGGCGCAAAGTCTTGATGGCAAGTATTTAGCTTACCCCGTCAAGCACTGGCTACACCATGCTAGCAAGTCTACCATCGAGATCGCCGAGGATCTCAGCGAAGACGATTTCTGGGAGAAAGAGTCGCTCATTCGGTACCGTTGGTTGCTCGTGTACATGCACACGACCAAAGCCCTGGTTAGCTTCCAGGCCAAGCATCTCACCGCACTCCACATCGCCGCTGCTGTTGGCTACAGGCAGCTCGTCTCGGCCCTGATCCAGAATGGACATGAAGATGAGATCAACAAGCGGGATGAACTCACAAACACCCCCGTAGGTACTTCCTCGTTGCTCCTAAGCTTGGATTGTGTACTAACGCGTTGGTAGCTTCATTTCGCGGCTTACATTGGACGACCCAACACGGTTGATGAGCTCCTCAAACGTGGCGCCAACATCGATGATGGTATCGAAATTGGGCAGGAGACGCCGTTGCATATGGCTGCCAACGCCGGTCACGTCAAGATCATGAATAAGTTGATCCAAAAAGGAGCCAATGCGAATGCTGTCGCAGAAGACGTCGGTCCGGTGATGAACGCTGCCATCTCCTCAGGAAACCCCGATGCCGTCAGGCTTCTCGTCGAAAAGAACGTCTCCTTGGCCGTCGAGGACGACGACGTCGATTCTCCCCTGGCTTTGGCTGGCCTGCATGCGGATCTGTCCATGTTCGAGTATCTCACTCAAACTTACGCTGATAAGCTACCTCCCAAGGAATTTGACAAGGCGTTTGTCAAGGCTGCCGTTTCAGGCAGAGTCGATGTTTTCAACAAGCTTTTGACATATGATCATTCTCAGGAGTGCTTCCAAGAGGCTTTGGAGGCTGCGGCTGAGGAGGAGAACTGGGAGATTGTCATGATCCTGCTTGAGAAGCGACAGGGTCTGGACTGCAACGAACTCTTCCGACAAGCTGCGACTACAGCTGAGCACCAGGACAAGGTACTGGAGGCTGCGTGGAAGTACACTAACGGAGACATCTCCAAAGAAACCCTCAATGATAGCTTGTACGAGGCCACAGACCTTGAGAAGGAATCGACGGTCAGGCTTCTGTTGGAGGCCTTCAATGTCGACCCGAATGCTACCGGCGATGAGTAAGTAGCCTTCATCAAGGGATATTAGACACTGCTAACATCGACCAGGTATGGTACAGCTCTGACTGCCGCTGCTTACGACGGCACCCTTGATATCGTCAACCTGCTCCTCGACAAGGGAGCCGACATCAATTCCCCTGACGGATGGGCCTTGCAAGCCGCCGCGGCAGAAGGGCACTACGACGTAGTCAAGGAGCTTCTCGATCGTGGAGCTGATGTCAACTCACTCACCGAGAATGAAAACTTCCCTCAGGGAACGGCGCTTCAGGCCGCCGCTGAGTCGGGCAAGGTGGAAATCGTTACGCTGTTGATAGAACACGGCGTCAACCCCGACCTTGGAGCGGGAGAAGACACCTTCCCCATCATGGCGGCTGCCATGAGAGGCGAGCAGACAATCTTGGAGCTTCTCGTCAACGCCAAGGCAGAGGTCAACGTCTCTGGTGGGCAGGATCACTCGACGGTGCTGATCGAAGCCGTGATCAACCTGCCGGTGGATGCCCTGCAGGTTCTGCTCGACGCTGGTGCTGATATCAACCTCGAGGATCGTGATGGCGATACCCCGTTGATCCTTGCAGCCCGCGAGGGCGACGCGGACTGCGTCAAGTTTCTCCTGGACCACGGAGCCGACATTTTCCACACGAACCACGACAATGAGAATGCTCTTCAGTCGGCTATTGAGTATGGCGGTGACGACGACTGCACCAAAGTCCTCATAGATCGTATCTCGGAGATTATGTCGGCCCTGAACAAGGCCATGCACAACGGCAACTCGGCCGTCACAAAGGTCGTCCGCAGCGTTGGAACCGGTCGTCAAGGTCTCACCTATGATGACTGGGAGGATCCCGATGACAGAATGTCAGAGGCATCTGACGACGACGACAGGAAGAGAAGCAGTTACGAGACCCCGCGAACCGAGTCTTTCCCGAACAGCGCTCGCAAGGTCGACGACTCGCCTCATGCACCGTCCCCTCTCAAGCCTCGCAGCGAGAAGCTGTCACAGGAACTGGAGGAAGCCATAGCCGCCCAGGTCTCGATGCTTCAGCAATTCGGAACATCTCCTCCCAAGCCGGAGAAGATCGAAATGTCGCCGGTTGAGATGCCCCCGACTACCATCGCGGGGCTGCCGTCTCAGAGGAGGTACTCCCAGCAGGTACAGCTGGAGGAGATGCTCTCAAAGTACGAGTTTGAACCGCAGCCAGACCCGGTGGAGAGGTTCAACAGGCCGCCTTACATCAAGGCACCACCGATGTCATGGACACAGTCAAGCGAAGCTCTCTCAGGCGAGCCGATGCTCTCCCCTGGTCAAGGGCCCATCAGACGCAAGCCAGCGCCATCGTACGCCTTGAACCCCTCGCCCACACCTTCCAATCTGTCTGGAAGCCAGTTCCAACCACCCCCTGCGCAAACCTCTGATGCGAAGCCAGTCGTCGATCAGCGGCCTGCATATCAGAATGCGTCGTCGTACCCTGGGGCCCCAATGTACCAGGCGGGTCTCGGCTTGCCATCGCAGTATCCTAAGAGAAGAATCTCGGAGGAGAACGACGATCTCGCGCCACCAATTGCTCCGTACACCGCCCCCTTCAACCCTTCATCATACCGCCCAAGCCCGGGGAACACGCCACCTCAGAGCCAGGAGCCGTTCCCTGATTTGCCTCAACAGATGCCAGGAGGATGGCAGAGTCCGCCCCAGCAGATGCAGCCGGCGATGCAGCAGTCTTCATTAAGCATTGAGAGTGTATCGCCACCAAATTCTCAGCATCAGCAAGAGTTTGACTCTAGGTAAGCCAAAACCCGAAGAATGTTCTCCGAGCATGCATGTTCATGTGCTGACCTGAGCAGTAAACCTGACTTAAAGTCACATCGTACCTCGTTCATGGGGATGAAAAATACGCTTGACAAGGCAAGACAGTTTAGTACTGGCATTATGAACCGCAAGACATCCGGCTTTTAGAACGTAAATAATTGATGAGAAGTGAGTGTATGAAGACATGGGCTCTGGGAGCATACTTGGCGTCGGGGAGCAGGAAACTAATAACTAATGATACCTTTTTTGTTGAGCCATGACGGCAGTATTTTCTCCATGTAGTCTCTTGAAATAGAGCGCACATATGTGCATGTATTTGCTGCGACTGAGTACAACTTATCGTTCTCCATGTGCACGAATTGGAACATTTCTAGACATCCAATAAATGTCAGCTTTACGCTTTAGCTTCATGTTCTGTGAACTTTGGAGGCACCCGCAAAGTCTCAGAGCACACAGCAAGCTCGAGAAGAAAATATCGGATTGGTCCCTTGACGAGAAAAACTCTGCACGATGAACAAGTACATGGTCCAGGCAATGTTCCTGTGGTGTTGTTGGAGGAATGATTAGGTTGGCGGTGCGGTGGCTAGTGGCATAATAATGGGACTCGATTGTAGTGTGGCTAGTGCGGTGGTGGGATGTGGCTGGAGCTCGATCCAAAAATTTCGGGGACAATTCTCAACACCATCTCCAGCGCGACAATCGACGGGGAAATCAGCAATTCCGCCCTCAGCCACCGAGGATCCCGCCCACAATGGCAACAGCAGGGCAAGCACTCCGACTCTGCATCCGCAGTTGTCGTCGTACACCGACAGCCCCAAGAATCGCACCACGAGCCGCGACACAATTCCCCCAGCAGCAGTTCCAGAGACGAACGTTTGCCGCCAGCCCCGCCAGACGTGCGCGCGGGGACGGAGACGAAGAAGGGGTCGACAGTTCGCTTTACAGAGTACAGGAAAGCGTCGAAGATGTGGTCAAGAAGTTGAAGCCCGCTGAGGTCGAGGCTCTGCAGCGGATGAGGAAGAGCGACCCATCGGCGCAGTCGTTGTCGCTTGAGGAATGGCTCGACAGGCAGTGGACGAAGGCCGACGAGGAGGCGGAGCGACAAGGGCCGCTCGTGACCAACCGTGACTACAAGATGCTCGCTCCGAGAGTGAAGCCCAACAGGCAGTCATTCTGGTTCGACCCGGACGCCCCCATGGCGGACACTGAGAATATCATCGACGAATTCGACGAGGATGACATGACGTCCATGGCCCACGGCAAGCTCGACGAGATTCGCGAGCACAGACATTACCACCGCATCATGGCTTGGGAGATGCCGCTGCTTGCCAGTACGTTACCCCCCTCCAATGCCACTTTTCTGGGCTCCTGGTTTACTGACCACGACGACAGAGCTCGCCAAGCCGTTCGAGCCGCCCGCGAAGGATGAGGTGCTGCGATTCCGATACACCACATACATGGGCGAGCATCACCCCGCGGAGAAGAAGGTGGTCGTGGAGTTCTCGCCGGTCGATTTGGACCTCACGCCGGTGCAGGCCGACAAGCTGAGAAAGCTGGCCGGCCCGCGATGGAACCCGGAGAAGGACATCATCAAGATGAGCAGCGAGAAGTTTGAGCACCAGGCTCAGAACAAGCGCTATCTGTCCGACCTGGTGGACACGCTTGTTGCGACAGCCAAGGTGAGCACAAAGGCAGCAAGAACTAGAGGAGCAGCAGGGCTAATAACCATCATAGGACCCCAGGGACACTTTCGAGGATATTCCTCTGGATACCAGACATCACCAGTCCAAGGAGAAGCCCAGGTTCCCCGTGGAGTGGCGCATGACTGAAGAGCGTCGCAAAGAGCTTGCTGCGTTCCGCCAGCAGGGCGAAAAGGCCGATGCTGCCAAGGTTGAGGAGGGACTACTCGTTGACGGCATGGGCACGATCGAGAGGTTCCTCGAGCAGCCGGCGCAGGCCGAGGTCAAGGAGGCGGAGTTGGTGGCTGTTCGCCGTGGCGGCGCGAAGAATGCTCGTCGGTAGAGCACTACTTCCGCTGCATCGAGCCCAAGTCCCGTAAAAAAGAAAAAGATGACGTCTGAGGGATGCATAGCTCAAGGACCTCCAGACATGTGTATGACTAGGCAGCTGGCTTTCTTGACGTTCAGCATGCCCGTGTAACATCTCCATGTATACATCCGTCCCGAGTCGGATTTATAGAAATATAAAAGGGGACGCGCACGATGACCCCGTTGGATTTACTTAGTAGTCCCGGCGCACACGATGCTTTCCGAGAGCCTCGTGTACCTGGGGACTGACATTGCAACCCTTCCAACGATACAGAGTAGTCCGCAATAGCTGGTCTGGTGAAGTCAGGTCAAAGTGTGTGATTATTCACTTATGGGTATGGAGCCTTTCAGATGACAGGATTGGTAAATGGCTGTGGTCAGCAATCCTGAATATCTTGAGCTTATCCTGACGACAATATCAAATGTCACTTGACCTCCTGCTCAATTGAATTTTGGACAATTCCCAATGCGCATGGTATTATCATATTTCCTGCCATGTGGATTCCGGGATCCCACAGGTCGGCCCATTCATTCTCGGCGGAGACTCGGACGGGGGGAATGAAGTTTAAGGAACGGATGCCAAAAAAGGGGACCTGGAAACAGGGCCAAGGACAGGGGTGTCTTGTTAGTCAGCCTGCGCGTTCATGCCAATGCCCATTCCCGCTGTTCTGCCAAATTGATGCCTCGGCATCTTTTTTTTTTCTAGCGCAGCGCAGGTGCTCGCGAGTCGCTGCGAGATGCGAGATGCGCAGGGGGTGGCGTTCTCTGGTTCTATCCCCGAAGAGAATGCGTTGCAATGCTCCATGTGGGGAAGAAGCAACCAAGCAGCGGGATTGGCACCGGGAGCTGGCTGAAGCTCCAAGCTGCTCTGCTGCTAAAGTAGAGCTCTGGCTGATCATTCGAGACGGTCGATGAGGGAGATTCACCTGAAGCTCTGAGGCGTCTCTAGACTATGGGCTAACATGTTCTAGAGGCGTCAGTCAGCAATGACTAGAAGGCGTCATGACTTCGCAAACTGCTGTGTGCCATCAAGACAGCGGCCCATGGAAGGGTGGCCCAGTCCGTTCCCCGTGAAGGCGAGGCCACTCCGTCGGGACATCTATGCCTCCATTCCCTGTCCAAATCCGATTCAACTCGACTGGCTGGTTCGGGCAAGAGCAGGTATCCATGCTCACACCATCTTTTCCATTTCAGAGACTGGCATTCGTTCACATGCAACTAGCGTACCGCACCGTTACCGTAGCTCCTGCTTTTTGGGAAACGAACTCGTTTCCAACTTGCAGCGCATTCGCCGCCCCGCAGCGTCGCGTCTTGCTGCTGCGTGTGTTCTCTCCTGCATTCCCATCGTTCGAAGTAGATTCATGCCCTCTCACTCGCACTCGCAACATCGACTGGTCACAACAAACCGCCTTCTAGAAGGAGGAACACCAAAGTGAATGGTAATCCGGCCTCTGTTCATCCCGACCGTCTGCCCGTTTTCGCGCGCCGAGGTTGCTCGCCCCGGACCTGACTCCCTATCCGTACAATCAATAAAATACCTTTCGTCCCAAAGTACCTCCTCGAGTCCCTCACCTCACCTTCTACCTCCCTCCATCACACCCGGCGACGCGGAGGCCGAGCACACATCAAGTGGAGCTTTGTCGCATGCGCACCCATCCACTCACTTTAAGCTGTGCCTTACCGAACGGCCAGTCCGCTAGCTGCTGATACTGCTGCCATTTTGCTACTCCGAATACATAAGTCGCCGCAGCCCTCACAACCTTAACTGCAACCACCACCACCACCTCTCTGCGGACCCGAACCCCGGCATTCCTTCTTCCCCTCACGAACCTCCTCTTTTCCATCCCTAGGATCGGTTCTTCGCCGACGACAGAAAGCCCGACATTAGCCCAATCATCACGAAATCATCCACAATGGCGCTTTCAGCAGACGTCAAGATCGCCGACTTCACTCACACGTCCACGGACGACATTTACCGCCTCACTGACACCCTGCGCGCCACTTTCCGCTCTAACAAGACCAAGGACCTCAATTGGCGCAAGGTCCAGCTCCGGAAGCTCTACTGGGCCATCAGGGACTTTACTCCCCAGCTTTGCGATGCCCTGCGTAAGGATCTGAGAAAGTGCAAACATGAGGCTCTCCTCTCCGAGATCGAGTGGTGTGCCAATGACTGCCTCTACATGATCAAGAAGATGGACCAATTCGCCAAGGACGAGACTCCCGAAGATGTTCCTCTGACCTTCGCCGCTCTGAAGCCGCGCATCCGCAAGGAGCCCCTCGGCATGGTGCTCGTCATCGGTGCCTTCAACTTCCCCGTCCAGCTCACTCTTCTCCCCATCATCGGCGCCATCTCCGCTGGATGCACGGCCGTTTTGAAGCCCTCTGAGAGCTCTCCAGCTACTGCCATGGTTCTGGCCAAGATTTTCGAGGTCGCTCTTGACCCCAAGGCCTACCAGGTCGTCAACGGCGCCGTGAAGGAGACACAGGCGCTGCTTGATGTCAAGTGGGACAAGATCATGTACACTGGCAGCACCGCCGTCGGCAAGATCATCGCCAAGAAGGCTGCGGAGACGCTCACGCCCGTCACTCTTGAGCTCGGTGGTCTGAACCCCGCCTTTGTTACCAAGAACGCCAACGTCAAGCTGGCCGCTCGTCGTCTCATGTGGTCTAAGTGCCTGAATGCTGGCCAGGTCTGCATTTCCCAGAACTACATCCTCGCCGACCGCGCCATCGTCGATCAGCTTGTCCAGGGCCTCAATGCGACCCTGAAGGAGTTCTTCCCCAGCGGTGCCAAGAACAGCCCCGACTTCTCTCGCATTGTCAACAAGAAGTCTTTCCAGCGTATCAAGAAGATGCTTGATGAGACAAACGGCAAGATTGTCATGGGTGGTGGTCTGGATGAGGACCAGCTCTTCATCGAGCCCACTGCGGTCTTGGTCGACTCCATGCTCGACTCAGTCATGAAGGAGGAGTCTTTCGGCCCAGTCTTCGCCATCATGCCTTACGATACCCTGGATGATGCCATCAACATTGCGAACCAGGTCTACAGAACGCCTCTGGCGCTGTTCACGTTCGGAAGCGATCAGGAGAACGAGAGGAGTACGTCGCACGTCTTTACTTACATGAACTAAGCTAACATGTGTCGCAGTCCTCAACGAGGTCACTTCTGGCGGTGCCACCAAGAACGATGCTTTCTTCCACGCTTCAATCTCGACCGTCCCCTTTGGCGGCGTGGGCGATTCTGGCACAGGCAACTACCGCGGCAGGGCATCATTCGACATGTTCACCCATCGCCGATCTGTTGCTCAGACGCCGTCGTGGCTTGAGAAGTTCATCCGCGTGCGTTACATGCCGTACTCTCCCAAGGAGCTCGCTCGCCTGTCGAGTATGACTGCAGAGAAGCCAGACTTTGACCGCAATGGCGTTCAGGTCCGCGGTCTCGGCTACTGGCTGAGCTTCGTCGTGGGTCTCGGTGCGAAAGGTGCTAAAGGTGCGTTGTTGAGATGGCTGGTGGCCTTGGTAAGTATGTACACCCTAACCCTGCGAAGGAATCATTAGGACTGTGATCGGATAAGGAGAGACTGAACACACTTCACACCTCCACACATCTCTACACAATATCCATATTCTATCTACCACAACACAAACATCGCTACACATGTCTTGTGCCATTTCCTTGTAAGTTTAGCCCCCTTAAACCCCTGAGAATGGGGGTTGGAAAGGTTCCACCATACACACTCGTTGGGAGGGACATCGCCTGTTGCCGATCGGAAAGAGGGGACCTCTAGGCTGGATGATGGGCCCCTGCTTCGGACAGGCTTGTACGCTACTGTGTCATATACCATTTCTATTTTGTCTACAGCTGGGTAAAGAGCTTGCCCTTTAACGGTCTTTTTCACACCAAGCCGCCTCTGTTGCCGCCATGTGATGTTCTTCTGCGAACCTCTTCGAACTTCCACCTCTATGGACTGCATCAGCCACTGCCACAAACTCTGCTCCAAGCACAACGGTCTCCCTACATCAGTCGGTCTTTCTGATTCCTTTCCAACAAACACCCTTCCCAAGGGGCCGTGGCTTAATGGTAAAGCGCTCTCTCGTTAGGAGGTGGTCGGAAGAGTTCACACGTTCGATTCTGCTCATGCTGACTCGAGTCTACTTTACATTGTGCCTTTACGATTAATCGCATCACGGAGGAATACCTGAGGAAAGAAATTAAAAAGAAAAACCCAATAAAATATCAAGATGAACTTGGCGAGAGAGAAATTCAAAGCAACAAACCAACAAAATATTAAGACGAACTCGGCGAGAGAGAGATGGTGGTTCGAATCCATCTGGCCCTAAACTTTTTACATATTTTTTTCCTTTCGATAGTCTTTTTCTAACTTTATCTTCTTGACCTTGTCCAGCCGCGCACGTTAGTATACACCGTCTCGCAAGCATTCTACGATCTGTTTTGCAATTCCACTGGGATGTTCATGACCAGGCCTTCGTCTCCTTTTCCCTCAACGCCAGCCGTCGCCCTGATGTCGTCACCTCCCCTGGCCAAGGACCCGTCGCGAAGCTCGACAGGCACATTCATGACCAACTCGTCCCCCTCACCCTGGATCCCCGCCGCCCCTGACGCGCCGACGTCTTCATGAAAGGGGTCGGGGTCAAAGTACCCGGGTTTGCTGTCGGACCGCTGCCGTTTGCGACGCCTGGACTCGGAGAGTGTCGAGTCGACGACGGAAGTGAACGTGTTCGATCTGGAGACGTCACGGGGCCGTGACTCGTTGGTGTTTTGTCGCTCGGCGGCCGGTCCCGTGTCCTTTGCTGTATGCCGAGAACCGTTGTGGCTGTTTTTGCGCTGCCCACTTGGACTTGCATCCCCTAGGCCAAAGTCGAAACCCGAGAAAAGCTCCGTGTCCTTCCTCTTGCCCTTGTCTCTCGTGGCATCTGGCGTTGCCCTTTCGGGTGGTTCTGGTGAAGCGGCAGACCCCTCTGCACAGCGTTGCTCGACATATGACTTGATGGTCTCAAGCTCGGTCGCCGACTTAGTCAACGGAATCTGCTTGTGGAAGCCATCCTCCACTGCCCATTTCTCGTCGCGTTCAGCTTTGTATATGGGAAAGTCTTCCTGGACGTGCGGGTCCTTGTCGACGTACCGCACCAGGATGAACTCGAGGCGGTCGCGGAGACGAACGAAGTACCGGTAGACTGACATTCTTGGTTGAGCCATTTGAGAGCGTGGTGGTGGTTTGTTGTTGGGCATACTGAATATGAATCTGGGCCAAAGTCGTATGGTTTACTTTAATCGCGATTCCTTTTGGTCAAACGGGTAGAAGGCGGTGAATTTTCCTGGGCAAGGACGTAGACTTCTATGCTGAGTTGTGAGATGGGCAAGCCGGTACAGTGAATCACCCACTTTCAAAGCTCCATCTGGCGTCTTCATCGTCACGCAAGCCCCTGAATTTAGATCGGTAGAAACGCCGAGTCAACCCGTCCTGCCGTACCACAAGCGGCATCGTCCACATGACTGATGCCTCCACGTAACCCCACGGAAGAACCTCGACTATTCACAAAGAAGAAAAAAAAAAGGCTGTCGTTTCCATTCTATAAGATGAGTATGGTAGTACAGTTCCCGCCACAACTTCCGCCCCTCCCGTATTCTGCCGTGGAGGGGCCCTTTTCGGAAGGAGAGGTAAGTTTCTTACACTGAGAAAGGCCACCACCGCCCGCTCAGAGACCCCTGAGCTGCGTGTTGTCCCGCTCGTCAACTCGCTGATACCGCTCCGCCAACACCTCCTTGACCGTCTTGGTCAGCCCGCTCGGCTTCTCGTACCGCTGGTGTAGCGCCTGCTGCACAGGCGAACCCGCCGGCAGCACCTTCCCGTCCTCCTTGATGCTGACCTTGTCCTCGACGATGCCCGCCGCCTGCTGCACCTTCACGACAGCGGCGCCGGCCTCCTTCCTGCCCTTCTCCACGACCTCGCCCACGACGGCCTTGACCTCAGCGGCCTTGGCGTCCGCCGCCTTCCGCAGCTCGGCCGCCTTCGCGCGCGTGGCCTCGTCGGCGGCGAGCGTCTTTTCCCTCGCGCGCTCCCACGCGCTCTTGGCCTCCTTGCGCAGGCTCTCGCCCTGCTCGTCGGCGAGGATGGCGCCCTTCTGCTTCGCGCCGTCGACGACCTCCTTCGCGAGCGGCGCGGCCCTGTCGCCGGCCTCGGCGGTCTTGTCGATGGCGCCGCCCCAGAGCCGCGCGACGTTGCCCTCGAGGGTTTCGCGGACCTCGGCCCAGTCCGTTCGCTGCGCCCACCGGACGGCGTTCTCGACCTCCTTGTTCCAGCGGTACTTTGCCGACTCGACGAGGTTCTCGCGGTCCTTGACGGCCTGCTCGGAGCGCGTCAGGGGAGGCGGCAGGCGGAGATTGGGCTCGAGGAGGGAGGAGAGGACGTGGTTCTGGGAGCGGAGGATGTGGGATTGGGCCTCGCGGTTGCGTTGGTGGGCGAGGACGGTTAGGTAGGCGACGCCTAGGGTGAGGGTCACACCGCCGGTCTGGTTTGCGGCTGTTAGTTGGGTTTCGTGGCTTATGGGATTGCGTGCACTATGCGGGGGTTGAGAGACGTACGAAGCCAGTGGTGAAGCCCATGATTGCACTCGTCGATTTACTCTCCCGGTTCCGATTTCGATTGGGCGCAATTGAGTTTCGTCTTTTCTAAGAAAAAGTGACGGGCCTCACGGTATCATGTTGCGGACGTCGAATGTGTCCGTCGTCGGAGGCCGAATTGGGTCTTTCTGCTGTCGAGAAAGCGGGACTGGGTCGTCGGGCCCTTTTTTGATATCGGCGGGAGCTTTTGGTCGAGGCGGCGGAATGACGTTAATTAATCGGATTGGCCCTTCGGCGAGCGAGCGACTTTCAGCCTCTCCGGGCTGGTGGACATAGGTCGGTCGCTGAGCGGGCAGGGGTACCAGCCTGAGAGTGAACAGCCACAGGCGCTGAGGGTCCCGCACTAGCAGCGGCCAGGCCAACCAGAGCGGGCGGCTGCTCACCTCACCCCTCAGGGAACCTCCCGGGTGAACGCCGCCAGAGGCCAAAAATTTGGGATCCAGAGCGAAGGAGAAAAGGCTATCGCGACTTCCGACGACAGTTGCTTACCTAGCTGCTGCACCTGCGCCGGCCCCCGTTTGACCACACAACGCAGAGGCCATTGAGGAGGCTCACTGAAGCGACATTCACCGACCTCCACCGACCTCGCCAATCGATTGAGACGCCGAAGCAGCCATGGCGGGAGGTCTCACCAAGTACAGGCACTTGAGCCGCAACTCGTCGGCGCGACAGGCCCTCCTCCGCGGCCTCGTCACCTCCCTCGTGACCCACGAGCACATCCAGACCACCTACGCCAAGGCGAAGGAGGCCCAGCGCATGGCCGAGAAGCTCATTACCCTCGCGAAGAGGAACAATGAGGAGACCAAGCGGAAGGTCCAGGCCATGCTCTACGTACGCCACACCCACCACCGCTGTCTGGATGGTACCATAGCAGGACGGAAATCTGACTGACAACGATCTCTAGACCCCCCACGACCTTCTCCCCAAGGTCTTTGGTGAGCTGCGCGAACGTTACGCCGAGCGCCCCGGCGGCTACACCCGTGTCCTCCGCACCGAGCCCCGAAACACATACGACCAGGCTCCTTCCGCCATCCTCGAGCTCCTCGATGGGCCGCGTGATATCCGCTTCGCCATGACGGCCAAGGCTGTCGCCAGGGACATGAAGAACGGCACCGAATCTACCGAGCTTACCCTTAAGAACAAGCAGAAGGTGACGAGGTATCGCAAGGACGGCAGTCAAGCCTTTGACGCCTTGGTGGAAAGGTTCAACGAGGAACCAAAAACCAAGCAAATCAGACTGAGAAACGTTTACAAAAAGAAACGTGGACGCATCCCAGGATCCAGGAGAGCGAAGAAGGGAACAGTCAAGGCCGAGACTTGAGGAAGTGAAGGCACTGGTGCGGTAGAAACCGCATGCTGAGCCAATGCAGGGGCGGAGGTGGACGGCGGAGGTGCTCAAAAAACGATCTGTAACTCTTTTTTTGGTGTACCATCAACGAGAAATACCTGGCCAGTCTATAGATTATGGTCGTGTGGGGTATACATGTATACTATGACAAAATAACTTTTTCAAGCCTGCCAGATGAGCAGGCGCAACTTCCATCTCTCTCTTGTAGCCCCTCTCGATTTACACAAAGTCAAAAGTATCACCCTTCTCCTGGATCATCTTGCCTACGCGCTGCGTGCCGACAATGCGCTCCAGTCTCATGACGTCGTATTTGGAGAACATGGCCCTGATGGTACCCTGTCCAGGCTCAATCAGAAGGTTCTGCTCGCTATGGGCAAGGTAACCTCCAGCGATCTCGCGATAGAAGATCGGGTTGTCCGGCAGACCGTACATGATTACCCGCTGAACGCCGCGCAGGTTGTACCGTCTGAAGTGGTGCGCACGCTCCGTATACAGAAGAACCTTGTGCCGGCCGGTTGTGAAGTGAGAGCGAGCGCGGGATACTTCCGGGACCTCCGAGTATTCGGAAATGGTGCCGAAGGAGAGAACCCCGACGGCGGCATTGGTGGCGAAGTAGTTCCTCACGCGGACGAAATCGAGGTAGGAGGGGATGAAGATGAGGGTTCCGCTGGTGTCCTTGGCGCGCTTGATGAGGGAGGGGAGGATCGCCGAGACGAAGTAGTCGAAGCGGGCGTCGGGTTCCTTGTCGATGGACTTGGCCTCGAAGCGGGAGAAGGTCTGGCGCGCCTTGAGGCCGAGCTGCTGGAGGACGCCAGAGTAGTCTGCCTGGAATCGAATCTTGCCGGCCCAGTTATGGCATTGGGTGCGGAAGAGCTCCGTCAACTCTGGCGTGTTGAAGGCGGAGAGGATGACGGTCTGTCGGAAGTACTTTGACCAGTCCTCAAGATACCAACTGCGCACACGACTGAAGTCACACCCGTGGGCGTCCTTGGGCTGGAGGTTCATATGCTCAAAGATGTACTCAACATGCTCCCAGTTCTGCATGAGCTGGGCGTCGGCCTGGTCGACCACAACCAACTCAATGGAACTCAAAAAGTCGTAATCCATCTTCTTCTTGTCTTCCTCGGAGCCAATGGCCATCCGCAGACCCAAGGGACTGGCGAAAAGAATGTCCGAGTTGTAAAACTGGGAGAAGTACTTGATGGTCTTGCGGGTGAACTTCATGCCGATGCGAAACATGTCGTCGTCGTTGCCTTCAAAGAGGTCGCGGAAATCTTCAGGCTTGTCGTCGCCAAACTTTACCTCTTCGTCGATATAGGCTTCCTCGAAACGCTTTCTGTTTTCGCGCTGGTCGGGCGCGCAGAGCGCTTCGATGGTGTTCACCATCTTCAAGCACGACTGTCGCGTTGGTAGAATGAAGAGGACCTTGGGACGTGTGAAACCCTGATCTCTCAGCTCCAGGTCGGCATTTTCTTCCTTGGCCAGCTTGTAATTGTTCTTGATGACGCGGTCGCGAGTTCTACGAAATGTTAGAGAAGCCCCTGAATTCCGTCGGTGTGTGAGAGGAGCTTACTTGAAGACATGGTTGACGGCATGCAAGCACACGAGCTGCCTCAACCCTTCCGAATTCTTGATGTCGCGATTGTCGTATAAGACGTCGTTATAGTTGAAAAGAACCGGTGCCATTGCTTGCTGCAACGTGTTAAGTGGCGAGATCTTTTTCGATGCAGACTCTTTGAGCTTCTGCTTGAGCTTGAGGCTCTCCAAGCTTGAGATTGGTGATGGAATTGACGGCGCTTCTGAACCTTCAGACTGAGGATACGTGACGACAGCCTTAGACACCTTGGACATGCTTCGCTTGAAAGTCCAGCCGTTCTTCTGAATCGCCTTGACCTTTTTCGTGTAGGTGTCTTCATCGGGGGTCGCAAAGTGGTTGTCAAACGGATCCGTCGCATCAACATCATCTTCGTCGTCGCTTTCCGCCTCCTCATCAGCGAGATCGGCTGAAGGATCCTCTTCCTCGGCCTCATCAACCCTGTCGACGTCCTTCTCACCAGCGTCCTCATCTTCATCCTCGTCTTCAGAAGACTCCTCTGCTGCTGCTGTCGCCTTGGCGGCACTCTCAGGCTTGCCGCTGTCCAGTTTTCTCCTCTTTGCACTCGGCTCTGTGGATTCTGTGAACCCTTGCAAGAGTGCCATGTAAGGACGGGAGTTCTGAGGTTGCTCATCCACATCTTCGTCCTCATCATCATCAGACATGGAGACATCAGAGTCTTCCTCCACTTCGGAATCCATCTCCTCACCAGACTCAGAACCAGACGACCTGGTTTCATTAGTTTGTGGAAATTGACCCAGAAACAGACAAACTTACTCATTTTCTTCCAGACGGGCAGTGTTGAAGCGAGATCGACCCGGGCCGCCTCCTCTACCTCTGCCTCTGCCGCCTCTCCCACCACGCCCGCGAGCACCACCTCTTCCTCCTCCCCTGAAGCCAGCACGGCCTCTGCCTCGAGGACCCATTCTCTTGAGAATTATTCACTGAAATAACCAAAACGAAGGTGAAAAGTGGGAAATGAGACAAACAGACACGCATTCACCTGGTCGCAAAAAAAAAGTTGTAAGTCGGCCATGCTCAGCATTGCAGAAATTCCACACCAAAGTCACCAGCCACAGCGGGGCCGTCCGACGCCTCGAAAAACTTCTTATCGGTGCTTATCTTAGCGCGCACAACCTAGTCCGAATCGCAAAATCCCGCCCGCCAAAGCGAAAGGGTACGCCCGCGCCGGTGCAGAGAGTTTCGAGAATTTTGAACGACCATTTTCCATCGCGAATAGGGACCCGAGACGAATCCACTTTGCCAGCAGTCAATTTTGGCCCGTCCACCACTGCCCAAACCCGCCCCTCCCTCCTCCTCCTGTCCTGCCTCCCCTTTCTCTCCCAAACGCAACAAACCTCTCTTACGTCGGCCAACTATTTCGACAACATACCTGCCCAGCATGGCTGTCGCCGAAACTGAGAAGTTCCTCCACCTCTCGCGGCCCATCGCGCCGGCGACGGTTGGCCTTCAGGGCACTATTGCCCCGCTCACCGTCAACATCCAACCCCAGGTACGAACACCTCGAACTCATGCGCTGCAGAACCTCATCGTTTGCGCCTGAGCCACGCACTATGCAAATGTCATCATAGCTTTTGCATACAGCATATACACCTCTTCAACCTTGGTCGTCGACCCCTCTTTCAGTTCACCCCAAGCTAACGCTGCCCCTCCCCCATAGGCCATCCTCTCCATTCTCGACCATGCCGTTCGAAGAGACATCCGCGATACGCAATCAACCCGCGTTATCGGCGCCCTCGTCGGTGTCCGCTCCGAAGATGGCACCGAGGTCGAAGTGCGCTCCTGCTTCGCCATCCCTCACACCGAAAACGAGGACCAGGTCGAGGTGGACGTCGACTACCAGAAGAACATGCTCGCCCTCACCCTCAAGGCCTCCCCGCGTGAGTCCCTGCTGGGTTGGTACACCACCACCCACGAGCTCAACTCCTTCTCCGCCCTGATCCAGAACTTCTTCGCCTCCCCGGACACCGGCACCTTCCCCCACCCCGCCGTCCACCTGACCATCAGCACCGACCCGACCGCCGAAATCGAGGCCCGCTGCTACATCTCCGCCCCCGTCGCCGTCAACGCCGAGCGCGCCGCCGAGAGCTGCCTCTTCATCCAGGTGCCTCACAAGCTCATGTACGGCGACGCCGAGCGCAGCGCCCTCGAGGCCATCTCCATGGCCAAGGACAACGAGGACCGCGTCGCCCCCGTCGTCTCCGACATCGAGGGCCTCGCCCGCTCCATCGAGCAGGGTACCAACCTGATCGAGCGTGTCAGCGAGTGGGTCAACGGCATCCTCGACGAGGACGAGGAGCCCAACCACGCCCTCGGCCAGTACCTCATGAACGCCCTGTCTCTCGCCCCCAAGGTCGACCCCTCCCAGATCGAGCACGACTTCAACAACCACATCCAGGACGTCCTCATGGTCTCCTACCTCGCCAACACCATCCGCACCCAGATCGACCTGTCGCAAAGGCTGGCGACGGCCAACCTCACCGGTGGCGAGAAGGATGGCGAGGGCAAGGCGGCCGAGGGCGGCGAGAAGGGCGAGCAGCGGGGTCAGCGGGGTGGCAAGCGTGGTGGACGTGGCGGCGGCCGTGGTGGTGGCCAGAACAGAGAGCCCAGGGAGCCTCGGGAGCCCCGCGAGCCGAGGGAACCCACGGAGTAAATGCAGCTTTAATTGTCGACCAACCAAAAAAAGGGGTTTGCACAGTACATTCTTTCTCATGGAAAATTCTGTGAGAAGATGGGGGGACATAAAACGGGGAGAAGGGAACCGTCGGAGGTTGAAAGAGCAAGTAAGCCAGCAGGCGGTGCTGATATTTTTTCCATCCCGCCGCAAGGTAGCAAGCATGGCATCATGAGGAATTCCACACTTGAAAAACCGTCATGGCGTTATGGCAGTGGCAGGATAGACGGCCTAGGGTTAGAATGCGCTAGGCAGTTGCAATGATGATATTCACGCTTTCATGCACAAGTTCAGCATAACACACATATTTCACATGACCTTTTGAGAGATAAAACCTGAGTGACAATTAAGTTGCGTAAAGTGCTCTAGCATGCAATAGCCTACATGATCTGATGCCATCCTGTCCTCCGTTTGAACGCCAATATGCTGTACCTTGTAAACCCCCAGACGCCAGTCGTTCTACCAGAGACCATCTACAGCGACGTCAAACGCGCACCTAAACGCCCATGTTCGGCTTTTGCGGCAAAGTAGCAGGGTTGCCGTAGTGCGGCAGGTGGCTGAACGTCTGTCCGGCCGGGCCCTGAGGGATGACGGGTTTGTTAGGGATGTGAGGAGACGGGTTTTGGGGGAGATGTTGAGAAGGATGCTGCGGCGGAATGTGAGGACCCGGTGCTTGGGGGATGGTGTTGAGATGGTGAGGGTGTTGTGACGGCGGGCCGTGGTAAGAGGGAATAGAGTTGTTTGACCCCTGTCTAGCCATACCATAACCTGCTACAACGCCGTACGGTGCAGGCGGGCCCGGTTGCTGATATCCGGCATACGCCAGGTGAGGTGAGCCGATCTGGGGGCTGCCATGATGGGATCCAGGGGCGCTGAACGGGGGTTGAGGCGGCTGCATCGGAGCCATGCCGCCACCCGGGACAAATGATTGCGTCTTGGGGTTGAAGGCGTGACGGTTGTAGCTACCCGGAATGGGATGCTGGCTCTTAGGGTCATTGGGGTTGACATTGGCTGGCAGCTGCCCGTACATATAAGGCACAGTGCTCTGTCCAGGCGGAGCGGACATGCCCCGCGGGGTGTAGGATGCTGCATTAGGCCCGGATGGCGGCATCGCCGCCGGAGCCGGACCTGGCGCAAAGCCCTGCTGCCAGCCGGCTTGGGCGGGAGCAGGTCCAGGAGCAGGTCCACCATAACCCCGAGCAGCGGCGTTCGGAGGTGGCTGGAATGAAGGTTGGCTGGTCTGAGGAGAATACTAGCACTAAGTCAGAGAGGGATGGAATGCGAAGGTAGCAGAGCTCCTTACCTGGGCCATGTTAGGATACGCGTTATAACCTGAGTTGGGCATCATTGGAGCAAAAGATTGCGTCGGAGTGGTGTTGTAGGGAGGAGGCTGTATCTGATTCGAATAGGGTTGTTGAACCGGAGCCCCGTACTGATTGGACACAGGGACGTATTGCGGCTGCGGCATCCAGGTCTGTTGCTGAGGACCCCAGTACGGGGTATAGTTGTGTCGTGAATCGAAGCTGTCCGAATCGTCACGTCTTTGCTTCCCAGTCTTGCCCCTCTTTCCAGCATTCGATTTGTCTCTCGCCGAGACGGAGCTGGCTCGTGAAATTCCATTTTCGCCCTCGTTGTCTGCAGTAGCTGTCAGCCGGAGGTGTCCACATTACCACATCTGTGACAACATACCAGGGGTTGACTCTCCGGTCTTCTCCGAGTTGCCAAAGATCCTCTCTCGGGCCTGCTTGTAGGCCTCCTCACGTTGTTCTCTCGATAGCCTGTTCTGGTCAGCAAAGAAAACTACTCAGCCAAGGGGTAATGACGCACTTTTGATTCCCAGCCGCATTCTTGTCCTTGGAATCACTTCCAGTTTCGGACGTGGGCTTCGATGGCGAGGCGCTGGCGGTTGCAAGCTCCCCATCCTCACCACGTCGCATGATCTTCCTGGGGAGAACGGCAGGAGGCGGTGGCGTCTCAGCACTAGTTTCCGGAGCCGCAATACTAGCTAAAGACTCGGGAACTCTGGCGTACGGAGTTCTGAAGATTCGCACAGATCCAATTCGTGCTTCATATTGATGCGTCATTCGATAGTAATCAGCCAACTTGTGGGTTAACATTCTGCAGAATGAGTTGGATGGAGGAAAATCCATATAAGGTTCCCTGTATTTGTCAGTACGATGCTCCGTTACATTTGGCACCGGGACTTACTTGGAATTCTGAACAAACTTGATCAGTTCCGCCTCTAATCTAAGCAGAAAAAGTCGGTCTTTGGGAGACGCCATGGCTTCTAAAAGCTTTTCATCCGGTGCCTGCCCGTAGATCGTGTTCAAGAGATTGGCGGAGTCGGGTAAGTTGGCCGACAGCGCATTCGCAGAAGGCTGTTGCTGATCTGAGGACGCGCTCTGTGGCGTAATCATGCCCTGGCTCAATGATCCAGATACGGGTTGGGCAAGACGGCGGTCTGGCATGTCGCCGAGCTGAATGATGCCTCTAGCACGCGCGGCGATGTCTGACCCCATCCTAGAGTTGGGCAGGTTCGGCCCGCGAAACGAGAAGGCGTCATCGTCTTCGGCAGCAGCAGCTTTCACGCTGGCACTGTCATCAGGACGCAGCGATTCCTTCTCATCAAGCGCAAAGGTAGTTCCTGAAGTAATGCTCTTCCCGTCTAAACTAGCAGGCTTCGTTCCAAGCTCGGAGCTTGAATCCGCTCTCTGAGAATCATCCGATCCATCCTTAGTTGCGGATTTTGATCTCTCGGTGAACGTTGAGCCCGTTCCGTTAACGACAAGACTGGGAGTTCGTCCAATGTTCAAATCCTTCAGTCCATCGACGACGGGGTCGCTTGAGTCGGGCTTCTTGGGCGGAGATGGCTCGCGTTGAGTGGCCGTCGATGCGGTTTTCGTAGAGCCCATGACGGCAGATGGGTGGTTATCGGCGCCGTTTGCAACAACAGGTGTGGGGGCGCCAGTCAGCGCAGGCTGTTCAGGGCGTTCTTGGGATGGCGCGGCGACTCGTCGCACGGTAGTGACAGGAGGATAATCTTTCGATGCTGAAGCAGCGACCTGAGAAAAGTGATCGTTAGCACGCGGCGCAAGGTAGGAGCTCGTAGCCTCGAAACGAACGATAGACCGGGGAGGTATGCACCTTTGCGAAAGATGGTTTGGGTATGTCCGTTGGCATTTGGGCGGTAGCCATAGCTCGAGTCGATGGCTAGAAGGAGTTTGTAGGGCGTTGGATAATAGGATGGAAGTGAAGGTCGTCGTCTGATGGGTATAGTTGCGCTGGAAGACAGCAGCGCGCGGGGGGGACGAATTGAATTTCGGCTCAAGAACGATTAAAGACGGTATCCGAAATCAAGGAACAAAATGTATCAAGGCGGGCCTGCAGAGCGAGAAAGAAGTTCCGTGGATCATTGTCGGGAGAGGGCTGTCATCGTTGCTGTCGTATTTCCCGTCAAGGTGTTGATATTTGATGGCGCCGGTACTCTTGTTCGTTGGAGAAACTGGCTGGTTGATGATGTCCGACGATGCCTCGACTAGGTCTGCGCCTGGCGGCTATCTGTTAGCGGCTGTAGCCAGAGCTTGTTCGCAGCAAGACGGCGGTAGGGCGCACGGCAGGTTTGGCGAGGCGGCCAGATTTTCGGCGGGCTGCGAGGCGGATAGACCGTCACAAGCAGGAGTCAAAGGAGGGGGTGGTGGTGTGGGTGGTGTGGTGTGGGCGACGTTGGTGGGAGGAATTGGGAAGAGAGCTGTGTGGGTTTTTGGATTGCGCTGGAAGGGGAAAAAGAGGATGGGGAAACTGGAGAAGGCGGAAAGGAAGCGACACTTTCGCACCTTACCTCACTCACTCACCCACAGAGGCTCGCCAGCTGTCTTGCTTGCTTCAAGCAATGGATGAACAGACAGGGGGCTATAAAGTCTGGAAGACAACAAGAAGGTTCTTCCTACTTTTCAATTTCGGGTCCTCTTCCGCTCTCTTGCTCTCTCACTGAGACCTTGAGTCGCTTAAAGTGCTCTGTCTCGCGTTGCGTGTTGAGCCGTGGGTCTGTTCGATCGCTCCCCTCGGTCGCAGAGCCGGAGTTGAGGAACAAGAAGCTTAAATGCCGACAGGTCCTTGACGTGCGGATGGTGGTCTCAAGTCGGTACAGATGGTGTCAGACAACTGCCATCCCCCTCCGCAACGTCTTGTGGGACGTCAGGCTGAAGAATGAGGTATGGTCACAGATATTCTGGTGAGGACTGAAAAGGTCTCGGGCCTGAACTGGCTGGCGAAAGACAAAAAGGCCACAGCCTGAGCCAAAAGTGGCTTAGTCCCGGCAGATTCCTAACTCTGGAGTGTGGCTGGTGCACCGCTGGTGCACTCCACTGCGAAAAGGAGGCTGGAGGACCCAAGCCAGGCGAAGCGCGGTCACTTTTCCGTCACTGGCTGCTTTAGCGATGCCAGCTGGCACACTTACGTAAGGCGTGCCGTAATTCAGGGTCCACGAGCAGTCCAGCACTGCTGTCACCTGTGGATGTGACGTCTCCTTCTGCTGTTCGCGCCTGCCCAAGCCTCTTTCGGTCGTGAAATAATCGATGCCCCGGGCCCGTACACTCACTGGCTTGCAAGTCTCAGCTCCGTCGGCAAGAGTTCACACTCATCCACAATCACATCATTAGCCACAACGACGCTGTTACACCCAAGGCTTAGACTCACAGCAACTGGGCGAAACGAAACATTGTCCGACCCGAACCCACCTGCGACACTGCAGATATAGGCCCTGGAATAGACGACAACCGAGACTGACAGACTGGTGCGGGACGCCAGAACATCAACAATCGACGTCTACCAGCGGAACCCACTATCATCGCCAATGCATTCCTATAGAGGACGCGGCGGCCCTCGCCAGCAAACCCCGGCCAACGTCCAGTGTCAAAAGTGTCTGAAGAGAGATATGTACAGTACTGCCAGCGGCATCGCGAACTCACGCTGACTTTCGCAGAACGTCACTATTCATATGAGTGTAAAGAGTCAGCTGCAGCCAGACCCTACGTGTCTCGGCCCTCTCGAACGCAGCAGCTGCGCAATCCCAAACTCATGCCCAAGCTGACAAATGATGTGCCGGATGACGCGCAGAGAAAGTCAGTTACACATATCAGCTGAGCGCCTGTTTTCGTTTATCGCTAACCAAAGTACAGAAAAGGTGTGGCGGATGAGGAGCTTGCGAAGAAAGAGGCTGAGAGAGCCAGGAAGCGGGAATTGGAGGAGCGCGACGAAGAGCTCATCAGGCAGACAGAGGCGAAACGTCAGCGATCGGAGTCGGTTGATTCTGTTTCCACCATCTCGACCAACCGTTCTGCCTCGCCGCCACCCAAACGTCGTTCCCCGTCACCCGCACCCGCTCGCCGCAGCTTGAGGTCTCCTGAAGACGGCTACGGAAGTCGACGCAGGTCCTTCAGCCCCGAAAGCGATGATGATCGCTCTGTATCCCGGAGGTCTGCAAGAAGTCGGCAAACGCAATCGCCGCCTCGCCGCCGCCAACGGTCTCTTTCCAGAGACAGCCGCTCTCCTCCTGTCAACAGTGCCAGGAGATATCGCGAGAGAGGAGACGATTACGCAAGACCCGCGGCCAGACAAAATCAGGCACCCCAGCGTTCTCGTGAATCTCCTGGCTCCCGAGAGTCTTCAGTATCGCGTGATGGTGGTGTTCGTGGCAATCGACGGTCTTTGTCCTCATCTCCTGACCGACGGGGCCCAAGATTTGACAATCGTTCAAACCGAAGCGGCGAGAGAAATTTTAGAGGCGCGTCAACTGGCCGATTTGGACGAGGCGGCAGGAACGACAGGCAAGAAAGACAACCGGAGCAGAGACAACCCCAACGCGAACGCAGTCTCAGTCCATTCAGCAAGAGACTGGCCCTGACGCAGTCGTTGAATACGGGCAGATAGCCGTGGGTATCAATTAGTTGTAGAATCGGTGACATACCCGTCCCCAAGACCATAATACAATGTACTTTTAATGTTCGCATACAATGCCTTGTTCAGACGGCCAGGTCTTCGTCCAGCTCCCTCTCGCGTCGCTCCTCTTCTTCTTCCTCCCTCTCTCGCACACGCAGTCCCTCCACTAATGCGACGCCATCTACTCCCGACGCGTTGCCTTCTCCGCTTCCTCCCTCGACCTGCTTCGACTTCTGAGCATTGGTAATGCGCTCTCGTACGAGTCTTGCAATGGCGTTGTCCGTCCTAACATTGAGAACCTCCAATTTCTTCTCCAAGTCCCTCTTCAAATCCCAGTTCGGCTTCTTCGGCTGGAGCTTGAACAGATCGATACCCTTGTCGTCCTGCGCTTCCTCGGCTGCTTTCTCCTTCACGTCGGCTTCGATGTCTGCCGCCTGCTCCTCCAGCGTAGGCTTGTCCAGGTCTTGTATCGGTGGTGCCTCGAAGCCAAGCTTGGGTCCTCGCACTTCGGGGTCGTAGTTGCGGCCCGATAGGTGTATCCTTGTGACATCGTTCTCTATTGCCGGTGCCGACCCCTCACGTTCTGACTCTGGCGGCACAACTTCGTCTCCGGGTTGTTTTCTCTTGAGATTTTTGAGCTTCGCAAGGCGGGCCTTACGATCGTCGGCGGCCGCGCTTAAGCTCGCGTGTGAGCTCATTGTGGCGTCGTAGGTAGATTTGAGTGCTTGGGCGTGAAGTGACGGGTTTTCGATTCGCTGACCTCTCGAGTGGTCTGAGAGTTGCGTTGCTCTCTTAAGATAGGTTTGGATCAAGTAGGCCGCGAAGTCGGAGGTTGCCAGTTGGGAAAGCAGATTAGTTTCGTTATGGGCTGAAATTTATTGAGGTAGAGAGGTAGACCAACTGGAAGCTGGAACGCGGCGCACGGCAGGATTACAATGCTTCCACATTGCGCTAAGAAACGGCTGCACGGACTAATTGTTGGCACCTGCCGCTGCGCTTAAGCGCGAAGGTAGTTAGCAGGGGTTCGGATCTCCCCGGCGTCATCTGAAAATCTACATTCAACGCTCAACGCTCAAATTTCTCTTTAATTTTCTTACAGCAATCCATCCAGACCATACGCTGGATCTCTCAGTCTCACTGGCCCTTTGATAAACGCACCTACACATGCTCCGGGCCATTATTTGCAAGCCATGTCTGCAGCGATATCAGCAGCTTGGCCTTCGGCCTTTCACCACGTGCAGAGGCTATTTGCTGCCTCAAGATGCCGCACGTGAGGGGGACAAATTCATA
This sequence comes from Colletotrichum siamense, assembly GCF_013390195.1. Lineage (NCBI taxonomy): Eukaryota > Fungi > Ascomycota > Sordariomycetes > Glomerellales > Glomerellaceae > Colletotrichum > Colletotrichum siamense. The sequence goes on from NW_023501022.1 coordinate 704,748, forward strand.
CAGTTTATCAACAAAAAAACAGAAGCTGCTCGCAAAGAAAAACTTCAACACACCACAACTTCTCCGCCTACAGAGCAACAGGGATTAGGCACGCAGAAACCTACCGTACCAACAGCTTCGTCTCCTCCTCACATGGTCAAATTATGGGTTCAAGAGTCGAAACACAACAAAATCGATCAAGCCATCCGCTGGAGTTATCTGCACCATGTACTCGATAAAAACCAAGCCAACGCTTGGGGAGAGTGGAAGCATGGCTTCGCGAACATCATCGAATGTCTGGCGGGACACGCAACCAGCAATCCAACGGCTCGACTCCTCGAAGGCGAAGCTTTCGAGAGCGCCATCAACGATTGGTCTTCCTGGGACAACAGGGAGAGAGAGGAGCTATTCAACACCGTTATCCTTTCTGCGCTGTGGTTCTGTCCTGGTAGAGCAATTGATGTCCTGCAGACTATCACACAGGATTGGCAGCCGCCAGCTTATGCCATGGTAGATGTCATCCACTTCCTCGCCATGTGGCAAATAGAGCTTCGCGGAGATGAGCTCCAGGCTCACGCTGCAGCTCTGTGTGACTTCGTGATGGGGCATGAGTTTCTCGTGCGCAGGCGCGATAACGGGCGTTTCGAAAACATGCGTTTTCGGCAAAACACCATCCACAATCTTATGAGATACGTCGACCCTGCACGAATACATGCCCTATACGAAGTCTTATCTAAACAGGAGCATCCGCTGCATCTTAACACCCTCTTCAAATTTGCTCATCGGCTATCTTCGGCGCCGGTTTACAAGCAAGCGTCACTTGAAATAGCTATCCGCGCAATGCAAGCAGAGGGCAAAGAAAAAGGAAAAGGACAGGCCATCGGAGACCTCCAAGGTTCAGCTTGGCGAAGTCTTTGCACATCAATATTGTCTTTGAATCCCGGAGACGTCGCACACGGCGAATTTTCGGCCGCGGATGCGTTCAGCGTGCTACTAGAGCATGGTTTCGTCCCCAACATGATCAACTACACGGCAATGATTCGAAACCTATGTTCATCGGGCGCAACTGACAAGGCTTGGAAAGTCTACGAGGCGATGAAGGGGAGTGGTATCGAGCCAGATTCGGTACTTCTCAGTACCCTGCTTGACGGCGCCAAGATGGAAAACTTGTCAGGGGTCATCAACAAGATTGTGGAGGAAGCCATCCGACTCAAAGCTGTCGACACTGTCTTTATGAACGACCTCTTGTACTCGATCCTTCACTTTTCTGAACTTGAGGCCAATGAGAAGCGGAAGCTAGGTCGGGCTGGCGTCATACCAGCCTTCGGCCCCATGCTTTACTACTACTCCAAAGCCTTCAACCTAGCCCCTTTGCAGGCTCTTATTCCTATGAACCTGTCCATGCACGTTCAGCAATACGGAAACAATTTGCCCCCAGAACGGCAGTTAGCTCGGCAGGTGTTTCCCGGTCTCGACGCAGCTACTTCCGCGGTCAGGAAAAAGATGGACCCGACAGCCTCCACGCTGGGTATCATGTTCATCGCCTTCGTCAAGAATCTTGCGCAACCGATTAAGCTCATCTCCTTATACGCCTACCTCCGACAACTGATCATCAACAGGCATCCTATGGCAATACAGCACGTTAAAGAGAAGGGCACTTTCATGTACGACGTGATTCTCAAGGCCCTAATGGGCCACAAACACATGCAGCGACCAGCGCTGGACATCGTCGGCGACATGCTTCATGATACCCTCGCGGAACGGGAGGCCAGCGAGAAGGAAACAAACGCCAGCCAAGAGACACAACTCCATCCACCCCCAAGCATTTACACCTGGAACATTCTTCTTGCCGGGTTCCTATTCAACCGAGACAAGGAGACTGGTGGCAGGATTCGCACGATGATGATGCAAAAGGGCGTCGAGCCGAATGAAGTCACCTGGAACACCCTCATTTCAGGCTACGCTGGACTGCAGGATGTCGGAAAGACAGTGCAATCGCTAAAAGGCCTCGAGCGTGCCGGCTACGAGGCGAGTGATTTCACTATCAGGGGTTTCTCGAGGTTGGTGAACAAGGAGAGGGCGTTTCACCACATGGAGAAGGGCTTGGATCTGGCCAAGGTCAAGGAGAATGCGGCAACCATGACGAGTCTGGAGCAAGCCGCGCCAGACAATATCAGTTCCAGCGCCTGGAGAGTGAACCTGGACGACCGACCCCCAAACACGCCGAGGCACCCGGTTCGGATCGTGAAGGTGAAGTATGGGAACCAGTTGTTTCGAAAGATCGAACGCCCGGGGCCAGTGTCTGAGAAGACAAACAAGCAAGGGATGATCAGATTTGTATAATAGAAATGATACCAAGCGAGAGAGACAGGAAACATTCGCCTCTCGGAAATGAACCTCGTATGCGCTGATGAAATACATTCAGTCTATTGATTATGCGATAAGTCCTTCCGCACAGGTGATTTCAATCTCACTTAATTGCGTCGCGCCGAGTAGAGACGTTCTAGGTGTCTGTTCAGCTTAGCATATAAGGTAGCGCTATCCTCACAGCAACTCATCTCCTAGATTAATTCGCTGTCTCTATATTACATAGCAAGCGACGCGCAGATTCTGCGTAAGATAGAATGCCTACAAACCTTATACTTAAGGATTAATAGAATGAGAGGGTCAAAAGAGTTCACCCCCGGTGTCGAACGGGGGCTACATCTCTTAGTGCACATGCTGGGACATCTCGCTTAGGTCGATCGATCAGGGAAGGGAGGGGCTCGGTATCGGTCGGTCGGGAGAGGGTCAGCCTGTCGTCGAGTAGGCATCGGTCGGTCGGTATCGGTCGGGGGGAGGGCAGCCTGTCGTCGCGTAGGCATCGGCGGGTCTCGATCGGGTTTCGAATGCTCGTCCTTGGACTCAACAGTTTGACCTGAACCACTACGCCTTAGTGGAATGCCTTCTGCTGTCGGTGAGATCTCTTGGGGACCAAGCCGTGTAAGTATGTCCTCTTCGTTGTCGTCGTTCTCAATGGGAAGGAGCGGGGGGTAAGGGGGCTGGGTGAAAGGTGAAAGGTGAGTTTGAGCTGGGATGAAATTCGCTTGCGACAGGCAACCATCACAGGCATGTGGACGGACTTCAGAAGTAGATTTTCAAGGTTGGGCCCGAGTTCAGGTCTGCTGGAGATCTCACTGGGAAAATGCTCTATGGAAAAGGGGCTGGGCGTGAAGCTCCAGGAATGGAATAGACTGTACCGTGATATCAAGGGACGAGATGGGGAGGTGCTCAGCGCGACAAAGAAAACATTCTAAGAAGCATTGGTCAATAAGCTACTCGAAAGTGACCCGGATCAACTTCGAATGATTGTGTGCTATGCTGTGGTATTCTTCTGGTAGTGATAACGATCCACAAGACTACGCCTCCTTACCCCTGAGATCACCCAAAGAAACCAAATTTCTCCCTATATCTACGACACGTAGGGGCTCAGCTACAGTATATCATTACCCGAGCCATTCTGGATACTACTAGCCTCGTCTTTGTAAATCTTCGCGGCTAACACGTTACTAGGCAGAGTGACTTCGAAAGAGGACGTGCATGCCATAATCCTATTGGAACGCAAGAGGATTGACGATGCAAGAAATATAGTATGTCCGGTCTATACCTGAATCGAAAAGAATATCTTCTGGGACTAATCGCTTACTGGTAGCAGACAGAAGTGAAGACTGGCCATAAAACCCGGTAGAGCATGCCAATTCGGACCATGAAGAGACGTAGGTTGGCGACCGAGGCGAGCTTGAGATATTAACAACAATTGCGACTGCAACATCATACCCATGGACGTGGCCGCATTATCAGCGAAGTAAAACAAGCGGAAAGAAGCTTCTTTGGGGGTGACCCGTGAGCCGCCACTCCAGAGACAGCTTTGGGTGTCCTGTAGCCCTTCCAGAGCAATGTTGGAAGGCGTCATGTTCGCAGCTTTCAACCGGAATCATGATTTAATGGTCATTGCAGGCAAAACAGTTGATCGCATTGCGTTCCTCTTACACAGCCAGCCTGCAATTAACACTGCTTTCAATGCCTCTCTCGAAGTCATGTAATAGCCATATCAGACCGACACAAGGTACTGCTAATTCAACTTTTGACATGTGCTTCGTTGACCGAGCCTCGCTATAGTAGCTACAGATGGTGTGTATATCATTACAGTCCGTTTCCCCAGCCGAGCCAACATGAGCTTATCAGACAGGGCAATCAAACGGCCCTCCTCCAGTCCCGGCATGAATGCATACCAAGGTCGTCTGACCCTCCAAACTCCTGCATGCTCTGGTAAACCAAAAACTTCCCCTTTTTTAATTTCTTTACGTGAGCTTCTGCTTGATGAAGAAGGACCGCAGATGCGACAGCTGCCAGGTGCAAGTGACGGCAAGCACGACAAGCTGGATGAGCATCCATCGGATAACACGGGCGTTGGTGGACTCGGACTGGTCACGGAATTCGGCTTCGCGCTCCTATTTGTTGGTCAGCAAGGCACCGAACAAACCATACAATACGGGAGAGACAACGTACACGCTGGAAGACCTGTTCTCTGCGAATGTCGGAAAGGCGGTTGTTAAGGTCCTTGACACGGGTGGCGATATCCTCGAGCTTGCTCTTGTCAGAGCTCTCAATCTCGCTGCTCTCGCCGATGGCGAGGTCCAGCGTCAGACGGATACCACCGTTGTGGGAGTGCTGAGAGAGCCAGCCAGCGCGGCCAGAGGTGGAGGACGGGGTGAAGCAGAGCATGTGGTCGCCGGCATCGGCGGCCGTGAAGGTGAAGCGGCCAGAAGAAGAGCCGCGCTGGGAGACGACGCGGTGGTCGTTGTCGAAGGTTTCCTGGAAAGATTTACAGTTAGGTTTGGTCTCTCATGGAAGCAAGTGCGCTTGGATCTTTGCAACTCGCAGCATCCTGGGTCTATGGAGCTCCAGAGGGATGATGCAAGCTCAGGGGGTAGCTTACATCGACAGAGATGTAGATGCTGAGACCATCGTGCTTGGCCCACTGGTTGATCCTGTCATCCCACTCCTCAGCCGTATAGTGGCCAACAACGAGCGTATCCTTAGGGAGCTCCTCAAAGAAGCACTTAGGCGAGGTGCCGTCGATGTAGAAGTAGAGCGCCTGCGCGACGGCGCTCATCGAGAGCAGGGGGAGAAACGGTCTCATCTTGTGCGACGGTGCGAAGCGAGTTGACGGGACGGGAGATTGATCAATTCGTGGGGGAGCAGTGGGTTCGCGATTTCGTGCTCGTCGACCGTTGTCCTTCTTCTTCTGCCAGGGCTCGAGGGGGTGGACGTTGGAATTGGAGATGTCGTCTCGAACAGGTAGCGCCAGATCAGCCAGTTGCTGGTACCCACAATAAAGTCCCAAGGTGCGCGGGAGGTCGAAGCTGCCACGTTCGAAAAATTGGCGGCCGACAAGGGTGGCATTGACCTTTTACAGGTGGGTCACGTGCGGTTCAGAAAGAGAGCCTGCGCGCTGGATGCGACCTCGCGTCGTCGATTTGAGAGAATGCAGCACTTCTGGGGCCCTTGCCGCCATTGATCAATCGACCTTTTTCAATTCTCTCCATCATTGCGCACCACGACACGACAAAATTAAAACTTTAATACGAGAAAATTCCTGCGAAAATTTTGATACCCATATCCTTGATGCACGCGCCCGACTGGTGATGATTTGATGCGACCAAGTCGACCCGTCGCCGTCAATTAAAAATCCACCTCGACTGGCCGCCCGATCGTGAACGAACGTCCTTTCCACCGACTCACCTCTCTCTGCCGCCACAATGACTTCCTCCGACGTACGAGACGTGCTGAATCTCCCCGATAGCCATGGTGGCCCGCGCCCAGCAAAGAAGCAAAAGACCTCGGCCCCGCGCCCCAACCTGAAGGGTCTTGCGCGAGAGGTTCAGAACTTGGGCGGCGATAATCCTATCGCAATTGTACCTGAGGTCTCGATATTCAAGAAGCGGCGATTTGCGAGCAGGAAACCGGCCTCTAAGTGGGTGCTGAAGTCGTTCACAAACTCGGCACGAGGCGACAGCGGCGCACTGGTATTAAAGCATTGGCGGAGGAAGACGACAGGACCCGAGAATGGTGCGGTACCGGCAGAGGGCGATGCGGAAATGAAGGACGCGGATAGCGAGGCAGCTGCGAAGCCGGAAGACTCGTCGTTTGCTAAGTACAACGTCGAGGTAGATGTGCCGCAGTACAGCGAGGACCAGTACAGGACAAACCTGCAGAGCGACGACTGGACCAAGGAGGAGACGGACTACTTGCTCACCCTGGTCAAGGACTTTGACCTCCGATGGCCGATCATATGGGATCGTTACGACTACCTACCAGAGGCCATCAATGGGGAGGCTTCGGCGGACGGGGACGAGAGTAAGGCTATCATCCCCGTACCAAAGCCGAGGACAATGGAAGATCTGAAGGCACGGTATTACGAGGTTGCTGCAAAGATGATGGCAGTTCAGAAGCCCGTGCAGTACATGACTCAACCAGAGTACGCCCTCCATGAGCTGATGGCCAATTTCAATCCAAATCAGGAGAAGATGCGGAAGGACTTTGCGAACAACGCTCTTACGAGATCCAAGGAGGAGGCCAAGGAAGAGGAGTCCCTACTGCTGGAGATCAAGCGTATCCTCGCGCGCAATGACCGCTTCAACGAGGAGCGTCGGGAGCTGTACAACCGCCTGGACTACCCGCATACCGACCAGGACATCAGTGCCTTCAAGTCAAGTGCGGGGCTTCAGACACTGTTGCAGAATCTGATGAACGCCGACAAATCCAAGAAGCGGAAGTCTATCATGGCGGCAGACGGTGCCAGCCCTGCTACGCCTGCAGGCCAACAAGCTGCAGCGCCAGAGAACGCCAACCGTCGCGAGAGCATCGCCGCCGCCGCCGCCGCCGCACCTGCGGAGAAGCCACACAAGGAGCCCCCCAGCAGCGCTGCTCAGACACCGACAGCGCCCGCCGGCGGCAAGAAGGGCCAGCAGCAGCAGGAACGCCGCAAGCTCTCCGAAGCCGAGCAATTTGTCTATGGTGTTTCGCACCACGATCGCTTGTCCAGCGGTCCAACGTTCCGATATGAGAAGATCAACAAGCTGTTCACTCACAAATCTAACCAACAGCAGTTGCGTATCATGAACACGCTGAATGAACTCGACATTCCGCCGCGGCTTGTTATGCCCACTGCCGCGGTCACTGCCCAGTACGAACAGCTGTTGGGTGCCGTTAATAGCTTGCTCGACGCTAGAAAAGTAACGGACAAGGTTGATGCCGAAGTTAAGATTGAGATGGCCAAGAAAGCAGAGCGAGAGAAGGCCAACGCGCCACCAGAGCCTGAGACGGGCTCGGAAACTAAGGATGGCGAGGAAGTCGAGAGGCCTGCTGAGAAAGAGGGAGACAAGCCTGCGGAAGGGGAGAAGAAAGCAGAAGCGGCAGCCGGGGAAGCTGCAAAGACGGACGAACCGAAGACCAACGGCGAGCAAGACAATGCCGAGGCAGCCCCGACCACGAACGGCGAAGAACCGGGTGCTGCGCCGGACGCCGCGGGCGACGGCAAGGGAGACGCGGATAAGGAAAAGGAGAAGTCGGCTCGGCCGGGGAGTAGCGGAGCATCAAACAAGCGAAGCGCAAGCGTACTAGATGGCGGTGGCGCAAATGACGACAAGAGCGCGAAGAGGCAAAAGAAGTGAAGTATCGTCGAGGTACCATCTGACAACGAGGTACTTGTCGACGCTAGGCGCTGTGATGAGGTAGCCGAGATGCGTCACTCATAAGCAGGGACGAGGTTGAGGAAGATCCTCGAACGAACGAGAGCATCTTTACCACCCCTGGCTCTATGGTGCAAGTTGCGAGAGGGGTGGATATCGCTCGAGGGCCGCATGTCTGGCCCGGCGTCGTGTCAGGATTGTTTGTAGAGATAGTGATGCCCAAGGGTTTACGAGCATTGGAGGAGAAACACCCGCCTCTAGATCCGATGACAGGAATAGAAATTTGAAACGACGAGATGAAAAGCAATTGCGGTCCACACCCTTGCTAGGTGATGCCTTGCGTGGGGGATGTGATGTGGGCAGGGGGGGTTCTCTGGATGATCGGCCCATGTCTTTTGCTTGAGCGAGGTAGCAGTCATGATGAAACGGCCGAGATAACGTCGAGCCCAGCCGGCGAGCCATATGGGCCACTGCATGATGTGAGTTGACGGGGATGCATACACGCGGCGGAAGGAGAGGAGGAGGCTGGTCTTGTTTCGGTGCCCGCCTTCTGTGGTCCCGCGCTTAGAAGTGCGCCATGAGATGATGTCAGGGGTGGCGGCAGGTCCGATGTTCCTTCTGAGACAAATGAAAGTGGAAATGGAAAAGGGGACTATGGCGGAAGGGGCCTTTGCCTCCTTTGTTCTTACGACATGGAAATCACGATAGATAAGGAGGGAGGGGGTTTACAATGGGCGGATGGGCATTTGAAGTTGAGCCGGGACATGACGTCTCATTAAGCAAGATGCAGCTCATCGGCGGCTGCAGGTGAGGCGACTGGCTTAATATAGCAACGGCAGCTAAAAATATCGACGTGGAGAGGCGGTCATGTTGGACTGACGTGCTGCATGCTTGCTCCGTCCCCGGACGGCGAGGTGACGGCAGGGGGTGGTTCGGGCAGATTGGTTTCCCTGAAGGGGAGAGAAGGGTTCACGGGTTCACGAGGGCGTCCCGGATGTATGGTCCTGCATCGTCGAGGTTGCTCGAGCGGCCCAATGACGGGAGGTCGTCTGGACGAACTTGGTGATTGTGGCTCTTTCGACGCCACGATCAAGCAGGTTGGTTTGCTTTCAGGGTCTCCCGTCGGCGAGTTTCTTGTGAACACACGGATGGGGTGAGGCGTCTAAAGCAGGTCGCGTATTTGCCCATCTGGAGATCTTGGTCTGCAGGGCGTGGGATAGGTGTTCGTGGGGATGGCGGTGTGGTGGTGAGGATGGTCGATGAGCGTGACGCTGAGGGGGTCCCGCTAGCATGGCCACGGAGAATACTGAGGGGCGTCACGCTGATGATGACGACTGGATTGTTGACTTGTTTCTGCGGGAACCTGTTGCTGGGCGCATAGAGAACCTGGCGGCTAGGGAAGAGAGTCTGTGAAGTGGAAGTTCGTCGAGATGGAAGATCGCCAATCTCGAGCTAGGGCGCGGCCAAAGCATGTGGCATGTGGCATGTGGTTGATCCCGGGAGTTATTAATAGGTTGTAGACGCTCCGGTGCTGCAGAGATCCCCGCGATATGATTAAATCCCATGTGGGGGACAGGTTCCAGAAAGAAGACAAAGGCGAGCAGGACTTGATGTTGAAAGAAGATGTTGTCGTTGAGTGAGCGCTTAATGGGCGCTTAGACGGAAGCGAGACACGCCATTGGCTGAAGGAGGGTGGACTGCCAGGTATCGTGTGATGGAGATGCGGTGCCGTGCATTCTCGGAGAATTTGATGATCCAATATTAGAAACAATTGTTTCCTTCATTTGCAAAAGACGGGAGCTTCGTTCTCGCTTTGGCTGCCAGATTTCAAGTCGTTGCGTGGCAAGTGGGTAAGGTCGTGGCAGGTAAGTAATGTAAGTGGTGAACGGTGGTGGAAAGTTGCGGTCAAAATGAAGACGACGGGAAGCATGCCCTGTCCCTGCCAACAATTCCGTCCCAATGAAGCATGGGCCAACCAGCTTATCTCAGGTCAGCATACGTGAACAGTCACGTGAAAATACTACTTCCATGAGGTGTCTGCGAAGGTGCAAGCAAGAGAGACGCAGATGTTGAGGCTTGTGGCAGGAATAGTAATCAAGATGCATTGCAATCTTCCATGAAAGCAGGTGCAATCACAGACAAGAAGACACTGATGGACGAAAACCAAAGTGCATCCTTCCCGTCGTCAGGGAGCAGGTACGTACCGCGATGGGCGTTCCTGGTGCACCACGCGGGCCAGTGGCCCTGGCACCAGCTGGACTGACATGACAGGCAATAACGGATGTGAAGGTACCTGAGGACTTGTCTTCAGGAGCGGCGGGCGGGGGCGACCTGGGCGTTCCGTCGGCAAACACGCGTCTAGGTAGACGGGCTCGCTAGCCCCCAGTTTACCTACGGGCTACAGGCTAGGTTGGTACCAACCTGGAACGTCAAAAGCGGCTCCGCGGCGTAGAATAGTCGCCAAACGCCAAAGAAACAGAACCAACACCAACAACTTGCAAGGTGTTTTTTTTGTGCAACCATCCTCGATCTGACCCAGGCACACCTACCTGCCTGAATGTTGGAAGAGTGCCCTCGGTGTGCTGCACGGTCTTTTTGCTCGCTGGGAAGGCAGGTACGTACCTAACATACCCTTTACCGCGACTCGACCCTCTCTCAAGAAAGGTAAGGTATGGAAGCAGGCAGGACAGGCATCTCGCAGCAAACCTCCACCAGTGTCGCTTGTCGCATGCCCGAGGACGACGTGGACGGTGGACTCCATGGGCTCCCCGCCCCATCATTTCCCCCCCTGCTCCCGTCGGCGACCTGATGTGGAGGGACAGCGGGAAAGACGCCGATATGAGAGAGACGCCTGGTAGCCATGCCAGCCAGCCACGGTACCGAGGCACACAGCTTTTGACGTTGGCGTTGGCTCTTCGGAATCATGATTATCAACCTCAACGTGTGTTGGTGCTGGCTGCCTCAGGTGCTGCTGTGCCCTTCTTCGCATCGCAATTGCTTCTTTGAGCAAAGTCACCGACTACCTTAGAGCATGCCGGCCCACCTGCTTCCAACAGGTCATCTTTCGCCATGCACATGCCATGGTTCGACCAACCAACTGACCTGCGTTGAGCAGCATCGGCAACCTTGGATCCAAAGAGTACCTGGGCTACCAACACTGACGCTGCATCAGGCTCGGTGTCGCTTGCATGCAAAACGTCCGGAATGGGCCGCCAACCTCCTGCTGCCCAGCACTTGGTCCTCGGTGGCATCAGTCATCGAACGCCAGGAATAGAATCGTGCATAAGATCGGATGGGACAAGACTGCCCTCGCGGATAGTGGCTACCTATTCAAGAACCAACGGCATCCGATCCAGCGGCCTTGTTTTCTCCAGCCCTCGCTCTCGCCCTCCCCGAGAAGGGCTCGAATTTCAGTCCATACGCGGGCCTCCGATCGCTGAGGTGACAGACAACAACGCCGACGCCAGCCCGGACCCGGTCACACACACAACCTTGCCTTGCTTTGCCTTGTCTCCAGGACCATGCAACTCTCGCTCTCACATCCTCATCACACATCCCTGGCCGCCCGACCTCATCGAAAGTTACCTGCCAAAGGAGATTGGCCCAACCTTCTCCTCCACATTTTCATCTCCTCAGAGGCTCTGCGCCTTGTGCCGTCCTGGAACCGTCTTCCTGCCTGCTTGCCCTGGGCCTGCAGCGAGGAGGTGGGAGGCACCGTCCACAATTCATACAGTCACTTCCGTCCCCCGTCTGGTGACGACACGATACCACAGAAAACGGGACAAGACAAGGATTTTCTTTCTCGACTCCTCTCCTTCTCGAATTGACGCTTGTCCCACCCTTTTCTTCGTTCTTCCATCTTGGCCTTACGGATACCTACCATCCTCGCAATCGTCAACCATCCTTGCAACCTCGGTCCTCCGAGCGGCGCTTCACTCCATTTGATCAAATTGATCTGCTTCCATTTCCCCGCCCACCTCGCTCACCCACCACCCAAACGCCATGCAACGCTGCAGATGAAAGGCATGCTGCATTTGCTAGCAACTCTCCAACCCTTACCGTCAACCCCGAGAAGCCACGAGCCATCGCCGTGTCATATTGCTCTGGGTCTCGCGGGATGATGCCCAGACGCCACCCAGAGGCGCAAAGTTCAAGGTTGTTGTCTGTTTGCTGCTGTTGCCACGACCCGGTACTCCACTACGCGGGTGTCATTCCGCATTGGTCTGATCTTTTGATGCGACACAGACGAACGAGAGACGCGGCCCGGAGAGGCGACTGCGGCCACACTCATTTAATTCATCTAACCCATGCCTGAGCCATCTCTTCGCCAGACCCCCGCCCGTCTTGCTTGCTCGACGGCCCTGCTACGTATCTGCCAGCATCATGAGACGACTTTCCCTCAATTTCTGGTCGTCTCATTACCGAAGCAGCCATGCATGGCGACAGCCCGGGAGCTCCACCGGAGCCAAGCCTTGAACTCTCCGACCAATCGATCGGAGGTAACCGACACGATGCCAGACCGAGTGCGACATGACATGCAACGGAGTCATCTAGGAGCCGTTCGCGCCAAACTTTTCTTGAGTCCTGAAGAGAATAGTCACTCCTCAGTCATCCATTACGGCGGCCGATGCGGCGTCTACCGGAAATGGTTGAGCTAGGCGACCTGACGGCCTCTAATACGGATACGCATTCTGCCTTGCCTTGAACGTCAAACTCAGCAACTCTTCTTGGCTGCAAGTCCGGCTGGGTAAAGCATACCACGCGCACTTCATGCGCAATAGACGGTGAAGGAGGTGTGCGCGTGTGTGCGTCTGAGTGTGACTGTATGTCAGCACTTCTGCAGCAAAATCGCGGTAACCGCATCAGCGTGTTTGCGGCAGACTGCGCCTATGCGGACCGCATCACGTCGCCCACGGCACCCTAGGCTGACTGCCATTTGGACTGCATCGTTCGTCCCCTAGAGGAGAAAGAAAACTCTTGACGGAAGGTCAACGCGGCAGCTGAAGCATTGTGCCGTCACGTCAATTTGGCTCTTCAACCACTGCACAGCGATATGGTACGGCGTAGGTCCGGATGCCGCAAGACGAAACTATCCATCTGGCCCGGTCCTGGTTGCTAAGATTGGACTGCCGGAGAGGTTGGGACAGTTTCCATCCAAGAAAGGCTCATCCGTCTCGTCACAGCACATGTGTCGAATGGTATTACCCTGTCCTCAACCACTTTCCCTCAACCCATCTAAGGCTTCCCGTTGGCTGCAGCTCTCATTCTGACGGGCCAATGGGGACGATCCTGTCGTCTAGCTAGCATCACGGTGGATGGGCGTGGTGGGGCACGGCGGTAAAGACACCCGAGCGGAGGGCGACACTGGAACTGGAGCGGTAGTTTTCGTGCGCCAGAGCGGGTGTGTGAACAGATTGGGCGAGGCGGTCGAGTCGGGTAACTGGCTTCGGCCGATGATCCATGCTTCGATCCAGCTGGCTCCGGTGTGTGTGTGTCGAGCCCTTTTGGCGCTTTTTCTTTCCTTCTTCTCCGCACCTCTCACCTCAAACACACGCCCTGCTGCGACAAGCGCTACGCCAGACAAAGACGGGAGGGAGATGGGGTGCAAGAGGTAACAGAAACACTTTGACCGCCGCCGTCGGAGCCGACGGTGCAATTGCCTTACCGTCTACAGCACCTTATCCGTGAATGCGCGACGCGATGAAGAGACGAGACGACACGAGACGAGCGGATCGGTCCCGGGCAAAGCTGGGGTAAATAAAGTCTATCAAACTTGCGCTGAAAGTGTCCAACAGTTGCCATCTCCACCCAGCAACCAAGAGCGATGGAGCTAAAAATAATCCACCATGGCCTGCATCCCAGTCCATCGACATCGGAAGATTAACGTTTCTGTTTCACCCCTTGACCCATCAGAGGAACGGAAGCACCAGATTGCGGACCTATCGCCGAAGGGAAGGGATGCTTACAGACACTGCGTGCAGCACCTCAAGCTGCCTTCAGTTGACCAGATACCGCAGTACTACATGTCATTTAGTGTCTCTGGATCACAGTTTCGTCAACACGGACCACACTTCGCATCGACCGGGAGCTTTTCTCTGCACTCGATTTGCATCTCGCAGTCGCAGCGCACACCGGAATGAGACTGGCGCATGCGCAGCCGCGAGCGGAGGAATCAACAGCCGTAGTCGATTGGGCAGATGCGGTCAGCGGAGCTTCCACCACCATTGTCCACTGTACACCACCACTTTGACGTATCACTGCAATAATGGTTAGGCGAAAAGTTGTGACGTTGCTTTGGAGTTGCGTCAGGACTCAACGTGACTAATAGAGATGGGCTCGATCTGCTGAAGAACGGAGTTCAGAGCCGAGACATGGCTCAACGCGAGCCCGAAATTGAGACCATACCCTCTCTAATCTCACGCCGACGGTGATCAAAACCTGCTCAAATGAGTATGCACTGCCGCGCATGCTAGTGCGAATGGCGGCTGAGAAACGAAACAAGTTGCCAACGGGGCGTTAATACGAGATTTGCAAGCTAAGCCCGTCTGTTGACGACAACGCCCAGCGACGGTGTTGTACTTTGTGGGGGGGGGTGTTTTCATGCTAGGCAAGTTGAAGTGGGAGACGAAACTGGGCCACAAGCGGTCTCGCCAACTACTAGACGCGTGCCAGAACGAGAGAAATGGTATTGGAAGGGGAGACGAGCAACTGGGGACCATCTGCACCCTTTCCCGGCATTCTCATTGGCGCGAGCCGAGCCAGCATCAATCAACCACATCCGTCGGCAGTGCTGAGTGCGTGCGAATGTGAATTTGTTCCTCTCATCCAGTCAACAACTTGGTAGGGGGGACTGAACCCTGAATGCAACGCTGGTCAGCCACATCTATGAGTCCGGCCGAACACTCCAGCAGAACGACATGTCGCGAATGTCAAAATGGTCGCCTCCGAAACGCCCACTGCCACTGCGTTGCTGTTGCATCGCGGGTCGATGCCAATGGCAAGCAATATTCTCAGGACAGAGACCTTGTCAGACAGGGGCTCCCGCGTGGGTAGATGCTATTTCTGAAGGCACGAGCGGATGAAGGGACCAAAGGTTCGACCGGGGTCGCTACGGCACCGATGTTGGTCGTCTCGACTCTCGAGTCTGGAGGACGCCAGGATGCTCGGTCTGGAGTCATGTGGGCTGGATCACACAAGTCTCGGTGTTTCTTTTGCGCGCCTGGCTGCGTATCAAAGCCGTTTCCTGCCAGACTTGGGAAACGTGGAAGACCCTTGCCGCCAATTTTTTGGCGGTGCGGCACACAATGCACAGTAAACAGCACCCAGCACACACGCACAACGCGCGAGAATTCACATAGCTATGTTACCTTCATCAGAGCCTGGGACCCTGGCCAACCAGCGGTCTAAAGGGTTGCACTGGTGGTCAAGCTTCGCGAGGCAGACGAGTGGAAACCAGTGCAACGTCAGAGGCGGCCAGCGTCTCCGGATGCGCGAGGGGCCTTCCTGGTGAACCGTGAGGTTGACTGGGGGTTTTATTCGTACACAGACGACTCTCTTTGCCAGGTCGCACCAGACTGCCTCAAATGCCAGTTGAGGAGAGCAACACAGACGACGTGCTGACAGGTTTGCCAGGAACGGCCAACTGAGCGACAAGTGACATGACGGACAGCGAGATGCAGTCTGGCGAAGGTGAGGTCAGGGTCCGGTCTGGGGGGAGGGGGTGCAAGTACCTACTGCACCCAAGTGTGAGAGTCCCGACTTAGCGATAGGCGGAGAATCGCTTGATTGTCGCGGGAAATCGCTTGTTTGCTGCCCCCAAGTTCCAATGTGGCAAGGAATTGCAAATAGACGAGGCCGCGGAAGAGCGGGGGCCAAAAAAGCCGTGCCGTGCGTGCGTGCGGCTAGAGCGTCTTCAAGGTTGTTGCTGAGGGAGGGTGGCAGACCCCCCATCGAGATTAATGAAGCAGGTCCCCTTACCTTTCACGTGGCAGCTGTTAACACAGATATTATGACAATATGCGTGAGCGTGCGTGCGTTGCAGCAGGCTTACTTGAGTACAGAACACCGCAATTCTGCCTCGACCAGGACCTCCACCATGACGGTTGACTTTCACTGTGACCGTTCCGCACGCACATCGCGGGGAGGGGGAAAAGACATACCGGTGAGGTCCGTGAGATGAGGATGTGCCAGCCCAAGTGGGCTGGATGTCGTCGTCCATCAGCCGGGCGCGGGCTTAGGCGCGTGTGTCATGTCCGATGGACGTGTGCCATAGGGCCGACTGGAGGGGGAAAAAGAGACCATCTAAGCGACAGAATGGTGACAGACGGGGGTGGAGGAGTCGAGACGTTTGGCATGAGCAACGCTCGGGTTCCTTGCCACCTGAACTGGCTGGGCTGCCACGGCTGCGAACGGGACGGCCTCGATCTGTGTTCCCACGGGCGGGTAATGAAGCCTCGAAGGCGATGGAGAGTGTGAGGGTGACGATAATGTACGAAAGAGCAGGGCAAGGTGAGGCCAGGCCAGGCCGGTCGGTCACAGTCGAGGTTTGCAGGTCGATTACAGACTAATTGCAAGTATACACAGAGATGGAGCGAACACTCGCAGGAAGACAAGAGAAAGGCAGACAGACAGAAAGGACGTGGGTTGCAGAGAAGAGCTCGGGGCTCACACCCCCTCCATTCCTCGCCAATGGCCTGTCGACACGCCCCCTCCTTTCTGCATGCCATCCCCCCTGTTCATGCCTTGCCAGGGGATCCAGCACCTGGAGGCGACGACAAACGCACGCATAGTGGTTGGTAGCGTCGCGCTACCTAGTTGTCGGCAGCGCTGCCCGCCAGTATCGCGCAAGTACCTTGTGGCGGTCGAGTACCCGTGAGAAGCGCCATGCCGCCCCAATATTGTTCGACTGTTTCCCGGGCTTAGCGATGAAGAACGAGAGGGGGTTGGACAACGAGTCTTAGGAGGGGAGGGCTTCCTTTTTTCTTTCACACGACCACCTACCAACACGCAGAGGGGAGGGGATATGGCAGTGGTTCCCCGGGCACGCATGAAGTGGCATTCTGGCGGGAGAGGGGCCGCTTGGTTCGAGGCCAAATCCAGGAGGAGAAAGAGGAGGAGGATGAGCGAGGATGGGGATCCCGTTCGTTCAGAAGAGGACTCGACAGACGGGTATCGCTACGATTTGCAGAGATTCTCTGTATAGATACAAAAAGTACTGGAGCACCCGCCGAGACTCTCCGGTCTCGTCCCTGTTACCCCAGGAGGCGTTTCTCTTCCCTTGCAATTTAGTTTCGGTCGCGCACCACTCACCCCGTTCCGCCTCGAAGCTGAGCTGAATAGGCGAACCTTTAAACGCTTCTAAGCGTGCGTCTGGGCCTGTCGAGCATCTGCACCCGGTACCTAGGTCTACTTAGATACCCAGACTCGACCCCGACTGCTTTTTCTAACACCAGAGGTTCGCTACCACATGATAACAACATATTCCTCCCCTCTCCTCATCCTCCCCCCCGTCACACTCACAGTTTCTTGTCATCTCACCCTTTCGCTCATCCCACCCGTCAACATCCGAAACCACGCAAACTCTCTTTCAGCAACCTCCTAGCCTAACTCATCAGGCAGGCCTCATACTGCTGCAGCACACCACAAACGCAACAACATTCTCTTCACAGACTGCACGGCTGGAAGGACTGGAATAGTATTCCCAGTCCAAGGTCTACATCCACAAGTGTTGTCGACGACAGCATTGCGCTTCGCAGGAAGGAGTAATTTGGGTTGCGTTACAGCCGACCGTCTCGCCACTGGGAGAAGCCATTCCGTCACGGCCTCACCTTACAGACGCAGCATAATCGCGCGCCAAAAAACGGCTCAAGCGCCGACGATCAGCAGCCATCATCCCTCGACTAAGGACAAACCCCTAAGACGGGAGAAGAAAGAAGGGTGCATTGCTCGGAGGGCCAGGCCGGCAAGTAAACGACAAGAGACAAGAAGTATTACTTGAGGGACAAGCGGGAAAGCAAAAGAAAGAGACAGGGCCTTCCTTCTACTTTTCTTTCTTCTGGTTCTTTAATTCCAAGATCCCGCCCCTCGCGACGACCACCACCACAACCACCACCATCAGCGAAACGGAGAAGACAGACACAGGCACACACTAATAATTACAAACCCACCTCAAGCTCAGCGAGCGTTTCCGACGTCAACACACACCAGCAGAAGTATTGTTATTGTTTCTGCCCGGTGCTTCAACGTAACGCAACGCAACGCAGCGCAGCGCAGCACTCTGCTCTCCTCTCACCCACACACCCACACCCACACCCACTCCATCCATTAACCCCCTTCGCGGTAGATCGCAAGCAAACAGCGGAGCATCTGCCCGACCCCGAACCCCCGTTCGTTCTGGACGCAAACACACACACACCCGACCTTTGGGGGCCAAGAACAACCACCTCACGCACGCGCTACATTGAAAAGAAGGAGAAGAAGCAGCTCGACTGTTTCTGAATCCACCTGCCACATTGAATCGACTCAGTCGTCATTCGAGGACATCTCAGCAGGGATAATCATTTCATGAGAGGGACAGCGTGAGTACCATTATTCATCATTCGTCTCCAAACGCTCTCTCGAGTTTCTCCTCTGCTTGTTACTTGTTGGAGAGATTGCTTTTTTTTTTTTGGCCTAATATTCTTCTCGCACCCACCACCGGCGTCTAGAGGAGGGAAGGGCGCAAACTCTCTTGACGGCCTCGAGCTTCCGTCGAGGCCGGAGACACTGGGTCGCCTGTTCCCATCCAATTTCTCTCACACACATTCATACACCAAGGGCTGCACAGCCTCAGGTCTCAGCGGCCTCTCTCTCATTTTCTGCCCTTGTCCACCCCCGGGCGGACAAGACACCGCTCTCGCTCTTGTCGCACGTACCTACTGACGCACGCGCGCACAGCCCAGCAATTATTCCGCACACGCCCCCCCGTTCACTAAAACACGAGGGAAGCGATTGAGAGAGCAGCAGCAGCAGAAAGAGCGGGAAGAGAGAAAAAAAAAAAAAAAAGGTCCAAAGCTCAAGCTCCCGCGTCCTCCGCGCGCCGCGCACCGTAGCAGCGACTGCGGCATCCACCAACGGCATCGGCAAAGTGAGGGTCATCGTCTGGTTTTGATAGCTGGCAGCTACTTTTTTCCTCAGATCTGGCGAGGGGTCTAGGGGTCAGACATAGAGAGGGGAGCAAGGAGAAGGGGGAAGAAAAAAAAAACTTCTTACCCACCCCCCACGACGACAAAGAAACGATCTGGCTGAACCATCAAGCTGAGATCTGGGTTCCAGCTCCAGTTCCAGTTCCAGTTCCCGTTCCCCCTTCTGATCCGAACCGCCAACTTGCATACAGCATACATACATACAGCAGCAGCTCGACGCTCGCCAACATCCCACCCGACAAAGCCAGGGTGAGGAAGAACGGACAAAAAAAAAAAAAAAAAAGAGTTAACTAACTCTCTGAGCCCGGAAGACATCGAGGCGCCACCACCACCACCACCACCCTGTCTCAAAAAGTCGTTCCCTCGCCTCGGAACCCCAGCACATCTGCGCTACCGCTACCGCTACCGCAACTGCAACGCTGGCCAGGTTCATCGAGTCCTCCTGCGGCTCTGTGTCTCCTCTCAAAGAGGTCATTCCCAAAGTCTTTTCTCGGCCCGAATCGCTGATTCTGGCATTGATTGACGCGTGCCGCCCTGCTGCGCACCCTTCCAGACCTCATCTCCAATCTCATCTCGCGGTACATTTCCCCTTCTGCCGAAGCTCCCTGTTGGATTCTTCGCGCACTACGCGACCTGCCGTCATCCATTGTTGATCTGCTGTCGCTTACCGCGCCCACTCGGTCTCATCGACCCCAATTTCAACCTCACTCCCAAACCATCGCTCACCACGGCTTCAACCCAACCGTCGCCGCTCTCATCCTCCCGCGCCCCGACTTGGTGAGGCGCGGCGCTGAACCATGTCAGCTTTCACCGCCCTCAATGGGGGCTCACCACCAAAGACATCAGAACCGACGAACCAGCCTGCCGACGCCGCCGCCAGAGCATCGCCAGAGGACCATCGCTCCAACGGCTCGCCCACCCATCATGAACCTAAAGCGCCCACCGCCGCAGAGGCGACGAGGGAAAGCTGGGCTGGCCCGAGAGGCCAGGACAAGTCGCCATACCACTCGACGAATTACCCTGATGTTGACGGCTCTCTCAAGAGGAAGCGGTCAGACTCGCCGCCGCAGCAGAGAAATGCGCCCATGACTCACGAGAGATCGCCAGATGCGCCAGCTCACCCCTCAGAAACACGCAGTCCGTATCGGTCACCGCCGCCCGATCACCGCCCTCGGGAACGCGAGGACCAGCGTGAAGGCGACTCGTGGTATTCCCGGGAAGGAGACAGAGAGGACCGCAGTTACTACGACCACTCAACGATGTCTGCCCAGTCAGAAGACCAGATTGGGGAGCTCCAGCGGGCAAATCAGATGGACAGCCAGGGTTACGACAACACCAGCCCGGATGGCGATGACAAGAGCATGCCTTACAGCCCTTACACTCCGACCGGCGGCTCTCGCGACGCCATTCTCCAGTCCGAGAAGAAGAGGAAGCGTAACTTTAGCAATCGTACCAAGACTGGGTGCATGACCTGCCGGCGGAGGAAAAAGAAATGCGACGAGCAGAAGCCCGAGTGTAAGTGTCTCTCTCGCCGCTGGCACAGTTGACGATACTGACCCTCTCACAGGTAGCAACTGCATCCGCGGCGGCTTCGTTTGCGCAGGATATCCTCCACAGCGCAACGCGGTCTGGCAGAAGTCGGACAACAAGGCCACGGCCATTCCTCTGGAGTCAAAGGACCCGAGCTACGTCCCGCCTGGTGCTTACGGTATGCCCCAGTCTCAACCACCGCAATCTCAACCTCAGCCTCAGCCGCAAGCACAACCTCAATCTCAACCCCCACCCCAGCCTCAGCATCAATCACAGCCTCCGCACCAGCCCCAGCCTCAGCACCCACAGCAAGCCCCTTACGGCACTCAGCCTGCCGTCGGGCAGAGGCGTGAGCCTCTCTCTTATCATCGAGGACAACCGCTGAGGATAGACACTCCTCAAGGCCGGCCCATCGCAGATCAAGACGTTGATCGGCAGACCGGATCGACGCTGTCGGCTTCCATGGTGTCTAACCCGCTCTCCGGGTCCACGCTGACACCCTCGACAATACCAAGCGTCAATAGCGCCATCAGCCCCGACCAGAAGCAGCTGTCGCCCTCCGGTCACCCTTACCCGTTCAACGTGACCTCGAGCCCGCAGCAGCAGCGAGAGCCGCACCCGCCCATCTCCGAGAAACGGTTCGACCGCGTGCCACCCCTGCTCGACCTCAGCAGGACGGCCAACGACCCCGACACCCCGTACCCGGCCCCGACGTTGCCCCAGATCAACATCCTGCACCCGACGAGATCGAACAGCCCGAACCCGCAACCGCCAGCCACGACGAACGTCCAGGTGGCGGCGCAGCTGGCGCTCTCCCACGCGCAGTTCCCCGCGAACAACCGCATCCGGTCGCAGAAGGAGGAGATGCTGAGCGGCAAATTCTACTACCCCTTCGACAAGGAGCTCGTCCTCGAGCGTGAGCGCTGCAGCGCCGCCTGCTGGCGCTTCAACAACTCCACCAACCCTAACAACGGTGTCTCCCCCAACGAGAGGGCCCGCCTGTTCCGCGAGATCTTGCAGCCGCGTGAGCTCCTCTCGCCCTCCCCCGGGTCGTCCCCCGTGACCAACATTGGCCGGGTCGGCGAGAACGTCGTGGTCGAGGCGCCATTCGTGTGCGACTACGGGTACAACATCGTCATCGGGCAGAACGTTATCGTCGGCCGCAGCTGCACGATTCTCGACGCCGCAGAGGTGAACATCGGAGACAACTGCCACATCGGGCCCAACGTCAGCATCTACGCCGCGACACTGCACACCGATCCGAAGAGACGGCAGGGCAGCAAGGGTCCGCAGATTGGTAGGCCCGTCACCATTGACCAGGACTGCTGGATCGGTGGAGGCGTCACCATTCTGCCCGGCATCACCATTGGAAAGGGCAGCACTGTCGGTGCCGGTTCCGTCGTTACCAAGGTACGTCAATTTAAACTCTGATTGTGAGATCCACATCTGACTCGTTTTTCTCAAAACAGAACGTGCCGCCCTTCACCATCGTCGGCGGCAACCCGGCCAGAGTCCTCCGCGGCATCGGCTCTTGAAGAAGAAGAGAAAAGCTTACAGTTGACTGCTTAGCCTTGCGTCTCATGTTCCTTGCTGCTATGATACCCAGCTCACAATACAGTTTTATTGCCCCTGTACAAAAGCGTGTGTATTTCTCTAATGTTTCTCTACCATTTGCTGTTGTCTTTTCTTTCATCTTTCTTTTGCGAGCCAAGCGCACGGAGCAGGGGTGAAGGGGAGAATTCTAAAAAAGAACCTGGCGTTTTTAATACTATGGTCTTCTTTTCCTTCTGTGGTGCTCTTAAGAGACGAGGGGGATATGGGAAAAGTTATACAAGATGGAGGGTTGTTTAGCTCTGGCAGCTAGTTGACGGAGCAAGAAAGCGGATGGACTGGTTTCAATCCCCCGGTGCGTGGAAGAATGAGAAATCGAGTTGTTGACTGTCTCCCTCGAGGTGTCGTGTAAAGTCTGTGAGTCTCGTCAGCGTGTACGGGAATGGTCCTCCGACGAGACGGACAGGGGGATGTAGTGGATGTGAAAATGAAGTTGAATGAGGGCATGATATCTATGAGCACACTTTCCTGGACTGTGAAATAATGGAAGATCGTTACATATATATACACACGCATACGTGTACACGTACAGGTCTGTTTGGATATACCGCGCCACATTACTCTACTCTTGCTCCGGCACAAACACGACAGCCTGGCCCCAACTTCCCCTATCCGACGCCTCCTTCAGCGCCGTGTCCCAATCACCGAGCCCGAACGCGACAGGCTTCTCGTGGCCGACCGCGTCCCCGAGCTTCACGACGCCGCTCTCGACGAGCCGGATCACCTCGCCGACCTGCTCCCGGGTGTACATGTACTGCCCCTTGACAGTAATATTCCTGAACATGATGCTCGGGTGGGAGATGCCGACGTCGCCCGCCACGCCGCCCATGAGCGTCGCCCTGCCGCCGTCGCGGAGGGCCGCGATGCACGCTCTGATCTGCCTGCCCGGGTCCGCGAGCGTGGGCGGCGAGAGGTCGATGTACGCGTCTGCTCCTTTCCTCGGGGCCAGGGCTCGGAGGGAGGAAGTCAGGGTCTCTTCGAAGGAGGCCGAGTCTGAGGGGAGGGTGAGTGTCTTGACGCGCGGGAGGTGAGACAGCTTCCGGAGGGTTTCCGGGTTGCGTCCGACGGCGATGACATTTGCGCCGATGGCGGACGCGAGCTCGACCGCCGCGCCGGAGTACTGCCCCGTCGCCGGCGCGACGACGAGCGTCTGTCCGGCCTTGAGCCCGACCGCGCGGACGCCGCCGTAGGCCACCGCGAGCCTGTTCAGGTAGAGCAGCTCCGCGTAGGAGTATCCCAGCGCGGAGAGGCGGTCCTCGTCGAGGGGGTGGCAGTTCTCGACGGGCACGCTCGCGGTGTCCTTCCACAGGCCGTGGGGCCAGACGTCGCGGAAGAGCTTCTTGTGCTGCGGGGTTGCGCCGTCGTGGAGCCCGAGGAGGATGTGGACGTCCGGGTCGTCGCGGGCGGCGACGTAGGAGTCCACGAGGACGAGCTGGCCAGGCTGGAGGGAGACGGAGTCCGGGGACGGGTGGAGGACGCGGGCGATGGCGGCGTGGCCGGGGACGAAGGGGGTCGGGAACGAGAGGGCTGTGAGGGCGCCGGTGAGGTAGGATGAGGCGGTTGGGCTGATGGCGGAGGCGAGGACGGAGACTATGGTTTGGCCTGGGAGGGGGGAGGGGACGGGGACGGTTGTGTGAGTGAGGGAAAGGGGGGAGCTGACGGAGGAGAGGATGAGGGCTTTTGTCTGAGTTGTGGATGACATCTTTTGTGTTTGATGAGGGGGTTTGAGTGTTGAAGTGGTTTTAATCCTGATGTTGGGTTATTGATCTCTAATGAACGGGAGAGTCATTAAGCTGGAAGTCCTCACTTATAGCCACAACAACGACCACTTGATCAGCGATACTCCAAGCTGAATGACGATAGCAGAGCCACAGAAGGATGTTCAACTCCACATATCGCCAGCTTGCCACCATCGTGGCTTTCACCCATACTTACAACATCTATCATTATCACCGGTAAGCTCTTATCCACAATTTCAGGCGAGACAAGCATCCAGTGGCAGTGCTTACTCCATAGGTTATTCGGATGTCAGCAAAAGTGAAGCAAAAGTGAAAGATCGTCGGTTGTTAGGCAACGAGACCAGGTTGATGGGACTTCGGAGAAGCCCTTTCCTAAAGTGGAAAGTTCTAACTCCGGCGTATCCCCGACTAACACCAGGCCAGACCATGATGATGCCGACCATCATTCCTTCTGATGACAAACCGCCGGAGTTTAGTTCAAGCCTCTTTTGCTCAATGTCAATTCTCCGAGGAAAACAGACGTTTGCCTGATCCATCCATTTCACACATCTTTCAATCGTCAAGATCACGGAGACATCGACGTCCCGAATTGGAAACTCTTCATCCCGACCCGGTCCTCCGTCTTCGCCGCCCCCACCGGACCGTGCCGGCCGAGTGACACACGTCCCATCATGTCCGACATTGCCCAGTTCACCTCCGTCTTCCGCGCCCAGTCGCTATCGGACCAGCACCGCAAAGTGACCAAGCGCAACCGCCAGCCAGTCTCCTGCCTTGCCTGCCGCGCGCGAAAGCTGAAATGCTCCCGCACGCTTCCCTGCGCGGCATGCACCAAGCGCGGGGACGGAGACGCGTGCAAGTTCGGGCCCAGTCCACCTAGCAACAATGCCGGGGCTTCAAACAGCAGCAAGGTGAATGCCATCTCCCACGCGACCCAGGATGTGAATCAAAATGGCTCCCCGGGGCAGCAAAAGCAGCCCCGCCAGGAGGTCCAGCTTCGTCTCCAGAAGTTGGAAGACATGGTCCAGGACCTTGTGCGGATGGGGGGATCCGGGCCGTCCAAAGACCGCTGCGCCGCTCCGGGCATCGTAGCCCAGGCCGGTCCGACCCCGACAGACTCGGAACCCAGCCACGACGAATCATCACCATCTTCGGCCCCGGCGGACGCGGAGGTCGCTTATTACGGTGCAACACACTGGTCCGCTCTCCTTCATCACATCCGAGAGATACAGACAGCGCTGGAACCGGACAACACCACACTTCCAGAACCTCCTGAAGCAGCCGCATGCTCCATAGGCCCGGATTTCCTCTTCGGGGCCGTCTCGCCTTCCGTCTCGATCCAGGAGATCCTCGCAAGCCTCCCCTCGCAGCAGGACACCAACAGGCTGCTGGGCATCTACTTCCAGGCCCGCTTCACAGCCGTCCCGTTCATCCACACCGGCCGTTTTCAACGCGAGTCCGAAGCCTTCTGGGACAACCCCGAGGGGACGAGCTTCCTCTGGATCAGCATCCTCTTCTCCATCCTCGCCGCCTCGGCCGTCATCGTTAAGGGCAAAGGCAACCCCGCGTCTCTCGGTCTCAGCAGCCCGCTGAAGGAGCCCTCGGCGTACGCCGGCCGCGCGGTGCAGTGCCTCATCAAGGGCAACTACCTCGCCGCCAAGACGTACTCCGTCGAGGCGACGCTGATGGTCGCCTACACCAGGAACATCGCGAGCAAGGACGTCGACCCGGTGATGTGGAACATGTTCGGCGTCGCCACCAGGCTTGCCCAGCGGCGGGGTTACCACCTCGAGCCGAAGCACCTCTCGTACAAGATCACGCCCTTCGAGGCCGAGATGCGCCGCCGTACGTGGTTCTACTGCGAGGCGTTCGACCTGCTGCTCTCCTTCCAGCTAGGCATGCCCGCCATCATCCACGAGGGCGACAGCGACGCCCGCGGGCCGGGGAACCACCCGGACGAGGACTTTGACGAGACCACCGTGTCGATGCCGCCCCCGCGCCCCGCGCTCGACCCGACCCCGTCGCTC
Source organism: Colletotrichum siamense (assembly GCF_013390195.1). Classification (NCBI taxonomy): domain Eukaryota; kingdom Fungi; phylum Ascomycota; class Sordariomycetes; order Glomerellales; family Glomerellaceae; genus Colletotrichum; species Colletotrichum siamense. Next base: position 730,547 of record NW_023501022.1, read on the forward strand.
TACTACCACTGCAAGTCGAAGCTGTGCCGGATCCTGCGGCGGGTCATCCGGCACACGCTCTCGCCCGTGGAGCCCGCCTACGCGGACACGGTAGCGCTGGACGAGGCCCTGCATGCGTGGCGCGCGGAGCTGCCGGCGTGCTTCGCCGTGCGGCCGATCGCGTCCGCGGGGTTCTCGGAGCAGAACTACACCATCATGCAGCGGCTGATGCTGGAGCTGATGTTCCGGAAGGCGCTGTGCGTGCTGCACCGCGCGTACCTGAGCCGGGACAAGAGCGAGGTGTGCTACGACAGGTCGCGGCAGACGTGTCGGCGGGCTGCGCTGCGGATCTTGGAGTTGCATGAGGAGTTTGACCGCGAGGCGAGCCCTGGCGGCAGGCTGTTCGAGGACCGGTATATGCTGAGTAGCTTGACGCTACACGACTTCATGATCGCCGCTATGGTGATTTGCTTGGATCTCAACCGGGTTTTGGAAAATATCCCGGAGTTTACGGATACTAGGTGCGTTTCTCTTGTTTGGTCGGGCGGGTTGAGTGCTGACTGACATTCAACAGCGATGAGGACTACGAGAGGAAGATGAACGCTCTCCGAACGGCAGCCAGGATCTGGGAGGGACGGTCGAACTGTTCTAGGGATGCGAGACATGCTTCTGCAGTGTTGAGGGCTATGTTGCGTCGGCTGAGCTGCAGAGAGAATACAGGCACAAAGGTTGCAGCGTGTTCGACAACGGCGGCGTCGAGCGTGACTCTCGGCAGCGAGCCAACTCCCTTCGGAGGCATGCCTCAGATGAATCTTGGGTTTGGCGATGTGGGCAACGGGTTCGACCAGCTACAGGGTGTCGACATGTTCCAGGGCGGCGGCGTCGACTTCATGGCCCTGGATAACGCGCTGAATGACCCTGCTAATCTAGACTGGGTGAGTCTGATATGCTTCGTTGTGTTTATGGTGTCGTTGGCTAACTGGCTCTTGCAGAACTTTCTGGACCAGTACCTGTCCAAAGATCCTAACGGGCAGCTATCGATGGATATGTCAATATGATAAAACATTTGGAATGAGGATGGCGATGGTATATAGCTTCAAAGTCTGGTCAAACAAAACGCGAATAATAATGTAGACAATCTTGGAGCTTTGGGGGGCAGGAGACTGTTCCCCGCTACCCTGGCTCGCCATGAACTCCATTGTCGTGAACTCGGCGATGTATGAGTGACATCTGCCAAAAGCGGCACCAGACTACCCCCTGACGCATACAGTGAAAGAAGGCCTCCAGCTTTAATGTTGCGAGTGCATTCATAAAGCCGGAGGAACTCACAACTCCATGAGGGGCCGTGGCGGCTATAGCCAGTGCGACGAGCCCCCGTTGTCTAGTCATCTCCATCGTCAGCGTCAAGGATCAATCGCACTACCTGACACCAACGAGATGAAAACCCTCCAGACAGCCCGGAATTCGGCCAATACAATACAGGGCAATCGATCCATTCGAGATGTAATAGGTCAAATGAAAGACAGCACCGCCCCCAAGAGTGACGCATATAACAGAGCGCCTGTCAAACGCAGATTTCAACTCCACGATATTGTTGTCTCCATTCCCCCTGAAAACCACCCCGAAAACGATCTCATCACACCCGGCTGACCTTGAAATCTTCAAGCTCCAATTTATCTCCCCTTCCATGTGACTATTGCCATCTAACTTCGTTAACCTCCTTCCAAGACCGGGTGGCATCGACAACAGCTGTCTAAACAAATTCACCCCTTCTCGCTCTGCAGAGGCCAACCAAGCACCTATACATACTCTCCAGACCGCATTTTCCCAAACGAGTAACCTTCACAGCAAAAGACACGCTCGCCCCGGCGATACAAAATGAAGATTCATCTCGCTTGGTGCTGTCGGCCCGCCCTCTTCACCCCGGAAGGCCCCCCCGTTCCCCTTTCCTCCTCACCCCGGTTCGGAAGCTTTGGGAATGGACGTCATTACAGTCTTTCAGATGAGAGAAACGGTGCCCCCTTGCTGCGTGCCAGGTCTGGAGACTTGGAAGAGAAAACGCGCCCATGGACGAGTTCTGCCGGCTCACCCGTAGCTGAAGCGGGGCAGAGACCGGGAGGCTGGATGGAGTACGGACTGCTTTGAATGCAAGGCTGACGTGCATCAGAACTTGCAGCTAGTTCCTCGGAAAGGAGGAAGACGTTGGACATAGGTCAAGATGACCCCTGAACTAACACCTTTCGCCGTTGCTTGACGTCGTGTCGCTAGTGTGCGGTAAAACGTCCGCGTCGACTCAATAAAAGCAGCAAGTGTGAAGACGGCCGGCAACACACACATATTTAGGACGGGAGAGATACTGCCACAATGCTGGCTGAGCTGGGGGGCTCTCATGATGCTGTAGAAGCATGCTCAGCCCCCCCTCTCCAATTCTGCCCCCTTCGTCCAAAGACTGCTTGTAAACAAGAGACGAACGTAAAAGGCGGCACTCTCTTTGATTCATCTTTGCGAGACTCTTTGTGTCTGTAAGAAAACGTCCGTAGGCCCATCGGAACCTCTAGAGGAAAAGAAAACCTCCAAGACTTATAATAACTTCAACATGGGACCTAGCGAGGAGGATGCTAGAGCGGCCCCATGCAACGGTTCAAACAAAGGTTGACAAGCCTCTGGTCATATTCACATCTCAAAGAAAGGAATCAATCTGTATGTTCAAGTGGTGTAAAGTTTCATATCCATTGTATCCCTCTCCGCTGTCTATCGGCCTCCACACAACTTCTCTCGCAACGTCCCTCCCCAAACCTTGCAACCCCTGTCGTCATAGACCTCCCCAACAACGCGTTCGCCTCAAGCTGCCCCTGCACGGCCAGCCCTATTATCAACTCAACGAAAACGTGCCGCAGAACCCTGACCCAATGCTAAACCCCTGCAACCGCCTTGCGCCGTGCTGCGCTGTACATTATCAAGTTGTATGTTTTTGTTCCTCTCCTTAGAAACAGAAAGTTCTTCGAAAGAAGGTCCCAATCCCCAAGTCGAGAGTTCCATGCCAGTGATTTTATGATGCCCCGAAACGGATCCGGAAAAAAAGAGGACGTCATTGCGCGGGTGAAGAGAAAACCAGAAAGAAAGGCTTGTGTTCGTCATTATCCCGGAATAGCCAGTGATGCTCTGTGCTACTCCGTTGTCGTCATGCGGAAAAAAAGTGTAGCTCGAGGAGGAAAGGAGTCGTCGGAAGGAGATGAAGAATGGTGGACAAAGGGGAGTGGCAGGGGTGCCAAAGTTGTCAACCGCCTCAGGTGTGGCCGCCTGAGATCATTCGTACATCCGTCCGACATCTGGCGTTTGTTTGTCCAGTGGGCAGCTATATAGTAGTAGACGGACAGTTGTCTTTGCTGCCTTGCATGCAACACAACCAAGAACAGAGTCTATGTATCTAACCTGCATTGTTGTTAGTGACTAGGTGGAGAAGATGGATATCGGGATTCACATACCGCAGCAGAGCACCTTCATGAACTTTTGGAAGCCTGTTGGCTGAGGCTCAGCTGGCCGGCCGTTAGGCTGGGCCTGCTGTTGGTTCATCGGTGTTTGCTGAGGGACGTTCTGAGGAAGGTTGCGGTTGCTGTTCTGAAACTGGGCCTGAGTTGAGCCGGTGGGAGTGGCCATGTCCCGGAGACCCCCGGCTCCGCTGCCCCGGTTCGCATTCAATGCGCCGGGGGCGTTTGGCTGACCTCTCGATTTCGCCATCTGCTTGATCGGAGAAGGAGGCGGGGGTTGCGCGGCGTTTAAACGGCCGACAGTAAGGTTCTGTGCTTGGTTGTGGGGGGTCGCAGCACCGCCCCGATGGCCGCTGTGCAGCTCCATCTGGGACGGGCCGGGTCGAGCATTTGGGTTGTGCAGATATCCGGGGTTGTGGCCCTTCATGGCATCCCATCCCTTGCCTGAGTCCTTGGAAATCTTCATCCAGTCGTACTCGCCATCCTCGACCTCGCCGGTGTTCTTCAGGGCCTGTGTGAAGAGCTCGCGGAGGTAGTCGTAGTCGGGGGTATCCTCGAAGCCGAGGTTGCGGACGTACGTCAGGTACTTGTTGAACTCCTCGGGGAAGCCTTCGCAGAGGTCCTTGATGGGGGTCGTCTGCTTCTTCTCGCCAATCTTCTCGTACTTCTGCTTGTTGGTAGCAGCCTTCAGACCCTGCCAGGGAAGGCCGCCGCGGAGGAAGTACATGAAAACGTGACCGAGGGCCTCGAGATCGTCGCGTCGGGATTGCTCGCGGCCCAGATGGGTGTTGATACTCATGTATCTGGCGGTACCGGAAAGGGACTTTCGCTCGCGGTAGGGAATGTGCTGCTTCGTCTTGGGGTCACGGTACTGCTTCGCCATACCGAAATCTACAACGTGAATGACGTTGGCAGCCTTGGTGCCTGGTCTGCCGATCAGGAAGTTATCGGGCTTGATGTCGCGGTAGATGAGGTTCTTCTCGTGGATGGTTTGCACCCTCGAAAGCTGGGTTCTATGGTGAGCGTCCTATTGTCGTCCAGTGCCGTCTTACGTGTCTACGTACCATCTGCTTGGCGACCATAACGACGGTCTTGATCGTGAACCTTCTGCCGCAGTGGTCGAAAAGGTCCTCGAGAGAGGGACCGAGCAAGTCGATAACTAGGATGTTGTGCAGACCCTCCTGTCCGAAGTAGTAGACATTGGGAATGCCGGCTGGGGGGGAATGTCAGCGGTGCGTCGCCGGGCACGTGCGAGAGAGGGGACTCACGGCATCCAACAAGAATCTTGTACGTGCGATACTCATCTCGCAGTTGGGGAGCATCGCTCTTACGCGGCTCCTACAATTAATTGGCGTCAGTCATTTGTTTCTCGGTTATGAGGCCACGGCGAAGCGATTGGCGACGCGGCGGATGATGGAGATGCCTCAGCGACGTACGAATTTGATGGCGACCTGCTGATTGTTCAGGAGGTTGGTGCCCTCGAAAATGACACCAAAGGAACCCTCTCCGATCTTCTTGCCGACGCGGTAGTGTACGCCGACAACGTTGCTCGACGAGGAAGCCATCGCGGTCGGAGGCTTGGTCCTGTTACGGACAGAGTCGAGGGTGTGGCGTCGAGGAGAGTCGGTTCAATCGTGCCGTAGTCGGTGTGGTATCGCTCGATTACGAGGAAAGGGAGGAGAGGTAGGAAAAAAAAATTAAAACCAAAGGCGATATCTGAAGGATGCTTTGAGACGCGGTCAGCTATCTATGAGGGTGTTCGTAAGCCCATTTGGGCCGATTCTTCGGGGGGCGAAATCAGTTCGACGGAATCGGAAGGGGGTGGTGGTGTGTGGTTGTGGTTGCTGGGAGAGAGGTTTTGAGAGGAAGGATGAATGGGGGAGAGAATGGACGGATTTTGGGGCAGAGGGACGGATGGCAGCCGCAGACGAGTGATTATAGTGGGTAATCCGCCCCCGGACCACATGCACTGCACGGGGAGTGCGAAGGGAACGGGATGGGCTGGACCGGGCTGGGCTGCTAGGCTTTTGGGGGTTCAAGGCCTGCTACTGGCAGGATTGGCGTCGGGTGAGTGGTCCACAACCGGCGGTGCAGTGCAAATGGAGCGACGTAGTGGTGCTATGCGACGGGCGGGAACTGGCTGGCAGCTGGGAGCTCCTCAGGTTCGGCGCCCAAACTCGCCCGTTGTTGGCTCGGTGCCGGCCCGGACTTGGCTGGGCACCTGCTGCTTGCTTGCTGCTGGGCGAGCAGAGGCTGCGCTGTGGTGAGGCAAGGTGAGGTGAGGTGGACTGGACTGGGACACACGAATCGCTCGCCAGCTGCCGCGGCCTGAGGCCGAAGCTGAAATCTTTCCAGGGTATGTGATGTGCAGGGAACAGCGGTGCAGGGGGGCAGTTTTGCGTGTGTGTTTGTGCTGAGCGGCAGGAGGAGGGAGGTATCCAAGGCGTTGAATTGTGCTTGTGCAGAGCGCAGCCGGGTGCATCTGCATCTCAGCCTCCCGTCCCTGGTGGTTCTTACTCACCTCGGTGCCTGTTTGATGCCGTCGCTGTCTCTTCCTTGGCCCGAGTGACCTATTTCTGTTTTCTCCGGATGCCGCCGTTTGCTGCTGCTGGTGCCTGGTGCCGATATGCTCCTTTCGAGGAATCGTCCAATCCAATTCCAATATTCCTATTTCCCGTTCGTCACTGGCGGAATGCCTTGTCTCGGGGGACGGAAGGGAGGCGGTGCGAGGGCTGAGTCGTATCTCGCCGTTGTCGGATGGCCGTTGAATCGTCTCCGATCAGGCTTGTCGCGGCGAAGAAGAGCGGTTGGGGGGAAGCCGGAGGGGGGGAAAAGGGAAAGGAAAGAGAGAAAAGGAAGAAAAAAAGGCGGGAGAAAGCAGCTCAAGAGGCAGTTCGTTAGAGGGTGTCGTCAACGGGCCAGATGAAATTACAAGCGACGCCTCAACTTCCCCAAGCCAAAATTGCCATGTATCGTTCACGACGGCCCACACTTCACTTTTCAGTGAGAGAAGGAACTTAGGAAGGGGTGATGGATCAATGGAAGGGGGGTCAGATCAGGTCCGGGTCACTGTCAAGGTCCAGGTCTAGGTCCAGGTCCAGGTCAGAGTCTACGGCGGTACGGTAGGCGGTCCAGGGCCAGGTTTGGGAAAGTGAGAGGCGGCGGCCGGGAAGGCAGGGGCGCGGCAAGAAGAGAGAGCCACGAACGTGCGGGTGGCCGCCGGTGGTTGAACTCTGAAGAGGGGGGATTGGATCTAATTTCAATGGACGAGGGGCCGTCGCGGAATCGCACGGCTGCCCAACTCTTGATCCGTGTCTTTCCATGATTCCCAGTTTCCCAGATTCCCATCCTCGCCGGATTGGACGAGATGGAGGATCAGGATAACTCGCGTCTGGAGTACAACAAATACCACGGCAGCCCCGAGTTCTCAGTTGGCTGCCGCTGGGCTTTGCTGGCTCGGGAGCCCTCCGGACTGTCTTATGCTGAAAATGAGTGTCGCATACGACACTCACATTGGCCGCTGACTGCTGGCCCCGGCTGACTACCTTCCAGTAAGGTACTGCTGGACAACTTGCCCTGGACGTTGCCTTTATGCTACTGGCCTGAGCAGACCATAACATTAACAAGACGAGCCGACACTGACGAGCACAGGCCATCAGATGGCAGCGGCGTCCCACCTCGACAAAGGGGGGAAAAGCATTAGTGCCTGAGGTGCGTACGCAATCATTGGTCAATAGAAGTGAAAGACACCAGGTACGTACCAGACAGGTCCACTCCCGCCAGGAACGTAGCGAATGTACCTTCCCTCTTGGACATGTACCTTGCCTTACCGACTCCTCAAGCGCAGCAGCAACCTGAGGTGAGCAGTGGAAGTGGAAACGTCGTTGCCAAGGACCAAACCAGTAGGTAAAAAAAGAGCAAGGTACCTGTCGTCACCTCCAATTTCCCACCAATTTCGCATGTACCGGAGCCAACTTCTTCTTCGGGTCGCCTACGGCGTCCCCCAGTCGCCCCAATTTTGCAGTACGATCTTCCAGTTAGCTGTCTTCCAACCGCGACGGGACGTCTTGAGTCCCAACTTCTGTTTCTCAACCATTGCTCTGTACAGCATTGGAGTTGTGTACCTCCAAGACCGCTCGCTGCTCCGTCTGCTGCTTGCTCTGGCGCCGTCCGTATCCTCGCCTACGATATGACCTTGCTGAAGAACCCACGCCGTATTCGTCTCGTCTCGTCTCATGAGAAATCTAATTTAAACGCGACTCCCCTTTTTCTGCCTCTCGCCGCTCCCTCTCTCTCCTATTCGAAGATCCGACTTATCTCGAAAGTGCGAAAGTCCAGCGCCCACTGCATCATCGCTCGTCTGATGATTGACTATCCAGCCACCCGCGAGCCGTCCGTCTGACAGGTTCGCAGGTTCTGCTGTGTCTGTCGTGCCTCGTCTGCCAGCCACGGGGAGACAAACGGGACACTGACACCGCTCCAGGCCAGGGTCACTCGCGTTAGGCACTAAGCACCAACAGCGGATAGCCGAAAGACGCGCCAGGGGCCAAGGGGAACTCTGGCCGCGCCTGTCCCGTCCAGGCTGCCGGGTGGAATAAATCACACCGAATTCTTCTGCCGTGGAGCATTGCGGTGCATATCAAGCCAAGCCAAAACAGCACTGGAAGCTCGCGCTAGAAACGACCCTAGAAAATGCACGGCGTATGCCCTGTGCGGGGATCGAGGTCCGCTGACGGCTTAGCGGGTGTCTGCTTCAATGGCTGCATTCCTCGCTTTGTTCCCATGCTCCTGCTAGCCACTCGTTATCCGGTCGACGACCCCTTTCTAGGTACCTTAGGGAGACGGGAAACAGCCAGGAGAACAGACTAGGTATCGAGGGCAAGCCAAACAACATGCACGACGACGCATCAAAAAAGAAAAAAAAAAAAAAAAAAGGGACGTCCGTACAGCCTCGGCGTCCTCCCTCTCAGCCTACGATTACCAGATGTGCCTTACCTCGATGGAAGCACGCAGCAAACATGACATGTCGCCAACAAGGTGACAAGCGCATCTGGCGACAACCGTTCTACTCGACTCGGGCTGAGTTCCGCATACCGAGTTAGCAGAACCGGTTGTCGGCAACTGTGCCACGGTCAGATAAGCTATTGAAGCCTCGCCAGAGCTGGAGCCTGCTCACAGCAGATCCAATAAGGCTGCCTGCGGACGCTAACTCTATGCCTACACTACGGCATCTGCTTGGCATGAACTCTGTACCTCGAGATGCGCAGATGTACAGAGCTCTCAGCATAAATCATCGAAACTCTCATGCTCGGCAACTCAAATGCAGAAAAGCAGTGCGCTAAAACGCCTAGGTCAACCCACCCTGACCACGTTCATCGGTCAACCCTTCACCAGGCCGTCACCTACTCAACGCAACGAACCAAAAAAGTACGCTTCAACGGGGTCCAGAAGAGAAAAAAAAAAACGCAAGATCACCAACGAGAGGAATCCGCCTGCCTGCAGCCGTTGCAGCTGCTGAAGGCGCCGCTGTCCAATGGCCTCGTCTCCTGCAGCAGCTCCTTGCCCATCCCGGTTTGGACCTGCAGCGGCGTCAGAGCCCGGCATGCTAGGTTCCCACCGCCGAGGTGCCGCCCGAGATGCGGTGAAAGCCCGCCCCGTTCCATGTTGACCTCTTTTTTTCTTCTTCTCCTTCTGCAGAGAACAAGTCGGTGGCTGTCAACCAGCTGCCCCCTTCCCCTTGGCAACAGTGCCACGCAGGTTGGTTGGAGATCGCTTGCAACTGTCGTTCGTTACGGCTTGCCCTTCGCGCTGCGGGCTGTCGGACGGCTTCCCACCCGCCCTCCCAACACAACCGAAGAAAGCAGAGCCCATCACCCATCATCCGATGTCCTCTTCCCACCATCCCGTCGAGAGAGGCGTCTTGAGGAGCCACTCATTCAGTCTCCCTCCCGCCCTACGGTTTCACTTCTGCTCCCCCGATCCCCGTCAGCTGGCCCTGCCTCGCCATCGGAGATATTTGCCAGGCTTCAAATGAAACGCTGACCCATCTCCCTACAACTCTCGCGAGTCTCAACCGCACACAGGCCTCCCCGCGTCCCTCCACCAACCCGTCATCCAATCACCAATTCCCGTCTCAAGCCCAACCCGTCCTAATCCATAGCTCTATCGCACTCTGGAAGCTCGTGAACACACACGGGTCGAAGAAGCAGAATGTTGCTAAGAAAACCCATAGCACCATCCTCTCGACGATGTCTAGCGAACACTGAATGTCTCGCTTCCCGTCGTGACCGTAACTTACACGACGAAGCTAACGCCGCACCAATACTCGCCCGTGACGAATCAAGCTCGCTGACAAGACACACTCTTAAAGTTAGCAAGTCATGTCTCAAGAAAGCCAACGAGTCCCGCCGCGGTGAGTAATGCCCGCCCAAGGATAGAGCGCCTTTCATTCTCCTCGGCACGGGCGTAGCTTGGTCTTTCATCCATGTGAATGACGTATCTGCATCTCTGCGCGCGCGCAACGCGTTTCTCATATTTTTTCCGCCTCCCTAACTCAACCCCCCTCTCTCCTCCCAACGGCGGCATGAATCGTGCCTCGTCTTGCCAAAGTTGCCGGATGGTAAAACCGGCGAAAGCGAGGTGGTGGGAGAGGAAAAGGATATGCTTGCAGAGTGAGCATCGGTCCTCCGATTTTTGCCCTGCCGGAATTATCGCACTTCGACCGCGAGAGCGAACACGGCAAACTTTCCCACCCATATCCTCCGTCTCCGTCCGCCGTCTCAGACCTCAACAGAAAACGTGCAAGAAAGCTTTCCAGAAGCTAGCTCCATGTTGTCTGTCTCCCACTCCGCATCCAATCTCTCGAAACATGCCATCTCTGAGAAACACAAGATATATGGACTGGACCCTTAAAGACGTACATCGTTTGGTATAGAAACTTGTTAGACGTAGAACCGACGCCCACTTAATCTGGTCAGAGCTTTCGCTTAGTCGTGGAGAGTCAGAGTCCGAGGGATAGAAGGATGGATAGACCACGCAACAAAACCCACCGCTTCAAAACGTCCTCAGATATAGTAGGTACTATGGCCACGACTTCAAGTCGCAAGCAGATGTCGTCACACGTCAAATGGCCATTAGCAACGTCAGCGTTGAAACATATAACACGCAGACGACGATAATCAAAACCTGGAATGATGTACAAACAGGTTACAGAACTTTTACATCCCAGATCCCGTCAACGAAACGAGGAAAGGTTCTTCTAGATTGAATTACGTGACAAATACCTGTCTCCCATAAACACCAAAAAAGTAGCGCCCGACCCACACTTTTGTTCTCTTGCGCGTTTGCTGTTGATGATATCTGATGTTTCGTTCCTTGTCTTTGTGTGTGTGTTCTTTTTTCTTTCAAAGAAAATAGCGAGAGAGCCTATTGGAAAAAAGAGAGGGAACCCCTCCTTGATAACCCCAACCCATCCCCGCCTCCCATGCCATCCATCCCAATGTCATCATGAATGTGTGTAGTTAAAGTGTACGAAACAAAAAATGTGGCCTCGTGCCGTGGCACCGTGGGGGCGAGACAACCCCAATGAAGCCCTGAAGGCTTTAATACAAACAACCCCAGCATTAGCAAAACAAAGAAATAAGTCTTCCTCGTACGGGATGACATGTGTGGCTAGCTAGCTAGCCTCCTCCCACAACCCGGTACGCGTCTCAGTGGATGCCGTTCGCTTTTCCGTTCGTGTGCTGATCCGGAAGCTCCTCGGTGGCAGCCCGCGTGGCTTCGTCCACGGTTTCCGCAACCAGCGCTTCGGCCGACTCGGCCGTCGTGCGGGTCCATTCCTCCAGACGCGCCTTCTCAATGTACTTGCGCAACACGGAGTCCTCCCACTTCATAGCGTCGAGGAGCTTGTCCCTGTACGACTTTTCCATAATGTCGAAACGAGAGTCCAGGTCCTCGGTGAAGGCGCCGAGCGCGTCCGATGGCCGGAAGGGCTGGAACGGGTGGTCAATTGTCTCTGTTGCATTGTTAGCACGGGAATATGGTCTGTTGAGGCGGTAACACTCACGATGCTGGTAGCAAGAGGCAAATGCGCTGAAGAGTGTTGTGCTTGTGATCTTCTCCTCCACAGCCGAGTCGTCCTTCAATTGAGTGTCATTGATCTTCGTCCAGTCGTCTCGGATGAAGCATCGTCTCCAGATGAGACGTTTGGCCTCCTTCAGCTCCTCTCCATTGAGGCCGTACGAAGCGGCCAGAAGGGCCAGGTAGAAGGGGTCTGCGATCTCAGCAGCGGTCTCAGCCGGAAGGTTGATCAGTGTAAGCAGATCGATGAGAGACAGAGCATCGAGCGCCTCATGCCTAACGAGTCGGCGCATGCTGTTCTCAAAGACTTGGATCAGAGCCTTCTGCTTCTTGGGAATCTGCACACAATGGTTCTCCATCGCAAGCTGGACCTCGGCCGTCTCGTCGACAGCCGTTTGAATTGAAGGGAAGACCTGCGCATACAGCTGGTCCTGAATCCTAATCAGCCCAAGTTGGTTGTCGATGGTATCCAGCTTCTCGTCGTTCTTGGGTTCTTTGATATCGCTGCTGGCTGCTCGCTTGAGTCCGAAGAGGTCGGGAGTTGAGGGCTCTGGAGACTCAGCCATCAGCGCAAGCTTGCCAAGACTGAGCTCAATCTTCTTGTTCCAGACTTGTTGCTCGCGGGTCAGGCCGAGGTTAAGTAGAGTCTCCGCAGCATGGTCGATGTCGTCCTCGCCTTGGACGTCGTTGATCCAAGATATTCTGGCGAGCTCAGGCTTTTGGCGGAGGAACTTCGTCCTGTACGCATGGTTGTCGTACTGGAAGTCGAGGACTGCCTGAACGCCGGCACCGTCCAACAAAATCTCGTACATAGGAAAAGCGAAGGCCTCTCCGTACTTATCGAAGTATTGGCCAATCTGCTTTTCCCTCGCCTCGGCCTTGTTGGTGAGTTCGCGAGCCTCGACTTGTGATCGCGAAATAGTAGCCTCTGTCCTAAGAGAATTGATTTGCTCGATCATAGCCAAAGCAAGGGCCCTCCAACAGCGGTGCTTCTCGGCAATGTTGATGCTCTCGTCCCACTTGCCAAGTCGCAAAAGTGAAAGCACCTTGTCGTTACGATCGGAATCGTAAAGCTTCGACAAGTGTTCCGACCATTTCTGCGTCTTGGCGTCGAGTTGAGCGGAATTCCACCGAGAAGCCTCGAGCAGAGACACCAAGTACTGGTCGGTCAGATTGGAAATCTCCTTGTTGATCTTCTCAAGCAGAGCAGGGTCCGGTTGCTTAGACTTGTCCTTGGTCTTTTCCTTCGGGGGGTAGTACTGGTCAAGCCACGTGTGACTCAACTCAAGCAACCGCTTGAGGTTATTTGTGATATAGTGGCAGCCGGTCCATGGCTCGGAAAGGCCTTCGTAATTGTCACGAAGGATGCCGAGGTCCAGCTCCTCATCCTCAAGTCCGTAGAAAGCCAGCCTTTCTTGTCGGTAGTTCAAAGCCGTCATGAGCGCCACCAAGTTGACCTGCTGAGCCTCGTACATGAGACGAGTGATGCGAACATCGTCCATCAGATGATCCTTGTACATGTACTTGATCACTTCATATGCCCAAGCGATGAAGATCTCTAGCCTGCCCACGTCGTGAATGAACCAGTGTCTCACGCGGTCAAGCTCTCCAACGTTCCGGTTGGGGGTCGTCTTGTCGTCTTGGTGGATGAACTCAACGATTTCTGCGACCAAATCCTTCTTATCGTTTGCAGGTCGTTCATTCGTAAAAACCTCGTGCTTCTTCCAGATAATAGTGGCGACCATCATCTTCTCAGCGTGAGAAAGCAAAAGCCATCGGGTCCGCCTGTCCAAGTTGACCTTCATGTGCTTCAGATGAGCCATCAAGCGTTCCAGGGCGATTACGCGGTTGCTGAGATTGTCTTCCAGAGATGCTGGTACCGTCGAGATGTGCGGTGTTGATGAGCTCATAATCTCATGGCTCAACTGTACTGCAGCTTCCGCCATTTCGTTGTCTGAGAACTGAACTCCTTTCCTTCCATCGAAAACCAACGGGGTATCTGTCTTGTTGCCGAAGAAAACGGCTTGCTCTAGCTTGCTCTTCGGTGTGACTTTCGGGGGCTTGTCGCTGCCGAATCTGTCTATGTCTGTTGTCATCAACCGCACGACGCCTGTACCACGCACGATGAGAACGACTGATGGGTTCTTGGTTTTTTGGCGCTGACTTCTTGGTTCTTCGCTGCCGTTCTGAGGCTCTTCAAAGCCCGAACCGAGAATCTCTGACTGGTTGTTGTCGGAGAGGTTGATCACATCTTCATACGTAGGAGGAATGATGTGATTATCCTCTTGGAGCTGCGAGTCGGGTGACTCCGGGGGAACACCAATTGACGCGACCACAACTGCCTTGTCGAACACAACGAAAGCAACCAGAGCGGGCCGGGGAAGATACAGGCGAGGTCTCGCGGCCTGCAGTGGGTTCGCCGGGCTGTAGCGGACCTTGTATGAGGTGATGGGCCGGACCATACCAACCTGCGCTGAGGAGGGCGACAGGATGACTTCAACCAGAGAGTAGTGCGACTCTTTCTTCTTTGTAAGACTGACAAGCAAGACGAGGTGCTGCAAGTTGATGTCGTCTGAGGCCATGGCATTGCTGAGCCTGCTCATGTCCCGGTACTTGGCGTCTAAGCCCTTTGGCACAAACGCAAGGTCGACAACCTCGAATGTGTCGTGGTGGAATTCTCCGCTCGACGGATCAACTTCGCGAATAGCGTCGATGATCTCTTCTTGCATGTCCGCCTCAACAATCGTGTCGTGGTGTCCTCCGCGGTGGATCCTCCATGCGTGCAGCCTCCCCTTGAGAGTAGCAGCAACAACATTGCGTTCGCCGACGCGAGTGGTGCGTTCTGCTCGTACGGCGGCAATATCCCCGCGGCCAGCGGTGTGCGTAAGAGCATGGCGAATGCTTCCGAGAAGTCCTCCGGCCGCGGGTCCCAGGCTCGTGCGGAGGAATTGGACCGAAATCGTGGGTCGGCCGTGTCCGTCGCGAACGCTCATGTACGCCAGCCTGCCGCTCGTAAAGGCAAGGACGAACCCGGCGGACTCGGCGTTGGTGATCTGAATGACTCTCTCGCCCGAGTACATGCCAGATATTGATCCCTCCACACCATGTCGTTGTTGGCGGATGAAATCCAGGGTTGCCGCGCTCGAGATGGACTCCCAGTACGCAATTTTTCCACTCACGGGCATGACAACCACCAAGCCCGGCTCTGTAGAGGAAGCTGACGGCGACACGAGACAGCCCAATGGAAGAGGTTCTGAAGTGTGCTTCGAGGGATATGGGAGAGTGAAGGTGAATGTCTCGGGGGATTGGGTAGGGTTCGTGTATGGCCAGACGATGGCGTGTGTATGGGTCAAGCTAAGGGCGTATCCGTTCGAGAAAACATCGCCATGTTGCTGAGCTTCACGGAGGGTTAGGTGGGAATGGGCGCGTAAATTGTAGAGAACGTACCTGAAGCATCCGCACGGATGCGGTCTGGAAGCGCAGGGAGTTTGCTCACGGTGTAGGCGTTATTCGTCGTCTGGAAAATTGTTAGCAGCCGTCGAGGACGCAATGCGACCGAGGTGAGACCTACCAAAACAACGCTTCCATCACCCTTGGTAGGTCTTTCGCCGCCCTTGGGCTTTTTCGCGCGCACGCTGAGCTCCTTCCTCGGCGTGGGCGTGATGGGGTGGTGGTTTTCGATGCCGTCTTGCCGCACGTCGAGCGTCGCAACTTTGTCGGACTTGACCTCGTACATCTCCGGGGCAGGCGCGTTCGATACATCGGGGTTGGTGAAGGTCTGTTCGGTCAGAGGGAGACGCTGGCGCTTGGCCTTGGGTTGTTGAGCGAGGCTCTCATTACTGACGGGCCGCTGGCGTCTTCTGCTTCGCGTGGCGGTGGCAGGGCCGCCTTCGCTCGCGGAGGGAGAAAACATGGTGATGTTTCGAGCGACCGGGCGCGAAGGGGGTGGTGCTATTCGGGGTCGCCGTGGAGGGTGATGATGTTCGATTCGGTTGATGGAGGACGATCAGAAAAACATTTCGAGGATGAATTCTGCGGCCTAAGGTACTGTTAGGGAAAGCGGAGTGCCAGGGACGTAGGTGGCAGACTCCAAAGCGGATTTAGCAAATATGTGAGAGTGACGAAGCATCAATCGATTGGGTCTTGTCGAAAAAAACACAAGGTTGCTGCATCTGCCAAGCACGGACCACCAGCACCAGCTCTGGGTGGTGCTAAGAGTAGGTAGCTCACCTCTCACCTCTCACTCACCTCACTGAAGTCGGGAGCGGTTTGTCAGGCCTCATTGGCTCCAGGCGGCTCCAAGTGGCTCCAGTGGTGCGGCGTGCAGGCTCTCTGCAGCTGTGCAGCCGTGCCAGCTAAGGCGGCGGAAGGGGCACCAGGAGCACTGAGATACTTCCAGCGCGTTGGTCCCGGTTCCGGTACGTACCTGCTTTGGCGTGGTGCGTCTGGCCTGATGAATGTCTCTGATTGGCCGACTCCGCGATCGTACTGGAGCCTGCTGAATCGCCGCATTGGAAGAAAATAGGGACCCTTAGTGGAGCCATGGAAACCAAGTCAACAACGTCACTCCCAGTGTCGGCCCTCGGGAACTGACGGCGGGACACTGGCCGCAGATAGAACCATTCTGATGTCTGGATACAAAAGGAAATATCTACCAACTCAGACTCTCTATCTTTCCCCCAGGGTCTGAGGCATACAGTTTAACAGCTCAAATAACCCTTGCTCAAGTAACGGAAACCTTGAGACTACGAGTGTCAGTCGATGTCAATCTCATCGTCATCCTGCCCCATCTACGCCTCTGTGGAACATTCCGCCCGAAGTCTGTTGACTCGCAACCAACTCACAATCTCCGGGGAATGCTTCTGGTGAGAGCCCTACTTATGCTATCCATGGTTCAACGAAGCCAATGAGCA
Organism: Colletotrichum siamense; assembly: GCF_013390195.1. Taxonomy (NCBI): domain Eukaryota; kingdom Fungi; phylum Ascomycota; class Sordariomycetes; order Glomerellales; family Glomerellaceae; genus Colletotrichum; species Colletotrichum siamense. The sequence goes on from NW_023501022.1 coordinate 747,006, forward strand.
ACCCGATTTTTCGCACCATTTCGAAAAAAGTCAGACGGGACTTACATGCGAACTGGCTCGGTCCTGTTGTCAACCGGAGGTATATCGCCGATCAACCTGAGCTGCCAGGATGCTAAGAGAAGGACTCACAGCTGATTTCATATTTCTTTGGATCAGGCCATCAGTGTAGTAAACGGGTTACACTTGGCCTAGATCGCCATAAGTGGACTTCCAAGGTAGTCTGCACATTTGGTTTCCTCTAAAACTTAGTCCCGAGCTGGGGATTTGGAGCCGAGCTGTCCTCCGACTTCAATTTCCTAAGTTCCTAGAACTTCACAAAAGGCAGGCGACGTATATGCCTTCATACTGGCCAGTGATATTGCACGGGACACGCGCCAGTAGCTTTAACTAGCTCTTTCACGCCGCAGTATCCTTTATGCGGCTTGTACAGCCTTTCTTTTTAGCTTTCGTTTCTTTATCAACACAACCATCAACGACGATGACGATGATAACGAGGAAACTAAGACTCAACTCGGCCAAGGTGGCCCTCGTGGGTCGCCAGTACTCAACTGCCATGGCCATCACCGACCCGCTCGTCAAATACCGCACCCTCATCTCAACCAAACTTCTCGCCCCAGACCCCTCTCAACACCGGCTGGCTATCCATCTCCAAAAACTATATACCCGTTTGAAAGACTACGCCCCGGAAGAGGACTATCGGGAGCGCCTGAAGCAAGTCGCCGACATCCCCGAGGCTCATGACCCCGAAGAGGCCGCTGCAAGATTGGCCATGCCAAACCATCCCATATGGGATAACCCGCTATTCAAGCATGTGTCAAAGAAAATCATGCCCGAGGCGAAAGATCCCAACCCGATGGCTCTCGTCAGAGTCATGACCAGCCTCGAGGGCGCCATCACCATCAACTCCCCCAGGGGCCTCTTCCTCTCAGGCGAAGTCGGTGTCGGCAAGTCGATGTTGATAGATCTGCTGGCCCAAGGCCTGCCGACAGAGAAGAAGAGGCGGTGGCACTTCAACACGTTCATGCTCTACACATTCTCACAGCTCGAGAAGTTCCGCCGGTCTCACCCAGAGCTGAGCGGCAACGAAAAGGAGTACTCCATGCTCTGGCTCGCCAAGAAACTTGTTGAGGAGTCCCCGATCCTGTTCCTAGATGAGTTTCAGCTTCCGGACAGGGCAGCAAGTAAGATCCTGTCCCACCTGTTCATAGCCTTCTTCCACCTCGGCGGGGTCCTCATCGCATCATCCAACCGCATGCCTGAGGAGCTACAGAAGGCTATCGGTGTCGAGTATACTGTTCCTCCGTCAGACGGGTTCCTGAAGAGTCTCTTTCTTGGTGGCGCGCGATCCAAGGCTACTCTCCACAGTCAAAACGACTTTGCAGCTTTTCTGGAAGTGTTGAAGGCGCGATGCGACTTTTGGCACATGGAAGGGGCAACGGACTTTAGACGTCGAGAAACTGGTGAGACTATCGCAGTCGAGGCCCCTGTAGCTGGCTTTATAGGCGGGGAGGAGCTGGCCAAGAAGGAGCCCAAAGACGGTATGTTACCTTTAAAGGCCTTGAATTATCTGTTTCCGAGCATACGATCCCCCTTTCATTCAACCCAATACCCACTCACCTCAGTACTTTACTCGAACTTGCACCAATGCGTCCTATCTTAGTCAAGTTACCAGACTAACATCACTAGAAACATCAACACCTTCCAAGTACTTCCTGCTCACGGCCGACACAACCCCTTGGACAACCGCCCTAGCCCAGCACCTCTCCCACCCCTGGTCCTCAGCAACGCTGACAGTCTACGGCCGCACAATCCCCATCCCCCGCCAATACGGCGGCGTAGTCTACTGGGACTTTGACGCCCTCGTCGCTACCCTCGGCCCGGCCGACTACGTAACCATGGCCTCGACCTACCACACCTTCATCATCGACAACGTCCCCACCCTCACGGCCCTGCAAAAGAACGAAGCTCGCCGCTTCATCACGCTCCTGGACGCCCTCTACGAAGCAAGGTGCAAGTTGTTCGTCCGCGCCCAAACGGGGCCCGACGATCTCTTCTTCCCAGACATCCGCGCTCAGGAGGAAGCTGTGGCGGCTGCTGCCGCTGCTGGGGAGGAGGTCGTCGACTCTGACGCGATCCACTCTGAGACGATCGCCGAGGTTTACCAGGACTCTGCGGCGCCGTTCAGACCCAACATCTCCTTCTACGACACGGAACTCCCGACGGCCAAGTATGACCCCGACCAAGACTCCGACTTTGGCAAGCTGGGTCACGTTGGTAGCGGCGGCGGGAGCCCCAACTTCAGCAACACGGCAGCATTTACGGGTGAAGACGAGCGGTTCGCGTACCGTCGTGCGGCAAGCAGGCTGTGGGAGCTGTGTAGCGAGGCATGGCATGCTCGAGGAGGTTCACCTGGGGAGTGGTGGACTCCTGTGCCCCGGGCATCGCGGCACTGGGAGAACTCCTTGCCATCCAAACCCAAGAAGGACGAGCCTCTGCCGCCGCGCGCCAGACAGGCGGATGCCATGATGGGTCCGTCGAGGCCTGTTGATGGACCGTTCGGTACCGACAAGCTCGTGATCGAAAGACGAGAAGCTCTGGAGGAGGCGGAGCGCAGGGTCGAGCAGTCCAGTGGGAGGTGAAGTTTTTGGTTGTTTGGAATATCCATGTAGATCCGATTTAGGATAGCATATACCGGCGCGTAGCATAGCATTTTGGCGACGCTGGGCCCACGCACGCGCCCGTCGCATCGGGCGATATAAACCTTTGAGTCTCGTGATAGATACCTTACAACCCCGCCAGGAGAACCTGGCCCGACAATTTAGACTCGCAATTCGATTTACATTACCTCCCATCTCAGAAACGCCATAAACTCCTCGTTCTGGAAGCTTTCCAGCCGCCTCACAGCGTCGTGACGCCAGGCGTCCATGCCTCACCAATCCTCCGTACATCCCCCTCAAACTTCTTGCTCTTAATCACCCTGCCCCCGCGTCCAGACACCGGCGAGTGTTCGTCGGGCTCGTAAAAGGGGTTCTGCAGCAACCTGACGTAGGTGCTCTGCACCGCCCTGAACACGACCCGCAACTCCTGCTCACGAAGCCCGACAGCTCCCCGTCCTTTGGCAGAAGCCGCAGCAGCGTCGCCGCCGCCGCCGACCCTCCGCCCGCGCATATCCACGACGACGACGATCTTGACGCCCGTGTTCGTTTCCCAGCCGTACGCGGCGAGCCGCTCGTCAACCGCGTGGAGGAGGCCGACCTCGCCTGAGAGACCGGAGGCCCCGCTGGGAGCACCTGCCGCGTTGGGCCCGCTTGCGTTGTGTCGTAATTCAAAGATATCTAAGGTCGAGGAGAGGAGGAGGGAGAACTGGAGGGGCGTGCGGATCGGTGCGAAGGTGTTTGTTGACGGGTTGTACGACGGGAATATGGAGATGTGGAGGGGGTTGTTCTGTTGCTCTCGTCAGCAAGTGTCGTCCTTGCCAAAGAGCTCCAGCCAAGGATGCGTAGTTTGAGGAAGAGCTCTGGAGCATGCGGAGGGTGCGGTCTGTCTGCGGGTTGGACGTACGTTGCGGCCGATGATGCCTATGCAGGCTATTGAGGGGATCGCGGTCGCCATAGCCACATTCGCTGTGCTTCCTTGCGCTGTGCTGGTTCGGTTGGCGCTGAATTTGCGGCGGAAGATGCGCAATGCGGTTGATGGACACGGTATGGTAGAGGTCGAACGTCGTCGCAGAGGAGGGTTGGAGATTGGAGAGCTGGGGTAGGTACCTTAGCTGTGGTGTGGCCGGGAGCTTAATTGATTCTTGGGTCCCCCGAGTGCCCCGCATCGATGTCAGGGGTCGCTGCACCGTGAGAGGAAAGGCAACGAATCTTCAACGGCTGCCGCTGCGGTCCTAGCACTCGGAGCATTGTCAATATTAACAAAATGGCTTTTGGTGGTCAAATATGTGTTTTGCAGCAGTCAGCATGTTGCAGACTTTCTGGTAAAATAGAGTTACACATTGTAAAGAAAAATCCATTACTCCAGTAACCATCATACAAGCTGGTAAAGATGGACCATGAGACGAGCTCTCGCGCTCGTGCTTGGTAACGAAAGCGCCAGACCAATGAACCCCATATTCCGCATAAAGACATTACAGATCTCATTCGGCATCGTCGTCCGACCAATGCTCCGTATCCTCGAGTCCCTTCAGCACTTCTTCGATCTCGTTCGGATCGGTGATGGCCCATACGCCACCGCCTTTGACCGAGTCCTTCCCTCTCATGCCCACCTCCTTTCCGACAAGGTTCCGTCCGACCTTGCCGGGCCCGATACCAATCCACCGCCTCACTTTCTCCTCCTGGTCGAGATATTTGATACTGTCCCACCACCTCACCGTCTCTAGGCACTGCCGCGCTAGGAGATCCTTCACGTCCTCCTTGCTCTCGAACGGCCTCGCGCTGACATTGCTTATACAGGGCAACTTGCCCGGGAATGTGATGATATCCTCCCCTTCACGCCCCTTGACCCTGCTCTTCCTGTTTAGAATATTTTTCACAACCGAGACCGCAGGCTTCATGATCGGGCTGTGAAACGGACTGTCGCTGTTCAACCGCACAGCGCGTGGGTCATGCCCCAAGAACTGCCTGACGTGTGTCGCAAGAGTCTTGATCCGCTCAATGTTGCCGCTCAACACGATTTGGTTCTTGCTGTTGATGTTCGCAATGAGCACCTGCTCTATCGGCGGGACGTCTTCCGAGCTCTCCCCCTTGGATCCCGCGCTCGAGTGTCCCACAAAGTCGTGTATAGCCTCGATCAGGCCCTTCAAGTACTCCGGTTCTGTTACAATAGCCACCATGCCGTACTCTCCGCCGTATTCGTCCACAGCGCGCCTTGTCGCTTCATGCATGGCCTCGGCCCGCTTGCGCACCAGATATAAGCTGTCTTCGAACTCGAGGTATCCGCCCGCCACCAGCGCCGCGAATTCTCCTAGCGAATGCCCAAGAGTGACGTCGACTCGCTGTGGGATGTCGAAGCCAAACTCGCGCTCCAGGATGCGGAGGATGAGAATCGAGGTCGCCATGATGGCGGGCTGGGCGTTGGGAGTCTTCGTAAGCAGCTTGCCGGGCCCGTTGGCGATGATGTCGGAGAGCTTGTAGCCCATGTAGTGATCAATCTCCTCCAAGATGGGCTTCGCCGTCGTGGGGAAGGCTTCGAGCCATGGTGTGATCATGCCGACCTTCTGTACTCCTTGGCCTGCGCGGTGTAACGTCAGCTCATCCGTCGCCAGCAAAGACGAGTTCGCCCCTCTTTCCGTTCCCCTCCTCGCTTCATGTCCACTGACCTGGAAAGAACAGCGCCGTCCGCGGCCGCTTCCCTTGCGTCGAGGCATGCCGCCGACTACTCCTAGAAGCAATGTCTATCGTATGTGTCGTCGTCGCACTACATCTTCTGCCGAGGCAGCCGAGCCCATCAGCCCATATGCGTTGGCCGCCTCGGCGGAGGGAGTGAGCTCCGGGAGCTGTCATGGCCAGTGGCGCCAGCCGATTACAAGCTGGGGGAGCTAGATTATCGCGAACATGAGCTTATGTCGACAACTCCCATGCGAATTTTGAAGCAAGCACAAAGAGCCTAGAAAGGACTAAGAGGGAGAGAAGTAGGAGAGGGAACAAAAAAGTAGACGAGTCTCAAGTTTGCGCGAACCAGACCGTCAAATGTGTCACACAGCCAACCTAAGCCACGGGCGGCATAGGGAACGTGGTAGTGGCGTTCAATGCCATGACGCCAGATGGAATTGGCGGATGCTCCAAGTGGCCGCCCCTAACCGAAGTCCCGAGGCCGATGGACCTCTCGCTGGAGTACCCCGCGATTGCACGCTGAAGACGACCTCTTACAGCGCGTTTTCTGGGTTCCGCTGCGCCGGGCGGGGCACGTCAGCAGATGCTCAGCAGATCATTTCAGGGACCAGGGGGGGCCGATGCGATGGAGATCTGTAGATTCCTTGTTGGATGCCGAGTCTCGAAGAGTCATAGCTCTTCGATTGAGGCACCCGACATTGAAGCACATGGCTAGAATGCGTCAGAAGCAACAGCAGTGTCAATCACCGTTGCCATCTTGATATGTCTTCTACCTTAGTGCCCGACTAGCCGTTAAGCTACCAGAGTCATTGATCGAGAAGCATGTGAAATAACCAATGTTTTTCAACTCTAAGTCATTATTTTCGCCTGACCCTGCCGACTAACATCGCGTTTCTACACCGCCCTTGCTGACGGTCAAGTACTTGACTCCTTTGTATGGTTTAACACCCTCTCCCAGGCCTTTGCTCTTGCGAGGGTCAATCAAAATGCTTTCCACTTTAAGGCCACTCGGTAGCCAACCCTTCACTGAGAAGCTCACCGAGGCTGAGCTGGGCATCAGCATCTTATTTTGCGCCACTTTCTTCGCGTCTTTCTCGTCGTCAGCCTTTTCCGTCGTCTTCTTTGCCCTGACGGGGCTTGTTGCTTGATAGGGTTCATCGTAGGCATACGACTTCCCGAATCCGAATCCAGTAGGGTCCAGCTCATCGTCCTCATCGTCAGGCAGCTGGCCAACAACTGTACACCTAAGACCGAAGTAAGAAGTGCCGACTGACAGCTCCTTTGTAGGAATGTGCCACTCCAGAACCTTCTCACCAGGACTGAAGCTCGCGTCTCCCTTGCTAGGCCGCAATTCCGGGAGGTTTCTAACCTCAGCTGGCAACGGCACCGTAACGATGAGATCTTCCATCAGCGGCGACGCAGGTGTTCCAGCATGGGGACCTCCGAATCCTCGACCTGCCCCGCCTCCGCCTCTGCCATACTGGCTTTGTGCAGACGGACCTCCTGTGCCTAGAACCTTGTTCACGTGAAGTCGAACCTCGAAATCAGAACCTGTCGGTCCTAGTCCAGTTTTCATCTCAATGTTGACAGGCAACTTCAGATTATTTGAACTGATGTTGCCACTCTTGCCGCTTGTGAACGGGAGCAAGTCGACTTCGTAGCTAGCCAAGATGAACCGGCCGTCTGGGGGTATGAAGCTCAGCTCCCCTGGCCTCTCTTTCCATCTTGCCAGACGAACACATGGGTGGAACACAGGGAGGTCCATAAAACCCGCCAAGTTGTGTTTGCCCGATGGACTTGTTAATGTCATGACGATGTCAGGTACGCCTGACACCTTACAGGTGAATGCTATCGTTCCATTGGAAAAAGCCGCCAATGGTCTCCCCGAAGGAGCAAGTGTGACTGTAAGAGTCTCGACGATATCTGCGTACATCTCGTTGGAGGTATGTCGTACATTGGCTCGACGCCAGGGTAAGGCCGGAGTGTTTTGTGCAATTATCGACGGTGCGGTCGAGTTCGAGAAGCTTGTGCCAAAGTTTCCAGGCTTCCTGCTCAGATTGTCAGATGCGGCTCGTCTTGAGCTCTTGAAAGTATCTCTTACCCTGGTAAATTGATGCTCCCCAACAGCTTTCCTACCCAGCCCTCAACCTCGACCAAATCCCTCAGCGCATTTGGTTCCGTGGTGTTGATGTTGCCGGCATCGCACATCTCGTTCAAAAGCTGCGCTACTACATCGTAGTTGCTCTCAATCTTGTGCGCCAGCAAGGGAGCACCAAGGAACTCTTCAAACACATCGATTATGCGGTGTATGAACTCGAGGACGAGGAGAGGCTCGATATCGGACGAGGAAGTCGCCAGGAAGAGGAGGTTGGCGTGCTTGAGGCTGAAGACGAGCGTCGGAGGACTTGTGTTTGGCAGGTATAATACGTTCGGGCGCGGCGCAGGATGCTCTAGGTAGAGGGGTAGGAGATGCTGTGCCGACAGCGGGCGCCCCGTGTACGTGTGCGACAGGATGGCATGGCTGCGCGGTGTCAGTATATCTCACTGAACGGGCCGACCTCAAGAGATGACTGACTTGTGCTCATCGTAGATGTGCAGCGCCTCAATAACGCCGTTCATCGTCAGGTCGGCATCGGAGGCTGCGCCGTGTAGTTGATAAGTGTGTGGGGGGAGGTTCTGGCTCTCCCTCTTGGTGACAGTCGGTGCTTGGCCGCTGGCGGGAGCTCCAGCTGCCAGGAACCACCGTCCCGCCATGGCGCACATGCTCGATGATGAAATTAAATGTTAGTGCAAGGGAGCGGCTCCTCCCAGCCAATCACGCGCCACGCAACCCTGCTTCCATCTCAAGCTCCCCGGATTGTACGGTGCATCGGAGCCTTTGGTCGCAAAAACACCTGACGATCTTCCAAACCTCTTGGGGCAGTTCAAGCACCACACAACAGCCATGTTTGGAGGAGGAGACAAAGTCCCCAACGTGGGCACCCTCGACAAGCCCGAGAAGCTTGACGATCTCCTGCGCGAGGACCGCGGCGATGATTGCATGTCCTGCAGAGTTGTCGGTAAGAGCAAAGCGTTCCCATGCCGTTGTAGGCGGCAAAATACTAATGTTATTGCATTCAGGAAGCGGTGCATTTCTCGGTCTTGCAGCCTACAACTACATGTCCGGAATGAGCCAACTCGAAAAGAACCGTCCGTTAATCCTCAAGTCCAAGTCCAAGTTCGGTATGCAGAGTCGCAAGATGGGCATTATCAGCATCTCCATCGGCTTGACATACTTGGGAATCTGGAGATTCTTCAGATAATGAGATGTAGGCCAATAAGGCACTTGGAAGCTTTAATCACCACTCAACCCATACACACACACACGAGAAGGACTCGTCGGCAGGATCAGAAGAGACGTTGCGGAGGTCAACCCAGGGCCGTCGCATCGACAGCCAGCTGTAGTGCGCAACACGAGACGCCAAGGGAGCAGTCATGCCGCCGGTTGGGGCAGATATTTCCCTCCCATGCGATTGCAGGGACTGTTCATGCCTCTCGCCATCTGTGCAGCGAGCAGATGTTGTATGCATGCGCTCAAAAGCTGCGACAGAGCTGTACCATATACCCATGTATGAATGAAGAACTCTAGCTTGTAATCAATTCAGTAAAAGAAAACAATTCATTCTATGCACCTGGACGGGACTTTTTCTGTTGTTGGGTTGCCAAAATGCAGTGGCTCGGCGACGGTCCATCAACCGCATGCTCTGATCTGCCCCTCCATAGCTTCACCAAAAATTCTTTGCACCTCAATGTCAACCACGCAACACCACCACAATACCCCACGAAACCCAGCCAACTTTGCGATTGGCGCCTAAAGTCGAGAGAAACGAGCTCAAAATTTCCCGCCAATCCAAATTTCGCCTGGAACCGACTGAGTTCTAGCATTACCGTCCCGTTCCGTCCTCCTACGGTCTCGTCGCCGTCCTCTCTTCAGAATGCCCATCACAATCCTCGCCCCGAGAGGCACACCGGCACGGCCAAAGCTCGCACAACGCCCCAGCGACTCCGACTCAGATTCCGATGGCGGCGTCGACATTGAGGGCGATGTCTCCATGTCTCGCCCAGCGAAGCGCCCCCGCGGCGACAACTACGAGATCGTCACGCCCGGTGAAGTCATCACCGACGACCCCCAGTGGATGAGGTTCGTGCAGCGCCGCCTCCCCTGCCCCGTTCCTCTTTCTACTGTACCGGTGCACTTCTGAAGAGACATGTAATCTGACTTCCCACGCAGAGGCCACGGCACCTACGTCACACCGAGCACCACCGAAATCGTCTCCTCCGTCGCGGGAACCGTAACCCGCACCAACAAGCTCCTCTCCGTCCGGCCCCTGCGCGCCCGCTACACCCCCGAGATCGGTGACCTCGTCGTCGGCCGCATAGTCGAGGTCCAGGCCAAGCGCTGGCGCGTGGACGTCGGCTCCTCGCAGCTCGCCATCCTCCAGATCTCCGCCATCAACCTACCCGGCGGCATCCTCCGCAAGCGCACCGACACGGACGAGCTCCAGATCCGCTCCTTTTTCGCCGAGGGCGACCTCGTCGTCGCGGAGGTCCAGCAGCTGCATCAGGACGGCGCGGCGAGCTTGCACACCCGTTCCCTGAAGTATGGCAAGCTGCGCAACGGCGTCTTCTGCGCGGTCACTGGCACCGGGGGCGGCGGCGGTGTGGTGCGTGCCAAGAGGCAGCAGTGGGTGATGGACGCGGCGAGGGGCGCGGCAAAGGTTCACGTCACGCTCGGCGTCAACGGTTTCATCTGGATTGCGAAGCATGTCGAGAGCGAGATGCCCGAGTCAGTCGGGCTGAACCGCATGGAGGAGAGCGTGAGCGCCAACGTCTACTCGAGCCAGAACGACCAGATCGATGTCGAGACCATGCGGGAGATTGCGCGTATACGGAGTGTAATTTTGGCGCTGGTGGAGAACGGCCTGCGCGTTGACGAAGATTTGGTAGTCAGGGGCTACAAGGAGGCTGTCGAGATTGGAATGGAGAGCGTCGAGGACGACATCTACCTTGGAGGCGAAAGGGGGAAGAGGCTTGCAGAGGCCTTGCTGAAGGAGTAAGCATATCACTTGGCTACGTTGGGGACGTTCGAGAACCAGGAATAGATCATGTTCGTGGAAAATGTCTTGAGACCAAGACTCTAATAGACAAGAAGGGTTCAGTGTAACCACCAAGAAAAACCCAGAGTCCGCCAGACACAGGAACGCTATGCAGTATTTATCTATAGGCCATATTGTTCGGCCATGGTATCATTAATCCCAACAGCACGACAAGAAGGAGCCTCTCAGGAGGTCTCTACGAGCTCCGCGCCAGCGAAATATCCCTTGTTCTCGATTACGCCTCGGTCCTTGACGAAAGCCGTGTACTTGACCACCCATTCCGGCACGAGGTCGCCGTACAGGCCCTCGCCGCCTTCAAGAGGGTCAGCGAGGACGCCAGCGCCCTGCAGTCCGTGACCCAGAAGCTCGCGAAGGGTGCCGCTAGGCAAAATGTCGGTGCAGTCGGTGTGGACAAGCAATTCGACGCCCTCTGTCTTGGCCAGCTTGACGAGAGTGGGCGGCACGCTACAGCAGTCCTTGGTGTTGATCTGGTCAACGGCGGGACGGATGTCAACCTTTTTGATGAACTTTGCAAGCTTCTCGGTGCCGAATTCAGAGATGCCGAGGGCCTTGACCTCACCGCGGCGGTACAGATCCTCGAGTACCGTCCACGTCGCGGCCTCCTGGTCGATGTTGCCTTGGCTGGCGTTGCGCTTGTCAGCCTCCCACTCACAATCTCCCTCGAAGGACATTCCCGGGAATGAGGCGATCAGAAGATCTATCGTGGTGACGCCGAGTTCCTTCCGGACGAGGTCCAGCGCCTCCTGCACGTAGCGCTCGCGTTCTTCAGCAGGCGCGTTTGGGAGGAAGAAGAGCTTGACAGTGATATCGTAATTTGTCGGCTCCTCTTGCAGACCAGAGTAGGACCAGTCTATCCGTGGAATGTAGAGGGCACCGTCTTCGCGAGCGGTCCAGATATCGAGGCGGGGCCGGCCAGAACGACCGTTCTCGCCGTTGGAGTAGCCATTCGAGTTTCCGTTCAAGGTTCCGTCGGCCTCGTCATCGTCGATGGGGGATGCCTCCGAGTAGGGCGAGTAGTCCTGCTGAGCAGCGAGAAAGTTGCTTCGCAGCGAGTTGGTGAGTTCGAGGTTTGATCTGTATGCGCCTGGTTTGCGGATTATGGAGGGGCCGCCCGAGACAATGTTTCTGCACGCGGCAGAGGATCACCAATCAGCTTCAGGGCGCAAGTATGAATAATCAAAGAAAAATTGGGAAAATGCAACGCACCCCGTGGATAGGATTAGTTTCGTCATGACGGGCGGGTAATTATGGAGGTCGTAGAATATTCGTAGGGAGACGTGAGGTTGAATTTGGCTCTGGGAACTGGTCGATCGGAGCAGATTGCGTCGTGAAGGGTCCTTATCGCGCAATATGATGGTGTCGATTTGACGTCTGTCGCACTTTTTTCTGGGTGCCGTACTTTTTTTTAGAGTTTGGAGGGGTTGATTAACAATCTGAGGGGAGAGGGTGCCGATAAGGATAGGCTTGGTAATGTCGGTAATCACAGGTCAGAGAGGTCAATTAATAATGGTTGGCGCACAGCATGCGAGATTCGGCTTATTGTGGGAGATAAATCGGAAAGATGCGGTGCAATGTGCCGTGCCTGGTGTGGACGTCGTGAAGAGTATGCAATGCCGGTATGTGGATGGCTTCTAGAAGATGTTGAAACCCAGGATCCCTAGGTGGAAAGATGTTTTGTTTGTTGATCGATTGGTAGCGTGGTTTGTTTGAATGGAATAATTGAGGACAAGAGCGGGAAGGGCGTCGGAGGCTGGAATTGGTGCCCTTTTTCATAGACGGGCCGGAGAATCGACGAGTCGTCTCAGTGACAAAAATGGATGACTGAATCAAGACAAGAATCGTCGATTTCCCTTGTCCAAAGACGCTGTCCGCACATTCCCCCTCACCATCCCACCTTCCACCCCTCCTCTTCCGCGGTGAACTCGGCAGGAGCCCGACTCCGAGGGGCAGGTCATTGGCGCATAGTGGGGTGTAGCATATCGCGTCAGCGCCTCTGGGCAGATTTGTATGCACTTCAGTGCTGCGGCGTATCTCCCCCCACTGGCCGCGACCTATGAGCTGCTGTTTGCTGAATCGTCGTGGTTTGGCTCTGTCCGACTCAGACCTACATCTCACGCTGAAGATCTGAGGCACGAAGCCATCGGACGCCTTCTCCCGAGCACCAAGCTTGTTTTGCAAGGACCTAGATAGGCTTTGGTTCAAGGGGTACATCCGCTGGAGAAAACCCAGACCCGAGAATTCCCATAGCGGGCTAACACACTGTGGCGCGCTGCTGACTTCCACCGAGCGCCCTGTAGCCTCCCTGGGCTCACCGAAGGCGCTGTCAGCTACGGGATATGCCTGGTGCCTGAGGATACAGCACCTGCCAGAAGTGACACCTTGCGCTGCCCAGCCTGACGTGACCCCGGCTTTCGCCAAGGGGGAAAGAACACCATCGACGACCGAACCACACCTTGTGCAATAGTTCGTCGCCAACCTTACTCCTGCTCGGTCTGCTCTGCTCAGCCGCCGTACTGCATCGGACTGCATTGGATTGAGATCCACACAACATCTCCCAAGACCATCCCTCGACCCAAACATCTTTCTAGTCCACCCTGCTGGGTGATGTGAAAGCATCATCATGGCCATCCAGTATGCTCCCCCATCACCCTGTCTGCTGGTGCATCCGAGCAAAATAGCTGAACGACGGCGCAGATACCTCATTCTTCTCTCCCGTCAGGGCAAAGTGGTATGATCTCATCTCTTGGACACGAATTCCGTCGGCGACTACATTGCTGACCACGTCCCCTCTGCAGCGTCTGGCAAAGTGGTTTACCACGTTGTCGCCTAAGGAGAAGGCCAAGATTGTCAAGGACGTCTCCCAGCTGGTTCTGGCTCGCAGAACTCGCATGTGCAACTTCTTAGAGTACAAGGGTCAGTTTCCCCTCGTCATACGTATCGACAGCACCAACTGATGATCCTCAGACTCAAAGATCGTATACCGCCGATATGCCTCGCTCTTCTTTATCGCCGGTGCCGCCTCCGAAGACAACGAACTGATCACCCTCGAGATCATCCACCGCTACGTCGAGCAGATGGACAAGTACTACGGAAACGTGTGCGAGCTTGATATCATCTTCTCATTCACGAAAGCATACTACATCCTGGACGAGCTGTTATTGGCAGGAGAACTGCAGGAGAGCAGTAAAAAGAACGTGCTACGGTGTATATCGCAGCAAGACTCGCTCGAGGATATGGAGGTACGTTTGCTGCATATTGCTTGCATGTTGCTTTGGTTGGGTTTGAACCGCGCGCTTCCACAACTATGACCTGCAGCTGCGCCACCGGCGAAGTTTATGGCTGACAATCTCCCCCCAATCCCACAGGTCGAGGACGAGGTTACAAAGATCATGTAACCCGCCTCCAGTGTGTAGCTACCCATGGATGGCGACACGATTCCCGACAACGAGTCTCGATCCAATCTACGAAATTCACATATACTTGACACTGGCTGCAAGAGGGCGTGCAGCTTTGACGAGCATTTGGCTAATGGGCGCTCTGCCATTGATCCAGGAAACGGAAGAGATCACGTCGTCGCTCAAGAAAGTGGGCATCCTCTGAGGCGTTCAAGCCGATCGACCGTCGGTGGCAGAGTCAGAGGCAGATCGCGTTGGGGCGACAAGGCCGATGCGCGACAGTGGGACAACGGCACAGAGCAGGTGCGATGGCGGACGGAGGGGCCCGATTGGCCTTTTGTGTGCATAGATCTTGGAAGATGGAAAACCATCCTCTGCAAATATCAAGAGAAGATACATGAATTGGTGCGGGTTGGGCAGATTAGCATCCGCGAGGCCCGTTGGCTTGGAGCCGTCCCCAGACACGTCGCAGACGCAGACCACGGGGCCCGAGTCGGCGATGGTACTCGACGAGACCTGCACCCCGGAAAGGGCATCAAAGCTGCTAATAAAACTAGTATTACGCCGCGAATGAAGGTCAGTTGTATGGGAAGCTGCAATTGTGCATTCAGACAGTATGAAGTCATGTCTCGAGATGGGGCGTCCAGCTTCACTCACTCGTGGCCTCTTGACGCCATCTCATTCGCCTGGAGATTACCGGCTGCGCCCCCCTTTCACGGCGAGGAGTGGAGTGGACTGTTCTCGGTCACGGGTGGTCCCCAACAAGCAAGAAACAGACAGGGACTGGACCCCGACTCTCTAGGCGGTCCCCCGCGAATCCGGTGCCAAGGACGACGCAGGCCGTCGCAGCGCAGTGCGGCAGCCCAGCAGGACCAAGATACGCTTTGTCACAGACTCCCCGTTGGCCCCGCCCCCGTCCACTCTCGGCTCCTATCTTTGGGACTGGTCAATGGTCATCCGTATCTCTGATATGGTAATGCAGATGGGCCTGCCAACTTTCGCGGTCTGGCCATGTATGTGCGATTGGGCACTTGTATGGCCAATACCTACCTTAGTTACGGATACGGTGCCAGCAGACTGGGCGGGGACCTTGTCAGCTCGGAAGCCAACCCGCTGCAGCGACACGACACAGACCAGCACCAGGCCATAGTCCACACCCAATACACCCCGGCGGCCCTTGGAAGGCGTCACCGCACCTCAGATCAGCCGAAGCTGCAACAGCACCACTGCCGCCGCCGCCAACTCTACCTTCCCGCCCTCTCCCGCCTGGTCTCTGCTTTAAACTCCTCCGTCACCCCATCCCTTACCCCTCCGTATCCCGACTTCAACAACACCTCACCAAAACATCCGTTATTTAGTAATGTCTGTCGACCAGATCACTCACTAGGCGCATCGCGTCTAGCCTCCGTTCCACCACCCGAACCGAACTGATCAACAGGGTCGAGTCGCACCTTGCCAGAGCTTATCTAGAGAAGGCAGGCTACCGGCTTCCTCCAACGAACCAGACAGCAACCTCCGCCATCAATACCAATTTCCCATCATCGCGACGCATCATTTGCGCCTCATCGCGTATTTCTGCATCACTCCGATTCTCTGCACATAGAGACACCGCCTTTCCGACTGCCGCCGCCCCTTTCCCATCTTGCGCGACTCGGAACCCCCGTGACATCATCCGACACGTTAGCACTACGGAATCCAACGGCTCCATCACAACCCGATCGCAGCGCGATACCGGCGATAAGCCAACACAGCCCCCGGATCTACAGCAAGGGAGCTCGTGACTTCGTACCTTCATTCTGCTTCAACATTCGAATGCCTTCTGTCCAACACTTCATATCACCACGTCTCCCGAAGCCCGGCCTCGACAACCCAAGATGAAGGTGCGCACAATCTGCTGCACAGGAAGGCAGCAGCGCGTCGCATCTCTGCGGCCATGCTAACCCCCATCATAGTATCTACCACTCCAAGACTTCGACGCCGTCACTGGCGCTCTGAATTTCAACACCCCCGACTGCAATGTTACCGGCGGATGCGATTTGTACACGACGAAATCGACCGGCTCCGATAAGAAGCTCTACAAGAACATCGACAAGGACCTGAGCTCACAACATGCTGCGCTTCTTAAGCTGGGCGCCAGCCTGTCACCGCCAGACCGCGAAGCTATGTTGGCTACGTCACCAAACATGCAAATGTTCTCGCACTCAAGCGCGTTCGGCCCCCTATCCGAGTTGTCAAGTCGTCGCACATTCGCTTATCTGATTGCGACTCTGAATGCGAGTCACCAACACTATGACTTTTCGCACGTCCTGAGACCAGGCGACTTTAAGCGGGAGAGAAACCTGCGACGCGTCATGGGAAATCTCGACTCGATTCTGCAGAATGTGAGACCGCATGTCGAGGCACGCCCGGTCGAGCAGGCCACATCTTCCGAGACCAAGGCGGTCTGGGGCCCACAATGTTGGGCCAAGATCGATAAAGAGATGCGTCTCAACGAATGCACAGTTTTCAGCTACAACCCGGATGTCGACCCCTTTGAGGAGGACGAATCAGCCATATGGGCAGCGCACTACTTCTTCTTCAACCGCGCCTTGAAGCGTGTCGCTTATCTCTACGTGCGCGTCGTCCCTGTCGTCTCATCACAATCACCTCGCCTACAACCGGCGCTTCCGGGATCTGTGAAGCGCCCGCGGAGTACCCAGTTCGATGCGCTCAGTGCAAACAAGCGCGCCAAGTACTGGCTTGGTGATCGCGATGCTGAGGTTGTCGCTCCTTATGAGGACGACGAGGAACAAAGCGACGGCTTCCTCTGGAATCGAGGAGCCGACGGCGATCTGGTCCCCTTCTCAGACGACGACTACACTGACGAACGTTTCTACTACGACGAGGAAGAGGACGATGACAGTGTGTCGGACCGGAAGAGCCCGGTTCGGCGCATGAGTGAGGACGTTGTGGCCCACATGGAGATCTAAAGAGGAACCACTCCCCACTCAGCGTGAGTCCGCATGACTCTTATCGCCTGCCCCGTTTCATCAATGTGAGAGTTCTGGGGCTCTCGTTTCTCTGATTCCACCAGAGGCATTTATGACGCAAACGGAGCTTATTTGATTCAACACGCTTCTTATCAGAGCACTACATGGATAGCTCTTCTCGCCGAAGACTCGCGATGGCTGTCTCCACCCCGGAGCTGTCGAGTCTGGCTTAGCAACGACACCGCGCCATCAACGGCCCAACTGTTGCATGATTCGTTTCCTCGTTTCCTAACCACGTCAGTTTAAATTAGCAATTGTTGATTTGCTTGCTCTTTTCTTTCACTTTTTTTTTTTTTGTACGCTGGCGATTGTAGTTTCTGATTGTGCTCTGTTTTTCGATTTTTCCTACTTGTACTCGATGGCGGTGATACCCTCAAATGCTTTCTCGCCAGGTGGCGCTGGCTGGGAAACGGTAACTACAGGGAGGGTTGCAAAAGTGTGCGAATTTAGGTCCTGGATGGCAAACGGGACTTAAACGGGTCGGGCACGAAATGGAGTTGGACATAATCGGGTCCCTCGGTCGATGGCAGCGACTGGGCGGATAGTGACACCGATTGGAGTTTGGTATCTTTTTATTGTTCGAGCAGCTTTCTGGTTTTTCTACTCGTTTCTTTCTGGTCTGTATTACGCAGTGATGAAAATGAAAGTACGAGTGGTACTCAACGTACATGAATCCCGCAATGATGAAGCACCTTTTATGGCCTCTATGGCACCACGACGTCCGAGATAGACTTGTCTTGCTACGCCATCGTGCTGTCCGCAGGTGTAAATGAGCACAATCCGGCGTGACCGTTTCGACTCTCCACGATGTGCAATCTGTCATATCTGCCCACGGCCAACCTGCCCCCTCCACCACCACAATCCGCTTAGGAAGAGGGGACCCGGTGGGACTCAGTCGAGATGCCGACGTGCTCCGCTCATCCGAATGCGGAGATTCCGAGAAGGCGGGGGGATAGGGAGGGGGGCCAAAACCAAACCAAACACCATCGCGGCATCGGTATCCGCACCCGAATTCCCCGGGACCCGTCTTCCTGCATCTATCTCTGTTTAGCATGGTCCACGATCAGCGGTGAACATGAGCAACAGCAGACTGATGAGGCTGGATGCGGCAGGTGTTGGAAGGCTTGCTAGGATTTCGGTATGCAGTGGTTGCGGTATTACATGCGCGCTATTGAAAACACATATGGCATGACAGAACCGTGATATCAACGAGATGGCAAAAGGCACAAGAGTAGGTTTGGGGGGTGATTAGAAAACGAAACCAATGAAATCATTGGTCTACCGTAGTTACTCTCGACATTAAGGTATATGTCCAAAAAAGAAGGTGCCCCCAAGGGACGGGACGTGTGCCACGTCGTGTGCCTCTCTCTATCTTTCCTTGCTTTCGTTTCACCGCCTTGTTTCCCTTTTCCAACCATCAACTCGCTTCGCTCCCCGTGTCATTTGGCGGGGAGGAGGAGGATTCATGCGTCCCGGATATCGTCGTGTACGCCCGGAACGCCAACCGCACTATATGACAAAGAATCGTGATCTGTCTGCCTCCCGTTCCTCTTTACATGTGGTGAATGCTTCCCCCTCTCCAAATCTTTCATCTCTCCTCGCAGGTTTGCAAAAAGACCGAAAGGTAGTCTCGTTTGACGCAACTGTCCCAGCCCATTCAATGCGTCGTTCCCAAAGAAAAGCATGTATGCTAAAGGCGGGTTGCTGCCTCGGTGCCCTCCTCGGACAATATCATTACGAGTACAAATCTTGACATAGGGAAGCAAAATACAACTATAGAACGCCATCACTCCAACTTTTTTGTTTGAGTCGCTTCCAAACGAAAGGAAAGGGGGAATCCTATGCGAAACAACTAGTAATGCAGCGACTGAAAAAAACGCGATAGAAAACTGTCTGCTTGAAAGTCGTTAAACGTCAATCACGTCCCCTTCTCCGAGAGGTATTGTTCTGATGAGGGACCGTTGGCTTGACCATTTGCCTGAACCGGCAATATAGCATCTGCCTTTTCGTTCACGGTCTCCTTATGGACTGCTGAGCCGTTGGAAGCCTTCTGCGGAGTTGACTCTGGCGTCGTCTTCCTTGTCTGGCTGATCGTCTCGGGCTCCTCTGGAATCGTCGCAAACTTCTTCAGCACCTGCTTCAGAGCAGGCCTTCTGATAGGCTTGCTGAGGAATTCGTCCATGCCACTCTCAATGCATTCCTTGACATTGCTCTCCTCCGAGAAGGCCGTCAAAGCAACGATGGGTGCCTTGTAGCCCATTTGACGGATGAGCTTGGTGGATTGTAAGCCGTCGAGGTTTGGCATCTGGATATCCATAAAGATGACGTCGAATCGCTGATTGTTGTCCATATTGGCCTTGACAAGGTCGTATGCCTCCTGCCCGTCTTTGGCAATCGTCACGTCGTAGACTGCTTCCAGCTTGAGCATCTTGCTCACAACCTCGATGTTCGTCGAGTTGTCGTCGGCAACGAGGACCCGTAGCTTGCCACTGTTTTCGCCCTTGTAAGCTATTGCGGCATCGATCGCTGCCATCTGGGACTCCTTCGTGTTCCTCTTTGTTTTTGGTGCGGGATTCGACGCGAAAAAGGGTTGGCTGAGACCGACAAGCCTGGGCTGTTGCTCCAACAGGTTCTTAGCCGTTGTCTCGCCAGCAGGCTTGATAGGTGTATGGTTTCCGCCAGAGTTGCGTTTAGGGTCTCGAGGTATATCTGAAGTCTCGATTGTATCGACGCTGGGAGGCCGAGACTTAATGCTGCTAGATGCCGTGCTCGAAGTTCTACAGGGTGTTAGCCTCAAGGTTTCCCCGTTGATGGAGAACCTTACCTGTCCTTGACATATTTGAGAGGAATCTGCATGGTAAAAGTCGTACCAACGCCAACAGTGCTCTTCAACGTGATGGAGCCGCCCATAAGGGTTGCGAGCTGGTGACAAATGCTCAAACCCAGACCTGTGCCACCAAACTTCTTGCTCAAGCCGAGATCACCTTGCACAAAAGGTTCGAAGACCTTTTGTTGCATGTGTTCTGCGATACCTGGGCCAGTGTCCTCCACTTCGAACTCAAATATATACGACTTTGCGCCTGGCGGTGGCGGCGTTGGAGATCGTTCTCGGATGTGAATGTGCGGGCTTGACTTGGGCTCCATTGGGTTGATGGTTAGAGCAGTGCCTTTAGGATTCTCGGTAGTTGAGTTGGCTCTGGAGCTTGTCGAGTTGTTCGAGCTGGAACCGACTCGGTGCCGAGACCTGCCGTGTCTCCGCGATTCCTTAGAAAACGAAGATGAGCGGCTCCCTTCCCCATTAAGTGCCGGAGTCTCTGCCTCGCCAATGCACTTGATCCGTACGTCGACCCTACCGCCAGCCGGGGTGAACTTCAAGCTGTTGCTAACGAGGTTGATGATAACCTGGAGAATCCGGTGCGTATCGCCCCAGAGGCACATGTCCTTCAATCTGCCAGTACCGTGAGGCCCAAGAGCTGGTAGCCTTGTGTCCATGCTTCTTCTTTCGGGGCTTAGTTCGATGACATCGGATGCGAGGAAGTTGACATTCAGAGTGATTCTGCCCTCTCTGACTTGTTTGTCGAAAATGGTAAGAATCTGTGAACGGATGTCCGCCAACCGGAATTCCTTCTCTTCAAGACTGAGCTGCTGGCCGATTTGGTTCTTGGAAAAACTGAGGAGATCCTCAAGGAGATGAAGCAGTAAGTCACCTGAAACCGTCAGAAACGTTCACAAAAAGTCGCCAAACGGAGGCTTACCTGACTTGTAAAGCGTCTTGAGAGACTGCTTGATCCTGAGAATATCGTTCTCTTCCATACAAACGGCACACATTCCCAAAATTCCGTTGAGTGGCGTCTTTAACTCGTGTGAGATGTTTGCAATAAAGAGCGTCTTGCTTTCATTAGCAGCTTCGGCCGCCTTCTTGCTAATCTCGAGTTCTCGCGTCCGCTCAAGAACCTTCTGATCCAGCGACAAGTATTGCTTGACCAGCTCGTCGCTCATGTCGTTGAAGGTCTCGGTCAACTCGGTGAGTTCGTCGGTAATGAAATGCTTCCTGTCCGTGACCTTGCCAGGAATCTTGAAAATACGACGGGTTGAGTCGCGGTCGTGTTCGGACGCGGGCTTTTCCTTTGGCTTGTATCCGACAAGCTTGTATACCGCTGCAATGATTCCATCCTTTCTCGAACGCCGGGATCGCGACGAGATGGCACCGGAACCGGGGGTTTCGTCGTCATCTAAGTCGTCCCAGTCGCCATCTTCGTAGCCTGGTGGTTGGACTGTCTTCTCTGTGGCCGACTTGAGTCTGCGGATGGGCATGACACTAAGGTGTGCGCATGGGAAAATGAGAATGATTATCAGACCTGCTGTACCGAATACACAACCTAGAATGATATTCCGGAGCGTGTTTATCGGAGCGTCTGCTTCAGACTTTGCCTGCTCGACAACGACGGTCCAGTTGACGAGGGCCGTGTTGGTTCTCGCAAATCCAACAGCAACAGGAAGTCCTTGTTCGTTGTACGTTGACAGCATGGAACTGGAATTATTTGGCGAAACAAACTTTTTGGAGAATGAGTCAAAGACTGCTGGATAGTCCTTCATTGGGAAAGGCTCGTCATCCTTGCTGCTGGCCCAGCTGCGCTCGTTGTGTCGATCGTCTTGTCCTGACAACGGATTCGGCGGAAGCACAAATTTGACCGGCACGTTCCCAAAAGTATCTCGGTTGGGAAGATACGTAGCGTTGCTGGCCGGCTGATCAATTGGAAACCTATTGGACGAGTTCGTCGGCCCGACAAGCAGGACAAGGCCGGTGTCACCTAGACCCTCCCGCGAGTTGCGTACGCTGATCAAAGAATTCGCCAGGCCGACGAGCGTCATGTAGCCGAGAATAAAATCCGGCAGCTCGTTGTCGCGGATGGGAACAGTTATCGATATGAGAGCAGCAGTCTCGTTGAGAACAAGCGGGCCGAGGAGCAGACCACCATTAGTAGAAAGACGAACGTCGGGGAAGGCATACGCAGAGAAGGCCCTGGTGTTGTTTCTGTATGGGTTTTGGCGGCCGAGATCCGCATAAGTGATGTTTGGGTAAAGATCCGGGGGATAGCCCTCTGGCGTATCCGAGAGCAGGGTCCTGTTGCCGCTTGCAGTCCACGGCAACTCGATATCGGGAATGGAATCGCCCGTGACGTTCACAAGGCCATACTTGTTGCCCGTGGTGTTACGCGAGTAAAGCCTGCCTTGTAACAATCCAGTGAGAGAGACCACGCTAAGGGCACTCTTGAGGTCGTCCTTCGCATTGACCCAATTTGAATCGCTGGTGTTGCCATTGTAGAAAGCATCGAGGGACTTCTGGATGAGAATTCGCGAGGAGATGGTGGTGATGCTGGTCTGAACGAGCTCGAGCTCGGAGGAAATACGAGATGCCTTCAATGAGGCAGTAAGAGCAAGCTCACGTCCTTCAACCTGGGCGACGAATTGGTTGACATAGATCCAGACAGGAACGGACAGGATCATCAAGCCAACAAGAACAGCAATCACCACGAGGAAGGCGAGCTGTTCTCGAATGGCGATCCTGATGCCCATTTTCGAAACAGACTATAACGAGGAGTCTGGCGCGGTCTGGGCGGCATTCATCGTCTGCAGTAGTGAACCCTAGATCCGACTCGAGCAACGTTTGGCGATTTTGTCGTGACGGGGGATGGAAGTCGGAGGTTTTGTTGTTGTGCTTGGCACGCGGGCGCCCAAAGGCGAAAGCGGTTGTGTTGTGAGGTATCCGCAATTGCCAAAAGTTCGTTTCCGTTTGATCGAGGTGCAGCAGCAGCAGCAGCAGCCGGGGAGCCGTGTCTGTCGTTAAATTGCACAGGGAAGGGTGACAGCGGCGGCCCTCGGGATGCGCTCCTGGGTCGGTCTTCGCTTTGGAGACGGCGAGCTCGTCCGTTCGGTCAGTCGTCGAGGAGGCAGAAGATTTGCAGACGCGGCGAGGACGTCGTCTTCTCGTCTCTCGGTTGGTTGAGGTGGAGGGTAAAATTGGTAGAAGGAAATGGGCTGAGGAGGGCGAGGAGAAAGAAGATGAGAGACCGCTGAGGGTGGAGTCGCGGGAGGAGCTGGGATCCAGGTCCCATTGAGACCAGGTCCAGGGTAGGCACACTGGAGGTGCAGTGGAGAGTAGAGGCTGCAGGCGCAATGGGAGTACTTGGCGGGTACGTATCGTTTACCTGAGCTCACTCAGGTCTAGCGCTTCGGACAAGGCAAGGTATGGTGGTTGCTGTGTTCCCTTCAAACAGTCCAGAACGGCAAGGACGAAGAAAGGTTGCGAGATTACCAAGACACCACGAGCGAGAAGAGGTGCAGCTGAAGATTCAGACTCTGACTCGGAGAAGCTTCTTCTGCCGTTTGTCTGTGTAACGATGCCGCCGGAGCTGGAGCGGTTCGTCTGTGTTGCGCATTTCTAGCTACCTACCTGCCTACCTTGCCTTTACTAGCTATCTAGATACCTCCGCGAGCTGCTTTAGCTGGCTGTCATCGAGGCCAGCGACCTCAGGGACGGAAGGGACGGGCTTCAGCAAGCCAGGACAGAAGACGGGCTACCGCGTCCTTGGTACCTTAGCGCCAAGTATCACACACGTGTAGAGGACGCTACAGCGTAGCGTCTCGTAAGGGCGAAGGTTAGGGGAGAAACGGGCTTGCTCAGCCCTCGACTGCTGACTGGCAACTTTCGTGTCGTTTGGCGCGGGCGTAGGTACGACGGCCGTCGAGAAGCATTCACGTACGCGCCTGGGGGATAACATGGCGGACAGCATACGTGGGTGGCCGCGCAAAGCACGGGACTACGAGTGCCGTGGCTGCTATTTGCGGCTGCAGAACTCACTCAGCACGGCCATCTAGACGGATACACGGACGACAAGTCATCGGCCGAAGATTGATCGTCGTTGCTGAGGGAAGGACGAAGCCCGTTGTTGTCGTCGTCGATGTTTTGGTTCAATCGCAGAATCGGGAGATGTACAAAGAACGACGTGGTGGAACGGTGGCACAAACGAGCTGGGTTGAGCGGGAGGAGGAGGAGGAGACAGCTTGGCGATGCAGCAGTTCCCCGGATCGTCGTCGAGTGGATGTGTTTTGAATTGATCATGGCACTGGCTGACGACCGCCATTGACTGGCCAGGCAGTGACTAGGTAGGTGCCCGAGTAAAAGAGCACGGCCAGTATTCTTTCTGTATCGCATCTACATAGTAGGTCGGTAGGTAAGTAGTGGCCGGATTGGATGCAAGTGAGAGGAAAGGGATGTACTCAGCAGGTCACTCTCCCGCACAGCGATCATCGATCAGCGGAGTCAAGAAGTCAATTCGCCCAAACGCTGCTCACGTTCGACAGGGACCCCTCGTCCCATTCGTGTGCTGGGGGCCCTTGGAAGTCCCGACGGGGGAGCGGTCCACGGGCATCTAGGCCCTTCCCAGACGTGCCCAGGGGACCCAGCCGGGAAGATTCGATAGGTTGCCCACGGCTGCCACGGGGGGCAGAGGCCAAAGAGTGGGCAATGCACCGCGCACTCAAACAGCGAGGAACACGAGGGATGGCTTTTTTCTTTCCAATTGCATCCTGCATCCATTCACCATTCAGCACTCAGTCGCGGTGCCTCCCGTCCAGTCCTCCATCGCCTCCTAGCTGTCGTTTCCCACTTCTTCATCGAGATCGTGCTTCCACCGGGTGATCGAACATCGCCCCCGTCCACGTCTTCCCTATCTACGGATACAACTCGAGCCCATTCCGGCATGGCAGACCACAGTCTCGCTAGGTCGTTTCCCATCTGTCCCTCGCCCAAAATCCCCCCCCATCCCCGAATTCCATCTCACACCTCGCCCTCGCTCGCTTCAACCCATCATCCCTACCCTTGTCCTTTCCACCCATTTCGCCATCCATCCCCATCCATCTTCCACCACGTCCCCCTGTCCTTCACCACCACCCATCATGCTGCCCGGGCTTCGCAAGTAACCACCACCGGCGACCGCGGCCTAGCCAGAAATGCCCCGGAGATGAGGCTACAAATGTGGGCAAGGCACTCCAAAGCTGCGACGGGAAGTCAAAACGCCTCGGATGAAAGCGGCTCTCTCCCTGCGCGGTGGCTGCAGAATCTCACCAGCCTTCCCTTCCCGCGAACCTTCTGTTCCTCCATGAACAAAAACGGGAATGCGTCAGCCTGTCCGGGCTAACTCGCCGCCCATCGTATGAGCCGTCACATTCTCGACCGCCGCCAGCAGCGGGGGAGTTGCATTCTGGAGAGACCTACAATCGGCTGACATTGCTACGCAGTATTACTTTACGCTCGCCGCCGCCGCCGCCCTATGGACACACTGACTGACCACACACGTACAAGTCGACTAAGGTAGCTCAGCAGTACCACTGGCGCCTCCCGTTCCGTTGCATGGAGCAGGGTCCGAAAGCAGCTTCAATAACTACCCAAGCAATGCACTACAAGTCAGCATGTCGAGATCTTACTTGTCATTCTCGGAGCTTCTAACGACCACTCAACACGCGTTGTTGCTCCACTGCGCCGCACGTCGCCTGCACCCATTTATCCAGGTTCTCCCGGTCTGCCCACCCGCTTTGCTGTCGACCTCACCGAGACTCGAGCGCTTCTCGCCGAGTCCACCGCGGCACCTCCGACCTACTCAGACTTTGCCCTCCTCATTCGCTCTCCGCTATCCGGGTCCCGTCCCTCGGCATTTCCCTCCCACACGCCTCATCCGCGTTTCACGGCACCAAGAAAATTCTCGGCGGTTCAGAGGAAACAATTTTTCCACGGCGGCACTTTCGCCGAATAAACAACACTCGCTCGGATCACCAAACGCATCGTCTTCAGGTTCAAACATCTCTTAAATTTTAACAAAGAAGAAGAAAGTGGTGTATCGTCAGTCATTACAAGAGTCATAAAGCCCCCCTCATCCCTGTCATGTTCCATTCCGTTCCCGCCTGACCCGACTCTCCGGAGCCTTTGGGTTTGTTTCCTGTTGCCTTTCCTTTCCGACAGCCAAGTCCCAAATCCGTCCGAAAACATGGATCCAATGCGCCGTCCTATTTCCCGACTTACATAAGGTAACAGATAACAGAATGTACAGGTGTTTCGTCGTCAAGTCGATGGGGCTTTTTTCTGGGTTTCGTTGTTTTGTTTTTGTTTGGGTATTCATCATGATCTCGTAAACATGAGCGGGACCAGCGCAGACTGGCTGGACATGGCCCGGTCGTCGGGCAGCACGCTCACGAAGCTGCGTCCAAAGAAGCCCTCTCTGAGCCTCGTCTGCATGCTGCAGTCCTTGGGTGGGCCTGGCGTCTTGCTCCTGAACTCCTTGGAGAGCTTCATCAATACCGCCGCCTTGGCCTTGCGAAGCGCGCTGACCCGCGCCGCCGCATCTTCGGCAAGCACGCGGTGCGCCTCCTCTTGCTCGATGTTGCGTTGCACCGACGAGATGCAGTCCTCGGGGTCTGAAAGTCGGCTTGCGTTGGGATCATACACAGCCGGCTGGAGCAACACCGGGTGCGAAGAGGTATCCTGAATAGGCGCCGAGATAATGGGCACCGGCGTTGACGGACGGAAGACATCGTCCTCTTCCGGTACCGGGGGCGGTTGTCGGTGGTGCTTGTGCTTGCGGTGGCGGCTCTGGCTTCTGCTCCTGTGATGCTTGGAAGAGGAGGCCTCCTTTTCCTTGCCGCCATCGTCCTTGCGGTGCTTTCTGCGTCGGTGCACGCGCTTCTTCTTGAGTATTGTGCTAAACGATGTGCTGGCCTCCTTGGCGGCCGCGACATCAGGGTCCAGATCCTCGTCCAGACGCTCGTCCAAACCATCGTACAGGTCATAGTGGTCATCTTCATCATTAACGTATAGTAGCTCACTGCTGAGGTCAAAGTCAAGCAGCTCGCGGGTAGCCGCCGCAGCCGCAGCCGACGGCGAGGGTAGGTCAAAGTCCTCGTGGGACGGCTCCGAGTGCAAGCTGCCTGCCTCGGAATTGTTTCTAGAGTGTGAGTGCTGGGACCAGAGGTCGCTCTTGGAGGACACAGGCTCCATCAGCGGGGCAAGCGCCTCGTCCCAGCTGCCGCCGTTGATGAGCACGACATTGTCGAAGTCGAACTCCTTGACGGTTTTCTGGTGCGCGTCGACAAGATCCGCGAGTTGCGGCGCCGTCATGGTCGCGTTGCGCACCTGCATGTACCGCAAGCGCGGGAAGTGCATAGGCTTGCGGGCCGGCGCCGGCGGGAGGGGGGACATGGGCGACGTGACCTCCGCGAAGAGCTTCTTGCAGTTGCGCGGGGGCGCGAAGAGAGGATCCGCGGAGAGTGCGATGGGGTTTGGGCCCTTGGGGCCGAGCCAGGTGAAGTTGAGCTTCTCGAGTGTGCCGGAGAAGCCGCGGATGTAGTCGTCGATGATCTTGAGATGGTCCAGGCCGGGCGACGGGCCGTAAAAGTCCCACGCTTCAACGGAGATGCTGAGCTTGCGAATTTGCTTCCACCTGCGGCCCGCCGAGGGGACGGCGCCGAAGCCGGGGACGTGACGGAGGTAGTTGAAGGCGGAGGGGTGCATGCCCGACAGGGACAGCTTGATGAGCTTCTCGAGGGGCGCCCGCTCGACGGCGATGCGCAGGCTCATGAGGGCGTAGTCGACAATGTCCCTGCGGTAACGCTCCTGGGGTCCCTGGCCGGGGCAGCGGATGGTGAGGTGGCGCAGGTTGGAGAAGTGCTTCATGGCGTTGATGAAGCTGGGCACATTGGTGGCGGCGTGGAAGAGGGGAGGGTACTGCTGGGTCAGGATCTCGCCCAGCTCCGTGTTGGCGTACTTTGGCCTCGCGAGCACCGAGGCCATGCTCGTGTGCGGGGTGTACAGGAAGGAGATCTCGCGGCCGGTGGCGGGGTGGATGAGCGGCGGCAGGAAGGTGGCGTCGGTGTGGGCGAAGTGGAAGTGCAGGTGTTCGATGTGGTGACCGACGCGGGCGAGGGCCTGGAGTCGGGAGGGCTTGGTGAAGGTGTTTGCGGTGAAGGTGACGCGGACGCGGCAGAAGAGCGGCTTGGTCGCGATGTTGCAGCAGGCGGAGCTGGCGAGGCGGAGGGAGGCGACGTCGGCGCGGGGGAGGAGGTCGAGGACCTTTTGGCCTAGGTGGGAGTTTTCCCTCTGCCACAGGCACAGTAACGGGGTGTGTTGTTGCTGGGCCATGTTGATCTCATGTCGTTGCGGTGGCCGCGATCTAGAGTTGGTTCTGTCCTTTCCTCCACTAATACAGGCTGATGGCTTTGATATGGATCCGTTTGTCCCTTGTTCAACCCAGAGTCGTATGACTATAGTGGGATGAAGGGTTGAAGAAGAGGGAAGAGGTAGACTGAGGGGATCTCGGGTGGGATTCAAGATGGCTAAAAGTAAGATTTTAGAACACAATGGACCTTTTCTGGCAATGGCGAATGAGGGTATTCAAACTTTTTGGGTTGCTCGATTAAGTAAAGTTTCACAATATGAGACGTCTGAACCGGAGTGAGCTATCCAGTCAGACTCGTACAAGTCGTTCGCCTTGGGGGAATGGAAAACCGGGATTGGTGAGAGATGAGAAAGAGGTCTCGAAAATCAGGCCAACGAGGTGGTGGGATGCGGGATGTCTTTTCCAGATATACGTTGGGATGGGACAAGGGGGACTGATTCGACTTCGGACGAAGAGCAGCAGCGGCAGCACACACACAAACTCTGAAAACCACCAAAAAAGGCTGATGGAGCTCAGTCTTCCTGTTGCTGCTCGTCGATGGAGCCTCTCTCGCGAGAGTTGGAACCAGCCCCCCCTAGTCCGCATCGTCCCGTCGCCCCTCTTAGGGAACGACTGGAAGGTGAGTCACCTCTGTCGAGACCTGCATATGCAGAGACTAGGTTACGGGAACCGGGGGAGGGCGAAAAAGCGTGGTGGTCCACGGGTCCACGGTTCCACGACAACAAGCGAGGGACGGCATTGGGCGACCACACGTAGATGCCGCGCTCGTTACACGCCCCCCAGAGAGACGGGAAGTAAGTTGTCGTGTGTGGGATGCGGTTGTGTCTCGAGGTGTATGGTATGGCAGAGCAGAGACGAGAGAGACAGTCCCGAACGGGCAAAGGTCGAGAATAGCGTGTCTGCGGGATTTGGTTGGTCGGCCTTGCGGTCTTTTCTTCCTGCTTGGTTGATCTTTTTTGATTCGGGAACAAGACTACCTTAGTTTGGATGCAGAAAGGCCAGTGGAAAATGCAGGTTCCCACGCCAGAGAGGCCCGTTTCATGTCGTCCCAGTGGTCGAGAGGCATCCGGCCATGAGACCGATTGTCCTCGTCCTGCATGCCGGCGCCCTGGTCTAGTGCCGGAACGGGGGGGAGGTGTGTCTGCTGCCCACGAGCAAGGTAGCTCTCATCCGGCCCCATCGCCCGTCCGTTGCGACTCGCGATGGTATAAACCTCGAAAAAGGAAAACGACAAAAATGCCTTGTGGACGGACGGGGGGGAGAGCGATCTGCAAAGACTGGGGAGGGGACCAGCTGGGGGTCCGTGGGAGAAGCGCTATCGATAAGCAGCACAGAGAAACGTCCCCAAGCCACACTTGCACGCTGGATCCCTGGCGTCAACAGGAGGTGATTGGTCAGAAACTCGAAAGGCTGGTCACATTTGGCATTTCGGGGCCGTGTGATTGGACGGACGCGGCTTGACGTGTAGACGTCGCGTGGCACAGAATAGACGCGTTGGCTGGATAGAAATGCTCCAAAGGTAAGCGCTGCCACTTTTTTTTTTTTTTTTTGCTGGGAGGATCCACCACCGCGCCGCCGGACGACGATCCGCCTTTTCTGGCAGGGAACCGGGGCCAGGGAAGACCTACCAGGAGAGGTTGTTTGGGTGGCGATGATGCTGTTTCGCGGCGCGGCGGTCTGGAGATGTCGAGCTAGGTCGGAAGCTAGAACGCGGACACACACATGCGCGAGGTTTATTGTGTAAAAGGTGAGTTTGCGGCTTTCCTGTCAAGGGTTCCTCTCATGTGGTATAGTTCATTCCCACGGCACTAATGTCTTGAATCTCAGCATGGCATGAAGATGCCCAAACGCGCCTGGGAACGCCCAGAGCGCCTGTGGCGTCAGGACGGAGGAGGCCGTTGGAACGTCGCATGGGATCATCGCGACGGTCGATGATGATGATGATGATGATGATGATGATGGCAGTGGTGGTGGTGGTTGAGCTGCTGTTTCGCCAAGCACGAGAGGTGTCCCTTTGGCACCCCCGTCGCATCCACAGGACACACTGCAGAGAGACACGCTCCACCATTCCCATCCGGTCCCTCCCAACCAACCCAGACGAAAAGTGACGACAGTCATGAGGGCAGAAAAGTAGGGCTGTGGCCAGGACGTCAGTCCCGTTTTTCGCTTCAGACGCACGCAAAATCGCAAGAAACGAAAGAGAAAAAAAATAGGGGTGTGGGCTCGCTCTCGTGTCCCTTGTATGTGATGCTTGCTGCTTGAGGATGCGGTTTACGTGTAAGTCGGGTGTGGTTTCTGGCCGGGACATGGTGCGGTGGGTGCATGAGGCATGTCATTGCAGTAGGACGGCACACGGGCTGGCTGGCTACTGCCAGTGGGCAGCAAAAGAAGTGGAAGACGAAAACCAAAAATTCAACCGTAACCCATAACCGTAAACCTTGTCCGGATGACAACCGACAGCAGGACAAAACGATGACTCTTTTCTCCCCACATATTCTGCAAGCGCATGCTAGGTGCTGCATTTTGCATGGGAGGGGGGGTTGCACGTCCGCGTCTCTCTCTCTGGCTGCCAATTGACCAGTGATATCCAACGCGCAACCACCATTCTTGCTGCGAATCCCGAAAGAGCCCGCGCCGGGACACGCTTACACGCCCCCCGGGTAACCCGTGCGTGGTAGGTAGAGTAAGGTACCCCACACGGCGCAGGACGCAGCAGCAGCGACCAGCAGCGGCAGCCACTCGACCACGCTCGGCCTGCATTGCATGTTGCTGTTGCCCATGTATGTTGCCCATTGCGAAGCCCACACGCAGCAGCAGCAGACCAAAAGCTCCCACAAGGCTCTCCCTCTCTCTGGCCCTTTTTGAATGGTTCGGCTCCGGTTGAAACGACGGGAACAAGAACCCCAGTCGCTGGCTGGTCCTCCGCCCAGCTTTCGTCAACCACCACAGCAACAAACGGGGCTGACACTGACTGCCACAACACTTAGCACCACCACACACCACCACTTCTGATACAGCCAACGACTTACACCCGTATTTGTACAACAACAATGTCTCTCTCCTCAACTCAGTCCACCTCTGCATGACCTACCATCCCATCACCGCCCGCCCCGTCAACTCCAACTTCAGTCAATTCGGTAACACTCTACAGACTGAGAAAGTCCAAGCTTATCTCAGCTAGACTTGTACAGAGGACACGGAAAGTCTCTACTCTGCAATACTTAACCGCCGCAAGTTCCTTCCCTTTCGCATATCCCATGCAGCATTTCGCAGCCATCCTATCCCTCCACCCCAGCCCACCCCCATCCACAATACGGATACCGCGAAGGGTTGGTTTGTTCCCACAACCACACAGGCCTTGACAAGACAACAAGCATACGGACAAGGGATGAAGAAGCATCTCTGGTGAACAGCCCGCCAGCCAGCCGCCCCCCGGTTGATCGTCACTCGTTTGTGTGTGTGCCGTGTCCACAACGCAACTGCTGCTGGAAAGACGAAAACGAATAAACGACCTACCACCAAGGAGAGTCAAGAGACCAAGAAAGAGAAAAAAAAAAGTTCCCCTGGATATTCCGTCGTCGGGTCCTTCAACCACCATTCATCCCCATCGAAACCCCCATGCCTCGCCGGAAAACGCAACGCATCCCCCCTACCCTAGCTAGCTGGCATCGTCTTCAACTGCAGCCCCCGACACCGCGGACCCAACCCCTTGAACGTTGGCCGGGTTTCCATGGCAGACATATTCTGAATAGACATCATCGGGCATGGTTGACGGGGCCACGTCGTCGTCGTGTCCAGTCCCGTTTTCATCCTCGTCGGCGTCGTCGTCGTCGGTCAACCGCAAGCGAGACCCTCCGTCGACCCCCGGCTGGTCGTTCCCAAGGACAAGGTAACAGAAACCCACAACCCACGTTTTCCAGGATGTGTCTTGTCCTCTGAAAAAGGGTGGCCCGTCCCATCCCGACCACGAACACCCACATGCAACTTTTTTCTTGTCGATTTTCCAGGGTTTGCGAATATCAAAATTGGAACCGTCGGGCACATCACGACAACCACCACCACACAATTTAATTTTCTGCTGCTCACCGACACTCCCGGGCATCGTTCGTCCACAGCCTAACGAAAGAGAAAGCTTGCCGGGCCCTGAAAGACTATTGACCGTCCTCGAATTTTCCCCATGTCGACGTGGCTTGCCGAGGGACCACCACATGACTAACAACACCGCTTAAGCGCCCTGGGCCGAATTTTTACCTACATACCTACCTACCTATATCCAAGTCCAACTCACCCTCAACCCGCACATACTCACAACCCCGGCCCCGGCCAGCCGTCGTCTCCCTTCACCTACACTTTGAAATCCTCGTCTCTTTCCTTGCTGAACCAACACCCCCTAGCTCATCACGAGGATCAACACATTTTTTTCTTGCTATCTGAAGCTCTGTAAAAATCTCCGACTCGGCCTGCTGTGCTAAACCGGGATATCTGTCCTCTCTCCCCGGGCTCCCTTCTCTCACCGTAGGTTCCTTCGGATTGCGACGAAAATGCGCCGCCGACAATGTCTTTCATGAACAGGGTAGAATTTTTCGGAATTGTCGTCGTCGTGGCCGTGACTCAACAGGAGACCTTGGCAGTGCCCGTCGATTCGCACCGAGCCGTTACTATTTTGCGTCTTTTTCAAGGATGGATGAGCGCAATATTTTGATTTGCATGGCAGACCGGTGCTTGCGTTTACAGGGTGATTATTCGAAGGCTGGATGGCAGACGTTACGACTTACACACATCAAGATATCCGACAGGGGGGCCGATTTTCGCAAAGCAAGTCTCAATTATTCTGTGCGCAAATATGCCTGGGGGGGTATCAAAACTACACGAGAGCCCAGATTCTTTGTCCGTACTGCTCTGCTGGTCCTGATCTGATCCACACACTTTTCGATGGACGGGGGGTTCCACGTTTGCTCGCTTACCGCAGTCGCACTTGCAGTTGCAGTTGCATTTGCAGGCCGGCGAGCAGCCGTCTCCGTCTCCAATTGCCAATGTAAAGCTAACGCCTCCGCGGCGCGCATTCGTCAAAAGGTCTTGCACCCAACCGAAAAGGCGAGGCTGACCATCCCCCGTTCCGTTCCCACCTCCCACAGCGCGCGCGCACCTCACTCGCGCCGCGCCCTGTCATCTGATTTCGCGCAATGTCAAAAGGTCGTACAAGTCGTCGCGCATGCTGCTGGTGCTGCTGCTTTTCTCCCGCCACCCCGACGTCGGTCCTCTCTACCCGTGACAGCTTGATCCATCCACCCGCGCTCGCGGCACGCCCACACGCCAACGTCGCCGTTGCGCGCCAACCAATCAATTTAGAACCTTCATCCCTGCCTCCCACCGCGTTTGTTCTTACCCCTGCGGCGTCCTCCTCCTCCCCCAGAAGAGATTCCACCACCGTTTTGCTGATGGTGCGAGGGTCCCGTAGGCGCATTGCCCCCCGACTGTCTGGTCCGCGGCTTCTTCGCGTTCGGTCCCGGTCCGTTGTGAGGAGGTGGGGCGACGCTGTGGTAGCCGAGTTGCGGTGCTGGAGGCTTGGGAGGCAGCCCACCCCGGCCAGTGCCGTTGCTCGGAGCCTGCGGTCGCGACTGATTCTGATTGTTGTAGCTCCTCGACATGCGCGAGTACGAGCCAGTCGGTGCTGGGCCAGATGGGGGAGGTCCAGGAGGAAGAGGAGGCTGCTGCGCTGACCACCCACCACCACCACCGCGTTGCTGGCCGCGCCCGTTCTGCTGAGGCTGCGACTGCGGTCCACCACGACCACCGAAATTGCCAAGCTGGATATTGGTCGACAAGGAAATGTTTCCGGGTGGGGCGCGCGGCTTCACCTTCTGGCCGAGGAACTCGCCCTCTTCAGACCCGTCGCTATCGGCGTAGAAGATGTGCTTGCGAGCGGCGGACGCACCCTTGATCTGGAGCTGGGGTGCATTAGGCACACTGGCAAAGTTACTGATCGGCCCTTCGGTGGCGTTCTTGTCGAAGTACAGGTCTCTGTTCTTAAGTGCCCAAGTCTTGCTGCGAGGCTTGTTGGCGTGGAGAGAGCAGTCGGAAGAGTAGTGTCCTTCGGTTCCGCATGCACCACAGTACGCGGGGAGAACGTTGACCTTCTTGATCGCGCCTCTCCGAGGCTGGTAAGACCGCCAGAGGTCCTCACAGTCATCGTCTTCGTGGGCTTGGGAGCCACACGTGGCACACTCCATGCCCTCCTCATCCAGGTGAATGAGCTTCTCCGTGCATT
Organism: Colletotrichum siamense; assembly: GCF_013390195.1. Classification (NCBI taxonomy): domain Eukaryota; kingdom Fungi; phylum Ascomycota; class Sordariomycetes; order Glomerellales; family Glomerellaceae; genus Colletotrichum; species Colletotrichum siamense. Next base: position 781,415 of record NW_023501022.1, read on the forward strand.
GTCCCTTGCCGTGGCCCAGTTGGCGACACTTAGTACACCTCTCGCGAGTCGGGCAGCTCCAAGAAAAGTGGCCTTCATAATCGCAAAACTTGCAGGCCGTCTTGGGGCACGCAGACGACATATGACCGGGGGTAGCGCAGTAGATGCAAATTCGCTCAGACTCGGGAAGGCCGGGAAAGTACCTGCGTTGCTCAGCCAGATCCTCCTCCTCACTCATGATAGCCGGGCCCGGTCGACCGCTCTCCATCTCTTCGTCCGAGAGCTCGTCTTCTTGGGTATCGGCAGGTGAGGCGTGGGCTCCTTCCAAGTGTTCCGTCTTGACTGAACCAGCGGTTTGCGCGACAGCGGGTGTGGATTTGCTGGGAGGCGGGACTTCCTGGACATCGTCGTCGTCTCCGTCGTCGATGACCATGGGTGAATCCTCGGTGCCTGTGCCTGTGGTCATGTTCAAGTAATCGTCGTTCTTCAGGATGGTTGCCAGGTTCGCAGCAATGTCGGTTTTCGTTTGAGGCTTTTTAGACTCGGCTAGGGCGACACCCTGCTGCTTCTTTTTTGTCCAGCGCGCGCGAGTGTTGATATACGCTTGCAGGGCAGCGACGACGATGTCGGCGTTGAGCCGGTCCTGCTGGTCGATGTTGCGGCTGATGAAAGATTGACACCAGCTCTTGAACTTGGCCTTCCAAACGCCTGCGCCCAGATTGTTACCCTTGGGCTGCAACAGACTTTTCTTGGTAGGCAAATGAAGTAGCAGGCCACTGTGCTCAAAGGGCTTTTCGTCTTGGCCCTTTTCTTTGCCCGACGCAGCCTGAGCAGCTTGTTTTTCCTGCTTAAGTTCTTGTCGTGTTTTCTTCTTGGATTTTGCGGTGTCCTTGTCGGCGGGGGCAGGTGGAGGGGCTTGGGAAGGCGCGGCTTCTGTTGCGGATTGAGGTTCGGATTCGGCCTCAGCCTCGGGCTCCGGCGTTGGTTCCTTTGACTTGGCCTTGAACGGTGCTGGTGCAGCTTTTGCAGACCCGCCTAATGAAGTCCGAATCTGGGACGTGATGCCTTGATTCCATCCAACCTGGGCCGGGGCCTTTGCCATGGATCGCGTCGTCCGCTGCGCCCCTGCATCGGGCTTTTCAACGGCTGCCGTCGTCGCCGGCCTCGTATCGTCGTCCTCCTCACCATCCATTTCTTCTGAGCCAGAGTCTGAATTCTCAGATGCATCGTCCTCATCCTCCAACTCACCCTCCTCAGCACTCTCGTCTTCTACGACGTCCGCGGTCCCATTCTTATCTTCCTGGCTGGTCTTTGGCCGCTTGGCTTCAGGCTCCGGTGGTGATGCCTGATGAGGCTCTGATGCGTCGGGCTCAGTGTCCTGCTGCATATCCTCCAATGAGCGCTTTTTTGACGGCTGCTGCGATTCTACTGCTTCAGTGGCCTCCACCACCTCGCTAGATACCGGCACCGCCTCTGTCTGTTCTGAAGTTTCCATGTTGTGTGATGAGTGAGCCCAAGTGAGCCCAAGTGGCCACAACAGTCTGTACAAGGCCGGAATTAAGATTTAGGCTTCTTTCGACTTCGTGAGAACCACGTCGAAGCTTTGAGTACAGCGATCAAAGAATCGACGAATTTCCTGAAAATAGATGAAAGGGCTCCAAAGCCTTTGATGTTGATGTCTGACGGTTCGAGTATGGACGTCTACAAGACCTGAGGAATCGTAGAGAATGCAGACGCGTTGGCGCGAAACGGCCGGCTCAAACCCAATCTCTAAGATCCAACTTGCGCAAGAGCCAGTTTCTATGTGTGCTGGAAGAGACTTTGGCGTCCTGGTGACGCAGAGATGGTCGATCTCGCGGGTTGTATGTCGTCGTCAATCGCGTCCGCGATGAATTGGCCGCCCTGGGTCAAAAAATTGTATGCAGGTATCCAGTTTTGTTCGACGTCACAAACCAACTGGGGGTTGTCAGCCGAAGAATAGCCGACACAATCCGAGCAGAGCAGGTCCCTTCCTGCAGCGCTGCATCGTCGAACCGTGCCTGCCGTCCACACCGTTGGGATCGATTTTTCGAGGTGCGGGCCTCTGCACAGTGCCAACTGCCCCTCGAGGACGATTCATGTTCTGGGGCATCACTAATTAAGGCACTTGACAGTGCATGGATTGGGAGCACCTGAGGCGGTTTCGCTTCCACTGGGCGGGATGCGGAAGCGAAAGTGTCGACTTCTAGAATCGGCATTATTGGACCTATCGCTTTCCATCTAATTACAACCCGGCAGCATGCAAACCGCACGGTTTGGTTGGAGCAGGTACTAGCAGAGCCAGAACCCTTGTGGTCGGAGATGAGGCTCGATCTTTGGTCAGTGGTCGCGCCTGCTGGTCTGGTTCCCGTTCCTGTTCCTGTCCCTGAACCGAGCGCAGCCCTGCAGATGGCGCGCGATTGAGGGCCCGGACTATTGAGAGTGATGGATGCGAAAAGGAAAAGATGATGAGTGACAGGACTCGACAGCTGACAGGCAGCTTGTGGTCTCATGAGTTGCGTGCAAGTGTCGCGTTGCCTTGATCCTCTTGGAGCAAGACACGCCACGGATTCCCGCGGTATCGCAACGGGCGATTTGACGTGTCTTCCTCGTCCAAAGTGTTGCTGATCTCTGCAGGCTAAGAGTGACGACGGCAGATGAACACGGGCAGCTTGATAGATATCGGCAGACGACAAACGGGGCTCGGTACGAATGGGGAAACAGACTTTTTGATACTCCATCAGCAGTGCAGATTCACTCCTCGGCTTCGGTGAGATATCCCGGAACGCCAGGACTTGAACGTTCATCCCACGCAACGCAACGAACCACTACAGTCAATAACTTATCGCACAGCCCGATTAGTGGAGAAGGCGAGAGACAGATTTAGCTCAGATAACCTGCTACTGAAGTAGCTTTCCTCAGGTCGAGAGGGGGAAAAGGTGGGAAGGGCGAGCAACACCGTATGTCTTGGATGGCGAGAGTACGGAGTACCGAGGTGAGTCTGGCTTCTGGACAGTGCTTCCACAATAACGCCAGACAATTTGGTGTGCCATTCCTTTGCATCTGGCCGTGGCCTCGTCTGCCCAGCGTGGCTAGATCCCAGGGCCCCCAGATGTTGGGAGATGCATGACATTGGCGTGGATGTCCTCAGTTGATGAACCGTATCGGCGTGTTTTCTGACGATTCTAAGCTTACCTTGGCCTAGGATTTAGCTTAGCCTGCTACGGAAAAAGGTGGTGGTGGCATGTTCATGCCGTGTGTTGCTGTTGGTGCTTGGTAAAGGAGCATAGGAGCAGACAGACTCAGTCTCGACCCAACGGTTACAACCGAAGTCGACAGTGCGTTTCTGAGTTTCCAGCCAGTCTGCTTGTTTCCCGCCCGGCCAGCCGCCTCAGCCGTCTGGGCTTCTCGTCGCCAAATGTCTGGAAATAGGGGCATGTTCCCAGGAGACATTGGCCAGGGGAACCCCTCTCCTGGTTTCTCCCCGGCTCCGCTAGCAGATAGCATTGGCGAACCCTATGCCGCAGAGTGCTCCGTCCTTCCGGTGCTGCACAGCCAGGCAGGCGGTCCGGCAGCGAGATGCACATGCAGGGTAGCTAACAGTACGGATAGCTTGCGGCGGGACAGTGGTACGTCGAATGCTCGCTCGGGTCTGGGCCGTCCATCTGACTGTGTGAGTAGCTGGGCTGCTGCAGCATCCCTCGGGTCGTCAGTGATCCTTCCCGGGTCGCGGGTCTCAGCCCGTGCTGTGCGTTGTTTTGCAGTCTTTGCTTTGCTTTGCCTCGCCTTGCTTCTGAGGGGAGGAGGAGTGGGTGACGTGTGCTGTGCTACGCTAGGCGCGTCTTTACGGGGCCCATAGGCAAGATAAAGTGTCGTCTGTATGCGATCGGAGTCGACTCGTTTCTTTTTGTTTGGTGGGCTGGGCTGGATGTTCTGTTCAGCGTTGGCAGCAAGCCGGGCCAGTTCAAAAGATAAGGCAGATTGAGAAATCGCAGGCCGCGGATTGCTTCTTGCCTGCTAGTGTTCTTGCCCTGCCTGGGGTTCTTCAGTGACATGGAAGTCCCACCAGTGCCTGTCAACACTGTACTGCCAATCTCGCAGCAAGCACCGTGTGCAAATTGGGGTGGTCCCCTGAATGAATGAGCGACCCTGACCCGTCTCGCGACTGGGGCTCCACGCTCCGCTCGCCTGCCCGCTCCTCATGTCGGCTGGGCGGGCGGGCTGGCACCTGCTCGTTCTCAGAGCTGGCAGCAGCTGCTCGCTCGCCAGTGGCTAGTGGTGACCACAGTGCTGGCGGTGGCCCAGTGGCTCGCTAGTCGATGCTGCTGCCCCAGCTTGTCCACTCGGAACCAATCTCGTCGTGTCTTGCTTCGCCTTGCCGGGGTCGGAGTGGGTCGAAGCTGGGAAGTGCTCGCTGGTTGCCCTTGCAGGCAGTGTGTCCAGTGTGTGTCCTGTGTGCCTCCACGTCCGCGAGGACACTTGCTGGAGTCCGTGTCGGGGTCCAGTCTCCTCCTCCTCTCCTGTCCCAGTCGTCCCCATCAGGCCTGAGGTCCCTCGTCCGCTGCTATGAATATCTAATTCTCCTTCATCCCATTGCCAAGTAGCCAATTACGACGACACCGTCCCCAACATTTACAGCTCAACGCTCCCTTCCACCGTCTACAGTCTCGACGACTGCTTCTTCGTCTCTCGCTCCCATCAATTCTTTCGCATCATCACCACTATCGAGAATACCGCGCCTCATCCGTCGCGAATTGCTCGCCGAACCCCGTGACATCATCAAGGGGGCTGCCAGAGCAAATTGGTTCCCATCCATCACACACCATCGCCGGCCCAGCTTCCAGCATCATCTGGACCAAGAACGACGATCCCGAACTACCCGCTTCCATCTCCTTCGCCCTTTCCATTCGAACATCACCCGATCGTCTCTCCCGACACCCCTTCAACACCGCCAAACTGTCTTCCCCAATTCTCATTTCTCGCACCGTCTCTTACGACGCGGCCACTAATCCTCCGCGACGTGGCAGCGGATCGTACAGAACAATGGCGGATACCGGTGCCCGCAGAAGAAGATCTAGCAGCATTCTTCAAGTCCACTACGAGCCGCCCGAGACTCTCGAGCAAATAAGTGACCAGGCCGTCGTGCCCAATTTGAATGCGAACTGGGTCAATGCCAAAGGTGAGAGAACCCCGCGCAGAGCTCCGCAGGAAGCTTTTCCCCCCTTTCGTGCTTGTCGCGTGCCTCCCCTCCCCATTGAGACACAAAAAAACTGACAACACCACCACAATCAGGTGCCTGGACCATCCACTTCGTCCTCATTCTCTGCCTAAAGATCTTCTACGACATCATGCCTGGCGTGTCCCAGGAGACGTCATGGACCCTGACCAACATCTCCTACATGTTCGGATCGTACATCATGTTCCACTACGTCCGTGGCGTGCCATTCGAGTTCAATGGCGGAGCCTTTGACAACCTCAACATGTGGGAGCAGATTGACGACGGCGCCCAGTACACCCCCGCAAAGAAGTTTCTTCTTAGCGTGCCTATCATGCTGTTCCTCCTCAGCACGCACTACACCCATTATGACTTGGCCTACTTCATCATCAATTTCCTGGCCGTCCTTGGAGTCGTCATCCCCAAGCTGCCTTTTGTACGTATCCTCCCACTGTTTTCGCAAGGATGCCCTAGGCTGACATCAGACACAGAGCCACCGGATGAGAGTCGGTCTCTTTTCTGGCGAATCCGACGATTGAGCTGCATGGCAACATGGCGTTTAGGGGCTGGATTGTGTATTTGTCGCGCGAATCAAAAAAAAGATTGGAGTCGAGAGATGGCATACATAGCGAAGCATGGTCGGAGAACGAAACGGAGAATACACACGGATGAGTGTCGAGGAACAGCGCGGAAGCACGGGAGCTTTGGGAGCACTGGACACGGAGTATTTCGACTTCGTCGAGAGACGGTTCGAGGTGCCAGAATCACCACTTTTATTGTTTCGAGTCAGAACTACCAGAAGGCTTGCAGAGATCATCCACTCTGTGTGTTGCAGAAATGACGACACGACGTACGGCGCCCTGGTCTGCAAATTATGATCTTTCGCAACCCGAAAAGCGAGGGGTGGACGATTCAGCAAAGAACCGAACATAGAGGCTCCACCATATGTACCCAAGCGTTTTCATCAATACTAAGGCACAGATTGAGGATTGTCCGCCATCGGTGAAGACGGGCTCATCGAGACCCATGTGAAAAATTCAACAAGTCGCAGCATTGCCTCCAATGCCCAAGGAGCATCGCCGATCAATGGAGTGATGAAAAAACTTCTGGCAGCGTCGCCGAGATTTTGCTCCAGCCACGACCTCCAAAGAGGTTCTTAATGCCATGAGAAAAGTTTTACCTGCAGCCATGAACTTCGAAAGGCCGCCCCTCCGACGGACATGGTTAGGATATCAGGAGCTCATTGCATAAACTTCAATACGCCAACCCGACTCGGCGCGTCTCAACCCATCTCAACTCAAGTTTGGCTGCAATGGCTTGGACGTTCTCAACAAGTTGACCGACTGTGGCCAGCACACCATCAAGCCGATGGTCTGCCCTGTGAGCCCCCGTATAAGATGGTTGAAGGAGATTCAAGGGTTTTCTCTTCCCTCTTCTCTCCTCATCCATCAGTCGTTCGCTCACATTACGGGAAGGCGGGAACTCTTTCACTCAGTCAATCGTTATCAACTTACAATCGTTTTCTTCTAGTTCCTTAGCCTTTCTTCTTGAAAATGAAGGTGACCGTTGCTGCTGCTGTGGCAGTCCTCTCCGGGCTTGCCGGGGCCCAGATGCCCGTTCCGAACCCCGGCCCGGCTCCTTGGCGCCCGCCCACGCATGACTTCCCCGCTCCTCCCGCTCCCTGGAGCCCGCCCAAGCACGACTTCCCCGCTCCTCCGGTCGACACACCCCCGGTCGTCGTCCTTCCTCCGAAGCCGGTCACGACCACCAAGACCGACATCATCGTCAACCCCATCACCAAGACCAGGACTGAGGTCATCACGAGGGGCCACTTCACCATCACCCGCAAGGTGACTGAGCCCTGCACCACTTCCACCACCCGCCGCCGGACCACCACGCCGTGCACCACGTCTAAGCCGAAGACGACTCCTTGCACCACGTCTAAGCCGAAGACGACTCCTTGCACTACGTCGAAGAAGCCCACTACGACGCCCTGCACCACGTCAAAGCCTAAGACTACTCCCTGCACCACCCTCAAGCGCTCCACGACGCCCTGCACCACGTCGAAGCCCAAGACTACTCCGTGCACCACTTCCAAGCCGAAGACTACTCCCTGCACTACGTCCAAGCCGAAGACAACTCCCTGCACTACGTCCAAGCCCAAGACTACTACTCCCTGCACCACGTCGAAGCCTAAGACTACTCCCTGCACCACGTCGAAGCCTAAGACTACTCCCTGCACCACTTCCAAGCCGAAGACTACTCCTTGCACTACGTCTAAGCACAAGACTACCACTCCTTGCACTACATCTAAGCCTAAGACTACCCCGTGTACCACTTCCAAGCATAAGACGACGACTCCCTGCACCACCTCCAAGCACAAGACTACGTCGATGAAGCCCAAGACCACCCCTTGCCCCTCTTCGTCCAAGAAGGTTATCCACTACACGAAAATCACCTCGACCATCCCCGCGAACGGCACCAAGCCCTGCACCACGGTGACCTACTACAGCAACATCCTCCCGCCGCCCGTCACTACGTCCGCCAAGAAGCACCACTCCACCACTCCGGTCGTCGTCCTGCCGCCTCCGGTTGTCATCGTCTCCTCGCAGCAGGGCACTCCCGCTCCCCCGGCGACCACCAGCCCCAGCAAGCAGAAGTACACCAACACCACGGCTCCGGTCAGCCCGCCTACCGCCCCGGCTCAACCTCCCGCGCAACCCCCCGCCCAGCCGCCGGCGCAGCCTCCCGCTCAACCTCCTTCCCAGCCGCCCGCTCAGCCTCCCGCTCAACCCCCGGCTCAACCTCCCTCGCAGCCTCCTGCCCAGCCGCCTGCTCAACCTCCCGCTCAACCTCCTTCTCAGCCTCCCGCTCAACCTCCTTCTCAGCCTCCCGCTCAGCCTCCTTCTCAACCTCCCTCGCAGCCTCCTGCCCAGCCGCCTGCCCAACCGCCTGCCCAACCACCTGCCCAGCCGCCTGCCCAGCCTCCCTCGCAGTCGCAGCCTCCCTCGCAGCCTTCTCAGCCGCCCGCCCAGCCTCCTGCCCAGCCGCCTGCCCAACCTCCCGCTCAGCCGCCTTCTCAACCTCCTGCTCAACCTCCCGCTCAACCTCCCGCTCAACCTCCCGCTCAACCTCCCGCTCAACCCCCCGCCCAGCCCCCGGCCCAGCCCAGCAAGGTCGCCACCGCAGGCAGCTCCAGCCTCCAGGCTCCTTTCACCCTGGCTGCCATCATCGCCATGGCCTTCGCCTTCTTCTAAGCGCTATCATAGCTTTTGGAAGCAGTGGATCCCCGTTGGCGATGGGAGGAAGGGAAGGAATGTTTCAGTGGTCTTGAAAAAGGCCGCTCGATCTTCTTCAGCTTCTTGCTGCTGGCATTGGGATCTTAAAAGGGGTATTGAACACTTGTACGCACCCGGTTGATAATATTAAACAAAAGAAAAGGAGACTGTGTTTTGCGGTGGAATCTAATTTGGGACGGAGAAAAGGGAATAGGATAGAGTATGTAATGGAACAAGGAACTAGGTAGATTCGCGGTAATGCACTTTGAATTTTCAGCAAACCTTATGGGTCACTTGTCTTCTTCTGTCTTCATCATACGACGGGCCATTCAGAATAGGGAACAAAACAAAAGCATAGGTTAACAGAGAGTAGTGTTCTGCAATGAAATTGTCAGCAAGTACAACTTATAAGTCTAGACCGCAGATTTTTGCCCGTTTCGAATAACACAACTTCGCAATTGCCCCCCTCCTTCCCGAAACGGCAAGTCTAGCAGTTTTGTCCCTCCAAAAACCTGGCTGCCCGCGCAGAGACCAAGCAGCGGAACACCCGTCTCATCTTCGGTGTTCCGAACCTTGATACATGTACCCGTGCTGTCGAATGCATGCGACGTAGGTGCAAGTAGCGTGTACATGCCATTCACGTATGTGCGCGAGTGTGTGTGACGCAGAATCGGGTCCCGTCTGCAAGATAAGCTCCCGCGCGCAAGGCGCTGTCAGAACCACGCGGGAGCAGACGAAGCTTTTTGGCCTTCGGTCCTTCCTGTCATCAGACCGAATCTCACGATGTTTTGCATGGTCTCGAGAAGAGCACGGGATAGGAAGTCAAGACGAACTCCCGAAAACGCCGTTCCATTCATGCACACACGCCCTGTTTGCAGGCAGAAGCAGCAGCATCTAATCCCCGAGCCGATCGTCGGCCGAGGCAGGGCAGATCTGGTTCGTCAATTGGTACTGGGCAAACCAGCTAGTCTGCAGTTTAGATTCGTTCTCTGCGCATCCCGTCCTGCGCTCGGGAAGAGATCACGGCAAAGGTGTGGATTGGTTGTGGGAAGCAGAGGTGAGAGGTTTTGGCGGGGTGATTGCGCAACTGGGATAGCAGGCGGGGGAGGGGGAGGGGCGATGAGCGACGTCGCGTGCCCGCCCGCCGAACCGGCACCTCGCGCCGAGCGGGGAGGTGGGCGGCTTGAGGTGAGGGACAACGGATACCCATGTCGACGGCGTTTCTGACGTTGAAGGCGATGTGTGTGGTTTTAGTCAGGTGGTGAGGAATCCCATATAAATCACCAGTCTCTTGGCTACCGTTGGCATTTCTTCGTCATCTCTTAAATTCGCCGTCGTCCATCCATCTGTCTGTCCAGCTGTGTCAGCTGCCTTACTCGGGTAATCACATACCCGGCACACCAAGTGAGTTGTCTTCGCGCCCGGTCACGATACTCACTCTCGTTCTGGGATGACCACTCACATTTACGTAGCCTCCATCTCTTTGTCCAAAGAAGAAACGGTTTTGTCCGAGAGCACGCATCAAGATGAAGTCCTCCGTCTCAGTCCTGTACCCCAACGAGCAGGTCTCGCGCAACGTGACGGCGTACTCGGAGAGCAGCTCGACGCCGCTACCGGCGCACATTGTTGCGTACCATGACCACATCGACACCACGCAGCCCGAGACGTCGATGCTCATGATCAGCAACTTTCAGGCGCAGAACCACATCTGGCTCGCCAAGTTGATTGGGGCTAAGCGAGGTGAGTTTTGTCAAATTTGTTGAGGACAGAGTAGTGAGAGTAGTGAGATGCTCCTTCGTGAACGTGTCTTGTTGGTCTGGTTTCTTGGTTTTCGTCGTTCATATTGCTTGATTTCGTCACGGGGGAGGTTACTTGGATGACGAAATCGCTTCGTTCTCTCATTCTCATACAATTCTCACTGGAGAAGGATGCTCTTCTTCGACTCTCATGAATAAAGAACACCAACTAACAAGTCTCAGTCCTGGAAATCGGCGTATACGTCGGCTACTCCGGCATGGTCTGGTCCCACGCCGTCGGCCCCAACGGCACGGTAACGGGCCTCGAGTTCGACGCAAACTACGCAAAGCAAGCCCAGGAAGCCTGGGCCGCCAACGGTATCAAGAACGCATCCGTCATCGTCGGCGACGCCCTCCAGACGTACGTCCATTCTTCCCATTTCTTTCCTCTCTCTTCCACTCTTCCCTGTTACTAAACGCAACATCGACACAGCCTGCCGACCCTCCAGCCCGACGAGCCCTACGACCTAATCTTCATCGACGCCCAAAAGTCAGGCTACCCCTCCTACCTCTCCACGATCCTCTCCGCCTCGCCCGCGTCCGGGGGTAAGCGCCTGCTGCGCGCGGGCGGCCTGATCGTCGCGGACAACGTGCTGCGCCGCGGCATCGTCGCGGACGACTCGGACGGCAACCCGTGGGTGCAGCGCGAGAAGGGGGAGCGGGCGGCGTACTGGAAGAGCGAGGACGTGGAGAAGCTGCGCGAGTTCAACCGCATGGTGAGGGAGGACGAGAGGCTGGACAGCTGGCTGATGCCGCTTTACGACGGGGTTCACCTTGCGCGGCTGGTGGATTAGATTAGAGACGCTGAGGAATGATTGTGATAGATGTGGGCTCAGATTAGGGTAGAATATGACCTTTCTAGAACTTTTTAAACGCATTCTTGGTTTTTTAAGGACCGTTGATTCGTGTCAAAAGGCTCGGAGCTCATGACAATAATGGTTTCATGACAGGTACCCTCAAGATGCTCTCGATGCTCAAGTACTGGATAGAATAAAAAAAGCAGTAATTCAGGGTGTCCCTCAGCCAGAGGCATACGACAGGCTGTGTTTCTCAGGCATCCGCAACAATGACTTGTTCATGTTCAACCTTATGGATCCAGTTCATTGAAGCTGAACACAGCCATCATGTGCACAAAGTCGTTGTTCAATTCAACTTATTCCTGAACAATGCACAAGTTCGTGGCACGGCCCGGGCTGTTACAATCTCATGGTCTTGCTTGAAGTGTCTCGAGATATTGTCGAGGCATTTCAATCTCAATCGCCTTTTGACTGGATGAAGAAGCACATAACCTGTCACAGTGAACATTGCGACCTCCCCCATCATACTCAGTAGTCTTTCATATGTCCATCCACCCCGTCGTTTCCCTTTAACAGCACAACTTCTTCCCGAACAAGGGCGATGTCTCCCACACTTCAACACAGAGCCATTGTGATCCCACACAAAGCTGCCCAAACAATGGAACACAGTCTTCACCAACAACTCCCATTCTCATCATCCCCTTGTATAGAAGAAGCCCAAGATGGGACCACAACATCACCGCCCTCTAAGTAGACGCCAACTAACACCCAGCACCAAGCAACCCCCCCACCACCCAAACCTCTCGACCGGCTCAAATGCAATGTGCACCGCCGAAAACATCTACTACACAGCCTGCGGCTGCTTCTCCGGCCACCACATCACCTGGCTCTGCCCCCGCTCCACAACCACCCCCGGCGCCGGCACCGTCTGCCCGGCCATCGACGCCCAGGGCGTCTTCCGCCGGCCGGGGAAGTGCCTCCCGTGCCGCCGGCGCGACTGGCAGCAGCAGGTACTCGAGCGCCTCCTCCCCGTCCGCGACGCTCTTCCCCCGAGCGGCGGTGACCTTGTCAGCGATAGGCTTACCCTTCTTAGCGCGATGATACGCCGGGCCGTGGAGAATTCGAATTCGAACGGGAATGGGGTTGGGAAGATGGAGGATGAGACAGGTAAGGAGGGGCAGCAAGGTAAGCGTGAATCCGACGTTGTTGCCGAGCAGTCAACGGGGGATGAGGTCCAGCAGGAGGTCGTGGAGACGGATAGCACGGCGTGGCATCAGGAGTGAGATCCGGCTCGGCTGTGGGATTGGAGCTCACACACGGGATGTCGTCCCGGTAAGTGGATAATCACGGTCGGTGCGGCGCCGGCGATGTACAGGTAAGAACCCCCGATGGCCAAGTCAAGATCTTGGGCAGAACCACTGAACGTTTTCCCCTGCCATGAGCTTCCTCGACCATTGGACGCGCAGACGAGGGATACCTCCCGCGAGGAGTGAGTTATGACAATGATAACCATAGAAAAGCACGCAGCCGAAGCGCATGCGCGGGAACAAACGCAGAACATCTAGAACAAACATTCGTATCAAGCAAAAGGCAGTGATCCTGCTACGCCTCCCTCTCTAAATCCAGTAAAAGCTGCAGGAAGCCAGCCCGCAGGCTCGCTCGTTTTCACCGGCGCGGTTCCACCGCCGCCACGTACACACACGGCAACGGAACCAAGGATGCTCTCGTTTCAGGGCAGCTGGACGCTGGCGAGCCAAAATCGACGACGTGCCGTGCACCGCGCTCTCGCTGCGGCTGCGAGGTTAGCGTGATGCATACGCTGTGACATGGCGAGTTTATTGTTTATGTGTGTTGGCTTTTGGTAAATCGTAAAGTTGGTCGTGCATTCCGAATGCAACCGCTGCTCTTCCAGACGGCAGAGAAACGGATTAGAACAGGCAAGGCGGACCGCCGCACTGCTATTGCATGCTGCTTAAACCTAGTATATGCAAGGTAAATCATCACCTTCGCTTCGCAAATCTTTGTCGCACCGAGTGATGATGTTTGATGCAGAAATCCAGAAAGGAACGCTTGTTTACTCGTGGCTGACTTGGCCGCCGCCCACAAAGACCGGGCCAACGACGCAGTTTGCTCTTGGCGCTTGTCGAATGTGTAAATTGGAGGGCCCAACTGTCAGCGGCGCACGCACCAGCCGGAGGTTCGAGACGAGAGACAGATCCGGAGGGTAGGGATAGATCGGGCAAAGGGCGAAGACGGGTTGGGAGCCTCAAACAAACGTGCCCGAGGCCTCACCGTTGACAAGTGAGGTCCGCCAATGCAAAGTGCGGGTTAATCGTGCATGTCTGAGGGCATGGTCGCGCACGGCTGGGGGCCAGAACATAATCGGACACCCATATTTTCTTCAAACAGGTTACATTGGCCAAGGTAGCGGTTTGTGTCACGATATTTGGGAAGCCGGGCGAGGTACCTGTCCGTTCCAAGAGCAAAAACAGGCAGTGATTTTCGGTCCAAGAGAGCACAGCGTGAAGACGGCTCGACGGAAGAGAGTCTGAAGTGTGAGTCCCGACGGCCAATGGTGAGGGATACTGTGGATGTTGATGTTGCTCAAGCGGCTCATAGCGCTGGAAAAGAAGGCACTATTGATTCCTAGTTTGACAGATGAAGCTGAGAAGACGCAAGTGATCTCGCATACTCCACTGCCCCCCGCGTTGGCCTCAGCTTTGACGGTTGTCTGTCAACCCAGTGAGAGCAGTATTTCTCTCTAATGCACCAAGCGATTGGGTGGGGGCACACGAGGGTGGAATATGGCCGAGATGAAGGTCAGAGAAGCCCCGTCTTCGTTGTGAGAACGCGTATGTTTCGACGAGGGGGCAGGCGTAGCTTGGGTTGAACAAAGGAAACTTCTGCATCGATACCTCATCAAGCTTGTCAAGGGAAAATATCGATTCGCGAAGGCGGGAACAAGCCGGTACCGTTGTCGCGGAACCTCTTTGTCTGTAGACTGCTTTGTGTGTTCTGGCTCCCAAGAACATCCCTCACCTCGGGCCGGATGGTGACCTCAGGCATGCGGCACAGGTTGCTGCTGGGGACAATATGGTGGTCTTGGACTTCCTGTCCCAAGGAATTCTCTTGCAGATGGGCACGATTGCGGAGAGTCCACGCCGCTCGAGACAAACACTTCCAGCGTTTGCAATGGGTCCGGCATTCCGACGTTTGCACCGTTTACGGGAAGCAACGCCATTCCGAGGGAACAATCAGGCAGGATGAGCCGCGGTTGTCCGCCTGCCAGACGTTCCTTGACCGAGACGCATGCTTTGGCATGGCTTGACTGTTTGTTTGCTTGAAATGTGCGTCGACGACATGGATTGACCGAATATGTGGCCAGGGTGCGTGTTTGCCAACACCCTTATTCCGGAGCAAACATCATTCGGCGTCGTATTTCTGCCACCATACGTCGTCGTCCGAGGGTGCATGGCAGTACGGCTTTGGTGGCTTTCATGCCCTGTTTTCTCGGCGATGCTGCGGCATCTTGCTCTTGCCAATTGCCGATCTACATGAAGAGCCGTCGAAAATATTTCCTTGGACACGGACCAATGGATGCTGATCGCGTTGAGACACTGCTCTCCATCGGGCTGGGATCTGAGTCTGCATCCCGTCGTTTATCACCGCGGCGCATGCTCCGGAGCCGCTAGGAGAGTCTGTCGCAAACAGGCAGCGAGTCTTTGCAATCCAGTTGGCCAGATGAAAGCGCCCAGTTCCAGACTTTGAGGTCCCACAGCCAGCCCTATCACATCCCAATGATTTAACATCCGCGGCGTGCGACGAAGACCTGACCGAAGGACGGGATCTGCTGGAAAAAGCAATGGCGGCGCCAACCTCGTCGTCATCATCAAGCGAGCGCGATATGCCATGAGGACAGGAACGTGGGAAGCCGACTATCTTCAGACCAGAAGACGGAACCAAGTTCTCTTGATCATCAGACGAGGTACACAAAGCCGACGGCGCGGTTCAGGGACTCTAGAGTGTGTCAGCCGCAGCCTTGAACCTGAAGATGAAGCGACTGCTCGGTCTACATGAGGGATTCGTTCTAAAAGAGCTGATCAAGCCCCTGTATGAGATCAAGCCTCAATGCCCTCCTCCCGCCGTGTGCCGCCCGGGCGCTCGAATGAGAAAATGCAGAGAGGCGCCTGCTGTCCCACCGGCGGCGGCAGCAGAACGACAGCTCTATGAGCTATCGACTCGCGGAAGCTGGCTGGCACTTGGGCCACGTAGACGTGCGCCCCCGATGTGAAAACACCAGGCACCGTCGTTAGCAGAGGCGCACACATGGGATGGATCGCCGAATAGCAAGACGGCTTGTGCGCCCCTCGCCGACCCGAAAGAGAGCTGGCGCAACCTAAGTCTTCGGCCCAAGACAGCCCGGCGTTGGCGGGAAAGCCGCAGAGTGAGCACAGCAAGCCATGCCTGAAGGAGACGTGGATTTCGCGTCAGAGCAGCTCCGTGTATTGAGGCGGAGGCAGTATATCGTCATCTCGCTGACGGGACGTTTGGTGGTGAACGACCCAAAGTTTAATGACAAACGAGGTTCTGGAGAGTCTGGGGGTCCGACCGGTCGCCTCTTTAGCCCCGCCAGATCATTCCATTCGACTGGAGTGGAGATTTCTGGGGCGAGGACACTACGCCAACAGATTGATTGCTGTGGCCCTCGCTGGTGGGGAGTCTAGCAATGGGGAGTCTCAGAACCTCATCGCACGGCAATGTGACTGGCTGAGCCGTTTGATTCTCAAGGCTTCAGGCATCTGTGTGCTGTGTTGTCTGGCAGCTTGCGTCAGCTCGAGCATGGAAGAGTGCAGTGCTTAGTTGTTGCCCAGGGCTTGCCACCGCCTGTTCGCCAACGACGTACGGATACCCGTTGGAGAGCCAGATTGACGAGTGCATCGGCGTTGCTCAGAGCGTTTTCAGTCTGTGCGACAGAACGACGTTGCAGGTTGAGAATCTGACAGCAGACGGAAATCAATATTGGTGCGCAGCCTGGTGATGTTTTGGCGATCTCCGCAAAGCTGGGAACGTGCTCGGACGTGGATGCTCTGATGGCACTCTGATGCTTGGTAAGTTCCGTCCCATGAATGCCTGGCATCGCCAAAGTCTGGGTGAGCGCGGCGTGTGCACGGCGTGCTATCGGCCGGCGACGGCGGAAAGTGGAGCGACAGCTCTGGGAAATGGGTCACCGTCGCCTCGGATGCGACAAACTCGGGAGATGTCATCCTTGCTTTGGTCTTGGCTTTCAACCGATGTTCAGCGTTGATGAAGAGGTCTGAGGACCGAGTCCCCGTCCGGAATGCGCAGCAAACCGGCTGTGCCCGCTCGTTTCGTTTCGTTGCTCCGGCAAGTCTCTTGGATAGATGCAGGGCGGCGGGGCTGTTCCTGACAAGACTGGCATTCGCAGACTTAGAAGTTAGGCTTATTGAGAATTGAGTCCCGAAGTCTGGGATCAGTAGGCTCAGTTTTCCTGATTGAGGCCGCGGAACGGGTAGACGAGGGACAGCGTGCCAACCGAGATGCTTATGCTTCGTCCAAAACTGCAGGAGCATATCTCAGGAGCACGATGGGACGTCGCAGAGTGCAAGACGATGTGACGGTTGCACTGTGTGTGTTGAGATGCCGGGTACTTTGAGCAAGCAGCATGATCGCAATATGCGCGACCCGTTTGTTGGGCTGTCCAACTCTGAATCGCATATTTACGGATATTGCAAAGGTTGACCTGACGCAATCAAGGACGTCTGCGGGCAAAAAGAGGCCGTCGACATTGTGGCATCTGATGCGCTGCGTTGTTTCTTTTTCTCCAGACATGAGAGTAGCGGCGGGTGGAGGCGAGGCGGGCTAGAGAGGAGATGAATCCAAGGCCGTATTGTTCCTTTTGCATTCTTTGGGCACGAAGAAGAAACGAGCCAGCTCATGAGGTGGCATGATATCGGCGGAAGGCGGAAGCTGGGCCAGCTGGCACAAGTGGTTGTGTCATGCGAGTTGCTCGAGTTTCAATCGAATTGATGTCTCGGGACGTTGAAAGAAAAGCAGCGGGTGCCGTTTCGACGGGCAAACGACGGACTGTGTCTGTGGCATCTGTTGATGATCAGACATGGAAGGGGGCCGACCGTTTCCCTTTGATGTCGACAAGAAGCAACGTCTCATGGTCGACAAATTTAGCTTTCCGTCGAGAGCTGGCGACGATGGCTTCCCGCTCTTTGTTCAAACGATTTGGCGGGGGTGGAAACCGAAAGTGCTTTCGAGGCTTCTTCCATGCTTCAATGACGGGTGCGAGGTGAGTACACAGTGTTTCATCTGCGGGGCGTCGCAAAATGTTTGTACTGTGTTCCGCCAAGAGACGTCGCATGTGGCTGTGGGGACCTCTGCAAGTCAGTGGAAGGCAAGTGCAGTGCAGCACCACACCACACCAGCACCTGCCACCAGCACTTTCCTTCTGGTTGGAGCGTGGAAAGTACCACTATTCGTACCAGTTGGCAGTTGCTCTGTTTCTGCAACTGCCCCCGATACCACCTGCCAGCTCAACATCGATGTTATAAGACGGATCATATTGTTTGTGATTGACGATATTAATGAACCAGAAACCACACCAGACCGGACCAGACTGGGTTGGAACTATTGATTTGCCCCAGATTTTGTTGAATAGTCGGAATCTTCCCCGGCGCAAAATCTCCTGAACATCGCGGTCGATATGGGCAGAGAGCCCTGGGGGTTTGAAGTCTGGGTCTCTCTGGGAGAGTCTTTAGAGGAGTCTGGGCAGCCTCCCGCGCCTCCCCCAGCGGTCTGGACGGAAGACGTGGGTGGATGGGTGGGTGGTCGCAGGCAAGGGTCGGTGGAAGCTCTTGACCACTTGCCAGACCAGGCTGGACAGGGGTGTCTTCTGGCAAGGTCGCATGCCCAGGCAGAGCCAGGCATGGGTCGTGGTCCAGGGTCAGGGTCCCTTCACGTCTAATTAACCAGCCTCCACTCTGTTTGCAACCTCGCATCTGGATCCTGGCCCATGATGAACCAGACGATGTGAGGTCACTTTCTGCCGATTCGTCCGGCTTTTCGCAGTCGGAGACTTTTCCCATATTATTCTCTTTCCCCCTTTCCGCCACGAGGAGACCAGGAGCAGCATGGCCACGGCACTGATGCGATTCGATTCGATTTACGCACCTGGTCTACCTACAAGTATTGGATGCTGCTCGCTTTCGGCCAGGTAAGGTGAGGTGGGCTGGAAAGTGGCCGTGTCTCCTCCGTACAGGTGAACCCAGCTTCGGAGTAGTCGCGATTTGTGTTCAGTCGACAACCGACCGACGATTGGGCATTGTCACTGGCAGCAACTCGAGACAGGAATTCCGATACCCGTCTGGAAGCCGTTGTTTCGTCGTCAACGGGTCGCTGATCCATCCTTTCATCTACCAGGAACATCAGAAAAGGGGGTCACCACGGGGGGCTTGATCGCTATGACAGGGACCCGGGGTTTGTGAATTTGCTCTTGAGCGAATAGTGTGAATAGTGAAGATTGTCTGTCGCGTTAGGCCCAACGGCAATGAACAGAGAACCTAAGTCTGGATCAACTGTCCAAGGAGTGAACACTGACGTAGACACTGGCGGCAGTGGTTGCATGACGACAAAACTCAATACTCCCAGGTATGAACCTCTCACGACTTTGAGTTTGCAATTTTCTTTCGTCGCGACTTTTTATTTTTCTGCCTGCTGGGAAGCGTTGCTCTTGTCATCCTGTCCGTCCTCCACACTGCAAGGGGGTTGACAGTGGGCAATGGGCAGACAGCCACCGAAACCATCCCACCGTGCTGGAGACGACAGGCGCGGAATTCGCGCTCCCAGGGCCGATGGCCTCCACTGTCCGTTCCTGTCTTGAATCTTGCTCAGTCCCAGGGCAGTGACGAGGTCACAGTGCACCAGCTGAGCCTGCACCTGTGGCTGTCAGTACTGCGTACCTTCTGCCCGTGGGCAGCTCACACTCTATTCGCAGGTGCGTGTCTGAGGTACCTGGTCCCCAAGCTTCTTCCTTTGCTTCTGCGACTGCTTCTGCTGCTTCTTCTTCTTCTCCTTCTCCTTCTCGTGCTGCAGGGCCCCACCATCCTAAACGTCGGCCGAATGCAAGCAACACACCTCAAGTCGTGGTGGTCCCTGGGTTTTACGGGTTTCCCAAGGCCATGACTGGACCCAACCTGCTGCTCCAACTCTTGCGTGCGTGTGAGAGTTTGCATGCCACATTTTGCTCCATCTGCATGCATGTACTACGTACATCCGGGCTGGTACCTGAATGGTGGATATCCTGGCCCATCGCCATCCACCCACCACCCTTCCACGGACCACACCACGGAGCCACTCACTCACGCCCATCCTCCTCTTCCTCCTCATCCTCCTCCCAGAACCAGAGCCAGAACGCGGGAGTTGGTGGGCTAGTGTCTCGTACAGAGCAGGCTTGGGAGGGTCCCTTATGTCACTTTACTAAGTACGCAGTAGATGCACTAATCCCGCACTCTGCGCCATCTCAAAGACGGACGCTGCACAAAAAATACCTTTGACACTAAGCAACTAGGCTTCCCGTTTCGTCCTGGCCGCTGCCGGGCTTCCTCGAGACCACTCGTCGTCCGTTTTCTTTGGCTTTTTTGTCGTCTTTGGTGGCTCCTGCGCCCGTGTGCAAGCGCATCAGCTTCTTTCGAGAGCTCTATTCGTACCTTGCCTACTCTCTAACTAAGCTGCTTGCTCATTTGCTGCTCATTGCCTTCCTCGACATTATTCTTTCACAACCCTTTACCTGGCCCTTCTTCGCCCTCGCTCGCTCGCTCTCTCATCTTATTCCCCTTCTTTCCGTAAACATCTCACACCTTCATCGCCATCTCTCTCTCTCTCTCTCCATACTCGTCGACCATTACTTCCCTTCCAACCATTTCCCGACCTGTGTCCGCCGCTGGCCGCAACCCAACTATCGTTCGTCTTACCACTTCTGCTCTGTATCACCGCCATCGCAACCACTTGATTCACCAACCGAACTTGCACCGGCGCATCTTCTTCCGTCTACTATACCATTACAACCAATACTGCTTTCCCGGTCATCACCGCGCTCATCCAGGTACGTGTGTTTGCTGCTGCCAGGTTGTCCCATCATCCACACCCGGCCCTACCGTCTGTCACGACTCGTCGCCATCTCCCGGTCAGCAAGGAGAGAAAAGGAGGATTCGAAAGGGAAAAAAAAGTTGAATACGACGGATACTGTACTGCGTCCCCGAAGTCAACCTCCCCCCATGTTCGCGTGTCTGCGCTTCGACACTCAGTCACCCGTTCGTTTGGTTCCCGTACTCGCGAAATCAAATCAAGTCCCACGCCTTTTGTCGTCTCTCGGACCGCAACCAGACTTTCTGTCTGCCGCGCGCGCGCACGCCTCGTCTAACATGTCCACCATCACCTCGGGTTGATCGTCTCTCTTGCGCCTACTTTTAGCCAATTCGCCCGCTCTCCGTTGCCTCCTCCAGCCCAGTGCTCCCCGCAGTGGCACTCGTTCTGCAAGACGTGGTTACCACGCATGAATCTCTGCCTCTACCCCCCCCAAGTGGATCACACGCAGGTCCTTCACTGCCATGCGGCCCTGGACCAAGTGTTTCAGCTCTGCAATCGCTGCTGCTTGTTGGATTAATAAAAAATACAAGTCCGCTAACAATTAGCATCACGCAGCCATCCGTCATACTTCCCAGCCGTCCTTCCCACATAAGCAATTCTGTAATATTTGCAAACACCTGCCGTCAACACCGCCTCAGCCGCTACCCCTGATAGGCCCAGGAACACCCGCTTGCGAGACAACGCCCATCGCCAATATTTGTGTCGCCTCAATCTAATCTCCTGTGGTCTCACGGGACCCCGGGAGACCTGCTGTGCTGGTTTTCTCAACTTATAGATCTCACCCACCAGCAAACATGGCTTCATCAGGCGCTGACTCGACCACCCCGTCGAGGTCACCCTCTGCTATTCCATCGCCCTCCTTCCAGACAAGGTCGCGCACCCAGAGCATATCGAGCGATCGCCCCTCCACAGTCATGAGCGTTGGACTGATGTCTCCTCCCCTCTCCGTCACACCCGAGGCCGCCTTCATTGCCGCGTCGGCCGCTTCTCAGATTGTCACCAACGATCACGATAGTCATGCCGATACTTGGTACGACCAGCATGGAATCGAGCCCGCCGGAGAGACCGCCCTCGTCTCCACGGCTGCCCTGCAACTCGTCAACAGCTTTCTCGACCAGCTACTCTTTAACTTTCTGTCCGCCTCCCGCGCAACGACTCTCTCCGCCTTGAGGCCAGCAGTCTCCGAAGTTCTCAAGCCGAAACTCGCCAAAGATGCCATCAACCAGGCCGACGAAGAGTTGCGCGAATACCTGGGTGGTGGAGACGAGGATGACTTCGTTCAGCCGCCAGGCGCAAGCTCGTCCCCCAAGGACTGGGATCTCGAGCTCGTCTGGAAGCGCACTCGACTGAGGTGCATGGTTTACTCCTCGCTTGGCGACATGGAAGAGGAGGATGAAGACTACTACATGGAACAGGAGAACCTCAAGCCCGGCGCGGACGAACGTGGCCCGGAGGTCATCTCTCCCGCGGTCGCCATTTTCCTAACTTCTATTCTTGAGTACATGGGCGAGCAAGCACTGGTCATTGCAGGCCAGGCGGCGTATCACCGACTTCGAGCGAAATTCGAGAAGGGTCCCAAGGAGGGAGCGAAAATGGCCGACGTCGCTGACAGGATTGTGGTTGAGGAGTTGGACATGGAGCGCGTTGCTCTCGATAGGACTCTGGGTAGGCTTTGGCGCTCTTGGAAGAAGAGAATTCGCTCTCCAGCTTTGGATGGGCGTCCGTTTTCGCGCAAGCCTTCCAGCCACTTTAGGCAAACCAGCACGGCCGAGAACATGCCAGCCAACGGTCTCGGGATCCAAGAAGCGACGAAAGAGGAACCTGAACTCGACCGCGTCGAGGAATACGTCAAGGCATCAGCCATTCCCCTACCGATTGGTGACCGCGACATCGACGAGATCGAAGTTCCTGGTCTAGCCTCGTACAGCGACGATGAGGCGTCCGACAACGAGGAGGAGGAGCCTTCGGCGCAGCGCCCGAAAAGTCTGATGATCTTCACGTCCCAGCCCAGCAACGACCTGCCCACCCCCACAATGTCTCAACCTCATACCCCAACCGCTCCTTCCGGCCGCAAGCGCTCAAACTCGCTGCCAACCCCTTCGCCCTCGCCTTACACCTCACCTATTCTCAAACGCGCCAAGGTCGAACCTATTCCAACCAAGTTGGTCGGCGAAGAAGAGGATTCTGTCGACTCTACCACCAAGGAGATCTCTACTGAAGAGATTTCGACGGAAGCCACACCCGTGGACAAGGCGGCGGAAGTCCCCGAGACAATTGCGGAGAACCAGGAGTCTGAGAAGGCGAAGCCTGGGCCGACGCCAGAGCAGATTCCTGAAGTCAAACCCCGGAACCCTAATCGCACTTCGCAAAAAGTCGCCTCCGTCGCAGCGGCAGCAACAGTAGCGACTGCAGTAGCAGCAGCAGCCACCCCTGCGATAGATGCCACTCCTGCAGCCACGCAGACGGCGGTGAAGGCCAACCCCGCCCCGGCACAGGAAGAGACTGGTGACATTGACGATTTGGAAGAGGAGGCAGAGATCTGCACTTCTAGTAGGGTGTCGGTTGCCGGCCGCAGCTCTCCGAGCGTCTCCGAGTCTGGGAAAGCTGTCGTTGTGGCCCCTATGATGGGGCTCAAGAGAACGCCTTCAGCTCGTGTCATTGACGTTCGTGGTCCCAAGAGTCCCGTAGGAGGGTCGCGCACGTCTTCGGTCGATGCTTCCGATCGCTCTCAAACAGCCAATCTGTCGCGCGCAAGCAGTGTCTCTCGCGTCACGCCACCCATCGTGGAAGAGAAGCCAAAGCCAAAGCCGGTAGAGGTTGACACTATTATCCGCTCGTCTGCATCAACCCCGCGCACACGTTCTCCTGTTGAGAAATTGTCTCGCAGGCAAAATACGAACGAGTCCATTCTAGAAGCTGAGGAGGACGCCCAAGCCCGTCCTACACGCCAGGATAAGTCCAGGACAGCTGCAACTGCTCCGTCGCCAGCATCAACACCGACGCCCAAGGCTGGCACTCCTGAAATTAGGGCTTCACAGGCAATCTTCAACCCGGCCAAACAGCAGCCGTCTCGTCACCAACACAGCCAATCTGCGACCAAGGTTACCATCATCAGCAACACGAGCACCACTGGCCCATTCGTCGAGGAGCGCGTGCCTTCGCCGCGCAACCGATCCCAGGCCACGCCAACTCTTCCCGACCGCGGCACCGGTCGCCAAGGTACACACTCGCCAGCGGCAAGCATTGGTGTTGTCTCGGTGGAGCGAACTGCTGGGCGTGATTCCCCCGAACGCCCTAGACAGCTTCGCACATCTGGTTCATCGGGCTCCTCGAGCACAGGCAAGATTAGAGCGGTTCGAACATCCGAGGACAGCAAGGCCTCGGGTCGTGCCGACAATCTGGCGCGGAATTTCGAGGAACTCATCCAGAGCGATCAAACGATTCAATTCACGCTTACTCCGGAAAGCATGCGTGATATGGACGTGAGTTTAAGCCTTCCCTATACTTCAATCACGTTACTAATAGCCAATCAGAACAATCGGGCGCGCACTGCAAGCCCTGCCGTGGGTGCTAAGTCGAGACGAAGCGAGGATGCTCGGACGGCAATGGGTGGTGAACGGAACAGATCCGTTTCCGGCGCTGACATCAGAAGAACTATGTCCGTCAGTCGTGCAACAGGTTTAAACTCTCATCCTGTCGAGTCCAAACCCAAAGGCTTTGTTCCCAAAGCACCTCCAAGCACCACATTGACCAGATCGAGAACGAACGGCCCAATGGCTAGAGATGCTCGAATCCCTCGCGATACGTCCATGAACGATTTCGCAGACTTCATTCGGTCGACCGGCCCGACTGCTGACAACGGACCTGCACCGCTACGCAACATCAGCGGCCCGCCGCCGCCTGTGAAGCACAGCCTTGACTCGAGACGCATCTCGTCATCGACCAACCGACCCCGCCTTCAGGCACGAGACGCTGCCGTCGACAATCGGGAGGACAATTCCGACCTCATCGATTTCATTCGGCGAGGACCTCCCAGCGCTAACAATCCTCGTATTCCACGCACTGTTGCTCCGTTTCGCACCACTATGGATTCTGACCAGATGTCAGGTGCCGTTGGCGGTAAAGCTGTTGACGCCAGCCTGCCAGACATTCGGTACAGCCAGGCATCGACCAACGTGACGGACATCACGATGCCCTCCGTCCAATCGTCGATCAACTCGCAGAGTGCGCTCCTCAAGAACCGCCCCAGCGCCAACACCTTCGACGAAGACGACATGATGCCGAAGCGCACCAGACGACGCGTGCGTGACCCCTACGCTATTGACTTGAGCGACGAAGACGAGGAAGATTACGCCCAAGCCGTTCGACCTCCTCCCAAGAAGGAGGAAAGCTTGGCGGACTTCCTCAAAAACTATCAGCCACCACCTGAGCCCGCCGCTCCTGTCATCCCACAGAACATCAAGCGAAAGGCCAGCGCTCCCAGCCTTATCGGTCGATTTTCAAGGAAGGACAGCAACGCTGGATCGACTGCGAAGCCACCCAAGGTTGACAGCCGTTCGCTGAATAGCCGTGCTGGAGCTGCCGGAAACGGCCATGTTCCGATTCAGGTTAACATGTCTTCCGGCCAAGACAAGTACGGCGCTGGTGACGCCACTGCAAACCGGCCCGCGATGCATTCCTCTGCCGGACGCGTGCCAATGAAGAAGTTCGAACCAAGGGAGGCCGTCTCTTCCACGAGCCGCACCACCGACCTGGCTTCATTCCTCCGCAACGCCGAGCCCCCACCACAGGCGCAGCCAGCCCGCTTCAGCCCTCCTGCTGAGCAGCAAAGCAGCGGCAGTGGCTTCTCCAAGATGTTTGGTCGGCGCAAGAAGTCGAGCTTGGCCTAGTTGCCCAAGCATCGCCCTCGCGGGGCCACGACATGAACGAACCTCATGATCTCTCCGTCGCCTATGAACAAACCATGTACCCCCTGCTCTTTCCTGTTGAACCATCGTTTGAAAAACCACCTGTTTCCTCGGTCATGTTTCCTCCCAGATGGGACCTGTCGGCACAATCGCCGCAGTCCTCAGCACCATGTCTACTACTCTCTCGCGTTGAATGCCTGATTTCGCATCAATGCTTTGATACCACCTTGCCCGACCAGACGGGCGAGAATCATGTTTCTCTTCTTTTGCGACCTTGACCAAGGATTTGCAGATGGCTATTTGCATCGTTTTCTATTTTTGAATAATGGCATGGGGATGGAAAATGGCTTTTTACAGACATCGGGACCCGGACAGAGGATTAGCCCTGTTCGGATACATTTTAAGGCGCCACAAAGGCAGGCGAGACAAAGAAACTCCATCCCAGTTACTTACGTCGTGATCCATGGTTCCGTGCACGGTGAAGATTGCAATACGGCTCTTGCTTGGTGCTTTAACGCCGTGCGTGTTCCCCGCCCAGTGAGAAGCAAGTTGGTGCTAGCAGATGGACGGCGTGACATGATGGGCACGCCGTGATACCCGCTTGCGAGAGGTAGTTTCGCGAGATACTCTGAGTATGATTTGGGGTATACCGCGGTTCTAGCTGTATGTATATATATGATGTTGACGTTGGCGACTTGGATGGCTCGATCAGCGGATGACAAGGTTTCCAGGAAGACGCTTGAGGGACATGACAGAGAGAGAGGGAAGGATATATTATTGAAAATAGGTTTGTCGAGCGTCTAGGGGTAATACTCAAGCGAATGAGAAGGGGATACGGAGGAATGAGAGACGATGGACAAGGACCATGTGTAGGTGTAAATGTGGGTGGGTGTGCCCATCATGTGGTGGTTTGAGTGGCGTCAGCTCTATGGTCTTTATGGGTGGAGGCCTCCCTAACACCCCCAGTATGTGACAGTCATATTACACTTCCACTTGTATTTTGAACGATGAGCGACACTGTTGCAAAGTAGAGATCCTCAGGTGGCGATGTAGGTGGACAAGAGATTGATATAAATGAGGCCTTCACCGAAGTAAGTGTCTCACTCAGGACGCAGAGGATGGCGAGGTTCGAAGGCATCTTGGTTTAGTTGACAATGGACTGCTTCCCACATCATCAACTAAACCGAGCCTCATGTCAGCTTCGACGTCGATAAGATCTAAGCCGCCTTTGGGGACCTACCGCCGCTTTCCTTCTCTGTCGTTGCCTGTGTCTCGCCTTTGGGTATTCCAAGAGGTAGACGATGAAGTAGCCATCGTGATCGTCCAATTTGAGGTATGCAATGAGATTTCCTTTGAGATGGGCATTCTCGTAAGGAACAAGACAGACACAATGGCGGAAGCAGCATTTTTCATAAATTGTTGCTACCGAGTAAATCATCCTTAAATACCCAAACGAGATCTCCGTGTAAGTTGGTCTCACACATGTAGGAAAGGTCAGTCTCGTGCGTCAGATGGATATGACAGAGCCATGGCTTGAGTGTGCTTTCCATGTTGCTTTCCATGTTATGAATGAAATCGAAGTGATATGCCTTTGAAGGCACCAGAGTGGTGCTTTGACCTTCGTGTGAGAATTGATGAGTGCCACTTCTAGTCAACACTTGACTGATTCCGATAACTACACGCCGCAGCTTCAGAGATGAGCTATGGCTGTATGACTATTCGTCCAATACCTGGGCAGGGATGAGAAGAGCAGAGGCTGGAGGACGGGACGTTTTGGCGCTCCGACATACACGTCACGATCCTCGCTATGCCGGGCGATATGACGAGTTCCTTGAGTGTTCAGTCCGACGAGTCTGATTGTGTGCCAAGTACTTAGTCTTGATCTTGACGATGGTTTTATACTGCTACCGTCGGAGCTGTTTTCATGGCTACAAGGTGAAGACATCAGAAACGTCAAGGCGGCTAATATAAACTATTAGGCTTGTATCAGCTTACGAGCTTTGACTAACACAATGCCGAACAAGTCATACGTGGGTCATCTTCTCTATTGCCTCAAACAAACTTTTGTCATCCAGGTAAGAGCCTTCTTGACATCTCCGTAGCGTACCGGTTGGTCAGAATCATCTCCTCATTCACCTGCCGTCTTCCCTGTCTCTTGTGTATTGAAGAGGTATTGGGTATCTCATCGAACTCGAGTCCGCGGCTTCTCGTGAGCTCGCGTCGTTCCCGTTATTGGAGATGACCACGATAATTTCTGATATTGACAAGTCACCCTGACGAGGACAATGTTGACAAAATTTCTGTGAGAATTGTCTGAATCGCATTCGAGGCTGCTTTTAAACTCGTGGGTGTTTGCCCAGGTTCAGGAACTCGTCTGTGCAGAGTGTCTCATGTGCTGTTACGATCGATCAAAAAGGGGCTGGCATCAGCAAAATGGCATGCAGGAGAGGTGATCAGGCGATGATAATTTCCGGCATGCTTCTGGTGCCCGATAACAATGGCTTCGGTTTTGATGGCATTTTTTTCAAAGAACTGCTGGCTAGGAGTCAGGTTCCAACAGCCATGAGTTGCTCCCTGGTCCCCAGCAAGGTCACCAACCACTACGCAGCGGATTCGCAATGAATGGATCTGGGGCTTCATAAAGCTCGCTGGGAGCCTAGCCCAATCCATCGGAAAACATGGATTCCAAACTGTAGGGACGTTTCGTGCAGTTAGTCCATCCCATTCTCGTCCGTCTTCTTCACTAGTCACCATGTTCTCTGTTAGACGACGTCCCTGAATTCCGTCAAGGGCGTCTTCCTCTCCCTAGTTATGGGCACATATATGCATATCTTCATTACTTTGACGATATTATTGTCAAAGTGTTCTTGTATCAACTCTCGATCCCATGTGAGATGCTTCGTCTCCTGAATTCCAAACTACGGCTCAAAAGGCAGGCTCTGTGGCAATCCCTGGCGCTGATTTTTGTCCTCTAGCCACGCGGGCTAGAGGATGTCCCATTCATGCCACATTGCGTTGAACCTTTTGGGTCAAGGGAAGACTGGGGTCTTGCAATAAGGCTCCTTCAGGTGCTGAGATGGTTCGCGCGAGGCGTGGTATCATCAACGGTCAAGAACAGCGTAGAAAAGCTCCAGACCCATGGTGAACCACAGTCAAGTCATAAACACAATCAAAATGATCAAAACCCAGAATTGCGTCATGACTTTGCATTCTATCAGTGTCGATCTATCTATTAAGAGACCCCACCAGCCATGTGTCATGATTCTGACGAACTATCAACCGTTTTCTCGAAAGCCTTGTCGTCTGCCGAGGCAGCGACGGAGAACGTGACCTCAAAGCCAATCAGAGAGTCACCAAGCGTATCATATCAGGATGCGTGTACCGAAAGGGAAGCATCTACCAGCCACCAGTGTCCTGGGGGGCGGTGTTGTCACCACTGCCCCAGGCATCAGCGCCAGTGTCGTTGGAGGCGCCGAAGTCACCACCTCCACCACCACCATCGCCGAAGCCGTCAACGTCCTCGGCAGGGGGGTTAGGGCACTTGTACTTCTTGTGACCCATCTCGCCGCAGTTCATGCACTTGATGCGGGTGACTGTTGGAGACGAAATCAGTCAATGTAACGAAAACATGAGAGAAGATTCACTTACCATCCTGAGGCTTGTCGCAATCACGGGAGTGGTGACCCTCCTCATCACAGTTGCGGCACTTGAGCTTGCGAGGCTCGGTGCACTCCTTGGAGATGTGGCCTTCCTGACCGCAGTTGTGGCAAGAGCGACCACCACCACCGGCGGTGGGACAGTCACGGCCGAAGTGGCCCACTATGGAAGATTAGCTGTTGAAGTTGGCTCGTGATAAGGGTAAACAACATACTCTCATTGCACTTGTTGCACTCGACGCCCTCGGCACTGCGAGGCTCAGTGCACTCGGAGACCTTGTGGCCAGATTGACCGCAGTTCTTGCAAGCGAACTTGTCGACACGAGGGGTAGGGCCTAGGAATTTGGTCAGCTAGGGATGGTTGATGAAGAAATCGAACGAACTTACAGTCGCGGACGCGGTGACCCTCCTCGCCACAGTTGTAGCAAGTGATAGTGACGCGGACCTTCTCGTTGGGATCCTGGGGGCAAGCCTTGGCGGTGTGGCCCAGCTCATCGCAGTTGTTGCACTTCTGCATGAGGCGAGAGACGGGCTCACCAGCGTCGGCAAGACGCGCCATGTTCTCCTCGGCAGAAGCAGGCCATCCGGCCTTCTCACGGGCACGGTCAGGCTGGGAAGAGAAGCGGTACTGGACAGTGAACTTCTTGCCCAGGTTGCCCTGAAGGTCCATGTTAGTGTGAGTAGGAGCAAGAGCACGCTCGGTAGCGATGAGGTAGATGCCCATCTCCTGGCCACGGAAAGCCTCCTCAAGGATGACATAAGTCATCTCAGGGAAATGCTTGAGGTACTTCTGAATGGCCTCCTTAGCCTCAACACCATCGCGCTCGTCAGCTGCTTCGATGATCTGGTTCCAGGCCACATCAGCGTCGACATCCTCGATCTTACTGAGGTCAATCTTGCGAGGGTTCTCGCAGTTGACGACGAGGTGACCTGCAGGAATTAGTAAAGAGATCGTGTTTTGCAATTGGGGAACGAAAGGCACTTACCCTCCTCGTGGCAGTTGCGGCAAACTTCGGGAGGCTTGTTGGGGCAGTCCTTGCGGATGTGGCCCTCCTCGCCGCAGCTTCTGCAAGCCATGGGGGGAGCGTCAGGGCAGTCACGACGCATGTGGCCCTGCTGACCGCAACCCTTGCACTCGCCATCGAAAGGCTTGGCAGGCTCGGGACAATCGGCCTTGTTGTGGCTGTGGATAATGTCAGTAGACCGTGATATTGTGAAGAAGACGTGACTTACCCATCCTGACCGCAGTTGAAGCAGGCGCCGCGCTGGCCGCCGCCACCCTCATCGCCATCGCCTCCAGAGGGGTTGTTCCAGGGGTCGCCACCACCTCCAGCACCTCCAGAGGTGTCGTTGGTGCCCCAGGCGTCGTCAGTACCCCAGCCAGACATATTGTCGTCGATGAAGGAGTAGTCGGAGAATTGGTCGGATGAGTGATTGTCAACTTGGTTGACAGAAGTGGCGGAGACTGGTTTCGACAAGTCAGTGAGGCTGGCCGGCAGACGAGGATGCGAAGGAAGAGAGTCGAAAAATCAAAGGTAGGGAGGGGAGAAGAATTTTCCTGAGAAAAAGCGGAGGAAGGTGTAAAAAGAAGAAGGAAGCATACAAAAAAATTTGAAGGCAGGAGGGCATGTGCAGGAAGGAGCAACTGCGCTGGCAGTCTTGCGGGAAGGAATGAAGGTGGGAAGGAGAGAAAAACGGTGTAAATTTGGAACCTTCGTCTGGCTGATCTTGACTTTGAGGCTCTTGACGCGATTGTCTCAAATATCCCAAGGCCAAAGAAGATCGAAAATTCTCTTGAACCTCGGCGTAGGCGGCTCTCAGCTCAGGATGATCACAGTCCGAACCGAGATAAGTCGAGACGGACGTGTGATCATCGTCTGAGGCAATCGCCGCAGCCGACCCCGCCGTCATGAACACCGCCAAAGCGGACATTTTTCTTCAAACGCACACAAATGGCTGATAGAAAAACGAGGAGAAAAATCCGCAAACAACAGCTTCGGGCTGCTGAAATTGGAGGAAATTCCGCAAAGGATCGCGGAGCTTGTTTTTTCGACGATGGGGGTGCGTGGTGATTGAAATTTGTGAAGTTCGACGGGAAAGACGCTGCATGGTAGAGAGGAGAGAGAAAATGACTTACTGGATTGCTTGTTCGTACTGATCTCTGCCGATTGTCTCGTTGCGCGTTGGGTTCTCACGGATCCCAAATGGTGGTGTCGAAGGTCGTGTTATGGTAAGGTTGACCTGCGATGGTGTTGTTGTGAGGAGAAGAAGAAGAGGAAGAGATTTCGAATTCGAGAAGGGCAAGAGTTTTATTTCAGGATGAGAAGATCCAGTGCCTGCTTAGTCGTCGAGGGAGTTGGCCTCGCTGCCTCGCTGGCGCTCCTGTTTGAAGCTGTCGATGTCTTGAGACCTGCGATATCAAGACAAGGCCATTGGAGACCCATGCGGGGCACGACACTGACTGGAGGGCCACACCGACTTTGGCTTTTGAAGAGTTCTAGAGCGTGAATGCAACTGCAAACGAGGTCAATATGAAATGAGCCCCCTGCCTTCATTTTGATAATAAACTGCACTCTTTGTGGCGTGGTCTAGGACGTTTCTTTGTTGTGATGCTCAAGATGCATGTCCTAGATGTGGTCAGCCAAATCCTGACTTACATCTCTCAGAGCTCTAATCAGGATTTCTGGGTCTCTACTTGAGTATTCAAGTATCAGTGTATTTGTGCAGGACTTGTACTTCAGTATCTGTGGTCTAACCCGTTCCCTGGAGACGCGAAGGACGTGCTTACCAAAGTTCGGCTTGACGCAACAAAGGATTCAAATCAGATATATGCATTAATAGTTCACACGAAGCTTTCATAATCTGAAATTGCGTTGAATCTCAGGCATCTTGCAAACAGACGGCTTGTAGCAAGCAGCCGCCGTGCATATGTTCTTCCATCGGCCATATTACGACAGTTTCACCAGGGGCTAGAAGGGGATATTTCAACCGTCAGGTGGTGAAGACCGGCTCATGGCATATGCCGACCTGACTAATGTAAGGCAGATGCGGGTTTCCTCCCTTCCACCCATTCTACGGAAGAGCTGCCATGAGCATGCGGAAAGTTCACGAGGATCGCGGATAGGGTTCATTGAAAACTGTGAGTCTGTTATCTCTTAGTCTCCACGCCTCGAGTTTGGGGGACGAAAATCGACAAGACGGACTTGGGGAAGCCATCTGCGTAGCAACGTCGTCTATCTCAATAGAGAGAGGCTAGCGGAGACCTCCCACCGTATGACTCCCTGCCGACTTGGTTAATTTGAGACCTGCATGTAGAGGCATCAAAGCCGCGTGTGCCAGCAGAACCCGACAGGCCGGCTCGGGGAAAAGGCTCGCTTGTGTCTTGCATGTTCGGGTCGGACTAGCTTCTCAAGCATGGAAGCCGACCAGCAAGCCGGTCCAATAGATACCAGCACCTCGTTCATGCCGATGGTCGGTTCGAATCGAACCAACTGCGGCACGGCGATAGTTCGATTCCTCCCCACGCCGTCTCGTCACCTTGATGGAAGATGTGTCGTTGGTGAATTAGTAAGCCGCACCATCGCCAACTCGGGGGAATCGGAGCAGCGAGATTGTAGCACACCCCTGGCGGAGGACCCGCATGGTGACAGGGATGTTAGTGGTGCGAGCGTGGTTGCGGGTCGCAGCTCGACACAAACGGTCGCGCTTGGAGGGGCAGATGGAGGGGTAATTTAGCGTGGCTCTCGCTAAAGTCCCTTGGAGATGGTGACATCAACAGTTTTTTTCTTCTCTCCTGGGGCTGTCTCTGTGATGGATTTCTGTTGCGAGGTGATATCTTCATTCTGCGAGTGAAGCGGTCTTCTTCCCGATGAGAGGAAGTTGGAATTGCCTCGGAAACTCAAGAAGCCAACTAAAGGTTGTATGCGCTCGTCCCGCCGCAAATTCTAGAGCTCGGGATTAAGCTTCCCGCCGGTCATAGCTCTCACCCCAGGCACACAGGGACGAGCAAGGAAGGCAGCATGAAACTGGCGTAGGTCTGCTGTATTCATCCCTACTCTTGTAGACCAGGCTTCCGTACCTAATGGTACCCGGCCAACCACCCACCACAGAGCCTGAACAAATCAGTGACACGAGTTGCCGCTTTCCCATGGCGGGGTTGATACCGGCTGCCCCGCATCCTGGGAGCTTGACCGCATCGATACGGCTCCTACACCACCCGGCACAGGACCGGGACTGGACATGGGATGGAGCTCTTCTGGTTGGAGCTTCCTTCTTTGAACACGAGCCGGTCCTCTTTTAATCTGGGGGAGACTATAAGTAAGGTCCCTGACCCATTGCGTGACACCTGCTGCTGTCCTGTCCCCTCCAAGTCTGCATCTTCCCTCCGACCTCGCTCCACCCCATAATCCCCCAAGCAAACATCCAGAACCGCAAACAATGTCCAAGCCCGAGGATCTTCCCCCTATGGAATACCGCTTCCTGGGCCGTTCCGGTCTCCAGGTCAGCGCCATCAGCTTGGGAGGCTGTGAGTTTTAACGTGACACTGTACACTTGCGGCGCAAACTGACTTCTAATAAGGGTTGACCTACGGTGGCCATGTCGACGCTGGTATGACCGCACTCCTGGCCCCCTCCTTGCGATTGAACGCTCACAGCAAATAGAGGGTACCTTTGCCTGCATGAAGGCCGCCTACGACTCCGGCGTCAACTTCTTCGACAGCGCAGAGGGCTACGCTAACGGCGAGAGCGAGATTGGTACGAAGACCCTCCCACACAAACATACGACGCGATAAGGGACTGACTCCAGTCATAGTCATGGGCCAGGCCATCAAGAAGTACGGCTGGAAGCGCAACGACCTCGTCATCTCCACCAAGGTGCGCAATCTTCCTAGAGTGAATCGACCATGTTGAGAAACAAAAAAGCTGACAAGCGCTTGTCGGGCAGATCTACTGGGGCGGAGCTTTCGGCGACAACGTCGTGAACAACAAGGGCCTGTCCCGCAAGCACGTCATCGAGGCTATGGACGCCTGCCTTGAGCGTCTCGACCTCAAGTACGTCGACCTCGTCTACGCTCACCGGTAAGCATCCTTCCGCAGCCCTCCACTTCCACCTCGGTTATTCTGACGCCCTCGCACAGCCCTGATCGTCAGACCCCCATGGAGGAGACCGTCCGCGCTTTCAACCACCTCATCAACACCGGCAAGGCCCTGTACTGGGGAACCTCAGAATGGAGCGCCGACGAGATCGCCCAGGCCTGGCGCTACGCCGACAAGCTGAACCTCGTCGGCCCCGTCATGGAGCAGCCCTCGTACAGCATGCTCGACCGCAAGAAGGTTGAGCACGAGTTCGCCCACCTCTACCGCGAGGTCGGCACCGGTCTGACCGTCTTCTCCCCGCTGCGCCAGGGCATCCTCTCCGGCAAGTACAAGAACGGCATCCCTGAGAACTCCCGCTTCGGCTCCGAGAACATTGGCTTCATCAAGGACTTCTGGAAGCGCGAGAACGCAAAGAAGCAGTTCCAGGACCTCGTCGACAAGGCCAACAAGATCGAGCCCATCGCCGAGAAGCTCGGCATCAAGATGAGCACCCTCGCCCTCGCCTGGGTCCTCAAGAACAAGAACGTCAGCTCCGCCATCATTGGCGCCAGCAGCCCCGAGCAGGTCTTTGAGAACATGTACGCCATTGGCGCCCAGGAGAAGCTTACGCCCGAGATCATGAAGGAGATTGACGAGGCGCTCGACAACAAGCCAGACGCCATTATCCCCAGATTCTAAGAGTGTAGACGATAAATAAGAAAAGATACTTTGATTTTGAAAGTGCCGGGTATATATCCTGACCAGGAAGGCGTGTCTCCGGAGCAGCTTGATGAAAGCACTGTTGAACTATAGTTTGATAACAATCCTGAGAAAGAGCACCTTAATAGCAAGAGTTTTGCTAGTCGGGCAGTGTCCCCTCTGATCCGTGATTATAGAGAGAACGATAGAAGTAGTAATAAGGGACGACGACGACGACGACGACGACGACGATAATAACGATACTTAATCTCGCCCTCATCAAATTCGACCGTTCTGCCGCGCTAGTGGGGAATATGCAGGAGGTGGCGCACTCGGGACAGGTGGAGTCGCCTCTCGACGCATCTCCTCTAGCTGGATATCCCGCTCGCTGCTCTGTGCAGTGGATGCCGAATTCTTGAGCCACCACCTAAGCGCTGAGTAGAAAGCAGCATAGACCGCAAGTAGAATAATGAATTGAGGGAACAACTGAGCCATCGATGGGCGACCCGGCTTCCCCAGCGCATAAAGTATAGGCCCCAGCACCAACCTCACGACGCACTGCAGCGTATATATCACACCAAAGGCTCTTCCCAAAGAGCGACATCGGAGTCGCCGGCCGAGAAGAGACACGAGCATAGCCAGGGTCAGAGGTACCGCACCTCCGCCGAGGCCCATGAAGACGAGCCCCCCGATGAGGAGCTTGTAGTTGCCGTCTTTGCTCGATACTAAGAGCAGAGTGCCTATCGAGATGGACACAAACGAGGGCGCTAAGATTGGAAAGGTCCGACGCTGGGGATTTGTGCTGTGCCGGCGGGCGCGGTTGCTCTCCAGCATTGGGATCATGGTGCTGGTCACCACGAGGGCGGTGGTGGGAAATGCGTATAGTGGAGTGGGAAGTTCGAGAAAGGTTTCGTAGACAGGGAACACTCTGGAAATCCAGGATGCGAGTGATGACATCGACAATGATGCCATGGGCGGTAAAACGGCAACGATGAAGAGCAGACAGCAGCTTGGAAAACGAGCCAAGCTGGAAAAGACTTGCACCCGCGGCGGGCGGCGGTCCGGGTTGACCTCTTCCTCCGAGCGGTAGTCTTCGGCCTGTTTGCAGTACGTCTTGAAATAGAGCAATCTGCAGATAGCGATTGTAGTCACGCCGAGGGTAATGCCGGTCATGGCTGCAATATAAGACGCGTCGACGCCGTACTCAACGAGGGGTTTAAAGGCGAGGTTTGCTACGACGTACGAGAGCAAAGCCACGCTGAACGTGTAGGAAAAAATCCTAGCTCTGTAGAGGGAGATGATTAGCAACTCGTCAGATCTGAAGGTCGAAATATCATCTTCGAGGGCGAGAAGGAGCCGGCAAGCCTCGCACTTACCGATTTTGATCGTCCGATAGATCAGTCAACATGCCCAATATGGCTCCCTCAACAACGACTCGCCCGCCGCCGACCAAGCTGGACAAAACCCAGTAGAGCAACATATGCCACCTATCATGCGTTGTGTGGTAAATCAAAAGCTTGCCGACGATCCATGTGAGCGAGCCGAAAATAACGAGTCTTTCGCGGAAGTTGGCTCGTAAAACGACGTACGCGGCGAGAAGGCCTGCCCTCTTGCGTTAGAAATAAATTTTGGCAAATGACACCGCAGACCTTGAACAAACGAAAATCACTTACCACCAATAGCCTCGAAGACCGAGCTGATCGCGTTGCCTCTTTCGATGATGTTTTCAATCTCTTCGATCCGGCACAAGGGGTCGTCGTATGGGAAGGCGCGTATCAGGTTCTTAGAAGGATCGCTGTGATGGCTTTTGCACGTAATCTCCCGAAAGAGAATCTCGATCGGCTTGTCGATGAGAGTCTGGCCAAATTTCAAGTAGAAGACTGCAAGAATTATTACAACAAGATGCGCGCCATATCCTTGGGCTCTGTCGGCGGGCATTTCGGCGACTGACTTGCTCGAAACTATAGTCGGTGATGCTATCTCAGGCGGGCTTAGCATGCTATAGTATCAGTGACGACGTCGAAAGAAAACAGAGCGAGATGGACGTCGTGGCAATAAACTGGGAAAGTGGCAAAGAGACATGTCTGGTTCGTTTCTCAAGGTGTTTTGGGGACACAAAATGTAGTTGATATAGTTCTGGCAGGAAGAGGAACATACACCTTCTCTACACGAGAAGGTGGGATGAAGTCGCTTGAGTTCAGTTAGGCAGGTCCCTTCTTGCCTTTTGCACATTCCAGACATCAAGTTCCACGGAAATCATAACATCGTAGACCATTCCGTCAGGATAGCTCAAACATCAACACGCTCATATACCTGCTTTCCACCAACCCAAGTCTCCTTCACCTTGAGATCCCGCAAGTCGTCAATATCCATGGACTCGAGCGGCTGATCCAAAACGACCCAGTCAGCAAGCGCGCCCTCCTTGATAACGCCTGCACGTCCGTCCATAAAAGCGCCGAAAGCGGGTCCCTTGGTAAACCCAAGCAGCGCCTCCTCCAGGCTCAACGCCTCTTCGGTATGCCACCCCTCAGAGCCTCCATTCGCGCCGTTGCCTGTATGGGGACTCTTCCGCGTGACGGCAGCGTATATGCCCTGGAACGGGTTGGGCGGCTCCACGGGGAAGTCGCTGCCTAGAATCGGGCTGACGTCGAGGAGAGAGCGCATGCGGTAGGCTTCTTTCTTGGTGCGGTCGGGGCCGAGGCGGAGCTCGGCGTACTTCATGTCGGAAGTCGCGTGCGTCGGTTGAATGGAGGGGATGATGCCAATGGCGTGAATTCTCTTTTGGTCTTCTTCATGGATAATCTGGGAATGCTCGATACGGAACCGCCGCTCGGACTGGCATTTTGAAATATCTTTACCAGGGCACGCTTCCTTGAGACCAGCTTCCAGGGCATCGACGGCGAAACGGTTTGCAAGGTCGCCGATGGCGTGGATATTTACTTGGTAGCCGACAGATGCCCATGATTTTCCGAGTTGCAGCAGTGTAGACCCGTTGACAAGGAGTGAACCAGACGTGTCGGGGCGGTCACTGTAGGGCTCGATCATGGCACTTCCCCAACTTCCAAGAGCACCGTCTAACACAAGTCAGCACATGTCATTAACCAACGATTTATGTGACGAATTACCAGCAAAGAGCTTCACAGACTTGACGCTGAACCAATCATCCTCGCGGAGCACACGAGCAGCATCATCCGGGCAAAACGTGTTTCGCTGAGCGCACTCTAACATGGCGTAGACTCGAACAGTCCAGTCCTCTGTCTGCGCCATGTCCGCATATAAGTCAAGTTGATCGGGGAAGACGCCAGCATCGTGCATGCCGACCAAGCCAACCTCGTTCAGCTTCGCCATGGCGGCAGATACGAAAGCGCGCTTCTTCTCGGGACCAGGCTTCGGCCACAGATTTGTGACCAAGTCCATGGCATTGTCACAGAAGACGCCCATGCCGGGCTCCCTGACAATTTCGCCCCCTGGGACGTCGGGAATGTCTGCAGGCAAGAGATCTAGAACAGCTTGCGAAACCCAAGCGCAATGGACATCAATCCTGTCGAGCATGAAGTACTTGCCCTTCAGAAGTTCGTCTTCTTCGATGTCCGCCTAATCGCGCATCAGTACAGCCACTCAGCCCACAACGACAGGCGACTCACGGCAGTAGGCATCTTGCCGTACGCATTCTGATCCCATCCAATTCCTCGGATCCATTCGTCTTTCGTACCAGCATCGGGATGGCTTTCGACATAGTCTCGCAGACGTCCCCTCACGTCGTCCAGGGTGCTAGCACCGAACAAGTCGGCCGAGTGAAGGAACTCTCCGTATTGAATTAGATGGCCGTGACCGTCCCACAAGCCGGGGATAACGTAGCCGACATTTGTGGTTAAGCTGGCATCTTCCCAGGGAAAGACGCGAGTGAACTTTCCGTCCACCACCGTGAAGCATTGAGCGGCTGGCTGGGCTTCATCATGTGTTCTAACGCCTTGGTAGCAATAAGTCGTCTCAGTGTTGTTGCTAAAGATTGGCTGCTGGAGACGGACAACGGCCAGAGCCACGCCGGCGACACCGGCCGAGATCGCCATGCCCCATCTGACAATCGAATTAGAAGCCATCGTGCCACAATGCTAGTTAGGCATGGACTCAACGCAATGGCCTGAATTGGCTCTCGGAGGGGTGACAGGCCCCGAAATTCAGTGTGGATGATAGATATTCTTATCGCCGACCATTTGATAAGGAAGGTTATCTTATCTTATCGCAGCTCAACATGTGCAGGGATCGTGGGAGCTATTCTTGTTGACTGGACGTCGTATCCTATCTTTATCATCCTTTCCTTCATAACGTCGGGCGTCTTTTTTTCCTCAAACCCCTCGCCTGTCTATATCAAGTCGCGATTATTGTTGTTCAGCAAGTACATTGGAAGGAACACCTTTTGGGTTTAATCAACTCTAATTTCCCCAGATTGATATTGGCAGTTTTGGGCTTGGTCTAATGACCGATATGAGACAATCGTGCATTCCACAACCAAACGGCGTGGCACCTTGGCAGCAGGAAAACGGCAGTTTTGGTGATGTGGCTTTCTTTGTCCAAAAGCCTATTCCGACGAGTACAACACTTTGTACTTGCGAGCTCCCGCAGCGTGCCAAGACACGCTCTCAACTCTGGCTGGTCTACACAAGCGTGTGGGGGGGTAAGCAGAGCTCCTGCTTACAGTAACATGGGCCATCGTAGCCTGGCATCAGTCTCAAGATGCACTGTGAACTTGAGAAACTGACCAGCCTCGTCAGCTGAAGTTGCCTTTGCTCCATACTGCTCGCAACAGACGCCATCATGACCCTGACAAAAGACCAGCTCGCCCGTCTCTCCGAGACAGACGTCCGCAATCCCATCCCACCGGAGAAACTCCTCCCAGCCCTGACATCACCGCCTTTCATCCCGTCGACCTCTCTCATCAACGTTCGCGAACTCGGGGCCGTACCAGGCTCAGCCATCCTCTCCGGTCTAGCGTACCGCTGCGGAACGCTCGAGCTCGCTGTCGCAGACCCGCAGGCCCTCGCCTGGCTCTCGGCCAGCGTGAAGCGCATTTTCGACATTCGGTCACCTGAAGAACGCGAGAGAGCTCCGGACCCGCAAATCGACGGCGTCGAAAACATCTGGTTCGACAGCACCAGCGTTGACCTGCCGCCCGTCCTGGACGAGTTCGTCGAGGGTGGCGGCGAGGCGGGGTTGAGGAAGGAGTACCTCAAGGTGCTGGACATCTACCGGCGAAGCTTCTCCGCCGTGTTGGAGCATATACGAGATAGACCTGGGGAGCCGTTCCTATTCCACTGCACGGGTAAGTAAGCCTCATTTCTCGTATTTACCCTTTTAGGAGTGTAGACTGACACCAATCCAGCGGGACGAGACCGTACAGGCGTGCTGGCCGGAATCTTGCAGTCCCTTGCCGGCACTGCGCCCGATGATGTTCGTTTCGATTACATGCTCTCACGCATAGGCACTGAGCCCGCTCGTGAGAGGCTCCTCCGGTACGCCCGCGTTGGCACAGGGACGACTGCCGACGACGAACACCCGGGCTTTTACAACATGTGCAGCCTGCGGACGTCCTGCTGGTGCGCTTTCGTCGCCGGGGTGGAGGAGACGTACGGCGGGTGGGACGGCTACGTAACCAAGACACTCGGGTTTTCGACTGAAGACCTCGACATAATCAAGCTTCATCTTCGTGAAGGGAATGCGTCGAAGAGTACGTCGTAGCTGGCTCCCAGCCGCGAACTGCAAATCAAGGCCGTTGAGCCACCCTGCGTTGACAAATCTTCGTCTGGAGCCATATACAGTCAATCTTGATACCTGCTATTCAACTTTCCAGTCTGTATCAAGGCTCAATTTGGATAAAGAATGAAGAGCACGGCGGTCATCGATGTTTGCTTAAGCGTAACTTCCTCGGGATCTCTCAACCTACGACCAACATCCCATCACAAACCCCAGTGGGCCCTCGCCGCCGTACTGATGAGTGCGGCTTTTGACATGATCTGAGGGCAGTTTTCAGACATCAATACACCACCCCCATCGTGACATATACGGCCTGACCTTTTGTCAAGAGACCACCTAATTTTTCTATGTCTACGCGGCTCCTGTGCACTTGATTGCTCCTATCAGAGACGACTATAACGACGACGACGTTGAAGTATAGTATAGCCCCAGGGAAAAAAAGCTGCGCAGATACAGGAAAAACAGGCGGTCTCTTTGTCAAACCTGCACCGAGACTAGCAGCATTTGAGAAGCAAGGACAGATTGTGGTATTCCGATGGGAGTGGCAGGAAACCCCGAGTAAAACAAGCCACAAGTAGAAAGTCGCCCAAGTCACAGCCCAAGACAACGTTATCATCCAACACAAGCCTCCAAGACCGTGATAACCGCCCCTCGAGACAGAATATGTCATTTCCCCTCAGTGATCCCCCGTTCCATCACAATCCAGACCTCGACCCAGCAACCGTACAGGCAAAAGATAACCTCCCGAGCGCCGTCTGACAGCAAAACTGACGTCGGATCCCAGCACATCCTTCGTCAGCCCGCAAATCCCTCCCGCGCCGTCACTGCGACGGAAGGCCCTCGACAAGCACCGTTTTGGCATGGATAGACTTACACGCATCCTCAACGCCCACACAAACACAGTCTGGTATGACATCATATCCACATCAAGCCACATCCATACCCTGTCCCACATGCCTGAGCCACAGCGCTCATTGGCGGAATCCCTTATCTAGCGCCATTGCACAAACGCCTGATCCGAGCCACGGAGGCAGGGGTATGAGGCTCAACCCAATAGGATTGCTTCCCTCCTCGCACCCGCTACGTCACCAGCCACAGGACCCTCTCAAACTTGTTTTTTGCAGCCGACCGTTTTCTGGGGACCGTTCTGGACCTCACCGGGGTTGCGCATCTTTGACCTCACTTTCCCATCCAAGACGTGCTCAGCTGCCTTTTTCCTGCCCAGCCTGCTGTGGCTTTCACACACACACACACGTACAAACCACCCCTACGTAAGAATCTCCTCCGACCCTGGTCCATGACCCAAAAGGATGACATTCTCTTCACCCAGACTCTGCAAGGGACGTCACATTCAGGGTCCAACCACCCCGCCGCCTCCTCCATCATTCTTCGTCAGAGGGAGAGCAAGAGACAAACCCAAGCGGAGACCAAGACGCAGGTTTTCGAGACCCTTCACGCATACCGCGTAACCCCTCCCCCTCCCAAGAACCCAAACGAACAGTCTAGTTCGCCCACAATGTCGTAGCCCACCCTCCAGCCTTTGAAACACACGTAGAAGCTGCCCGTAGATCCCCAGCATTTTTGACATCATCCTCCGGACCCTGATCCTAAACCACCCCTGTCCACGCCGTGCCTCTGATGATGCCATCCAACGTCCTCA
The DNA here is from genome assembly GCF_013390195.1 of Colletotrichum siamense. Taxonomy (NCBI): domain Eukaryota; kingdom Fungi; phylum Ascomycota; class Sordariomycetes; order Glomerellales; family Glomerellaceae; genus Colletotrichum; species Colletotrichum siamense. Next base: position 823,420 of record NW_023501022.1, read on the forward strand.
AGCTAAGCTCCGACTTTCCCAAAGAGCTCCCAGCCTTATCGCAACCTCGACAGAAAAGCATATAAACCATCCATCCACTCCCCGTTCATCCATCTCCCATTCCTCATCAGCATCAGCTACCAAACAAACAAACCCATCAACCAACTCTGCAAACAAAGCTTCAGACTCTCAAGTCTCCCAAACAAACACACTACTTTTACACATATACAAACAAACAACAAACCACCCAACATGCCTCTCAGATCCACCCGCCACACCACCACCGCCCCCCGCCGCGGCGGACTCTTCACTCGTCGCCGCGCCCCGGCTCGCACCCACCACCACCACACCACAACCACAACTACCACCCGCAAGCGCGGCGGTCTCTTTTCCCGCCGCCACGGCGCCGTGACCACGGCCCCCGTCCACCACCACCGCCGCAAGCCCTCCATGGGCGACAAGATCTCGGGCGCCATGCTCAAGCTCAAGGGCACCCTGACCCGTCGCCCCGGCCAGAAGGCCGCTGGCACTCGCCGCATGCACGGCACTGACGGCCGCGGCTCCCACCGCCGCTATCGCTACTAAATGGAGCGAGCCTACTGTACTACGATACCACAAAGCGTTTTATTTGTAACGGATCATGATGATGAGACGGCTCAAATCCTCGAGAGGGATTGAGCAGGATTATGGACACCACAATTGTACTATTATTGAAGATGAGCGAGTTGGTTTGAAGATACCACGTCTGTATTACCACATCAGCATGGCAATTTAGACACTGTACAACAATTGGGAACAATCATACAAAGAAAGAACTTGTCTTGATCGATCTGAACTATTTACGCCCCTGAGAGAGATTATCCGCTACTAAACCATCCAGTGATCCCCCATGAACCTGTACCTTTCCAGAGAAACTCCAAGTCCACCACTTGCATGCCGTTCGCTGACCTATCCCTTTCAGCTGATCGATCCTCAACCCTTGTCCATTGAAACCTGATCTCAAGGTTTCCGCATTTGCACGCCCGTTCCTGAGCATGAAGAGACACAATCTGTAGAGAAGAGAAGCCGCAAAAACACGCAATTAACAAGGCGGGCAAGAGCCAGGTGCCTGGACCTAATAAGGGCGCAGGACTTGTATTAAGGCTATGCTGTCTTGCTCAATTTTGTCTGTGCTGACAAAAGGGTTGTCGCGTTTCGATGACATAGGAAATGGCGCGAAGTGCTGCGCAAGGCATCAAATCGGTTTTTTTTGCTTTAGCTGCCAAGTGTCAGTTATTGAAATCAATACTACTGACGCGGATGCCAGCCACTTACACAAATTTGTTTAGGAGGCAGGCGTTAACCGCAGCTAGATGCATTGGTTGTTAATGCCACTCCAGTACTCAACAGGCCGTGAGGCAGCAGCAAAATGGTAATAGCTGACCGCAAACGTGCGAAGGAATGTCGTGCCTGATAGATCAGGGCAGTCGTGGTACAGAAAATTGCTGTCCACGTTGAGTGTTGTTGTAGGAGCCACGAATGTGGCAAGGTGCGTTCTAGAATGGAAGCGACAAAGCAATCGAGAATTTTCTGTCGCTAACCACCCAGCTGGTGGCTGAGAAAACCAGACCGCAAAACAGTCCCTTTTCAAAAAGTGATTGGCAGCTTTTCATGAACGACGAGAAGGGTAAATCGTTACGTCCTACTGCAACTCGTCCACTTCCAGCGCGCTCAGGTTCGCGGGCTGGCGCTGAGGGCCAAAGCGACGAGTCGGAAGCGTGGAGGAGGGCTCGACAGGACGAGGGATCCGAGACTGCTTGTTCGACAGAACGGACGACTCACGGGCATGCTGGCGGTCGGTAAGATTGCTGACGTCGTCGAAGGTATCCTTATGGACAGAACGGGTCTTCATCGGAATATTCTTGTCGCGCGGGGTGAGTGCGCTAGGTCCGATCAGATCAGAGAAGTCTCTGACCAATTCGTCGCGCTTGTCGGAAGGAGCGTTGTTGATCTGAACGATGGTATACTCCCGAAAACGAGCCGGCATATCCGTCATATCCTCCTTGGTAGGCGAAGGATGCTTCTTATTCAACCTGTTGTTGCTGCGGCGAAGCTGAACTCCCTCGAAGTTGAGCTTACGCTGGCCAACGCTGCTGCTGAAGCCCTCACCATTGAAACTCTCACCCAGGAGAACAGTGTTGACGTGGGGATTACCGGCATCTGTGTATCGAGTTGAGGGACTCTCGACCGGAACAGGCTGCTTGTTGCTTCTGTTGCGCGGGGTCGAGGCGCATGCGGGTTTCTCGGACAAAAAGCCTTCGAGATCATCGTTCTCCGAGTCGAACGGGTTGATGGATGGAACCGGTGGCACGGGAGGTAAGGTCGAATCCGTGCTGACCTTGAGCTGATGCTCAAAAGGCGTAGGCGTGCGAACAAGCCCGCGCGGCTCCGAGAATGGGTCCTCTGGGGAGTTCGAACCACCACTACGCAGCGATTTGCCATCGTCATGAATCTGCTTGCGAAGGATGCGGCCTCCAACCATACTTCTGGGCTTTTCTTTGTTGAGGTTAAGCCCCTCGTTGACGCGGATCTCCATCGAGCTAACTGGGGACGGCTGCCCAGGGGACGACCGCACAGAGGACGACCGCACAGGGGACGGCTGCTCGACATGAAATTGCTTGGCCGGGTTTGGGAGATCACATTTGACCTGGCCAATAGGCAACGATATTTTGCCACGAACCTTGGATTCAGGGGTAGCGGGCTTCGTTTGGAACACATCGAAGGCCTTGCGAACCTTTGACATCATGTTCTTGGGGCGAAAGCGAGACGTCTTTGGCGTACGCTCGGAACCAGGGGGCTTCAAACTTCTGGTAGCCGCCAGCATCGCGTCGATCTTGTCATTGACGACGTGAGGGTCGGCGTTGTTAGGGTACGTGTTTGGAGTCAATAAGTCGGCCTGCTTGGCGAGTCCTCCTAGAGGTGCCGTCGTGGATCCAGCGATGAAGCCATCCCGCTTTCTGCCAGTGTCGAGTATAGTTGTTCTTGACTGGGGAAAGGGGCGCCTAGGCACAGGTTGCACAATCTCTGGGTCGTTATTGGCAATGTGGAGTCGCTGAGCTCTTCTGCGGGATGACTTTCGGGGGATATCAGGAGCCACGTTCATGGTCTTTGACGCCTGAAGACGTGACCGGGTAACAGGACCGCCTGGCTCTGCCGAACGAGCGAGAGATCGGCCACGCGGCTCAGTATCCATGTCGAAGTTCTCGGCGGGAGTTGCGGGAACAGTGCCAAGTGGCTCGATATTGCAAAGGAGAACGGATGGATGACTGGCAAGGCCGTTCGGATGATTGTAGATGGTACTCTCAAGGAGAGCGCTGGCCAGTCGGTCGACCGTTGCGTCGGTGCCTGGGGTTTGCACAGCATGGCGGTCTGTCGGGGTAGCATTCGCGACGGGCATAGGCACCGATGGGGTAGAGACCTCTGGCGAAAATTGTCAGCCGTTATATACCACGCAAATATATGGTTTTCATACCTTGGGGCTCGTTATCCCGGTCTCTGTTGGTATTGTTGCCTCTATCCCGACGCCGAGGCGCCAGAGAGGCGAGGGTGCTCATCGACTTTTTCTTCATTGTACATGAAGACGACGAGCGTCAAGTCTGTAGGAAGGAGTGGACAGGGCGATAATCGCCCAGAGAAAAGGTGAAGGTCGGAGAGAATCAGAAGGGAGTAGCAATGCTCGAGGTCATCGAGAAGGGGTGAGCGAACGGCTAGGTCGGCGTTGTGAATCCTAGATGACCGAGACCATAGGATTGCGCAACTTTCTTGGAAAGATCTTTCTCATCAGCAACGAGTAATCACAAACAACAATTTCTCCGAGACGAACCTGTTGGATAATTCAAATCGAGCACAAGGATCTCCGAGAGCCAGCTGCCGCCAAGCTGGTGACAAGCTGACGGTGTTGTTGTCTGCAAGCCAGCAGAAGGGAAGGATTGTTGCGCAAGAATCAACGCGTGCGTCGCGGGGGAGGAGGCGAGGGAAAAAAGGAAGCGAGGCCGCCTCGCTTGGTCTGGGGCACCTGACCTTCGTCCGAATGAATTCTTCGAGGGCAGGCTCGGTCTTGCCTCTGATAAACACCAAGCTGCCGTCCGTGGCTTCCTGTTTCTAGCCTCGAAGCCCTCTGTTTCGACCAATGTTTGGTCAGGTTCCGAGGCAAGAACACATAGCGGAGGCCTGCACCAGCCTATTGCATCCACTCAAGGCACCGGGGGGTTCCGCTTCATGATCCTTCAGCAACTGCGGCTTGAGGGTGTCTAAGCCGCAGTCTACATGAGAGAACGTGGAACAGGCAGAGAGGCTTTGACCAGCGTGAAGGGGCTTACTCTGGTGGTTCTTGGAAGGTCAGAGGCTGCCATTGTAATCACTTGGCGGTGCCTGGTGGAAGCATCTTTCAGGTTTTCCAGCCCATAACACCACAAAGGGCTGAGAAGAGATAAAATATTCGCATCAGCAACAACGTCAGAGTTGAGCAGGATTCTGGGGAAGAGCATGGAATGGTTTGCGGGAACTTGCGAGATATCGTGGCTGATATGGAGATTCGATCCAAGACAGGACGCCATGGCTGATGGCGAACTGGGAAAACCAAGAAAATAGGATTACTGAGAATCATTCTTCAAAGTTCTCGGGCCGGCGGAAGGTTCGCTTGCAAGCACCGAAGTTGGACGTCTCATAAATGGTGTGATCACATCGAGATCATAGCTTGATATTGGGCAGAGTAAATGGAAAAAGTGTAGATTGAAACTGGCACGGGAGATGTTGGCGATACTTGGCTACGCAAATCGAGGTATTTGAATTACACGTTTGATGAGAGAAAAGCCCCGAACAGCGAAGTGGTCAGGTGTTGTGTGCGTCTTGGAATGCGTCAGCTGGTGCAGCGGGAATTATGTAGCAAATTCTGAAAATGGAAGCCGTTCTCATTGTCGGAGTCGGCTGCTTGTTATTGCCAAATTTGGAAAAAGAAAAGTGCTGGACTCGGCTCCGCTCCGGCATCACCGGCGCTCACAGCTGCCGGCGACGGGCCTTGTACTGGCCGTTTCGACCGGTGAACGTTGTTTATGGCCGGAAGAGAAACGGAGGACAAACGGGTCCACGGCCACCCGCGGAGATCCTCGGCCCATCTCGGGGTTGGGATCTTGATCCTGCCAGCGGGTGATTGGTGCCACTCGCTGCATGAGGTAATGGGCAGGGAATAAAAATCTCTAACGAACGCTGCGTCGAAAGGGGCCCAGCACGACACAAGAAGCGTATTGAGCATCTCGACCGTCGAAAATGACAATTACAGACGGCCAATTGCCTGCCGAGGCTCATGGCGATTCTGGAAATGTTAGTCAGCCACAGCCTAGGCAATGCAATGTCGCTCACCGACGGATGGGCGACGGTCTCGGTTTCGTTCTCACCGTTGGGAGCACGGGGATTTCGAAGAATGTGAAAACGCACCGCACGAGGGGACCCCTCGGTGCGGAGAAGCCGCCACCGGAGAGGGCCAATTAGCATTCCTCGGTTCGTGATTGGCCTGTCAGTTGCGCCATCGCACACTCCCATTCGCTGAGGGCTCAGCGACACTTGGCGGGCGGGCCCACGGTCACCTCCGTCTCCTGCCGAGTGCAGCCAAAGCGGAAGGATAGCTGGTCTGTTTCAAATCCCGTCAGCCTTTGGTTCGCCATCCACCATTTCCCTCGTGCTTCAGCCGTCCGTATTTTTTTCCCCTTCATCTCCAGCCCCAAACCTTCCTCCCGCGCCTCTCTCACCGACTTCGCCTCAACGACCATTCCTCCCTTCGAATCCGATACTGGCGGCCATTTTCCGTCGCGACGATATAATAATCATCTCCAAGCCTGTGGTGCGAAACTCCAAAAAGCGCCACCTCCGACTCCTTGAACCCCCCCAACCGCTTCTCCGACGGCCATTGCCACCTAACCCCTCATTCTCCTACGAAGTTCGCCATTGAGCCTGTACAACATCAGAGATCACCATGTCGTTCTCTAGCCTCGTTCAAGACCTCACATTGAGGGATTCCGGCGTCCCGCGCCGGAACCGCGGCGAGGCCTCGGTCTCCACCGTCGATGACAGCCGGTCGCAAATCTCGCGCGCCATGTCCTACGCCAGCACCGCTGCCACCAGCGTCAGCATCTCCGGAGACATCTCTAGCCAGCTTCACGGCGGCTACTTCCACCCTCTTGCCCGCTCGTGGCAGGCCGAGAGGCAGTTGACCAAGGTCCGTTCCGTCCAATGAGGGGTATCGCGCCTTTGTTGTTATGAATCACCGCTGACATGCCGCCCAGTCGATGCTGATTTATCCCCTCTTCATTTCCGACCAAGACGACGAGGAAGTCCTCATTCCCTCGCTTCCCGGCCAGTACCGCCGAGGAATCAACAAAACAATGGCCTGGCTGGAGGCTCTCGTGCGCAAGGGCCTGGGCTCCGTTATGCTGTTCGGTGTGCCCGTGCGCCCCGGAAGCAAGGACGCTCTTGGCACCTCCGCCGACGACCCGGAGGGCCCCGTCATCAGGAGCATCCGCGCCATCCGCCAGCGCTTCCCTCAGCTCTTCATCTGTGCCGACGTCTGCCTGTGCGAGTACACTTCCCACGGCCACTGCGGCATCCTCCGCGACGACGGCAGCTTGAACAACCAGCTGTCGGTCGACCGCATTTCCGATGTTGCCATTGCCTACGCTGTGGCCGGCGCACACTGCGTCGCCCCCTCGGACATGAACGACGGCCGCATCCGCGCCATCAAGCTCAAGCTCATTGAGGAGGGCATCGCCCACAAGACCGTGCTCATGTCGTACTCGGCAAAGTTCTCCGGCTGCCTGTACGGCCCCTTCCGTGACGCCGCGGGCTCAGCGCCTTCCTTCGGCGACCGCAAGTGCTACCAGCTGCCCCCCGGTGGCCGTGGCCTCGCCCGCCGCGCAATCGTCCGTGACATCAACGAGGGTGCCGACATCATCATGGTCAAGCCGGCTAGTCAGTACCTCGACATCATCAGCGACGCGAAGGAGCTGGGCAAGGATATGCCTGTAGCCGCGTACCAGGTGAGCGGCGAGTTCGCCATGATCCACGCGGCCGCCAAGTCGGGCGTCTTCGACCTCAAGACGATGGCTTTCGAGTCGACAGAAGGCATCCTCAGAGCCGGTGCGACGATAGTCATCAGCTACTTCACCCCCGAGTTCCTTGACTGGCTCTCCACCTAAATGATGACGGCATTACACGCTCGGAAAGTATGATAGAGGCATGGTGTTTTACGGCGTTTTCAGTTCATCATCTTCGTGGGAAGGAGCAAATGTTGTATTATCGGATTACGGTCAAGGTATTATGGGGGGGGGGGGGATTCTGGCAGGGCGTCATCTTATTTTCGCATACACTCCCTCCATTGGTTCAGTGTCACGTAGAGGATACCAAAAACTAAAAGGCTACGTTAATGAAAAAGGACAATACGTATTATTGATACATGAATCGATTTTTGGCCACAAACCTGACATGTTTGTATCAGGCTGGTGGGCATCCGTCTCTGTATGCTAAACTCAAAATCAACGGTGCATTAGTAAGGAACGACATGGACAAGAAACAGCGTTTGGGCAAATTTAGATACGACGTGTGCCGTGTGTTCTAGCTGACTGACTGGCAGCTCGCGAGGTGTGTGTGCATGCGTGTTTGATGGCAGCAATAGCATGGTGGCATCAAGAATGGGAGGCCCTGCCTTGTCTTTCCGGCTTGGGTTTCTTCAAACCCGCTCTCCCACAGGTTCGTAGGTATCGGCGTGTGGTAGCAAGCCGACAGACGGCAAGAGCAAGCCTGTGCCTGTTCCAGGGCGCACCCATGGCGGGTTTGTTGTGTGGCCTGACTCGGCTTTCGGATGTCGATCGTCAGGTTCTTCTTGATTTAAACTGGACCCAAGGAGCACGCTGGTCTCCAAAAACAAAATTCGGTTGGGCATGGGGTGTTTGGCAGAGAGAGGCATTGCAAACCAGGGGAAACGGTCCAAGGTAAGGGGGTCCAACAACGGGGAAGCGGTCGTTGGTGGATGAGGGAGAGCGAAAAGCCTGGGTCTGGGAGATAGGTAGTGGTCGAGGCGAGGTCTTCGCTGTAACCACTAACAAGGCGGCGGACGGCGGTGCCATGCACTCGACGTGACGGATTGCCAATCTGGAACATGGCCAAGGGGTCGATTGCCGGGAAACAAGCTGCACCCCTGACGGGGGGCATGGGGCGGAGGCTCCACCATGACCAGCGAAACCACTGACTTCTCAATGACTGGCGTCGAGCACTGTCCAGTATCCGTACCTTGGTCCAGTGTCCGTAGCAAGACCACAGTCATCCAGCTGGCCTTGGTGCATTGCAGAAGGCGAGAGCAGAGTTCAAAGTGCCGCTGCACCTTGCCGCACCACCACAGACGGACCGGCAAGCAGGAGGCAAGCAGGCACAGGCACAGGCAACGTGGTTCATCATTTCATGGTCTTCTGACGGAGTGGAAGTTGGAGGACGCGCTAGTGTGGCTGGAAAAGCACAGTAAGCACAGTGAGCACTCGCGGCTCTTCCTGCTGTGCGGCGCCGCGGACAGCTCGCAGACCGTCACAGTGCAGGTCTCGAGCCCCCACCCCGGTCCCCCGAGCGCGGCAGGCGTGGATCCAAGCGCCGATCTCAACCTTGAAGCGTGCCGCATCTGAAGAGCCCCCAAAGTGCTCTCAGAACACATCGACCAATTCCTTCGATTGCTGGACCCCGGAACTCCATCTTTTCTCCCAACCGCCGACCCTCCCACCCCCAGGCGGCAGAGCAGAGTCTCCAGATCGCTTACGACTGCTCGAGGCAAAAGTGGCCCGAATACTCATGCGCCGAGAGCTCTCGTCGGTCGCGGCTTGCCGTGTTTGCGCTCTCTGGCGCTGAGAGCCGGCCATGGCATTTCTCGGCGGAAGAGCGTTGGCCCAGAGCCATGCTCCAACGGTGGTCCCCTTCCAAGGTCTTCGGTGGCCTCCCAAGACTCCCAAGCCCTCTTATCGATCCATCTTTCCCTCATTCGGCCAGCCGTGACCCTCTTCCGACACCCCTGCCCCCTCATTGCCGTCGCGTACCTGCAGCAAACAACGGGCGGAATGGCGATGGACAGCGGGCGGGAGATGTTGTGATGGGCGCGGCGCCCGCGGCGGACACAGGAGACTGGGGCTCCTCTCCTCCTCTGGGCTCCTCCTCCATCCATCCTCCAAGGAAACGGGGCTCTTTCTTCCAACGGGGATGGATGACGGGGTCGTGGAGGAGATAGATGCACAGGACCCAGGCCCTTTGACGCTTGTGACTGGAAGAGGCAAAGCGAATCGAATATTGATTGACCGACCCCGCGCACCATTTTACGTACCTTGCTGTGGCTGCGTATCTCTGACGGCCAGTCGTCCCATTATCCTCTTTGATTCGGTCGTTTCTTCAATTTACTTTACTGGCCTCTTTATGAGCGTTTTGTGTGTGGGATATGCAGACCGGCGGAGTATATGCCATTCTTAGTCTTATTCCATGTCTCGCCCATCTTCCAAGGCAAAGGGTCCCTTTCACCGTCTTGTCTCTAGTGGCCTTCCTTTTTCTATGCAATCCTCCTTTTTTTTTTTTTTCATGTCCATCGCCTGTTCTATCATTTCCATATAAAGTGTGAAACCCCTACCAGTCAAATCTCCTGAGAAGATCCCCTGCGTTTGCCTGGGTTTGATGATTTCGGAGCCTGCAAGTCAAACTGACGTATCGTGGTGGCATTGTTTGTTTTTTCTCCATCCTTCTCACATTCGCTGTCTCTGCCTCCTCTCGCTCCCATCTCTCCAACAAGTCAGAAATCCGGTCGTTTCTGTCTCGAACCGGCCGACTTCCATCGTTTCATCCCTTCTTTTGCATCTGCCCCATTGGGCCCCATCTCGGTCGTGCGGTTACCTCGTTCCCAGTTGCATGCTACGCTACGGATATTTGCTACCGTGGAAGCGAGCAAGGCGGGAAAGAGGAGAAGGAACCGAGAGTGAACAGAGAGGGAACGACCCTGTGACCTGAACTTCGGCGATCCGATAGAACCAGCAGTGCGCACAGGCTGTTGGTCCTGTGTTGGTTTTTTCTGGCGTCAGCCGTGGTCTCCTGTTGAACTCTTGACATCTGCGCCTCGGCTTGCAGTTCACAGTTCGGATTGGTGGTGTGTGTGTTGTGACCGTGGCCCTTGCCTGTCGTTCAGCTTGCCGCCCGTCCTTCAACGATTTACACTTTTCCACAGCCCGCCCCCCGTCATTCTTCGACTGTCGTCCTCTTGGTGGTCTTAAAAAAAAATCCCCGAAAAAGACAAGAGGCTGGGCGGGATCAGGACCAGGAATCAGGAACGAACGAATAGACTGCCTAGAGTGGGTGGACGGACCCAACACTCGTCCCTTGTTCCTGGGCTAGAACACGAGCAGACAAGAGGCAACGAGAGGCAGGCACATCTGACTTTGTCCTCACATTCGGATACACACCCTTCACTATTTTTTTTTTTCGTCGTCGAGGTCGAGGCAGGCACATTTCCAGAGTGCAGTGCATTGCGCAGGCGCTGCTTCCCAACTCGTTGACGGCATCGCTGCACCTCGTCCATGGTGCATCCCTCCCCAAACCCGTCATAGCTGCCACACTTAAACCTTTCCACACCCTGAAACAGTCTCTTCCTCTACCCACACCCGCTCTTTACGCCGCATTGCCATACGTCTATACCATTCATACCTTACTCTTACTACCGACCGTACCACTTCACCTACCTCAGCTGTCTGTCTCTAAACACACATTACCTATTACGCATCCACACTTCACGCTCCTTCTGTGTGGTCTCTTCACTGCACGTCTGACCTTTTCTTACCTTTCCTTACCTCACGGACACTGGCCGCTTTCTCATCTATATCCGGGTCGAGGTTAGACTGATTTCCATTTCCATTCCCAACCCCACGCCCGCGCACCCACCTTACACATACACACGTCTACACGCAAAGCCTCGCTCCGATCTCAGCCCAGTCGGACCCTTTTCTTTTTGGTTTTGGCTTGTTTGCCTGCCTACCGCCTGCCCGCGCCTCTGGAACATCTGCCAGAAAGTCCCCACAGCTTCTTCTCGTCAGGACCCACGGCCGTGTGTGCAGAAAGGGCCCCAAGGTCCAAGGTCTCTCTTGCTTAACCTGCAAGGTCAAGGCAAGGTCCAGGTCACGGGCTCCGGTAGACGAGACGAGACCCAAGACGGGCAGAACACTCCCAGTCACCAAAGGCGGAGCGCTCCCTCGGGAAACATCCACCCATCCTCTGCTCTTCCACTTTCACAGGCCCGGGGTCTGTTCCCCATTACAATTACCTTGTCTCGCCTGCCTTTCACTCCCCGTCTCCTTCCTTTTCGCCCCTCCCAATCTGCAGATCCAGCAGATCGTCTGAATAACAAGGGCCCCCTCTGGAGTCTGGATCAAAACCACCACGCTCCCTCCCGTCCCCTCCCTCTTCCTTTCCACTTTGACTCTAGGCCCTCGTCTTGTCCAAGCCGTGCTTGATACCTGTCACCTTGGCCTCACCAGAGTCTATCATACCCCCGACATCAAACCGACACATTGCAGGACAATGAACGGACACGCTGCCTCCAAGGTGTCGCTATCACACGAAGAGGGTATGGGTCTGTTGGACGAGAAGACGTTGTCCGACGTCGAGAGCGAGAGCGGTAGGGCCGACCTCGAAGTCCGCTTCGCGATACCGCGATGGTCGACACTAGCAAGAGGCGTCGTTGGCTACGTGCGGGCCGTGCCATGGAGGGTTACGCTTATTCGAAGCCTCATCTTCCTACTGCCTAGCTTCGTTCAGAGCCGATTTACAAGAGAACGGAGTCGTCCCGAGAAGCTGTTCCCGACGTCATACCTCGACGGCATGCGAGGACTCGCCGCGCTATTCGTCTTCTTCTGCCACTACTTCTACCAAGCCTTCATCATCGCCGAGGGCTGGGGTTCATCAGAGAAGAACTACCACATTCTGAAGCTGCCATTCCTCCGACTCTTCTACCAGGGCCCGCCGGCCGTCTGCCTGTTCTTCGTCATCTCCGGATATGCACTCTCACTAAAACCGATCAAGCTCATCCGGAGCCAAAAATGGGATGAGTTCTCCGCGACAACAACATCCCTCATCTTCCGCCGATTCATCAGACTCTACATGCCCACGGCGATTTCCACCTTTGGTATCATGCTCATGCTGCAGATGGGCGTCTATGAATGGACGAGAGACTTTGCCATCGACCGCAAGTGGCACAAGAACGTCATGGAACCTCACCCCAAGCCATTGGATACGTTCTCCGAGCAAATCTGGGATTGGGTGTGGAGCATGTTCAACTTTGTTCACGTCTTCGGCTGGGAGCGGTTTGGTGGAAGCACATGTAAGTTGGACGCTGAGATGCACGTTGACACGACACTGACGCACTGTAGCCTACGACGTCCATCTCTGGACTATTCCGGTTGAGTTCCGCTGCTCGATGTACCTGTTCGTCACTCTCATCGGTCTGGCCCGTGTTCGCACAGGACTTCGCTTCCTTTTCCTCTGGGGAATCATCGCCTTCACCTACCGCAACAACCGCTGGGAACTACTTCTTTTCTACTTTGGCATGATGCTCGCTGAATACGATCTCATCCTCGGAAACCACAACAACAACCAGCCGCCCGCTGCTCTGCCGTTGAACGAGGCGCCGCCGCAAAAGAGCAGGTTCAAGGGTTTCCTTTGGGCGATGTTAAGCATTCTCGCTCTGTACCTCATGTGCCAGCCTGATATCAACTACGATGTCACTCCTGGCTGGGTCTGGCTTTGCTCCTTCATTCCCAAGTGGTGGGAGGAGGAAGGTTACCGCTTCTGGCAGTCCATTGGATCTGTTCTCTTCGTTCTCGCCGTCAGCCATTCGCCGAGATGGAAGTCCTTCTTCAACACCGCGCCCGTCCAGTACTTCGGAAAGATCAGCTACGCTCTCTACCTCATGCACGGCCCAGTGATGCACACTGTCGGCTACACCATTGAGAGATTCGTTTACAGCCGCACGGGTATTGAGGGATACTGGTACAACACCGGCTTTGTCATTGGGTCTTTCGGATGCATCCCCGCAGTTATTTGGGCCGCGGACGTTTTCTGGCGGCTCTTTGATATCCCGACGGTGCGGTTTGCAAAGTGGTTTGAAACAAAGTGCGCCATCAAGCAACAGTAAAGAGAAGGAACAAAGACGGCGCTTGCGCGTCTGCACATATGTCTGCGACAAACGCTCAATAACGAGCTGGGTCTGGAAAGTCGGTATGGGAATCGACTAATAATAGCATGACAACGGCGTTTTATATCATACGGCATTATTACTATACCTGGCGTCGGGAATTTTTATTTTTATGGGGGCAGGGGGTTTAGCCAACCTTTTTTGGCATGTTATAGATAGGCATCTCAGCAGGAATGCACCTTTCAGAGCCACATGACGGACTTGAGAAATGTACAGAAGAAGTACCAGAGAATGTGGACAACGTATCAGATGTGGTAGATGCAGCCGAAAAAGAATATTCTTCCGACCGAGGGGTATCAAATTCATTCCTTTTTTCTTTTCTTGAACCTTTGTCTAAATCTCCAACAAGATGTCTCAACCAATCATGCTCCTCTTCCTGCCCCTCATCCTGACGTCTTCGAGCTTCTTGAGAGTCGTGGGGGCCTGCTTGTATGATGCGCGATAGGCGTCCAGCAGATCCTGGAAGTATTCCTCGGCGCGGGGATGCGTGCTGCCGAAAGCGCGCTCGAGGACATAGAGATCGACCGCGCGGTCCTCGTCGGAGGTGCTCTGGCTCGCCAATCCAAAGTCGATGATGAAGATCTCCCCGTCCAATTTCGAGGCCTCCTCCCCGTTTGCGGTAGTGGCAGCAGGCTTTGGCGGGCGGAGCATCATGTTGGATGTGGTGAGGTCCCCGTGTACGATCCCGATCTTGTGCATCTTGCCGACGGCGGCGCCCATCCTGCTCATCAGGTTCTTGATTTCCGTGGCGTCTCGTCGTGGAGCTGCGGCGGCGGCCTTTTCTTCTGGTGTTGTTGTTGTTGTTGCTTCTCGTGTGTCCGCCATGACCTTATCGTCTGTCTCTTCCTCGGGAACTCCAGCCAGGCGCTGGCTGGGAACGACGGAGTCGAGCCACTCGTTGATGCGCACGCGGACGGGGGCGCCGGGGATCCACTCGAGCATGATCCAGCCGGCGGCCTCGTCGAGGGCGTAGAGGGCGGGGACGGGGCAGCCCTCGCGGCGGCATTTTGCGAGGACGCGGGCCTCGGCGAGGATGCGGGCGCGGGTGAGGCGGGCGTCGAGGGTTGGGTGGCGGTAGGGCTTCGGCGGCCGGTACTTGAGGGCGGACGGGGTGGAGGGGGCGAGGAAGGTGGTTTTGTAGAGGCGGGCTTCGGCGCCTTGGGTGATGAGCTCTGGCGCGGAGCAGGAGGGGTGGGTTAGGAGCGGGGGGAGGGGGAATTGTGTCGGTTGTGGTGTGGCCATTGTGTCTGTGTGTGCGTGTGGTTTGGTGAGGGTGGCTGGCGGAGGAGGAGGAGGAGAGGCGAGGAGGTCGGTGGCTGGCAGCTGGATTGGCGTGGTTTGGGAATATCTTCAATTTTGCGGCAGACCTGCACGGGCGGGCTCGGCGAGGAAAGTTTGGAGGGGTAAAGGTGCCGGTGCCTGTGCCTTGGCGGGGGTATGGTTTGGTGGGCAGACCGCCTGCCGCGAGAGGGGATTCTGCCAGCTGCCGTTGCTTTAGGGCCGTTTCTGGGGACGGGACGGACGGGTTTCGTAGCGCGCGGCGGGCCGGGCCCTGTGCGTGAAGCTTCACTTCCGTTCCGGGTGTTTCTTTTTGGCGGGCAAAATTTCCGCTGTAATCTATTCACGACTTGGCTTGCGCAAAGCTTCCGGAACGTTCTGAAATGCGTCGTGGGATTTCTTGGCTTGGTTTACCGGGCGTTGGGAGTGTTTGCGCACTCGCAAGGTAGGCAAGGTAGGCACTGTGCGACGCAGCGAGAAGCAAGCGTGAGGTTTTGGGAGAGCGGCCGCAATTGGCATCCAACAGCCAAGATGCAAGATTGACCAATGCCCAGCGACAATGGGACTGAAGTTTGAGCTACTCCTTCGAATACATGAAGGGGTGATGCACCCACCCTTCAAGTGAAGGCCGTGAATACGGCACCAGTGTCGAGACACCAAAACGTCATTTCCGAATCGCAAAGATGGCCCAATCCGTGCTTTCACGCGATCATCAATCTCAGATAACGAAGCAAGCTGCAAGTCTTTTCTCATCTTTCAACACCAACCGGGCCATTCGGTTCCTCCGCCGCTACCTATTGCCGCACATCGCGCGCGGGAGCAGACGATCAATGTCCTGCATCGGTTCACACTGGGGCCAGGCTTCCCGATATGCAGCCCAGCGGCCCAGCAGCCACACCACCACGACCACCTGCAGGCAGGCGAGCCAACGATACAACCAGGCCACCAATCACCTCTGTCTACCAAAGTCTTCTGTGGCGGCCGAGAGGTGCTGAGAGGGGCAAATGCTTCCCTTTCGCATATCCGCTCTGGTGATATGCAGGCCAGGGTCGGTTCTCTTGCGCCTTCGGGCAGCTGCTGTTGGAAGACTATCCCGTGCTGCCCGCTTCCTCGTCCCGAAAAATTGCGCAGTTCTAGCTGGACCCTTGGAAGACTTCAATTCGAAGTGGGAGAATGTGCAACGTTTGGAAGGCGATTAGAACGGGCAGGCAGTGCTTACGGAGGGGAGGGCAAAATATCGACTATGCTCCATTGAGTCGCATGCATCCTCGCATCTGACAGAACCCGACCCTGTCGAGGTTTGCTTACATTGCCCTCCAATCCCTCATCTCTGGGTCTTCTGTATTTGTCCACCTCTGGTTTCCCGGTCTCACCCTCTTCACAAGCTGGTGTAGCCTTCCGCCGGTCGCACCGAGGACAATGGGCTCCTGAGCCTCGTCGCGGAACACACGACGTCTCTTTATTGCTACACCACACCCTAGCTGGCCGAGCTGTCGCCTCTGTGCCCTTCTCTTTCGCAGACTCAAGACTATCTGTGGTGATTCAAAAAGAAAGGCGCCCATACCCGAGAAGACGAAATGGCGGCATTTCTCGTGGTCGCCGCGCTGGCCGTCTGCGCCGGCGCGGCCGCCGGACAGAGACGGTACGCCGCCGTCGACATGTCACCAGCAGGCGGCGGCGGCGCCCTCGTCCCGCGTTTCTTCATTGACGAGCCCCGTCTCGTGGCCCGCGACGGGGCTCCTTGTCCCGCGAACGCGCATTCATGTGAGACTCCTACAAAACATCCCGAGACGAAGGCCATGAATATGTGAGCTGGTTCTAACAAATTGAGATATGATATAGGCCTCGACATAGGCTTCCCGGACCAATGCTGCTCTAACGAGAACTACTGCTACGTCAAGCCGAACGGGGACCCGTGGTGCTGCCAGATCGGCTCCAACTGCGACTCAAAATGCTCCGCCTCGCAGTTCCAATGCACCACCGTCGTCCCCGTCACGATAACACCTACCACCACCGGCGACCCGACCGTCACGTCCTCCACTGTGTCCAACTGCTGCTTCCGCGGCTGCCCCTCGACCTCCAACTTCCGCTGCGCAGACCAATTCGGCGGCGGCTGCTGTCCCTACGGCAACACCTGCGCCTCCTCCAAGCAATGCATCCAGACCATCTCCGCCACGCCGTCCTCCACCGCCGGCGGCCTCACCCCCGCGGACCCGGGCTGCACCGCGACCACCCAGCACGCCTGCGCCGACGGCCAGGGCTGCTGCGACGACCTCATGCACTGCACCAGCGTCTCCGGCACCGCGGCCTGCGCGCCGGGGAACCCCACCGCCACGGACGTGACGTACGACCCGGACAGCAACGGCGGCACCGGCGGGTTGTCAGCGGGCGCGAAGGCGGGCATCGGCGTGGGCGTGTCTGTGGTCGGTCTCGCGCTCGTCGGCGTCCTCGCGTGGTTCTGCCTCGTCCGCCGCCGTCGCCGCCGCGGAGCGACCACCATGACGGCCTCATCCCAGCGCAGCGGCGGGCTGAGCAACGTCATCGGCGGGGGAGCAGCGTCCTCGCGCCCGGGACGCAGCGCGCGCGCCATGTCGGAAGTAACATCGGGCTCGCGGCCGACGGCGCGCCGCGGCGCGACGCAGGATTACTTCGGCCCGGACGCCGTGGCGGGGCCGTACACGGAGACGGAGACGGTGGCGTCCGCCGAGGGCGCGGTGACTGTCGCGTCGTCGCCCGGCCGCCACCGCGGCGTGCCGCTGCAGGCGCACTCGCCGAGCGACGTCGTGGCGCCGGTGGAGATTGACTCGCGCGTGAAGAGGGGGGCGCCGGCCGCGGCCACGTCTGTGTCGCAGCAGGCGTTGGCTCCGTCCTCGCCGCCGACGACGGAGGGGCGGTTCGAGTTGTACGGGAGCGAGATGCCGAGCCCGACGTCGCCGGGGATGCCGTCGCCGCCGCTGATGACGCCGAGCGCAAGGAGCGTTAGTATGATGGAGAGGTCACCGATCGACAGGTCGCCTGGACCGGCGCCGAGCCCGGAACCGCGGCGGCGGTGAGGGGGTTTGAGGAGTTGGCTGACGCTATGTGTTTTCTCTCTGTTCTCGTGTTCATATCTGTCTTTTTGAGACGCCTGAATTGAAGTAATAAACGAGCGACGGTACATTTTTTGTTACACAGATTCCCGATGCCTTCGGAAAATCCCTCCCTTGTAAGAATACTTATTATGCGATAAGGAGTGGTAGGAAACCTTTTTTGTGTGAAGAGCAACTCCGCTTGACCGACCGTTTCCTTGGAGAAATTAACAAAAAACGATAGACATTGATCCTTCGTGTCACATCCCTGCCCTCCGCGAACGCCAAACAGTATGAAGGATGCAAATGAAGACTGGAAGAAGCGATGATGAACGCATGCGAGTCTAAGAAAAATGGAAGAAAGAAGAAGAACCCCCAAGACGACCAGAAACACCAAACACGAGACACCGATCCCCTTCAGAAGTTGTATGAACACCCACATAGCTCAGCAAACGACGCCACCAAAGGGCGCGCACGTCCGCAGATCCTTGACCAGGTCCTCGACGCTGCTGAGATGGCGGCCCAGCAGCTCCTGCTTCTCCTCCGTGGTCAGGGTGTCGGCGGACTCGCTGCCGGCGCGACTCCTTGCGTAGTGCTGGGCGTCCGAGGCGGTGGAGTTGCCGCCCGCGAAGGCGCCGGCGAGCTTGCTGGGGCTGCGCTGGTGGATCGCGGGGACGGAGGCGCGGGCGTCGGCGCGCGGGATGGAGGGAACCTCGGGCATGAGGTAGAAGTAGAGGAACTCGACCAGCTTGAGCTTGACCTCGCGGGCGGTAGAGCGGGACTTGAAGAGGGAGGTGACGGTGAGGAGGCCGTCGAGGGCCTCGAAGGTGCGCGTGTTCAGGGGGGTATCGATGAGAGCGACAACGAGGACGAGGAGGGTCGCGGATTGGATCGCCGGGCAGTTGACGGGTTCGAGGAGGTCGAGGAGGAGCTGCGGGATGGAGTTAGTGTGAGAAATTTGGAAGGAGCCTTTAATGCCAGACATACGTTCATATTTTGTTCTCTCGAGAAGAGTGCCTTGCTTGGTGGGTGGAGGAGCAGGACGCCTTGGATCAGATCCAGCGAGCTGAGGATGAGGAGGTCATTCTGGCCATCGGCGCCCTTGCCCATGAGGCGGTCAAGGGTGTTGATGAGGCGGAGGGCAACGTTCCACTCGAAACCCTCCTGCAGCTTGAAGAACTCGCGGAAGGCCAGGTCGTCGGACAGGTCGGACAGAGACTTGCCGCTCGACCGGGCGGACTCATCGTCAGTCGCCGGCGACTTTGATGACCTTGACGGCGCTGAGAGGCAGATCTGGGCGAGGAGGCCTTCTACCTGGCGCAGGCCTTTGCGGACCTTGGGGCCATCGTAGGAGGAGAGGGAGTCGAAGGCGAGGCTGAGGAGGTTCTCCATGTTTGGATATCGGTGGTCGTGACGATGTTTGTGAGGAGGCCGCCGTGGCTTGGTGGCTGATGTGCTGCGGTGGACGGGGTCGGTCTCGAGCGCGCGGAACGAACTGAACAAAAGAGACGATGCGATTATCTGTCGATGCGATTATCGATAACAATTGAGTGACGCCGGACTGGGATCGGGGTCTGACGGCAGCAGCAGCACACGCCGGAAAGTTGATAATGCAGAAAAACAACAAGAACAAAAACCGACGAGAACACAAGTCCTCTGGGGGTTGTGGGGGTATCACGATCGGATGACTGGAAAGTGCCGAAGGGGGAAAAAGAAGAAGGGGGAAGAAGCGCACAAGGTGATGGATCGCGCGGCGCAAGTAATAAGCATATGAGAGAGACAGCGGCGGCAGCGACAAGGACGTCGGTAGCTGATTGCCGTGTGGACAGGTGTGGATGTTTGTGTTGCGACCCGACGATTAATGCCCCGGCAACCGGGTCGATCTCCAAGGCGTTGGGATGGGGATTTAGCGTGGCCCTGAAGAGGAAAGCGAGCTTCTGTTTGGCCCAAACAGCGTGACCACGCACACCGTTAGCTACAAATAAGCGGGTCGATCACCGCAGGCACCTCTGCGTTGGCGCATTGCGGGGGGCCCGGCCCGGCATTCAAGCTTGGGATTTCAGGGTCAAGGTCTTTTGTTGTTTGTTGCTGCTACCTTGCCGTTTGACTTTATTCTGGGCAGGCGATTAGGTATTGAGATAAGAATAAGCGAGTTCTTTTTTTGAGCATTCGAGCTTTCTACCTTGCCGTGTAACAGCTGCCCTCTGCCCTCGGTATGTCTGCTACGATCTTCGGAGACGACCCAGGCCGGCCACATGCCCAAGGGTCCTATCAACCGGCCTTGGTTCTGCAGGAGGCGTCGTTCTGTCGCAGCGGCAGCGGATGCTTAAGAGCGGCACATATGGCAGATGAAACCTGACGGCGCGAGGGGATGGCACATTTCAGCGTCTTGGAATCCACGTTGGCAGCGACGAGCCACGGCGACATCGCGACCCGGTTCGCAGGATGCGAGGTGAAGGCATGAACAACGGCAGGGCAGGGCACACCAGGAGGGGTTCATCGGAGTGTTTTACGTGCCATCCGAGAGTGCTTAGCGGAAGTTGAGACTAGCGACTCTGTCTTCTAGAAGCCCAATCCCGTCTACTGCAGACGTCTGGCGTCTGTCTGTCTGTCTCCCTCCTCCCACCGCAGCCGTCGCTTCTTAAGACGAAGCCTTCGCACGAACCTCTTGCTGTCTTTACTATTCGTAGCTTGTCTCCCTGCCCTCTTTCTATTACACCTCTACGCGGATAGGTAGTCCACCTCACCGAAGCAGCCTTCCGAGAAACCCGAATTTATCCATCTCCGGAATTTCGTCAATTTACTCTTCACAACTCGCACTTCGGAGCAAAGTCCGCCATTTCCTCTGGATTTCGGCCTCTACCAAACCCCGACCCCAGCAATACCCAAGCTGCCGCCTGCGAATTGATGACGTCTGCCAGATTTCGCCCCAACCCAAAGTCCAACATCTCCCCACAATCAATCGATAAGAGCTCCAACAACGCGGCAGGTCCCATCAACACCTGCAACTGCTGCTGCATGTTCAAGGTCGGTAAGCTGCAGTATGTTGGCATGTGATTGCTCCTTTGCTCTCTTGCCTGTTTTCATTGCGTCTGCCTGCCTACAGATACAGGACCTGCTAGGACTGCCAGCCAGGACTGAGCTGCCTGGCCCAATTCTCCAGCGGAAAGCTTCAACAAAGCAAGGATCAGTGATCCAGCTGCCTCATCCCTTTGCTCCAACCCTGGCTCTCCCTACCTTACGACAACGCAAGAGTCCTCTGCACAAAGTCATGACGGCCTACATCCCAATTTACCCCTGCCAAAGGACACCATGCAGACGGACAAATACGGCGTTTCCAAGGAAAAGGAACGATACGTGCATACGCGGACAAGCAGAAATCCCCACCTCCCAACAAATCAGACCTCCTACCGGGGTACGGGAAAAAAACAGCTGCCCACAAGCTTGGATGAACAGAGTGGTGACGTTGACACGAGCTGACCAACAGCGAACAGCATAACCACCGCCGGCTGACCACCACCACCACCACTACCACGACCGATCCCACCTCCTCCGCAGCCCACCGGGGAAAAGAGCTCCACCAAGCTACCCACCACGCGAGCTCTGCTGAGCTCCGGCCCGTGGTAGAAGCTACTGCTGTCTCTCCTGCGGCTGCCACGGCGGCTGTTCCAGATCCAGGCGCCGCCACCCATAAGAAGCCACCCATCTTCCGGTCCGCCTTTGCAAAGAGGCTCCCTTTCACGATGGGCGTGCCTAACGACACCTCTCCAACAAGCGACCCAGGCACCAAACCCTCAGATCCTTCAAATAACCCCTCCTTCCCCTCCTCTCCGCCAAACGCCATACCCCCACGCAGATCTTCAACGAGCCACTCGTCCTCTTCCTCAACAACTGCCGCCGCCGCCGCAACGGTTCCCTCCTCTCTATCTGCCCAAGCCACGGCGTCCGTGCCGACGACATCGTCCAAGGCACCCCTCCGCACCGTCCCCGAAACCGACTGGCTCAACCGCGCCGCCTCCGTCAGCTCCCGCACCCACAAGCACTCCCATTCTTCCTCCTCCCACCGCCGCCGTCCCTCCGGCGCACTCACGACAACCTCCTTCACGGTTACGATGCAGCCTCCTCCGCCCCCCGACCCCTCGCGCTACGCGACCGCCGACCTCAACTTCACTCGCAAGGCCTGGCCCGAGGAGAAGGACAAGGTCATCACCGGCCCCTTCGACTACCTCTTCGCCCACCCGGGCAAGGACTTCCGCGCCCAGCTTATCCAGGCCTTCAACATCTTCCTTGACGTCCCCCAGTCCAGCCTCGACGTCATCACAAACGTCGTCGGCATGCTCCACACGGCCTCCCTTCTCATCGACGATGTCGAGGACTCGTCCTCCCTGCGCCGCGGCCTGCCCGTCGCCCACAACATCTTTGGTGTGGCCCAGACCATCAACTCGGCCAACTACATCTACTTTTGCGCTCTGCAGGAGGTCCAGAAGCTTAAGAACTCCAAGGCAATCTCCATCTTTGCGGAAGAGCTCGTCCACCTGCACCGCGGCCAGGGCATGGATCTCTTCTGGCGCGACACCCTCACCTGTCCCACCGAGGAGGACTACCTCGAGATGGTCGGCAACAAGACGGGCGGCCTCTTCCGTCTCGGCATCAAGCTCATGCAGGCCGAGTCTCGCAGCCTCACAGACTGCGTCGACCTCGTCAACATCATGGGCCTCATCTTCCAGATCCGCGATGACTACATGAACCTCTCCAGCCAGGAGTACTCGGACAATAAGGGCATGTGCGAGGACCTGACGGAGGGAAAGTTCAGCTTCCCCATCATCCACAGCATCCGCTCCGACCCCTCCGACCTGAAGCTCATCAACATCCTCGGCCAGAAGACCAACGACGTCGAGGTCAAGCGCTACGCCGTGTCACGCATGGAGAGCACCGGCAGCTTCGACTACACCAAGCAGGTCGTCGGCGTGCTCATCGACCGCGGCCGGAAGCTGGCGGACGACATTGACGAGGGACGGGGCCTGAACAAGGGCATCCACATGATTCTGGATAAGATGATCATCTGAGGACTTTTGTGCTATTGAAGAGATAATTAGGGGCTTTTTGGGGTTCAGGAATGGGAACGTCATACCCGGGGGGTTTATGTCACGGAGCATTGATCTGGGAAAGGTAAACCCGGTGTGTTTGCCGCGCAGGTTTTCCTCGCCCCTCTTGGTATTGTTCAAGGGTGGGGGAGAAAGCACAGGATGGCATTTTCTTGGTGTTACAGAGAATCCCGGCTGGCACGCCGGACGGCTGCATTTAGACTTGGACCTGGGATTTAGGCAGTTACAGACATACGCAGACGCGTGATGGGGGTAGTGATTCCCACGGCGTCTGTGTTTATGGAAATGAACCTTTATGATGAGATGATCCCTCAACAGCATGCCATTGCCCCGTGTGAAAATAAGAGCAATGTCGACCGAATTCGTCAGAATCACTAGGTACTCAAGCTTTGGTTTGAAGTATGTTCATGTTATTCATCATCATATAATACAATCCCAACAAGCTCGTTGGCTCATCACACACAGAAAAACTCATAAAACCACACTCATTACGCAGGGCTCGTCGTGGCTCTCCTCTTGACGAGCCGAACCCACCTCCGCCTCCTCCACTCGCCCCTGCGCCCGGTGCCGTCCTCGCCCTCCTCCCAGCTCAGCGTCGGCGCCGCGGGCACCCTCGCCTTGCCCTTGGCCGTGGTGGGCGAGTCCATGACGCCGCCCGAGAAGCTCGAGTTCTCGTCGTACATGTCGTAGACCCAGCGCTCGCCCTCCGTCTCGACCTCGACGCCCGTGATGATGCGCTCCTCGACCCACTCCCTGCTCCAGAGGTCCAGTGCCCACTTCTTCTCGGACCACTCCCACCCGTCGGGCGGCAGGACGTCCTCGAAGAAGCGCGTGCCGCGGGGCCGCTCGCCCGCGATGCGCGGCTGGGAGAGCGGGTCGTACGGCGACGGGGAGAAGAGCCAGGGCTCCCACTCGTCGTGGGACTGGCGCTGCAGCTCGAAGATCTCGACCTCGCGGGTCTCGGGGGCCGAGTCGAGGATGATGTCGGCGGCGATCCAGGCCTCGACGCTCGAGCGGGCGAGGGGTTGGTGCGGGGCGACGTGGGTGTCGTGGGTGTGCGTGAGGAGCGGGGCGATGGCCGGGTGACCGGAGAGGATGAGGCCCCAGCCTGCGACGAGGGCGATGAGGCGCCAGGGGAAGACGGAGGCGAAGGTGGTCATGAAGACGGTGGTGAGAGTCAGGGCGAGGAAGAGCGCCGAGGAGAGGGCTTCGTTGGAGAAGTTTGTGATGGGGAGGACGCTCGAGACGACGCTGTCGTGGGCGACGCAGAAGTCGTCCATCGAGTTTTGGAGGTCGCGCATGTTGCGGAAGAAATCCTTGCTGAGCTCCTTGACCGGTTTAACGGTGCGCGCGGGGGCGAGCGGCGGGCCTTTCGGGGAGTAGCCGACGGACTGTTCGGAGGAGAGGGTGCCGGAAGGCGGCGCCGGGTGACGGGCGAGGAAATGGGGGATGAAGACTGCGAGTAGGAAGCCGGCGAGGGGTACGACTGCGAGGAGATACGGGTCCAGGCAGACGAAGGTGTAAACGGCGAGGAGGGATAGTGTGTGTGTCGGACGGCGCCAGCTCAGCAGGCGGACAACGCGGGCTTGAAACTTGAAGACCACGCCGATGCGGGCGTTGAAGCGGCGGAAGTTGTTGGACATTGTCGTGATGTTGAAGTTTGGCCGCTGGGAGAAGGTAGAGGTCTTGTCCGCGGGGAAGCCCGGGGCCAGAGTGTCGTCGCCGCCAGTGAGGCCATCGGAGCTCTCGGGAATGACTTGCTGAAGGAGTCTAACAGTGTCAATATGCCATTCTTGAAGAATCAACTTCTTCATGAAGACTTACCTTTCAACCAGGCGATCCTGAATGCTCGTCTTCTTGCTGAGATTGTTCGCGATGCGCGAGCGCAGGCCGGACGGCGATTTCTTGGACGGGGTGGTGTCGTTGGCGTCGGAGTCCTGGGGCCACTCGTCTACGACGACGGTCGGAGGCGGCTGCCGCTGCTGCGGCGGCGAGCTATCGGATGTATCATCGCGGGAGATGAACAAGTCGGCCGTGTATTCGTCCATGGTCACCGGTGCCGATGCCGTGACCGCAAGGATGTCGTTGGTGGGTGTAGACGGTGCGAGGCGGGATGCGCCAGCGCGTGTTTCGTTTGCTGGTGTTTGACGTTCTGGGGGGTCACGTCATCGCCCGGCGGCAGGCAGGCAGTTGCCCAGCGTGCACAGCTGTCGGGTTCTTTCTCGAAGGTGCCCTCTGTCGGTGCGCCGAAACTTGCGTGACCTGCAACTCGTGTCTTTTCCGTCGGTGTCACGGCGTTTTCCAACCTAAGCATCAAGGTTGATGCGCCTGTGTTGGGGATGGAGCTGTGTGATGCGGATGAGCTGCTCCGGGGTAGGTTGCTGGCTGCAGGCAGAGGAGCTTCCCCAGCTGCATGTGATTAAGACATGAGGTGGTGTGGGTGCTGCTGGGTCCGGCGGCAGCGGCCTGGAGCGGAGTCTGCGGCAGTCGATTGGCATTTGGCAGTTTGCGGCGGTTGACATCACATGCGCCAGCACCAGCACCAGCACCAACCAGCGTGAGCTCAACCTACCCTGAGCTGCTGCACCTGCCACCGTAGGTAAGTAAGCAACATACCATCCAGCGTAAGTCTTTTTCATGAGAGATATCGCAGCAGTTGCATGCATCAGACTGTGTCCAATCGACGCTGGCATTCAACGGCCGCACCTACATGACGGATACCTGTGCTTGCGTCGAGCATCATGCATTTCCTCAAGCTCACCAGTTTCCGCATCCACGACCAAATACCCAGACGAGGATGTTGGTGGCACTCACTGCCAGTATGAATGATTAACCCCAGATAGGACACTGGCGCAGGACGGGTGTGGCTGACGAATTGGAGGGGATGCACCACGAGATCTGGCGGCGGGGTGTGGCCGATTGTTGAGCAGATCTCCGCTGAAGATGGCCCTCCGTCTCAAATTACAGCGCCATTGCCATCCGAAGACACAAGACGATTGGCAGTCTTGCCTTTACGTGACGGAAATCGGCAGTTTCAGCCTCTGAGGCAACTGAAATACTTCGTCGTAGAGGTTGCAACCATTCCGTCTCTGTAAATCTTGGTTGTTCATAAGGTACTGTCAACTGATTAGATAATTCCGATGAATCGACAAAAGCCCTTCGCTGTGAAATCGCGATATGACCTCCATAGCCAACACGGGGCGGGAAATTGCGCCTGCTCCTAGGCCGCTTCTCAAGTTGGCTAGTGTTTGCTTGGTAACACGTGCACTGGGGGTTGAAGGAATAAAGAAGCGCGGAGAATGCCTCTTTGACAGTCTGGCGTCTTCGACATGACAAGAGGAGGGCTTGAAAGGCACCACGGAAGAGGGCAAACGCCACGCTAGAAGAAAAAGGAGGCATCCGCCGACACCTGCTCGGGCCCCGTTATGGCCTTGCCCGGCCGCATGCCAGTCTAAGTCGATCGGGCCAAGGCTCATCGCTTCAACGAGGCGTACAGGAGTCTCCAGAGTTGCTCAAGGACAACGGCGTGCGGTCAGAGACGCCCCATCGCCTCATGGCGTGCGTGACACGGGAGTCAGCAACTGCTCGATGGGTTGAAGCTGCAGAAGCTGGGATCCTGCTGTAGCCCGCGCTCTCTGCTGGAATGGAGCCAGTTTGCTAATGTTTCCCCTGGCTAAAAAGGGAAGCAGATCGCTGCGGCCGGTGCTTCTGCATACTGGCAAGAAGTACCTCTTAACACTTTTGACATCGACCGTGACGGGTGATTGTCTAGACCAGACCGGACCGCAGACGGCTTCAGTCATACGAAGTCAAGCTTCGAGACAGCTCAGGTGAGGCAAGCAAGGCAAGTGACGGACATCGATCAAGATGTACATAATCGACAAGGACCTGAGGACGTTGAGAGCGCTGGGTGCCAACCAGCTTTGAGCGACCGAATGCGACGGCAACGCGTCGCCATGTAGATCTCGAATTTGATGGTTCGCATTGAGTAACGGAGGGTTCGAAACGAAAGCCGACGGGCCCAGCGCAGCAAGATGTTGTAGGCAAGCGGTCAGGCACCCGATGATAGCATGACCCTGTTAAGAAAACATTGGGACACGGATAGCCAACTTCGTGTCTTATGATTGGCTACCCAAGACAGCAAAACAATATCCCACGAAATGATGGCCTGTATCAGGAGCCCAGCCGAAGTTGATGCAATTGGGCTGCTGTCCCTTTCATATCGACCTGACGGTTCAAATCCCACTCAACTCATCAGCGCGAGCCACTCTGTTTGAGTCTCTGGCAGCGGCGCATTCTGAGTCAACAGGCAAGTCTGATGACCGTCAAGAACGCGCCCGTCGACCAGGACATGCGCATGGCGCAGTCAAAGTCTCATGGAGGCCCGCAAAGCACGAAGGGCAGCTGCCAATGTCACCGCTTCGTCTCCGGTCGGGCTGCCAGGTCGGTCAGTGATGCCGAATGACAAGTGACAAGGACTGTCGACCATCGAAAGACAGACAGAGCCCCATTTTGCCCGACTGTCCAGCCGATCCCCGGCAGCCGAGAGTTGGGCAACGGTCAACCGTGTCAGCCGCTGCTGCAAGCCCACGTTGTCTCTTGTGCTTGGTGCTGAAGAAAAGGACAGCCACTTAGGCTACCGATATCGCCATGGGCATCAATCCTAGGGCTGACTTGCACCAGATATCCGGCCTGTTGTTTACGGTTGTCCCCGGAAACGAGGACGCGGTTACTGGCCGCTACTCGCGACCTGGCAGCGACTTGCATGACGGACGTCTGCACGGGGAATTGGTTTGCTGTGTGTAGCTATGTCCCATCCAATCCTCTTGGGGAGCCAGCCCAAGATGCAGATGGACCCATGCATCCCGTCCCATTGTGATCCCATCCCGGCAGGCGGCTTCCCCCAAATCCCCCATTCCCACTGGACAGATTGACATGTTGCTTTAGGCGTTGAGACAGTTGAGCGGTGCCCCCCATGCATGGGGTCCAGGGTCCTCTCTCTTGGTTGATGCGGCGACGACGAGGACAACAAGATGCCGCGGTGACGCAGGGACACACGTCGTCTTCGCAGACTCTTGTTGGTCTGGAGACTTTGGAAATGGAGCCTGAAGACTGGGACCTGGGCCCGTGGGAGCGGGCACACCAATAGCACTCGTCATCAGCGCGACTGGAAACGAGAGACGCGTCGAATGATGGCTCCGGACAGCGGAAGCTTTCAGTGCGGCCCCCTTTGGGACGAGTCTTGTAAACTCTGAAGTGCAAGTGCGGTGCAGAGACCCGGCGCAACCGCAGCGCAGCCGCGCCACTTGGTTACGCGCACACATGGGATGCTGCAGCAACCCGAAACTCGAACTGGCTACTTGGAAGCTGGACGAGTCGTGCAATTGCGAAGTAGGTAGTAG
Organism: Colletotrichum siamense; assembly: GCF_013390195.1. Classification (NCBI taxonomy): domain Eukaryota; kingdom Fungi; phylum Ascomycota; class Sordariomycetes; order Glomerellales; family Glomerellaceae; genus Colletotrichum; species Colletotrichum siamense. The sequence continues at coordinate 851,540 of NW_023501022.1, forward strand.
TGTCGCGGCGGTGGATCATGGAATTGAAGTGAGGTGGTACGGGTGAGCGTTGCCGACGGCTCATCTCGAACGCGATGCCATGCGATGCGAGTTGATGCGGCTCCCCGAGCGCCTCATTCGTAGGGGAGAAGTGTATATCGCAATTCATCTCGCTGCGATTGAACAGCGGGGTCTTCATCAGACGCTACGAGCGCGAGCCATTGAAGAAAATGACAAAAAGCCAAATCTGTGGTTGCTTGTGTCGACGGCTAATGGCAAGAGGGTTGGGTTGACCTTGGGCAAGCGGAGCGGAAATGATTGTTTGTCTCTATGGAGAAATTCAAGATCCCTGGTCGTTTTGTTTTTGGAGTCTTGAACCCCTCTCTCAACTCTTAAGTCCCTAACGGCGGGAGGGAATCAAAGCGATTTGACGGCGCCCGCCAGAGAACTTTTCTCCCTTCCCCTCTTGAATGATCAGTCGGTGCGATGGGATGGATCACATTTGATGGGCGTGGTGAGATGGGACGAGATTGATGGAGCGAGGTAGGGAAGGATGGATTGAATTTGATACCCGCCCGCTCCATAAGATTTGCCTCATTTTGGGAGGTTATTTAGCGGCCAGGGAAACAAAAATCACTACGAGAGGGGACGAGAGGGGGGCAGCAGCACGCTATTTGGCGGGTTCCATCTTCCATTTGCTCACACCGCCCAAGCTGCGATTTCCATGAGGTAGGTGCCACCTGGGAACCCGTAGGTTGGTGGGAAGGAAGTTGAAGTCGGTAAGGCACCGTGGGCACCTGCGGAGTCCCTTTTTCTGCTAGCGCAGACCAGAGAAGGAGCAGCTCGTGCAAGGAACGAACGGGTATCCCTGTTGAACGGGAACCCGACCTCCCTTTCTCAAAATCAAAATGCGAGTTTTTGGACGGGGCCCAGCGAGTGAGCGGGCGGACGGCGGGCGGGCACTGGCACCGACCACCACCACTACGGGCACTGGGCAGTCCAGTCCAGTGTCCACCCACCCTCACCACCGCTATTTCGTCGCGCTACTGCCATCATCACCCGCCGCCGCCTTTTTTTTTTTTCTATTTTGCAGCGAGTTTTTCCTAGGTCCCCCCCAAATCCCGTCCCTTTCCCCGCCCATTTCAATGTTTCCCCCCCCCCCGGTGCACTGCAGTGCGTTCGCCCACCAAGCCCGGCCTCCATGTCTCTGGCCTGCAGCTGCAGCGTGTAGCGTGCTCAAGGGACCTGACCTTGTCTTCCTCCCGCCGTGTAGTTTACCACTCTAAATGAGAGGAGAGATACTTGCCGGTTAAATCATCCTAAGGCATGTAGGTTTGCTTCGGCCTCGTACCTTACTTTCCGGGCCTTAGGTAGATCCTCACAACAGAGTCAGGGACCTGGCCTCCATCGCCTGGGCCAGCCTGCAGTCTGAGGGAATGATTGGAAGAGTGGATGTATGGCCTCTGTCCTCCTCCCCTCTGTGTTTGTAGACAGTTCAATCCGGTCACCTCGTCTTCGACGGCACTGGAGAGCAACAAAAGGCAAAGCAAAAAGAGGTCAGGGAGACAGACGTACGTAGTAGGTACCTGCGCCTGCACTTCAGTTAGATACCACGCTGCACCTGCACCGCTTTCTCGCTCCCGGCATCCATCCATCCAACTTGCACCAGTCCAGTCTCTTCCTCCACCCGCACTCACTGCACGCTTCTGATTCGCATCTAAGCACCTCTAGACGGGGGTGAGGAACCGAGAAAGAGGCTCCAGTGTGCTCCTGTGCTCCAGTGCTCCAGTCCAGCGCTCCACCACCCTGGTCGTGACCACTGACCTGCCTGCCACTGACAAGCGGCGACGGGCCCTTCTTTTTCGACAAAAACAACCACCAGACCAGTCCACTCCAGGACCAGTCCCGACCAGACCAGTCGTCGTCGTCTCGTCTCGTCTCCTCCAGGACTGCACCGGTTCACACTCCAACCTCACTCCAACCTGCCCCCGACGGCTTGGTGGTAATCCCGACCGCGCACGCCTGCCTCTACTTTCCACAACACCTCGTCGACTTCGAAATCTTCAATCCCGTCTGTTTTCCCCGTCGACGAATCGCCGCCACACCCCATCGACCGTACCGCCCTGCCCTCTGTTGTTCCCCGGAATGAGGTAGCATCATCAATGCTCTCAGCTCCCTGACCGGACTGAGGTTGCCCGCTCGCGAAATCGCACCGCGCCCTCGACTCAACATTCGCCGACTTCCTAATCTCGCCACATCTCGCCTCGTCGGCTTCTCTACTCACGCCTTCACGTCCAACGCTCGCATGACCTGCGCGCTGGCCGTTGCACCGAGTACACATGATAAGGGAGCATAGAGTACCTGCTGGCCCGCGACCGGCGAACCAGTCCCCGACAAGACTGTATGGAATGCCCTCATCTTTCGTTTCCCGCTCTTTTTTTCAACCCCGTCCCGCCCCCCTTACCCGCTCTTTGTTGCTGCTGTGCCCTGCATCCCTGAAGAAACCAGTGTGCTAATCCGCCAAAAACTTGCAGTAATAGGGGCATCCCGGACTCGAGAATCACCTCTCCCTCAAAGGGCTCGCTCGCAGACGGTCCAATGCTCAGTGCATCTTCGGCCAACAACCACTCTCTGTTTTCATTCGGCCGGAATGGCGCCGCGAATGAAGTAGGAGAGTCGACTAATTCTTTCGACTTTCTGCCCTCGGTCAGCTTCGACGACCTCCAAAGCAGCCTTGAGTCCGCATCCCACGATTTCAAATTGACCCAGTTCCCGTCCCCGACCGGTCAAGGCAGCATTCTAGAGACTCAGGGCATGACCGACAAAATGGGCGGGGGTTCCAATACGACCCAGAACGGCGGAGCCGCGCGTGCTGGTGGTATTCCTCAGACCGCGACCCGCCCTGGTAGATCTGGTTCTATTCTGAGGAGACCTAGTACCTCCAACAGACAGGCCAGCATTTCATCCATCGCCTCAGGACCATCGTCCGGCACTGATTCTGCGACTGGGTCTTCAGCCGCGAGACCCCGACGTCAGAGTCATTATCCTCCAGTATCAAACACCAACATCACCAACATTGCGAAGCCTCCCAGGAAATCCATCGGTCCGGGTCCCATTGAGACGGACTTCGGCAGTCGCACCGCGCAAAGGAGTAGGAGACCGAGCATCATAGGCAACGCTGGTGGTGGACCCGATTCCACTCGGACCTCGATCGATGGCAGCTCCGGCGCTGGTTTTGAGACTCCGCGAAACCTCACGAACAGAGCGACCAAAGCTAAATCGATGCACCAAGCACTACCCCGGACAAGCACCACAAATCTCTCGACCCCCGACAGCAGTCGTCTGTCCACGATATCTCCTCGATCACCTCGAGGTGGAAGTAAGGGAAATACTGGCGGCGCTGGCGGTTCTGCCCATTCGCAGTCGAGAAGACAGTCAGTCATGCCTGGAGGAGGGTCTCACGCATCGCATGCAAGCGGTCTCGGTGCCAGGACCATCAGTCCGACCGACACGCGACGAATGAAGCGCATGTCCATGCACCACGTCCCGAGTCTCACCCAGCTGGCCAACGCGCCGCCTCCCCCGCCGCTCGAGCACCGAGAACACTCCAGATCCCCATCGATGATACCCCGAAAGGCATCTGCCACGCCATCATCATCTCGAACGACTCCCGACATGCACAGAAAATCGTACAGTTCGGGCTTGTCCATCACCTCGACCAACAGCTTTAATACCATCAGAACCTCCACCGGCTCATCAATCCAGCCACGGGCACCTGCCGCGGGAAGTGCGTCGCGTCTGCCAGCCCCCAAGCAATTTACCCCACATAACCACAACTCCCATTCCGCTGATGACGAGGAGGACGTTCCGCCCGTGCCTGCTATTCCGAAAGCGTACGAATCACCACAGCAGTCAGCCACAGAAGGATCGTTTTTGGACAAGCGGAAAGCCAATCTTGCTGCGGATGCTAGCAGCATCAATAGTAACTCCACTGGCAGTTTCTCCATCCCATCGCTCCCTGAACCCGCTGTCAAGCTGGTACGAAAGCCCAGCACCCGGAAGTCGACGAATGCAGCAGCCCTGGACGCCGAAAAGAAAGGCAACCCGTCTCAATCGAGAAAGAACCCTCCTCCTCCTGTGCGGCTGCCCCCAATTACTGTTGGGCCGCTGAACCCATCCACGACCGCCAAGATCGCAGCGTTGGGTCAAAATGGTCCCGACAGGAACTTAAGCCCGCCACCGTCGCGTATTACCGCGAAGACGCCCACCACCCCCATGACCGCGTCTAAGAGCTCCTTCTTCTCCAGGAACCGACAAGACGATAAGTCGGACTTTAGCCTGCGAAGCAGCAGTACTGTCCACCACGCACGTCTCGACAGTGCATCTGGCGCTGATGGTACAAGCTCATCCGAGTCATTCGAGGCCTTGTCCAGAAAGCCAACCAACAAGCCCAGCGTGTCCCCGTTCTTGTCTTCTTCAGTACCCAAGGGAGGCCCCGATCCTGCTTTCCTGAAGAGGTCCAAGACCGGCGGCGACTTGAGCAACATCACTGGGCCTCTTGACGTGAAGCCCATTCAAAAGCCATCTGGCCCGCGTGCTCCCCGCCCCTCCAAGGCAATCTCGCCAACTCCGCCAGCGTCCGATCCAGAGGAGCCCCCTACGCCATCATCAATGAGCTCGCTGCGTAGAAAGCTGAGCTTGTCGTGGAAGCGTGGAAAGAACGACTCAAAATCTGCACAGGACAAGACCTTGGAGCGCAGCCTTAGTAAGGAACAGATGCCTCCGCCACGCTTGCCCATCTCCGCCACGGTCTCGAACCTCAGTTCGGCAAAGAACAGCCCAAGCCCGTCTGTCAAGGTTAACACATCTTACTTGGATTCAAGAAGGAGGAAGAGCTCAGCGGCAAGCTTGGGCCACGATAGGACTAAGAGTGAGAATTGGACCTCGGCTTCCGTTCCTAAGGCTCACCCCGAATCATCTCACCCTCATAACCCTTCTGTCATGCAAAAGATTCTTCGCCCGAAGGCGTCAGCGACGGCGATTCGCCACCAGGACCCGTGGACCGCAGATCTCGACAAGGACGATCTCGTTGCCGAGGAGGAGATGAAGAAGATGGGCGCAAGAAGAAAGGAGACCGAGATCGCGGCTCGAACTCTTGACGCCCTGAGGAAACGCGCAACGCCAAAGGAGCGAGTCGGTGCCCAGGAAGCCATCCGGATCGCGATGCTCAACATTTACGAGCGCGGCGAAATCGTTGATTACAACGACATTTACTTTTGCGGAACGCAGAACGCTCGCAAGGTGGTTGGTGATCTCCAGTCGGACGCGCCCAACTTCGGCTACGACGACGAGCGTGGAGACTACACCATCGTGCCTGGCGACCACCTCGCCTACCGCTATGAGATTATCGATGTGCTTGGAAAGGGAAGTTTTGGCCAGGTCGTCCGGTGCATTGATCACAAGACAGGCGTGCTTGTTGCCGTCAAGATCATTCGCAACAAGAAGAGATTCCACCAGCAAGCTCTTGTCGAAGTCAACATCCTGCAAAAGCTTCGCGAATGGGTAAGGTTCAAAAAATTACACACAGTTTCTCAAGCTAACAATAGAACAGGATCCTAAGAACAGGCACAGCATGGTCAACTTCACCCACAGCTTCTACTTCAGAGGACATCTCTGCATATCTACCGAGCTTCTGGATATGAACCTTTACGAGTTCATTAAGGCGAATGCGTTCCGCGGATTTTCTTTGAAGCTCATTCGCAGGTTCACCAAGCAGATGCTCAGCTCACTGAACCTTCTCAAGCAGCACAAGGTCATTCACTGCGATCTCAAGCCAGAAAACATTCTGTTGCGTCATCCCCTGCACTCAGAGATCAAGGTCATCGATTTTGGTTCCAGCTGTTTCGAGAACGAGAAGGTGTACACCTACATTCAGTCGCGTTTCTACCGATCCCCCGAGGTCATCTTGGGAATGACATATGGCATGCCCATCGACATGTGGAGTTTGGGATGTATCCTGGCCGAGCTGTACACCGGAGTGCCCATTTTCCCTGGTGAGAATGAGCAGGAACAGCTCGCTTGTATCATGGAGGTGTTTGGTCCGCCAGAGAAGCACCTGATTGAGAAGAGCACGCGCAAGAAGCTGTTTTTCGATTCCATGGGCAAGCCACGTCTCACGGTGTCCTCCAAGGGACGAAGACGTCGTCCTTCTTCCAAGACCCTCCAGCAGGTTCTTAAGTGTGACGACGAGGCATTCCTCGACTTCCTCGCAAGATGTCTACGATGGGATCCGGACAGACGTCTGAAGCCGGAGGAGGCCATTCACCACGAGTTCATCAGTGGCAAGAAGATGAGCGCCCCTCTCCCGCGCATCCCCACGACCCGCGAGGCGTCTCCGGCGAAGCGTCACACTACGGCTGCGGCACCGCGCCCACTCCCCGAACCCCCCGCCGCAGGTTTCAAGAGCAACCCTGGATCGAGACACGTTAGCGGGGCAAGCCCTCACAAGCCCGTCTCGGGGCCGCCGACCTCGCGCAGACCCTCGGTCGCAACCGCCGGAACCGTCCATGTTGCCACGGCCAAGCGCACCAGCACGGGGACAGGCGGTATCACCGTCGGAACCAGCAACCTCCCTCGCGCGGCGATGAGGAGTGTGAGCGCCAAACAGGACCTTGCATCTGCCGGAGCGACCGCGGCCATGAGTCGGCGACAAGTGTAGGGGAGGCATGCAGGCCGGCCAGGATTGGCAAGATAGAAAGAGCCAGACGGATCACGCATTTACAGGCGAGGTGGTTTACGAATCATTGGGTAGTTGATTGCTTTTGTTTTTTATTCCCTCCTAACGCTACATCCCTAACGGGCAGTGAACATGTTCCTGCGCCATGACCACGTTTGAATGGAGTGACGGAATACCCAGCACGAAGAGTCACAGCCGGCAGGAAAGGAGTCAAATTTGGGGCATGGCGGGGCAGTTTTCTTCATGATGAGCGAGCAGTCCGGGTGGTGGTTGTGGTGGGTGTCATGTCGGATCGGATGACCAACACACAGACACACCCTTGTTCTTTTTTGTTACTCAAAACCGCATTTTCTTTTCTTATCGTAACCTTCTTCTACCCTAGCTATATACAGACAGACACGAGTCTAAAGCCCCCTTCCCGCGGACAACCACCAGCAGAGAAGGGGCTCCATGTACGTTTGGTGAATGGGATGGAGGAGCGAGAACTCGTTAAAGGACGGGAGTGTCCGAAGAGGCACGGGCCGCTGTTTGCCCGTCCGTCATTTTTGCAAGGATAAAACGAGAACGAAGGCAAGAGATGTGTATATTAATAATGACGAATGGCCTTGGAATGAGTGAAATGCAGACCGGACTGGGGCAGGTGTGTTTGTGTGTGTTGCGGTTCATGTGTGACTCTAGGCATTGGTGAGGGACGACCGAAGATGTCGCTGCTGCCGGCTGCTACATCGCAATCACGGTAGATGTGAAGCAGTAGGACGGGGGTCAAGCAGGAGAAGGCACTTGCGTCCACACATGTCTAAGGCGAAGAAGGGTCAACAAAGTTTGCGATACTCTGCGGGTTGGCTGTGTTCTCTCTCCTTCCACTTCATCTAGAACCTCCTGAACTCTGTTGCCTGCGATATTTTGAGGTCGAGACACGGGCTGGAGGCGAAAACGTTGAAGGCAAGGCAGACGATGAATCGTTATTAGAAGGCGGGACGCCGACATGGTAAGAAGTATGCCTTTGGGGCCGCAAGAATGCCCATCTTTTGAGATGTTGTGATGGTGTGCCTGCTGAGAGAGATCATGAGGTTTGTCGTTTCTGGCCCCCGTTCCTTCCCAGGCAACGAGTGCGATCTCGAGAAAGGGTATGTATGGTATGTGGCGAGAAGCCAACAGGAAAGGAAAGGCAAAGGGGAAGGATTCCAAGACGAGGCCGGCTACGAACGGTTGGTTCTGTTTCGTTCGAGGCCTCCCTTTAGAACAGGCCACGCCCCCCCTTCTTCCTCCCCTGGTCAGCATTTGGGGGCCGAAGAACGAAGATGAGCTGTCACCTTTTCTTTTTTGCTTTCGAGGGTCGCTCTCTACGTACCGTACCGTTCCTGTGAAGGGGGTGGTTGTGGTGATGTGATGGGAGGTTTGAGGGTACACGTCCCAGATGGTGGAAAGGGTGGTGATACAATGGGCTGGTGGTGAGCCTTGTAGGGCTGGGGAGGAGGGTGTGTGTCTGGTCACCTCAGGGAGAATGAAAGGTGACACGAACGAAGCGCGACCGAGTCGCCGGGGTCACGGCAGATGGGCCTTCAAGTGCCGAGATTCGTCCCCCCCTTTTCTTGTTTGTTTGGTTGTATCTCTCGGTGTCCGTTTGGAGCCTTTCTACGAGGAGCTCGGGTCCGGGCGATACAGGCGGAAGCGATGGGATGAACCCTTGTACCCGGACGGACGGTTCTGTCAATGGGGCGAGCTGGGACTTCGATGAATGAAGATTTTTTTTTCTCTGCCGTTTTTGCTTTTGGGGTTTCCTCATCTGGACGAAGACGATGAGGCTGAAAGCTGGGAAAGGCCTCCGGTGACGATCCTCACCGAGAGAAGAATGACGGTGTCTACATTTAGCAGGACGAAAAGCAAAAAAGAGGGCATCACGAAAAAGCTTCCGGGCCACGGGCCACCGGGGCCGGGGTCATCCGTAGGCCTCCGGAGGAAAACTCCGTCCCGGAGGAGAAAAGATGCGGGGAGAGGATCCGTAGAGCTAGAAATAGAAAAAAGAAGCTATCGTGAAAGAACGGACCACCACCAGAAAAACAGGGTCTTTGTTCCCTGAAACATCGCGCTACCCCTTCCCTCCCTCCCCTGCCCTTGTTCGACCGTTTGCCGTGAGAAACGCGCTATCGCGGGTCATGACACAATCCCCTGTCCTATTTTTCTCGTCAAGTGGGAAATAAAGTGTCGATCACAGTGAAAGCTGAATGAGCAAAGCGCCCCCCTTGGAAGGTGGAGTGAGTCCACGCGCTTGTTGGTATGCATACCTGATGGATATTTTGACGGGATAATCAGTAAACACTAAATCAGAGTTCTGGCCTTGCATTGAGACTTGAGGACATGGGAGGAAGAAATTCGGAATGTGAAACGCTGTCACAAGCCGTGGCGACGGCCTTCCTGACGGATTATGTGACGTTCGGGGCGACCAGGTTCTTCGGTAGCACCGGGAAGGATGCGAGGGACGTTTCCCACGGCGGCAAGGCGGCTGTTGTCAGACGCTCCCAAGGTGTGCGCGTGCAAAGGTGGACAGGCCGAAGTGCGAAATATGCCTTGTAGGATTCAACGTCTGCCGAGGTGGTTGTTCATCGTCCCTGTGCCTTCTGGCGCGATGGATCCGCGCGGATGTCATGATCTGCACGTAGGGCGAAAGGCTTGACAGCTTTTCGACTCAGAACAAAAAAGATCGGCCAAGGAGGGCCAGCGGCTGTTCTCTGAAACAGGGTCTCTCGATCGAAGGGGGTCACCATACCCAGTGGTAAGGTTCGTAAGGCCGCTTGATAGACGCCGAGCGGGCCTTTTGACATGCAGGTTCGCCAGAGCTGAAGACATGGTCTGGGTCGGTCAAGGACTCAAGGGTCAAAAAGACCAGTCGAGACCACGTTGAGCCTCAGATTTGCCACCGGCATGCCGTGTTTCAGAAGAACGTTGAAGACGAACAAGTCAGGTATGCTCCGCTGCGGGTGCCTGGTCTGCAACGATCATACGAACTTCACTGGTAGAACGAGAGGCGCGGGAGGGGCGCGCCCCCGGATGGCTCCCCTCACACGCCGTAGTCGTGGGAATGCGGCCGCGGGAGGAGGCCAACGGCGGAGCTGAAGCATGGGGGGTCGAGGAGAAGACAATTTGCGGCGCGGTTCGGGGAGTTTTCTTCTCCCTTCATGACGAGGGGGCCTGTTCAGGTTGGACAGGACATTTGTGGATGCAGAGGTCGCACGGTCAGCATGGAAGGAAGCAGAGTCAAGTCGAGGGAACCGTTGAACGGCAGCATCGGCCGAGTACGGATTTGGAAGCGGGGCGTGGCTGGGGAGCCTGGGCCAAGCCTTGACTGTGGTTCAGCACCTGTAGACACTAGCCGCAATAGGCGTCAAGTTTCAACAACAGCGGGCGGCTCTGGGATGCGATCAAGGTACCAGGGACTTGGGAGATAGGGCAGGGGAGGGGTGAAGCTCTCTTACCTCTGAAATCACGGTGTAGGGTATGACGCGGGATTGGAGAGATGACGGAGGCTGCTCCGTAGCTTGCGAGAGCGGCTATCACGGCCGGGATTCTCGTTGAAAGCGTAGTTTGGTAAAGGCATCTAATGACGGCGATGACGGACGCGATGGGCAAGTGACGGGGCAACTCGTAAGATGAAGACGTAGACTGCATAGTCTGTTTGCTGTGGATGGTGCGCGGAGGGACTTCTGCCCGACAAACCAGGCATCCGAGGACGCGAATGTCTCATTGAGCTTCGCGATAAGAGCAATGGGAAGCAATGACGCTGGCAGTCGGAAGTCGAGTGCAGCATAGCATAGCGGTATGGCGGCAGTTGCATACGTAGTGTAGGAAGTGTGGAAATGTCGAGCAGCAGGCCCACCCAAGACCGACGGCGACTCCGGCCAAGACATGGTGAGCAAGTCGGGGTGACGGCGTTGAGCGGTGGATAAAAGTGGACCTAGGACTCTTGATCCCACCGTGATGGGAGAAGGCCCTGGCCGCACTGCTGGCCCCAGGATCCGTGATGTGGTTCAGTCCCCGTGGCTTGCTGACTCCCGAGGCTGTGCTGGAGCTAACAAGACAGGGGCCTGGCCATCATCCACTGCAATCGACGGCCAGTTTCGACGGGAGAAGGTGAGATGGAGGAATTCGTCCAGTAGTAATTCGAGAAAGTCGCTGTGCTTCGCTCGTTATCCAATCGCTTGCGCTCCCTGTGAGACAGCAGACCCTTGCTCCCAGCGACAATCCCCCGCAAAGTGATGTATGTTGGAATGAACGAGGCTGATTGAGTCCCTTTTGCAGCGACTAGAGCAGGATGGAGTCAATGATTGTGCATACGAATGATTCGATTCTTGGTTTCGAGTGTGTGACTGCGTATCCGTAGCTCGGCGGTTCAGGTCTTGCGTCCTGCAGGTAGTTGACGACAGTCGAGACAAGCGTCATGCAGGTCCGGACTTGGAGGAGGTTGACATTGGCTGTGTTTCTGTCTTCTGCGTGTGTGGAGGATGGTGTATAGCACCCATGATAAAGCTTCTGGGATAGTTCCGCGATTGGATGCTGCAATAGGCGCAGAAGAGGGCGAGATGGGAAACGGAAAAATGGTCATCTTGGCCTTGTCCACACTCTGCGGGTTTCTTGACGCAACGCCCGCCTGCCCATACGGTTCCGCAGACGGGATGGGGCCGGTGGACAGTCGGAGCCATGGGTACGGGGGACACGTGCGAGTATCGGACCGTTGTAGTCGGACACCGAGTGCCGCGCAACCATTGGCGGTTGCAACACACTGGATTGTCCGTTGGATGCGCGGCAGTTGACGCCTATGGTCATTTTGCCCGGATTGTGACTCTTTTCCGGGCGTTGTTGTGTCTTGGACGACGTTTGGCCTCGGTGAGTGCAGGCCGCAAAAAGCGTAGTGGTGTACTGCTAGTTCTGAGGGTTGGGGTTACATCGAACACCCAACGTCTGCCGCGTCGTATCTCGGTACCTGTTGGTCCTTGATGCGATCTCTGTAACGCAGGACTCGATGCAGGTCTTGAATCGGGCCCGTTGCCCAAAGATGGCGAACGGTGAACGGTGGAGGTCTTGCGCTGGCCTTGCAGCAAGCAGACAAGTGCCGCGAATTGAGTTGAGGGTACTGTGAAGCAGGCTGTGTTGCGCTGGTTCGTTTGTCTGTTGGCTCCGTCCCACCCGGCCGACGGCACCGATCCCTAAGCATGTACGTCCGTGGAGCGGTTGAATTGCCCAAGACGAACGGCTGAAAAGTCGGCAGGACTTGGAAAGCAGTTCATCGGAACTTCTGTTTGCTTGGTTTAAGCGGACCGGACCCGGAGACGATGAAGGTCAACGTCTGCATTGGCGAGGGACAGCCACGATTCGTCGACCACTAGTCCGAGTCCAAAGGTAGTGTGCAACAGGGGTGAGCTTGACTGTGTGGGCATCAAGGGTCGAGGTTTCAACGAGGTTGGGGTAGGAATTCGTAGTGCGCTGTCGTAGATGGGGGTCGGAAGAAGGCTTGGATTGGGTTGTGACGCATTTTTTCCGGTATCCCAATCGACAAGCCCCCCGACCTACTGCACAAAGGCGACGACGTTGAAATCCTTGGAGAGCCATCCGTGACTGCCATCCGCTCCAGCGGTCTGTCACCTGAACTTCTGGCGGGCGGTGGAGACGACACGTGAGGGCCATGCCTGCGAGATTGACCAGTTACATGCCTTGGCAGGGCGCAAGCTTTCGTAATCAGGAAAGAAGCAACATCCAAACTTGCCCTTTTTGATCAAGCTGCATGGTTGTTCGCCCAGGCATCCCAGGCAGCACACCCTCCCGCGCTCTTTCCCAGCAGCGAGAGACAAAGAGAGAGAAAAAGTTCGTCAGGGCAAGAGCCAGACAGAGCAGGAACACATCATATCCATCGTACCTTCTCAGTTGCGTTTTCGTGCCTTCCCAGAACCTTTTGCTGGGGCCAGGGGTGCTCCATGTCGTGCCCAGGCCCATCCCATTCCATCCAATCCCGCAAGTGAGAGTGGATGTCACTTGCACCTCTCTCCAACCTACCCGTCGGCTTTCGCTTTGTGCTTCGTACAATGCTCTCAAAGTTGGCTATGTGCACCTTATCCTACCTACTCCATCGCACATTGCCTAAAGTCGCTTCACGCTAGCCAATGCTGCATCTCTGTTGCTGGTACTTTGGCGCTTGACAACCACTTACACCCCCGGTTCGATGCCATTCGGGGACGCTGACTTGCGTCTTGGTGCCTGCTCCAACCGGCAGCCCTCTCATGAGAATCACCAGTTATCTGTCTTTGGGTTCCCTCAATCTATCGCGCGTTCTTGGCATGTGCTTGTGACGCCTACCTCCTCCAACCACTTACACAGCAAGCAACATTCGGTGAATTGGTGCAGAGCAATATCGGTGGTGCGGCCCATTCTCTCACTTGCGAACCTTCTCACCATCCGTACCTGAACGGGGCTCTCAACGAATACCGAAGTCCTGGGCTTGGAGGGAAGGGCCTGTCGATCAAGGTCTCAAACGTGCATTTGCATCGGTCGAATGAAAGCCGACGTCGTCCTCGAGACCTGCATTGGCCGATTTACGGGGACCTTCGGAGACCGTTGCAACCAAGACATGGTAGGCATTCCATGCCAATTCCCCTGTGCGGGCCCGGGAATACTGACAACTTCGACAGCCCGCACAAAAGAGCTCGGAGCAGATTACAACTCATCTGTCAAATGAAAAAAATGGCCCGTTGTCTCCCCCCGACTGCCCGGGCCCGCCGCCCCTAGCATCGCATCGCATCCCGTCGCATCTCAGTCGTCTTACATCTCCAGGGGCCCTTCGACCCGAAAAAAGGCTGTTTCTTACTCTCTCCAGATGCCCGGGTCTCATCTCGATATGGCCTCCAATGACGACATGTTGCTAAGCGCGTTTGATCTGACCATCCTCCCGACAATTGGGAAGAGCATGGAATATTCGTCTGCAGAAGCTCCCGGCTGTTCATCAGCACCAGCACCGATCGGGCACGTACTGCGGCCAATGGGCGCCGGAAAGACAGCCACCGGTTCGGTGGAACCCCAATGAGCGTTGATTGATGACCAGCACAGCCCTATCCCTGCACGCTGTACCTCTTAGCCCGGGCTATATGGACAATGTACTCGGGGGGTGCCAGCCATGGTTGAGGAGCAACAGCCACCTAGCCTCGATGCATGGCTATTCTTTTCCTCTCTTGTCAGCACGAAGTCGAAGCTCCTGTTCGATCTACCATCCCATTTCCCCCGTTGCGGAAAGGTGCCCACGACCGTCAAACGACGACCCTTGGGCTATATTCAGCATTTTTGGATGGGGACATCGACCTCAAATTAGCTTTCCCTGCCTGCCCGCTCTTGGGTGCGGGTTTTGTCCACTGAGAGCTCGAAAAGCGGCTCTTGGCAGCTCGTTGATCTGATGGCCTCCCATTGGTGATCCCAGCAGCATTCTTCGCATCCCAGCCCGTCACCGCGGAAGTGTTGTGCAACGAGAGCAGAATCCGGTTCCTGGCTCACGGGCCGAGACCCTGTCCTGTCACGCCGCAAGGGGCAAATAATCACCATCCTTCAGTTCTCAAGCCAAGCAGCATAGCTTCCGTTGGTCGACGGGACCAGCTCCGGGGCCTCAAAATTTTGTTCATCCTGCAAGGATCAGGATCAACAAGAGTCCATGCCAATCTTGAAGAATCATTAGCGAAACACCACCACGTTGAAATGGAGGTCTGGCCGTCGCCCCGGGCACTGAGTTGGGTCGACAGGGTTGCTGAGTTGCAGGCTTGGGCGTGCTCTATGGAGCAGTTCGCGAGCCTCTGGGCCAGCATACCCTCATTTAGCAATCCAGCCGTGCGCTATCCCTGATTGACTGCAGGCAGGCTGTCGCTCAATTGTGGGCATCGCAGAGAACGCTCTCTGAAAATACAACGATGGTCCAGATGGAGGAGGGGTCACAGATCATCACCAAGGACCTCGGCCAGGGCAAGGCTCAATGGAGGCCACACCTTAATGTTCCTGCCTAGGCTCGATGATCCAAGAACTCAACTTGCGTTCCACGGCTGGTATCTGGCCTAGGCAGGACGATGGTAGGACTATCAGACATCAGGGATGGCTAATAAGCGCAAGCAAGACAAGACCTGGTGTGTCTTGTTTTGGGGCCATGATGCAGAGTCAGCCCTGCCGTTCAAGACAAGAGAGCTATCTTGGGTCGGCACCCTGTCGGCTCTGGCTGCTGATGGGTGTCGAAGCCGGTGCAACCAGCCGATAATAGACTCTCGGGCGTTTTGTTTCGTCCTTCAAGCGCACTCAACCGCGGCACGACGACACAGCAGCGGCAGTACCTGACAGAAGTCAGGACTAAGATATGCAACGGCATGGCAAGTCGGTATGACAGCCGCGGCTGCACTGCTACTTCTGCCCTAAGAATGGTACCAGAAATGATGGTCGATGCAAATCAGCATGCGGCATCGACCTTGGAATCTTTCAAGGCACAGGGAAGAGGGCCAATGGAAGGGACCTGACGATATCGTACAACCATCCACCCATGGCATGGCATGGCATGGCATCCTACCGCACATCAGCCCTGCTGCATCTCATCAACCCAAAGTATGGGGACACACTCCCGGCAGTGGTCCATTTTCAGACATCATGTTCAATTGGGGAATGGATGGTGAAAGATGACTCTTTTGGCCGACAGTCTCCATCGCATCCATCCCACACGCATCGAGCAGTAGGCATGTATGGATGTTACTTAGGTTCTGTACCTTACCTACCCTACAGGGCACTTTGCACACCCACACCATCCCGGGCCCTGAACCACACCCACCTTACTGCCCTGCACTTGCACTTGCACCTGCACCACACTTACCCCCCTCCCCCCAGCCCATTTTCCACAGCCCACACCCTCTCCGCCTGCTTACCTTTCGCTCACTGTTCTGTCTCTTGCGCTCTCTCTCTCTTTCTCTTCTCACACCTGCTGCGCCGCGCCTTACAGGGCCATCGTCGAAGGTGCCTTGCACCTTTTCCTGGCCCTGGCCTGCGCCATCATGTCCGTTGTCTGCATATCGCTCTAATGCACAGAGAGATGCAGCCTTAGTCATTTGGGTCTCACTCAGATGATCCGGCGTGGACTGCCATGGCCCACTGCTGCCTTAGAGCTTTCTCTCTCTCACACACACGCACTCCATCTTCCACTCGCTCCAAGCTTGTCTCGAGTGTGACGGCTCCCCAGGCTGCCAGGCCTATAAGGCCGTGATGCCTTCTCGATTCCTTCTCCCTGTCTCTTGCCTGTTTCTGTACAGTCATCACATCACGAGTACGCTCTCTTAGGTTTCCTTTCCTATTTCCTTTTCTGCCTTATTCCCCTTGCTTCTCTGCACACATGGCAGCTTTCAGTCGCTCTGGTCTCAACACTCTCGATACCCTTTATTAAAGAACGGCCGCATCCCACCATACTTTGACAGGAAGGATTCATCCTTGGACATATTCATTCATCCATCCGAGATCCAATCGATCTATTCATCACATTCAAGAACAACAAGCACACACAAGTCAACCTACACAACTCTGACAATGTGCTATCAAATCGTTGAGCTCTACTCGGCTTGCCGGTGCCTCTACTACCAGCACGCCATTGACAGATGCGCTTCATATGGACGACCCGGCCACAGCATTCAGAAGCGAACAATCTTGGTGGGCTACGCATGTCACGCCCACACCTCGTCTCATGGAGGCTACGCATCACAATACACCTACTCAGACTCTGGCTACCACTCAAGCCACTCAAGCAGCAGGAGCTCTCGCCAATACCGATGAAATGTCTTGTCTTCGGTGACGGGTTGCTGTTCATGGCGTTCCCCGAAGCTGGAGCTTTTCAAGTTCAGCGACTGGGTTGTCTACCTATACTCTTTCAGAGCTAGGTCGCCATCGCAGACGCTGCACCCGTCCCAGCTATCACTCCTCTTGGTTGGCCATGACCGGCTGATGTCGTCCTCGGCGCCCCCCGCCATGAGATGACTAGCCGACGGCCTTCACAACATCTTCGCTCCTCTCATCATTACTCAACTCAATTCCGTTCTTACGCCCCGCCATGAAAATCAGCAACGAAGTTATCGAAGACAGAGACGAGATCACGAAAACGTTAGACAGACGTTACACGGCCTATTAGTTGTCACCACCCGCGCGCTACAATAAAACGACATCTTGAAACTCGCCCACGTTCCCCTTCCGGTCTCGACCCTCGGCTTCTTCGAAATCTTCTCAATATTTTCTTTCTTTCTCCGGATTTTCTTTTTGGATATCATTCACTCCCGACACGGCTGCTTTCTTTATCGACATTCAGCTTGCATAGCGTTGGCATTGGGTTTTGCATTGGGCGGCTTGGGCGGTTTGGATGGAATGAGAGAGCATACCAGAGATGCTGTTAACTTCTAATCGGCGGGTCCGCCATTGCCTCGGTGGAAGGCAGTTTCTCGTGGCTTTCATATTCTGGTCTGGCATGGTTTCCAACATCGGTCCTACAGGCATACTGCAACGGTTTTTGAGGTCTTTTTCTTTTCTTATTTCCTTTTCTTGTCAGCTTCTGTATTCTGAAAGCATTTGGCAGGCGGGTGGGCGGTACAATACCAGGCGTTTGGGGATCAGGCATACAGGGTGGTTTGGAAGGACCAACCGCGTGAGCGAGGCTTTTTTTGTTGTTGTCTATTTCTTTTCCTCTCCAAGCTTTCCGCATACTCTTGAAAATTTCTTCTCTTTTCCTGACTCTCGAAACTTTCTGTCTGTCTACTTCTCTCTATCTCTCTCTTCTCTGATCTGTACCATCATACTATCGAAGACGAGTCGCTCTGGTAAGCGGCGAGGACAGCAACGACGCAGAAATGCATGGAGGGTTTCGGACACAGGGATGCCCGGGAAAATCTTCTTTGATGCTAGTCATCAAAACCTTTTCGATTCTATGGGAGAGACTCGAATCACACTTTTGCATCTCATTCGGGGAACGAAACGAGGCCAAAAAAAATCCATTTACTGCCACTCCAATTGGTCAGGGACCGGGGGGAGTGTTGATGGACGGTATTGGATCGGCAGACGCTAAGACCCTGCAGGAACAACGAGCTGGACAAGCAAGAGAACAGATTTGGTCAAGGGCCTCTCCAACGGGTCCAGACATGTCTCGTGTGTTTTAACACAAATCGTTTGTTTTTTCAACAATAGAAAATGTAGCACAATTTACGGCATGCAAACCCTCCAGACCAGTTGCAATTATCAGATGATCAAACAATCGCATATATCAGGTAGCAGCAAATCATAGTACACCAGTCGTTGAATACACGCGGGTGGCGAGAAAACAGCCTCAATTGCGGACGTGAGTCAAATCCCCCACCGTTAGGCAGACTCGCGGCCCGGTAACCAATGAGGTATGACTTCTCCGTGGACGCGGGAGAGAGGGAATAGCGACATGGAATAGGTAGCGTGCCCCTAGCCAGCGGCGTGTAGCAGTGGGAATCGCTGGGGGGGGGGCTAAACTGCATCGGGAAACATTTTTCGAGCGTAAAAATGGAAGGAATGATGGGGACTACTCTGGTGAAGATGGGCAGATGGACATTTCATTGGGCGATACGGAAGGGGGGAGAGAACTTTAATTCGAGGCTGGCTGGCTGGCTGTGAGCATGGCCGGAGAGCGGCTTTTGCGCTGTTCCTTTGCGGCGAGGGGAAGCGGGAGGGCAAGACACGGCAGGCAGGCCAGGCAGCACGAATACCCTTTTTGTCTGGGGGTTCTCTTACACGCCATTGGTCGAGGTGACGGCGGCGATGAAGGGGGCAGATGGGGGCCGGAACCAGCCTCGTAGGATTCCATGTTTTATTTGGGGTGCGAGCCTCGTGGGTTGTGCCGTCATTGTACGGAGAACTATGCATAGCTCGTCGCGCGTATGGCGTGTGTTGAGGGTGGGGTAACACACTTCTCTTTGCCTGGTGGTTCAAAGTTCTGACCCCTGGTTCACCTCACTCTCTCTCGTCTTCTGCCGCGCCGTATTTTTGGGTGTGTACCTTACTGTTGGAAGGGCGTGTGTTCGATGGGTGTGGTCTTCTCTGCGTGCAGCGCGGGAGCTCGGGAGACCTGATACGGAATAAGATGGCACGCGCGGGTTTGGTTTACGGGACGCGGTGGGAATTGTTGAAGAATCTGAGACAGATGGAGGTAGGTGGCTCTAGCTTTCTTTCCTTGCACCCTGTCTCTGCATATCCCTACGGTTGGGTCTTCGGGTCTCTCTTACTCTTCCTGGGACGGAGGTCGAAGAAGCAAGTAATTTTGATGGGATTTTGGGGAGCTAGGGAGGGGAGGGGGAAGAAGAGGCATGTCTTCCCGAGAGCTAATGGAGAACAGGGGTTGCTGTGGTCTGTGAGGAGGGAGCTTACGGGCATGGGGGGGAGCAACGATGCATGGGGTGATGGATTGAATTGGGGACAAGCACGGATTACCAGACGTCCTTTACTCTTGTCCTCTGCGTTTCTCCTCGGGTCGTCGCGATTGATTGAATTCTGACAGGAGTGGTGGTCTTTTCGGCTGGCATGGCACGGGGCGAATGGTGGTCGTTGAAATTGTGAACTTTTGGTGTTGGTGGGGGAGACATTGAGCACGAGATGCGATGATGAGATGGGATGTTTCTAAGAATAGAACTATTTTTAGGTGAGGCGGCGGGTGGTGGCCGGGCGGCGGAAGGAGCTTTTTTCGCTTGACGGACGAACAGGGCGTGTGGAGACCGGGGTCGGTCACTGGCGTGTGTGGTGTTCATTTGGAGAAGGAAAAGTGGGGTCATCGCGGCAGTCTCCCTCTCTCTCTCAGAGTGTCACATGGAGATGAGCCGGAGGGTCGGAGGGTGGCGCTTGTTTTGGGAATAGGCGAGATAGCGCGGGTTGGGCTGTCTCTCTCTCCCGTCCCCGCGGAACCTGTCTTGGATAACTAGCGTTGGGGTCTAAAAATGTCCACACGGTTTTCGCGGGTAGATGGGCTTGTGGTTGCAGTTTTGTTCATGTACGGGACTTTGTTTCTTTTTTGGTTTCTGTTCGAGTGTGTGTGCGGTTGGGCGTTTGAAGAAAGATGACGATGATTGATGATGGGGATGGGGGGAAATAGTGCCGTGCATGAGTGGCATGCATGGCGCTTGTTCTTTGCTGGCTTGCCGGAAGACGGAGGCACCCCGGGGAAACGTGTCAGATGTCAGATTGGATACTAGCCATGCGCCGGGGGACAGGGCGATTGTGGGTTTGTGGTTTGGGCCGCCGGCTTGCTTTCCCATCAGGATTGAAGAAAGTCCGATGGGGGGCCATTTTTGGCGTTCGGGATGGATGAGTGAGATTCTGCGGCCGGGGGAGGGGATTGAAGGGGGTTAAGGGGTGACTGCTTGTTGATTCCATGGGGAAATATCACGGTTCGGTGTGGGAAAGTTCAGGACTCTGAGAGAGGACAGTTTGGCGCGTTCTTCCATTGTGGAGGGTTGGGTGAGAATCTCATTGCAGAGAACGGACCGCAGCAGAGACAAGCCCAGTGCGAGTGTTTCTTTTTGGGTTTGGAGCACAGCCCGGCACGGCATTAGTGGATTAGACGACAGACGCGGGAAGGCGCAGGCAAGCGCATCAAGCGCAAGCGCGGCGTCTGTTGCGCGAGTGTGGCACGATTATGTAAGGTAGGGTGGGCGTGGTCATGATCTGAGCAGCCAGCGTAGCCGGGCTTGACGCTAGGGCTTTGCGCAGCCCGAGTATGTAAGGTGCATCATGTGCGTCTGTGGTTGAGTCTCTCTTGGCTGCTGTGCTTTCCTGTGTTACCACCCACCCAACTGTACCTATGTTTTGGAATGATGGGGGAGAGAGGGCGTGCATCTACAGAATGCGGCTACTGTGACAGCATCGTACTTTCAGCATCGACAGGCCAGGTCCATGTAACACGAAGCTGTCAAGGTTGAAGATGAGATGAAAGCCAACGGGGGGTTGCTTTGCAGGTTCCAGGATTGGAGCGAGGTGGGATTGACTAGGCACGAGGAAAATCTATGAATTCGGGGCATCATTTGTACTATCTTGCGCCGCAAAATGGATGTATGTATCCCCCCAAAAAGCAAAGCCTCAAAATGTGC
Organism: Colletotrichum siamense; assembly: GCF_013390195.1. NCBI lineage: Eukaryota > Fungi > Ascomycota > Sordariomycetes > Glomerellales > Glomerellaceae > Colletotrichum > Colletotrichum siamense. The sequence goes on from NW_023501022.1 coordinate 872,387, forward strand.
ATCTTTGCAGATCATCAACCAGTTGTCAAGCTGTGAAACTAGCGGGAAAAGACACACACGTTGCAAGCCCCGGGTTTATTTTCTGCCCAACGCTAAAAGCCCCCCCTCATCCTTGTCTAGCTGTAAATGTGACGATTGAATGATGCGCTTTTCACCGGGGGCCGGGGGACATTTGCCATTTTTACGTAGGCGAAGCGGAATAAGCATACAATACGTAGGTAGCTGAGAAGCCATGTCTTGGGAGATGGGATGAGGGGACCCACGATTCCGGTTGGTGGGTTTGGTATGGTTTCTTTTTCTTCCCTTCCTGTTGCTGCCCGTCTGGCGGTGGGTTAGGTAGCCAAGGCAGGTCAGGCCAGCAGCTGTTTGCTCGCCAGAGGATTCTCGGTTACACGGCTGCAGATTACGGGCTGATCCCTTAGCAGTTCGGGGAGTGCACTGAGTGAAAGGCAATTACATCAGACCTCTAAACATCAAAGACGGGATGGATCATGGCGGTCTTGGGGCCTGGGGGGTTTCCGAGCATCGTGACGGGAAGGATGAAGTTCGGTTCGGCTGCGGTTTTGGCGGGCCATAGTTGACGGCCGGGGTGGGGGTTCCGTTAGGCCCCGGAGCCAAGCTCCAATTGACGAGCCATCGGGTCATATGCCAACGCGAGGGGGCGGCGAAGGCGAGAAGGCAGCAAGATACGATCACATCACAGAACCTTGCCCGGCTGAATGAATATGCACATTGCAAGCAAACAAGCAGGTTGCTGAAGCACAAGGAATGGTTCCCGGAATCGTGTTGCGCGGGAAGGCGGCACGGGAGGGGACGCGAGAATCCTCTCGGGCAGAATCGATGTTTGGCCTCGTTCTGGGGTGTTTGGTGTGTTTGTTTGCTTGCACCCCGTATCCGAGATTCCAGATCCCACCTCGATCAACCTCACGGTCGGTTCTGCCTGGAGGGCGATTCCGGGCAAACTTGGATGAGGCCCCCCGGGGCTACCTTACGCTGTGGGGACCTCGGACTATTGTCTCACATGTTACAGAAACTACGCCGTACTCACAAACATACGACTTCCTAGTCAATGGCTGAAGGATTTTTACAATTGCGAAGCAAGCTGAAGTAGACTTGGGGTAAAACTTCCCGAGAGAGAAAGAAGGAAGCAAAAGAAGCGGGCACTTTTTTTTGGTTGAGCATTTCTTTGGTGGATGGATGGGATGCTGCCGCTGGGCCGGTAGTGGTTTGTTTTGGGGTCCAAAAAAAGAGTCTCGGGTCTAATGCGGCCGGATATGCAGCGGTCGTCCGCGGCGCCCCGGCTCCGGCTGCTTATTTTTGTTGGAACGTGTGTATGTGTGTGTGTTCCTGTCTTGGCTGCAGTTGTCTTCGCAGCTTTCGGTGTGCAAGGTAGGCAGCGAGAGGTAGACGGAGGAATCCATGGGCGTGGGAAATGCAATGCGGCTGGCTGATTACGGCGGCGCGGCAAGGGCTTCTGGTTTGCTTGGTAGGGGAGGAGAATCTGCATGTCTCGCTTTCAGGTTAGCAGCGATCGATCGGGTAGTAGGGGAAAATAATGACAGCCCCAGGTTTGGTGTCTTTTGGGGACTTTTGGGGGGGGGCAGCTGAGGACGCATGTCCCTGTTTTTTGGAATGCTACCCGGCTGCTGCATTGCATTGGGTTGGTTCTAAATCGGTTTACCTACACCGACCTGGCGATGCATCTGGCAGGGCGATGAAGGGCAGGTCGTTGCGAGCGCTTGTGTGGACGTTTGAATTGGTCGAGAGTGCAAATGCTCGAGGTCACCAACAAGACGATGGAAGTTGTCGCACCCCACCACACAGATACTCGCTCACGAGATCAGGTTGCCATTGCGCCCCGTGTTTCTGTTGATGGCGGCTGGAAACGAAAGTTGAGGGTGGATGTTTGTTGCAATTCCCGTCCCTGGTCGATTCAGCCCGGGGTCTGGCCAAGATTCCAGGTCGAAGAATGTAGGTGCCTGAACCGGACGAGGTGGTGAAAGGTTTCATCGAGGCATGGAATCGCATCACCATGGCCTGGGGATAATGATCACTCGCATCGAGGTTACACCGGCATGGGCATGTGGCGTGGGGATAGATTTGTCCTGAGGTATCGCGCCGCGCCCCTCACTCCCCTGGTCTTTGGGACTGCGCTTGGGAGGAACGAACCGCGGGCTCGTGGTTCATGGCCATGAGGCAGGCATAGTGTGTCGACGTTGTGGCAACATGACATGGGGTGGCACAAAATAGGATTATGGGGTTACGGGTGGGAATAAGAGACTGGCCAGGACAAACCGTGGGGTCGGTCCTGTAATCGTTTTGAGTTGTGAGGTGAGATGTGGCTGGTTTGGCGGCTGTTCTGGGCTGTGAAGTGAGTGAGATTGAGGCTCAGTTCTTTGGATTTCTGATGGTCCATGAGGTGTGTGACAAGGCCATGATCGGTGTGCAATGTGATGGTGAAGCAACGGATAGGACCAAAGTACCAAGTCGGAATGGCGGCGGATGGCGGAACCCAGCAAAGATGGCGATGCCGGTGTTTGAACAGAGCAATCGCCCTTGTCTCGCGGCGAAAGGGCCGTCGGCAGGATTCGGTGAAATCTGCATCGCAGGCCTGAGCTGTGATCGGCTGCGGACGGGCGAGGTCTAGAACGATGGTGGAGAGGGGTGTTTTGCGCGGTATGAAGCTGAGGGCGAACTTCTTTCTTTGTGACCAGATAACGAAGACATAGCATGTTGTCTCCGAATCATCATGGGATAACCCAGCTGTAGTTGTATGATCTGTCGCAAGGTAAATGACGATCAGAGAAAGAAAAGCAAGCAAACAATCTTGAGACGAATCCCAGGGCTTTGGGAGGGATGAGGACGCTGAAACTGGCCGCTAGCTTGGGCCCTGACCGGCGGCGGGTGCCGACAGTTCAGCCACACCGCACTCTACGGGCCACACGGGCCATGGTGGGGTCGCCCATTTACGGCGGACCGCGTCGCGTCGCGCCTTTGACCTGCGACCTCACGATTGAACCTCGGCGATAGTAGACGTCCTCAACGGCTTGCCGACGTCGACTACGACCTCGTCGAGAGCACTTGACGTCGGCTACCTGCCATTGTCTGCACGGCCCTGCATTAACAGGGAGATGAGCACAATATCGGCTTCACCACAGTAGTTGTCGCTTTGCCGGTCGGCTCACCGATAGCATCTCCCCAGGCATCGTGAGTACCATGTTCCAGTCACCACGTGACCTCTAGAAGATATTCGCTGAGAGAGAGCCTCGTATTGCGGCTCTATCACTCAAGGGATCTCACCAATCTCCTATGTCGTGGACCATGCTATCTTGAAACTAACTGATCCTCTCAGACTCTTACCAGCCTGCCGTGACATCCTCGGCATGGCGCCCAACCAGCTGCCTAGGGTTCGCTCGGCGGAAGCGTCCATCGAGAAGGGTCGTTCAGCCTATGCAGACCAGCGTTTCCGCGTTGCACTGGAGCACTTCACACTCGTCGCAGGAAACTGTCCCTGCTCATCACCCTCATCATCTTCAGCTGGTCGGGGTACCACAAGCAGCGCATCTGACACTCAGCAACGTCGCCGCCGGGAACGATGCACATGTCGAGACTTTGGTCAGGCTGCTGCTCTTGCTCGTAGGGAAAGGGGCGCCGTTTACGCGGAGGCGACGAAGGAGTGCAAGTGCGGCGCTGAGAAGACTTGGGGAAAGTGTCATCGCGAGGGCCATGTGCAGGCGCTTGACTACCGGGCTGCGTGCTTCGAGAAGATGGGAAACCTGGAGAAGGCCAGGAAAGATGCGGAGTGGCTGCTAGAGATTGCGCCGAAGAGATTGGAGGTATGCTTTGTCTGGCTTTCATTGTGCCCTTGCGGTGCTTTCTTAGCTATGGCAACAACGTGGCTGACATTACTCAGGGGTACATGAGACTCGGCAAGATTTACCGACTTGAAAAGCAGCCGGAGTTGGCTTGGGCGATATGGACTGCTGGTGTTGATGCTGGCCAGAGAGAGGGTCTTGTCGGGACGACAAAGTATCAAGTATGTCTGCCAAACTTCAGGTACTGATACCATACTGACAGGCGCAAGCAACTATGCAAAATTCGGGAACCATTACACAAACACTTCTGCCGCAAGGATCCATTAGACCTCCCGTCAGAGCTAGTCGAGAGCATATTCTCCTACTTCGAGTTCATCGAGTTATGGTAAGCAAGCACCGTTCCTCTCCACGTACTGTGACTCTAACCTAGCTAGCCGCTTCTCGGGTGTCTGCAAACGCTGGGAAACCTTCTTCGATACCCATCCCTACATTTGGAGAGAACTCCACTTCAGAGTCACAAATACTCAAAAGCCCCCTCGCGTGAGCTTCATGAAGACACTGCGCAAACGCACCGCCGGTCGCGCACGCAGCCTCATCATACCCAACGCCCACACCTTCCAGCTCAACCAGTCGAAATGGATATCGCTCATTCAGACCACGAATCCACAGACGACAAGTCGTTTGGAGCTGGGCGGCATCCGACGCAGCATGGACGGCGACTGGGGGTATAAGCTACCTCCAAAGCCGCCCTTCTTCGAGGGCCTTTCTCACCTCAAATTCAACTTTCACCACACTCACTCAGAGTACACCGGCAGAGGCGGACCGCAAGATTTCGTCAGGCAGTTCGTCGAGCGTGCAAAGAATAACCTGCAGAGTCTCACGTTGATTAGCATGTATCTAAATGACCTCAACTGGCCTGAAATGCCCCGTCTCAAGATCCTACAACTCACAGGCCCACTGAACAATACCCTCTCCAACCTTACCACGGAACGTCGAATAAACCCCGTAAGTCTTCTTAACCCCACGCCTCTTCACTCATACTAATAAGAACTCCCCTTTAGTTTGCACTCGCCAGAGCAACCCCAAATCTGCAGCAACTCTACCTCGACAACTGCGGCGTCTTCACCGACCTCGACTCCCTCTCCCCGCCCGAGGACTGCTGGTCCCTCTGGCGCCATCTCCAAGTCATCCGCCTCGGCACAACACGGAGCGGCCTCTCCATGGGGAACAAACGCCACTTTCCCCCGCTCCACCCGTCCTCCTTCCGCGTCTTCGAAGCCCGCGCCACGCACCAGGGGAACCACGGCGACTGGCTCCCGCAGCAGCTGCCGCTCGACTACTCCGGCTACGCCGAGGCCTCCGCCTCCCCGACCGCGCAGGACGACAAGCTCGACCTCGTCACGTACCCCAACCTCGAGCGCTTCTGGATGCCCAAGCTGCCGCTGAGCGTCGACCTCGCCACCATCCTCCTCGAGCCGGCCATCCGCTCCGGCCGCCTGCGCGAGGTCGGCCTCTGCTGGCGCCAGGACCCGGGCCAGTACTTCCCCGCGGCCCTCGACTTCCTGCGCGGCGCGGCCTCCGTACGCACCCTCGGCTTTTTCGATTTTGACTTCGAGTCCCACGAGGCCCTCACCCGCGACGCCGCCCACCGCGGCGCGAACCCCAACGACCTGCTCTTCGGCTTTCTGGAGTCTTTCCCGAACCTCGAGGTGCTCGAGCTGCACTCCTCCCTCTGCGAGCCGGCGCGCATCGGCGCGGTTATCGAAAGGGTCGTGAAGCTCGGCCGGCGGCTGCGGAGGGTGTACCAGCGGGCGCTGACGGGCGTGTTGATGGACCAGCTGAGGGCGTTTTGCGAGGCGCACGGCGTGGAGCTGGTGTACGGGAGCTGGGAGGCGGCGTTTCCTGTGCCGTTGGAGGATGCTGAGCCAGTTGAGGCGGCGGCGTACTGAAGATGTTTTTCGTATATTCCTTGCCTTTCCTCGGCGTCATGCATGCTAGTAGTGTATGGGTATACAGATGAATAATGAGATACGAACGGAAGGGCGCAACTGTTGGGCCCGCTGCACTTATATGCAACTTTCACCTTGTTCCCTCCCGACGATTACTCGGCTTGGTGGTGGAGGGCTGTTGATACAACGGAGGGAGTTGATATTCCGCGGTTGATTCTGATCTTATGCGTCCCTTTCGATCATCGGCCCTTTGGCGAGGTCGGATTATCGAGGCTAGATTGATTGATCACTACCAACCCACCTCCTCGGTGACATACTTAACTGGAAGAAGCATCAAGTGGCCTAGACGATAACAACAACTGAGATTTTGCGTTGCGTTTCCCTCTTCTCAACTTTCCCATGCCGATGTAGTGACGATTTACCGCTCCCATTACCCATTACCCATTACCCATTACCCAACACCAGATCAACTCACGTCGTTAAGAGCCACATCACAAGAAAACTTCAGCATCATAAAGATAGTTGAACAAGCAAAGAACAGACATGTTAGATTAAATGATCCAAGCTCCGCGCGACTGAACAAGACGACGACACACACATACACGCGCGCTTCGCTCGCTCAGTGCTCGCTACCTGAAAGTAAACAAACCGTGGGTGAGGGGGTACTACAACTCTGCCATTGTGGTGGTGGCCCGATTCAAAAGCAAGGCCACGCACCACCCATGACACGAAACAAAAAAATCACTGAATCCTCCCTTCCTCCAGCTCAGCCTGCCTGCCTGCCTGCCTGCCTGCCCTTTCAACTCGCGGCGCTGTCCCAGCCCCAGTTCGTCGCTCGCTCTCCCGGCTTTCCCGTTTTCTCTAACGCCGTTGTGGGGGAATTATCCCAACCTCCCATGATATCTTTGAATCCTCCTTTGGAAAACAAACAGAAGACGACAGAGTTCTATTATAAGTGATAGTGATGTGGGCAATCTGATTTGAACCCTGGTATTCGTATATAAGTATGAAGCGGGGGAAAAGGAAGGTACTAATGTGTCGGTGTTTTAAGTATCACCGCGCGGGTGAAGGGGGAACGGCGACGTTGCCCGAGATGAGGCTTTCCATCTCCCAGGGGCTAAGCGTGCTTCTCCTCCTCGACTGGACTTTGCTGACGCGTCTGTCGCGCTTGCGCTTGGGAGAGCGGAGTTGTTGCTCTTCCTCCTGGGGCAGGTCGCGCTTGACGGGGTCCAGATCTTGCTTTGATTCTGAGACGGCTTCGGGTTGCTCCGGCTCCGGTGGGACGGCGACGATGGTCTCTGGCGGCGGGGGAGGCATGGGTCGCGGCGTTGACTGTTGCGATGGCGGTGCCGCGACCGCCTTGATCGCGCCTCCGCGAGCGGCCTTGAGCTTTGCGCGAACGCGGGCGGCATCGGCCTCGCGCTCTGAAGCGGCGAGCTTTGCGGCGATGGTAGCCATTGTCAAAGGGCTTTGTTGGGGTTGAGGCTCTGCTGGGCGAGGGAGAGGCAGACGCGAGGGAACGCGGCGCAGCGGCGTTCGGGCCGGCGTCGCCTTTGTGCTGTTAGTTTGCGTGGCGGGCCCTGGAGGCGGGCCGTCGGTGCTTTCGTTGCTCTCCTGCGAGACAGTGCGGATGGCGGCGGTTGGGGAGCGCGGCTCCGCGGGGGCAGATGGTGGCTGCGCGGTTGCAAGATGAGGCGGCTTTGGAAGCTTGCGGACTGTGGGCGTCTGGTTCACGGCAGAGGGGGGAGACTCTGCGGAAGTCTTAAGCGGTGCGCCGTTGTGGGTGGATTCAGAGTCGACGGAGGTGGCTGAGGTGACGCGAGAGCAATCGTCGACAGGGTATGAGGGCTTTTGAGGTGAGCGCGGGAGCTGGGTGCGGTGCGGTGGAGGCTTGGGTGCGACTGCCTCGACGGCGCGGATCTCCCAGGTCTTTTCTTCAGTGATGGTGGTGAAGTCGCCTGGCTTTTCGCGGCGAGCCCGAACATCGCGGTTGCCAGCCGAGGAAGAGTCCTTCAGGGGGCTCAATTGAGGAGCAGGAGGGAGAGGAGGGGGGCTGACGTATGCGGCAGACTGCTGGAGGATCTCGACGTTAGGCTCCTCGACATCGAGCTCCTCAACATCGACATCCTCAAAAATGCTAGACTCGTAGTCGCTTCGGTCATCTTCGAGGTCATCGTACTGAACTTCTCTGAAGTTGTTGTTGTACTGTTCAGGCGCGGGAACAAGATGAAGAGACTCGACTCTCTGCTCGACTCGCTGGGGTTGAGGGCAAGGAGACTCAGGCATTTCCTCGTCGTCCTCGTCTTCTTCTTCCTCTTCCTCTTCCTGGTCCTGGTCCTCCTCGTCGAAGTCGGCGGTACACTCCTCCTTGACACAGGAGAGCTCGTGCTCATGCATGTCTACGCCGCCGTGCTGAGTCTCCTCGACATTGCGCACACGAACGGGACTGAGACGAAGACCCATCTTCAACTCCTCCATATTGACAGGCTTGCCGTCAACAGCCATACGCCGACGCCAGCCGTCAATGAGGTGGACAGCCTCTTGCCAACGGTTCTCCATCTTGACCCAGCCAGCACGCAGGCGGGCAATCTCCTCTTCACGGACTTCAACTTCCTCAATAGGGGCAAACGAAGGGTTCGTGAGAATCGATCTAAGATGCTCAAGAATGGCGTCAAGCTCCGTAGCCATGTCCTCGGCCGTAGGCAAAGCAACTGCATGACCGTCACCCTGGGTGGTCCGAACATCGCAGCCGCTCATCTCGCGCAGTCGCTGCGTAGTTCGTCGCACAATGCCAAGCAGAGACTCATTTTCTTCGCTGAGGTTACGCGAAAGCTCTGTAAGAAACTCGTTCGTCTCGCTTCGCAAGTCATAGTTGGAGTCCTCGGTGTTGGTTGTCCTGCCACCGCGCTTGGGCGATATCTTATCCTCGCCCTCGCCGGCGGCGACGGTGATAACCGTGACCGCAGAGCTCTTTGCCGCGCCGCGAGGACGGCCAGCGTCTCCGAGTTGCTTCTTCAGGCCGTCAATCTGGCGATCACGGCGGCGAACCTCCGTCGCGCACGAGGCACGTGTCTGGGCTACGAGGGTCTTGGCGCGGGCAACCTCGTCCTTGAGGCCGCGGACAGCAGCGTCTGCCGATTTGAGCTGGGTTCGTAACGCGGTTTCGGTAGCCTCGCTGATGTCGACCTTGCGCTGGGCTTCGGTGTGCTTCTCCGAGAGGCGTGCAATGTCGTCCGTGTATCGCAGGTTCTCGGCTCGGATGGTTCGCAGCGTGGTCGAGAGGTTCTCGCGGTGCTCGGCGTCTCGCTTTAGGATGGGAAAACAAACATCGTCTCAGTTTGGGGATCTTCAAAGGTAGTCTTTCAAAAGGGACGAGGGCACACGCACGTCTCGGCGCAAGATCAAATCATTGACTATGCTCATGATCTTGCCCATGGTGGCCTCCGTGCCGCCCGGATTGTCGTCCGGGTCGGCGAAGTTAATGGTCTGACCATCGCGGAGCAGTCCCCGCGAGAGCAGCTGGTTGTTGATGTACAGCGACGCTGTACGCAAGTTGTCGTTCTCTGCCATTGTGATGGACGTGTCTCTCGGCGAGACGAGGATACTGCTTGTGTATTCCCCTGTCTAAGGCATGCGGATAGGAGTAATGGGTCTGTGGCTCGTTGGCTGTCGCTGAAGGAAACGAAATGAGGCAGGAAATGTCATCGATGGAGAAGATATCGCGGAATGGCGTCTGCCGAGTCGCAAGCTTATGCAGGACGAGAGACGGACCAGGACCTTTTCAGGGTGGTCTGCAAGGGCGAGTTTTCGGATCGTGTAGTGTATTTTGGTTCGTTGCCATGTCACCCCCACCTCGCAAAGTAAACAAAAAATTACCACACCCGCAGCAAGCCAACACACAATGTCACATGGGTCCTGGCCGCGACCCTGCGGGGCTAACCGCGAACCGCCTAGCGCCATTTCTACACATTCATGCGATAGCGCCCGAGTCACAATTCTGCCTCCCGATCACACTCAAAAGGTCTCATTCTGTCGAGCCATATTCCTTCTTCTCAGCCTGCAGCCCAGGAAACCGAACCCAATTCCGTCACTAAACAGGTGCCATGGCTTTCGACCCGACGGCACTTGGCCCCTCAGCGGAGCCAGCCATTCACGATCTCTCGGGCGAGATATGGCATCCCTTGTTCCGGCAAGAGTGCGCCTTTGGGCCCGATGTCTTTGAGGATGTTATGATGAACCTGGTCAAGAACCCAAACATCAACTCGAGCTGGCTCTTCCGCGCAGACATCCTCAATGACACTGACCCGGGATGGGTGCCCGAACCTCTCCCCACCTCCTCTGATCTCCCCGATCAACAGCAGGGTGTCGCAGCTGCCGCACAAGCTGTGCAGCAGCCTATCCCCGTTGCCTTCAAGGATTTCCGCAACGACCGCGTTCTTGTGCGGAGGCTGATCCCGCGAAACACCCGCCGGGACGATCCCCTGGAGCAGACATGCGTCTTTGCCTCCAGCACCCCAGATGCGGCGGGTGCGGACGCCAACGCCGGCGCCGCGGGGACCAGGTCCCTGGTCGTCTACCTTCCCCACGCTTCCTCCCCAGACGCCCTTCCGTTCTACCACCCCAAGGTCCGGGGCGTTGCGCATCTCCACGAGTGGGACGCTGCGCGCGCCGTCGGCACCGTCTCCATCCACTACTTGTTCTTTGACGAGGCAGACTTTGCCGTGGAGAAGTTGGTGCGGACGGCCCGCATGCTGCTGTCAGTCTTGTACAAGCATGGCCAGGGACGAGTCGCTGGCTACAAGAAGCGAGTGCATCACGACGTCGTCATTCCCCAGGCGCGATTCCAAGATCGCTACATGGAGCTCAAGCTCAAGTACGCGAGGGATCTTGTGGAGAACTGGGCAGAGACGACTGATCCTTCAAAGCACGTATTTGAGGACTTGGGAATCGCTGCGTTTCTGATCGAGCTGTGGGCCGAGATGTACAAGGACAAGCCATTCCCTGGATTCGTGGATATCGGCTGTGGCAACGGCCTCCTTGTTTACATCCTCATTCAAGAGGGTTATTCCGGCTGGGGCTTTGACGCAAGAGCAAGAAAGTCCTGGGCCAAGTACAACACCGTGCAGTCAGGGAAAGATTCCCTCCAGAGACTGGTGCTCCTTCCCGACGCCGTGTCGAGACCTTCTGGCACCGATGGCGAGGAGTCTGTCATTGATCTCTCACAAACTCACAACGGCGCGTTTCCCAAGGGCACCTTCATCGTCTCGAACCACGCGGACGAGCTGACTCCATGGACCCCTATTTTGGCAGCTCTCTCTGAGAGCCCCTTTATCATGATTCCCTGCTGCAGTCACACCTTGGGAGGTCAGAAACACCGTGCCCCATTACCGCGAGACAAGACCAAGTCGCAGTCGACTTATTCCTGTCTCGTGGACTGGGCGGCTTGCATCGCTGAAGATTGTGGCTGGGTCGTTGAGACTGAGATGCTCCGCATTCCGAGCACGAGGAACACGGCCATGCTGGGACGGAAGCGGACACGGGATGTCGAAGAGGTTGATATCGACGGAGTGTTGGCCAAGTATGGCGGGACAGGAGGCTACTTTGAGAGCGCGGCGAAATTGACGAAAACCGAAAAGGGGCATTAGGGGATAAAGATATAGGAGTGAAGTCAACCACAAAAGTGATACCCCTTGTAAAGACTGATTTGGGTTTCTTCATTGAGTATGAACCATGGTGAAGTAGCTGTTCTAGCATTCTTGGTATTTTTATACTCATCTGCCAGGAGTGAGCGTGGATTATCTCGCAATCCATGTTTTCTTCCTCTTTTTTCTGCCAAATCAGATCAACCCGGCCAACTCCTGAATCCTCTTCCTCGCCGCCTCCCTGACCTCAACGACAACCTCACCAGCCGGCTTGATCTCGTTGATGAGCCCAACTCCGGCACCCGACCACTTACCAATCATCTTCTTTCCCTCATCCTCACTCCACCCAGTCTTCAACCTTTCCCGGCTTTCCTCGACTGTTGCCGTCTTGCCTCCAAGCACATGGTACTCACGGTGAATGTCCCCTATAATCGCCCGGCCGTCGTACCCCGGTTTCCAAAGCTTGCTATCCACCAGCTTATCATGGAAGTCGTGCTTCCACGTACTCACGCCGCCATCCTTCGTCTTCACAAGCAGCTCCTTGTGCAACTGCGCCGACATGGCCTCGTTCGTCGCCACGAACCTTGTGCCCATGACCACACCCTCAGCCCCCAGCGCATACGCCGCAGCAACACCCGCACCCTCCACAATACCACCCGCCGCGACAACAGCAACCTCTCTGGACGCGAACTCAGAGGCTAGCATCGCCTTGATCTCAGGAACCAACGCGACGACGCCGCATCCCCTCGAGAACTGGTGCCCGCCCGCGTCAACGCCCTGGGCGACAAGCACATCGGCCCCGTCGGCCGCCGCCTCGCGCGCCGCAGCCACGTTGCCGACCTGCACGAAGGCCTTGATGCCCGCCTTCCGCAGCGCGGGGATGATCTGCGCGTGCGGCTTCAGGTCCTCGTTCGGCGCGAACAGCCACGCGGCCGCGACGCGGTGGCGGGCGAGGACGGGCAGGACGTTGGCGGCGAAGAGGCCCGCCGTCTCGTGGGAGGTGATGAAGCCGACGCCCAGCGGGAGAGGCTGCTGGTCGTCGGCGGTGGTGGAGAGGAGGGAGCGGGCCTGGGTGAGGGCGGCGTCCATGTCCTTCATCTGGGCGGAGGACTCGGAGAAGTCGAAGCCCGCGGCGATGAAACCTGTTGCTTGGTCAGTAATGTTTTTCGTTGGTGGGTACAAAAGACAATTTGTCTTTGAAGGGAGGTTGACGATGCGGTTTCCGTGGGTGTTTTTGTGAGTGTGTGTGTGTGTGTTTACTTACCGATCCCACCGGCCTTGTGGACCTCGGTCGCCAGAGATGCGCCGGCTGCCCCGAGCATGGGCGCGCTGATGATGACGGGCGCCTTGGCGTGGGGAAACCAGCTTCTCAGTTTGGAGGGTGCCATTTTTGCTTTTTCCGTCGTGCTTGCAGTTGCGGCGCTGAATCCGCAGGTTTGTGATGATCTGGAGAGTGAGACACGACTATTTGGAAATCCCGTTGCTTTTGGGATATGTCTCGTTCGGCGGCTGTTGTTGACAATGGACGAAAGGGATGAGTATGAACGGGTGGAGGGGAGGAGGATGGGTAAGACACGCTTAGAAGAGGGTCGAGTCGCTATGGCTGGTGCTGGCGAGATGGCCGTGTTGAGGCTCCGCGGAGATGGTCGCATTGCGGCGGCAGAAGGTTGGTCAGCAAGGACCTCGGGTAGGTCAGACCTGGGTGCTTTTACGGCTTGCTGAGATGGGAATATGGGACGGACGCGGGGCCCTTTAACTGTCTCCGGTGGCGCGGGGTGGGGCGCCGGGATTAAACTGCCGCTGCGGCCCGCATGCCGCTGTTCCCGCCGGCTTCGTCATCAGGCCCACGGCATTGGTCATCTTCAAGTTGAAGGATGCAATCCTTCTTAATTCACCTGCTTGAACCTTGATCAATATCTTTTTATTTGGTAGGGTGCATATGTAGGTCATCCTTCTGGCCATGGTTGAAAACAGGGTATGTGTAGCTGGAGCATTTTCCGACTTTGTTGGGAAGCTTTGCGGAGCACTGGAGCCCGCATCTCTCCACACCAAACGGCCTAGGTGACCACTCATGCATGGCCTGGGGAAGCTCTTCGAAGTGCTGGATGCTGTCACTGGCTTGGGGGGGGGTTTAATGTCAAAGCTCCCAAGCGCACCAAAGGTCGATTTGGCCAGACGTTAGAAACAGTCGCGATACCACATACCGCTGCTAGCTGAGTTACCAACTAAACCACATTCAACCATGCATATGAAAAGCTCTAGTATGTTGCTACACATAAGCTTATTAGGGGCGCATGTTCTATTCGGAGTGAACAAGAAATCTCGTAGGTTCTCTTCATCAACATATACATACACCTATATACCTGATGTCACGCTCGGCATATTATCCTGTTTATTAGCTAATGTCAACTTGAGAAGGTGTTAAGAAGAAAATTCATTGACAAAGATTCAATAACCAGCTCTGCGGCATAGAGTAGTCACTTGTAGAGTCACAACTTCTACGAATGACATCATTGGATTTGTTGAGACCGTCTCACACATGATATACACAACACTGTCGAACTTGACAAGTGCGGCAGTGTGTCTAAGGAAATGATCTCAAGGCAAGTTTTGAAAAAGACTAGCTATGCTCCCAAGATAAGAACAGGGGTTCATTTGATGCCATTCATAGATATTGCAAGCTGAATGTGGCTTATGCGTGAGATGTTAAACTGTGACACATTATTTCATGTCTTATTGATCGGAATAGTCCACCTTCGCTGAATCTTATATGGTGGGCATCATGTGAGTTCGCGAGAGCGACTTTGTCAGCGACAACCGGGGAACTCTTAAGGTTACGGGCCCCTGCACAGGAACGACCGACAGCCCCTGAGGCGCAAGATTTATACACTCTGTGTGGCATTTGCCTCAGTGAATCTATCCATGGTGACAGCGGCCGTCGAGTCGGTCAAGCCGTAGGTGCTGCTGGCATGACCCCTGTACCCTGGGGAGCCGCCAATGTCCACGCATAAGCATGCGACAAATCGGGTGTCTGAAACCTGGGGTGACAGCCTGCAGAAACCACTAATACGGCGCCCAGGCTTTTAGCTTGTCTAATTACGCATCAAAATATCTTTGGTTGCTCCCGTTTCAACGTGACATAGGAAGCACACGGAAAATGACGAGAATTTCTAAGAACTCTTCAGTTTCTGCACATCTCTCAAAGATCAACCACAAGACCGCGCAAATACTCGGAAATTGCGTTTTGTAGCATTTTGCGTGGTGGAAGAATCCCTATAAGATTCAAGCTACGGCTTGATATTGTACCTCGGATTCAACTTACGGAATTTGGTTGCCCGAGTCAAGCAGCCTCACCGACAACAGTATCTTTGCGGGAGAAACACATGCCGATCATGTTGATTAATCTAACGAAAGCTGTACGACTCAGAGTCACTTATGCTCTTGACTTCGGTTTTTGCCGGCAACGAGCGCATTTTCAGTAAGCTTCATATTATGAACGTAGATCAGCTAAGAAAGTCTATCTCTTTGGGACGAACGAGTACAGGGATGAAGTTGATTGCCCAGAGGTCTTTTCGAGGCAACTTTCGCCCGCAAACCCCTCAGAGGCTCAGAGCTCGTCGCCCTCGCCGGCCAAGCGGGGGGCATTGAGGCAACTGCTCAACTCACGTCTTACTAGTATATAATTCCCCGCATCGCGCCTTGGCTGAGCAGAATTCTAGAACTCAGACTCAAGTCGTCAGCATCACATTCATTTACATTCCAACTGTCTACTTTCTTTGACAACTTTCCAATCAAACAATTCACACAATGTTCGGACTTAAGACCGTCGTTGCCCTCATGTTCGTCCACCCACTATTATTCCAGTTCCCCCACCTCCGAGCGACTCAACTAACACACACGTAGGGGCCTCGCTTCCATTGTCGCCGCTGCCCCGGCCGAGGACAACCGCGTCCACGTCAAGCGCCAGGGTGATGACATCAAGAACTGCTACTGCGGCAGGGACACCGGCTCCGCGCTTGTCAGCGACCCCGACACCACCAAGGCTGCCTGTGCCGACTACGGCTCATACGGTAAGTTTGCTCGCAACCCACCCTCGAGGCTTTGTGATCTTGGATGGCTAACCTTTAACCAACAGCCGGCCCCTACCCCACCAGGTGCCAGATCATCATCGACATCAACGAGCCTCTGTACATTGACAAGTGCAAGGCTCTCGGCCAGCCCACTGGCTGGTGCGAGAAATAAGCCTGTGAAGATTAGAATATCTGAATAGACTTGATACCTCAAAGTGTTATGAGTGCCTAGTGTTCTGTATCTTCCTCATGCTTTCACAAAAGGAATATGATCGTGACCCTATTCTCACTCGCGACTACGAAGTCTAACATAACGATCGTTGGGCCGAAGTGAGGAACCCGCTTGTTGTCTCCCACGAGGCTGGCTCTCTAGTTCAACTTCGCCGGCATTTCCACCCTGGGCTTCTAAACAGCCTTCGCAGAACTTCATCTGAGGTCTGTTTGCCATTCTCGAATCTGCGAACCACTGCAGTAACTTCCACGCTGCTTGAAGGAAGACCAAATCTGCAAGAACGATGGCTAGCAACATCACCCCTACGCTTTTCTGCTTGGGCACGGAGCAAAGGTATTGAGCTGCTATAGTAGCTTTCTCGCAGGATAAAGGACCCATGAGCGGCTGGATGGTGCTGTAGCTCTCATTCAGGAGAACGGTGCCCCAGATAAGGGACTTGTCGTCGTCCGGCCTAGGCAACATGGTATAGCGGCGATAGTCCAGCCCACCTTGATCAGTCAGATTGCTGAATATACCACCCGGAAGCCGATTGGAGTTCTTTGGGTCCAAGATGGCATATTTGAGGCCATCTTCATCAACCAGTAGGTTTGGCGAGTCGCAGTTTCCAAGATCTATTGCAAACAGCGAATGCATGATTTTGGAGTAATGCAGGGCTTCTGTCAATGTGGGCGATCCCCAGAACTTCCAAATCGTCAGCCTGCACGCAGTCATCTTGGGAACAGGACCAACGTCAAAACAAACATACATCGGAGTTGTAGGGTGTGGTGTCGTAATCCAAGCCCGAGTTTATGCCCTGCACGGCGCTAGTTACGAATTGGAACGACCAATCGAGATCAAATAACTCTTCTGATCGAAGACTTTTAAGTATTTAGCGACCTGGCCAGTCGGCAAGTGCAGGGGTCATTCAGAAATTGAGACTTACTCCGACTTGGACCGGTTACCATTGAAGGTAAGTCTGGCCCGGTTGAGATACGTTTTGATACCATCAACGTCTACATCTGCAATCTGTGAGGCAGCACTTAAAATGCCAATAAAGTAGGCGTTCGAAATTCGAGTTCCCCACCAAACGCTCGCGCGTGTTTTGTAATTGGAATCCATGACGTAGTCGTAGACGGGCTCGGTCTCCCCTTCATATTCGGCTTCCATGGTGACTTCAGCAAGTCCGACATCAGACACGACAGTGCACTGTAAGGTTGCCGACGCCACTGAATTTTTGAATGACATCCACCAGGATGGCAATGGAGCCGGGTCGCTTTTCATCAATTTGACGAACATCTGACTCAAGAAGCAACCCTTAAGCGTCGTGTTCTTATATCCGATTGACGAAAGAATGTCTGGAGACTCGGTGTCTTTCGTGGGAAGCTCTATGCTCTTCACCTTATACCGGAAACCATGGTTTGAGGTGAAGAACGAGTCGCCGACTGTTAGAAGATGGGGCTGGCATTCGACATCCATGTCCCCTTGCCAGTTGAAAGGCGGCTTGTTAAACCACCTGTTTCCACATCATGTTTTAGGTCATCTCACGTCGGAATATCACCCGGGGTGCGTCTTACCGCGCATTTGCAGCAGCTTCCGTACCGTTAACATCAGTAGTGTAGATAGGCTTCAAGTCAAAGCCGTTTGATGTTAGGTTGACAAGTGAAAAGACCACAGTCAGGATGACACAGCCTGTGATTGCAACGGGAGTGAACCACTTGAAAGGATATGGCCGAGTTATAGGATACTCAAAATAGGAATAATGCATAGTCTCTTTGCTCCGCCGTGGCATGAGATTTGAAACAGGATCTGACTTGGTCATAGACTTTCAAACATACTTGTAATTCCAATAGTCCAGAAATGTCCAAGGATTTGGCCAGAGCCTGCTTATATATTGTAAATGCGCAAAGGTAATCGCCCCTCTAAGCGATGGTCACCTCCGACGTCATGCGGCTTACCACAGACGACAAATAAATAGAAGCAGGGAGTCAGAAAACTATTTCGTATGAAGAGCCAATGAAAAGATGATTTGTGTGTAGAAGAACCGCCGCTCCTCGGTCGGTGAAGCCCTCGATGTAGCCTCTTTGGAAAACTGAGGGCCAAGTCAGGCTGTGAGTTACACAGAGACACAGCGTTTTGGGTAAGCATATGCAACATCAAACGAGAAGGTGAAGCATTCGTTGATGATCTGCATGGTCCGACCTCAAATCGATGCGGCGGCGGACAGGTTCGCCGATGAAAGGGCTGTTGGAAGTCAACATAATAAGAAGCACCTGTAGTGACGGCCAGCAAGATTACTCGTTAATTGCGTTGACAAATTAATGTGCATGCATGTGGAAGGTTGTGCCACCCCAAATTTTGTAAGATAATTGGAATCATTCATGCGGATGGTGCATCCCATGATTCCAAGCCTCTGGGTACGTATACTGCGATGTTATTGAACGAAGCACCGGCCGAAGTGCTCTTGCTGCTTTACTTATTCTGTACCCTCTCACAGGGCGGGCGATGAAACTTCCTTAACAAAACGTACCTCATTCTGCGAGTGTAAGAATAGACCAAAAGAAAAGCTTTCTGTGGCTCCGACAATTATTGCATGTATTGGTGCCGTTATAAGCCGGGTTACATATCGCAAAAGATGCTGACTACAGCAATGAGATAACACTGCCTAGACGACATCGTGCCAAGGGAATACACTTTCTTAAGACAGAACCTGAGTTTACACGATAATATCAGCAGACATATCCATCTGCAAAGAAGGCAGGATTGAAGTCGCCATACATAGGCGAGCCATTCTTAGAGTATTCATAATCATATTCATTCACTAAACAGACGAAATTGAATAACGACGGCTGGGAGATATCTCAATGTTTCCGGCCAAAAATCCAAACGACTTTTGGTCACCTGTGCCATTACTATTATCAGAAAAACCAACGAAAACGATTTTGGTACAAAAAAGACGTCGGCAAACTCCATCGTCTCGTAACATCTGAATCAGAATGCACCTACTCTCCAAGACTGGAATGACTTGAGGTAACTTGCAGCTCACGTTGGAAGATACAAGCACCCCCGCGCCACGCTCACTGGTCGGGAGTAGAAACCAACTTGCATCAAGTACATAAAAGAGATCTACTGCTGGTAACTTCCACTATGACAACGATAGTCGTCCTCGGATCTGATTATCCGTTGGTAAGACAAGTTGAGGACCATCACCCGGCCATAGTTTGGGGTCGATTGCCACACGCTTCACGAACAACATCTGTTGATCTCCTTTCCGCCTATCTATCGCTGAAGCATGGTATCCAGCGACTTTCTTCGTATATTCGTTGACGAAATTGGCCTTGGAATATTTGACTGTGATGATGTCGATCTTTGACTTCCTGAACGTCGGGATATGCGGGCAATAGTTGGCGAGAAGTGCCGAACGAAAATATGCAGGAGCAGGGATGGGGGTATGGAATACTTGACGCGCACCACATCCCATCATTTTCCTCCCGTCTTTCCACCAAGTAAGCTTTCAGCAGGAGCACTCCTTGCGAACCGAACAGACGCGGCAACGTTCTGCCGGCGAGAAGAGTCATTGTTTCTGCTTTGACCAATGAATTTATGTGACAAACATTGGATCACTTACGCCTGTTTGTCTTGAGAACGACGGTTGCGGCAAAGATGTGTAGATCTTCCGATGTTTGTAAGAGAGCCATACCGCAGCGCTTGGTCAATATGACGGAATATCACAAAGAGACATTCTTGTTATTCCCCAACCATTCGTCTAGGATAAGATTCGACTAGGATGAAAGAAACGAACACTTTTTGTGGGTTCGATAGCCTTTCTGTATGCACGATTGTACTCTGTGAGTGAACGGAGAAGACTACGATGGTAATAGTGACAAGCAATTGTGGCAGCTCGATCCATCGATACGACGTATCATATGCAGTCTATTCTATCCTCATATGTGCTTCCTCATCCTCTCCAATCATCTCACGATGCAAAAATCTTCATCAACCCCTCCATCGCCATATTACCACCGCTAAACACCAAGCCCAAATCCCACCCCTTTTCCCCAGCCTCCTTCTCAACCATGCTCCTGAAATCCTCGTTGAACAGCGCAACCGCAAGCGGGACCGCGCCGCTCGGCTCGACAACGAGCTTGAACCGCTCAAACACCAGCTTCACCGCCGCCTTGATCTCCTCCTCGCTCACGCTGAACATGTTCTCCACCAGCCTCCTCTCGTAGATCACGCCCCAGGGGAACTTGCCCACCGGCGTCCGCAGCCCGTCCGCGATCGTCAGCGTCTTGACGCTCTCGACCCTCTTACCCGCCTCGAATCCGCGCTTGCAGTCGTCGGCGCCCTGGAACTCGGGCTCCGCGCCGAACACGCGGATACCCGTGCCCTCGCAGCTGAGCGCCACGCCAGAGAGCATGCCGCCGCCGCCGCAGGGCGTCATGATGGCGTCGAGTCCCTTGGCTTCTGATGCAGAGGAGGGCTGGCCGGTGGAGTTGAAGGTCGGGTTCTGCGCCGAGTGGCCTGCGGCGATGAGGTCGCGCACTTGCTCCTGCAGTTCGAGGCCGAGGGTACCCTGGCCGAGCATGATGTCCGGGTGGTCGTAGGGAGGCACGAGGCGGGCGCCGGTCTCGGCGATGACGCGGTCGGCGACGGCCTCGCGCTCGACGGAGGTGCTCCCGCTGAAGATTACGTTGGCGCCGTAGCCGCGGGTGCCGGCGATCTTGTTGGCGGGGGAGATGTCCGGCATGACGATGTGGGCGGGGATGCCGGCCTCTTTCGCGGCGAGGGCGAGGGCTTGAGCGTGGTTTCCTAAGAGTTTCGTTAGTGTGAGTGTTCAAGTGCATTCTCATTCCGTCATATAAGAGACTCAAAAATAAGAACGGCAATATGAGGGGTTGAATGTGTCTCACCAGAACTGTGCGTGACGACGCCCTTCTCCATGCCGCCATTCTCAATCCAGCCAGGCTCCTGCTTCAACCTCTCGACCGCGTGGAACGCCCCGCGGACCTTGAACGCGCCGATGCGCTGCAGGTTCTCGCACTTGAACCATAGCCTGAGGGTCGGCTTCGCGGGCGTGCGGCCCTCCCATCTCGTGCCCTTCAGGTCTTCGGGGGACCGCGACGTCGAGGCGAGGGTGGTGAGGGTCTTGTTTGTGAGGACGGGCGTGTAGTGTACGTGTGGCTTGACGAGTTTGTGCGCTTCTACCACAGAGGCGCGGTTCAGGGGCAGACATGTTGTGAGGTCTGCCATTTCGCCGGTGATGTGTAACGGTAAGTTGTGAGAGGGGTTTTGGTGAGACTTAGTTTCCCGGACGTTTTCCGGTGGCGGGGTTCAGGTTTCCTTGGTGAGGATCGATTAGCTGCTGGGCTTGTGTTGATAAATCGTGTCAGTCAATGCGTCCAGGAGAGCCGACTCATTTAAAAGTGAGGAATTGACAGCATCAGTTTCAAGAGCATCGCAAGAGCGATGAGATGGCAGGATGAGTGTCCGATGCCGGCCGGGGTCGGGGAACGCGCGCGCCCTCCGGACGGGCCACACCCCCGCTCTGCCGATGACTCGCCCGCTGCTGCGTGCTTTAAAGGGCGCCGTTGCCTGGGATGACAATTGGGAAGCTCACCACGAACAGATTAGCCGCGGGCAAAAGTTGAACCGCCGAATGGCATCATTGCCGTGAAGCCAATGATTTTCTTTCCTATGGCTGGAAATGGAAGGTCAATGAATCTTCTGGGCGAAATTTGGTAATTCAACGGTGCGCTATCACGAATAAAGAGATTCGCGCTTTTAAGTGACCAATTGCATGCCAGCCATGCTGCAGTGTTCAAATAGAAAAAGGGTCTTCGGTAGAATGCGTATTCTCCCGCACTGCTTTTCAAATTCACGCATTCACACAGTCGAGCTGTCAATTATTCTTGGCTGTCCTCTCCCTCTGGCTACCTTATGTGCAAGTTTTACGTCTCCGAATGTCGACTACGACAAGTTACTGGGGGCAGCTCGCACTCATTGCACTGGCAACATTCAGAACTCTGCTCGACGCAGATCAATAGCTTTACTATCTGAGAGGATCTGATATCTCAAATTGACTGCTCCGAGAGCTTATCAAAGCCTGAGCATGATTCTCGCCAACATCTCTCTCATGAATGCTTCAACACAATAACATCGATAGCCAATGGAGCAAATATGGGCCTTTATAAAGCACAAGCTTCTTCTGCATGTCACTCCCACCATGAGCGCACGATGCGATGTCAGGTTGGACATCTAAATGTATCAGCCATCCGATCCTGGCCGACCTGGCAATGCGCCGGTCTCAGAGTTGATTTTCCAATCCATTTTGTCGACGCCGGCATCTCTTTTTCACTCTCGTTTCCGGCGTATACGTTGAATACATGAAGTCGCGGCCAGAAACGAGGAGGACTTTAGGAATATGAGCAGATATTCCACGTCAACCTGCGTCATCGTTGATGACCATCTTGTAGAGTCAAGACAACGCTGATTCAACCACAACACTAGATCGCAAGCAGCCTGACATTGTTCGTAGCCTTATGATACTGGTTCAATGCAACGACGACTTAAGTACTACGGGTGTACTAGATGAGCTGCTCTAACGTGGCCTTGTACGTCTCAACTTGCTCGTGTCGCTGGGACCGCGTATCTACCAGGCGACTACGCAGAAAACTCATTTGAGGTATAAAGGTGCGAAAGACTATCTATGATTGACTTACTGCAGCAATGTTTTTTGACCATGTGTTTGTCGATTTTAAGTAAGGACTTGCGTATGACCATACCAAGGGTTGGTCTCAAGGGCCCAAACCCGACTTGCCGGGTGAAAAGCCAAGAAACCGCAGACTAGTCATTCCTGGCCTCTTGTATGTATTTCGAGGAGAATATACGGCAAACAAGGAACGAGAGCAACGACCGAGGCCTAACACCTTCCACTCGATGGAGTGATTCCCGTGCTTCGCCAACCAGGCACTTGATGCGAGACTCCGCAAGACATCCCCAAGGCATCAAGCACATTTCTCACTGTCCAAACCGCTGGAAAAATGCCGCCGCCCTGCTCATGAAGATCCCCAAGATTACCAATATATACACCCGCCGATGATGTCTAACTTGGATGGCAACTGCTGATTCGACTTCACCGGGACCCAGAACGTGTCTTAGTACGTAGTCGACCCATGCGCAGCCTGGTTGTAACCTTTGAAAGCAGCCGTTGAAGCCACGGTATCCCAACAAGCCAGAATAATACTCTGCCAAAGCACAACGCCTTCGTTATTCTGAACATCTGGAGACTCTGTACCCCAGCAGACGTCAAGAAAGACAATCTTTATGTCGTCTCTAGCCTCTGAAATGATCGCAAACGCGGTGTTCCCAATGTATTCCCGCAGAAAAATCCAGGAAACACCAAAGCCAGGTACAGTCATCTCGCGACGAAGTAACACACGAAGAAGCTGTCCGAAGGGTAGTCGGTTAAGATACCACACAATAACTTATTGAGAAGAAGAAGACTTCGGTTTTTGTCTGATTTGCTTGCCCTCGTCACATAAACTAAGGTAGCAGACCTCTATATACTTGACTCACGAGGTTAAACACTTCCAAGTTGGCAAAAGGCTCGTCTGAGGACTCGGAGATAGACATCGTCTACGCAATAATGAGGTAGTATATAAGAGGCCACGCTGAGGCCATGTCAAGTGCTTTGCAACAACAATGCCATTGTCACATTCCAGAGCTGCCCGCAAGGTAAAACCTCGACAACAGATGTGAACCTCGGACTCCATCATGTCTAATGCTGCAGGGCCAGATCCGCCGGCGAGTGATTCAGCACCCAGACGTATTCGTTGGTGTTTACTCAGTCACCGACACCAATGATACAAAGACAAGACAAGCCGCACTGGTGGCGCAGAATGCCGCAAGTTATGGAGCAAATATTAATATTCCTGCACCACTTTCAAACGGAACCATGAAGGCTTCTAGATGAGAAGAAAGATCGAGGCCCGGTGTGTCGTACCGTCTTCTCAGCCATCAGTCAACATTCACGTTTTTATGAACACCCACGCAGATGGCTTGACGACATATGAAAGCCAACAAGACTCATACCGACGTAACATAACGTCGTTGAACCTCTTAGCAAGCACTAGCAATGCCCGACTCAGGTCCGACGGACTTCGCAGGCCCAGAGACTCCGGACATCACATGAGCACCCTGCTCGCTGGCTGACCTCGCCACCGACACCGAGGGTGAGAAGTCCTCGGTGATTACACACACCCCAGGCGAGGCAGGCAATTCACCGAGACCCCATATCTGCTTTATTGCCACATATCGAGAGCGAGCACCAACTTACCCATGACGTATACCTATTGGGGGGTAATAACCTGTATCCTGGAAACGAGATTTGTGGAATAGGCGTACATCAAGGTCATCGACAAGCTGGCAGAACCAACTTCCCAGGTCGGGCATCAACTTAAGCTGCTAGTCCGTGGGAATCCCGGTGGATTGACAACATCATGTGTGGCGTAGAGCGGAATCACTCCGCCTTGGTCTTGCTCCCTCTTTGAGCAGAGCCGTCTTGAAGCAAGTGTTAAGCATCTCGCTGTTTCACACGTAACAGCTCGAATCTCGCCTGCCAACTGTGGTGTTTTGCGATAACGAGGACATTTGCCACACCCACAACATCGAAGCAGGCTTCCGGAGTTGGTCGACCGCTCGACAAACCTCTGGAATTGTTTCATGTTTCACAAAAAGCCAGTGTAGATTTGTTCTTCCACCCAAAGTCGAGACCATCGACATAGCCAGGGAGCTTCGGGCCGGTGGTACGAGGTGTCGACATCCGCAAACCAACAAGACGAAAGAGTTTCAGCCGCCAACTGGGACCAGGAAGGGCTGACCAGTGATGCTCGGCGAAGCGATTCAACGGCGGATGCGTGAGTTCCGGTTACCGGTACCGACTTACATCAAAGTTTGGTTTGGTGGCTTGCCAATCCGTCTGATGTTGATAATGTTGTCCCCAATCCGCGCCCACTGGAATAAGCCCAAAGTCTCGCGGGAAGCTTTGAGAGCGGAAAAGCGGCCAGCCCGTCATCTCGGGCCTTCTGCCCCAAGGAAGTCTAGCACAGTCCGTCGTCCAGCAGCGTCGCATCGCAGTGCAGCCCGCTGAGCTCGCCGTCGGCCCCGTTTGTTAAAGCCATGGGAGGCGGGGAAGACTCAAGGACCGGGGCGCCAAAGGGCCCAATTCACCCATTGCGCACTGATGGTGTTCGCGCAACCGTTCATACCAATCATCAGATCTTGGCATCTGAGATGAACGGCAGCTCTCCCGCATATGCACGAGACATGCCGCTGCCCAAGCTCTTCGATCCCCAAAAGCTGTTCCACAAACTCGACGGGTCGAAAACTAAAAACAACATCCGCACATCGTTCAACCGAAGGTATTCCCCACGTGAGATGTTTCGTCTGAAGCAATCATGATTCCGAGTCTGCGACTGAAATTTCCTCCTTTACGTAGTGGCAGTGTGCGAAATGAATGGAGCCCTCTCGGTTGGCGAAGAGATGAGGCTGCTTTGGGAAGCAATGGGAAATGACTGACCCCATCTTTTTGTGCGAAGCTCTGGTTCGGCTCGTATGACGCTCTTCGCGACGTGGTACTATTCTGATGAGTAATGGGGCTTTTACGGTAAAAATCCGGCGATGCGACGTTCTCAATCTCGTTGAGTTAGTCAAAGCCACGATTTTCCGGCGTATGCTGGTGGCTTGATGCTATTCCTGGATATTTGGCCAAATGCCACAGTCTCATTGTGATAACATTCAGCTTACCAAGATCCTGCAACGCGGTCATTCAAGTCTCCTGCCAAACATAGCTTTGAAGGGGTTGATCTGGCCAAGCGGGACCTCACATATCGAGCATGTCCTTTGCTGGAGCACAAATGCATGACATTTGTTTGCGGAAGATAAAATTTCCCGTGGACGCGCCGCTGTGCTCCTCAAACTGTCTTGCATATGCACAAGGGCCTGGTCGTCACAAGCGAACGTGATGAAGCTGCAGTCTCCGCTTAAGCAACGAGATGAGGGCCCGCCGCCGTCGGTGTAGCTGGCCGACGCCTTAAAGAAAGTTCGATGGCGTCGTCTCCTCCATCAGACCTAGAGGTGCTTCGACAACATCGGAACTGGCTCGGCCCATCTCTGATATGACGCGAGGAAGGCGGGTGGCGTCTCGTCGTGACGAAGAGACGAAGAGGGAAAGTGCTAAGAAACGCGGGCCGAACGGTAGCATCTGCAATTAGTGCCATTGGACCATGGTTCCAATTGAGTAAACGACCATGGTCTAGGCAATTTCACTTCAGGCACGGTGGCGCCTTGGTGTATATCTTGCCTTCGGCGCAGTCCATCACTAGCAATGGTGATGAGAGCTCGCCCGTCTGGCACGGGGCCCTATCTAGGAGCAGTTGTCTTCATCTGCCGGGATGATGTCGCGGATCATGCAGGTTGGTTCACAATCGTGAGGGAACATGAGGAATTGCATAAACCAGCCCGCGGAAGGCATCCGGCCGGAGCAGCCTCTTGGTTGGAGGTGCGTTTGCTCTATTCGGAGCCTTGAGGTGAGGAAGCTGACTCCACTCTCCGCGATGGTTGCCTTCTCCTGCCCAGGCCGTCAGCAAGAAGCATGTTCCCTGCGCCAGGTTGTTGGACCTGAGAACCCTGAATTGAGTTGGGCGCCGGAAAACATTCCAAAACACCCGGGCCAACGCCAACAGCGCAAACTCGGACGGTTCGTGCTAGCGCAGAGTCTCTGGCGCAGGGGAATTTCTTATTCCAAGCCCCATTCATCTGGTTATGATATGAGAGTGACAAGATCAGCGGACAATTCTGACAAACGGCGTGAGCGGAGACAGCCTCAAGGCCGGTGCGGGATCGGTAGAGCTCCGATACTAGCGAGTTATCGAGGCTGTCATAAGAGACTGGGGGCCGTCATGGTTCGTGAGGGGAAGGCCTGGGCGAAGGTTTGCCCAGTGCTGATAAAGGCACCAACAACCAGTGACGGCCTCTCTGATTAGTGCAAACAGGTTCAGAGGATCGAACTCGAGATTGCCAGGAGGGGGCGCGAACCGACGCGGCGGCGCCGGAAGCTTGCAACTTTGCAAGCTGGTCGAACAACTTGCAGGGTCAATGGGACTGGGGATGCAATCTTGCTTGCGCGGTCTTGGTCTCCTTGTTAGGAAAAGGGGGGTCGTTGGAGCTGGAGAAGACGGCCAGCGACCCAGAATTTTGGTCGGATATCGAGCCGTATTCCGCACGCCTGGAATTCCGTGGGCTCTACGCAGAGTCAAGACAGTTGCATCTCTGGCTCGTTGGAAAGGAATATATTGGTTAAGCGATGTCGAGCCGATGGGACCATTGAAACGAAAGGTCTCCGATGACCGTGGCGGCGTCGAACCTAGGGACTGGAAGAAGACGCAATATTCGTGCCGGGAGGAACCAGACAAAGTTGCTGTCTGGACTTGGGTTCTTCAGTTGCGCGAACAGACAATGGGTAACGATCCGCTTCCCGTGGTGATATCGGAGAGCTAACAACAGGCCAGGGGAGCCACCACGAATGGGACCAATAACCGTATTTGACATCGCCTCTACTCACGGGGGTCCCACGGTGTAACAATGGAATTGGCTGGCCATGATGAGAGAACGAGCAGGGTGGTCTGCTGGGGTCGCGAGGCCTTCAAGCCTTGCGCCGTAAACTAGTGGGTTCCGCGGCACAGCAGGTGCAGATGCAGCTGCAGCGCAGCGGACGCGAGGCGCGAAATCCAACGTCCAACAGCCCCGACTGTGATTCCGCTGTGACTGTGCCTCTGACCTGCGTCTAATGCTTGTTCCGCGAAAGCTTTGCGGATACCACTTGACGGTTGGCGCTTGGCGATTGACATTCGCCTACGGGCCACTTGTATGTGTTCCGTGGTTGACTTGTCGCAGGCCATTTGTGCCTGATCGACAGGTACTTCATGTGCGCGCAACATGGCAAACGACGTGGGCTGTGCATGGCTGTCGACAACGAACCTCGGAAGGTTTGAGTCAAGTCTCAGTGGTTCAGTGTCTCAAGAGGATGAACGTCAGGGCCGCATTCTGAGAAACCGGGGCTGGATTGTTCCAAGGGCTGCATGAATCTCTACGCCAGCCGGAAGACTGAAAATGCAAATGCAAAGCTCAGACCCCCTCAGCAAGGCACGGTTTACGGCAGCCGGCAGTTCGAGAGTCGAGGAACCGAATGATTCGGACAGGCTCAGTGCCAGGGAATCCCTTCTGCGATGGGCGCGCACAGTCTCTCGAAGGATTGACAACTGTCGGCACATCTGGTGCTGGCGGGCTGTACAGGTTTTGGTAAGAGATTGTCGGCCGGGTTGACAGCGGACTGTGCTGCTGTCAGGCGATTTAGTTGCGACCCCCTGACTTTGTGCTCTGGGATGGAAGTCCGGGCGTTGATTGGCAAGCGGCAGACGGAACAATTCTCGAGGAAAAGAAAGGCATCAGGAGGTCGAGGACCGAGGACGAGACGTTGCGGCAGGCACATGGATGCGAGGCCTCTCTGTGTGCGCTGGCAACGGCCAAACAGTAAGCCCGTGTAAAGCGTCCAAGGACGAGACATGTGCGCAGAGCTCACTGAGGTCAGGTTTGTGTCTTGGGTACCCGTTTTGTGCAATGAGGGTAAGTCCGGACGGGCGCAAAGCTTGTGTAAGTAAGAGAGAGCTGGCTGACCACCGAAGCTACCCATACTTTGTCAGGTAAGATCCGTACTCGTCTTGTTCTCGAGATTGCGCGCAGGGTGCTTGCGGTGGACGTGGTCCGTGACGAGTGCAATTGACCAGGTCAACACGAGGCACGCCGCAGCGAGGGGAAACTGGAGTATCCGTACCGCACCGTACCGTAGATAGCCATAGGAGTTGGCACGAGTAAACAAGACGATACGATAACGGCGAGTGACGGCGGGTGACGAGGACTGCGATCAGCGCAGCCAGGAAATTGCGGGCTGTCGGTTGGAGAAGATCCTATTCGACGGTGATGCTTGAGGATGGTTGACGGCCGGCCAGCTTGGAGGACCAACGCGGGTTAGTGGGCGAATTTCTGAAGGTCCCCTTCCCCCCTGGGGACTTGCTCGACCGGGACCCCTGGAAAGAACAGCTTCTTAGCGTCTTTCCGGTGCAAATGGCTCCCCCCACTTCTCGCTCCCCAAAGGGCAGCGGCGGGTCCACGGCGTCCCAACTGAGGACATCCCCAGCCCGTCCCTCCAAGTCTTCCCGGATGTCTTGAATCCTTCCTGTTGGTGCTAGAGAAGCAGGGTTCATCGTGGGCGCAATTTGAGTGCCTACACTTTACAGAGTGAGAAAAAAATCACTTGCCTGCCAGAAGGGAGAACCTGAGGCGCCGAGATCGTGGCGGATGAGCGATAATCTATCTGGGTTGATCCCATCGGCGCCCGTTTCAGAGGGGCCATATTCAGCACCCCCCAGTTGCTTCTTCGGCACCTAGTTAAACCCCTTTTAGTAGTTTGTGGGCGTCACAGCCACAGAGGGTGCCCACTACCTTATAGCCACCTAAACCATCCTTATACTAGATATTTTATGTAATAGCTGCATAGATCGAAGTAGGCTACTTAGAATGCATAAATATATTATTTATTAATAACCTAACTTACTATATATCCCTCTAATACTAAAGTATTAATATCCTTACTAAATTTATCTATTTTTTTATTATTACTATATTTTTAGTATAAAATTAACTAATCCTACCCTTAATAAGCTTATTAAAAAGGTCTACTAGTACTAAAAGCCCCTTAGGTATAGCATAATTAGAAATAAGTTATAATTAATAGTATATAGCGTTAAATACTAATAGGATCTAAACTATAAGTATAGAGGCTGCTTTAAGAAGTTTATAGTAACTTCTAGAGATTTAATAACTAATAAAATAGGTTATTAGTAGTCTATATAATTATTATAGACTTTAGAGGGATAAGCTACCTTTATAGTTAATAATTAATATAACTACCTACTTATTACTAATAAATTAAAGCTGTATAGTTAAGCGTTTTAAGTAATAGTATATAAAGTAGTAAGTAGTAAGGAAGTAATATAGGTATATATTAAGAACCTCTTAAAGTTAGGTAAATTAATAGTGTGTAATATTACTATATAGATAAATAAAGAGGTAAGTATTAATTATATCTGCATAATTAATATATATAATATTTAGTGTTAACTATATTATAAAAAATATAGCCCTCTTTTAACTACCTAGATGTTTATATATAAATTAGAATAAGGCGTAAATATTAGATATCTAAGCTTCTACTATAACGCTAGCTTAAGTAAGATTAATATAGTTTTTTAGATATACTTTTAATACTTTAAGTAATAGTAGCAGAATCTAGAATTACTATTAATAGATACTATATATAAGGTTAGTTATAAAATTAAAAAAAAGATAAGTAAAACTAACTAATAATAAGTAAATCGCTTTAATATACTGCTTTTTAAGATTAATAGTTTTATTATAATATACTTAACTTTTAATACTACCTTCTACTTCATCTTAAGCGAAAGTGCTACTATATATAAATAGGTTCTTAAGTAGCTTAGAGATATAATTATAGCTGAAAAAATTATAGTTCTAAAAGTAATAATAACTAATTTTAATAAAGCACTTAAAAAAGCTATTAGAGTTATATTTATAAATATATAGCAGTAGATCTATATTTAATATATACTAAAAAATATAGTGTTAAATATAAAAAATAAGTAAGATAAAATATTAAAGAGGGATAATAATAACTAAGCTGAAAACTAGCCTTCTACTAAGTCTAAAAATACTAATAATCTTAGCGTACCTCACACTAAGAACACTTTTAATTCACTTAATTTAACTATAAGTAGGGCTAAAGAAACTTTAGTTAATCTTACTAACTAGGATTTTAAGGCTAATATTATAGAAGATCTTATTAACTTAGAGGCTAGCTATAAGGTATAAAATTTAATACTAACTACTAACTTCCTACTACTTAATAATAATAACGCTAATAATATTAACTTTATAACTATAGCGCTAAACTTAGTTATTTTATTAACTACTAATTCTAATAAGATTAAGTAATTACTAAATAAGGTTTTATAAGTATAGAAGTTATATATCTATATGCTAACTAAAGTATTATTTCAAAAGCACTAAAAAAACCTTAAAAAAGCCTTTAAGATAACCTAGCCTCAAATTATTAACTACTTTATTACTACCTACCTTCTGTTTTACCTCTAATTTACTAACTTTACTATTAGAAAGTATTATAACTATAACCTCAAAGTAATATCATATATAAAGTCTACTTACACTAAGTTAAAGTTATATTTATATAACTACTTCACTAATCTCTATAGCCTCTACTCTATAATCGCTAAGATAATTAAAACTAAGAAGTAAGTACTATATAATTATATTAGTAAAGAGAAGTTCCTATTTAAGAATATTTATAATAAGATATTTATACTATACTAATTAATCTAAACTATTTTATTTAAAGCGCTTAATATAGTATATTAATAATATAAAATAGTTTATAATATCTAGGTTAATAAATTATAATTAAAAAAGCTAAGTTCTTATATAAGCTCCTTCTTATATTAATAAGGCTTACCTTACTGCTATAATATTCTTAACTACCTTAAGTTAATAGATAATAAATGCTACTTTATATAAGAAGCTATAAATTACTACTAATAGCTTAACTAAACCTTAATATATATTTTTTTCTTCTATTTTACTAAATATACCTCTAATTAATATTTTACAGCTAAAGATTATAATACTTAGAGTAGTAATAAAAGAGCTTAACCTTAATATTATCCTCTAAAAAAAGAACTACTAATAAAATATTATATTAATTAATAATAATAACACCCTTATAAATAATATGTTATAGTATTAATTAACTATACTAACACTTTTCCCTTATACTAACTATAATATATCTACTAAAAGAGATCCCTCTATATTTAAAGTAGCTTAAGCTAATATATTTATTATATTATTACTACTACTAATATAGCTACTAAAAAAGAAGAAGAAGTTAGCTATTAAAAAGTAAGTTAAAAAATAGGAAGAGAGGATATAAGTATTAATTAGCTAATAGTTTTATTAGATAAGCTAGTAATTAGCTTAAACTTTATAGAATTTTGCTTTAAGCTAGCTATTACTACTTTTATTATTACTACTAGCTTTAATACTAACTTTTTTTAGCTAAAGTTAGCTTTAATAGTATTTATAGACCTTCTTACTACCTCTATAAGTATACTTTAAGGCTTTACTACCTTTAAATTAGTAGTAATTTAAGTAGTTTTTAAGTTAGCTAAGGTAGTAGTATAAATATAAGTAGTATAAGTAGTATAGGTAGTATAGGTAGCCTTAGTGTTAGATTAACGTATTAATATATAAATTTTCGCTCTATATCTTATGAAACTATATATCACTATGTATAATAAATCTTTTAGTGGCCGACAGGGCTAGAGATTCACTCCGCTATATGTAGTATAGCACCAACGCAATGACTTACTAAAAGGGGTTTAACTAGGTGCCGAAGAAGCGACTGGGGGGTGCCGAATATGGCCCCTCCCGTTTCACCGTGGGTATTTGTTTCTTGCTAAAATCTGCGGCTGTTGATCCGTACGTGGATACCTGTACCTGCGATGCCGTTCGGCGATTCACACGATTCACATCACCCTCTTCACAGTTACACTGCAGTTCCCTTCCCTACGAGGAAAAGTGGAGAGGGCTGACGAAAAGATGCCTGATTTTAGGAGGTGAGGTAGGCACGATGGACGGAGGACGGAGGTACATCCGGACTCGCTGTTGCCCGTCGTTTTGATGAGAAAGCAGAATGTAGAAGGAAGGAGGAGCTGAGCTGTCTTGAGTCTCCTGTCGAGTCTCGACAACGAGTCGTCCCTCACCCGAATTGCACAAAGACGGAAAGAGCGGACTGCCCACGTGTTGTGGGAAGACGGACTCGCGCCTGCCCGTTGAATATGCAACTGCAAGTGCGTCCTTCCTTGCTCCTTCTGAAAACCTCCCAATCGGCGTCTTTGTTGTTGCTGCTGAAAAGACCCTTCCTGCGGCCGGTTTTCTTTTTCTCCCAATGATCGGCCTGACATGACTCCAGCTGGTTTCCGTCTTTGGCCAGTGTAAGAAGAGCTAGCAGAACTCTGCAGCGGCAAGTGTTCGTACGCCATCCGGCGGGCGAACTGCTGCTGCCGCTGCTAACTTAGCGTGCCTTAGATTCCAATGCCGCAGCACCAAGTTTTTCTGCTCGCAATCTCGTCGCCCCTTGGCTTTCGCGGTCAGTGGCTTGCGTGGGATGAAGTTTTGAAAGCATACTTCGTTGCGTAAAGTAGAAACGATGCCGTGCTCCGGGCTGTACGATGGAGCACACCAGCCTCAGAGATGGAGAGGGGGCCGCTGGGGCCGAACAAGCTCATATCGCCTTATTAAACATAATCAAAAGCCGGCTGCAAGACCTCGCGGTTTTGGACGACAGATGTAACGGCGCCATCAACAGAAAACAACAGCCGGCCTGGGCCACGACTACCGCCTCGCACTTGCCCCCGCCCTTTCATTTGCTCTTGGTCTGACAGCCTTGTGCACGCGTGTCGGTCCAACTCGGATGCAGGTCGTGTCCTTGGATGTTAGCAATTGCTGGTCTTGGCCTTTTGTTGGACGACCTACACACGTAAGGTAAGCAATGGAGAAACAGGAGTCCTCTTGGGGCTGGACCGTTGCCGTTGGCCGCCGCCTCCTCTTGTTGGATGATTTGATCTAAATGGTCGCCTGTGCCTGGACCTAATTTATCCCCTTGCCATCCGGTTGTGTCTCTTGTCTCCTCCCATTTGACAACCTGGCTCGACTACGTACCTCTCTCTGTGCCCGACCTAATCTAGCTAATCTCGTAGACCAGGGCTCATGATCCCATCACATTGCATCTGCGGCCTGGCTGTTGCCAATGCTGAAAAGCCTACCTAGCACAAAGCAGCTCCTCCTGCGCTTCAGGCACAGGCATAGGCTCAGCTTGCACTTCACTTCCCTTCTCAGTGCACATCGTCTCCATCACGCTCACCTGCCTGCGCTGGCCCGTGTCCGTGTCGTTGCATGTGGAGTTGCGCCCAACTAAATCGTACATAACCTGTGTGATCACTCTGCCTCCATGGATCATGTCCCCATTCCCACTTTGAGAGTCGTTCACCCCGGCCTTACCCTACCTACCTTAGTGCTGTCCATCCCATGCTCCTCACCCTGGCCCGTCCCATTGTTCCCATCCCATCTCAGCCTGTCCCATGCTTGAAATGACTGAATAGCCTGGCGCCGCGCACCCGGGTCTTCACTCTCTCCTTTGCGCCTCGACTCGTACCTCTCGACACCCTCAAGGAACTCTTCTTCCTTCTCTCACTCTCCTTCGAGTCGAGCCGAGTCCTGCCCTCCGTGCGCTGCCATTGATCCTCCAATTGGCCTCGGATGTAGCTGTCTGTCTTGTCCCTCCTCATTGTTGGGATACACGTCCTACCTGCTGCTGCTGCACCACCGATTCTCGCGCCCCCGAGCCCGTTCCAAGTTGCCACTTCACTGTTGGCACTTGTTGTTGTACTCCGTCGAGTCCCTTTTCCCTTTTTTCGCCATTGCCCGTCTTTCAGCCCGACGGCGCGCCGTTGCTTTTCCAACAGCAACTTGTTTCTAAAATTTCCGATACACTATCGACCCTCCAATCTACCGCTCTCTGTAAGTCATTCTGTTTTGTCTCAGAAGAGCTTGGGCTCTTGCGGCCGATCGCCGCCGCGGGAGAAGCTTCAGAAGAAGAAAGAGGGAAGGAGGTCCGGGAGGAAGAGGCTGACCACAATCTCCCCCCCCGCCAGACCAGACCAAACACACCAAAACCACCACCAATTCAAGCCTCTCCGCCTTCTCGCGCATTTCTCCAGACCAACGTTTCTTCTCAACTAAAACCCACCATTTATTTATAAAAGTAATTTGTACATCGCCTCTCGCGCCCAACTCGAACCGAACCGAGGTCCCTTTCCTCGTTCACTGCCGCCCTTCCTTCCCGCAGTCGCATTTCTTACCATCAACCTCCAAACTCAATTTCAAACGACATGTCGACTTATTAGAGATCGATAACAAAACGGCCGCCGACTCATTACGACTTTGCGAGACGTTGTCATCCGTTCTTACGACTGCCGGTCCTTCGATTTCTCCTTTGTCTGCGACGTTGATTTCGGGCTTCGAAAGCCAACCCAGTTTCACACTTGATTTCTGTCCCTATATCTCTCCGTTCTTAAGGTGGGCATCCCTTCCCCCAAACAGCTCCCGAACATCCCTCCCCGGTTCCGTTATACCAACTTATACCACATGGGTTCCAAGGATTTCATGCTAAGTCGACTCTTTTATCTTCCAGAAACGGCACACTTGAGCGAACCTCTCCTTATTTCTTCTGTCTAATTCGGCTTGAGCCGTCACCTATCACCTTTTCAAAAAGCAAACCGCTGCTGCGCCCGTGACGCAACAGTAGCACCTCCGCCAACAACGTCTTTCTCTGGTGAGTTTCACCAACTGCAGTTCATGCATCTTCCTTGCCGCAGCTCTCGGCGTCTCCCCCCTACGATGTGCCTCTCCCGTAGCACTGAACACTAAACTAACTCGTCAGTTCAGTGGGGGTTGGATAGCGTCAATGCACCCGTGATTGCGCGGTCGGACTGTTCCTCCAGCGCCTGTCATTTCCACCGTCGGCAAGGATCCCTGGGGCTCACCTGTGTGCTTTGATCCCCTACATTTGATTTTCCCCGAAACGACTGGAGATCCAAGCACCTTTGACTCGCTGTAAGCCGAACAGGTCCAGAACTTGAATGCTTACCTTTTTCCCGGAGGGGTTCAATTGAGGACCACCGCCCTCATTGCATCTCGCCGTGAGCAACCTCACTGTCTCTCACCCAGTCGGTCTCCTCAACATGGCTGTCTGGGAGACTGATGACGAGCACGGCGGCCCGGTTGCCGCCACCGCCCTGCCCACGCCACGAGACACACCACACAGAACACCATCACGAAGTTCGAGAAAGTCACGACGCTCAGTTACCCCTCCGAACGGCAAGAAGAGCCCCTCACCACCCCCGGTACCCAATGAAAAGAGCTCGAAGCGGTCCTCGAGAAACATCACCAATGAAGACAACATCAGCGTTCTCGATCCCCGCCGTTTTACACCAACCTTGCACGCTAATCTGGTAGCCGAGATCCTCAACTTGCGACGCGACCAGGAAGAGAAGACGAAGCTCA
Organism: Colletotrichum siamense; assembly: GCF_013390195.1. Taxonomy (NCBI): domain Eukaryota; kingdom Fungi; phylum Ascomycota; class Sordariomycetes; order Glomerellales; family Glomerellaceae; genus Colletotrichum; species Colletotrichum siamense. The sequence goes on from NW_023501022.1 coordinate 908,405, forward strand.
TTGAGAATCTAGAGGTGTCGTTGCATGCTTCTCGCGAGGAACAGGAATCACTTCAGGAATCGGTAGCCACCACCACCAAGGAAAGCAGGTCCTTGAAGCGCCAACTTGCTCTGCTCGAAGGTGGAACCTCGTCCGCATTGGGCGAACTTGCTCGTGAAAGGGATGAGGCCGTCGACTCCATCACAGAAACGAAGAAGAGGCTCGAGGCCGCTCAGAAGAAGATTCGAAGTCAGGAGGAAGCCGAGCAAAAGATTCACGACCTCTGGTCCCAAGACAAGGATTCCTGGGAAGAAGAGAAGCGCAAGTATGAGCGCAGAATCCATGTTGCGGAGAGCCGCTTGAAGGTGGTCCTCGATGAGGTCACCGCATACCAAGCTGCCCAGGCCAATGGTCATGCTGCCGAGAGCGACATGGAAGACAACAATGACGCCGCCAGTGTCCGCACCATGAGTATGACAAACAGCGTTCGATTTTCCATGCAACAAAGCCCTGGCAAGGTCAACAACGTCAACTCTCTCGCCGATGAGCTGAACCTCGATGGTGACGATGATTGGCAAACCGATGATGGTGGACGTGAGAGCGCCTTGTCTTTCCACCGCCACACCAGGAACATGAGTCGTGAAAGCGTACTCTCAAGGATCCACCGACGAAACCAAAGCCTCGAAAGCCCTCAGCGCCCTGGAAGCGTTACGCGAGGCAGACTCTGGATGAACCAGCCTGTCTTGGAGGCCCTGGAAGACGGGATCCAAGAGGACGACGAGGACTTGATGCCGCCGCCTCCGCCGCCAGCCCCGAAGGTAACCTACACGGATACTGGAATTCAGTTCTCGCCCCCGCCGTCACCACAGCTGGAGCCGATCAAGCCGTCTACCCCTGAACCTCCGGCGAAGATGGAAGAACTTACCAAGCTCGATGAGCCTGTCAAGCCTGAGAAGCCTGCTGAGGTCGAGTACGTCCACCGTGAGTCGGAAATTGAGGCGATCGAAGCAAATCAACGACGCAAGCGTGTACAGATCAACCGTCCCTTGTCCATCGAGCCTCGTCCCTACAACCACATGGTCTCGGCCGGATCTCAGACTGTCGAAGAGCCCCTGAGCCCACCCAAGACGCCCAAGTCGCCTTACAGGTCTACGACACCACCTCCTCCTGAAATCCCCGCCCCAGTTATGGCATCATCTTCCACCCAGACCGACTTCCCCGAGCCCGAGCCTGAAGAGAAGCCGCAGCCCCTGCCGGAGCTGAAGCCTGTCCAGGAGCTGCTCATCCCCAGCATCAGCATCATCCCGCCCACGAGCCGTCCTACTACGCCTAGGGAGCCTCGATTGCCGCAGTACACCAAGGATTTTGGCTGCCAGGTGTCTATCATTGCGTCAGCACCTATGAAGTCAACTGCTGTGCAGACCGAAGAGATCCTCGTCGATAAGCGTTTGGCCAACCTCCCCGCGCACCTGCGACCTTCCGCAATCTCCTCCAGGCCATCATCTCCCAACATCGCTACTGCCATCACTACGGATGATCCTCGTCACTTTACCCCTGTACCAAACCACCTTCCCCCGAGGAACCCCAGAAGACTGGCGACCAAGCGCAGTCTGACGGATATGCCCTCGTCTCCGCCAACTTCGCCCATGTCGCCCATGTATGACGTGGACACCAAGGATGCCTACCCCGGCAACAATGATGATGGACCTCTGTCTGGACACAAGGCACCCATGCGACGCCCGCACCGCATCAGCAGCCTTTTCGCCGGTTTTGATGAGCACAGCTCTGACGAGCAGGATGAGTTTGCCGACGCGGATGTCAGCGATTCTGAGTACCGCACCGTCCTGACTGCCCCTGGCATGAGGATGACGGATTCCAGAGCTTCCAACCGCACGTCAGTGAGCACATTTGCCGCCTCGCCGGCGTCGCCAGAGCAAGCTCTGAAGAAGTCTGCGATTGCCAGAGGCGCGGTGCGTTCTATGGGCCCTGAGAGCTATGGATTCAGCCAGGAGAATAAGGAGATGGGCTCAAAGAAGGCGCCCATGAAGTCTTCAGCACGGGGCGGATACGACAGATCTAACGGTGGTCCTTCAAGCCGACCCAACGGTATGCGCAAGGCCGCTTTGATCCAGAGCGGCATCTCGAGTCATCAGGGCCGTCCTAGAAGCCCTAGTATTCCTGAGGCTCAGCCTCCTTTCCCTATTCCCACACGAGCCAGCTCCAGGAGGCCACCTTTCAGCGCCAGCGCGCCGAGTGATGGTCAGCGAAGCCCGACGAAGATGGACGCTCCCTGGCACCGCCGGGGCATTGGCCGCAGCCACTACCGTGCCAACAGCATCCGCAAGACTCGTTCCGCCGCCGCTCTGCCTAGGACGCAGAGAAACAGAAGGCACGGCAGTCGATCGCCGCCGCCGATCCCCCAGCACGCGGAGACCCCGGAAAGCCCAGGTCTCCCTCCTCTTCCGTACAACGACATCACCAGCCCTAGATACGACACGAGCTCCAACTACAGGTCGCACAGGTCTCGCCTGTCTACGAACACAGCCCAGACTGCTACCACCGACCTCGCTTCCGTCGGCGGTGTCTCGCAAAGCGCGGTGTCCAACGGCGCCACTTCCAACGCCGCATCCAGCGGTGCTGCCTCTAACGGCACCAATGGCACGGCCCAGGCTACCGGCGTCGTCGATGCCATCGCGCAGACGATGGTCGGCGAGTGGATGTTCAAGTACGTCAGGAGACGCAAGTCTTTCGGTGTCTCTGATGGCGGCAAGGACGATTCCAGCAACGACCGCCACAAGAGATGGGTCTGGTTGGCCCCCTATGAGAGGGCTATCCTCTGGAGCAGCAAGCAGCCCAATTCTGGCAACGCTCTCCTGGGCAAGCCAGGACGCAAACGTAAGTACTTCTACCCTTGATGCTCTTTACATGCTAATTTGAACCCAGTCACAATCCAATCTGTGCTAGATGTCAAGGACGACAACCCCCCGCCCCGCGGCCAGGGCAATGTTTTCAACCGATCCATCCTGATTTTGACGCCGCAGAGAGCATTGAAGTTTACAGCCACGACCTCGGAGCGACACTACGTTTGGTTGACTGCGCTGTCCTTCCTCGCCCACTCGACTCAGGCCCTTCCCGAAATCACACCTTCCCCTCAACCCGTGAAGGAGACTACGGTACCGGACTTTGAAATGCCTCAACCCAACAGGCGAACTGGCATCCGTGATTCAATCCGACTGACAAAGAGCAAGGCCCCGGTAATTAGAGACGCAGCACCGAGCGTACCTAGTGTCCCCAGTATCCCCAGCGTGCCTAGCGTCCCCAGTATTCCCTCGTCTCGTGTTGGCGACAGCGGCAACTACAGGCAGCAAGAGCAATACGCCCCTATGCCGAACATCAACAATAATAACAACACCAATACCAATACTCATCAGCGCGAGCGGTCAGAGCGGTCAATTGATGCGGCGGAACCGCCCTTCATCCCTCGCTTCACTGAGCGTGGAGAGCGTGGAAACCCGGCAGGTGTCCACGGGCGCAAGCGCAGCAACACTGGCGGACACGTCCCGCCACCGCTATCTTTCCGCGGCTTCTCCGGACCTGGCAGCATCGGGCAGCACAGCTACACCAACAGCAACGCCGGCAACAGCGTGGGCACGGCCGGCTCATCAGATATCTACCAGTCTCACCAGTCCCAACCCTCCACCGGCGGGGCACCGAGCTGGCCCATGAGCACCGCCGGCTCCCAGCGCACATCAGAGGCCTCGTCCCGCCCAGGCGCCAACTTCTTCGATGCCATCGGCACGGTTCGCATGGAGGCCTTCATCAGCCCGCTAGCCTACTCCCGCTTCGACGGCGACCCCGACGAGCACGAGGAGTACAGGTACCGAGCGCGCAGGCGAAGCAAGGAGCTCCGCCGCCGCCAGAGCCGCAGCCGTCACCGCGACAGCTACAGCTCGCGCGGCACCCGCACCACCGACGGCTACTACAGCCGCATGGGCACAGAAGATGACTTCTTCCGAGACGACCCGTTCAAGGGGTTCTAAAGTTCTCGAAGGATTCTTTTCTAGCCATTTTCTTTTACACTCGTCTCGTAGCGAAAGGTTTTCAGCTGGAGCGCTCGGGGTTGCCATTCATTTCGATTACCGATACCCATTATGTATTATTTCTTCGTGTATAACGTAGGGCGGGCGAAAGAGGGGGGATACACAAAAAAAAGAAGGGAGACGTGAGGGTCGCCTTCTGTGTTTGGAGTTGGGGAAAGGGGCAACGGCAGGATGGCCGCTGCTGCCTGGTATATCCTATGTCAGGGAAGACATTTGCCATGTTTCTGGCTCAAAACATGGATGGATGGGCATCGTGATGGAGGATGCCTGGCGGGAGGAGGAGAGAAGGTGTAAGATGTAGCCGATCCCGTCCCAAGGAGGGATTCGGCGCAGGAACTTTGCTAGTGTATATAGGTCCCTTGTGGACGATTCTTGCTAAACAATTGAATACTGTGAAATAAATTCGTATTGTTACGTTCCGCGTGACACTGAACTTGAAGAAACACTGGCATTACAGTACCCAAGAGTTGGTGTCTTACACAGGGACTTCTGACGGTGATGGTGTGGGACCCCGCACCGACCCCACCAAGAAATTTCACCCCTCCGTCGCCCAGCCCAAGCTCCGACCGCCCACCTGCCGGCTTCGTCACAACCAGCCTCTCCATCGGTCATCCACAGTCGTTCACATCTTCTCAAGCCGCCAGAAGCTCCCCACGACCAATCCTCGACTCCCCTTCGTTGATATCTGTAGAGGCTGCCACCCACGAACGCACGGCCGTCTGCGCAATTTGTCTTCTCAGTGTACCCCGCCATTCGACGGCACATCCCACCGCCAACATGGAGTCCGCCGAGACCCTCGAGCAGATGCAAACCCGCCACCGCAAGGAGCAGCGCGACCTCGTCGGGCGCATCACCTCCAAGAAGAAGAACGCGACCAAGAAGACGCGCAAGGGCGTCAACGACGAGTGCGCCGACATGGAGCGCCGGCTGAAGGAGAAGCAGGCCGAGGAGCTTGCCGCGCTGTCCGGCGACGGCGGAGCCCCCGAGCCCGAAGGTTCGGAAGACGAGAAGGACGCCGCCGAGGACGAGGAGATTGCGGAGGAGCTTGCGCAGACGACGATCTCCAAACCCGAGACGACGACAGCGACGACAGAAGAGACACAATCGGCAGGAGGAGGCGGTGGTGGGGGGAAGAAGCGCAACCGCCAAAAGGAGCGGTTGGCGCGCCGCGCGGCAGAGGTCGAGGCCGCGGCCGTCAAGGCGGAGGAGGAGGCCGCGAACATGACGGACCACCGCGGCATCGAGAAGACGTACATGCTCAACGAGTTCAAGGCGCACTCGCTGTCCGAGAAGGAGATCGCGCCGGACGGGCACTGTCTCTTCTCCGCGGTGGCGGACCAGCTGCAGCAGAAGGGCATCCCGCTAGCTGGCGAAGGGGAGAGCAAGCCGGCGGCGCTTCCGTACAAGATTGTCAGGCGGCGCGCGGCGGAGTGGATGGAGGCGCACCCGGACGACTTTGCGCCGTTCCTGGAGGAGGGGCTGGAGGGGTACGTGAGGAAGATCAGGGACACGGCGGAGTGGGGCGGGCAGCTGGAGCTGGTGGCGCTGGCGGGAGTGTACGGGGTCGAGATTCGGGTTGTGCAGGACGGGCGGACGGAGAGGATCGGGGAGGGCGGCGCGGCGGGGGAGGAGATTTGGTTGGCGTACTATCGGCATGGGTACGGGCTGGGCGAGCATTACAACTCTTTGAGGAAAGCTACAGCTACGGCGACGACGACGGCATAAAACGGGAAAATGGACATGTGTGTGGGATGGCTCTTTTAATGATTAGATGTGGTTGTGTCTACGGTCATCCTCCCCTTCTTCCTCAGCGGCTCCAGACGTGGATCCAGTCACGGACTGTGCCGTCCTCGTTCATGCCTGCCTGGTGCGTCCGGGGCGGTTTGATGAGCTCGAGGCGCCTGAGGCCTTTTGCCGCGTCGAAGGGGGGCACGATCACGGTGTCTGTCAGGTCGCCTTTCTCCGTGGAGGAGGAGAACTCCAGGGCGTCGCCTGGGCGGGCGAGGAGGGCGAGGTAGATTTCCGGGGTGAGGCCCCATGGCGGGCCCGGGGCGGAGAGGGGCTTGCCGGAGGGGAACTCGAGGCAGACTAGGCGGCCGTGGGGTGATAGCAGGGAGGTCATGCGGGTTGCCCAGATGGGACGGGCCGAAGGGGGCAGGGCACAGAGGAACTTTTCATTCACATTAGATGGAGTGTTTTCATGGTGTTGGGGAGACAGAGTGTAGGCTGAGTGAGTTGGTGGGCGGGCGGCGGAAGCTCACAGTGTAATCAAAGACCAGATCAAACGTCTTCTCGCGGCCCCATTCCTCCAGCCACGCGTCCGAGAAGAAATCGCCCGACAGCCAGGTCACGGTGCCGGGGCCGACGCCGTTCGGTTGGCGGGCCGAGCTGGCGTCGGAAGCCCCGGCCTTCTCGTTCTCGACCGCCTGAGAGATGGCGGTGGCGGAGAAGTCGAGGCCGAGGACGTCGTAGCCGAGGCTCGCGAGGAGCAGGGCGTCGTGACCCTTGCCGCAGCCCGGGACCAAGGCGGTCGGCTTGCTTGGGGCGCCTGGCGGCGGGGGAGGGACGAGGTCTGGGCGGGTGGTGAGGACGTCCTGCAGGGCGAGGGAAGGGCCGCCGCGGTCCCAGGGGGTGAACTTTTCTTCCCAGAAGGCGGACCACTTGGGCCCGTGGGTTGAGAGGGGTGCGTTAGAGAAGGCGTCGGATAGTTTGGAGGACATGGTTTTGTGAAGGGTGGGATGAACGGGTGTGAAGTGAGAATCCGGGCGCGGGCGTGTGTAGATACCGTTGTCTGGCGGGGTTGATGATAAGACGCTGATGGTGTTTTGAGCCAGATGCAGAAATCAAAAGCAAAAGTTACACAATGAGAACAGAATGAAGAACGTAGACAACCGGCTTGTTGCTGACACAAGTCGCCCGGAAGAGAAGCCGAATGAAGTCATGAAAACCCCAAGGAGGCCGGAGCCGAGACGTCCTTAGTCCCCGAAGAACCCCGCGATAGAAAACTGCCCCGCGTTTTTGGGAGGACGGAGATAGGGATCCCTGTCGCCGATTTTGCGTCCTGGGCGGTCTTCCTCTCGCGGCACACGCCCGCGCCAGTACGCACAGTAATGGCCTTCCTCCTCTGGGATAGAGAAAAAAAAGGGACGTTTACCCCAGACTGCAAGGTACACAATGCCGCTCTCCAAGCCATTCCGCCTTCCGAGGCTGTATGACGTCTGACGCAAGGTACCGGAAGGGGAGGAGGTTGTGCGTTGTGAGTGCTACAGCGCTTCTTCCCCACGGTGCTGTCACTCCCGTGTGTCACTCTGAAGGCGCGTGCTCCAGCTGAGGTGCTGCCCCTCAGGCCCTCCCCCTCCTCCTCATCTTCCCAAGGTTCCTGTGTCATTGGATGGGCTTGCGATGAAAAGGGGGCTTTGGTGTGCTTATCGCTCTGGCCGTCCCGGTGGTGGGTCGGGTGTCGCCGGGATATTCCTCGCTGGAGGCATGACGCTTCTGGTTGACCTGAATCGCTGCAGACTTGCAATGGACGGGCAGCTGCTGACCGCTCCGAGTTGATGTTATTGTTGGGGGACAGCTGAATGGCGAGGTGGGAGAAAAATTGCAATTGAAGGGATGGGATTGGTTGCTCTCATGCAAAGTGCAAACGCGGTAAGGCGAGCTCGAATGTTCACTCCATGTAAGTTGGAAGGTACGTACGTAGGGTTGAGGGTGCTTTTGCTGTGCGCGGCAGCAAAACTTACCCCTCCAACAGCCCACCTCACCTCACCTTAGGCCGGTGCCTTTTTTTTTTTCTCGCCTTATCTTATCGCAATCCCCGATCCCGGCGCATTGGTGCTGTGACTCTACGGCACGCCCGCAGCAAGCTTGACCGAAATTTTGATCCCGTTTCTTTTCCCTTTCCCAAGGTTTTACCAAACCCACACACAAACATCTCCCTCTTCACTTCTCGTTCCGGTCGCCTCAATTGCAGTCGTCGTTGCTCCGCGTTACTCTCCAAGAACCCAATTCACCTTTCAACTCAAACGTCTGTCAACATGGCTGGTTCTAAGGGCAAGGTCTGCCTCGCGTGCGTATAACCCCGCCCCCGCGCTCCGCGCGCAAAAAAGAAGAGTCATTCGCAGGACTGACATAGCGAACCCGCAGGTACTCTGGAGGTGTATGTTGTTTACCAACCCCCGATCATGACGAGAACTCGGGAATCGACGTCACGGGAGTCAATGCTAACTGATTGCTCAAGCTCGACACCTCCACCATCCTGGCATGGCTCCTGGAGCAGGACTACTCCGTCGTGTGAGTCGTCCCGCCCCCGCCAACTATCTTGGGAGCTCGCGAAGCCCCGCGCCCCGCAGGAGCTGTTCAAGCTGACCTCGATCTCACAGCTGCTACCTCGCCAACGTCGGCCAGGAGGAGGACTGGGCTGCCGTCGAGAAGAAGGGTATGTACTCCGTCCCGTCGCCCTCTTGTTGGGAACGTCTGTGCTGACACCCCGCAGCTCTCCAGATCGGTGCCGAGAAGGTATGACGATGCGCAACGAGGCCCTAGGCTGAATTGGCTTCTGTAAAGGAGGGTGTATACTAACATGCGCCCAAAGATGATCATTGATGACCTCAAGCGCGAGTTCGTCGAGTAAGTGTGGCCCAAAAGCCTGTCTCAATGTGGTACGGACCGCTAACGCTGTCTAGGGAGCTCTGCTGGAAGGCTGTCCAGTGCAACGCCATCTACGAGGACCAGTACCTTCTGGGTATGACCGACGCGATCTTCTTCATGATAGACAAACGCTAAAGAGGTGTTCAGGAACCAGCTTGGCTCGTCCCATCATTGCCCGCGGCCAGATGAGGGCTGCCGTTCAGGAGTCAGTCGCCCAGAGTGTGCCATGGAGGCGATGAGACTGACAGACCATCCAGGGGTTGCCAGTTCGTTTCTCACGGCTGCGTAAGTGAATTCATCGTCTTTGACTTACACGCGCTTATACTAACTCAATTGGCAGACCGGTAAGGGGTATGTAAATCAACTTCCACCGAATTGAGGCCCAGGCCTCCCTCGACGAACGACTTTGTCTGACACCCATTTTAGCAACGACCAGGTCCGCTTCGAGCTTGCCTTCTACACGATCAACCCCGAGATCAAGGTCATTGCCCCGTGGCGCGACCCCACCTTCTACAACCGCTTCCAGGGCCGCAACGACCTGCTCGACTACGCCGCCGAGAGGGGTATGACCGATACGCAATCCAAAACAGTAGCACTATACTAAGACTTTCCAGGCATCCCCGTTACCTCTACTAAGGCCAAGCCTTACTCCATGGACGACAACTTCGGTACGCACCCCGTCTTCGAATTTCAGGTCTTCGCTAACACGTCACAGCCCACTGCTCCTACGAGGTAGAACCTCCGTCGACCCGGTCGCGAACCCACTAACAGTGATGTAGGCCGGCATGCTCGAGGACCCCAACGTCACTCCCCCTGAGGACATGTGGACCAAGACCGTCTCCCCCCTCCAGGCTCCCGACGCTCCCCTCGACATCACCGTTCACTTCGACAAGGGTCTTCCCGTCAAGGTCGTTACCCCCCAGCAGACCGCTACCGACCCCGTCGAGCTGTTCGGTCTCCTGAACGCTCTCGGCAAGGAGCACGGTGTCGGCCGTATTGTGAGTTTTCGTCTGATCTTTGTACAGAATGCAGCTAACGGATATTAGGATATTGTTGAGAACCGGTATATATGCACGTGACGCCCTTTGACGTTCATGATAGCTAACTTGGTATCCCTATCACAGCTTCATCGGCTTGAAGTCTAGGGGTTGCTGTACGAGTCCCTGCCTTGTTCATCAGATTTACCGCTTGCTGACACCTCCCAGACGACTCCCCGGCCATGACCATCCTCCGCCTTGCTCACATCTCCATCGAGGGCCTGTAAGTTGATCCTGAAGAGCTGGCATACAAGTTGATGAGTCCGCCACTAATGCGCTACAGTGTCCTGGATGGTCGCGTCCGCTCACTCCGTGACAACCTGAGCAAGCAGTGGTCTGAGCTTCTGTACAACGGAATGTACTTCTCTCCCGAGCGTGCTTTCCTCCAGCGTAAGTTTTCTCCTCATCCGGGTCTCTCGTCAACGAACTAACTCCTGCTACAGCTTCCCTTGACTTCTCCCAGGAGCGTGTCAACGGTGAGGTCCGCCTCCGCCTCTACAAGGGCAACGCCTACGTCCTCGGCCGCACTTCCCAGGAGAAGCTCTACTCCGAGGAGGACGCCTCCATGGACTCCCTCACCACCTTCGACCCCTCTGAGACCGTAAGCAGGCCCCGAAACGCTTTTGGGCACGTCTCGATTGCTAACGAAGCAAACAGTCTGGTTTCATCACCATCAACGCCATCCGCCTCAAGAAGGTAAGTCGATATTCACGGTCCTTTTTCATCTCGAGAGTGGGGTTGCTGACTGTGCAATAGTACGGTCTTCAGATGGCCGAGGCCGGCATCAAGTTCTAAATGGATATACCCGGGGCAGTTTTGGGCCAGGACGGGGTGTTTTGAAAAATTAGACAAGATGCGAATTCAATTATAAACAAAAGTTGCCAATGACGTTTGGTTTGCGCCAAGTGCAAGAAATAGCAGTGATGTGATTGCGAGTGTGTGGACCACAAGAGACCGAGCCAGTCCGGGGGGGGGAGTGGGTTCGGGGCGAGCTCTCACGCAGAGTTTCCAAGCTTCGGGCGAAAACTCAAGAGCCATCGATTGGTCTGGAACCGATATGAGTTTGCCCTCGGGGCAAGAGAAACGAGTCATTCTTCCCAAAGCACGAAGGTGGAACTGCTGGGTGCCTACTTCACGTCATCTCAATGACTTAACCAGGATGTTCCAGAGATAGTCTCCGACGCGCAATCGCCTATGGTGAGAAGATATATTAGGGACGTCTTGCACATTTTACGTGGAACACAACAAGCCAATGGCCAGGTTTTCTTCGAACTTCGCATAACCACCGTTGTTTCGTCTGGCTATCTAGTAACTGGATACTAGGTGGCTTTGGGGTTCGCGAATCAAGTTCTACTACCCACGAGAATGCAGGGCTCGGAGGTATTCAGTCACCAATACTCGGGAGGCAATAAACATCGGGGCCGACGATGATGATCAGAACGGCTTATTTGCTGTGAAACTCCTCTCATAGGAATCAATTGTACGATCAACGTGCCGATGCTTGATCGAGGATGGAGAAGTTGGCTGCCATTTGCTTGCTCTCTATTTCTACACACGCAACCATTTAGTTATAAATTAAGGTCTGAGGCTGACGATAAATATGTTTTCTTCCCGTTGTCTGATTCCATTCCCATGGGTGATGTGTAGTCAATGCTCACTACAAATATATATATCATGTGTGAATCAGTACAGACTGTTTGTTGGCCAGGCCAATCATGTCAAGTTTCTAACCTATGAAAAGTATCTTCTTCATAACTAGAAGCTCCTTGAAAGAGAACGGGGGGTTCTTGACGTGTAAAACACTTTGAACTCGCGTTTAGGGATGATCCTCTAGGCGTATTCGAGGGTGAACACGTCAGGGAAGCCAAAAGCCGAGAACAGACGGAGCTAGGCAGGATTCGTTGTATGTATTCGGAACCTTCGAGGCTCGTTCTTGGAATACGACTAGATGAGGGCTATTTATCGTTTCTACCACTGCTCACAGCGCAGAACGGATTGGCTGTCCGAGAACAATAGTTCATCATGCAGAGTGAGATATTTATACCCAGGCGACGAACTCACTAATCATCCGGAGACAGCTGCATACCCAAGAAGTATTATAGTTATTTGACAGGGAATGACATTTGTACAGCGATAGAAGAGCTTGAGGATACTTCTTCTTTGTGTAATGAAATACAAGAACAATTGTTTTTATTATTAGTATCACGTAATTACTTGTGTAGGAATACTTCGTAAGAGCTTCCTAGTAGGTATTAGAGACCCGTGGCCGTCTGAAAGTACGCTTTGTGACTTCATAAGGGTCTTGGTGTCTCTAGCTATCCTGTGTAACAAGCAAACAGCACCACCCCTACTAAAGCGTCGAAATTCCTTGAAAAACACCATGATATCCGAAAACAATCAGTCATATGAATGAAGAATCTCTAAATTCTCTCGTTATTTCACACATACCGGTAGCTCTTTCAGCATGTTCATGTGCAGGATGATGTAATTTGGGATCTATGGATAATTAACAATGTATCATTCATCCCACTCGTTGACTGACAAGAAGGCTATAAGTTACTGAGCCACTTCAGAGTGGTTGATACAGACCACAATCATGGGTATCCACGTTCCGTGCCTTCTATAATCTCAACCGATACCAAGTGACCTGTCTCCTGCGCAAAGTACAGCACGAAGTCCATGGAGCGAAAGTTTCCATCCGCGCCGTTCGTCGCCAGTCTCCCCTGAACATTGTGTATTCTGCCCCGATTACACACAACAGCTAAATTGACATCATTTTGTGGCTTCTGAACTAACGTCTCATGGGTCAGATCTGAAATCTTGCAACTTTTCGCGTAGGAGATCTGATGTCGGCCGAGGACATTGGTTGCGACTTTCACACTGTAGAGTCTTGTAGCTCTATGTATACTTGAAGCATCGTTATTGGAAGGCTATATGCGATATAAGCGTGTCAGCACGCAAGATACCACGAACGAGCCGCGCATGTCGCATTCCCCTCGTACTTAAACTGTCGCTGAGTTGAAATAGTGTCTGTAGGAGCACGAATGAGCGATCTAAGTGCCATCGGTCCATCAAATGTCTAAGTTTGGACATATATCAACGTAGGATTTGCTCTTCCGGCAGGCACTGGCATAGATATCCTTTTCTTCTCTGCATGAGACCCTGAGATTTCATCCTCCGTATACGTAGTAGATTAGAGGGAGGAGAGACGCCGAGGTCAACATGTTGGATACTTGTATCATCTTTGTAACTGACGCGTCGCCCGGTGTGATCGACACGATGAACCTGATGAGCTTTTCGGTCCGTGTGAAGCTGTATGATTCCCAGAGCTAGCTCTGTGGTAGGGCTTCTACCCGTGAAGGGGGAAATGGCCAAGCGTGGGGCCGAGAGGCCTTGAGTCTTACAAGCTGCTGATATTTGACAGGATGGAGCTTTCATGGCGACATCTTCAATCTTTACAGTACAATTCTTTTCTACTGTTGGAATCCTGGTTCTCGCAAGTTCTTTCTGGGGCCGTGACGTGTGAGATAAATTCGTTTTGCGGTACGGTGTGCCTCTCAGCAAATCATTTATGTCATAGGCTCGGGGTCAGAATCGTAACCCGCAAATTTTGCGATCTCTCGGGTTTTTTTTTTTTTTTTCTTGGAAAGAGAGTCTTCTCATTCTGTGCGCGAATCATGCCTTACTGTCCGACGTTACCAACATTATTCAAAACAGGTGGCTCGGCTCGTCTTCTCGGTCGTCTAAAGGATATCTTGCAAATAAGCCTGATGAGTGACGATGCACAAGAGAGGAGGGTTTAGAAGTCGTCTTGCAAAGCCTCAAATGTGCTACAAGTGCCGCTCAAAGCGATCAAAGGCCTTTCCTAAAAGAAAGATACTGCGACCCCAAAATTGAGGATTGGTCTAGATTCCTCACGAAGCTTTATAGGCGTTGAAACCAACGGATTAGTAGACATTTCGGTGGATATGGTTTCACGTCGCAACTTGCACGGAGGACGTGAGGTTCACTAATCATTCGTGATTCAGATATCTCTCTGACATCTTTGGATGACATCACCTCATCTGCGTGGACAACGGTTCGCAAGTCATGAAAGCGTCTGTGTTGGACGATGGGCCAGCATCAAACCCAATGTTCGACAAGAAACGCAACCAAAATCTAGGTCTTTGGTCAATGGTTAGGGTCGCAAAGATTCGAGGTCGTGAATCATGGCCGCAACTGCCGGTGATTAGTCAACTTTCCGGATTCGTCCAGGTCGTCCGGGACCGAGGTCATCGGACGGCCCGGCACAGCGGTGCCCCGCCCGGACCCGGGCGGATTCGATAAGTCAGCACGAGATCCGACCCCGCATAACCTCATCACTTGCGCCCTTCCAATGACAATAGATAGATATATCATCGACTTATCAAGGCAAGGGGGCCCAGATTTCCATCGTACTACATATCCCGACACAATACTCTTCGTCGCCTTTCCCTTTCTTCTGCGCCAATTCCACCATGTCCAAAGATCTAAGCAACGTCAAGGCCCTGACCTTCGACGTCTTCGGGACGGTCGTAGACTGGCGATCTTCCGTCACAGACGAACTCACATCTCGCGCGGCCGCCAAAGCCGCATCCAACGCCCTGAGCCCCGATCACATGGACAAACTTGCTGCGGTAGACTGGCCCACTTTCGCGCAGGAGTGGCGGAACTCATACAAGAACTTCGTACACGGCTACATCCCCGGCCGGACGGCGTGGAAGGACATTGACGCACACCACCACGACAGTCTCGTTGAGCTCCTCGGAACGTACCACCTCGAGGACGTGTTCTCCGCGGACGAGATCCGCGACTTGAGCCTGGTGTGGCACCGTCTGCGCCCCTGGCCCGATTCCGCAGCCGGGCTGCGGCGGCTGGGGAGCAAGTTTGTGACGGCGACTTTGTCGAACGGGAACCGGACGCTGTTGGAGGACCTGGATGCGTTTGGCGGGCTGGGGTTCAGGAGGATTCTGTCTGGAGAGGATTGGAAGGCGTATAAGCCGAGCCCGGTTGTGTATGACGGCGCCGTGGAGGCGTTGCTGGGAAAGGGTGGCGAGAAGGGGGACGTTGCGATGGTGGCGGCGCATTTGGGAGATTTGTATGCTGCGAGGGGGAGAGGTATGAGGACTGTCTATGTTGAGAGGGCGAGGGAGGAGGATTGGGAGGTTGGGAGTCAGAAGTATGAGGATGCGAAGGGGTGGGTCGATGTTTGGGTGAAGGTGGATGAAGGTGGGTTTGAGGAGGTTGCGAGGAGATTGGGGGTCTGATGCTTTGCTTGCAGAAAATCGTGGTGTCACGAGAAGGAGAATAAGGTATACACGTGCAGTTGGGCGAGCAGTCTCACAGAGTCAAGGCATACTTGCGGTGATGGAATTCTTTGGATAAAGGATATGAGCTCAATCATTTGAGAACAGATTGGTTGCATTTGATACTTCCAAAACCAAGACGCCTTGAGATAATGACGTTTAGATACCACGGCGAGCTTTGGGTTTAGGCACTACTTTAGTCTTTGTTGGCCAGTCGGGGGTGTATGATAAAAATCGAATGTTCTTAGGGATGACTTGTCGTTCCCAGCGGTAAGCTTACTCATATGCCGCAATAGAAAAGACAGCAGAGACTCGATTAGCGACAGCTTGTGCTTCGATCGTCTGTCCCGGGTTGCGTGTTAAAATAGCCACGGCCGTAACTATGATGGAAAGTGGCAGTCGTTCTCAAACGCATAGTATTGTTGATCCCATGGCCGAGATGAAAGGTTGAGAATCTAAAGATTTTCTGGCTTGTGCTCAACATCAAGACAAGTGAGCAGAGTCTATTACTATCAACTTCGCGACGACATCCCGCGACATCATCTAGGTTCAACAATACCAAGTACACATTTTATCGGCAGCCCAAAGTGACACACAAAGACAAATTCAATAACCTCAAATGTAGTCGCGAAACTTCCACAAGTAGGACTCAAGCCAAGATAAGTTGACCCATGGCCACAAAGGAAGTAACAGACTCCACAAATCTCATTAATTGGTCATCCAATCCGAGTATGGGTTTGATATAAGCAGATGTATTACACGCGCAAATAGTTGCAATGTTGTTGCCGAGATAATGGCGAGGTGTCATCCTCACGAGTTGAGGAAATTCAATGTTACAAGCTTTGCCTCAGACCTTTCATCAACCACGTAAAGTGTGAACTCAGCCCCTTCGTCGATCTCTGACTATATACTAGCACAAATTGAAGGGTTGATGGAGATAAACAAGTACGAGAAGTCCTGGGCGGTGCTCACAGTGCCGAGCCGGATGAAGGGGAAGACAGAGTCCCTTGTTCAGATTTCTTGCCCAATTGAGCAGGCCATGCGATGACTTTGGCTTTGAAAATAATATTACTACAGAGCAACGTTACAATGGGTTTAGAACGTTGTCATAAGCGACATTCTCTGAATCAATCTAGTTGACACTGCCACGGCACAAGACTTCTTACCCATGAAGATATACGTACTTTCTGCAATTTGGTATTGCTTCAAGGGCGTAAGCACCGACAATGCTAAAGATTTCCTCTCGTATGAGCCCTCGAAGGGCAATGCCGACTCGTTACCATGTCCACCACCCTCTAAGCGCCCTGAACACAGCAACATCACACCATCCGGCGAGGGCCGAAGACAAAAGATCAAACCACTCGTCAAACTCTCTTTTTCCCTCGCCGTACGGCGTCTATTTCCGAATAGTCTCAACACGTGTAAGTCTGGGCCCCGTCACGCCCAGCCGTCACGCCTTACCCCGTGGGCGGTGTGACAGTGGACCTTTGACCGAGTATGCAACGGCCTTCCCGCCGCCTCACACTACCTTCTCCGGCGTGGGGCCGTCCAAACGACCGGTGAACCTCGCGCTCCATCACACCTTCTCAACAAGGCAATCTTCTTCAGCAGCGACGGACACATCCCACCCGCAGCGTCGGGCTCGCCCGCTTAAGCAGTCACATAACCCAGAAACCCTTCCCGGGCGGCCTCAACCGGCCCGTGGTCGACCCCCTCCCACCTACCCACGCTGCTCTCTATCTCTGGTGCCTTTCTCTAAGATAGTTCACCACGTCCTTAACGCATGAAGCAGTCCTCGCGAAACACACTAGGCGCCCCATGCCCCGGCTCCCCCACGCGGGATGATCGCCAATGGGCACGACCGCCCTCTCGGTGAAGCGATGGTCGGGAAATTTCACACGTAAAAGGCAACTATATACGCTGGCTTGACTGATTGATTACCACCATAAGCTGCTAAGCTGCTGCTTGTTCAAGAGAGACACACTAAAGCTAGCAGCAACCAGAGGGAAAACAGCTAGAAACCCCGATGGCCGGTTGGGATTATTTGAGTTCAAACTAGCATGCCAAAACCCCTGGACGATTGGTCTCTTCGGAGGAGGATCATACAAAAAGGACATGGGCCGGTCCTCTGTGGCTCCCGACCTCCCGCGGCGCCGCCCCTTTCGCTATTCTCTGGGGATTTCTTAGTTCGCTGCATCGTAAATTAAGAGCGTCCCGACTATTCTTCGTGGACCGCGCAATCGAGATATGATAGAAAACCTCCTGTCACAAGATTTTGGCCCTTGGGGGTTTCTCCCTCCCGGCGGCAGTTTCGCCTCGGCTTCTGAACAGTAACAAGGGTTCGGTCGTTACCGACATGCGAGCGGTCCAGAAACCTGGGGCGGGATTGAAGGATCGTCAAAGCAAGACCCCTTTTTTCCCCCTTCTTCTCCATGAATCCCTCGACTTGGCAACACGAATACCGAGGAAATTTAGAGAAGAGGTAGGGGAGAGCTCACCGTGAAAGAGCCCGATACGAGCAACGCGATCTCGTCACCGGAGTCCAATCCGAAATCCTCGCCAACCCGCCAAAGTACCCAACTGCCAGACCACCAACCCCCGTCTTTCCCTCCAACCACGACGACGGTTGTCCATCAACGAAGTCCTCCCGTCCGAGATCCGCGTAAGCCAAGCATCTCCCGGAACGAAGAGGCCAGAACCCCCGGTGTGGCATGCCGTATCTCCCTTGCCCTTGAGGATTCCTCCGTCTGAACGCCGGGCCAAACCAGAACCAATCCCTCGCTCTGGGCAGGCAAAAAAGGCCACTCAACCCTCTCTCTCCCCCCCGTCGTCCCTAACGCAAGTCGCGCCTTTCACGCCCACAAAAAGCCGCGCCTGCTCCGACAAGGGTCCTGACTCGTTCGCGCCGCAATCCCTACGAGTTTCTCTTTCGATTTGAGAAAAATAAGAGACACAGAGAGAGAGACAACCTCTCTCCCACCCACATCTTGCTGGGTACATGAACCCTCCCAGGCGGGCGCCCGAGGTTCTCGACAGAGGCCAGACACAGAGAGTGCGAGCGTGGTGGTTGCGTTGCCCGTACTTGGAACGAGGTCGGCGACTCGAGCGCAGAGCACCTTCCGGATTGGGCGTTGTCAAGACGTGGGGGAGGGAACCTGTATCTGTACGTTTGCTTCACCGGACTGTATCAATTGACCAATCAAGAAGCGGGCGCGGGAATATCAGTGAGCAAACAAGACACAGGGAAAAAAACAGCGCAATATTTGCGTTATGGCTCCCGCTCAATTGGTTCGGGACTTTGGTGTAGTGTACAGGGTAAGGGTCCCAGCGAGGAGGATGGGCAATATCCAGTGCCGGATCTGGTGATGGGTAAGGTTGTATCCAGACGCAGCACCAGGAAGAATTGGGGACCCCGAGAATGGGAAATAGACCGCCGGTCTAGATGTCGATCTTCAGTTCTTCTCACCTGACAAACATTGTCAGTGCGGAAAAACGTCCAGGAACCACCTCGCAGAAAGGCGGCCTTTTTCCTCTCTGTTTTGTTCTGTGGTGTACTGTGCTTCATTGAGCGTGCCTAACGAACTGATCTGCGAAACCCCGTTTATTCCAGCCGCGGCTGGTTCCAACGGCCAGGCTAACTGGGCGCCCAAGCAGAAAAATGATACCTGACTTCTGTAAGGGTGGTTCCCTGCTCCCGGGTCCGAACCAATATTTGACCATCAGAGGATGGATGGGGAGGGGGGAGAGTAGTTTTCTGCTCGGTGTGGGAACATTGACGGTGGCTTGTCACATCTGCAATATAGCGACGATAGCGACGAGAACCAGAACGAGCAGATGCGCACACACGCACTGTAGAAGAAGACAGAAGATGGACTGTTCCTAGCCGAAGATCACGCGTTCGAAGCGAAATGCGGTGAAACGTAACCCGGACGTCTGGCTCTTGGGTCCTCGTTGGCCGTCCGGTTATGCGGGCCCCCCTGGCTGGCTGGCTTTTTTATTTTGTGCCCTTGTCTATCCGTAAATTGACGGGCTTTTATCTGATGCTGCAATGGGAAAACTTATTAGAGCTGAGCCTCGGGGGCACAAGGGCGAGAGAGAGCGAGAGAGAGGAAGGCCAAGGGTAAAAAGTAGGAACAGCGGCTCTTTGATATTGTGCAGGGGACGGGCGAGGGGGGGTTGGCTCTGAATGATACGCTGCGGAGTAATGGAGCTCCAAGGGGATGGCCCGGGACAAGAAGACAGAGAGAGAGGAATACGGCAAATGATGAGCTGCCGTTGGTTCCAAGAAGAAGAAGCGACGACTTGGCAACCGCCCTCTCTTCACCAACAGGAGAAGAGGAAAGGAAAGGCGGCTGCTGGGTTTGCAGGAAGGACGCCTGTTTCTTAGCGCGGTACGGATACCAGAGTCTGGATAGACGGCGGCGGCGGTTGGCTACACCGACCTCTCACCTTCGAGGCGACCCTCACCTGGAGCTACCCCGAACCTTGACGCTTCGGTGGGAACGTTACCGAGGACGGCATATCCGCCCAGTGCCCCCGAGGTGGCCTCCAAACATGGCGCGGCGAGACTGCGAGGTACGAGTCTACATTTGCTGAACTCCCTTCCCTTACGTTGTACCCGACGTGCCGACCAAGCATCGGCCCCCTCCCGGGTCGGCAAGCCGAGTGAAAGCGAAGGGGGGTGGTTATCTCCAATGGTTTGTCCGTGGCATAATGCAGCTCTTGCATTCTACAGCATTACACGGTACTACGTATATCCAAGGAAACCTGGTTAGATATGGTGAAGTCCTGGAGTTAGAATGAGAGACCGACCGAGAGACAAGACTCAAAGAGCCACAGCCAAAATTGTGGAAAGAAAACCACCACAAAAAAAAAAGAGGATCAACACGACCCAAGCACGTCAAAATGGGACAGACACACCACACAACCCAAAGCCAGAACCACAAGTTACAACGACGCAGCATCCGGCCCCTCCTCCGGACGCACGGCGCACGGACAGCATACCGGCTCCAGCTCCCGTGTTCCGTGGGCTCGGACTCTCTTTATTCTGGCTGCTTCAAGCTTGCCGTTCCGCCCGCCCATGATCCCTTCCTTTGTCTGCTACGTCCCTCGCTCGCTCGACTCTCGGTGTAATCAATCCTTCGACTAGGCCTAGGGATTACGTACGCCAGCGAGAGAATGAGAGTAGACTCGGTGATTCTCCGTAAGGCAGTTGCGTACCCAGACAGTACTACCCAGGTAGAGCAGTGTCAAGAAACAGCGGCAGCCACACACATAGTAGATTGAGCAGTGCTGTTCCAACTTGGGGAGAGTGAAAAAGGCCTGTGCATGCTGCTTGTTACATGTGCGTGCTGCTCCCGTGGATCTCCAAGTCTGTGTGTCCGTGTCCGCCTGTCAAGAACCCCTCGTCCCGGGCGCCGGCGGGCAAACTGGGCCCCAAAAAAAACGCCACCTTTTTTATTGTTTGATTGTCAGGCTCAAATGGACACCGAGGCAGGAGAAGGATCTCTAATTAGCTTGAATCGTGCTGTCACTTGTCCCAGAATGTGCAGAGAATTGGGAGTACGGTTATCCGTACGTTAGAAAATCAATATTCGTACGTTACCCCCCTTCTACTAACTATATCCCTTACTTAATATCACTTTACTAGAACCCAATAATTATATTCCTAAACTTCTAACTACTAACCCTAACTTACCTTAAACTTACCCCTAACCCTAACTTTTAACTAACCCTAACTAGCTTAAAAATGTATCTTTACTTATTAAAAAACCCTCTGAATTTTCCGTTTATTTTTACGAATTTTTCTCGACTTTTCTACCCAGTTTAAATATATTATAGTTCGGTCGGCGTATACGTAGTACGGGCGCGGTACATCGTGGTGTGGGCCTCTTAGGCTGGGGCTGGTGCCGTGGCTAGGGCCCCCCCTAGGTTGTGGCGTTAACGTATGAATACCAGTTTTCTAACGTACGGATAACCGTACTCGAGAATTGGTCCTGCCGCTCAGCAAGTCGGGAGTCCCTCCAGGCCAAGTCGCCGGTTTCTCCAACGGAGCTGAAAAGGCGCATGGAGCACCCAGCACCACCCAAGCTTGCCTGCCTGCCCCTCTTACCTACCCAGTACCGGCATAAGAGGGGGGACCCTTGAAAAAAAAAAGAGAGCAGAGGCAGAGACAGACATTACTTGTGGTGCTCGCCCGTTGTTCAATGGGGCACGGGTGGGTTAAACGCAGCGGCCGGCAGCTTAGCTACCTATCATGGGGTATCCATTTTCCTCATTTGCTTGTTGTGTGTGCCCTTCCCGTTGCCCTCTGCTTCAGCTTTCAAATCATCACCAGTTCGAGACTGGAAGAGGTCCGTGTTGAAGTGAGGGGTTTAACGATGCGTCAGTTGGGCCCCCCGCACCGCACGCCCGCGCCCGCTCGCGCGCAGGTACATGTGTCGTGCGTGCAAGGTGCCTTGAGGGGGAGAGGTTTGAGCCCTCTTAAGCAGAGCGACATATTGCAGTTTTGGGGAAACGACTTATTAGCTGGTAATGCTGTGTCAATATGTGTGTGGGACTGCCCTTTAGTTGCAAAACAGGTTAAAGGATGGATGGGTGAGGGAAGGGCGGGAGGGTTGCAGTGCATGCGGCCAGAGTCGTTAACGCCATGCAGGAAGTGCGCAGCAGCAGTTCGTGGTCCTTCTTTTTTGCCTATTCTAAGAGTAGCTCGGTTTTTTTTGGGACGGAAGTCAGAGAAAAAAAAAGTAAGACAAAAATAACAATTGATGAGAGAACGGTTCTCTATGCCCGAGGTATGTTGGATTTGCTTGCCTGGACGACGGCGCATGGTAAGCATGTGCTCGACCAACCCGTCTACACCTTGTCGAGGCTCTGCAACACAATGCTTGGCCCGTTCCATCTCTAGAGCAGTTTCCTGTAACCATGGCACTTCCAACAAGGCATGTTGAGTGAGGTAAAACCCATAGAGCCCAGCCCAAAAACCACCCACAACTGCAACATCGCGCGAATGTTGTTGCACTCGGTTGCCATGGTCAACAACAGCATGCTTCCTTTCACATCCAACCTTCCTCCCGCAAACGCCGTCATCATAGCCTCATACCCCCATAACATGACATCAGAATCTTAAAAACAAACTCCCTTCAACATTCCGCAACCCGGGCAGAATGTCATTGACCCAGCACCCTCCTCACTCACACAACGACAAAATTTCATCCAAACTCGCGTTATACTTTTCGCCCAGAGTTGCTTATCTCCTCTTCCCCTCCATCACGCGCCAGCGTCCCTTGAGGGAGACGAGAAGGAAGAGAGCGGGACAAAAAGCCGAAGCTAGTGTCGACGGCGCAAAACGACGACGAGCAGCGTTCAAGCGGCCCCGACCCCCGATCTCAGCAAGCTTCGCTCAAGTGTTCATCAACTCACCCACACACGCAAAGAATCATGTTTATCCCGTCCACCGTCATCGTCATCCAAGAAACGCTTTGGCCCATCGTTCCCCTCCTCCTGCTCCCTTCTCCCCCTTCGCTCCCGTCTAGCCAACAACGCCGCGCGCGCAAGGGTCCGTGACGATCAAGCTTGAACGACCCCAACTCTATCATGGTTCGCAAAGTGCTCATTGATAATGACAAAAACAACTCATTACATTCCCTGTATCAACGCACAGTACCACTCGTAACGGTACTCAAACATCGCAAAGCCCCAGTATCAGAGTGATAGAAGAGACGCGAGTAAGCAGGATTGCGAGCCAGTAAATCGCCTCCAACATCCCAATCTCTCTCCCAAAGTCCCCCACGACGATCCCAACTAGCAACTACTACCTCCAAAGATAGTGCTAGACCCCAAAGACCCCGGAGCGTCCCCCGAGCCTCCAACCCGCCGTCAAAAAACCATCTCCAACCGCCAAGCGCGCCGCCCTTCAGCCATCAAACCCACCCCCCGTCCCCACCCCATACAACCTCGTCTCCCTTGCGCCAGTCCTAACGAAACGAAACACAACTCATTACTCTGCCTCTCTCAATCTAACGCTGCCCGTCCCGAACACCCTCCACAAACTAGCCTCCAACCACCACTCCTATCACATCAACCCCCGTCTCCCCCATCGTTCATCGCTAGTCTCTTAGCCTCCGCAGGACCCCTTCCCCGGCAGTCCTAAAAACGTACGATACCGCTCCAGTCCGTCTGCCCAGACTAAATCAGGGAAACGCCTCTCAAAGAAGAGGAAGGATCGCCTTACTGGCGCACCCTCCAAAAGAGAAAAAAGGACAAATCTGTCAGACGCGGCAGTCTTTCCCTGCTAAACCGGAGCTCGTTCCCCACGAATAGTGGTGTCTCAAACACAAACCAGGGGATATCAAGCCTCGACGGGAAGACCAAGAAATGCATGTGCCTGTACCTCCTCGTGTATCTCAGCCAACTTGCCAACGTGCTTGTTCCTAGGACTCAGCCGCAGAGTGAGGGAAGCACAATGCCATTCTCTATCAAGAGCCATATCACAAACCAGAACATGCACTCTACCTAACACCGGTCCCGAGCCACTCACTCCCGAGCATCATGGAAACACAGCGACGCCTCTCCGCTCTTCCCACTACATCCGAAGCCCTCGTATAGAGTAGTAAACAAAAAACTCCCAACCGTCCCTCTTAAATCCAAAGAAAGCCGTAACGTAAGCCTCACGGATAACCCACCACCACAAAGGGGGGTTCCCCAGAGCCACTAGCCAGCCGCACGTCCAAACGCCCACCAACACCACCACAGCAGCAAACTAATCAACATCCCACCAAACAACCACTAGTCGAAACAGCCCTCAAAACCACAGACCAAAACCAATCGACCCATCCCCCAAAGAAAGGCAGACCGCGTGTAAATGTTTGACAACTTGACACTTGACGTTTGACATCTCGCCTTGTCACTGCTGCTAGACCCAAACAACATGGAAACGAAAAAAGCCAACACTAGCCATGCCATGCCATCAATCCCAGTCCTGCCTGACGCGTCCGGCCCAATACCGCGGACCACATCGCGGCCATTGTCAAAAAAGAAAATCACCCGAGGCCCGACTACCACCCTCATCTCACCCAACCAGCTAGCCAACACACCCTCCCAAGGCAACAACCACCACCACCCTTCGGGACGGGGCAAAAAACGTCTGTCTGCTCTCCCTCTCTCTTGCCGGCGAGCGATCCCGACGGGGCGGAAATCGCGGGGTACAGCGGAAGAGACCGTGCCGCCGCCACCAACCCCAGTCTTCAGCCAAGAAAACTGCATGTTAAAGAAGGTGGAAGAGCGCAAATAGGGAAAACGAACATACTTTCCGAGCGCTGCAACGTAGCTGTTTCCCGATATATACATGATTTGCTCTTTAGTCAGCTCCGGGGGGTGGGTGGTGGTGCTGTAGGTCGGTTATCCGCTTGGGGTAAAGGATCCCGGCACGGCGCGGCGCAACGGCAAAACATCAAAAGAAGTAGGGTCAAAACTGTTGGACGGATAACGTAGATTCAACGAGAAAGAAGTCTGCCTATCCCGGATGTTCTAGCTACATCCCACGAGGGGACCGACATCTCAACGTGGTACCTCCAAAGAGACTCGTTCTGGGCCTGGAGCAACGGCCAGAAGAGTGACAGAAAAAATGGTGTCGGTATACACAGATTAGAGCTCGCTCCATGTCCCCATAATCTCCCTGCTTCCTGCTGGTTCCTCCGTATTCATCTCTTTCCTCCTCCCTCTCTCCTATCCTCGCGTGAAGAAGAATCCAGCCACAACATATGAACAATCCGGAGGTCGAAGTTGGCAAATACGTGGCATCATTTTCTTTTGCGACCGACTAGACGTCGAAAAAAAGGCCCGCGAGACACAGACTCCTATAACACCACCAGCTTGCCCTCATGTGTTTGGGAATGAACAAAAAATGGAAGTCCCAGTCTGCCCAAAGGTTTGGTTGAAAAACTCAAGAAACCTACGCCCCAGAATATGCCTCTCTTTTCGTGCGCCGTTCGCCCAATGGGGAGCTGGTTGTTCATACATGACGTGTGGGGAAATGTCCGAATCGTCTTCAAAGCAGAACTCGAAATCTCGTGCGTCCAATAGTCGTGGCCGATGACGGCCTTTGCCAGCCGCTTCTCTAATGCTGGCAATCATCAAGTCGTGACGTGGAAAATGCTTGTGCCTCGCGGCAGTGGGACCCGTCGGATTTGCGAATCGAATGGATCGGGGCCGGGGCCGCGGATCCGAGCAAGTCCGTCGATAAGGGAACAAAGGTAGGTATTGGCGTTATGGCCGACATCACAAGACGACGCATTTGCTCTTGCCTTCCCTTCTCCCCCCTTTGCGGCGATAACGGTCGCCACCCTCCTTGTCGTCGTATCTCGCACCGGCATCGCCGTTGATCGGTCGGGTGCTGCTGCGTCCGCCGGGTTGAGGCCGGGAAGCTGCCTGTCGCTGCCTCCGCAGTATTCTGACAACGTCGTAGAAGGCCTTCTCGACGTTTATGCAGTTCTTGGCCGACGCCTCGACGAATTCGCAACCGAGCTCGCGGGCTAGGGCGTGGCCCTCTTGTGTCGATACCTCTCTCTCGGTGACTCTGTCGCTCTTGTTACCGACAAGCATGATGGGTACGGGCGCTTGAGGGCTGGCTGCGGAGATGGGCGAGCCCGGGTATGAGGGCGACGATGCACATGATTCCTTGACTCGCTGGATCTGATGATGGAAGCGCTTGATTCGTGAGAAGGACGACCGTGATGAGATGCTATAGACGAGGACAAAGCCTTCTCCATCTCGAATCCATTGATCTCGAAGGGCTGTGTACTCTTCTTGGCCGGCGGTATCGAGAACCTCAAGCATGCATGCTTGACCATCGATGACGACTTGCTTGCGGTACGAGTCCTCGATCGTGGGGTCGTACTGTTTTCGGGCACGGTCAGCGGGCGGCTCTGGGCGGCGACAAAGGCGGGGGAGGGCGATTGAGAGAAAGAAAAGCAGGCGAAATGAAAGACGAAACAATCACGGTGCGATGCAGAAGGAACGAAGGCGAAAGGGAGAGGGAAGGCGACTTACTGTTTCCACGAAGTGTTGCAAGCAGAGCTGGATTGTCAAAGCGGTCTTCCCCACGCCGCCGTCGCCCAGGACCACCAACTTGTACAGCACCATTTTTCCCGCCATGATGGGCAACTATGTGGGAATGACGACAGTAGAATGCGACCGAGAGAGTGCGTCAAAATCAGCTCGCTCGATTGACGATGAATGACTGGAGATTCAAGCGAGTCGGGTAGAGGAGGCGATTCGCGGGGGGCGGAATGGAGGGGGTGGTTCGTCGGTGGTGGTTGTGAAGGTGGTAGTGGTGGAGGAAAGGACGACGAACGCCAGTGTCGGTCGAGTCGATGATAGGATAGGTAAGGTAAGAAAAAAAAAAAAAGGGTAAGGTAGGCAGGTAGGTAAGGTAGGTGAGGTAGGTAACGAGTGGTAGGTAGGTAGTGGAGGTAAGGCGGCGGCAGGCGGCGGTGGTGGTGGTGGTGGTACCAAGTAATAGTAAGAAGAAGTTGGGAGTAAGGTAGGAGCCCAAATGTTGCGGGTTGGATTTTGCAGCCCGAGCCCTGGACGTGGACAGTGGATTCTCCTCAGCAGACTGGTGGATTGGATCGACCGGACTGGACCCGACAGCAGTCAGTACAGGTACGTAGCGGCAGCGGTAGCAGTAGTATCAGCGGCGGAGGGGGAGCAAAGCAACAGCACTGTGACCGGGGGGGTGGCAGAACGCAGACTCGAGGGCGGATGGACTGCGGGCTGGCTGGATTGGGCTTGGTCGGCTGGGCGTGGCACCTGGCACCTAGGTGGCAGGTGGCAGATTGGCAGGCCCCCGGCAGGATGCGGGTAAGGTAACGGGAGGAAGAGTAGAGCAGCAAAAAAGGACAGGAGTTGCAGGACTGACCTGACTGACTTGACGCGCAGGACTGGCAGGTTGACAGGCTGCGCGGTGTCGACGAATGAATGTGTCGTGCCGTTCGCGCGTGTGTGTGATGCGTGTGTGGTGTGGTGTGTGTGTACGTGTGTGTCCCGTCTGCTTTGTGTTGTGTGCGGTGCGTGCTCTCTCGCGAGTCCCTCTTCTTTCGTTCTTCTGTCTTCTCAAATGTGCTGCGGGTGGAGACGTGGAATGGCAGTGTGAGAGCGAGAGCACCTCAGAATGAATGGACAGGCGGGTCTAGCTTGGGACCTGGGCGTGTGTTAGATGCTTGGGTAGGGAGAAGGATGATACCGGGATAAAGGCGAAGCGGAGCGGAGGCGCACAGCCGACTGTTGGCTAGCTTGCTCCTCTCCTGAGAGGCTGTCAACCCTCGCTACCTCCACGCGCCAACCCGAGCCACCCAGCTCTGGCTCTGTACCCGCCGTGACTTGGGCTGCCCGGGATGGGACGGGGAAGGGAAGGGGAGGGGAGGGGGGCTCGACGAGGGGACCAGGGGGGGAATGGCGGATTGGAGACTCCAACCCACTCTCAGCAAGCAACTGCAGTTGCAACTCCACGTTGGGGGTTTGCTGGTAGCGGCGCGGCAGACAGAGCAAAGCAGAGCAGAGCAGAGCAGAGCAGAGCAGAGCAGTGCCAGGACGAGGCACCAGCAACAGCATCAGCAGCAAAAGAAGAAGCAGAAGCCAGCCCGCAGCCTCAGCCCGCGATCCAGTCCAGCCCAACCTGGCTTGCTCGGCAGTAGACAACAAAAAGGTACGTAGTGGTGAGGCAAGGTGAAGGTAGGTAGGTAAGGTAGGTGGAAGGTAGCGTACGTATGCAGCGCCGCAAGGAAGGGTACCTGACTACTAGGCGCTGAGGCCTGGTCGGAGAACGTACCTGGCTTGCTGATGTATCCGTCCTGCTCTCTCTACTGCCGTGGCCCCGACCACGATGAATCGGTCAGTAGGCACGAATTCCTTGCTTGAGACAGGGTACTGTGTCTTCCAGGTTGTTGGTAGGTAAGCTTTGGCCAGTCTCGAGTGGTGGATGTTGGTGAGACGTTGGTAGACAGCGGCCAAGGCTGTTGGTCGAATGGGATTGATGAAAGCCGTAGCGCGCGGGCGTAGTTAATATGATGGCATCCAGGTCGTACGGGCGTCAGCCTCCAATGGCGATGCAGATGTCAGCAAGCCTAAGCTAAGGTATTCGTTCGTACAGGGCGACACACGGGACGGAATCTGCGGAAGGATGAAGCTGGGCTTGGATCGCTGAACGGACGTCGACACGCGAAAAAGAGACGGCGCCGGCGATGGCGGTAGGTAGTGGATTTTGGGCAATGCAACAAATGGCAGTAGCAGAAGTCGAGACTCGAGTGAGGTGAGGTATCCGTAAGGTGAGGTGGGCAAGACCGAAGACCGAATGGCTGACTGGAGGGGAAGGAACGACGCAGCAGGGCAATCAACGGGGTAGGAGGGGCAATATCCAGGGATAAGGCCGGCGACGGGACGAGGAAAGCCAGCAAAAACGCTGTTTGGTCTGCGCTCGGTCCAGCCAGCGGGTTGTTCCTCACAATGTAGGGACTTAGGTAAGGAAGGTACGGATAGGTAGCTGCTAGCGTGCTGGCGTCGGGTCGTCGGTGTCGAATATGACAAAGCGAGAAAAGATGCGAACCCTTCGCGAGCCTCGCAGCATTTTGGCTGGCATTATATCGTCACGTCTACGATACGCAGTGCGTAATGGGCAAGCTTCTCATCTGGTAGTGATGCAGAAGTTGGGCATATGGGATTCAAATGTCTCCTGCTTGTTGCAGCAAAGCACCATCCATGCAATGCAGGCCAGGTTGTTGCTTCTTTCTGCGGTGCTCCTGATGTCAGATGGATTTGAGATTTGGCCCGTTTCTTCTTCTTCATCCCGCGTCGATGAGCGTCGATTTAGTTACTTCTGCTGCATTACTAGTACGGTATATTGGACATGCAGCGAACGGTTACATCGAGAGGAAGGAAAGGGCCTGCCACCTTCAACCACCCTGCCTTCCCAACTTCCTTCCTTCCTCAACCTGGGTAGGTACCTTAGGTAAGTGCAAACGTCAGGTAGCGAAATGCTCTTTCCTTGTCTTCTCGCGATGTCTTAGGTAATAAGGCGATCGTCGCCTCACTTCGCTCCCATCCCATCGTCAATATTGATGTCACGGCACCTTCCATCGACCTACTTATCTCCTAGCCCGAAGCCTCGAGTCCACCGGCTGGCTGGTGGCTGATGCTCCTGCGCAAGGACGCACTCAACATCCATAGCTTATCCACAGCCACAACCAGCAAACCCATGTTCCGAGTTGAGGGTCCCGTCTTTCATACCTGGAGCTCCACCACAAGTCCGAGGAGGCTCAGCAGATGGATGACTCGGAGAAGCATCGATGGCATGGACACACCTGCCGTGGTATCGACGAACCTTTTCCTGTCGAGCTTGAAGCGTGCCAGGTGACGTTTGTCGCTCTCAACCTGGACCTTAGCAACCGGGGCCCGAAGTTGGAGCTGCAGCCGGTCTGCGGGTTGACCAGCTGTGTGTTCCCTACTCCCACATTAGCGCCACAGTCCTAACGAACTGCCCAGTCTTGGGCCCAATTGACAGCCCGCCTCAAGGTCGCACATCCCGCTGTGACGCAGCCGCCCATGCCTTCCGCGCACACGCCACACACACATACACGCACACACCCGTCAACACACACACTCGCACCTCTGGCTGCAAACCAGCTCGCCGTACACATGCTATTGGCCAAGACAAACTCTACTTGCTTGCCGTTGCTCGCTCGACACACCTGTCCTACAAGTCTCTACCTCTACCTAAGGGTCTTGGACGACTGCCAGTACCAACCAAGACAAGTCTTGCCGGAATCGGTCACCTTTCGCGTGTAACTGAAGAACAAGGTTGGCCTTTCCTCCGTTGGCCGAGGTATTACTGAATATCTGTCGTCTACCGTCCGTCTGCCGACTGCCATGGCCCGAACGACAACCGTCGATGCCTTATTACCAACATGGCTTTTGGAGGGAGACTGTGGCACCAGTATTTTTTGACAGAAAACCCTGCGTTTGTGTCTGCGCCAAACCAAGCCGACGCCCGCCGTCTTGTCGTCTGCCCTACACCTACACGCTAACGTCTTCGTACCGCAACCTGGCACTGGCATCTGCATCCGCGGAGTCCTTGGACCTGGACGGGGCCTGGACGGTGTCCACCGGTCAGGAGAACCCGCCGTTCCTGTGCTCTCTTGCATGACAAGGACAATCCAACATGTTACATCCACGGCCAACGAGTCCCATTGAGCGAGCAACTGCACCTGTCAGTAACCTTGGACTTGGACAGTATGGCTCTCCAAACTCCAACCTTTGCACTGCACCTGCCACACCTGCCATTCGCAGATCCAGATACAGTACAACCGCCGACATCAACCACCTCCTCACCTCGAGTTCGCATTACAGCCGCTCTACTGACTTGCCCTGGTCTGGTATCTCTGTCCGACCCGCCCTTACCCAAGTCGGTTAACGCGTGAGGCGAGAAGAACGACGAGGTCTTGAAGCTGGGCTGCCCCGGACCCGGAACCACGCCCGGCCCTGGACCTAGAACGGTGGCCGCGAGGCAAACAACACCGTTGACGACTCACGCCGGGAAATCGATTCAAACAAACTAATGGACCGAGATCCAGACCAGTCTGGCCGATACAGCCCATCGTCCATTGATATCGTTCGCCTCACTGATTGTCAGATGATGCCATCTGGCCTACCGCTGTTAGGCTTCCGTGCTAAGGGTAGCTACCCCAGCTTTGCATCTCAGTTGGACGAGCCACCCGGTACCATTTCCATAGCTTCATGGAGCCAATATCCACGACGCATCACGCACCCTCATCTCGTATTGCGCTTCGGGGCACGAGCCTCGCAAGGGCAACTCAAGGCGACGGCGTACGACTTGTTTTTGTATAGGTGGCACGTTCTCGACGTACGTGTGCGTTCTCTGTTCATTCGTCAATGCAGACGCAGAGAAAACCGTCTCTAGCATGTTCCCCACGCCGTCTGGACATTGACCATTCATCCTCACTGGCAGACTCAGACTCGCATCGCTCATGCCACACGGCACCCAGGCACCTAGGCTCGTCTCCAGACGTCAAATTCTACTGGACAATTAGTTCCCGTCCCCCCAAGAAAGCTGCCCACCGAATGTCCACATTGCACACTAGCACCGCAGCTGCTGCATGCACCTCACAGACCACCTGTCCGCTAATCCTCCTCGCATCACCCATCAGCAAGCATCTTCAAGCACCACAAGTCGGGTCGGCAGCCCAGCAAGGTGCTGACCGAACCTTTAGATGCCGCGATGGCTGCCCTTGCCAGCCAGTCCAAGCCCGCCAGTCCGCCAATCCGCCTGGGGTCCGGCCAAACTCCAGATTCGCACCATTCAGACCTTGTCAGTGGCCCTCAACCTTGATCTTGACCAAGCATCCTCCCCCATCCTAAGGCATCAGAACCAAAAGGTGCAGGATCATGGATGGGATGACGATGGATACCACTAAGGCCAGCACCTACTACCGGGACGACACCCCACCCGGCGCCGGCCGCCTGGTCCAATCGGAGGTATCCAGAAAGTCTCCATGCTTGATGTCTCCAGTCTCCAACCACCTTTCACAGTGTCTTCAACCCCTCCAACCCTCTTCCGCCGTGCGCCTCTTATCCAGCCCACCGCCGTCTTCACCTTGCCCGAACCACACCCGGCCTGACGTTCCTGGCGCTGGTGGCTGGTGGTGGCCTAATTTCTGGTTGATTGCGAAATTTTTTCCAGCGGAGAAGGGGAGCAACCAAGAAAGCAGGGAGAGAAAGAAAACAATGCCTGCTGTTCCTGCAATAGCTGCAGAATGCTAATCCATCGTACCGGCCCATTCCCGCGACCGCCCGCGTCGCGCTCAGGGCCGAAGCTGGCCCTCGCCGAAATGCCATCCGCAGCAGCTTGACATCACGAGACGGGCGCCCAGACCAAGTGACCCGACGTCATCGCCCCCAGCTGAGAACCACAGAGCCATCAATTCAATCAACATGAAGAGAGTCGAACTGGAGCCCTCAACTTCAGCCGGGTTCACGACTCGCAATGCTATTCTGGGGACGGCGCAATCAGCCTCTCTTCCCCGTCGCGAATGCAGTCGCTTACGGTTCCGGCCGTACGCGCTTACCCACGAGTTGCCCACGGGTACGGGTAGGGTAGCGCAACACACAGCTTCCACACACACAAATTAACGATTCGCATACACAACGCAAGCAGTCATATGCCCTATGCTGTTTCCTGTGCAGGCCTTCCGCTGTCTCACCATCCTCGTGCCAGACCCAGTCTTCCGGGGCGACTCCGCAAAGAGGCTCCCATTGAAAATCCTCGCTTCCAACGGATCCTCTTCCGTGAAAACTCACTGACCATTGCCGCGCCATGTTAGTTCCCGGCTGCGGCACGGCCCCGTTCAAATCCCGCATTGGTCCGTCAAGCTTTCTCTCACTTCCTCCGGACATGTGCTTGGGTGGCCTCTTGAGCAAATCTGCCAACCCCCCGAGGCCAGCCGCTGTGTACCTCAGGCTGTCAGAGATTGGAATGGAAAAAATTTCGCACTTTGTCAGGCTATCTTTCGGTTGATGACGGTGATACATACCCATTATTCTGACGGCGGAGTTGGTTTCGGAGCCGGCTGAAGCCCAACTCGGGAGCGATGCCCGAGTTGACGACAAACAACATGCCAGCGAATCATCGGCAGGCATTGTTGACAAACCCATCGTCCCTTTGCTTCCCTGCATCAACTTTCTTTTTCTCGGACTTTGTCATATTTTGAGGCATCCTATCACATTTTCGGGTCAAACAATTGCTTTTCTCATCCTTCCCGTGCCGAAATCCAACGGTCAAAAGAAATAGGGGTTCTGAGTTGGCAACAGACTCGAAAATTCGAAAACCAACCAGCAACTGCCATGTTTACCATCGAGGATGAACTACTACTGGCTTACGCGTTGCGGCCATTCTTTCCTAGAAGACTCGACGGAGTCAGCGGGGACTGCAGCCTAGCTGAACGCCGATAAATGAAACTGCAAGATCCCCGATTGTTGGTAGACCGACTGCGGCGTAGAGCACAATACCAACCAACAGCTCAAGAAGACGATCGGTTCCCCAACAAGCTCGGGACAACTCTTGGCCACGGGTTGCAACAACGACGCACTGTCCATTGTTCCTCCGTGCCGTCGCACCGCATGTCTAGATACAACGGCCCTTCGTTCCCGTCTTGTTTCCTCCACGTCGGGGTTGAAGCAAACGCGGCCAGTTATGTCAGCCCAATCGGGTACATCCCCGCCGAAGCCGTTGCCTTCCAGCGTTGACAAAATCTAAAGATAGTCTCCACGCAGCCCTTGTGTAAAAACGAGGCTCGCAAGTTTGCATCGTGGCGCCAAGAAGCAGGCCAAATCGAACGGGCCGATCTGTCAGAGCTGTCACGAAGGCCATGCATCGTGCTGCCGCGTCGTCTCACAGCGGCAGTACGAGACTGTTCATCACAGCCGGCGTGGGGGTTCCGCGCTGGCATCTCGAAAATCTTATCGGCACTGCATAAGCGGTAGATTCAATCGTCACTGAACAGACTTGCTTTAGTGGCGCGCAAGTATATGGTGGAGTACACAATGATTCCTTTATAATTCGCTGGTGAGCTGCACTGCAAGCACGGCGAATTGATCAAGCTGTGATGTGGACGATGCGGTCACTGGGCTTCGACTTGCAGCGGCTGCGCGTCAAATCACGGCGCGACAAGCTTGCAATCCAGCCAAGCTCTGCCCCGATTGCGGTCCTTTCTGCTTCGACCAAACGGATTTCACGAGAATTTCCCCGTCTTGGAAGAAAACTCTGGGCGGCTGATATTATTGAGAATCATGCGCTCATGGCGCCTACATGTCCAACGTGATACGCCCTTGCGTTGGCCTTCAACCGCAGGCCGTACTGATCGTCCAACAGCCACCTCCTTCTGCATGCTACTGCTGGCCATGTCCAGATTGCGAAACTATTTCAGAATTGTCAACAAAGGACGTTTGATGCCAATTGTCTAAACATATTTTGAACTGGTTGGCATGAGCCGATGAGACGATGAGCAAGCTTACCACCCACAATGTGCCGAACAGCATCACAACCTTGCACCTAACCCTAAAACCGGCCTCTCGAAATGCGTTCAATTTTATTTGAACCGCCAATCAGCCTTTAGCTCACAGCGTCGACAGTCAACACCGGCATTGTCCATGACACAGCGATTTCGTCACCCCACGGGATCCCCAAAAACAAGTGAGGCCAGCGCAGGAACCACGCCATTAAACACGAAACATGCTGGTTTTTTCACTATTTTCCTTTTCTTAGTATTGAACGCCTCCGCGCGCCGAAGCGACCTTGGACCTTGCTCGGATATGTCCGTTCAACGGCCCGCGGTGGGAGTTCCCTGGGAAGAAGCAAGTACAGCGGCATGTCCGCTGCACGTTGGACGAAAAAAAAGAAAGAATCAAAAGCCAGCCGCTCTACCTTCTCAAGTGCGAATAGCGCAAAAAGCCTTCTCCCGCGTTTCCGATAGATCACCTTCAACTACCGAAGCATGGTAAGCATGGTAGGAGAGCGCCACATTTCTCAGCACTCTGAATGAACCTCAACCGGAATCTTGATACCAAGCACTTCCGACACAATCTGCACACGCCAATGTTTCCCTGCGGTATCTCTCGTCGTCCCTTGCGCCCCCTGCGCACGCCCCTCGCCTACGCGGCTGTTCGAGAAAGGAGAAAGAAAGAAGGTTAAGACATGAGGGGTTGCAGTTGTCCCCCTACCTTCCCGAGCTAGCGTCGCCGTGACGCTGCACCGGGAGTGGCCTTCTCTCTGCGGGAGAAGTAGATTGATCTCCGAAGCTTGAGGTAGGGACATGACGAGTGAAAGTAATGTCGATGATGCTTAATTTGAAATGCCCATGCTCATGGGGGGAGAGGGCACACAGCTCAGCTCCGTCTTCCAAATTGGACAAGGACCGGACTAACGTCTGCCGAGCAACGCGTACTTTGAGTACCTATCAATGTCTCCCCTGCCGCCTAGGCCAGAAAGACAAGCTTCTCGAAAGGGTGGGCAGGATGCGGTGCATGCTGTCAGGGCGGGAGTACCGAGACAACTTTTGACTGTGATTGATGTGATTCCCCCCGAGAACAGGATTTCCGGTTTTCAGTATTCTGTCGCCTTGGCTTCATTTAAAATTCTCCGGCAGGAGGGGAAGGGGTAGGAGCTCGGAGGGCTCGTCCTCCTGTGCTCCTCTAATCTCGAGCTTCGTTGTCTTGGTGTTCAGGTGGCGGCCGCGAGAAGCGAGATGACAGATTTGTGGGAGAGGAAAGACATTTCTGGACCCTTTCCCTTGTCCCTGACTGAAACGGGTCATTCTCGTATGAGAGAGAGACATTTCTTTGCTACATCTGGAGACGGAGAGGAGAGAGACGCGGTTGCAGACTCGCGAGGCGAAGTCAGGGTGTGCTGACGACGACGTGCGTCTGTCGAAGGATCAGGTCTAAACAACAAGATGGGTAGAGTCGTGTTGCTTGACTAGAGGGCTTGGGCAGAAATATAACGTGATTAATAAGACGAGCTCAGGCTTTCCGCTGGTGGTATTTTTTCCCCTATGACCGAGCATGGTTTTCGGCTTAACATCACCGATAGAACAGCCGCCGCCGGAGAATGGGTCGGACTGGGTTGAAGGATGTCGTCTCCGATGCCCCGCTTGCCTAACAACAATTCCGGTTCCGGGAGATGAGAGTCGGAGCCGGTGAAGTAGATGGCCCGGCCCCTGACGTTGTGAGTGGGACTGGACTTTGCCACGGGGGCCGGAAAGCTCTGGTGGCTCGATGGTGGTGGTATCCGGTAAACCCCCAACCGCCCTGCGGGTCTCCTTTCTTCTCCGGAGAATTCTGTTCAGTGACAGGTTCCCCCTCCTTGGACGTCAGGCTGGGAAGAGGATGACATGCGGCTGAGAAGAGATTACGTGAGGTCGGACTCGGTATCAGCTGATGTCTTGGATGGGGCCAAAAGGGGGTTCTTGGGGATACGTCCGTAACGGGGAGGATTTGGTATGACATACGGGGTTGCTTCTATTCGTCGATGCAGGGCTGGCGGAGGCGGGATGTTGTGTGCATTTCGGACGTAGGTTTTGGGTATTGCGGTTCCATCGGGGGCTGGGACTCGGCCGAGAGGACGGCTGTGGGATTTGCGAATTGTGAGGCTGAGGAGGTGAGGCGGAGGGATACGGGGGAGGCGATGCGGGCGGGTTATGCTTGACGGGATGACGTGCAGGAGGATGATGCTTGTTTCTTCCTTTTTATTGTCATGGATGGAGGTTGAGTTTGACGTGGTGGTGGGTGTGAAGGAAAGGAACCGGAGGAGGAGGAAGGCTGAGGAAGGTTTTGGTTTGCAGGGTTGTGTTGTGATGCTGGCTGAGGATTCTTCCATGGCTCCACGGACACAGCTTTGCAGCCGGGGATCGGCTTCATTAGAGACAATCGACGGTCTTGAAAAATCTCGCGAAGCTGTCGTCGATCTTGCGCGTTTGGCTGAGGACGTGGTTCTTGACATTCTGTCTGCCTTGGAGCTCGCCTGTTCAATCGACCACGTTGAACTTACGAAGTGGTGGTACACATACATACGTGCTAGCCAACGGGTTGTCGAACTAACAGCACTTTCTCTTTGAGGCGTGTCTTTTAATCTCTTCGTCCTCGGCGTCTCTTATGTTGCTCACGATGTCGGCATTGTTTGTGGCATTGGTGAAGTGACTGGGAAGGCTTGGCTGATGTCCCTTGGCCACGAAATGTCTGTTTTCGCCTGGCTCTTGTATCAGCAACCCTTTCAGGTATCTCGGATGATAATTGATGTGGTGCCTCTCCGCCCAGCTCGGAGGTGTTTTCAGTCAGGGAGGGGTAGAAGCCTCTGGAATACAACCTCAACATGCCATCTGCAAGCTCTCTTGCCAGGTACGCTACAGAACTCAAATATCACTAAGACAGAGAGGGAAGCGTTTGGAAATGTCCCTGTCAAAAGGTTGTAGTCACAGGAAGCTTTGAAGCCTCTGTGCTGAAGGTGGGTGCTGCAGTTATATTGGTGGTGGATATCGTTCAGATGGTCTTATTCATTTCAGGATAGAAACTTAGACGGTGTGCCCCTAATAAAATTAACATGCATATAAAAATGTACACAGCTGTGGCACCCAGGCGAAAATGCGCACCACATGCAGATTCTACGTTCTTCGGCTTGACCTTGTCTATGAACTTATCGAGCGAGGACGGCTAGCATGGTGAAACCACCCATCAACGGCCTGAAATTGATAGAGCCTTTGTCTTTGTTCTGGTTCTCCAGTATTTGGATGGACAGCAACAGACAGGTTGGGACGACGGAAACATTATCTTGCGTAGGTGCGTGTCATCATATCGGAGCAACACTCTCATTATCTATGGAGCTCGCCTAGAGAGAATGAAAGACAGGGCCTCTGGAAACTAACTGTCTTCGCGTTTACATCGTTGGCGGCGATCAAGTTGGATGGATGCAATTGCCGCCTCTTTATAGATTGATGATTTGGACATATCAGGACACAGGTTGAACCCCAAAAACCTGACGATCCGGTGACTTATTCGCACGGCGGGGAGCGAGAATTGATTCTCATGTCATTGAAAAGTATAAGACCACGACTTTAATGAAGAAACGAGAAGCTTTGGTATTTGAGGATGACCGTGCCAGCCATACAGTCTCTAAGAACTCCACGAGATCCGTTGTCCATCTCCATCTCCCAACGGTTTCGGCTTATTCTTCGGCACCCTGCGTGTTGCGTAAAGAAGTATTCAAACTATTCCTCATGATCACATCACACCAGTATACTGGGTATTGCGTTTCCTGTGGCCCGGCTTGAGCAAGCTTTGAGGTCCAGTGGGAGGGATTCTGTTTGACGTCGAAGATTGTAAATCAAACCCCTTCCTACGTTTTTTATAGACTTGAAGTCGATCAATGATATCTTCTTCGAGGCAGCGACGAGTTTAATCCGATAACTGACGAGTGAAAGTATCTTTCGTGCTGCCTGACTGACAGACCTCGATTCGGTGCGAGGGGATAATGTCACAACGCGTTCAACGTCAAGGGTACGGGCGGGCATCAACGACCAGAGAGGTAAAACATCCAGATAATGCCTTGCTTCTCCCCTTACTTTTAGTTTCTATGACAAGTAATGCTGTCACACTCTTTTTCCTCGGCTGCCACCTTGAAGTGAGGGCCAGAAAAGGTTATGTTAATTAAGGCACTGCCTCTTCATACGTCGTCTTTTTTCCCAGGCTACCATCACGTGTCGTCCCTGTTACTGTATATTAGGTATTCCAAGAAGAATGATTCCACGACTGACAGCTGTAGATGTCACAAGCATGAAACCAGGTTTTGCGTTTCTCGACAATGAGAAGCCGGCCTGAGGACCCTTATATCGCGTCTTGTCACAGCTTTTCAGAGCCGGAAATTTCTTGTCTGGCCGAATGCGGTTTATCAGAATTAGAGAATAAACTAAAAGTCGAGCTAAAAGGGATTTATAAATACCGTTTTTTATGATCCGTTCGGTGGTTTTGCTGTCAAATAAGGAAAGCTTACTACTCATGATGTTGATACTCTCTGATCAAAGCATGCAAGACCGTACTTGTCAATGCTTAAATATGTCGGCGCATGAGCTTGTCAGGAGAGTTCACTAATCGAGAGGTTCTGGGAGAATAAATCCTTCTATCTTCAACGAAGTAAACAATATTTCGTCATACAATTTGTAGAATATTTAGTTCCGGGAGTCCATTTATCGAACACTACGGATCAATCGACCATTCATCACTGTCTATCGAGATCGTGGGAGTAGACTGACCGAATAGTGTTGAGCAGTAGGTTATATGACCGGTGAGTAGACCTCTCAGCCACCAGCTCCTCAGCAACGCCGAGATCACCGCCCCAACGGTGATCGCGCCGGAAGAAATCATCAATCGCTTCCTTCATGAGGTCCGATCCAAGTTGATGGAATCATTAAGAGAGAGTAGCCTTCTCTTTTTGAATGAATGACAGAGGACAGGATTTGTCATGCCACTTTGACCTGACAACCGGTACGATTTTAGTCGAAGTAACTGAAGTTGGGAGAGTAACGCGGGTGGGTCGGTATGAAGAAATAGCAGAGGTCAGTATGGTAGCCTGTTTCATAGCAAATTCAAAGATTTCAAATTCAAAGATTTTAGCTTATGTCGGTATGCAGCTGCCTCAGCAACTTGTGGCTGTCTCCAGCTAGTCACCGTTCCATCTCCTGAATATAAATATCTCTACATGGTAAACCGTTTTGAGGCAGCCAATCGTTCTGCTGCCTTCTGTCGAGTGGTAGAGAAGATGAGTCGCCCTCGTCTATTCGCTTGTCGAGAATGAGTCTGGGATGATTCGCACACCTACAGCAAGATCCGCCTGTCTCCGTCTGTTTCCTGTGCCCGGTATGTCTAGAGTATACGCCCTCAAATACTCTACAAAGGCTACCATTTGAACATAGGTTGAAAGTGGTTCAGAGATTGCTTTAGAAAGTCCTAACCATTTTTCAAAGAGTTCATAATCACCCAGTATGATTATTTTCAGTCGGACAGGGCTATCTGCCATTGGCACAGCGAGAAAACTGTCTGTCATGTCTCCTGCCTCATATACATGTGGCAACCGCATCGGGGCCACATAAGTCATCAACATGGGATTAGACAACATTAAGATATGCGAAACTGTGACGAGTCCCAATTTATGTTATAAGAGGGACATGATTTACGCAGGGGTGTAGAGAGCAAACGGAAATTGTCTAGAACTTCCTTCTATTCAGCAAGCATCGGCAACCTGGTCGTTCAAGTGGCCACAAAATCCTGCAGAAGAAGAGTTTCCCCGGCAAACCGCCACCAATAGCGATCCAAGTCACCGGTCCTCACTGCCGTCGTCCTCCTAGTATTCAAATATCCATACAATTCGGCGGTGACGTTCTCGTTCCCGTGCAGAAGAGAATTCGGTGCCTAAGCCCAAGATCCTATGAGCAAGACGAGGGAATCCAATGACCGTACGATGGGCGACGATTACGATTGCAGCACTGCATCATCTCAGCAAGCGAGGTACGTCCAATATACCTTCTCGTTGTAAGAGCGGCCATTGATTATCTACACGCAGCCATCATGTGCTTCGACGTTTAGGCGCGTTACAAATGCAAACAGCACACCACTTTACCGCCTACCGTACAATGCCAAAGGAGAGATCTTGTGTTCTTGTAGATTATTCCATAAGCCTACACGTATAAATAACACCAGCCCACATCAAAAGATACGTCCGCCCCCCTAAAGTCATAGAGGAGAATTGCGACGCCATTCTCGCAATCTACCTCCTCGAGGTCCCCTGACATCCGAGGCTGCTAGGCTGCTCCTACTACCGACTTTGCCGAGTGGCATTCTTTCATATTCCACATTCTTTCCGTCGTCCACCCCCGTCCGTCGGTGTTTCCCGTGTATCAGTCCTCACTTTTCAAAGACATGCTTCGAACCAGTCATGACTTAACCAATAACAAATATGCAGAAGTGCGCACCCTTGCTCTCACTGTACATCCCCTATCCGAAAGCACCTGCATTTGAAACTGGCAACAAAGATTGTCCTAATTGGCGCCGCAGAAGAACTTGACTGCCCCCCTCGCACCGCTTATATACCCACCCCAGCCTCCCTCATGATCACGAACATGACGCCAATCATCTGCAGCGCCAACTAAGCCTTTAAAAAGCCACCGTCATGAATATTTAAACCTCTTCAACCAATGGAGTTGGTTTCTTGGAGTTGTATCAGATTTCAACTCCGAATCATCTCGCGGTTGAGCCCGCCTCCCCATGCCATTTCCCTTCACCCAACCTGCTTTCCCTTTCTCATCACCAACTGCTCAACACCATCCTCGCCATCGTCTGAGTATCCCGTACGAACAAACCGCCAGGCTTAGAGACAAGAGACTACAACCGGTCATCGATCAACATAAGGGTGTCCAACAATTGCATCCACATCCACCCGCGGTCCATGCCTCGAAACCACTTGACTGGCATCATCCGAGCTGCTCTAATCGACTACCAGACACTATTTGGAAACATTTGTCGCCTGTCCCTCTCAACATGTTTCGCAGGTGATAGTTATACACCCAGCCCTCTGTCCTTCGTAGCCAAGCACGCCCATCCGCAACACGATGCACAATAAGTACATCCATCAACAAGCACCCACATCCCACGCCTCACAACGACAAGAACACAGCTCTTTCAATCTTGAATCAATTCAGTCTAACAACTCCCCTAACCAACCCCCGGGCCAGCCGGTATCGCAATGATGTCTGCTCCAAACCCCCTTTCCATGTCTTCCAAGTCCCTCCCTCACACAACACTTGCAATACAAACAGCCCACCCAACCATTCACGAAAGGGCGTACCCTGCAGCAGCGGCAAACTCCAGCCCGGGATCAAACACTCTTTCACACACACGCGCGCACATCCATACAGCCAAGGGGTGTTTAGAAACTGAACATTACCAATTCAAGAGAACCGGAAGGGGGTAGGTAGAGGTAGTGGTGCCGGGTCAGCCCCATCAAAGCCGAGAGAGGGAATGATCTAAAAACCCAAAAGCCAAGCCAAGCCAAGCCCAACAATGCATCCCATCCCAATCCATCCACCCGTCCTCCGATCCAACAACTTTGTTCAACTTAAACATTAAACAAAAACAAGAAAAATAAAACAAGAGAACGCCACCACCCCCGTGGAAAGAGTCCTTCATCGGAGACTACCAGTTTTGCTGTGCTGGGGGGTCCCTTTTGGTATCAAACAAAAAGACCGTTAAACAAGGGGGGCCCAAACCGTGACGCCAGTTCGTTACGTCAATGCTACCTCCTCTCTCTTCTTCTCCTTCTTCGTCTTCTCCTTTTCTTCCTCCATCTTGGTTCGGCGGGCGGATTGGTTTGGGGGGGAAGGGGGTGGGGTGATGCTTTGAGAGTGTGTAAATGCTTTCGTCCATTTCGTTTCGTTGCCGTCGTAGGCCGTCGTAGTAAATAAAAAAAAGTACTTCTTTGAGAGGAGACATGGGAAAAGCCGGTCCCATGACGGAGACAAACACAGCTTAGTCTGCGCGTCCGCGGTGGCTGCCCATCTTTTCGATGGAGCTCATGATGCCGCTCCTCGGTCCAAACTCGCTCATCGGCCTGGGACGGGGCAGGCCCTTGGTTGCCGGGCCGGCACTGCCGGTGCGTCCGTGGCTAGCGATGGAACCGGGCGCCTTGAGGCCCGAGGTGCCGCGGCCGATGCTGCTGCGGAAGTTGGAGGAGGTCTCGGGGTGGCTCCTGACCGAG
The DNA here is from genome assembly GCF_013390195.1 of Colletotrichum siamense. Classification (NCBI taxonomy): domain Eukaryota; kingdom Fungi; phylum Ascomycota; class Sordariomycetes; order Glomerellales; family Glomerellaceae; genus Colletotrichum; species Colletotrichum siamense. The sequence goes on from NW_023501022.1 coordinate 950,859, forward strand.
GGCGCGCGGGCGGGCGTCGTGGTGGTCTTGCGGGGCTGGTTGAACTCCAACTCGCGCTGACGCTCGCGCTCCCTTTCCCTCTCGCGTTCCCTCTCACGCTCCCGGGCAGCCTCACGCTCACGCTCCCACTCCAGCTCGCGCTGGCGCTCTCTCTCGCGTTCGCGCTCCCGCTCAGCCTCCTGCGCGGCGTGGGTCTGCACCTGCATCATCTCCTCGGCAAGCTGCACGAGCTCGCCCTTCTCGACGCGCTCCTGCTCGAGCATCTGGCGCAGCTCCGCATTGTCGTCCTTGACCGTCTGCACGACGGCCTCGAGCTTCTCGACCTCGGCGCTGAGCTCCTTGATGTGGGCGGCGTCGGTGATGGCGTTGGCCTTGAGCTCCTCGACCATGGCCTGTTGCGCAGGGTCCACGCGCGGGGTGTTGTCGCGGGTGAGGTGCATCTTCTTGTTCTCCTCGGTGAGCTCCTCGATGCGGACCTCGAGCTCGTGCACCTTCTTCTCCCAGCGCGTCTCGTAGCTCTTCTTGAGCGCCGCGACCTTGGTCTCGTGCTTTCCCTTGTAGAGGGCGTGCAGCTCGCGGGCCACGCGCTCGACAGCGATCTCGACTTCCTTAGACGTCGCGGCCGCGCCGGCCTTCTTGTCGGGGGAGGAGCCCTCCTTCTCGGGCTTGCCGGCGCGCATGCTGGCCAGCTTGCTCTCGGCCTCCTGAGCCATGGTCTCTGCGGCCTCGCGGCGGCCTTCGCACTCGGCGAGCTTGGACTCGAGCTCCTCGCGCTCGCGGGTGCTCTCTACGATCTCCTCCTTCACGGTGCGGAGCACCGCTTCCATCTCGCGGCTGCTGTTCTCCCAGGCATCCTTCTCGTCTTCGATCTGCTCACGCAGGGCCCGCTCTTCACGGGCCTGTTCCTGGCTCTCGCCGACGCGCTTCTCTGCATCGCCGACTGCGGTCTTGAGGGAGAGGACCTCGGCCTCCTTGCCGCTCAGCGACGCCTTCAGGCTGCTGATCTCGGAAAGGAAATTGGACTTGAGGCTCTCGAGCTCACGCGGTGTGATGGTCGGGATGCTGCGGGGGGTAGGCAGCGGCGGGATATCAAAGTCGAGGAGGTTCGACATTTGGCGGGCGGGAGTGGCGGCGTTGGGGTTGCCCCTGGACGGCGACGTGGTCCCCCGCCGGGAGGGCGACTTGTGGGGAAACCTCTGGCTGTCGGTGAAGTCGAGCAGGTTTGTGGTGTTGCCCTCCTGCGCCAGTTGGTGTCGCGGAGTCTGCTCGTGCACGGTCTCGGGTCTGCCTCGCGGGGTCATACCGCCATACTTTTGCGGGGTGAGACCAAGCTTCGCAAAGGTGGTCAGGTTGGGGACGGCGGAGAAGGTGCTGAAGGTGCTCATCATGGTCTCGTCAGGGGCCAGACTGCTCTGGTCCTCGTAGCCGTGGGCCATGTCGGTGTGGTGGTCGGTGACGGGCTCGGCGATAGTGCTAGACGTCTCGTCGGCGGTGTTATCGTCCGTCTCCATGCCAGTGGTCTCGTCGTCCTCAAAGATCTCAATGGCGTGCTTCAGGCCGTCGTTGTCGCGCATTGCGTCCTCGAGGCTCATGGTGCGCTCGCGTGGTGGAGAGTTTGAGGAGACGGAGACGGAGCGAGGCGACTCGACGGAAGACGGGTTGCTGACCCTGATGGGGAAGCGTTTGTCTGGGGAGATGAGTGTCTTGCGCAGCGGGCTCCGTGCTTGCTTTTCCGTTGTCTCGGCACCGGCGAGTATCTTGAGCGGTGAGGGCGCGGTGCCAGACATTACGCGAGAGTGGCGCTGGTTCTTGAGTGCCGTCGCCGGCGCAGAGGGCGGCGGCGACGGGGAGGAATCTGAGGGAGAGGGCGGCATGTTCTCGGTGTCGTTTGTAGAGGTGATAGCAGTGGTCGTCGTCGTAGTGGTGGTGGTGTTATCGCTACTACCATCACCACCGTTTGCGGTTGTCTCAGTGCGGGAGTGGACCTCGTAGCGGTGTTGCTCAAAGGAACCGCGGTTTCCTTCTTGTTCAGTAGGGGACGTGGTAACGTTGAGTCTGGATTCCTTTGCTGGGGACAGCGGCGTCATGGTGCGCAAACTGCCAGTAGAGATTAGGTTTGCGTAGGCGGTTTCTTGGTTCTTTCTTTCCGCGCGGAGAGCTTTCGGGAGAGACTAGTAGAGCAATCGTCAATTGATTGATATTTCGATGGAATACCGAGCAAAAGCCATTTTGGGCTCGCTTGTGAGATGAAGGGGGTGGGAAGGGGCCCTGGGCTTGTTTGCTGTTGACAGAGCAACGACTACCGGGAGACAGAGAATGCACAGACAAAGGGGGGTGGGGCACTGGGCTCTCTGTCGCTACAGGTACGGCAAAATCCTACACCGACACACCGAGGTCAACGACGTTGAGTTTAAGGTGAGCGTTTTGTTTCATGGCGAGGGCATCACGATAGAAAGGCATATCCTGCGATTGAAATCTGGTCTTAATCGCTTTCCATGAACTGAAGCAAGATGAAGGACCGTTTCGCATGTCTAAGCAGACGCCCGTCGCGTGCCCCAGGGCTTAACGCGTCAGCGCCATTGTGGCGCTATCCTTGCCGATCGTTTCTGTGGGCAACGCCTCTCCCAGTGTCTTGAAGTCTGGCCATAACGGGAATACCCGGTATTCAGAAGTCGAAACACTGAGAAAACAACCTTCAATTTGGGACATTTGGAAGTGACATTATAGCCAGCTTGAATTCTCAACTTTGCTCAACGGTAGCTGCACCTTTTCCAGAGTAGTTGCAAAAGCCAAACGGCCAACGGCAGTGCCAATTTCCACACCGTCGGACCAGGAGCGCCAAATCTTTCGTAGGGCCGCCATAGTCTAGCTCGGAACCCCCGTCGCAAAAGTCAAATCGGTCGGCGCATGAGGACAATCTCAATATTTCATATACGCACCGGGGCCAGCTCCGGAGCACTGCCTGCTCATGAACGGGCAAAGGCCTCCGACGCACATGTCAAATGCCGACAACACCACGGAACTCGTCCGCAAACCTTCAACGGATTATACAGTCAAAACCCCAAGAGGTAGCGGAAGCGTGGGGGTGTCAAATGAGGTCGCAGTGTCGCAGTCCGCGAAGATAACGCTAGCGAAAGGCGGACGAGTCATTTCGGTCCCATGCAGGGTCCAACGACGTCCGGCTGGGCACAGACGCCGCCGTCACGCACACACGCACAATTGCACATTTGTCGAAGGCAGGAACCGGGACGTTGTCAAGTGACTTTTGACAGTAAAAGAAATGGTATTGAAGGATCCCAACGTCCAAGATGCAAACTTTTGAACCAGGCCTCACCAGATCCGCCTAGAATCCGGTGTTATAAGTACAAAAGTCCCCCCGTCTCCCCAAGACAGTGGTTAGGAAATGGCCGTTCCGAGTAAATGTTTTTTTCCCCGCTCATAAATTTTTGTTTGAAGACATCAACGTTGAACCATTTACTTCTGGTTCTCGGGACGCAGAGAGCTGTGAGGGACAAAATGTTAGTTAGGTGAACTCTAGTGCATTGATAAGTGGGGGAGGAGGGGTGGGCACGTACCGGACGGCTCTGCCGGCTCTCCAGATCTCCAGGTTGCGGATCTCCTCCATCTCAGCCTCGAACTTCTGGCGGTAGTCCTTCTGGCCGTTGTACTCCAAGGAGCGCTTGGTCTCGGAGCCATCCTTGACGGCGTCGTACAGGGAGTTGAAGACGGGCTTGAGGGCGTCCTTGAACTTGGGGGTCCAGTCGATGGCACCGCGGCGGGCGGTGGTGGAGCAGGCCTCGTACATCCAGTCCATGCCGTTGGCACCGATCAGGGGGTACAGAGACTGGGTAGCCTCCTCGACGGTCTCGTTGAAGGCCTCGCTGGGGGAGTGGCCGCGCTCACGGAGGACCTCGTACTGGGCAAGGAACATGCCGTGGATACCACCCATGAGGCAGCCACGCTCGCCGTACAGGTCGGAGTAGACCTCCTTCTCGAAGGTGGTCTCGTAGAGGTAGCCGGAGCCGATGGCGACACCGAGAGCCTGGGCCTTCTCCTTGGCCTTGCCGGTGACGTCCTGGAAGACGGCGAAGGAGGAGTTGATGCCACGGCCCTCACGGAAGAGGGAGCGGACGGTGCGGCCAGAGCCCTTGGGGGCGACGAGGATGACGTCAATGTCCTTGGGGACGTCGACGTTGGTGACATCCTTGAAGACGGGGGAGAAGCCGTGGGAGAAGTAGAGGGTCTGTGGAAGTCAGTTATGCCCAATTGAGCTGCCAATTGCACCCCAAAGTTCACGTACCTTGCCCTTGACGAGCTGGGGCTTGATAGCGGGCCAGGTCTCGGACTGAGCGGCGTCGGAGAGGAGGTTCATGACGATGGTACCGCGGGAGATGGCCTCATCGACATCGAAGAGGTTCTTGCCGGGGACCCAGCCGTCCTGCTGGGCGTCCTTCCAGGACTGGCCGTTCTTGCGGACACCAACGATGACGTTGAGGCCGTTGTCACGGAGGTTAAGACCCTGGCCGTGGCCCTGGGAGCCGTAGCCGATGAGGGCGAGGGTGTCGTTCTTGAAGTACTCCTACAGGTCTCTGTCAGCTCCAATTGCTTCAGATTCCTCCCAAGATGCTCAAATGTGACTCACCAAGAGCTTCTCCTGGGGCCAGTCGGCACGCTCTGTGGCATGAAAGTTAGCAATCTCTCGCGAGTCATTGCGGGGTCAATTCTTGGGCTCGTCTCTCTCTTACCGTAGACGTCCTCCTTGTGGCCGGCGAAGTCCATGGTCTTGACACCACGGGTCTGCTGCTGGCCGGCGAAGGCCTTGGAGACCTGAGCAGAGGCGCGAACCAGGCTGCGGGCAGCAACGAAGGTGCGCTGCTGGGTAGCAGGCTTGGCCGCCAACTGGCGAGCCATGGGGCGAAGAGCCTTGGAGAAACCGCGGGAGGCCATTGTGAACTGTGGTTTTGGGGGAGGGAAGGGGAGTGGAGAGGGTATCCGTACAATTCAATTGTAAGGAAGGAGAAAAGAAGAGGAGGACGGAATGATGAGAAAAGACAGAGTTCACCGATGGAAAAAGGCGTTTGGAATTGGGAAATTTTTTACTGGATTAGAGACGGGCGAGCTGACCCCCGACTTCGGCCCAGCTTGCCTCGTTGGTGGGTTAGCCTGCGTCGTCTGGCCTGTGCTCTTGTGTGTCCATGGTGGGGAAGCCTTCTGAAGCGTCCGGGGTTCGGTACGGTGCCGCAAGGGGCCCGTCAAGTGGGAGGGCGGGTACTGGGGACTTGGGAAATGTTTGGAGAAAGCAGGGACTTTGCTGCGAGGTCGGGGTAGCCTCTACCTGGTCTGGACTTGAAGCAGTTCCTATTTGACAGCGGCCTTACCTAAGACCTCGGGGAGCAATCAACGTTATTGCCGGCGAGGCGGGTTCTGTGGACCAGCGAGCCCACCCCGCCGACCTCGTAGCCCAACCATCAGCGAAGAGTCACACACGATGGACCGTTTCCGGGCCCCTCACCGACAGCCAAATCGCCGGCTACGGCCCCCAGCTACGCCTGCGGTCGCGGCCGGAGGCCTATGTTTAGCTTCGTCGGCCCTTCTGTGACTCCTCTTTCGAAGGCAAGCTCCGACAGAGCTGTGACTCCTTCTGCTTGATTGCTTCTTGACGAAAGGCACACGCATCCGTGATTGGTCTGTTGAGTTTACTCTCGTAACACAGCAACGCTCTTTGCATTCCGGATATTCTTCTAGGCTGTTTCTCAAAACCGCTTCACAAACTCTTGGTGACCGTTGCTCTGCTTGCATCAGTGTCTCCATCTCCCCCGCACGTCGTTCGCCTTGCTCAGGTCTTCTCAGTCCATCTGCGCAAATAACCTGTCTAGCCAGACTGAAAGGATGCCTTTGCCCAATGTTCGCCTTCTTGATATCCGTAATATTGTATCCATGAACGCCGGACGATGATGCTATAGCGATGCCCACCGACCTCCCAAATGCGCGCATGCCGTCCGTCCTAGAACCCCGCCATACCCCGCTGGAGTGATCAACGCGATATCTCGGTTCCCGGGTGACCAGGAACTCAGTCCGGCTGGCCTATTTCCAGGAAGGCCGAAAATCTATTTGCAGATGGCCATCCTATTTCAACACACGGTCGTAGCTCACTCCCTTGACGGTGCCACCGCCCATCGCCGTTCGAACGTTGCGCTTGAATCCTTCGCGGTTCAGTCTGAGGTCCTCTGCAGCTTCCTTGTTCAGCGGGTCGGAGGCATTGGGTTCAAGGAAAAGAAACTGCAAAGGAGCACCGGTTAGTCGACGAGTTCAACCCGGGGCAGCCGTGGCTGATCCGACATACCTGTAGGCCGACAATAACGGCATTCAAGTTCAGCACCGGCTTCCAGTCCTCGCGCAGAATGTTCAGGCAGACCTTGCCCTCGAGATCGATGTTGGGGTGGTAGATCTTCTCCTTGCAGCGGACCTTTGGCGGCTCGTGGGGGAAATTTTGGTTGATATCGAAACTGAAAGTAAAACGTCCGGTGCGGTACATGCCCTCGTCGGGCTCGATGGTCAACGTGAAGTGGAGGATGTCGTCGGGATCAGGAAAGTCTGTCTTCATCGTAGAGCCGAGGGAAAGTTCCGACAGGTCTATATGCCATCCGTGTTAGCGAGAATGTCGTCGGCTTGTTCGTGATACAGTCTGACCCTTTTGCACTCGTAGTTGGGCGGCCGTCACCTTCTTCTTCTTTCCGCCAGCAGCGTCGGCATTTTCAGCCTTCTGCTGCTCTTTTTTCTAGGAAACAGTCAGTATGGAGCTTGTCCGGCAAGGTTCCGAAGGCTAGCTGACCATCGACCAAATCTTCAACATCTTGACCGATCTTTGGGGGGGTAATGCTGATGCAGCCGAAGGCGGGGCAGTCGGATGATAGCGCGGGCAGGTGGGAAAATCGCGAGTATCGCAGACCTTAAGTAGGCTCTCAGTCGTCTAGAGAGATTCGCGTGGTCTGGATTTCTCCGTAGCAAAAGAGTGGTTGTTTCCGTAAGGGTGTCGCGATAATGGCTTGCCACAGTAGAAGAACTTGGGCGGGCCAACTGGGCACCAGTCAATGCGGTCACCTAACTTCGCGATAAGATAGGCAGCTACTTTTAACCGGGGTTCTACCGGGCCCGCTTTCTTTGTCTTGCCGCCTGTTGGTTGCTGACGGAAGGAACCAACAAGGTTCTTTCTTCATCTGAGCGCTTGCAACCAACAATACCTAGTCAGGTGACTGGCAATCCGGTGTAATTCAGTCATTTCACAGTCATGCTGTCAATGTTCCATTAGAAAGTCGAGAGATGTGGTCTTGTATAAGAGACCGCCTGATATTTTTATGTCTGCGTAGGTACATTTCCTGTGTACTCAAAATCCAGCATTTTGAAACTTTCCTCCGATCAAGGACGGATTCAAGTCACAGAGAGACGACGATGGCGGACGATGAGGGCGAGCAACAACGGCAATGATGACGACAATAGCAACAACAACGAGCCCATAGGAAATGTAGTCACTCTGGCACAGGAGAAACAGGTGTTCTCTTATAAAATCATATTCATTTCGTGGAATAGGGTGGTCGAGTCATGTAAAAACGCCCGGAATGCTACTACTCAAATACTACTTTTACTGACCCTTTCGGCCATTTCATGAAGAATCTGTCGAGTCCCGTGCCCTTTATTACTAAAAACACATACCCTGAATGCAAACACCGACGGATGTCTGAAAATGGGCCAAAGATGGCAAGAGTACAGTCTTCCCTCTGGTATCCATACAACGACGCCGTAGCGTCGGCAAACCGCCTGAACACCACACCGTGAACCGATCACCGTCTGGAGAAGCAGCACATGATACCGGTCTTGCCCAAGAACCACAGGAAACCGAAGAAACGGACCAGGGAGAGGACAGCGGTAGAGTACAGCAAGAAGCTGAAGTAAGAGGCAGTACGAGCGGACGCGGATTTCTGCGTAAAGTTAGTTCAAGTCCCATGTGATATTGGATGAATCGGGAACTTACGCCAATGCCGAACGAGTTGAAGTTATCACTCGTGATGATGATGATCAGGAAGGTGTTGGAGAAGAGCCAAGAAACGACCAGACCAGTACGGAAAGACTTGTACGAGTCCTCGACATCGGGCTTCTCGACTTCCTCTTCCTCCTTGAATGGCTCCAGAGCACGCTTGACAGTCGATTCGAACTGACTGTCAATATCCTCCTGTGGCTTGTCGATTTCCTCCACAACGGCTTCGTCCTTCTCGCCCTTGCTGACCTGGGCTGAAGGAAGCGCCTCGGCCTTGTCTGAACCCTTGGTACCCCAGGACACATCGTGCCAGTTGTTGAAGGCGTAGACCATGAGAATGTTGATGTAGGTCGACATGAGCACCAGGTAGTGAGGGAACGAGGTAAACATGTGCCAGGGGTCGAGGTACATGAAGGATGCGATGAAGTTAAGACCGTAGATAGTAACCAAGGCGACAAGAATAACACCGGCAGCGTTCTGACCTCCGAAGAAACTAGCAACAAAGTCTGCGCCAGAGTCCAAGCTGATCTGCTCGCTGATGGGCTTCTGGAACGCTTGCACGACCAGGTATGCCGAGAGAATCAGGATGTAAGACTGGATAAGACCGAAGACAATGAACGAGGCAATGTACGTGTACTTAGAACCCTTTGGTCTGTTACCCAGAGCGAGGATGAACTGCAGGATAACGAAGGCGAGGTAGAGGTACTTGAGCAGGGCGTTGAAGATGGGTGTCGCGGTGTCGCCAAAGGGCCAGCCGTGGCGCACCTGACTCTCGTCGTCGGAAGTGACCGGGTTGCCGACGAGATCCATGATAACCGTCGTAGTCAGGTAGTAGGAACCCAAACTGAACCATGTGAACATGACCTGGAGGATGTTGTAGATGAGTTGGACGTGGAAGAAGAACATGCGGATGATGTTGTGGCCGGACTTGTACATGCGACCGAAGTGCATGAGCGAGTAGAGGGAGGCAGCGAAGGAACCGTTGAGCCAACGACGACGCTGGGAGATGAACTCGGGAGCACCCTCGGGAACATCAGTCTCACCCTTGGCAGCCTTGATGTAGGACAGATGCCACTTCTGGCCAGCCTTGGCGACCAGTTCGAAGCAGAGAATACGATCCTCGGCCAAGAACATGTTCTTCTTGAAAATGTTCATTCCATCGATACCCTTCTTTCCGAGAATCTTGGAAAGAGTGTGGTCACCATGGAAGTACTGCTCCAAGGGGCGACCCATAATCGCACGGAAGCGGTAGGCGGAGAAAGCACCGGGCAACACAGAGACGTATCCGAAAGAGGACTCGAGGGGCTTGTCCAGAATGTTGGAGATCTTGTACTCGAAGTTCTGGACCGCCACGAGGGGGTTAAGCAGCTTCTTGCCGCCCTGTACCAGTTGTTAGTTCCTCAAATACACCCCAAACACACTCCAAATACACGGGAAACAAGGGAAACAATAAAACCAAGAGAAACGAGGGGGGGAATAACTCGCCTTTCCTAACATTGCGTGGATCTCACCGCAAGCACCGCCGAGATCCTTGTCGTTGTAGAATCCCTCCCACAGAGCGAGCAGCGATCGGGGACTGGGCTTGGTACCGGCGTCGATGAGGATGCAGACTTCGGGGTTGAGGATGCGACCGAAGGCGTTGAAAAGCCATCTGTGGGAGTTGATCTTCTTGGTATTCTTCTGCTTCAGACAGAAAATGAACTGAACAGGCGGGAGAGTTGATGGGCCATCGTCAACCGGGCGGATGAGCTGTTGGTTGGGGGTGACGGACAGCTGGGTGGTGTACTCGAAGATGTGGGCCACCGTCTCCTTGCCGTCGACATCCTTCTTCACGACACCATCCTGGTAGACACCAATGGTGGCCAGGACGTCCAGCACGTTCTTGTCAGTCTTGTCGAGACCGTCGAAAACGAGGGCGACGACGATTTTCTGCCAAGCGGGGCCGCCCTTGTTCCAGAACGTAGACTTCTTGAGGTTCACAATGTCGCGAATGTTCTGCATGACACCGTGGAGGGTACGCGACAAGAGGACCTTGTCTTCGTTGTAGTAGGTGACGGCAATGAGCAGCTCAGTGTGTCGGTTATACATTCTGGGACGCAGATCGTAACCATTCTTGAGGGTGAAGTCGTTAGGGTCGCAAGTAGCGGCGGTGTAGCGCATCTTGTGGAACTCATCGCTGCCGCCCTCGACATCGCGATACTTGGGCTGAACAGCGTTCTTGATGGCACTGGGGACGGGGTAGTCAATGCTCAGGACGGAGCCCTGAGTAAGCTTGATCTTACGGGTCGCGTATCGCTTCAGACCACCACCGGGGCCACCGGGCTGCTGTCTGCGGACCCAGCTGTCCTCGACATCGCCGACAGTCGAGGCGGGACGGCCATATCCGAAGCCGCCATTATCGGAGTCGAGCTCGGAGCGGTAGCCAGTGGAGAAGGCAGCTTCGCCGGGAACTGGTGTCCGGGAGCCAGCGCCAGGAGCGTATGATTCTGTGAGAGAGTATGCGGAAACCGGGCGGCCAGGAGTCTCGGCAGGTCCCAGGTGGCTCTCATAGGGAGCTGGGGCGTGAGGGTCTCTCAGAAGAGACTGACCGGCATCGTCGACACCTTCGTCTTGGGGAGGGATGTGGTACTGGAGAGCAGGAATGTTAGCGAAAGGACTCAAGGTGAGGGCAGGCGCCAGAGAGGAGTGTGAAGCTTACTCTGCCAGAGCCAGCAGGAAGGTCCTGCATGTTGTGGCCGTCATGGGCATCATAATCGTTCCCGCCGTTCCCCCCGCGGTACGCCATGTTTGCTGCGGGTGAACTCAGAAGCTGCGAGAGCTGTTTGTGAGGTTGGCGGTAGGCGGAAAGGGATTTTCGCCTTTGGCGGTGGTCGAATTAGGAAGGGTCGATTATGTTCCTTTTCAGGAAGCAGGAAGTAAACACCCAGGTAGGATGGGGGATGGGACAGGAGTTTTGAGGAGTGACGGGTATGCGGTCACAAAGGCCCTGTAGGTTATGTAGGAGATGTGCGGCCGTGAAAGCCACAACCCCGGTAGCGAATGGTGAACCGAAGGGTAAAAGAAGGATGAGATTGATGGAAGGGCTGGGGGGGGCAAGAGGAGTAGAAGGGGAGAGGATGGTGATGTAGGACGGGGCAGCAAATGGTTAAAAAAGGGTCCCACGGGATGGCGGCGTTGCTGATGGGATGGGAGGGACACCTCAGGACTGGAAGTTTTGTGGTGGGCAGCAAAGAAGGTGGACAGCCCAGTGGGAGCGCGCGAGTGGAAGCGGCGTCCAGTGGAGGATGGCTTGGATGATGGATCAGAATAGCATTGGGATTGGCCCGACTGGGCTGAGTGTGGACTTCTTTTTTTTTGCTCTCTCTTGTAGCCCTCTGTCTCTGTGTGCGAGGAGCAGCAGCAAGCAACAGGCCAAACCGCGGTGACGGTGAAGGGTGAGCAGCAGGAGCTCCTGGAAACTGGAGTCCTGTCCCGGCAACTGCCTCCCATCTTCGCGACTGCCCAGTACCTATTCGCAGGTACATGAGATGGAATAGGAGAAGTCACTCGTGCATCCCCTCCCCGCAGAAAAGATACTTGGCATCCTCGTCGAGGTACCTCGCTTCAGCCGGTGTCCACCGCCCCATCCGTCGTACCGCAGTACCTCACCTACCTGCGGATGGAGACCGACTAGTCGTGCGGTAGACGCTCACCTCACGTCAACACAAACCGGGGAAGCTGTGGCTTAGCGCTGCTCAGCACCAGGCATCGCGCTGGCCCTGCTGATGCACGATGAACAAGACAATACCACCAATACCACCCGAAGATGCACACCAGAGAGCACCTGAACATCATCGACAGGGTCCATTGGCCTTGGAAAACAGCACGAGCCGACCAAGATTTCCGACCAGCCTTCCCGGTGCTGCGCTGCCCGCAGACAACAGACACACCCGACATCAGACATCAGCAGAAAAGTCAGTGCCTACCTTACCTACCTAATTAGTGACAGACACCAGACGGACTGCCTGGGACAGGCTGGCACACGTCGCTCGCTCGTTCCCAGGCCAGCGGGTGGTCCTGGCCGGCCGTCATCCTTCACCTCAGATCCTCACAACCCACGCTGCCAGCATGTTGCTGTCAGGGGAGCCAATGCCGTGGACCGTTGCCAACCCCGTCGTCCCCTTTTTCTGCATTTCCTGCCGTTTCTCCAGCTGCCGTCGACTGTCTACAATTAAGAGAAACAAGCAAGCTGCTGGTTGCCCCTTGGCTGCCGTCCTGGACACCATACTTGCATATGCTCTTTGCGCGAGCCGTCGGCCAGTCCAGCCAGTCAAAATACCAGGACACGGCAGTCAAGCAGAGCGAAAAAAAATAAAAACGGGTCTGAGACCAGGACCAACTACGTCACGCCTCTCGCAGACGAAACCCCCGGTCGCTGCTCTCTTGGCCCTTGCATCTCGCGTACCCCTTGGTCTTGCACCTTCAATCGGTCCATTTGGGGATGGGATCTGCTCCAGAAACACCTGGCAAATACCTGGCAATTAATGCCCAGTCGCCCACACAATGCCCTGCGATAGGGGGTTAGGGGGGATGTAACGCGCGAACACAGAAGGCGAGGCAGCCAGCTGCAGCATCGACACCAACTACAGACAGCGCTCGTCCTCGATCGCCACGGATGGTGGTGGAGAGTTACAAGTGTCACGCTCCTTGCCGCGAGGAAAAGGAGAGAGCAAAGCTAAAAAGAACGCCGTCCTTTTCGTCGGCATACGTCGTGCCACCACGAGCATCAGCCATCATCCTTGGCTGCCATTGGCCATCATTGGCCACCATGGCTTGCAGGTGCTGCGGGAGTCCGCGGTTTAACTCTGGATACGCAGCTGCTGGTGGCTTGGTTCGGTTCGGCTTCGGCAAACGTCTGTTTCTTCTCAAAGCCTCGAAATTCCCCTCCATCTCATCTTTTGGTCGTTCGCACTCAGCACGCTATGGACAGGCATCAACACAGCGTGGGGTACCCATCTTCCGCAGAACCGCAGCTCCCCGGTCAATCAGCCTTCAGGAAGCTGACGGATGACCAGAACCCGGCTGTCTGCACGCTGGCTGACAAGCATTCCTGAGGAACCGCTGTGCCTCTTTGTTCCTGAGCGAAACCCCCCAACTTCAGACAGGAAGGATGGCGCCAGACGAGCGACAAGATTGGTGAGCGCAGCGAGGCAGAGGCACGAGAGGCAGACCCTGAATAAGACGGGATGCATTTAAGAAACGACATTGAGCTGTTAGTACGACCGCGGGTGTGACCCTCCGCATCTAAGTGAGACGCGTGTACTTGCTAACGCCCCGCTCTTTTTCTGGGATCGTGCGGCTTCGACGAAGACTCTGAAACGCCATCCCTCGCCCTTACCAGAGACTTGGCTTTCTGGAGCCGCAAAGTACCTGCCTCAACTTCCAGCTTACCACTCATGCGAGTCCCTCTCGGCATCAACATTGGCAAGACTCGCGGCTTGGAGGCACGAGGTTCCCCCCTCCCATCAAGCATCAAAATTACCTTATTACAGTCCGGCCTGGCTGTTGCTTGTCGAAATGTCCTGCCTGGAGAAGCAAATCTCACTTCTCACTCGTCAGTGGTCCGACGTCGTCCAGGACTCCAGCCTGGAACCTGTTGCCGACTGTCTTGCAACTTGTTTCCACCACCCGGCCCAGATTCCCCATTTGTTCAGCCCGATGTCTCGAAACCTGTCCATCATCGTAATGCCATTTCTCCTCTGTTTCCAGCTCTTCCTTTTGGCGACCCTCGCCGCGGCAACGACAACCCCGTTCGCTGCCATTCGCCGCACAATGCGTCGCAGCAGCAACAACAAAACGCTGGATTCCATCCGAGCTTTTCTTTCGCAAACGTCGCGAGCATACGTACTTGCCGTATGATCTGCTCGGTCTTCTGTCCTTCGTCTTCGCCTTCGCAGTGGCACTGTCGTCACCAATGACCTGCATGTCGCGTTCGTTCAAGTGTACGAAGACCAACTTTTCCCTTCCCTCCTCACGGATACGGGGTCCTGCTCGCTGCGATTCGTCAGGAGAAAAGGCCCAAAAATAGTAAAATTGGGCTGGGGCTGATCGACTGGGGCTGAGGCGGTGCATCCACCCACGCCTCGCCTTGCTCCCATCGAATCGTGCGGCGCCATGGCAAAGCACAAGCACAAACAGCGTCCAATACTCCAGATTCTGGCGGCAGACGGCAGCAAAAACCGAGACCCTGACTGGCGCTAGCAACAATCTCACTACGAGACAAAGACGTTCGCCCCAGGCCAGCAAACGCTTGTCATTTCCTCTTCGCTTGCCTTTCGTGCGGTTGCGGCCAGTTCCGGCGCTCATCTTCAGCCATAAGCCACCAGCCCCAACGCCGTCCTTGCATGTACTGTCATGTACCCGCCTAAGCGCTGACTGTACGCATGTACATGAGTCCGAAGACTGGGTCTCGTCAGCTCTGCAGTCAGTCGTGCCCTATCAGCCAACCCGCCCGCGTCTGTTGTCTCCAGTATGCCACCTCCGGAGGGGCGGATACCGGGTCCTTGAGAACCGATGTTGAGGGCGCTGACTCGGACTGCCAGCGTTCAACTGCGGCCCGGGTCCAGCATCGGTCACCTTCCCGACCGCAGACTTAAGACGAAGGCCTCCAGCCTCGATAGCCGAAGGAAGCCCTACGCCGCGTTCATCGCTTGCGGCTCCTGTCAGATTCTATCTATCGGTGTTCGGACGCCCAGAATAATTCTAAGCCTCTGCCGCTGGTTGCTGCGGCGCAGTTCGCGACGTGTTCCCAAGTGGGTTTCCGGCGCTCGGCTCCGTCTTCAACCTCCTCCCGCGCGCGTACGGGTACCTGCCTCGGAGCTCCCAACGGCGGGGTCGTCCGAGCAAGATTTTCAAAAATTCGTCGGCGAGGCCGCAGCAGCAAAGTGGCTGGAGCCCTCGGGATCGGTTGCGTTGGTTGGTGGAAGTCTACCAACTCCGCGATCCTCAGCCCTGGCACGATCCCAACGCTCCCCCTCACCGTCTTTCTCACCTGTTTGAAACCTCCACTCTACGGAATTTTTGCTGCAGAGAGGATGGTGCTCGCGAGTGTGATCGGCGGCCTGGGGTAAAAGGGGCCTCCCGCAACTCAATGCTATGACCTCAAGTCAGAACTTTGCCGATGTTATCGGTTCAGGGGCCGAGGAGCGCTCGCAGGACGTCAAAATTCTTTCCAGGCGACACCTGGTGCGGCATGTGGAGGAGGCCGGCACGGCATTGGGGGGACCATGAAAAGCCCGATTGAAGTCAATGGGCGAAGCTGAAGAGGCAAAGCCGAGCCTTGGAATGACGTGTCTGGGAGGCGGCTGGTTATTGTGTGTCAGAACTGGGAGGGTTCACGGTTGCAAGATCAGACGAAGGCCTTCGGGAAGTATGCTCGGGGCACGTGCTACGTCCAGGCTGGATGCGAGAACCTCACCTGAGGCTGAATAAAGCTCTCTGACTCGTGTCTAGCCACAGCTTGTATCGATCCGAGTAGGCGCAAGGCCGGCCGTGCTCGCGATGGCGTCAACTTTGCCTCTTAGACAAGGGCAACATCAAGGGAGGCTTCCCGCTTTGCGCACGCATTCGGTGCGAACACGCGTGCGAATATGTCTGAATGTGGCAAGTGGCTCGTCGCCGCGGATGTCAAGGAGCTGGAGGATATTTGCAGAATGAGACTGACTTACGCCCCAAGCTGCGGACATTGTACTCGTCGAACTGCGCTATCGACGCAAATTGCTTCGAAACAATCTGCGGTGATATTCAGAGTTGATGCCGCGAACGAGAAGCTCACGACGGACAATTCTATTTGGAATATCTTGCCAACCTACTAAGATGACGCTGTATATATTGAAGTTATTCGATGACAGACAACGACCACTTTCCCGCGTCATGCGACCGTACCGGGAATTGCTGGCCCCCCGTGTTTGTACTCTGCTGTCTTCTTTCTTTCCGAAAAAAAACTCAATTCACGGTCCCAGTTCATCCAGTCGTCGAAAAAAAGTCATGAGTCGGCGGATTTGAGTTTTTGCAGGGCAGACCCCTTGTTTTCTCGTCTATCAACCCAAAACTCTATTAACCCCCCGCCCACGTTGTAAAGATGCTACTTTTGGCAACGGATTATTGCAGAGCATTGTGCGATAGATGGCCAAGCAGATGGAGTGATAAAGCAGATATACAGTGATTTGATATCCCATATTTCAAGCGCCTTCAGTGGGGAGGAAGACGTTGGGGTAATCTGGAGCGAGATCTTGCGATCTGACGATGGCAGATATCAGATATGACCTGGAGTAGGTTCCGCCGCCGTGTGGAGACGAACGCGGGGAAGACGGGGTTGGATGAAGCTTGGCTGCGATATGGAATTGATAGTGAGATGAGGGAGTTGAATTTCACCGCAGTGCTGAGCAAGTTCGAGATATCTTTGGATTTGGTATGCAGACAGCTGAAATCACGCCCATTTGAGGATAGCTGCCGTTGGGGACGAGAAGATAGATCATTCATCGACGACTTACGGCAAGAAGACAAAAGTTTAATCAAACTTATTGTTGACGGCGAGACCGATATCTCGGTCAAATATCATCTTTATCCACGGCCTTCCGATCAACATCAGCCATCCGGGACGCCCGTCGTTGAATCTCAACGGGCCGGTCAGAACCGGACTCGGCCCGGAGACCACATTCCCACCGTGTCTCGGCTCCCAAACTCGGTACATCTTCCCGAATCGTTTGTCGGGCAGCTCCGAGAATACGCGGCCGTTAATGAGAAAAGGGCTCCCGAGGTCCCGAACCTCACGTGAAGGATCCACGCGCCACCATCGACTTCATCGACCTCAACACGGCTATGAACTCGCGAGCCCACGTGCTATCAACGATGAAACCGGCACACGAAAAGCCAGGAAGCCTTAAAACGGGTTGGCAGCTTTGGAGTGTCCTTTGATGCTGGCAGACCTGAAGTCCCTCAACGTGTATGTCTCTCTTTGAGACGAGATGCCGAGCTCCCAACTGTTTTTTTCTCTTGCCCACGGCGTAGTTTAGTGTTGGCGCGCGGGAGGCAAAGCAAGAAATCTCTTTCAGTTGGCCACCGGAACCTCGTGTTCCCGCCGGATGTGGAATCGTCCCGGCTTTGTTCGTGTAACGCCGTCACGTGGTGTTTCCCTCCACGAAGGACAAATATGGCTTTTCTTGCTTTTTTGGAAACGGCATCTCAGCTGCCGCCGGGAAGCGGCCGAAGGGAGGGGGACTGGGGCCTTTCGTCTTTGTTCTCTCTCAGTGTCTGTCATCGAGATTACGGGTAGGTAGGCGTTGGGTTGTAGGTTGATTTGGACGGAAGAGGTATGGGTTAGATACGCACGCGAGCGAGAGAGAGAGACAGAGAGAGATACATGGACGAAAAGAGGAGAGAGAAGAGCAGGCTGAAGAGTTGGGCTGTCTGAGATTCGATTATCCTGCTTCATCTCAAGATATTGTGGGAAAAGAAAGCTGTCATCTCGAGGGGAGGTCTTGGTAGATGCATTGCGGTATAATAAGAGACAATCTAATTTATCTATGTCTACGCGGCTGCATTTCCTATGCATTCCATAGACTTGTAATTGTACCTCGATCTGATATAGTAGGAGTAAAGACGACGACAGCAGAGACAACAATAACGACAGAGACGACGGCGACGACGACAGTCAAGCAGAGCATACAACTTCAGGAAAAGTAGTCGCTCTAGCACCAAAAGAGCATAGTCTCTTGGTTAAAGCCTCATCAACAACAGGCTGAAAAAGCAAGTATGATATGTGCAATGTGACGGAAGAGTCTAGAACTCCACACATGTCAATCCGTCCGGGACGTTGCGTATCAATTGTTGGACACGCGACATTCTGACGGGAAGCTACACCACGGCTCTTCAGAGGTAACACACATCACACACATGTGGTGGCTCAGCCACTCCAAATTAACAGCTCTCGGCGCCAAATAACGGCAGGAGGAAACAGACAAAGAATACATGAATCTAGACTTCCGTTCTCGGGAGGATGTTGCGGGAAGAGTGAGAACGAACCCTCGCGAGCGAGCCGCTCTTCGCCTAGGACGGGAAGCTGCAGATGTGTTTTCTCTCGTGTCTGCCGGTCTAACTAGAAACCTTACCTCATGCAGTTGTTGACAGGTCGGGAGGTTTGGCCTGGGAAGTGCGAAGCAGAGCACTGATTGGCTGGAGAGCGAGGATGTGCCGGGAACGCCAGTCTTTGCCGTTGCGGGAGGAGGCGCAGGCGTGGGCCGGATATCTGCGCTGCTTGCTTTCCTTTCTTATTCCTATTGAAGAAGCAATCACGGATGGTTTTGATTGGCTTACGCATGGGTTTGCAGAGCAGGCCATGGAGATTGTATGGTGGTTTGCTTGCCGTCTTCCTTCTCGTCACTTTTTTTCTGTGGAACGGACGAGCGAAGAATAAGGCTAAAGCTGGCCTGGCCCAGCCAGGCAAGGCAGGCCCCCACGTTAACAAGCACGTTTCTGATAGATGAGATTCGGGAGCAGGCCATTCTTAATTGCGCTGTGATCTGCGGCATTGTGCAGCGGGCTTTTTTTTGCTGCCGCAAACTCTACTTTCTTGGACCACCAGTTTGTGCGAAGGTTTGGCAGAACGTGGCCGGGGAATATGGCAGAGGACTCCCGAAGTTCACGCGGCCAGCCATCAACTTTATGCTCAGTGACGGCTGAAGATGACGGGGGGCCGCCTTGGCAGCTTGATACCAAGACCGAAAGGGACATGAAGGGAGACGCCTGTCTTGTCCTACCGTCATCAAAAGAATTCTCTCTCTCACTCTCCTTGCCTCGGCTTCTGTAATATCACAAATAGAATAGAGAACCACGCCGTCCCAGCCGGCCGGCAAGCGCGAAAAGATGCAAGACGCCACGGGCAGCTTTGACGTTTAAGTTTTCCGGCGGACCTCTATGCACGCCACGCCGCGTGGTGAAGGTGCCAGAGGCTCCTGTCTAAGCTGCTTCGGGGGTTAGGGCGGCGCTCCTGTGCCTGACTGGCGCCGCGGAGGAGGGACTGTGCGGCGGCATGAGCGCGCGCGCGGCGGGCGTGCAGGAAAGGCGGGAGAGCGGCCGGTGGAGGTTTCCCACAGGTAAGGTACTTTTTTGGTGTTGGTGATCTGCCATGGCTTTTCCCAAGACTCCGGGTCTCCACATCACAGAGAGCGAGCGAGAGACAGAGACAGGCAGAGTGGCTTTTCGCTTTTTTTTTTTTTTACCAGTCCTGAAATCCTTACTTAGCTCGATCTGCTGGCAGGCTGGCAGGCTGGCAGGGGGCCTGGCGCACTAATAAGCTGCGAGGAAGTTTGAAGGGAGGGTGGATGGGGAAAAAGGGCGATCGGGGAGTTCTGGTTGAATCAGTGATGTGTTTGCTCGTTGCGATGTGATCGGCGGGGTCCAGAACGTTCTGATGGGATTGATAGACAGTCACTTAAGATCACCTTTTTTGGTCTATGTACTTTGTCCACAATTACACGTGTGAGATGACTTGCCCGCCTTGTTAGACCGTTTCGCGATTTTGAGGGCAAGGCGGGTTGGGAGATTGGGTGATCTGTCTTGTCTACGTTTCGGAGTATCGGGGCTAGCATTTCAGGATCGAGGGGAGACAGAGAGAGAGTTGAGAGATATGACGCCCCTGGGCCGGGCTGCGACGGCGCGGGTGGTCCTGTCACGAAGTCTGGCGCCATTCCCCCCTTGGTGCCTTTTTGGACAAGGCTGGCTTCGGGGGGGTTTTGGGGTGATGTGATGGCTGATGGGCTGAGCGAGGGAGCTCTGTCTATCTGTCTCTCTCCATTCGGAAGGGAAAAAAAGAGACAGGTCAAGGTTGAAAGACAGCGGCATGGTCAGCACGGGCGACGGAGGATAAGCGACTCCTGGGAGGGAGCGATGTGTGAGATGGGTGGGCATCTCGCTTTTTTGGCAGGGAGACCTGACACCGGGGCATCGTGTTTTTTGTGGTCGTGTCGATGTGGATAGGGAGGAGATGTGAAATGTTTTATGTTCTTTGCACGGGTGTTCATTCGATGTCGAGTCGTGACGGGTTGCCGGCTGATGCTGGGTTTGGGCGTTTACGATTCAGTTTGCGAGGTGGTTGCTGCTGCTCTCCTTTCCCGCTGTCAAAACGAAGCGTCAATCATGGCCACGGCGCGCGCGCCCCAAGCTTTGTTTCAGTTGAGTTCGTATCTTTTTGGATCGGGGCCAACCCCAGAATTGAGGCGAAGTTCGAGTTGCATCTACAGTTTCCTCGTTTTCTCTGGCGTGAGATGGTCGAGATGGGTCGAGTTTGTGTGAATTTGAGACTGCGAGAGGGGTTGGTTCCCTTTCTTAAGCGTCCGAAAAGAGAAAGTGGGATCCGTCGCCCGTGGAGTTCCTCTTGAGCTTGTGTCGTTCTGAGCCTTGACGATGCGACGTGCAAGGAGGGGTCGCGGTCCCTTTTTCGCTCCTTTGGCTTGAACCCCGTGGCAGGAGGAGGACGAAGAGGGAAGAATATGGGGATGGAAGGGGGGGTTTTTCTCGCGTAGATGTTATAGGGTTCCCAAACGTTGTAAAGTCTGGGTTCCAGAGGCATTGGAAACTTGGAAAACGGGGCTCGTTTGGTTTAAGTGTTTCCTCTTTTCCCCGAGCTGCCGAAAATCGTCAGTCGGTCCAAGAGTCAAGACGGTAGACCAAGCAAAAAAGAGAGGGTCCGTCCGGTCGGTTTGGGCAGAGGTTGCCGTGTAAGGTTCCCGTGCCTCGTATCGGATGACGGGCGGGCGGTTCGGTTGTCAGGTTGGGACGCACGAACTCTATTCGCTGAGTTTGCTGGTGCTTGAGATGTGAGTGCGTGTGTCCATGTGGTTGCGCTGTGGTGGGTTGTTGCAACGGGCCGTGAGTCGGGGCGATGTGCCATTTGCAGGTTCAAAATCAATATTGGACGGAACATTGATTACGGCAATGCGGCCTCTGGCGAGAGTGAGGGAGGTGTGTCACTACCGAACCGTGACCGTAACCATACCTTGCCGTGAATCATTCAATACGTCTGGTCCAATTTGCACTTGGGCAACCGGCTTACATGCACTGGCCATGCATCATCCTTGGTGAGGTAAATCATATTGCACAGGATGACGGTCGGGGAAGACGAGGACAAATTTTCGACATTAAAATGATGACTGATGATTTTTTTTCTTCTTTTTCTTTTTGTGCAAGACAAGACTGATGACAGAAATGCTCTTTCTCTCAAGGGTCAGGTAGCGAAGGTTTGTATTCGTAAGAGTGAGTGCCGGGAGGTGGAGAGTGCTCAATTCCCGCAACGCAGATGATTGGAGAGGGGAGTCGGCAGGCGAGGTCATGAAATGGCGCGCCAAATGTCCACCGGGAGAAGCCACGAGCGTACAAACTGGCAGGTCAGCGCGGGTTTTGCAGCGATGAAGCCGGTAGAGGCTGCGGGCAATATGCAGGCTGCAATATGGCTTACTTTCTGGGCATTTGATGGATTCCATGGGTGAGAAGGTTACTTAGTATGCACAGTCCAGCAGACGGAAGGAAAGGGTCCAGGGCCACCGTCCAAGTCCAGGCTTTCCCTCCTCATTGAAGAGGTGGAAGAGGCGGCCAGGGGTGTCGGGGGAATCAAGGGATCCACTCCACACACTGAGGTCTCCTCGCAGGCGCCACCAATCAGGTCGCTTGGCCGCCCCTGCCCTCACGTTTCGCCAACAGGTTCACCCCTGCGCGCCCAATCTCTCGTGCCTGTGTCCCGCAGATTTCGCCCTTTGCACTCGCAGCCTCTGCAGGCCCTCCTTCCCCCTTTCAGCTCTCGCTCCGCCAGCCCGCACCACCCTACGAACGCCGCACCACCCAACACCCACCCTCCACCTGCACCCTCCATCCACTCTGGCTCTGGCCTTGGTCCTGTCCTGTCCTGAGTCCCGTCCTGACCAACCTGCCCTGGACTGGACCACCACCACCACCACCACCACCACCACCACCACCGTCCTGACTGCCATGCACCTACCTGAACCTGCACACACACTCCCGTCTCTTCTGCTGAACACTGACCTGAGTCTCGCGGGAAACACACACACACTCTCAGGTCACTCACTGACTGACTGAGTCCCACCCCCCGTTCGTCTCTCATTCTCTCGCTTGCTTCGCCCCCCTCCGATCCGTCCACCCATCCATCCACTCCACCCATTTCTCCCCCCAGGCCCAGCCAGCCCACCGTGCCATCCAACACCCTTCCCAGTCCAGTCCAGCCAGCCCAGCGACGCTTACGCTCTGCCTCTCTTGGTCTGCTCACTTTCGTTTCTTTCATCAACCTTTCGTTCCTCCACCCAACATCTCCAGGTTCTTCTGGCTTTGGTTCTGGTTCCGCTCTCAATCTTCAACCACCTCAGCCGCCGCCCGTCGAGTCCCCAATACGTACGATTTCCGACCGACGACAAAAGGAGATTCACGCCCCCCCGGTTCACAGTCGTCGTCCTCGTTCTCGACTTTCGGCCGACAACCAACAGCCGCCGTTGATGTCTTTCACTTCCATCGCCTAGGCGCCCTTTACCACAACCAACTCAAATGTCGAGCTAGTCTCCCAGTCCTCTCGTTATCCAACTACCTACTCTCGCTCATCCAACACGTCTTCCTCTCTCGCTCTCTTCCTCTCAATCGTTGGCCGCTCTATTCCCCGAATACCTCGCAGATTCGCCCGTCCATTCCAGTCTGGACCACGCACCATCCACGAATACGCCAGCCCTCCTGCGCAATCCATTCCTAACGTGCAATCCGACCACCTACGAGTGTCTCACCCAAGCCGACGTTTACTTCTTTCCATTCGCCCATATATCTGTCACATTTCCCTCCGAAATTCGCCTTTTATTTTCGGTACCGACTTGCGGTTCTTTCGATTCGTCTGTGTCACCAACCCCAACAAGTGATCGACACATTTACATCCAACGGCCTCGCCTTGCAGATCGGCATCGCTAGATCAGCGTTGTCGACCACCTCTTCCCGCCCATTCACCCATCAGCCAGATCGACTACTATCATGGCTCAATTCGACCCCAACCTTCACCTTCGGTCGCTCGAGGAGCTCCACGCTGGTATGTGATTCCACAGTCGAATGCCACCGGGCCTTGCTAACAGTCCGCCGCAGTCATCCTTCCTAGACAGAACGGCTGCCTCAAGTGCGAGGACAAGGCCCCTTCATGCCCTACCAACTGCAAAAGCGACGAGTATTGCTCATTCACCATTCCGACATGTAGCCAGTGTGCCCAGGCAATCTGCGTCAAGGACGACAGCAGCACAACGACAAAGTCAAGCAGCGGCCCGAACACAGGCGCCATCGTCGGCGGTGTCATCGGTGGCTTAGCATTCATCGCAATTGCCACCTACCTGGTATGGAGGTTCTTCATCAAGACTAAGCGCCAGTCCATTATCCAAGAATCGTACATCGAGGACGTCCACGAGAAGACCATTAACGAGAAGCTCGAGCCGCCTCGCGCAACCAACCGCGACTCAACACACACCGTCCACTCGATTGCGTCCACAGTATTGACTCGAGCTTCCAACATAATCCAAATCGCCTACATTCCCGGCGTTACGAACCGAGCGACGCCCACTTCTCCGACTCTCCTCGTCCCTCCCGTGCCACCTATCCCGATGCACGCATCCAACTCCGCCGCCAGCAGCCCATCCTTCCACGAGGAGCCTCACTTCTTCGTCCCCGGCGAATTGCGCGACTCTACCTATTCTGGCATCTCCGGCTACTCTGACCGAACCTCCGTTGCGAGGACCTCGTACGCTCCCCGTTCCAGCATCGCTCCCAGTATTGCGTCGACCATTTACGGCAAGAACGCTGTTGTCGTGGCACCCGCTCAGACAGGCATGCGCGCCAAGGCTGCTGTAGTCAGTGTCAAGTCTTTGGGTGTGGGCACGAGCGGCAGCAGCACTCCTCCTGTTCCCAGCGTCGACTACGAAAAGTACAACGGCCGCCCCAGAAGCCGTGACAGCACCTTCAGCGTCGGATCTACCTTCCTGAACAACGCAACCACCGCGACCGCAGCCCCCGTCCAGAGAGTACAGGTTGTCCGCGTCGGAAGCGGCAACGGGCCCAAGCAAGTCAGCGTCGGCTCCAAGGCATCATCATCAGACCTGTCTGTGCCTGGCACTCCTCCACCACCGACCTCCGCTGGTCGCGACTCTACTGCCGTGACAGTTATCGAGGAGGTGGAGAGCCCAACAGGAGCCGAGGGCCCCTTCTCCGACCCCCCTGAGCAACCCAAGTCCGCCCGCAGCAACCACAGCCTCAGTGCAGTCATTGAGGAGGCGACAAGGCGGGCTGCCGCAGGCCCCGACAGACGGTCAGCAAGGACAAGCTCGTACGAGCGGGGTCGCAGTCCCTTTGGCGACGAACACGCCACCAAGGACAACTAAATAACTCAAAAAACTACAAAAGCCATATGAACGGGCGTCGGCCCTGATCACGATTTACTTAACACTATTTCATTTGCTCATATATCAGGGATGACTTCCCACGTTTCTTTCTCGTATCTACCTTTTTTGTAGACGACCCGGTTGGAACAAGCCTACGGGACCAGACCGAGGGACGACTTTGGATGGACAGGACTCTTACGGACAAGGCACTGGCGTCGTGGATATTTTGAAGATTTTACTTGCCAGGGAGGAAATTATTTGAATGATACGTAGAGGTGTACGTCTGCACATTACGCCTTTACCTATGTGTCTACTGAATAGAGATGAGATACTCCATCCATTATACTTTTTTCTCTACCTGAGCCACTCTTGAACATGCAACTGCTTGTGATGATCCATGTGAAATGCCCCTTTGCGGAATGTCGTTGCACGTCATTACTCGTGCGGGACGAGAGGCGCAGGCATATTAGGGGGCAGGTCGTCAGCAGACGGGTATGTCGGCGCTGCCGCGTGTGCGTGTCACGTGGACCGGGAGCATCGCAATGGAAGTGCGGGACGATCGGAATGTTTTGCGTGTTTTTGCGTGGTTGTTGTGGATGCGGGAATGAAGATCTGGGTATCTTTGACATGTCGATTAGTATTTGCAAAAAGGCGATGAGAAGGGAGCGAAACGGGATTGAAGGAAAGAAAGGATGAGTGTGCAAAAAGGATAGAGGCGCCGATTGAAGCAAGATGGGCCAAAAATTCAAAGCTAAACATTCCGAAACCGAGAATCGAACTCGGGGCTATGCCTAACCTCTCACTGAGATGAGAGGGCATCATGTTGGCCACTACACCATATCGGATTCATGGAAGGTTGGGCGAAAAAGATGAATACGTAGCTCTGCGGATGGGGTTTGCTGCTGTGCGCGTGCGCTCGGGCGTCGGCCCCTGAGGTTGGGGATTTAGTGCGTGGGACCACTGAGGACCGCGGACTTTGCGTTCTCCAGGTATATAAAGGCTGGGTTTCTTGGTCGCTAGGCTTTTGAGGAACCGCAAATGCGTTGGGAATGCTTATTTATCGTTTGCTGTGAGGGCTTGTTGCTTTCGCATCGTTTGTTCTTATTGGGAGGGCAAAGGAGATGGAGCGTGTGAGATGCATGCCTGTTTACTGTACCTTGTTCGTGGTTCAAACATGATGCTGATTCGTTAGGAGACGAAGACGCCGGGGGCTGGTGGGCTGCGTTTGGGTAAGTTTCGGTGTGCTATATAATGTCAATGCTAGTTGGATCTTGGTAATAGAGAAGGGTTTCTTTTTTCCTTGTCGTCGTTGAAAGACCATGACACCCTGAGCAGAAGCGATTTTGGATTATTTCCGTCTTCTTTTGTGCTGCGCTCGTTTTTATATCGTGTTGAGGACTGGCGGCTGTGGTTGAGGATGTGTACTGCGATAAGGGTGTGTTGGCTGTATAAATGCGTGCTGTTACTCCCAGGCTTCTTTCGAGAGAACCACGGAACAGGCAATGCGGGACAGTTAGAGGGCGGTTTACTTCTACAGTCTAGTGCGAGAGGGATTATAGAGATGATTTACTGCCAAGCTGAGCGTGTGGGTGACTGACTATCGCGAGGATCTTGCTTCATGAATACGGGGCAGGATACATGAGGGGTGACGAACAAGAGGATTGTCAGAGCACGGAATTTTGATTACAAGTCATGTGCACATTGTTTTGGAGTATGATAGTTGAGATACCGTCTGCGATGATGTGCGGTTCCTGAAATTAAGGACATCGACAATGAGAGTAATTGTCTGGCTCGAGAGGCATCCATCAGCATGTTGGCCCGCCAATTTATGTACTTGGGAATTGCTGATCGAGAACTTGTCGAAAGGGGCGCTCGCATGATCTGCTCGTCTATAAATTAGAAGTGTTTTTTGCAGTTTGGAATAGCCGCTCTTCAACCAATCCACGGGAGAAACTGATCGCGTACAGATTGTGAACACCCTGAAACCCCTTTTCAAATACATCGTCACACGACAAGAGAGTTGAGTTGTATGTGTTCCAGTCTTTGAGAGTGGGCACTTTCTGGGCTCTGGGGTCGGGTGTGTACTTGCGGCGAATGATCTAGAGATGAGGTGAGAGACCGAGCTATTGCGGAATGAGTTGGCTTTTGCAGACAAGGTCTGGTGAGAGGCCGGGTGTGTCTTCGTTGATTCTTTCAAAGCACTACCTGGGAGAGGTATTCTGCCGATTGCTCTCCGTCTGAGTTGGCCAGTTAGAGACAGAGATAATGTGGAAATGTATAGGACTAAAGGATGAGAAGATGGCGTTCGACTTGCGTGAGAAGGGATCTTGGAGGCCAGATTTGTGTGACAGAAGTGGTCGTCAGTCTCACAGTGTGGTTCCGGTGGCCTGATTCGTTGCCTGGCTGAGGACGAAGGAGAGCGGGTGCTTGCTGCAAAGCATAAGGTAGGCTTCGAGAAGTGCGGATACTCGAGCACTGGCAGGCCTTGCTATAAGAGAAAACTGTGCGCTCCGCTACACTCATCACGCCAACAGCCGAAAGATCATGTTGCATTGATTCAAGAGTTCGTCGCAATAGGCCTGCGATGAGGTCGTATATGTCTGATCCTGGGATAGCCTGTTTTCCACAAGTGAACGGACATTAGACGGTGCTGGTTTTGACTTCTGGCCGTTGATATGGGTATGCTTGTGCGAGATTTGAGAGAATACTCGGGTGATGACAGAGAAGTGGTGCTGGGGCGGTATGGGTTATGAGGAGGAGTCCTAATTATCCGGAAGACCCTTAGTATCATTATGCGTTAGCTTAGTGGGCAGTAAGAATCAACCAAACAATTCTTTTTGGCCTCATTATGACGTCGGCGCCGACCTCCTCGGTTTTTGTTTGTTTTTTGATGTGTCTCCCAGGGCTCGAGAGAGGATTCATGTAGCAGCCTGGTGTTGGGCTCTTGACGTGGGGTTTCAGAAGTGATTTAAAGAGATGATTTCTACACAGAACTACTGACTCTCCAAGAAAATATGAGCGCCTTCGCGCATGGTTTGAATGTCATGAAAGATAACGGGCTTGGAATGCTTGGAGTAGATGTCCTTCGTCGTCACCCAGAACTCAAGAAGAGAAGTTCGTTGGAGTTATGGTCACGAATATCCCATCAGGAACGAGGATTGGAGAGGACGCAGAACAGAAGACTAGATGGGCATGTGGAATTTGCAGTTTCCTCTGGCTGAATATGACTTCTGGAGTCACTCGCAGCATTTGTGTTGCCGTCTGGGTTACGGGTCCGAACTTGCGGCTGTGTCAGTGAATGGAATCCTTCGCAGACTACATTGTTGATAGAATGGAGAGAAAGAGCGCCGTACCGATTTGATATCCATGTTTCCGAGAGGAGCAGTGAGGTTCAAGAATTGGGTATAAGAGGTATTGACAAACCGAAGGCCCGAGCGTGAAACCACCACGCAAATCTGGCAATCGATACAAATATTGGTTCTCCTTCTCTTCAACTTTGATTCGTTGAGATTAGCGTACGCATCGAGTTGTGTCACAGCCCAGGTAACGGTTGGGGAGGAGTCTGATTCCGGCCAATTATGAATAAGAGGGAGAATACTCAGACTATGGCGATTAATAGGGATAGTGATCGTGCAACAAGCATAGGAGATCAAGGTGGTGTTAGTAGCGAACTCTTATTGATCTTACTAGGGCTGAGGTTTTGCATATCGAAAACCTTTGACGAGTATCATTCGGCCTTGCGGAGGCCAATCAGCTTATGCCATGGCATGAGGTACTTATGTTCAACAAGATTCAAGGCACATCCACTTCGAAGTCGGACCTTAATCCCGCCTAGCAGAGTATTTCAATAGAACATCGCTCATTACTAAGCGTCTTGGAAAGAGGACAAATGGGTGGGAAAGGAAATTGACGTCGTCAAAAACAAAAACACGACGATGGTAGGTCTGTTAAGAGAGGTGAATGTCTCTTGTAAGTCTCGGACTCCAGATGGTGATTTCTCTTCTTCCTAATTGTGAAGTATTGGAACAGGCATATCAGGGAAACACGGACGATGTCCGCTAGAGAATTTCGATAGGAAGAAGTCCTGGCGTGGCAGCATATAAGATGAAGTAGTGCGTCGGCTTGTTGCCTCAAACGAGAAATAAAGAAATTGTTGATTTCAGCCCGCCGCATCATGTCCAGTGCGTTTCATTTGCCGCCACCGTGATGCCTTTTAACTCACGACTCAAGGAGGCTAGGATCGAAGCAGGGATTAGATGGGACATGCCACGCTCGCTGGCCCCCAGGAGTTGTGTGAGAGATGAGTTGAATGAAGATGATTTGAGATCTTTGAAGCAATAGTCAAGAATGATATGCTTGTCCCGTCAGGCCAAGGTATATCAAGGTCGCTCGACGCGTCCCAGCGCCTGTTGGAACGGGCAAGCTGCGGGCTTGGAAAACCACCTGGCGGTATTTGACGAGAGACCGAGTACATTTACAGTGATGGACAATATCAGAAACGAGAACCCTGCAATTGAGGTTGTCCTCGCGTGTTTAACCCCGCGATCGATGGGACAGATCGGATCGCTTAGCTGATGTATGCTTGACACGAAGGATATCCCGTTTGGTCCGCAAACCAGGCCGGCCTTGAGAGTTGCAGTGGCTCGTTTGTGTATAGACTAGAATACCTGTGAGACGATTGAAACGAAGGGCTCTGGCGGGAACCGGAATGGCTGATGGGTTGCTGCGGGAACTTTTCCCAAGGGGACATGTGGTCGCATGAGTAACTGACGTGCCGAGGCCGAGGCCGCTCTCCGCCTCCTATCGGAACTGTGGTGACAAACCCTGATTTTGCCCCTGATTATTTGTGTCTGCGCATGTCCCAAGTCACTTTAATACGTCAAGAGATCCATAGCAGATTTGTGTCTCCATATTGACTGAGTCCAGCGTTAAAAGTGACGCAGGAAACACGTGATTGCTATATATGTACAAGCAGCGACACAACCTGTAGTTCTGCAGGCAAATATAGCTCTTAGTCACTTCTTTGGATGTTTCTGAAGATCGTCGTAAGGGATTGACTACGCCTCTTCGATGATGAAGAGGTTCTAGTGCATGGATGACTTCTCCATTACATTGGGAGGTAAAAGTTTCTGGTGTATGTGGATGCGAAAACACGAGGGACATCGATGATGGAAGCTTGGAGACGGAAGAGGGAGTTTGTTGTAGACCCTCGGCTTAAAATAGGCTCAGTCTCAAACAGTACTCGAGTGATGGTGTTTGGCTTTCGAATCCTCCGAAAACACTTCTCAGATCATTGGCCGTTTGTCGACGGCATTTCATCTAGAGAGCTAGGGTATTTGTATTCGGAAGATGGAGTCAGATGTCGGTTCATGGAAGAGTTGCATCCCATGCAAACAAAGACAGTCAAAAGCTACCGAAGCCGCATCGACATTTGGCTTGAAATCACAAGAGACGGCTATAAATCTCAATGTTCGGCTAGTCTCTCTTGCTTTTTCCAGCGCGACACAATGTTGCCCATGTCTTGGTAAAGACAGGCCACCTTGAATGAAATTGCGTCTTCGCCAGGCTCAAGCAGCGCGCCCAATGCTACCTCTGCGACACAGCGGATCCTTCTTCAGTTTACTGCTCTTTAGGATTATTCCAGAATACACCAACGAGTGTAGACAACAGGGAAGAGACAGATAATTTGAGATGTTCGACAGACGGACTATCACAAACGAATCCCCTGGACTTTGTTGGTTCATCTTTCTGGCCAGGTTAACTCGTTCGCACCAGAGAGCCGTTGGGGTAACGGATTGAAGGTGAGCGGCACCGATGGTATACACAACGATGACGTTTCCCCGCGAATCGAAGAATTCTGTCTCTCATCTTAATCCTCTACTGATGCCTGAATACGTGTACGATGAAAGACGGAAACCGAAACAAGAAGCCTGTAACGGATGCTCTCTCCGCGCTTCCATACCATGATCGACGAGGCTCATCGGCTTGCTTGTCTGGTATGCTTGAAGAAGGGTATCCCGTGGCATCAACCCCGGTTGCAAATATTCCACAACAACTCCAATAACGTCGGTTGTAGAAGGTGAACGAGGCTATCGGGTCTCTGGTTTATAGCCGTTGTTCCTCAACCACAAGCAGGAATCAGAGATGTCTAGAGATACAACTGCGATCTCAGCTTATATCACATTATCAGGCAAAGCCCTTTTTCGGCAAGATCTCGCTATTTCAAATGATGTTCAAGCTCGTTGGAATATGTGGTTTTGGAGTTTAAGTACCAACGTTATAGGTGGACATGTTAATGTCTCTTCTTTGCCTGTTTGTTGAGCAAAATACATCTGAAGTCAGCATCGAAATGGACCAGCAGGTTACAGGGTCTCTGGACCTCATCTTCAATCGCAGTTAGCAACGAAATCCAGCGTTGCCGGGGCGTTGTGCGTGAGGCGTCGACTATTTAGCTTTTCTCAAATCATCAGATTCGATGCATGCCAGCAAACCACCAATAAGCTCCTTCTATCTCGCACACATAAAGAGGAATTGGAGAGCCGAACTGCACTAAAAAGCTGATAAGCTTGTACAAAACAACTACTGAGGCCATGAAAACTGAATCTCTATCTTTTAGTGTCGGTGCTAGTCACCAGAACTGGAGTATTCCGGATGTGACTGCGTCGTAGATGGAAACCAGAGGTTTGCAGCCTGGAACGTCAACGTTGTATCGTGACACTCTCGTGGCAAGAACACAGCCCACAACGTTGCTTCGTCCCGACCTTCGAGGGATGCTCATTTGCCTGGCTATCAAACTCGACTGGAATCAAGTTCTTATACTGACCTACCGCTCAGCCACGGCAGCCTGTGTCCAGTAACTGCAAGCCACCCTTTGCATATTGTTCATCCGTGCTGCCAAGCATCTCTTCAGGTTCTCGAAACGTCCGGTTGAGAGCCTCCGGTCAGTCAAGGCAACTTCGCTGACGGAGCTTTGTTGCTTGATGGTTCGGTGGCACTTCTTTGGAGCTTATAAGTCGCCTGAACCTCAAGAAGTCTGACGACTTTCGTTGTTCCGTCATCACAAACTTCGTCATCATTCTTACAGTCATCATAGCACTCAGAACTATTAAACTTCACTCACAAACTCATCATGATCGTGGGTATGTAAATGTGTTTCTAGCATTTGGGAAAACTCCTATAGCGCCAGATCTCATGTTCTTTTATCATTTCCAATGCCTGTCGACAATCCAAATGTGTCAACAATGGAGACATCGTTGTTCAGCATCGTCCTTTACTGAAATCAAGTCCCGCTTAACGTATGTATCGCTTCAAGTAACATTAAAGCACCAATCATGCAGTGCCAACCTATGTCTATGTCAGCCCACGCAACCTGATAATAATCTCTCGAACAGTGGAAGTAGTAACTTACGCTAGTGTCTTTGCTTGGATCCAGCAAGAGAGTCGTGTCGCAAGTGCCACCAGCGTCCAACCAGAAGCACGTCCAGTCTTTGGCGTCTTTCTCGCCGACGCACATGACCTTGCGGTCCTGGGTCTGGTTCGAGAGTTCCAGCTTGCCTGGTTTCGTGGCGTCGCTGTTCGGGGTGTATCGAAGAAAGCCCGTGTTGAAGTCGGCCTGCTGAACGCCGCCGGTCCGCTCGCTGAAAAGGAAGACGTTGCCGCTCTTGAAGGGTGCCGAGGCACATGTCACCGCCTCGGCGGCGACAGCAAAGGCGGATACGATGATGGCGTGAGTAATCTGCATTTTGAGATGTAGGTATAGATGAAGATGTGGTTGAGGAAGTGGTCCTAATCGGGATGCAAGGCAGCGACGACGTAAACTTTATCAAGAATCAACTTGTCGAGTTCTCGGTTTTTTATTTCCCAAATCGCTTGGAGCAATCCGTACTATACGAAAATAAGTTTGAGGCATAGTATATCGGGGAGTTAACGGAAAGTATGCTATATCATATCATGGCTAGTCAAGCACGTCGCTTGGCTGTCGCGGCCACCACCAGACTTATTTCGGTCGTGGCTGAGAGGGGCAGCAATAAATCTGAGAACGTCCCGTCGTTCATGTTACAGGGACAAACGGTTCATCTGATCACTGTAAGGCGTTGCTTTGTAGGGCAGAACAGGGGCTAACGGCAACGAGCCAGTCCCGTCGCTTTCGCCTTGTGTCAAAGTAACTGGCCTGACTCCTCGGGAGACAACCCCACGTCTCGCTCCCCAGTCTTACTTAGCCTTCGAAAAGTCAACAAAGTTTAAATCAATGATGCCGGCGGTCAGGAAAGATGTCCTCCTTGTTCCCGCCCGCGAAGTACACGGCGCGGATTACTCCGATGGGTCTGCCGGGTCGATCGATATCGGCGGAAGCGACGGGGTAACTAAGAGTCTCAAAGAGTGGTATTGTATTGACTGAAAACCAATGATGTTACTTTGCAAAATATGGAAGGCCTGGAGTTCGGAACCTTTTGCCGCTGTCTTGTCTTCCAGCCTTGTGTATGAGAAGCATTTGTTCAACTGTAAGCCGTGGATGCTGAGGGAGGTGCTGCCTTCAGCCTTGGTCTGAGAAGTTTCATTTCAAGAACAAATGCAACTGGTCTACCTGAATTTACATCTCTGTTATTTAACAGGTATTGATTTAGTGCTGAATCAAAGCTCAGGGAAGACAGTTGGAGGAAGCTTGCGGCCCATCATGAGGCGCCTGAAGCTCTCTTGAAACGACCGTACAGAACAGGAGGCTTCAGCTGATGCCGTGGAAAACCTGTTCTGTCGCCGAGCAAGATCTATCGTTGCTCTTGGCTGCCATCTTTATGACTGATGGATTCGATATGGGAGCCTTTAATACTGAACGGCAAGATTGGAAAAGTGCATCGGATTCTTCGGGGTTCTATAATTGCTGCTCCCTTCCAGCTGTCAAACCAGGTCAGAAGCAGAATTCCTCCCACGCAAGCTCTTTACTGTTGCGAAGCGCAATCATCTCTTCTCTCCCCTATCTCGAGTCCCTACTGCCTAGGTATTCGTTTCTCAGCATCAGCTAGAGCCCGAGGAAGCATGGATTAGTCTACCACTTAGAAGAGCTTTTCATCGTCCTGTTCGAAGTTGGGGACAGTAGGCCCGCAGTACTCACAGCTTTACTTCACATCCATTATTCAGACAGATCGATTGTTGAAGGCCCCACAAGTCACCAATTCCCAGGCTTTATAAATTTCTGGAGAACTCAGTCATTACAGCGGGTGTTGACGCAATCACTAAGGCAACATGCTCGGTGATGAAATCGGTATTTAACTGGTGCCGGGGCCAGATGAAGTGATCTACCAATTCATCTCTTTTTCAGCTTCCTTTCACAGTATAAGGAAATAGCTTACCTAGTAGCTCGTACCACGAAACCGTCCACGCTCACAAACCAAGAAGGCACCATCCATTCCGTTCTAGAGGCTTGTCTCTATTCTCGCCCGATTACGCCAAAGGAATACCAGTAAACCCCCAAATCCGAAGAAAGCGAGCCGACTTCCACACCCTCGTTTATGCAGCATACCCGTGGAGAACTGCCTTGGGCGGCACATTCAGAATCAGCCGTGATATCAACAGCAACACTATGAGGATGCATCCGCTGTCCTCATCAAAGACTACTTGGCTCAGAGAATATACACTCACCCACAAAAACGTCTCAGAAGGCCGTCATGTTGCTCACCAAAACGACAGTGATTGATCGAAAATCAATAAAAAGGTGTCATCATTGCTCGGTCTCGTTGCAGCGACAATATATCTGTCTTGAACTGCTTCTTTGCAAAGGCAAACAAGCCTGCAAGTCATGACCATGGTCAACTCAACGGAACCAAACCCAGAAGCGCTATCTTCTATTACAGTTCTCTTGCCACCTTTCATCTTGACTGGTTATGTTGCTGTATACTCGACTAGCCTCGGAGCCAGACGGCCAAGAGCCCAAGTCTCATTATCGTTCACACCAGGCTGTCTTAACACCCTCGGAAAGATCTTGGGATAGTTGACGTAGGTCCTGATTGCAAATCTTTCGAAAAGCAACAGTACCAGACTTCAATAATTTGGTTCTCATAGATTACTCACATCGGCACCTAGTAGCATTTGTCAACCCAACCAGCTCCACATCATCGATCCGAACGTGGGGTTCAACATCCCCTGCGGCTGAAAGCCATATAAAACGGGACAGAATCGCACTGAAGCAACCAACAACCAAATCTTCTTTGGGGTTGACATATGTTGCGTCCTGAAGGAACGGCAAAGTTGACAGGCTAACGAGCCACCTTCTCATTCCGCCGCATAACATCCTCCTCCGTCTTGTCATTACCCCTAACCCGAAAGCACCCCCCTCGATCCTCTTACCCTCCATCTCTTCTCGCGCTGGTGTATCTTCTAGTATAATCCCATTCCAACGACGACTGAAAGATAAATACCAACGTCTTTCCCAACGTCTGTCAAAGTTTGGCACTTGGGCATCGCACCTCTGTGTCACGCATGCCAGCTCCTCGACTCTCGCTTCATCTAACATGGCTACCGGCCCGATTTATTTGCGGAACAGTGACACATGCCACACAACACGAGATATACATACCGCCTCCAGTGATCACATCACACAGGAACGCGCTCCATACGTTTGCGTGGAGGGTCGTAGACGTCTTCCGTCAGTGGCCACTATATAAACAAGACCGCCAGCAGGAGCACTTCATGCTTCCACAAACCAATATGCAGCAACCCAGATCTCCGTTGGATTTGAACCCACGAGGCCTCAGAAGCAGCAGAATGCGAAGGGCGCCTGATAACATCTCGCTGGCAGCAAACGCACCGCGCGTCCAACCGCCAGGCTTTCTCCCGTGTCCAGTCTCGCCTGCTCATACACGGCCACATACCCATCCACT
Source organism: Colletotrichum siamense (assembly GCF_013390195.1). Classification (NCBI taxonomy): domain Eukaryota; kingdom Fungi; phylum Ascomycota; class Sordariomycetes; order Glomerellales; family Glomerellaceae; genus Colletotrichum; species Colletotrichum siamense. The sequence goes on from NW_023501022.1 coordinate 986,207, forward strand.
ACCAGAGGAGATTGCTGCCTCAACCCATGTGTGTCGCACATGAGATTGAAAATCGCCAGGCTTTGTATCATCGCGGGACTACTGGTTGAGGTTTACATTAAAGCAGTACCAAACCATAACGACCTAACATCGTCTGCAGAGCGACCATTTCTGGAAGGCGCGGGACCCTGCAATTTATACCCCCCTCGAACCCATCTCTAGTCAGTCGGTATTGGTAAGCACGCACAGTCGGCCGCATCTGAGGACCATCTATCCCCATAGGATGGCTGTCTGTAGGATGTGGTCTGCTGAACCGGTATAAAACAACACTGAGAGTCCCTGAGAAGCTGTGAGCGGAGCAGACAATCGAACCACAGGTAGAGCTCGATAGTATCGAGTTACAGTCAGGGCTTTAGAAGGAAAGCAGAGCAACATCCACGAGCCTCTAGGCATGCCTGGCCTCACTCGAGTACCTAAGCCTACGCCTCCGCTGCCTGGGGGGTATGTTGCAGGCATACCTCCGAAACAGAAATGAAGAGATGACCATGAATGGCCGCTCTTGTATCCGTTGGACAGAATATGAGTTCTTGTTCGAAACGCACCTCTGCTAAGCAAGCAAGCTTCGTAGCAAGAGAGTGCGACTCCAAACGATTCATGCCAACGTCAAAGAGGAGCCATTTGTAGAGCACCAGCGGCCTTCGCCCGATGTGGAACTTTATATTCCCTCTCTGATCTTACGCGTACCAGAGGGCTTCGTCATCCGTATGCGACAAGTCAACAGCCTCTCGTAGTGCTTATAAAACAGGACCATCAGCGCCCATTGCCGTTGACAAACCAATGGGACGTTTGTAAGCTGTTTTCTCTTGCTCGGACTCGGCTTCCCAAACCCGTAAAGACTCAGAAACAGACGCATCACACACACATGCCCAGACGCCTCTGAACATGGCGCGCGAGTTTACAAGCGGCGTTGTCTAGATATACGTGCCACATACTCCCATTCCGACGCAGACAGCGGATGACCGAACATTGCTAACCATACGCGTGACCCCTGAAACTAAACATCTTCATTGCCGTACTGCAAAGGGACGAGCAGTTCCAAGGTCAGTTTACCCGCCATCTGATGCTATTTGCAACGCTGGACGCACTTCGAATTGCTGTCGAGGTTTCCATCTCTGTCCCATCACCCGGTATATAAACTCCCACACCTAGGCTAGCCGCACCCTTACATCGTCAACATGCCACATAGTAACATACGTGGCTACCAGTACCCCTTTACTTTACCCACAACTCCAAATTGTCATCTGTATAAACAAGTTTCCCGTGGTCAGAGACAACTCGAGAAAGATACCTACACAAGTGTCATCCGCACACCTCCAAGCGCCTCTAAACATAACCTTCAAGCTAACATGCGTCCCCGGGCTGGTGATTATTCAGATATACACCCGATACCCCCCGAGGGACCGAGACAACAGGAGCCCGGTGTCCAAGTACGAACTCGCCACCCACGAAACTGATCATTCCCCGGGCCATGACACGCAAATGGCCACAATTAGAACCATGGCAGATACCGAGCATTTCTATCGCGATGCTCGGAAATCATTGCTGTCCAGTCTTAAAATTCATTCCTTTGACATGTTATATACCCCCAACCCGCCCGTCTTCCCAGGTCAACCGCACCCTTCGCAACAGCGCCGACCAAGTCACTCCCAGGAGAAGCAACCGACCTGTGAGCTCAGGAGCAAGGTATAAATACAGCCTTCAGTAGTCTCTCTGTCATACCCAGCAATGAAACAGCTGAATCCACACAGTCGTAGTTCAATTATAATCCAATACTCTTTCCATCTCCAACCGGTAGAAGCAAGACATCTCCCACCCCATTTCCCTCGGTACGTCCTAACTTCGTTCCTGCGGCGTATTCAACCCCACATACCCTCCCTAAGCCGCCGGACGGTGACCACTCAGACTAGCACAGTTAAGCCCACTTCAGGCCCCTTTCCATCGTACATATGATGCCAATCTTTCTGTTCATGGATCAGGCTACCAACGATGACACAGAATACTACAGACGCTTTCCGCCATTCATTTCTTGTCCTAACCAACATCTTTAAAACCAGCAGCAGAACTTATATACCCAGCTGCCCCAGCCTAACCTAACCGCCTCGTCCCTCAAGAACCTCGAAATTCAACTCATAAGACCCCGATAGCATACCAACACCAAAACACAACTCAACCCGCCCGTTGTCTCGGATCAGGGTATAAATACAGACTCTACTACAAATTTACTCCCACTAACAACAATGAAAATCTTGGCCATCGCTTTGGTTCAAATTGTGATCCAGAGATCTCAACATCACCGACCATGACAACCCACCACACAACTTCGCCCCCCCTTGAATCGTCGTCTAACTCGTTCTAGCCGCGTATACAACCCACATACTCTCCCCCGAATGCCGGACGACAACCAACAACCCCACGCAGAGAACTCCCCAGTGATAATCCAGTTTCATGGCACGTACGATGCCAAGCTTGTCGCTCATTATGATGGACCAGGCCGTGACACCAAGTACTGCTGGCACCAAGACGATCAGAGAGATACATTCTTGCCCCGACCAAGATCTTTAACACTAGGAGAGTTTATATATCTCCCAAGTCTGCCCACTCCATCCACCTCCATCGCAAGAACCTAGGAGCCCCAAACCACAACGCTCCACCCGTCCTAGGCTGACTTCGTCCCTCACAACTGCTTCGGCCCAGCTGCTCACAAGACTCACGGAACATGGTATAAATACAGACTCAAGTAGTCCCTCTGACCCACCCAAGCACAATCGTGACAGCAAGGTTTTCCATCTTCATTCAGAAGTCGCCTTCACAGCCGATATTGCACAAAGACAGCCAGTGCACTCAACCACTCATCTCGCCCAAACGCCTCTCCCACCTTCGTCCCGGTCGTCTATTCGAACCGCATACCCTGCCCCGGAAGACGGACGCCAACCACCATCCCAAAGTGCGACTAATATCTCGCATCAGCTCCAAAGCAGGAACGGCACCAGCTTTCCATCCGTGCTGATGAACCACGATGCAAGGACATAATCGCTCGGAGGATTTCGCAATCAACATCCAGGACTTGTCATTGGCCCGGTTCACATCTTGAACCCATCAGAGGACTTTATATACTCCCAGCTGCGCGTCTACCTGGCATCTGAGCCCATCGCTACACAAGAACGGCCATTGCAGGGCGTCACTACGTCTCCCGCGAGACGATGACCGCAAATTTAACAAATTTATTCAAGGCATCAGTACCTAGATGCCCATCCCCTGCCAGATTCTGTATATGATAAAAACAGCGCCCACCCTAGAAGCAATGGTTGATCATCTTGCGCTGATTTCGTTGTAAACTCTTGTGAGCTGTATGAAGCATACTTGTAACACCACGTCAAACTGCCTCCCCGCGCCTACTCTACTGACTCTACCTCGCTAATCTTGAGCCAGACCGTCTGCCGTAACGCCACCTTCAGCCGCCCCTTCTTCCGCCGGTGCTCATCAGCGTGATCTTTTGCTTCTTCTTCTTGCCCTTGCCACCGCCTCCACCACCACTAGCAGCCGCAGCTGCACTGCTGCTAGCGGTGGAAGCGCTGGGCTCGTTGACGCCCATCGCCTCCATCTGGAACGACAAGTCCGCTGCGCTGAAGACGTCTTCGTCCTTCAACCAGCCATCGTCCACGGCGCGTTGCGGAGCGAGTTCCGGCGACCCGTGGACTACGTGAGTTCCCCACACCGTCCTCTGCGTAGATGGACTCGTAGAAATGGAAGCGAGGTGCTCGAACCCGGGTCGCGGGTCCGGTGGCGTGGCGCCAGCGTGGCTGGACAGCGGCTGGAACTCCTCGAGGTTCAACGCGGGGACGTGGTCCTCTTCGATCGGGCCGTAGTCGCGCCTCATCGCAGCCGTGCTCTTGAATTGCGCGGCCTCGATCCTTTCAGACTGAAGCCTCTCGCGCTCCTCCTGCACAGCCTTGTCTCGGTTGCGCTTCCTCCGCCGCCCAATCTCGTCCGCGAACTTTTCAAGCACATCTGCCGACACGATGTCCGTCCAGTCACATTCCAGAAAACTGATGCGGCATCCGTATGGCAAGTGGCCCAGGTACTTGGCCCGCTTGCGCTGCACCTCATCCACGACGTGGCCCGTGGAGATGTGCTCGACGCGCGGGAGAAGCGTTGATGGGAAAGCCGAGAAGTCGCCATACTTTGTCTTGAGAATCCGAATGTCGAGCGCCGAGAGGTAGAGATGTGGTTGTGACGAATAAAAGTAGAAATCTGGCTGCACCGACTTTTGTGTCCCCGCCGTCATCGAATCATTCTTGCCGAGGTCTTTGACCTTGTCTTTTGACGCATTGATAGCCCGGATCGCCTTCTGCGTCCACTCGTCGTCTTCGTGATATAGCAGCTGGTCCTCCGTTCCTTGCTTCTCCAACGCCTCAATCTCCTCGTCGTACTGCTCCACCATATAATCGCCGGTGCCCTTCATCATTCTCGCATAGTCTAGCACGTTCGCGGCAAAGTGCCACGGAATGTCATCCGCCACGTTCAGCGCGTCAGAGCCGTTTTCCCACGGCAGCGCGAGCGTCGACTTGGCGGTGCGCGCCATCAGCCGCAGCACCACGTCGTCGCCGACCCGCGGTAGAGGGCTCTCCTGTCCCGCGTAGAAGCGCACCGGTCGCGTCTCATGGAGGTAGACGCTGTCCTCGCACAGCGGGCACTTTTTCCACTTCAAGCCCTTTGAAGGCTTGGAGTCCTCGTCGGTCGTGGTGTTCATGAATCGGATCAGACAGGACAGACAGAAGATGTGCCCGCACTTTGCCATTCTCGGCGCGACCGGCTCGGACAGGCAGATCGGACAGCTCGCAGCCTGCGACTCGGACGACGCCAAGATCTGCAAGACATTGTTCCAATCGATGTGTACGTCGGCGTCGGCGGCCTGGCTGGAGTAGCTCGCCTCGGGCGAGACGACGAAGCGGTAGTTTGCGTGGACGTATCTCGCCTTGTCGTTGGCGTGGTGTCCGGAGCCGGGGCCCCAAGTCGGATTGCGCCTGTAGCTCCTAGCATACGAGTGATGCTCCGCAAAGGGTCGTGTCGGCATGCTGTAGTTGAGCAGGTGGGTGATGGAGGTCTGTCCCCGACGGCTCGAGGGGTTTCGGACCGCCCTCATCTCGGCGAAGGCGTCATCGTCATCCGGGTTCGGGTGCCCCCTGTACTCGCCACCGAGTCCCGGCCGGCGCTGCATCTTGTGCTGTTTCCTGGCACCCTGGCTCTTTCGAGGGGCGCCTTGGGTATGGGAGGGGCTGGCTTGAGCCGGACGGCGGTTGGATTCGAAGCTCGTGGTGACGGGGCCTGGCTGGATCGCAGGCGAGTGGGAAGTCGACGCTGAAAGGGACTTGCCCAAGTTGGACGGTGTCGAGCTCATATTCGGCTGTTCGAAGATCGGGGTGGGTGTCGTGAAGGTCCTCCCTCCCGTGGAAGCGGCAGCCGTCTCAGTTGCCCCCCAGCTTGGTGTCGTGATGCAATGCGGCGCGAGGGAAGGAGTAAGGAGAGTGGAGGAGGCGACGCGGGGCGACGGCCTAGTGTGTTGACTCGAGCGTGAGGTATGCTATCCGCCTGAGCTGGGGTCCAAGGCCCTCTCCTGACGATTCGATTGTAGATGAATGAGATGCAGATTGTAGAACCAGACGGGGTCCAAGGTGGACGGACCCCATGAGTGATAGGTGGGGATCAGGTAATCGGATGTCGAGAGGATGCAGCGAGCAGAGCAGTACGTAGAGTCATTAGCGGGGCAAATCGAAGTTGCCGTGACGAGGAAGCTCGGGATCCGGGGATACGTACTCTGCCGTCATGCCATCACGTGATCAGCGACTGCCGACAGCTTCATGGGCCAACGCGATGTTTCGTCGAATGAAGTCAAAGAAAGGCGACATGCATCCAAATGAGCCAATTGCAAAGAGACGGAGAGAATGCATGCGCGGTCCACTCCATTGACGTGGGGTCGTCACCTGTGGTGCGCTTGGCCTTCACAACGTCATGGCATTCACGACGACATCTTGATTGAACGGATCATATGCAGATTAGGCTCGAACGAGGTATTATGGTACAAGATAGTCCGATGCAGATGAGCCGTGAAGTAACAACGAAAGCAGCAAAATCAAGGGAGGCGGCAGCCCACAACATCCTCGATTAATTATAGAGGCTCCTCCGCCATGCCTGTACTTCCAACATCCTCAGCACCCAGCTGCCATGCTACATTCTACCTCTCGAGCTCTTGCACATGCAAAGTGGACCGGGGGAATCATAGAAACGACAAATAACCCAAATACGCAGCACCCGACAAGACAAACCATATGAAACGAGGCGAAACACGCAGCCGCCCATCCACCCGTAAGCCAACGGCGGACGTCATTATCATTAAGCCGCTTATTTGCTGTGCACCTTGCTCTTGAGCTTGCCGATGAAGGCGCTCAGACGGTTCTTCTTCTTCTTCTCGGTAGCCGCGGGGCTGTCGGTGGCCTTGTTGGTCGTGCTTGGTGATGTGGACTCGGGAACGGAGGAAGCGGCCTTGGCAGGGGTAGCGGGAGCTTCGGGCTCCTTGGTGGTGGCACCGTTGGTGCCGTTGACAGCGTGAGTGCCGTTGGCCTCCTTGGGCTCGTCCTTGGTGACGGCCTCCTTGACCTCCTCCTTGGCAAGCTTGGCCTCCTCCTTGACGGCCTCAGTCTTGGACTTGTCGCCCTCCTTGACCTCCTCCTTGGTCTCCTTGACCTCGTCCTTGACAGCCTCGGTCTTGGTCTTCTCAGCCTCCTCGCCGACGGCGGGGACGGTCTTGACCTCCTTCAGGAGCTCGGCCTCAACCTCCTTCTTCTCGACGACGGCCTCGGTGTTGGCAGCAGCCTCGGGGCTCTTCCCAGACTCGGTGATGGCCTCCTTGACGACAGCGGGGACCTCAGGGGCAACCTCCTCGCGGGTCTCCTCCTTGACCTGGGTGCCAATGGCCTCCTGGACAGGGACGGGCAAGCTCTCCTTGACGGGCTCGGGGAGCTTAGCGGCGGCGTCAGTGGCAGCGACGGTGGCCTGGTCGACGGCGGGAGCGGCAGCCTCAACGACAGAGTCCTTGGCGGCGACGGCGGCGGCAACAGCGATACCGCCCGCGGTGGCAGCAGTAGCAGCAATGGCGCCAACGTTCTCGGACTTTTGAGTTCCGAAACCGGAGGTGCCCTCGGAGGTAGAGGGAGCCTCGGGAACCTTCTCGAGCAGCTCGTCCTCAACAACAGCCTTCTCCTGGACGGCCTCGGGGTTGGCGCTGGCCTCGGGGTCAGCGTGGGCCTTCTCCTGGGCCTCCTTGACAACCTCGGGAACCTCAGCCTTGGTCTCTACGGGGACCTCAGCAGCAAGAGCAGCAGTGGTGGATGTCGGGGCGGCGCTGTTGATTGTAACGTCGGCGGCGGATGCGACAGGCAAGCTAGACTCGGGGATGGTGGCGCTGGCGACGGCGGGGACAGTGGTCTCCTCCTTGGACAGGCCGGGCAGAGCGCTCGAGTCCTCGTAGCCCTCCTTGTCGAGCTTGACGTGCTCGTTGATGTCGCCAGCCTTGACGGAGGCGGGGAGAGGCTCGCCAGCCTCAACCTTGATGGGCTCGGCAGTAACGTCCTGCGCGGGGAGGGGGTTGACGCCGAAGGAGACCTTGTCGAGCTCATTGGCGGGGGTGACGGGGAAGCCGCCGGGAATGTCAGAGGGGGTCTCCTGGGGAAGGTCGTCCTTCTCAAGAGGGACGTCCTTGGCCAGGGCGGCGGTGGTGGACTCGGGGGTGACGGTGTTCATGACGGCGGCGGTAGAGTCTTCCTTGACGATCTGGTCGGGGGTGAGGAAGTTGTTTACGTTGCCCTCGTGGTCGGGTTCTTGGGGGGCAGTGTGATCTGTGATCCAGTTGTTGTCGACGACAAACTATGAGGAGGGGAAAGAAAGCGGGTTAGTTAAATTGCACGAGGCAGCTTAGATGACGATGTTTTTAAGCGAGAATCAGTGTGGGCAGCGCGATTGTCGGTGCAATGGATCCTGGAAAGATATGACGACGCGCGGACGACAAAATGGGTCAGCTGGCCGCGCGAATCTGGGAGATGCCGATGTTATAAAGGCGACGGGACCAGAAAGGAAGGTATGGCCTGGCCTGGCGTGGTGGAAGGTGGGAAGGCGCCTAGGGACCTAAGGTAAATTGGAATTGGGAGGCGGCGGTTCCTGGCGCGCTGGGTGTTCCTTGGCCCAGGATGGGATGGCAGCTTGTTCCTGGTGCTGTGGTGCTACCTTAGCCCGACGAGGAAAGGCAGACGACGGGAGGCACACACACACACAACAAAACAAAACAACCCACCTCACACACACCTCATCGCACAACAAGGCAAGGAAAGGCCGGTGGTGCTAGACATTGTCATCTAGCCCGGTACCTTTGTACCCGAGATGATGGCGGGCAGTGTGGGATGTGTGTGGTAAGGCGTGGTGGTCGAGGTACGGCAGCGTGTGCGCGCGTGCTTGATGGCTTGCTGGCTGGTATGGCATGGCATGGCATGGCAGGTGTAGCCCGGCAAAAAAAAAAGTCGTCGCTGGTGGTGACAGCAATTGGACCAGTGACGATGGCCGGTGGCTGCTGCTGGTTCCTGCCGCTCCGCTGATGCTAAGCCAAACGCTGCGAACCCGTCCAGGCTGGCTGCATGGGACCCATGTCGCTGGCCACTGCTTTCGCTCCCCACCATTCAAAAAGAGCAATGAACCTGGAAAACCTTGTTCATTTCTTTTTGAAGCAGCGAGAAAGCGGAGCTCTGGACCGCTCTGCTCGGGTTCCGCCCATCACCTGCGCCAGCCAGCCCAGCCAACCGCCAATTGCCCAAGGCAACTGCGTCGATGAGCTGCGCGACTGAAGGATCATTGCGTCATACCGCGACCAGCCCGGGACAGTCGGCCAGCACGACGCCAGCCCCGAGACCCGCGTCAGCGACTTGCATCGCGCCGTGCTTGTGTGACTTGATTTTGCTTTCCAATCTACCCATTGCAGCTCGGTGCAGGCCCGGACCGGGGTAATCGTAGACGGACTGCCTCTGCTGCTGAGGTTGCGCAGGGTGGAGAGCAGACCAGAAAGAAAATGGCCGATGGGCTGGCACAAGGTCCAACGGGAACGGCAGACTCGCGCGATAGGGCGGCATGTCCACAATGTCTGATAACAAAGCGAGAAACAAGCGGCTTCGGGAGAGACAGAGCCAGAGTCGGCGCCAGCAAAGAAGCGCCCTCGGTGGTCGTGGTTGGCTGCCCCGGTGCTGAGTGCAGCGCAAAGCAAATTGCGGGAGCGCCAGGGGCCTAGACGAGCCAAATTGCGAGATTGATGATAAACCCCCGATCCCCTCTGTCTGACATGACATGCCGCATCCGAGACGGGCCTGCAAAGCCTGGAGCCGACTGGGAGCAGAAGCTGGAGCTTTGGGAGCTCCCACCAGCTTGCGGCCTGGCAGCCCAGCCCAGCCCAGCGAGACAGCATCTCCCCTCCAATTCAGCAGGGCAGCAGTCCAGTCGGAGGACTCAGCGGACTGGTTGAGCCAGGGACCTTGGAGACGTGGATGTGGCGCACGGATGCTGTCGCGGGCTGGGCGAGGCGTTCGCTGCTTTCGATCGATGCTCGTGTCGCAGCTCACTCAATCTCGCTTTCACTGGCTCTGCCCCTCCGTACCGTCCGCCTTCCCAGGAAAAGTTGAATTGCGCCGATAAGGTGGTCCGGAAGTGCGGCCGCATTGCTCCGGGTCCGGACGACATGATTCAATGGTGATGTGAAAATAGAAATCGCCCAAATTGGCGGTTACGAACCTTGTAGTAAATCTTCTCCGAAGCCTCGGGGAGAGTAACAGTCTTCTCAAAGGCGTCGCCGACCTTGTCCAGCTTCTCGCTCTTGGTCCAGTTGTCGAAGGTGCCGGTAACGTAGACCTCCTCGGCCGGGTGAGCCCTATGAGAGACGGGAGTATTAGCAATGTCTCCGTTTAGCTAAGTGCTATCTTTTCTTTTTTTTTTCGTCTTCTTGTGTAGAAAGAGTGCGATTCGAGGCCGCAAAGTGAATTCGCCATGTCCGTAAGCGGCACCAACTTGTGTGCAAGAGGTTCGCATTCCGCATGGCAGACGACGGAAATATGCAAGCGCAGCCAACAATCGCTGAAGCTACGGATGCGCAGCTCAGGTACAGAGGTAGACGCCCATCGTCGCCGCATTCCAGTCCGGTGAAGAAGAGCGATGGCGGGGAGAAGGGGAATGCGAGTGTGGGTTTCGCGGGCAAGCGTACCAGGTGAACTTGAAGGTGCCCATTCTGAACGGTGTGGCGGTTTCTTATTTTTCGAGACGGGGTGATTAGTATTATTCCGGTCGGCGCAAGAGTATCGTCGTCGTCGGATACGGTGGAAAGAAGAACAGAATTTCGAATCGCGTCGTGCGAAGTAGGGGAGGGAAAAGGTGGAAAGAAAAGTTGAGAGTCGAGCGGCGGGCACCCCCAATTTTGCGCGCGTGGCAGCGACAGAAATATTGCTGGGGTCGGGGGTGGAACTGAGCTGGTCGCATTCGCAGTGAGCCCCAGGGTGCTGCTAGGTTAGGTAGGTAGGTAGGTAGGCATGTACCTTTACTGACTGGACGGGAGCGTGCAGGGTATCCGTGGGAAGGAGGCACTCGTGAAAAAAGTTACAGAGCTAGAGCTACAGATTGATGGCGGCGCCAGCGGTTGGCCTGTGCCTATCGTGCGCTGTGGCTAACCAAGGCACCCAACCCAACCTAGATATCCGGCCTATGGAAGATGGTGGTGGGAGACGTGGGCGGTCTAGAAGTCTGCGGTCTGCGATATGCGACCTCCTTCTCCTTGGGCTGGACTGGACTCTAGACTCTGGGTGTGACTCCACTCCACATGCACCGGCTCTGCAGTGTGTGTGCAGCGTGCAGTGCTTCATCATCGCTGCAGCAGCGGTGAGTGTCTTGAAATGACGACAGCTTTAGCAAGCTTGTGCAGCTGGCTTGGGCGTCTACACTACGGGTGACTTTGGGTACTGTGGCCAGTCTCGGCTCACCTCGAATCGGCCAGTTGCAGCAGAGATCCCGATCTTCAACGGTTTTGTCTGGGCTGCTCGGCATCCACAGCACATGTCTCTAACTCTCTGACACGGGGTCTCAAAGTTTCTCTCTTTCTCTCTCTCTTAGTGAGGATGGAGTATTGCTGCTGCTGAAGATGAATCCAACATCTCCCCCTGATTTCCAAGCCAAAACAACCCCTTACTGACCGACTTCCTTTCTTCGAGCGGTGGCGGACTGGAGGAAACGGGTGCAATGACACGCCAAAAATACATTCGGCACCTTCGCACCCAAGGCATGACTAGGCGCAGGAAAAGCTCGAGAAGGTGAGGCGCCGCCGTCACAGCGTCGCAGTGTTACAGAAGGGGACAAGCGCGGCAGCAGCACCTTCCTTGAGTCTTAGCTTCCATTTCAATACCACCTCTGCCTAAGGTACGAATAAGGTGATGTCTTGGGACGACGACGACGACAACAACTGAAGACTCAACGGAAGGAACGAACTTTGCTAACATGGGCATGGCATGGCATGGGAGGAGCAATGGAGGCAAGGGCAACGGAAGGTGGACAGGGCAGGCACCGGCCTGCCCACCTGCCTTACGCACTGCACGTAACTGCCCGGCTGCTCATGCAATCCACCTCGCCTACAATGTTCGTCACCTCAGGTATCCGTAAGGTACTCTGAATTGACGAGCGGGACAGTGGACTCAACCCTCGCGCCTTCTTCGCATGAACACTCGCATTAACAAGCACAAGCAGGACATCTTCCTGCCCTTCGAACCAAATGGCATGGCCAGCCAACTCACGCGGCATCATGTACTGTACTTACTGTACACGCATCGCCGCCCAAACATTGGATCGCACCTTAGCAGCGTCGCATCCGCCAAACTCGCCCGTGTCGTCTCCCCCACTCCGCCGCAGAAAGCCAACACCAACGACTCCCATCGCGAGCAAACTATCTGATTTCCAGCCTCCGTTATCCCTGCTCTCTTCACCTTACATCTTCACCGATTCTTCCTGCTCTTTGCTTTGCCCGGCTCTGCCCTGCTTTGCTTTGCTTCGCCTTGCCGTGCCTTACCTTGCCTCGCCTCACCTTAACTTACCGCAGTACCTAAACTAATGCTAGCCCAGACCAGACCGAAAATACCTTACCACGCTCGTCTGTTGTCTGGTGTGTGCCTCAGAGGTGGGATGAAGCTAGGCTTGCAGCTAATTTCGATTCCCAGCGCGCCACCGCACCAGGAAACACACCTTTTTTTCACCGTTCCTGTGGATCCGTACCTCAAATTGTTGCCCAAACCGCCTTTCTTTGCCCGTCACCACGCCGCCCAGGGGTTGATGAGTCTTTGTCTTGTCCAGGAAGCCCTCTTTGCACCGCTTTGCGCGCCGCCGCGCCCACCGCTGGTTTGATTCAGCATCGATCCCTCACCACCCGACGCAACACTCGCAAACCGCCATCGGACTCTCAGGGCCGAGATCCTTGGCCCGCAGCTCAAACCCGGCCGGGCCCCTTGCCTTACGGATTGGTTCCTGGCCCTTATCTTCAGGTCAACCATTCTGTAACAATTTTGCTCCAGGATGGCACCTTTTCGTTGGGCACTTCTGTCGGCTCCAATTGCACCAATCCTACGGCAATGATCTGATTCTCGAGCTTTCTTCCCGCCCTCGCCGAACCGATCCTGCCACCCAGCCACCCCCAGAGCCATCTGCTCCTGCCATCTCGAGTCGGAGACGCTTCGCTGATATTACATCCCGCGCGCCCCTGGAACCAGAGCCAGCCACCACACGCCAACGCCAACCCCAATCTGCTGCTGCCGTCAGCCGCTGCAGCTACCTGGCTGACAAGACGGTCCGAACACACAACTCTGGCGACTGCTGACGCAGCAGAAACGGCCAACCTCGAGCCGAGCGTCAGACTTTCTGCCTCAGGGATGCTTTTACTCTGATGAACTCTGCCGTTGTTCAATTCCTGCAAAATGGCCGGCTTCACCATTTGAAATCATCCCAGATTGCCACGCCTTCACTCTCACCCATCAGCCGTGGCGGCTTGCGTTCCACGCCAGAAAGCTCTGCCCACCTTCTGCCCGCCGTTCCACCATTTTCAAGTCACGCGCAACCTATATCTGGCGCAGTTATTTCCCGTAGCTCAACGGATCACCAACGGATCTCAATCTTGAATCTTACCACACTAAGAAATTTGCGGGGAAGGGGTGGAAGCCTCGAACTGTATCCGGGACTGCCCCCGACTGAGACAATCTCTGGTTCTCATCGTCCGTCCAACCAACCCCAGCCACCTCCAGAGCCTCATGCGTGCGCGCAACAGTGATCATCCTATCTCCACTGAATAATTTTCTTCTCTCAGTGGGAGATGCCCCATAACTGATGTAAGAGCGCAGGTGGACGAACTGACGAGCATCATCTTCGAATCAACGGCAGACTGGCCCGTTGATTCTCATCAATTCATGACGATCGACTAACCTGGCACATCCTTGTTGCTAATTACCATGTCAACTCGGGTGTTCAACCGATGTCGCAATACCACCAAGTCTCAAACAGCCAGGGCTTCTCAACGAGCACGTGCCTGCGGCGACGACGAAGGGTTCCTCAAGATGACTCCGCAAGGTTTCTATCACCGGCGACGAAGACTACGGGCGCGCCAAGATCAGTCTTCGAGAGCACCGTTTGAGCGTTCAAAGCCTCGGAAGCGACCCTCAAAGTTTCATCCACGTATGATTTCGTTTCCTTTACCACTGTATCACTTTCAGGGGTTGGGCGCGAACAGACCCTCGATTCCCCGGAGTTTGCGATAGGGTCGACGTCACGGCTCTAGCACGTGTCAAACATCAGATGCAACCTCGCCGTTCCGTTTCACCTCTCTCTCGAGCATTTATCCGGTGCGAGATTGCGCACCGTCAGCCGCCGCGGTCATATTTTCCGAGTAGATGGTGGTCTCTACTGCAGACGCAGAATAGTTAAGTGCGTAGCTTCATCCGGATCAATTTCTGGGTGGGATCATTCGGGCGAAAGCCATATTAATGATCCGCAAAGTCGTTGAGATGCCTATGCCATGAATATTGAACGCGATGACTGATGAGCAAATCACACTCTTGCCTCCTTGATTCTTGAACACGCGTTGCCTTCTTACACGGCTTCCAGTCACGTAGACTGCGCTAGACATTCGGGACGATCAACTGGTCTTGGCCCCCGCCTGGTGCATCTGGCGTAGCCATGCAAAATGATAGAGTACGTGGGTTGGGTGTCTCGCGATAAGTACTTAGTATCGGAGATCTGAACGAATGAGCCAGTGGTGCCAAGAGTTTCAGGGGCGCTTCGAGAAGTAAAGACCGAAACTGAGGTTGGACTCACGTGGAAGCTCAACTGCATTAGATCATGGTAATTGAGAGCGCAAAGACGCGCCGGTGTGAAGTGGGGTGCACGCCAGCCAGGTCCCTTTACTCCACCTACTCGCTCACGTATAAAACATCACAGTTTAACTAGATCTCAGTCTCCGCCAAGATGCGAGATGGCGTTCATTGTTTCTCAGCGCGGATATAATGAGGAACCTTTGCTGTGATCTTGCTGTTGAGGCCTTCGGATGGAAATCACGCACACAAAAAGTGGTACTTGTCTACCTAATGGCCGTCTCCGTTGTCTTTGGTCTATTCGGGGGTCTGATACATCACAAACGGCTGAGTTGGTGGTAGCGATTGTGGGATGTCGTTGGTGTGCTGCATCTGGTGACTTGGTCAGTCAGAGGCGAATGCTATACTTGTACCGACGTGGCTATAAATCATTCGCGATGACCATTGCATTGTCTTTGTTTTGTTTCCGAACCCATGAGGACCGTAGGACTCACTTATATAACCACTCGAGAGACGCTCGCTGCCGGTTCGCTTGGGCGGGCTGAGGGTGCGTATAAAAGGTGAGATGCGTGGTTTCTATCCAAGAGCAAGGACACATTTGCCTTTGTGAATTGGGTCATTGTATCAGAAATGACACGCAGGCTTCACCAAGCTTACGCCGGAATCGTCAGGTTGATATGATAGTAAATGTATGTGCAGGTGCAGCGCGTGTCGGCCTGTGGTTGGGTTGTATGCGGAGGAATATGTGCGAGGTAGAGGCGATGAATAGCATAGAAAATGAAGATTCTGGTGTTGAGCGGGAATCGGGCTGGGATGGATCAATGTGGGATAGCACGGATTCAGGAACCGGAGGACTATGAGTCCTATGCCGAGAGTATTGGTTGTCTCGTGGTGATGGTCCACGTTCAGTGTGCCGTGCGCCGCTCCATTGTTGGAAAGTACCCAATAACCGCTGACGAGGGGTTTGTTATATACTTCATGGAAGAGAAGGGTTATCGTTTTCGAGGTAGAATGGTATGTTTGCAAATACAGATGTGTTGAGATGCGAAGCGGGCAGCCAGACAATTGGGTTTGCGTCCCCCGCGATTATTGGGACGTTCACGGGATGGAATTCAAAGTCTGCTGTGATTTGGTGTCGTGTCCTCGTAAGCTGGATTCGCTGGCTGGGAGTCGTTGGGTGGCTGTCGTCACTTGGACATACTAGGAGGAATACGTGGACGAAAGAGAAAGAAGGCGACGATGTTGAATATGCCGTGGAGACATCTAATGAAGTTAATCCCGAGTGGCTTTGGGCGGCCGACGTAGTTTCTTCCCCCTTGTGACTGTTTAAGACAGTGCGGTTTCTGTCCAGAGGACTCGTAGCTCCAGCAAAAAGGACGGGAGGACTCCCATAGAGTTTATATATGCGTTCCAGAGGATGGGGGTGCAGACGCTGCAGATTTGCGTCCCGCTATTGAGCTTACGGTCAATGAAAGGATGGCTGGTGATACGGAGAATTGGGGCATAAAAGCAAGGTGGCTTTCGAGTATCAATCTTTATCATGGCAGATGGATCATGATCGTGAAAACTCGTTGATCGGAGGCAGATGACTTCGCAGTTGGCTTCGCGATGTCACATGTAGCTAAGTACAGTATGGAAGTTGCTCGGTGAGATTTAGAGGAACACTTCCGGGTGACATTGTTACCGTCTTCATCCTTCTTCGATTCTGGTGTATTCAGGTACTGCAATGTGGCTTCTGTTTGCGACATTTTGAGCTCTCTGTCTTGCGGTTTCCTGTTGAACATGATCTTGGTGATGTATTGTGCATTGTCGCAGTATACTGGACGACGTCGTGAAAATTTTCGATTGTTTCTTGTTTCGCTTCAGGCAATTATCCTGCCCATTGCGGGGTTTATATCGAGAAGGGGACCACTGTGGGCAAGCTTTCGAGCTTTCACGAGAGTACAGCAGGCACCCTGTCCTGTCTGATCTGTTGAAGCCAGATCTATATGAGTTAGTGATCGCTTGAATCATTCATGGCAATTCGTAGAGTCGCCTGGTTCCGGGCAAACTGGATCGCTGCTGGGTTCCATGTCGCTACAGGCAGCATCAAGCTTGATGAATCACGGCGGTAGTTTTACAGCTCTGGGGCATAGCCATGCCGTCTTAATCCCTCCTTGGTCTGGAAGTATTCTGGTACGTCTCTGACATTTGTGTGAGACTATTTCTCTAGTTTGGGGCATTTTCGTTTATGTATATCTCAGGGAGAAGGGGCTGTTCGGATGCATGGTAAGCATTCAGAGCATGCCGACTTGAACACATTTTCCTTGCTGTGTTCGAGACTGCAATAGCCCCTTAGGGGTTTTATGCATAAAAGTTGAGGTAATAGTAATTAATGTGAGGAGTCTCTTGCGAGGGATATGAAGATCTGCTCGCTATCTAACCCGGTAGCTCTGGCTTCCAAGGTATATAAGCTGGGTTTAGATCACAGACTTCGCATCACAAAGGAAGCAAGCCAGCACCAGATGTAGTGTCACGACTGACTCTTTCCTCTGAAAAGAGCCAGTGATTTCAAGTCATGACGAGGAGTCTTCCGTAGCAGATGCTAGAAAACATGCGATCGGTCCGACTGGCACGACTCCCTGTTCCGGTCCCCGGGCTTCATTTCCGTTTCGATTATATTCGACACTGATACTGTTAGAGAAACCTGAAATATGCAGAAGAAGGCTCGCTGAGAGTGAGAACCGCGTACGCCGGCGTAACGGTGACTCTGTGACCATTTGTAGCGTGAAAAGAAAACAGTCGACAGGGAAATCACAGATTGGTTGCAGAGTGAGGGCTTCCGGCCAGGTTGAAGAGCCTTTATACTCGTCAGATCCCAGTTGGGTTACTACGGACTGAGATAAGCCATTGGACTTTTGTCATTTATTAGCTTCGGCTGCAGACTCATTCGGCTTGTCCCCGCGTCACCACAGGATGGCAATGGAAGATCTGCGGCAAGGCGGCTTTCTCTAGACTGACGACAGCGCTGTCGAAAGCCCCGAACCCCGAAAAACTGATCGTTCTCAGTCTGATGGCCCTTATTGAAACATTTTCGTTGTCTTTCGAGTATTTGTTGACAAACCTCCACTGATCTTGATGGGCGACGATCATGGAACGGTCGATTTCGGGGAGATATAGTAGCCTTCGCGTTGGCGGCTTTTCCTAGCGAAACAGTTATGCCTGAGTACACAATGGGATGTGCTGGGATGTACTCGATGATTGTTTTTGTTCTTTTCTCCAGGTACGTTCTATTTACTGCTGTGATTTATGCGTACAAAGACTGAGAATATCTCCGCCCACGCGAGACTTGCGACGTAGATCTCGCGAGTGATTAGACACAACTCACTTCAGACTTTAATTCACTATATGAACGTTGATATAAAAGCAGTATTGCGGGGGACTCAGCGGTCTTGGCAACGCAAATATGATGACCGTACGACAGTCGTGCGACCAAGTACACACTCAGCAATGAAATGGGATAATTTGAACGCGGTTCGACTCACGATCTATCAGAGAGCGAGTCTCAATCCTCTATATTTTGTGTATTTGAGACGGAATACCGCAAGTAAGACGTCAGAACTTCAGGGCGCAAGATTAACTTATGTTTTTAGTAAGTCGTGTCTTGTCCACAGGAGTGGATATGTCAGGCAGGAATAGCTTTGGACGGCGACCGTATTTCTGGGGTTTGTTCACATTTGGCTGCTTTCAATGTCCATCAAGACCTCATAATTATAAGGCTACTGCCTGATTGTAGTCTCGACGCTCTTTGATTATTGCCCCTGAGCGCTGGCCGGGCGGTGGGTTCTTGTCGGACTGGGGGTCAAGAGGTGCATCCAGGAATGGAGAGCGTCCTATGTTATGACTGAGAGACTGTTCAAGATGTCTTCATCGTTAATTTTTACTCCGAATGATAGGGTCCTGTTGTCGAACGCCTTCAGCCTGAGGAAAATCGCCCATGGAACCTTTTAGGCCCTGTTACGACAACAGGATTCGTAAGTACGCATGAGAAGGTATCAAAGATACCAAGACAGCCTTCTCTCGATGTACTTTCCATCATAACCTCCGGTATATCATTCAGTTCGTGTATTCGCGTAACGTTGACGTGACAAAACCTGTCGCCATTGCTTGCGATACCGAAACCTCGTGATACCAGCTCAAGCGGACAGCTGACAAACACAAACATCCAAAAGACAACGCATCTACAAGTTAGAAAGCCAGACTGATTGGTAGATTAGAGTTTTAACTACATATACCAGAGCCATGCTGAAGCCTGCGGATGAAGAAGTTAATAATGCTGAAGCTGGGTCTGAATCGATATGATCGCAACCAAATCGGGTGATGCTCATGCGGTAAGCGAGCGAAACTTAAAGGCTCTGAATGTGTATAAAAAGAATTTAGACATCCATCCAGTTGAAATCTTCAGCAAATGTCTTCGTTAGAGCACTGGCGTCAAGGAACTCACCATCAGGTCCTCTAGGTCGCAGGTTTCGGCGCGGGACCTCAAGAGCCTGCTCAACTATTCTTATTTAGGCGAGCTCACACTGCGTGCCTCCCCCATAGTATTCATGATCACTGCTTTTCTCAAAACATGTGAGAACGAATAAGCTCTCACTGTTTTCAAATGTGATGATGCTACAGGCTACCCTGGCCTGCCATTCTGCAGCGTTTGCTCTAGCTTCAGCATCCCTTGTTGTCCTCCTGAGATTAAAAGCTTACCCAGAAATCCCAGCTCGACCAGATTGTTTTGTCATCAAAGTTTTCTATGATTTGGCGCATTATATACACATAATTCCGAGGCTATTTATGGCTGCTGTGGGTGGCTGAAGCGCCTGGGCTGTGGTTACGCGGGTGTTGGTGAGGTGTAACGGGGTTTTGAAGACTTACATAAAATGAGTGAATCCAAAGAAACACTAAACGAGCAAATGTGAGCTTGGGGCGACTTGTCTTCTTCGGGGCAGGACTGCCTCAGACGAATTTTATCTCCACGTCGTGTTCCATGCTTCCGCCACTATCACTACCAACTCACTGGCATGATCACTGGCATGATAACCGGCATGCGACTTCTTGGGGCCCCATCTGCCGTCATCGTCCTTGCCACTTAGAAATACGCCTCATGATACTCAGACAACGGAATAGATATCGGGCTTCACCATGGTTGCTGGGAAGGATAAACCAATCCTCAGTAGGAGCCTGTGAAAGTTGGTCCATAGTGCCCCAGCCAGCCAGCCCATCTTCTCATTGTGTGTTGAATAAGAGCTTGAGCCACAAGTCATATATATATGTACTTATTCTTGAGGCCGAGCCTTCATGGGATCATCTTTGAGGGGCAGATCGGAAGCAGAAACCGCTCGACGCCTCATCCTCCGAGAAGCCAACCAGCATATAATCAATACAAGAACGCCCAAGTCAAAATCCCCTAAGCAATATCTCCGGAATGTCTATCAGAGACTCTAAATTCACTTCAACGACGCTGACTCAGGCAGTATCGGGCAAAGATGTCGGCAGCTCTACGCCACTGTGCCGCGGGTACCAGCCATCGTCGTCCGTTACCCTTGTATTGGTCTCTACATAATGTAAAGTGGGCAATACGTCAGGTAAAGTCTTGGTGTGAGCCCTAGGTCTGAGTGGAAGTACGATGTGAAATCTACAGATTGCGGTTGTCTGAACATTTTTTCCTGCTTGGAGACAGACCACAATAAAACCAGCACCAGTGGATTTAGAGATCACTAGGCAGAATCAGCAGCATGTTTCATATTATTTATATTCTTCCGGCCTTTGTTCCAATGTGTGAGACCACCCATCCATTTGGAAACAGACATAAGATGGACCTGAGAAGTAAACATCTCCAAGAACAGCGACAAATCCTTCGCCGAGCCAGTGCATTGACTTAAATGTAAGACGTACTAGGTGCGAGGACATTCTATAGAACTCATCTACTGTTCCATAAGCTCTGGAGACCTCCCCAGGAGCTTTCCTCAGTATTGTGGGAATGACGACACCTGGACGGAGATGAGAGATGCTGACGATATCTGGGGCGGTCCGACTCTTGGTCACCTTTATGACTTTCTACAATTAGGGAGCCCAGGACTGAGCGGGAGTCTTGAGAGTCGCCAGCTCAAGGCATAGCTTCAATGGCCAGAAGAAAACAGGAACGGATTTTATTTGCGGCGTCTTCGTAAACTACCTCGGACGCCTTCTTTAAGATTTTCAGGGCTTCTGCCGGGCTACTTCAGGGTAAAGGCGGCACGGAGGCCCTGATCACGACTCTGTATTGATGGCGAAGGACATGTTTAGGAGCTTCGGACGCAGCCTCGAACGCAGCCTCGAACGCAACCATATTTGAAATGAATCACAACCAGATTGCCTGAATTGCGATGCTTTCCGTGTCTATTCTTCATCAGACAAGCCTCATTTATGCATCTAATCCAACTCGCATGCGCAGTGTCAACCGAGTGCGTACGATGACACCATTTCCATGGCAAGCACTTCTGCGACGGCGTATTGCTACCCGTGCTTGCATGGCTTTTGGAGCACCGTGATGCTCGTGAATGCCGTTTGCAATGCATCTTCACCAGATCACCAGAGTTACATTGTTAAGAACGGGAAAACGCCTAAAAGTCCCTGGGAACAGGTTTAAGCCATATACAAGAATGGGATCTCTCAACGTGCTTAGCCTGGCCCAATCATGCTCAGTCGAGTACTTCAGCTGCCAGACATTGAGTGAACTTGGGATCTCCGTGTACCTGTCGGATATACAGTCGAAAGAAACTATAAAAGTGCACAAGATTCCGTTACTCAAGTCGAGGCAGACAAGGAATGAGGTAGAAGCGATGGTTTGCTGTCCGGGTGTGAACATGCAATCATGCCGAGGCGGTAACTCAAGACTTCGTGCGATCTTACGCAACCGTCGGTATTTCTTCACTTGATGTCACTCGAATCAACATTGTAGTATTGGTTCTTCAAAGAAGAATAACTGAAATACAATATGGAGAGACGAGGGGTCAGCACGATGAAAAGGACATAGGCATGAGCAGGCCTACGCTCGTGTGTGAACGGATTGGGCTACTAGAGTAACTCAGCTGCCTCTTCAGTCAAAATTGCATTGCTAAACACAAGCAGTTATGGAAATTCTTCATCCATTTATGTTGTGACGTAGTCGAAGCCACATTTTCTCAGTTTTTATAGTGAAACATATACTCCGTTGTGTTGACGGCGTCGGTATCGGTAGCAATTGACAACCCGAATCGGTTGCGGAAACCCCGATTACTTGCGATTGACAGCTAAGTAACCAGGGGTATTGGTTATGGCGACAATGTGTTGAGTCATTCGGCGCGCCTATTTGATACAGGAGCTCTCCGAAGCCCAAGAATCACAATCGTGTCAATTTTGTGCCAAGACCGGACAACTGACTTAACATTCAGAATTTAGGCATAAGTTGAAGAGTTTCGAGGCTTTGAACTTGCTGCTTTAGGTAGGTCGAATGAGTGAGCAGCTGATCGTTTGGGGTTCTGCTCACAGCGAGTCATCGGCTTGGCCGAAAGCCCTTCCCTAGGCCTGAAGCTGTTCGTAACAGAAGCACGTCCATAAGACATAGCACTGCAAACTTGGTTTAATGGGCACCGCTCTCTGTGTCGCTTGGAGTATAAAGGCTGCGCCTACCTTTCGAACATGCGCTGGAATAGGCGCATCTTGCCATCTTGGGAGTTTTACGGCAAGTACGAGCAATAAATTTCATTAAGATGTAGATATATAATAGAGAGAGATAGAGACAGAGAGAAAGAAGGAAATCTCTTTACTTCTACACACACTCATTTTCTTCCACTGCCTGCCCAATAAGCAGAATCTCACGTTCATTAAAGACATTCGTTTTCCAACTCTCTCGCAACATCAACCTATTCAAGATGAAAACCACCTTCGCTTTCCTCACCTTGCTTCTGTATGTTGGCGTCACCTCGCAATCAGCCTTGTAACAATAAGTTGGCGATCATTACTAACTCCTCTAGCGCGGCCACCGCAAGCGCTGACAAGCACCGTCTCTGTGCCTGCCGTGATCACGGAGCCACAGTAACCAGCGAAGAATACACCAAAAGTGTCGTCTACGCCTCCAGCGGCAAATTTGTGTTCAGTCAGTTTGCGAAGTCTCTGTGATGCGCCCCCTATGCTCGACACTAACACCCTCACAGGTGGAAAGAAGTGGACCAAAGACGATGGGGCGGAGTTCGAAGGAGTATACGTAGGCTCTTATCAATTCCTAAGCATATGGTGTTGTTGCTAACCACAGAGTAGTATCATGCCATCGAGGGCTCGGTCAACGGCGGCGAAGACGACGGCTGGGTCGGCGGCAATGAGTCGTTCCAGCTCTGTAGACCCCTAAAGGAGGGCCGTGGGTTCTCACATGAGCAGAGCACATGCTTCACGCCCAAGGACGGCGTCGACTGGCGGGACTGTGGCGCTGACGGGAACTGCTTTACTTCCAAGGCTGCCAAGACTGACGGATTTGGAAAGCCGGTGGCTTGAGCAGCCAAGAGCTAGACACAATTCGACAGCTTCGTTCTAGGCCTAGTAGCATTATATATATATAAAAAGATGTACACGTATGTTTATGTTCCTCGCCTCTGTGGCGAGCGATCTAGACGACGCGCTTTCCGATGAGATGCTCAACCAAGACGTTCCCGAAGTTGATCTAAGCAGTACGCCAGCTCATACTTGCTCCTTGTGCATGCAAACACGAACATATCTGGACGTAAGACAACGAACTTGGCAGAGGAGCCTAGGCGAGCAAGATACGACGTGCTACTGTATCCAGGAGCCAGTGGTGCCTCGACTTCAGAGGTTGGTACAGGCGAGAAGAACTCCCACTTGCTCTGTTCTTCTTTCGAGAGGTCATACGTTGTGTCGGACTCTCCACCCTGTGCATTATAGATGACGATGGATTCTTCCGACAAGACATCTGGGTCCAAAGATGCTCCCGAGATAGCTTCTTTAGCTTCCGCATACGACTCGCTCGTCTCCGTTGAATCGCCGTTGCTGACGAGAAGAACCGTGAAGATGGTACCACACTGGCGGAGCAGGTCGTCAGACAAAACCGGCGACTGGCTAAGCGAGGAGCGGACGTGTATCTGCGCCAGCCGGGCACCACCGTTGTAAGCTTTGAGAAAGAACCCGCCAGCAACGCCACAGAAACCACGCCGCTCCTGCTGGGCCACCAGATCGTACCCACGAAGCATGGGGATCGAGTTGATGAACCCATGCAGCTTCGCCAGCGCCATGATCCACAGAGTTGGCTGGCTGTTGCACACGGTGCCGGAGACCATGGACATATTCGCGGCGTCATCCACGCTGTGACGGCGCTCAGCGGCCCACGATTCTAGAATCGCAGTGTTGGTTTCCGGGTCCGCGTCGGTGCGGAGGAGCAGGGCCAGCCGCCATGCGAGTTGGTGCGCATCGCGCACGCCGCTTGCGATGCCCTGGCCGGCGAACGGCGGGAAGACGTGGGCCGCGTCGCCGATGAGGAGAGTGCGCTTGTCGTACCACCGATTGACGCACTTGTGAACGAACTTGAAGGGACGACAGCGCAGGATCTCGATGCAGTCGCGGGGATACTCGACGGCCTCGTCGAAGCGGTGGCCGCGGAAGGGGTCTTCTCTGAGGGTGATGCTTTGGGAAATGTGTTCCCAGAAGAGCTCGTCCGGGTATATCGGGCCTCCGAACTCGTCGACACGGAACTCGTGGCGCCATGTTCGGTCGGCGTGGGGACCGAATCTGCCTGTTGCGGTTGGTCTGCCGGGCGGACTGCAGAAGTGCCAGCCCACGGGCCAGAATAGATCGTAGACCTCGTCGGGGGTGTATCCGTACTTCCAGAGCGGGAAGTTCGGGTGTGTCTGCGGCGTCGGGACGGCCATTTTGAGATTGGCGGCGACCCATACCCCTTCGTAGGGGTAGACGCCGGCCTCCTGCTTGATCCCGGCCGTGGGTTCCAGGAAGTGTTTGCGGACGATGCCCGTTTTGCCGTCCGCGCCAACGAGCCATTGTCCTCTGATGACGCGGCGAGACTTTTGGGCGTCCAAGTATTCGACAGTCGGCGGCACCTCAGTAGACCTTCCGATCACCGTGCAATTTGTACGTAATGAGCAGTAGCTGGTCTTCTCGATCGCGCGTCTCAGAGCGTGCTCTTGCAAGGTCAGGTCAGCACAGAAACAACGACCTTCCAGGGGACAAGATCAATCGAACCTAGTTTGGGCTGGTTTTGCAGAAAGCCTTCGGGCACACACTGTTCGAGGCTGTTGGAGGTGGTGATTTCCATCCGGTAGAAAGGGGTCGTGTTGAAGGTTGAGTGGTGGAAATTGACATGAGGCGGCTCTTTTTGTTTCCATGGGTCGTCAGCCAGAGCTTTGCTTTTGGCGATCAACTCGCTGTACCTACCGTGACCGACTTGATTCATTTCATGACCGATTTCGATGGCGTGAAAGATCCTTACAGCATCTCCTGTGAGCCAAACGCCTCGCGGATCCGTTGTCACCTCTGCCGCCTTTTCTAGAATGACTGACTGTGCGTCTGAAAGTCAGTCCAAGTCGAACATTTCGTACCTGAGAATCGTCGCGAAACCGACGTCGAATTGTCTAGCTTACATGAATCTGATGTTGCGCCAACGACAATCCTAAAGCAAGGCCAGCGGGTCCTCCCCCGACAATGACGACCTGTGTCTCCTCCATGGTATCCAGATCGTGTTTTGCGCTCGTCGTGCGGTCAATCAAGTAGCTTCGGTGTTGATTTGACTGATCCATGGCATTGCAATCCCACGAAACCGAAAACAAGAGCCCTCAAATATAAATCATTCTCGAATCGCGCGAGCCAACTGCCTCTCAACGTTGGGGTCATCGCACTTACACGCGTTGCTCTCAAACCCCACCTTTCCCGAGGTACCTAAGACGAGCCGAACCGCTGATGCCGAATCTAGCCATTTTGACTAGCGAACCGCCAATCAGAGATGTTCCGCGGGATATCTCACAGAAACCTTGTCCAGCGATGCGGTGGTGTGGATCCTCCGACGTTGTCCGTGGCAGTCCATCCGAAGTGGCAGACTTTAGTGACATGCCGCGGCAGACGGAGCTGATCCCGCCAATGGAGGGTCAAATACCTTATTTCAGCGGTGGCAGCTCCGAAAATCCCGTAAGAGGAGCAATGCAGGGCCTGTACCCCGACGATCATGGAGATGCGCCTATCACATAAAGTCTATCGGTCACTGAATCTCTTGAAAGACCGTCTTGGCGCCCAATTGAAAGCCGTCGACTGCTTTCCTGCCTGCCGGAAGTGCTGGACAAATTTTCCCGAGCTCGCCGGCGCTGTGACCCACAATCTCCGCAGCCGACTCGGGGCCACTCCGTCCCGGTGGAGCTTGCACGGCAATATCTCCGTGAACGATCCAGAGGGGTAAGATCAACGTCATAACAAAGCTGTGGCCGAAGTTTGAGCAAACTTACAGCGGAGAGTAGATTATGATTGAAAAAAGGCCTGTATGGGATCTGCAGCGTTTTCAAAAGGCCCACTACTTTTCCGCGCAACTATTCCTTTGCCCCGTAGTCTGAATCTAATAGTAGCAAGTTTCGACGATTGACATGATCAGAGCCCTGAACTTCCAATTGAAATCTCCACAGTCTAGACAGTAACCAAGCCCTGCCTCCATGAACTACTTCCTTGAGCGCCCCAAGCGGTTAAGCTTGAATTGACGAGAAAAGAACCAATTCTACTCAACGTGTTAGCCGCAACCATTACTACGTGAATGATAGAGCACTTTGGGTATCACATACCAAAAACCACAAAGGTGAAAAGATGACAATCAGATTGAGTATCCACGCCAGCTTCCCCTCCCATATCTCATCCCGCTTCCGCTTCCGGAGCAGCTGCTTAACAACAGACTCAGCATACGCCCGCGCAGGCATGCCGTTCTGGTTCCCCTCGAACTTGATCCGCTCAATGTCCTTCTTGATCGCGAGATACGGCGAATCCTTCGGGGCGTCGAGGCCATGGTGGAGGAGGTTGCTGCGCACGAACCCGGTGACGACCTCGACGACCTCCACCCCGAAAGGCTGCACCTCCTGAGCTCGCATTAGGCAAGACCATCTACATCACAAGAAACCAGAACTCACCAGTCGCAACGTCTTCGTATACTGGCTCAACGCCGCCTTGGACGCATTATACACACACTGCCACGCCACCGGCACATCCCTCGTCACGCTCCCAATCTGCACGATCCGCCCGCGGGGCGCCTCGCACAGATACGGCAGGAACAGCTGACACAGCCTCATCACCGCAAACACCTTCTCCGCCTCCGCGATGTCGAGCTCCAGCGCCGTCGCGGCGTAATGCGTGCCCGCGTTATTGACCAGCACGTCCAGCCGGCCGCCCGTGCGCGTGAGCACGGCGTCGCGGAAGGAGTCCAGGCTGGCCAGGTTGCCGAGCTCGAGGGGTAGGGGGATGATGTTGTCGTGGCGCTCGGTGAGGTGCGCGAGGGAGGAGGTGTGCCGCGCGGTTGCGACGACAGTGAAGTTGCGCGCGGCGAAGGCGAGGGCGAGGGATTCGCCTATGCCGGAGCTGCAGCCTGTGATGAGGACGACGGGGCGGGGGGTAGGTGTGGGCATTGTTGGGGCTGGAAGGATGCGAGTTGTGAGATCGTCTCAACAAGTCGGTTTGGTATCTTGGTCTGAAAGTATGGGACGTGCTCTGGAGGTCATTTGTAGGACATCCACTGGTTGACATGGAGGTGGTGGCGAAGGGGAAGATGCTCCGACGGTCCCCGCTTTCCCGGCGCCGGGGTCCGGGGGGTTAGGAGTTGCTCCGACGGAGAAAGCTCCGTCGGCGTAAATGCTCGACAAACGTAATAACACCGAACAATTGGTTTGACGGAAGATCAGATCGCTCACATGGCAATGGATGGCATTTAGATCTACCCAATTCAGCCCGCGGCCGTGAGCTACACATCTTAATAGAATTTCCAAGCACCCGGCCTCGGCGGCATTCCCTCGCGTCACCGACCGTCCGCGGCCGTCAAATACTCCAAGTAAACCCCCAAATCCAACACCCTCACCCCGAACGCATTTGAACCACCATCCTCCCCCCTTTCCAAGCCATGTCGCTGGCACTCCAACTCATCGTCACCGTCCTCGCAAAGCTCCCCAAACCAATCCGAGAGGCCATCCTGCCCGACATGCGCATCCCGCCCATCGCCAACGACCCCTCCAAGGTGCAGCTCGCGCGCCCGGGACACATCTACGTCGACCACCCGGACCTGGACGAGTTCTCCAAGTTCGCGGCTGACTTTGGCTTCGTCGAGGAGGCGCGCGCAGGGAACGACACGATCTACTACCGCGGCTACGGCCGGGACCCGTACGTGTACGTCGCGCGGAGGAGCAAGGACGGCAAGCCCCGGTTCTGCGGCGCGGCATTCGTGGCGGCGTCGCAGGAGGAGTTTGACAAGGCGGCCAAGATGGAGGGCGCACGGGTGGGCTCGATTGAGTATGCCCTTGGCGGCGGAAGTATCGTCACGTTCAACAGGCCGGATGATATGTTCTTCCATGTTATATATGGCCAGAAAGAACGCGAGCCGGAGCCGCAGGAGCCATCTGCTACTCATGAGGAGGTGGGCCCGTTTAACAAGCCATTCAGGAAGCCGAGACAAGGTAAGCATAAAACAAGCCCCCCTCGATATCAGAGCGCAAACGCCGTTGCTTACAAGGTCCCTCTCAGGGGCCTTCCAACGCTACCACCCTGGGCCGGCCCTCGTCCACAAACTAGGCCACTACGGCTACGTCGTCCCTGACTTCGACAACGAGCTGGCCTGGTACACATCCCACTTCAACTTCGTGCCGTCCGACATCCTGCACCACTGGGACTTTGACAACATGGACGTCATGACCTTCATGCACCTGGACCTCGGCGAGGACTTCTCGGACCACCACTCCTTCTTCATGCAGCGCGCGGAGCCGCACGTCAAGAAGGCCTTCTGCCACCACACGTCCTTCGAGGTGGCCGACTTCGACACGCAGCTGCTGGGCCATGACTGGCTCGCCAAGCGCGGGTGGCACAGCGTCTGGGGCGTCGGCCGGCACGTGCTGGGCAGCCAGATCTTTGATTACTGGGCGGACCCGAGCGGGTTCAAGATCGAGCATTATGCGGATGGGGATGTGGTGAACAGGCACACGCCGACGTCGAGGGACGTGGTGGGGCCGTTTTCGATCTGGGGCCCGGAGATTCCAAAGGACTTTGGGGAGAAGATTCCGAAGGATTGGCCGGTGAAGAAACTTTGAGGGGGCCTTTTTCGTGAGTCGGTTTTCGTTCTAGGTGGGCGGCTGTTTGGTGTCTGGGCGATTGGTTAGGAATGGGAGATTTGTAACGAGAGATGCTCAGAACGAATGACAGGCTGTACCTACAGAACGTGATGTTATGGGAAGATGGATCTCTGGAGGCCTCGGCATACGTTCATTATGAATACGCAAATGGAACCCATGGAACTCCCTTTCCGCTCTGAAAGGGGTCTATGTTTACCTTCGTGTGTCGCTGAGGGCCACCCGCCAACCACGAGTTTCTCAGGCAGCTGTTCAGGAGGGCTAATCAACAACTCCCTCAGACTTTTCCGTAACGTCACACCTATGACTGGCAATTCTCGGCGTGCAAAGCATTGGAGGTCAGGAACTGCAGCCACCTAGGATGCAGCGGACTTTGGAAATGGAGAAACACGGCACGGACTTGTTGGTATCCGACAGGGCCGTTAAGAGACTCTTTGAAGCTCTTGAACGAGACTTTCCAAGAGTGATGTTAGTCGACAAATAGCCCACTTCAACCATGCGCAGCAACGCGATCGAATACAGCAGTACTGAAGAGAAGGATGGGATCGACTCACGAATCAGGAGGCGCGGCATAGTCCACGACTTGGCGAACTGCTCCAGGAAAAGCAACAAAACCGTCTCGCAGTGCTCAATCTCAGTACGCAGGTCATCACCAATCTCAGCACCAGCATTACCGTTAAACTTCAGGTGCAAATCCAAAAAGATGAGCGCGATGAACGCGATGATGGACACGGCCGGGTCGACGCTGAGGAAGAAGCTGCTGTTCCACTGCTTGGCGATGGCCGCCACGTCTTGGCAGAGCTCCAGGACCTGCTGCCACTTGAGCAGCCAGGCGCGCTCCTCCGCCAGGCGCCGGCAGTTGACGAGCGTCATGAGCATCTGCGCCATGTGCAGGTGCATGGCGGTGACGAGGCGGAAGTGGTGGGCCGCGGCGGACTCGTTCGCGAAGGCGTTGCGGCGGGGGTTGAAGAGGTTCCCCGGCAGGGCGAGACGGACCTCGGAGATGCGCCGCTCCGTGTCGGCGACGACTTTGGCGCAGTCGTCCTGTCTGCCGAGGACGTGCAATCGGAGGGCCCGGCCGGCGTGGCGCAAGACGGTGATGCTGATGATGTGGATCTCGAGGCCGAGAGTCTGCCGAGGGGAGTCTGATAGTAGCTTCTGAACGAGATTGAGCAGGCCGTCGTGGCGGTATGGTAGGTAGCATGCTCGGTCCTGGTTCGTTGGCAGGCCTTGTGGGAGGGCGGTGTTGATGAGCCCCTCGTCGATTTCATAGGGCATCCCCGTGGAGACACTGGCGTAGGAATCGAGGGCGTAAATGCACCACCAGACCAGACGCCATTCCTCCAGCCTATCTTTGCTCAATATCGTCCACGGCGGGACGATCTCGTGCAACCTGTCCAGTTGGTCCAAACCAGTCCAGTGCGCCAACCGGGTGAGTTTGCCGATGCGGGTCCATGCCTGCTGGCCAGGGAACTGGTGGAACTCGTAAAAGGCAAGCAGGCAGAACTTTCGGAACTGGTCGAGAGTTGGCGTGTCACCGGCGATGTCCTCTTGCAGGGACACGGAGCTGAGGATCTGGTCGATGTGGGCGTTGAGTTCGGACGAGTCAAAGGATGTGCTGACGAAGCCGGACAGCTTGGCCGCGATGACGACGAGTGTCTGGACAAGATCGCGACTGCAGCCCGACACGACCTCAACACCGGCACCATCGGATGGAGTATAGGGGAAGACAGGGAACGCATGGTTGATTGTGTCGATGTACCATTCCAGTCTTCGGAGGAATTCCGGTCAGCAGAGTCTTGGTAGAGAGGGACAGGAAGTTCGTACAGAGACCTCTCATCTTCAGGCGAAAAGTTCAACGGTCCCGAATGGGAGGCTGTGGCGGTCTGTAGCTCTGTCGTTGCCGGGGTCGACGTTATCGGGGGTGTGGGCGGTTCTGTGGTGTGGCTCGGAGGGCCGGGCGAAGAGGGCAACGGCGACTCTGGAGACGGTCAGCAAAACGGCCAACGGTGTAATTCCGGACGGCGGACGGACTATCCGACGGCGCGGGTTTATCATACGTACCGCGGGCATCGCGTCTATTCGGCCGATGCGACAGAGATGGACGTTGAGATCCACGCTTAGTTCCGGGCAGAGGTCCAGGCCGTCGACGACTGGAGGAGTAAGTGCACTGGTGCCCCCGCTCCAAGCATCGGGAGCACTTTGGTCGTCTGAGGTCACCTGCAGAGACGGGTTGCCTCGGAATCAGCCTAGGGTCGGAGGCGAAGCTGATGCCATCATTCTGCGCGAGACTTACACTTGACTTTCTGGCTGAAAAGGGAGGACTGTCAGCGAGGGACGATGGTTGGTTCAATTGGGGACTGTGCCTTACCGGATGCAGTTGTCACAGACCCGAGGTCTGGCATCGCTGTCTGTGTCTGCCCCGCGCGGAGGGGCAACATCGGACGACGACATGATGGGAGATGCTCCGTCGTCAAACTCTGGGGAAGCGGGGACGGCGAAGACGGCCGTAGCGCGTTATTCCGGCCTGGCGATCGAAAGTGCCGAATGCCACCACCTCTGATCTGGGTTTCCGGGGACGGGGCGAGGCGCGCGGCACCTGAGTAGCTAGGATGGAGCCCTCGGTGGAACTCGAAGACGGAGGGATTGATTTCCAGGGGTCAGAGATACCATGGGGAGAAATATTTGTGTTGGGAATCGTCGGCGTATCTATGAGCATGTGAATATGAGTGTGAAAAACGAAGGTTTCGAGGGGAAGATGACTTCGGAGTAATTGGCGTTGGCTGAAGACTTAAGGGAGTGGTAGCGCCGGGGGCCCCGCTTGGAGGCAGCAGCTGAAGTTGCCCCGATGGCCCCAGCGGAGCTTGCGGGCACATCAAATGCTCCGATGCGTTCTGAGGGCCTCCACTACCGACAATTCCGGCTCCCGGGCTTGAGCACCGTGAACTGCAACAATAGAGTTGTGCTGGATGATATATGAGCCCTCGAGATGTAAGCATGTAAGAATTAACATCAAGCAAAGTACACTGTGTTTTCAACTGCCGCCAAAATGTCGTCCTTTTCCCACCTTGTCCGTTTCGAAAGCGAAGAAGATGGCGCTGTTTACTTTGCCGATCTGGGCCCCGATGCGGATGGACCGCCGTCGCCCGGCGCAAAGCTCAGCGGCGCCAAAACCATAGAAGCTCTTGCACAAAAGTCCGAAGAAGACATTGTTACTGTGCGCCGTGTAAGTCTCTTTGCTTTGTTAAGTTTTTCAACTAATCATTCATTCGCTCTTTCCACCAATGGTTTAACACAGAGTTCGCGCGCTAACACTGAGAATAGCTCCTACCACCTCTGCCTCGAGACGGGCTCCCGATATACTGCGTCGGCCTCAATTACCGAAGTCACGCCAAGGAAGCCAGTGTCAGTCTTCTCATCTAGCGATCGTAATTACCATCACCACTGACTAACAACTTTCGTGGGACTCAGCTTGACATCCCAGCATGCCCGCCCCTTTGGACGAAGCCAGCCGCGGCGCTTGCGAGCCCCGGAGAGGAAATCCCCGTCAACGACTTCTGTGCCAAAAGTCTCCTGGACTACGAGGTAAGGAGACAAGCCTATATTCATTGCAGACCAACACGGCATAACCTGACACATTCATTGTGCAATTAGGGCGAGCTCGTCTTCGTCACGTCAAAGGACGCCAAAAACGTATCCGTCTCCGAGGCCAAGAACTACATCCTGGGATACACCATCGGCAACGACCTCTCCTGCCGCATGTACCAGCTACCGCGCTACTCGGCCGGGCAATTCTTCTTCGCCAAGGCCTTTGACAAGTTCGCGCCCATCGGCCCGACGCTCATCAGCCCGGCCGTCTTCGGGGACGGCTCCTCCTTCGACGTGGTGACCAGGGTCAACGGAGACGTGCGCCAGACGGCCGAGTTCGCGAAGGACCTGATCTTCAGCCCGGAGAAGATCCTCAGCCATATGAGCCAAGGTACGTTAGGTTGTGGGTGATGTGCGTCTCGAAGCGGATGACTAATTGTCGTGCAGGAACCACCATCCCGGCGGGCACGGCGGTGATGACGGGTACCCCGGCGGGCGTCGGGGCGTTCCGCCAGCCGAAGAGCTTTCTACAGGACGGCAATGTGGTCGAGGTGGAGATGAAGAAGGTGGGCGTTTTGAGGAACAAGATCAAATTTGAGTGAGTGAATACTCTCGGGGTGATGAGCGTTTTTCTATCAGTGTTCATCAAAGACTGATTGAGGACTCTGTGAAAAGAGTGGGCCTGCTCACACGAGTGATCTTGTTCATACAATGGGCTGTAATTTCTCTCGTCACTAGGTAGGCCGATAGAGGCAATATAAGGTAGCTATCAATCAACTTCTCGTGCAGGAGAAATTACGCTCTCAAGGATGTCTATTCAGGGCAGCAATGAGGCAAGAAACTCCCAGAGCTGCACGTGTGATACAAACCGAAAGAGAAACAATGAGCTTCAATAGAAGCAGCCCATCGCAATCCACTCTGAGCGCTTCAGTTGCCAGCTGGCCCCGGTTCCAAGGCAGAACTGTCGACTAGAGCAACTAATACCAAGTAGGAAGTTAGGCTATCGCGAGTTTGTTCCCAACCTCACCTTCTCCTCCGAGTTGTCCTCATTGCTTCTACGAGTTCCCGTTCTCGGACAGAATCTATCACAGCTGGTTGTTTTCGGCAAGTCAACGCGTTGTTGCATGCTGCGTCAGATCCTTTCATTGTAGGGCTCAGGTTCATGATAACTGACAGCTCGGCAACATTCCGTGAGTACGGTGGACCGATTCAAGAGTTTCTGCCTACAGTGCTAAGCCCTTGGCATCTCTTGGCGAACCGAAACGAACTCCTACGGGTCTATCCGTAGCTTGGTAAGCGCTAGCTGCTGACAACATTGAAATTTGAAGCCGTTTCGGTGTAGGATGGCACGAAGATACTCATGATTTTAGTCCACGAAATCCTCTACTTGGGTTTTGAAGGACTGCCCGTAGGTGTAGAAAGAGATAGAAAAAGAAAAATACCGCCCTTGAAGCGGAAGTAAGCGAGCATCGCACCGTTTAGAAGATCTGGCGATAAGATCAAACATAATTCTCTAGTTGACAGCAAAAACCCGCAACTTAGCTATTACTTCAACCCGGCGATTTTATCTATCTGCTCCTATGGTGGCAGATGATTCAGTCTGCGACTTTCCAGTAGCCTATTGCTCATGTTATCAAAATTCAAGACCTGGATAACCTTCTTCCTTCCAAATGGGGCTTGGAAGGAGTACGAGATTCTTCTTTCAGGCACATATCCGGAAAGCACAGGGGCTCTGGTTGATGATTCTGTTTTCTACGCAGCTCCTGAGAAGAAACAGGCGACCTAACCGCCGATGTCAAGGGGTTACTCCCCCGCAGCAATCTGCTTGGCTGGCCTGAAGAGGGTTCGATATGTAAATGATGCATGAGGCAAACGTGATAATATGAACAAAGGACGGAAGTTCTTCCGCCTCGCAACATGTAGCTTGAAAGGGAACCGAATTTTGAATGAAGTATAGGGCAGGCATGATACGATGCAGACGAAAGTTCTTCTCCCTCGCCTAACTCAGGGAGAGTCGGGAGAAAGGAGAGTGCTTCACGATACATTGGCATTCTACCAGTGGCTCATAAGTATAAGAAGAGAGAAAACTCCCGTCAAACCTGATCATCGCCACTCTACAGTTCTCCACGACCAAGTCACACAATCATATAGCCTTCCATCCCACAAACCTCTTCCCAAGATGAAGTTGACTCTTCTGGCTGCCATCCTGGCCTCTTCCAAGGTCCGTCCATCTTCATCCACCATGCTTTCCTATCTACTAAACCCCATCTCAGGCACTTGTATCCGCCGCCCCTGAAGGCGTCTCCTTCGTCAAGGCATCGTCTCTCTCCCAGCGAGACATCAACAACGCCGTCCCCCTGACCTTCATCGGCCAGGCCTTCATCGACGGGCCCAACGTGACACTCACCGGCACCGCCGAGACCATCTACCACCAGCTTCTCGAGATCAACCCCGCGTACAACGAGTGGGACTTCCCCGAGTACCGCGAGCGCATGGGCGCGCTCGGGTTCACCAAGGAGTCGCTGCTTGACTTTCAGCATGCGCCGTCGGCTGATGCCAGCAAGCTGAGGAAGCGCCAGCATGTGAGCCAACAACCCCATCCCATCGCAAGTTCCCGCAAAAGCACATGTACTCACATTATCACCATCATAAAGACCACGTGCAACCCCGTTGGCGAAGAAGTCGGCAACTGGGGCCTGCAATGCAACGAAGGCCTGGGCTACCTCGGCCGACTCAACGGGTACTGTCAAGCTCCCGCCGGACGTGGTGGATGCGCGCGCACCAGTTGCTCGCACGGTTGCGGTATCTTCCTCTGCAACGACGTAAGTACACACTGTCTTTATTCATCCAAGCATCTAGAGATGCCCGGAATGCTAACGATGAAGCAGAACCCCAACCCGATCTCGGTGTGGTGCGGCAACCAAGTCGGGGACGTCTACGACATCGCAGCCGTGTGCGAGCGGGAGAGGACCTCGTACGTCTGGTCGCTGCTGGGCCAGATCTTCCGCGACGGGCCGCCGGCCTGGAACACGGTTGTCAGGGCCCAGAATTGCTAAGCTTTGGACCTCAGAAGGCAGCTATATGCAGGAATTCTGCGGGATTTTACGGTTTCTCCTTTGAGTACGGGGCTGGGAAAGTAAGACCGTTGAAGAGGAGATCATGGTCCATTATTTCATTCTTGGGTGAATAAGTTATTGAGTGATAGATAAGGTGTTATGGGAGACATGTCAATTGCATCGATTAATTCTTCGACGTTCTTCTCGGTTTGAACCCCTTTAGGAAGACATTGAAGGACCGACTTCAAAGGGACAATAGAAATCGATACTATATCGGGCAGAGACACATCTGTGCTATTCAAACAGCCTACAAACACATGCGCACGCACCTATCGGAGAACTCAGGGGGTTGATGTGTTGAGAAACGACTGATTAGAGTAGCGGATTGATAAGACGTCGTTTCGTTTTTTAGTAGTTTATGACTATGATGCTAGCAATTGCTACTAACATTTGAGAAAAGGTAGTATGCGGGGCCGGAGACGAATGGCGAATGCCCGGTGTTGCATCCGGAACGGTGGACCGTAGCTGTGCACACATCGGGCTCCGACTACCGTCGCCGGCCTGGTGACGGTGACCGAGGAGCTTCTTGGGATGACTGAGAGTGTTGATTTAGGGGGGGAGAAGTGCCGTGGCCGCCAGAATTTGGCACAATAGGTTTGACGGGTGTCACCGCCGGCTTTCTCATTAAGCCGACCTCCCGTTTCCTCACCGGACACGGATTGCTACCGCCATCAGTGACAATTAGAAGCCCACGTTATCAAGCCCGTCAATCCTGGTTTCAGAAACCCAACAATTTCGAGTCCCCTAGAGTTACTAGATCCCATTTCTGCACCTCGTTGGGAACCGACAGTTGAGGAACTGCGTATTGAGCCAATGGCGGAGTAATCCATCCCTGGCGCTTCTGCCTTCTTCTTCGACCCCTTGTTGGTATCGGGAGCTCAGCTAAGCAAGGATGCTTCGCCAGGAGGGTGCTTCAGAACCAACGGAACCCCGTTTAGGAAGGTGGTTTTGGTCACCGACTGGTGGGGTATCGGGAGTGAGCCACTAGTGCGCCGTGGTACCGGCAACGGCCCCACTCTCCGCTCGCCGTGCGGCCGTACCTACTGCAGCGAGGATCAATCCGCAGTCCACGGGCAGATAAGTTGTTGGCTCAGATTTCTCGATTTTATTTTTCAATCCACCTTCTTCATCTCAACATTAGCATCGACTTAGAGGATCATCTCACGATCATTGGTGCGAGGGCATCGTTCAGCCAAGACTCGCGCACTCTGAGCGCGACAACACCAGACCGCGGCGATCTTGTTCATGGCTCTCGCAAAACTCGGGATTCAATCGTTTCGTACGCACGCGACCGTGGAAAACCAAACCCATAATGTCCGGGGACGCACTCAAAGCCACCGAAGGCCTCGCCGTTGAGAATGGCACGGATCCAGAAACGGACGGCGTGAAAGGAGAAGTACCACGCGATCCAACCATTATCGACTTTGACGGCCCCGATGACCCAGAACACCCCCTCAACTGGTCAACAACCAGAAAGACGACCACCATCGTCATCGTGTCCCTGACCGCCCTCCTCTCGTAATGCTGAGTCTCAATCTAAACCCAGTCGTCATACACCACAATTCCCAAAAACTGATTAGCATTTCCCGCCCTTCTGCTAGACCCATCGGCTCAACCATCAGCGCCGCCGCGGCCGCCGACATCATGCACCACTTCAACACCACAAACGCCACCCTCGGCGCCCTCATGACGACCATCTACCTCCTCGGCTACGCCTTCGGGCCCCTCCTCATCGCGCCGCTCTCCGAGCTCCACGGCCGCGCCCCCGTCTTCCGCGCCTGCGCTGCCCTCTTCGCGCTCTTCAACGCCGCCTGCGCGCTCGCGCCCAGCTTTGGCTCCCTAATCGCCTTCCGCCTGCTCGCCGGCGTCGCGGGGTCCTGCGCCGGCACGCTGGGCGCGAGCGCCATCGCGGACATGGTGCCGCGCGAGCGCCGCGGGCGGGTCATGTCCGCGTACGTCATGGGCCCGACGCTGGGGCCGACGATTGGGCCGATTATCGGCGGGAACCTGACGGCGGCGGCGGGGTGGCGGTGGGATTTCTGGGTGATGGCGATCGCGGCGGGGGTGATGGCTGTGTGTGTGCTGCTCTTCCTGCACGAGTCGTATCCGTACGCGATACTGAAGAGGAAGACGGCAAGGTTGCGGAAGAGTACGGGGAATGAGGGCCTGAGGTCGGCGCTGAATACGAGCAAGACGCCCGGGCAGCTGTTCAAGTTTGCGATCCTGCGCCCGCCGAAGATGCTTGTCTCGCCGATTATTTTCTTGATGTCAGCGTACGCTGCGACGGTGTTCAGCTATGCCTACCTCTGCTTTACGACGTTTCCGCGCATTTTCAAGGACCAATACGGCTTTGGCAGCGGCGCTTCCGGGCTGACCAGCATCGGGATCGGAGTCGGTTTCATCCTAGGCCTCTTGTTCGTCGGCGCCGTCTCCGATCCCTGGTCCGCATACCTCACAAAGAAGAACGATGGCGTGGCCAAGCCCGAGTTTCGACTGCCCACGTTAGTCATCGGCGCCGTCTTCGTCCCCGTGGGTCTGTTCTGGTACGGGTGGTCGGCCGAGTACAAGGCGCATTGGATTGTGCCCATCATGGGAACCGCACTCCTGGGCATCGGCATCGTGACAGCATATGTGGGTTTCTCTCATATCGTCACCGTTGGCAGCAAGGCTGATCAACGTTTCATTTGCAGACAACCACCGCTACATATCTCATCGACGCCTACACGGTCTACTCCGCCTCAGTCATGGCCGCGAGCGCCATCCTCCGCTGTCTCTTCGGAGCGCTGCTCCCTCTGGCTGGCAGCGCCATGTTCGACGCCCTGGGGGTAGGTTGGGGCAACTCGGTCCTCGGGTTCATATCGCTTGCCTTTCTTCCGCTGCCGTTCATACTCTTCTTTTACGGCGGAAGAATCCGCGAGTCGAAGCTTTTTAAGATGGAGTTTTAGCGTGTTTGGATGGCAGTGCTCTATTTAATATGCACAATCAAAATGTGGCCATCCTCAATACACCTTCGACCTAGCCTTTACTCATCTCCGCCAAGAACAGCATACTTAACCCCATCCAACAACTTAATATCCGTGTCCAGCCCCGCCTTTTCGAGCTTCATCTCGTGCTACATCATCACCACATTACGGCACTCCTGCGCTTGGTGTTGGAGGAGGTGGGCAGGGTGGAGGTGAGGGAGTCGGTGTTCAGAGCGCTGGTATCGAGAGACTCGGTGTTGAGGGCGGTGGTGAGGGTGTCGGTGTTTAGAGAGCTGGTGTCGAGGGCGCTGGTGTCAAGGGCGCTAGTGTCAAGGGCACTGGTATCAAGATCCTCGGTATCGACAACCCGCCTCTGAACAGGGAGTTTAGGTTCGGAGACGTCTCCGACACCACCCTCGTCACCCTTATCCGCCGACGTCCACTCCGTAGCGTCAGGAATCGCAGCGTCGTTGGCCTGGGCGGGGACCGCAAGGGCCGGGTCCTCGAGCTCTTCCATTGTGGGGATGGAAGCGTCGTCGGCCAAAGCGGGGCCGTCGGCCGGGACGGGGGCGGGGACGGGGATTGCGAGGGCCGCACAGGCTAGGGCGGCGATGAGGAGCGCTCTGACCATGGTTGCAATTTCTGAGATGGAAAAGAAGTACTGATATTGAAATTTTCAAAGAGATTCAAGGAGCGTTCTGAAGAGAAATTGTGAAAAGTCCCCGAGTAGGTCAAGATTCTGTTGCTCGTCGGACGCGGATTTCTTATGGGGTATGCTTGGCTTAAATACTCTCTGTCCAACGTGCTTCAGGACAAGAGGATGAAAATGTGCCATGTACTGATGGCCTGTTCAATCCAAACATCATCTAGTGAGTGGAAATAGCCTTGGCGATGCAACGTCGGCTGATGAGACTGTTTGGCGGAGGCGCGAATCGCGTGCTGATCACGACGTCTGGATGTCCGGTATTTAGATATGCAACGCTTTCTTTCCATCGGACTTTCGATAGAATTAGCGTTTTGAGACCTTTTTACAAGACCGCTTTGGAAGAGAGTCTGTTTGAATTCTCCAGAAGAAAAGCTGTTGCTTCTGGCGCTCAACGGCCGACGGCGCCATGACTGAAACATGGCGTTCGACATCGACACCTTCAACCTCAAATAACCTCCACAGGCTCCCGACTTCTTGGAATAACGATGAGCCCCCTACACTTTGTGAACATTCATGTTTCAACGACCGAATAAGTGGCCTTGGCAAGTCCGCAACACGCCTGTCATCAATCTCTCCAACTACAGCCCGAAAACAGCATATTGAGATAGCCAAATATTCAAGACCAACTCACAAGGCCCCAAATTCTCAATATCGAGGCTTCGAAGCATCTCTTTTGAGGTTCTGTATCAGCCACTCATTCCAGCCGATAGGCCAAGGCCGGATCGTCCAGCATTCCATCCTTCAAGATAAGCACTCTAACCCAGCGCGAGAGTCTGACACGCGTTAGCTTACGCTGCGGCGCAGCAAACCGGGCGCCTAGCGTCTGCGAAACACGCCAGATAAATATGCGATCGCCAATGTTGAACCACTCAACTTGAACATCTCCCCAGAAACCAATACAAGCTCTTCAAGAAGAAAAGAGAAGCTTCCTCCTTGGGAGGAACCCCGACAACCCAGCCCGGAACTCAATTGCGACACTCAATCTCAACATCACGATGGCTTCGCAGACCCCGCCACCAGAAACCGGCCCCAATCCGCCGCGAGAATTCCCAGACCCCGCAGAATACCTCGACGACCCGCGCTTCAACCGCAAATTCACCCTCCCCCCGACTCCCGACCTCCCGGAGGACTTCCAAGTAACATACGCCGACTTTGGCCACATCGACTCTTCAGACCCGTCCTCCACACACGTCCTCCTCCTCTGCGGGCCCCTCCTCGGAAGGTAAGACATCCTATCTCATCCCCATCTCATCCCATCTCACACACACATCAAGCCGTTATCTCCACATCGCCAAAGACACCCTCGCCAAACGCCACAAAGTCCGCATAATCGACATCGACCGCCCAGGCTTCGGCGGCACCACCCCGGTGCCTCCCAACCTGCGCATCCGCGCCTGGCTGGCCATCGTGCCCGCGCTGCTCGCCCACCTCGGCGTCCGCCACGTCGCCCTCGCCGCGCACTCCGGCGGCACCCTCTACGCCCTCAACACCCTGCTGCACCACCGCCACCTGCTCTCTCCGTCCCGGCCGTATGTGGCGCTGTGCGCGCCGTGGGTGCACCCGTCGCACTCGGGCGCCGCGATGATGAGCCTCACGAGCAACCTGCCGCAGGGCCTGGTCGGGTCGTTCGACAAGGTGGCCGGCTTCATGGTGCGCAGCCTCGTTCCTGCGACGGTCGGGTTCAGCAACGCTGTGAGCGGCATGTTGAGCGGGATCGTGCCGAGTCTCGCGGGCACGCCGGCGGAGGAGTATACCGCGCCCGGGGTGACCGACGTGCGGCTCGCGGAGTTTGAGGAGAAGATCTGGGGGACGTTGATTAAGCGGGTGTATGCGGAGAGCGTGCAGGGGCTGGGGCAGGATGCGGTGCTGCTGCTGAAGAGGGATGGGAATGAGACGTTCTGGGGCGAGTGGGAGGACTATGATAAGTTGGTGCCGCTGTTGGCGCAGCAGGAGGGGGAGCTGGATGGCGACGGGTTGGAGGTTGAGGTGTTCTTCGCGGCGTCGGATGCGATGATTGGGACAGGCGACGGGCCCAAGTGGTTTGAGCAGTGTTGGAGGGAAGAGCAAAGGGGGGAGAGGATCAAGTTCTCGAGCTCTGTGATACCGAAGGCGGATCATGATTCGATTGTGAGTTTGCGGTTTGATGTGTTTGAGCGGATTATTCGGGGCGTTGGAAGCGTAGCTGAGGAGGCGTCTCCTGTTTCTGCAGAGCAGACTGCAGCTTGATGCAACCAACATTACACATCATCAGTTGCAAACGCAATGTCAGCATCATTTCTAAATTCCCTGAAGTTCCCCCTCTTTCAGCCCTTTGAATCCAACCCTTACTCGGTTCCCTTCAGCACAAACATATCCCCAGTCCACCCGTAATTCCTATTCAACCGCCGCCCAATCCGTCTCGCCACCACGAACGGGATCTTGCTGTACGGATGCGGCTCGTGGAACTGGATCCGGCTCTGGTCTCCGTCCGTCCGCTCAAACTGCCACACGGACCCGTACAGCTTCTCGGCGGCGAAGATGCCCGTCCCGGTCATGGCGTGGAGGAAGTCCTTCCACGAGACCTGGCCCGGGTGGGACGTGACGTTGGGGTCGAAGAACAACGTGCGAAAGACTTTGAAGGAGCGGGCATCGACGCAAATTGGGGATGAGACCGGTTCGTTGCTCGCGTCTGCGTCTGCGGTAGGGATGGATGTTTCTGCTAGGTCTTGTGATGCGGCGCCCTTCGTTTTCTTCTTCGTCTTGGGAGGCCGAGTTACATCCTGTGCCGCCTCTCCTGATTTCTCAAAGTAGAGTGTGGACAGCGGCCGATAAATCATGTCCGTCTGAACGTCCGTCGGCTTAGGCTTCTTTTCTCCGGTGGCTTCT
The DNA here is from genome assembly GCF_013390195.1 of Colletotrichum siamense. NCBI lineage: Eukaryota > Fungi > Ascomycota > Sordariomycetes > Glomerellales > Glomerellaceae > Colletotrichum > Colletotrichum siamense. Next base: position 1,028,264 of record NW_023501022.1, read on the forward strand.
GGCTCGTCAACCCACTTGGGGGTGCGCTGCAGGCTGCGGTTGTACTCCAGGACATGTCTCACGGCATCCATCCACAAGCCCCCAGCCTTTTCACGTATGAGGCGGTCGACGGTTGCCCAGACCGCGTCGACGTTCCTCTCGGCTTCGATCAGCGTGGCCGTAATTGCCTTGGTCCGCCGTTTCTCCGACGGGTAGGTAAACCTATTATTCGAGGGCTCCGCCAGCCTCGCAGCGGGTAGAAGATTACTCTCTTTCAGGACTGCCATGACCCTGGCCCGCCCAGTGGTCTGCATTGCAAACTCCGCTTTCAAGACATCCCCCCTGTCCACCATCTTTGACTCGTAGCTCCGTGCCCACGGCTGATAGAGGTCCAGCTGGGAGATGCACTGCGAGATGATGGACAGGTTGCCGATGACGCTGGCAATGTACGGACTAACCAGCTCCTTTGCCTGCGGCTCCGCGTGCAGCAGGCGTTCCAACTCGTCAAGAACCAGGGGCATGCTCGCGAGGAAGAGATTTTGGCCGTCTTCCCAAAGGGTGCGGAGGAGCCACATCAGCTGCGTCTCGATCTTGTTCATCTTCACCCCGCCCTTCATCTTGATGCTGATGAATGTAGCGTTTACGGGCGGATCGCGCGTGACGAAGCGGCGCATCGGCGGGGAGGCGACGACGCTCTGCTTAAGCTGCCCAAGCGGTCCCTTCGCTGCTTCGTTGAGGAAGAAACGGAATTTGAGGAGGCAGTTCATGACCTCGTCAGGCAGATCTTTGGACAAATCTATCGACCCGGCGTGAGCGGCAAGAACCCCCCGCAGCTCCGACGCGAGCTCGTGGAGTTGCGTGTAGACTTCGAGCTCCTCGTACGCCCTGGCCACAGTCTCCGCGACCACGCGGGCCCAGAATGTTTCCTGATTGAGGCGGCTAAGTGTGGGATGCGCGCTACCGTTGATGTCTTTAATCATCTCTTGCCGATGCTCTTTGATCTCGGCGAGCTGCTCTGCAAAGTATCCCGGGTCCTCGCGGAGCGACCAAATGTGGTCTCTCGCAGCCGCCACCTTGGCACCGAGGAGGGACTGAATCCGGTCGAGGTCGAGGCGCGCGGGCAAGCGGTAGGGGGCTTCTGCCGCCATTGCCGCCAACGAGTCAAAGCCGTCCGCCTCCTGCTCGTTTTTGAACTCGGGCTCCGGCTGGACGGGGAAGGCGTCCGTGGCCAGGGTGTCAGAGGGGATGTCGTGGAGGATGAGCTCGCAGCACTTGACTAGGAAACTCAGCGTCCTCTCCTGCGCTTCGAGGATGAGAAGGCCCTCGCCAGGCATGAATTGTCTGCGGCTGTGCATCCATTCAAAGGCATCGGGATGGTCCTCCCACGCCACCAACTTCCCATACTCACGGGCGTCGCGGGCCCCGTGAAGAATCATGACGTAACAATTGAGGAACACCGCGACAATCCTCTTGGTGACGCAGCCGAGGTGCATGGCGTCGTAGTCGGCGCCCGCGAACTCGGAGGGATGGTGCCGGCCCCGCGCGTTAAGCAGTAGCAGAAGTGTCTTCGGCTTCAGCAGGTCTTCCTGGTTGATGTACGGCCACATAAAGCAGTCTCTATCATAGGTGCTCCGGCGAGCAGCCAACGACGACTCCTGCTTGCGCCAAGCGTCAAAGTCGGGACGGTGCACGGAGGCCATCCCGGGGCCCCAGGCTCTCGTGAGAGTATCGAGCCGCTGATGCCTCTTCTTCCGCGACCAGCGGTGGTGGATCGCGGGCTCGTGGCGTGCGATGATGGCCTGCAGGCAGTCGTAGCTTGCCAGTAAAGAGGACGACAGTGACTCTGCCTCCTTGCGGACCTCGGCCGGGGATTTGTGCGGAACGTCCATGCCTAGGAGTTTGGACATTGTGGCTGGATCGCTGAAGTCCATCTTGTCGAAGTCAAGATCGGGGAGGTCATATTGCGCAAGTTCATCATCGGACGCGAAAGGGTTGAATTGGTGGTTTGGACGAAGTTCCATTTTAGCGTAACTCTTGACGCTCAGCGAGGGAGTTAAATACGAGAGAGCCCTTCGCGGATTAGCTAAGCGAAATGGAGCTACTGTGAGGTTATTCCAGAGAGGGCAGGAGGGCTTCTGAGGGCAGGTGTGAGGGCAGGTGTGATGGCAGCAAGGCAGCAGGGCCACGGTCCGGTGATTTTGCTGAGGGAAAGTCTGCCTCGATGTTCTGGTACCTTAGTGATAAGAGCGCTTGAAAATCAGTGGTTGAGCCTTCAAATGTGGTGCAGCACAGCTTCACAATATTATCGTGAAGTTGAGAAATGAGGGTCGATCTCCCTTCACACAATTGAAAACGCCTCATTCAGCCCCATCGAAGTTCGCACTGTGGCGGGGGCCTTTCCGTTTGATGGCACATGAAGTAAGTATCCGTCCGATTCATCATGAAACTGAAGCCGATGAGAATGCTTTTTGGTGAGTTGTTAGGATGCCTACATGAGAAGCCGGTAACATACAGGTCTTCACTGAATCACGGAAGCTGACAGTTGAGATGACGACCTACTTCTTCATGGCAAAGCCAAGCAAACACCGCTTGTCTTTCGAAAATGTCTCGCTTTCCCAATGGCTTCTAGAATGTCTCTTCAAAAACTCTACTTCGTCAGATACCGACCCCCACAACTAGTTGAGGGGTAGTGAGGAGATTGAGTTCACGAGCATGATGGAAGACTTTGGGAGAAGCCTCGGTCCGCTGGTCAACTGCTTTTCAGGCCTCGAAGCTCTGTCTTTGAGTTTCATGCTCTGTTGGGGGATGGTAGAGACGGTAAGAAGTTTCTAGCAAACATATGGAGATCTCCTAGATAGCGATCTTCTCAATTGGGAAAATTCTATCCAAAAGAAAGGCGTTCGTCCCTGGACCGTTGACATTAAAGATGCCCGTTGGTTGGGGACTCCGAGACAAAGCGTTCCAGCACCCCAAAAGACCCCCAAGATGGCATCTGTTAGCAACCCCACCACGACCCCGGCCCGTCCTTATCTCGCCCCATCACCAAAACCCCACATCCTCGGCACGCACGCACAGACCAACGGCCGCCGGGCAGCTCCACCACCCAAAGCTCCCCAAAGTAAAGAAGCTCCGGCAGCGGCCAAGCTCTCTCACTCACTCACACCAACCAACCAGCCAAGCTACCTTCAACCTCATCTCACGCCTCCCTCATCAAAACCACAAAACATCTCACCATCAACACCACGAAACTCCGCCCAAAATGCCAACAAAACTCACAACATCATTCTCCCTCCACATCCCCGCCACCCCCCTCTCCCCCTCCTCCTTCGCTCCCTTCGGCGACGTAATCGCCAACCCGCACCCGGACATCCGCCCCTCCCCCTCCCTCCCCTCCACCCTCTCCCACAACGCCGTCTCCGCGAACCAACACACCGCAATCAAGTACCAAAACGTCTCCGCCCCAAAGGACCTCTACGCCCAAGCCCCCTCCGCCGCCTCCAAACCCATCGTGTCCATCTTCTCCTGCGCCGCCCGCCAGCTCCAGCAACCCCCCTCCCCCTCCGGCAACCCGCCCATCTCCACCCTGCTGCCCTACACCTACGCCGGGCCCTCCCGCGCCGGCCTCTTCCGCGTCGACATCCTCGAGCGCCACCCCTTCACCACCCAGACTTTTGTGCCACTGGCGGCGTCCGCGGGCGTCCCGCACGCCGCCTACCTCGTCATCGTCGCGCCCACACTCCCCGCGGAGGGCGAAGACTCCTCGCTGCCGGCGCCGAAGACGGGCGGCAAGGGCCCCGGACGACCTGACCTCGCGAACCTGAAGGCCTTCGTCGCGACGCCGGGACAGGCGGTGACGTACGGCGCCGGGACGTGGCACGCGCCGATGGTGGCGTTGGGCCCGCCCGGCACGGCGATCGATTTCGTGGTGACGCAGTTCGCGAGCGGCGTGGGCGTGGAGGATTGTCAGGAGGTGGTGATCGAGGCGCAGGGCGAGGGGGTTGTGGTGCAGGTGCCGGAGAGGATGCCTGTTGCTAAGTTGTGAGCGCTGGTGTGAGGATGAGGTGTTGAGGGGTTAGGGAAACGAGGAGGAGTTCATCTACGCCGACTTCTTGCTTTTGAGTGTTTGGATCTTCAGGCTTGGTCATGTTTGAAAATCTTTCGGTCAGGCTGGGGTCAGGCTGGCGTCAGGCATGTCTCGGGAAATGGCGTCGCATAGATAAATCACCAAATTGAGACACAATTGAAAGTTCGATAGATCATTTACGGTCCGATGTGATATTAAGGGGGGCAGCAGGAGGCATGCTACGATTCGCACTCGGGGCCTTTGCCTCAGCCAAAGGGCTCAGGACAACCTCTACAACACTGAGCAGAGAATCACACGATGGGAACACAGCATTGGTGATCAATGATCTTTGATGTTTTCTGAGCTAGCAATCCTTAATGACAGTTCCGTTTCGCAAATCCATAACGTGACACTCTACAATCCAGGCCTCCAATCCTTGGCCATTTCCGGTTACTCAAACAGAATTCAACCCCATTCAATTGGGTTCATCCACACTCCAAATCTCATGACCTCCGAACTCGGTCGTAAACAAGCCCAATTTGTGCCCTGCGCGAACATCTTCCAATCTGTGCATAGCCATGCGCTCGCGGCAACTTCAGCAAATCCTCGTAAACGACATTCCTCCCAACTCTATCCAGCGCAACCTTTACTCCATCTCAAACTCCTCAAACTCGACAGAGCTTAGAAGCCTCTCGGACTGAACCTCGTTTATAAAAGGGCGGAACATGATGGGGTAGTGCGGGCTGACGGGCGCGGGGTCTGCGAGAGGAAGATCAACACGGCCAGGGATTTCGCCCCAGTCGGTCAGCTTTCCCTTCAAGCGCCTGTTCATGGCGTCGAACTCGAGAGTGCCCAGAGATGCAAAGTGGTATACAATAACGCCCTTCATTTGTCCCTGGCGGACAACTCTTCCCTTTGCCTGTCTCATGTACATGTCGTAGTTGACCGTGTCGGTGCTGAGGGCACCGGCAAACATGACGTGGTTCGCTTCCACCAGGTTGGTGCCAGCGCTCTCGGCAGACATGAGACTCTGGATGAGGACAGCGGTGCCTTTGTGGTTTTTGAACGCCTCAATCTGTTCAGGGTCGTTCTTGGCTCCATTGGTAAGGTACACCGCAAGACCTTGCGACGTCAAGAATTCCCGAAGTTGAATCTTGATGCCATTGTAAGCTGCAAAGATGAGAACCTTCTCATTGTAGGGCGCGATCTCGTTCTGAATCACGTTGTGCACTGACTTGACCTTGCTACTGGGCTCAGCGGCAAGATCATCATTCAGATTGTACTCAGGATCGTGAATGAGCATCGACCACGGAATGAAGGTGCTTTGAGACATGGCCGTGCAGCCTCCTTGAGAAGGGCACTTCTCGCTGGCCAGACTGCTGAATTCTGCAAAACAAGTGCCGCAGAGCGTATGACCGCATGCGACTGACAAAAAACCTTCGTTCAGATCGGTGATCTGGTTGGAGCACTTGTTGCATTCGACAGCGAAGCCTCCGTAGGCCTCAAGATTGCGATGCATGATCAGGCAAGCCTTCATGGCGAACAGACTTCTTCTCCATGCATCAGCTGTGACCATAATGCCGGACTCGATACTCTGAATGACGAGCATGAAGCAGTCGAGGGTCTGGTCAACAAGCGATGATCGCACAGTGTGTTTCGTGTTGACTTTTGGTCGCTTCGACGAAAGCTTGACGCCGAACTCGAATGCCTTGCCCTCATTCTTCTCCTTGGCCTCTTTGGCCTTCTTGGTCTCTTTGGTATCTTTGGCGTCTTCGTCCTTGGCCTTGAAAAAGTTCTCGACCTTCTTGTCCATGTTCTCGTTGATATCTGTCTTCTTGAGACCAACGGCGCTAGCAATTCGTTTGCGTTTTCTCGGGTCATCCTGGAGTGCAACCAGCTGTCGGATAAAATCCTTCTTGTCAATAGGATCGTCTGGGGAAATATGAGGAAGATGGTGCATCAGTCCGCTGACTTCTTCGTCCAGAATGTCGTCAACATCTGCCATCTTCCACCAATCTGTCTGATCATACCGGCCTGGGCCACCCTTCTCTCTCGCCCAATTCTCAGCGTCCCACAACAAACGACCCCGAGGCACGACGTAGCGGTAGTTGGCGCCGTTGATGTGCTTCTTGTGAATGATAGTCTCCCTGACGTTGCGCATGCAGTCCACGTCCCCAAAAGCTCCCCCATCAGCTGCGCGAAAGTTCGCGATGAGCTTCTGCATATGCTCCATGTAAGCAGCCTCCCTCTTGCTGCGAGTGTCGTCCCGAGGCGAGCTGTCCTTCTTGATGATGTTTGCTAGGAACATCATCAAATCAATCAAAGACGAGAGGGTTTCTTTACAATGATTGAAATAAGCCATGCCCCGCATATTCGACCCCGTGGTGATGGTATTTGCGGTCACGGCTTGGTTGCCAGGAATCCATTTGAACGCGTTGTATGAGGCTGATACCGATGCCAAAATGTTCAGGGCATCGATGGTGCTTGCGTACGCAGACTCCTTAGACCCTGTGACCTTCTGGCCCGCTCGGCTTCCCTTCTCATTGCTGAGGGTGTTTTCGATCAAGTTTGCAAAGTAACCGGTGACGCCCTGTTCATGCCACATGGCGTCGCGGAGAGCTTGCTGGACCAAGTTGTAGATGATGGTCTCTTGAGGGTTCAAAGTAGACAGAACGATACGTTCAATGACGGGAATGTCGGAAACGTCTGTCTCGTTCTTCCGGAAGAAATGCTCGACGAACCGTTGTCCCTGCTGGTGTCGCTCCAGCGCGAACTGGGCCGATGCACAATCGCGGAATGCGAGAAATTCCTCGCCCTGCGTCAGCTCAGCTACCTCGGGTCCATTGGTAACGTAGGGAAAGTATCCAGGCGTGGGAGCAACCCGAGCGACATGAGAGTTGATCAGCGAGCCGATCTTGCAGAGCTGACCGAGACTGCCAGTCGGCGGGGTACCAGAAAGGATCCATTTCGACGAAGCAATAACGTTCTGGAAAAACAGCGAAGCGCCAAAGTTCTCGTATGAGAACTCATCGTAGACGACTCTGCGAAAAGTGCACATCTGCAGTAACCGTGCTGTCTTAAACAGACCAAGCTTTGGAACTTCCTCCTGAGATTTTGTCGCGGCAGCTGCAGCAGCTTGCTGCTCCTTGGTTGGCTCCTTGGATCCCTTCGATGTGGTTGTAAGCTGGGCCTTTCGAGAACTTGGGCCGACATTGTTCAAAGCTGCCTCTTCGGCAATTCTCTCAGATGCGAGTCTAAGGTTTTCAAGACGACGCCGCAGTTCTTCCTCGCTTGTAGCGTCTGGGTTTTGAAAGTCGAAGCCGACATTTCTTAAGGTCTCCAGCGCTGCGCAGTACCATTCCTGCTTAGAACGATCGGTCCCTTTAGCAAGCTTGGGAAGCCCGGCCGCGGCAGCCAGAGCCGTCATGGCCTTGTCATTGGTCGGGCCAACTGTGCTGACAATAATAACGTCTGCCTTGATCAACTTCTCCCGCTCAATATCAGTGGCCTTCCGGATGACGTGGATTCTTCGCTTAGAACCGAGGAATCTTCTGGCCTCGGACGCCCACTGAGTAATGATATGATGGGGGACCATGACCAGAGTTGCCTTCAGGTGCAACAAGCGGTTGCCATTCACCAACCGGTAGCGCTCCTTTATCGATTCGATGGTGTCTTGGGGCTCGCCGAGCTTGTAATCAATCAAAGCCAAGGTGATGATGGTCTTGCCATAGCCGATGTCGTGTGCCAGGACACCTCCTCGCGTGCAGTTCTGGACCTGGGCTACCCCGTACATCCGCACGTTCACGGATGGCAACAGAGTCTCCTCAATCTCGATCTCTGTAAATCCGTCCTTTCCGCTCTCTCGTTCCAGCATCCAGTTGACGGCAGCGAGCTGGTCATCTCTCAGCCTTAAATTCTTTGGAAACGACGGGGGCTGGATCTTGTTGACGTGGTTGATGCTCGATGTCGGTTGCAAACTCTGGCTGAACGGGACCAAGCTCTTCAGGCTCGGGTCTCGGAACGCGAACTGCACTTGAAATGAACCAGTGCCGAATGCCGATCTGCAAGCCGCCGACATTGTGGTGGCATCTCTTGTGATGTAACCCAAAGCGCGGTGAATTAGCGACATTGGGTTGATATCGATGCGCATATTGAGAAGCAACCAGGGAGACGGGTTGCAATAGCTTTGTTGAAGCCACGCTTCGATGTTGAACGGAGGCTTCCTGTTATTCTCATTGCGGTTGATCTCGGCAGCGGCCTGTTGATCTTCGTATCGGTCAATCGTGCCATCGTCATTGATAACGTTGTGAATCTGCGATTTTCCGACGGGACAGGTGGAGCACTCCTCATCGGGACGCAAGGAAAGCCGAACTCCATCAACTGCCAGCCGGTGACCTTCCTCAGGGGTGACTTTGTTCAGAGCATAGGCAACAAGCTCGAGAGCCTCCTTGGACCGGTGGTCGGCGACAGGCACCCAAGGCTCCTCTCCTCCAACCATAGCTCCATTCCAAATCACCGGGAGAGACGGCGTAGGAAAGTGGATATCTTTGACATTCAGTCGGAGTTGAATGGCGGGCTGGGAAATTCCGCAAGAGTCAGGCTCGAACGTCTGCTGGGAGAAGTCGTTCAATTCCACATTGTCATGTGGACTCTTCTCGGTTACACTGATCCGAAAACCTAGATGCAAGGGTATCCAAGTCCCAGGAAGGTGGGCTTGAATGTGCCGAGCACTATCGAAGCTGCTGTCGCCACAGGGATGGCTGTAACCTTTGTCGAAGGCCGTGACAATTTCTCTGTGCTGATCAGGTTCCAGCTTGCGAATATTGTCGGTGATAACCCATAAGTCTTTATCGGTAGCCTTACCGGGCTCGACGTGCTTGATATGGTAGATGCGCTTCGAAGCTTGATCGTCTCGGACGTAAAGCAATCCACCTGGAGTTGCGCAACGGTCTGTGAATATGAAGTTGCCATTGACTTCGTGGCTGAGATCGCCGATAAGCTCGGTGCTGTTATCGACAGATACGAGTGTTTGTCGAAAGCCAGGGACATCAGCCATGATGGGCTCCTGGAGAAGCTGAACATAGATCTTCCTCTGTGCGAACAACTTCTAGTCGCTCGGGGCAGGGATAAAAGAGTCCTCCATGTTGTGGTAAATTAAGGTTGCGCTCATGATCGGCTTGCCGATGTCGTAGTTGAGGTCGCGAAGCAGGCGTCTCGGGTCTTGGGCGGTCGAATCCTCGGCAAAGTAAGCCTCTCTCAGGAACACGTTCCAGACGACCTTGTCGTGGTACACTGTGATGGCAATGCGAGATTTGCGAGATTCGTAGGTGACGTCAATGTCCTCCCGGAACTTCAGATCCGTCAGGTAGTACGACACATTGTCAACGCAGGTGTCGATTGCCATGTTCAAGGCGTCAGTATGGTCGCGAAAGCCCTTCTCAGTGAGACCCTTGGCGAAGTCCTCATTTTCGACTGGATCGCAGTTGAGATCAATCTTGCCGGGGAAGGAGGCAACGGCTTCTCGATAGGCACCCTCTCTGTCGTTGGCGAGGTTGTCGATGGGGATAGGCTCCTCGCAGAAGTGATGGTCTGGATTACCGGCGCAGGATGTGCAGCGAATTTCGCCACAAAACTCGCATTGATGATAAGTCCCAGCTCGCTGGTGCTTGCGGTAGGCGTCGCAGAGGCAGGCGCGTCGACCCGTCTGCCACAGGTAGAGCAGCTTCCAAACCTTCAGGGACGACTCCCATCCGTTCATGGTGGCGATCACCCAATCCGGCTCGTCCATGTCTGAGTCGTTCGAGGGTGATTCGGGTTGCGCGTTGGGGTCGGTAGGTGTGCGAGGAAGAGTTTGGTTGAGGGCGTTGAGGTCAAGAGCGTTGCAAGAAGTCGCGGACGAGGAGGGACCCACTTGGCCACTCGGGGCAGGTGCACCGGCAAGATCCATTGGCAGCAGCTTGCTTGCGTCTCCGAATCCATGAACAAAGCCCGTTGTCGTAGCCATGTTGACCTCTGAGATGAGGGCCAGGAGCAGAGCAGCACCCGCCACAGTCGTTGTCATGGCGTTTCCACCAAGGTCCTTGAGTTGCCTATCCGTCTCATCAGAGACCTTGATCCTGTCGATGGGAATTCCCTGCAGAATCAGGAATTCCGTTCCAAGCAAACATCGCCCGAGTCGAGAAAGGAAGAAGTCCGCGCTCGGAATGAGACAAGGAACATTTCCCAGAGACTTGTGCTGTCTGTCAACGTTCTGACCCAGGTCAATGATGATGAATTTGCTGCCGTAGTCCAGGCCCATCTTCTCCGAACGAAGGAGCGAGATGTCGATGAGTTCCTTCATGCGAAAGGTCAGCTTGCGAGAGATGTACACCTTCCAGCTGTCTTCCCGGGGGAGGGAGTTGCCGCGGTTGTCCAGACGTGTGTATGGGTTGCTGTTTCCCAAGCCTTCGGACCGGCGCGCTGCGACGTGTTCCATTTTGCACATGGAAGCGTCTCCGACATTCTCGGCCTTGCCGCTCAAGCCGCGCTCCAGAATGAAGCGTCCCTGGAGGACGTTGGGGTCGGACGGCGGGAGGAGAAAGCCTTCCAGCTTTGGGAACTTCTGGAACCAGTTGGGCTTTCGCATCATCTTCACCCACTCGTCGACAATCACCTTGCCCTTCATGCCGTAGCGACGCGCGTCAACGGCGATCAGGTATCCGCGGTTGCGTGTCTGGGGGACGAGAAAGTTCTTGGAATCCACCACCACATGTGAAGCATGGTAGCCGATCCTGGGAAACCAGAAATTGACGAACTCGCGCCAGGGGGCGCTCTGCACGTTCTCCATCAGCACCACCTTGGGTCTTTTCTTGTTGATCCAACTCAGGATCGAGAGGAACGTCTTGGCCGATTCGGTTTCATTGTCAAGGCCCTCCCCAAGTTGCGCGAATATCTGCAGAAAATCGTGGTCCTCCTCGATCGCGACACCTTTATTCACGCCCTTTTCCATGGCTTTCTTCACAGCCTTTCTCATTTCAGACTTGTCTTCCTTCTCCTGCTTCTTCGGATTTAAGCTCGAGAAATCGACGCAGGAACTTCCAAAGAAGAGCATATCAACGTGTGGCGGAATCTTTTCCATGGAACCGGATGCTGTCATTCTGTGAAGCTGTTAGCGAATCTTGTCAAATTCCTGTGCCAAGATGGTCTGGACTTACGCATATCGCGCATCGGGGTGGCCGACATCCATAACGTTGCGGTAGATGTGACCAGTGGGGCGAGCGTTGCGGTCGATGAAGGCCTGCTTGAAAGGCTCAATCTCGACACTGAAAACATGCTCGTATCGAAGGGTTCCGCCAAGTCCAAGGGCCGTTAGCCCATCCATGAACTCTTGGAGTGCCATGATAGGGGCGTCTGTGCCAGAGCACATGGTGCCAATGGTGAAAGCGACTCCACGCTTCTTCAGCACTTCCAAGAGACCGAGCATGAGGGCCTTGTCGAGGATCAGGGGGAATGCGTCTCTTGGGCGATAAACGGAACGCTCGTCTTTGACCTCCTCGGGATGTTTAAGCTTCAGGTTGGTGCTCGGTGAAACGGGGAGGTCGACAGGGCCATCACTCCAGACCTTCGTCATGATGTCGCGAAGAAAAAAGTAATCCACACCGTCGAATTGGCTGAAATCAGCATCCGGTCCCAGGACCTGATACAACGCCAACGCGTCTTGCAAGCTTTGGAGCAAGGGGTCATCAACGAGGTTTTGTATGGTGCCGAAGACAGCCTCTGGCACGTCGTGGAGGAAACCATCAGAAAAGTGGCTCTGAGACGGGTCCGCATCCTCCTGAAAGGGCTTGTTCGCAACGGGCGCTTGATCAGCTGGCTGGTGGTCATAGGCAACTCGCTGATGGTCTTGAGCAGCTGCCTGATGGTCTTGATCAACTGGCTGGGATTCTTGAGCTGGCTGGGGGTCTTGACCATCAGTGATGGCAGCACAAGACTTCTCCGGCTGGTCGCCAAAGTTCTGGTGGGCACCAATCGGATCAGCATTCTGGTTGTAGTCGACATCTTGAGCCGTTTGGTCATAGCCAAGGAACTTGGCCAAAAGATCGTCAGGGAGGTTTTTCTCGGTATCAGGGAGGTCTCCCCAAAGACCAGCAGTGAAGTTCTTTGGAATGTCAGGAAGTGGCATCTCTTCATTGATATCAGGCATGGGCTGCTGAAGATTCCACGAGGCGTTGTTGAAGTTGAGGTTGCCTTGGGGAACAAAGCCATGATCTTGGAGAGGGGCTGGATACTGTCCGTCGATGGTGAGTGAGTTCGGGCCATTGGTAGCATACGCTTGCTGGTTCTGGGATGCAGTAGGATAGCCACCGTTGGTCGAGTTGGCTGGCATTTGATCAACGGAACCATGACCTTGAGGCTGTTGAAGAACGCCAGAGCTTCCCTCGTTCGACAGGACATACGGCGTTGCTCCGATGGGGTGCTGATACTGAGGAGGGCCGTTGGAACCAGGATTGTTGTAATCTGAAGGAGCGAGAGCGTGAGGGTACAAGGAAGAATCAAGATTCCCTGAGAGGGCAGCGAAGCCGTAAGGATCCTGCTGGTTGAAGGGGGACTGGGGGTCGAAGCCATATTCAGCGAAGCCGCCGTTGTCAGGAGGCATGTAATCCAGGTAGGTACGGTATTGATCGTGCTGCTGGGGCGCATTGGGATTGAAGCTGTCATGGTTCTCAGCAGGAATCTGCTGGCCATGGGGAAACTGATTGTGTTGGCCGCTGTCGGAAGCAACATAGCCGTTCTGAGGAGAAGTGAGGTTCTCGGGATTGCCAACCTGCTGCTCGTTCTGGCCGACGTCGCCACCGAAGTAGTCGCCAGGATTCATACCCGCCTCGTCGTCAGGTCCGCGTCCATTCTGACCAAACGCATGGCCAGGAGGCATGCCGTCTTGGGACATCTTGATGATGATCCCTGTTGGCGCTTGGGGAGACGAAGTCGGAGATGGGTAGCAAGGGACTGGGGAAATGGGCAACAAGTGTATGGAAGGGGTTTCTTTTCGAGGGCGGCGGAACGCTCCAGAAGGTTGGGAGGGGCAAATTCGATGCTTCTGATGATGCAAACAACAAAACCTGTCCAAGATCCGCCAGGAAGCTGGAGATCTTTGATGGTTTTGATGATCTAGCAACAGTGAAGAATGAAGGAAGGGTTTGTGAAAGGATGGTGGTGATGGGAGAAAGAGGTGGGAAAGCTGCGAAGGTGGGAGAGGGAAGAGAAGGAGGAATTTTGTTTTATCTGATTTATGTTTGACCAAATCGACCTGTGGGCAGCCTCTTACGCCAAAGGGACCCGCGTGTCTGTATCCTGAAGTGCCTTCACCCTCCTCGAGAGGCCTTCAGAGGCCTTCAAAGCGGAGAAGGGTTACCGCATGTGGTTAATCATCAGGGCTTGAGCAGGTTCCGGGCTCTTGGTTAAAGGAGAACAGGTATCATGAAGGGCGAGAGCAGAGCGGAGCAGTTGCTTCTGGTTGTTGAGGAAGGTCCCTCACCCTCTTTGCTCTCGCCTCGGAAGTTTGGAAGCGCTGCTACTTGAGGAACACCTGTGAAGAGAGGCAAGAACTGCTGGGTAGAGGAGAAGCACAATGGACAGAGCTTTCTCGAGTGTCGTAGTTCCCAGCTACATGGTGCTTCATAATGTATCTCTGCTCCTGGATTGGCAGAATAGTTTACCTGTCACTTGAATTCAGCTCACACTGGCTCTGAACACTTTGCAACAGGTATTCTGCCCCTGAAAAGGAGACTTGGAAATATCGGCCTGGGTATCGAAGGAAAAGCAACTATGGACATGCTATTACTGGGAAATCAAACCCAGCATCATTGGGTGCCAGAGACCCAAATACTACATCTCTGGTCTAAGATGTATGAACGGGACTTGTGAATCAAGACTGAAATCTGCAGGTTTTCTTGACAGGGCATCTGCACATTGCAGTCTGCCGGCTTGCTGTGTGGGAGCCTGAAAGCAGGCTTTATGCAATATTCCTAAGCTGCATCTGAGTGCCAGCTTTGTGCTGGCTTTTGATTCTGTCATTAATGACATGAAAAAGAAGAAGGAAGAAACACCATGGTACATATTTACCTTGAATAGACAGGTCATTGAGGCTATCCAAGTAAGATTCGGAGTTGGGAATGTGCTTCTTAAACTTGCGGCGACACTGCCAGCAAGAAACATCTTTGGGGACATGAAATCAATGAGAAGCTCCAGCTCCAAGTGGGCGGGAGGAATTTGGATACTTGTTCGCCTAAAATATCATTACTGGGTTGTGGTATACATCGCGTCAAGAGAATGCAGTCCGTTGAGCTTGATCTTGAACCTTCTAGAAAAGTAGAAAGAATGCCACTCACAAAAGGAGCGTGACATAAGCGCCAAAGGCGCAGATGGAAGGCGACATCAAAGGGTCTGTGAAAGGGGCGAAGGTCACGATGTCTCTCCCAAAAGCGCGGATGGCCAGCTCTGATCATCCTCCAGAATACGATCAACGGGTGAGAGATCCAGGACCTTGGATGACGGCGGGATGAACCTGGTCTTCCACAAAGTACCCAGTACATGATGGCAGACACTCAGTTCGCCGGCTGAAGATCGCAGAGCAGTTCATCGCTCAAAAGCAAACACGCGGCAGATCGTCCACTCGGGCCAAGCTGTCATCAAACCGACGATCGAACGGAATCAAAAAAGACGGTACCGGAACCGAACTTCTAGAATCGAATGCCGACACGCCTGGAGAAGAAAAGCCATTCCAGTCTCACGAACGCGCAAAAAGATGAGATCAGACTTGTACGCGTACCCGCATCAAGAACACGGACACGACTCACGAACCTAACCGCTCTCCCCCGCAAACCAAGCTTTTCTAGAACGAAACACCTGAAAACCCAATGAACGAGCGCCTCGTGCACATACCAGTTGACGTCGTGGACATTTTTTTCTTCTTGTTCCTCCTTCTTCGTATCTCGCCTGGACCAACAGGGACGCGTGTCCCTCTCTCATCTCGTCTTGCAGCCCTCTGGTCCAAGCATATCAGTTGACGTCGTCAGACCTCCGAGCCCTTCATCCGCAACCGCAAGAGGAACTGGCCTGTGTCCAATCGAGAGAAAAAAATAAGCACACCCATCCATTTCCAGTGAGGCGGCACACCCACACCAACCCACATCAAAAGCCGCCCCGCGGAACTGGGAGAGTTGAAGTCAAAACAAGGGCGGTTCGTCTCTGGGGTAGGAGACCCGATTGGATGGGCCTGGGGGTTGGAGGTCTGCGAATCAGGTGACACCAGCCGATCCATCTTGGCCATTTGCGGCGACCGCAATGTTTGATTGAGATGGCCTTCTTACACTCCGTTGCGTTGACAGCGTCCGCCCCCCCTTTTTGCCGAAATTACGCACGCATAATCCCTGTATATACATGAAAATTTGCCCAACGCCACGTAGATATTCGTAGTACGGCAATTGACCTATTCTGATGGCTTCAATTGATCTATTTCTATTGAATCTCATTATCTGAGGGCATCGTGATGCCTCCTAAACGCCGCCGCGCGGCTCGGCAGGCGGATGATGACCCTTCTGGGCATCGTCCGTCACCCATCGCCAACGGTACGCGGAAACAACGACGTATACAACAACTGGCACAGGACGCCGCCAGAGATCCTCCTCAACGCTCTGCCTCGCCGTCGATCAGGATCGTTACGCCCGCCGAGAGGGCTCGCCGGGCTGCCGCCGCCGAAGAGGCCGCCGAGGAGGCCGCCGAGGAGGTTATCGTCGCCGAGGCTGGACCCGAGACTAATGATTTGGTGGCGGCTGAGTCTACATCGCGAAGAAAGCGTGTACTTATAGCCCCTCCGTCATCACGAAGAGCTCCAAAAGCGTCCTCTCGCCAAAAAGCAACGACAACGCAGAGGAAGCGAAAGAAGGATCCGCCGCATACGATCCGGCTCCGAAGTACTCTGCCTTCGTCGATGCCACCGTTTCGACCAGACTCGACCCCAGTTAACCCAACCCCTCGTCAAACCACTCGATTTGCGGACGATACGCCTACGGCCCCTCGCCATAGCGCTGATGATACGTTTATGTCGTTCCACGATGTATTTGAAGAGGAGGACGATATGGGTAACGAGGAACCAACTCTGCTACAAATCCAGGTTACCCGTGGCCCAGCGCTCAAGGGTAACGGTTTACCTGTTCTCGATCTAACCATCGAGAGCATCGCGTATAACAGATTCAGTATTGCTCCTGTATTAGATGCGAATAGTAGAGACTGGGAGGCAGACAGCGGCGCCCAACTTGAGGCAGAAGTGGCTCACTCGTATATTGTGAAGAAGGCCAATATCGCTGTTGTCGTTGCTTGGAGGAAGCCCACCAACGCATCTAAACCAACACCAATCTTCACTCGGGTCTATCCGTCTACTGGAGGGGTCACTTGGCCAAGTATTCCATGGGTTGATATTGTCCCCTCTCTTGAACAAGCTGAAGAGAGGGGTGAAGTCCACCTCACCGTCAAGTGGCAATACAGCGCCGTACCAATCTCTGGTGGTATAGTGACTGGCGTACGAACGCCTCGAAAAGGTGGCCGAGCAGGCGTTTCAGCCGGCATGCAAGAGGCGATCGATCGTGAGGCTAACGATCCTGCAAACGTCGAGCGTCGGAAGGAGGGTATGCACAGACAACTTCTCCGTACGCACATCTGCCCAGAGTACCAGAGATGTAAGAATAGTTCGGGCGACGAGAAGTTCAACTGGTGCTATATACTAGGCCAGAAGCACTACAAGATCAAATCTCACCATATAGAGAAGTGGGCGAAGGCTATTATGACTGGACAGGCTGGCGTTGACAATATGGAACCACCTAAAGAACTGCTTGGTGAGATTCTTCACGACCAGTTTATAGAGGATCAGAAACGCCAGGGCAAGAGAAGTAAGAATATCGTGGAGGTTGATGATAACCAGGAGACGACAGTGATGACGGAAGAGAAGGCTGAAAATGCCGCACTTCCATCATCAGGGTCAAGATCTGGCCTAACCAACGCCAACAGCAACGCCATCGTCAATATATACGGCAACGCGGGGGCGCCAGATCGTCATCTTCAATATCCTAACCCATACGTACAGCTGCCGCCGCCGGCGCCGCCGCCGCCGGCATATTGGCCATATGCGAACATCTCACAGTATTCGTTGCCAACTCTTCCGCCATTGAACCTTCCAAGCACTCGTCAACCAAGTATCGCACTCCCGATTCGTTCGTCCTCGCCAGTGGTACCGGATTCGCCTCGAAAAGCTCTAGATCAAGTGGCCAGCTTCATCAAGTGGTTTATATCCGTCCGCGGCAAGCGATATAACGTCGACGAAGGGTTCAGAAAGAAGCTACAGAAACTGCGATCAGTAGACAGTAGCTTGCGGGCAATTCGCAAGTTACCAGATATTTGGTTTACTGAACAGGGTTTTACTCAAGATCTTACCGAAGATGTCAGGAACTCGATCAAATCCTTCATAGACAACAGCGCCTACTACGGAGGGCAGTCTGACGCCCTCTCCGACGTGGTATCTCACTCTGAACTTCATTCAAACCATCGAGAGTCAGAAGGAGATGTTTATACAAGAATATACGCTGGATTGCCAGGAGGGACGGCGGCGGCGCCAGTTGAAAACTCTGCGGCGCTAGTTTCAGGCGAGTTGGGGTCATCCCGACATATCGACGCCCTAGTGCCACGTCAATCCATCGAGCAAGAGATCCGTGGTACGCCAGTTGAAGTTGGTCGACGTGGTGAGTGTATATAGAGCTGTTTACTGTCGAATATGGCTAACTTTGTAGGCGTTTCGGAACTCTTTGGTTTCGTTTCGTCACCACTGCTGTCAGCGTCGCAGATGCTGCCCACGCAGTTACAGATCGAACAAGACGAAATCGAGCAAGGCGATGAGGACAATCAGATTGAAATCTCGAGTGATACGTCGTCAACAGAGACGTATTACTCGGAGGAGGATAACGAAGAAGAGTGATACAGCAAGAGTGGTGTGAAGTTTGACTGTATGCGCGATTTTTTTGCATGACGTGTTCAACCACGGAAAAGTCTACCCATAGCCGTAGATTCAACACTGCCGCTCTATACGTATAAAAGCAATAGAATTACTGTTATTTTGGATCTGCAAACAATACACTTCGGTCCATCCCGATACTGGTTAGGGGCAGTTGAAGTCTCTGACTATGGTTGAAGTCTCTGATCGTGATGACGTGTCATCATCACAAATCATCGTCACAAGCATCAACAACGCGTTTCAGCCGTTATACAGGCAAAATTGATATGTATACGTAGCTACCGACGAAAACAATGGACGACGGTATATTTTTTGTGTTCTGGTGCGCTTGTGGCTAACCTTTTGGCAATCTTGTTGGCTACAATCATGGATTTGATGATTGACCATCATATGACGACACGATTAAGATCTATTGCGCGCGAACGCACGATGAAAATTTGGATTGCTTGCTGATGTTCAATATTGGCAGCAAATCCTCCCTTTTATAGTTCGATATCGTCAAATATATGCTCTGTCCCATCAAAGTTGACGAACGAATGGCGGAAATGGCCCTCGATCTGGGGTAGACGATACCCAATCTCCATAGCGCAGTCACGTAGATATTCCATGAAATCCCGAGTGTCATTCTCATCGTTGTTCCACTTCGAATACGTCTTCCTGATGTATCGCTTTAGATCGCCGAAGTACTCTTCGATGGGGTTGAAGTCTGGTGAATACGGAGGCAGAAACTCGAGATGGACACCTGATACCCGGCATAAACCCTCGATTTCAGGTATACGATGGCAGGAGAGGTTATCCATAACGATGACAGAGTTTGGCTCTGGAAAACGCCCACATTTCGGGATAAGGCACTCCTGTAGCCAACGAAAGAACCCATCGCCGTCAGTCGTACCATAATACGTAGTCAAGTGTAGGATACCGCTCAACGTGAGGGCTGGCAGGATCTGTACGCGAGAGTTCTGAAACCGATCAATCTCTGCAGTTCGAAACGCAGCAAGCCCTTTCGGCGCCCATCCAGTCCTCCGTATCCCAGTATCCTTATTGACGCCGGATTCGTCGACGAATACCAGCTGGTCGGGGCGATATCGTCGTATACGGTACAAGTACTCGTATCGTAGTTCGTCACTTCGCTGAGCAGCAATAATCTTGGACTTCTTGTTCGTCCAGCCAGCTGAGTTTAACTGTCGACTGATTGCAGAACGACTGATCTGGATCTCGAAGGCTTCAAATAGGAAATCTTGCATCTCTTCAAGAGATAGATCGCTGCGGTACTGCAGTAGTTCAAGAAGCTCTGTACGATGCCATATTTCCATCTTTTGTCGACTCTGGCGGCACCTCTTATATCTCTGCACTTCGCCAGTGATATTACGTCGTGATCTATGTCGTCGAATCGTTCGTTCGGTACAGCCAACGATACTTGCCAGCTCGTGGGTCTTTTGGTCTTCGAATGGCAGTATCATCGCGATCGTCGATAGCTGTAGATTCGATATTCTGGGCGCCATTGTATCGTCGTCGTCGCCCGGCGTCTTTCTCGATGTATCTGATATAATAAACCACGGACATGTACTGACCAGCGGCAAACTGTAAGTAACAGGGCACAATCTATACAGCAGTAGACTCTTGCTCAATATCGTGAACAAGCTGAGCTATCAGGAGAGTCATTAATCCTGTTGACTGCCAAAGCATTTGCTCTGAAGAACCGTATCAAGCCCCTTGGTATGCTTATATATTACTCAGAGCCATACAAACCGTATGCTGAGTAGATATATAAAGTCATACAGCAGGTCTCTTCTTCTGTTCCTCAGCAAATGTCATCTTGATCTCTCATGACGAAAATAGACCTTTTGTTGGTCGAATGGTATGGGGATGAGGTGACTAGCTGGGTTGGCAATGCCTCGATGGGTAGATTGACTGCTACGGAAGCATGAAATACACACCTTATGTCTCTATCGTGTAGTTATACGTTTGAATACTACTGGGACTATAGTGATTGACGGCAATTGAGGTGTTGGTGATGACTTTGACGCGTTTTGCGTGCGATGCAGAGAAATGCGCGTCACAGCGTAAAATTGGCTTTTTTTCATGTTTTTGCATAAGCGGGGAAAAAAAAGGGGGGCGGACGCTGTCAACGCAACGGAGTGTAGTCAGCAGTAGAGGCTGCTTCACAAGTTGCTTCTCCAGGCCCACTTGGTGTCGTTGATTGGCCTGCAGCGTCTTTGGTGAAGGATCGCGGGGTCCTTGTTCACCGACGTCCCGCACGACGGACGCCCTTCGAAAGTAGATGAGGTTCTTCATGAGATTTTGAATGCGAGGTTTTCTGCGCTAACCAGTTTTTTGACGTTGCGGGTCGTTCCTAGTCACAGCTCGTGTCGTGTTTAGACGCTTCTTTCGTTGAACTCCTCAGTGACAATCCACCAACTCACACACATCCAAGATGGGCTCACAGCTGGTCTCAACCGACGCGAAGAACAAGCTGGAGGACCTGTCCGGCATCACCATCCAGCCCGGCGAGAACCCTTACCAGGCACTCATCAAGACCTGCAACAATGACCCCGTAAAGTCCCCTTCCACGCAATCTCGAATACGTATTCTGATGAGTAAACCCGTAGGCCGAGATCCAAGCCCTCTACCACGCTCACAGGACCAGACGAAATGAGCAGCAGAAGGAGAAGTTCCTCGCCGGCGACTTCACGGAGCTCATCATCGACCCTTTCCTCCTGAGGCTGGAGAACCCTCAGATGGAGCCCGGCTTCAAAGACCCCAGAAACTGCTTCGTTTTCTGGGCCCGCCCGCCCGATCACATCGTCAAACTGGCAGCTCACCTGCAAGCCTTGCTCAAGAAAGTTGCCCCGAGTACGTGACATCACCCCACCACCACCGTCGCGCCAAAAGGAACCAACCGCGAGACTCCCCAAAGGGTATCAGACGAAAAGAAAGCAACGCAAAGCTAACCAACCCCCCAACCAGGCATATGGCTCATGCCCCAGCACAGAATGCACCTTACAACCCTCGAAGTAACCCACTCCAAAACACCCGAGGAAATCGCCCGCCTCACCGAGACCATGCGCTCCGCCATCCCCTACATCACAGACTACACCTACACCCACCGCGCGCGCCTCGTCAAGCCCCAAATCTCGCACGACCTCTCCGCCTTCGCCGTCTCCTTCCTCCCGGCCGCCGGCGAGCCTCCCGCCGGCGGCCCATCGTCCCCAGCGCCCACCGCGCTGCAGACGCCCGTCGTCGGCGGCGACGCGTACAGCTACCACCACCTCCGCCGAGACGTCTTCGACCTCGCACAGTCGACGGGGGTGCAGATTGAGAGCCGGTACCAGGTGCCCAGCGCGCACATCACGCTGGGGAGGTTTCTGGGCGAGACGGACCACGCGACGCCCGCGGCGAGGCGGAGGTGGGTTGAGGCGATTGACGAGATCAACGGGTGGCTTGAGAGCGAGGTTTGGGGCAGCGAGGGGGAGAGGGAGTGGTGCGGTGAGTGGGTTGTCGGGCAGGAGAGGGGGCTGGATGCAAGGAATGGGCCGTTGTGGTATGGTGGTGGACGAACCATCAGGCTCGGAGAGGGCTTCTGAGCAGGCACGGAAAGTAGAGAGGCATCATACAGACACAGCATCTAGACATAAAGACAACGATCATGAGAGAATAGTCCTTCATCATAGACTCATGTATTTCATTGACCGGGCTGAGCCTTCATAGAACGCGTCTAATCCTCCAGAGACCACATTCGAAAAAGACGTGCTCCAACGGAACAACGGCAGCCATCCCACATCGGGTACCAGAGTACCAGAACCCTCAGGACACCACCGTCCGCCGAGATTCCCACGACTTCCCCTCGTCATCTTGTCACACTGTTAAACGTGTCGTGTTGTGGCCTCCAGGCGCGCATACCATAGACGGAACATCGGACGGGGAAACGCAGAGGAGGGAGACTGGGTATTGAACTTTTGATCTCTTTTTTCCGTTTCGCAAGCAAGGGCTTTTATTTGTTCCCTACGTAGTGTTCCGCACTTGAGAACGGGTAACCCTCTTCGCCATTGTTCCAGCCTGATGATGATCCGTATGCCGTGAAAGGAGCCATAAAAGTCGGTCGACCGAAAACAATCAATGCGTTTAGAACACCAAAGCAGCACCCTTCGTCTTCTTGTCACCACTGTAGATGTTGTTAGCTTCCTCGGTGAATGTTTGGTAGGAACAGGGGGATAATCGTACCCGAGCTCGAAGTGCTTGCAGCGCTTCAGGGCGAGCTGAAGCTTGGTCTTGCACTTGACGCACTCCAAACGCAGAACGACCTTCTTGGTGGTCTTGGCCTTCTTGTGGAAGACAGGCTTGGTCTGACCTCCGTAACCGGACTGCTTTCGGTCGTAACGTCTCTTTCCCTGCGCGAACAGCGAGGCCTGTGATGGGGAGCGAATTAGCATGTCGTTCATGGCTTCGTCAGGGGCGCTTCGCTCGAGGATTTTCGTCATCGGCGCGTGTGGTGTTGTCGACATACCTTTCCGGCCTTGTACTGGGTGACCTTGTGCTGGGTGTGCTTGCGGCACTCCTTGCCCTTGCAGTAGGTCATACGCGTCTTGGGAATGTTCACTGCATTTCAGACCCCGTGTCAGCCAACTCGTCCCTTCAAGATGATCCTCGCACACAAAAGCTCCTCATGGTCTGCAATCGGAATCGATTTTCCCTTCGAGTCTCTCTTCGCCGTGCGCCGTCGCGGTGGTGATTGCGTGTCGCCGTGTTCGTTGCTGATTCGAATCGTCAAGCCCCCTCGTGCCCTCGTCGAGTGCGCATCGTCGAAAAATTGTCGATGGCCAAGGCGGTGCGGCGGCGCGAATGTCGAAAATATTCGGGCGTCACGGAAGTATTCCCCCTCGTTTGCAAAACCGAATCCCGACTGCTAGAATGACCACGCTGGATAAAGACACCATGCTAGTACTTACCCATCTTGGCGGCTGTTTGTCGATTGTCGCTTGCCGGAGTGTCGTGACGATGAATTTGCTGGCGGGGAAAAATGAAAATCGTCGTTTTCCTGAAAGTGCTCGCTTGTGTGCTGCGGCTAGGGCAGGACGGCGCTAGTCTGGTTCGGGGGAGCACGTTGTGGCTGAGGCGAGTTTTCAGCCTCGTCGCCAGCCACCCGGGCTGTGTCAGGTGACTTAGGTTCTGTCTGCTTATGTAAGGACAACTCGGCATGCTCAGCGCTGACAGCATGGACGCTTCCAAGGTGTGCAGCGCTTCACCGACGGAATCCCCCAATCAGCAGTAGTCAATTAGC
This sequence comes from Colletotrichum siamense, assembly GCF_013390195.1. Classification (NCBI taxonomy): domain Eukaryota; kingdom Fungi; phylum Ascomycota; class Sordariomycetes; order Glomerellales; family Glomerellaceae; genus Colletotrichum; species Colletotrichum siamense. The sequence goes on from NW_023501022.1 coordinate 1,051,622, forward strand.
TGCAGGCCAGTGCCCGCTGCCCTTTGCTCTGCTCACCACCGTCCGCCGCCGCCGTCAGACGTTCAGCTGAAGGGCCAAGCTCACGAATGTCCTTCAGCACAGCTCTTTCCCCAGCCTCCCCCAGGACACAAAGGCCGATGACTAATGCAGCGCCGGCTCGCGCTTCCACTTCTCCATCCCGCCGCTTGTCACTTTCTCTCGGCTCTTGACTCTCGACTCTCGCCGCCTCGCGTCTTCATTTCAACCTTCCGGGCCGTGTACCGTGTACCGCGTAAACCAAACCGTAATCCGCCGACCGTCTGGACCGTCCGTCTAAACACCGAAACACAAGCCGTTCAGATCTAGGGCGAGCGTAATGATCTTGGGTCGACAGTCGCGCGTCAGAATAGTGTTTCCGCGATAGACACGCAATCACTTGTTTCGTTGTCGCCCTTTCTGGAAAGTCTCAACTCACTTTTGCGACTCGGACGAGTCATGGCCGGGGGAGAGGATGGCAGACCAGCAGACCAGCAGACCAGACCTCCAGCTTCCGCCTCTCTCTCTCACCGTTCTTCGTCTCTGCCCTTGGCCTTGTCTTGCCTCCCATCCCCATCCTCCCCAGCACGCACTCTGAGCAGAGAGATCCCATCCATCTCCCCGTCCCTCCTCCCCCCAGACCCCAAACCTTCTCGTCTTCCCGCTCTCGACTCCCGCCCGAGGCTGTCTACCGATTTCAGCTGACAGACGATGTCATCGCACGATACCCCCGCTGTCAACTCGCCCGGCTGTCGGCACTGACGTCAGTACCCAGCTAAGCGTTTGCTATCCCAGCTTTGACCTTGCAAAGCCATTCAACTTGACGCCCAAAAGAATTCAGTTTCGGGGAAACTTAATCACTTTACTGGTGACGCGATCTTGTTTATATCGGCTCACGCGGGCGCCAAAACCGTCCGCTAGCATGGCGCAGATTGAGTGCATCCATTTCCTTAACTTCGGAAATACCATCGTGCTACACTATACTATACTCTGCAGTCCTGGAGTCTGGACTTGACCCCCCAAGGCTGATGCCTTCGTGGACTCCCCTGGCTCGCGGGTTAAAAGGTTACCCGATGGAGGTTGTCCATCTCACGACGAACGCCTCGCTAAGCAGGGGCTCGGTCGACGGAGATAGATGCCACAGCGCCATCCATCGACGATGGCGTGCTCTAATCGCGACTAGCTCCGCCGGCGTTCCATTCGGTGTCCCGTCACTTAGCCGTCATGATGGTGCTAGGCTAAGCCGGAACACTTCAAATCGTCGTTGACGGCCAGGGGACACGCCGAAGTGACGGGCCTTCGGGGCGTACGCCTCTGGCCCTTGACATCTTGGGGCCAAGCCAAATCGCCGGGGCTGAACCGCCGGCTTTCGCGAGGCGACGGCGGCCTCATGCCTTTACCTGGGGCGAATTGATTATGAATGGTGGCTCGGATCACTCTGAACTATCAGCCCCAGCACTACCACCTGGGCGTGCAATCTACCGTCAATGCTTCCGTTCCTTCGTCAAGGGCGCTCACGCAAAGGCCCTCTCGATACGGACGGGTAATACGTTTGCAGATTCAAAGGGTCCAGCGAACGGAAAGCGAAGATGGCACAGCACACCAGCCGGCTTGCCTACGGGATGAAACCTCTTCGAAGTACGGGTAATTGAGATTCACCTTCACACACAAAAAAAAGAAGCTTTGGTGCAAAAAAAGGGCGGCGAGCAAGAGAGATCAGATTGAACTTGGCGCGGCCCAGCAAACAAGTCACGCAGACCAGCAGCCACCATCTACTCGCTCAGGTCCAAAGTAACCGGACGAAATAAGAAGCACGATTGAAGCAGACACCCGACTGGAAGTACGCCCGTCCTGCTTGAGCCCAAAGCTAAAGTGCCGGAAGGGCGTCTTTAACTGGGTGACAGAGTGTTCGGCTCACCGTCAGATGGCCTTCCGGTGGCGGGCCATTACGACGACGTACCAAAATAAACACACGAAAAAGATGGGATTTTTTGATTCGGGCATAGAGAGGGTGAGGAAGTGGAAGTGGTGGCTCGACACGAGACGGGGACGCAACCATTCATCGCAAAACGGACCATGAACTTCCCCATTCGTCGCGATTGTCGAACTGCGGCGTGCGAACCACCAAACCCGAGCCGCAACAGGGACGGCCTCCAAAACAGTCCAGTCATACCACACGCGTGGCGCAGACGCAGACAGGACGGACGGGCAAGCTGCGAAAGATCCCAGGTCCCAGGCAGTGGTGGGCTCTAGGTTGGCTCTAGTGCAAGTGTCGCGAGCCTAGAGGCCAGGTACACCCGACATTAGCGTGTTGTCTGTCCTGTCTGTTCAGAATCAATCCGCGAAGTGCAGAGTCTAACATAGTGTTCCTACTATGTGCGCGGGAGACGAGAGTCTCTCAGTTAGTGCCACTGCAAAGTATGCAGTAGTAGTAGGTAGAGAGTACAGTAGCACCCAAGAGTCTCGAGGGTCGCTTCATCAAAGGATGAGGCCAGCAGACGGAATGGAACGAACCAGGGCTGCAGCGATGAACCACGGCCGTCCCTGCGCCGGTTCTTCCCCCCTCCAACTCAGTCCAGCAAGTGCCAGAGCCCAGGGCCAACCTCTCTCTTTTTCTCTTTGGTGTCTTCAGTCTTTTCCCGTCTCCCTCTGTCCTAAGGCCCTTGACAAATCGCACCAGTCTCGCAACGTGGGTTGAGCTTGGCATGAAACGTCGCCCAGCGCCGCAACGTCGACGGTTTCAGATGCACCAACTCCCGTGCGCTTAAACCACGTTCCTTGCATGTCGACACCTTAATCGCCGCCCCGATTCACGTACCACACGTCCCAGTTGCTAAAGAAAGCAACCGGTTACAACCACCTCCCCTGAATGCTACCTTGTCCGCCAGAAAGAAGGCAGCAGGGAGGGCAGAGCCAGTGTGGGCAGTCAGTTCTCTCTCTCTGGGCAGACTGGGCGTGAGCCTGATCTACCGTCTGCGCATAAGCCAGCGCCCCACAGGGGACGCGCAACCTCTTCTCATCTTCTCGAGTCTCTCTTCCTCTTTCCGCTACCAGCGAGCCGCTGATCCCATACGCTCTGATACAGCTTCGCGAAAGCCTGTATTGCCTGTGCTTGCACACATCACATCACATCACATCACTCCCACCCGCCCAGCTGGTTGGTGTCCGGCTATGACGGGCCCCCGAAGATCCAAGGCGAGAATTCCCCAGAATTTTCTCCCACCTAATCTCGGATTTCGGGACGGGACGGCAGGCCCGGCAAGGGCCCAATACCACCAAGAATTAACCAAGGCCTCGTATCGTCTCAGTCATCACTCAAGCGAGAGAGAAAGAGGGGGCCATGCTAACTTCAACATCGAACGGGGGGAGGCGGGCCAGGCTCGACTCCTGCAATGCCAATACGGGAAAGGCTGCCAAGGTACGTTCAATCCAAACGATACGATGATAGGCTTGGTAGCTGGGGGTGGAAGGGAAGGGATGGAAGAAGCACCATTAGCAGCTTGGCCCGCAACAAATTGAGGCTCACTGTCCCCTGTCCCCCGGCATGGCAGCTCAAGGTCCGTCCTTGCTCGCTCCCCGCGACGTTGGGAGCTGAGACAGAATGGCGTGGGAATGGTGGACAGTCAAGTCAGAGCAAAAGAGGCAAAGAGGCTCGGCAGTCCCCGAACCCTGGACATCCCAACTAGCACATCCTCCTTGCACCCTCTGCTCTCCTCCTACTCCTCCTCCGCAGATCAGCCCGGCCAAACACCCCTGCGCTGCCGACTGGTCGGTCCCATCTGCTCGCTCTGTTGCATGATATGTATGTGGCTTGTGTCTTCTATACGTCCAACATGCGGTGCTGGGAGCTTGCTTGTTTGAAAAGTAAGGTCTGAGCCGGCGTCTGGACTGGGTTGGAAGGCAACGTCACTTGCACCGATATTCTTCTCAGTGGTCCTTTCTTTATAGCATTAGCCTTTGCCAATTCCCTTCTTCTGGATTCCCCTTGCGTTCGATTTCTTTTAGCCAGGCCACAACTCCACCAGATGTTTTCGTGATACCCAGATACCCCAACGACCACCTCTCTTCACCTCTCTCTCTCCGACAATCATGGAGCGAGCACAGTCTCTCCTCACCAGCACCACCCGATCCATCAGCAGCACGCGATCCAGTACCCGCTCGTCCCGCTCGAATTCATTGTACTTGAACACACCCGGTCCGGAGAAGGGGGAGTTCTTCCTCCCCGCACCCACATCCACGACGATTCACCAACCGAAGATCCGGGTGCGGGCGATACTGGGGCACTGCCTCTACCGGAGGGTCGTGATATGGACAGTCACTGTCTCGCTGCTGCTCGGGCTCGCATATCTCAACACACCATTATACACGCGCGATGGCAAGGTTCTCGGCGATGACTACAGGATAGGCGGGCTCGGCGGACAGCCGAACAAGCAGGGAACCGAAATTCCGAATGAGGAGATGCCAGAGATTGACAGCTCGATGCCGCCATGGCTCAAGTTCAAGCAGTGAGTGACAAAATGAGTGTGATGAGCCCTAAGAGTTGAAATGACTAACACCACACAAGCCTGAACGGCTACTTCAACGGTCTCAAGTCGATCGTGCCGTTTGTCAACCACACCGCAGAGTATCCCAATGCTTCATTTCCCGCACCCGTAACCACGGTGCCCATTTACCATGACACCCCTCCCACTCCCACGCCTTACCTGGCAGCTCACCCAGATTTTGAGTCTCGCGAGTACCTCAAGGACCACCACGCCGTGAAGGAGTGCTTCATCGACGACGAGGACAAGATCCCCGTCCCGGACATCTGGGCCTACGATGGCGTCCCCCAGAACCAGCCCGACCCGGCTATCGGCTCTCACAGCGTCCTTGGCCTGCGCAACGACATATGCTTCGACCGCTTCGGACGCTACGGCCCCTACGGACTTGGCTACGACATCCGTGAGGGCGGCACCTCCCAGGGCCAAGACACCGAGCAAGAGGGCTCCGAGATCGTCTGGTCCAAGACAGGCAAGATTAACTACAGCCGCGTGGACTGGGGTTCCGCGCAGGACCGCTGCGTCGAGCGCAACATCGCCCGCTTCCGCAACAGCACCAAGGACGCCGCCACCGCCTACGACACCGCCTACAGCGAGCCCGAAGCCGCCGGCGAAGACGGCCTCAAGAAGATCGACCGCATTGCCGTCGTCGTCCGCACCTATGTCGGCTTCGAGTGGACCCAGCACGCTATCATCAACTTCCGCGCCATGATCTCCGAGCTGTCCCTTAAGTCGGGCGGTGAGTACTCGTTGCACTTCCTGCTGCATGTAAAGGACAACGAGGCGCCCATCTGGTCCGACCCGTCCGTCGTCCAGAAGATCCTCGACGACAACGTGCCCACCGAGTTCCACTCCCTGTGCACCCTCTGGTCCGAGGCCGAGATGAAGCTGTACTACCCGGGCCACTTCGCCGACGCGCTCGAAAACCCCTCCAACGGCGACATCCACGGCGTCTACCGCTCCGCCCAGATGCCCCTCCAGGTCTTCGCCCTCCAGCACCCCGAGTACACCCACTTCTGGAACTGGGAGATGGACATGCGCTACATCGGCTCCTACTACGAGCTCCTCAACCGCCTCGGCGCCTGGGCTCGCGACCAGTCGCGCACCCTCCTCTGGGAGCGCTCCTCAAAGTACTACATCCCCGCCGTCCACGGCTCCTGGGACGAGTTCGCCACCACCGTCGAGCGCGAGCTCAACGCCTCCGGCCGCCGCGCCATCCTCGGCCCCCAGATCTTCCCCGGCCGCATGTCCCTCAAGTCGGAAGAGGCCGGTATTTCCGTCATGCCCGCCAACTGCGCCCGTGGTGGCGACCCCGCCGAGTGCGGCGTAGGCGAGGACGCGGACCTCATCACGCTCAACCCGCTCTTCGACGCCGACGAGTCCGGCTGGGTCTTCGCCAAGGACGTCACCGGCTACGAGATGGTCTTCGCGCCGCCGCCGCGCCGCTGCTCCATCGTCACCGCCTCCCGCCTCAGCCGCCGCCTCCTCGCCGCCATGCACGAGGAGATGTGGCGCATGCACCACAGCATGTTCTCCGAGATGTTCCCGGCCTCCATGGCCCTGCACCACGGCTTCAAGGCCGCCTACGCGCCGCACCCCGTCTACCTCGACCGCGCGTGGTACCCCTTCGACACCATCGAGAAGGCCTTCAACGGCGGCCGCGACGGCACCACCGGCGGCCACGGGTCGCCGTTCGACCTCAAGAACGAGCACAACCACAAGGGCACCAGCTGGTACTACAACTCCGAGTTCGCGGGCTTGCTGTGGCGCCGCTGGCTGGGCTACGGCCAGATGGACGGCCGCGGCACCAACGGCGGCCGCGCCAACGAGGGCACGCTGCGCGGCGGCATGCAGGAGGAGTCGCACAAGGACAGCTCCGGCCGTTTGTGCATGCGCAGCATGCTGGTGCACCCGATCAAGTGGGAGAACCCGGTCGAGAGAAGCTAAAACAAGCCTTTCTCCTAGACAAGATGGTGTTGTTCATTTTTTTCTTTTCGAAGCTACATACTGCATGCATATGGGGGTGAAGAAGAAACAGGGTATTTCGTGGCAAGGTCCCGACAGACGAACGAACCACACAGCAAGAAGCGATTCTGTATCAAAGTTTTCACACACACACAACAAACCTGTCGACCAAAGTTTGTTTCTCGACATGTCATGTTCTTTCTTACTCTACTCCTTTTAACTTGCATTTACATATCTAGAGTGTACATATCTACACGACAGCACGGATTGGAGGTTATACCAGCCGGGATCACGGTTCTCAAAGCATTTGTTTGATTTTACAACGGTTCGGGGTTCGGGAACACAGAGAAACGCGGGAAGGGTCACACAACCGCGCAGGGCGCGCGGGAAACACACATCTGGGAAACAGCTGCGAAACGCGACTTCACTTCTGTACATAGAGCGGGACTTTTCTCACACACAAAAATCTCTTTTATGAACCAAAAACTTCTCATATCTCCTCGACGCACAAACATTACTCAAGAAGAGGGGCAGGAAAATGGGATTCAGGATTCGGGAAACTTTGCGGCGGCGTTTATGGGCGGGGAGGGGTCGATCTACCAAGATGGGATTCCTTGGCTTATTTTCTTTATGGTTTTGTTCTAGCCTCATTGTTATCTTGTTACTTAGCGGTAAAGCCAAATGTCAGAGACATATTACGAACAGCAGAGACGCCAGATCGGATTGTTATCAGGTGACCTGACGATGACTGATATTAACAATGGCCGATATTTGGCGTCATTCGGCCGATATCGTGATTCGAGGAATTGAGAAACACCGGGCTTCGCAAAAATAACTGCACAGCATTTCAGACAATGACAGCCGCGGGAGGCACGGCATATGGCCAAGGCTTTTTTTTCCTCCCTCCGGCATTTGAGGTGTTCGTCGGATCGCAGATGCCACCACCCCGAGGGCGTACAGTGTCCGACTCGGACGCAACTCTCTGTCTCTCGCCGGCTGCTCTTCTCTCGCCTGCCAACTACCTACCCCTCATTAAGAACAATCATCCCACCGCCCACCGGGAGACTAAGTCATGAAGCAGCAGCACCGCTGAGAGAGCTATGGCAGCTATCGCTCCACCTCCACATATCGCCTCCGCCGCCACCGCCGCTGCAGGAACGGCCTTCCTCCCGTCTTCTCACATGGCAAGTGGGGGGCGCAGCGTTGGGCGGGGGCCAGTTTCACAGACGGCGCGCGAACGGCTAAACTCCGCCCAGGCGCGTCTTTTGTCCCGAAATAATCCAGAATCTGGGGGCGTGGTGGTGTGACGGGGGGAGGGGAGGGACAGATTCATACTTTTGTGTCGAGGGTGGTGTGAGATGGAACAGGGGTGGTCCCCGGGTATACTTTCTGCGATGAGGGCGATTTCGGCCGTTTTCTCGTGCGATGAGGGGAGTGAAGGCCGGGCCGAAAAAGGCAGTGCGGCGGCCGGGGGTTTTCTCTTTGTTGGTCAATTGCTCAGAAGACAGGACTGCATGGCTGCATGTGTGTATGTACGGTGGTATATGTGAATGCCCCCGGCTATCACGGCCCTATGCCTGTGATGCGACTCCGGGGAAGGCGTGCCATAACACACGCCGTGGCATAAGTTGGGAGGAATGCATCGGCGGGTGTGGTCAGTAACGCGCGTTGGGGACAGAAGAGGACCGAAAGAGACTTTTGGAGGGGTTCTTGGCATGGGGTGGCCGGCGATGGCATGGATGGGACAGAAAACCTTTCTCTTCCTTCACGACGCCGTATTGGCGCGCGGGGGGGAGGGAAGAACGCAAGCCCGGAGTCTCCGGATGAACTTGACGGGGGACGACGAGACACGCAAAGAGGGTGGTGACTGGTCCAAAGGTTCGGATTCGGGATGAGGTAAGCTGGCATCTTGGAGACTGGGGGGGGACATGCGTGTGTCAGGAAGGGGAGGGTATTGATTTATCTGGGGGTGGGATGTTGGACTGACGCATGTACCCTGCTCACACGGCACGACACACTTTGACAACCCTCTTCTCTGAAGCGGATGTGTTGTGAGGGGAATATTAACATTCATGCTTTCGGTTGGCTTGGCTGGACAGTCGGCCTTGTTTTACGGCAGAACATCGTCGTGTGTGCAATAGAGTTTTTTTTTCGTGATGGGCGTGATGGATACGAGAGGGAATAGTAGGTAGGTTTTTCCGTGTGTGTGTCGTCGTTCATACCGGCGCACAAAACTTGAGTTTTGAAGATTCAAGTGATATAGGTGTGGTGGCAGCAGCAGTCAGTGTTCTTACGTCAGAAATACCGGATTTCTTAATTCGTCCCAAAGATAGACAAGCTATTTTCGATGAACTCGTAGCCATTCATCGCCACTGTCTATCCGAAGTTGAGGATGGAGTGCCAAGTTTGATGGGGCTGAGGTGATTTTTTTTTGGTTGGATTGAGTTTTGGCTAGAGAGAGACTATCTTTCTGACGTGCGATCTTGGCGAGAGAGATCTGGATGTTCGGATATTTCGGGAGTGGGAGCAGAACATCAGTAAGCATAACACGAGGGACGGGGTTTGGGTGTGATGGGATTCAGGGGAAAGTGGTGTAGACGAGACAGGCCAGGAACGAGGCGGCGCCCGGCGGAGTGGTAAGTTTGAGCGGGATGGCGGTGTCGATGTGACTTCGGGCACGGCGGGAGGCTGAGGGCGGTGATGCCGGGGCGAAGGGGCGATCGGCATCGGCGGGTGGAGTTTCGGCGCTGTGCGGGTCTTCCGGTGTTTTCGGCGGGCCGGCTGGTCCGGTCGTCAGCCTGGGCGGATATAAAAGTCAAATACCAGCGGTGCAACAGCTGCAGAATCCCCCATTGAGCCATTCTGCGATCTGGTATATCCGGAATTTTGAGATGAGACTCAATGACACCAAGAAGTTCTGGTTTGTATGTATGCTCTCAACGGTCATGCCGAGAAAGGTAGTTGTGAGTCTCGTTATTCTTAATAAGCAAACAGAGACAGAGGTCCGAAAAGCCAACAATTCGCGATCGTATTCCCATCAAATGTATATGTTTGACGGGTTGGATACCTGTATAAGGTCCCGTCGTAACATATTACTCAGCCTGAAACCAAGATACATGAACTTTTCTGCATAGCAAATTCGTTCGTCACATAAAAGTCTCGTGGTATTCTAGGAATTTGGCAGTAGTAGACAAATATATCTTCGCATTATCAATATGCATTACTCGGATTCAGTGGCTTCTTCAAAATGGAGACAACAACCTGAAAATATGTTTTCGTTTGTGCATTTATTGGTCATCATCTCCACCGTCTGTTGATACACCACGTATACCTCGATGATGGTAGAAGAATAGCTAGACTTCTTAATAGCATGACAAAGCTCCCATACCGCATAGTCGGCATGGCTTGCTTGGATCCCATTTGGCCATTGAAGGCGGAGTCGAGCTTCTTGTACATTGGATTGGCTCCATAAAGATTTCGTACATGACCCGATACTTATTATAAGTAGGTTTTTTGCCGTCTCAATATTCTTCAATCTAAGAACCGCAGGAATCTCGAGCCACGGAAGGCTTAAGGTAGGATGCTGGCAACATCGCATGCCTCCTTCTTTCTCGCCTCACAAACACCCCACCAACTACTAAAAGCTTCGCCCGAACCCGACTCCTAACAACTCTCACTCAACCCACTCACAAAGCAAAACTCCCCATCCATCCCGCTGCCCACCTTGCTCGGCTCGTCGCCCGTATCATTCCCCTCAAACAAATCACAGCTCTTGCCCGCGCTCTGGCACGCGCCCGAAATCATGCACGTGTCGCCGTAGTTCGTGTTGATCCCGCACAGCACCCCGCCGTCGACGGCGACCACATTCTCAATCTCCACGTTCCGCGGCCCGCCGTTGGCCTTGCAGTTGCCGCAGCTGCGCACGAGCTTACCATAGTCCTCGACGTCTGTTGCGCCGTAATCAGCATTTTCATCATTTTCGAAACGGGTTTCGCGAGGGAGACTGAGACTTACAAAAGTCCTTGATCGAGACCGTCCCGCGCCCGTTGAACTGCACCACCTTATCCGCGGCGTGGAAGGCGCCGCCGCCGATGATGGAGGATGTGCCCGAGGTCTGCTTGAGGGTGATGGCGTCCTCGCAGACGTCGCTGTGCCAGACGTTGATGAGGGTGCTGTTCACGCACTCGTCAGCGCTCATGTGGTTTCTTTAAAGAGGGAAAGAAGTAGGGGAGATGTACCAGGTTCCTTTGCAGTGAACGCCCTCCGCCTGTCCAGGTCCGAGGATGACGTTCGAGAGCGTCGCGCCGTCTTCGAGGATGAACATGGCGTCGTCCTCGCCCGTCTCGGTCTGTTCCTGGCAGACACTCGCTAGTTTAATATCAGCATATCAATCTCATGCCGCTTTCAAGAGGGCGTCACTCACGGTTCCGGTCGTACATCTTCATCCCGCCGTCGAAGCTCCCAGACACAGGGATCGCGGCGTCAGTTTCGACAGAGCCCGAGGACTGAGGTAATGTCTTTGTTACCCCCGAAGGAGCGGCGATGATGGATGTCGCTTCCTTGGTGGCTGTGACCAATGTGGTTGATGGGGTAGGATCCTCTGATGCGGAAGGAGTGGGTTCAGCCGCTTCGGAGGTCGGGATGGCTTCGACGACGGATGACGAGGGGATATCCTCAATCACCGTGGGGACAGCAGTTGGTTCAACGGATGAGACCTCTGCAGTGGGCTCCGGGGCGGGGTTGGCACCGTTGTCGGCTTCATCGGCCATGCATTGGCTGTACCATTCGCTGTAGGGCACGCAGGTCGTGCCGGAGACACATGTTGTTGAGCCGGTCCAGCCTTCTCTAGGAGAATGGTCAGCGTTATGGACGATCGTCTTCTGAAGGGTATTCGTGTGCTATGTTTGTGATTCAAATAATGGAGAGGAGAGACGTAGGAAAAGCTTGCCCGCCACACTGGCCGTACAGAGTGACCTGGGAGACGGCGATGCCACTCAGCGCCGTACAGAGGAGAATTCTTTGAGTCTTCATACTTCCAACCAATGAATGAACGGGAACACGAAATGAATGTAGTATCGAATGGACGGGGACACGAAGGATGACATATGGTAACATTAAGCCGGAGTAGAGCGGTTGAGGTGCATCATATACTCGGTCCCGATCATACCGTCGCGGCCTGACAGACGTTCAATTCCGCTCGGGATGCGAAGCCTGGGTTCATGGTGTCACAGACAAGAGCCTCACCTAAATCAAACTTCCCGTCCCGTTTGCTTGGAGCCTCCTTCCTGCTCATAACAAATGTTTGTGATTGCCAACGGGTACCTGCATACGACCGCACCATCACACCTCGAGTCCGAGTGCTTCTTACCCCAAGGGACTCTCGTCGTCTGATCTAGATTGGTTTGTGTACCCGTAGTGGAAACAGAACGACGCATTTGCTCACTTATACTAAGACTGCCCTTCAAGACCCCAGACCAAAGCAATCTGAAAGGAACGCAGGCGGTTTAAGGTTGTTTGCGAAGAAGCAAATCTTCCCTCGCTTCCACTGGCTGGATGTCAGCGACAGGGAGCGCATCCGTTTCATGACATGCGCCAAGGTGGCGTTGCAGCAGCCACCCGAAGACTCGGCGAGGAGCTGAAGCCTCCGTTCCGGTCCGGGAGGTGGTCGATATTCTCTTCCCATCTTGCCCGGCGTTAGGCACAAAAACATGCGATGACGGGCCATATCATCCAAGACTTGAGGCACTGTACTCAATAATGGGTTTAATATTTCGATACCCCTACTCAACTCCACGACGCCCACTTTCACGACAAGATTAAAAAGTTAACGGTTTAAATCCACAATTCACCAATCCTCCCCAGCAGACACCAGACTATCAAACCGGTTGCCCCGCCCGGTGACAAACTTCATCTCCTCATCCTCCACAAATTCATCCCCGCCCCTATTCGGAATCAAGTCCTCAATGGCCCAAGCAACCCTTTCCGCGCCGGACCGCGCCCCACCCAAGTTCCCCGCTCCGGGCCCCAACCTCAGCGCCGCAAGCCGTCCCGTGACGAACAACGGCACCCCCTCCTTCCACATCAAATCGTCATTGATACACGGCATGCCCCCGTGCCCGTGGATCGGATACTCCCGCAACATGGTCTGCAGATACGGCAAACTCGCATAGTCCGTCTGCACGCCCGTCGCAAAGTAGATATAATCCACCGCCGGTATCTCCACAGGCGGCTCCGTCTTCACGCTCCACACCTTCCTCTCCTCGTCGAACCGCGCCTCCGCAAGCTTCGTGTTCGTGCACAGCTCCAAGCTCCCCCTTGCGATGTGCTGCTTCAGCCGCTTGTGGTACGGCGGCGTGATGCTGCCGCCGCCGCGCGCGCTCTGGATCTGCGCCAGCCGCTCCTCGTCCGAGTCCGCGCTCCAGAAGTACGCCTGCTCCACGTTGCGGAACTTGCCCATCCACGCGAGGTCCACGTCGAACGGCTTCACGCGCAGCGGGCCGCGCATCAGGTGCCACACTTTCGTGACCCCCCGCCGCAGCGCGAGGTCCGACAGCTGCGCGGAGGTGAGCCCGCCGCCGACGACGAGGACGTTGCTGGTGCGCCGGGCCGCGATCTTAGCTTGCACGATGGGGTCAGGGAACTTTTGGATCTGCATGCTGTGGCAGGTCTGCGGCGGCGGTCTGGAGGGGTCGGAGTTGAGGCCGAGGACGGGCGGGATGGTGGGCGCGTTGGCGGGGCCGACGGCGAGGACGACGGACTTTGCGTAGTAGATCGTCTTGTCGGTGTGCACGGCGAAGAGGTTCGTGTCCGGGGAGACGTGCTTGATGACGCGGTACTCGATGTCCTGGACCTTCTCGTTCTGGATCAGGCCCTCGCGCAGGCCGTAGCGGTCGACGATGCAGTCGCAGTGGTTGGCGAAGAGGTTCGTGGGCGGGGTGAAGTAGTCTTTGCGGTCTCGCTCGTCGACCTCGACGACGGCGTGTTGTCTGGCACCAGTTGGGTTAGCAAACTGACCTCGTTGCGTTAGGGGTATAACTGGGGCAACTCACTTGGGGTTCCTCGACTTCACCCTCGCCTTGCGCAGGTGCTTGCTAATCTCCTTGCCGACGCAGGCCCGCAGCTCGAGCAGCTCGCCCTCCTGGTTCCGCTCGTGGGCCCGCGCGAGGAGCGAGTCGCGGTCCATGGGGTCGACGTGGAAGAACATGGGGCTGCGCAGGTGCGTGATGTCGAACGTCTTGAAGAGGCGGTTCCACTTGTTGAGCCACTCGTCGCCCGTGGCGTCGAGGACGAGTGTAGAATAACGCTGGGACTGAGCCGGGGTGCGCTTCTCGATGATGGCGCCGTTGCGGCGGTTCTTGAGGGACATGCGGCGGCCGTACTTGCGGATCCAGTGGTACCGCTGGTGCTCCTCGTCCGTGAAGAGGGCGGAGGGGGAGTGCTCGCAGAGGCGGGAGGCGACGGCGAGGCCGCAGGGGCCGGCGCCGATTATGATCACGTCGTGGACGAATTGTTCCGTCATTTTTGGGATTTGAAGAGAAGGAGACAGAAGGAGAAGGTGAGGTGTGCGTCTCGCGGGGTAAAGGAGGAACTAGACAGCAGACGGCTCGTAGTCACGGGGGCAGAAGGAGTTTTGATACCATTGCTACCAGAACCCGATTCCACGACCTGCCGGAGTCGGGTAGTCACAGAGGGAATGACATCTTGCGGAATCTACCTTGATGGCCAGCGGCGTATGAATGTGAGGTAGGCCAATGAAAGACATTGCAGATAGTGGTGATCCCTGTCTTGGTGTTGCTGGTTGCTCCATCGTGGTTGGGGACCTTGATGGGCAGGGTCTGGATGGAGCTGATGAGGCAATGACTCTGGCTTGAATCAGTCAAAAGTAACATTCGCTTGATAGAAGAAAACAGTGATCGTGAAAGATGTGAATCAGGTGATTTGGTGACACATTGATGAACATTGCGATAGTCTCAATTTTTTGTTGTCTGAAATCTCTTGCCTTAAAAGCGGACAACGCAAAAGAGGGAGAGGTAGTTATCACCAAATTTGTCAATGACACCTGAACGAAATGTCAAATAAAGAAATTTAGCTGTCCAAATCCAATCGAAGACCAACTGGTTGCCTTCAAAGTCATTGTCATACTTGCAACTTGATGATTGCCGGTTCCGGCCTCATCGGCGACCACCCGGGATCCACCCCGTCCTCCGACTGGTCCACACCACCGTCTCCGCGTCGCACTCCGACATTCTGACCGCCGACCCGGCAGCCCTCGACCGGCCGCCTCACCTGCCGTCCGTCGTCGAAAAAGGCAGTCGATTCATGCATGGCGTCACATCCCAGCGGAAGCATCCCCAGTGGGTCAGCCGCATTGACCGGCCAAAATTTGATTTGATGCATGCCCTTCGCATTGCTTCCCTTGTCATATCAAAAGACAGGCGGAGGGCAAAAAAAAGCCGCAATTTCGATGAGTTTCGATGCAGAAGCCATCGCAGCAAAAGCGCCCGCCGCAGACTGTCCAACGTCGCGATGCCAGAATTGAGGTTCAGACCGATGCGCAGAGAAAGCCGATCGACGTCACCTGACATGTCACGCTGCCATCTCCGACAAAAACGATGGATCGAAGGTCCCGGAGTTCAACCGTGTCTGTGTCTGTCTGTTCTCTGTCTTGCCCACGTGTCATCCTTCTGCCATCATTTCCTGCCATTTTGCTGCTGCCCAGTTGGAGAGACCGACGAATGCCAAGGGCGAGCTTTGCGGGTACGTACCGTTTGGAGAAGCAGGAATCCACTTCCTCCCCAACAGAACTGTGAAATCTCGAACCATCCCTGCCGGGCAGAAATGACCCGCACACCTTGCAAGTACTTTTTTCGGTATTTTAGCTTTATTTCTTTTGGTTTCAGTGCACCGGCGGCAGCTCAGCCAAAGAAGACGACGCTATTGGCCGAGCTAGAGCAAAGCCACCGAAGGCGGGCCCCCAACCGACGTAATTGTGCAGTGCATCCGACGGGGTGCTCTCTGCTCAAGCCACAGTCGGATGACGCCACTGTCTTGCACAAACGCTGGAGGCAATTATTACGCATGTGCAAAGCGCGAGCTTGACGAGTCCTGCTGTTTGTACAAGCTGTACCTCTCCTTCTCGGAGTGCTCCTGCTGTCCGTCGGGATGACGGATGGATACTTGTACGAATACAGAGCACACAGCAGGCAAGTTGTAACCGAGAGGCCACCGGTGCAGTTTCCGAGAGTTGAGTTGCAGTGAGAGAAAGAAAAAGAAAGAGGAGCAGGGGACAGGCATGTCGCTCCTGCGCGCAATGCAATTTGTGAACGTGTATGGACAAAATCTCGATGGACATCGTGGCATTTTCCCACTCGTGACACGCGACTTGCGAACCCAGTTAACAGACAGTCCAACAACACACTATCCTTTCTCCATTGGCACTCGGGTGATAGCAATTGCAGCTTCACAACCGCGATTAACGACCGTCAGCTGTCAACTCGCCTTTAACCCAACTTTAAACTCCCCACGAACTGCCCCGTGGTCCGCATCCCGCCGACCGGAGTAGACGCTCCCCCACTAGCTGCAGGTCTAACACAAGGTAGTCCATTATCCGTATCATATGCGCAATCTTGCTGCTTAGGTAGCTGTGCTCTGCTGCTGCTCTATTGCTCTGTTTTGCTTTACCTTGTCTTTGCTGTCACATCCGTCCGGCCAAAACTCGCAATCAGCCGAGCACACCTTATTCCGACTGGACTGGACTGAGCCAACCAACCATTTACAGCTCTGGCTGGACCTACCCGTTCCAATAACGCGGCGCGCCAAAAGTGTAAACCTCTCAGAAGCCGTCGTTAGTATTCTACCCTCTTCCGTCCAATTGTGTTTCTTTCTCCGAAACCCAGGCCCAGACCGACATAAGCTCTTTTTTTCCCTACCCTCCCCCTTCCCTGTGCTTTCGCTATCCAATTGCACCCTCTCGTCAAAAAAAGTCCATCGTCATCAGCCATCACCCCTCCTAACTAAAACCAAGGCACAGCAATCCAGCAACCACCACCCACGCCCGCAAGCAATCCTCCCACGCGGGATACGCCATACGAAAACCCTTCCTACATACGACATACTACTGCCGATCAATCAAGCAACACAGTCCGCCCCCCCTTAGCTGCGGCCCGCTACCTTACCTAACCAAACGGCCGACTCCACGCCCTCACCACCAACTACCTCATCCACGGCCGGCAGACCGCTTCCAACTTCCAACTCCATCCCGTCCAACATCTCGAGCAACCCTCAAAACCCTTTCGGTCCCCCCCCACCACCACCAATACCGCCCAAGATGTCATCGCCCTCGAGCTCCTCAGCAGCAGGCAAACGCAAGCGCCCCTCAACGACAGCCTCCATGCCCCAACCAGACCTCCAAGCTTCCTCCCGCGATGCCTCCGGCGAAGAGGGCGACAGCACCGCCCCGGAAACCGGCCGCCTGACATCGACCGCCTCCCACCGCAAGTCCGACTCCACCGCCTCCGCCTCCGCCGGCCACCCGTCTAAGCGACAACGCGCCAACTCGGAGCGCTCCGTCCACGAGAACAACAACGGCTCCTCCGCCCCCGCGGCGCAAGACCACACCCTCGACCCCGGCGAGCCCAGCGACACCACCGAGGCGAGCGTCGACATCGCCGAGCGCGTCGGCCGCAAGAAGAAGACCGTCTCGATCAAGGAGACCCCCGAGGACTCCATGCCTCCTCCCCCCATCGGCAAGCTCACCCACCCCGTGGGCTACAGGACGAACGACCCCCCCGCCGGACGTCCCGTGAGAGTATACGCCGACGGAGTGTTCGATCTCTTCCATCTCGGGTTCGTGTTTCCCAGCCTCTATCCTTGCCGAGAGAAAGTCACATGCTAATACTGCGACCGCACAAACAGCCACATGCGCCAGCTCGAGCAAGCGAAAAAGGCCTTTCCGGACACCTACCTCATCGTCGGTGTGGCCGGCGACGTCGACACACACAAGCGCAAGGGTCTGACTGTTCTCTCGGGCCGTGAGCGCGCCGAGACCATCCGTCACTGCAAATGGGTCGACGAGGTCATCGAGGACTGCCCTTGGATCGTCACCCCGGACTTCCTCGAGGCCCACAAGATCGACTACGTCGCCCACGACGACATTCCGTACGGCGCCGACGAGGGCGACGACATTTACAGGCCCATCAAGGAGGCCGGCAAGTTCCTGGTCACGCAGAGAACCGAGGGCGTCAGCACGACGGGCATCATCACCAAGTAGGTCCCTTTCCCTCCCGAAACGGGCACATTGCAAGCTTCGTGTTCCAAGTCCCCCATCACCCAAAGAAGCACAGAAACTGACCTCACACTCTCCCCAGGATCGTCCGCGACTACGAAAAGTACATTGCCCGCCAGTTCAAGCGCGGCACCCCCCGCCAGGAACTCAACGTCAGCTGGCTCAAGAAGAACGAGCTCGACCTCAAGCGCCACGTCCAGGAGCTGCGCGATAACATCCGCACAAACTGGTCCACCACCGGCCAGGAGCTCTCCCGTGAGCTGCGCCAGTACTGGCCCGCCTCCCGGCCCCAGTCCCCCGCCCCCGCCGCCCGCACCTCGTACATCCAGAACGGCGACCTCAACGCCGCCGCCGCCGGCAACCGCTCCAAGCTCAGCGTCGACATCCCGCCCACCACCCCGGGCGGCACCCCCGCGCCCACGTCGAACGACTTTATCACGGGATACGCGCTGGGTCTCGTCGGCGGTGTCCGCTCATGGGTAAGCTTCTCTTGTTGTTCGGGAGTGTGGTGACATGCACAAAGTATGCTAACCGGGTTCGCAGATGACAAAGTCCAGGAGAGAGCAAGACAGCCCCTCCCGCCGCAACAGCGACGACGAGTCCGAGTCCGACGGCAAGAGCCCCCGCGGCCGCGTCGTCCCCCAGCAGCCCACCGCCGCCACCGCGGGCGCCTCATAATCAATAATCCTCTCCTGATCTGTCCCGCTCTCCCCCTTCGAACCGTCATGACATCTACCCCACTCTCTCTCCTCCTTTCTTCTACTAATTACTTCATGGCATGATGATGATGGGTCTCCTTACTCGGGAAAGGGTGGCAGGAGGAAGGGAACCTTGGAAAACACACGAAAAAGGAAGGTGACGCCGGGGTTTTCCAAACAGAACAACAAAAGAAGAGAAGGGAGATTCCCCACGAAACACGTATTGGGCGGTTTCGGTCGTAAACGCTCTTGTATCCATTAACCCGTCTCCCTTGGTTTCCTGCTTCTTCTTATGAAGGCGTTTATTTTTTTGCGTAGTGTAACTGTCCGTCTTCGGGGACCTTTGCTCGCTTTACATTGACGAGTTGGTTCACGTTGCCTGTTTTTCTGTACTGCAATAGAATCGTTTCTACTGAAATCACATGACCGATATCTCCCTCATTGCGAACTGAAAATCGAGCTGGTCGGGTTAGTGGAAAGCCGGCGGGCGCCCTTGGATTAGCTTTGTAATTTGCAAACGGACAAAGGGCATATGAGCTTCGAAACGAGTGTCAAGTCATTTCGGACTCGGCTTCCGGCTCGTACTCGCCAGTTTGCAAAATTGCACCTCACAGATGGGACGAAATAAGGAGATGACGCCCGGAGCTCTCCTCCCCTACCTACCTCGAGCTCCGACCTCGCCAACCGGGATGAACCTGGCATCTCTGAAGAAATTTGGAGTTGGTGCAGGAACTGCTGCGCATACAGATACGCACTCAATTACTCCTTCCCGCGTGCGGGCGAGGCCCGTCACGGTGACCCGAGGTGGTGCAGAGAGAGACAGCTGTTGGTGCGGCGTGACGACCGTTTAGACTTTTGCTCCTCCTTCTTTGGCGCGCGTAACCCACCACCCATCCTGGCGCGGCCGCGGCTGCGGCCCCCAAAGCACGGGGTATTTCGACTTTTCAGCTTTTAAGCGCGGGGCAGCCTGGAGGGGGGTTATCACACTGCGCTGTCGGCCGACTATGATGGCAACGTCGACGATGATGAGGGGGATGTGAATGTTGGTGTCTTCTGCTGGGTCTCTGACGTGGCAGAGATGAGGGGTGTGCGCGTGATTGCGTGCGGTCTGGACGCGGTGTTGGGAATGGTATGTTGGTTTGAGGTGTGATCGGGGCCCCGTACCTATCACCAACGATGGGACCCCCAAATGTTGGTTGTTTCAACTTTGTGGGTTGACAGCTTCATGGCTAATGAGTAGGGACGGCCACAGTTCAGCTCGCGACGAGCTCTCCATCTTCCCATGAGTGGAGATATCGAACCACGGCCTGAGATCGTTGGAGCTGGGAGATGCTCGAAAGAAGCCTGGTGACCTCGCCACTTAATCACAGGTCATGAAATGTGATGCTCTATCGGGGGTAACAAGCTGGGTGCCTGGCTGGGCAACTTGCGATGGAACCTCGGCCAGAGAATTTGAAGCAGTACTGCCTGCAAGTGGTCCGTTGACCTTGGGAAGCTGTACAGCCTCGTCACGAGGCAGATATCAAGGCTTGTGTCTCTGGGCTCGCAGATCATGGTTCCGTCGCGGGCAACCATGACGGACTGGTGATGTGAAGCTTGCCACCGAGACCTGTCAAAACCCGGACGGAGTCCGAACGATCCCGTCAACCGGCCTAGGGGGTAGAAAGGCGAGGCACATCGAAAAGCCTGCCGAGATGCATGAATCAGATCCAGGCCGGGGGTCTCGATTGCGACATGCTGTGTCCAGGCCCCAGATTATCGCGCCGCGCCGGGTGGCTGATTACTCCATGTTGGTGCCTGGGTTTGACAGACAAACCAACGTTGGCTTTGGTCTTTGTTCACCCCTTGACAAGGTACCAAACCCCCTGAACAGTGTGCCTTGTCAACTGATCTGATGGTAGGATAGGTTGGATGTCTGCGGCCACGGGTATGCGCCTATACTGACGACACTGGCGAACGATGGGCTGTGTGATGTGTTGGTTAGGGCGTACTCGTCAAACGGGCGCAAATCACTCCCACTCCACCGCACCTTCCAAAAGTTCTCTTCCCCATGTCGAAGTACTGATTCATCGAAACAATACGGTGATTTGCCGTAGAATGTGTGGTTCTAGACCCTTCGCTGTGACTTACCGGCGAAATCACCGTCTCATCCGCAACGAAGCGGGCGTCGATTGCGCGAGTAGCCATCTCCGCGAGGATTCTTTATTTTCGAACACGAGATTCAACATTGATGTCTTTGTTCAGCTCCCTATTGGGGTCTGTTTCAAGCTTGCGGCGTCGAAGAAGGTCATGTCAGTCCTGCTCTGCCAGGCACATTCCATCACAGACATCTTGCATTGCCGCTTTCGGGAAGGTCTTTTGCGGCCCCATGATCCGATCTGCTAGCCGCCGCTGGATAGCTGAGATTGACGAACTGGGCGGAGAGCTGGTCCAGGCAGCGAACACCAGCCATTGAAGCTCGGGAAAGGAACCGCACCATGGGTTCTGCAGGTACAGACTCAGCTGAGACCAAACACGAGATGTGGTGCATACGTCTCGGCCGACGAGGAGGAAGAGACATGATAGAGGCCGTGCTGCTACCATAGACACGCTGCGTCTATTCACGATGAGAGTCGGGTGCGCTAATTTTGGCGCCAGACGCCTCTGGCCGTTGAGCGTGATTCAAGCTTAACTTGACCGGATGTGCAGTTCCCGCCATCGCTTGATGGTTGACATGTTCGGAATAGGCAGAGCATGTCTTAGTCCTGCGACTTAGCCGCCCATGGTGGGTATGGGGGGCTGAGTATGCGGCAATGATGAGATGTGGGCGACGGGAAGGCTGAGTTTTGATCCTTTAGCCGGGAGGGAGTGCGGATATCCAGAGCCGCGAGCAGCAAGCCGCGTCGCGTGCTACCCCACGCAAAGAAGCGCCTTGGCTTGAGTGAATCTGTAGACCGAGGCACCGCCCCCAAGATTCAAGTGGAGTGCATCTTGCAAAGTGCGAGCCATCGAATATTTTGGTGGTTTGTGGGAGAAGACGATACCAGAGTCGTCCGACGGCTGAGTAAGGCAAGGATCCGCAGCAGCAGGTGTCATTGGTGGAAACACGGTGATGGTTGGTTCCCGGCCATGTGCTGAGCATGCTCAGCGTGCCTTAGTTCCAAGCAGGAACGCGAGGGAACAGACGTTTCGGGCCGCTTCTTTGGATCAAACTTGCAGTGAAAGAAGGTTGACCTGTGGACGCAAAAGGACGGTTTGGTTGCGAAGACTTACCACATCGATGAGCCGTGACAGCGTCATCGCGACTCGTCTGAGGGCCCTTGAAGACTCTCGACTCTGCGCCGCGAAACAGGCAGACGCACCCACCGTCGTTGGAGCTTTGCGCAGGCAGCTACTCTCAAGCTGCTGCCTTGATCTACAACACATCGCGGCTGGGTAATGTCTTGGACTCGGCTTGTGACTCGCATCTTGGACGATCGACAAACGGATTAGCTGAGCGGTTCTCGCGGTACAAGCACAACGCAGATGGCAGACGACTCTTTGCTGATTACGTGAAGCCTTTGATGACTTGCAGAGAGGCGTCGGGTTGGAGCAGTCGGCTCACGGCATGTCCCAGCCTTGACCGGTACCGTGCGATCTGTCAGTGGCTGGTGGTGGTTGCTGACAATGACCCGAGAGAAGAGCCGTTGCATACTGCCGCGTTGTTCGGCCGCAGCCTCGGCCGTAGAGAGATGGACGGGGAAGCGCAGTGCGACGGTGAAGAAGTGCGCAGCAGCGGTCGATGGTGGTGCGCCTCTGCCCTACGGATATGCAGCAGCCGTGGCAGTGGGATGGGATGGAAAGGGAAGATGCAATGCACCGTGGATCGGGCTATGTCCACGGTGTCGGTCGTTGGCGACGACATGGATGGGTGGTGCTCAGCGACGACGTTGTGTGACTGAGTCGGGGGCTGGGACTGGCTGAGGAGAAGGTTCTCCGCATGGTTCGCACTCGGGAAGGACTGCCAGACTTCAGATGGCAGCAGCAGCAGGACCAACTGGTTGGATCAGGCTGCAGCAAAGAGCAGCAGTCGGTCAACCATGGATGGTGCGGTACCAAATTGGATCCGTGGCCTCGAGACCTGTGGACGTACCGCCGCAGAGCTGCAGAGTGGGCGGTACACCGTAATCGAGCGCTTCGTAGGTGATGTGTGTGTGTGTGGTTGCGTGTTGGGATCGCCGAAGGAACCTTCGTACCACGAAATGACGAGCAACGGTACTTTTGGGCGATCTGATGATGCGGGTCGCGGTCTGGGGTTCGTTGGGTTGAATCACAGGCATCTCATTCGCAATGTCGTGCCCCTTTTTCCCTATTTTAGCGAGGTTGGCGGGGAAATTCCGTGTTGCGTGAGGACAGGTAAGAGGGATCAAGGAGGTTGCGATGGTGGTGGTGGTGGTGGTGGTGCTCTGTGCTCTGTGGATGGATATTGAGATGCGAAAATTTTTCCTCGATGATGGAGAATCCGGTTTATTGTTTTGCAAGCAAGTTGAAGGTAGTGTCGGTGAGGGTCGCGATGGAAAATGCGATGGCACTAGGCTGATGTGCATGGAGCGACGTCAGGCGTTTGTTTCCATGTTCATGCCGGGCCTCTAGTTCAAACGGCCCTTCTACAAATGGGGTCGCCGCACCGTTCACTTACTTAGCTACGGCCTGGGCTGGGCAGCTGTCCACCACTGGACGGGGACCGACGGCTGTACTGTGTGCGTGTACAGTGAGCGAACAGTGCACCGATGTGTGGCAGGCGACCTGGGACGGCGGGATCAAGCCGGGGGAAAGAGCTCAGATGGTACTAAAAATACCTTAGGGTTAAGCGCCGACCCTGGTCCCTTCCGTTGAAGGTTAGGCGGCCCCTGCCAATGACAAAAAGACAACGGTCGGGGAGTGGCAGGCTCTTCCGGAAGGGTGGGGCCCGAGCAACTTCCTCACTCGGCGAGGCGGCGAGGCAGCGACGATGCGGTGCAGAGCGGACACTGGCAGGAGCAACTCGCCCTCACGGTGAAGGGCCAAGATATCAGCATCTTTAGAGTTCACGGGGGTTGCGGTTGACCGAGGTTGGATTCGAGAACAAACTCCGTTCTGCATCTTGGCTTTCAGCCGTTAGCCGCGTTGACCGGTCTTGTCTTTCGCTGGTGGAGGATGATGGATGACAGGTGACGGCTAACCGCCTCGTTTTTTTTTGGTCTTCTTTCCTTTTCGCTCTCGTTATTGCAAATACCAAAATGAGTTATTGCAGGGATCCCACGGCGTCCACGGAGCTGCGGAGAGCGAACAGCGGACAGCTCAGCTGAAAAGCTTTACCTCACAATTATCGAACCATGAGTCGAGCAGGAGGTGGTAACGGAAATCCAGCTTTGAAGCGGCACAGCATGCACCGCACAGCTGTGTTGTTGGAGCTGATGCATTGCCTGGAAACGGCCGGTGATATCGCGATGTGATGCGATGTGATGCGAGTGCCACTGCAAGGTACCATCGAAGGAATATGCGCCCGCGGCAAGGCATTTCCTTTCTTCAGTTCGCATTCGTCCTTCTTACCGCCGTCAATCTTCAGCAAGATGAGGCCAGAAACAGAAAATGCACCACCAGGTCCGGGTCGGATGATCCTTCCCGTGCGCGTTATCGATACACCTCACCTCCTTCCTTCCTCACGCTGAGGTACCTACCTACCTACCTTACCGGTTGGTGCTCCTTCCTCACTCCGAGGTAAGGTAGGTAGGGTTGGTACCTCAGGTCATCACATCACCAACAGGAAGCGACGTTGTTGGAAACGGACGGGAAGGCACTGCTGATAGGTACCTAGCGAGGGGCTTGGTGCCGGGTCCTGCCTTCCTACCTTAGATGGCCAGATGGCCGAGGCCGGCCCTTTCCAGGTTCTGTTCCTCCTGTTAGACGAGTCAACCTAACGAATTAACGAAGCAACCTGGAAAACTTCAAGGTGCACTGCTCACCCGGAATCCACCCAACGAATAGGATCGGATCACAATCCCTCCGGCAGCGACGGATCCTCCTCCACCTGGTCACCGCACATACGGGCAATCGAGCCTGGGACTTGAATCATTGCCGAGATCATCGGTGCAAATCCTTCCCCCGTCCCGCTGCTTCCCCGCCCTTGGGGGACGATATCCCACCTCGGTCCCAACCTAGAGGCCTGGCCTGTTGTTGGCAAGGTACGGATAGAATTTTTCACACCACCACTCCGGTGTCATTCTTGGTTGAGAGAGGTATCCCTACTAACCATTATTACCTAGTTAGGTTCCAACAACAACAACAAGTTACGACAGTGTACAGTACGATCCAGCTGCATACCTTGGACATTTGCCAACATTTCGCAGTGATCTGCAGGTCCCGAAACTTGAAACAGCCCCCATCACTGCAAATCAACCAACAGGCCGTTTCAACACCAGATATCGCGCATGCAGCACTCTCGGCCGGTCCGGCCCCCAAACCCAATTCGACCCAAAGGCCCGTTCAGGTCTCAACGGCCCCTGATTATTTTGTCCTCCCTCCCGGAGGTCCTGTGCTGGTGGTCCTGGTGGTCCTGGACTGAGATCTACGAATACTCGGCTGGTCGTGGGTCTCAGAGCAAGGGCCGTGGCCGTCCCCCCGTTCCACTGCGAGCCGATATGCCCCGGCCTCCAAAATGCCATGCAGCCGATTCGGACCCCAAGTTGCGACGGCAGACGGCTTTCACCCGCCATCATCACGCACAGAAGATGAAACACTGAAGAATTTCTCCCCCGTGGTCGCATCTCGCTTTCTCCGTTTCCCGCTCCCGTTCCTCCCTTGATTGAAATGCGACCTACCCGGACCCATCCGTCCCTGCAGTCGGTCCAGGCCGTCGGTGTGTGCCCCATTCGGAAACCCCACCTTTTCGTGGTCAGCTCTCGCCAAAAAAGCACTCGTCTTCGTACCTACGCAGTACGGATACCTTACCAAAATCCCTTTTCCTACCGACTTACAATATGATCCTTAAAAGTTTGTTACACCCTCTACCTCAACGCCCAGCCGCCACTAGGCCCAATTAGGCTAGGTTAGCATCTTTTTAGCCCCCCCTACCTCTACTAGCCTCCTATAGGCACTTTTTTCCTCTCACTACTACTACTACCCTTATAATCTTTATGATCTCTATGTTAAAAAAACCACCCTTCTATAGCAAATTTTTCTATTAGTTTACTATAGTAATTACCTAATAGTATTATAATCACTCCTCCCTTTTTTTCTACTTTAAAAAAGCTTAATTTTTCGTTATTTCGTTAAGATAGCATTAAACGCTTAAAAATACTATTTTTTTCACTACTTTTTACCCTTACTAATTACCCTATTTACTTATTTACTTTAACCTTACCCCACTTTTTAAGATAGCCTAAAAATTACCCTAAGAAGTGCTACGCTATATAGCTAGCCTTCAGCTAGCCTCACTAACGCCTAGCCTATTTATTAATATTAATAATACTTACTCTACCCTTCTTAAAGACCTTAATATTAATCTTAATAACTATATTATAGGCTTTAAAGTTAATATTAAGAGTAATAATAACACTATTAAGATTAGTACCTCTAACCTCTCTAAGCGCTTCTTACTAGCTTTAGCCTATTAATCTCTTATTACTAAGGGTAAACTTAAAGCTTTAAGTATAAGTATATATTAGTAACTTATTATTATTAACGATAATAATAATAAGGCCTTTAAATACCTTATTATAGTTACTAAAACTTCTCACCCTCTTTCTTAAGTTAAATAGCTAAATATATATACTTTCTTTACTTAAGCAATCTTTTTTCTAAGACTTTAGTACTAAAATAGAAATAACTAACTTC
Source organism: Colletotrichum siamense (assembly GCF_013390195.1). Classification (NCBI taxonomy): domain Eukaryota; kingdom Fungi; phylum Ascomycota; class Sordariomycetes; order Glomerellales; family Glomerellaceae; genus Colletotrichum; species Colletotrichum siamense. The sequence goes on from NW_023501022.1 coordinate 1,077,955, forward strand.
TTTAACTTATACCTTAATATAGGTATCTTAGAGTATAACCTAACTAATAATAAGGCTACCTTATACCTTACCCCTCCTTCTTAACTATCCTTCTTAGCTAGTATTATTTTAACTAATAAGATTGCTATACTACTAAGCTTATTACCTTCTACTATTAATAGCCCTCTTATTACATATAATTAATATATTATTATTTACTCTCTTTCCCTTTTTACTAGCTTTAGTATTTAAGAGATTACTACTACTATAAAGTTAATAATATAGTAAGTATAATACGCTCTACAGCATAATATTAAGCCTTAGTATGCTAACTATAGCTGTTATGCTATTATTAAGACCTTATAGAAGGATTTATTAAGAGAGTTCCTAGCTTAGTTACTTTATAATAGGATTATACCTTAGCTATAACTTAGTAAATATATCCTAACCCTTATAGCTTATTTAGCTTCTACTTTATACTTTACCTTTATTAATCTTAAAGCTTATTAAGTACTATAACCTATCTCTATCTTCCTACCTAAAAAAAACTATTAATTATACCTTAAATTTACCCTTTATTAAGGCTACTTTATACCTACTAACTAGGAGTATTAGATCTTCTCTAATAAGACCTAATATAACAGTATAGCTACTATAAAAAAGTTTATCACTCTACTACTTAATAAAAATTATTATACCTTCTCTAAGGTATAAACTAAGCTTTATAGCTAAATATTCTAAAGCTACTTTATAAGTAGCTATAAAAGCCTAAGTATTATCTAAGATAAGAAGTAAAGGATTATAACTTTAGCTATATATATTCACTATATACTACTAGTCTTTAAATCTTTTTAGGAGTCTATTAATATATTTATTATTTAGTAGGATAATACTTTATATTATAATACTACTATTATAAAAGCTTAAATATAAGAGAACTTTAGTATTACCTATCTTATTAAATAGCTTACCTAATCCCCTAACTTAAACCTTATTAAATATATCTAATTATAGATAAAGTATTAGATTAATTACTAATACCTTATAAAGCTAACTAGCAAAGTACTATAAGAAGTAATACTAGTAGCTTAAGCTACTATTCTAGTAAACTACCTACTAAAGTTAGTATACTTAATACTTAGTAAGCTAAAGAAGGTTATAGAGTAATAGGGGGGCTTTATTAGATATTAAGCTATATTAGTAGAGCTATTTTTAGGTAGCCAGATCCTATTTTTCATATACAGCTATATTAACACTAAGTAGGGGCTTTAACGCTTCGTGGGGCTTCACCCCTTATCATACGCAATACAATTAGCCTCCCTTTCGCAGAACCAAACACCCAAGTACTACGCTAACAAACTTTCAAGGATTGTATTGTACGCCCATGCCATGTCATGCCCAGACTAAGGCAAGTGTCGTCTTTTAGCGTGTCTCGACGACCAACGACTTCATCTCCCTCGAGATAGCTATGCACTCTACAGCAAATCATCTGCCACACCAACTTGCAACGAGCTGAAAATGTTCGCATCATCCGCGCGCGATACACGCTTTGCGACCGTTTCAAGCAGATTGATCTCGAGATATATCGAGCATCACGAGTTTGCAACTCACTTACAAAAATAGGTTTCCATTTCCGAGTGGTTCGTTCACCTTCGCGCCAATGGGGCCTTTGCTTGGAGCTGCGCCTGAGCCCCTGCTGTCCCCGCTGCGTCGGGGTGGGCTATCCCTGTCATCACCCTGTCCCTCGCCCATGGATGTCTCTCAGCGGGCCGGGCGCTGCATGGCGTTTCTTGATGCTCCCGTCTTGATTGACATTATCAACCAACGGCTCGGTTGCGTTGCTACTACAGTATCTGCATTTTTGGCACCCGTCACTGAGCCTGTCGATGCCCATGGTCTCCGGAAGCCGGAAATCGACAATCAATAAGGAGATTATCGGATTACCAATATGAATCTGAGTCAAAACATGGCTGGCAGGGAATCTGCCTCCGAGGTCCGAACCCCTGAGCCGGGTGGCTCTGCCGACTCTCCTTCAATCCACGGATTCAGGATTCCTCGGTCCTCGGTTCTGACATCATTGTGTCTCTCCCTTTGCGCCGCCGTAACGGAATACCAGACGGTTGGGTGAGTGTGTCCCTCCGCCCGGGAGACGGAAGAGACATAGGTGCCAGAATTACATACATCGCCTCAGCAAGGAGGGGAGGGCTGATTGGTACACAAGCCGCAGGTTGTGTTGCTTATTATGGACGGACGAAGAGTCACAAGACATGCGGCGCTGCTGTGGTTGTGAGCAAAAGCGACATCACGCAGTCAGCCGTCCCCCTCCCCCACCAGCGCGCATAGGTACTCACTCTAACACCGTCACAGACAGATAAGTCTTCAAAGTCACTCGCTCTTGTTTAACGGAAAGGCTGCAACAACAGCAAAACGCTGGTCGTCAAGTCGTCAGTCAGCCGCTGCCTGCTCTGTGCCTCTGTCTAGCAAGTTTTCCACCGGGATCGGTTACATTTCCCTGTGCCCTGTAAAGTCAAAATCCAAAAAGGGCAAGCCAAGTTTGCAGGGGTTGTTGACAGGGACGCCGACTCATGCATGCACTGCAATGACAACGGTTTACTTTACGGTTGAGGCTGCGCCTCACTTCGTCTGACATTTTTTTCTCCCTCTCTCTCTCGCAGCACGTCGCTCAGTGTGTCTCTCTACAAGCAATTCCCCCAGAAAAGACGCACTCACAGCCACGTCTTCCCACCACGGACGCTAGCGGCCGCTACTGTGGGAAACGGAATGACCGCGCTCCATTTGGCGCCGCTATTCCCTCTCGTATCAACACGGTGACGCCATAACCGCATGTCGCTATTCCTGTTCGAGGGACAGCGCTCTCCCTTTTGACAGAATGGCGGCCTTTTTCGCTGTTTTTTCTGCCCCTACTGCCTTACTTTGCAGTACCCAGCATTTCCACCGCCGGCAGGGCCTGTATGTATGGTATTGCTGTCTCTGACATGACAGCACATACCTTATCAAATCTTCAAAAGATCAACATGAACGGGAAATGAGGCGTCTGTCTGGGGTTTCGCCGACATGCGATCGATTCACGATCTTGTCTTGATCTCCCGAGACAGGAGGAGAGACACGGCCAAACAGCTCGAAAGAGGCACCATCACCATGGTTTCATTCCGCGGCTGCTGCATAGCATCCTCATCGTGCCGCGGCTTTTCCGCCCCAGCCCTATACACCATTAACAGACGAGACAGACGAGACGATCCCAGACGCGCTCATTCCGTAGCATCGCGGCAAATTTACACCTAAACTCGGGGAGACGCTGCGTGGGACCCGTGGGACCCCCGTCTACAGTGCCAGCCCGCAGCCTTGGAGGGCTGAGTCGTATGACAGGCATCTGGCAGCTCTACCAATCAACCCGACGCCATATGCAGTGGTGGGCGACCGAACCCCAGCTCGGCCGATACCCTTTCGAAGGAGTACCTTGCATTTTTCGACCTGCCTCCATGTCCAGTGCCCTTCATCACCCATGTCTACCGCTGACAGGGGACTAGAGGCCTCAAGAGAACAGCCTCCTTGAAGAGCTGTCACCCTCCCGCCTCTACTTCTGCTCACGCGCACCTGCATCTGCTCTCTTCTCAATATAGCAATGTCTGGCACCAACAGCACGATCACTATCTTTGTCTCTTTTCTTCGTTCAGTTCCATTGCATATGGGGATCGCTTAGAACCAACTGCTCACAGTTCCAACTCTTGTCTGCAACCTGCACACTTGCACTGCAGACCGGTTCTGCACCTCGACTGACCTCTCACCCTTACCCTGACACCCCGCCTGTTGGTCAGGCTGACAACCAAGAACCGCCCCCCAAAATCTTGCCTTACCGTACCTTACTGCCTATTTCCCCCCAGTTCCCTTAGTGTTAGCCTTCCTTTCTACAACGACGCCCCCCTTCTTCTTGGACCCTGATTGCCTTGCCCCCCCAATTCACACTGCGTCTGGATGTTGGGGGTTGCTGCCATCTCCATTCTCTGCTGCACCTCACGCTCTATTCCCAGGAGAGCACTCAGCTGGGCTGTGTATTACTAAGTTTGGCTCTGTTGCTTGCTCTGCGTCTCCCACTCTGGCCACACAACAGCTCTGCCGACAACACCTCCCAACGGCGGGAATCATAAACCATGGCCAGCCTCCAGGATATCATGAATGTCGATGAGGACCAACTCGACTCCCACACCAATAAGAAGGACCAGCTCCCAACCTCATCAAGCATATATCACCAACCATACCTGGCACCCAGCCCAACATACAACTCGGGTTATGCGACAGGCGGAGACCAAGCAGACAGTTCAGTAACGAAGAAACGAAGTCCTCCAACACGCATCACAAAGTCCTCTACCGGTTCGTCGTCTTCGTCCGGCCGACCATCAACATCTCGTCGACGAAGCAACGTTAGCCCTGAAAACATGGACCCTTCGCAGTATGGATACGGCTATGGTGGGCCGTCTGGAGGCCACGATCCTTCCGGCGCGCCCTCGAGACCCTTCAGCAATACGCCTCCCGGCTCGGATATGCCAGTAAAGTTGACACCGATCACTGGGCGGGTTAGTCGCGCGAAAAAGGGTATGAAGGTTCACACTTGTGATATCTGTCGCCCTCCCAAGGTATGCTACGTCCTCGATCAACTTTCGGCGCATTCTGACTTTGACCAGACCTTTACGCGTGCCGAACACTTGAGGTAAGACATGCCGCGGTGCGTTGGTCACCTCATCAACTGACAAACATCCAGGCGACACCAACTTAGTCACGAAACTCCCCAGTACGCGTGCTCTGTGCCAGGTTGCGACAGGGCGTTTCACCGCAAGGATCTTCTTGAGCGCCATCAGCAACGACAGTATGTTGTCCAGGCGAGGCATTGAAAATTTCTTACTGACTTTCCCAGTGAACTGGAGGGCGACAAGGCGTCAAGAAGCGGAGGCGCAAGTCAGAGCCGACGGACCTCTGCCGGCTCTCTGGAAAGCGGCGTTCGTGGCATGGGGCTCCAGCATCCCGTCCTCGGGTATCCACCGAACGCGTCAACCCCGACTCAAAGTCTCCCGATGACGCCGAGCATGTCGAATCCCGGTGGCTACCAATCGATGAACGCGCCTGACGTGAGCAAGTCCATGTCTCCTCACATGGGCAATGAATATCGCCCCTCGTCCGGAGGTCCTAGTTACGGTGGAGGATACACATTGTCCGGTCAATCCCAACCAGCCATTCTTCAACACTCACCTAATCACGGCTACGATACCACTCCATCGTTTGGCGCTGTCGACTACAGCCAACCTCGAACGACGCCTGAATTCCCTTCCCTGTACCTGCAGACCCATGGACTTGGTATTCAGATGCCTGGTGGCCCCGACGGACTGCCGGACCTCTCCCACGCACAGGACAACGCCGGATGGCCATCGTCGGCTTCCGATAGCACGTACTCAACGCCTTCCGACAACTCTCGCCCCCGCGCACTCTGGCCGACGGCAAGGGCCAATACCGAGTGGTCAAGCAACCTTCTGCCACCTTACAGGGATGCCAGCCTCGACATCACGAATCCCATGTTCTACCAGTTCCCGACTTCACCCCATATCAGCACGCCTCAAGTCTACCCCACGGTGGACGTCTCGATTTCTGGATACTCTGACGAGCAGACGCTCCTCGATCCTCACCAACAACCCCGGTTTACCAATACTGTTCGTAGCCCGACCCCGCCGGTGACGTCGGCATCGGCTCAATCTTCTGAAACTCTAGTCACCCCGTCGACGGCACTACCATCAGACCGGATGATGAACTCACTCGCCTGCCTGGGCCGTCAGAAAGAGGTGGCGTTGGGCCTCCTGGCGGCCCCAGCCCTGATGCAAGGCTCTGTGCCTCTGCCTCCTGCGAATGTCTGCAAAGCCATCCCCAACTACCTCGAGGTCTACTGGGAAAAGGTGCATCCCATCTTCCCAGTCGTACACAGAAGGACCTTTGAGGCCGCAGCGGAGCAGATTGATGTGCTCCGTTGCGCCATGGCTGCAGTCGCTACTCAGTACCTGAGTACTAAGGAGGACCGCATCAGGGGGAATCAATTGCATGAATACGCCTGGCAACAATGCAGACGCGTAGGTCACCATGTCGTTTTCACCAAACATTCCACTAACCATATCCAGTTCCTTCAATGGGATGTGCCTGTCATGCAATCGATTTTGCTATGTGAGTTCTTCGCTCGTTTCCGCGGGAGACGAGCGGCCATCCGGCCATCCAAAGAATTCGAGTCCATCTACTCTAGGGTAAGTCCTCTTCTCTATTGTTCCGTTGTTTGATCTACTTTCTTCTAGCTTTCGCCTTGATTTCTCATTTGGTTTCTTTCTTTGGTTCTCGTGTCTCTCAAAACAACAGCATTCTAAGCCATCTCCAGGTCTCCGACAACTCTGTCATCTTCGCCACAGTCCCCATGTCCGGGCCGAACACAGTCAGATGGCACACCTGGCTCGACACCGAAACCCGCCGCCGCCTCCTGGCCGCCTGCTTCGTTCTGGATACTCACAGCTCCGTCTACCTGGAACAACAACGCGTCCGCGACTACGACATTGCCGCCGACGGCGTTCCTAACATCCCTCTCATCGGCCCTTCCAACGACCTATGGGAAGCCTCCAGCGCCGAGGCCTGGGCTGCAGCCGTTGCCGCAAAGACGGACTCCCGCGACGACCAATCCCTCCTTTCCCTCATCAACCCAGACACCCTCTCCGCCACGAGCATTAACTCACACCTGCCCTTCGACCGCGCCGTCATCCTCGCCTTCGAGACCCTGCTCCTCCCCGCTCGCGACGACGCCACCAAGCTCTCCCACTCAGAGACCGAAATTGCGGAACCAGAGACCTACCGCATGGCAAACATCTTCCCAGACTGCCCCGTCGCAAACACCTACCTCGCCCTGGCCCACACCCCGCTCCACGACCTCCTCGCAGTCTCGGGCGACAGCTGGATCTTTAGCCAAAAGGTCCTCCAGCCAAAGTCCTTTGCGGACCACCAGAAGCGCCTCGCAAAGTGGTGCGACTCAGGCGACGCCGCTGTTGCTGTCGTCTTTGCCTGCCGTGCTCTCCGCGCCTTCACGGAGCATGGCAACTCGGAGCACGACCTCGATGAGGACGACGAGATGGATGTTTGGGAGATGGGCCGCCCAAGAATGTGGAAGGACGACATCTCGGACTATTGGGGCATGTACGTCTGCGCCCTCGTCTGCTGGGCCTACGGACACCGCACTACCCGCGAGAACGCGACCGGAACGGGCGAGGGGGACGAGAGCGCCGCGCTTAGGTGGGTTCGCACCGTGGCCAGCATGCGAGCCAGGGACGTTCTCAAGCTGCGCTCCAAGAAGGATGCCATCGCCACTGTGGGCCTGGTCAGGCGCTGGCTTGACATGGACTGCATCGGCGGACGAAGCCGCTTGTACGTCGACGCAGTCGGCGTGTTGAAGAAGTTGGAGGAGGGCGTCAACTGAAAGTGCTTCTAACGGCCTTTTTCTTTATTCTGTTCCACACTCCCCCCTTTTTTCTTGCATTTGTTGGATTTCGACATGGCACAACAGCACATTGAGCGGTAGCCAGTGGGGGAGGTTAATACCTATTTGCATTGTATACTTATGAATAATGACGGGTTGGGCATTTTCTTATCTCATCTTGTTTTCCTTTTCATCTTCGTTTCACAAACAGCATACAGGGGACGCAGGTACTTGTTGATAGGAGGTGATTCAGTTCAGAGAGGTGGTTTGAGAGAGAAAAGTTGTGCAATGTTGGAGAAAGATACACAGACATGTCGGCGCCGAGGCGTTTGATGAGATGAGAACAAACACACACACACACCATTTTAGACGCATATTTATATACATGGCGGGCTTGTATGGATAGGCACAGTTTTACATCTGTTTGCATGTTACATGATACTCTCAAGATGATTGTGACGGGTGATGGCGGCGACTGAGATCAGTCTGGCTCTTGTTTGTTTGGTCCAGCCCACGGGATGAGATAGATTACTTTCTTGGACCTGAGCGAGCACCTCAGCAGAGAGGATCCTGTGTCACTTGTCTGCTGTGTCGCGCTTCTCCAGGTTCTTGGAGGGGTTACTTGTTCAAGGTCCGCTGGGCGGAAGGGATGTTTGAAGTCAGGGTGGGCGGCTGCGGTGATGCTGAAGTATATATAAAAGGGGACGAGTGCGTAGATGTTAACCCAGCAAGAAATCAATATCGAGGTCGATGGAAGTTCACAGATCAACATTGTATTGTCGTTGCGAGCTACATTCCCCCTGTGGACTGCGGCGATCCGCGGCTGGCATGCATACGGCGTGCTCCCATCCACGCATGGATAAGAGCTTGCAGCGTCGGGCTCTGGCGTCGATGTGTGAGTATTTGAGGAATCAACGTGAGATGAAGGGTCGGGATGGGTCTTGGTGGGAAGTGGTGTACGATTCTGTCGCCCAAGGGGATTCTGGTCTGGGTTGATGGCAAGGGTATAGGACCGGTTGCTTGTAAGCAAATAATAAGAGAAAGGGTTGATTTGTGCTTTTGGATGGTATTCTGGAGGTACAGGTGGTTTATAAATACTCGTCTGTAAAGCGCTGCTTCTCCCGGAGAAGAGAGGCGGAGGTGTGATGGAGACGCTGAGATTATGCTATAAATGAGGACATGGGGTCTCTCCGATACACCACAGGCGATCTAAGTTTCGCTCCATGTAATCGGAATTGCTCGTACTTGATCCACTCCGGTCCCGAGAGCATTAACTCGCCCTTGGAGGGCAACTTCAGCGTTGCCAGGTCCCTGAAATAACAGGAAACGGCTATCGTCTCTGGTTGTCAGTAGTATCTGAGTATGTGTAAGAAAATGAGGTGGCTGGTAACGTAATAGTTGGGCGTAACGGCTTGAGGTTGCGGTTCGTGATGTCGCGAGATAGACGTTGGAGGGGGTTCGTGGCCGTGAGTGTTGCCAGGCGTGGCTTCGAAGTAAGTCCAATCGAACAGAGAATTCATCGTGAGTACATCGCGGCGGCTTGGCACGTTTAAGGGGTGAAGTAAATGCTGTTATATACCCGCTGAAAAAGCCAGTGTCTTTGCTCCGGGGGGAGTCTCTAGATGGGAAGTTTTGTTCGCGTCATGGAATTGGACGTAGGATGCCGAAGGGTATATAAAGAGAATGTGGGCACGTATGATGTCCACCACGCAACAGAATCCAGTGAAATTTGAGCGGGTTTTTTTTTCGCAGATCAATCCTCGTTGCGAGGTGCATTTGCCGTCCTTCGGGTAATGCTCTGGCGGGCGTGCTTCAGGGGTGTAGGTTCGAGTTCTTAGGCATTTGGCTTTTGGGTGTGGTGGCGATGTTTGCGTATCTGGAGCTGTATACGCAAGAAGGAAGGACGGTCGTGGGTTTCGGAGGATATGAGTTCTGTTTCCTGTTGTCGAGGATTCATCTCGGGGCTGTGAACGTGTCCTACTTTGCCCGCGAGTAGATGTTACATAGCTTGTTTCTAAGACGGCAACTTTCCGATAATCAAATTTTCTTGCAGATGGTATGTCAGAGACACGGACGCATGATATATACCCTTTGCAGTGCGAAAATCTGGTTAGGGCAAGACGGCGGCTGGACGATGTAGAGACCTGTGACACTCGTGGTATAAATGAGAAGGACTGATTTTTCGCGCAATAGAAAGGTGCACGCACGAATTATATCCATCTCTTTTGAGAGCGGATACCTCGGTGGTTTCATCTACTAGCACCACGATGAGGACATCCAGTTCGAAGGTGATAATGGCAGTTCCGAGTGTTGCGTAAGTAGGCGGTGGGTGATGATAAGAAATGTCTGTCATCTCTGGCTTTTGGTAACGTTTTGGTTTATGTGAGAATATACTATGGACGAGAGAGATGACTAAAGCTTGCGGAGATAGCTTGAGGTTGCGGACAAGAACATCAGAGTGCCTGCAGATGCGAGTAAGTTCCGGCACACTGCCCCGGTCTTGAAGGAAGGTCGTTCTCGAGTTGATCGGGGGCACATAGGAGTCAACATCTACATCTGTCTCGGAAAATTCCCAATGCCGAAATTGGTTCGGTGTTTTATACCTATTGAAAAAGCCGGTGTCTGCCGCGGGGGGTGGGGGTACTCCCGTGCGACTGACTCCGTTCACATCGTAACGATATGGTCCTGGTGATGTAGAGTCAGATGTGTCTCTTGAGCGGTGGTATATGAATTCATGAGAAATTTAGGTCTTTCAGCTCCTCAAATAAATTTTGGGCGCCTTGGCTTTCAACAGTTTGACAGCTGCGTTGGCCATTCGTTACCTATGAGATGACGGTGGTTAGGGGCTCGATGCTCTATCGGGTTTCGGGGTGTACACATAAACTAGACGCTATTAGTATTCACTGTCTCGGTTCCGTGTATTTGCTAATGCATAATCTCAAGATGCCGAGTTGGTGGTTCGAGTAGGCAAGTGGGTGGTGGTCTCTGGGGTCGAAGACCTTGAACCTTCGCCCATCAGATCCATAAGCATCATCACCATGACCCATGTTCTCAACGCATTTCTGCTTTTACTCAGAGTAAAGAGTTTGGGTCTGCGATCTGGTTCTTATAGATTACGGGGCAACTTACCGTACCAATCTAAGCATCCGCAACAATGCGGATCATAATGGACGAAGTTCGCGTGGGACTCGAATGCCGTCTGGACCTATAAGAGGCTGTGCAAGCAGGTGAGAGTTGGAGCTTCAGCAATGCTGGTGGGGTTCAGATCACTGGATTGCGATAGCATCAGCTGCCTACCAACCCCCTGGGGCTAGCGAGTCCAGCTGGACCACTGCAATCTGGGAACTTCTCTTCACCGTCTGTCACCGCTTGACCTTTATTCCTAGAAATGATCAGCGAACACAACTAACACGTCAAAAGCTGTCGGTAGGTGCAACACCTCGTCTCATACTTAATGGGCTAAGCTACCCTGCCTAGAGTGTCAAGATATCCTTTGAAACATACAGATCTCTGTCGACATTCAAGTCGATTTTTTGGCTTGTCGAAAGGTACTTTGAGCCAGGGTTGCTGTTTTATACTCATTGGGAAAGAAGCTCTGCGCATGAGGTGAGAGCATAGGGACATCATCTTTCGCGGATGTGTCGTCAACCCAACTGTGACCCGGCTGCTACATAACCTCTAGTTGAAGTATAAAGAAAAATTCAGATCAGCCTGCACGAAAAAAGAACCCAAAGAAACCGAATGAGAAGCATGCATCTGTGCGCTTCAATGCGGTCTACTGCGATCCGTATCAGCAGGGAAGTCACCTCATCTCAGAGCCTTGCAGTGCTTCAGCAGGATGAACTGAAGCGTCACTTGCCATTTGGGAGGGCTTGTTGGACCTGAATACGTGCCGACGGTCAACGGATGCTGGGAAGTTACAGTTAACAAGGGGACAGATAGGGCATGAAGATGGGATGAGATCCAAGCTGTCTTCCAGAGATAGCCAGATTCAGAGCAGCCAGCTAAGCCAGCTTAGCCATTTGTTTCAAAAAAGCGTTATCACTGAAGCATTGATTCAGTTATATAGCTGCAGATTTACATAGCTGCAGATCATAGGTCTTGCCCAGTCATCTAATGTGACCACGCTTGCCAAGGGCCTCCCACTGTACTGGTATTCAATGGACGAGAGTGACTTCCTGCGTGATGTGGCACTAGCTTTCCGTTCAGCTCGACCAGGGAAGGTGAAGCCTTTCGTCTTATAAAACAGCACGTATACTTGTTCTTCTATGCCATCCAGACCAGGCAGTCCGCTAGTATCTCCACCATTCGGGAAATATTACTTACACCATACTCCTCGCCGCCATCCCCCGTGACCAAGAAAACACAGTTCGTAATCTTGACCCGCAAACCTCGTATATTTTCTCTGCCACTATCTGTCATACTTTGTAGTTTTGCCGCAACACGCCGGAGACAGATACTCTCAAAGACTGCTTAGTACATAGTATGTCCCCAGGACAGGCCAGGCAATACTTGAGAAGTCTTGCCAAGAGATACGTTTACGGCCGAACGACCATGACGTTATTTACATCTCGCCGCGATGCTGGAATCAAATGCTTTGGACGGACTTTATAGCCCAATCTGCTAACCTAAACACCGCCTTCACGTTGCTCTTTCGTCACGGCTACGAGCATGGCACATGTCGAATCAATCTCCGCCGTTGGCCGTGCTCGCAACTCATGTATCCTACTTCCAAACCTTCAGAAACCAACAACTCCTTTCCTGTGTACCACGGATTAGAGCAAGATCGACAGGGGCAGAATTTTAGAGAGGCTCCCGGCCTGAGTGCGCCGGATATTTGGCAATATGCCGAGCCAGACCTCTCGTAGTCTTGAAGACTGAAGAAGGGGCGAACTTATCAGTTGCCAGGCTCCATCGTCTTCATCTGTGTATTGAGTTTGTATACCACGGCAGTGATGCCTTCAAAGTCCCAACCCCGGCCGGCACATCTCAGCGAGCCATGTATGAGATGAGTAACCCCTTCGTTTTGAGGGAAGCATCAGATCTAAATCCGTCCGGAATTCAAAATGACTTTTGATCTTAGAATGCTCTACGATTTAGCGCTTTTAAAACGATGGGCAGGGTGACCACAGGACGCGGTCTGCCATCTACACGAGCCTCGCCGAATCGACCTCCTTATTCGCGCTAAATCGATAGTATATAAGCACTCCCATGGCGTCTCAATGCTGTGAAAAAGCAACAATGACTCCGGAATCTGTCGTACTGGAACTTGAACAGTCTTTTATCACTCTAATCCCAGAATCAAGCTCCAGTGACATCGCTTGTGCTACTTACACCACACCTCACTGATGACGCGGCGATCCCCCAACCCTCCCGTCAGTCACTATTGCTCCTCAGATATTCTTCGAAAATACACAGGCGATAATAAGTAGCGACTCTCTGAGTTTGTTGCATGTTATGCCAACTCACTTGAGCCTCTGAGCAGCAGCATGTAAGGATGAGATGATGAAGGCTATCCGATGCATCGATGGCCAAGGGCTCCTGGCTGCGAATGAAAATGCGGAGAGATGTGATTTGCGTCCAAGAGAAACACAGCTGTGAACGAGGCGACTATATATGCATTTGGCTTGAGATTCGTTCGAATGGTTGATGTCCGATGCTTATGTAAATAACATCCGGATATGAGAACACCTATAGATGCCATAACCAATATCAGCCAGCTTATCTCCCATCGATCACAATTTCGTCTTTAAAACACTCAGTTTTCACAAGCGTCTCCGTGCAAGGCAACGTCACAGCCGAGTTGAAAGCTAGATGCAAAGTCGTCACCGTAAGTCACCGAGATCTAGAACCAATCTATCTATCTTACACATCACACCTTGTGGACAAGTATAAATTACTGTGTGCGCAGAAAACCTATCTCCCAACCAAAATGGTAGGTAGGGATTGGTACTGGTTAGTCTGGTAATCGATTTCCATCTCCCGCTGACCAGGTATCGCGACGTCCACTACACTGCATCTGCAAGCAAGCAAGAGACCTGATCACTCCCGGCTCATTGTCTCCTTGCGCTTTTAGTGCCCCTGTCGTATTTTAGTTCAGAGTGAGTGATACGCCGACGAGAAGGGGATCTCAGTTGAGTACCAATATATCTGATCAATGACAACAGTCGGAAGAAACCAGTGACTTACCCACGAGGTCCTAATCGCAAAGCCCCTGCCGGCTATCTACCTAAGTACTCGCTGTATAGTATAAAGACACGCAAGAAAGCCCAACAAAGTGTTTCTAAGGCAAACAAATCTATCTCAGTGTCGTTTGCGTTGAAACAATGGACATCTCGACGCTCCAGTGGCGCCCATTTCCCTTCTTTTGGACACAGCTACCGAAGCGACACCCAAGACAGCGCCATTAGCCAGTCCTGCCCGTCTCTCTCATCATGAGCAAAGTATTCGTTATGAAGAGGGGCAACTGCACAGACATAATGATCCGAAAAGGCCTCGCTGACGTGGGAACACGCAGTGAGTTCTAGCCGTGACGTCAGCTCGAGTCCTCAAATATGTACTGGGACTCAACTACGGAGGCTGCGCTCTGGTCTATTGTTGATAAGCGGAGTGAAGTAACCCTCTGAGACTTATATACCAGTCCATAGTTCAACTCATTGAAAGCCTTGCGCCAGAGAGACCATGTATACCGAGGACAGAATTTCCCCTGCCGTGTCGGTGAAGCCCATCTGCCACCACGCAGCCCTTATGTATAAGTACCGGGCGAGTCACGAGAAGAACTGACTCAAGCAAAGAATAGTAGAATAGGTAGACTTGTCGCAATGCATCCATTGTCTTGCTAGTCTGATCTATGAACTGAATCTTCGACACCAAGATCGCTCAATGGTTGTTGCTCTACATCTGCATAGCTCGGAGCTGCTCACGCCTCCCCGTCATCACCAGCGTCGTGAGATCATTCGGCGAATAGCCATCGGTCAAAATCAGCAAAGCTCTCGCTAATGACATATAGGCACCATCACTCGTTGCCGACGATGCGTGAAACGGTTTGCACAACAACCGACAAGGCCACGTCATTTTGATATCGCCGCTGCTGAATCGATTGACGATCAAGTAAAGTTGCTCCAGTTGTCCTCTTATACAGGCGGTGTCTTGTGTCGTCGGTGTTCCCGCGCACGCCAAGACCCGTCCCGGGGGTCCGCTGCCCGGAGAATCAACACCAGAAGTCAAGGGGCCAAGCATGTATATATTCTGGAATACCTCAACGTTCTTACTGCACCAGACCAACCGCAATCCAGCTCGTCTAACGCTTGGATTTTGTCTAGCTGCAGTACCTGCTCTTAAGTCAAGCTCAAGCCAATACCATGCGCGCCCATCTTCCATACGCCCTACTCAAATACTCATCCCCTCACATCAGCATACCCTTCATCAAGCCCGTTCATATAGTATACATCCCCAATACACGAGAAACAATCATTTGGACACGCCCGCTCGTTGATGATCACTCACACTACCCGCAAAATGTACTCGCAGCGATCTGACTAGCCCCATTTAGACTTGCGGGATCAATCCAGCTCACAGGTGCAGAGGCGTCATTGTGTGCGCCGTCGAAACATCTTCACAAGTTAATGAAGTCTCTCTTATACCCTCTCGCCCCTAAACCCAGTAATCACCTCGCACACAGTAGTCTGACTCGCATCTCAACACGCCGTCATACAGCGCCAGATGTTGCGACAAATCAGAAAAGCATAAACGCAGTTGCTTGGCCCTGTGAATGGGAAAACCAGCCGAGATAGAACGGGAGGTCGAACTCTTCCGGTCATGGTTTCCTTTCACAGGCTTCATGAAGATGGACACGAACCAACTTGTCTCCCAGTCAAGACACGATACCCCCCACCTCGTCGCTGTCTTTCAGCAAGACCGTCATCTAAGTATTCATAACAACTAAAGCTCCGAGCGAAACCCGCCTGTGCGACCCCGTCGAAAGATAACCCAACAACTTCGCTGCTTGCAAGTCTGGCTGGCTGGACATTAGGTGTAATAACAAAAGAGTCCCAGTGGATTGGCCTGCTGTTCTCTCAACCTGATCTTCACCCTACTTTCTTATATACAACCAACCGACATCTCAAAGCGCCATCCCCCGCCACACTCTACCGTACCGGCTACGACATCTCACCTCTCAAACCTCATGCCGCCGTATGAGTTCAACCTCAAGAATCCAGAAGGACACAAAGCCCAACAAGAATCCTCGGATCGCTCGCACATTTTCGACACAAAATCTGGAGGCGCGGGTATAGAATGCGCAGTCATCCAGATGATGCGATGTCACGATGCACCGTCACAATCCCATCGCTCCATCGCTCCCCCGCTTCATCGCTACGTCCATCACCTATGCGAACCCAAATACTCGCATGCCAACACCAACCAGCAGGCTTCTGTCTTACTTGATGCCATTTTCCTGCGGTCTATCTGAGCAGACACCCCGCCTCTAGCAGAAGGTATCTTACTTCTCAGCGGCCAAGCACTCAGTCCTCATAATCCCGTCACCGTCCAGCGTCGTCATTGCGCCACAACATTCTACACCCGGTGAACACCCCCCTTAAATATCACCAAACAAGCATCCTACTCACCAGGCAGTCACATCACACAAAACAATAGTCTATATAAACCATCCCCCATCATGGAAACAGATCCGTTCCCGCCCAAGCCAAAATCGGACGCTCCTAGCCTTGTCTTTACAGATGGAGGCCATGGTAGAGTAGACCATGATAAGCACCTCGATCCTTCGGTACAAGGGAACACCCTGGCGTGAGTAGTACTCTGCTCGCAGACAACGGTCGCTGTCGCCCTTCGTCGTCACCATCCCGTGAGTATTCCTTCCATTACCCACCTCGTGGCCCTTCCTGGCACCGCGGGACTCACTATACTATCACCGACCTCCGTCCTCGCACCCGGCGCATCATAAGCCAAACCCCTGGCACAACCAGATGAAACCACTTAATTCGTCCATACGTTGCATCCTTGCCCTTCTGAACACTCTTATACACTCTCCCTAGCACACGCACACTTAATCAACGCAGTCACATCACAAATCACGCAGCACATAAGACTCTGAACCCATGACAATTACTATTGACACGTTCAAGAAACCCCCCGCGGAGGCCCTTCTATATCTAAACCCATGATTCCCATCCACACCCATCATTTGTACAAGGAACCGAAGCCCTCAAGTCAGGGGGCAAAGTTTTTTAAAAAGAGGAAAAAGAAAGAAAGTCTACTCGCTGGGAGATGCCCCGAGACTAAAAAAAAGTAAAGAAAGACGAAAAAGGTGTGTTGTCATAATGGAACAGATAGAATCAACAGTGTGGTATGTTTCGAGATGCCATAATACCTGCGGGCATGACATCGCCCGACAGGTGTGAAGCAAAACAGAAGGTAACAATAAACGCCTAGCTCCACACGGCGGACCTCGCGCCGGATTCCCCTCCTTTCCACATTTCTCCTAGACTTGCATCGCATGCGGATGCACAATGTGCGTCGGTAAAGATTGTAGACCCGGGTCTGTCCTGTTTCCGTGACCCTGACCAGCTTCTCATGATCAGACCTCACTGCCACTGCGCCCGGCCGTCTAGTCCTAGATTGTGTCGCTTCGACTACCGCTGGCAACACCTTTGCCGTCATAATGCGGGATCCCGTTGAAGCAAGTCTTGTTCGTACATCATACACCATCGTAGCGTGAGCTGTTCAGCCGTAGAACAGCTCAAACTTGGTCGCGAAGCCACGCGGGGTCTGCTTGACCTCCTTGATGGGGTGGAGGATCATGGGCGGCAGGCAGGGGCGACCGTGGGTGCGCTCCCAGTCCTTGCCTCCGTATGACGTGTCTTCATATCCGATCCAGTTGTTGTACAGTCTCGCGGGAGGCTCAGCGCGGTAGTACCAGGTCATGCCCTGGTATCTGCGCTCGCGGCCCCAACCCATGGGAGATCCCTCGCCACCACTCTCGCCGCGGGGACCGGGGTTGAACCACTTCGCGAGGAAGGTGCCGTTCCACGGGCGGTCGAACCAGGTGGGGTGAGGCGCAAACACCGTCTTGAAGCCATGGAGAAGGGCGACGGTTTGCGGGGTCATCTCGGAGGCGATGTGGTTGCCGCGGAGGTTCTCGACGTGCATGATGTCCAAGAGGCGCTTAGACACACGCGACTGAGTGACGATGGTGGTGCGGCGGGGGAGGGTCTTGGCGGGGTCAGGGTGAGCCTCGTCTCTGTAGCCCCAAATGTGGTCCGAAATGATCCAGCTGCTGTTGATCGGGTTGAAAATGGGGCCGACGGTAATCATATCCGCATCCTCGCCGACTCCCCACTTGTAGTTATCCTTCTCGGGGTTGTCAACAGGAGGCTTGGGGCCAACAGGGTTGATGAAGCCCAGCTTGGGAGGTCCCCAGACCTGGTTGCCGCGAGTGCGCTTCTCAACGTCCTTGCGGAAGTCGTTGTCGTAGTCGCCGTGGTACTCAGGGATGTAGTAGCGCTCGTTGCGCTCCCAGAGACCTCTGCGGGGCTGCTTGTTGGCGAACTCGTCGAGGCGCTTGAGGAAGTCGTAGTGATGGCCGACGATGCGGGCATCCATCTCCCAGTTCCAAATGAAGTCGAACTCGGGATGGTCCTGGCTGAACTTCTGCACGGACAACCACTGGGCGGAGTGGACGCTTCTTTCGTTGTCGTCGGTGAGGGCGGTGTAGACGTCCCAGACGCCCTTGTCGTTCCACAGCTTGGTGATGCCATGGAACTCGAGAGGCACGTGCTCGTTGAGGACGTACTGGTACGTCGCCTCGTCGTTCAAAATATCAAGCTCCTGCTCACGAACGTGCAGCAACAGGAAAACCTGGAACTCGCCGCCGGATCGCAGAGAAAGCTCGGAGATGAGGGCGCGAATGACTTGCTTATCGTTTTCGCTGTACTTCTTTCCGGTGTAGGATCGCAGGAGGACAGCTGTTCGGGTGTCCGCCTTCTTAACCTTGGACTCCTTGGACTTGGTGAAGCCGCGCTTCTCAACCTCCTCGACTTCGTTGCCGTACTTCTCTGCGATATCAGGGTATGCGGTCTTGATGTATTCGTTGGGCTTGCCATCGTCGAAACGAGCCGCGTTTCTCTCGACGCACTTCTCCTGCAGGTCGCCCCAGTTGATGTTATCCCAATCAATCCGGAGGCCAGCCTTGCTGAGCTGGGGCTGGAGACCGTAGGGGCCGAGACGAGTATCGCGCTCGTAGCAGATGTTTCCATCCATGTTCAGAACGTCGAAGCTGCCAAAGCCGGTAGCGGGGAACTTTGACGGTTGACCCTTGAAGACCAAGAGGTCCTCGACGACCTCGCCGGTGGCTCCAATGCATGGCACATAGGGTGCGCGGTGCGTCTTGTTCCATTCGTCGCCGTTGTAGTCAGGGTAAGGGTTGTAGGCGAATGGTCTCTGGTTCGTGTAGGCGACGTCCTGTGCGCCGACGTCGCGAAGGGCGGCGGCGTGCTCGGTGGTGCGGTTCTCCTTGTTAGTCAAGGTGTTGAGAGTGTTACCGTAGATGTAGTCGTTGCCGGGGAGGCTATTAAGGTTTAGAGAGTCAGTTCCTGCCGCCTTGACGTGACAGCTGACGTTTCCGCCGGCGGGAAGATAAAAATGCACATACCTCTTGGCAGCTTCATATTCAGCCGCGAACTCGTCTCTGAGAGCCTGCTCATGTTTTTCCCTCTCCTGCTTCAACTTCTCCTCTTCCTCCTTCAATCTTTCCTCCTCTTGCTTCTTCTCCTCCTCCGACTTGGGGGGCTCAGCGGGTTTCGGGGGCTCTGCCGGAGCCTTATCGGCAGCGGGAGGAGGCGCGCCGGTGCCATCGTGATTCCATGGCACGACGTGGTATCCTGCGGGAGCGCCGCGAGTGGCGAGGAAGTAGACGGAGATGACGGCGAGGGCCAGGAAGAGCAGTGTCTTGGGACGAGCCCTCGGGGCGACGAAGCCGGTTGATGACTGCTTGAGCATGGTCATCATTGCCAGCGTGGCGGTTGCGGCAGCGGCAGCAACTCGATTATTAAAGCCCGCAGCGGCCTGGGACGGGTATGATGTCGCTAACAGACGGTGGCGGCGGTAAGGTGAAGACGAAAAGGTGCCTCTGCGCTAAAGAGGCATACCGCGACAACGCACAGCTGGAAAAGAGAACCAAAGGAAGGGACAGGCACGCGAACGACGATTTGGGGACGAACGCGCGGTGAGAGGGTTGACGAAGGAAGACGAATTGGTTTGCGTCCTTCGCGGCGGAAAGCCAATCGACAAACCGGTTTACAACAGCGTGGTGGCAGGGCGGGACCTGTTGACTGGGGGGGCCTTGGCGAAATTGGATAAGACTCGTTGGATTAGAAAAAAGAGTGGCGACGGCTCCTATCGAAGAAGACCCGGTTTGGTATCCGTACTTTTTTTCTGCCTGGTGGGTTGCAGCCGTGGGGGAGAACACTGACGGCGAGAGAGAGTGTGTATTCGTGTGATTGTTGTTGATGTGCTCCGCAAATAAAGATGAGGGTTTGAAGTGAAACGACGAGAAATGTCGACGAAACAAGCAAAAAAAAGAGGAAGAGCTGGTTTTGCCGCAATTGCAATCGCGAGGGAAGGAGTGGTGGTGAAGAAAAAAGGAAGCAGAGGGAAAGTCGACGACGTCGCTGTGTCTGTCTGGATGGATGGGGACCAAAAGGAGGGTCGACAACCACCAGGAAAGGAAAGGACTGACGGCAGGATAGGAGAGCGGCAGGTACAATACAGACGCTACATACGCAGGCGGAAGGAGGCAGGAGGATCTTGGGACTTGGGAAGGGGACGGCAGGAGGCAAGGACGCTTGCAAAGAACACCGCCAATAACAACTGAGGACTAGTCGCAGGGGGATGGATGTACTCCTGAGTCTTGCTTGAGGAGACTGACGACCGTCGTCGTTCTGTCTGCAACACCGCTCAACTCACTCGGCACGCAAAACGAATGGTGGAATCAGGCAACAGGCTCCCCGTCGGTCGTATAACTGCGTAGGCATCTCAAGGGGATACCTGCAGATAGAACGCGTACCACTGCCGGCTCGGCGCCGTCGACCAACAAGACTCCTACAAAACATCTTGGGTGCGCCGTAGATCGCCAGTCAGTGACTGGAGTACAAGTAAAACCTGCAAGAGCGAGAGTGGTGCAGCGCTGCGTGCGTGCAGTGGCCACCGGGTCCCCAATCTAATCTCCAAACAAGGGAACGACTTCCCGGCCCGCTGGACTGATTGGCATTCCCATTGGCCATGGGATGCATCGATTTGGGAGCTGATGGCGAAAGAGTCGCGCACAGCTGGGAAACTGGAGTTCTCGGCGTCCGGCAATCAATCCATCACACATGGGCGGGCTAGGGTGACATTGTGTGATTTGACCAACTGGCGGCTTCTGTTTAAAAAGGGGGGCCAAGCTTTCAGCCTGTTGCTGCTATCCATAGGCATTACGAAAGTCCCAAAGTCCCAACCGACGCGATGTCGGTCGAAAGATGCCTGTAGCTAGCTAGCTCTTCAATTTTTGTCAGAGCAAGGTACCAAACCGATGAAAAAAAAACTTTCACGTCGTTGGGCAGTTGCAAATGATCCAAAATGATAGGTAGCAAAGCTCCGGTTTTTCTTTCCTTCTGTGGCGGGCCAGTGAGACAAAGGAAAGAAGTCTGGAACTTCCAAGCCACCCTTTCCTCGTCGGGCCGTTGGATGGTTGAAACTCCACAGGTGCCTCTTTCCGTCTGAATTCTGGCAGAGCCTGCTATTAAAAGTAACAAATAGAAAAAGGCCATGACTTTTGGCTTCCAACGACATTCCTCCCAAACCCATCGAACCGGTGCCGGCACAGTGGTTCGTGTATGAATTCCTCCAAAGTTGCGACCCGCATGCCATCATCCTCGTTTCCCCTGACTACTTTAGCCTCTTCGATCGTTCAAATCCACGGACGACAACATCAACTTCAGTGGCGTTCCCGCCGTCGATGATCCAGCGCCAAAACGCCGCCAGACAGCAGCACTAAGACTTCGAGAAAACCCCCACCCCTGACGATCGCTTGACAAGTACCGGGACGGCCAACATTTGCGTCAGCGGTACCTCCACAGTCCACACAGCTCCGTCTGCCCCTTTAAATCCGGTCTCACAGGCGGAGAGATCCAGGAAGCCACTTTACACGAGCCGCAGTTGCCCACGCGACTCGCTAGACGTCAGCGACGACCCGGCAACACTTGTCATGAGTTCGGATATCGCGACTCAGGTCGTCCGCCAGGCCAATATAATTCCAGCCGCATTTCAATGTTCCAGCGCTCCAACGTGCCCAATATCGAAACGGGTCGACAAAAACGTACCATCAAAGGGAGACCCTTCTTCGACGATCGACGCGGATCCCGCTCCCTATTCCAGAAGGTAGCATTGCGCCTACCATTTCATATTAAAATAAAAGCCAAGACAGCAAACACGGGCAGTGCGGACGCAGACGACAGAGCCCCAAACCCCTTGCAGCTCGAGCGCACTTTGCTGTATGCTGAAGCATGCTTTGATGATGACGGACAGCTGTGAGAAATAGCTGCTTCTCATAGCTGCAGGACGCACACACACAGACACCCGCGTGGGACGTCCAACTGCAAAAGCATCACAGGACGCAGAAACACAGACATCGGCCACGCGGTTCGGGTAGAATCGTGTCTTGTTGGTGGCACCGTCCAAACCCCGCGTCATCCTGCCTCTCTGCAAAGAATTTGGTTCACAGATCAAAAGCCATTACTGCGAGTGCGATGCTGTGCAACGCGCCACCTGAACCAGCGAAGTCTTGCAGAACAAGCTTGCGATTCTTCCGTCCTCCGCCCTTCCCAGGAAGCAATTCTTATCTCTTCCCATCTCTTCCTCTCTCCTTGCATCTCCGAATCCCTTCGATTTCCAGAAAAGCAAGCACCCAAGGAGCGACATCGACGCCAGCAAGAAGGCCGTCTCCCTTCAAAACAGACAGAAGCAATATCCCATCATGCTATCACCCATCATCCCGCGTATCGCCGCCGCCAATGCTCATTCTATTTCAATCTCCCACACCCCCACGAACATCTTACACTGAAACCTGGCCAACTAACCAATCACACCACACTCTCTCCATGTCCCCCTATCTGCAGGGTATCCCCCCAGCGCAGTCTTCTTCTCAGCTACCCACACCCAATCGACTTTTTCCACAGTCGGAACCGCACCACTGGTCGGTGACAGTTCATCCGCCCGCGGCCCAACACACACACATTCCATCGTAAACCCACGACACTAGCCCCCGCGCGTATCCTCAAACAAGAACAGCCACTCTCCATGAAACAACCTCTGTGGACCGACCGATTCTTCTCATCAGTCAGCAGCAGGCAAAATCGCGTCACTCACGCCAATTCCTTACTCACCAGGACACAGCGGGCTTTGAATACCACATTGAACACATCATCACCGTTAATCGTCCACTCTAGCAAAGGACCCGTCCATCTGAACACGTAACCTGTCTTCGAACCTCAAATTTTTTCTTTCTACTACACAAGCATCGCCCAATGCGTTCTTCCGCAAGGGGGCCACGCTTCTATCTTGTCATCGTGCCTATCGCCCGCTCGGCGGAAGGCGGAAATTCTCCAAATCCACCGAGCGGAAGAAATCACCAAAAACCTGTACTCGGTGATGAAGATCAACAGCAAAAGACCCCCAAAATCCGCCAACCCCACGGCCCCCGCCAGAGATCACCGGCGGTGAAGGCAAACCAACCTGATAAAGGACCCTTGGCGTCTTTCCTCTTTTTTGGCTCACGTCTTGCCCCTCATCTCCAAGCTAATGAATCCAACCATCTCTGAGTTGGACCTTCTTCATCTTCATTGACGATCTAAATACCGCCAGCGATGGATATGTGATGTCTCGTATGACCAAATTTGCAAAAGCTCCCACAGGAAAACAAAGTCGGAATTATCCTATTGTCTTTCCTGTTGGGTAGGGTATGGATACTTCCGCATCTCACGATAGTAAACGACGAGTAGTTCTTCCGTGACATGTCCTCAAAAAATGTGCCATGCTGGGGAACACAAACGCCTTGACAGGCGTATGGCGCCCATGTCAAAGACAAAGACGTCACATCTCTTTCCGTTTTGACTCGCCCGTTACGGGCCGTTTGTGTGTAACGTCCACGGGTCTCAAGCCTTTCGCCGTTCGACGGGCGAAGCAGCTGTCCGAGACATCGTTGGAGAGGACGGCACATTCTGTCGCAGACAGAGCGTTGAGCTTGTCAGGCTGCGAGGAGCTTGGCTGGTTTCAATTCAGTCGACTACTTGGCGTAAAACCACTTGTTCGTGATGCAATAATGTCAGGGCATGTTGTAAACATCGACGTCATCTCACTGCAAAACGCGTGGGTGTAAGCATTTAGTTGAAGTATTTGTTTGAATTGGCTTTTGCTATGTATATCTTGGCCTCGTAGCCGTCTGACCTCGGGTCAGCTTTTTCCTGTGAGCACCCGTGTTGCACCCTGTTGCCTGCAAAAGCCTCCCTCCTCCCCTACTCCATGCTACTCCGGCCGGACTCGTGTCCACGGCAAACATGCGCCCCTCGTCAGGGCTTCCTCCCAATCATCATCAGACAAACAAGACGACATCACGTCGTCGCTCTATGCAGGTATCCAACAGAGTCCACTAAGGACCGGGTATATAAACTCCAGATGGCAGAAATGAAAAAAAGTATATGTTGCGAGATGAGGGTGGTATATCGTGGTCGTGAAGTGTGTCGTGGGGTATTAAAAATGCACTAGGTAATGATTCAAATGCGACGAAGTGAATGTGCATGGCGATGTGCCCGAGATGAATCGGCATCTCTCGCAGCTTACATCATTCCGAGCCTCGTCATGCGCTTGTTCATGCGAGGCATCGGGGCGGCGAGACCTCCCGGAGCGAGGCCACCTCCAGGAGGCACCCGCTGGCCGCGCGGAAGACCGATGGGGGGTCGCATGCCAGACTGGCCATTGCTAGGTCGGCGCCCGCCGCGTCCTCCGGGTCCGGGAACGTCCAGACCGCCAGGTGGGGGTCTTCTCGCCGACTGTTGCATCCGGCGCCAGGCGTCCTTCTCGCAGTATGCCCGGCCATTGACCTCGAAGTACCCGTTGGAGAGGGACATGCCGCAGTCGCCACATCGGAAGCAGCCGACGTGGTACTTGATCCGATCTTCATCCTCCAAGTACTGGCCCTCAATACCGCGTCCACAGGTACCGCACAAGCTTCCATTCAGCTTGTGGTAGTGCTGCTCGCAGTACGGCTTGTCGTCGAGAACGTAAAACTCGGCAGATGAGAAAGGCTCGCGGCAGGTCGTGCAGACGAAACAGGCCTTGTGGTAACGACCGGTCAAGCGTCCATCGGCAGACGAGATGCTCTTGCCCTTGATCGGATCTCCGCAAGACTTGCAGTTCCCACGAGAAGGTGCAGCGGAGGGTCGACGGTTGCGGGGCGGAGATGAAACGCTTCGCAGATCACTGGGTTGGCGTTCGTGACCCTGGCCGTAGCGATCCTTGGGGTCGCGAGCATCGTAATCTGGTCTACCAAGAGGTGATCTCGCGCGAGTTCGTCCACTCTGGATAGCGGGGTCGTTGCGGAGATCCTCGGAGGGGCCACGACGACCGGAATAAGGATCTCTAGGCGCTTGCTTCGGCGGAGGCGGTGGCGCCATCTCTTCTTTAGTTGGTGACATGGCGTTCATGGACGACTCAATGTCGTTCATAAGGTTATCAAAGTTGGTAACATCCGAGGGGTTCCGGCGCGAGCGCTGTGCCGAGCTAGATTGTGAGCTTTGTGAGCTGGCCTGACGGCCATGACTAAACATGGAGGCCCCTGATGCTGACGATGTCGACGCCGACGGCGTGTGATACGGGTTGCTTGCTCCAAACTCGCTAGCCAGATCAACCGGGGGCACACCGTCTCTTCCCGAAGTTGTCGGTCGCAGAAGACTCGTTCTCGGTGGTGGCGGCCTGGACGTGTCGGGGCCCATGGAGCGCTTTCTCTCGTGGTCAGGTCCGTTGGATGGTCTGCTCAGTCTGTCGGGTCGAAGGCCGGGAGCTGACGGCGTTCTGGCAGGAGGTTCCATAGGTTCGCTAGGACGGGGGAAAGTGCCTGCACGGCTTTGGTAAGGTTCAGGCTCGAATTCGTCGGGCGTTGTTCCTGGGGGGCCGAATCCTCCATATCCGTTCTTCCTTGGTAGTCTGGGTGGTGCGATCCCACCGGGGTTACTGCCACTGCTGCCGGCAGACATGAATGAGTTGTTCGACGCAGACGTCAACGGCCGTTCGCCGAAGCCATCATCCGGCGTCAAAGACTGCTTTCTCGAAGGCCGCAGCGCCAGCTTCGCAGCAGGTGGCGCACCTCCTCCATTCCTTCGACCCATCTCGAATGGCCCAGGGGCGATCGTGTTCATACGTTGGAGCAGGCTAGGGGCTTGCTTCTTCGGTTCGTTTGGGTACATCTGATCTCCAAACTCCTCGCCGTCGTCGAAACCTCCATATCCTCCTGGACGTCGGGCCTGCTGATTCGAGTTGTAATCGTTCGCGATCTGCGGCTGGAAGTAGTCATCTGATCGACCCATGGCCTGGCTGTTAGGTGTCTTTGGCGAGACGCTGATCGATCCGGTGGATGTGCTGATCGGGGTAAGTTGGCTCTGGCGCATGTATGGCATGTCTAGTCTTGTCAGCAATGTTTGCGTGGATTCAGTCAAGGGCAACTCACTCGCTGCGCTCGTATCTAGAGTGGGTGGTGCCATTCTGCCGTACTTGTTGTCGAGGGGCGGAGGTTGACCGTACGAACCAAGACTATCCGGACGTTCTGGCATGGCTGGCATGGGCGGCATGGCTGCGTGAGTGTAAGTGACTGGCTCAAGGAATGCTTTGTGACACCACCTACGGTCCGCGTCTGGAGGTGGTCCTCCGCAGATGTGCTCTCCCATCATGGAGATTTCGACTTGTTGAGCACATGACGAGCACTTGATAGTCGGCATGAAGCTCGACTCCCGTGGCATGGCCATCTTTGGTGATTCTGGCCAAGCGGCCAAGCTCTTGTTGTCTACTGAAGGCTTGTCGTACGTATTCTAAAGCTCGATACAGACCGCATCAAGGTGATATCCGTCGATGCGGGCTGCAGACCAAAAACGGAAGTAGCGGAAGAGGAAGTGTGCTCGGAGAGCAATGGGGATGAAAGGCTCCTCTTGAGTGTTTCTAGAAAGCCCAGTGCGGTAGTGACGTGAACTGACGTTGCCCCTGGAAGTCTAACGGGGGGGACGCACGATCGCGCCTTGTTTCCAGCTTAAGATCGGAAACTATGTTGATGTGATGTGACGGGGTCGAGGGCAAGTATGGATCCCCGTGGTAATAGTAGGCGCAGAGGTGTCGGGCGATGAGCGTGTGACCAGCTCGTGGAGGCAGGCGGTGGTTGAGTGAGTGTGCGGCGCTTGGGTCTGGAACGGGTGTCTCTGGTTTCTTTTCTCGAGCTTCTGGCGAAGCGCTTTGCTGCAGAGTCGCACGAGGACCCGGGATCTTGGTTGCTGTCAAGGATGCAGAGTCGGAGCGTGTTTTGGGACCAGCGCAGATGCGAGAAACACGGCAGAGAGTCAGTAACAGACGAGAAACGAGACGGGATAAGCTGGTCTGAGGATCAGTCGCTTGGGAAGAGGTGTTGCGTCTCGTGTCTCGAAGTTGAGAAAGAGGGTGTCGGGATGTTTGGCGGATTTGGGGAGCAGGAGAGAGTCAACGACTGTCTCAGTGTGCTGGACAAGGACCTCCAGGAACCTCAAGGACCTTGTGCTGGCACTGGCTGTTGAATGAAGAAGAGACCCCTGTCGGAGGTGTGGGTGGTCAGAGTGAAGCACAGACAGTGGCTGTCGAGAACCCCTGGCGGCCTTGTCCGGGCCAAACCAGGTTGGGCCTGGCGGTTGACGAGCATCGAGCAGGGGACAAGGATTAATTTGCGTGGTGTTGATGCGCGCAAAGGGCACAGGATGGAGCTGGGCCGGGACGGAGGATTGGTGGTGGGCGATTGAACTTGGTACTTGAGGGGGTCATGAGGATAGGTATGGCGGTTTGGTGATGCCTATTATCGATGCCGTTGATTAGGCTTTGCACGTGTATCTGTAAGCAGGCGGTAAGGAACCTTACCTTGAGGTAGGTAGGCAGCTTGGGTTCTCACCGAGAACAAGACGAGACCCTTTGGGCGGTCAGAAAGAAGTCAGAACAAGGTGCATCCCGCCCATGTCGAGGATCTGTTGCTGGCGTTGGATTGCACCAGGAGCAGACCTGCTCACCTGCGACAGATGCGCTGCTGGGCGAGGGGTCGTCGGGTGCTGAGGGGACCTAGGGTCCATCTCTGAACAGCAGGTGCGGTGTCGAAAGATGCAGAACAAAATGGACAGGACCGCTGGCCAAAGTGCGCAGGCGGCGGGGTGGACCACCGTCGACGGCGTACCTGCCCTGGAAAGGCATGTTTCCCATGTGCGCCTTACTGCGAACAGAATGCAGCGCCTTCCTCGCAATCAAGTTGAGAAAATAAAATCAAAAAAAAAGTCGCCGCAGGACACGCCGCATGCTTGATGTCCGAAGGTAAGATGCGTGCAGGAATAGCGACGACTGCCTTCCCCAGTGTTCGCATGTTTCAGGTCTTCTTGCCAGCAATCTACAAGCAACAATGAAGGGCATTGGTGGTGCATTGCAGCCAGCCAGCAGTGCAGCCGCCGCAAATGGCGCTTCCATGTTGTCCAGCATGCCCAGCTCATCCATAGTGATCCATCCATTCCTTGAGCGTGGAAGCAAGCATCCATCATCCATCTGTCCCTCAATTACATCACTCAAGCTGAGGCCGCGATACTCACGCACATGAGATGCATCGGGCGGGGCGGTTCCATGGCCATGTGGTGCACTTCAGGCGCGGCCGCAATCATGATGATACAGGCACCAATGCTTCTACGCGCACTTTAGACCACGCATCCATGATGCCATCCATCCCCATCTACTATATTCCCGTCCATATTTAGCATTCAGCATGACATAGTCTTTCGGAGTCCGGCGAGCTGTGCTAAATATGACCCGTTGTCCCTGAAGCCAGGCCGCAGGTGTTCGGGATAAGGTGGGAGAGAAACTGTAATCCGTACTGCTACTCGGCAGTATCTTCATGGGTAGTGTCACGACAAAAGAAGCAAAGAATAGAAGCAGCTGCGGATGCCAATGACGACTGTCCTCTGGAACGGGCGGCCAATACGACGTCGACCTCTGGGTCATGGCCGAATATGGTTCTCTTCATCTCTGCCCAAATTTTAATCAACACGAACGGCGTCCCCCAAACCAGTTCGTGCCGCGGGGGTGCATTTCACCCTTTTTTTTTTTTTTTTTCTTCTGTCTTTTCTTCTGATGGATGGATGGTTCAGCGAACCAGTAACGGTGCAGAATGCAACCCTCCACCAGCCCGAGAACTGAACATCACGCGGGCAGCTCCACGCACCGCTGGCTCAAATTGGATTGGAGGGCCGGGTACCTTGCAGGACGGCGCCTGTGGGGCCTCGTGGCCTCCACTGTCCTCCAGAAGCCTATCGCTGCTAGCGGCCTCGCTTGCCCTGGCTAAACGGGCCTTGAAGTGCGGGTGCACCTCCAAGCAAAAAAGGGCAGGCACGACCAGGCACCGTGGCGTTCTCCTTCTCAGGAAGGAGTGACTTCCATCCTTACCTTACCTATTACTTTGTAGTCAGCAATGTCAGCAAGTGCATCCTTGGGAAGTGACTGCGACCTCCTCCATTCATCGACCATTCAGTTGGTTCGCAGCTACCTTATCCGTACCCAAGCAGCCTCAATAACTCGACGCTTGAAGTAAGGCATCCGCGGTAGGTATTGGCAGTGGAGATCTTTTCCGACGTGGGCGGTTTGCACCTGCATTTGCATTTGCTTTCACATTCAAGCATCCTCGTCTCTCCATCCAGTGACCAAGGCAAAAACTGGACCAGAACCTCGTCGACCCGCACTTGCCCGGCTGATATTGGATCTCCCACTCACGTTGCCTGCACTTGCACTCGCACAGTTGCACTCGCATTTGGTCTCCGCTGGCACTCGCATTTTGCAATCGCCTTTTGCTCCTCCTGCGCTTTTGGCGGCTTGTCAGGTTGGCGCTACTTTGGATCGTCGACGCTACTCCAGGGGTGCTGCTCAAGCTCGTCATCCTCATCCTGCACTCATTTGCCTCAATCGTCTAGCTCGCTGATAAAACGGCGGTTTCCTGTCATCGCCGACTGTCACTGCTCGCTCGCCAAGCTGTCACATCTCAGTCACGGGCCTCTCTATCAGCCAGAGTCTCGCCCTCTTCTCAGTGGCAGGCTGAGCCTCGTCGACACTGATCCCCGAACGGAAGAACCGACCGTTGGTTGCCCACAACGTTGCCTTCCAAATCGTTTGTCATGCACTTCCTATGCTATATCGGGCTGCTCCTAATAGCGTCCCAGTCGCCGTGGGGACCTTCAATGGAACCCTCAATCGTTGGAGTTCCAGTGGACAGACGCGTGTCGACCACTTGGTACGCATCATTTCACTTAATAACCAGCCCGGATCAATCAGGCTGCGTCGTCGACATCATCGCCCGAAAATTCGGAAGCCATCGCTGGCGATGGACCACAGCCGCGCATTGCGTTGCACGCAATGTGGCCGCATTGTATGGAGAGCTTCCGGCATGAGCAATGCTCCCGATGCCCGACTCAATACTGCAACTCCAATGCTCATGCACCGCCGCCGTCTGCCCAACCGCCAAGCGGGAGCAAGTGGGTGACGGTGGACACTCTCTTCCGCCGTGTCTCGGTCGTCGGTCCAGACTCCAGAAAGGCAGACTTCTGGGACCCGGGGTTTACGGAGCCAATACTCCAATATTGGAAGCACTCGGATGGGGTCGCTAACGACCACGTCGGACACTTCCAATGCCAGCGACACGTTCCATCACGTCCAGTCTCCAGGGAATCACCCGCCTCACCGCAATTTACCTGCAGCCCGCAGCTCTTAGCCGCGTTGCACAATTCTGCACTCTTCACTGATGAATCTGTTGCTCACGCGCGCATGGCACCTCTCGTGGCTTTGCCGCCGCTTGCCTATGCTAAATGTGCTAACTCGAGTTTTTCCCCGGCGTATCTTGGCGATGCAATGGTCCAGCGCCACGCCGTCCTGCAAGCTGCAGGAACACAGATGCATAACCCCAAGATGGAGGATGTCGGAATGTCGGGTCGCAAACTATCCATAGTGTTTTCCTGCGGCAGGCAAATAGTGAACGTGAGCAAAACCTTCTCTGGACTGCTGCAGGCAAAGTCTGGACTCTGCTCTGGCCACCCACCCCATCAATTCACCCCTGACCTGGGTCCGCCCTGAGTCCCAAAAGAGGCTCCCTGTCAGCTCACTGGCCGAAGATCCTCCTCATGGCCATTTCCTTTTGCGAGTTCGAGATTGTCGAGCCTCATTTATCGTCGAATCAAGACACAAAAGACTTGGCGATCGAGAACACCGCCAGTCACAGTGGAGGTCCCTAAGTCCCCTCATGATCGTCTTGACGGACCCCTCAGCGGCAGATGAGACTCGCTGTATCGATCAACTCTGACCCTCGTGGAGTCATGTTAGACGCCGGGCGAGAGATGACACTATCTTTGAAATCGCGCTTGGCCGTCTGTCAGAGGCCCGTTCCTGATGTTCGTCATTATAGAGTCTCCGATCTGACCATGCATCGACCAAGCGGGAATTATTACATCCAATAACGCGCCTTCGGCTGAAGTGCTATCAAGCAGACAGCAGAGCCGTCACTTTTGGAACGACACCGCAGCTTCTAGTCTGAGCCATGATCGTGCCATTTCACCGAGCCATCAACCACGTTAGTGCTAACGGGACGTGCTGACTCCGCCATCACCGAGCACTCAAAGACCGCGACGCGACGCAATCTGCGCAAAGGGACAGATTGAATCATCACGGCCTTGTGAAATCTTACAGAGCTCGCGTGACTACCATCTCGTTTCCACAGGCAACCCCTTTCGAGTGCAGCACTCGGGATTATTCTTCGGGAATGCGGCTTGCAGGCGGCCGCTAGCTATACACACCGACACAAATGCGGTCAGCGGCGCGACTTGCTAATACCACCACATCGATCAGCCTGTCTAGCTTGCTGATGGATATCTCCAAGATGGTGGTCACACCAAACCACTCAGATATCGCTTTTCCAACGCCTCGCCTCTGCGTCCCCCTATTCCAAGAACAACGCACCTGCCCAAAAAAGAACATGCACCATCACCGCAAAGAGAAACTCACGCACTGAAGGTGCTGGTCTTGGCATTTGCGACGGGGCCCCAGAAAGAAAATTCTCGACGTTCTACAGACGAGAGAATTACAGAAAATAATTCGAGTCAGGAGGCGGCTCAAGAGGAAGCCGCGCCGCAGCCCGCTCCGAGCGCAGACTCAGCAGCAGGCCACCCCGCTTCAGCATTCGAGACGTCGGAACATGGACGCGACTTGATGCCGTCTCGCCTCTTCTCTCCCCGCCTTCAGTCCGAGACTGCAGGTTGCACGTTGTGTTCGGAGCCCCCTCCAGAAACGACGACCGGGATCATGCTTGGACGAGCAACCTCGAAACCGAACGTTCTTTTCTGAGGATCTTCAGACCTCCGAATTTGAGACTGTGACATGGCTGATCCTCCGCCCTCCTTCACAAGGTGACGGTCATTCTCCCGTCCTTCCCGTCGTTGCGGTGTCGCAAAGCGACTGTGTCCCGTGCGCGAGTCCAATCGGGGATGACTCGGTACGATGTGCAGTTACGAGGAGAGACTTTCTGAGGATTTGAGTGATTCGAAGATGCTGGGTGCGGCAAAATGAAAGCCGGTGGATTATTCTGTGAAGTGTGGAAATGTTGTGAGAAAATGCAAAAAGGAAATCGACGTTGGCCTGATTCGAACAGACGCTCCCGAAGGAACAAGATTTCTAGTCTTGCGCATTAGACCACTCTGCCACAACGCCGTTGGTTGATGAAGAGGTAAGGAGATTGCGCACCTATGGAGGGTTGCTGACGGGGAGCTCCATTTTGGAGATCACCTCAGCTGGTGGGGCATCTACAGGCCGCCGTACTGCACGCACAGCGTTCGACGACTTTGTCACGATGGGATGCAGGGTGTATATAAGCAGTCATTAACTCCCGTATATAACCTATCACAATGAAATGCGTTCATGTAACCTTGACCGAAATTAGGGTCGCTCGTATCAATTGAGTTGGTCATTAGAGACTTCGCACATGGCTTACGGTCAGCATTAAGACACTGGCCGCTGTAAGAGAACGTTCACCTCCGCAGGACCGTCGGTCATCATCGCCGTTGCTGTATTCTGTATTTCATACCTAAGAGATGGTTGTGAATTCTCTGCATGGTAGTGGACGTGTACTACGCTCAGGGCAATAGGGAGCGAATGAGATGACCGCTATTTCTGCGCGTACTGCTGAAGACACCTGGATTGCGTCAGTCTCATTGCACCCAAGCGCTTTTGGGACAATCATTGCTGTAGAATGGCTTGCTGTAGCATGAACGGTGAGCTCTTATATATGCCAATCACGCCCCCGATCCCTTTGCGAGACCTTGTGACACTGCTCCTTCTACCGTACTGGGTGTGGATTTGGGAGGTTTCCTGTGGGTTAGGCTGCTGGGCGGATATATAAATCAACAGGCTTGAGTAAGATTCAATCAGAGACAATTATGTCGAGTACTTGCTCATTTTGGTGACATGTTCGTAACCAACCCTGTCAGGCGAGGTTACTCTGCGTAGCGATGTGGTTTCCCTCATGGACGTGTGTCCGCGACTGCGGCGGTTGGGGCGTATACGCTGGGATGTCTCCTAGATGGAGATGATGGATGAGGTCTCTGATGAGTTGTGAGTTGTTGAACGGTGGGTGGTGATGTGAGGTCTTCCGGGTGATCAGGTCCAGGTCTGAAGGATGCCATGAACGGCATTTTCGATGAAGCAAGGACAGTGGCAAGGCTGACTTTGCGTGGTCTAGGCTTATTAATAAGGATCATGCGTCTTATATATGTTTAGATTGGCTGGAGATGCGGGGGGTAAGGCGTGTTAAGGCTGTTGCTTTCTGGGCGTGGGCTTGAAGGAATACTGGGAGAGGGACATGTGTCAACATATATAATCATTGTCATCGAGAGATGATGAAAAGTCTCCTGGGCAGAATGCCATACTGACCGGGCCCGTTTACTCCTAATTGCCTCGAGTTCATGGTTGCGCATGGTTTCGAACCCCGATGGCCCTGCCATTGGAGACCCCAGATCTCATGAGAGTGCAAGCGCGTCGTCTCTGCTTTTGATATGTGATGGCATGAATAAACAGCAGATGTATTTCTTTCTGGAATGCTCGTATGGTGATCGAAACGTCTCATTTGCAGCGGCAGAAGATATTGACGGGACATACCCCCCCTCTCCTCCTCGAAAAGAGCGTCCTTCACAGGCAGCCGATTTGCGTGAAAAAGTAATCATTGGTTTCCCATCAACTGAATATATAGGTATTAGCTGGATGTTATGGTGCTTGATCCCTGAGAGGATTTGAGTAAGTCGCCTACACTGAGGCCTTCACCTTGAACTACTGAGACTAAGAAATGGATATATAATGCTCAATACCTGCTTGAAAACTATTTGACAGGTATATTACCACCTCCGCTCCGCGGTCGACATTTGTCCATGATGGTTCCGAGGTACG
Source organism: Colletotrichum siamense (assembly GCF_013390195.1). Classification (NCBI taxonomy): domain Eukaryota; kingdom Fungi; phylum Ascomycota; class Sordariomycetes; order Glomerellales; family Glomerellaceae; genus Colletotrichum; species Colletotrichum siamense. The sequence goes on from NW_023501022.1 coordinate 1,112,219, forward strand.
AGGTGGGCAAGGGGTTGTCAGCTGCTTCTCTCGACTGAACCTCTTTTTGCAGGCAAGTAGTACTTTAAGGGAACACATAGATGGAATACTGCACAGAAACTGAGGAACGGGAGGGAGATGAAAGTCATGCATTGCATGCGTCTAGAGAGGTGGGCTCAACTAGGTGTGCTTTCGGTAGGGTGGCTGTGTGAGTATTGAGTCTTTACTAGAACAACTGGCAGCAGAGTCCATTGTCTCTTGTGTAGAGTAATGCTGAACGCGCAGCTCATTAGTTCTTAATATAGCGCACTTCAAGCAAGGGTTGCGGAGGCATTCAATGTCTGCGAACCGACGACACCATCCACTCCGTGGGACAGGGGAGGAACATCGAGAACCTGACATCTTCTATAAAAGGCCTTGAAACTCACAGGATGGCTTCTTTTCAGGCACAATAAGCTGTGATCAGGGTCGTGCTTTTGCTTCACTCAGCCCGACCTAGTGTGACAGGCTGGGTTAAGCCAATTAGAGGCGAAAATTATTGAATCCCGTTTGAAGTTACACCGCTTGAGCCGTTCGTTCGTAGATTATGCCGGTGTGAATACCATGGAGATAGAGATGGAAGTCGGCGATGGATTGAATCTAAGACGAGTTGGTGGCTCTGTCCACGACAAGTCTTTGTGAACTGTGGCTAGAGAAATTGAGAGGACCGCGCAGGTATGGTGTTGGCTGCGATCCTAAACCAAATGGCAAGGAATAAAATTGCTTGCTGAGCCATCATTCCATGGGATGGCCGCTTTTATAAGACAGCAAGTGCCAAGCTTGAAGCCTATCGGCATCGCCGTAGAGAGGCCGAGTATAAGATTGGGCTTCACAGGCTTTGGGTGAGAAGTTCGAAGTTCAAACATTATTTTGTGCCGGAGATGATCCGTGGTCATCAGGTGAATACGGCTATTTTGGATTTCATAGACACACTGACAGACGTCATTGACAGTAGGATAGTTGCAGCTGGCACCAGACTAGACTATCCCATAATGTCTCTGGCTCCCATCTTTTTTGCTGAGGTATCGCTTGGGGCTGAGGCGAATACTTGGAGAACAGCAATCTCTATAGAATAAACCTAACGGACGGTGGTAACGAGATCGGTGAAAAGAGTTAATAGAGTGTGGTCGGGTTTCAGGTGCCACAGTGAAGGGGTGGCAGGTTTCACGCCGCAGCCTCAAGCCATTGTTGCCGCTGGGGACGAAACAGCTCCATGCGTTGAGCTTTATAGGAACGCCACATATTCGTGTCTCCTCTCGTCAACACGAAGCCTGTAGTTTTGGGAGTTCTCCGGGTATATTACTGCTGAAAATGATTCACTTGACTCTTCTGATAGCAATTGTGCTCTTCCAAGCAGTTTATGTACCCAGGTAACCTGTACGCTGATTTTGAGGACGTTATCCTTCAACTGACGGCTCTCAGAATGAATGTCACTGAGAAAGATCAACACAATACCCTAAGTATTACGTCCCAAATGCTCTGAATAAGTGCTTGGAAGAGCACGACAACGGCGGATGGAGGCGGCGCTTACAAGGCGGTCAAAATTGAGTTTGAGGAGAAAGTTATGACGACCTGGTCTGCGGTGTGGGTGCCCTGCCCGCGCTGTCTCTCGACTTGATCCCAACCTCGATGACAGAAGCTGGATTGTATGCATAATTTAGCCTTAGACCAAGGAAGTAATTTTATAACCAGGCTCTAGTGCTGGGAAAGGCGGTCGGAGTTCAAGGGTGGGTGGAAATACTCAACTCAGTTGGTAGCCGTAGCATGAACCTGGATTACGAGTAGTTATGAATAAGTTCTTGCCTATGCACCGGGGCGGATTGGATCACGCGTGGAGTACATAAAGCCGAAGTCAAGCCAATCCTCAATCGTGGTGACAATTTCGCGGCGATTTTGTTCGTCCGGCAATGAACTTCCACGTGTTTATTAGAAGAACAAGACGCCTGCGAACAATTTCGAGCAAGTGGGATAGGGAGCCGACAAGATCATAGCTTAGTGCTGTACAGAATTGTGTGCTGTTTCTCGTTTACATCCCCAACGTATTCGGTTTCGATGCAAGAGTGCCTGGTTCGCTGCGACTGAATGGGTGTTTGGAGGTTGTGAAGAAAAGGTGACATGGTGCAGGCAAAGGTCGCGATGGCAAGTCGACCAAGGGCGGGGATCACGAGTGAATTGGCTCATTCAACCTCGATATGTGCCCCTTGTTCCCTTATATAGAGAGAGAAGAGACGTATGGCCCGAGGTTGAGTGTCAATGGTATTCGTTGAGCCCAATAAGTCCGCGTCACACAGGACTCATGTGCAGCTGAAATGCCTGCCCATGAGAATTTGAGTGACTTGTCGCGATAGCTATATTGTATATAAATGGCTGCAGGTCTATTTGTAATATTTCTTCTTCAAATGTCGTGATAGTTTAAATTGTGTCGATTCCGATTTCCATCCGCAGTAGAGGATGGTCGGCACAGGCTTCATAATACGATACTTCTGGCTACTGCATGTACTGTCACGATTTCGCCGAAAACTTCATGAGATTGGCTTGTATTAATCCAGGAATGCGCACAAGACAACGACAGTTGTGGATGGAAGTGTTGTGGATGCAGCCGCAGCGGCCGAAACGGGGCTGAAGCCTACCGCTATTTGGTGTTCGATAACAGGTGAAGATCTAATAAGCCCTGTTGACATGGAGGACATGTGTTGCCGTTATTTGTCTTCTGCTTCTGTGCCGTCTAAACATAACAAAATCATCTGGCGAGTTGCTTACGACGCATGACGACCTGGCTGATGGATCTTTCAAAAGATATATATAATGATCATTGACATTGAGAACTGTCCCGGCCTCAACAAATTGGTCGTCGAGCCCCAGAGTCTTCTAGATTTCCCCCAGAAATTACTAGGTATACGTGGATTTCACTTGTTGAGGTATTCCCTCACTGTAGAGAGCCCTGATCTCAGCGTGAGATTTTCTAGGTTCTCGTCTCTTCTGGTATCGAATGATTACATCCCGAATAATTGCCGATAGAATCTAGATCAATTCTTTCGCATGACGCATGTCGTCACCAGAACTGCCTGTCTCCTGATTCCTACCTCTGCCATACTAGTCTTCCACATGAGAGGAAGTTGTCTTCCATTTGGTTTCTACGAGATGATAGCTCACCTCAACTGTTATATATCCCTCTTCACACACCCATAAACTTCCCGAAACAGTCCTTTGAAATGCAGTGAAGCTCAGGCATCTCACGGTCCTCTAAGCCGTGGTGGCGGTGACCATATATAAAAACTGGCGGAAAACGTCTGTTGAAGTGAAACCGCACAGCCAAATGTGAGGGACGACACAGAATGTACTGTCATAATAAAGGCGCCTGAGCAAATCATAATGAAGCACGGCATTGTGAGACAGTCGACAAGCTTCATTTAAGCACGGTGCCGCTCGAGTGTCTGGACTTTCTTAGGGGTGAATACTTAGAAGAAGACGATGGGGGAAACTGTGTTTGATACTACAAGGAAAACCTCAACTGTGGTCTTGACCTCGTGTATATGGAGTTTGCATGACAAAGGGCATACGAGAGCAGTGAGTGGGAACGGAACCATACGCCATTGGGTGCTGTCTCTTGGCATGAATCCAGGCCACAACAAATACCGCTTTTTATGCATGCCGAAGCCTCTTATCGAGCGCTCCCATGAATCAGGAAAGACACGGATAGGTTGTCTGTACTGATATATATAATGCCATCCAGGGCTCTGTTAGCTTTGGGTGGTTCAGGCCATGGTATCCCTGGGTCTGGGTTGAGATAAAGGTCGTCTGCACCTGTCCCATTCGTAGTCAGGACACCGAAAATAACGCAAAAGACTGCGCGACGTGACAGATTTGAGCGTGGTCAAAGAAATAGAGTCGCTGATTGGTTATGCGAGACGGATAAGATCAGAGTAGTGATGAAATATAACAGACGAAGTAGCATCCACGAAGTCGTGTTTCCGAGGTTATCGCCTGCAGCCTGACAATTGCCATAGTTCAATATCCGTGGCTGAGAAAGGAAGATGGCCCAGCAAGTCACACCACTCATCGGGCGTACCCATTGTGTGTTGTGGCCGCTGAACATCTGGCTGCCCATCCTTTTTATAGGTCGGTCGTTGCTGGATGACTTATTGCGAGACGAAAGCGGTTTTCATTGAGAAGACATCACCGCGTGAAGAAGCTGGCAGCTATACGACGCGGGAAATATGTGGAGAGCCGCGAGAGACTGCCTTTGTGCAGTTCTGTTGGCATCAGCAACGCGCCCGAGGCTGAAAACGAAGCCGGCCGATTAAGTCCGAATTTCCGGGACCGAAAGTGGAGACACTGCGCCGGACATCCGGATCCGTGTCCGGAGTAGCTGTGCAGCCCTGTGAAGAGCCCCTTATGACTGCAATGGCACCCAGCAGAACTCTCTGACAGTGGAAAGAGAATAAAGTCTGTTCGGCAGGTAAGGCATATAGACATTTACCTCGTGCTGATGTTCACCTTGGACATCAAAACCAGAGCTGCTGAGTCCCAGTCTAGGCTCCCCAAATATCCTCACCGACGTAGCCTTCTCCGGAAAGTTCGATAGTCGGCGACGCCTCTGCCGACTCTCGGTTTATCATACTCACTCGGTATCGGTTTTCCGCCTACCATACCCAACACACCCGAGGCACTTCAAACTTCGCCGGCGGTCAAACTTCAGCCTACGGCGTCGGCGAACTTTAGCTGAAGCTCAACCTCCGGCGGCCTCGGCAACCGCACACAACAGGCTGCGGCTCTCGCGGGCAAGGCGGAATTTAAAAGTACAACTAGGCCTAGCCTTGCGACGTTGACGTGGTACCACAACGCAGCGCGCCGCTGCGCTGCGCTCGGGACCTTGCATACGAGGAAGAATTGGACGGCATGCGGCGAGCCTAATTTTAAAGCGACTCAGATTTCGACGCTAACCGCCCTACCGGACGGTCGGGAACCTCAGTTTTCCTTTTTGTTCTGGCTGCGTTTCTCCTAGTGGTGGTGGGTGTTACCGCAACGGTAAAGTTTGATTTGACTTTGGGAATATTGGCCCTAAGGGGGAAACGTTCGTCCCAAAAGTCTTCGGCATTGTAAGACGCTGCAGAGTGAGATGACGGCTATTATAGAGGCCATATTAAGACTGACGTCGTGGGCGAACAACTGCAACCTGGTTACTAACAAGGGAGAACCTTCTAATCAAACGTCTGATGGCGGAGGAATGGTGAGTAATCGCTGCTGACGCCTAACCTGGGCTGAGAACCTTGCCCTGTCGCCGCATTGGCTGAGGGACATCCAGATGTTTGATGCTTAATTACCTCCAATATGAAGGCTTAGACAATGTGGAAATAGCAGGCCCAATAAGAGCCGGGATGATGATCACCTGTAGCATCCCGACGAGATCCTCGCCAGGGCTGGGAACAAGCCGACAGGCACCAATGCGCTGTAACAAAGGCGAATTACATGTCCAACGTGGGACATATCCCGCGAGAGGAAAATGGAAGTTTTCTTTCCCAATGAGTCAACGTTGTTCTCGTATTTGGAATGAGCTTCCACGCTTGTGGCTGTCCCTGACGTTTGATCCGGGCGTTGACTGGAGGGCACACTCTTTCTCAACGTGCTAAGCTTGACGACCGTGTAACAGGCTGAAAATTGGATTCCCGGCGAGCTGGATCTTGAGAGATCGAACTTCGGTGGGTGCCTTGTCTTGACCTGTTGAACCAAAATAGCAGCCGTTAGATGAGTCCCAGGTCCAGAACGATGAGAGCTACCAACGGCCCGATGTGGGATGGATGACGGAATGGGTAAAGCCATGTCACTGGCCGGGTCGGAATTCTCGCCGGTCACTCCACATACCATGTGTCCTATGTCTCGTATTGAGGTCGAAATAGCGAGTACACGAGAAGAGCCATCATGCCAGAAGGGGAAATGCTCGACGGTACCTGTGGTATTTAGGTAGGCAGACAGAGCTGGATCTCGCAGCGCATGTGTGAGACCAGACGAACCGCCACATCGCCGTCATGCCGGGCAAAACAAAGTGTGGCTTCACGATTCGCGACGATGGCAACCCAGGCAACTGGTCAGGTGCTCTTCTGGTATTCAACTCCAAGCATCGCCTGCATGTCGAGTGTGGTCCCAAAGGGGCAATGATTTGAGCCGACGCCCGGACTTCGCCTCGGAGTTCCAAGGACCGGATCAGGGCAGAAGAGCACGCCCGGGTAAGTCGGGCATGTTGGCTTAGGTGAGGTAAGAAAAGCAGAGCGATTGGGTCGAAAGATGGCATGTTAGATGTGCCCTGGCAGCCTTGCTGGGTGAGCAGGTGAGCTCTGGGATCGGCGCTGCCGGGACAGATCTTGGTAGACAGGCGGGAGGGGAGCGGAAGTGTGGCTGTCAGCAGAGCAAACCATCAGGCGTTTTGGTCGTCATGGAGTCATGTGTGGCTCCTCTGAGGACGGCCATATCTCTGCAGTGCCGTAGAGGCAGACCGATGTTCGCAGCGGAAGACGGCGGAAGACAGACCGGGGTAGGAGGTGGTCCTCGGTCTAAGGGTTATGCGCTGTCAGCTGGAAGCCGGGCATCTCTCGTGTTTAGGTGGACGATCCTGTGAGACATGCATATGCGCAGTGTAGGTGCGCGAATGAGCGGGAAGTGGGAGAGAGTAAGAAGTGGAAGAAGACTCGCGGCGGGGAAGCAGAGGCAGCAGAAGCGAAGGCATGGAATCAATAGTTCTGATAGCTGAAGGCAGAGAGACGGCGGATGCAGTCGGTATTGGGTGTCGGTGGGAAAAGTCTGGAGAAGATGGCATAAGATGGCATGATGAGAGAGCCGCGTCCGCCGTCATCACGCACCCGTGGCAGTGGCGTTGAGACAAGCAGCTGCTGCCCTGTGAGATAGAGTTAAGGTGTGTTGGTAAGAGAGGAGGAACAGGAGAATTTTGCCCACTAGGCAGGGCGGCGCGATGTTCCTTCCATCGTCTGCTTGCTTTCTCATCCTGCTGGAGGTTTGGCAGGTGAGTGGCAGGTGTTGCTAAAAGCGGGAGGAATTTATAAAAGCAAACGGGCGATGCTCTGGGTGAAGCAACTGCCCCTGACCTTGTTTGCAGCGAGCGCCCACCTAGCGGTGAGGGAAGACAACGTCCTCCCACAGCTGTGTGGCCAGTGAGATTTTGTTGTGAGCAGCGGCCCAGGTGCTGTGCTTTCGCTGTTCGATAAGGTACGCAGTTACATACGCACTGATGGACGGCACTGTGGCTGATTGCAGGCGCTAAGCTATTTGTGAGCTGCGGCAGAGGAAGCCACACCTTATGTGGAAATACCGTGTCACTAGCATTCCTGCGCACTCCTCTCCATACCTTTTGCCTCTGCCACACACAGTAGATGCCTCCTCCAGCACTGTAGAGCAACATCTGCGATGCATGCGGGATCCTGTCAGATTTCCCCCGGCCACAGCCCTCTCATCCTCTTCTCCCCAACAACCCAATCCCGACCTCGCAGTCATCTCCCACCTCCACGTCTAAGACTCGACCCTTACCTCACCACGCGGCATACGTTAGGCTACAGGGCAGAGACACCTTTGTCTGCGGCATAGCGTCCTTCCTCCAGAACATGCGTCTGCTGCTATTGGTCCAGTCACGGTATCTCGACCTGCAAGCCATCATCCATCTCCCATGTCCTTGGAAATGACTCCCAGGCCATCCCGGTCGAGATCCCGCTGACTTCCACCACATCAGACCATCGCGTTCGTCTCAAATGGCTATTGCGGCTGCTACTGCTAATCTTCGCTGCAGACCTTTCTCAACGGCCTCAGGGCCTGGGTCCTTGCCCTCTTCCCCTCATCCCTCTCATCGCCTTGCCCGCCTAAAAATAGCCCCCAAGATGCCGTGCACCAACGACACAGCAGCAGTAGTGGCCGCAGAGACGGCTTCTCTGAACCCTGCCTGCGTCGGCCGATGACTCTCCCGCCTCTGCCCTGAGGCATCGACATGGACAGACTCAGAGACAATCATCGATACGAGCACCGACGGTGCCGGGCGAGCCCAGGACCATGAAAGGACCGACTCCAAACTCAATGATTCGCCCAGGAACCGCGAAGCTTAGTCACTGGACGGTGCCGCGCTGGCTGCACCTAGACAGGCCGGCGAATATCTGCCACCTCGTGACGAATCACACCTCTCCATCTCCGTGCTTCCCCGGGTCGATCTGCCCTCGATATCGTCCTTCTCCATGGCCGCTACCACCTTAGAAACGGTGTTTTTGCTTTTTCGTTGCCTGCCACTCGTATTTGCTCACCTTCTCCTCCGGTCTCTCGCACGAAATGTCCGGTGAGTCGACTTCACCGCCGACTTCACTGCTTCTCAACAAGAGCAGCAACCCAGTTCGCCAAGTCTTGCATCCTGCAAGCCGATCAGTGTTTTTGCGGGGGGTTACTGGCGGTGGAAGCGGGTACTCAGATCCTGTCGGCCAGCTCAGAGCTTCCAGCAGTTTGGCTCCTCCGCAAGCTGAGCTCCTGCCAAGTACTCGACTCTCCGCAACATACGAGGCTTCCAGCGAAGCTCACAAGGCCTAAACCGCTTCGTTACCAAGCCCGCGATGGTGCATATCGTGCTGATCTCATTCGAAATTATTGCCGGCTGTCTGCCAGTCACGTCGTTCCCCGGATGTGGTCAGACCTTTCCCGGCCGGCGCGAGTACGCCCCTAATAACACATCAAGACACCCTCCATCTTACATCAGAACTCTGAATGTACCATTGCAACCTGACTTCCATATTGGATGTGCTGACTCTATGCATACCAAGTGCCGAATTAGGCGTCCATCGATGGAACGCAGACCTATGACAGCACGTGTCTGGCACCGAGATATGACATACAGGTTTTCCTGCTAGTGGCCCGTCAGCCTCATCCTTCACCTATTCTCAGCCTCCGTTACACGGGCCAGTCACAGTCGTCTGAATTCGGGGCACCTCATATGCATAGGGCAAATATTGGACACGACAAGGGCGGATCGAGGGTTGAATTTGGGGATCTGACATGATCCGCTCTCCCAACCAGCAATGTCGTCTTCCGTCTGCCTGGCTACTGCCACCCACGGCAAGAAGTAGCTCAGCCTCTTCCCGGATGTGTCCACATTTGGCTTCTCCATCCTCCACCGTTCCATAGCGCCGGTCAAGCCAAGACTCGACTTTACAGAGAACCATGTTCTACCACCTCCACACGCGAGCATACCATCTCCATCGTTCCATGCCGTCTTTCCGTATCCACATCGAACGGGACCTGGCTTTGTTGTTCCCTCCATGTCAGAATGAGGCATGGCATTCTCACTGCCCGAGAGGCAGGGGTGTGATGCACCTCACCTCTACGCACACCTCTAGCTCTCACTCACACTCGCATCATGGCCCTTCTGAAGGACTGTACATTCTGCGGACGCCACTCTGAGCTCTCGAGCCTGCAAGTGCACCGAGACTATTGATGTCGCTCTCCCAGAAAGGTTAAGGCGCAGGTGAGGCATCTTGATGATACACAAGTGTATATAATCTCCTCTGTCCCTCACGGATCTCGAGATGTTGGAACACCAAGTCAGTCGCTCATCTCCTATCGTCTAGTACAGTCTTCTCCTACTTGTTAGCATATTCACCATGCGTTACAGCCTAATTCGGTCCGCCTTCGAGGCTGGACTTTTCCTTGCTTCTCTCGCCAGCGCCAACCCCATTCGCTCGTTGGATACACGCACGGATTGCGGTACTCATGGCCCTACGAACCGTGCTTGCTGGAACGGAAAGTACACCATTGATACCGACTATGAGACCAATGTCCCAAACACCGGAAAGACGAGAGAAGTATGTCCTCACATTTGTGGCCTTAGAGCAAGGCTAACATGAGGCAGTTCGATCTTTACATCACCAACCACACAGACTTTTCACCAGATGGCGTGTTCAAGACGACCATGCTCGTCAACGGCCAGTTCCCGGGGCCGACTATCGAGGCTGATTGGGGTGACTTTGTCAAAATTACCGTCCACAACCAACTGGAACATAACGGGTTAGTGCGCCGGCGCATGCATTGCAGATCCCAGCTAACACACTTATCAGTACCTCCATCCATTGGCACGGCATGCACCAGCGCAACACCAATGACCAGGACGGCGCCAACGGTGTCACGGAGTGCCCCATCGCACCTGGACAAAAGAAGACGTACTCTTACCAGATGATTCAGTACGGCACTTCTTGGTATGTTTCTGTTCCTTTGTTGAAGATTGTGGGCCCATGGACTAACAAGCTCTACACAGGTACCACAGCCACTTTTCATCCCAGTACGGCAACGGCGTCGTCGGCACGATTCAGATCAACGGCCCGGCGTCTGCTGACTACGACATTGACCTCGGTCCTTATGCCATCAGCGACTGGTACCACGACACTGCTGATAACCTCGAGCGACGCGCTGAACTCGCTGGTCTCCTGGCTGGCCCTCCTCCAGACAGTCAAAACGTTCTTTTCAACGGAAAGGGCGTCAATGCTATGGGCGGCGGCGAGTACCAAAAGACGAAGCTTACGCCTGGCAAGAAGCATCGCCTCAGACTGATCAACACCTCTGTTGATAACACTTTCACCGTCTCTCTGGCTGGACATAGCTTTACTGTCATCGCTACCGATCTCGTGCCCGTCAAGCCCGTCGTCAAGGACAGCCTCTTCTTGTCCGTCGGTCAGCGCTACGATGTGATCATCGAGGCCAACCAAGAGGTTGAGAACTACTGGTTCAACGCGACTCTCAGCGCCACGGGGCTCTGCGGAACGTCCGAAGTTGCTCTTCCTGCCTCCATCTTCACTTATGAGGGCGCCGCCGATGGACTCCCTACCCAACCAGGATACCCCATTGAGGCCGGCTGCGCCGATACTGTGGGTTTTGAGCCGATCGTCACTAGACTTCCGCCGTCCTCCGAGTTCACTCCCCACAAGAACATTCTCGACGTGAACCTCACCACGCCCGAAGTCTACGGTCAGCCGGTCTTCCGCTGGACTGTCAATGGTCACTCTATGGATATCGAGTGGGACAAGCCCACCCTCACCTACGTCGCCGAGAAGAATTACACTTTCATGGAGAGAGCCAACGTTGTGGAGCTCGACTCCAAGGACAAATGGACCTGGTGGGTCATTCAGAACGACCACCTCCTCCCCCATCCTATCCACCTTCACGGTCACGACTTCCTCCTCCTCGGCATTGGTGACGGCTCCTTCCTCGACAGCAACCCGCCAGTTACCAACGGCACCGGACCGTACGCAACCACTACTCACCCCAACCTCAACTTCCACAACCCCATCCGCAGAGATGTCGCGGTGCTTCCTGCCAGCGGCTGGATGGTGATCGCCTTCAAGACCGACAACCCAGGCGCGTGGCTCATGCATTGCCACATCGCCTGGCATGTCAGCATGGGTCTCAGCGTGCAGTTCCTCGAGCGCAAGGACGAAATCGCCCACACGATGCAGCTCGAGGAGCTCCAGCCCACCTGCAAGGGCTGGAAGGACTACTACCCAACAAGCTTCTACCCAAAGCACGACTCGGGCTTGTAAATGGCCTTTTCTCTCAGGAAGCCCGAGGCTGAAGATGGCACACATAGGCAGCAGTGACAGCTGCAGTGGCGTCCACTTAGCTCCGTCCACAAACACCGGCAGCGGGAACACGAGCACACCACGCCCGGCCGGCACAAGCCCAAACGTCATTTCAGCAGGGCTGGCAGCACACCCACTTCGGCGTTTTGCAAACTGGGGCTCTTTCCTCTCCCACCGGTTGCGTCGCACAGCCATTCGCGCACTACCGCGGTGCCGGCCGGGGCACTTTGGGCGCTTATGGCTTATTTTTGCCCTGAGCCTTGGCCCACCCTTCCCGCACCACACACGCTCTCTCCTCACTCACACCACCGCGGAGGCTTTTTTTTTATCCACTCATCAGCACTCATTTACTAATGGTTGACCACGAAAGCGAACATGATTTGGGGCACATAAAGCAGAGCATATATGATTGGGTTATTTGGGCGTTTGGGATGTCGCGTTCGCCATTTTGGGGTTTTGAGCAAGCCACAAAGTAATAGTCTGTTATGCATGCATGAGCTGGAGTTTTTCTTTTAGATACCTCTCATGAAGATGGGATTTGTTGGTATCTACTTGGGTGGCATGGCATCTAGATCTGGACGGCGAACAATATTTTTGGGACTTAGTATTGGGTAGAATTTGTCAAAATTCCTTGGAGTACAATTCGTTGTGCGAGAGCGTGATGCATGCAGTGAGATTTGACATGGTACTTGTTTGTTGGTTGGCTGGGGAGAGACATGGTACTGGGTCTGCGGTCTGAGTAAGACCGGGGACTTCGGGAATTTGTATTTTGGGCCGGCGGCGGCGGGGATTCTGGACTTTTGGTGAGGGTCATTGTTTTCTTTGTTCGAGCCTTACAGGAAAGAGTGGGAGGGCCGTTAGGCCAAGGGCGTGGCGCACCATTCAGGGTGAAGGCCTGCCGGTGGGAGATGGGAGGGGAGGGGGAGGTCGAGCAGATTGGGTATGACCTCAGCATGCATCTTGCATCTCACGCCCTTTTGGACGAGCCAGCGCCCACATCCCGTGGATAGGCCAAAAGGTTGAAGTGGGATGTCAGCATGGGACCTTTTTTTCGGGGCCTGGGATTTAGGGGCTGTGGATGACTTATCTTGGCTCGGCGGCTTGGAAATGTTGTCTGTCTGTCAAATTCTTCGATTGACGTTGATTTCGGCGGTTTAAATTTCTTGGGACGGTCTTGGACATGCGGGATCCGGGGACTTGGGTTGGGGGATGTGATTGTGCGGTTGTATTGCATCGGGGGGAATGAATGATCGGGAAGGGATCGGAGGGGGCACGGCTTGGCGGGGAAATATGTGGGGCGGATGGGGCCCCGGAGCGGGGATCGGGACGGAGGTCCGGTGGTGTTTTGAGGTGGCCCGGCGGAGGGAGAGGTCACAGGCGTTGTCTACGAGGATGGGTTGATATTGCGAATGTTCATTACGGCCGAGATATGTGTTGAAATGCGTTTCGGGATGTTGGATTCGGGCATGGAAGGGAGTGGTGCGGTCGGCTGTGTTTTGCAGTGTGGCTCAGGTGTGGTGTTGGCTGGTGTCGGGTTGTTGCGATCGCGGATCGACCAAGACCTGAGTTTTTGCAGTATTAGGTTGCTGGTCTTCCTTTCTTTGATAATATCTACCGTTTAATGGAAATATATTGATGTTAGACGTAAAGTTGAGCGTCTCGAGTTCTCATCGCAGGTTTGCAACTTGCTCGGCAGGCTGTTCGTGGTGTTTGTCCATCGAGCCTCTTCTCACGTGTAGACGGTCAAAAAATCAAATATGCTTATTCCAATAGCTCCAGTTTACGTTAAAAAGGTTCGTTTAGGTTGATATCTCTCGTTAGTTGCACATGCTGTAAACCAGTCGGGTGGGAAGTACACCTCAGCCCAAGGCAAACCTCGCATAGCACAATCTTCAGGCAAAGGGTCTGGCGTTTTTCTATCTTGATAAAAGAGCTGTCCGACTCAACAGTTGCTACAGTACGGATGGAATCGACATCCCTCCTAACGGGGTTGCTGTCTAAAGGCAAAGTATCTTGGCAGTTGTGAGGTGGACCTAAGGCTACCATCTCTCGACCGGTGGCTTAGTGGAAGAAGAACAGCGTTTGTCTATGAAGACTGTTGATGTGATATGGTTGCTAGACTGTGGTTAGAACATGACCACGTCGTCTTCGATGCCGTATTCGAAGAGGGCGCCAATGTTAGTGATCACGATGTAAGCACCAGGGAGCTCGAATCGGCTCGTGGTCCGGCCAAGGAAATGAAATTTTCCCGCAGACCAGGAATAGACGAGTCTATTTTGGTTGATACTTCACTTGAGCTGGCTTGCGTTTATGTTTTCAACTAGCCTCTGCTCGATGGCTGTCCTGCCGCTGCAGCCCCTGAATAAGCACACCATCAACGCGTTTAGACAACTGCCTTTCCGTCTGTCTGGAGGCAAAAGATAATCAGGACATCGTCAATTCAGGTGAATATCACGTAGATATATCCTCTCGAATACATCTGTTGGAAGTGTGAGGTACTTGATGAGTGGGTGTTGGTTAGGCCAGCCAATGAAGGCGGTCTATCCTCTTTGCCGTCATCGAAGCTAGTTCGAAACACTTTCCTTCGTCGCCGAGCTTCGCTACGGAAAGCCAGTTGTTGGAAGAATGCTTGGAGACTCGGGGCTAACGGTTTTGAAAAGGGCAATGGACGGACTTGAAGCAACTGTGCATGATACGAATGTGTAAAAAGGTGAGAGGCGAATGCATGGTATTTTGACGGAGAAAGATCTTGTATTTGCGATTTAACAAGTCAATTGTACTAAAAAGTCTCTATAATATGGTCTAAAGGATTAAATTCCAGTATTGTGTCATGTCATCTGCTCTATTGTTGGTACTCTGGCCAGTGTGGCTGTCGACCTTGGAGCATGCTGGTGTGCGAACCCCATACCGAGCCACTGACTACCGCTATTCTATCCGCAGACCACTCAAGTCAAGTTCAGACAGCGTCATGACCCACGCGCACGCCGACGAGCATGAGAAATACAAGTCCAGAGGTCTGTTGGACTCTATATGAATTGCTCGATGTGGTCGAGTCGAAGGTAGGATTTGGCGTGAACTGACATACATAGCCATGAACCTTCCTAACGACGGGGTAAGTTGATCTTAGTCCGTCCGAAGAACGGGATACATCCAAGGTTCGAAGCGAGCTTGGAAAGTCTCCCGATTGGCGTTATCTTTCAATGGCTTCCCGCACCGCCGTAGCAAAAGGTTGTTCAGTGGCCCATAGGATGAAAGGTACGTGAAAGGGCCGGCCATCATGGGATATGCCAGGTATATGAACGTGAGCATATACTCGTGCAATGACGGAAGGCGATGCCGGAAGAGTTCCAGAAAGGGGTGGTTTCCATGCCACTGAAATCGCTTGCATATTATGTATCCGGCGAGTTCGTGCTATTCAGTGACGTTGCTACCCTGGAGGAATGCCGCAAGGAATGCTGAGATGCCAGAAAGAAGTCGTGATGCTCATGTAACAAAGTCCGATGCAATCCAGAGTTTGGTGATGATACTCGGCGAGTTGAAGGCACGCTTTCCATTTCATCGTCGCAACGTTGACCTCCGGGACGAAGCCTACTTCAGCTTGGTCGGCTTTGGCGGACTACTTTGTTGTTGTTCGACCCATTCCGGCAACGGGCTGTGATATGAGATGAGTTTGGGACGACTCTGTCGATGAGTGAGGATTTGTCTTTGGAACTTGAGGTTTGAGGTTTGTCGGGGCACCGCCAGTCTCATTTGCACTTGAATCCCGACGGCGAATGCCTCTCTCAACGTCATCCTGACCTTTCCCGGCTCCATCGAGGTGTCCGGGGCACTTTCTCCTATCATAGACGGCCAAAATGATGAGACCAACTCCGATCCAGGCTGGAGTGAAAAGCCCTGCATAGTAGAAGTCGATTTCTTTGGTAGTGACGATAGCGGACCATACGAAGACTGGCCCTAGGACTGCTATAATGGTCCAGGGCGCTCTCCTATGAGTGGTCAGGATCTTGAAGACTGTCATGTTCGGGGACGGTACACTTACTCAACCAGGTACTCTTTATACTCTAGAATGAGAAAGAAGGAAGTGAGAATCCATACAATTAAGCCGCTTTAACGAGTAAGTGTCGGTTAAGCTAACACAGAAGCCAGGCTTGGCGTGGTGGTATACCTCAGAGTGACTATTGAAATCCAATCATATTTGTCTCCTTGCGTCGCAAAGAACAATATGGCGAAAGCGTCGCTTGTTTGAATGTGGAATAAGAACTCGCGCAGCTGAGCATGCATCGCTGAATCCATGAATGTGGTAGTGATCAGTCGAATGGTTTTTTGGTGCCGTGAGGACTAAGAGATGAATGCGTTCGAAGAGTATACAGTGACGATTGCTGAGACTGTCGGTAACCCTACAGTAGATCCGCTTCTAAGAAGAGCGACGGTAAAAGCAATGAAAAAGGACCAGTGAGCTCAAATTCTTGGCTTCGTTTCCAAATGTTGAAGCTTTTCGCAACGATCATGGCCCCCCAAACCCAGCCTCCACACTCCACGATCCAAAACATGTGGATTGTCTCGGAACTGGGTCCAATTGTCTTTAAGTGTTCTGGAAGAGTGCCTTCAGTGGCAGTCTGTTGAGTGGTTCGCCTGGTTCGCCAACGCTAGTAAATCACGAGGCGTTAAACCCCTGCCAGGCACCTCACTGCGTGGGCCAGTAGCCTTTGAGATACTCATCGATGCTTCGTCTACTAATGCGCGTTGCGAAGGCGTTTGAATCTGGTTGGATGCCACGGGCAATGGCGCTGGTGGAATCAAGGAAGAGAACACTCAAGACACCCTTGTCCCTGCCGCCAGAGGCCATGTTTACCTCGAGGTAGTGGTCTTCGGGCGTTAACGGCTCCCGCATTGTTTCCTGCAAGCCTCGGCTCTCTCTGACCAATCTCTCGAAGTAAACTAGACCAATGACAGGTAAAAGTCTGCTCCTCTGTCATCTTAATATCATTCACGGTGTTTTGACCAGCAACCCAAGGAGGCGAGTGTTCCGATGACTTACCCCACCCCTCCCGCTGATGCCGGCTCATTGGCCCCACTTCGCCGGGCCCGACCTGATATCCGCATCGGTCAACGCCGAAAGTCTATTCCTAACAACTCAAGGCTGAATGAACACTTCAAGCGTCGTCTGAGGAGGCTAAAAAATATCTCGAAGTGTGCTAAGTCTTAACCGTGATCACATGAGTACGTTCGTAATCGGTCTTCTTATCATTATTGTCCTGTGTACCTCTCTTGTGCCCTTCAGTTCTTCGTCCCTCTTAAGAGCTGGAAATCGATTTGCGAGACTCTATTATTTCTGAATACTTAATATTTCTTTTAGAGAAAAAGAGTCACCTTTAATCAATACACTGTTCGTGTCAGAGTCTGGAATGCAGTGTGTTGTGGTTCAGACCTCACGGTCCTCATAGCCACCATGTCTTGGATCTATGTAACCTCTACCTAGTATCTAAAGGATCATTACTTTTATGCTCGGCAATGTACAATTTTACAGATTCCTGTTCTTGACGAATGTTGTTCGTATGAGGCCACCTGAAATTGCAAAGCCGCCACTGCATCAAATGCTGCGATGCCCCCTTTGCGGACATATACGCCGGCATGTTGAGTACCCATTTCACCGAAAGCTTCGCGTTGAACGGCAGCCACATAGTCTTTGGAACGAATGAGAATGGTAATGATATGAAGGGAAGATGAATGGAATATGTCAGAAAACAAAGCCGCATCGATATCCAAAATGAGTGTATCCGGTGGATATCTTGTCAGCACACTACCTCGGCCGTGCACTGAATCAAGGACGTGAGGTTTTAGCCGAGGTGAAGAATGTTATGGCGCTCGCTGAAAGCAAAGTTGTGTCATGGCTTGTTCGAAATTGTGCTTAGCAGGGATGAACAGTCGTCGAAGGGATGCTCTGAGTTGCGCGCAGAGGAGCCCGTCTTGATGAGGCACTATCAGAGCCTGTGACATGATGGGACCCGCTCTCGAGATCGATCTTGTCCTTCCAAGCTTGTCGGACTGTGATGCGGTTCTTGCCATCATAGATCGCAAGGATGTTCAGGCCAACTGTGATCCAGAGGGGGGTGAACAGACCAGCATAGTAGAAGTCGATACCTTTGGCGCTGACTATCGCGGCCCAGATAGAAACTGGTCCAACAATGGCGATGACACTCCATGGGGCCCGTCTATATCTTGTAAGCTTTTATGAAAACTCCTGATACTTGCGATAAGATGTGACGAACTCTACCAAGTACCCTCTGAATTGTAGGACTAAGATGAACGAGAGACATATCCACAATATCAACCCACTTCGACAGTATTGTCAGCTTGAGTTTCGACGAGAGAGGTTTCAGACGAACAACCTACCTCACTGTAATCGTCGAAACCCAACCATGTCTCTTCTCTTGAGTCGAAAGAAATAAAACTGCGAGGGCATCGCTCGACTGGAGGTGGAACAGCAGGTCATTGAAGCGGTGTCGCATTGGAAAATGTTGGGATGGCGCGGACGGCTGTGCTGCACTGTAGCAAAATGACTGACTGGCAGCGATAAATCTCAGTTGAACAGAAACACAAGTCTAAGTCGATACAAAGAAGCTTGGAGGAGGAAACCGGAAAGAAATTGCATGCAGGAGGAGATGACAGCTTTATAATCCCATGGTAGATTCACATTGCGTTTGTTTTGTCTGAAAAGAATGGAGGCGCACATGGGGGCTCTTCGAGTCCCGATGTCACAAGGCGCCGCACCATTCCATGATGTTGGTGACCAGGTTCCGACAATTTGAGCCAATACATGAAAAGTTTGCGATTTGGATGACAGTGGTGGCCAATGGCCGGCCGGCCACCTTCACATTCCTTGTCGACCTTTTTTCCCCCAAAGTGGGGCATCATCATCACAATGTCTTAGGTAGCGGCAAATGTCTTAGGTAGCGTGCGGAAATGTCTTAGGTAAGTAGCGGTGATATCCACCCTAACGGCGCGGGCAAAGTGTACCGAAGGATCCACTGCGCACGCCGTCTGCCGGGAGAGCTCTACCTACCTTACCTAGTGGCCGTAGTGGAGTGGGGCAAGCGAACATCATCACAACTTCTTACCTAGTGGTGAACGTCCCTAACGGCTCGGGCAGTGACATGCTCACAGTCAGGTACCGGTAGTAGCGTTGCCTCGTTCTTCCCCAGACTGGCTGCCCAATTAGCGACATACTAGATGCGGGACGTTCAGAGGCAGCCAATGCTCTAGATCGAAAAAAGAACCCCAACAGTCACAGACAGTACGGGAGTAGCAAACCTTGAATTCCGTCCTTTCGATGCAGAGGGGAGTTGAATTAGCACTTTTTTCACGTACAATGAAATTGTTCAGAAACAGGAAATCTGATCAATCGACAACCGTGAAATTATGGCCTGGTTCAGTGTTTCCTGCTCAAGTACGGTACCTTAGGTAAGTAGCCAAACACGACGCTGAAATGTACCTCCTCAGCATTAAGGGGACGAGGTTGAATCTGGTCCCAGGTACAGCCACACAATAGAGACGTCGCCTACCTTGGACTCCAGATGGAATCCGGCCATGGAAGCAAAGCAGTATGTGCATTTTGTAGGGAATGAACACGCCCTGCTAAAACCCCCCTCTAGCTGATGGAAATCGTGCTGTGACCGAACCTACCTTAGGTACCTTGCGGGACACATGCAGGACAACAGCTCAATTCACGTCTCTTTTCCAAGGAAATTGCCTCACAAGCACATGTCAACCCTTCACTCACTGGCGGCTGTCAGTCGCCTCTCTGCCCCAGACCTTCTTTTAGACAGTCATGAACAGATCGATGGATAGTGAAAATACAGGGCCTTTAAGTTCTTGAAAGCGGGATAAATAAACGACAAGCTATAAGCAAGCGGACCAGCATGAGCTCACGTTGAGAAGTATGCGCCGGCTGATAGCGATGAGAACCAGTTTCATAAGCGCGAAATCTTACCGCAGCACGTTTCTAATACGCCTCAATGATTCTATGAAAGACCAGAGTCAGGCGATACTTGCACCTTACTCAAATAAATCTTGCGTGTCAATTGAATAAGATTATATGGTGACGTGAATAGAGATTACAACCCCCCCCCAACGATATCGTGACAAAGCGTAATGGGAATGAAGGATCAAAAGAATGAATGGCCTGCAGCAAGACGCAAACAGGAACCGGATTCGTACAAAAGCCTCGGGACCCCTCATCTCAACCTCCCCCCTCAGTCATCCACAATCTCATCCGAAGAAGACGAAGAAGAACCCGAAGTAGAAGACCGAGTCGTCGCAGCATCATCATACCACGGCATAGTCCCCGAGTCAGTGTTAAACTCGGTGTCCGTGGCATAAGTCCACTGCGCCACGAGCCGGCCGAGGTTGGTCCACGTCTGCTCGTCCATGTCCTTCTCCCTTGTCGGCTCCGGGCCGCCAAAGTCCAGCTCGAAGCCGAGCTTCCACTCCTCGAGCTCCCGGTCTGTAGTGTTCGTGGAGCCGGCCATCCAGCTCAGCAACGAAGATGGGGGACGCGGGCCGTGGCGCCGACGGATGGGGGCGGGGCCGACGTTGATGACTCTGGGAGCATTTGCCCAGCCCGGCGGCATCCTGCCCATTGGCGGCGCAGGCGGCGGCATGCCACCGTGGAAGCCCGGGCGCATGCCTGGTGGTGGTCGGCAGCCCGGAGGAAACATGCCTGGCGGAGGCGGAGGCGGACCCAAATACTGCTCTGCCCAGGTCTTGCAGTCCGGACCGACGGAACTGTCTGCGAAAGGTGAGAGGCGCATCGAGAGGACGGCGCCTGGCTTCACGGTGTTCTCCCAGGCTGCCGGGGTGACGACAACGTCATCTTCGTTGACGATCTCAAAGGCGCCCTGGCTGATCATCGGCCACATTCTGCCGATGTCGCGGAAGCGGTTGTGGATGATGTTACGGGCTCCCTTGGAGATATTAGTATACTTGCTTTCAAAGAAAGGGTGGTGGAGTTTACCTTCAGAGTTCGGCACTGCTCATACGGCATGACGATGGTACGGCCAATGGAGTCAGTCAAGTGAATAGGCTCCAGAGCGGGCTCCATCGACATGTAAGCGACAATGAACTCGGGCATGCCGCGGGTATCGACAGCAATCAAGTTCCTGACGCGGCCGTCCTTGTTTTGCGCGCGCTGCGGTGCGTTTTGAACAGCAAGACGGAACTGAGCATCAAGGCCGATCAGCTGGTCTCCGGGAGTATCTCCGACCTTCCGGAGAACGCGCTTGAGCTGGCGGAGCAAAGTCTTCGGCTCGAAAGCCAGGATGGGAGGCTTCTTCTTGCTATGGAGCTGATACCCACCGTGGATGATGCTTGCTTCCAGCTCCAAGTGGTCCAGGGGCGGGAGACCGCGGCCAAAGAGGCCGCGCATCCACTCGGCCATGCTGTTGAAGACCTTAGCTGGGAAGCGGCGCTTGGGCGTCATAAGCTTGATGTCGATGGGCTCGGGAGGTGGCGGTGGTGGATAGTCCATGACTGGAGGAGGTGGAGGAGGCTCAATGAAGGCGGGAGGGGGAGGGGGAGGAGGCGCAAAGGATTCCCCAACAGGAGCGGTCTTCTTCTCTCCGTCGTCCTTGTCGCCGCAGATTGAAGGCGCCCTGGAGACCTGGGCAGTCTCTCCAGACTTCCACGATGCGACGTCATCACCAGAGCAGACGCTTGCGGCCTCAGCCTCTGCAGCAGCCTCGGCTGCCTTGGCAGCTTTGTAGGCTGCTCGAGCTTCGCGCTTGGCCTGCTCGTCCGCCTTCTTCTCGTAGTCCTCTACGAGAGTCTTGACGTTCTTGTTCCTTTGCTGAAGCAGGCGGCTGGCCAATGCCCTTGAAGCGAGCTCCTCATCGAAGCTACCTGGGGCTCTGGGAGCTCTGCGTCTACGTTAGCATGATCATTTGAAGATGCTAAGAGGGAATACTGACTTGATTTGGAGACGGGCAACGTCAAAGACCTGCATGTGCAGCAGAAGACTTGCGAAGAGCCACTGCAACTGCTTCGCGGCAGTCTCGAAAGCGTCCTCGACCAGGTTCCAATTCATGTTGGCGTTGATGGCACAGAGCCTGGCGGCCTTCAAGTCCTCGACGCGGATCGTCTCAAAGTTGACGTCCTCAACGACTTTGGCGGCCAAGCTGGCCCTGTAGACGCTGCGGATGATGGTGACATAAGTCCTGCCGCAGCGGACCGCGAGATCCTCAACGTCTCTGCGGCCGGCGTCTTTGTAGACGGAAAACGTATCTTGTTTGTCAGTGCTGAGATGTTCCCAGAGCTGAGCGAGGGTTGAGGCCGTGCCGAAGATATCATCGACAAGGTATCGAACGTCTGTGTCTGGGGATTTGGTCCCCAGGCCGTATATGTTCAGCTTGTTGGCAAGCTGGAACCCGAGGTTCACGATGCCCGGCACATTGAGGGAGGGCGCCACGCCGCTGAGCTCGGCCATGGTGGTGGGCTTGACGGAGGAGGGAGGGTTGGGTAGAGAAGAGCGGTAGACCTCGGACTCTTGCACTTGACATCACGACCTGACGCGGGGTATTTAATCATGTAGAGAGAGAGGGGGAGGGAGATGTTGGCAAGCCTCATTTTGCCCATTGGGCTGGCAGCTGCATGGTTAGGTGTTTCTCGCTGGTTGGAGTAGGACGTCGGCCAATAAGCCGCATAGAATGGTATGACTTGCTCTCACCAGCATCATTGTGGTTCAGGAAAACCACTAGACCTAGGGTTAGCTGCAGCCAAATTGCAACGGCTTGCTGTGAAGCTGATTGTTGTGTCTGTGTCATATTAAGGCCAATGTAATTGCTCGGTTCCGCCCGTCTGGATCGTGTGACCCAACGACGAGCATCAAGATCTCACCCGCTTGAGGTGGTAACGAGGCGTCGGCCGGCGGAGATCACTCAGCAAGAGTCTTGTCTCGGACATCGCGGCATCATCTGCAGTGCAGTGATGGAGATATCAGCCTCAATGAGCTCATTCTCGAGGCAGGCTCCAGGCAGGTTCCAGGCATCCGCAGCAGGCTACGATGAGCCTGGGTCAAAATCACTTGAGTTTGCTGATGCTTGTGCTCATGGAGATGTGAAGCGGGAGTCCGCCTTGAAATGTGCCTCGGGAGGGTGACATGCATGCAGCTGGACGTGGACACTGCTTGGACCATTAACGAAGTACCATGCATAATCACGTGATTAACTACGGCATCCCCTCTTGCGTGACGGAACGCCCATAAGGGGAAGATCTATTGGGATGGGCTGGCCAAGGCCAGCCCGGCTATATACGGGGGCGGAGCGGCCATACGATACCCCGAGAGGGCCGGGGTCCCCAGCCGTCTCGCACCCCCCCATAGCCGCGTGCCCACTAGGCCCCCCCAGGAGAGGGCACACAAAGCACACAGCGTGAAGTAAACAGGAAAAATACACAAAAAACCCCCCTTTATTCCTATTAATCTAAGTACTCTAGCCCCCTTTTACATACATCATAATCCTCACGCTTCATACTACAGTCTACCCACAGTAATCCCCCTCTATAATCACAACTTTAAGGCAGTTTATAGACTTACCTATAGTCTCTAGCAGTTATTTAGGCACATACCTAGGTACGGGTACGCTAAGGGGTCAAGGCGGCAAGCAGAGGGCATATAAGGGCCAGCGGCAGGGCCGCAGATATAGGGGCCAGCGCGAGAGCCAGTAAGTAAGGATTTTCATAAGGGCCTCGCAGCGTAAGGGCCCTCAAGTTATAGCCATAAGGCCGGCGAGGGCATAAAAAGAGGGCGCGCAGGCCAGCGAGAGGGCTAGCAAGAGGGCGCGCGAGGCCCACAAGGGCTAGAGATGGCCTCACGCCGCGAGGCGTGCCCAGAAGGGCTGTATAGTAGCAGCTTTAATGTCCAAGTAGCCATCTCAGGATAGGCTTGTAGCTTCTGTCGGCAGAGGTACTGTTCTTCTAGCCATCCACTCAGCCAGCGCTACAATAGCCAATTATAGATAGCGTCGCAAACGACCAAAAGAAGGGTCGAAAAAGGGCTCATAACCTGCGTGACGGAACGCCCATAAGGGGAAGATCTATTGGGATAGGCTGGCCAAGGCCAGCCCGGCTATATACGGGGGCGGAGCGGCCATACGATACCCCGAGAGGGCCGGGGTCCCCGGCCGTCTCGCACCTCTCGATGCGGGGCCAACGCGGGGCAACCACGGTCCTCTCATGCGTCTCTGTCTCACACTCTCACAACACCATCAGCAGGCTCTGACGGCAGGGCGTCGACACGCATCAACGCATCGCATGCAACTTCCCGTCCTGAGAGGCAGATACGAATGACCATTCTGGAGCAACCGGAGCACGAGTGGTTCTCAGTTACGCAAAAACATGCTTCATCGCATGCAGGCCGACAGCATCGACGCGACGATAGGTCTCAGAGTTACAGCAGCCATCATCTGGGCCTCATGCCACGTTCGCCTTTGAGATCTTGAAGCCACCGGGCACTCTTCTTTGGAAAACCCCCGCTGGATCGTACTTTTCTGCAGCCTCGCGCATCTTGCGGACGTTCTCCTCGCCGTAACTGCCCAGCGGGTCTTGCGAGGCGTCGCAGTAGTTCAGGTAGCGGAACTTGACGTCGCCGTTGACTGACTTGGCGTAAGCCTCGATTTCGTCAATGGCTCCCTTGAGGGCCGGGAACGCGACTGTCGTTCGCAGTTCCGACGTCGCCACTTCCACGGTCCATACCAGCAGCACGCAGTCATCCTTGATGTGCTCGAGTCCGAACATGTTGCCCCCACGAACCGCTGAGTGTTTGCCGAACGATACGGGAAGCGGCTGCAGAACCATCTGGAAAGCGAAGTCGTGGTCTGGAACTTTGCTCTTCATCACCTTGACGAGGCTCTCAAAGACGTCAGCCGCCTTTTGACTTATTCGCGGGTCGTTCTTGAAGGTTGTGGTGAACCAAGTATGCCTGACGTGCCAATTTAATCAACCGTTGCAGAGAGAATGAGGGCAAACTTACTGTCTAGCTTTTGGCAACGCGAATGTATCCATCTTGGTCGCAATCGTGGTCGTCTTGGATTTGACCTGCCCAGGTATAGCCAGAAACCTGCTCAAGGATTTGGCCTCCTGCTCGCCGTCCAGGCTCATCAATAGGTTCTCGATGAAGTGGTCATCGGCCTTTGGCAGGTACATCCACATTGCCAGGACATGAGCATCCGGGTGAGCCTCGAGGTTGCCAACAAAGTCGGTCAGCGCGTGAACGACTTCTGGGGCCGACTCTTTGGCATGTACAAGCTCCACGTCCCATATATCCTTTGAGGGGAACGTCACCATGTCGAAGCGAGTCACGATCCCAAAGTTGTTGCCGCCGCCTTTGAGGACTCTGAAGAGGTCGGAGTGCTCCTGATCATTCGCCTGCACGATGCTACCGTCGGCAAGGACGACTTCGTAGTTGACGACCTGGTCTTGTGGCCCAGGTCAACACTCATTCCGATTCCGGGCAGGGTCCATGCCACTCACCACATGCGAATCCGACCCGACAGGTGTAGAATGTTTTGCCGCCCCCCGTTGTAAGACCGCCAATGCCGACCGCGTTTTCGCGGCCACCAGCAACCATTCTCCCATCTGCGTGTTCACTCTAGTCAGCAAAGATCAAGTTGAGTGGAGTTCCATTTGTTCCTACGTTTCTCAACCTCATGGTAAACATCCGTCCACCTTCCTCCAGGAAGCAGTGAAGCAAGTTCCGTTTCGGGGTTGTACGTTGTCTTTGCCATCAGACCAAGGTCGATAGTTATGCCGTCCTGGATATTACTGGCACCCGGCCAGACTGTATGGCCCCCGCTTCGCACCGCAAAGTTGCACTCTGGTGTCGCGACGAGAGCCTGGACAGTCTTGGAAACCTCCTCGGCGTTCCTCGGCTGGACGAATGCCCAAGGCTTCAGTTGGGCACTCTGCGCCCAGTATGAGGCATTCCGAGTCTGGTAGGCGTCTTGGTCGGGAGTGTAAACAGCGTCGCCTAGTCCAGCTCTCCTGAGTTTGTCGAGTGCGATCTCCAAGGTGGAAGACATTTTCAATCGTGGTAGTCAGCGGAAGATGAAACCAGCTCCGAATTACATATGTTTGACAAGCCTTGCCATGCCAGACAGGCAACGAGGACGGCATTTACTTAAACTCTACACCAATATCCTATTTGTCTTGCTACATAGCCTAAAGCATTAGCTAGCTTCTTTGACGATTGAACATCGCAGGTGTTGACGGGCCCTGCCACTCGGCTGCCACTGCTGTGGACTGCCAGCGAGTGCCAGAGGCTGCTATATAGCCCTCTCTAGCGCCCTAGCGCTAGTAGTTAGTTCTCTCTATTATATATTATAGTTATTACTACGTTCTTAGGTTATAAGCTTAAGCTTTATTAAATTAACCCTAAAAACGTTAATTTTAAGGTTATTTTAATTACCTTAAGTTTATAATAATCCCCTTATTTATCTCTATTATTTACTTATTCTTTTTATATGCAGATTAGCTAACTTTATTACTAACTATTTTATCTATTTACTTTTTAGCCCCTTAATATGCCTTAATATAATATAATAGATTTTTCTTAAGTTTATATTAAGTGTATATAAGTAAGCTTACTGCTTTATAAGTTAATCCCTACTTAATATATATATTATAATATTAATCCTACTTATTATAACCTCTTACTTTTTTTATCTTATTGCTATAGGTAAGCTATTACTATAACTAGTATTACTATGAGAATAACCCCTATTAATATATTAAAGCTGTACAATAAGTCTAACTAAATAACTTAGAAGGTTTCTATTAACGCTATACTTTAAGCTACCTAAGTTAATAAGTATATTATAGAGGATATTACTAAGCTTAAGGTAAATAATAAGAAGGAGGCTTAGATAGCTAATTAAGATATTACTTATAATATTCTTATTATAGTAGCTAAGAGTTTTATTAATAAGCTTTTTAATATTAGCTAAAAAGATAATAGTAACTTATATTAATTAATAGAAGCTCTAAAGAAATATATCTTAAAAGTCTCTAAAGATATTATTAGTATACTTATTAATAAGTTTAATAAAGGTATTATAGAGGATTATAAGATACTCTATAATATACTTAGATATATTTAATATTTTAAGGGATATATTATAAACTTTATTAATACTTACTCTAACTACTATTAGTTTATTATCCTTCTTAACTACTTTAAGATTAAATTTCTAGATACTTATAAGTTTTATACTACTAATAATAAAATACCTATATAGAATAATATTATTTAAACCTTATTTATTTTTATATAAAATAAAGAGTAGAAAATTAATATTACTATTTTTAAAAAAACTATTAATATTAGCTAATAGAGTATTAATAATAAGAAAGTATCTACTATATTATTAACTAATAAGTTTAGTACTAAATATAATTACTATAGATATATTTATACTACTTAGTAGTATATAACTATTTATCTTAAACTTATCCTAAATAATTAAGCTAACTATAAAGTGATCTTAATAAAAGCTAAGAAGTATATCTATAACGCTAAATATAAGTAAGATATATTTAAAAATAAGTCTATTTATATCTATACCTCGCTAAGTATTCTTAGTTAATCTTTATTAATTAGTATTACTATTAGAAAACTAATAGATATTACTAAGTAATTTATTTATAATATTATTAATAAGATAGTATTTACTACTATTATTAACTAGAAGATTCTCTATTTAGATATTATCCTTAACTTTAGCTATTCTAACTTTATTTTTAATAAGTATAGCTACTTTATTATATATAAAGCTAAGGCTAACTTACTTCTATATAAGGGTATTAATAAAGAGTATACTTAATTTAAAGGTATTAGTATAGTCTACTTCTAAACTATTAATCTATAGAACTTAACTAAGATAGTTAATTAAACTATTAATAATATTAAGTATAGCTTTTTAAGTCTAGCTAACCTTCTTAGCTTAGGAAAGTTATATAATATTAGTATTAAATATAACTACTATATTTTAGCTATAGTATAGGTTTTATTAAGTATTTTGTTTATTAAAGTTAATTAGTAATTAAATATCTATATTATTCCTATTATTTAATATTAAAAGGATATTTTTCTTAATATTACTATTAGCTTTATTATAGTTTACTATAAGTAGCTACTATCTCTTAAGCTTATATATTACTATTTTCTATATATTTATTTTAATTAAGTAATTAAAGTATACTACTATATTAATATTATATTTATAACTTAAGAGATTAGGGATTTCTATTATAAAGCTTATTATTTTATTAAATTTACTAAGATTATTAGTAGAAACTTTTTATTACTATTAACTAATATTAGTAATAAGATCTATTTTAATATTATTAAAGTTAAGCTTCTTTTTATTATAAGTAAGAGATATATTCTATACTTTATAGATTACTATAGTAGTTACTATTAGGTTATACTCCTATTTAACTATAATTATAAAGTTATTCTTAATATTATTAAGATATTTAGTAATATCTTTACTAATATAATATATATTAATATTAAAACTTAGGTCTATAATAATATATCTAAGTTTAAGAAGGTCTTTTAAGACTTATTCTTCTCTAAGTTTTATATAAATATATCTATTACTAATACTTTATCTATAAATAGTGTTATTAAAAGAGCTAGAAGGATTATTATTAAGGTATTTTAAATTTAACTAATTAATATTAATTTTCTAGAGGAACTTTAGGATTATACTATTAACTCTACTATTTAGATCCTTAACCTTCTTCTATAAGCTAATAAAAGTAAGCTAAGTTCCTATAAGATTATAGCTTATAAGCTTAATCTTATAGCTAATTATAAGTCTCTATATATTAAATATCTTAGAACGTTTAGATATATTACTTATATATATAAAAAAAGTCTTAATAAGCCTGTTTATTTAGCTAAAATAGAAGCTAAAGTAATAAAAAGCTTTCTTATTAGCTATAGCTTACTTTATAGTTATATTTACTATATCTATATTCCTAATAAGAAGAAAATATTCTATTACTAAGATATCTAATTTTATAAATAGCTTTAAAAGATAGTTTTTCTACTTATTACTAAAGCTCTTATTATTAATAATAATAATTATAATATTTACTTTAATAATCCTAATTTTCTAATTTATTACTTTATTATATCTATTATAACTAATACTTCTAAAGAACTTATTATTAATATTAAGAAATAGACTTCTAATAATAAAAATATTAATTAAAAGCTAGTTTATATTAACTATATAATATCTCTACTTCTAAAGGAAGTCCTCTATTATTAGAATATTATAGAAAATATAACTATAGTAACTAATAATACTATATAAATATCTTTAGAGATTAATATATAAGATAATAATAATAATAACTTATTTAAAAGTATACTAGAAGATAAAGAAGCTAATTATAGAGATTTAGCTTATACTATAGAAACTATTAAAGAGGTAACTAATATAATAGTTATAGAGATAATAGTTTAAATTAAACTTTACTAAGTAGCTTAGAAGCTAGAGGGATACTACTATTAGCTTATTAATATCTATAAGTATAAAAAGAAGCTCTTTATAGCTACTAATATCTAGGTTTTAAACTATACTTATTATTTTATACTTAGCATTATTATTACTACTACTCTCTTAAAAGTACTACTTAATAGTATTATTATTCTAAAGTTTTATAATAATATAAAGTTTAGCTTTTAATAGTCTAAATAGAAAGTAGTATTTAAGTAAGAGATATAATAGTTTTATAATAAAGGTATATATAAGCTTATTTATCCTCTCTAAGATATTAAGATCTTACTTAATAAATAAGTACTTAATATTAAGATTAATAATAATAATAAGATTATCTAATATAAAGCTTATTAAGTAGTCTATAGTAATTATAAGTATAGAGATTAATCCTTTTAAGAGGTCTATATAGTAGTTACTATAGCTACTACTATCTATATATTCTTTACTATTATAGCTTTTTATAGACTTAAGTATAAGATATATAATTTTAATATAGCTTTTTTAATTACTTTTATTCTTAATAATATAAAAGTCTATATCTATTAGCTTCTTAGTTTCTCTAAAAATAATAATAAAGTTTAGCTACTTTAAAAAGTACTTTATAGCCTTTATAAAAGCCCTCTCTAATAGTTTAACTATATTAGTATTAAGATATAAAAGCTTAGCTTTATTTCTATTAATAGTAAGGTCTACTTATTTATTAATAAGTTATTTAGAGCTTATACTTTTATATATATTAATAATAATATTATTATTACTCTTAATAAGAAGATTATAAAGTAGGTTTATAATATACTTAGTAAGATCTACCCCTTTAAAGATCTTAGTAAAGCTACTAAGTTCTTAGGCTTTTAGATTATTAGAGACTATATTAATAATTAAATCTTTATTAATTAGACTAAGTATATTAAAGCTATTCTTACTTATTTTAGATATAAGGATATTAATACTATTAAGACTCCTATAGTAACTTATAAGGAGCTACTAATAATATAGGACTTTAAGGAATATATAGAAGAAGAAAGTACTATTTATATTAAAGAGACTAGCTACTTTAACTATCTAACTACTAATATATATCCTAATATATCCTTTATAATTAGTAAGCTTAGCTAAGCTAATATTAACCTTTTAAAGGCTTACCTATATACTATAAAGTATCTCTTTTAATACCTTAAGGGAACTATTTACTATAGTATTATTTTTAGTAGTCCTTTCTTAATAACTAACCTTAGCTTATATACTATAATAGATTTATCTTTTACTAATAATAAGCCCTCTTAAGTTTTAACTAGTAGCTATATTATTTATTTTACTAGTAGCTTAGTTATTTAGAAGTTAAAGAAGTAAACCTTTATTACTTTTAGTTTAACTAAGGCTAAGTATATTAACTTAACGTTTATTATAGTTATTATAAAGTAGCTATATTATATAGTTAAGTAGCTGCTTAATAAAGAGATTCTTATACTTATTATTCTCTTTACTAATAGTATTAATATATATATTAATATTATAAATCCCTTTAATAAGGCTTAAACTTATTATATTAACCTCTACTATAAATAGATTATTTAGGAAACTATTTATAATAAAACTATTACAATCTATTAGATTAGAGGTAATAAGATACTTACTAATAGCTTTATAAAAAGCCTTAGTATTATTAAGCATATAAAGTTTATTAGAATACTAAAATTAGTAGAAGGTTTAGATTAAGTATAGTAGGATAGGATAGAAGATATTAACTAGCTTAGAGAAGGATTAATCTAGGTTATTTAGGCTAATTAGAGGCTAGGGATTAGCTAGCGTTTCGCTAAGTTATTAAATACTTTAAAAACTCCTTAGTTTTAAGCTTTTTAGCTTAAGGAGCAATTTTAGCTAGCGCTGTGAGGCCTGAGGGGGGGTGTTAATAGGCCTTGCCACTCAGCTGCCACTGCTGTGGACTGCTAGTAAGTGCTAGAGGCTGCTATATAGCCCTCTCTAGCGCCCTAGCGCTAGTAGTTAGTTCTCTCTATCACATATTACAGTTATCACTACGTTCTCAGCAGGGGTCTGATGCAGATGAGTGGGCACACAGTCAGCACTTCCAGCGTCTCAATATGCCGTCGAGCTCAAAGAGGTAGTGCCAAGGTACCTCGCAGCCCACTATTGCTTCCATGGTCGATCATCGTCACACTAGCTGCCATACGAACGCAGAACATTTGTGTGTTCCGGTCATTGCAACCCGTTGGACCTCTCACTGATTCAATGTTGGAGAAACTTTAACATCATCATCACATGCTTGTTCACGATCCCCCCCGACCTTTTCTTCCAACGCCTCCAACTTCTCGCAGATGGACCCAACGTTGTCGTCTGAGCCTCCGAAGTTTCGCATGGCTGCCACGACATGTTTCATTGCCAATTCGGTCGACAGACCTAGAGCTAGCTGCTCGGCGGTCCGGACGATGTTGCGAATATCCCGTCCATTGGTTTCGACTTTCCCCAAGAGCCGGTATGTCTCCTCCGGCCATGGAGAACTTGAGGGATGCTCCTCCGGGGAGCGAATGGCGCGCTGTAGTTGACGACGCCAGATGTTCGTTCGCTGGGTTTCGTCAAGTCCAACGTACTTGATTGTTGCGTGGATGCGATCGTAGAAGGCTGTGTCAATGTCCTCGGATGTGCTTGTGAGGAAGATTAACCCATCATAAGTATGGATTAACCGGAGGAACGCTGCAAGTCTTGTTAATCTGCTGAATCAATGTGACTTTTGATGTGGAGGAACTGATGTTAACTCACCTGTCACTGTAGCATTTTGAGCTGGCGTCGACGCTTGCCTCTTCGTCATGAGCATGTCACCTTCATCAATCAAGATGATAGCTCCCCAGCGCCGCGCTAGGAGGAAGATGTCACCGAGTTGTTTTTCTAAGTCTGAAGGATCAACTTTCAACTCTCCGGCCGATATGCGGTATAGGGGACGCTGTGCTTCCTCGGCGACGACCTCTGCAGACAGTTAGCGCTCTCTTCAGATTTGTACTGGCATGTGATGGGAGTTGGCATCATTACCTGCTGTCAAAGTCTTGCCGACGCCAGGAGGGCCAGTCAGGAAGATAATTAAGTTTCCTCTCAGCCCTCCTCCGGTGTCTTGATGCGAACCCTCACGTATTTCCTTCGTCTTGAAGCGGCCTGTGATGTTTTGGATCAAACTCTTCTTCCCAATCTCCAGCTCGAGTGAGTCGAATGGGTTTTCGGGCCAGACGATATCTGTCAGATGTTCAACATGAACGTTGACCCATATGTTCTCTTCCAACAAGAAGGCCACCAGCATCGGCGGGCAAGTGAGGCAGTCAATATCAGTCCATTCGTAGTCTCCTCTCGTCCTTTCATATTCCGAAGACTTTTGTTTGCCCTTCTCCCCAAGCAAAACTTTGTCGCCCATTAGCCCTCCAACTTGGCTTGATGAAGGGCCACGGCTGTGCGGCATTGGGTAGACGTTGGTGCTCAAGAAAGCCTGCAGGCCCTGTCCTCGATATGCAGCAATGAAGCTGTTATCGCCGGGAGCGCCTCGCATCTTTCGGTCTGCTATCCCGTCAAGCATGACTCTTTGGTCTGTCTGTAACATAAGGTAATTAGCAATGAGTAGTAAGGTAGGCATGCAGACTGGACCAAGTAGCTTACCCTCCTTGCCCAATCGGCCCCTTGACCCAGTGGAATCACTGGACCTTCATACTGCATGAGGTTATGTGGACGCTCACAAATCCAACGGTACTTCCTTCCCCGAGAAATGAGCCTTTCCTGAATATCCTGTCTTTCTGCAGTAGGAAGCAACCTCATTGGTATTACGCCCAGGTCTTCTGCGGTGAGACTGACCATCTCTTGAGACGAAGAACCAATCTCTATGGAGTGTCTGGTAAGGCCGAAGCTGCGGCCTTTGTTACATGTGCGGACATACAATAAGACATGAGTGGCTTGATGTTCGTCGTCGGTGCCATCATTATTCCTGATAGCCTTTTTTTCGATGCTGGTAACGATGGCGCATTCTTCAGCAACTTTGGCCCCTGATCCAGGACCGTATTTGATGTATATCATTTCCTTAGTCTTGAATAGCATTGCATGAAGATTTCGAGCAATTCGCCTGCGGAGTAGCAGCTCCTGGTCCTCCAGAACCATCTTGTCGTTTTCCCCGCTAGATTCCTCGAGTGTGGATTGTGCGATATGAGCTGCGTTGCCGGCTCCCTCTGTTTGGCCGCGAGCATGAGTGCTTGCATCACACCGGTTCTCGGAACCAGTGTCCGTTTGTTTCAATACTCGACCTTGAGTCAAGCTAAAATTCGGACCGATAATTTTGTTGAACTCGTTGATAACGTCTTCAGGATTCATATTTGTTCTGTGTACATGCAATTTGGGTCGCTGTGGACTTGCGATAAGAAGCTCTCAGCTGAGCTTTTCAGGAGATCAGTACTTTTGGTTGGTTTTTGTACGTGACTGTGTTGCTTCCGTCACGACTTCTGTTGCCTTGGATGCCTGGATCTCATGCGGACAAGAGGTGACGATACCGATTTTGTCTGCCAAGGTTCAGCTGAAGCCACACTAGCGACTGACTAGGCGCCTAATTTTGGGGCCTGCATGTCGACAAGGGTGCTTTTGACCTTGCAATTGGAAGGTGATCGACGGTCATGCGTGATACCATACACTGTCACTTTTCCCGGGGCTGACTACTTCACATAGGGCGGTGCCGCGCACCTAGGTCAACTACTTTTCCATTCAAGTAATGCTGCTCATTGTTTACTTCTTCTCGCCTACATGATTGCCACTTTGCATGAACCACATTAGTCCACATTCTCGCAGGCACACCAACGGCAGCGCAAATTTCCGCTATGGATCCTCTCGAGACATCTTCAGCGGCCTCATCTTCCGGTGTTCGCGGTACCTATACTAAAAGAAGGCTCAAGATGAAGATATTAAATACGTTGGCACTAAGGAGAAACCGCGTAGATGACTATTCAACAACTCAATTTTCCGAAGATGATAGCCGCAATGCTGGACCGAGCCCCCCGCGTCGAGAAACTCAGATCTTCGTCGATTTACAGAAGTCGTACATTCGAAACTATACGACGGAACCTGCCGCCTTTCATTCGAAGCTGGATGATATCTGCCGATATGGACTATCTGTCGCCCAAAAGTCAGATCTATGGCTACTAGAAACCAACAGACTCGCCGCGGCTTTGGAAACAGACATCACTCAAAACCCTCTCAAACCCATAATTGCGGAGGAATGGGTCCCAGATTACGCCGGATTCAAGCTTCTGTCGAGGGTGGCCAGTGAGATTGTCCAAAATATCGCCGTATGCGATTTTGACAACAAACTTGTTTTCTTCAATTGCCAGCCCGAGTCATGCGAGAAAAAGGAACTTTCTTTGGCAAGAAGCGCAATTTTAGAAGGTCAACAGAAAAAAGCACGAGAAGGACATACAGAGGAAAGAGCTGAAGCCTCCTTTGCGGCATCGGCGAGGCAGAGACGTGAATTCTACTGCGCTCTGGTTGACTATGTCACTGCTACGGCAGCAAGACTTGCAGCCCATAACTTCGCGGACAGTTCTTGGTATGCTCATTGCATGGCGTCTCTGGCAAGATTTGCTGCGAAATTGAAGTTCCTCGCCATTGACCCAGAAGGATTCGCCAGCCAGAGCCTCGAGAACGAACAACAGGATCTGGCCTCGGGCTTCAGGCATGCCGACAAACTCGATACAAGCAATTTTTCCCGGACCTTTTCTGCTTCATCGTGGGCTCTGCAAAATGTTTTGAACATATTCAGGGATCTCAATTTTGGAGAGAAGGGTGAGTTTTGGAACAAAACTTTCACCATTGCTGCTGTCGTTTACAAGACCGGCTGGAGACACGTGCCGATCATGTTGAGCGAAAACCAATACGGAGAGGTATCTGGAACAAGTGCGAGGTCAGCCACAGGGAACGCAAAAGGAGCTTTCGATATTCTCGATCAAGTTTCACGTAAAATCGACGTCAAGCCCGCAGCGCCTTTCTCGGATCCTTGGAAAGGACCTCCAACCGGTTTGTACGGGTCCGGGCGTGTATGGATGAGGCTCAAGTATCGAGACATGCCAGCAATGCACTCCTGCTATACTTTCGACCCGGATCCCAAAGAGGGAGATCTAGAAACACTGGCAGACGTCTTGTCATTTCTGATACCCCTCCTTTTCATGCAACCCAAGCGATTGCTGCAGGTCAATCGCCATTCGGGTCTCGTTACAGAAGCACCAATCGGTTCCGAAAACACCCCTGAACCTTTCTATCGCACCTCAAGGACCAACTTCTCGGCATCCGTGGATTTGAGTTTCTGTGTCATAGGCCCTGATCCTCAGCCTTCAATTTCGCGTACACTGCAATTGATGGAATATCCGCATCCCTTAAATGTCTGTCCGAATTTGATACGGACTTTGGAACATTTGCGGTCCATCGATACAATTCCCACGGGCCCCAATCGGCTTGAAAGGACTCAAGGTTGGGCCATAGAGGAGACGGCTATTGTCGTGAAGAGGCGGGTATATGTCACAACGACGATGACCGCGTGTGGCATTCTTGTTGTGGGTGGGATATTGGCAGGTCTGCTTCTTGGCGAGCGTATTCCTGGAGTTGATCCGTTCAACATCGCGACCTTCACCTGGGTCTTAGCTGCTTTCATCATTGTAATCGCAAAGAGTCTTTCCGTGCGCGAATGGCCGTGGCACGACTTCTTGCGGGGACAAGTACCTTGTCGCAGCGTGTCCGAACTACACACAGTCACTGGTATCGACGAGCAACATATCTTGAGATATCTCTTAGCAAACGACACATACAAGTCGCTTACAACCAGAGGGCCTTTCAATCTATTCTTCACTCGTAGAAGCGAAGATGGGTTTTCTATAGACGTCAAGATGGAACTTCGTACACTCCTTTTCAGTGGGATTGTCGTTGTTAGGGTTGCAACGCACATGGGTCATGCCCTTGTGTGTCTTGATCTGCGGAGAGGTGTGGAGGGTCGCACAGAGATACGTCACTTTGATGGACCTCGTGAAGGCGAACGCATGCTGGGCTGTTTTGATTTTCCTGAAGATATTGATAGTGAGGCGGACGTACAACTGCACCGGCTATCGCGATCGATGACCTGGACGCGCATAGCGGGCGCGTTCCTCGATCTGAATAAGAAATTTGGGTAGCTCAACTTAAGAGATCAATTTCACACCACGCAAAACCTTTCCATATATATTGTGGGGGGCACCATTTCGCGGCATCGCAGACCCTGTTCACCGCTGTATCCTCTAGGATCTAGGCATATGCGCCATCTGGGTAGACACAATTAGCCGATGAGAAGATGTCGTTGGCTGCAAAACACGCTGGATACTATGTTACAGTACACTTATTGTTACATCATTCCTGCCTGATCAAATTGCCTAGCGATGACGCATCTCGTCACTTCCTTTCTCATTGTTACATTTGCATTGTCTTTCGATTGGCCATAGTAGCTGAAAGGTTCCGCCCGTAAAATAGGTCTCTACTCCCAGACTCTCAAATACCATCACGCTGACCACTAATTAATGCCAATGGAGGATCACAAGCAATTTATAGATCCCTTGTACGCTTTCCTCTGACTTTAGTCCTGTTGGCACTCAGCAGGGTCAATCGACTTGCATCGTCTCGGTTCCAGGGGCTCAGATGCGATGACCGGGGCTGCTAGAACAAGAATAGGCGCCTTTATCACCATTTC
Source organism: Colletotrichum siamense (assembly GCF_013390195.1). Lineage (NCBI taxonomy): Eukaryota > Fungi > Ascomycota > Sordariomycetes > Glomerellales > Glomerellaceae > Colletotrichum > Colletotrichum siamense. The sequence continues at coordinate 1,149,145 of NW_023501022.1, forward strand.
AGATAGTCAGTAACCGATCCTTGGTTACATGTACATCTTCGAGTAACGTAGCTATGCGTTGGGTGTTGGCTTACCATGACCAGACCCCGGTGTTCGGCGACACTGAGACGAAAGGCTCCAACTCCGGTGAAGGCAGCAATAGCAAGCGTAAGAGCCGAGACGGGACGCATTTTGAAAGGGTTGGATGTGTATATTGGAATGGAAGTCGAAAGTTCGGAGTTGGTACCAGACCGGAAAGCAGTGATAATGATATTCTTGTTCTGCACATGTTGATGGAAGGGAGAATGCCTTATATACTTGCATCACGATGCTCAGATTCTGTGACAACCAATAGAAACGCCAGTATCGGACATCTCATCCGTCGTACACTTTGAGTACACGCGCCTATCGACGCCCTCTTCCCGTTGACTTTAGCGTGAAGCAGCCGGAGACTTGGCAAACCTATGCGACCGTACCTACCGTCGTAGTGGAACCGAGCAAACCATAAGCGCTCACTATTTGACCGTAACTGTCACGGCTGTGTGTCAGGCTCATGCCATCTGTACAACCGGCGACTTTGCAACAAGCTTTAGCCGCAGTTCGGATGACGTTACCGGCGCGGCGGTCTGTATGCTTATCCTTATGCATGTCCTTTGGTAAGCAAAACCCATTAGGCAGCAATTTCCCGAAGTTGTATGCTTAAAGAGCATTCGGCCTTCGAGCTGGGGCCGTGAAACGGTGGCCGGAGGTGCTTGAGTCAAGAGGCTTCGGTCTCGCTTCCGGAGAAGGCGGATTGGAGTCCGTACGGACAACCAACAAAGGTGAAGCAGGGGGCGGTCTTCGTAGCCACAATTTCAATGCTTTCAGGTATCTGTTTGACATCGACTGAAAAAGCCTGGCTCATCGCATGTGGCTTGGGAAGTCTTGTGGCGAGTGTCCACTGCATCGGCCCGTGCCGCGCGGCGTTGCATCGGGAAAAACGGGCCCAACGGCACCGGTCCGCTCCGGGTCCGAGGTAGCGTCGGGTGTCTAATTTGTGGACGTGACTTCAAAACCGCCGACGTTGACGTCTCTGACAGACTCAGGTTCTTCCAATTATTATGCGCAATTGAGTATACTGAGAACGAAAATGAGCTCCTTGGATATGATCACATGGTGAAAGGCAAAAGTAAATTGAGTAGGCACGACTGTGCTGCTGCTAGCTGCTTTTACCGAATCAAACTTCCCAGTCGTAGGTCCTGAAAGGAACAACTTGAAAGGATGAATATTGCTTCTTGGTGATTTGGTGCCGCCAACCTTCAGAAGGCGGGTAATCTTGTTAAACTCTGTCGACTCAGACGAGGCCCATCAGGGTTCTCTCTGGCCCCGCTATGTACCAAATCCATTTATAATCCGGGGGTACTTAGCCTACTGCATGCTCATGTACTTCATCTTGTCCAGATTCTCCAAGTGAATCAATCCGTTCGCAGGCTATCGCTTCGTCAGTAGAAATTCACAAAATCATCAACGTTCAGTCAAGACTCACCGGGATGTATTGCCTCAACTTGACACCCGCCTGCCTGAACACCGCCGCCGTCTGGTCATCCATGCTGTACCCGTGAGCATACACCACCTCCTCGATACCAACCTGGCAGATCTTTATGCTGCAGGTGAGACAGGGGCAAGTATCGCAGTACAGCACCGAGCCCTTGCGAATGCGCTCCCGTCCGGCTTCGAGAAGGGCGTTCTCCTCGGCGTGGAGACACAGGCACGTCGCCAGCCCGACACCGGAGGAGTTGCCCGAGTTGCAGCGGGAGCAGCCGCCGTCGGAGCAGTTCTGCAGGCCGCGCGCCGTGCCGTTGTAGCCCGTCGAGATGACGCGCTTCTCGTTGCCGACGAGCACGGCTCCGACGCGGCGCTTCATGCAGTTGGAGCGGAGGGAGGCGAGCGTCGCGAGGGACATGAAGTAGGCGTCCCACGTCGGGCGCAAGCGTACGGGGTCTGCGAGGTTGATCTTGCCGAGGGTGGCGTACAGGTGGGCGAGCGAGGAGGACGTGTTCAGGAGGCGGACGGTGGCGCGGGAGATGAGGGGCTGGAGGCCGTCGTTGGGGTCGTATAGGTGGGTGTCTGAGGCGAGGGCGAAGGACTCGAGGGTGCAGTGGGGGTTGACTGCGGAGCGGAAGCGAGCGTGGCGGACGGTCAGGGGGGCGTCGACGGAGACGAGCATGAAGAAGGGGCGCTTGGCGAGCTGGTCGAGGATGGCTTCGTTGTGGACGTCGGTCATGACGAAGCGGGATTGCCAGCGGGTGGTGACGTATTCCAGGAGGGACTCGGCGGAGGAGAAGTTGAGCTCGTTATCGTTGGATGAGTTGTTGCTGTTGCTGTTACTGGTGTTGATGTTGGTGCTGTTCGGGTTCATGGAGAAGGAAGGGGCGGCGGCGTTGAGAGAGGGCGTCTCGGAGTGGTCTCCTACGGGAATGCCATTGACAGTGTTGATGGTAAGGGCGTTATCCTGGTTAGGGTGTGGACAGTCTTGTTTCCAGTGGCCTCTTTGTCTGCAGTTGTAGCAGATGGCGTCCTTGTTGATCTTGTTCTTCTTTTTCTTGTTGTTGTTGGATTGGTTGCGCCGCGCCTCCATGAACTCGTTGGTGTCAGCAATTGAGTGAGCAGGCTCCGGCTCACCCCACGGTTCAGGCTCGGGCGAGAAGCCAAAAATGGGTGCGCGGGAGTCGGTGTAGGCGTTGTCATTGCGAGGGGTTCCATTGCGGGGAGTGCTGTTACGTGGTGTATCTTCTCTCCTGTGAGGTGGCTCATAGGGAGCTTCATATGATGCGGGCGTCTCATAGCGCGCCGGCGTCACGAACCGGTCATCGCGAGTCTTCTTTTCCTCAGGTTGAGGTTCTCCGCCGGGCGTGTCGAGGCGGAGTAGCTTGAAATCATGGTGCTCGACAAGGTACTGCGCCACCGTCTTCTTGCCGGAGCAAATCCCTGCGGAGAAGTCAGGAAATTTTATTCATGGAATATTTGAGGTTGCGCATCTCAAATGAGACCGGGGGTGAGTTGAAGGGCGAGTGTCGACTTACCACCGCAGATTCCAATGAGCATCTTGCCAACTGTCTGGTTCGGCACAGCACAGCAATATTAGGTTTTAAAAATGGAATCGACGGCAAGGTACAGTTGCAAACGGTTGAACATGAGTTGCGACTGTGGGCTTCGCAGGGCTGCTAATGCATGTGCAAGCTCTGCAACAACCCGGCAACAAGTGTCCAATGGAAAGGCGGTCCACGTCGCGAAGCCAATTCCCGCCAACGCGCTTCTCCCCTTGAGTCGCGTAAAGCGCTTTCCCACTTGGGTCGGCATAGATTACCCCGCGCCTCTTTCCGTTTCCGAGATTTAGCCGGCGGGACACAGGACGCAGGGGCCACTTTCCCAGGTCCAGCTGCGGGCATGACACAATAATGCGCACCCCGTGGCTCTGAGCTCCCCCACCTTTGTCCAGCTGGGCAGGTCCGTCGTCGCAGCCTGGGCGTTGGAGGGGAAGCTACCCTTACCCTCCCTACCTAACCCTACCTCCTGCCTGTCGGACATCATCTTGCTCTACCTCACTCTTCCAGGTCCTCAACTTCTGCTGCTCCCGTGATCCGAAAAAGAAGGCGTGCTCTGTTTCTAGTGCAGATGACTGATTTCCTATATTCCAGCTAAGCGAGCATACCTTTTTGTCCGGTCGGTTTCGACAGAGATTCGCCAGAGCGACCTGCCTGTTCCGTCGCATCGCACCTTCCTCCACCATTTGAGTCATTCCGTGCCACAACGGTTGCTGCTTCCGTTTGTCACTACCTCCGCCATTCTTCGTCCTTCGTCGTCCGTCGTCGTCCTCTTTTCTCTCGTCCAACATCCCCAGAGTATTCCGATCGTCAACTGCGCATTCGAACCCGCGTATTCCGACCGGACCCCCGCTAGGCGCATCGCGCATAACCTTTCGAAAAGCCCAAGATGGCTGCAATCCAATACGCCCCCTTCTCTTCCGAGATCGAGCTCCCCTTCTATGCAGCTCTATTCTCCTCCAAGCTCGAGCATGACAAACTGGACGATTCGGCGCGTAGGGTTCTGGGCCAGTACACCCCACTGCCCGTCGACCCGGCCCAAAGCTGCAGGATGTCAATCCTAGGCAACGCCCTCACAGCCGACCAGTAAGCAAGACTAGCTTTTGGGCTCGCGCTGCCCTCATGTTGACCCTCACAGGACTGATGAGGAGAGCAGGCCCAACGATGAGCACGTCCGCGGGGAGGGCTGGATCAAGAACGTCAACACCATCGAGGACTTCAAGAACACAGACAAGCAAGCGATGCTGAAGCTCGCCGCTCGCCATGTGAGTCCAAGATTGACTGGTTTGCAAGCTGCGTACTAACTGGTGCTAGATCTGGGACGCCATAAACGATGGCACCATTTATTCTGTCCCCTCGCTTCTGTCTTCGTTTGCGATCCTCTCCTATGCAGACCTCAAGAAGTACCGATTTACATACTGGTTCGCATTCCCCGCCCTCCACTCAGATCCCCAGTGGAAGCGGACAGGCCCGATCGGCCGCCTCGATCCCAAGGAGAGCACGGCGCTCGTCGACCGTGTAGGCACCTGGGCAGCGAACCGCGACAAGAGGCAGAACGGCTTCTTCCTTGCTAAGAAGGCCCGCGGTACAGATGTCAGCGACCTAGACAAGGACGCTAACAGCGACTTGCACGACCTGAATGATACCTTTGGCTATGTCTGGGAGGTGGCAAATCTTGGCGACTTTGAGAACGGCTTCTTCGACGACGTCGCCGAGGAGGATCGTTACGTTGCGTTTGTAGACCCGTCGACGTACCCCGAGAACCCGTCATGGCCTCTTCGCAACCTGCTTTGGCTTGTCCGTCAACGCTTCAAGCTGACCAAGGTGCAAATCCTATGCTACCGCGACATCAGGGCCAGCAGACACGCTGCCAGAAGCATCATTCTGCCCCTGGAGATGGATCCCGTTGAACCGCTCGCGGTAGCCGAAATGCCCAAGGTCACGGGCTGGGAGAGAGACGCGGAAGGAAAGCTTCGCGCCAGAGTCGCAAACCTTGGCGAGTACATGGATCCGACAAGGCTGGCAGATCAATCTGTGGATCTGAACCTGAAGCTCATGAAGTGGCGCATTTCACCCAACCTGGATCTGGATGCCATCAAGAACACCAAGTGTCTGCTACTGGGGGCTGGCACATTGGGCAGTTATGTATCGCGGAATCTGATGGGATGGGGCGTGCGGAAAATCACCTTCGTCGACTATGGCCGTGTCTCGTACTCAAACCCCGTGCGCCAACCTCTCTTCAACTTTGAGGACTGCTTAGAAGGCGGAAAGCCCAAGGCCGTTCGCGCAGCGGAGGCGCTGAAGGAGATTTATCCCGGCGTTGACAGCGAGGGACATGTGTTATCTGTTCCGATGGTTGGCCACCCCTTCACAGACGAGACGAAGACCAGGGGCGACTTCGACAAGCTGAAGAAGCTCATTGACGATCACGATGCTGTCTTCCTCCTGATGGACAGCCGTGAGTCGAGATGGCTTCCAAGCGTCCTAGGCAAAGCTGCAGGCAAAATCGTGTTGAATGCCGCGCTCGGATTCGATTCCTACGTAGTTATGAGGCACGGAGCTGAGCCGGAGAATGTCCAGCCGGATGATCAGGAGCGTGCGACGTTGGGCTGCTACTTCTGCAATGATGTAGTTGCACCCGCTGATGTGAGTATTCGGGGTTGAAAAGACAAGTCGCGACTCCTGCTAACCCCTTCTAGTCGCAGAAGGACCAGACACTCGACCAGCAGTGCACAGTTACTCGGCCAGGTGTTGCCCCTATGGCGTCAGCAGCAGTCGTGGAGCTCTTCGCGAGTCTTCTTCAACATCCTCTCAAGCATCACGCTAAGGCGCCTCATACGCATGATGCCGAGAATGACCCTGTTGACCATGCCCTCGGCTTGGTTCCCCACACCGTACGTGGCTACGTGCACAACTTCAGCACCAAAGTGATCCGCGGCCAGTCATACCCCTGCTGCAGTGCTTGTGGCCCTCCGATTCTGGATGCCTACAGACAGGACGGCTGGGGCTTTGTCAAGAGAGCGCTGCAGGAGAAGGACTATGTCGCAGAGCTCTCAGGTCTCGCTGAAGTACAGCAGGAGGCCGAGAGACGGGCAGCCGCGATGGACGACTGGGAAGATGAAGAGGAGGGTGCTGACGAGGGAGACGGAGAGCTGCTTTAAGCTCGGGTTTAGAGTCAAAGTACACTTAGATGGGGAGATGGCGTTTCCATGGCCTGGCACTGTTTCTATGGGTTTACTAAGGGGCGTTGTGGACTATGGCGGCTTTCGTAATGAACTAGCATCATGATGGCTTCAAAGAGAGATTATTCGTAGAATCGCAATTCTCATTCCAACCCACCAGAACCACTAGGAGGACATTTGGGGTGCAGATGACAAGGATCCTACCCCACGCTGCACGCGCAGCTGCCCTCGGCCCGTGACCGCTGCAGGCCCTGGGGATGTTTCACAAGCTGCCCCGGACGTTCCGTAGCGCCACTAACTGATCGTCTCGATCGCTGGGTGACGATGTGTTAGGCGGAGGTTACAGCACGCCTGCAACGCTATTTTCGTCCTCCATGTCCCCTGAGGTGGCGCGATGCATTTTCCGCTGCGCGCTGCGGGATGACCTGGCACCCCCCTAGATTACCTAAGGAGCGCTAATGCGCGGCGTGGTCGTTTCTTTTAGTCAGGTGTCCTCGAACTACGAGGGAGTGAGCATGGGGGTTAGGTACACTACACATCACGTCTCTTTCATCTCACCGTTCCTCTTGTTTTCACATTCCATCGGATTCTTTCATCTTTTCGTGTTTCCTGAGGTCTCTTTTATACGTGTCCTTAGATGGGAAAGATGTAGATGGCAACTGGGACTTTTGAAGGATCAGGTACTTGTTGTTATTTACTGAGTAAGAGCTGGGAGTGAGACGCCGACGCGACGACACGAAAGCTGAGGACGGCATCATCGGGTTGCTATTTTCACGAGGACATCGAGGCTATATCTACGACAGTCACGTGGGCGACGCATATTACGTTAATCTTACCTTTCGCCGACACACCGAGGAGCTGCTGGTGCAGCATCAGAGGAGTCAAGAGGCATGGCGCTCCTGCGCACCTTTGTCCGCCGTCTGCTCTCCGACCAGCCCGAGTCCGTACACGACTACCTCGGCGTCGTTGTTCCTCTCGAGGAGGCGCATCTGCACAGCCACTCGGCGCGTATAGGCCGCTGCGAGTTTGAGGAGCGCCCGGGACATGAGGATGACGACGGCGACGATGAGGATGGCAAGGACCAGGGGGAGAGCACGGGGATGTTGGAGATGAGCGCGGCGGAGTATACGATTGAAGGGCTGAGGAAGGAAGTTCGGAGGGGCGGGAGGGGGATGTGGACGGAGTATGAATGTGAGTTATCTACGTGATGGATGAAGCTGGATGAGATGGTTAATGGGAGGGGGACAGTGAAATCCAAGCTTGTCAACAAGGCGATTCAGGATATTGGGATGGGGAGGTATAACTGGCAACTCTTCATCCTATGCGGCTTTGGATGGTTTGCGGATAAGTAAGCACATCTCAACCCTCGCACTCATCATGAACCTCACTAACCATGCTGCCAGCTTATGGATGCACGTGAGTCTTCACCACCCTCCCCCTTCCCGCATCCTCCCAACTGACAACCACCAGGGCGTCTCCCTAACCCTCCCCTCCCTCTCCGCCGAGTTCGCCATCTCCGAAAAGACCGTCCGCTACACCACCTCCTCCATCTTCCTCGGTCTCTGCTTCGGCTCCTTCGTCTGGGGCATCGGCTCCGACGTCCTCGGCCGCCGCATCGCCTTCAACATGACCCTCCTCATCACCGGCGTCTTCGGCATCCTGCTCGCCTTCGCGCCTTCCTGGGGCTGGGTCTGCTTCCTCTTCGCGTCCCTCGGCTTCGGCGTCGGCGGCAATCTTCCGGTGGACGGCGCCCTCTTCCTCGAGTTCCTCCCCGACGCGTCCAGCTCGCTGCTCACCCTGCTGTCCGTGTGGTGGCCCGTCGGCCAGCTGAGCTCGTCGCTGGCGGCGTGGTATTTTATTGTGAACTGGCCGGCCGACCAGGGATGGCGGCGCTTCGTGCTGACGATCGGGCTGGTCACCTTCATCATGTTCGTGGTGCGCTTCTTCGCGTTCCGGCTGTTTGAGTCGCCCAAGTTCCTGCTCTCCAAGGGCCGCCAGGCGGAGGCCGTGGCCGTGGTGCACGGCATCGCGTACCGCAACGGTGCGAAGACGTGGCTTACGGAAGAAATCCTCGACGCCGTGGTGGAGGGCGTCGCCACCGCCGACGACGACGGGACCGCCGCTTCCGGACGCGCGAGGACAGCCGGCGTGCTCAAGGATAAGATGAAGTCCTTCTCCGCAGACCGCCTGCGCCCGCTCTTCAAAACCCGCACGCTCGGCCTCGCGACCGCGATCGTATGGTTCGTCTGGGCGACCATCGGCATGGGATACCCGCTCTTCAACGCCTTCCTCCCGCAGTACCTCTCGCACGGCGGCGCCGCGCCGCCCGAGGGCAGCCCCGACGCGGGCGCGACGCCCATCACGCCGGCCACGTACCGCACCTACGCCATCACGTCCGCGGTCGGCGTGCCGGGCAGCCTGCTGGCGGCGTACCTCGTCGACCACAAATCGCCCTGGCTCGGGCGGCGGGGCACGCTCGCGTGCTCGACGTTCGTGTCGGCCGTGTTCCTCTTCATGTTCGTCAAGTTCGGCACGTCGCCCGCGAGCCAGCTGTTTTTTAGTTGTGTGGAGAGCTTCTCGCAGAATATCATGTACGGCGTGCTGTACGCGTTCACGCCCGAGATCTTCCCGGCGCCGGTGCGCGGGGCGGGGACGGGCGTGGCGAGCTTTTTGAACAGGGCGATGGGGCTGATGGCGCCGGTGCTGGCGGCGAATATGCCGGGGGATGGCACGACGACGCCGATTTACCTGAGTGGCGCGCTGATTTTGGCGGCGTTTGTGGGGATGTGTGCGATTCCAATTGAGACGAGGGGGAGGCAGAGGTTATAATGGGATTGTGTCCCTTGTGTGAAGGGGGGTTTGTAAGGGGTAGAGGTTTAGACTGGACGTCTCTGGAGACGTTGGGTATAGATTTGTAAAATGCATTGATGTGTTTGGCCAAAGTTGTGTCCTGGGTATGCAAGAATGGCCGTGAAGATGCCTCGCACAGCTCATGTCTAGCTGATCACGGATGGTGACTATCCCCCCGAGGCCCTGGTCTCACATTCAGTCCTCTTGTTTCCTATCCCTTTCCCTTTGAGTTTCTCACCTCAGTCACCTCAAACACCGCATCACATCAACACCTTCGCAAAAGCATCCCCCAAACCCCTCTCCACAAGCCACCCCTCCACAGCCTTCATATCCCCCCGATTCGCCCTCTGTCCCCTCCTCTCCCCCACCGAGTCCGTGATCTCCGTCATGTCCGCAAACACCCTCTCCACGCCCTCACCCACCTCGCGATGCCGCTCGCTGACCTTCTTATGGTGCGCGGGTATATCCCCCCACGACTCCGTCTTGATGAAACGCATGTAATCATCCACATTCTGCGAGGATCCCTCGAGGCACAGCAGGCCCGGTTTCCCCGCGTAGAGGAAGCCCGTGAGGCGGTACCGCGGCGCGTGGATGATAAAGTCGTCGCGCTTGGAGCGGGTGGAGATGGAGGGGAAGTAGAACCACACGCGCACGAGGGGTCCTCCTCCCGAAGAAAGGGGATCTGAGGGGGTTGCGGCGGCGGCTGCTTCCTCTGCGGCTTGTGAGAGGTGTGCGGAGGTTGAGGCGGCGATGGCCTCGATTGTGCTGAAGAGGTCTTCGTCTTCGGGGATGAGGGCGTTGAGGGTTGTGGTGGCGGCGCGGGAGAGCCAGGGGGGTTGTTGGATGCGGACTTTGATGTGTGGAGGCTCGTCTGGGGTTGCGGGCGCTGTGTGTGAGAAGGGGACGGTGATGTCGAGAGGGAGGGTCTTGTCCTCGGAGTCGGGGATGGATAGGTTGAGGAGTAATGTTACGGTGGGGGACGTCTTTTTAAGAGAGGATGAGTTTGATGAGCCGTTTTCGAGGTCTGCTTTGAGGGAGTCCAGGAGGGTGGATGAGTCCTTGTCGAGGGTCACTTCATCTTCGGTTGGGTACATGGCCATTAAGAGATCGATCTGGCCGATTTGATGTTCGATGAGATCTGGGGGCAGAAGGTGCCATGATGATGCTGCTGCCATTTTGAGTTGGTATGTCAGAATGTCTCTAAAGTGAAGGAACTGAGAGACAGAGGTGGTGAGTATCTCAGTCCGATCCCGGTTACTTCGCGATAGTTGGCGGGGGAGGGGCATTGTGGGTGAAGGGTTTTTGGATGTACGCCACAGTCTTCAGCCACAGACGCCACATCTTGAAGCTGAGAGATCTCGACAATAAGCTTGTTTATTTTTAGATCTGCAACCTCAAACTGGCCATGGCTGCTTTTCGCACCAGTGGTTGATAGGTTGGCAATTGAAAGGACAAAAAAGGATGTGGTATTTGTATGGGTGTCTAAGAACCATGGTATACATGTATAAAGAAGGCAAAGTCTATTACCTCGTCTCACGTTCGGTTGCCCTTCGCGCCAGCAGGCGCATCGACTCTCCTCTTGCGGAACGAATTGCCCATCGCATCTCTAACCATCGGATCCGCCCGAATCGTGTTCTGCACAAGCCAATCCTTGACCTTGGCACGCACGCTGCTCAGAGCCTCCTTGTCGCCCATGAATGGCGTCATCTCCATGTCCAGCAACCGGTTCGCCTCGCCGTCCAATCCGCGAACCAAGTTCTCAAGCCTCTGCAAGCCCTCGTCGACAGCAGCCGCCGATCCCTCGGCAGCCCGCTGCGCCGCCTGGCCCTGCGGGTTCAGAAGCGGCCCGATCTGGCTAAAGGCAATGTACATCGTGACGGCCGCCTGGCGCGCGAGCGACACGAGCTGGAACTGCAGGTACGGCGGGCGGCGCAGGATGGTGCTCAGCGCGGTGTTGGCCATGGCGAGGTAGGGCGGCATCTCGGGGCGGGTGACGACGATGAGCTCGGCGACGAAGAAGGTCAGGAGGACGACCCAGCGCCAGTAGCGGCCCCAGTCGAGGTAGCCCAGCAGGCCGAGGCCGTAGGTGGCGGCGGCGGCGATGCCGTAGTGGGGGATGGTGCCGGAGAAGACGCCGGTGGAGACGAAGTCGTAGACGGTCTTGCAGTTCTGCCAGTTGCCGACGACGGGACCGAAGCGCTCGTAGGCGAAGCGGCGGTTGGGGTCGGAGAGGGTCTCGGAGGCGGTCTTGAGGTGCATGAAGCGGGCGGCGGCGGCGGACGAGTCGCCGGTTTGTTTGTCGGGGTGGTAGACGGCTGCGAGGCGGCGGAAGCGGGACTTGATGATGCGGACGGGCGCGGAGGCGGCGACGTCGAGGTCGGTGTAGAACGTGCCCTGGCGGCGGAGGGTGTGGTCGGCTTCGATCAGGGTGTAGAGGAGGTAGGCGGAGACGACGAGGATGTAGATTCGGCGGCGGTGGATGGCGTATTTCGCGGAGCCGGGTTGGGGTTTCGGATCGCCGGCGCGGATCGCGAGGCCATAGTAGATTGATTGGACCCAGGAGGTTGCTAGCTTTGAGGGTGGTTAGTGATGTAATTCTCGGGACGAGGGTGCAGAGGGGATGGGTCGCGTACGTTGGGCAAGAAGGCCCAGCCTATGAGGGAGAGCGCATTCGACATTGTGATTATATGGTCATTCCCGAAATGACGGACGTCGCGCGACTGCGGCCAAAGTGCAGAGGAGTTTGGCTGTCCGAAGGCGGGCGGGGAGTGTGGACGTGAAGCTGGCAAGGTGATAACTTGGCGATGCGGCTTGTTGACTTGCTGGCGTTTTGACGCAACCGGTACCCACATCGAAAGCTGACCTCATCCCGTGGCATTGATCCCTGTCGTCCCAAGGTCAGATGAATGTGATTGGAGGAAAGTAATCGAGCTCCACCTATGTGGGGCACTGTCCGTTCAGTGTCCTCAATTTTCGTCCCTTCAGAGTTCCCGGACGAACACCGTCACCTTCGTTCTGACATGTCACACTTTGAGAGTGAATGTTGTGCGAACGATATTAAGTTTCTTCTGTGCTTTTGATCCCGTTGCCTTTACATTTGAGGACATGTCCTGAAGTTGACTTTGAGCTTTTGCCAGGCGACAAAATCCCTGATAACTCAGTGGACAAACCCCCAGACTCAGGGGCTACCGTCAAAAGTTGAGTTGCGAATGGCAACAACTTCTATCAGCCAGATTCAAGCCACTCGTCGGGCAATTTCAATTGGTTCTCAATTAGCATATGTTGTCAAAGTCCCACAGATAGAAGCAGGGCGGCGGCTGTGGTGGTGGTACTCATAACTTTTGTGTTTGCCAGACGGCACTTTATGTAGGATAAGCTATGCATGGTCCAATCAGCATCTCGGGATACAACGACTACGTGCCAGACCGCGACAGGAGTCTTGGACTCGGTTTGGGTGAGACTTGTCTCTTGCATTCTCTCGGCGGGTCTCAAGGCTATTTGGTCGGCTTTGCCAGGTGAAGCAAGCCGCGACATCACCAACCTGCTAGCTCTTGGATCCTCTGGGATCTCTTCACGACATCTCAACTACGCAAGGACACCTCGAGCATGCGGCTTCCAGACCGCACGAAATCGGTTCCACGTCTCCGCCACCGTTTGACATCGCACGTTCCATGGTCACCGCCAATCCCCCAGCATAACTCCAGGCTGGTACCTCTACAGATGCAAGGACTGACCAGGACAGATGTCGCCAAACGTAGAAGTGAAGGCGCAGCCGATTTGGTATCCAAAGCAGCCACGTCTCCATCGAAAACGACTCTGCGGGGAGCTGGTCGCCTGCATATAACGCCAGCTGAGGGGGGGGGGGGGCAGCGGTCGTTTTGGATTCGTTGGCAGTTGGACGGGCAGATGTTGACATGCATATGCCATCAGTGAGTCCGCTTCCCGGGTGTCTTTTGACACTCAGTCCAATCAAGAGAGAAAATCGACTGCATCGACACTTTCTTCAAAGCCAATGGCAGAGCTGAATTCGTTCCGGTTGGACAGATGCTGGCACTCTCCCGTCGTTGGCTGCAAATTGAGGAGCATCAACTCGGAAGAGCTCTGCATCTAGCGTCCGCTCTTCCCGTCACTTTTCCTTGATTATCCCATCGACGACCTATCAAAAGCCTGCAGACATCTGCGGAGCTATTCTTTGCAGGCTGCAGACTTCAAAGTCTCGGTCGGCCACGACGCAGGAGCCACCGTCCGCACCTGGTTTTGCGGCTTGGCAGGAACAAACGGCGGACAACGACGACGACGAATGGCAACAACGACCGGCGATGGCGACCATGGGAACAAGAGACGACGACAGCTCCTTCCAACTGAAAGCCCATCGTGCTTCTTGCTGCCTTCCATAGCGCGAATCTTCTTTGGCGCAGCTCCGAGCCCTTTCTTTCCTGGCATCATCTTCAGTGGCCATGCAATGCGAATACTCAACGATGCTTTTCACAACATACCGAGATCGATGAAGGACGGCAACGACACCAAGGATGGCGGCGTCGATTAGGCGATCTTTCATGGCACCATGCATGCGCGATGCCATCCACTGGCTCCGTCTTTCTGGTTCGCGAAGCAGCTTCCCGCTGAAGACCCAGTCGAGCAGTTTACCTCTTCGTCCAGGGCAGACATACAAGCGACGATGGAGGGTAAAAGTCAGGAACGCCCTCGCCGTCGTCGTTCCTTCTCTTCTCTCATCATCGTCAGTCCTGAGCATCGTCCGTCGTCGTCATTCGTGTCCACTGTCGTCCAGGATCCTTTGTGTCTCTCAACATGAAGCGTGAGAACCTCATCAGTATGGCTCTTGCAGCTATCACCCTGATGGGACCTGTTGTTCAGTCCGGACCAAAGAAGCCGGGCAGGCCGGGTCGCGGTCGGTATGCCCTCGATGCTCTGTCCCCCGACTTCGCATGGGGAGAGTGTCGCCCCGAGTATGTACTTACATGACATTGTGGCAGGCTGTCTACATGTACTGATCTCAACTTTTTGCAGTGACTGGCAGTGTAGCCCATCTGGCGAGCACCTTGCTTACGTTGGCGAGGTCGACGATGACTTTGCCAACTCCAACGACCCCGTCGATGAGGATTCCACCAAACCCCCAATCCTCGCCACCTCCCCTGCCCCTTCCAACTCCAACAGTACTCGTATTACGAAGCGTTCTGTCGGGGGGTCTGGTCAGGACGACATCAACGCCATCTTGGTCAAAATCCTCGACCGCATCGTCAAGGCCCAGGAGGACCCTAGCGAAAGGGACATCAACCCCATCTGGACCGCTCTTCTAGAGCGTCTCGTCAAAGCCCATGAGGATGCCGCGAAGCCGTCCAACCCCTGGAACAGCAACACGATCGCAACTTACAGTCTCAGCGCTGTCACTCTCTTGATCGGTATTTTAACGTTCATAAATTCGAAGGAATGGCTCGTGAAGGTCCCCTATTTGAGGAGGCCCTTTCTGTGGATTTGGAATGACACGCCGGGATTGGAAGATAAGGTGAAGGCGTTGGAAAGCATGGTAGGCCAAGCCGCTCAGCAGGCCATCCCGGCTGCTCAGCAGGGCAACCAGCCCCAGCCAGCCCCTCAACCCACGTTGATTGAACAAGTCAACACTCTCTCCACTGATCTTCAGAACTCCAATACGCGCCTAGATGGACTGATCAATACCGCCGTTACCCGTCTCAATGGCATCCTCACCGATGGTGCTAACCCTTCTGGCTTGCTTGTTGACGTGCGAAATACCCTGGACACTTTGCGCGGCCGTCTCGACCAGATTTTCATGGAACCTGCTACCCAAGGAGCTCCACCAACTGGCCGACTCATCGACACACAGCAATCCATCGGTGCACTGAACGCGCGTCTGAACCAACTTTTCGATGATTCCCACCCAGCAAGTGGCCCAACGGGTACAGTCGTCGAGGCGCAGGACGCCATTCGTGATTTACATCACCGTCTCGATAACCTTTTCATCGCTCCTGCCACGCAGGGAGCTCCTCAAACCGGCCTCGTTGCCGACGCCCACAATGAGATCCGTGACTTGCGTGACCGTCTCGATCGAGTGCTCGCGTACCCCGCAACCCCAGGAGGTCCTCAAACCGGTCTCGTCATCGACGCGGACATTCGTATCACTAGCCTGAACGCGGTTTTGCAATCGCTCAAGAACGACTTTGAGGCGCATGAGTCGAAGACATCAGCCGTCGCCCATATTGCTTCGTCGTAGACTTAGGTTCCAGTACGTCATGCCTCCATTTGCCCCTCATCATTCTCTTCTCGCCCTTGTATACTGACAGAATACAGAGGAGAGAGATAAGGACACCAGAGAAGAGACGTTTTCAGAATTCATGCCGCACGTGGGAGGGGGAAGAGCCTCGAGAAGGCGCGAGTCACCCGCAGAGAGGGGGGATCGTTTCGCTGGGGCTCTATGGGAATGATCGTCAAGGTCAATCACTGAGCTTAGAAGACTCACTTATTCTTCTTCTTCCGCCTCAAGCTACCATTCTTTTCAGTGGAATACGTTAGAATATTCAATCCAGTCCTTACCGTTTCTGCAGTCACGGTTTTCGCACCAGAACAGATGCTTTGTTTCGTGATCCGACATGGGGTTATATGAGACAGGGTCAAAAATTGCCGCAAATTCCTTTCGCCACGAGATCATTTCCGCCAGATTCTCCCAAAGATAGAGAACTGAATGACGTGATAAGAATACTTGGTTGTTCAATCTCTCCCAGGTATAGCGAGTACGGCAGTCTCCACACGCGGTAAGATGTTTTATCTCAACCCGTCCCATGCAGTCGGGGGTTCCCCAGTGCTCCTTGTCATATGGAAGCACGTTTCCTATCCTGCTGTCTCCACCCATGCAAGAGCAATATCGAGGGTCGAGGGCTCTCAAGAGGCGCGTGTGATCGTGCCTGATATGAGGGCAAAGTACGTCGCCGTATGTCTGTTTGAACTCTTCAAGTTGCTCGAGTAGGAAAGGAATCGTGATGGTTTCGTGTTCTGGAATCTCGAATAGCGGCAGCTTCCATGAGATCTGCAAAGTACCAACATTATGAGTGAAGTACCACGCCGGAGGTTTGATATAGTCTCGGTCTTTTTCAAGAACAGCTCGTCCGGCCAGGTCCATGCATTGGTGGCAGCTCTGCACGAGTACTTTCGGGCCCGAAACTTTTCCTTCCGGCCAGCGTTTTGCTTCTTTCCATATAGTTGAGCCTGAGACCTTGAGGTGTGAGCAAAGGCTCACAAAAGCGCTCGGCATGATGCACTGGCGTCGGCGATCTTCAATCAGCGGCGTTCGCTCTTGTGGAGAAAAGAGTAGCGCTGTGTGAGACGAGCCACAGTAAGAGCATGGAAATCCACTCCCCCATTCGTATATCCTCCTTTCTCGCAAGTAGTTTGGTGATGTCCGTCTTTCGTAGCATCGAGCGCAAAACGCGTGTTTCTTGGCGCGCAGAACGGTCTTCTTGTCATTCTCAAACCCGCCGGTTCGATTCCATTTCAAACACCAGATTCTTTCATGCCCACGGTGAAATGCTGAGAATATCTTGCTTCGATAGATGCGCCAAAAGGTGAAAGACACCTGGCGTAACATGTACAGGTCGTCCGTAGCGACGGTGCAAATAACTTCAAGCAGAAGCTCCTCAGGCAAACAGAGAATTTTACTGTGGTTGATATTACGGTCGAAGTTTATTTCCCAAGGAGGCGCCTCGGCACGCCGGTCGGGGACAGCTAAGGTAGGAGAGACGGCTTGTTGGTCGAGACATGATGCGACGGATCCTTCAGGCTGAGGTGTGTCGGCCGTCTCGACTGGACACGATGTGGCGGATCCCCAGGTCTGTGGCAGTGATACGTCTTTGGTTTGGGGATCAATGACTTCCACCTGTCCGTTCTTCGACTTTTCCTTTCTCAAAAGAAGGGCCAGGATGGTGATAGGGTTACACCACCTGCTAGTGTGCTCAGGAACAGATTTCATGGCGTTCCGGCTTGGAGCGAACCGGTGGAAGATTTGGAGGAACGCTCAAAGATTCAAAACAGAAACAGTGCCTGGACGGTATTATAGTACTTGTTCTGTGAGACCTGGATGGTGCATTGCCAGAAAGGTTGGTGAATCGCGACATTAAGGTTTGCATCCAGCCAAGCCTCTGCGATCGAAAAGCCTCCGCTATGGTTTGATATGCACTCACAGCTTTAAAGAATACAGCCGGACCAAATGTTGCCCTGTCTTGGTGTGCTCCGCCTCTAAATCGTGGAAGCCGGGCGGTCTGCCGGAATAGTGGGTCATCTGCGATCCACCCGCTCCGATGAAACGGAGGTCGGCGTCCGATCGCTTCGGCAGCCCTTGCGACCTGAAAATTGTAAGTTCCCAAAAAGATCACCTGCATCCAAATTCTGGCGCAAGGCATAAGCCGTGGGTCCGGGAGGAGGAAACAGCGCCGCAAATTACGCCAATTATGCCACAGAGTCGAGATTGTCGCAGTAGCGACGCAACTTCATCAGCCGATCCGGGGGCGGGAAGTGGGGTTACGACTGCCGGCCTCTCTCCCGACCACCTCGTAAATTCCGACCTTCTTCTTACCCTAAATCCCCGTAAATCTCGCCTGCACCCAAAGCTTCGCTTTCGCAAGCCTGCTGTCGATCATTTTTTGACCAGTGGTGTTGCCCTGCACATGTCGTGTCATGCCAGCGTAACGGGTGCCGGTGTCCGCCCAAGAGCCCGAGGACCCAGTTCTCGTCCGAACGGGCCATTACCTAAGCCCGACACGGAGTACTCGCCCTGTTCGAAATAGGAAAGTGCACTTCTTGGCGCTTGTGGAGTCGAGTCGCTGTAGATGGAGATGTTGAAGTTTTCGATAGCGGATAGCTCAGACGCTGTGTCACGATGCATGTTGTGAAGGTCAAGCGTTCGGGGACGTCAGTCTTTGCGATAAGCGTATTCGTATTCGTCCTAATTTCGTAGGCCTTCTCATGAGCAATGCATCGAGCAAAATGGTTATAAGTCCAAAGAAAACGTCAACCTGATGGTTTCATCAGTCACTTACAGCATCATCCGAACCAGCAATCTCATAGTCATCAACCCTACAGCCGTTCGCGATGGCATCGAAACCTTCAGCTTCCGCATTGGCTGATAGCAGCTTGCCAGTCTCTTTGGATAGCTTCAGACTCTCCTCTGAGGCTTGGAGTATACTCGCCGCGTTGTTGGCCGCGGCCCTAGCCTACAAGATCTGGACCGATCACAAACGTTTGACCTCAGTGGAGCGGCTGTCAAGAAGGATTTTGTTCAGAGAAGCAATGAACTCATCCAAGAAGGATCGAAGGCATTTGGGGGAGAGCCATACAGCGTCATGTCCGACACCGGCCGCGTGATTATGCTGACTCCGAAGCATGTCGACGAGATTCGAAACGACCCGAAGCTGAGCTTTCTGAAGAATACAGAGCATGTAGGCACAAATTTTTGAGATATCAAGCCGATGCTGACGTCAATGGTGTAGGACTTTCACGCTTACCTCCCTGGTTTCGAACCATTTGGAGCGGGCAATGCGATCCAGATCCTCATCATGGTCGCTAAGAAGCAGCTCACCAAGTTTCTGGGTAGGCTCTTCATTCAAACCATTACATTATTTGACTTATATCGTGGTCTAATTCATCTGGCGTGATAGCGAAGATCACAAAGCCACTCTCCGACGAGACCGCGTTTTCCTTCCAAACAGTCCTTGGAGACTCGACAGGTATGCACCACCCAACCGTAAACCCCACTCCTTTCTAACATCGGCGGGTGCAAAGAATGGCACGAGGTCGGCTTGGGCCATTCCATTCTCAACGTAGTCTCCCGCCTCTCGTCCCGCGTCTTCCTCGGCCCCGAAATCTGCCGCAACGAGGCTTGGCTCAACATCACCGTCATGTACGTCGTGGACTCTTTCATCGCAGCCGAAAGACTTCGCATCGTTCCAAAGCCTCTCCGACGCATCGTCCACTGGTTCCTACCAGAATGCCAGCGCGTCAGAAGTCACGTCGCCCAGACCCGCTCCATCATCCAGCCCGTAATCGATGCCCGAGCACGCGAGAAGCGCGTCGCGGCCCAAGAGGGACGTCCGATTCCAACATACGATGATGCGATCCAGTGGGGCGAGGAGGAGTCCGCGAGGTCGAAGTATGACCCGGCGATCTACCAGGTGGGTGTTTACCCTGCCTGTCAAGGCTCCTCAGCCAGCCTGTGCTAAGTGGACCAAATCTTAAGCTTGCCATGGCCGGAGCAGCGATACATACCACGACCGATCTCATGACGCAGCTGATTCTAAACATCCTTCCGAGACCTGAGTTGTTGGCTGCGCTGCGGTCTGAGATGATTGATGTTCTAGGGAAGGAGGGCTGGGCGAAGACGTCGCTTTACAACCTCAAGCTCATGGACAGTGTGATGAAGGAGACCCAACGAATGAAGCCAATCCAGTCAAGTGAGTCGAAAAGTCTCACGTAGTCTGCATACTTACAAGCTGACAATTTTATTCCAAATTCCATGGGCCGCATCGCCGACGCCGACGTCCACCTATCCGACGGAACTGTCATCCCCAAAGGCATGAAGGTCGCTGTCGCCAATACCTCTAGAAATGACCCCACCATCTACGAGAACCCTCTCGAGTTTGATGGCTACCGTTTTCTGCGCATGCGCCAGACACCTGGAAAGGAAAACCAGGCGCACTTCGTTACAACGAGTCCAGACTCTCTTGGCTTTGGCCACGGACAGCATGCCTGCCCGGGACGTTTCTTTGCCGCGAACGAGGTCAAGATTGCCATGTGCCACTTGCTTCTGAAGTATGATCTTGAGCTGGTGCCCGGGTCCGATTCCTCGGTGCAGGTGCACGGCTTCAGTCTGAACTCGAATAGAGGGGCGAAGATTAGAGTGAGACGGAGGAAGGAGGAGATCAACCTGGAGAGCCTGTGATTAAGCCATTTTCAGCTGAAGTTTAGACTTTTAAAAGAACAATGTTGAGGATAGATGTTGACCCGTTGCTGCTTGGACCCTGGTGGAGGAGAATTAGGCCGTCGGCTCCCGGAGCATCTTCCAGCACGGTCCCCACCAACTTCTTCAATGATTAGTGAACACCTCTGAGAACAAACCCTCAGCTTCAGCCTCTGCAACTCCTGATAGATCCCTTGTTTCGGCCGCTTCGGCGGAGATGCAAAGTCAGATGCGTCTGTCTTCGTAATCTGGGTTGCTGGGCACTGGCGCGGCTCAATCATCGGGGACCTCCTTCGGTCGGTCGAAAGCTAATGGGCAACCCTTGTGTTTCTGAAGCTTTCAGAGAAAATCGTGCGATATAAATGTACGTTCTACAATGATGGATTTCTTGCTGTTGCTCGTAGTTTCACAATAAGGACCCCATGCGTAACTTGCGAGTCGCTCTACATACTCACCACCTTGAAGATGTCAATTCTCCTTCCCTTGACGGCGGCTCTAGCAGCTGTCGTATACGGATCCACTCAGTTCACCGACAGAATTGTCGAAAGTCGGTTCGGTGCCCTCATCCACGGACGTGATGGGGCCAAGGCGTTGTTGGGCCTGGCTGTAGGCCTCGGTGTTGTCAAAACTATCAACAACCTCTCTAACAAAGTAGCGTTGAAAAACTGGCGTGTGAGAGCACACAAAGACTGGGTATGGAACAAGGAAGTCGCCGTTGTGACAGGCGGTTGCGGTGGCATCGGCAGAGAACTTGTCCTTGGCCTCGTCAAAAAGGGGGTGAAAGTCGCGATCCTCGACCTCGCGCCTATTCCCCCAGACATGGAGAGCGACCCCGCAATCTTGTACATCAAAACAGACATCACCTCTGCCGAGGCCGTTGCCCAAGCAGCCAAGACTATCCGAACATCTTTCGGGGCTCCCTCGATCTTGATCAACAACGCCGGCATCGCATCCCTGCACACCATCCTCGACACCCCAGCCGACTTCCTTCCCAAGCTCTTCGGCGTCAACGCCATCGCCCTCTGGATCGTCACCAAAGAGTTCCTTCCCAGCATGATCAAGAAGAACAAGGGGCACATCGTCAACATCTCGAGTATCACAGCGCACATAACCCTCTCCTCGCTGGTCGACTACTGCGCCTCAAAGGCTGCGTCCGTGACCTTCCACGAGGGCCTCAACTGCGAGCTCAAGACAAAGTACAAAGCCGACGGCATTCTCACAACCATCGTCCAGCCCAGCTGGGTGAGGACGAATATGTCTCCCAAGAACGCAGATGAGATTGAGGAGAAGCAGGGGAAGATGCTGTCGCCCAAGGAAGTTGCGGATCGCACTCTGGCGCAGGTGTTTGCTTGTCGGGGTGCTCAGATTGTCTTGCCGGAGAAGGTTTGGTTTTTTACTACATTGCGGGCGTGGCCTAACTGGATGCAAGAGTGGATGAGAGACAGAATGGGCAAAGCTAGTCTGCTGTAAACTGCTGAGGTTGGCACAGACGCTCTGGGTTGATCTCCGTTGCCGGTTGCTTCATTCATCCAAGGTTTTGCCAGGGGCGAAAAGAAGCAGGTTTTCTATGAGACACATCTTATCCTTTGCTTCTGTATTTAGTTCTAATAAGATACTGCCGGCTTTCAATATGCTTTTCATCCTTTCTTTAGACTACCGGCCACAAACACCGGACAATGAATCAGGCATAGCTAGCAACAGGTTGTCCCAGAACCTCCAGTCTAGGCGTGATCCCAAGACCGGGTGCCGTCGGAGCTCTTAAAAAGCCGTCGCGGGCCTCGAAGTCTCCATCTGCCGTCTTCACAGTCACCATCTCCGTCGATCCCAAGATACATCGCAAGTTGCGTTGCGGCACGGTTTGCGCCAGATGCACGATGGCAGCAAAGGAAATGTCTGAGCCGGTTGTGTCCTGTATGCTCATGGTGTAACCAGCAGCGACGCAGATGTCCCGCTGGCGGCGACCTCGGGTGAGCCCTCCATTCTTGGACACCTTGAAGTTAATGCCCTCCGCAGCGTCATCTGCGATTAGTTGAATGACTGATGCCTCATCGGTCCCCAACTCATCGATGATGATGGGTATGTTAGTCCGCCGCCTGAGGGCGAGAGACTCGCGCATCGTGGCGCACGGCGCTTCCAGAACAAAGTCTAGACCATCAGGTAGCAGCCTAATCATCCGGAGGGAAACTTCAACAGTCAACCCGCCATTCGCGTCAACGAGAAAGAACTCGCCAGCTTGTCTATCCGCAAGCGAAGCGGCAATCCGCGCGGCATCGGTGGCCGGGTCGTCTCCCGATATCTTGACGGAATGCCCCAGATAACCCTTCTTCCTAAACTCATCAACCTTTGTCCGCATCTCTTCCGGGTCTAAGACGCCAATGGACGATATTAGGGGCAACCCAATGTCCGTACTACCTCCCAGGAGCTCGCACACAGGTAGACCGACTGACTTGCCAAAGATATCCCAGCAAGCCACATCAATCGGTGTTTTGGCGTGTAAGTGGC
Organism: Colletotrichum siamense; assembly: GCF_013390195.1. NCBI lineage: Eukaryota > Fungi > Ascomycota > Sordariomycetes > Glomerellales > Glomerellaceae > Colletotrichum > Colletotrichum siamense. The sequence goes on from NW_023501022.1 coordinate 1,171,719, forward strand.
CCACGAGCGCCTCATCCATGGCATCGTTGATGCGGTCGACCTGGCGCGGATCCATGCCGATGAGCTTGGGCGCGATCTCCGCGATGCCGGCTCTGACGCCGAGGGCGTGGGCAGCGACGTAGGTTGAACCGAAGGGTGTGCTCTCACCCCAGCCTTCGAGATCGGTGTTTGTGGTCACACGGACGATGGTTGCGTCGAAGCTCGGGTATTCGCGACCGCGTGATAGGTGATAAACACCTTCTGAGTAAGGGAGTGTGACTTGAAAGACGTCAATCTTTGAGATTTTGAGATCGGACATGGTGAATGGAGAGTGAGATGGGCTTCAAAACTGTAAACCAATGTATTGTCAATGGTCGAGCTTTTCAATATTTAGGAGTTGACCGCCTAGTACTTGATGCCCTGAACATTATATAATTGGTGACTCATAAATCTTTAGGCCCTTATCAACACATCGTTACATCCCAACTTCAGGCCTGTCTCGGTCCTCATGAGAATATGTTGGCTTGCATGAGCCCAGATCATCGGTCGTGGTAACTGGCGGGTGGCGTGCTCTCATTTTTATTTCCCCAACAGGCAACTACGAGCCAGGAGTTGTAGACATTGATCGGTCCACCTGAGCAGGTGTCTTGCATAGAGATAAGCGTCTGGACTCGAGGTCGCATCAAGACTCGGTCGATTTTGGCAAATTCAATGAGAGCCAGAAAGAAGCAGAACTCTTTTTCCAGTCAGAAAGGCTCCAATGTATGCAGTAAAGGAGCATTTTAGGTACTGGGTCTTTCCGCTGTGCTCCAAAGGCCGCCGCAGACCGGACCCCGGGTTATTGATTCATCAGCAATGATATTTCTAAGCCGTAGGTAAATCCCTGAATGAAAACACCAGCCATTTTCTGGAGGCAGACATGTATGTTGATCAAAGGAGCCAGTCATCGCCTTGGGCGCTTTCCCATCTGCCAAGCCTTTGATGACAATTCTTGTCGATCCACGCCCTTCATCCTCCTCATCATGTCATGGGATGAGTACTAGGGACGACTCTTGGTTACATTCCTTATCAATAATCATGACTCCAACGTCATTCACAAAGACGAAGATGCATGGCGATGTCCAGTAACTTTTCATGGTACCAAGGAGCATTGCCCGATCAGGAAACGATACCTAACCCGGAATCCCGACCGGCGCCGGTCCTTCGGGAGGTACCCCGCATCTCACTACTGAGCGGACAAGGCCGACGTCACCCACTCCCGATCCCTGTTGTCGCACTTCATGTAAGTCTGTCAAGTCCGTGAAGGGCGCGTCTACCTTCTCTATACGTCCGAAATGTATAAAAGTCAGGAAACCATTTCCCTTCATGATACCTACCTCGCCTCATGATCGTTTTCCGTTTCAACATCCGCCATCTAGGTACCCGACTTCGTCTTCACATCGGGTCAATCTCCCGATCCCTGTTAGCACCAAAGATTCCCACAACCCACCGCAACCCATCTCAACCATGGCCGAAAACCTCCCAACTCACCGTCGTGCATGGCGTCGCACCGACGACTACACTCCAGGCACCCCCAAAGTAACCCTAGTCACAGAAGCCCTCCCCCTCCCGCTCGCCCCAACACAAGTCCTTATCAAGGTCCATGCCGTCGCCTTGAACTATCGCGACGCCAACATCGCCAACGGCGGCAACCCATGGCCTGTCATTCCGCACGGCATCCTCGGCAACGATGCTGCGGGGGAGATCATCGCGGCGGGCGACAAGGTCAAGAACCTCCGCGTCGGCGACCGCGTGAGCCCCGTTACCGACACCGAGTTCGTCACGGGCCGCGAGACGGGACGGTCGTGGCTTGCTGCTAATGAGGACGGTGTGCTGGCGGATTACCTGGTGTTTGAGGAGCATCTTATTGCTAAGGTCCCGGAGCATCTGGACTGGGTGAATTGTGCGATTTTGCCTTGTGCAGGGGCGACCGCATGGTCTGCGATCAAGGGGCTTACAATTGGGCAAAGCGTCTTTATCCAAGGTAGGTTGAGGTGGTTTCTTGAGGATCTTGAGCTCACCCACGATAGGAACTGGTGGGGTCGCCATGTTTGCTCTTAAACTTGCCCAAGCCGCTGGCCTAAAAGTCATCTTAAGCTCGTCCAGCGACGACAAGATCAAGAAGATCCAGGAGTCTTTCCCATCTGCACCCATTTATGGCATTAATTACAAAACGCATCCGAACTGGGAAGAGGAAGTCCTGAAGCTCACGGACGGTGTCGGAGTTGACCTGACAGTCGACAACGGTGGCTCTACCTCGCTCGTGAAGAGCGTTCTGTGCACTCGTCGTGGCGGCATTGTAAGCCAGGTTGGATATCTAGGAGGGCAAGATCCTTCTCAATTGAAGGACTTTGTTTCAACCATCATTGATCGAAGGACGATCGTCAGGTGAGTGTCCCAAGAAACAGAGGACTTTACATAGCTAGATCACACTGCGGATTTGTGCTGACATATTTGATAGAGGCATCAATGCGGGATCGAGACTTGACATGGAGAACATGGCTGCTGCTATATCAGCGACAGGTCTCAAGTTCAACGACATCATCGACACTGTGTATGACTTTGAGCAGGCTGAGGAAGCGCTTCAGTACATCTGGGAAGGCAAGCAAGTTGGGAAACTTGTGTTGAGAATATAGCTTCGGAAGTGACTGTAGGAATAACGATGTTACATACGGGTTGCTTAAGTCCTCTAAACTCTTGACTGTACGTTGATATGTGATAAACTCTTCTAAGCTTAAGGCAGAATCGATTATTCTTCCCAACTTTTGACCCCAACGGAAAGGTCCCTCCTTTACGTGTTTAACCTAGCCCCTGAACGAGACATCTCTTCTTACATCACACAAATTCTTCGTCTTTGTGTGCCTGGGTAGAATAGTGAGGAGCATCAACAACATGAAGGTGTAAGTACTTCGAGCATGTGCGTCGGCACTGGCTAGGTTGGCAGATGGGGAGACGCGACCAGTGTTGGTGTCAAACACATTTCTGAGCATGAGCAAACTAATTTTGAAATGGCGCTGCCCTGACCACTCGCCACGACGTTGACGCAAGCCCTTCCCCAGAACTGTTCGTCCAAGTGGAGGCTTGGCCCGTTTTTACCCTGTGACCCCTCACATACCTCCCCGTCATTCCACAGCATTCAGATGATTGCTCAAGAATAAGGCACAATCAGATAATGGACCCGGTCGACAAATCCCTTGAGAGATCAGTTTCGACCGTAACTTTAGATGTAGTCGAATACTTCAGCTTCTAGACGAGATTCTGCTTGAGCTAATGAAAATAAGATCATAGGGCAATAGCTGAAATCCTCGTTGCTGCTATGACTAATAGCTACTCACCTAAACACCTATAAGCTAAGGAAGACTACAGGTTTAATTGCGGTGAGACTGGTGATCTCTTGGACCCTGTTAACCTCTTTAACGTCTATTGTGACCTTGTCGTTAAGTTGGGTGTAACTGCCCAGGAGCTTAATATCTGGATGAGGGACAACAGGCTGTATGACCGCATTGGCGCCAACATACGAAAAGAATCACTGGCGTTCAGTCCTTAACTTACCGAGTGGTTCGCGAGGAAGAAAGTCTTCTTCAGTAGCCCGACCGGTGGCTGAGCTTGAAGTTCGAGGAGCTTCAAGCTAAGGAGCCGAGCCACTTCAATTACGTGCAAAATCACCCGTTTCAAGCAAGGAATATACAGTAGAAAATCACACGGGAGGTGAGTTTTGTCCATGACGTCTTGTGTTCGCATTTCGGGATTTGCTTTGTGATGCTAACGGTACGTTCCACAGAATTTCATGAGCGCAGTAGACGATCCTTCACTCCATCCCGTAGTGCTGCTGTTCATTCTTACGATTCGGTGGCTACATCATCGTCTAGCATGGCGTGATGCCACGGATCTGGCAGATCTGAGCGCAGTTGGTGGTTTCTTCGTAAGGCCCAATGCATTGGCATCTGCCTGAGGGGTTGAGAGTGCAACAGCAGTCCTATGAGCGCATTATCAGCCCACGCTTCACGCTTCGTCTCAGGCGTTGTTTCTGACAGGTTGGCAGCAACAGTGTTATTTGGTGCAAGTGGTACTGCCACGGATAGAGCAGATCTGAGCGCAGTTGGTGGTCTCGGCGTAAGGGCCAATGCAGTTGCATTCGCCCGTGTTGACGATGGTGCAGCAGCAGTCCTACGATCGCTATGTAAGCCCCCAACGGCCTCTAGAGACCCAAACATGGACTTTTGGTGGCAACGAGAATAGAATGAAGCCCAAATATTGGCTCGAGTTGACATACCTTGGCGGCGACGCTGGTGGCCAGCGTGATGGCTGCGACGATGATAGAGAAAAGCTTCATTGTGACGAAGAGACCGGAAAGTGAGAGTAACTGGTGGTATAGGGAAGATTGATGGGTTTTCAGTGTTGGATCGGAAACAGCATTGATAAGGGTAGGATGAACGTGAACATTTATACAAGTGAGCAGACAAGCTAACACAGCCTGACTCATAAATCGCCGTGAAGTGGAGGTTGGCGAAGCATAATAGATTATTATACTATCCGCTCGGCAGTCTGAACCGACCAGCAATGTGCATTAAACGCTTTACAGTTATCTAATTAGTTAGTTTATTAACTCCTCCAGATACATCTTAGAACCATGCAAAGCTTTTCTTAGGGTTCTATGGTTCAGCTACGTTTGATTGAAAAGTGAGGTGGTACTTGTCTCTGATTCTGAGTTGGCCTCTGTGTCTTTTTGGGCTCGGCAGTTAAAAAAGACAATCAGGCTGGAGTTCCCTCGTACTTTAAGTGACCTCACTCCCTTAAGATGCAAAATTAACATTGAGATAAGACTCCCCTAGTCGGAATCGCCGAAAGTCAAAGTCATCAAAAGACATAAGTTGAGTGATGCAGAAAGTCGAAGGGTTCATCTTCACGGGTGCTGATAGTGATCTTAGATTTATCTACGGTCCAGGTATCTCATATCATGGCCTATACCTATGGCCTGATCTTAGGTATCTGGGAAGGCTGATCAGTAGAAAAATAACAGGTGTGTCATGTTCTCCTTCTCTATAATCTCATCATCTAGCGGACTAATGTGTCCTAGTACTACAAATCCTGTAGCCCATGTTCATCTCAACCTGGGACGAAGTCTGATTTTGAAGATAAACACCGCATGGTCAAAGAGACCGCTTTTCATGCGGATGCATCCCAAGTGCTGGAATACTTCCACCCACCACTACGGGTTCAAAGAGACCCATGTACGGGCTAGCCTGGATGTTTTTTAAAGTTCAGTCAGCGGCTGTGTAGATAGGAGCCGGCTGAAATTCTTCCTGACCGGGGAAACCATCCTTCAGGATATGTTCATCAGATGACCGAACGCTGTACCACGCGTGCCTTCTTCAACTCTGACCTGTCCTTCCAGTTCGCGGACACCATCGAGACAGAGCTCTCGCTGGTGGTGACAGGCGGCCTTTTTCGCGTGCAGCATAGTCGGGTTCTTCAATAATTTGTTATGCTTCTGCGATCTTATTGACGTCACCGAACTAGCGTTTGTAACAGGCTGCATGTTGCAAACGAACGAGAAGCCTGAACACTAACCTCATCAGAGCATGAGAGAAATCACTTGGCATTAAACCGGCCAGATTCTTGGAATCACGGCCCACTCACCGCTGAGAAGGGTAAATTTACCGACGGGTGGCTCCGCGAAGGGAAAACAACCGATGGGCGGTTCCGCGTGGGGCTTGCAGATCAAGTATGGAGTATCTCAAAACAAAGGACACGGGAAACTTTAATGAGGACCGTTTTTATGTCATTTCAAGCATCAATATGTCCGGGTCACGTCGCCTGCGGCCTGACATGACTATTTTCGAGCGTTGCCACAAAACAGGCGTACCACTTTATGAATATCCGTTTCTTACACACATGCAAGCAAGTTTCGGCTGTCATGTAGACTCCGAAATTAAACCAGTAGCGTACTCTCCAGAACTCAAACATTTCTCGTATGCTTCCTTGAGAGACATATACACCTCTCCACAACTCTTACGCCGTATAAGGTATTCGTCGCTGGATTCAACCACCAACATGTCGCGAATGAGGTCGAGAACATCTTTGAAATACTGCGAGCAGTTTCGACGCGATGCAAGACTGTCAATGTGCTGCATAAAGTCATGATTAGCAAAGAAATGACCGAATTGCGGCAGAGCCTGTGTGCACGTGCTATAAAACAACGAAAGGAAACAATTACCCTGGATACTGCAGGCTTCAACTGAGCGCCTTCATGCTCTTCCAACTGCACGCATTCGAAGAAGGTGTCTGAGTTCATGCGAAGCCGCGAATCGTATGATAATCGCGAGTTTTTGAACTTGTGCAGATCGTCGGCTCCACCAAGTATCCACGTCACGAACTCAAGGTATATACAACCTAGAGACCATATGTCGCTAGATTGGCGGACTGTTCGAGGGACTATCTCGCCCTCTGGTGGCCGATAGGTTAAGGTGTCAACGCCATTGCTTCGGCGATATGTCTTGCTGTCTTTCGAATGGAGTTCAGCCTGTCCAAAGTCTGTGATTTTGAGGATGCCTCTACGATCGTCTTTGTCTGGAAACCAAAGAATATTCTCTGGTTTGAGGTCTCCGTGGCGGCCATAGCGTGGCTCCGAGTTTTCTCTGATCAGATGTGTCCGCTTTCCGCTTGGCTGGGTGGAGTAATTGTCCTGGAAATGAGCTCGTTTCCTTTTGGAAGATGAGGGCGTTCGGAAATTGATCGGATTTTCATGGCGAACTTTCGCATTCTCTCTGGAATCTTCGGCAGACGTCTTCGGTGTAGTCAGATGCCTATGGAAACGAAGTAGGCCATTGGCCAGGCCAGCAAGTTGCTTTGCAACCCAGACAACGTTTTGATAGCCAAAGGTTGGGTTTGGGCGAATTGATTTCCAATAGCGGAACAAATCTCCATCAGCTCGATGGAAAATGAGATGAAATTTGCCAAACTGTTCGTACGTCGCGAGGACTGACACGACATGGGGATGAGCTCCGTCCCCTGTGAACTTTTTCAGCATGTTAACCTCTTTCTTGAACTTTTCCACGGTATCGGAATCTTCGTCTCGTAACTGTTTGACGGCAAACCCACGCTCAGGATCAAGGTCGAACCCATGGAACTCGTGATGTTCTGAATGAATTCGTACCATGTAAACTTGGGAGAAGCCGCTGGTGATCTTTTCTTGCTGTGTAGGCTCTTGAACAACGTTCGCGCACGGATCTATTCGGTGATAATGCTCGCCTTCGACAAATGGGAGGCGGTGATGATCCTTGAGAGTATAGTGACTGACGTTGTTGTAAACACTGCGGTAGAAGAACGGCGCCAGCATCATCCATTGATGCACGCAAAACTGCCTTCGGATCTCGTCGCTCCAATCTTCAGCGCAGGCCAAAGGCTGGCCTTGGGGCTCTCCGGCAGCATCTGTTCTATACAAGGAGTTCTCCCCCTTGAATTCGGGGTCCTCGCGGGCCACGAGAGGAAGATCAAGGTCGCTAACGCAGTCTCTCATGAACAGACGTATGCTCTCCGAGTGGTCCAGAAGGACAAGAATAGCGAAAATCTGACGATAAGATCGCCTCTTCTTCTTGTCCCCTGGAAGCTCAACGATTTCCTCCGCACAAACAGCTTGAGCAACTTTAGCAACTTTACCCATAATTTGACTTCCGCCCTTCGTTCGCTCGACCAGCTCGGAAGTAACAGATTCCACGTTGATAATGCTGTACAGTTGTTTCTTCGGGAGAAATCGATCATCGGCGGCCGTACTCATGGGATTCTTGATTTCTTGACAAGCACCCCGGATACTTTTTTGGAGCTTGAACTTTGAACGACGAGAGGGGAGCCCAGAGTGAGGAACCTGGAGGTTTGTAGATCCGGACTTTTGGGGTCCATCGTGATTTCCTCTATAACTCTCTTGCTGCTTCCTTGCCTCCAATTCCTTCCATTGCTGGTCTCCTGCATCGGAGACCACACTCGGGGTTGGGTGTCGCGATGGGATTGGCTGTGAGCTTGGATCGTTGAAATTATTGGCCTTTATTGCATCTATTGCACCAATGGCCGGCTTGTCATCGGGCAGATTCTGTTCGGCATCTTCGTCGTGCTTGAAACAACGCGCCTGTCAGCCATCATCGCTCTTAGGGTCCGACCTCTACAACTACCAGCAGCATTACTCACAGACTCAATTAGTGTCGTATCTGGTTCTTCTATCTCCGGCTTGATGTCGTTCGAAGGTGATACCCGGTGGTCCTCAGGCCAAGCTTGCGGCGAAGGCTGCTCAGTTTCCGGAGTGGCACTCCACCGAGGGGATCGCTGAGGCGGCGTTGATGGCGCAGTCCTATCTCCTCTGGATCCATCGTCAAAGCCCAGGTCTTCTGGTTCGGGCGTTCCGGATGAGGAAGTCTCCAAGGCTTCCGTAGAGCCACTAGACATGAGCTGGAAGGGCATGTTGAACCCACAACACGCGTTGCGGAGTAGACGCACGATCAACGAGTAAGTGCTAACGAACCCGAATGCAGCGTAGGCGAACAACAAATCGCCGAGCAGGCCTCATGTTGACGAATGGCTTTCATTTATCCGCATACGAGCCTACAGTTTGAAAGGGCGAGTCAATCGGCCAGGCTTGGGCCAGGAATTTGAAGGCAATTTTTGGTATGCCACACCAGAAGCCAGAATGGTGGCTTGGGGCTGAAAGTGCAGCTTTTAACAGGTCTGTCACGCGGCACAAAGGGGGAGGGATTGTGTATATTGGCTGCCTCCGCACACCGAAATGGCAAGGCGCTAAGCAAGGCATAGGAGGTACCAGCTTAGCTATTGGATGGAGGGATTCCGCCTGACAAGCCCGAACACAGTTAGGATGTCTCTCTTTTAACCCTGACCACCTCATATTGCGCGCCAAGCTGAGGCTTCAATGTTTTGGTAATACTACAGAAATGGAAAAAGCCCAGCCGTACAGCATGGGCTGACTATTCCACTTGCCGCTCCGCTTCCGTCGTGTTGATATTTTTGGACTCGATGCTAACATCTCACGCGTTGATGGAACAATATATAAATTCTCAATCCAACCGTAGAAAAGAAGATGTCAAAGACAAACGGCGGGATACAGGCAAACTCGGATCAATCCCCAATCTTCTGGGATATCTCGAACATTTCAGCAAGACGAACTAAATTGTTAGAAGCTTTTCGCATGTTCAATATGAGCCATCAGGCAGTAAAAGCCCGCAGCAATCCTTGTAAACCACTGAGCACATCAATGCCGAGTGTCATCTCCAGACAGGAAATTGCCGGGAGGAACATGGACCCCGAAAAGCTCGTGTCGATGCTCGACACGAAATTCGCCGGCGCCTACGAGGTTGAGGTAAGGAGAACGGAACTTTCATTATCCCAAATAGCTGATCAGAGCCATCCTCAATAGATGATGCACAACACATTCTCTATACGCGCGCCTAGAGAACTTTCAAATGTAAGCTTACTTGTAAACCTGCTTGCGGACGACTCTTGTTGACAATGGCTTTTAGACAGAAATAGCAATGTGTAGAAGATGATAATGACTGCACCTAAGGACTTCTGCATCATCAACTCGAAAGTCGTCCGCTTCGGAAGACCTTTAACTCACTAAGAGCCTTCGTTGACGCAATTCAAGACTGTCTTTTACTCTTCCAAAGTCGATTTTCGTGGGGTGGTCCCAATTCCTGCTCGGAAGACTTTTCCCGCTCTATCTCTATCAGGCTAGTCGGCCCTTCCGAAGACATCACGTCTAGCGGGTGTCAGAATCAGGCTGTTGGAATAGGCTGGTAAGCGGGGCTAGGCATGTTACATTCCTCATTGCCTTGCTTACGCGCGCGGGGCTCGGGAGGCGAATGACCTGCACATGGGTCGCGCTGGAAGGAAGAATCGCTCGTGGATATCCCAATAAACATCAAATCATCCCACTTTCATCTCTTCTCGCACTGCAGAAAATGACTGAACTGTTCAATATCACGAAGATGCTCTCAAAATTGAGTCAAAGGGGACTAGCAGCTTTACAGCCAAGCGGAATATGGAACATGCAAGAAAGTACTGCATAGACGCCATTCGATCAGGCTGCAGTAGGGGAAGGCTTTGGTGCGAGCAATTATTGTAGCTTATCCGATGCATGCCAAACACGGCTCCGGGATCTATCATCCTCCTAGCCAGCTGCATCGAGCAGGCTACCTTGGCGTATTATCTACTATCTCAAAGCTCGAGATCTCTTCACTACATGCAGTCTATCAGCTTGACTAGGATTGTCTCAGTTTATGGTTGATTATCTCAGCCCCAACGAAACGCTGTTATTCTAAAAAGCCACTATCACAATGCATATGCAAGAGAAGCATTCGGGGTGGTGTTTCGATCGCCTCACTTCGGCTGCTAAGTGTCTTAGATGAGACAGTCGATTGATTTCTGCACCATGCTGCATATTGTACCTCGGCTTCCGTATACAATATTAGTATCTATTCCCCCCAAACCATCATGTCTTCTTATAGTTTATTCGACGATTTTCTGCATGTCAATTTAGTTCCAACGCAACCACATTGCGATCTATTGATGCGGAACGTCACTGGCGGAGAGGAGCCTGCACAGGGCGTTTCTCGCCCACAACGCGACCGACGGAAACAGAAGAACAATCTGCAAGCGCAAATCCGCAAAAGCTATGTGGATAGCGACTTTCCTCCTGGAGGTGGAAAGTTCAGCTATCTGCCACGGGATTGTATCGAATCGTTGGTTACGAGGGAAGCCGTCGCTGCTGAGTTGGGTATTCAAGATTTGGCCCACCATAAACAGTACAAGGGCCTCATCGAATGGATCTTGAGCTCTGCACCTAGGCTTTTTCTTATTGTGCTTAACAGTCAATTCGTCAGGGGCCAGGAAGAATTGCACGACTCCATGGCCCTGTTCCGGTCCTCTGGCTTTGACGACAGCGAACTGCCTTGGTCGGAGTCCTGCAAATTCCCTGAGGACGATGGGGGAGACTTGGACGATACATGGACGCGGTCGGATATGATTGAGCACTTTCCTCCGGCCCAGTGGAAATTTCTAGCTCTTGTTATTCGCTCTGGAATCTTCACGTACAATGTACAGCCCAAAGTGATACTTCCTTTCACTCAGGTTTCCAGTGAAAAGCCGAAGGAAGGTGCATTCGGCAAAGTCTACCGAGTCAAAATCCATCAGTCGCACACTGATTACTCTTTCGACGAGGTAAGATGGTTCCTATCTGGTACATTGCGATGTGTTTGAACTGACCTGTCCAGATTGCAGTTAAAGAGATCCAGACAGATGAAGGGTTGTCGCAGGCTTCAACTGTGGAAGCAGCATGGCAGGCCGAGGTTGGCGTTCTGAAATTAATCAAAGGGATTCCGAATCCCCATCTCATCGAATGTCTTGCAGCAATCGAGAGAGGCCGCGATCGCTACCTCCTCTTCCCTTGGGCTGATGGAGGCAGCCTCAGGGACTACTGGGAAAACACTCCACACCAGACTCCAACACATAGTCTGGTGAAGGAAGCGCTTGTTCAACTCCAGGGTCTCGGGGCCGCTCTCAGTGGCCTTCATTACTTAGGCCTTAACGACAACTCCGAAGACGCACCCGATGACTTGCCCCATGTCCACACAGAAGACGTTGCTGAAGAATATAATTCTAATTCAGCAGAGGCATCCATTAGACACGGCGATTTAAAACCGGAGAACTTGCTTTGGTTCACCGAACGCTCTCGAGGTGTCGAAGGAGCTCGTTATCTCAAGATCGCCGACATGGGATTGGCAAAGCGGCATGTCGTTCGTACTCAAGACCGATCGCGTCTAACGACAACCACTTATGGCACTATACTCTATGAGGCACCAGAGGCGGAGCCAGCTTTCGGAGACCAGCCTAGGTCACGATTGTACGACATTTGGTCAATGGGATGCATCATCACAGAATGGATCATTTGGCTTCTCTATGGCAACAAACAATTGCAGAGGTTTTACAATGACCTTAAAGGCCCCAATCATGATCCAAAGAAACCTGTCTCGTACTACATATTAAGCAACACGAGCCTAGGGCGCCAATCACAAGAGCCTATCCTCCACCCGCAAGTTGTCCATTGGATATCGCACATTCGAAGCAAGCACCCAGAGTGTCAGCGTAAATCAGCAATCAACGATCTTCTGAAGCTTGTGGAAGAAAAATTGTTGGTTTTCCGCTTGCCAGATCGTCGGCTGACGACAATGAGTCGTGCTAAGTCTCGAGGCGATCCTTTGCCAGCCCCAAGCATCGATGACTCCACCATTCGATACAGGGCCACATCGATCGACTTCGAGAAGGCAATGAGCAATATCCTCCATGAAGTAGAAATCTCGCATGACTATCTTCTGATGTCATCAGTCACGGAACTTTCAACAGCTTCTCATCCTCCATCGCGGGGATCGCGATTACATCCCCAGACGGCTGCCCTGACACCATCTGCGGCACAGCCACCTGCCGGTCTCGGCGTCCCTCAGTTGGCTTTACCGACAAGGACAGCTAGGAACAACTATACTCTACCACCTCTCGAGGATTGGAAATTTCCCGTCGACAATGACTTCGCTGAAGATCTCGCGGCGCTGTTAGGCCAGAAGTCACTAGCCCCGACCCTTTCGAAACGCGCCAAGCTATGTGAAGCTTGTAGCCGGCTCAAAATCTGGGAGGCTGGCTTTGATGTCGCCTATCAACGCGATAAGCTGCAGCAAAACTCCACGCTGTGTGATTTATGTAGCCTTCTATGGCATGCTTGGTCCAACGCGTCAGAGGAAGTCAAGTCGAGCGCTGTTATCAACTTCGACAGGATCGGCTCAACTATCCACATCAGAGGGGCGGCGTCTCAAGCGGCTCTTTCGCTCTTTAGAAGTCCCGGTCAGTGTGCTCGTGAATTTGATGTGGACTTTACTAATGTTCCATGAATCGTCTAGGTACCTTAAGATTGATCTCTGGGTTTCAGATTGGACTTCCTCAACTCCCAAAACCGGACTCAGAGTTATCTAGCCAAATCTCTCGACAATGGCTCAAGGATTGCGACAACCATCACTCAGGATGCAACTTTGTCGGCAATTCAAGGCTTCCCACCCGACTTTTGCACCTGGGATCAGAGGAAGAGCCGATTCTGCGTTTGCTGGAAACAGCTAACGGGATATCTGGAGACGCCAGATATATTGCCTTGTCGCACCGCTGGGGTGACACTCAGAAACATCGCCCATTACGTACGGAGTTGAGTAATCTGGAGGCTTTCAAGCAGGCCATTCCGCAAGCAGATGTTCCGCAAACATTTGCCGATGCGATAACTGTCACCCGTCGCCTTGGAATTCAATACCTTTGGATCGACTCCTTGTGCATCATCCAGGGAGATGGCGGCGACTTTAGCACAGAAGCCAAACGCATGGAAGATGTTTTCAGTTGTGCTTATTGCGTCATCGCAGCGAGTCGTGCCTCGAATCAGCGTGAGGGATTTCTTCACAAGCCGCGGCCACAGCGACGTTTCATTACCATTCAACAAGAAAGAGAGCCACCCTTTTACGTATGCGAAACCATAGACGACTTCGGACGCCATGTACTCGATGGGGCTTTGAACAGCCGAGGATGGGTTTTGCAGGAGCGTGCCTTGGCACGACGAACCATATTCTTCACAGACTCCCAGACGTATTTTGAGTGTGGACAGGGAGTTAGGTGCGAGACTCTTGCAAAGATGCAAAAGTAAGTGTAAAAGTTCTCTATCTAGGTTCACAGCATGAAAACAGATCTGCTGGCTAACGAGACGGCTTGGCAGTGACATGGCAGACTTTTTGGGTGATCCCAGATTCCCTGATAAGGCAATGAAAGAAAAGTCACGGGCGGTCAGAATTCGCTATTTCCAAGATCTATACCGCCGCTATTCGCAGCTTGAATTCAGTCATATTCAAGACCGCCCAATTGCTATCGCCGGGTTGGAAAACCGTCTTCTAAAGGCGTACACCATCGAGGGTGGCTATGGGATCTTTGATGATGGCCCAGGGAAAGGTCTCTTTCATCGAAGCCTTCTTTGGCAGAGAAGTGAGGAAGAAGACGCCTTGAAGGCGATTGACTTTTCGTCGAGGCCCGACTCAGCTGCTCCCACCTGGTCGTGGATGGCTTATGAGGGTGGTATTGACTATCTAGACCCACCTTTCCAGGAGACAGAATGGGAACGAACGGATGTCGAGCCGCCGTGGTCAGTCACAGGCGGTGGTAGCGATGGTTCTCACCGAGCGACACATCTGAAAGTCATGGTGCGACCATTCAGCGTGGCCGGGGCTCCAGAGCATAAGCTAGGGAAGATCAAATTTACCTACGACAATTCCCCCCGGAAAGGAACATCTGACAGGCAGAGTCCGTTGTGTGTTGTTATCGCGAAGGAGAAAGGAAACAAGTCATCGCAGGAAAAGATACATTATGTCTTAGTCGTCATTGGAACTGGCAGTGGCATTGAACAGGGTCGGAGGTGCTTTAGTCGTCTAGGGGTGGGCTTCCTGCCAGGGAGGTACATCGGTCTTCAGGAAGATGGCGTCAGGGGCATTATTTGTTGATCTTCCTTCCTTTGTATGTACCGGCCGTTCACCCACACTCACTTCGTTCTTTTCCATTTATTGATTCAAGCAGATCTTTCGATCGTCTGAAGCAAGCCGAATAATGAATAGCTTCTTGAGGTCATTCTGAGTTAGCGGTAGTGATGGCAATCTTCGTCAGGTTGGGAAGAGCTTTACAGCCCAAGTACGATACATCGACAACAAGGCAAAAGCCGTACCCGTACTGTATGGCCAACAATGCTCTCCAATGAAACATCCTGTTCGTTGCCTACACAGTTTGAATTTGTGGGAATGTCCCAATAATACAGTTCTATGAAACTGTTTGGTCGTGGTCGACTCTTCGCAAATAGCAGTTACGTATCGCTGTGCATAGGTAGTCTGTAGTATTGGGATGGGCTTGCGAGTCCAAATGCTCGAGAATTCTTGGTTGAGAAGGTAATCGAGTGGCAACTACTTTCTTGAAGGGGTTCATGAGTCTCGTGTACTATCGACTCCCAAGTCAGCTTTGGCGAGGTCAGTCGACTGTCACAACCGCTTTCTTGAGATGATTTTCGCGACCCCATCCACAACGGGCTGATCAGTATCATCCGACACCTCTGGCCAGCTTTTGACGTACAGCAGTCACATAATCTCAACCACTAGGCTCGACTTTCTCATACCGATGGCAAGTTCGCCACCGATGGCATGGTGGTTGATCAAGCCGAGGGCGTCTGGAGCCCGAAATGAGGCTGATCTACATCCCGGCGGCACATATGGAAGCAGATTGGTGGTCTGGACTGCCGATGAACGTTGCATACAACCGCCTAGCCGAGGAACGACAACTCGAAACGGACATTCCGGAGCCCCGACCGATCGCGGGGAAAGTTGGAGATTCTGTTTCCGATTCGGTGGGATACGGACACGAGAGTCTCGGCAAGTTCGCACTATGACCTCAAAGATGGGACGAAATACTGCACTGCAGGGCAGCCGAGCGTTCTGGAACTTCATGACTTGCGCCGGGCGCCTCGGCAACCTTGGAACGCTGTCTTTTTTCTCATGGTTTCCGTCATTGTAAGTCTCCCACCGGTTCATCAGAATCAACCTATTTTCAACAAACAAGGTCGTGGTGTTTGTGAAGAGGGTGGTGTAGGGTAGTTTAGACCGCGGCGATGGAATCTTATGACGCCGATGCAAAGTACATCGGTGTGATGCTGCGATCATTGATCTATACCATCTAATGGTTGTCACGATATGTTCAGCTGAGGGAAAAATATGAGACTGCGTATGTAGAGCGCATAAAATGGCTTCCAAGCTACATGTAATCTGAGCTGTAGAACTACGCTCAAATGTATTCGACTTCATTCACATGCGCTGGCTTTCTTAACTAGACGTGTCCGAGCAGTGTTTTCCAGTCTCTCAGCAAGAGCCCTTACCCAAGAACTCAGACTTAAAGTGGGAACCGTCCTTCGGTGTGACATGCCTCCCAAAGTCGTACTCGAAGCTCACCTTATACCAAATGTAGTTGAGCTTGCGTCCTGGACTGTGGCTTACGCAGTGTCAACCACATCCCATGAGTTCAGACGAAGGCTTGCCTCGGTACAACATCAGTGCATAGCGATCCACGCCCATTTTGGTCAAAATTACGAGAACCCCGGCTGTCATCGAGGGAACGTTCATGATGTCACATGGGAACAAATGAAGGAAATGCCCCGGGACATTAGCTTTCGACTCGGGAACATCATCTGAACAACGCCAGCTATTTCCCTATTCTGTCCTCGGGAGGTGCCCTTCGTATAGCGCGTGCTGCCACCCGATTCGACTGCCGACAGGCAGAATACTCGGGGTCTGCCGGGGAAAGCGGACTCTGTCGTGATCGAACGGCCTTGATATTATCGGACGGGGCCTTGGTCCAGACACGGCCGCATGTCATCGCTATATGTCCGTCGGGCAGGCGACGTCAGGCTCCCGCCGGCCTGGTGTGGATGGTTCGGGAAGCGGCAGCGAAATATTACCACCATCTTGGGTCCGTCATGCCTGTCTTTTACAACGTTACTGGCTGAACAGATCGAACCATGACCACGCCGCGGCTCATCCATCGACCGTTGGAACCGATAGGAATTTAACCTTAGAGAAAACAGGCGCCGTTGACAAGGGTCGGTTTATGACGTCCGCACTGACGACGTGAACGGGCACGTCTTGGATTTTTGATATAAAGCTTCAGAAACATCCATCGACGACAGGTTTGGACTATTCAGACTCCATCAGCATCACCAACAACCAAAAAACATCTTTCGACTGGACTTCGAGACTCCCTCGACAGTGACTCTTGACTCCCAAACTTCAACAGCAACTCCAAGAACCAAGCAGCCAACACATCTACTACAAACATGAAGACCACTAGAGCCATTGCCGTAGGCTTGACCCTTGCCTCCACGAACGTCCTCGGACTGCCCGTATCTGACCCAGCAGCCGAAGCGACTGTTCGTGATATCGTCGAGAACAACCAATCAGCCAACGTCGTCGCAGCAGACAAGCAGGTCCAAGGCATGAACGCATTCCTCGGCGACGAGGTCAACTCGATGAGAAACACCAACCCCGCACCTAAGGACACGATCTACCCCAAGAGATCCGAGAAAGATGCACCGTACTCGATGTCCGAGGAAGAGCTTCGAAGCAAGATCTACTTTCCCAAGACCTTCTCCATGACCTCGGGAAAGCAACCCATTATTCTCGTCCCCGGCACCGCGGCGATGGCTGGGTCGACGTTCCGCGCTAACTTGGGTCCTCTTCTGGCCAAGTCCGACTTTGCGGACCCCCTCTGGGTCAACATCCCCGAAGCGTCCCTGGGTGATGCCCAGGAGAACTCCGAATATGTCGCCTACGCCATGAACTACGTCCAGAGTATGACGGGCAAGAAGGCCGCCGTTGCTGCTTGGAGTCAAGGAAACTTGAATGTGCAGTGGGCCATGAAGTACTGGCCCAGCACGCGGGAGACGGTGACCGACTTTGTCTCGTTCTCTCCTGATTTCCATGGCACCACCGAGGCATTCTTGGCTTGCGACACTGCTGCGGCACTTATCGGATGCACACCTTCTGTGTATCAACAGAAGTACGACTCCAAGTTCGTCGCAACTCTTCGCGCTGGCGGCGGAGACAGTGCTTATGGTAAGTCTCATCTTTCACTTCAACATTATCGTACCATGTATTAACACTTCTTCGACAGTCCCCACCACATCCATCTTCAGCGCCACCGATGAAGTCGTCCAGCCTCAAGCCGGCCCCAAGGCTTCAGCCTTCCTCAAGGATGGCAACGGCGCGCAAGCGACCAACATCGAGGTCCAGAAGGCATGTCCCGGAACCCCGGCTGGCGGCGAGGTCACCCACGAAGGCATGCTGTACAACTCCTTGGCTTTCGCCCTCTTGGAGGACGCCATGAAGAATGAGGGTCCGGCCAAGCTCGATAGAATCGACAAGAAGGTCTGCCTCGACCCCGCCGCGGGAAAGATGGATAAGGCAGAGATCACTGCTACTGAGGGTGTCCTTGGCCAGGCTGGTGCGAACGTCTTAAAGTACCCCTACAAGGTCAAGTTCGAGCCCAAGATCAAGGCCTACGCTAAGTAAATGCCCGGCTGGTTTCCGGGTCAAAGGCGGACCAAAGTGTACGATATGTGTACAATGCGTGTAAGAATACGGCGAACATGCATAGCGTTGGGGTTTATAGCAAGCGAGCGAGTCTCTTTCATCATTCTTGTACAATAGCCAGCGTTGCAAAGCGTTATAAAATCTAGAAATTTGCTTTCACAATTGTCTTTCGAGTGAAATCAATATTTTCCAATGGTAATTTGATTGAGAAATGATACGAAAGATAGAAGTGTACAAAGTATCCGACCTACAACAACACAAAGCGACTCCATTGATTGGCAAGCATACCTCGTTCATGTGCAACACACAATATGGCCATGAATTCCGACAGCTTGAGCCGGACCACTACATAACTCCGAGCCAGATCTCCCACCATCACCAAGCTCTTTCTCTGCCGTTTTTGATAATCACCCCCAGAAGCCCCTTCGGAAGCCGTTCGGAGCGGTGATTAGATCAAGACTTCTCCGCGGGAAATCGCCTTGGCATTGCAACAGAAGATGGCCCAAGAGCTCATCATAGACTGGGATGAATGGCCCCACCTCACTTTCCAAGAGCAAGAATCATATGGTTGATCAACCTCGAGGCTCGCCATTGTCGCATTCGAAGGATTGCTTCTTCTTTGCAATTCCAGGATGGCGGGCGTTTTCGGTCCACGAAAGGGCGTTGAAACATTTCCAATGCCACGTGTGACAGATTGGCCCCCACTGGCATCGAGCCGCTCCATCAGGGGCGTCAAGAGCCCACACAATACCCACCGAATCTTACCTTGGAGAGGGCCTATGTGGGCTTTGCGTGGATAGGGAACGGTTGGACGGTGCTACGCTACGCAGGTTGCAATTGTGGACAATTTAGTGGGCAAAGCTTGTCAACTTGCGGACGAACGAAAGTCCAGCGCATACAGAGATCGCACGAGGAGGTGATTGGGGATGCCTTCACCCGCACACTGTAGCTTACTCGATGGGATTGGGCGCCTATGCCGGTGGGATGTGACTGGGTTTCAGGAAGACATAAATATCACCTGTTTCCACGAGACTGCTAAAAAGCAGTGAGCTTGATGTCCAAAGCTTCGAGATAGATTTGGCCTGAGAACTGTCGTCGGAGGACATTGCAACTCTCCTGCCAAGTGCACCGGTGAGGCTCAAGCGACACCGGAACTCTGACCACAGCTCCGGTGATATGATCCATCAACAGTTAAGATCAGCACGTCTAAATGCCTCTCTCCGAGATGTCATCACGATGAGCCCATCACCAAGGACGGCTCGGACACTGACCACAGTCTAGCTCATCGGGCGTTTTGGCGATCGACAGCCACCCAAGTGAGACGTGACTATGGCACCTCGATTGTCGCAGTTTTCGGGGGGGCATCAGGATAAATATGGGTAAAATCTCTCTAGACTGTAACACGAGACAAGCCTCACCGAAGGTGTTTACCCTATTTTTCCGCCACTCGTCCGTCTGAACCCCACATATCCGGTCGTCCTCCGGGGGCTGCGCACTGGCCTCGGGCGAAACAGCGGACAATTCCGATGAAAGCCGCTTGCTGTGCTCTCGTTGTCGGGCCCAGCGAAACAAGTCAGATTCTCACCAAAACGCGCGGATATCGACATGGGAATATACGCAAACAAAAAACACACTCTAATTCTGGGCTGAGGCGGAGGCTGAACGGCCCCCTTTCCCGTTCACTCACGAGGCGCGGATTACCTGTCTATTACGCGGCTTCTGGGGAAGAAAATTCCCACAAAATTCCCAAGCGGAAGTGAAGAAATTTCCGGCAACCGATCAAGCTTAGACGTCGAATAAGCTTGAGTGTCCCAAGGTGGGCGCTAAAGCTGTCCTCCCCCATGCTGTCCGGCCTAAGCCGCTGCTTGAATGCCAAGGGTAGCGGGGGTAACCCGAGGCATCACATCATGACCCCATGCTCATTGCGGATAGGGGCCGCGTCTTTCTATGAGCCATAATTAGATAGGCTCATACAGTTCAGCACCGAAGGCTTGGGTGCTAATGCAGACTTCCCCAAATCGGACGGGAAGGGGAGGTCGAGGTTGATGTGTGCATCATGTATATCCGTCTGGTCTGCGGTTTGCGCCAAATTCGCCAAGCATCTAAGTTTTTTTGGTGTTGTAGTCCATCTCCTAAGGAAACGGCCAAAACCCGCCCCAATGTCCCATCCATCCTACCAACTAAGCCATTATTCCTGACGTTGGGACAGAGACGCTACCCTGGGCACTGACTTCTCCTTTTTGGTACTAACGCAGATGTCACGTCGGAGCTTATGTTGGGAATGGAAAGTGGGAGCGAGGCGGCGGACATGGGGTCGGTTATTGTTGCCCCTGAAGGACACGCGTACTCGCCCACCGACGACCGATCCTATGTTTAATTTTCATGACAGCACGAATTCACGTGGGCTGGTCAGCCGTCCTGCTGGGCGGTCATCCCGTCCGCAAGCCATGGCAGGAAACGTGTGGTTGGGATCGCGAAATGCGGGCCTGGTTATGGCATTGCTCGGACTGCCAAGAATCGCAGACCAGCACTCTGAGGTTCTGGAACGCGCGTCATCGTGAGTTGAGCAAGCCCAGAGGACTTGCAACCGGTCATTGGGTTCAGTGGTAAGGTAGTGTGTATGGATAGGGTGCGGAAGAAATGGTACCTCCTGGGCAATCTCCCGTGGCACAGAGGGCGGCGTCAAGTGTGACAGGGGCCGTGTCCGGGCTTGCTCCATGCTGTCACTTGTCTGGGACTCGGAGGAGATCAATGGGGAAAGGAGCCGTGTGGGGGCAAGATTTTTCTCCATTGCTTGCACTGAGTGAGAGCATCTTCGATCAACCGTTGGAAGACAAAAGAGACAAGAGGCGCCGTTGACGGCTGGGGGGGACAGCGCACAGCGTCAGAGCTCCTTGCAGCAAACCTGCCAGAGGTCGAGGAATTTAGGCCAGGAACAAGAAACCAAATGCAACGGTACCCTGCCCTACGATGGAGCAGCAGAGTCTTGGTGAGTGTCAAAGTTGCCAAAACCTGCCAGGGGACAGATGCCAAGCTCTCAAACTCCCCCACCTTCCCGTAGATTCAGAAAAAGAACAATTGTGGCACCGGCAGATCAGGGTACGTACTTTGTGCAGGTACAGAACCATATGTGAACGGAATAACGCGACATGATTGGCCAGACTGTAGAGACTGTACCCACCTTGACGTTACCGGTCGTTAGAACTGAGGCTATTTTCCTCACAACCCCCTGTCTACATCTCTTTTTCACACTTCACTTCACCTCAACTTTTTGTGCTACGCTACACGATGGGCGTCAGTTGTCGCAACGGACAACTTCCCCGGGCCAGCCAAAAAAAATCCAGGAAGTTGCCCAAGTGGGCGATGGCTAGATATGCCGAATGCTATGATCCCAAAACACAGGCTGCTGGGACAAGATTTACTCACTCACATCCTGCTCAGCTTCCCCTGAGCGCTTCCCGCCGAGAGATCAACCCGATTCTACCAGACTTGCATGTCGCATGAAAGATCACGGGTGATCCCAAGACCTGCTGCATGTCGTCCATCTTGGCACATCGACTCACCAGATCCCAAGCAAACCCAATCAGTCCCAGCGGAGAGGACGCAGCAGCCAAGGCCCTCAACTTGGGATGGCGTCAAGTCAACCCAAGACGACATCTTAGCGTGTTTTGGCCTCATGGGGTTCAGCCGCTAGTGCAACTCGCCCGTCAACAAGGCCCCTGGCTCCCTTTCTTTTCTTTTCCTCCCATTGGCCCACGAGTTCCTGACGGCTGTGAATCAGAGTTCAAACGACCGCGGAGACCTCCCGTCTAGTGACCCCGGTCTGCGATTTATTCTTTTTTGTTTGCCCATGGGATGGATGGCCCATGGATGGGACCGATGGAGACGGGGGAGAGAGACGGACGGGTAGACATGCAGGGGCCAAGACACGGTAGCGCTGGCTGATGCTGCTCCTCCTTCTCGTCCTCCGCCTCCCTGCTGTCATGGGTCCCGTTCTTGGGTCCCTCGGGGAGGAGAAAATGGGCAAGGCGGCTCCACCGACGACATCGATGTCCGTCGGTGCTGAACGACCCTTTTAGGATGCCATCGAACCCGCTGGCATGAAGGCTTCATTTCGTTCCGTCTTCCTCAACTGACTCTTTCTCTTATTCTCTGTGTGGAGCTTTTCGGCTAGAGGCCATTCCCAATTTTTGCCCTGGCGGTGCTAATATTCTCCTGCCCTGGCGGCCTTCTTGACCAATATTGTTAATAAGTACTCTATTCTCACAAGTTCTAGCTTTCCGACCACCAAAGCGACACAACACAGACACACATTCGAAAATGGCTTTTTCAGAGAGATCATGCCCGGTATCGGGTTCCATGGGAGGCAGAGGGAGGTGTCCAGCTGGTGCTGCCGCGGCGGGCGGGCAAAGCAGATCGAGCAGTCGTATGGGACCTCGAGGATGTTCCTTCTCTGGCTTTTCCCAGCCGGGCGATATTCACACAGCATTCGATGTAAGTCAGCATCGTGAAAAGACTTGACATGCTTGGATATACTGACAATATCAAAGATTCCTCGAGGAGTCGATGCCGAGGAATGGCTCCGCATGAGGTCAGTCCAAGTCAAACTCTATATGCCTAATAGCATGCATACTAACACAGGCATTAGGGAGCGCAAGTCCATCAACCAGATCCTCTATTCCAGCTACCCCTCACAACAAGAGATTGACTCAGCAAAGGACCAAAAACAGATGGACGCAATGAATGTCAACGAACAAGATCTTCTCGCTGTCGCCCTCGGCGCACCGGCGAGGCAAGTGATGCTGAGAGCGGAGGAGATCGGTCCCGCGACAGGCTGGAAGGACGGCTATCTCAGCATAGAACACGGCTTCTGCCCACCCGACTACGACGAGGCCGCCGGCGCCCTGGCCAGATCTCCCGGCCGCATCTGGTCCGATCTTGCCGAGAGAATGCCCGGATGCGTGTCCCGCGGCCGCGTGAGAGAATCGATCGCCGCAGCCCCCGTCATCGAGGGCACAGAAGACATCATCCCCGACCAGGCACTCTGGGCCGCGCTTGTGGCGCTGGGTATGCTTTGCTCCATCTACCGCTTCGAGCAAAAGTACGACGGCCACGACGGCGTTAATGCGACTACGAACCCGTCCAAGTTGAGATTGAACTGCAAGATGGGTGACTACTTGGGAGAGGAGTTGGTCGGCATTCCTCTGAGCATCGCGCTGCCCTATTTCCAAGTATCCCGCCGCATGGGACGAACACTTCCTCATCTTACCTTCGTCGACCAATCTTCATACAACCTCAAGGTCAAGGACGCCACATCAAGTTTTCCCTACGTTGCCCGTTTCGACAACATTGAGCTGAGATGGCCAATGTTTGGTGAGCGTGCTGAGGTGGCGTTCCTCAAGGGAGTTGCGGATACATCCGGTAGGACTACACCTCTCTTACCTCAGACTTCATATTCCCGACTCGGCTTTGCTAATCATGACTTGCAGCCTCTTTTCAACATGGCCCCGACGCCATCGCTGCTTGCCAAGAGCACGTGATGAACCGCAACAATGAGGGTCTTCTCCACGAGATGATCCGCTTGAAAGAAATTCTGGAGCGCATGCCCGGCGCCTTCCACTCCATTTCAACCAACCCCAATGCCGGTGAGAACTATGTCCCCGTCCAGCAATGGGTTCGCTGGGCGAAGTTCTCTGCTCCTCTCTCGAAGCGCTGCCCCGCCTCTTCTGGCCTCCAGTTCCCGCCCTACCTAGTTATGGATGCTTTCTTGGGCAGGAAAAAGTAAGTCGACATCTGTCTTATCGTGCCACTTTACTGACATGTATCTCAAGATACACATCCTTCCTCGGTGCTGAGGGTGTCCATCTCCGCGCATGGCTCCCCTCCAACCTGCGCGCTTTCATCGCGGCTATCGAGTACCACTACCGCATTCCTGAGTACGTCCAGCAATCCGGGGATCCTCGCTTGATGGGTGTTCTCGATGGTATTGTCGAGGCCTACACTGGTGAGCGCGGCTTTATGGGCGTCCACCGCTACAAGGTCTTCGGCATCCTTGAGGTCGCCGCTAAGACGGGCCGTACCGAGACCAACGGTGCTTCTGGTGCTGCCGATGGAGAGCGCCCGTGGGAAGAGACTCACCGTCAGTTTTCCGAGGCCATGAAGGAGCGCCTTGAGCCCTACCGAGGCGCTCTGCCCGTCGAGCCCCACCAGATGCGTGGCACTTTTGAAGAGTGCCGCTACGTCACCCGTGTGTTAAGCAGATCGTTTGTCGATTCTGATCCTTCCCGCTCGATCGCGATGGTGACTCTGGATATCCGGGATACTGGTATCACTTGGGCTCCTGGTGACCGTTTGGCGGTGATGCCTTTGAACGGCTGGGAAGAGTGTGCCAAGGTCATTGCTGCTCTTGGCCTGGAGGAACACATCGATGCTCCCGTTGAGACTACAGGAACCTGGGCCCGCTTCGAGATGCACCTCGGTTCCGTGAGGAGGACTGCTACTCCCAAGCTGACGGTCGGCGACATCCTCCGCCGCGGCCACCTCGCTCCCATCACCAAGGAGATGGCTCTCAAAATTCACGGGATGCTTCACGCATCCTCCAACACCGTCTTGCAGGTCCTGAGCACCGATGAGTGGCCTGTGAGGGGTTCTCTGGGCGACTTGCTCCAGGATGCCGTCACGGATACTCCTCCCCAGATTTGGGACAGGGTCTTCAACCTCGAAGATCTGTCTTGGTTGGCCGACTTGGTCAAGCTTGAGGTCCCTCGCACCTACTCGATTGCTAGCTACACGGAAGAGCTGCTGCCTGAGACGGTCGACCTTGCTGTCTCCCGCTCCGAGTACAAGCTGTGCTCGACTTTCGCAAAGGGTAGAGACATCTCTCGCTCTGGAGTTTCCAGCGGCTTCCTGAACCCACCAGTAGAGATGGGCGAGATCGACTCCGATGACGAACTACTCATTGGCGTCTCGCGCCCAGCCGCCTTCCAGCTCCCTCTCGACCCCATGGCTCCCTGCGCCTTCTTCGCTGGTGGCAGTGGTATCGCTCCCTTCCGCAGCTTCTGGCAAGCTCGTCTTGCTCAGAGCGGTCTATCCGGAGGCAAGAACTCTCTGTACCTCGGTGTCCAGTCCCGCGAGAAGTTCTGCTTCGAGGAAGAACTCCGCCAGTACGTCAACGCGGACTTCATGGAAGTCCATCTCGCATTTTCAAGAGACTCGCGCGGCCTGGCCTACGAGGGTCACGACCTCGTCGAGAAGCACATTCCTCCTCGCTACATCGATACCTTGATCGTCGAACAGGGTGCCCAGATTTGCGACCTCGTGATGTCCAAGAAGCAGGGTGGCCTTGGTGGCTATCTTTATGTTTGCGGTTCCGTCTCTGTGTTCGACTCCGTCATGCAGGGAATCCGCAAGGCGATTTACACGTACAGAACAGCCACCGAAAGCGGCGTCGATACCATTGTCAACAAGGCGTTTGCTGAGAGACGCTTCATGCTTGATGTCTTCATGACCCCTAAGCCCCTGCCATGTACGCTGCCGACCATTCCTCTGTCACAATTGGCCCTGCACACCGGCCACCGCCCTGGATCGCGCATGTGGATTGGTGTTCACGGAAGCGTCTACGATGTCACCGACTTCTGTCCCATGCACCCGGGCGGAACCCTCATCATCAAGTCTAACGCTGGTGTCGACTGTTCAAAGTCCTTCGACAACCTCGCCCACACAAACAACCCCGAGGTGGCTTCTCTCCTGACGAAGTACTTCGTCGGTCACTTGACCCCCAAGCCCGACTACGGCAGCGACGAAATCTCTGCCCTCCACGACCTCTGGTCCGCCTACCTCCGCACCACGGTCGAGACCCTCGTGGCTCACCAGTTCGAAATGTACGAGATCATGGGCGCCTCCCTTGAGACCAACTCCTCGCACGACCCCGCCGGCAGCAACAACATCTGGCTCCGCGAGTCTCTCCCCAACATCATCGCCGTCCGCACCTTCTACGGCTACCAGTCCCGCCTCCTGCAAGGCGGCTTCGCAGCCCTCTTCGGCCCGAAGCTGCAGGAGCTCGTCCTCAAACTCTCCTTCGGCGTCGCCAGCGCCAACGGCCCCGCCGCCGACACCAAGCTGCCCGACGTCCTCGGCACCGTCGCGCGCGCAAAGACCTCGGGCGACGCCGCCACCTGCACCAAGGAGGTCGCCCTCGTCGGCCAGTTCGTCTGCGACGCCGACGCCTCCCTCCGCTTCCAGGAGCGCGGCGTCTTCGCCTACGCCGCCCGCAGCGTCGAGCTCGACATCGCCCTGCTCGAGGACCTCCGCCAGGAGGCCTGCAACGGCATGGACGCCTTCGACAGCATCGCAAACTCCATCAAGGAGTCCTCCGACCCGGACGTCGAGAACGCTCGCCTGACCGCGCTCTCCACCTTCCTCCTCCAGGTTCTCGAGCGCATGGCCCGCCACCTCGAGGTCTTCTACGCCCAGCTGGCCCGCTCCTCCGTCTACCAGCCCCAGCTCGAGAAGAACCCGGCCCGCACCCGTTGGGCCCTCGTCCGCAGACGCATCCGCGACGGCAGCCTCTTCGTCCTGGCCACCAAGGCCGAGCTCTCCTCCAACTTGCTGGACCCGGCGGCCGGCCAGAACCAGCAGCCGTACTACATGTCGCGCGCGAACCCGAACCAGAACATTGACTTTGACCGCGTCATGGCGCAGGTGCAGGCCTCGCTGCGACAGGACGTCTCGGCCATGAACCCCTCGCACCTGCAGCCTCACCAGCACCACCCGCAGCAACCTCTGACGCTCAACGCCGTGCACCAGGCCCGAGGGCGCGTCGACACGGGCGACGTCAGCGTCGTCGCGAGCCGCGAGAACGCAGACGCCCTGCGCGCCATGAGCAGCTTCGTCGAGAAGAACAGCCGTGCCATCCGCCGTCTGAGCAAGATGCCCGCCGCAATGCCCTCTGGCATGAACTTCGAAGACATCCAGCGCGCCGCACTGCTCGAGATGGCACAGAGCGGCGCCGGCGGGCAGAGCGGTCTGCTGTCACCCCCAGAAATGGCAGGTGACATGCATAACCATCACCACCAAGAGCAAGGGCTGCACGTCAGGAAGGGCGGGAATGGCAACAGGATCCTCCCGACACCGCCCTCATCCCGCGGCTCCAGCCGGTCCCCCACGCGGTTCAACCAGCCCTTCGCCGTGGGAGGCAAGCCCACAGCCGAGATGCTCCTCGCCAAACTCAACCGTCCCCGCGGCGCCTCTCTCACCAGGACGCCAAACGCATCGCAGCCAGGCTCCCCGGCGCCCTTCCCCGTCCTCCGCGGCTCGCACTCGCCGCCGCCTTCGCACCACGGCAGCCAGCACCCCGTCGACGCGCAAACCGCGCTGAGCTCGATGATGAGCCGCCTCAACACGCGGCCGCGCAGCGGCTCTGCCGCCATGATGTCGAGCACCGGCGGCATGCACTCCCCTGCGCACCCAGCAGCAGGCGGCGGGCTCGCGCGCACGCGGTCGCTCATGAGTCTAGGCAGCAGCGGCAGTCAAGCTCGCGAGCGGGGACATGTGTCGCGGCCGTCTGGGGGATCGCTCCGCGCGCTGAAGCTGCGGAGCGTGATGGAGCAGAGCGAGGAAAAGGTTGCTCCCACGTTTTAGGATCGAGTGGAGTTGACAGGTATGTGTGTATTTCGGTCCCGGAGTCCCGTATTGGGGATTCGGTGACCGACAATGAGACGGAAAAAAAAAAAACAGACCTCCGTGAGCCGCATCCCGAGCGCGAAAAGGGGTGCAGTGACGGTCTTGGCGAGTTGTCGTTGTTGGTCTAGGGAATGTCCGTGTCCGTGCGTTCATCTCTCAGGATTCCTTTCCTCCGATGTGATGGATGATCCGAGATTCTTTCGTTGTCCATGATTATTTCAATTTGTGTCTGTTGCTGCCTGGGAATGCACGGTTGGCTTTGCGGAAAACAAGCCAGAAGAAAAGTAAAGTACCAGTCTTTTTTAGTCAGAGAGCTAAAAATGTGTTTAGAGTAGAGTTAGGGAATTGTGTAACAATATTGGTCAGATTACTTGAGTCCGGACTTTGACATGTGATGAGAGTGACTCTGTGCAGTGAGAGAGAAGCCTGAAGCGACATCGTGAGATGCTCATTGAACGGTCACGATGAGAGGCACGCAGCAATCCATGTTCCGATTTGATCATGATTCAATAAAAAATGCCTAGCTGAGCCTAGAATCTAAATAGAGACGCGATAACATATGATATTGGCCCTGATGATAATGAAAAAAATGATGGTAAATTCCGTGGTAATGGGCGTCAATGTTGTTACAATCTTGCTTTCCCAACGCCTCAATCCAGACAGAATGGGATACAACAGCGTCAGCTTGAAAGGGGGGGAATCTCTACCACGATGATGATGATGAAAGACTGTAGTCTTCTCTGCTTTATCTATGCCAGGACACACAAAAAATGAAGAACAAATTCCGTTTCGGGGGGTCACCTCCCCTGTGGGCTGTATCCGTTTACTTGTCCAACGCCTGTGATTGACACTGTTCTCAAGTTAGCATTGAATCTCATACCCAGGAAAGAAGGATGATAACTCACCATTTGGAAATAGACTCCCCTCTCCGCAATCAGCGTCGCGTGGTCACCCCTCTCGACAACCTTGCCATCGGCCATGACGAAGATCACGTCCGCGTTCTGCACGGTCGCCAGCCGATGCGCGACCATGATCATCGTCCTGCTGCCCTTCGTCGCGTCGAAGACGGCCTGCACCGCGCGCTCCGTCTCGCTGTCGAGCGAGCTCGTTGCCTCGTCGAGGAGCAGCAGCGACGGCCGGCGGATCAGCGCGCGCGCGATCGAGACGCGCTGCTTCTGCCCGCCCGACAACGCCACGCCTGACTGGCCAACGGCGGTGTTGTAGCCCTCCGGCAGCGACATCACAAACTCGTGGATGCCCGCGTCCTTGGCCGCCGCGTGCAGCGCCTCGTCGGAAACAGAGTCCTCGTCCTCGATGCCGAGCAGAATGTTATCCCGGATCGTGCCCGTGAAGAGCGACGGCTCCTGCGCGACGAGGGAGATGTTCTGGCGGTACTTTGCAAGGTCGAGGCTGTTGATGTCGTGGCCGTTGTAGAGCACGCGGCCCTCGCCGTGGAGGGTGTAGAAGCGCTCGAGGAGGGAGATGATGGTGGTCTTGCCGGAGCCCGAGGGCCCGACGATGGCGGCGAACTGGCCGCGCTCGATGTGCAGGTCGAGGCCCTTGAGGACGGGCGTCGGGCGCGTGGGGTAGCTGAACCAGACGTCCTTGAAGTCGATCTCAACGCCCTTCTCGTAGTGCACCTCGTAGGGCACGACGTCGCTGACACGCTCGGCGGGGGCGGCCGCGGAGGTGGTCTCGTCGTCGTCGGCGTCGCGCATGGCGAGGATGCGGTCGGCGGCGGTCTTGGCCTTGGCGATGTTGGGCCCGAAGGAGAGCCACTGGCCGGCGGACATGCCGCCCTGGACGACGGCGATGTAGACGACCATGTACTGGAAGGGGGTGTACTCGTGGTCGGAGAGCAGGCGGCCGCCGTACCAGAGGACGAAGGCCATGCAGAGCAGCGAGATGGAGTCGCTAAACGCAAACAGCATGACGGAGAAGCGGGACTTGCGGAAGGCGTCGCGGGTGTGCTCGGCGAGCAGCTCGTCGTAGCGCTGGCAGATGCCCTGCTCCATGGTGAGCGAGGAGACGGTGCGGATGGCGCCGATGGACTCGGAGGCGAACTTTGCGGACTCGGCGAAGACGGCGTTGTTGGCCTCCTCGAACTTTGTCTCGTGGCGCACGCGGTAGAACATGGCGGCGACGATGATGGGCATGGAGGTGCCGAGGGCGACAAGGGTGAGCTTCCAGCCGAAGACGAGGCCGACCACGATGCAGCCGATGACGTTGAAGAGCGAGATGAGCACGAAGGCCATGTTGGTGCCGAGCAGCTGCTGCAGCATGGTCGGGTCGGTGGCGAGGCGGGCCGTGAGGGCGCCGGCGGAGTTGCCCTCGGCGTCGAAGAAGGCGGACGGCTTGTAGAGGATGTTGCGGAAGTACTCCTTGCGGTAGACGCGGGTGATGCCGAAGCCGATGGTGGTCGTCGCCCAGCCGAGGAGGAAGTGGGAGACGCCGACGCCGGCGGCGAGGTAGACGAACATGAGGCACCAGTGGTTGGCGATGACGCGCAGGAAGCTGCCCCAGTAGGAGAAGAGCGAGACGAGGACGGCGAAGAGGTAGGCCTGGACGGGGGTGCTGGCGCCGGCGCCGAGGGCCGCGACGGCGATGACGATGTACGTCTTCCAGCGCTTGCGCTGCTCGCCGAGGAGGAGACCGAAAGAGCCGAAGAGGTGCCACGCGCGCCAGCGGGCCCAGAGGCCGCGGGGCTCCTTGATGACGCGGACGTTGCCGCCGGCGCCGCGCTCGAGCTCCTCGTCGGAGCCGTCGCGCTCGGTGACGGGGTTGCTGTCCTCGTCGACGTTGTCGATGCTCTGCCGCTTCTCGGTGAGGTCGCCCTCGCTGCTGCCGAAGGGCATGGACTTGGGAAGGGAGTTACGTTCGGGCTCGGGGCGGCGCCAGCTGAGGTCGCCGAAGAGGATGTCGTCGTCCTCCTCGACGCCCATATCCAGCTTCTGCGCGGTGGCGAGGAGGTGGTAGGGGCCGTCGATCTGGGCCATGAGTTCCTGGTGAGTTCCCTGCTGGACGACCTGGCCCTTGCGGAGGAGGATGATGCTGTCGGCCTTTCTGATGGTTCCGAGACGGTGAGCAATGACGATGGTGGTGCGGCCGCGGCAGGCGCGGTCGAGCGCAGCTTGGACGATCTGCTCGCTCCTCACATCAATGGCAGAGGTGGCCTCGTCGAGGATGAGAATCTTGGGCTGCTTGACGATGGCGCGGGCGATGGCGAGACGTTGGCGCTGGCCGCCGGAGAGCTTGATACCGGCGTCACCAACCTCGGTCTGGTAGCCCTCGGGCAGGCGGGAGATGAACTCGTCGGCGAAGGCGTCCTTGCAAGCCTGCTCGATGAGCTTGGCCTTGACGGACTCGTCCTCGAACTCGAACTCGGTGCCGATGAGGCCGTACTCGACGTTCTTGAAGATGGTGGTGTTGAAGAGGGCGTTGTCCTGCTGGACGAGACCGATCTGGTTGCGCCACCACTGGGGGTCGATTTCGCTGAGGAGGCGACCGCCGCAGCTGATGATACCGTTTCTGAGCCAGAGAGTCTGTCACGTGTTAGTCGATGTAGATGATGACGGGTGTCTGGGTCGAGTCTTACAAGTTGGTTGGCCTGCAGGTCTCCGTTAAACTCGTACCATCGCTCTAGGATTCCGACAATGGTACTCTTTCCGGAGCCAGAGGGTCCGACGATGGCGGTGACCTTGCCCGCAGGGAATGTCAGGCTCAGGTTCTCCAGGATCTTGACGTCCGGACGCTTGGGGTAAACGAAGTTGACGTTCTGGAAGACGATGTCGCCCTCGGCGGACGCCTCGGGGCCCTTGAGCTTGCCGTAGGTCGGCTTCGGGGCGTCGATGATGGTGTGGAAGATGGCGTTAGCGTCAGCGGCCTGCGACGCAGCTGACAGCGGGGCTGTGAGCTGGCCGATGGAGGACGCCATCATCATGATACAGAGAAGCACACTGGAGGTAAAGGTGTCAGATAAGGTTCATCCTGCCGGATGGAAGGATCAGGGGGGACTTACACGATGAGGGAGGCCGGGGTGGTCAGAACCATCATGGTGTACATCTTGAACGCGTACCAGAAGGACAGCGCAAAGGTGCTAGACAACGTTAGTAAATCCGATTATCAGGTGTATACATCCTTGAATGCTTACGCATAGATGGCGAAGAAGACTGCGGCAAGTTAGCAAAACATCCATGAAGGAACGCCGTGGGAATAAACTCACTCAGCCCCTGCTGGAACGCAACAAGCCACGCCATGCCCGCGCCCTTCTCCCGCGACCTGTCCGCGAGCATGCCATACTTGGCCAGCATCTTGAACTCAGCGCCGCACGCCGCGAGCATCCTGATGGCTCCAAACGCCTCAGTAGCCACAGACGCGGCCTCGATGTCCATGTCCTGGACGTCCTTGAGCCGCTGGATGATGGGCGGGGTGGTGAACATGTAGACGAAGAGGATGAAGACGAGCCCCGACGCCGTGGTCAGCGTCAGCAGCCAGTTGTACGCGAAGGCGATGGTGAAGCCCGCGATGACGGTCGAGAAGGACATGAAGAAGGTGCCGATCTTCTCCGAGATGCCGAGCTGCAGCGTGCTGGCGGTGATGGTGATGATGGCGGCCGTCTGGCCCGGCGCGAGCATGTCCAGCATCGAGATGGGCAGGGCGAAGAGGGAGCGCAGGTAGGTCAGGCGGATGGCGGCGGATATGCGAATGCTCGTCATGCGGAAGCCGAGCTGTGGTGGTGTTGTGTCAGTGAGTGTGCTTTAGGCGGTGTAATGAGAAGACGTACGTTAGACAGATAGGTGAGGATCAATCTGGCAATGAAGAGGTAAACGATGTACAGCACGCCCTGGTTGACGGTGCGCGTGAACTCTTCTTGCGTCTCCTGCGTGCCTTGTTTGAAGAAGCCAGTAAAGGTGCCGACGAGTTGTCCTGAGTTGTGTTAGTTGCTGCTTCCCTGCGACAGGTAATGGTGTGTCACTCACCAAAGACAATGTTCATCACCGGCATAGTGAGACCAGCACCGATGGCACCTAATACCGACACCATAATGATGAGTTTGTCATACCATGTGCCATACGACAAGATTCTCTATAGTGCAAGTCAGTAAACCCACGTCGCAACAGACATGCAAGCTCGATCAGAAGAACATACGATGAAATTCCTCAGCGTCGCAACGTTCTTCGTGCTAAGCTTCCACCACGATCTCTTGGGAGCCGGAGGCGGGGCATTGGGATCCGTCGCGACCGCTCCGCCGGGGGCCGGCCCGGGGCCCGGAGCAGCTGCCGGCGCATCGGCAGTGCCGCCGGCCGGTGTGGCCATGATAATTGGCGGGGGTGGTAAGAGGGGCGGTGGGTTGGTGACCGGGGTAGGTCGTGGGGTCCGATTCGACCGGGAGATGTCTTCCGATCCGAATATCTGGTGCTTCCTCTTCTATCGTAAGGTAGTACTGGATATCCTATTATTTGTCGTTGCAGGCTATGTGGAGGAGGACGACCGGGCCATATGTGTGTGTGGGGAAAGATTCGTTCTCACAAACAGGTGAAGCCTGGGGGCGGGCACCAGGGGGGAGAGATCGGCAGGCCGGCAGTGACAAGGGGGTAGGGGAGGTTAATGTGATTGTGTGGGAGGTGTAAAGGTTCAGAGAAGCTTAGTCTTATGCGAACAACTCGCGTGTCAGGATAATTTGTCAAATGGCAGCTTTCTCTCCTTTGGGGTTTGTTTCCTCTTTCGATCCAAGGAACAAGTGGTAAATCGAGATTGTGTCGTCCCGCGGCAACAGCTGAATGGGAAACACACAGAAAAGAGAGTTCCCAACCAGGGCAGCAGGGATGAGGAAAGAGTCAAGAAGATAGGAGAAAATGAGAAGAAAAAGTGAGATGAAGGTGGGAGAGTTGAGCCAGCCAGACACACACTACACACAACGGATGTAACGCAAACGGGGGGCGAACAAGAAAACCACACCCAGTGTAGAGACTTGACCAGACGAGAAAGCAGTCGAATGGCAAGAAACCGGGGTTGAGAGAGAGAGAGACGGAGAGGAGAGTGAGAGAGCGAGAAGGAGAACACAGGGCAAGGGTTTGGCAGAGGAGACAAGGCGGAAGGGGGATGGGGGGATGGTTGTGAAATGGGGGGACCGGCAGAAGTACACTGCAAAAGCGCCGGGAAACGGGTATCAACGAGCCACCCGAGAGGACGACCTGCAGAAGCGGCTGTGCAGGTGCTGCTGCTGCTGCTGCTGCGTCTGGTGCTTCTGTTGCTGATGCTGATGCTGATGCTGATGCTGCATCGCCTGCGTGCGAAACGATGCGCGGAGGTGGGTTTAGGCGGGACCCCCCAAGAAGGACGAACAGCAGGCGGACACACAAGGGAAGGGAACAGAAAAAAACGACCTAGCGCCGAGAGAGTTGGGTTTGGGAATTTGTGAGATTTTGGGCAGTGGTGGGATGGGATTTGGATGGATGGGGTGGGAGGAGCGGGCGGGCGGGCGAGCGAGAGGGAAGCCAAAGATGGGCAGAGATGGGATGAAGATGGATGGGCGGGCGAGAAGTGAGATCATGGGCAGTGGGGAACGATTTGGTTCTCGCTGCTGTGGTGGTGGTGCTTTGGGGTTGCATGCAAGAGTTATCTTGGCCACACACCCCCCAGAATTATTTCTCCGAGATCATGATCATGATCACGCAACTTCTGCGTTCAACCCGCTCTCTGTGTTGACCACTGCGTGCCAAGGTATATCTGCGTTGCGCGCTGGGTTGGGTCCAGAGTGTGGACTGCGGAGCGGCGGAGAGGAAGTGCGTGTAAGTCATGGTCACATATCTGCCCAGCGGTGGTGCCCTGTGTGTGTGGGTGGGAGGGAGAGAGCGGATTACCGCATCTCCACCCAAGCAGCAAAAAGCATAGCGAGAGCGCGTGGCGGGCAGCCAGATGGGCAGGATTTGGAGAAGCCGCAGGCAGATGGAATGCAATGGGAGGCTGAGTTTGGTGCCATGGTGTGTCGTTGCTCGTACTTCGTACAGCCAGCTGCACCCTTCGCTCGGTTCTTGGTTCGGTCTTGGGAAAGTGGAAACGAGTAAGGAACGGACGTCGTTTCTTCTTCTTCTGTTTTACCCGTGTGATGTAAAGATGAAACGGGGGGGCAGCACGCCGTGGTAGCAATTGATGGTTTACCTTACCTGAGGGTAAAAGGTACCGAGTGACTTTGCTTGGGGGAAGCGTTGAAATGGGAGATGGAGCAAAGCGTGTGCATGTGCTTCTTCTTCTTCGTCTTCTTCTTCATTGCTTCTCCCTAACCCGTTTTGCCCCGCTCTCTGGTGCATTTCTGTTACCACCCTCGCGCCTCTCGGGAATAATTAAAAAATGTCTTGGACCAATTCATTCTAGCAACCTTCTCTCGGCTTTTTCCCTGTGCATCAAAGCGGCTGCAGTACATATTACCTCAGGCGTCGTACCTATGGGAGGTTTTGCGTCTTACCCACATATGCACGTCGGGGGGTTTTGGGCCCTAGACCTGGGACAGGGATCGCCCGTGCGGGAGGAATGGGCCCCCTGCCCTGCACCTCTCCTACCCACTCTTCTCTCTGTTGCGCTTCCCGGAGCTGGGTCTTCCTGGAGGCGCGTTTTGGGATTTGTGTGCCAAGGGTTGGTAGGTGTGTAACCGCGCAGAGCAGACAGGCAACGTCGACGGAGAAGTGACAGAGGGAGGTCTGGGGCAAAGCCAGGACACGCATGTTTTGCGAATCAAGACAGGTTCGACGACAAATCATTCCCATGGCAGGGCAATCCCCTCTCCCCCCTCCCCACCCTCCCTCCTGCTCCCCCAGTCCCTCCATCTCTGCTGTCTACCCGCCTGTCTTTTCTGTGGCACTCCCGTTTCCTGCTGATCCATCCCTAAATAGGTAATTTCATGTAAAGGACGGTTTTTTTTCATCTTGTGTTTTGGAAATATACCAAGTCATGATATTGGCAAAGAAAAACATAGGAGAGAGCAACAACCGAAATAAGTTGGAGTTTGGAAACAAACACCTGGTTCGCGGAGGGACTTTGACGATTGGCTGGAATAGAACAGCAGGAAAATAAGAGGCGAACCACTTAGATGTCCCGAGGATACACATGTAAATCGGCTGCTCTCACACTGCATCTTGTATTCTATCTTGTGAGGTGGCCAATGTTCATTCTTTTTGTCTCCACACTCGGATGCACACGGGCGTGTTCGAGGAAGATCATGTGGTTCATTTTGTCCCTGTCCATCGATGGCACGGCCCATTTGTTTTCCTCGCCACAGGATTTGACATCTTGGTGAGAGCACTTGATGCGCGGGCGTTGGTTGGGGCTTGGGTCGTTGATTGACACTTGACATAAGGGGGCCAGCCGTCGGTCAATTACCTGCGGAGGACGTTT
This sequence comes from Colletotrichum siamense, assembly GCF_013390195.1. Taxonomy (NCBI): domain Eukaryota; kingdom Fungi; phylum Ascomycota; class Sordariomycetes; order Glomerellales; family Glomerellaceae; genus Colletotrichum; species Colletotrichum siamense. The sequence goes on from NW_023501022.1 coordinate 1,208,003, forward strand.
CTACCGGATCATGCATTAATGCGTCCGCCTCCTGTCCACCGACATCCAAATCGCAATTGGGCGCGCAGGCGGGCGCATGGCAAGCAGGTGGGTTATTTGACATGTTTGACGGCTGGAACACCTGTCAAATAATTCAGAAGAGGGAATTGCCCATCTAGATTCAGGTGATTGTATTTTTCTCGGCTTCTGTCTAAGTCTGGGATGTGTGACATTGCCAGCATTGGGCAGCTTTGTAAAACGACAATCAAAAACAACGATGTGGCCGCCACTTGGTGAATGGTAGGCGGCGGCACCATGATTTGCGAAATGGAAAACATGTAGAAAAAAACATAAAACCATGCAAAACCCAAAAAAATAGTAATCCAAATCATTTCATCATCATGACCCGACTCCAGCAGGCTCCCCTGGAATATGCGACCCACGACACCGCGAACCCGTTCTATCTAATGCTTGCCGCCACACACACACAAACACATACGGGCGCGGGAAGAGATAGGAAACCAGCCCCTTGACACTTTCCTGTCTTGCCCTGCAACCCAAAAATAAGGCACAAAACAACCTTGAGCGATGCTTTCGATGCTAAATTATCCGGAAATACTCCCCTGGCCGGGATGCCCCGGTCTGCGGAGACGCCACAACATGTGTCTATTGCAACAGACCCTCCTCGATCATGTCAGCCTTCGTCTCGCGGACAATGTCGCCGAGCTCCTTGATCGTGTCCTTGTCACGGGGAAGGGTGTGACCCTTGGCGTGGTCGAACAGGTAGGCGGTGTCAGCGTCGCACATGTTGTACAGAGCCATGGAACCGTCCACGTAAGGATCCAGGGATCCAACTAAGAATGGGATCGTCAGCAAATCCACCCCGCGCTCCTGTGCCTAAACATGATGATCCGCAATAACGTATCATGGCGATCATAAGAACTCACTGATGTGAAGGGTCCGGGCCTCGATCCTCTCGTCAGACTCGTCAGACAATACGAGAGCGTGGGACTTGGGGTCAACCGGGGGCCAGCCGGCGAAGAAGATGCCGTACTTGAAGGCCGGCTTTTGGCCGGAGCGCTTCAGCCGGCGCTGCTCGTACAGCATGAACGTAGAGGCCACAGTGGCGCCCTCGGAGTAACCAATGATGCCGTCAAAGGGGCCGCGCTTCTGAACAATCTCGCTGATGTACTTGATGGCCCGGTCGGTGCTGCGATGCGTCGTCGCGATACCCTCCCTCATGAGTTCTCTCATGGTGTCTTCCGGGCTCTCGCACTGGGGGAAGTCGCGGATACGGGCGAGAACGTCGTCGCTGTGAGTCTTCTCGACGTCCTTGTCGGGCTCGATGAAGCGGTAGTAAGGCGGGGCGCCGAAGTAGTCCTCAAAGCCCGGAGGCGGGACGGCCTTGCAAGGGCCATGAATGAAGTGGAACTGTGCCGTGCCGTCCTCAGAAAGCTCCTTCAGGATGGGGGCTGTGAGAAGTGTCAGTACATGAATTGCCTGTTATTGATGAAGCCGGTCGCGATGGTCTCGTGTGGCTTGCAGTGACAGACTCACCAAGTTGTACTTGGAATTTCTAGCGCGATCGTTAGTGAGTGAGCCATAGATCGCTGGGATTTTAGTACTCACGTCCGAGCTGCCATAGGCACCGGGAAGGCAGAGAAAGCGCATCGTAGGCATGGTGAAAGACGGCTAGCGTGACTTGATTGACAGCTGAACCGAGCGAGAGGGCGTCCAATGACAGTTGGACTAAAAAGGACTCGGTGTATGATATATAAAAGGTCGTCTGGTAAATATTTGTGGGTTGCGATTCTGTGAAGATGCGAAGGATGATGATGATGAATCAGCGAGCTGCAAAGATGGGATTAAAGATGAGAATGATCTGGCCAAAGGGGAGCGTTTTAATCAATTTGATGCTATCTAAACAGTGGCCGTAGGATGATGACCGGGCGTAGATGAACGGGCTGTCGGCTCATGAAGCAATCATCAGCTCAGACAGGCAATGAGACGGCGCGCAGCTGTAGACGCGGGACGATGACAAGACAGGAGGAGGCTGAGTTGGATCCATCCGCTCCCAAAGCTGGAACGCAGGCAACTCAAATCGACCGAAACCCGAGAGCGAATAAGGAAATTGTGAAACTCTGCACCTCATCAAGATTGCGGCAGGGGACGTGGAGTCGGTACCTTGCCGCGGAGAGGATGGGACCAGCATACACAGGTACAGGCACAGGAAACGGGACGGGTTGTGGTGGGTTGAAACTGGCGCGCTGCGCTGCTTGAGGAGCTCCTGAATGATGCCGTCCTGCTTGCAGCAGCAGTAGCAGCAGCAGCAGTACCGCCACACCTGCTGGAGAGTGGATGAGAGGGGCGAGGATGGACGACGAGTGGATAAGTTGGGGTGAGGTATGAGACCGGGCCTGTGGGCGTCGGTCCATTGAGACGGGCTTGGCTAGGTGGTGGCCCGGCCCCCAGGTGGATTTCGAAGAAACTGGACGAGGATATGTGGGCAGCGAGAGTCAGACTGGGGGGCGAAACAAGCGCCGGGAGACGCCACGCCACATGGAAGGAATCGAGGAACGTCTGTCGGTGGGCTTCTCTGCAGGAGGGCGAGACATTTGGCAGTTGATTTGGCAGGCCATCAAAATTGGCAGAGGTGGCAGCGGGCCAGAGCCTAGGGCAGGGTCTGGGCATCCCGAGATCCGAACCCTCGGTGGACGAGGCGTTGGTGATGCACTGGTGCAACCGATGACATGCTGATGGCAGTGACTGAGCTTTGGACCTAGACGGCGGTCCGGTGTGCTGTCACCTTGTAAGCTTGAAACGGGATAAGGAAGTGCCCGCGCGGGGGCGCAGAGGGTGTGTGACACGGCTTGTCTATCTGACTGGAAGGACGAGCGAGATGTGCAATGAGATGGGTGGGCGGCAGAGGGTGAGGGCGCGAGGGCGGACGACGAATGGCGGGCATGGGTTGGACGAGGGCGATGTGTATGTGTGTGTACGTGCGTACATGAGGGCGAGTGAGCGTGGAATCCGTGGATTGCGGATGAGTGAGGGAGATTGGGCGAGTGGGTGGCTGGGGCGATTGAGCGGCGAGCGTAGGAGTAGGCGCGTGTGTTTGCAGAGAAGAAACATTGTTTTGCAAAGATGCGTTTCTTCGGAACGACCGTTCGCTGACTTGCAGAAAAGATGGACAAGTTGCGTCGATAGTTGGGGGCTAGGCCAGGTACCGGGACCCCTGCAAGGTCGACCAAGACGGCGTTTGCCGGGATATCCCTTTGGAACGGTTCGTGTTAGCAACGACTGATCTTCAGGAAGCGCAGCGCAAGGCAAGGCAAGACAACGCAAATTTGGAGGGATTGGACTGCAGGGACAAGGGCCAGGGCAGTCGTGGTGCTGGCGCGTGTCAAATAAGAGCTTTGATGGTGTAACGGCACGGGTAGAAGTGCGACGGGCGCGCTTGTGATTTGGAAGCTGCCAAAGCTTTCTGACAGAAGCAGTTTTAGAAACACCCTCAATGCCTTGGGCTCCTTGGGGTTCCTTCCATTGATTGGGGGTGCTGGGATAAGGCGAGGTCGACTTGAGTCCGAAACCGACCAACTTGACTCGCTGGTGGATGGATGTTGTTGCGGTTGTAGTGGGTTGGCGGCAAAAAGAAGATGTGATGAGGATCGATTGACGTTACGAGAAAACGAGGTCAGGTGGGCGAAGATGAGTGCACCGTGACGTTATTGGCGATATGCATATTGGCGTAGAGTGGACATGTCTCAAACGGTGCATCGCATTAGCAGATACCAGGATAAGAGAAGTGGGTACCTGCCTTCCCTGCCCGGGGGCCAGATCCACTGGCGATAAGCATTTTTTCTGCCTCACCACGCGGTGGTGGTGCACTCAGGGTCAGAAACACCCACCTCACCTGCGGTGTAGCGTCACACTGAGTGTGGGTGACACCACAGGTGGAGAGGCTCACCTTACCTCGACTTCACCCGGTGCCTCGGTGAAAGCAAAGGTGACCTAATCGGGAGACAGATGCGACCATTCCTTTTTCGAACGGCGGCGCAGGACCAAGATCCAAGACCGACCCAAGACCAACATCCAAGACCTGCACTGCACACCAGCTCGTTGGTTGCACCGGACCTGCAGCCGTTCGCACTTTGGTTCCTGGCCTCGGCTCTTTCTCTTTGCTTATTGGGCGCCGACTCTTGAGTAATTAGCCGCACCGTTCTTGCATTCTGTATGTACGCACCGTGGCACCCCTGGAAGAACTCCCCCACTCTATCCCGATCGTCTCTGCAACCGCCGTCATTCTGTGGCAGTCCTGGGTCATGTAAAATGGTGCTCGACCTACATTCACCCAAGGTGCTAAGGTGGGTGATTGAAGATGCGATAGGCGGCATCGCCCGGGCGGCAGACAGGCAGCCAGGATATGGCAAGAACAGACGCTCTGCTCGACGCCTTTCGCCGCCGCTATTGCGATTGTCGGTGCTTTTGACACAAGACACACTCTTTTCCAAACAGAACAACAAACGAGCGCCGATGTCCAGACCAACAAGACAAAAAACATCCAGTGTGAGTGCGGACGAAGAAACAAGCACCGCCTCCTTGGTTGGCCCTGCATTTCCGCCTCCTGCATCTCTCACGGAATCAGGCAGAGTTCCAGCAACTGCAGGACCGTCTGCAGTGGGTATCATGACCGGATGATGGCAGCCTGGAGTCTTGCACATCAGAGATCCCCAATCTTGGCCTCCGTTCTTTGGGGCGCAGGCAGAGAAAGCAGAGACGGGCTTGCATCTCCTGCTCACTGCGCCCCATCATCTCGTCTTCGGGCAGCTTTGAAGTGAGGGACTTGGGACACTGGGGCGCGCAGGATCCTCTTCATCCTTCTTCTTGGGACTGTCGTGTTGTTTTATTGGCTCGCCACGACGGCGGGAATCTCCATATCGCCAGACATCGGCCTCACATCCCCCCAAATAGCTCACCCGGTATTTCCCAAAGTGCCAGTGTGCAGCCATGCAGACCTTACCTAATCACCCATGAGGTTCAAAGTGTTCCATGGCAGTGAATCGTGATAGGTAGGTAAATGGACGTTAGTAAGGGCAGAGGTCAGGCACAGGTCTGACGCAGGGTTGGCCGTTGTTTGGTGCACCAAGTGAAGGTGCCTGCCCGCCGGCCCGCAAAACCGAGCCCAAGGCTCTGTTCTGCTCTGCGCTGCGCTTGCTGCTGCCCAGTCCAGTTGCTGACACCGGCGCAGTGTTCAGGTGCTGCACGCACTATTTGCGCTGTCCAGAGTGCACCTCAGCAGCAGGGTAACGGCAGCAACGCACTCGTGCCGGGGCAACACTGCTGCTGAGATGCTCCACTCCGGCCATGGGTCGCCCGTACCAAGAGTGTGCTGGCCCCCAAATGCCCAGCGTTCAGGGCCCCAGTGCTTCTTTTTCAGTGGGTCGCCCTTGGTTCCTCTGGATGGATGGCCCCACTCCGGCGTCTGGACCCGCTTACCTCATCTCTAAGCTCCGGGGGACCAGCACCCAGCACAAACACCAACACCAATACGAACACCAACACCAAAGCCAACCAGCACACGCATCGTAAGCTGGGTCTTCGCCCTCCACCACCTCACCTCCGAACCACGCCACCGGGCCCCCGTCCGGGAGGTTCGAGGGTTCATTGCGCTCCATGTCTTGGTCCGAGTCAAACGTCCGTCTTTCTGCAGCCTGCGTCTGAATGCGCGCAGATGCACGCCAGTCGACCTGTCTTGCAGTACTGCTGCTCAATTGCAAACAAACTAAGGCACAATCCGACAGCCGTTCCATCAAAGACAAACCGTTCTTGCAGCCCTGCGCTCTCTCTCGTCCAGTCACCTCGAGTCGCCTCTTCGACTGTACTCGACAGTCCTCGCCCTGCACCCCCCGAATCGAGGTTACCGATTGGCCCTGCAGATGTACCTGGATCAGCCTGCTTGCTTGCTCTCTCAGAGACAGCCTCCCAGCTCCGGTGACCTCCCTCCGCCGGTAAAACCGTCCCCGGAAAAGGTTCCTCGGGCGAGATGAGCTGATGTGGGATCCTCAGCCCGCAGTGGCCAACAAATCCCGTTAAGACGCATAATCAGTTCATCGAAGTTGCTTTTGGCCGAAATGACTGTACACCCAGGAACAGAGACAAGACATGGAACCAGCTTCTCGCCCGCCCGGCGCAGCGACCACCTCCCTGCTCCCTGCTCCTAGAGGATGAGGGGGGGAGGCGACGTCGTGGCCAGCAAGGTGTGCCGCTGCTCCGCTGCTCCGGCCCTACATGGACTGCCCGGCATCGGATGTGCCCTGGCATCTCTCCGTGGATGCTCCAACTACACCAGACGCTGCATACATTCCATGCAACACGAGTACCTCTCTGCCACCCGTACGCCGTACGCAGTACACACTACTATGCGGCGGCCAATATGCACGTTCGGGATCTCCCTATGATCTACCTAACCGTCAGGCAAATCTAAATCACACAGGCTAGTCTGTGCGAAGAACTCCGGCCGACTTGGCGATCTGATCACCAACCAGTCCCTTCCATGTCAACTCACCCGCGACGGAGCGAGCACCATGATTCTTCCCCATGCCGTTCATCAGCTAAAAAGCCTACAAAGAATCCCAACCGGGACCATCACAGAACATTCGTCACACTCACTCATCTCATCCCCAATAGAGGAGGCTTGGTACGTACTCAATATCAACCTGGCCCTGCCCACTCTCAGTTCAGTGACAAGAATATACACATCTGAGAGCCTCTCCTCCTCTTTCTCCCTCCTCTCACCTCACTCACTTCTTCACTTCTCTTCCTCCAAAATATTTTCTTTGTCTTCAAGGAACGCCTAGAGCGCCAAACTTTCGCTGCACCATCTCTCGTTGATTCGACGAATGCCTGCGGTATAGAGAACGACTACAAACTGCGGTCTCCGCGATCCTCCCCTCTCCCCCGTCAGTCACCATGGCGCCCGGCGTCCTGTCCTACTCCTCCTCCGGGACATCGCCTTCGGCAAGTCCTGTAATGATGACCCCGATCGACCACTCCGACACCACTTCCGATGGCTTCACGAGCCTTTCTGTTGGGCCCCTAGACGGCACCGGCCTTGGCATCAACGGCCAGTCGACAAACGGCCACTCCAACGGTCACTCCAGCAGCAATGGCCACTCCAATGGCGCGTCTTACACCAACCCTGTTGGTGGCAGCGACGCCGGCTTGAAGCAGATGCCCATCGCCATCGTCGGTATGGCCTGCCGCATGCCCGGCAGCGTCTCTAGCCCTGCCGAATTCTGGGAGCTGTGCTCCCGTGCCAGAACCGGCTTCACGCCTGTGCCCAAGAAGCGCTTCAACCACGAGGCCTTCTACCACCCCAACCCGGGCAAGACTGGAGCTTACCACGCCGAAGGTGGTAACTTCTTGGACGTCGACCTGGAGTCCTTCGATGCCCCGTTCTTCGGGCTGACAGAAAAGGAGGCCATCTCGATGGACCCTCAGCAGCGTCTGCTGCTCGAGTGCACGTTCGAGGCGCTCGAGAACGCCGGTGTTCCCAAGCACACAATCGTTGGAAAGGACGTTGGTGTTTTCGTCGGTGGTTCTTTCGCAGAGTACGAGAGCCACCTGTTCCGGGATAGCGACACGATACCCATGCACCAGGCCACAGGTATGAGGATGACCCCTGCACCCCAGACATTAACGCACGCTAATATGCCCCTTCAGGATGTGCCCATGCGATGCAGTCCAACAGGCTTTCACATTTCTTCGATCTCAGGGGACCTAGTTTCACAGCAGACACTGCTTGCTCTGCGAGTTTGGTCGCCCTTCACTTGGCGTGCCAGAGTCTGCGCGCCGGCGAGTCCACCTCCGCCATTGTTGGTGGCTGCCATCTGAACATGCTCCCTGAGTTTTGGATTTCCTTCTCTTCGTGCAGGTGAGTGAAACCGGTATTCGCGTGGAAGCTTCAGCGTGTTCCGTGATATTAACAGTGCGTTCTGCAGATTGCTCGCAGACTCAGGTCGCTCCATTGCCTTCGACCAGCGTGGTACCGGTTTCGGTCGTGGCGAAGGCTGTGGTATCATCATCCTCAAGCCTCTTGACCAGGCCATCAGGGATAATGACTCCATCCGCGCTGTCATCCGCGGTACCGGCATCAACCAGGATGGAAAGACGCCAGGCATTACGATGCCCAGTGGCGCAGCACAGGGTATGCATCAAAACTGTCTCCAGGACCGTGAAACCAAACGCTGACAAAAGCTCGTGCAGAGAAACTCATGAAGCAGGTCTACAGGAATGCAGGCCTTGACCCTCATGACACTGGTTACGTCGAGGCTCACGGTACGGGAACCAAGGTCGGTGACCCGATCGAGGCCACCGCCCTCCACAACGTTTTTGGCAACAACAGATCCGCCAAGGACCCTCTTTTCATCGGCTCCGTGAAGTCCAACATTGGTCATTTGGAGGCCGCCTCCGGTATCGCCGGAGTCATCAAGGCTGCGATGATGCTCGAGAGAGGCTTCCTCCTGCCCAACCATGACTTCAAGAAGCCCAACGAGAAGATTCCTTGGAAGGAGTGGAACATGAAGGTTCCCGCCACCCAGAGGCCGTGGCCCAAGAACAAGAAGTACATCAGCGTTAACAACTTCGGATTCGGTGGCACCAACGCCCACGTTGTTCTTGAGAAGGCACCTTTCGTTGCCGCTCCCAGAGACAAGATGCTGCCTCCAGTTGAGGCCAAGAAGGTCAAGGGCACCAAGAAGCTGTACATCTTGTCCGCCAACGACAAGAACTCCGTTCAGGAAGTCATGAAGAACCTCGTCGTCTACCTCGAGCAGAGGCCCGAGATTTTCCAGCACGACCTGATGGAGAACATCGCCTACACTCTTGGCTCGCGTCGCTCCATGCTTCCTTGGAGGGCCGCCATCGTCGCCGACGACTCGTTCGACCTCATCGAGACCCTCAACAGCGGCAAGGTCATTCCTGGCAAGGAGGGTGAGCCGTTGAGAATCGGCTTCATCTTCACCGGTCAGGGTGCTCAGTGGTGGGGCATGGGTCGTGAGCTCTACGGCCAATTCCCCGTCTACGCTGCTGCCATTGACAGAGCTGACGAGTGCCTGAAGAAGTTGGGCGCCGAGTGGTCTCTCAAGGCCGAGCTCAACAAGGACCAGGAGACCTCCAAGGTCTCTGACGCTCACATCAGTCAGCCGGCTTGCAGTGCTGTCCAGCTTGCGTTGACGGATCTGCTCCGCACCTGGGGTATCCGCCCTGTGGCTGTTGCTGGTCACTCCAGTGGTGAAATCGGCGCTGCTTACGCTGCCGGTATCATTGGCTTTGATGCCGCCATGGCCATTGCCTACCACCGTGGTAGACTCATTCCCATTCTCAAGAAGAGACACCCCGATCTCAAGGGTGCTATGATGGCCGTTGGCGGTACCAAGGAGGAGGTCCAGCCCATGATTGACGCTTTGAAGGAGCAGCAGGTCAGAATTGCCTGCTACAACAGTCCTTCCAGCTTGACCATCTCTGGTGACGTCGCCGCTCTTGGCGAGCTCGAGAAGAACCTCGAGGAGAAGCAGATGTTCAACAGACGCCTGCAGGTTGAGACTGCCTACCACTCTCACCACATGAACCTTGTTGCCAAGGAGTACCGCGAGTCCATCTCCGAGCTTCCTCACCCCCGCACCACCGAGGTCCGCTTCCACTCCTCGCTCTACGGTCACCAGATCGACGGCTTCGAGTGCCAGGCTCACTACTGGGTCAACAACTTGACTTGCGCCGTCCGCTTCTCTGAGGCTCTTGAGACTATGCTCGAGCCCGTTGGTGACCACAAGCACGGCGTCAACATGCTCATCGAGCTGGGCCCCCACTCTGCTCTCCAGGGCCCCATCAAGCAGATCCTTAAGCACGTCGGCGACAGCGCCACGAAGATCCCCTACGCTGCTCCTCTCATCCGTAAGAAGGATGCCGTCGAGTCTGCTATGGAGGTGGCCAGCAGTGTCATTCTCAAGGGTGCTATCCTTAACATGGACGCCATCAACTTCCCTAAGCCCGGCAAGAAGCCGTCACTGTTGACCGATCTGCCCCGCTACGCCTGGAACTACTCCAACAAGTACTGGCAAGAGTCGCGCATGACACAGATGCACAAGTACCGCAAGTCGCCTCGCAACGACTTGATCGGTCTTGAGGCTATCTACTCCAGCGACCTGGAGCCCACCTGGAGAAACATTGTTCACCTGGACGATCTCCCTTGGCTGCGTCATCACCAGATTCAGGGCTTGACTGTCTTCCCCATGGCCGGCTTCATCGCCATGGCCCTTGAGGCCTCCGCCCAGTGGGCCCAGCGCAAGGAGCTTTCCTTTGAGAAGTTCGAGCTGAGAGACATTTCCGTCATCAAGCCTCTGGCTCTCAACGACACTGACGTCGAGATGACCATCAACCTTCGCCCCCACCAGGAGACCAACCTCAGTGCCTCTGAGACCTGGAAGGAGTTCCGCATCTGCTCTTGGAGCCACGGCAGTGGCTGGACTGAGCACTGCGTCGGTCTCATTGCTCTCCACGGCACCGAGACCAACGAGGTCGACGGTGAGGAGCAGAAGCTTGCTGCTCTCCGCGGTGCCGAGGCCACCATCAAGGCCAGCGAGGGCCCCGACGCTGTCGATGTCAACGAGACTGAGATGTACGAGCGCCTCACTGACCTTGGTGTTGGCTACGGACCCTCTTTCCAGGGTGTCAAGGCCTGCAAGTCTTCCAACAAGTTCTCCCACGGAAGCATCTCATCTGCTGATATCATTGCGGACATGCCCAACCACTACATGACCAGCACTGTTCTCCACCCCACCTTCTTGGAGTCTCTCATTGAGATGTACTGGCCCATCCTCGGTGCTGGTCGCACTGAGCTCAACACCGTTTACCTCCCGTCCTCCATCGCGAGACTTTGCATCTCCCGCGACATCACTGCCCTCACCAAGGAGGCTGGCAGCTCTCTCAAGGCCTACGCCAAGGCTGACTTCTCCGCGACCGAGGCCCGTCCCACCAAGGTCTCCATCTTCGCCACCAACGAGAAGAAGGACATTGTCATCGAGATTGACGAGCTCACCGTTTCTCCCATCATTGATGGCCAGACCGATCTTGGCAACAACCCTGCCCGCGAGCTCTGCTACAAGCTCGAGTGGGAGAACATTGGCGACCTTAAGTCCCTGTCCGGTAAGGGCAAGAAGAACGCCTCCAACGGAGTCAAGGTCGATGCTCCTCTCCCCGATGTTGACGTTGCCATCATCCACGGCGAGTCCAACTCCCAGCAGATGTTGGCCAATGGTCTTGCCATCGCTCTGGCAAGCTCCACCTCCAGACTTCCCGAGATGGGTGCTCTGCACGAGGTCAACACCGAGGGCAAGCTTTGCGTCGTTCTCACCGAGATCGAGCAGCCCTTCCTTGCGAACCCAACCAAGGAGCAGTTCGCTGATATCCGCAACATGATTGCCGGTGTTCAAGGCTGCCTCTGGGTTGTCCGCGGTGCCTACGACAAGGCCACCTCTCCTGAGTCCAACATGATTGTCGGTCTCAGCAGAACCGTCCGTTCCGAGTCCGTTCTCCCCTTCGCCACCCTCGACTTGGACGCCAACAACGAGCTGGACGAGGATGACGCTTCCGCCGTTATCTACGAGATCTTCAAGCTGGCCTTCAACACCAACGCTTCCTCCACCAGTGAGCTTGAGTTTATGGAGCGCTCCGGCAAGTTCTTCACTCCCCGCATCATCCACGATGAGGAGATGAACGAGTTTGTCCACCGCGAGACCAACCCCAGCATCGTCGAGCTTCAGCCCTTCGGTAAGGACGATCGCAACCTGAGAATGGAGTTCTCCACTCCTGGTGCCATCGAGACCGTCCACTTCGTCGATGACAACCTCGTCAACCAGCCCCTCGGTGACGAAGAGGTCGAGTTCGAGGTCAAGGCCGTCGGCATGAACGTTCGCGATGTCATGCTCGCTAAGGGACAGATCCCTGACGCCGATAAGCACGCCCTTGGTGTCGAGGCTGCCGGTATCATCACCCGCGTTGGTTCCGCTGTTAAGTCGCACAAGGTCGGTGATCGCATTGCTGCCCTCACCATCACCCACGGTGCCTACGCCACCCGCACTCGTACCACGGCCGCCAGCATTATGCCCATCCCTCCCAAGATGTCCTTCGTCGACGCTGCCACCCTGCCCTTGGCCTACTGCACTGCCTACTACAGTTTGGTTGAGCAGGCTCGTCTCCGCGAGGGTCAGCGTGTGCTCGTCCACTCTGCCGGTGGTGGCATTGGCCAGGCTTCCGTTTGCCTGTCCAAGATGATTGGCGCTGAGGTGTTCGTTACCGTCAGCTCCGCCGCCAAGAAGAAGCTCCTCATGCAGCACTACAACGTTCCTGAGGATCACATCTTCTACAGCCGCAACACCACCTGGAGAGCCGCTGTCCGCCGTGCGACCAACGATGAGGGTGTCGACGTCGTCCTCAACACCCTCCCTGGTGCCGATGCCCTTAGGGAATCCTGGGCTTGTCTCAGCCGCTTCGGTTACCTCGTCGATGTCAGGAGGAAGGATGGCTCTCGCGCCACCCGCCTCGACATGGGCCAGACCGACAGCAACGCCTCTTTCTTGAGCGTTGACATCTTCGGCCTTGCCGCCGAGAGGCCCAAGATCATGGAGAGACTTGTCAAGGATGTTGCCAAGCTCCTTGCTGACGATGAGCTTCGCCCCATCGACCCTGCTACCGTCTTCCCTGTCTCCACCATGGAGACTGCCTTCAAGACGCTGCAAACCTCCCAGGGTCCTGGCAAGTTGGTCGTCGTCCCCAGCGCCTCTGATGTCGTCATGGCCACCCCCTCCAAGGGAATGACGGACCTGCTGAAGGCTGATGCCACCTACCTCCTCATCGGTGGTACCGGTGGTCTCGGTCGCTCCATGTCCAGATGGATGGTCGCCCACGGTGCTCGCAATCTTGTCCTCCTGTCCCGTTCCGGCTCTGCCACCGGCAAGGTCAAGGAGCTTATTGACGAGGCTGCTGCTGAGGGTGCCCACATCACCGTGCGCTCTTGCAACGTCGCCGACCGCGCCAGTGTTGAGGAGCTCTTCAACTCTGGTCTTAAGGGCCTGCCTCCTGTCCGCGGTGTCATCCACGGTGCCATGGTCCTTCGCGTAAGTCCCTTACCTACTCCCCACATTCATACAACCACTAACAACTTCACAGGACGTTCTCTTCGAGAAGATGACCTACAGCGACTACACTCAAGTAACAGAGTCCAAGGTCCAGGGTGCCTGGAACTTCCACCACGCCCTGCAGGACCGCTCCATCCCCTTGGACTTCTTCGTCGCCATCTCTTCCGCTGCCGGTGCCGTCGGTAACAGAGGACAAGCCGCCTACGCCGCTGCCAACTGCTTCCTCAACGCCTTCGTCCAACACCGCCTCGCCAACGGTCTCCCCGCCGTCTCCCTCGACCTCACCGCCGTCTCCGACGCCGGCTACGTCGCCGACGGTGACGCCGAGCGCGCTGCTGAGATTATGAAGAACCTGGGCTCCGACACCATTTGCGAGGCCGAGGTCCTCGCCCTCCTTGGTGCCTCCATCTCTGGGAAGACCTCTGTCGCCAACCACCACATCATCACCGGTATGCGCATCACGCCCGCCGTCCAGCCTTTCTGGACGCCCGATGCCAAGTTCAAGGGCATGCGCCTCGCTGCCGAGGAGCTTGCCGCTCTCGAGGCCGGCTCCGGCGCTGTATCACTCAACGCCGCGCTCAAGGCGTCTCGGAGCGAGACCGAGGCCATGGATGTCGTCTGCCGCGGCCTAGTCGAGAAGATCGCCGCTGTGCTCATGATGGAGACGGAAGAGCTCGACATCACCCGCAGCTTGGCGCATTACCCTCTCGACTCGCTCGTTGCCATCGAGATCCGTAACTTCATTACTCGCGAGTTCGAGGCGAACATGCAGGTCTTGGAGTTGCTGTCCAGTGGTAGCATCCAGACGCTGACCAAGGCTGTCTGCAAGAAGAGCAAGCTTTGCGTTGGCTTCGACTGGAGCAGTTAGATTGACGGATGAGAGATAGTTTGGATTTTGAGAGTGTAAGAGCGCAGCATTTCCTTTTTCTTTGACTTGTTCATTTTATCTACAACACACAAACGAAACGGTCACAGTACTGCATGAAGATGATGAAAGCTATTTCCTTATTTCTTACTTAGATTGTTCGATGGAGGGAACAGGACGATGACGACGAGAGGGAAATATAATTATCTATTATATCATACGGGAAACAAACATGATGTGGGAACAGATGGGAGAAGGCGTATCTACGGAATGGCACAAGGTGGTTGGTTGGTTGGTACAACGGGACACAAGGGCGACCAGACCACAATGCTGGGTCTCCTTTTCATTATCTTTCTGTATCTCTTTTCCTTGTTTCGTGTTCTTTCTCATGTTTTTATGAGTGTGTCTATGGTTTATGGAGAGGGGTATAACCGCCTGGAAATTTGCGGTCATGGGTTGGGACGGAAGAGAGATGAGGCCGGGAAGACGGGAGAGAGAGATTGGAATCATTGGGATTGGGAGTTTTGATGTCATATTCTTCAGATGTTCTCTGATTTTCTGGATTTCAAATGTGGGTTTTAGGTGTGAGATTAGAATTTGCAGACTTTCCTTAGTAATCATGGCATTTATTACGTATGTGTCTTGATTGGTACCCGACGGTGTGATACTCGAGAGCTTTGATTGTCCAGATGGATGGGATATCACTAAAGTTGTAACCGGTAATTTATAGTCACAATGATGGTAATGCTTACGACGACAACGACGATGATAATAAGGTCGGAGATATCACAAACAGCGACGGAAATAATGATACTAAAAATAACAGCTGTATACCTGCTTCATAGGTAAAAGCTATGGATGACGGTCCGCCCGGCTATCTGGAAGTATCCGCCCGCACAACAAAACTCTATTTGAGATCCTGCAAATTATCTTATGTACTCGCTCTTGTGTCCACGCGACATGTACGCACCACGGTCATGTCTGCCTGTAGCTTTGTAATTGTAGCTTGTAGCGTAGCTTCGCTGTCAATTCCAATGGCTTTCAATCTGTCCAGCATAAGTTTAATGATTAAATGCTCTTGACCGAATTCATGGAGAGCAATGTACAGCGGCGTAAAGCCCCCGAGCCCTTCCACACACAGATTGGCGTCAACTTGGCCTGTATCAAGTAAGCAAAGCGCTATCTCTTCATATTGAGTCGAAATCAGAGAAAAAGTAAGTGGCGTTTGCACCATCGCCATCGGTTCATTTGGGTTGACATTCCCCGTTTTCAGAAGGAATTTAACCACATCGACTTGTTTCTTACCAACAGCCATTGACAAGGCCGCAACTTTCAAATGGTTTTGCGAGTTGATGTCAACCCTGTCTGATTCTACGAGAGCTTTGACTATTTCAACGTAGCCTCTTTCCGCCGCCAGAATTAGAGGAGACTTTCTCCATTCATCATCCTTGGTGTCGAGGTCGACTTTTTCAGATTCGATTAACGATTGAATGCCAGCCATGTTACCAGTAATAATAGCGATAGCTAATGGGGTGTAATGATAGCATTTGGTCTTCAAGTTCGCTTCAATCTCGTCAACGCTCAATAGCCAAGCAATCAACCCGGCGTTGCTTCCCATGGCGGCATACGAGAGAGGCGTGAGATCGTAATCATCACGAACATTTATGTTAACCTGACTGGTTAGCCGACTATTGACTTACACTACAAACGAATGTCACTTACCGCTGTTGTAGACCGTTCGAGAACCGTAGTGAAAGCTTCTTTGAGACCAAAGTATGCCGCGAGATGAAGACCACAGAGGCTAGTTGGGGGACCTTCCACTCCAATCAAATGCCTCTTCCAAGGGACCTCAAAGGCAGCCTCGAGATTGTCTTGGCTACCCATCAAAAAGGATATTAATTCCTCCGGTGGAGGTGATATACTTTGAGCATGGTGTCCCCATTCAAGTGCCGCATACTCGAAAAGCGGGTGGTTTTCAAGGCGGGTTTCCAGATCACGACGGCATATACCTAAACTAAAGGCGTCGAAGGAGAGGTAAGTGATGCATGATTCCGTAATCAGTCGCTGCCCATTAGGTAACCACTGTTCTAAGGTCCTCTCGAAGTACTCCTGAGTCGTGTAGTGGACAAGCCGAATGATTCCACTCTCTTCATCAACGGTAATCAATCCGGCGCAGACTGACACAATGTCTTCCAGCTCGGTGATATTGTCTTCATCTAGTTCATTTGTGCCTACTTCGATGGCAAGGGCATGTTGCAATTCTAATGTCTTGAGTGGTCGTCTGGCACACACCACCCAAGATAGCGCGTCTTTAGCGAGGCTCTCTTGATCTTCGAGTTGCCCTTCAATACGTTCCATGGCTTCGTTATAGGCAACATCGTACGCTGAAGATCCGCTCGCAAGCTTTGCAAGGGCGTCTTTAATGGCTTTTGCTGAGCGTTTTCCTTGCAATGAATCCAAGTGGAGGTGTGCCAGCAGAAACCTAGCAAGAGGAAATTAGTCGAGTCAGGCGCTTCAGGGGAAAGTTACATAGCTCACATTCCTTGCACAGCACGAACAATGCCGTTTTTGACTTCGTCTTGCAGTTCCTTGCTCTTCCTTACAGCCGAGGGAAGCTTAGACATATGGCCGTCCAGGAATCTCATCACATCATCGTCCATGGCCTGAATTTCAATCGACATGGCGTCTTCGAAGTGGGTCTCAATCTCTGGTATGCGCCTTGATGTCACAAAGCAATTGACGTTGGCGGTCTTGTTCAGTCCCAGTACAGTTGTGAGAAGGATATCTCGGTACCCTTCATCTCTGCGGCATTCATCTAGTGCGTCGAGAAGTATGTACACCTTGTCAAAGCAAGATATCACAGACCGAAGGCATGCTATGACTTCTGGCGTCGACATTGGAGTATAGCCGGTGGGGCTTTTATGCTCTTCATAAACTTTCTCCACGTCATTGAGTCCAGCTGGCATGGCCCAATAAAGTTGCTTCAAGATACTGGCGAGTAGTTCTCGAGGCTTTTGTTCGTCGTGTCGCCGGAAGTTGCAGAATATGTAGGCTATCCCAACTGTAGGGTCTTCATCAAACTCTTGTTGAAGGTGCTCGATGACGATTGAAGAGAGCATGGTCTTCCCAGCGCCTGGCATTCCAGGACAAAAGAGTGTCTTTCGGTCTTCCTTGATCCAAGCTTGAAATTCTGGAGCCTCGAGAAGCCATTGTCCAGTTCCCTCTTGTCTTCTCTCGAGGTTGTCAATCTGCTGTGCTGCAAAGTCGATCGATGTGATCCAGTCGAGAATTTTCCTCTTCTTTTCCTCAAGATGCCGTTCGGTAAGTTCTTTGCGTGTAGATCGGACCTCAAGATTCGTCTTGACAGCAAGCGTCGTGTTGTCAATCAAGATCTTACTGTTGATATCTTGGCATCGCCGCTGTACATTTTCGATGGCGGACTGTGTCTTTTCATTAGAAAATGTCGCCTTTAGTCGCTCCCATCCGAAGCGACTCCCGCCAAGTCGCTTCTGAAGGCTTTGGAGCACATCTTCTAGCTCTTCTTTGCAAGTGAAGAGCAGAGCCGAGTCGTCTGAGTTTGATGGTGCCGCCAGGCTCGACAAGACCGAAGAATGTTTGCCCTCAAAGGCGGTGATGAAATCAGGATTCTGGATGAGGTGGTTGTACGTTTCCCAAAGAGTCTTGTGCAAGCCATCTATCTCGCTCTTGAACTTCTTGGCATCGTCTGGGGCGTCCCGCCAGTTCAAACCGAGCTTGGTACATGTTGCGAGAATTTGGCCTGCCACACCGATGATGCAAATGATCCCGGACGGATCCATGTCGAAAGCACTCCGTCGTGCGACGGGCAAGACTCACGGCATGCGACGGCCTGAAGGTCCATGCGAACACAAAGGGTAAGAAGACAGGAAATCGATGCTCATCGAGATGGAATTGAGGAGAAGCTGACCGCCAAAAGTCAGCAGTGGTCACGTATCTGCCAAGTCAGCCTGCCGATAACCACAGCCCCAAATACGTATGTGTCTCAGTGTCCAGCATCAATGAACCAATCTGGACTGAGAATTTGGGTGCAATGACGGAGCCCACACATCTCACCCCGTAGTCCCTGACCAATCTGATTCGCTTCGCGATACTGTGTTGCATCGAACCGGTTATCCCATTGGTTGTCAACTGCATCAAGGCAGCGGCACGGTAGGCAAACATGCACGAATTGAACACTGCCTCATTAGCGGCAATTTCGACTATCCCCGGTCGGCCCCTTTTGAACCCCTTGCTCCAACGTACATATCGGCATGCTCAGCCTGCTTCCAAGCTGGCTGACTCTGCAGTTGGTCGCTTTGCGTTTGAAAATGATCCAGTCCGCCCCCACAATTCTTGAAAAGTGCGGCACAAAAGGCGCGGTATGTCTTGATGGCTATGACGGACTTACGAACATGTCATGATTTGCCAAATCTCGTATTGATCTGTGGTTTCGGTCTACGAGAATGGGATGACGCAAGATTCTGTTCGAATTTTGTGGTGAACATGCAGCCAACCGCTCAAATTTGGCTTGACTTCAAGTGAGAGCTGTCAAAGAGAACCCGGGGCGATGGATGATCTAATCTTAAGGTTCTGACGCCTGGTGTTGATACCCACGTGGATCTCATAGCGTGCTTCCGGAAGCCTTTCTCATTCGTGCTGAAAGAGCGCCACTGATCAACTCCAAAGAAAGAGTGATCGCGGGGAAACGCTCGAACTGAACACGGGGAAACTCTTTGGGAACAAATTACCTAAGAGATGGGATTTGTCTGAGTTTGCAAGACATTGCGGCGTTGGTGGCAGAAAGCTGTTCAATTGCCCTTTCCCCAACCGATTTGCCGACTCGCCACGATCTTAGATCAACGCGAAAAGCGGTTAGCGGCCACGGTGAAAATAGCCGCTTTCGACAGCTCAGCTTAGTTGCAAAGCCACGTCCAAGCGAGCTAGCGCTTGGTTCGAGTTCTAGAGCCCACACAGCTGGAAATTGCCAAGAAGCCAGTGCCAACAGAGTTAGCCCCCTGGCTTGAGTCCAGCTCGGGTTATGCGCATGAAACGACCATTCTCTTGCGAGGTGCTCATCTCGTGAATGGACCACTAATAGTTCAGTAAGCGATGCCGCCAGTCGTGCAGACTACTTTGCACTCAGGAGAATGCACGGCCTGGTTTTGAGAGCTTGCGGGGAGCTTGCGTGCTGGCAGGCCGAGAACGTTCAATGCTCTCGTTGCCGAGAACACCTAGACTCGCTTGCGTTGCTGCTGATGCACCTTTAAAGGGAGCAAGAGACTCCTAGACTTTACGAAGATGACCTTGTTGGTTGCTTTGCAATCCCTGAGATTCCCGGTTGATCACTCCCTACTTTGGGGTCCACTATGAGCAGGGCCGCGGTTTGTTTCATGGGTCGACAATGAGAACTGTTGGAACAAAGATAGAAACACTCAAGGTTGTTCCAACTGCAGAGGCAAACACTCACTTCGCCAGAGGCACAACCTTGACAAACTCAATCTCCGGGGCACAACAAAAAGCGTTGGATTCTTAAAGTCGCGTGTGGGAAATGCAGGGCAGGCTCTGCTCTCCCTATTTCTCACTCGGAGTCTTCAAGACCATGTCTGGATGAGACCACGACCATCATGTCATCACCGATTCCGAAAACCGAGTCTCAGGCATCTGTGCAAGTCTACGAGATGTCCTCTCTTTACGCGAGCTCACAGCGCGAACTTCTTCCGACTCCACAGAAGCATGGGCATCCGCGACAATGGGGGAAGACACGAAAGATGTACGACACTTGTCTGATTATCTTTCTAGAATTCTTCACGTATGTACAAATGTTTCTTTATAATCAGGATCATACTGACTCGGGGTCTTTTAGTACCATGGTTAGCACTGCAGGAGTAAGTCTGCCTGTGATAGTTTGGCATCCGATCAATGCTCACTCCTGATTAGGCGCCGATCTCTGAACATCTCCACCGGGAATCAGGTCTCAGCTCAGTTGCCGCAACTGCTTCACTGGTCTCAACCTATCTCGTCGGTCAAGCAATTGGAGGAGTTGTCACTCCCCCATGGTCGGAATCTTTTGGCCGTAAGAAGCTTTACGTCATCAGCACGATCCTCTATAGCATTTCATGCGTCGTACTGGGAGCCATGCCCACTCTTCCTGTCATCATCGTCGGGCGTCTTGTGGCGGGCCTCCTTTCTTCTGTCCCGACAGTGATTGCTGTGGGCAGCATTGAAGATATGTGGGATACGCAAGCGCGAGTGTGGTGGGTATTCACATGGGCATTGGTTGCCAACATCGGTATTCTACTAGGGCCGGTGTTCGGCGGTTTGATCATTGAATCCCTCCACTGGTAAGTCATACGTGACCCATGGATACCTGAGGCGATAAAGGGCTGACACTTTTCCAGGAAATGGATCTTCTTCACGTCGGCCATTTTCACTGGAGTTGCTGCAGTACTCTTGTGCCTGATCAAAGAGTCGCGACCTTCAGTTGCCTTGGCCAAGATCGAGGCTTCTGAAACTGGCGTCCGCCCAAATATGCGCGAAAAGCTCGACCTTGTTCGACCTCTTCGACTATTCTTTACTGAACCCATCGTGTTCATGGTTGCAATTCTGAGCGCAATCGCTTTTGGACTTATTTACCTCTTCACGGAGGTTCTGCCCATGGTCTACCTTCAGCTCGACTTCCGAAATGGCTGGAAAAACATTCCCTTTCTACCACTTGGCATCGGCATGGTCTTGAGCGTTTTTACAAGAGTTTATGATTCCCGTTTACTTGCCAAGAAAACCGCAGCCTGTCTTCCGATCACACCGGAATCAAAATGCATCGGTTTTGTTATTGGAGCACCTTTACTGGCTGGAGGTCTCTGGCTGTTTGCGTGGACGATCCCACCACAGGTTGTGTCCGTCCACTGGATCTTCCCAACACTGGCTCTTGTTCCAATTGGCTACGCTGTCAATGAATTCGACCACGTCTTAGCCGGTTACCTCACCGACTGCTACGAGACTTACGCAGCTAGCGGGTTCGCGGCTCTAGCACTTACACGGTCATTATGTTGCGCTACATTCCCACTGTTTGGTCGCATCATGTTTGACTCTCTCGACTTCAACATTGCTACGACCATATTTGCTGGCTTAGCTACTGTGATCTGCGTGGTCCCTCCGTTAATGATCAAGTATGGAGGATGGCTGCGGAGGAGGAGTCCGTTGGCAGCCAAGTAAATAAGGGTTGATTGTGGTATGACCGCGCTAGGGGAAGCTTCATGCCCTCAGGCTTGCCGATAGAATTCATGATATGAGAAGTAAAAGTTTCTTAATGATTAATCATACACGCATGTTACCGGTTTCTCACTTCCTAGGTACTTAACAGTCGACATTGCTCGGAACCACTGATTCACGAAATCTTAAGGTTCTCAAGACTATGATATTCCAGGAAACATCAAGGGTCAGGATCGTAACCAAGACCAAGACTGTATCACGCCCGATATTTATGAAGTGGGTTTTTCATCAGCCTTTTGACATTTGTGAATCCGGGTTCCTTCCTACAGATTCGAACACGGCATCTCTCAGCTTTTACAAGTTCCGCGAGCCATTTATCGTGCGGCGTAGAGTTCGAAGAGTTGGTTCAATGAATGCACTGGAAATTCTGCTGACACCATGCAAACGACGACACTTGCTGTCACCTTCAAAATGTGGCCCGGAAGCAAGCCGGCTTTAATGAATACACGTATTCGAGATGTGGGCGATTTCTAAAGCGAGTATGATTGGCTCGGCAGTCACCGAATACACGTATTTACAAAATAGGAAAGTGGGCTTCGGTGTGAAGCCGTCAGCTTTGGTCACGATCTGCACCTAGCACGCATTGAAATTTGTGCACAGCATCTAGCGCGGGGGCATACGACGTTGAGCATGATGGCTCAGCTGTGGCTATGGCGGTTATTTTATGATACCAAGGCCTTTACAAATAGGCTATCTACCAGAATATTTCCTTTCTCGTGACCCCCAATGTCCAACAAGCGCGTCCTGGCTACGAAGCGACCCTCACATAGACTTGTGCATTTCCAGGACTACGCCCGCCACGACTTCAATCCTCCCCGCAACGCCAAGAACCTCTGACGCCGGCCATGAATGATCGAACCACGTATCGACGCTCCCACAAAAAATCTCGCAATGGATGTGCAGAGTGTAAACGACGTCACATGAAGGTACGCTCAGGCAGCGAGGTTGATACCAGGGCCAACTCCATGCTGACGGAGTAGCTCTAGTGTGACGAGACCTGGCCCAGATGCGCCAACTGCGTTACTGTGGGCCGAAGATGTGTTTTCCCATTATCTGCCGACCCGGACTTGTTGAGCACGCCGATGAGACCGGATGAAAATCTTGTTGGCTCATCCGGAGCGACGACGCCGAATGGCGATACGAGTTCCGGGTCGCCTTCAGGACGGAGCCCTGCCGTCATTTCAGCCCCGGACTTGACCCACCTCACGAGCGGAGACAACGTTTCCGGCCCGCTAGAGTCGGACGTGGCAATCAACATGGCTCACATGAAGTTGTTGATACACTTCTCTCTCCGTATGGCCATCCCAGAACTTGATGAGCATCTCATTGAGCTGGGCACGCGCTTAACCGTGAAGACTGGCGCTGAGGTGCCATATCTTCTCCACGAAGCGCTCTCGTTATCTGCACGCCATCTTTCAATGACAGCATCGGAAAAAAGTTCCGAATACCTCAATCTCGCTGTACAGTTACAGAACCGCGCTATAATGCTGTTTAACTCCGAAAAGGTTCGCGTTGACGAAACGACATGCGTCCCAATGATACTCTTCTCCTCCATCCTTGGCCGCCACCTTTGCATGGACGCTCTCGCATTTCGAAGTCCAGACTTGGGTCCGTTCTTGGACTGCTACGTCAACTTTGTTCGGGTCCACAGAGGGGTCAAAGTCATAGTCAACCGAGGCTGGCCATTACTCAAAGATTCAGAGCTCTGCCCCTTAGTTGCTTGGGGGATGGGGCTTGGTCGCTTGAGAAGTCGAGGACACGACTGCGACGATATCCTTAGGCTCTTGAATTCCTACGAGGATATATCTCCTGAGTGTTTGGAAGCATGTCACAGAGCTATTGAGTTCGTCCAGATTGCCGTGGACGATTTGCAAGTTCGGATGTTTACTCGAGGTAAACACCTGTACCAAATTGTGTTTTCGTGGTCTTTATTGGTTCCAGAGGCGTTCTCTGAGATGCTGGTACAACGGAAACCCGTGGCGATCGCTATTTTGGCACACTATGCTGCTCTTCTGCATTTGGCTAGAGACCTATGGCAGATTGGCGATTCAGGCGCCTACCTCCTAAACGTCATTTCGAAATATCTAGGGTCAGAATGGGACGAATGGCTGGCGTGGCCCCGAAGCATTGTTCTCTCGGAAGATATGGAAGTTGAAATTCCGTTAAGACCATCGATCCCAGTATGAATGAACGTCAAGAAAAAAGTTTTAACACCCTATCATGGCCGTCCTGTCAATAAACATACACAAGTGACAGCCCAGATGTCCAAGATTTGCGCAAGTGATACGTCTCAAGAATAGTCAGATATGGCCCTCTCGCAAAATTCGATCAGTGCGGCTTCCTGCCCTGTCCCTCCTTCCTCCTTGGTTTTCATCGCATTGATGATGTCTGCGCGAGGGTTTGGGTGAAATCGACCCCATGGCTCAACCCACCGCCCCCCATCCTCGAGCGTAACGTCTGGCGAAAAACCAGCCCAGAGGTTTGTGTAAGCTCCGAACCGAGGATGATACAGCAGGGGCGAGACCAAAGCCCCGACACCCCAGTGGAAGTGACGAAGAAGTGGGGTCTTCAGGTTTCCCGGATTCAGGACCAAACTGACAATACCACGAGGACCCAGCTCTTTGGCAAAATGGTCTGCTAGAAACCAGTTGCCTGTCTTTGAGAGGGCGTAGTTGACCTGCTGGTCATTTGTCGGCGCGAGAAGTTTGTTCACATCTATCCCGCCATCTGGTGCGCCGAGTTGCGTGGCGATTGAAGTGGTGAATAAGACACGGACCGTCCCATTTGTTTCAGCGGCTCTGGCCGTTGAGATGAGGAGCGGACTTAGAAGCTTCGTGAGAAAGTAGGGCCCGAGGCAGTTGGTTGCGAGCTGCAATTCATGACCTTGCGCTGATACCCAGCCGGCGGGAGGATTGGAGACCCCAGCGTTATTGAAAAGCCCATCGAGGCGTTCCTCTTCCGCCAAGAACTTCTCGGCTGCAGCCTTGATACTAACAAAATCATCGAGAGCCACTTTCAAGAACCGCAAGCCGCCCACGATTGAATCTGTCGTCGTATCTTTCTCAATGGCAGAGATGGCGTCGCGCGCCTTGGCTTCATCTCGGCCTGCAATGTAGACAGTACCGCCACGTTGCCATATCATGCGGCTCAGCTCAAATCCAACCCCAGAATAGCCTCCTGTGACAATGAAAACTCGACCTGCTTGATTTGGTACATCGGTCTCCACGAACGTGGGAGACGGAGGGAAGAACATCGAAATCGCGTTGCCCATGTTGATTTGATCCTTCGTTAGTGAGTACCCGAAGTCCTTCTCGGAAGATAAACAGTAACCTACCTCGTATCGACGACTGTCAGAGCTAGACTATTGCACGGTTTTGCGCGGCTGATGGGAAGAAGTGTATGAAATCAATATGAAGATTCAAAGGATAATGCAAGGGAGGAAGCGTCAGTAGTTGAATACTGATGACGTCGAAGGCGCTAGTCGGGGTACATCGTAGAAATAGAGCACCAACGCCATTTTGAGGGAGTCAAGTTGTCTTGGCACGACGAAATAAATAAAGGAGAAGGTATTTGAAATTCAATGTAGATATCACCGCGTCTTCCCTTCATGTCATCATATGATCTCAAAGACACACCTCGCCTTGAAGTCATCAGAGCATGCCTGAAACTTTCCATCCGTCTTTGTCTCACTTCGCGCCATACCTTCCATGACCAACTTTCTCAGGACATCTCCTGTTCCAATGCAAGCAGACTGACTTCCACAAATATAAACCTTCGCTCCGATGTTCCATAGCTTCATGACGTCCTGGCCGTCGGCCCAGACCCTATCCTGCACATCGCCTTTGAATTCGTTTCCAGCTCCACGAGAGAATGAGTACCGCACATCGACGACCCCACTGCTACCAAGTTCTGATACGTAAACCGAATCATCCAAGCTGTGACAGCCAACGAATAGCAAAGCTGGTGCAATGATGTTCCACAGAGCCGGACGTCGGCGTAGCTGCTCAGCTCGATGCAGTACAAATCCCACGAAAGGGGCGATACCGACTCCATCGCTTATCATGATGAGCGGTGTGCTCAATTCTGTGGGTGGTCGAAAGCGCGTATTGAATGCTTCTACACTGCAGGCCACAGAGTCGCCTGCTCTTAGTTGAGAAAGATAATGTGACGCCATGCCAATCGAGGTGTCGCCGTCCTCATTACTCAGACCACGGGTCTTGCGGATGGCCATGGAGCAGATCAGCGAGCATGAGGATGGTGATTCGAGTGGCGATGATGAAATGAAATACGATCGAGGTGACAGTTTCGGCAGTATAGCACTTAGTTGATGTGCTTGAATCATGATACTGGGATATCCTTCGAGGAGCTGTGAGACGGACGGTATTAGATGGTTCGGCGCTCCGCCGAAGCTCTTTCTCGCCGCCTGGAATGTCGCTCTATCATGATCGTCGGTACAACATTGAATCAAACCCCCGAGTTGCTGCTAATTGTCAGCTTCTCTTTAGGCGTAGAATCGTTTGGAGGAATATCATTACCTCGAGGGTCGTAGGTTGACACATATCGGCCTCTGAAAATAGGACGGTGCCCCCAGAAATAGCCATGCTATTGCGTACGTTCGTCATGCATTGGGGAAAACCGTCACCAACCTGTTGAATGTTTGGTGGGATTATCTTCAGAATATCGCCCATTTCGTACGTTGATCCTTTGGGCAGCTCAAGATCAATGCGATACATCGCCTCGGTGTCCCTGCTTGCCAGAAGCTTAACATCTTTGACACGAGCTTGAATCGTACCATTCGTTTTTGGTGTTTCTTTTTCGAAGTCTTCTTTCATAGGAGGCACTTGCGGTGTCCCTCGGGTGTACGCGCTCGCCACGAATCCAGCACCGGATGGCCCGGAGCTCGAATATGTGCACACATTATCAGTTGTCTCAGGTCCCACCACCCTCATCACTAATGTATACCACTTGTTCGGCTCCGGCAATTCTTGAATTTCAGTCCTTGAGGAAGATTGTGACTGGCTGAAAGATGTACGTAGGAGCGAAAAAAAAGGTAAGATGTTTCGCGAGTGTCTCGTTGGAAGACGAAGCTGGCAGCCTCAAATACTTGAGAGCGCTGCATCTCGGTCTCGGTTCCAGAGCACGACATCAAAAGTATCCAGAAAGGATGCCACCCTAGTCGTGGATGGTCATGTCCTGATGAGACGACAGCAGCGGTAATGGTTAATGTCTTGGCCATGGACCTAGTACAAAACTGAGTTTAAGCAAACCTTGTAACGGACTTGGAATACCCGCAATCACCGCGGATCCCGTGGAAGTAGCTTAACATTTTTTCATATCAGCGTGTTAATTGGATTTTGAGAGGGGCGATAGTAGCCTTTCAACCAATGCATCCTTTTATTCGTACATGATCCCCTTTCCTCAAATAAGAGACCTCAATTGATTCAACTCCCCAGAGCATATATGTCATAGACGAACGCCTCATTATTCAAGTCTCAAGACACAAGAAAACCTAAAGTCAAACAACAACAAAGCCAAGAGCAATTCGACAAACTCAGCCTTGGTTTCCGTTCAAGGGACTGGTATCCTCATAGAGTCCTGGCATAGACTGCGAACTGATTGGAAGACCCCAATCAGCCATCTGCAAAAAGCCCGCAGAAAACCAGTCATGCCCGCCAAGTGAGATATTCCCCCAATCGCCACCGAATTCGAGGCCGGGAGGTACGCGAGGCGAAGACGTCGAAGGGATTCCGAGACTACTTGTCGCATCCGTAGCCAGTAGTTGCGGGCAGGGAATCGACGTTGTTGCCGAAATCTGGCTGCAGGGTCCTGGCGGGCACCCCAAAACCACAGATGAGGCGACTTCGTACAACACCTTGATGATGTGATATGAAGCTACCGTCTGATAATTTGGGTCGTAGCTCTCAAAGAAGTTGATGACCATCTTGATGAGCTCCAGGTCTTGCAACGCTGTTGTCGAGGTCTTGTTTTCGATTATGTTTACGAAAAGGATGTCGACGCTCCAAGCCACCTGGTACAACAGATAACTACCTAAGTCAGCACATAATCTTCAAGAAGACGATGAAGTACCCACATGGTGAATGGATGTTGCAATTGCTGGTGCTTCAACAAGGCAATTGCGGCCCTCGCGGCATTCACGCACAAGGCAACACTGGGTCGCAGACCATCATCATCCTCGTCGAGAAGAGGCAATCGGAAAGCCGCGGAGTGGATAGCGACAACCAGTTGAAAATACATGAAGTTCAAAACAGTGAGGCTCATCACCTTGGTGTAATCAGCATCCAACAAGTCCATTTGAGGCTCAGGCCGGATCAATTCCGGAATCCCTTGCCACCAGTCCTGCAATTCCGCATCTAATTGTGCGATTGTAGACTCTAAGGCGGCAGCCGACATTATTTCTCCACCCTGAGAGTAGAGCTTTGAGTAGATGTGTCCTTGGATTCGAGACAGGCGAACCTGCTGGTGGAAGTAGCTCAGTGTGACATCGCCGGGATAGTAGTATACTCCATATCCGTCTGTCGGAAACTCCTCGGGAAGCTCCAGAAGAAAGTCGTCGCTAATGAGAGGTGGCTTGCCGATGCGAAGCATGAGATCATGGTCGAGGACATAGGCTTGCCAGAATAAGCGGCGGCGATGCAGGACATCGGCAGGATGGCCTAGTACTTTATTTGGGTGGTCTGGATTATGATACCCAGCGAGGAGAATGAACTGAGTTGCGAGGGCAAGTATTGAGACAGCAATGTGATTTTCGGCTGAGAATATGAAGTAATAGACCTGTGTCGGCTTAGTATGAATGCAGCATGAGATATTCTGAGAGGTGTATATTACTAGAGAGAGAAGGGACCCAATAGTCATGGGATTCGGCGTCTGTAGAATGGCATTCGGAATTAGAGCGAGAGCGTTGTTGAGATAATGCTTGTGCTCGGGATTGTCGCTATTCCAGTCGCGCCTTCGCATTTCATGCATGATGATGACGTTCAGGGCCAGCTCCCATCCTGGCTCATCACAAGGTTGGCCGTACATGTAAGCATTCACCGCTGCGCGAACTTTAGACTCCTGCAAGAGCCTTATGCCGTTGTTGAGTGTCCGCATATACTCTAGAAAACGATGGTTAGGCATACGAGGCACATTACGGAAGTGGGAGAAACATTACCGTTGACGCAGAAGATGACAATGTCATTTGGGGGGAATGGGTAGTCCCTCGGGGAAGAAGAAAAGTCGAGACTTCTTTTCGGAGCGAAGCTCCTTACTTGTTGCAGAAGATTACGCACTGCATCTGAATAACGAGTATCGCCAACCAAGGTGTCGATCTTGGCGATGCCCTCGGCTGAGAACAACGAGCATGATCCTAAACAACGCGGCAGTGAGCCTCATTGGCTCTTGCGATCTTGAAAGGAAAGACATACCAGCAGTTCCAACAGTACCCTCGGATGCTCCCGCATAATAAGGCTTCGCAGTCCTCGGTGAGCTTGAAGCCGGTGATGGTGGATACGAAGCTGGCGAGACTTGAGTTGAAATTGTCGACGCGGTGAGGGCCGGCTGAGGCGGATTTGTGTTGGATGAGGACTCTTCAGGTGTCAAGACTTGTGGACCTTTCTTAGCAACAGTTGCTTTCTTCTTGGGCGCACTAGGTTCCTTGGGTTCCTTAGGCTCTTTCGGTTCTTGTAACTCCTCTACCAGACGCTCCATCTGCGCAAGCCTAGTGACGATATTCTCGTAGAGCCTACATGATGACGTCAGTGGCCTTGAACCTCAAAATTCTCACAAAACTCCAATAATCAGGTCAGCGGATGTGCATACTTCTTTTCGCCTCGCCGAATACTCTTCTTCCTCTCCGGCCAAACACACTCGCCGCCATATTTCTCGCATCCCGAGCATACCGGTCTTCTGTGGTCGCACTTGACCTACGACGGTGACATAGTCAGCATCTTACGCCACGGAAGACCGCGACACAGCATAATCAGCGCAGAGACATAAATCCACAAGAGTTCCAGCAACAAACCTTTCGGGTCCTGCATGCCGTACAAGAAAGCGACAAGGCCTTTGACGCCGACCGTTGGGCTTCCGACGTGGACTGCATCGTATTTCGGCCGGGGAGCGGAAGACAGAATACCGAACCACACAGCCAAGCGCTCAAGACCAACTGCTATGGAGAACAAAGAAGGGCCGGTCACGCACGGCAGGAGCAGAGAGCGGCGGCGCGGGATATGAGACAGTACGGCGTTTGTCCGGAGGTGCCGGGCGTACCAGTTAGGCCGAACCGCGGTTTC
The DNA here is from genome assembly GCF_013390195.1 of Colletotrichum siamense. Classification (NCBI taxonomy): domain Eukaryota; kingdom Fungi; phylum Ascomycota; class Sordariomycetes; order Glomerellales; family Glomerellaceae; genus Colletotrichum; species Colletotrichum siamense. The sequence goes on from NW_023501022.1 coordinate 1,237,615, forward strand.
TCGCGTTCGGCGCCCCCCGGTCTCGGACTACTTTTATCTCCAATGTCCGACGCTAAGACGGGCTTTGTGACCACAAATGGAATTGGGTTTCGGCTTTGATGTGAATGTGAGACCGTTTGCTGGCCCGCGCTCGGCCGTGAACCTTCGTATTGGTCGTTATCTTTTAGTAATGATTGGTTTATCCCGCCGGCTTCAAAGTCTACTCTGCACGCCCTAAGGAGTTGCTTGATGTCAATGATGATTCACTCGGATCCAGAATTGAAGTTGACTCATCGGCAAGAATCTTGTCGAAGACTTGGATGAAATATTCGGTTGTCGGACGCGAGTCATGGTCTTGGGAGCTTGGCAAATGAAGATCTTGCTCCTAGTTGTTCAGGGAGCACGCTGCGTGAAGTGGGGCAACATTCCGTGATATCGCTTCAAATTTGGTGAATTCCTGCAATGGCCCTCTCTGTCTCTGAAAAGCGAAAGTGAAACTCCAGATTTATCTTATCAGCACTAGTGCTAAAATTCTGCTATTTTTGTGTCCTTGAATTCTCAAACGGTATGTTCTACTAACGTGAACAACAGAAAAGCTACTTCCCAGCGGCTACCGTCCAACTTCTGTAATCTTAGAAAAAAGTTGAGAAAAGCATGTGACGATGCGATCGCGAATCGTCTGAACTATGATGAGAGCAGTCACAAATGATGCCTTGCATGTTCCAACACGTCTTGGAATAAAGCGATGTACCATGTACGACGGAAGCTGTCACTTACAAATAAATTCTGAATTCTCCGCAAGATCATCAACATGTTTCATGTTTCTCATCACAACTGAGAATGCCATCAATGCAATGTGCAGGTGTGAGAAATAGTTCAGACTTTACACAATTAATGTGCTTTCGAAGATGAGTGAGAGGGGTGGTCACTGGTTGACAACAGCGTTGATAGCAATGGAACTTCCGATCTTATCGTGTCGCGTTTGCTACAATATTCCTTCATAATATAAAGAGAATTAGGCCCTATTGACGCCGTGAATTGTTACCAGCGCCGAGAAACGGCATGTCAGATGTCGTGCGCGCATCGTATCTCAGCGGGTATTTTCGACCGAGACGTGCTAGACTCGGATAGATTTCAACACCGACTTACCTATGAGCACCCCTACTCACAACGTTATCAAGTCTCCAGCCGGAGATTAGCTTGTGTTTTATTGCCCAGTGTATGTGCTTTCTGGGCAATAAAACACAAGCTAATATCCGGCTGGTGTACGCCCTTTCAATTTGCATACCAAATTCTGTCATATCTACGTCTCCTTCGTTCGTCCTCGACCTCAAGATGGCTGCTCCAGTGGGAAGTTCGGTCTGGCTCGGAGAGGATGGCAAATTGTCACGGCGCCAGGTATCTGATACCTACGAGCCAACCGGTGCTGGTACACTGGTGCACGTCAAATACTCTGGCATCAATCCAGCCGACAAGAAGCACTTCCTCATGGGGCTCCACTCATTTATCGCTGGCTATGAGTTCTCTGGCGTTGTCGTCAAACCCGGGCCCGAATCCCCTTTTCACGTTGGCGATGTGGTCTTCGGTATGAACAGACCTCAACATCAACGGCCAGCACATCTCGGAGCGCACCAAGACTTCGCAATTGCTGAACCTCAGGCTTTCTTCAAGTTGCCAGAGGGAATGGGTCTTCCAGAAGCTGCCGCGACAGTCCTCGTGGCCCAAACTGTCTTCGATGGCCTGCTCAACTGTCTCGAGTTTGGGTTTCCGGCGGCTGGCATTCAGGGAAGCAAACCGACCGACCGTTCGATTCTCATTTGGGGTGGTGCCAGCGGAGTTGGGATGGCAGCGATTCAGATTGCCAAGACGATGGGATTTGGCTCGATCTTTGTTACAGCATCGCCACGCAATCACGACGGGCTTATGGGGCTCGGAGCAACCCAATGCTTTGACTACAGCAACCCCAAAGTTGTACGCGACATTCAATCAGCAGCCAAGAAGACTGATTCTGGTGATCTTTCTGTTGTATTCGACGCTGTCGTTGCTGGAGCCGATCCCCTGTTACCTCTAGCGGAACGTCCACCTTTCGAGGAAAGCTCTCCTTTCCTCGCCAAACGTTGCTGTGTCGCAGAAGAATCAAGAACCGAGGATCTAAAGCTGGTTTCCGTGCTACCTGTCTCGGACGAACCAGCCTACAAGTACGCCATGTGCTGGAGACCTCACGGTGACAAGGATTTCATAGGAGGGGCTCAGAGCCCCGAGTTTCCGCATCGAGTAAGGGTGGCGATGGACTGGCTGGCCCAATTTCATAGAGATTGCTGGCGCATCCCTCGCCTTACAATCGTCAAGGGGGCTCAAGCGGGAATTGGAGCGATGGAAAGGTCTGCTGCAGGAGAAGTCAGTTTCGAGAAGATTGTCCTATAACACCCTCTTTGAGTACGCTAGAAGCAATTCCAGAAGATTAGGAAAGAATGCAACTTTTCAGATTTGTATATATGCACCAAACGCCCATTTACGATTTCATCATTCGTGGTCTTCTATGATGTGCGAGTTCCTTAGGAGCTCATTTTTTTTACCCGATGCTATTCAAAACCATAAAAGCGATCGTGATCCGAAAGTCGGAAGGCGAAGTCGCTAGGTACACAGAGAAGACACAGCTTTGAAATACCCCTCTACTCTGACTGCTTGGCAGCCGGACAGCTAATGTAATTCGGCCGAGATGCGGCGGATGAAATGTCAGCTTGGTAGCGACCGCGGATCGCACGGTCTAATTACTGAATACTGCCGTCAATTATGACTCCGCTTAGGCAAAGACTCAGGTCATGATTCTTTCGCTTACATATCAGTTACATTTCACTCCATGCGTTCTGCGATCTCGGATTTACGGATTTATTAGCTTCACATGTGCAGTCATGCAGTCTGCTGACACAACAATGATGGAAATCCACTGACGGACGCTCTGCTTCATAGCGAATGCAACTTTAAGGTTTAAATGTTCAACGATGCATTGATATTGTGAGGCTTGACGGGCATCCTGCATGTAAAGCTTTCGCAGTCAGCATGTGCTCGTGAACTATCAGCCTATCATCAAGAACACACCCCTTTTTCAAAAGGAATATCGTATATTACTTTCCTAGATCCATAAATCACGGGCACTCACGAATTAGAGTTGAGAGCTTGGTATTGCTATGAAGAAGATCCGTGTTGTTGGAAGTCACGTTTTTTGGCAATGATCACAATGGAGCAAAGCTCTACAAAGCCACACCGACTAATTCCCGTCGTCTGGTCCGATCAGCAGTATTAAGTATTCCAGCCAAGTTCTTTACCCAATTAACCATTTTAGCCGAAACGTCGGGCGCATTCAAGTGGGTGTGACAATTATTACCAGCACCCGGAGAGATCCACGCCTCGCTCAGGTTCCGATCAGCGCTAGCATACGCGGTGTCCAGGGTTTGGGCGGCCAGGTTTTGCGGCGTGACGCAAGACTGCCCACACACGACGTAGTCGTGCTCTCCGAGGATCACCAAGACCGGTGAGCGATAGCTGTTCGTGACAGTCAAGTTGCCCCAGAAAGAACTGCTGGGCGGGATGAGCATCTCGCCCATTGACTCAGTCTGCATGTGCCTGACCGTTTGTGAGAGAACTGTTGGTGTCAGCCCGGTCTTGGTTTCTGTCCGTATTTGTGAAGACAACTTACTTTTGGGGTCGAAATCGGGATACTTGAAGAAACAAATGTGAATACCCTCTGTAGACTTGGGCACAAGATAACCATCAGGCAGATGTTTCAGATGGTCAACATCCTTCGGCGATCCAAGTCCAGTTGCAACCACACTGCCAGCCCCAGCCGCATTCTCGTATGCGTAGCCAGTGTGTATGATGGCGTCAAAGTCGCTAGGGTACTTTGAGATCACCGCTTCAGTTGCCTTGCTCCCGATTGAATGGCCGACCCCGATCACCTTGCTAAATTGGGGACCGAACGAGCCAGAGCGAAGCATGGTAACCAGCTGATGCAGCACCTCCACGGAAGCAGGGGTTTGCACTTCAAGAAGAGGATCAGGGTGCTCGGAGAGGCCCGTTCCAAGACGGTCATAGCTTAGAGTGACCATGCCAGTCCGGGCAGCTACATCTACGTAGCTGTATCCAGGGGCGAAGTCCCAATAAGTGTGATCAAGCGTACCACCATGAGTGAGAATCTGCACAGCTCTGTCGACACTGCTTGGCGGGCCAGACGAGGGAACGCAGTATTTGACCCAAATTCCGTAAGTCTTCTGGATCAAGGCAGTTCCCTCAGAGAAGTCCAAAATGCGGCTGGGGTCGGTCGTGGTGACGTTGAGAACGAAGTCGGTGACTGTTAAGGAGTCTGTAGTTTTTTCGAAAAGCCATTTCTCGGCCTCAAAACTTATCGGAATTTGTATCTCTCTAGTAACACATGACGCCGCCTCTCCTTTGGAGAGGGTAAAAGCAACGTTCTTGAAGAGGGTGGTGTTGATGTTATGAGACATGGGAGACGCTCCTACCAAAGCGACAAGGCTTAGAAGGAAGACTTGGGACGAGGGTCGCATCTTGAGCTGATCAAAAGTCTACAGATAAACAGAAGAGTACTTGAATTTTGATAAAAACGATGAAGGTATCACTCTGATTTATCCAACCCAGGAAAATGATGAAGGATCTGTGAAAGGGGGTTTTCGCAGTTGCTACAGCCTAGTTGCAAATGATTCCCCGTCACGACTCCATCTCCCTGAAGGAACTCGGCGAAATGTTTCCCTATTTTGACAAGAATCTTTCGTCAAAACTGAAATCGTGTTCGTCGCCGCTGCCAAGGGGTCTGCGGAGTGATCATTGTGGCTCCTAATTCATTTGAGCTTGATGCTAAGTTCACGGCATTAGTAATGGAGAAGACATAACGTTGTAAGACCGAGCTGATTTCGATTTGCACGCAAACACCCGTTTACTAAGTAATAATTCAGGGGTTGATGATCAAAGGCTCGGGGCGCGCGGGTACCGGATGCCGAGAAGGACACGGTCTTCGTCCGCAGAGATCCCTTCTGAGTGCTCTCCTGTCCGCCGCTCACCGGATATCTTCACACATAGCTTCTGGCCCTGGACTTTCAGCTCAGCACCTTTCATCATTTGACCACGCAAAATTTCTCCGTCAGATGTAGCGCATGGCTAACAAAAGACCAGCAGTTCATTGCTCTTAGCCATTAGCAGCCCAGTAACCAGGATGCGCCGTGCAGCAAGACTTGAAAGCTTGCCAGTTTTCAGTGCAGCACTAAATTCCCTGTGAGAGTCTGACCAAAATTTCATTTGTGCACGGGATACTCACAGCGCCGTCTTGTTGGTAACTTCCTCCAGGACAGCATGATGCGGTGTACCCAGAGTTGGAGTTGTCAGATCTCAAACATTGCCAAATAAGAGATGGGCTGTTGTTGCAATACGCAGCGGATACTCCGCCCAAATAAGTGCTCTAAAGCCCACATGTTAGACAGTCATGAACGATCAAGGCTTTTCGGGTTGATTCTTACGAAGGACAGCAAAGCCGCGAGTTGATAGACCTTCATGGCCGTTTAGGCTATCTGATATGTTGGTCGAGCTTGGAAAGTCAAGCTTAGAAAGTCAAGAAAACTGCCCAGTGACGATGGCCAAGACAGTGGTTCTTATGTCTTCAAAGCTTGTTAACAGCCGCAATCCGGGTGAACAGGGCCCACTTGCCGTCTCTTCATGTTATCCATAAGCGGCAATTGATGTGATATTTCATCCACCTGATCCCGGTGTCAAATTTCCTCCAGAAAGTGAAATAAATGAAAGTGCCTCAGACATGAATCAGTGTGCATTTTTGACCCGTCCGTTGCCATCGGTTATCTCGGGTCGCCGTTGGCCGGCATTCCCCGACCGACTCGTACCTGGCGCTGCTATGCACACCTCTGCTTGAAGACCAGATCTTGCCATAAACTCCGAAACTCCATGAACGTGGCTTCGAACAGAAGCACCAGTACGAGATGGCCGTCTTGTTCAGAGTGTTTACCGCAGCTTGGGTTGAATAGTCAGTGTTTCTTTCTGGAAGCAATCGCAGCTGCATCCAAATGTGTTGCCGAAAGCGAGACGACTGTAGACGTTCAATGGCATTTGCGCGAGAATAATAGCATCCATTTTTTCAACGTATTGTCGCCAACGAACTCCGTAAGCTCGCTATGGACCCGAAACCGAGTGTGAGCGACTTTAGCTCTGGCGTTGACAAAAGTAACGTATGATCGCATGCCTCGATCAAACTACTTGGGTTCATTGAAGAACTTGTTTCATTGTCTTCCCATCGGTAGAAAATGCGCCAACTGACTAGGGAGGCACAGGTTGGACAAGCCGTCGGACATGCGAAAGCACGATTGGCTGTAGAAACAAATCCGAGAGCATCGCAAACACGGAGAAAACCAGGTCAATTTCGACAATAAAGCAAAAGCAAAAGCAAAGGTTAGATTGAAATTGATCACGGATAAATTATATCTACGTTACAATACTCCGACGGAGTCAGCCGCGGAACTTTTGAAATGTCCGCATCGCCCATGCGCTCTCCACAATCTAAGATGGTAGGTACTCAACTACTATTTCAGTATCTCTACGACTCTTTCTGCATTCAACTTCAATAAAGTCACACGAAATTAATTCCCAACTTGTTATCTTCTAAATTCGCTCTGTGCTCTAAGCTTTGTATCTGTGTGATAGCTCAGAGCTTCTGAAAAGAAAGTGGAATTCCTGGGCACGCCTCAAGAGCTTAAGCTGTGGGGATCATCGTGAAGCGGCGGTTGGCGTCAACAAGCTAGATGTACAGCAAGGACTAATTACCCGCGAGGTCTCGCAACGACCTTTTTGGTTGATGTATGTACTAGAAGCCGAGTTTAGCTTCTCACACAGTAGTATACATATAACAACTACTGGTTGATGTTCCCAAACCTCATGAACTGAATTTCATTCCCCTCCATCATCACTTCGTCTCAAGATACCCCCGGGACATTGAGTCAAATCCGTCGACTATACTTCTAGGTAAGGGCGTATCTCGTGGTTTGAGAACAGCACCGATGCAGTCGCTTAGATTCCCAGGATATTGACCTGGATGTTTCTGTCAGCGGCAACGTACTCCTTGCCCTTCACGGTGTTGTCGGCGCGGTAGCATGAGTCAAAGATGAGGCCTCCGGTACGGGCAATTTCGTTGCTGTACATCGGTCAGCACCTGTCCTGGATGGAAAACGGTTCATGGTATCATGTAATGCCCCTAGTCGGGTGTTTCACTTACCAGTTCACAGTATATGTGCCGGTGTTGCCTCTTGTGCTGATGAGCTGAGCGCCTCCGATTCGGCACATCTGGATTTGGGACTGCGCAACGACGCAGTTGGTGCCGGCAGATCCCTTGCGGGCGAGATCATCAAGACAAGCCGCAGCATCTGCGGACTACACACAGAGAGAGATACATGTTAGCATGGACTTCCCAAGGCCGGCTGTGTCGTAGTCTAATGTTCGTACCGGAGCATCCTTGTAGCTGGCTACGCACTCGGCTCTCTTGGTGAGCCCGCCAGCAGAGGAGACGAGGGCGGCAGAGTTGGCCGCCGCAACGGCCTGCTCGGGGCTGAGAGCCGTTTCAGGGTTGGCGATGATGTCCTCGACCCATGAGGCGAAAGAGAAGGTCGTCTCAGAGGACGGGGCCGGTGCGGCCGTGACGGCGGCAGCCATGACTAGGGCGACAACAGAGGCGGTGAACTTAACCATTTTGGCTGTTGGAAGTATTAAGAATTAAGGCGGTCTGATGGTTTTTGAAGAGTTCTTAGAGTGGTCTGTGGAATAGAGAAGAACTACAACCTGATGAGCGACACGAGTGCATATTTAACTACTTCCCATTCAAGTGAGCACATACGAGATTCCCGATTCTGTTAGATTCAGACAACATTCAAAAGGGACTTTGGCGAAGAAAACTCCATTAACCACACTGGAGTCTATCCACAATATCCGTCTTCACAGCTCGGACTATGTACGTTGTTGACTGAACAGTTCGTATTCGTCCGCTTGAAGGATCAAGTTGAGCGGGCCGACCCACTCCAGTCCCTCACGTCAGCCGACGAGCATGGTAGCCCTGTAGGACATCATAACTCTAAATGTGCGAGTGTGTCCAATCAGCGGCTGCTAATCTGGGTTGAGTATTGAATGGGCATATCGGAACGAGTTGGAATGAACGGGCTGCTATCCATTTAGTCCAAGACGTCCGGCCAGCATGCCACTTCGGCCTGGGCCGGAAGCGGAACAGCCCTGCAGGGCTTTGGGACTTCGGTTCTCGGCTTCTGCCTAATCAGCGGGTACCGCATGTGCGGTTACATCTATAACGTCTACAGACTTTATGCATAATATGTTTTCTTTCGGTTGACATGTGTCGCAGCTGAGTACCTGAGAAAACGTTGTCATAACCTAGCATCTATGCTGTTGATTTATGCTCTTGTACGTTGCTTCCCCTAATGAAGCTGAATTCCATATACCCATCATCGCAAAGTTTGGGACAGTGGATACCACCAGGCAACAATATAACGGCATCCACTACCAGGCTCACCGCAAAATATCATGCGAGCATGATTCTTTCGGTTTGACGTTATTTCGGCGGCTGGGATCCGCAATCATTACACTGGACCTTATCCAAGTCGGAAGGCCAAAGAAGCCAACTGTCATAACTCATCTTCAAATCCATAGGCCCTTGTGGCTTGTCGTCAAAAGTACTAGGTGGTTGTTGATGTTGTGAGACGGCGGAAAAGTAGTGGATTTCTGACAAAATACAATGCGCCGAGGTAAGTTCTCGCTTCCGACGCGGTAAGATGCTGGCTAAGCTTCTGTCTACCTCGAACATGATATCCCCAAATTTCTGAATCTCTCAAAGTATGTCGTTTCTCGCGTCCTCTTCATTCTCACGCAGCTGGCCAAATATCTGGTGCGCGCATCATGCTGATGGCACAGGTATTGGGAAGAACCTCATTCCTCTGGTCAAAAGCCTAGCCGCAAAGATGTCATGGTGGAAACAGATTACAGATGCTGAGGTTCAAGCACAAGCATGGTTGTTCCCATGGCTGATTTGTTACGAAAACCGCCCAAGCAGCAAGTATTTATTAGTCTCAGTGAGAACCCTACATAACGCAGCAATCAAGTCAACGGGCTGCCTTTTCACACTTGGTCTCAAACAGTGTATGCTCCTACACTTATTTCATCCTTCAAACCCGTCACTTGTTTCCACTCCACTGGGCACTCTTACGACCCAAATAACATGTCATCCCACCCTCTCCCTGTGTCTAGCATATTCCTTCTGAATATACGGGAACAGAATCCTCTTGTTATCAAGCCAGGCTCCGCGATCCCATTGGTGTCCATTGTATCGACCTGTAGAGCGTATTGAACTCATCAGAGCCTGTACCCGCTGAAATACTGCGTGGCAGCGGGTTGCAACATTGTGTCCCTGATGGTTCATGAATGAAAAGATCATCTTCTTAAATACATGTCAAATAAAAGCATTCCAGATGGGCGGAGACTAACGCCCGAGACCATAAACTCGTGCCCGAGACGTCACTATCAACAATTCTCATTGACATTCACCAGATCTGAAATACATCATAAGGTGCTGAGGCTTATATGACAAAACAACGTGTCTGGCGAAATACATCTTATGCCAACGATTGCTTCACGAAACTTCTTGCGTTTTTAACCATGCCATTATCATGGTTGTTCCCAAGTGGCCACGATACAACAAGAACAGGGAAGCAAATCTGACAACATCATCGTAGGCTCCTACCCATCACCCGCCAGTCCTGTCCTCTCTGCTTATCTGCCCGGTATTCCCCATGAATCACCAAAGCAGATCAGATTATGCCACACCTCAAAGATGTCGTCGGTATCTTGCACCACAGCCGGCACACATCAACTCTTGCCCATAGTTGCGTAAATAAACGGTGCCACGGTCACTCATTTGCTCGGCCTTTAGACAGAGGCCTGGGTAACGGATGCTTTAGATCAATGGCAAGCTCGTTAGGCTGGCTCAACTGTCTGGCCGCAGGTGAAGATGTGTCACATTGCGTGCAGCTCAGACAGGTATAAAAACACTAAGCCGAAACCCTTTGTCGCAATACCCCGCGCACCAATCCGATTCGATGGTATTATTCGGTGTTAAGCAGGCTGAGATGCTCAACCTACACGTACAGTCCGCTTTCCAACGGCGTCAGCTTTCCTCCCGGTCTCGCATAACATCTTTTCCAGTGCTCACCGTTCTTCAACCTTCCCGTACCAAACTTATCCCTTCCGAATAACAGACAGATCATCTTAGGACACTTCCGTGCCGTTCAGACTTACCCTGAATGCATCTTCTCCCACCTTCCTCTTCGTCACTGGAAATCCTCAGATGGAACGGAGACATTCGCGTATGGCTCAACAGTTGGACATCACTGGCTCAGACACATAGCTCTGTTGAACATGAGCCTATATATATAGTTTTGGCAACGCTACAGGAGACTCAAGGCGTCATAGTAGCCTGGACATACATAAAATGGCAAGATGACGCCGCTGTAATTGTGCTACATGCGACCAAAACCGATCAACTAATGCCTCCATGAGTGGATAGAGGCCATAGAACGACTTTCGCCTTCCCAACGTCAGCATCTCGCCTCCGTAGCCTCGTCTCGTACGACAACCGACCTACCCCCCTCGTCGTCTGAACTTCATTCGTCAAATACGCTCATCAAAGTTACCCAAAAGCAGAGAAAGTCTGTTTGGTAATTGTGCAGCACCCTGAAGGTATCTTTCCCCTACTCTTGTTCAGAGTCCTTAAGCCTGAATAGCGGACTCTTTCACGGAGAACACCCTTGCAGTTGAAATTTATTGCTGGCTAGAGAACACAACATTACCTCGAAGGCACGTTTAAATACAGTGTCTATGAGGGAAGTGAGAATGTACGATCCGCCAGCCGCCAGAGCATATACACAAGTCCGTCAACCACACGTATAAAGAGCAGCAATCTTTGCTATACCCTCCTAACACCTGCTCAAACATTGCAGAACCCGTTACAGGTCAAGCTATCAGTCGCCATTCAAAGAACTGAATTCGAGATCAATGAGCTTCAAACCAGACTCAGAATGACATCGACGTAACCCAACCCCAAGAACCCGGACTTCTCCTCCCTGCACCCCCCTCCCTCGCCACCGCAATCCAACATCAGCCTCACCCACCGCCCAATCACAACCACCCAACCTACCCAAATCAAGCAGGTACTACACATCATCTCTACCACACATCCAGCAAATAAATAACCCCCAAATGCCTTGAGAAGAAGGGGTCCAGTGTCGCAGACCAATGGAAGTACATCAAAAATCTCCTCCGGGCCTCAGGGGGTGTTGCCAAGCACCAGAGTAAAGCCCAAAGGATTCAGGCCGCTGCCGTTCGCTCATGCACGTAGGGTCTTTAGGCTGCTGATCGTCGATTTGGTATCAGTTTACGGAAAGCTTGGCTTTCCTTTTCCCGCCAAACAAGCGAATAACGTGGTCACCTAGCTCAACAGACAACTGAAGTCAGGTGTCTAGCAAAAAGAATCCCGCCTCTTCTAGATCTCATTTGGATCGACATTGCGAAAAGATTCACCAATAACCAATGCCCATCTTAGCATATGCCAAAAGTTCACCGACAAGAGAAAAGACCGACACCATGCATCTCGGGACCAATCTTCCGATGCGGCCCCCCATCTCCACGACACGTAGAAAACCGGGCCCCTCGATCTCCATGCACCTTTTGCGATCGCGCGGATACTTATCCACAAAATCCCCTTATTTCCGCATCTCGAAAAATCCCCGTTTCCTATTCAACAGAAAAATCTTTCATGCTCCCTCGATCGCGGTGGATTTATGTGGGCTCGTGGTCTGCCTCGGCTTTACGTAGCGTGTCTCGGAGGGCGACAGTCGCGTTCATGCTTCACCCATACAGTGCAAATCGAAGACATTGATGAGAAAGCATATTTGTTTGCCATAAATGGTCGTGTCGTGATATCATTGGTATAATGCCTGATAGCTAGCTCTAACTTAAAACAAATAATTGGTAACAAGATGCTTTTCATAGAGAAATGTGACTCCTCCTCTTTTGCATAACATTTTTTCCACACTCATATATATCCGCTTTCATATGATGATAGATTTTTTTACAGACGGGCAGTCTCCTGGGCCTCCTGGATGATGAACTCGGCGGCCTTCTCGGCGACACCAAGCACGGTGAGCATGGGGTTGATGGTGGGGATGGTGGGGAAGACGCCGGCGTCGCAGATGCGGACCCGCTTGAGGCCCTTGACGTTGAGGCGCTCGTCGACAACGGCGAGCGGGTCCTTGCGGACGTCGCCCATCTTCGTGGTGCCGCAGGGGTGGTAGACGGTGTGGGCGGCGCGGCGAGCGTAGAGGGAGAGCTCCTCGTCGGTGTTGACCTTGGGGCCGGGGGCGACCTCGCGCTTGATCCAGTTCTTGAAGGGGGCCTGCTCGGCGACCTTGCGGGCAGCGCGCATGCCGTAGACGAGGGTAGCGGCGTCGTAGCCCTCCTCGTCGGTGAAGTAGCGGAAGTCAAGAGCGGGCTTGACGTTGGGGTCAGGGGAGGTGAGGAAGAGGCGGCCGCGGGAGCGGGGGCGGGGGATGTTGGGGGTCATGCAGAAGGCGTAGCCTTCCTTGGGCTCGTCGTAGCCGAGGCGGCCGGTGTTGAGGGTGAAAGGGATCTGGTAGCAGTGCATCATGACATCGGCGATGTCACCGTCGGGGATGCCGTCGGGGTTGAAGAAGGTCTTCTTGCTGCCAGCGTTGGGGGCCTCGCGACGGAGGAAGATACCGGCGTCAGAGTCCATGGTGGTCTTGTTGGGAGGAACGGGCTGGTTGAGCTCCCACATGATGATGGACTCGGGGTGGTCCTGGAGGTTCTCACCGACACCGGGCAGGTCGTGGATGACGGGGATGCCGAGGTCCTGGAGTTGCTGCTTGGGGCCGATACCAGACAGGAGCATGAGGCGGGGGGTGTCAACGGCACCAGCGGTGAGGATGGTCTCCTTCTTGGCGGTGATGGTGCGCTTGGAGCCATCGTTGAGGGTCAGGTTGATACCAGTGACGGTGTCGCCCTTGACGTTGAGCTTGGAAACCCAGGCGTTGGTGAGGATGGTGAGGTTGGGGCGCTTCTCATCGCCGCGGAGGACGGGGTGGATGTAGGCGACGGAGGCGGAGGAGCGGCGGCCGTCGTCGGGGTTGTAGGAGATGGAGAAGAAACCGACACCCTGCTTCAGGGCGCCGTCTTGGGCGATGTGCTTGTTGAAGTTGTGGAGGATGGGGATGTCGAGGGCGGAGGAGCAGGAGTTGACCCAGTCAAGGCAGAGCTCGTTCTGGTGGCGGGCGTGGACGGGCTGGACGGTGTTGCGCAGCTTGTCCATGACGCGCATGAAGTCGTGGAAGGTCCAGCCGTGGGCACCCAGCGACTGCCAGATCTTCAAGTCGTACTCGAAGGGCCTGAAGGAGATGAGGGTGTTGTGTGATGAGCAGCCACCCAGGACCTTGGCGCGGGAGTGACGGATGTGAGAGTTGCCTGTGCGCAATTGGTGTGAGCCTTTTTTGTCCTGACATTCAATCGCTCACGATGGGACGAACCCAGCGCAGAGCTTATCGTGAGATTGCGAGTGGAGGGGGAAGCTTACCCATGGGCTGCTCGGTGGTGCCGTAGTCGTAGTCGAGCTCGCCTCCGAGGAGGTTCAACCACTTGCGCAGGTCAAGGACGCGGTCGTCCATGAAGTCGCTGGGGCCAGCCTCAATCAAGAGGATGCGCTTCTGGGGGAGGGCCTCGGCGAGACGCGACGCGATAACGCAGCCAGCGGTACCGCCGCCAACGACGACATAGTCGTACCTGTCGACGTCGGAGATGGGGAGCTGAGTGGTGGTCATTTTGGCGGAAGGGTAGGATACAATGCGAGGGTATTCAGAACAAGGCGCCCGGCCAGAATGTGCAAGAGGAGTGATTGAGAGAGTGGGAAAGGTGCTGAGTTATACACGAAGGATGAAGATGAGATGGAGGGGTGGGACAGCTAAGAGTCTCGGCTCGAAGTCGGTCTGAGGTGAGATTTGGGGAATTCTGGGCCTTGGAGGATACACCGAGGAAGGAGAGAGCTTGGATCGGATCCGTGTCGATCGACAGCGGACGACGGGCTTATTATCAACGGAGGTCGGCGTCGCAGCTGGACAGTTGAAAGCTGGTTCATCCTTACCGTCCGGCCTTGTCTTGAGAAATTTTGGCCCTTGGCCCCTCAGGAGCTCTTCGTACCGGCGCGGTGCAGGCGCAGGCGCAGGGAGGTGGATTATCAGTGGTGGAGACGGACCCCGCGAAGGTGCACCTGTGTGGGTGGCGGGGCCCTGAAGAGAAAGCGGGTTTCGAGGCATTGAAACTGACTCGCCGGGTTCGAGCGGCATCCAAGTCCGGAACAGCGCGGGAGGCGACGGCCCATTGGACAATGGCGATTGCCAACATTTTTTTTTTTTTTTTTTTCCCTTAGCTTCTTGCCTCTGCCTCTGCCTCTGCCGTCGACTTTTCCTCCTCTGGGAGGCAGTTCCGCACCTCGGGCGACACACCAGGCAGGTGGCAGGTCCCGCCTGAAAGTCTCTCCTTCCATCCCAAGTCTGGGGCACCAGGTATGAAACATCCCTGCACGAGTGCAGCAAAAGGGAAATCAGGGACGGATTTTCTTACTTCCCAGCTTCCTGACTGGCCGATACGGGTCACAGGACCCATATCATTCCGCACAGCTGGGCAACCACCTTGCTCCCGCCGCTGCAACTGCTGCATTGGCGGGCAAACACTGCAGGCAAGACTCGGCAGAATTGGCCAGGCACGTAAGCAATTCCATGGGAGAAAGCAGGAAAGCAAAGCGCAAGCAAGCAGGCAAGCACCTCGACTCCTCAACCTCGACTCGGACAAGCACTGTGAGGCTGCTTCACTCAGCACGCCTTCGCTTGAATCCCTGATTGGGGATGTCAAGTGCCAAGTCCTTTACGAATACCCACCCGAGTGGAAACTGCCCGACGTCGACCAAAGGAATTACGAATAATGGCCAGAGGCGAGCCAACTGCCGCAAAGCAATTCAACAGCACAGACCAATCATGACGTCTCGACTCTGCCTGGTTGACCCAGCGAGCAATTGTCCACCCGCGCTTTTTGCAGTCCTGTCCTCGTTCTGCAGTGCAGCATTTTACCGCGATTAGATATCCATCCCACACCTCAACCGCCCCGGCCCAACCCGTCTAATTTCAAACGCATTTTTTCCGCGCCGGTACAAGGATGCATTAAGCCATCCTCCTGCGGCGTGGTTGTTGGTTGCCGGGGCCATATGCAAGACTTGCACTCGACATTCCCCAAGCTGCCATGCGTCCCATGCGGCCACCCGCGCTAAGGCTTTCGGAGTCTATCCGTCCCCCATCCAGCCCTGTCTCTCTCTGACGACGACGACTCGTCCGCTTCGCTTGTCTGATCTGACTTCGCCTCGCGCCCGGTGAGGTGGCATCAAATGAGTGGCTGCCGCCTGCACCGTTTACCGCGGTAGACCTCATCCGGGGCATCCGCCGCGCCGTCTAGCCCGGGATGCGCAGCCAAGCCAACCATGAACTTGCTCTCACCGGCCACCTCCAGCGCCTGCGAGGCCCTGTATCGTGTGTGTCGTGTGTCGCAACACCATCGCTATCAGAGTCGTGTGCCTGATAACACGGCGTCACGGCGTTGAAAGCCGTGCCGTATTGCTGGGTTGTGTCAGGCGATAGAGCGGATGAACCCCCAAATCCTTATCGCCTGCTACAAGGCAGATATAAGTTAGGGGAGATATCTCGGCATACGCGAGGCTGAAAACGTTCTGGAACGTTGCCGCTCAGCCTATCTCTGTATCTGCCATGGTCAGCGAAGCGATATCTTTTCTATCTCGGTCGCCGTATCTCTCGTCCGCTTATGGCACACCACCCTGCCTCGGTCAGCCAACCACCGATATCTATCACATTGAACCCTTGGAGACCCCTTGGTGATCAAGTCCCTTCACGCCGGGACATCGTTCGATCTTGACGGCCAGACCCGGGACGAAGATGGATCTCAAGGCCACGGTTGCAGCCTTCTATTGAATGCACGCCGCAGGCAACGAAAAAAAATTCATCCGGATTGACATTCTCTTTTTTTTTTTTCTCTGCTCTTGCCAATGTTCGACCCTGAAGGCTGAAACTTCTGCAGTGGAGCATCCTTTCAAGAGACCGCCGGCTGTCACTGGCCTTCGTCTGGGCTCTTTTGTGGGGGACTGTTGCATCCGAGTGGATTTTTGGCCAATGACGTATGGCTTATGACATCACACCGCCGCTGGAGCGGATCTACAAGGGGTCTCCCGGCAAATCTGCAACCCCCAGCTCCAAAGCGGATTTTACCTTCAATCATCAGCTGACCGGCGAGGCCCTCCGCGATCCCGATCTCACGCCGATCTGCGTGGGATTTTTTTCTTCCTCTCCTCGCTAGCAGACCACCACTGAGCACTGCAGATTTTCAGCCTTCCGCAAGTGCGACCGTTGACCTCCGACCCCCGTATCTCCGATCGACAGCCCAGTCCCGGCGCAAACCGCCTGCCTGCAACTGACATCCATCCCTCCCAAATTCTTGCCCGTCCGTCCACCGCCTGCCGCATTATCGGAAATCTATACCCAATCATCCCCATCCATCAGCCTGTCATTCCTTCTTCTTTTGTGTCTTTCTGTTAGTGAAGTTTCAGTTGCCACCTTATTCCCCCATATCACTCAAAAATGGCACCACAGGAGCAGGACCGTCACGCTTTCTATGCGGGGAAGCCCCAACCCGACTCGGAATCCCCAGGCACCTTCCATTCCATCGATCCTGCCACGGCGAAGCCCGTCTGCACCATCCACACCACCTCATCTTCCGGCATCAACGCTGCCGTCGATGCCGCAAAGGCTGCCTTCCCCTCATGGTCGAGCACGCCCCCCATTGAGCGCTCTCGCATCCTGCTCAAGGCCGTCGCCCTCCTCCGCGAGCGCAACGACGACCTGGCCAAGATCGAGACCCTCGACACCGGCAAGGCCTTCTCGGAGACTCAGTACGTCGACGTCGTGACTGGCGCCGATGTCCTCGAGTACTTCGCCAACCTCGTCGCCAGCGGCGGCCTCAACGGCGAGTCCTTCCGCCTGAGGAACTCCGCCTGGGTCTACACCACCAAGGAGCCCCTCGGCGTCTGCGCAGGCATCGGCGCCTGGAACTACCCTATCCAGATCGCCCTCTGGAAGTCGGCGCCATGCCTGGCCGCCGGCAACTGCATGGTCTACAAGCCCAGCGAGTTCACCCCGCTCCACGCCGAGTATCTCGCTTCCATCTACAGGGAGGCCGGCGTCCCTGACGGCGTCTTCAACGTCGTCTACGGCGCGGGCGACGTCGGCGCCGCTCTCACCACGCACCCCGACATCGCCAAGGTCAGCTTCACCGGCCAGGTCAGCACTGGCAAGAAGGTCGCCGGCTCCGCCGCGGGCGGCATGAAGTACGTGACCATGGAGCTCGGCGGCAAGAGCCCCGTCATCGTCCTCCCGGACGCGGACGTCGAGCAGGCCGTCGACGGCGCCATGCTCGCCAACTTCTACAGCTCCGGCCAGGTCTGCACCAACGGCACGCGCGTCTTCATCCCCAAGGCCATGAAGGCCGACTTCGAGCGCGTCGTGCTCGAGAAGATCCAGTACGTCCGCGCGGGCGACCTCTTCGATCCCGCGACCAACTTTGGCCCGCTCAACAGCAAGACGCACCTCGAGAAGGTGCAGGCGTACGTCCGCAAGGGCGTCATGGAGGACAAGGCGACGCTGCTGGTCGGCGGCACGAGCCAGCCCAAGGGCCTGCCGTCGGCGTACAAGACCGGCCACTGGATCCAGCCGTCCGTCTTCACTGACTGCACCGACGAGATGACGATCGTCAAGGAGGAGATCTTCGGGCCCGTCATGTGCGTGTTGACGTACGACAGCGTCGATGAGGCGGTGCGCCGCGCCAACACGACGGAGCTGGGTCTCGCCGCGGGCGTGTTCGGCAGAGATGTCGACGCGTGCCACAAGGTGATTTCGCAGCTGGAGGCTGGCATTACGTGGATCAACACGTGGGGCGAGTCACCCGCGGAGATGGCTGTTGGTGGGTGGAAGCAGAGCGGTGTTGGTGTCGAGAACGGACGTAAGGGCCTGGAGGCCTGGGTACGGAATAAGAGCACCCTCGTCGAGATGGGCGGTGCCGTGCCGACTGTGTTCTCCAAATTGTAAAGAGCGGGAAACGAGAAAAAGGTGGATGAGACGATGTACTGATGTATTGTACTGAAGCGGGATTTACAAAAGAATGCTCCGTGTTGAGCAAGAAGATAGCGATTGAATGATATCTCATGTGTTTGATGAGTCTGGAAGCACTACGTTACATTAACTAAGTGAAGCGGACAAGACGTGTGGTGAAAGCCACAGGTCGTTGGAGTTGGTCAAGTGCCAAGTGGTTCAGTATATATTCGGGCAGTATGCCGCCAGAAAGAATGCCACAAACCAATTTTTTGCGCTTAGCCGGTCGTGTAAATTGAGTAAGCTGAATACAACTTTTCCCAAGGGGGTAAATCCAAGTGGTGTAACGCCTGCTCCTTAGGCATCTAAGGTAGCCCTCCCATCAGAGATATGCTCCAAAATTTATTCCTGCGCATACGCAAATACAATGATGGACGACAACAGGCAGTGCTATCTATGCTCTGTGTAGACTGAGCTGATGAGCTACGGACTGCGCAAGGATGTGAGCGAAGTATGAGGTCAAGCACTGGAGATACGCGCTCACCTATAGCCGCAGCCGCCGTATTTGCGTTTTGGTTGAGTAACATCCTGGGTTGTTGAGAGGCTGTGCTTAAGTACCCTTTTGTCCCAGGTTGTAGATATAAAATAGCGAAGTGGAAGAGATATTCCAGTTCACGCAGCGCAATAAGTTCACATGCTGCGGGCAATGAATCATGATGCTTTGTGATGGCTGTACTGATGCTTTTTTGTTCGTAGTGGGCCTGCTCTTTCATGCCTTCCTGTTACATATCTGAACGGCAGTAATAGGCTGTGTAGCAAGAATAGAGGTGCAGAACTTATCCCCCGCTTATCCTAGCAAGTAATACACAAAGGAAGAGGGTGGGAAATGCTCTGGATGGATAGTCCACTTCACAACGAGAGTTTGCATAACTAGCTTGTGATGCGTTTGGGTCCATCCAAACTGATGAGAAATTCGATTGCGGACTGAACTGAAAGATCAAGGCAACCAAAACCGGATTGCCTTGTCAGGCTTGAACTCTTCGCGCCCGCCTTTTTATAAGAGATCACACTTGGGAATGAGGAAGCTTGAGGACCAAAGAATAGCCGGTCTACATGTTTGATACTTGTCGAAGTTCATAACGAGTTTGGGTAACAGGCTTCAAGAGTATAAAACCTAATAGGCTAGGAAGAAGTCATTACTGAAAACCCAGAGCAATTTTGTCTATCGTTCCAGTCATTCAGCTCTAGTTCCAACATTCACCACGGCTAGTTCTGGGGTAGTGATACGTGGCGATCAAAAGTGTGGGGTGATGAGGCAGTTTCTAGCGCTTGGCCGCGTCCAGCCATCCTTTCTGATGATTATTCAGTCAGGAGAACTCAACGAGTGGCCGACAACGGCTCTGAGACAGTTCATGTGGCTACACGTAGTTCTTGAGGCATTCCCAAGTGATAGGGTGCGGACTGAGCTCTTTCCCTCTAAGTTTGGAACGCAAAACATATCCGACAAACGTTCTGCCGGTTGTCGTTCCTTTCTAGGTTTCGAGGGCGTTCTTATACCTTTCGATACCTTCGACTGAAACTTGAATGTATATAATGAGAAAGATGCATGTTATGACATGCCCGTTACCATAATACTAGTGTGATGGTGTAGCTGTACCTAGCGAGATTGGGACAGTATTCGAAAAGCCGTGCCTCCGTCATCGTCACATCATTGGCTAAAGCTGTAACGTGCTGCTTCATCACCTTCTCATTTATTTGATGAGCATGCATACTTGCTCACCGCTACCAACCCCTAGTAGACGTATTGCGTATGAGAGGCAAGTCAGCGTCCTTTATCAAAAGGCTTTAGGCTCGGTTTCCGCCGAGCCGCCTGAAGTATTGGGAGTTTATTTCGCCACAGTTGAAACAAGATAGAACAGCATTCTATTGTCTATATGCCAGAGACACGCATCCTTCAACTAGCCGCTATGCCATCGACCCAGCACGACCGTCGGGGTTCCCTATTCTACTTGGTGCAACCTCCCTGTGCTCCGACTGTGTAGGTAGAACCACGGATGTCGTTAGACCCAATCTTCCCCTTGTCGGCGCTGCGGGCATCAATGATTCTGAAGTCTCCCGCCAGATTTGCGTTGAGATTCGCCGAGGTGTTGATGCCGTTGACTCGGTCAACGACGTGGCATTGCTCGTTTATGCAACAGCACTGCGGCGTGCCCACAAACTTGGGAGCGCCACCCGATGTGGCATCCGGCGACTGAAAGATCTGGAAAATCTTGCACTTCGGTGCCTGTCTCTCGGCTGGAGGGGTCGGTAAGGTCAGCAGACGCGAAAAGACAACTGAAGAGACGGCTTCATGCTACGCACTCAAATCCTTGGGCAGGGCCGAAGAAGCGACTAGCGTTGCTGTCGCGAGGAAAACGATGGAAGTGGGCTTCATTGTGAGCGATTGGCGGAGGTTGGAGACGGTTGAGAGAAAGAATGTGTTTTTGGATTGGAGAACTGAGGGATGATGGCTACCACTCTGATCCCGAGGGACTTGGCGCTTCCTTAAGTAGTCAGAACAATGGTCTTGACTGGCCACCATCCCATAAGTTCTCATACGGACACTTTCACGATATCCTACCTCGGGGGGGAAAGTCCCAGAGGGGAAAGTCTCTCGATGCGACATCCGTCTTTGGTCTGTGCTAAGCTAGTTGACACGGATTTGAAATGAAGAGAACGATAATTAATTAAAACAAGGTTTGGACAGCTTCATTTGCAGGGCTGAGGTGAGCTGTGCGTCGTCGCGCAGGCTGTGTCGGCAAAGCCCGAGTTGATGATTGGCCTTGACATTAGAAAATTAATGGAAGCCGTGGAAGTCGTGGAAGCCGTGGAAGCTGGTACTCGACTGAACTCCTGCTATACATGATGAGACAGACTAACAACTTTTGGAGACAATAAAGTTCATCGCTGCCAATCAAGTCGTTGCCGTTCATCCGAAAGGACCTTCAAACCCTCCGGGGCGACTGATGATTCAATTGAGGCTGCTGCTGCTTTTAATTCCAACAACACGACCCATGCGCAGTGCCCTCTTCTGGTTCTTCATGTTGAGTTGCAGGCGTTCACTTGGTCTAGAAAGATAAAATGGATCTTTTTATCTCCATGGAAATGACCTGTAGGAGCTGGAACACTCCCAGATCCAGGGTCCTAGCTAAGCCGATTTTGACATTAGTCGGAAAGGTGGGTACTACCCGGATGGATTTCTTGTACTGCCTGGAAAGCAAACCTCCGTACGAATACCTGCCATAGACTGCGAACACAGATCCGTTCACGCTGCCCTCCCTGCCTGCCTGTCTATGCATTCATACATAGTGCAATGGATCATACTTGCTGTTCCGGCGAGCGCCATCTTGCTGAGACGCACAAAGGCTTAGCAAAAGCTTATAATAGATCACACCAAAGCTTATCATGGTTCACACGAAAGCTTATTATAGTTCATCCATTTCCCCCGGGTATGAAGACAAGTCAGTCATTTGGCCGGCCCAGTAAGAGATGAATCCACTAGTTCGGATTTGAAGTGAACAAGTGTTCTAGAACCAGTCTGTTGCTTATGTTGCGGGACCTGCCGGCGGCGTCAATGTCCGGTGGGAAGCTGACGTTACTTCCATACCAATGCGCCGGTCTCAACGCTGAAAATGCTCAAATTCTATTTTACCTTTCAATTTCAACACCCTAGCTTTAGCCAACGTGGCAGGACGACGTCCCCGTATCACCTCGCTTTTGGTCTCCGCTATTTACGGGAGAGCAAAAGCGACCTCCTCAAACAGTAATCATTTCGAACATCATTCTTCATCAGTGAATAAATGCAAATTCAAATTAGATGAGGACGATCTCCCTGATACTTTCTTCGCCCCAGACACTTCTCAACCGTGCTTGGTGCTCCTTTAGTGATTTCTTCCCGCGAGTGTGTTCCTCCTCCCATCGATGTGAAGATTTCACCGGCCAAATGCTATCCATCTCAAACAAGCCAACGCGAGAGTAACGATTCTCCCCTTCCTCCATGAGCACAAGGCCTTCCACACCAAGATCACCAGAGTCAACGACCACCAGCAATTCGAGGGTCAGCCCGCAATCTAGTTGGAGCCTGTCGTCGTTGGGATAATCGAACCCAATCGATACGATCTGGTCTCTCATCTCGCTTTGCATGAATCCATTCTCGTCTGCCGAAGGTATGGGGATGCTCTTGATCAGACCTCGAAGATGAAGCTCAGCGACTTTGACCTCGCCGAACGGCTCGACCTCGGAAACAGGCTGAATGTCGTCGCCTAATACCTCAAAGTCTTGGTTTTGGCGCCAGTGGGTGTGCCGTTGCTGCATCCAGCTCGCTCGACCTTCGAAAGACGCCCAGCTCCACGACGGCCCAGACTTGTAACCAAGCACAGCGTCGCCTTCCATCAATGTAGGGAACCACATCAGTCCCCTCGCCAAATCAGACCTCCACAAGCCACAAATGTACTGATCTTCCAACAGAGCCGCAAATTCTCTCGCTATGCCGGATATAGCAGGGAAGCGGTCGGCTCGATGAGACAGCTTTCGTCCAGAGTATACCTCCACAAGGTCGTACCAATGCGACAGAACATCAGTCTTTGGGGGAGCGCTTTCGCCACCCCGCAGCAAAGCCATGAGCCCTCGGAAGAGGTATTGATCAGAGCAATTGATGTAAGTGTTCCCCATTCCCCCGATCCAACCGTCGCAGTCTTCGACCAATGACTCGGAGCAATGGCATATCCACGTCGTCTGCCGGGCGCGGTACTGAAGTCGGCGTCGGGAAAATAGCAGTTCTTGGAGGGTCCAAGCTCTCTCATACCAGGGCTCCATTTCATCCAGCTTGTCCGGTATTAGTATCATCGTCTGTTGTTCGTGGCCAGTGGGTTCATCAACTTCGGCCTGGACTTCGAATACCGGTTGGACTTGCCCATCTGGGTTTCCAGTTGTTTCATAGGTTGGAGCCCGCTTTCCGAGGAACCCTTCCTTGACATCCTTCGCTGCGGAAGCAACGATTGTGAAGGTGGCGTTCTGATAAATATCACCCATTCTTCTTAGTTCCTTCACCTTATCGTCGTAGTCGTCTTGAATGATACATAGTGCGTCGATCCATAGGAATTTGAATCCGAGCTCCCTGGTGACGGTTATGCTGTCCCGAATAGTTGGATCTAGCTTCTGCGGATCGATAGAAGAGGTCAAATCAGACATGTTGCCAGTTCTCAACATGATGGCTTGAGAGACACCTCCCCAGCAGTAGGACAGTGCGATGTAGCGCTCTCTCATGTTCTCAGGCACCCGCAACAGTCGACTGCGACCAGGGTCTGATACATCGATAACCAGAGAAGGCATGGAATCTGGTAGGTCCATTATTCCACATTTATGATTCATGTCGCAGTTGCTCAGCCACTTGCGGATGAGATCCATCGAAGCTGGACTCCCTGGATTCAAATTGACAGGAGAGCCAACAATGGTTCGGGAAGCGTTGTTAAAATAACCTTAGTCTAGCTTAGCATTGCAACATCTGGTGCCAATTCCCAGAAAGTGGCTTACCTGAGAGCGAAAGAGCGAGGAACCTCGTCGAATATTGCACCAGTTCGACTTCTCCGCGATCGGGACTCGCAGTCTCGGGGAATCCTTTGGAGATCAACATTCCGATGTACACCATGACGTTTTTGTCCTTGAAGTCGTTGATAGCAGAATATCCCATGGTCACCCGGACGCAATTATTCTGGCCCACAGGAAACTCTTCCTTGTCACCGAGAACTTCGCCATGATCCCAAAAGAGGCGTTTCCGCAAGCGGGGATACTCGTTCGCTTCAGACGCGTCGACAGAAGCAGCAAGTTTCTCTTCATGCGCTTCTATCTTATTCTCGTGATAGTCGTCCAAGTCGCAAGCGTTGATTCTTTGTTTCTTCTGAGTCTTTGCCTCTGCTTCTATGCTTGTCAGCTGGTCTTGGATGACAGTCCAGAGAGTACACCTTCGGCCGGACATGTTCCTTATTTCTTCCACGGTTGTATCGAGCCGGAAGAACTCAACATCCACAGAGCTAGCTCGACTTGTCTTGGGAGGGGGAAGAGGCGCCATTGTCACGATCTTGCAATGCTCGCAGGAGTGTGCTTTGTCGTTGTCGGACATCAATGCTCGCTTGAGACGAAGGATTTCTCCATCCATGGAGGAGGTCTCCGGAATATATGCTTGAACTTCATCTTTTTTCATCATTGTGTTTGATAGCCTTATTCAAATGCACTGTCTGTGACGCTTGTTCTCAAGATTCGATGTCTCCTTCGAGATGGTGGTTGTCGTCTTGAATGGGGGCGATAAGGCAACTAGTAGCCTGTCAATGTTCTATCCAACTGAGCCCGACTCCGACCAATCAGAATTGAACCAATAATGACAAATGTCTCCGAAAGGATCCATAGCCAGGCTTAGCTTTCTTGGACCAATGAGCAACAGCAACTCCAAGCTGCCATTTTACAGGTGACTGTTCATTATTGAGGTTAGCGTCTAGGAAACAGAAGGCTCGAAAAAGCTGAAAGAGGACGTTATCCAGCCTTCACAACCAAGAACTTGGCTCTTCGAGGTTTAGACCAGGCTGTTTGACAAATCTTTGGGGGCTGGCTTCTGTGTGGCTCCCAAAGCGATTGGAGTCCACACAACCAACACTCGTCCGCGTGATAGCATACAGCATACCCTGCATTCGATGTCCATCATTTCCTCTTGGGTACTAACAGTGCAGCAAGACCCAGCTGAGTGGAATTGAACGTATGTTGCTAGCTTGCTGCGTATGCTGCATATGCACGACAAATGCCGAGAGGGTGATTGACAAATACCACCATTCTCAAACCCCTTCTCAAACCTCTCGATTCTTCCTAAAACAACAGCCTTCTATCATACCAATATGTAAATGATCTACAAGTGATGACTTGAGATGCAAACCCTTTTGGCCATGACAAATGTTGGAAATATTGCCTAACGTCTGACTGGAAAGCTGCATAAAGGGCCCGTTGAGAACCCTGGAGACTCGGCGGGCAATCTTATTGATGGTGCTGCAGGCAGGCCACCGAGATGGTTTGCACCGCCGAAAAGACAATCGGCGACGCCGATGAACCGGGCCCAACAGAGCGAGACGTGATTTATGTCGACGCGGGACAGTTGATTCTCACATAAGCCGTATACAGTCCATCACCGTCAGCACCGCCGCATGTAGCCTGATCGTTGCCGTCGCAAGTTGCGTTACAAGATGCTTCAGGCTGCAAGACGAATGGGGGGTCGCCAGATCCGCGTCTGCTGCATGCGCATCGAGCGCCATCAAACAAGACGGCAAATTTCGTTCCTGATATCCTGCAGTTGGTCTCGCACATGCTGGGAGTCATGATGTTGCTGACCGAGAGTTCTAGGAAGTTGTTGTTGAAGTCCGACTCGGTGAGGGAGACGCATCCGAGATAGTCCCATACACAGGGCTTTGCAAACTGCTGCTGGGCGAGAGATTGTGCCACAAAGAGTAGCATGAGCAGCTGTGACAACTTGGAAGACATCTTCGGAGATTGCATGGAATCTGGCAGGTTTTGATGACGATCAGGATGGGACGTAAAGAAGGGAAAGAGGTGCTTTTTATCTTGATTGGAACCACTGTCGTGAGGCGTATGTTTGCGATTTGAGAAGATGAGATATCATTGGATAGGCAAGCGGCCTGCGGGGTTAATCAGTTCAACAGATCAGCATCGGTTCAGTAATGACTGAGGAGACCGAAAAAATGTTATGTTTCCATCTTCCACCGAGTAAGACTGGCCAGTTGTGCCGAGAAGGCCCGAAACTTTCAGTTTCTTCAAATGATCTGCAGTAACCGCATTTCGGTATTCGATTCAATAACATTCCAGTGAGTCAATGTTACACGCCTGGCAGGATTACTGGTATGCGGCTCTCGGACGTCTTTGTGGGACAGATGATGCCACGGCCGCTGCATCAGCATCATGTCTCGAGAGGAACCTGCCAACGATATGAAGACCGTCTTCAGGGGTTAGCTCAAAAAAGCAAATGGGTCCTTCGTCACGATGCCAATGTTCTTATTCAATATGAACGGCTCCAGCGCGTATATATACACGTCATCAACGGCGATGTGCCTCAAAAAGTAAATACATAGAATTCCCAACTTCCTCTTCAAAACGTCACTTATGTCGTGACGCCCGATGACAAGCGTACTGCTCTTCCCGACTCATATTCCTGATGCTTAAGCAGCGCAAATGGTAGCCTGACGACCAGCACCCTTGGAAACGATGCTCGGCACATCATTCGCCGCATCGACGGTGTAGTCGTAAAAGGTCTTGGGGTCGAAGACCGTGCCAGCATTCTTAGCCGTGGTGCCGCTGGTGCTCTTGAACACGTTTCCGGTGGCGCTGAGTTTGGCAGTGCTGTCGGCCTGGATCGGGTTCTTGACCTTCTCAAAGTAGCAGTTCTCCATGACCATCTCGGTCTTGCCACGGGCGTAGTGTCCATAGGAGGTCTGACCAACGAGGTAGTTATTGTAGAGATGGGCGTTCTTGACGTTGTCGACGGAAGGGTTGCGCTGCTTGGTCTGGTCGAAGTAGTTGTGGTGGATGGTCATCTGGGCACTGACGTTGTCGGTCCAGCCTACATCGGTTTGGTTTAGTGACGGAATTCAAGGGAGATGATGAAGAGATGGACGGTTCTTACCAATGCCAAAAGCCTTGTTGTGGTTGCGAAGGATGGTCCAGGATACGGTAAGGAACGTGGTATCCTTCCGGCTGTCGATAAGACCGTCACCGCCCTTCTCAAGGTGGACGTGGTCAATCCAGATGTTGGTGCAGTTGTCCTGTTCATGAGTTAGTATCTCAACCCTTCATGAGATGAAGTCGTCTTACCATCTGAATGCCGTCAAAGTCCTGAGTCTTGCCTTCATCATCACCCTCAACGTACGTGTTGCCGATCTTGAGGTTACGGAAGATGATGTTGCGCTGGTTCTGGATGTTGAAACCACCCTGGTCAATCTCGGCAGTGGCACCGATACCAACGATGGTCTTGTCGGAAGAAACCTTGACCTCCTTGCCCTTAGGTGTGATCGTGATCTTTCCAGAAACCTTGATCACATACTTGCCCGTGGAGCCAGCATACTTCTCGAGATCGGCCTGGGTCTTGACAACGACAACCTCGCCACCCTTGCCACCAGTGGTGCCGCCGTTCAGAGAAGCGAAGCCGTCAGGGGTACCACTGCAATCATCGGCGGCGGCGGCAACGGCAGCAGGTGTGGCAGCAGCCTTGACAACGGTGGAGAGAGTTGTGGGGGTAGTCTGGGCAACGGCATCGGCGACAACAGCGGGCGCGGAAACCTCGGCGGAGACAGCGACGGCGGCAGACTTGGCGCCGCTGGTGTAAGACGAATCAATCCAGGAGGTGGAACCGAGAACGTCACCAAGCTTGACAGCAGAGCTGCGCTTCTTGGAGAAGCTAGCACGTGTCCCCTCAGCGCCCTTGCCGGTGTTGGCGTACTCGCTGTAGTCGACGTTGTCGGTTGGGTTGTCTCCCCACTTGATCCATCCCGCAGAGTTGACGACGGAGCCGAGGTTGCTGTTCTGGAAGACGACACGGGCGAAGGTGCGCCAGGGACGGCCGAGATATGTCTGACCATCGCCGACTCCCGAGAGGGCCTTGACGGTGGACTTGTTGATGACGTACCACGACGGGTTGCTCGTAGAGTCGCGGCCGGAGGCGGTGATGTAACCCTTGCCGGAGATGGCGAGTGTGCAAGACTCGAACCAGGCGATGGCCTTCTGGCCGAAGATGAAGTCGGTGGCACCCTCGATGTAAGAGCCGTGGAAGTAGTGCTTGCCCTGGTTGGAGAGGACAGTGTCCTGGTAGCCCTTGGCTTGGATGCCATAGTATCCTTGCTGGTTGCCGTAGGCACTTAAGGCAATGGCCTGGATGCCCTTACCACGGGAGTTGACGATGTTGATGTTGTAGACCTTGAGGTTGTCGTTCTTGGCTCGGAGGGTGCCGGAGGCGTCATTGTTACCGGCCTGGTCAGCACCTAGGCTGTTGGTGATAGTGACGGTGTTCTTGGAGTAGTCCTGGTCGTTAGACGTGGAGCCGTAGATCGTGAGGGCGCCAACGGAGGCAGGAATCAAGACCTGTTCATTGTATGTACCAGGCTGAATGAAGATGACGCTACCAGATTTGGCAGCATCAACAGCTTTCTGAATGGTGCTGTACTGACCACCAGACTTGGCGACCACGAGGGCGCCGGAGGGGGGAGAAGTCCGGGACGCGCCAAGGGCGCTGGCCACCAGGGACGACAGCAAAAGAATGGAAGAGGCAAACATGTTGCTCCAGTTGGGAAATTGTAGATAGAAAAGAATGCGTGTGTTCTCAGAACATAACGAGGGGAAAAGGATGCGCAAAGAACGGAAATGGTCTCGAAGAGGAGTCAACCAGAGCAAGAGCAAGTGAAGAGGCCGCAAAGAAAGCCATATCCTAGGAGCACGCTCTAGTTTTCTAGTCTCCAGATGTCCTCACGGCGCAACTTCTGCGGACGTCAGGGAAGGCCTCCGAAAGGAGGTTAGGTCTTGGCAAACATCTCAACCCCAAATCGATCCAATGTCAAGCTTCTTCTTTCTCTAGTAATTCTTGGCAGTCCAGGACGTGACGTTTCAATAAACTCAATTCGGCTCTAGTTTCCCTGCCGTGCGACTAAAGACCGGACGAGCAGTCCAAAGAATAGAGTGAAAAACAACTCTATCCGCAACGACTTGACGTGCCCAACGCAGGGGTCCTGAGATCCGCCTGGTGGGAAATTGCGCTTCTGTTTATGTGCAGTGTTTGCCGGCGCTTCAGGGGGCGCTCGCAGGTTTACTCATCTTTCCGAGACCACAGCCACCTGACCAACGCCTGTTCGGGTTCCCCAAATCCCCAGATGGTCTAGACGCTTCTTCTCCTCGTTTTCCGTGTGGTGGACTTCTCCTGATGGGGTATCCACCTCCCCAATTCGAAGCGCCTAGAGGCACTCAATTACAGGGGTGCCTAAGCAAGCATAGCTAGTTCGGTGGGCCTGTTTCCTGTTTAGAGGGTTCTCCCCAGACTCTTGGTCCTGAGATCTGACGAGAAAATGGCTCGAAAAGGAGTTCGAATCGTGCTTTGTGGAAGATTTCTGCCCAGCACGATGATGGTGTGATGATCCCGTGTCCCGTATTCGATGCCAAGCATGAGTTTTGGGGAAAAGGAGCGTTGTGACCGCTGAACAGCTCGGGATCTTGCAGGTCTTTACGAGAATCTCCACCCAGCAAATCCAACTGATACTACGTTGACGGACTGTCTGCCGCCGCTGCTACTCATCGGGGATCAAAAAGTCCGCAAAAAAGCCGGCTCGAGGTGCGTACATGCCATGGGCTGAGTGAACACGGTTCAGGTTGAAATAACGTTTCAAGGTTATCGATGTTGGCTGACAGCCGTAAGTTAATCCTGGTCAACGCACAAATGGTGTCTAGTGAGCGCGTTCTACCGTGATTTCATATGACCATGGAAAGCAAAATGCCATCAGCTTCTGGGTCAACAAAGATACAATTGACGGGAGACCTCTCGTTTGCTCGCTCTCGGAAAACACATCGCTTCCGCCCCGGAGATGCGCTGATCGGGGCAGGCATTAAGATGAAACGGCTTACATGACACCTAATCTCATCACGGTAAGCTCCCTATTGGCGCACCGAAAATTCCCGTTTCTAACATGACATTAGCACATTATTGGACACTAATGCCAAGCATTTCAGACAAATAAGACTGCAAGTGAAGTAGCGAATTGACGACTGAAATCCACACTGGATTCAGAGAGGTTCTCCTGTCTCAAGCCCAATGCACTTATTTGTTTTAGGGACCCCCAACCACTCGCGATATCCATCAGATCAAGTACCGCACGAAAACGGCCCATGCGCTCGCAATGATGGCAAGCAACAGCCCGAATGTGAGAGTAGTAAACCACTTTTTCGAGGTTCGTCTCGTCAGGGGATCAGCCTCTTTGTCAACAATTTGAGACTCCCTAGCTTCTCTCTGCTTCCTCGTCATAGTCATGCCCTTGCCGAGAAACTTGTAGTCGATGAAGATGTACGAAAGTCCCAACACAAACGCCCAGGCTTTGATCGCGATAGCAACGATGAGCACCTTCGAATAGCCATTGCCTTCGGTGCTATCTTGGAGGGCGCCAAAGACGACGTCCATCTACACTCTCAAGTCAGCAAAAATGACTCCAGATAATCTTTTGGATGAGGCCGACTTACGATCGTTGAGCCGGAATTGTTGAACGCTCGCCATACACCAAAGGCCGTCCCGATCTTGGCTTGATCTGCAACCAGCAGCGGAATGCAAATCTGCAACGGCATAGAGTTGATCACACCTGCCAGACTTGAAAAGACAAGGGCTGCTGTCGGATGAACGTCGGTAAAGCCCAGCATCGAACAGGCAATGATCCATAGTATGGGGGCAGTTGCAACGTAGTGAAACCGGTGTCCATATTTGTCAATGGCAAGTCCAACAACAGGGCTCAGCACAATTGGCAGAATTTTCTGCGCCGTCGACAAATACCCAGCAACCTCTTCAGTGTACCCTTTCATGAAGATGATGTCTGCAGAGCTGGTGCTGAATCCACCTGCAGCACCACTCTGTAGAAGTTGTGTTGCAGGCAGCATAAGATACGCCCAGGGCAGGGTGAACAACACGTTCCACGAGAATCTCTTGCGATCCGACAAGTTCTGCTTCTCCGAAATAGCTTTGGCTCGGCCGGAAGTGAGGCGAAAGTGTGCTGGGACTGCGAGGCGCTCGAAGCAGACGTATGCGATGTTGACGGCAAGCGAGAAGCCGCAGAAGAAGACGGGAATCCAGAAGGTCCAGCCGTACCAGCCCGTTCCGTCGCGAATGGGGATAGCCACCATGCCGGACACGAGACTGACGGTGTTGGCAATGGCGCTTTCGAGGCCGAAGGCGAAGGCTAGACCGGAGGCACCGAACCAGTGGTAGAAGAACTGCCAGGTTGATATTAGCCACGCATGTCAGACATCTAGTAAGTGTCCCTAAACTGCCCGAGGTGAACCTACCTTCTGTGTCGCCGAGTCAAGCACCGCAATCCCGAATCCCATCAGCACATGTCCGGACACGAGGACCCTCCACAACCCCACTTGCACGCCGGACGCCGCAACCACGGAGCCGACGAGGATGACCGCCGTGCAGCACATGGTCACCACATTCGGGCCCCACCAATCCAGGATCAAACCTCCGATAATGGGAAACACCGTATTGACGAATGCATCCGCGCTGCTGATCACGCCAAACTGCGCATTGTTGATGTCGAGCTCGTTCCGGAGGGTGTTCTTCAGCGGGCCGAGAGCCGAGCCGGTCCAGGTATGCCCGATCGGCAGGGAAACAATACAAACAAGAGCGATCCATTTGTAAGACCAGGGAATCCTCCGCAGTGTTTCGTCGTCATTGTCTCGAGGTGCGCTGGTCTCTGAAATTGGCGGTTCTGGCGACTTCTCGGTGTCCGTGACGAGGACATGAGATTTCAGAGCGGCATCCATCATGGGCGACTTGAGAACACCCTACCGAGCAAGAACACATACAAGAGCCTGAAGGTGGATGCGACTCTTATGTTGGCTACGAAATTTGCGCAAAGTCCCATGGTCAAGGCCAAGCCAGGCCAGACTCTTTCGCGTCGAAAACTCGGACAGAAGGCCGACCACACTGCCACCACTTTTCGACTTTGAAATCTTATCTGATCCATCTGATTTGTCGATCCATGATCTGATAAAATGTCGCACTCCATTACAGTGCTCTAGTGTGCCAGTGAATCCTCAGGAAATGTCGTCTACGAGGCTTGGCGGCCAGTTTCGTACCCATATCAGCACTTGGCATCGGTCCTTTGGTGCTCTGGGTCTTGGCATGTCTCCATACCGACCGACTCGCCAACCGATTTGAGTCGATAGTCCGCAGCCTTGTCAGACACCTGAGAGTAGGTAAGTATTCCCGAGCGGTTGAAATATTCGGTGATTTTCTTTCTGGCCCTGATTGTTTCTGGCGTTTGCTAAAGAAGTGGGCACCGTTATGGTTGTGCTTTTCTTTCGGGCATCAAAATTTGCGACAGCAAAGTTGAAGCCTAGGAAGATATGACTGATTCTACAGTATCCTAATTAGAAGCGCATAGAGCGTTTGCGGATTGTGAACCTGCACGCCTCCAGGCCACCAAGTCAAAACCTGGGTTGCACAATATACTTATAGGTGTTTGTAAATCATTAGAAATTAATTACATACGATTCTTGCGTACATTCATAATCTCATCAAATTCGCTCAAAGCTTCAGATACTGGACCATGTCAGCTTGTCGTCGCCGAGCACCGCCTACGCCGGTCGTCTCAGCTGGGGACTGAGGTACAGCGGCGCGGATCACCAACTTGATCGGTAAATTGACAAATACCGTGTTCGATGAGATCGGTGTGATGATAGTAGTTGAAGGCGTCTCCTCGATAGTCGTAGAGCTGCTCGTCACTATGACGGCAGGAGAATTAGAAGAGACGCTGATCTCGCCGGATGACTGGATGGAGGGTGTCGGTGTGGCAACGCTCGATACGGAGACCAATGTACTCGGAGACGGTAAGGTGGGGCTGGAGGTCAACACGGTCGGTACCGAACTTAGGATCGGAACATTCGATGAAACTGGCAACACCGAGCTGGGAACTGATATGACCGGGAGCGAAGTTGGCAGAGAGGTTGGCAGAGACGACGGCACGGAGAGGGGAAGAGAAGCTGGAACGGATCCGGGGCTAGAGCTCGGACTCGGGTTGACGACGGGCAATGTGGTCCGAGAAGAGCTTTGCCCAGGCCCGGGACCAGGGTTGGAGTTTGGCTCTGAGACTGGTGGGGTCTCTGCGGGGCTCGGAGACGGTGCTACGACAATGGGTGAGCTGGTGATCACTTGCGAAGTCGCTGGTACCGATGCCGGAATGCTCGAGTTCGTGAACCTCAAGGAAGATGAGGGGCTGAAGACTCCTGGTATGGATGTTGTTGTTTGGGGAAGAGTCGGGATGTCGCTTGAGGACACGCTCGATGAGACAACTGGGGGGCTGCTGCTACTTCTGGTGCTCGTAGTGGACGTTGAAAGTGGGCTAGGGGACGTAGAGCTAACGGCATCCGAGCTGGCACTAGTAGAGGACGAATCTGCCGACATAGTTAGACCATAGTAGAGCGGTACCGGCGAGAACATACCTGTCGAAGATGAAGAGCTTTGAGAAGATGTAGATGCGGGTGATGTGGAGGCGGAAGCTGTGGTTGCGGAGGTTGAGGAAGAGGACGAGGGCGTCGATGATGAGCTCTCCGTCGACGAAACACTGGAAGAAGTGGAGGTGGTGCTGATCGTGGAAGAAGTACTCTCACTACTGGTCTCTGTTGCGCTAGAGATGGTCGATGAAGTACTCGAGGTCGAAGAAGTAATCGTACTACTTGTGACGGTTGAGCTTGAAGAGCTAGTGGCGCTGGTAGATGTTGGTGTAGATGAGGATGCGGTGCTTGATGTGCTGCTGCTCGAGGAAGTTGTTGTGACCACGGTCGAAGAACTCGTGAGAGTGCTAGAGCTGCTACTCGAACTTGATGTTGTGGAGCTCCCAGGTAAGGTTGAGATAGGCTGGTTACCGTAGATGTTGTACACCGTAATGCCATTGACAACGCCGCCGCACTTTTGTCCAGCTGTTTGAGGATTCGTACAGGCAATAGTGCAGAGGGAATCATCGGGTGCTGGGTTTGCCGCAAAGGCCGGGGTTATGGAATATTGGCCGCAATAACAGTCCTGGTTGTACAGGGCAATGTAGCTGCTTCCGGAGTTGGAGGGACAGATGAGCTGACAGATAAATGGATCAAAGGGGCCTATTCTCTGGAACTGGCTGTTGAAATTGGTAATGGCGCCACATCCAAGGTAATTGAATTGACAGTGAACAACATTTACCGTTGCCGTTACCCATAGAGCTGCAGTGCCAGCTAGCGTAGATGGTCGAATCATATTAGGTGGTTATCCTCACGGACTTTGAACTTTCGTGGACAGAAAGCAGAGGTGAATGTCGTCTGCCTGTGGCACTTATGTTAGGCTACAACGAGCTACTACTGCCTTGGGCTTATGTAGGCAGACAGTACATTCAGCATTCGATGGTTCTTTCGGCCGCAGACTTTCAACAAGCCGCTTGCACCCTTGTCTCTAATCAACCTTGCGCAAGGACACAGGAATGCTGTTTGAGTGAATTTGATAACATCCCGCTGTGAGGTTGATGGAACCAGAATCAACATGACCCCATCCTGAGATGAACTCCCCTGTTGAACCTGGACTTGGCATGCCAGCAAAAGTGGCCCTTGGCGCTAGACAAGCCAATCAAGATCGTAGTACGATAACATTGTCAATTGGATCGTTGATTGTCCTGTCATGTTTTGTCTCATGGTCCCTTGAAGGTGGCGGCGAGCGGGCCGTCGGGCCTCTCCTGATCAGCCAAGCCGGGCAAAGTGAGACATTTTGAGCAGCGCAGATATGGAACGTAGTTTCTGTCAGGAGAATCAGAATTAAACGCCATTCCAGGCCCAATGGTGATGCCATTGATGCACGTGGCAAGGGGCTCTGCAGACTGATGGAGAAAAACTTCCGGCTTGGTCTCGGCCGGAAGGCTGCTTTTCTCGGAGGCGAGTCTCTTTGCACAAGCTTTGAAAGGGTCCACGGGTTCTGGAAATCAGACACCCAGCTTTTCTACGCTCATTTCCACACACCAGACACCATGCTTCACGAAATGACAACGAGGCTTGGCACAGTCATGCCACGCTGATTTTATCTTTATTGTTTGGGTGCAGAGGAATTTGCAGTCGCAACTATCGTTTCTAGCTGATAGCACAACCAGGTAGTCGGCAAATTAATAGCATGCTTTCCTGTGTCGCTGT
This sequence comes from Colletotrichum siamense, assembly GCF_013390195.1. Taxonomy (NCBI): domain Eukaryota; kingdom Fungi; phylum Ascomycota; class Sordariomycetes; order Glomerellales; family Glomerellaceae; genus Colletotrichum; species Colletotrichum siamense. The sequence continues at coordinate 1,272,906 of NW_023501022.1, forward strand.
ACTGTGTCACTCTTTTTCATTAGTCCACAGCTCTCTTATAGACAGCTGCTGCAGAGGCTTCTCAGTGGTGCTTATTACTTAACCTTCTAAAAGCCAGGTCCGCGTTATGTTTGATCATCAAAGAGGTTACGTGTGAAGATATGGTAGAAAATGTAAGAGTCGGCTAACTCATTTCATGCGCCAAGAGATTTCTAACATCCAGTGATAGAAACAATAGCTGACCTAGCGCAGCCAGTTTGTAAACCTGCCCAACTATGATAGCGGGGATACTTACACCCAATACTTGCGCGCGCAAAGCAAATGACAGCGACCCAGGACAGAACATGAGAAGTGCTAGCATCTCAGTACCATCTCACTCACACTCACATGTAGACCAGAGTCAGTGTATATAAGACCGCATGTCGAATGCTTAAGAACAGGGCACAATGTCTCGGGAGCAGCAAACACCCCAATGGACGCGCACTTCCCATCTGTTTCTCATGCTGTCCTGAACAAGGCTGCTCACAGACTTAGCGCAGTTGCCGTTGTTAGACGAAATCCAGACAGAAGCAAGACGAAAAGCTTTATACACATCAGAGAATAAGCGCCAGATGAAAGGCATGACGGACGCGCGAGACAAAAGTTCACCATACAAGGTCCCACCTACCTCTGTCATCATCGCAATTCCGATCACATCGCACTCTATTCAATGCCAGACAAAGGCCACAACGCTTACATGCAGACTAATTTCTGGAGCAGTTAATGCGTTCGCATTGTCTTGCTGGCGGCTGTGGCCAGCAACTCCAAGTATGCGCATTATATACTTTGGTGTCTGCAGTTTCCAGTCCGCCTTAAACTGAGATTAAAGCAGACTGTTTGTCCTCACTAAGATGTGAGAACTCATGTGATTTGAAGCTGGCTTTCACAGATTGACAGGCGATATAGGTTCGCTGCGCGGTACAAAGATGCCTTTGCCATTCAGATCAAAACAGCAGTGTCACAGGCTCACAGCAAGTCTCTGCTGCGCTATTGCGCAAAAGGATCAAATCCTGTGTAATCGGGCGGAAATGTACGTATACACAAAGAGTCATCGTGACGGACACAGAGAAGGATGTTCTAGTTAGAACAAGGTGCAAGGAAATCAGTCACAGATTAGGTGTGCGCATCAGCCATCAATCCACATGCTGAGTTATAAGAGACTCTATTCGCTTTGATTGTCTGCGCGATCACTGGAGAGATCATTGCTGGTTAAAGGCTACCTGCAGGCTGAGAGAGCCTCCTTTTATGGTTATGTCTCCTGTGTGAAGCAACTTATGCTGCGTGGTTTCTATTCTTCAAGGAATCTCTTAAGTTTTCTAGCTGCCCGCATTGTGCTTCTAACCATCTTCACGCGCGTATTCCCACTCTAATCAGCTGGGAGTTATTACGCTGGACGCAGAGAAGAAATAGCCCCTTCTTAGACTTTTAATATCTATCTCTAGGAATAATAACACCAGGCTGAAGAGAACGCACCCAGGTCTGAAAATGAAACATCAAAGTGACCACCTCAAAGGCCCACTCCGCGCAACTCGCCAGTTCTAGCACACCCAGTTTGAGGACAAGCAAGGTGTCTAACTAAGGAGAGACAAAGAACACTTGCGCGAAAGGGACGGGAAGCACAAGAACGCTCAAGCACAGAAGCAAACAAGACATACCTAGGCCACACAAAAGGCTTACGAGCAAATCCTCTGAGATCCAAGCTCTTTACCCTGAGTTGTGCGAAGCTCAGCCAGAAGATCTACGACAACCTCTAATGCATATCAAGCATAGCTCAGCAATAACCAGCAGTACTTACCAGTATCTGAGGACTCAAGTACGCTTCAATTAAAACCACAAGCTTGAAAGACATTAGTGACCTCTGTCAACCAGAAGGCTCATCTGAAAATCGAAACTCGTGCACGTTGCAACATAAGCAGGCTAAAGGTTACATATGCCGCAGTCCTACACCCTCAGACCCCAAAAAATCCGACGGGAATAAGCATACTGCCACGATCCTCTTGTCTCTTCCCTCTTTACCCCTCTTTCGGAGTCTTTCCCACAAGTGACAAACTACAAGTCGACCAGCTGTCCGCAGCCACGCTGTCAGCAACTTACCAGCAAGCCCCCTGCCTCACACATGTATATGGACGTTATCGCCCTTTCCAATCCCACTCAAAGAAGGCAATTCACACAAAAGACTTCAGCCCGGCGCCACCGTCGAATGCGAAAGCGGGGGGGTTGCAACTTGCCACGTCCCTCAAAATTTCTTATGGTCCCCGCCCATCGTATAAAATACGCATGGATTGGGTGGTCAAATGAAGGAGAGGGGAGAAGGAAGGAGAAAATTTCTATCGGCAAGGGTACGTCGCCAGCCGTCTAGCCCCAAGCCCCCGGCCCGAGAAGACCGGCCAGCCGGGCCCCGCTCCCGTACGGTCCCCACCTTTCAGTGTTGCCTTGGCATTTGCCGGTCGGAGGCCCTTGCTCAGCTGCGCTGCGCCGCTAGGCCCAAGTATGCTTCAATAGTTGCGAGGTTACTGATAACTAACCAACTCCTTGTATAAAGTTTGATAGACGCATGTCAAAAGACAACGCTTCGGCCGTAATTGAGTTTCTCGGAATACGAAGTTGAGAGAAGGAGATATTTTTCCACTCACAGTTTTCCGCACCCAATGATACACTGATTTGTAGCGAGCGCTGACCGATGTCATGATCGGCTGTTGTTGTCGTCGTTGCTCGCGATGTGAACGACAAAAATGATGGGTCGGCGTACAGTACTTCCTTGTCGGGTAGGAGCTTCGCAAGCCAGCGTACGTCAACCTATCCAACAAGGCTTTGCAAGGGTCCCTTCTAGTTGGGGGCAGGTTTGCAACGCATACAAGCGCCTGGCATCGAGATCTAACCAATTTTGGAAGGTTAAAGCACCGGAAGGCGCGTTACTAGGGATCCGATCTCAGGCCAGTGCCTTTACGAATGCAGATCGATAAGGGTTATTGAAGATTCTGCCATGCGAAGCGGCTGTAGAGAACGGGAAGATTCGCCGAGGTGTGTGGGTATTTGAACCGGAACACCACACTCGTGAATGTCACCCCTGGATAGTACAGAATGTGTATCCTGCGGCTCGGCTTTTCTGTAGCAAGTACGGATGCCAGGGTGGGTTTGCCGTCTTCTTTTGATGGGCCATAACCATAGCCTCACGGCTGAGATGTGACTGCTCCCCTATTGACCCCGTTCTCAGTATCACTCGACCCCGTGGGATTCGACCGAGCTATGGGCTCTGGCCCGACAATAACCAACCAACTGCGTGTCGGCGGAAACAAGACGCGGATAAACCTCAAATCTCCATGCAGTTCGGGGGGCTGGACCAGTGCGGGCGGGTCGCCATCGGAAGGTGTCGACGGGGCTCCAACATCCGCCGATCCGTCTCGGATGTTCAAGAGAATTCCATGCGGAAGATGAATTAAATTTTCTTTTTCAACCTGCAGACATGGGCCCCTCCACTTCCTTTGCGACCGACGGAGCACGCGAGCAAATACTCTTTCAAGCGGCCGCTAGAATTCAAGTTCAGTGTTATTGGTGCAGATTTTCAATTTGCCCCTGCTTGTGACCCGTTGGGATGCTCTCGGTGACGGATTCGGAATAGAGTCGCGTGCTCGCCCTCGAAATGCCCGGTCGGTGGGACTCCAAGGTCTCAACCCGCTCTGTGTTTCTGTCTCCGCTTACATTGGTATGACTGCAGCAACGGTCGAGAATCTACCCGGAACAGGGTACAAATCTGTGCAGATGCGGCTCCGTGATGGACTAGGACCTTTTGCAATCCTTCGTCTCTTTCCAATTTACCCTCGAGAGCGGAGTGATGGCGGGGCAGTTTGGGGGCCTCGACGTCGAAGTCCGAGTTTGAGCTGCCTTCTTTGCGAGCCCTTGGAACGTTGCATCTCCAGTGACCATTATCCTGGACTCGACCGGGGCCTTTGCATAGATCCTGAAGCGTCCCGCCAGATCCTCTAGTGCCACTGTCCTGCGAACAATCAGGAGGTGCAGACGGCGAAACAGGTGATTTTGTGCCGCTCCAATCCGCATTCGAAGGCTGTGGGAGGGGAAAAGACTGCAGACCTTGAACATTGTGTGTACTCTGTAAGCGAGACCGGATTGGACTCTTGGTACCGATGATTGTCTTGCGCAAGTACGTATGTACTTCTATCGGTGTATCTCGCAGTGCCATGTAGTTGTGCCGGCACAGTTGAGTGTTTCCTTGGCGCCTTGCTTGTCTTGACGGCAAGAACAGACAGTGACCTATCGGTAGCAAACCGCCACAGTGGGCGAAATGTCAAAAATCCCATGGCCATGCGTAATGATGCACGCCTGCGGTGCCTTTGCGTAGGAGTGATTGGATGCAAAGCGCGAAGAGACCAATAGATCTCTCGTATCGAGCACGTGGGATGTACGAGAGCAGGCATTTGTTATCCACCGCCGCAAGAAAGTGGGTTTACATGTAAGCGGCTCACCGCGGGCCACGAGCCGGGGCGCAGGACCCTTGACCCAAGAGCAGGGTGGTCAAGGCGATTTTGCATCTGTCTGCCAACGACTCCGTCGTGATGCATTTCCAGTGGAGGAAGTGGAGAGAAATGGACAGAAGCAGACGGATTGATGTTTGATGCCGGGTGACGGGCAGAGTGTGGGCTGCGATACTGAGAGATGTTAGTGAATCAGATTTGTAGTGAGGAAATAGCCAGCCAATTGAACGCTTTGTAGATTCTGACTCAGCGTCTACGGAGGCCCGCTATCAGCTCCACACCGGCGGCGAGGATGTTGGCTCGGCCTCGTCGAGATTCGGCCAAACATTCGGGTCGTCTTGCAACAGAATTCCGGAGCTGAGCGGGAAGGACGGATTGATATTCCGACCGGAGGCTCGCTCTGCAGGAACATGTACCAGCTGTGCGCGATCATGGACGGTCCAAGAAAGTTGAAGAGACCCTCTGGTGTCTTTTTCTTTTTGTAACAAGCATGGATCGTGGACATGTTGAAAGCGACGGCTCCCAAGCATTCTGGCGGGTGTCGGAGCGGCGTTGCGGCGGAATGGCGGAATAAGCAAAGGCTCAGACGCAAAGACGGCAGAGAGCGCCCGAGTACATCCGAATGGAGGCATTAGACCAGCATGCTATGCAGTAGTGGACACATCTCGATGGGAGACTGCTGGCATGGTGTCGCATGGCACGCAAAGCTGCCATGACATGGGCTCCTAACCGAGACCGGGCCAGTCAGAGGAAAGGAATTTTGCGGAGAGGTGACACGAAGTTTATCTCGTCGCGATAGTGCGACGGCCAGCTGTCAAATGAAGAAAGTGAGCATGTGCTCATTGACTATGTTAGGTTCGTCCGCTTACGGAAGAGGGGGCAGCAGACTGGAATCTTATCTGTGCCGGGTCTCTGCGCTGGGCTGCGCTGGGCTGGGCCTTGTGCGTGCCGATGAATGGGGGCCGAGACTGCGAGCAACCCGGGAGTGCTTTTTAAAGCCCAAACTCTGTCGTGTCGCAATGGGGTGGTTGTGCAAGTGCAGCTCTGCGCTGCATGCAAGCGAGCAGCAAGGTTGTGGTTGAAATGGTGAATGCACCGACGAGCCCGAACGCGCGGTGACAAGAAGGAGAGAAGTCAATCGAATAGTGGCTAGACATGAGGTGACAGTGGTGGGATATAACGAGCCAGACCGCAATTTGCGGGCAAAGGCGAAGGTATCCCCAATGGGAGAGAGGTATTGTGCCATGCAGCAGCTTGCTCAGAGTTTCTGGCAGGGCGTTGTCCTCGGACGCGGCAAGCTGCAAGCCCGCATGGCCACCGTCGTCGAATGAGCAGAGTATCCGACATTGGCGAGAGGCAGGATGTAACACGGCTTCTGCCGGTTTCTTCTTCGTCGGCCACAATTGAACTAGCATTGCCGTTGATGTTGCCGTTGAGCTTGTCCCAACATGTATTTGCGTCGAAGAGGGCAAAAAGAACGGCCATCGTGATCTGAAGCCAGATTGTGAGTGGTCACTGCAGCCCCTGTCGCGCTAGAACACAAGAGACGCTCCGAATCAGAGATTTCATCGTTCCCACCGCCATGTCCACTGCGATTCCTCTGGCGGCAGGGCTCGGCTCGGCGGATTTAGTCGCGAGACGAGGCACGAGCAGCGCGAAATGCAGTCTCATGGCACGAGGACGAGAAAAATCATTGTTGTTGGCTCTTCAGTCCAAAGTCCATGTTGTCTGGTTTGGGAGGGAGAAAGTTGGAGAAGTCGAGACGCAGAGGGAAAGAATGGCCGAGATGAGCAAGAATTGCCTAACCTGAGGGGAGGGGGGAAGGCACGGGGGTCAACCTCCAGCGTCCCGTATCGCAGGGCAGCAGTGACGGGGGCCACCTTCCCTGACACACGACGTGGACGAGGGGAAGGTCCACCGGCCTGGTGGGGACACGATGCCTGCACCTGCCTGCCGCTGCTGCAAGAGCAGGAGCAATTGCGGTAGCAGCAATGGACTTGCATGGCAGGAGGGAGCTGCCTCTCACAGAAACGGCAGCGAAACAGAGTCGAGGAGAGAGCCGAGAACGGCACCTTCACACTGCAACGTCAAGGGTAACGGCCATCTCACAATCCGCGCCAATCCATACGCAATCAGCAGAGGTATGTTTTGTCCACACTGAGAAACATGAGATAAGTAGCACTTACTACTATACTACTATCCGCAAGTGCCAATGCGCAGTCGCATCCAGTGGAACTCTCTGGCCGTTGGGCATCGGCGAGCAATGATGAAAAGGAGGGACCCTGAACTGAAGGAATTCGACCCCGGGCCCGGAGTGGGCATCGCTGGGCCATCAAAACATGCACCTCCACGGTCCACGAATGTTCCGCTTCGGCTGCAGCTCCAGCTCGACCTCCCCTAGCTCATCCGTCTGCGTACCCATCGTCATATCGCCAATGTGCTAACGCCCTGCGAGCGGAGACCCGACGAGACCCGACTTGGATCCCAGCTGAGCTCTGCGTCCCGCGCATGAGGAGACAGAGATGGAGAGAAAGAGAAAGAGAGGCAGAGGTCACTTCCGCTTCATGATACACGATGGCCGCTAGACAGGTACATCGGGTTGCTTGGCAGATAAAGTCCCCCCATGTGTACAATGTGGCACCTACCGGCGTCATAGAGTCGAGGGGGTTGCTGCACAGTTGCTTCAAGTTGCTGCTGCGAGCCAAGACGTAGCTGCCAAGGCACGTTTTGCAACCATTTCTCACTCTGGGGAGCAGGCATGCAGCAGCCGCTACCGCTGCAGACAGCGATCCTCTGCGCACCTCCTTCTTCTGGCTGCGCTGGTTGAGATAAGTGAGAAGATGCAGATAGGGACCACACCATCAACAAATCAAACAAGTACGCATACCACCTGGAAGACAGCCAGTCGGGTTGCGTGCGGTCGACGTTGAAGACGTGACCGTAGCCGCGGTTTGGATGCTTACTTGCCTGGGTACCGGGAACGTATCGGTCGACGACGGCCAAGGGCTGGAACAGACAGACCAGGACTGCCTCCTTCAGCGCTCCAGTGGAAACGACGCCGTATCGCACCTATCGCAAGCCACCCCCCAGACACTTGCTCTCAGGTCGACCAGGACTCGGCCTGAACCATGGAAGCAGCATCCATGCAGCCAGACCCTTCACTGCCTCGCGCCCCCCGTCCACTCGGCCAGTCTTGCACTCCCCGCCCCTCGTCCATCTCATCGAATCCCTGTCGCCCTTTTTTTATCAAGGCAAGAAGAGCCACTGCCCAGTGACGGATACCGCTGTACCGCTGTACCGCTCGAGGTACCTTACTGCTCGCTTTCTCCAATCTCTCCAATCTCCATTCTATTTAGACTTTGGCCCTTCTCAAGGTAAGTAACCCACGGCACCTTGCCTTCATACTTATCCCCGTTCCTGTCCATACCGTACTTAACCTTCCGCAGTGCTCTCTTCAATTCGAGTCGTGCACCCTCCCCGCGACCTTCTTCTGCCTCTCTGCACATAATTCCACCCGTACAATAGACCGTGCCATATTTCTTCTCCCTGCACCTGCGCATCCGCTTCGAATTGACGGCCGAGTCACCGTCATTGCGTCATCCCAGAGCACCACCGACCCCGGCCGCTTATCTCTGCCACACCCAACCAGTCCCAACTCCTTGGGGGCACTACCAGACCTGACTAAATACAAGATTCCGCGCCGTCCTTGAAAAACAGCCAGCCCAGCCGAGCGCACACGCTTTCTGTCAACCCTTCACCACACGCAATTGGCGACGATCCCCCTCGAACAAGAGGCGAGAATTTCAGGGCTATGAAATACGGCGAACAGCTCGAGCAGGAATCTGTCCCAGAATGGAGTCTACGTACGTTGCCCCGTCGATGCACTACCGGCCCACCACCCAATTGGCATGTGAAGACCTTCCCGACTGACTGGAGACTTTCACAGATAACGTCGACTACAATTCCCTAAAACACGAAATCAAGGTACACACGTCACGCGACCAGGCTACCGCTATCGCCATCCCGGGCCACCAAGATGCCTCCCTCAAGCGGTTCGAGGACAACCTCTACAACGAGCTGTGCCAGCAGCACGACCGAGTCGACCTTTTCGTGACGAGCAAAGCGGACGAGATTACGAGACGGATGCGTAGGTTTTTGCGATAAGCAAGTGTGCATGCGTGCGAGTCCAATTGGCTAACACGAGGGCTGCAGAACATGTCTCCGACCAGGTGCAGAAGCTCGTGGTCAAATGCGCCGAGGATGGTGGCCAAGTTTCCCTGAAGCGACACCGCCGATTCGCCAAGTACGAAAGGGACCTGCTGCGCTGCGGCGAGGACATCCTCGCTCTTGCCCGCTTTATCAATGCCCAGATTGTCGCCTTCCGCAAGATCACAAAGAAGTACAAGGTAAGCACCCTTCGTCTCACAATGCGCCGCCTTATCTCCCGCTGACAGCGAGTCAAGAAATGGACAGGGTCACCCACGCTCGGCGCGCGGTTTCGCGAAAACGTTCTGGCCAACCCCAAGAGTTTCACCCGCCGAGACTTCAACCAACTTCAAACCCGTTACGAAGAACTTCTCAACACTCTGCGCACTTCTACTCCTCAGTTGAGCGAGCCTAGTTCGCCTTCCTCTGACGGAAAGCCTAACATGTCCCGTAGAGGGTCTGCTAACGATTTCTTTTCGCCGCTGCCTCCCGCGCGGCAACCGCCCCGTCAACCTGTCCAGCCGCAACAGCACTACTGGAACGAGTATGATGATGGCAGTGAAGGCGGAGGACCCGAGGACGAGTACGCTATCTACATCAACCCCGACGACGACATAAGCTTCCCCGGTTTGGACTCGATGCGCGCGATCCTCTCAGCACCCTTCCGCCACGCTAGGACGTGGTTCTCGAAGCGGGACACGCCCGAAGGACAACGTCTGCTCGGAAACGGTCCTCTGTTGGAGAGTTATGGCGGCATCTCGCCGCTCGGCACGGACACGGACGACGACTATGCAAGCTCCGACGGCATCCCAGCATCAGGGTATGCTGCTCATTACGCCGCATTGCCGAGCATCAACGAGCAACATGTGAGGCTGTACCGCGAGCGCGTCCTGTTCTGGAGCACCATCGGCTGCTTCTTCATGTCCTTTCTCCTTTTACTCGTCGCTGGCATCCTTATCACGACCGGTCGTCACAAGATGCGCGTCGAGGTCGACGCCGGTGTGACGGTCGGCGTTGTCGCCTCTCTATTCAGCGCCTGTATCGCCCTGGGCATGACAATCTACCGCCGCGACCCTATTGGCATGTGGCAGCGCGTGGCAGTCTACAGCAGCTTCATCGCTGCCTGCGTGCTCAACGGCATGCTCCTAATCTTGGTGGTGGGGAACGCGGCATAACGACAAAGCCGACATCCATCACCGCTCGACCCTTTTTTTGGTCGGGTTACATTTTTTTATGTCTTTTCTAGGTTTCCATTGCATTGGCGGCGGGGTGCGATACGGAGAAAGGGGTCTTTGATTTTGTGGGACAGGCGGGGTGAACTGAACGAGGAATTTGAAGCAAATTTCCCGAATGGCGTTCCGAGTTTTCTGTCTGTTTTTCAACAAACACCGGCCGCATCACTGCTTCTTTGGATACCACACTATTACTACTACTACAACCACTACTAGAGTCGGGCGGGTTTTTAGTCTCGAAAAATTTTCCATACAGCTAGCTAAGAAAGACTCTAAACAGCTAACTAAAAAATCGAATTACCAAAAAACACTTCCAACGTCCGCCGTGATCCGATTATATCCGTCCCAGTCGCTATCATGGTCGCTTTTTCTTGTATGTTTGTCATGCCTTTGGGTGTCATGGCCGTCGGTGTGTCAGTGGACGTTGAAATAGCGAAAGAGCCAGGCGAAGCGACGTCTTTCCCTCGCTTCGGTATCCCACTCGCGTGGACTTGGCTAGGACCGATTTCTCTATGGAACTGGCCTTGCTTCCTTTCGCTATTTTGACGACATCTTATCTCACCCTACAACCCCCGCCATTCATCATCGTCGGACAAGAGACACACTTTCGCGGCAGAGCACCAAAATAAACATTACCAGGGTAACAGAGACATTTCTGTGTCTTATCTCTCGACCGCATTCGGAATAAAGCACACACAGCATTCTTCAATATTCCATTGAAGTGGCGGCAGGCAGATCGAGGTGATGGCAAACAAACAAACACCTTTTGGCCCCCCCAGCCAAGACAAAAATGTCTTAGACATAGGACCGACTTGGATCTTCGATTGGTGGCGGACCCCTCTTGCCTTCTCCGATAGTGACATTTACCTACTGGAACGCACGAGCAAGGCAAATAATTGATCTCTCCGGTGTTGCGTGGTGGCACAGCGGTAACGCAGACTCAGACACTCATTTCGAGGTCCATCACGGCAGATGGTATGGCGATTGCGGGGTTCGCTTTCGTCAACGGTCACCGACCTCACACAGGCAATCACACGAGTACGAATGAAAAGGCACGGAAGAATAAATGGGGTGCAGCGTTTCGTCAGAAAATGGCCTGAGCTGCTTGACGTGCAGAACTTGAGTGCAACTGCTCGGACGGGTTTGTAAAACCATGTCTCCTCCTCTCGGGGAGGCTGCAGACCGTCAACCTCCGTCGATCGTGAACCTCGTTTTGAAGTTTTGGCTCCTTCTGCAGGCTCAGCCTTCAGCCTTGGGCATCTATCACAAGCTTGTACTTGTGCTCCATGTGCTGACCTGCAGTCTCGACGTGCAGGAGTCCGTGAGGTGGTCATCTGAGTGATCCTCTGCCCACATGCGAAACTGAGGCTCTTCCACAAGATAATCCGAGCCCGAAGCTTTCCGGATTCCTGGGGATGCTCGGATTGTGCAGCCTTGAGTTCTCTGTGCGCCTCCGGAGTGGCCTTGCAATCAGCGCCACCATTTCCTGCCTTGCATTCTCAATGCAGGAGCTCTCACAGTTGCGCCTGGTCAGGAGAAACAGACTTCGTCGCCGTTGCTGTCGCATCATTGGTAAGCAGCTTTGCCCCAATGTCTTTGCCCGACCACGCGAAGGTACTTGGCTGCACGAAACATATCGGGCATCTCAGCGCACAGGTGACTTCCCCGCCTCACTTTCGACAGCAGTTTTTGCCGGTCTCTGACGATGGCAAGTGGGGGCTCGGAAAATCCTGCTTCAGGTATTACGGTTCGTCGCAACCAGCATCTGTGTAGCCGGGACTCAAGCGCTTGGTGAATGACGGAGTATCGACGACACTCCAATCATGCGACGGTGCTTGTGACCAACACAGATCATCAAGTGGCAATTGCCAAGTCGAAAGCCGCCTCCTCGACGCCTCATCTTTGTCAGCTTCGTCTCCAATTAATCTTTCAGACCAGACGTTGCCCTCCTCGCCCGTGTATGCTTGCAAGGAGGTCAATGCCGTCTTGTGGCCGTGGTCAAACGCCAAGGCCGATAAATGTAGCCCGATAAACATGGAACTATTAACCCGGCAGGTCTGGAACCGAATTCGTCGAATAGTCGTATCTCCATGGCCTTCAGTCGGAATATGGGTAGTGTCCGCAAGCCCTACTTCCGAGCGTGCACCTGGTAGAGTTAGCTTCGAAACCCGAGAGAGAGTTGAGGCAGAAGTAGCTCACTTCCTGCACATCGTGGCTCCGCCGCTCCTCGCAGCCTGGACCCTATCAAACTCCTCCAACAACCAGCGGCAACAGCCCCATCGCTTTGCCGTATTCTCCACACTCTGCCTGACTTCTGCTAGTTGGCCTTGCCCATCTTCCAGCAAGGCTTCGTAATGGAATAGAAGTTGCATCGTGTGGTACTGTGCATAAGGCCACACCGGCGCACAATGCTCCAAGACCTCATCTTGGTTGGTGTACGCATTAAAAATGCCTCTCGAGCCATCGATAACCAGGCCAATGGTGAAGTTGATGCCAGCAACGGCTTTCTTCATTTCCATGTCTGTCTCGGGGTCGCGCGCCGGTGCGTCCGGATGGTTGGCCGAATACATGAAGGAGTAAAAGAGAAGACAGAAGAGACTACTATGTGTAAGCAATGATTCAAGAGGTCAGAAAAGGGACAACTAACCTTGCGCAAAGGGCGTAAGTGTTGAGGTTTTCGCCCCATGTCTCAGATCGCGTGATGAGAGCTTCGCAGAGGTTGCGTGTGGCTGTCTCCAATTGCACAAATGAGTACACGCTTGGAGGCTCTTCCTGCTCGGCGCTGGCCACCTCCCAATGGCAAGCGTAGCCAAGGAGAATTGCCGCTTGGCACGACCTTTGAAACGCGCCGACTCGCACTGAAGCCGGTATGGTCACCGGATACCGCTTGACCATCTTCACTGTTTTGTTCTGTTCAGTATCCCAGAGGTGGTGTTCGGTTGGGAGCAGGTCGTCTTCTGCGGGCATGTCCATCTGGAGCGGCGTCCACAGGGTTGCAGATTGCTCATGGGAAATCCTGAGTCGTCAGTGACCGACGTTGGGGCTTGTCGGGGATACGGCACGCTTACTTGTCCATGATGACGAGAACCCACCAGAGGGCTCGCTTCTGTTCTTCCTCGGGGTCGGCAGGCAAGTCCTCTTCCTCCTTGACGTACTTTCCAGGCTTCAAATACAAGACCTTGCCAATGGCAGCCGCCTCACCAAAAGTCTGGTAGCAGCGGGAGATGTTACCGTGACCGAGCTCATAGAGAGAGATCAAGACGCCCGCTTGGATGTGCTCAATCTTGGCTTTGCTGAAGGCTTTCCTCAGAATCCATATCCTCTTGGCTGATTGATACAGAGGATGCTCAAGCATGGCAGTCGGGGAAAACTCGTCACAGTTCCAAATGGTCAGCAGGTGGATGCACAAGACCATGAGGGCTAGATCAACGTCGTCAGGGTTCGTCTCGAGTTGAGCGGCAGCGACCCGTCTCTCCCAGACTTCGGGGTGGATGACGGCCAGCCATGTGTTGATTGTACCGAAATACATCGTGACTGAGGCCTTCCAGTCGACGCCGCGGCTGATCAAAAGCTGCATGATCTGGCTGGCGGTGAAGTCGACCTGATTGAGCCACTCGAACGCAGAGCCCGGATCGCCAGCCGCGTTGTACGGCTGCTGGGCCGCGACGCCATGGTCGACGATGGTCAGTGATGGCGGGTTGACGACAAAGTCGTAGCAGCAGTTGGTGGCGAGTCTGTTGGCTGCGTCAAAATTGACTGCGCTTCACTGCGTTTTTTGGGGGGTTGACTCACCTGGTGCATCTCGAACAGGCGGGCAGGCCCTTGTCACATTTCTTCTTCGTCCTGGTGCATTTTTCGCAGGCCCGGTGGGCGCGTTGCGGGGCTGCTTCCGCGGGGGACTGGTGATTTGAGGACGAAGGCGATTGACGGTTTGTGTAACGCGAACCCGGGACGACGTTGTCCGAGTCTTCGGACGGCGGCGTGACGGCGAGCCGCTGCAGCTGCCTTGACGACATCGCAGTCTCCGTGTGCCGGTTGGTTCCCCTTGGCTTCCGTGCCGTGCCGTGTGTGCCGCGACGTCGTGGGAGACAAAGTGAGGCGAACCGTCGTTGGTGGGGGTGGCGGCGAAGCGAACGACGAAACGACGACTCGAAATTGGCGCAGAAAGTCGGCAGAGTTTGCGAGTGACCAGAAAGACAGAAAACAGAGAGCAGAAGTAGACGGGGGAAAGAGAATACAAAAACCACGACGACGGTGAGTTTTGGTCGAGCCAGGGTCAAAGACAAGAGGTGCCGCAAATGGCGGGCAATGTCTTGCTTCCTCCACCAAAAAAGCGCTGGACAGCTCTGCACAGCAAACCAAGAGGCATGCAGGAGAGGTGCACAACGACAATCCGATCGAAGCAGCGGCAGCGGCAGCGGCAGCAGCAACAACAGCACCAGCAACCGGCAACAGTAATTCCCGCCAAGCTTCCGTTATGAGATGAGCATCGCTGGGCAATCGGGCTGGGCCGTGAGGATTATTAAGGTAAGGCAGGAGCACTTGGTTACCAGTCACAGCAATTGTGAGCTGGATCTACACCTATCCCACGGTGTTAAAGGTTAGCGTAGTACTTGCGGGGCTTCGTTATATGGAAAGCCCCGCAAGAACCGCACTAACCTTTAAGACCGTGGGATAGGTGTAGTGCCGGACTTGCTCCACAGGCCCAGACTCTCCCGTCATGCTTGCCCCCTCCTTTGCCATTGAGAAAAGGGAGCGTCGAGGCAACCTGGGCGGATCCCTTCTCGATAGAGCTTTAATCCCGGCCCCGCTGCAACACTGCGATAGAGGGCCACTGAAGACTGTTGAGCTTGCCCTGAACCATTGGACATGGGACTGAGGGAAAGCACCACACCAACTCGAACAAGACAGACACCACCGCAAGGACATCCCCTGCAAACACCTCACCAGGTGCAAGTAATTCCCGTTCTCTGTCGGATCTTCCTGTGCAACATGGCAACCGCTCCCCAAAGTCTGGCAGACGACGGTTGAAGGCGTGTGTAACTTGAAATAGACGGAATAGACGCCCACCATCGTGTATGCCGCCGGATGCATACTAATTTCTGACCTTGTGCAACGTGGGACCAAGCAAGACGGGTGATGCCACCAGCTGCCATCATCTCATTGCACTCCATCCTCGATAATGACGATTCGCCTGTCCACATGGCTAATGTTGCGCCCAGAGCTCGATGGAGCCGATTGCGGCCAATATCGCCTCCTCAGACACGGCGCGCATTCCAACAGAGGCTAGGCCGATCCAGGACCTCGGATTTCGAATCTTCCTTGCTGCCAGATCGTCAAAGGCGGATTCCAGATGAAAGAATAGAACATGCTCAAATGCTTCTTCAGCGACGCCAAATGTCTTGCCTGCGGGGACGCGTATTGACACGCGCTTGGGCCCTCTTTCCTGCCCAATGATCAATCGATATGAGTTAGTCAGCAGCTCCCCTCCACGGGCAAGACCACCGTTCGTCCCGCATCCGTCCTAGGCCCATCGCCGCAACACTCAACATCCCTGGCACATGTCGTTTGCACACCTTTTGTCTGCCCGCTGGATACCACCACACCACGACTGCGTTTCCGAATGAGGCGACTGATATCACCGATTGCATCCAAAATAAACCAAACCCACGTCCTCAACGCATCCTTCTTTGCTGTGTGTCTCGGCGTAACATCAAGCCAGCTGCAGACACAAGGAATAGCGCCATGCACGTCTTACCACCCGTTTATTCTGGGGGGAGAAGGCCTTCCTTCAACCTTCCATTTCCGACCCCTCGAGCCAATGACGGCACACATCCCCCCCGAATCCGGCCCGCATAGGAAGACGACTTGCAGCTGTCAGCCCAGAGGCACCCCTACACCTTATTCTTGGCTCTGCTGCCCCTTCTGTAGGGCTGACGTTCCAGGGTGAAAATGGCTTCATCCTCGACCACCAGCCGCTTCCAACCGACGTTCCACAGCATCTACGGCAGCTCCCTCTCCGCAACCAGCTCGATATCTGACAAACCGCCACACCGCCGCCGTTGATACTGCCTCTTGTTCTTGCGCCTATTCCGCCACGCTCAAAGTAGCGGTGTTCCACCAAATCCCGAAGACCAAGCAGATCACGCGTCCCAAGAATCCGGAGCCGCCAGTCTGTGCAACCTTCGCCATCCGTCCCGTCTTTCCGTCGTGGGGAAACAGCTCACGAGCAAGGTTCAGGTCGGCTCGAGGTGGATAGCAGTCATATGAATCACATGTTGACAGGTTGAAATTCTGCCCAACCATACTCTGTGTTGGTGCCGGGAGGATTTGGGGGCCAAAGTGGTTATTGGAGAATGTCGGCCGGCGGTTGGCCGAGATGACTGGCCGGCGGCCGTGTTTCAACCCACCGGCATCGGCTTCGGGACGAAGTTTGAAATCTCCGGCTCGGCAAGCCGAAGCCGTCCCCAGACTTGGCATCGTGGGAACCCTCAACCGGTTATCTTCCCCCAAAACGACTCTTTCTCCGCTACGACCTTGACCGAGGCACAGAGTAAATTGATTGTATCGCGAGATAAGAAGCAACTGCCGCCTTCCGTGTCCGGGCCGGGCCCGTTGTGATGCAGTCTGCGGCGCGCCAAAATGGGACTTTGGGGGAACTTTTGGAGAAGCAGTTCCCCGCGTTGCGCCTTGCCGGTTGAGTCATCCGCCCTGAACTCGACAAGCCAAGGATGTTCATCCGCCCTTAAATTGACCTGCACAGTCCTTTCACCGTACAGACGCGATGATACCGCTAAATACACATCCTTCAGCTTCTGATTCGACGAAGGAACGCAATCCTTGCCTCTAGCTCACCTATCAAGTCAATCAACATCTGAATGATGCCATTGCGGGCAAGTGGATTTGGATTACCTCATTGGCCAATTGCACGCAAACCAACCTTCTCCACCATCCGCAAGCCGAGGACGCCGTCTTGGAGCTTGCCTTAGTTCACTCGCATCATCGGTAATTCCGCCTCAATCTCTGATCTATTTCTTGCATCTCGCCGCTGGCAATCAGTCACCATCCTACACCAATCCAGATCTACGCCGCAAATCGCAATCATGACCGAGCCGGAATTCCGGATCCGAGAAGGCACTTCCGCCGATGTGGCAGCCGCCGCCGAGATCTTCAGGGCCGCCTTCGCCGATGATTGGATCTTCAACAAGATGCACCCTCACAGGAAAGAACACCCAGAAGACTTTCGAGCATGGGCGCACCGCTTCTTCTACGCTCGCTACTGGGGCCCCGAGCAGCAGCTGTTCTATGTCCTCACAGTTCCCGACGCCGCATCGTCGTCCGGCGAGCGGGTCGTCGCCTTTGCGTGGTGGCGCCGGCCGTACCCCACCGAAGCCGAGAAATCCGCCCACGAGGGCTGGTTCACCGTCCGCGGCTGGCTCAAGCCCGTGCTTCTCGGCATCAACTCCTTGGCGGGTTATCTGTGGCCTCCAAAGTCGAGGAATTTGGACATGATCGATGCCTTTGACGACTCGCACATCGCCAGTGACCCCTTGATCAATGACCCGGAGCACCCCAAGCGGAAGACGGCATGGTATCTATCGACGCTGGGCGTTCTGCCCGAGTGTCAGGGCAAGGGCTACGGGTCGCTTCTCGTCAGGCACAGTCTGCGCCGCGTTGACGAGGAGGGCGTGCCGGCGTGGCTTATTGGTCTTAAGGGCGTGGAGCCGTTTTACGAGAGGTTGGGTTTTGAGGTGAAGGGGCGGGCGAACGTTGGGCGGCTGGCGGACTGGGACGGGGGTTCTATCATGTTCAAGGAGTGAGACTAGACGTCCCTTGAAGACATAGATGATGTTATGCAGACAGGAACGAGATGATGAGAGTATGGCTATGGCGACGGCGAGGATCAGGGTCAATATCGTTGCTTTTGGCCCAACTCTGGACCTCGCTCACAACCATCCATGATAGACGAAAGTATTTCTTTTACTCAAAGATGTATTTGCTGCTCAACGAAGAGATATGCAAAGCCTCCATTTAATGTCTCATCTCGTGAAAGTCTTAGCGGGAAATCAACATCTCTATCTTCTACGAGCCACCGCGTTAGATCATCAAAATTCAACCTCGCAGATCTTTCATCATCGGACTGATGTCAACGATAATCGCCTGCTATCCCCCTTTGTATTTAATCATGCCCTTGACTATTGATACGGGAACAAATGTGTGAGCTTGAATCGGTACTTGGTAATACAAACACTCAAGGCGGCTCACATGAAGCCCGACAGCATAGGGGGTTCCGTGCTTCACCACGGACACATGTACCACCGCGTCGTTGGTCTAGTTTATCTCTGTCGCTGGGAGTGTATTCAAAGTGATGTGTCCAGAGGCGGCACCTAGAGAATCGACGTTGAATTTGCAGATATTTTCTAGGTGACGCTAAGGTGTGATGAAGGCTTGCTAAGACACTGCCCGAGTGATTAGACACAACAACGAGTTGGTAATGGATTGTCTTGTCTCGGCAGCTGAAGGGTCAACTGACAAGGAGCCATTTATACCAAGACTTCTATGGCGAGGCAAATTCCTGTTGTGTTTCCTCTCGCATATAAAATACGATTTTTGACATGTTTTAAGTTCTTTTCTTCTTCAATCGAAATGAACGGTTTTCTTTTGGTAGCGAGA
Organism: Colletotrichum siamense; assembly: GCF_013390195.1. Classification (NCBI taxonomy): domain Eukaryota; kingdom Fungi; phylum Ascomycota; class Sordariomycetes; order Glomerellales; family Glomerellaceae; genus Colletotrichum; species Colletotrichum siamense. The sequence continues at coordinate 1,291,525 of NW_023501022.1, forward strand.
CCTATGATTGCATGCTACGGCCCTCTCCCTAGGCCATGAAGATATCGTCAGTGTCTGATCAGCTCAGTCGATTTCATAAGTTTGTGGTTTTACGTCAGTTCTGTTGTCCGTGTGTTCGTAGCGGTATGTATAGAAACCGGCGACGAAGAGTTTCTCAAAGACGAGCTCAACTGTGGGTATCGACTTCTCAAGGACAACCTAATTCAGTGCCCAGCATCGTAGCTTGCCACACCAAGAGCTTCTAGGATAGCAACGAAATTAGGCCCAAGTTTGATTCACTCGATACATCGAAATTAAGAAGAAAGGCTGTCTTGAATGACTTTTCAAGAGGATGCTTCTGTGTTGCTGGTAAGTAGTATTTAATGGTTCTTATCATTGCATTGCCCCTGAAATCCGGCAGAAATAAGTTCGTTCGGGGCTTTGTGCGTTCATCAGAAGTGAAGGTAGTATCTCAACCGCTACAGCCGGTCAAGGCTTTCTAGAGGACTGGGCACAGAGGCTGAAAAAGCGGCAATCTGCCTTCATTCATATCCCGGATCACTCTGTTGATCATCTTCACCCGTGGTTGAGAAATGTATACACGCAAGCCCGGTGTTTCAGCGGCACTACACTCTCTCACTTCTTGAAGGCCCTTGAGAAGAATGCTTTGGGCTGCCCCATCTGATAATTTCCGAGTTCAATTGAAATGTCGCAGCCCACCTGATCATTTGGGAAAGTCACACTTGAACAGCCCGTCGATTGAAATTTATAGACCAAGCCACTTTATTCCTGCCCTTATCTTCACTCTTACCTGCAGCTGCGCACACCTAGTCTTGGGGTCCTATAAATCGCGGCTACTTGCAGCAGCTGGACTCAATAAGCAAGAACACCAATCTTTCACCATTTACATTGGCGATGAACAATACCGTCGTCACGCAAATATAGTGTCCCGCGGTATCATAGCTACGAACTTGAATCACACTGACGGACGAGATTTTCCATTACTCTCGTTTCTCCTCTTCACTGGGTGTGTATTTACGCAAGAATACATCAAAGTCAAAACGCTAGCAGTGTATAGCGTATCAGCCATGGGGAAAGTTCTGGTTCATTTCAGCTTCTTTATTTTGCCTGAGTCCATGTTTTTCCGCTAGTATCAACACTGCACTGAATTTGGTACTCGGTGGGATTGCATTAGAGAGGGAACAGAGACTAGTTAAATTTGTTTGACGCGTTGGGTTTGTTTGTGCCATAGTTGAGCACTTTGTTGATAAAAGCAGCCCTCGTTCGACTGGAAGTTGAGCTCTCCAGAATGCTCTCGGTCTGTCGAGTTCTAAGGTCATAGATGCGCCATAGCCCAAGCGCCCAGTCAACTGATTTGATGACCCTGTAAATGCGCCCCGAGAAAGCAGTCGGCTGGCAATTGCCCTTGCTCCAGCTCTCAAGCTCTGTCTTCACTTCAGTATGTGATGACGAATACTTACTGACACCGCCAAGAAAGTCGCTCAGCACCTCGGGGGCAGCCGCATGAGCAAAGGCCTAGCTTGCTCTGCTCTAGCTGTGTCAATTTGCAGCGCTCCCCGCAAGGCAAGTAAACTTGTCAAGTTCAATCAATCAATCAATCAATTATGAAGCCATCGCTAGTCAATCAAGTCAAGTTTAAGGCTTAAACTTGATTGATTGCCTTGACTCTTTTAACAGGGGGGGAGGGGGAGGGCTACAAGGGCTTATAGGACCTTATAGGGGGGCCTTGGGGGGGGCTTAAGGGGGGGCTTAAGGGGCTAAGGGACCCAGAAAAGTCCGGAAAATCGTTAATCCAGCCCGACTCTCGGCCCCGAAAATCCGGCTCCGGGGCCCCCCTTTCAGCCCCCCTTCCGGACCCTACCCTCTAGAGCCCTCCCCTCTAGAGCCCTCCCCTCTAGAGCCCTCCCCTCTAGAGCCCTCCCCTCTAGAGCCCTCCCCTCTAGAGGGCCCCTCTCTAGCCCCCTCACCTATATGTGGGGATATTTGCTAATTAATTGCAATTAATTGGCAATCAATCAAGTATAGCATCGCGATGTGGCAATCAAGTTAATTATGGGCCTCAAACTTAATTAATTGCCTTAGGGTGGGCGCTGTCAATTTGAGTCGGCTAAGCGTGTTGGACATAGTTCTTAAAGTGAGGCTTCAGATCTAAATCATTTGATTTCTAAAAAATGACCATTAGACACGGAAGAAAGCCTTTTGAACTCATTGGGCGAGAAACGCAGTGAGCTAAATTTATTCAGCAAAGGGCACGTCTGACTGAGGATTTCAGCACAAAACTATATCTTACCATTGAACGCTTCTCAAATTCGAGGCGAGAAGGACCTGGCCAGAAATATCAAGGGCGACAAGGGAAAGTGCAGGGATAGGAGGAGACGAAGTCGAAAATGTTCGAATGGAAACCCAGGCCCTGGTCCGAATCCTAAGAAAGCTAGGATTTTTAGGCTCAGAAATTGACGTGTTCAGCCACGTACGCACCAGAGGTGACCAAGTTGTCACTGGGGAACCGACAGCAAGAGCAGCAATGGCATCTATGAACCTTTGGTCTACCTGACGTCTATATCAGATTCAACCGCACCTTGAGCGAATCACAGCAGTTGCCCTCAAGATATCGCATCTTCTAGGTGCGGGCCCCCTTGTCGGCCACGAGACAAATGCAAGCACCCGACCCGATTCGTTCATACCTATGTAACAAGACTCCTCTCAGTTTAGCGAGAGAACATGTTCTGTTTAAACTGCCTTAATACAAGAGCTTTGAGGAATCTTTCCTGTCATTATATTTTGCGATTGAGCTTCGCACTTCAACGAGTCAGCTTATGTGGTTCTCTCACAACCTACCAGAAGAAATCATCCAAAGGCAAACTTTCTGGGTCCTGACCGGAGGTGTAACCAAGGCAATTTGTGCGTTTGCCTTCCAGGTTTCGATCCCGCAGGCAGTTTCTTACAAGGCCTAGATGGGCTAAAGGTATCTCAGAGACTCAGGCAAGGTTATCAACGGCCACTCTTCGTCGAGTGTTCACAGCCTCTGTCCAACTCTACCTAATGATTATTATGTCCCATAGTGGGCATTTAGACCTTGATATGCTTTTGTGACAAGCCCTCTGGAAAGACAAGCGATTCGTAGGGCGAGGCACGTTTGCCCTGAAGAAGCTGTGTTTTTGTAGCACCGCTAAGATTTCCGATTCAGCATTTCTCACGCACTCAGAAAGTGAAGAAGCTGAGCCCATTATATGAAGAGCCTGTTGTTGGCAGATCCTGGGATTTGCCGAGACAGAGATGCCCATTTCCGTAGCTTCTAGTCGCAGAATTTCAAGCTTATTCTGGTCATCTTCTCGACAGTCATTCCAAGGCGCATGATTCGAGCAAAGGTCTTAGGTGATGTCCCGTTGTCTTAGTATTTCCTCCTCATACGTAACAAAAATTGAATCATTGAATGGCATCGCACTCGATTTCGCAGTCTAATCCCGCCTCATAACAGAAACCATAAGCGCAAGATCTCAAGACGCCTCTATGTATGGGAGAACTCTATGGTGCATTGGCTGCTCATATAAGCTACAGACTAAAGCTTTGAAGCCTTATGTATATGCAACTAAATAATAGGCGTCAGATCTCTGTCGTGCCGAATCCCGCCAACACAAGTACAAAAGCATCAGCCCCAATATTGCCATGCAGAAGAGACAGGGGACAGACATATGTGCGTTCATGAAGCTGAGTTGAGATCTAGAGCGCTCCTGCTCAGAAGCGGTTCACTTCTGGCAGAAGTGATTCTGAAGGCAAATTACATCAGAAAAGTCGGTCTTTGCCCATCATAGTGTCCCCCATCGTCACTTTGCGTCAGGATCCATAGCTTATACGGTTGATATGAGGCCGGCTTCACAAGAACAATCTTCCAGATGAGAGTCTTGCACCTACGTACGTTAACGTCCTTCATGACGAAAACTGCCATTATGAGCATGATCATCAAATTCCCATTGGAAGAACAGAAACCATATCGAATCGGTTGTGTTTGTTTCGTGGACAATAATTTGAAGAGAGCGAGCCATTTATTAGCGAGAGCTCTGAGACATCTGCATAGTTCTTGACTGTGACATATCAGAAGAAGCTGCTACGTGATTCTTGTCCAGACAAGGCCCAAATCAGAGGAAATGGCGCCAGAAGTTCAGTGGGAGCCACAAACAAACAGCAAGCAGTAATGTATCATTTCGCTGTTCCTGGATAGACGTAGCGACGATAAGCTCTGTTGAGACCAAAGAAATGGCGTCCCTCATCTCGCATTATCCGGCGGTATGAGGCCTCATACAAGCCGAAGTCTTCATTCCAGAAGTCTGGCACATTGACTTGCATAATTCTTGGTTAAAAATCCGAAAACACAGGTTATCTGTGTCTTGATCCAACTAATCTTGCTCCGGTTCGCCTGACGACTATAATTGTTTGACCTCCTTTCTAAAGTATCGCTGAAGTTAAGTTCATATGGCTTTGAATGATTGCGACGCAGTAGATAAAGACGTTTGTGAGACAGTTCACTGGAGACGAGTTACAGCTCCCGGTCCAGACTCGGCGCAGTTGCAACTTTTGTTCCAAGTTGGCAGGCTCTTTCATGGCCACGATCCTCGACGTCGTTTTTACTCCCTTCAAGTAAGACTGTCACCAAGCGAACTTACTCGATATTGTGCTGTCATAAATTCTCTTCGTACCTAATGAGAACCAGTCTTTTTTGTAGACACAAGGTAGCCATTCTCATTAGGTGGGTACACGAGGAAAGCCAAGGGGCAAATTGCCCCGAAGTTGCTTCACCAGACACCTGGTCCGCCATGGTCGCTAACATGGATCACGCAGTTTATCAATCAACCGTTCTTGTTACTACCCTTCATTTCTTCCTGTTTATTGGACGTAAACACTTCCCATAAGCATGGCCAAGATTCCAACAGCCCAGGTGATGGGGTTTGGGGTTAAGAATCAGCGCACACCTTGCAAAGACCTTCCGCAGCCTTTCAAAGACACAACTCCATTTGCAACATTTGCAAACATTTTCTCATGTCCGAAACGAAAAATGCATCACGCTGGGACCGCTGGTGCAGAACCTCGATGACCATCACATGAACCACACCTCGATTCCCCTCTGGTTACTGAAGCGCTTCGATACCTCTATGACAGTTGTGTATGCAGCTCACTGGCAGGTAATCAGCTGGCACAATCGACGAAATCGCGGGGCGGAAAGGGTTTTGGGCAACTGATCCATGTCAGTCATATTGATTACCTCCTACCCGAAGCATAAGAACATGCGTGCAGCGTCACTCTCGACGGAATCAGTCAGGCTCATTCTGCCCCTTCGTTACTCTTTGTCAACTTCTTCTCTCGTATGTTCGACTGAAGTATACACTTCGCATCGAATCCAAGATGGTAAACCGTCCAGAGACGTCCTTCACACGAAGTAGGCACGAGGTCCAAATCGATCCAAACCAATCTAGAAACGGCCTGGTGAAACCCACTACTTATTCTTAGCTTCTTTGCTCCTTTTACTGTCTCAAAAAGCTTTATTATATACAATAGGCGATATCTGATGCAACATGGCGTAAGGCAACGACGCATGCATGACCGCCTAAGGGCATACTGCCCAGCACCACGAATTGCCGCCGAAACCTACAAAAGTCCACGCTAAGCACGTCAATCCACAGTGGCTAGCTAGATTTATATAAATGTCTGATCCGTCTGGCATAACAAACCGTCGAAAACCCAAATTCTCCTCGTACCTCGTCCTCTCCTTGTGAACTAGCATCTAAAGCATGTCATCTCTACGCCCAGGACAACCCCATCCGATCATGCGGCCGAGACCAAGGTCATGTTTACCTAAATATTTCCTCCGCTCATCAGAAGAGTCAGCCCGTTATTTAGAGACGCATACATCAGAACCACAACAATTATCAACTACCTAAACAACGAACTCAGGAAGCGTCAACGTCAAGATGTCCCAAGGTTCCATTGAAGAAGGCCTGCAGGATATTCATCAACACTATTCAGTACGCCAGCAATGCCTGGAATATTCCACTTCCGCTGTCTCCAATCTTCCATACGTCTTACATATCCTCTTCCTTGCGACGACGCTGAACATAGTCAGCAGGCTTATTGGTATTTCAGTATTTCATCATCTCCCATTCTAATAATCAGACCCATCAAGTCTTTTGAAAGGTCACCGGGCCCCATTGAAGTCCATCCTTAATCAAATTTAGGTAGCGATCTAGCCGTTAGACTTAAACAAAGAAGATGCAAATTATTGCGTTGACCACCCTCTTTGAAGTAACGTTGCCACACCAAAACCGTCGAGAAATGCGATGTCATCTAGCGTCTCTGCTACCTTGCTGTGTCTCTCGTTTAATCACTTAGTTGTGGACGGTATGAATTACATCCCGCAGCAAACCTCGTCTGTTATTATCATCAACAACTGTTCTACCTTGCTTCATCTTACATGGTGATGAATGAAAAGGAAAAGTCCAGATGGCCACATTCTGAAGACTCAAAGAGGTACAGCCCGCAGAGCGTTCAAATACTTCTTCGCGAATCCCGTCTCCAACCCCATCATCACAGCCGGCAACTGATATAAATCACCGCCGTAAGACCTCAAGTACAAGCTCAAACACAATGATGGGACATTGGTAGACTGTTGAATTGAATTGCCAGGATGCCAAACACGTTGCCAGTGTTCCAGCCCCGACAGATATCCCCAAAAACATCTTTTCAAGTCCTAGTCCCCGACAGTCATCTTTACACCTCTCTTATCTTCCACGTATTCAACCAGACTACGCCCCCAGAGCCTACAACTACATGACTTCAAAAGCCTCACACTGATCCAACTCCCGTCATCACCCATTCTACCCGAAAGCCGCGCTCGCTCGCATCATGAGAAACGACCTCTTTAATGTTTTCTTCATGCCCAGAAACCTAGACCCATTTCCGCTCTCATGAAACATAATCTCCAGCCGCTGGGCACTTACTTTTATATCCAGCTCGACAGGCTCACTTCGTCGACTACTTAAGACTCAATCTGAAGCTTCCTACAAGCCATCACCAATGGGGCATCTGGACACAATCTTGCAAGACAGGAGTGATCGTGAAGGAAGCCGTGCTTCCCGCAAATCCCCCTCACCCCCATGCAAGGGAAACGGCATGCAAGTACTCAGAAGAGACTTAAACATCGTCTCCGGGAGTCTCTCCCGTCCTTAGCTTATTCAATCTAGTAAACTTGCACACATCAATCAGACAAGACAAACCTCCCTTCGTCCTCTGCCTTGGGTGCTTGAGTCTCAGTCGCATGCATCATACCGCCATTGTGTTCACTGGGACCGGATGGCAGATACATTGTGGTTCTCCAGAAATCACAGAGCACAAGTCTAAACCCAGCATTAAGTACTCACCCAACCGACCAGCCTTGCGAATTAGAAGTTTTATAAATGAGACCTCAAAAGACACTCGGCACAATTTCCATACAACCAATTGTATGGGGCTGCAGGCTGTGAAATTGTTGTCACTCAGTTTGAGACTTGGTCCCAAGGAGCACTTCCTCTCATCCCCACACACGCATACCATTCTCCCGTTGCCCCAGCGAAGCATCCGTTCCTAGCCATCATCCCCCATCTTTGTCTCCCTCGCAGTATCAACACGCCCAATACCTCCAAGAACCAACACCTCACCGCTAATCGCTCTTCACCTCCCTCCGCACCACCCTCCGTGGGGACAAGCAAATCTGCCCCGTTCGGTCGCGATACCGCCATTAGCCTCACCAGCTGGAAGACAATCTTTTCCTGGCTCTTCAGATACGATACACCCCGTTCAAGATGCCTTTAAATCCCCCCATCGCCCCTCAACCCACCAAGCTCCAACCCAGGGGCGCATGACCAAGGCTTAGGTATAAAAGCAGCGTCACATATCGTACAACAAACCGCACAGGAGAAAGCAATGGCGGACAGTTGGTCTTGCCAAGCTCTTGCTCTCCAAGAACCGTGGCACACCCACACCGAGGTCCCAACCCATTCTTCCAAAGCACTCCCTCAAAACGTCTGCTCCAGGCAGCCTCACTCATCCCTCCATCCCGCCCGCTCGTCTCTGCGCAGTTATTACGATCAGAATAAACCTCGACGACTGATAACCCTCACACCGTCACTCGACAGGCTGTCTCTGCTACGCTCTTTCATGACGGGCGCAGACACTTGACATCGCGAGTGGCACTTATTCTACAAGTTGGAGGCATTGCGTGGTGCGACAAACAAGATTGATGCAGAAAGCAGTCGAAACCACGACGGGACGTGATATTTATGCCATCCACTCCAAAGTTTCCAGCATTGGATGTTCACACTCTACCGAGACAACCCCGAGATATATTAGCCACCGAGAGATGTCACAGCACCATTTCGAGGCACAAGCATCCTGTCTTAACTGCGTGTTCATTAGGCTGAGCTATCTAAGCATTCAAAGCCTTCAGAGCTAAAAGAAGAACCGGGAAAACGTTGCTGTCAACATTTATCAAGGAAAGTAAGAGAGATATCCCCCAACAACCCCTCTCATCCATCGAGGGGGGAGGATCATCCATCATGTGAGTTGTGTGAACCGCAGCCGGATCAGAAAATATCAGAACCTGTAAAAAAGCCAAATGCAGAAGCAAAAAGATGGAAAAGACTCAAACGCCACTTTTGACCCGGATTCCCGTGAAACCACCCAACCCCCCCGCCCAAAGACCGAAAGACCGCCGCCCGTGTCCCAGCCCTGCATATCCTCAACGTGTGTTGACGCCCTTGTGTACTATTCTCTCTCGCGCGCTTCATGTGTTCGACAACAGTAAAGAAAAAGGAAAAGGTTACCCTTTTTGGTTTTTTTCTAGACGTGATTCCCAACCGTGAAAGAAGTATTCCCCAGTTGTGCCGTTGATCCGTGCGATGTCCAGTCATCCATCATGTTTTTGCCTCGACGAGCCATGTAATACCCCAGATGGCTCGGGGCTTCCCAGAGAGGAAAAAGAGAAAAAGAAAGTCCGTGATTTTTTGTTCCCCGCTGTCCTCATGCAATGGCCGTGTGCAACGAGAGAAAGGTGAGATGTGATTAAAAGAGAGAGGAAATAGGACAGAAACCAAATGACCGCTTGCCTTCCCGAATGATACTCCAAATTGATGCCGTGTCGATGTGACATGATTGTGCGGGTATAAGGAAGGCCGTTTCAAAAGAGTGCATGTTCTTCGCTCAGATCTAGGCGCTGATCAGTGGCGGGTGGCATCCGGCATGGGCTGCATGGTTTGCATGGGCTGCATGGGCGGCGTGGCGTACGAGTGGCGCTCAGGAGTGTGCTCGTAGCCGCGCTGGTCGGGAGTCATGTTCGGACCGACTGCGAAGCCGTGCGCGGAAGGTGCGCGATGCATGGCACGGGGCGCATTGGGGGTGCTCTGGTGACGGGTGTGTCTGTTGACGCCAGCGGGACCAAGCCGGGACGCAGGGTTGGGCTGGAAGGGAGAGGCACCATAGGCGTACTGGCGTTGGGGATCCTCGTAGTAGTTGGGCTGAGCACCCTGGACGAAAGGATTGTCATGGGGACGAGGGTAGGTGCCATCGTAACTGTCTTGCTCGACAGCGCCGGGGTACGGGTAGGCGGCGGGAGCGTAACCAGAAGAGGAGGACGGGCGGTAGTTGGGAGCCTGGCCCTGGTGGAAGCCACCAATCTCACTCTGGGAACGCTGATGGTACGCGCGACGAGGGTCGGGGTAGGTGGGCATGGTCGTGGAAGTCTCGAGGTGGGAGGCCATCGACTTGCTGCCGCGACGCTGAGGAGTCGGGGCAGGGAGGGGGCCGCCTTGAGGACCGCCGGCGCCAAAGACGAAGGGACCGGATCCCATTTGGGGCTGACGGTAGTAGTCCTCCTCGGGATGACCTTCGCGGATGTTGCCGAAGGCGGGTCGGTGCGGAATGTTCATGCGGCGCATGCCGGACGGGACTCTCTGCATGCCAGGCATGGCATTGCGGTCTCCAAAGTAGCCAGGTTCCATGTCAGTAATGCGTTGACGTTTGTCAAAGGGAGAGGTATCGAAACCTTCTTGACCCCAATAAGCATTGGGCTGGCTGACACGTCTAGCCATTGGGAGTGCTTCGGGGCGCAGGGCAACTCCCATCGATTGTGAGCGCTTGTGGGCAGCGCCGCCGCTTGTCTTGCGCTTGAGGTAGGTCTTGGGCTTCTCGTCGGGACCGTCGCTGCTGATCGTGGGGAGGATCTCGATGTCGGGAATCTGACTGAGGCCGCCGCCGTCAATCTCGGTCTTCAACTGGGCGACAATCTCTTGGATGGCAACTGTGGTGTAACCAGCACCGCACTTGCTGAGAAGCCACTCGGGGACCGCGGTTCCGTTGAGCATGGCGCCGTCGAGCTGCTCGTCGTCGGACTCGTCTTGATAGGCGCGCTTCTTCGACTCCTTCTTGTCCTCCAAGCGCTTCTGCTCACGCTTTCGAATGGCCAACGACCAGCTGTTGACGACTCCAGCCTTGCCGGCGCGCTCGTTCTCGTCGCTCCATTGCTGGACGCGAGCGATCTGCTTCTGGACGAGGTCAACCTGAAGCTTCGAGTACTCGTGGGCGTTGCGGTAACGACTGCGCTGGTAGTGCTTGCGGCAGAAGTGAACCCAAACGTGAGCGGGAATCATGCGAGTGCAGAGCTTGTTGCGGCCGAAGATGTGGGAAATAGCCTTGCGAGGCTGGGATCCGGTGTCGCAGTTCTCGATGTACATGCACTTGATCTCATCCTGGTTGGCCTGAGCCGGGGGAGACTCAGGAGGAGACATGGCGTAAGGTTGCTGAGGGGGGAAAGGAGCAGTCTCGGAGACGGAGGGGAACGGCTGGAAAGTAGGGGCAGAGATGGCTGCGAAATCGGGGGCAGAAACCGCGCGTTTGTGAGTTCTTGATTGAGGGTGATCCTGGGGAAGGGAAAGATAATTAAGGTTGTCTTGCTGCTGTTTTGAGTGAGGGCTGAGAAGTCAAATCGTCAGTAGAGTCCAGCTCGAATTGATCGTGTGTGTTTGGCAGAAAAAGATGGGTTGTTGCGATGCAAGGGACGATTTAAATAGGGCAGGAGAGAGGGGGGGAAAAGACGAAGTGATGCACTGCGCGAGACAGTGACAGGTGCAAATGGGTGAATCGGGCGAGGTCGTCGTGGGCCTCGGGCGTTCGTCAAGTTGAGACGAAAACCGCGAGAAGCGCGTGACCACCAGATTTCATCGTTGGCGAGGGAGATTTGGTGAAGGTGAGGGAAGGGGCTGCTGCACAAAAGGCTCAACGTGAGGAAGGCGCGAACCATCCGCCTTGAATGGGATGAAATCCACTCCGCCGTTCCTTCCCCCGACACCCCGACTTCACCCAAGTGGCTCTCATGGCGACATGTAGGAAATGCGTGACGATGCGGGTAGGTTGTGGAATGGGAAATTACGGGGGGTCTTTCAACGTACCTCAAACCGTCCGTGGGACTTGATCTGTTGCTTCCCATGCCGCGGGTTATCAGGATCGCATCAGACGGGCTGCCCGGTCTGCCGGGTCCCTTCATACTAGGATCCAATGGAGGATCCTGGCCAGCCGTCCTAGGTGATGGCGGCTGGATGTCGACCATGGCAGGACCCATGTTCTGGTGGTCGAGCTTGGGGTCGAACGGCGGGACATCATTCAGCAGCGATGTAAACGGCTGGATGCCGCTTACGGTTGATAATGATGATATCCTAGAATGGCCTCCTGATTGATTTGAGGATGTGTAGGACGACAGACTGCTGTGGCTGTCGGAAAACTTATGCTTTGGCGACTTGGGGAATCCGCCAGTAACATGCCCATCATCTTCGCGTGGCAAGTTTGGTCTGTATCCTTGTCAGTACAATGCCCTAGAACAATGGCATGTTCACATCGTTGACAATGCTGAAAGAAGTCCCAATCCAGCAGGCGGTGACTGAAATGAGACGAACTTCACTGCAATGTCTCCTTGTGATTAAACCACCCGAGACATTAATCGACTTACCTAGCTGTCAACTGCCCTTCCGACTCGCCAGACATACTGGGCCTGACAGATTATTAGCTTGTGTTGGGAAAAGTACAACAATTGAATTGAATGCGCAAAGTGGACAAAATGAATGCGCAAAAGTGGACCACTCGGTGTTGCGACTCCCTCCTGCGTCGAATCCCGTCGCCATCGACATGCAAGAGCGAAATCGCAGACGACTGCGACAGAGGAAGACTTCGAAGAGGACACTACATACCGTCCGGGGTGTGTACTCGTCATCGGAGTAATGTTGGCGGAATGCGCCATCTCGTGTGCCAAAGAACTGAGAGAACTCGCCCTCGAGTGATTGCTGGACGAGGGATGATGAGAGCTCGCAGAGGTTGATTGATCGACGTCGTATTCGCTATAAAACGCAGGCTTCGCAGAGGGAATGGGGAGCTTCGTGTCTACTGATAGTGATAATGGAAGAGAGTAACCGCCCGCATCCCATGGCGTGCGGTTCCGCGGTGCTCGGGCGTCGCTGGTCCGCCTGGAAGAAGCAATCTTCTCCGGGGACGCAAGAATCGGGGTTGGTCCGTCGATGGGCGCAAATGTGGCTTCCAAAATGTTGTTCCTGATAATGGGCTTTTTTCCCGCGCCTGCGTTCAGTAGTGATGTCACGTCCATCGCTCAAGCGCGGACGACTGGGGAAAACTTCTGTCGCCAGGAAGAATCCAGTTTGGCGATTCCTCGGGTTGATGTCGACAGATTTCCAAAACGTCCCAAACTCTGGCCGTCCAGTTCCCCAAGTTTGCCTGATACTCGTGTGCTCGTCAAGTTGATATCGACCCGGTTTCCTTAGTCCAGCTGTAGATAATCCTTCTCACGATGGTGACTCTTGGTCGTTATCGTCGTCGTCGTCGTTATTGTTGTTGATAATGTCCGATCTCTAGGATCCAGTCCGATACATCGGATACTCGTCTGTACACCAAGGCTGCGTAGGTCGCACGACTTGGGGACGGGAAGGTATGGTGGCAGTAGTGAAGGGAAGGGTAAGGAAATGATAAGGTTGGTGGGAGATCCCAAAGCTTTTGTGTGTGGCGCCCGGGGGGCGGGAGGCAACTAGGGAAGGGAAGGGGTAGGACAGGAGGGCGATGACAAGTTAAGAAGCAAACGATAAGAATATCAGACCTATCGTTGGGATCGCCGTTTCAGAGTCGCACTGACAGTTCCAAAAGCGGATTGAAACAGCCGAAACACCTTCAAGCCGGCCAGTGGTGTATGTGAAGGGTCATCCGAAAGGGCTTAACACCGCTGCCTCTGAACACGCCAAAGTGGTTCGCAGCTGTCGGATCGACCTCGAACCGAGAGAAACAGAGAGGAAACGGTCCCTTTCCCGTAGCTGAAGTCTTAAAGCTGTACGATCAAGGGGTGATTTGAGGCAGTGTACTGCATGTATGTCGACAGAAGGAGATGTCGTTTAGGTCCGCGAACACGGCTTGCCGACGATGGTGTCGTTCGTGTCGTTTCCAAATGCTGGAACGTTTGACACGCCGAGACCGAGTCTCTTTCGTCGGCTTCTTCTTCGAGACGGTGGGAATAGGGAAAGACCAAGTCCGAGGTAAGCTCTCTCGTCTTGTGTCCTCGGGGATGTACTTGTCAACAACGGTGAATGCCTCGGCGAAGTTCGTCAAAGTTTCGTTTCGGGAACGCAGGTACTATCATGCCATGGATGAGGCACACGCCTTTCTTCAATATAAACCGAATTGTGACAGATGTTGGCAGGCTTGAGAACAGATGCGGATGGTGATGGAAATGAGAGGGGGGAGTTCAAGGCCAATGTTCGGAAAGGTCAGGAAGAAACAAAGATAAGACGAATGGACAGCGAGAGACGGGGACGAGCCCGGGTAGCCAGGGACACGAAGAAGTAGGGCTGTGCTGAAGAACGCATAAAGGGACGGTAGGGATTGAAGACGGTAGCTGTTTGGGAATCCGGGCGGAGGGTGTAGAGACGGTCAGAACAGAAGCAGTATCGAAGTCATGACTAGGTCAAGACGCCTGAGATGGGTACAGGGACGACGGATGGCTGGACCGAGCCCGGTTGCTGTCAGGTCAGGGCTCCAACGCGGGCTGGTTCACTTTCGAGAAAGAGAGGGACGACGAGACGACTACTAGGCTGGGGCAAGGCCTGAAAGCCGCAAGCAAGCATCGGAGGAAAAGATGGGGACGGAGAGGAGGCTCGCAACGGGAGCCAGCATGATCACTGTGCAAGAGAAGAGTGGGAGCTAGAGAATCTGATCAGAGTTTCCACTTGCGGCAACGCAAGGATGCTGGGCATTATGCGTTGAAGGGGAAGGGATGTAGTCGATGTTTAGACTTCCCCACAGTAGGTTTGGGCGCGCCGGTGGGAAAAAAAGCCCCCGACTGGCCGCTGGCGCAACGAGGGTCCATGTGCTAGGTGCACTTCAGGGACAGGGGTGTCTGATGTCTGGTTGATTTGTGTAACTGGCACAAGAGGCGACAGCTTCTGGGCCCCGCTCCTAGCTCCGTAGTTTTTAGTATGGATGGTTGATCGCTCGGTGCCTTGTGCTGTGCTGTTTTGTGCTGTGCTTGCAGCGAGTCCGTCGTCGGCCCCCAAATCCTGCTGTTGCCAGAGGACGGATGACGGACGCTCTCGCTCTGCGGCGGTTTGCGTCTTTTTGTTGGTGGGTTGCCGTAGGAGCTTGGCGTGCTCGCCGTTGCCGGTGACTAGGGCGACTCCCTCGACGTCGAGTTGTGCATCAGATTGGGCCGTAGCAGATCATGGCGTCAGATGCTCCGTCTGAACCATGATCTCCGCAGGGAAATCGTCCGGGCAGGGCTTAGATTTCCAAATAGCCAGCCAGGGCAGTGTGATAATAGACGTGATATAGGCAGTGGCAGGGCGGGTGGCATCTATCGCAACTCGGTGCCATTGGCGCGCTCAACTTTGACGGGGTCGCCAAAAAAACAACAAGCGTGGTTGTATGTGATGAATGCCGCTGGTCCATACTGCGTAGTAATTAGTGCGCCGCGGCTGCTCGGTTGACGCAAATGGGAGGCCCTGAGGCGCAGTTGTCCATCGATCTGCAAGCTGAGACCCGGGATTGGGCGTGAAACTTGTCAAGGAAGCACTCCGTTTGAAGTCACTGGGATCTGTGATGGGGTGGACCGTGGATGGGGACAGGGCTCAGGTGTGCGATCTCTGACCGGATTGGTATCTGACCGTGGGCGAGAGGGGCCAAATTAGCACAACAGGCCACGGGCATGTGCAGTAAAATGTTCAGTCGGTCGGGAGATGCCGAAGCGAATGCTGGGGCTGCTGACTTGCCCACCCGTGTCGCTCGGTGGCTACCGCATCTGGTCTTCCGCTGTCTGTCGTTGCTCTTGGCTGTCAAACCCGCGGATAATTGCAAGGCAAATCTCTGGTAGATGGATGTTGCTGGATGATACCGTAGAGGCGGTTTGGATGGATGCAAGCGACCAGATGAAGAGAGCAAAACCACATGGCTGGGCGCACGAGGGGAAGCCACAGGGCGGCCGGCAGAGGCGACGGACCCCGCCAGCGCCAACTACCAACGGCCGAATGCTTCTTTGTCGCCATTGTGCGTGTGGTAGTGTGCTTTGTGCATGTGTTGCTGTTGCAATATACAACGGCGCTGCAGCCACGCGGCGCGTTGGGACAGAGATGCCGGCTTGATCTTACAAGAAAGTCGACCCTCGGGGGAGAGCAGGATTCGAGCTCAACTCTGGCAGTCTTCTGGTGTGTCTCATGTTCTTGACCACCGCTAGATGTGACGCCAGCCCGTGCTCTGGTCGTAGGAAACGTCTCTGCTGTCTGTGAACAACCATCCATCTCACTTCCCAACACGAGGTCGGGTGGGTCTGTGTTGATGGCTGATTGCTTGAGTTGCGTTGCCTTTTCCGACCCTCTCAAGGTAGTGTAGTTTTTGGTGTTTGTTTGCGTTGTGTTGCGGCAGGCGTTGCTAAGGCTTGGAACTCGGGGCGGTCCATGGCGATGGACAATGCGCCATAGCGCATCGAGCCGGTGGGTGAGGTGTGCGAACTGGCGGGAGACGGACGATTCCCATTTGCTTTACCATCCAATGGAGCACGAACCCAGGCACACTGTTGCTCTGGGCGGCCGCTTGTCGACTGCGGGTGTTTAGTGTCTTGTTTTTGTCGCAGTTGCACATTCGGAACGCATATGCATATGCCTGGAAGTGTGTTAATGCCCAGGACCGCCTCCTGGTGAGAGATGGCGCAGTTGTCCAGTGCAATGGTTTCTTTCGGCACGCTTATCAGACAGCACATCACAGGCGTTAGCGGCCTCGATGTGGTTTTGGCAGACGAAACCCATGGGACGGCATCTCGTCACCAGGCTGTCACTCTGGCATGCCACTCGGATAGCAAGGTTGTGACCCCTGTCCTGTGATGCAGCTCATGGTGCTAGACAGCGCGCAAGACAAGACGAGGCGTTGGCTTGTCCAGCGCATCACATCATTTGTAGGCTATCTCGAACCAGCGATTGAGACGATTCGCTCCGTTATCGACGCCGTCCCGTCATGCGTAGTAGGGCGAGACGCCGCAGTATTAAGGGCTGAAGAATCCCGTACGTGGCGGACGTAATACCATAGATTGAGGTGCGCGGCGTGGTTTGCGCTCAAGAGTAAGGAACCTAAAGTTGGTGGTTAGTACGGCGCAGGTAGAGACGGCGACTGGTATCGTGGGCGCAGGTCTGGCAGTGTGGGTGGCGGCGCGGACTGATGTGCTGCAGGGAATGGCATAGCAGGCAGGGCGTTTGCTGCATAGAAGGACAGTAGGGCTCGAGGGGACATTGGACAAGTTCGGGCATCTCGATACGTAGCCGGGTGACGATCCATGGGTGGGCGTGCTGGGGGAATGCGCGATTTGCGATTGGCTCGTGGGAATCTGCCTCCACGTTTCAAGACGGGGACGCTGCAAGGTGGGATGGTGAGATGTGTCGAAGGAAGGGGGTGACGGGCAGGGAAGCATGGGCAGCATGGGATGGAACAGGGTGAGGTGGGTGGTGCCGTGGGTGGTGGTCGGGCTGGTATGGACGAAGTTGTATCGGTCCTGCGTCGGCATTGGCTGCGCAGCGAGTGAGATGCATACCTAGGACGGTTTGTATTAATGATCAATGGCGCGGTCGAGTGGCCCGTCATATGGCAGAGAAGTAGACTTGGTGGCGCCGATGACCTTGTCGTCTGGCAGATAGACGATGGTGTTGAGGTTCTCCGTCGTGGTGACTGCAGATAGATGCATTGTAGATGAGGGAGTGATGGGACCGATCCAGTCCAGTCCAGGCTTAGGATGACGAGGCGAAGATGGGTCCCGGATGGCAGTGTGGTAGTCGGTGTTGCTCCCGCGGCCGCTGCATCACGACGGGGTCGGTCAGGGTGCGTGTCGTGGGTAGATGGAGAGATGGATTGACGGATGGCGGGGCGCGCCAAAAGAATCAGATTGTGCATGAGTTGAGGAGTCCAGACTTGGGAACTGCCTCCTTCCCGGGGCCTGGCGACAGTGGCGTCCGTCAGGAGGACGGGGGGAGGACGGGGGGATGACGAGGGAGGGATATGGGCTGGGATCGGGGCCAGGTCCGGGGGCTGGCGGGATGGAGGTTTGGAGTTCAGGTGCTTTACACTACGGATACACAGGCAGGTACTTGATAAGTTGAGAATAGCAAAAAGGCGGAAAGGTGCAAGCAAGGTGCGGGCAGGGTACTGTAAGGCAGGGAGAAGGATCATGGACGAGATGGAAGCTCTCCCGCGCCATTCCCGAGGACTAGTGTGTGAACCAACTTTACTGCGTACGAATACTGCTTACCCTTTACTCTGCAGTACCGCAGTGTTCGTACGGGCTGCGTATTCTCTTGTCGGCCTCCCAGGTCAAACCCTCTACTTGGAGCCCATGGTGGGACGACGAGACGCCTCCTTCCGTGGTCCGTCGCCCGTCATCCGTCGTCCCCATGTGGGTGTTGCAGCTGAAGCCCATCGTCTCCACAATGCCCATGGAGCCTTCCCTCACCCAGGGTGATCGTGGACGACGACAGGCAAGTGACGTCCTCTTTCTCTCTCCTTCTTTTTCTGATGGACCACGGACGGATATTCTCATCGAGTCGGCGGGGCAGGCCCGACGCCGGGTTCTTTCCCAGAAAGGTCAGCCATTCGCGGCTGCTGCCATTGACGCATGTTATGGACCCAGGGGGCATGGCCGCGGATATGTGGAAGGAAGGCATCACTCTCATCAGTCATCAATCAGGGCATCAGCATGGACAGCCAAATTGCCTCTGTGGCTGCCGGCCTCAGCAGGACGCAGGCGCAGCTGCGAGCCACAATGCGGTACAGGCATAAACCTCACCAGAACACGGCATAAGAGGCGAAATATCACACTTGTCCCATCTCCCGTCGTCCAATCCATCCATCCGTCAACTCATTCGTTCATTGCAACTACCGGACTTAAACGCAAGGCACATACAACACAACACACACCTCGAATTTACCTTATTCCATCACACAGCAGCTCAAGGTGGCGCTCTAGCCAAAACCATACCAGCCCACCATCAGCCTTTTAGCGTGCTTAGCCAGGGCCGCCGGGAGGGGTGCGCCATCAATCACCGCATTTCAACCCAAGACTCACTCAATCACTGCAAAAAAAAGAAGGAGACGGACGATGAGCCCGGCAGTACGAAGCTAGAACACCACCTTCTCAGAGACACCACCGACGGGGAGCCTTCTGTGGACCCGGCCGGGTTCTTTTGTGGGTCCAGACTGCCCCCCAAAAAAGCTGCACATGTTTCAGCTGATGTCCACTCCTCTTGTCATTGGAGACAGAATGGAACCTTGCCTGGAAAGACTCAGGAACAACTCCAACGGTCACCCCAGGTCCCGGTCGCACCTTTGCCGCACTGCGCTGCTGCTGTTCTGTTCTTGTTCTGGCCTGCTCTGCCTTGTGTTGCGCTGCGCTGCGCTGACCTCTCTCTGCCTGGCGCTCAGCGCAATTTGGGAACAGAACACCTGGGCTACGCCAGAATCCGTCCAGCACCGCACTTCAGCATGCTTTGCGCGCTCCTTTCTGCTCCAACATGCCCTCTTTAGGCCTAGTCCACGCGGACACCCTCGACATCCGGCCACCGGACTTTGGACGAAAGAACACAGGATGCGAGGTCCGCGAGGCTGTAGAGTCAAAGCCGAAGCCATGTACGAATGCCTTCAAGACGGAGCCAAAACGCTACAGGCAACAAACTGCGCAATGAACAAGGTCAGCACCCCGAGCCCGCAAGCAATACGATGCGAACTTTGTCAGACAAACGGCAAACTGACGCTGACGCGCAGGCGCTCAAGCTTTCCACTGCAGAACCAAACACCCGATGATGATACTCGAGGTACCTCAGATACCCACCACTTCAGAGCATACCTCCAAAGCATACCTCGTGTTTCTCTTGCCGTATTCCACATCACCGTTTTCGCTTTGCTTTCTCTGCTCTGCCGTGCCGCTGATACCGATACTGCCACTCGTCTTGTTGGCTGCGCGCGCCAAACGCAGCATCATCATCATCATCATCGCACCCGCATCGGCTTCGGCCCCTAGAAGATGCACTAGCCAGCTGTTCGCTGACGGACGACGCCTTCCCACCCAACCGGTGACCTCCTTTTCCTCACCTTGTACGTGTTTCCCTCGCTGACGAAAGTCGGTGAGCACAGGCATCCATCACACACGTTGCGATGGTCCCGTCTGCGAACTAAAGACGACGGACGCCACTTAGCGCCAATTTCGAGGCCTCAAGTAAGGTGCCCTGGGTAGCAGCTAAGGTGCCTCCATCTTGGCTTCCGCTAAGAGACGGGTTGACGGAGAGGGGATGCGACGCAAACTCGGCCCACGGAAGCTTGGGTCTACAAGGTCTAGCTCCAGGGCACACCCGACCAGGTACATCTCCGTGTACCGCCGTACCATGCCGCCGCATTCTTTCCCCGGCTCCCAGCTGCCAGACCTCGCGGGCGACGAACACCAAAGCAACGCCTTGGACCTAAGTCGAGCCCCGGGCTAAACGGATGCCCTACGACACGCCCTACGACACGCCGTCTATCCATGAATACAGACGACATGCCGCGGTCTAGGCTGAGGCAATTGTTTGTTGGCTGTTTCTGGTCTTCTGAAGGCCTCAGTCTTCGGTCTCGGGCCCGACGATGCAGCGCAAACGCGGACGAGACGACCTGTCTCCAGGCCTCTCTGCAGCCCGCAGACCAGCCCACCAGGCCAGCCAACCTCTGACAAGGTCTGCTGCATGGTGTCATCCCTGCGCCGATCATCTCGAGGCGACACACTCGCGAGCTTGCACCCTCGGACCCTGGTCTCGAGTGATTTACAATGGTTTCATCTCAACTTTTGCCCTCTGCACTAACGCCATCATGATACGGGCAAAGACTCGGGACCTGCTCCAGTACCACTCAAACCGAAGCCACGGTCACTGCCACTGCCACTTGTCGCTGTCATTTGCCAGCACGAGCTTCTCCGCCTCCTCCGTCCCCTCCCACCATCTCTGGTCTTGTTGTTTTTTTTGCCCATCCATCCCTTGCGGATCTGGCTGGTGGCCCCAAGAGTTCGAACGATGAGGGGACGAGGAGCATTCTTCAGCGGCCTGTTCCTTGCGGCTGCGACGCTGGAAAGTCGTGGACCGACGCCGTCCCAAAATTCGCATGCAAACTGCAAACACGCTGCAGTAGGCCCGGCGGCGCCCCGAATCACAAAATATTCCGCAATACCAGCGAGCCCAGCACGCGCCAGTACGTGCGAGCGGTCGACAGAGGCGTGTCAGGTGCCTGCAGTGGGAGGCCGCTAACGTTAAGGTTAACCAACTTTGAACTGGCTGCGCCTGGCCTTCTGCGAGCTCTTTACATGCGTGGAGGCACTGGCATGCAAGTTCCTTACTCTTTGCTCAACGCTATGTGATCATCTACTCCGCAGTACCAAGTACAGAGCGAGTGAGAGAGAGAGAGAGTTGGTCCTGGTGTGGTTGGAAGACCTCGCCACAGTGTGTCTGGTGTGGCGTGGCCCATCCAACATGCACGACACGACGGTCAACTCATCTTCTCTGCCCCATTTCCGATCCCGTCTCTCAGCGTAAATCGGCCGTCAGCGTGGCCAGATTAGCGAGTCAGGAAAAATGTCCGTGGTGTCAAGCCGAATCGACGGAAGCCCAGAGTCGATCTGTTGCCGGACCGCCATCGGTCTATTCAGCCGCTATCTCATCCTCCGCCAGATCCTCCAATTTCCATCCGCTCCTTGAGACAAACGCCGCTGCCGATTATAGAAGATTCGAAAACTCCATCCAGAGGCCCGTGGCATAGACACCTGTCTGGGCAACGTTATTTTGTTTCATTCCATTTCGTATTCTGGAAGCGAGGTCCTCGGCCTGGCCCATTGTTGTGATTGCGACCGCTTGAGACAATTCCAACGTCGACTCTTCTCCCTTCTTCCGAGTCAGTGGTCTGTTGCGTCGTAGCGTTGCGGTGCGTCTCGCAGGCAACGCAGCATCCAACCATCAGAGAGAGAGATTTCGTCTTCAGCCCTCGCTGCTCTTTGCTGACCCCCCCTTGCATCGACTGTCCGGGAACTTCAGACGTGAACAGATGTAACACCACCTTTGCTCTTCTCGTTCGGGATGGCGGTCTTTTTTTCCCCTCTCTACAATACGGTGATTTAAGGTATTACATGTGTCATCGTCCGATGGCGAAACGCCCAAAAGTTGGGAGCGCGGCGAAGAAGGAGGCAAATTTGGCGTCCGATTGTTGCGCTCGATCCATTTCTTTGATTTTGAAATCGCATCGGAGGCCTGGTCGAGCTAGGTCATGGCAGCTTCGGCGCTTCGGTCTGAACTTTGTCTCTGAGGCGAAGACATGCTCGCACACACTCACACACATGCCATGTACACACACACATACAAACACTGCTGATTTAGACTTTTGTGACATTGATATGACGATTACGGTAGCAATAGAAGAGCAGCGGCCTGGTCCGTGAGACTGAAGAATGGTGGCGAAACCGAATAAGAGACGACATGTGCTGGACGGGACGCCGAGACCACACTACCACGTCTCTGTTCCCTCCCTTTCCCCGCGGCCCGCGTCCGCGATGGAACCCCGGAGCCGAAAATAAGACGTCCCGTGTGCTCCGTTCCGAAGACGCATCTATCAGGACATCGACGGCCCCGCGGGCGGCCGCAGACAATGACATGTCCCCCAGAGCAAGGCTTGGGAATAACGTAACCAATTCCCTTTTTGTCCTGGAGGAATACGCTATTGTCATTTTTCTTATCATGGAAGGATTCTCGATTAAATGGTCGTTTAGGCAGCCACATTTGGCGCGCTTGTCGGGGTGTGATTGGCCGGGGAGGCGGATTTAGCGTCTCACGTAATGTGATGGGAAGAACAATGAGAATAGGGGGGAAGTCTAAATGGACTGAGATGATGGGAGAGATTTTGATGACTGAAGCGGATTGAGTGATGACCTTCCTTTCTTTTCTCGTGTGTGCTGAGGTATTACGAGTCGTGTCTGATATCTAGCTTTTTTGCCTCTCTCGTGTTGAAGGTGGAAGGTTTTGTCCAGCTCCGGTTTACACCATGTCCGCCGACGAGGATGACAACAACACGACATCAACACCGCCACCGCCGCTCCGCGTCAACGTGGTGATCCTGTTCATGGGATCCCGGGGCGACCTGCAGCCCTCCATCGCGATCGCGCGGGCCCTGCAGCGCTCCGGGGGGCGGTACCGCGTGCGGGTGCGGATCGCGACGCACCCGCCGTACCGCGCGGCCGTGGAGGCGGCGGGGGTGGGGTTCTACAGCGCCGGGGCGCGGTGCGATATCAAGCGGATGATGGCGCGGCGGCTGCTCCCGCGGGAGGAGCTGAAGAGGGAGGTGCCGGAGATTGAGCGGGAGTTTGGGGAGATGGGGGCGCGGTGGTGGGGGGCTTGTGTTGATGGCGGGTATGAGGGGAAGACCTCCGGGGAGAAGAGGGATGGGGTGGAGGGTGTGGTGGAAGAGGAAGGGAGGAAGGCGGGAGGGTTTGTGGCTGATTTGGTTGTCTCGACGATGCAGGTTTTCGTGCAGACGTCGGCGGCGGCGAGGATGGGTGTGCCGTTGCACTTGTTTGGGATGAACCCGAGGATTTACTCGAGGGAGGTGCCGCATAGCCAGGCGGGGTGGGCTGTTGGGAAGGGAGGGGTTGTGAGGAGGGCGAGTTGGTGGGTGCAGGATTTGTTGTGAGTCTTGATTCCTTTCATCTTTTGGTTTTCATTTTTTGGCGTTGGTAACGGGGGAGTTGCGGTTCACTCTAATAGACGGGTAAATACAGAGACAACTGGGCACAGTTTACTAACAGACACTGTCAAGATTCCTCCAAGCCATGAAGGCCGTGATCAACACCACCCGCCGCGGCATGGGCCTCGAGGACTTCTCGCCCGCGTGGTGGCTCTCGCAGTTCAACCGGCTTCGCGTGCCGTGCACATACCTCTGGTCGCCGCTGCTGCTAGCCAAACCGTCTGACTGGGCCTCCAACATCTCCGTCGCGGGGTTTGCCTTCGAAGACGTCTCTGAGGGTGACTTCGTCCCGCCCCCTGATTTAGTCAAGTTCCTCGAGAAGGGCCCGCAGCCGCCGGTGTATGTCGGCTTCGGGAGCATGACCTTCGCCAACGCGGCGGACGTGTTTGGCGTCGTGAGGGCTGTGGTGAGGGAGATGGGGCTCCGGACGGTTGTGTGTAGGGGATGGAGCGGGGTTGTGATGGACGAGGGTGTGGGTGAGAAGGGGGAGGAGGAGGAGGATGATGTGTTTGTTGTGGATGATGTACCGCACGCGTGGTTGTTTCCGCGGGTCAGGGCGGTGGTGTGCCATGGCGGCGCCGGGACGGTTGCGATGGCCCTGCGGTGCGGACGGCCGACGCTGGTGGTGCCTGTGGCCGGGGACCAGCCGTTTTGGGGCAGCCGGGTGGCGGAGGTTGGGTGTGGGCCGGCGGTCGGGTTCGGCATTGCGGAGATGACGAAGGATAAGTTACGGGGGAAGCTTAGGGAGCTGCTGGAGGAAAGGTATGCGGTTGCGGCGGGGGAGTTTGGGAGGCGGGTGAGGGCGGAGAGGGATGGCGTCGAGGGGTTTAGGGAGGATCTGGAGAGGAGTTTGGAGGTGTATGAGGGCTTGAGGTGTGCGGTGCTCAGGGACCGGGTTGGCGTGTGGAGGGTTGGGGGCGTGTTGGTGAGTGCTGTTGCTGCGGAGGTGTTGATGAGGGAGGGGCGGGTGAGGAGGGAGGAGTTGAGGGCGGTGGAGGCTGTGAGATGGGGGGATCTGGTTGCTCCTGGGGATCCTGTGAGTGGGCTTGTGATGGGGGTGAAGGGGGTTGGGAGAGGTGTGAGGAGGGATCTGCAGGAGAAGGCTTGGGCGTTTGTGGTGCTTCATATTCTCAGAGGTGAGTCCGGGATGCTCTGTTGTTGGGGGTTTGCTGACGATGATGGGCAGCGCCGTTGATGATCTTGGCGGGGCTCACGTTTGGGATGTTCAACTTCGTTGGCTTCATTCTATGGGAGATGGCTTCCCCTATTGAGCCGAAGCTCTATGCTAGCAACCCCAGGTTGTATAGTTACGGACAGATGCTGGGCTTCTTGGTGGCTGCGCCGTGGAAAGAGTTGCAGAGCATTGCATATCAACCGGCAGAGCTGAAGAAGGAGGGCAGAGGGATGGGAAGAGTCATCGTGGAGGCACCACTGGTCATTCTGAGAGTCTTGGTAGCACTCGTCAACATTCTCGTCGGGTTCGTTGGCATCAGTTTGCGGATGGTTGATCTAGCGTGTTCAAAAGCAATGGGCGAGAGGGATGACAGAGACGTCGTGGCCGAAGCCAGGTTAAGGCAAGGCAGGATCGAGGCCGAGGAACTCGCGATCGAGAGAACCGAGGAGGGAGGTGACTTGACAGCTGAAGTTCTCCGGGCATGGGATGCACAGTCATGAGACTGGCTCCCCATCTCTCGCTCATGATACCCGAACCCAGGTCCATCGTCTGATCGGGCACCTCCTCGTCTCGACTTTTGGTCACCTCGCATATCCCGTTCGTCTAGATACACGCTGCAGGTTCCGGCTGTTGCACGACATGCAGCGAGGCACCCGGGAGGTGGGATATTCTCCGATGGCGTGTGCGAAGGAAACGGCCGGCGGCGGCAAGGGAAAACGCATGTCTGTGCTGTCGTGCGACGCATGCGGCCTGCCGCGGGAGTATTTGGCCACGTCAACATCCGGGTGCCGTGCAGTTCTGGTGAGGCTGTCGACGCGGAAGGTTTTCGGGTTCGGGGTTTTTCTCATTGCCATGTGGGCGTTTTGTTCCGTTTGTGTTGTGGGACGTGATCGGTGTAGGAGACCGGCGCGTCGATGAGAGGATGCTTGATTTGTTTGTCAGCGATGAGGTTTGACAGGCGTTGGATGTGGAGGTGAGCGATAATGTAATATGGTCATGTTTTTGGTGTAATAGGGGAAATAGGTGAAATGAACTTCGCAAATCCGCAACCAGCATTTCAAGATCATCGCAAACTTCAAGGCAATGGGATGGAGTCGCCTTAGGAGGGGTTAAGAATGCAGTGAAGTACTTCTTGGTTGTGGTTCGTCTCGTCTCAATTGAAAGCAGGATGACCAATTACGACTGCAGGACGCTTCTCCACTAATCAGTAGCGCTGCAGGCGACAATTGAAGTGTGTTGGAAAATACAGCTTCATATCATAGCTTAATCTGGAGTCCACGGGACCAATGAACTGCCATCACACAGGCTCGTGAACGCAAGTGCCAATTCATCAAACTGCACTTTCAACACAGCAGGTTATTAAATGCCCAGAACGACTGTAGCATTCAGGGACTTCATCACTCAATTGGCGTGGTGGCGTCGAACTTGGCATCTTTGAGCACCGTTCGCGGTGCCCTGTCGGCGGGCAAGCAAAGTATAAGTATAAGAAGATATGAACCAAGGCAGATTCTGGCATACACGGAATAAGGTTCAAAGGACTCATTGCGCTAGGCTTTTGCATCCTTTCATTGCCATGAGCGAGGATGTCACTCGCCACGTCTGGAGAAATGATGTCCTTTCGCTTAACGGTGACATGGCAAGCCCGCCCTGAGGAGAGGTTTTTCAGAATTGGCATGCTGAATAAGTCAAAACTGAAACCAGGGATGACGGAAAGTGCGTCGTATGAATCATAATTGTGAGGTCTATTGAGAGCAGAGTCGAGAGGCTGAGCGACCATGACGGCGACTTCCTCGTTTCGAACGACGACGACATATCGGATCTCATCTGCCATTATATATCAACCAAAGTTCAGAACCAAAAACGGCTTATGTATACCTCAGGCTGAGCTATTAGCCAGCACTCGGGAATTAACGATGTTAGAAAACAGGTCTTTACTTCGGAAAAATTATCGCAACGCAACATACATCTTGGTTATTTCGGTGATTTCATTAAAGGGCTACGAGAATAACTCTAGATTCAAAGTCTCTCATGTTAATAGCTGTATAGAGTTATGACCAGTTGTTTCGGACACAACATCATCAAAAACGGTTGAAAATCGAGATGTAATTCGTCGCATATCTCATTAGTGAATGCGACGCTCTCATATGTCACGGCTTTTGGACCAGTTCCCAAAGGTCACGCATCAGAAGTCAACGCGAACGTCTCATCCTGGAGATTTTAATGCCTTTTAAAAAAGTACCTGAATATAGAATGAATGTAAAGACAAAGATGTATACGATGATCTTTCATTTTCAGGCCAGGCAAAGCAAAAACTCCTGCAGCGTGAGCAGTGCGCCTTTGGTTGCGCTTTCTGTGTTCACGAAATCAAGTCTCGGTCTAACTTATATCTCCAGCAAATTATGTTCTCCACTCTTTGACTGGCGTAAACACCATCTAAAGTTCTCATCCCTCGCCTTGGACCTGTGAAACCTATGCTGTTGGGCCAATTTCAAGCCAACCGAGTGGATTTGACACATAAGCCCATTGCAGAATTGGCTTGTTTCCAAGTCTCAAGACGTGTATGGCAAGTCCACATGACACACTTAAATATCTGTGTCTTCCCACTCTTGGAAGCTACCTGTCGTTCGTCACCGACAACATGGAGGGGCAGATATGCATCTATCAAGTACACTACCCCACCATGCATATTCGGCACTCGCGCCATCGCATAACGCCTAACGCGACGCCAGCGCAACGACGCGCCTGCCCAGCAATCATCGACGTCAACTCCTCAAGCCGCCCGCCATCATCGTTGCAAGAACCGCTGACACCGCGATTCTGCATGCTTACCAAACGCTGGCCGAAATGAAAGCACTGCGCTGCACCGTCAACGCCTCACGACGACTACGCCGCGGTCCTTTTGGCTGACCTGACAATGACGCAACCGCCACCATCAGTTCGTCTCCCCATCCTGCGAGATTCTGTGTATCCACCGCTGACCTGGCGCTTTTACAGACACCTACCCCTCGAAAGTTCCTCCTCACGAAGCGACCGCCTCTGTCACAGAAGACACCAGGTAGCGCGGGTCCTGCGTTCGCGAACAGCCAGCGCTTCCAAGCCACGCCGCGATTCGCCCCGCCGTCAACGAACCGCCCTTCGACGCAGCGGCCGCCGTCTACACCTGGCTTCCCCGGCTCGATACGACCGTCGAGACATGTCGATCCGATTCACGATGCGTTGGAAAGCTCGCCGCCAGAGGGCCCTGCCACGGTGACGCGACCGCGATCGACCTTTGCAGGCACGCAACGAGTGAAGGAGAGAATCCAAATCGAGTCGGACGACGAGAGCGACTCGCACGACGGAGAGATACCTGCACCGCGGGCTACGGGCTTCTCGGTTAATGACTCGATTGAAGCCGAGTCCGAGGCAAGCAGTGATTTACAGAGCGACCTGGAGGAAAGAGTGCCCAAGCGGAGGCGCATCTCCGTCTCTTCAGTGCCCAGCTGGCACAATAATGCCGAAGATCATTTTGAAGGCAAACCGGAAGAAGAAGATGAGGTTCAAGAAGTTGCGCAAGAGGAGGAAGAGCTCCCAGACGCAAATGACCGCATGCTGGTTGACGCTGAGGACGTCCTGATGGACGAAGACCCCGGTCTACCTGAACTAAACGACGGAGAAACCGCCAAGACGCAGCCGAAGTTCCACCAGGCCCCGCGGTTCAAGATCGCAGAAACCGAAGGACCGCGACAAGAAGGTCTGCCAGAAGCCTTCTCACCGCAACGCCGAGGCCCGAAGTACATCGCCGGCGGACTCGCTGCTGAACTGCAGTCCTGGCTGGCAGAGGTAAAAGGCTGGGGCGGTGGTGACCGGCCCGCTGACCTGGTCATGAGGATTATCATTGACGTTATCTCGCCTGGAAACAGGATGTATCTTATCAAAGGGCGCAGGATTGTCGACGATGGAGAAATGAGAGAGGAGATTGCGGCCAGGTTGATGTTGGCTGGGGAGGGGAGGCTCACCGGGCTAGGGCAGAAGGCGCCTCTGCTTGTCGGGAGTTGCGTCTCAATCTCGCAACCTGCTTGGGAGATTGTGCTTGAAGGCACGAGGTGGCTTGTTGCTTGCGACTGGGCTGTTTTCTAAATCTTGACGAAATTATCTAAGAGGATCGTCAACCTTCCTCAGATCAATGCTTTTCAATGACAATGCACTAACCCCGCACTGGAATACTATCTTCGGATGGATGCCACATCGCGAAGTTAGCCGATGCGGTGATAATTGACACACCTGATCTGAGCTACATATACATTCCAACATCGGCTATCGTAAGATGTTGAATGTCAGTGCTCATCCTTAGTTTCTTTGCAAAGTCCGTTCTTTGAAAGAGTGCTCACAGGGCATTCGCTTGCTGAAGGATTTCAATGACAGGCTGATGATAGTCCCTTGGGCAATCTTCAATGATAACCACTGTTCCTCACATTCGCCTGAGTACCATGCCTGAGCAATCCTTGGCCCAAAAGACGGCAGCATTTATCACATGTTTCGCTGTTTTCTTGGCTCCAAAGGGTGCCGGTAAGGCTGATACTTGAAAGCAAGAATCTTTTCATTGGTAGAAGTCCAGTGGCTTCGGCGCCTAAGATGGCGGGTTGATTGGTTGTTTGGCTGGGTGACTCACATGTGCTGCTGCGCCGCTGCTCAAGTTCATCAGCACCACTTGCTTTCCTCTCTCTCAAGCAATGAATAATATCGTGCCCCCTGCTGCAAAAACCTCTCTCCTCCCGAAGAGACGCATCTCTGTCGAGCATTGGAGTCGCGCCGGTGGTTTTCACCACCAAAAGCCACCATGGCCGACCCCTCAATGGTGCTTGGTATTGTCGGTCAAGTCTTTTCTTCGGCCAAAACCATCATAACCCTCTACAGCGATTGCCGCGGGGCAAAAGCCGACATCGCCAAGGAGCAGAACAACCTGAAACGCTTGCGCGAAATCCTGAAGCCGTATGAGGTTACCAAGAAGGGGATGACCTCAGTTTCTCCGGGGCAGAAGGAAGCTGAGGCAGCATCAAAACACGCTCGCCAAATTATTTCCGAAATCAGAACCTTGCTGGCAAAATATGAGGATAAACAATTCCGCTGGGCAGTTTACGGGAAAGCCAAAAGGATGGAGCTAAAGCAGGAGCTGACGGAGGCCGAGCTTCACTTGGTTTTGACGCTGGTTATACACCTGGCTTTGAACCAACCAAACAGCTTCGGCAAGACACAGTCGAGTAGCGTTCGAGATGTGCCAACCCTCGTTTCGCATGAGAAGCGCCCTGCAAATGACCAAGTCTCTCTCAAGCCCACTTCCAAGTCTAGAAAGCTCAATCAACTTGCTAGGACTATGGAAACTAAGACGCAGCAAGACAGAACGAAGAACTCATCACATAATAGAGGTATGCCTCGAATGAATAAGGACACGAAGACGAAACCTCCCTCTCCGCCGAAACCAAACTTGCAGTCGAAGATTGAGAAAAGACAAGAGAAACCTAAGGCCAAGCAGAAGAACCGTCAACACAAGGGGTCAAAATGCCATCGATGCAATCGCTGTGGCAAACAGGGTGCAGAACCAAGCTCCTCAATAACACTCAACAGTGCTTGCGGCCACTGGTTGTGCGACGGCTGCATCAGGCTCATATTTTTGGCTGCCATTGCGACCCCTCGTACGGACCCAACGTGCTGCCCACGCAGCGGTTTTCTATCTTTCAGTCACGCAGCTAGGGTACTGGATCCGGCGAGTCAAATGACGTTCAAAGCCCTTTGGTTCAAACGGGAGCTTTCTTGTCCATCGCGGACATGCAAAAACATCTGCGACTACTACATTCACGGTGTGAGAAAGCAGGTTGGTTGTCAGAAGTGTGGTCAAGGAATGTGTTCGCGATGTAGCGGCCAATGGCATGACACCCACGGTTGTGCTGACATTACTGGAGGAGTAAACTTTGTTTCTTAGGCTTGAATGATTGAATCACAAGGAGTTCTTGATGATGTGGAGAATTGAGAATCTGGAAGCGCTTGAATAGTTGGAATTGGATACCAAAATTGTTTTGGGGCTGATGATGGTCTCTCTGTGAATATGAGTGCTGGTTCACTTGCGTTGTAGCTTGTTTAGCTTTCTTTCAACGATTTCGAGGTTGCGCAGATGGGCTTGGACTTCATGAAGAATCTGAAAGGTTGAAGCTTCATTGCCGTAAAGGATCCTGTCTGGTGCGTCTGTTGTAGTCGTGAGTCGTGCTAATTGAACATCGCAAACCTAATGGTGCGTAAGCAGAAGACGCTAATGCATTTTACGTGGATTTTAATCCATCCATAGACTCATCAGACCAAGCTAACACGTTGTGCTGTGCATGAAGACGCCTTGACATACCTAAAGTCCTCCTCGATTGTGTGCTTCAAGGAACGACCAACAAGAAGTTCATTTACCTCAGAGTCTCAATTCTTAGAGTCTACGCGCTGTTGTGGGTATGTAAGGCAACCTCCCTATCCAAGTATCATCCACTCAACCATTGGTTACGCGAGTGGTTTGCCACGATGCCTCGTCGGACTCTGTATCTATGATCATCTCATGTGGCCCGCTATACTTCGAATAGAGTCACTGAAAAGACCCATCATGGGTCCTTTCTGTAGCGGAGATGTCCAAACGCATCAACGAGGTGACTGTCTGCCGGCATGGCGGCATCGAAACCACGCTCATTGGCAGGGGTCAACTTACACATAGATGCAACTTGCAGCACTATCGTGGACATTCTTAGAGAGCCACATAGTGCGAGTGAAGGCCTCGGATGGACTAACGAAAAGCTGATGCAACTGCGGGGTGCTATTTATTCATCAGCACGCGGTCATAGAGAATAGAGGCCCTCCATCTTCCTCCACTTCAAGCTGCGTCGTGGCGATAATTGATAAGAGTATCGGCATTATCTCGCGAATCGATCCCATCCCAGCCGACTATAGCTTTGGGAGGCTCTCCTTGGAGCCGGATGGATAAGCTTTCATGTCGAAGCGGTGGCAGGATCTAAGGGTCTGCAGGTCTGATTGGGACCGTGTCATGGGGACTGTCGTGAGTCACCCTTAAAAGAAACTCAGCAGGATGCCGGACTCACTGGGGAAATGCTAGGTTGTAGATGAATCTCGGATGACAGGAGCCATAGAGCCCACTCCGGCCAGACGCATGCCCTCGAGGAGAGCCGCTTCGCCGCCACAGGGCGTTCCACCGACGACAAACCTTGGAAACTACGTACTTTGAAACGTTTACAGGCCCAATCGACCACGGCAAGCACTAGAGAAGTGTCACTGCAGAATGACGTCTGGTAGAGCTCAAGGTTTTCTGGTTCCAGCGGCAGCGGCGGCAGCTCCTCCTCTGCTGCCACCTGTCAGGCGAACCAATGGTAGTCCTATTCCCCGGCGAGAACCAAATCGGTGGGCGAGAGGTGGTGGTCATCGGCAGCAACGATCTACCGCGGCTTCGAGCGTTGCCATTCCGGTGCAATCTCCGGGGTTTGCGACGATCCAACTCGATGCCAATAGGGCCATCATTGGACAACCACGTGTAAGTCTTCTCGTTCACCGAGCAAGCTTTCCACTGCTAACAGGCGACAACATAGAAGCATACACAGTAAAGTTTGCCGACCTCACCAATTGAATCAGCGCACTTGCATGACATTCGTCTATGTGCAGCATAGACACGTGTTCGGAAAATGTAAAAGAGTCGAAATTGTGCTATGTAGATGGTGATATCACTCACCTTCTAATTCAATGATTCGACAATACAACTTGGAGACCAGTCAAAAGTCAAACACCGTCTGGTAGGCGATGGATAGCTTCTTAACATCGCCGTTAGGAAGCATTTTCATTCGAGTTGGGTCGATGATCACAAACGAGGGGCGTTTCAATTTGGGAAAGAATCAGTCTGCATGACGGATGGGAGATACGATTACATACACGCCATCTTTTTCTTACTTAAGATCGCCTTTTCCTTTCTAAGGTCACCCCTCTTGCTCTGGCTCCCCATCAAGATGTGGAGTCTTTTGAGAGAACATTTCAGGATATGATTTATTTCTGCCGCGACTGAACATTGCTAAGTCTCAGATTGAAGTTTGACTCTTTATGGGATACATCCAAACATGCCGTATGTGCGGCTCAATCTTGGTTGAGTCTGGAGTATCTACTCCCCTGTAAGCCTAAGGGGAGAAGAGCCCAAAGAAGGCCCCCACATAGATATGGTCAAATTTTGGGGCTTCTGACCATTTTGAAAAAAACACTCGAGAAATTCATCTCATACGATATCAGGAAAATGAAAGCTTTGCTATCTACCTACATTCATGGGTGATGTCGCCTGGACATATCCCGAGTAGCACTTTTAGTTGCATAAATATCGCAATAGCCATGTATCTGGTCCTCGAGAATTGACGTATCGGGGTTTCAATATAAGCGACGTCCCACTTAATCACTAACGTGACTTCAGTGTTCACAGTGTTCAGGCGCCGCTGCACGATTCCACCGGCATCAATCACGATCAAATCGTGCGTCAATCGTCTTTCCGCGAGGCTATGTCATCACTCAGATAACATTTGTTTCAAGATGACGATGTGGCTGGCTGTTCGCTCAGCCGCCATCGCCCGGGCCTCCGGCCTCCTCCGCCGACCGGCGTGCCGACATTACTCGGCCGTGGTAGCACACAGGAAATCGGACCCGCTCCGGATCCTGTTCTGCGGCTCCGATGAGTTTAGCTGCGCTGCATTGAATGCGCTGGCTGCGGAGAAGAAGTGCAACCCGGGGTTGATTGAGTCGCTGGATGTCGTGGTCAGGCCTGGCAAGTTGACTGGGCGTGGGATGAAGCAAATCCGTGAGGGTGAGCGTTTTCCTTCAGCGCGACAGGTTGAGCAGCTGGCGCTAACTATTCTCGAAGTGCCATTGAAATCCCTTGCCGAGCAACTCAGACTGCCAATTCATGTTAGAGACACATTCACTGGGTGGGAGGTATTGCGGTTCCAGACTTGACCAGCGATTTACCATCGCTAACCATGCCAGCCTCATAACGACATCAACCTCATCATCGCCGTCTCTTTCGGTCTCTTCGTTCCCCCAAGGCTACTTAACTCCGCCAAGTACGGAGGACTCAATGTGCATCCATCAGCACTCCCAGCGTGAATATTACCGCATCTTCTCCAACACCGCTGCCGCTGACGATCGCCAGTTTCCGAGGCCCGGCACCTCTCCACCACACTCTTCTCCAACGATGTACACACACCGGTGTCACCCTCCAGACTCTTCATCACAAGACTTTCGATCACGGTACCGTTCTATCTCAGACCCAGCTCCCAGGCATTCCCATCCCGAAATACTGCACTTTGCAAGGCCTGCACGACATCCTCACCCCGATAGCCGCCGACATGCTCGTAGACGGCCTTCGACGAGGCTTGCATGTACCGCCTCTAAAGGACGTAGGCTGGAAGCCGACCGAAGAAGAGCAGGAGATGCTTTGCCATGCGCCGAAACTTGCCAAGCGTGATAGTCAGATCGACTGGTCTACGTGGAGCGCGGACGATATTGTACTTCGCCAGCGAGTCTTGGGCTCGCTGTGGTCCATGGCGTTTGCGGACCGCGAGCGCAAGAAGTCAATGAGGCTGATTCTCGAGAACGTGGAGAGCGTGAAACGACCCGCGGACGTCGAGAGATGGATTCAAACATACTTTGAGCGCCAAAAGTCCGGGTCTCAGCATAAACGCGGTGAGCTTGATGAGAAGGAAGCTATCGAAGAGAATCAAAAGTTGGGTATCAAGGTGGTCGACTGGCTTTGGCACCCCAAGCATACTTCTGCAGAGGACATTATGAACGCTAAAGACACCAGGCTGGCTTACTTTGAAGAGAAGGACGGCAGCATCTTGATCCCAGTCCCAAAAGGAGGGTGCCTGAGGGTACCGACGATAAAGGTTGAAGGCTCAAGCAGCAAACCAGCAGCCAAGGCGATTTCCAGCAACTTTGGTTTTATTGAGAAAGATTGAACCCTCGAACGGGCATAATGACTGCCGTGATTTTGAGCGCGTCTTTTGGTATCTAGACTACGAGCTGGTCGGTATGGTTTCTGGTTGTTGACGGCCAGCGACAACTTGTAAGATGGTTCACAAAAAGTAGTGTCAGCGATGAAGGGTCATGTATTGGTCACTGCATAGAAGTTCTAATTCGGTCATTGCCAGGCGTTGACCAACAGGTATCTCCTGAGACGACGCTCTCTGAGGACAGAGAAACCGACAATAGAGAGTTAATTCAATCGTTGCTGGACCAGGGGTGTGGCCATGCGGCCGAAGCCCGTGTGCTGAAGATCTGGACTCAGTCTAGGTGGTCATCAGCCCCTGCATGGATGCGCCAGCTAGACTATTGCTCTCAGCAGAAGCGTTCTTTGAGAATTGCAAACCCGGACCCAGCTGCCAGGCAGTGAGTGTTATTAATATACACACGCGAAGTCGTCGAACCACCGTGATGTTCCTTCCCAGTGATTACCATCCATCGCCAGAACCTACCCAAATCGCCAGTAAATCGCACTATGTATCGAAATTTTAACTTGCTCACTCAATTCACTTCAAATTGCTCAGTTCTGAACGCACACTCGGCAGCTTGAGGAAGGCACCAAAGTTGACTTGTTCCAAGTGCCTTCCTTCCCGACTTGGTTTGCGTAGCCACTGAAAAAGGCAAGAATTTCCTCGACAGATACACTTTCCATAACTCATCTCACTGCGCGCAAATAATTTCGCAGGTGAGTTTTCAGAATCCACAATTGCCGTTTTCTCCTTCTTTCTCCGTTTTGTCGAGAACCTACCTCACCTTCCCACCTTCCCCCCTTCCAACCCAGATACCTCAACCCTTCAGAGTCAACCATCGAACCTTACCATTCACACAGATCTCAAGGTACCACTCTACACAAAAACATCGGAGAAAGAATGCGACACAATCTTGGACCAGTCGAACGGGTATCCGCCGAAATTTCGAACTCTCGCCGATCAAGCTCCATGCCCCCCGACTACATGAGAGCTTATGGTCGCTTCATCGAAGCAATCAAGGTTGCCCTCAACGAATATAATCTCAGCTCTGGCGAAGCCCCTCTCAAGTTTGTCGGCCCAATTCTCACACACGACAACAAGATTGGCGAGATCCGCATCGTCGAAGACACTGGGCCGGAGGAAGACGAGGATTCAGGTGTCGGAATGGAGTCTACGTCGCCTTCCCAAGACAGACTTGCTGCCGCAATGAAGAGCAGGCCCCCTTCTTTGTCTCCGATGGGGGAATTTCCACGATTGACAAGACCGAGATTTATCTCCTCGGCTGGTGAGAATGAATCCGAGCCTATGATGATTGACACCTCACCGGAAGCCATGTCGATGACACTGGCGCGTTCACTAGGCGAAATTTCGAACTCTGCTCTTCAATGCAACAGACTTCGGCAGCCACATGACGTGGACAACTTCGACTGGGAACCCAGCCCTACCATCGCGGAATACTCGTTTACGGCGAGTAACCCCGAAATTCGTGGGGAGGCCGCCTTCAACCGATTTATTCGAGATCGCTCACAAGCTCCGACGCCGAATGCCTTCGTTCAGGCACAGCACGCTACTACAGTCGAATCGAAAGTCACCAGGGAGGATTCTTTCATTGAAACCGAAGATGAATTGGGCAAGGATGCCATGACTCTGGGCGTTGGCGACCCTCACCAGGCAGACGACGAGAACGGAGACAGTGCTACCCTTGACGCCGTTAGTGACGACGATGTTGACAAGTTCCTCAGCGATCATTGCCAGGAAGACGAAGAGAATGGCGGCAGTGCCACCCTCGATGTGCTCAGCGACGGCGACGCTGATAACGTCCTCAGCGACCCCGATGTTGACAATCCGCAGAGCACTACCGAAGACGTTGGAAAGACGGTTGTTATGGTCATCGACAGCGACACCTCCAGCGATGACAGCGACCAGGACTCCGAGCACAGCATCTACAAGCCGTCCATCCACAACTCTCCCTCCGAAAAGGGTTCCCTGCTTCGCTTCCGACGCTCGACGCCTCTCAGCCCGTGCCCCCTGAAAAACGACGACGCCAGGGAAATGCCACCACCGCCTCGCGCACGCTCAATTGATAGACGCTCCGCTACATCCCCTGTCCGGAATCTGATCCGGCCGGGGCCTGTCCGTCGACCCAAAGTATGGCGCCCTACGCTCTGGACGCCAATTGAGAGGTTCACTCCAACCCAGCGGATGGAATTTGACGGGGCCCTGCGTCACTCGCTTGCTACTGCCACCCGTGGTACGACCGTCTGGAACGGCCTCTTCAACGGCTCTCGGGAGTGGGACGATTGAACCAACCCGCCTGCTTGAGCATGCCTCGAATGCCTCGAAGCTGACGACCACATTACCTTCAACAAAAGCCATCAATCC
Organism: Colletotrichum siamense; assembly: GCF_013390195.1. Classification (NCBI taxonomy): domain Eukaryota; kingdom Fungi; phylum Ascomycota; class Sordariomycetes; order Glomerellales; family Glomerellaceae; genus Colletotrichum; species Colletotrichum siamense. The sequence continues at coordinate 1,328,461 of NW_023501022.1, forward strand.
ATATGAATATTATGAGATTTAATCAATGGTAAGTTTTGAGCGGCATCCTGAGGGAGATTTTATGCTTACGAAGGCAGCAGGTTCTTCCAAAGAACCACGAGAGAACCGCACCTCAACAAATTGCATGAAAATGGGGTCTACTCTTTGGAATTATCGAGGAAGAATGTTTTGCGCTTTAATTTCTTTTATTTTCTCTTCGACGGTTTGTGAGTCTTTATGTGCCGCGCCGGCGTTTTCGGAACTGACTTTGGGGAAGGATTTCTTAGAGTGCGCACTTCCCCTTAGCCCCGAGGCACGATGCTTGCCGCCACGGACACATACAATCCTACTTCATTCCCACAGACTTTTCCGGCCGTGCAAAGACTACAGAACACGGACTCGGGAGGAACACGGGTGTCATTTTCCAGGTACCGACAGGGGCATTTGGTGTTATTGGACATTGGGCAGAGGAGCCCGGGCATAGACATCAGGATCATCACAAACCAGGACTGGTAACGACTGTAACATTCCAATTTTTCTCTTTGCTCTACCAACACATTACTTCGAACCACTCATTACATATGAATATATCATAGCTTGGAGCCCTTTCAACGATGGACTGCCACCGTCAGGTCCACGTCGAGCCTTCCGAATGAGTGAGACACTAAAATGTATCCACCAACTAATTGACTTGCGGTTTTGTACAAGACGCGCGCGCATACACACCAACGTCGTCGTAGCGAACGGCGATCGGCCTCCCCCCGGTTTGTTGTTTACTCGAGACCGACGTCTTCGGCTCACATCTCTGTATACAACCTCTCACCCACTACTAGATGAAAAACCCCGGCAAGTGAATGCGAGGGCTCTTGGGTTTGTGTCCTAGACCACCGCCACCAGCTTACATCACCAAGCCGATGACAACGGAGACAACAGCGGCCAAGCTGAGGGCACCGACGGTACGGACGCCAGCGGCGCCGGAGTCGATGCCGTTGTTGCTCGTGGAGCCGCCCTTGTTGCCATTGTTGCCGTTCTTCTGCTGCTGGCAAATGCCCATGAGGGTGGAGTTGTTCATCATCTCGTTGAGCTTGGCCTCCTTCTTGGCAGCCTTGGCCTTGAACTTCTCGATCTTGGTGGTGTTGCCCTTGAACTTGTCGTTGAGGGCGGTGTCGTTCTTGGAAAGAGCAACGAGCTTGCTGTTCGGGTTGTTAGCGGCCGTTCGTATCAACTGTCATCTTACACGGGAATAACTTACTTGAGCTGCTTCATCTGCTTGCACTCTCCCTGGGTGGTCCTGGCGGAGCAGTACTGGAGGAGGGTGGTGTTCTTCTGCATGTCGGCGAGCTTGGTCATGCCCTGCTGGACCTTGGCCTTGATCTTGTCGGCCTTGGTCTGGTTGTTCTTGGTGATGGCGGCGAGGGCGGTGTCGTTGGCGACCAGCTTCTGCAGCTTGTCCATGCGCTTCATGAAGCCGCACTGTCCGTTCTCCTGCTGCACGGCGCGGACCTGGTCGCACGTCGCCATGAGGGTCGTGTTCTTCTTGGCCTCGTCGAGCTTGGGCTGGACCTCGGCGGCCTTGGCCTTGATCTTCTCGATCTTGGTGGCGTTGTTCTGGGTGATCTCGGCCAGGAGGGTGTCGTTGGCCGCGATCTGGACCAGCTTCTCGCCCTTGAGGAACCGCTTGCACTGCGCCTGGGTCGAGTTCTTGCCGCCGCCTTGGTGGTCCTTGGCGAGGGCCGTGGCGCCCAGGAGGGAGACGAGGAGGAGAGAGAGCTGCATGTTGACGGCTGTGGGTTTGGTGGTGGGAGGAGAGGTGGAGATGTTTTGTTTTGTGAGGTTATATATATAAAAGGCGGGCCGGCCGCAGTAAAGAAAGACAGTTACTGAGAATTGAAGAGATGATGAGATGACCGCAGGCCGCTGAACCAACAAGAACAGAGGAGGGATGAGGGCAGACACGGCCAAGTCTTATACCAAAGGTTCATACCACACCCCACGCGGACCAGACCACCCACACCGGGTCTCAACCGTCCGTCGAATTCATCCCATCTCCATGTAAGTGCGTGTGCGCGTGAGTGTGAGCGTGTCGAAGTGTGAGTGTACCCCCTCCTCTCTCTTCAGAAGGGCACTCGCACGAAACCGACATACCAAACGCACCTTGAGCAAGCCCCCCTCCCCCCCCTCCCCTCCCCAGAAGGACGTCGCCCCCGTCCAACGAATCGCCCTTCAGATGGCATGTCTCAACCCCCTCCTCCGCTACGCGGTGCCTGGCCGGCTGTGCCCACCCACACACGCTGCAACCGTAGTTCGGTTTATCGGTGCGCGAACTCGCCTCTCCGGTTCTTTCTGTGTCTTTCTCGCTGTGCCTTCTATGTTCAGCGGTTCGGCGGGCCATGCACCACCAATTAACACCCATGGGCTACATTAACAGTGGCAGAATGCAAACCCAAAATTGGGTGCTTGTTCGCTCACATTGCTTGCGCGCGGCTCACCGAACCTGGGTGAACCCTCGAAGCACTTTCTTTGCCAATATCGGACATCGGGACCTAAGCGGCGCGTTGTTCTTCTCTCTCGCTCGCTCTCTTCTGACCGACGTTGAATGGTACATTCGCGCGGCAGACAGCTGCCGTTCGAACCAGGTCCAGATCATGTGTAACAGACGATCCCCCCCCCCCGTTCGTAACCAAACTTGACATTGACACTTTTTTTTCTGAAGTTCGATACACGCTATCACCGAGGGCCTGACGTGGCCTTGGCGGGAAGTGGGCGGTAATTGTGACTTTTGGGCGCGCCAGTGGTTGAGAGAGAAACACATCACGGACATTTTCTCCTGTTGTTTTTCCAAACGGGACCAGCCCCCCGGCCTGCGCTGCTGACGACGGTTGCAGCAGCAGAGGGGGCAGATGGGAAAATCCCACGGCAAATGGGCGCCTTCGCGGCAACGACATGCCGCACGAATTACGACTCTGGTGTGTACGGGACCAAAAAAACATGCGCCCCCAGTAACCACGATTCCAATCTGTCTCTACTGCACCGTACCCGCTAGCGCGTTGCTTCAGATGCGGCTCAAACGGCATGTTTTGGCACTCTTTCTCCTCCACTCTTTTACTGAGGTGCACTAAGAGGTAAACCCCCTACACCCCTGCCGCCTCCAACGTCAATCCCAGCACCCACGCATTGTCCGTTTCAGCTACCCCCCAGCCCGGACGCGACGAAACACTGCTGATCGATCGACGGTACAGCTTAGCTTAGCCCAACACACACACACACACATTCTCTACGCCCGGAGACGGATAATGCCTGGGATCTTGGCCAGCCTTCTTCTGTTCCCCGTCTCGACCTGGCCGTCCTCGCCCAATGGTATTGTGAGTCGCACTTACGGGCGACGGTCACTCGAGGCCTCGAGGCCAATCGTTTTCGCAGTAACTGCACCCAAAAATGGCACTTACAGCGGAGATTCGGGCCCCCCTCCCCCCCTTCCGTTGGCCCCCATACAATAAACCTTGTCAACGCAAGGGGGGAAAAGAAGGTGATCTCGACTGCTCTTAATACAATCTCTGGTAGGAGAATGGCAATCATGTGTGCCAAGATTTGATGAGAGGCGGGCCTGCGATGTAACCGCAGCAGTCGAGCATAGCAGATCCAAACGCACATCCCCTTTGCGCCCCTTTGGTCCCTTGTGGTTCACCGTTCAGCAAAGTCACTCTTCCTTTCCCGCGGTTGTTCCGAGGTAAGGTAGTCTCGACACACTCGCCGGTTCGCTACCGCTTCTCTTACACGTGTATACGTAGCCCAGATACACAATTCAAGCTTCGAGGCGGCGCTAGCGCTTGTTTAGCTGCCGTCCCTGCCTAGCCTGGCACCTGGGGAAAAGAATGGCTGCCGTGTTACCCTACAGCAAGTGACAGGAACCTATCCATCTGTGAGATCTCTGCCCCCCCTCCCCCAAGGTGGCTAGTCTAGTGGGAGATCCGCATGTGAGGCCTTGGCGATTTGCGGCTCAATGCATCCGTGTCTTGGTCGAGTCTGGAGTTGAACGAGTGCACCTGGCGACATGCAACTACGGGAGGAATCATCTTTTCAAGTACAGTGGCGCCCAATAACGTACAAAGTGGTATGGCGTCGTTACGGCGGTGCAGGAAAGTCAAAAAGAATAAAAGGGGTCTTGGCCGAAAGATGCGCCAAAACGGCGTCTTCTGCCGTCTCGCATTCGTCTGCTTTTGTGGTGTACCGTCCGTGATCCTCACCCGCGGCCGAAGGTGAGCCGAAAAGGTGAAGAGAAAGGGAACGAAAGAAAAGAAACGCTGGCCACCGCTCCTTCGCGTCGTGTCCGTCCAGCCAGTCGCCTCTCCATCCGCAGAGCCGTCGTCATCTCGTCGTCGGACCATACCGCGATTGGAGGGGTGAGCAGGACCAGGCTTGTTCGATCTTCCTCTCGTCTCTTGCACCTCGAGGTCCAACAGTCCTTGCTCGCTGGGCCCGTTGTCGTCCGGAAAACTCTGTCTGTTTGCTTGTGTCATCCCCTCTTTCCGATGCCATACGTCGTCTCCCTTCGAGGTCTCATGCCTGTCCAACGACGAGTTACCGGCTTTCGCTTCCGCTTCGGCCAAATTCTTTTGTCTGACTGGCAGCTGGAGAAACTGCACTTGTTGCAGCTAGCAAAAAGGACGATGAAGTGGATTCCCGTAGCCGCTGCGAGATGCATTGCTGCTGCTGCTGCTGCTGCTGCTGCATCTGAGCGCGCATACGTACCCTTACGACGAGACATCACATCCCGTAGGCATATCGGCGGTAAAGCCAAGAATGGCCAGATTTTCCCCCCTTCACTGTATTTTCCCAGACATGTCCTGCAGATACTGATGCCCGTGATCGACGTCCCCGCAGCGTTTCCTCTTGGCCTGCCCCCCAGGTTCCGGGATCCCCTTCTCTTTTTTTAGGGTCACTCTAGGAGAGAAAAAAATCGCACTAACTCCGTTAGCGAGCTAGCGAGCCAACGAACAACCGCCAAACGGCAATATTTGGCGACGGCAGCGACGTGCAGCGACAGGGCCCCCCTAGACGGTGTCCGGGGGGGGGGATAGACGTCGAGAGGTCGAACGACCATTCAGGCCGCCCCTTGGCATCCATTACTAACGATACTCTTCGAGACGACCTTGCACATGGTGTCGCCTCAAAAATGACAAGCTTCGACACACGCAGTTGTGGGCGGCCCTCCCCCCCGACCAGACCCCAGGCAGAGTTGTAAGGCGATACCAAGACAAGACGTGTGTCAAGTGGGTAGCGAAGGTCAGTTGAGGCGAGTCGCGGGCGGCGGCGGCGGCGCTACCCTACCCTCGCTGCTTGGCCCTGCACAGAATGCTTCTGTCTGTCTGGCTGTCTGCTGGGCCCAGGACCCTTGTTCAGCCCGCCGGAGAATTTCAGGAACATTTTATTTTGGCACAGTGAGAGCGAGGGAGAGAGAGAGAGAGACGGGTCTCAGCTAGTCGTTGATCTTTGCGCCGCACATACACATATTGCACACACTCTACATGAATACTCCTTGCACAGAAATAACTTGGAACAACGACAGGTTGATTAAACGCTTGCGTACGACAGAAAGAATGCCATTCCTCTTTCCCAAACTGCCATGAATTCGGAAAAATTAACAGCCAGGGCACGCACATACGTAAGGCCAGCCTCCGGCAGGCCCCGAACGCAGCAGGCCCAAGCAGAAACGCTTGTCAATCAACCGCGTCAGGGTTCATGGGGGTTTTACAATGCCATTGAACCCGCGTGGAAAAAGTCTGAATGACAAGAGACAGGACCGAAAATGAAAAGAAGTTGCGTACGCCAGAACAGGACTTACGTAGGCAAGAAAGAAAAGAAGGAGAAACTGACTGACTGGCTGATGCCATCTCTTGGCTTGTCCCTGTCTGCATTTTCTTCCGTCGGATTTGGCCCACTACAAACTTACAATAGGGAAGGGAAGGGAAGCCATCCGCAACACGCCATATCCCTCCCACTTGCATCTTTTTCACTTTCCTCTAGCCAACAGTTCGCATTGCGAGAGTTCCGACGGCCGAAGAATGGCTGGCTGGGGTCCCGGGGTTTTCTTTCGTCTTCCCTCTCTCTCTCTTTTGACGCAGGATAGCGTGGAATTCTAAATTCATACCTTATCTAGCTGCTCCGTTCTGGATAGATTTCACGCTTAAAAAGGAACATACTGCATAATGCGTACTCATCCGCGTCACCCAGCCAGCCGCTCGGGTCGGAGCATAACGCCGAACCTAATGATGGTGTAGGGAATGGCCATGATGGGGAGGGCATTTCTGCTTTTCGGGAGGCGGTCCCGAACGTGGTTGTCATGCTCGCTTCGTCTTTTTACTTTTGCCTGTCTGTCGTGCTGCTGCTCGTCTTGCTAGGTAAGGAAGGTTCCGACGTTCGTTGCTTTGGGTTTCTAGACCACATCACCCCATCGTCCGCTCTCATGATACCTTCACGGTGCTTCTGGTAGTTCGCCTCTGCGTGTGCCATGGTTCATTAGCGCCTGTCAACGTGGACTGCCATCTCGCCAGACGCCAGACGCTGAGTTATAGACTATCTGGTATCGCTCGTATCATCGTCGTAATCGAAGCCATCATCATCCATCTTTCCCCATTTCTCTCGGAAATGCCCATCCTCCTCAAAAGCCAATCTCCCGATTCCTCCTCACCCAAAGACCTCAATCATGAAGTGGTACTCTATCTTGCTCCCGTCGTGCCGCCCCCGCACCGTGAGCTGCCGGCACTTGTCCGCCAGGATCTCCCCGACAACCGGCGCTCCGCAGTAGAACACACCGACCTTCATCTCCTCGTCCTCCTCGTCGGCGTCGTCGTCGTAGGCGTCGTCTGCCTCATCTGCGACGGCCCTTCTTCCCACGCGGCTGCTCGCCCCATTCATATCCCCCCGATCCCTATCCATATGCCCGCCATCCCTCCCATTGGCCAGACGACCGTCGTCGCCATTTGCAACACCACCGACGCCGACGTCGTCGACCACCCTCTGCCCGTCCACAGTGCCATCCACGTTGCTATTTTTCTCTCCGACGTCCGTTCCCGCGTTTGACCCGTCGCCAAGCCTGCCACCACCACTCTCACAGGCATTTCCGCCGGCCCCCTCCCTGCCGCCCTTCCTCAGCCGCCTGCGCGCCGCCCGGAATTGCCGCATCTCCTCGTAGTGCCTGTCCAGCACCGCATCAAAGTCCGGCCGCCCAAACCGCGTCGCGTTCAGCAGGCCCGTCAGCGGCGACCGCGGGTGCTCCTCGGTGCGGTGCATCTCGAGCAGCCAGCGGTACACGTGCGTGACGATGTCGCGCCGCTTCTGCGTGACGTGCGTCGCGATGCGGATGTCGAGGTGCTGCTGCGCGGCGCCCTCGTGCGCGCGGTGCCACGCCTGGCTGCGCGAGACGGCGTTGAGCAGGTCCGCGATCCAGAGCAGGTAGTTCCTGTCGCGCACCGTCCAGTGGAAGTCCACGCGGCGGTAGTCCGGGGCGAAGGAGTGCTGTTTCGAGGGGTGCGGCGGCGGCTTCGCGAGGTTGTTGGGGACTTGTTTCTCGTCGTGGACGGGTGCGGTCACGGTCGTTTCGGAGTCGTGGCGGTGTTGCTGCTGCTGGTGGTGATGCTGGCCGGCGGCGTGCGTAGGCCCCCCGTGCTCGTCGTCGTCGCGGGCTTGTAAGTCGGCCAAGATGCCGGAGAAGGGCGTGACGCCGATACCCGAGCCCACGATGATGGTGTGCCTAAAGTCGTAGAACCTTTGCGCCGGCGCGCCAAAGGGGCCATTAATCCCGACCTCGATGCGCGCCTCCCCCGCCTCGCCGCCCAGCTCCCGCAGCCTCTTCGTCCAGTTGCCGTCCGTCTTGATATGCAGCTGGAACTCCCTCCCCTTGCAGATGGAGACGGTGAACGGGTGCCACTGGAAGGCGCTGATCTCGGGCACCTGCAGGAAGACGTACTGTCCCGCCTGGTATCTCCAGATCCTCTCACTCGGGATGGTAGCTGTGATCTCGACCGTCTCGCCGTCCAGGACCTTGAGCGTCGCCGGGATGCGGTGGAACCCCGTGCCGACGCGCACCAGCCGCTCCGTGAGGATGAGCAGCGTGGGGAAGGCGAGGAAGTAGCCGAACATGGGCCACTGCAGCAGCCCAGCCGTGCCGTGCGCCATCATCAGCCCGATGATGGGGTACATCAGCAGGTGGGAGAGCTGGAAGAGCTCGTGGTTCCAGCGCCGCACCGGCGGCAGGCTGCACAGCGCGAGGACGTAGAACAGCCCCAGCGCGGTGATGCCCGTGAACCCCGGCAGCGAGCGGACGTACTCGACGTACGGCCGGGGTACCATATCCGGTCCCAGCACCGCCGCGACGCCGTCCTGGTTCGCCGGCCGGCTGCCGTGGTAGAACGAGCCCGTCAGATGACCAATCGCATGCAGCGTGGCCAGCGTGAGCGCGACAATGGAAATCTTGACGTGGAACGCCTGGCCGAGGTCCCAGTTCACGAAGCGCGAGACGCGGTAGGAGCGGCGCAGGAAGGTCGAGAAGTAGCGCGACATGCTGAGGATGAGGAAGAAGAAGGTCGGGTACAGCATGCCGGCGCACGTCTTGGCGAGGACGACGCCCCAGCCGAAGGCGGCGCGGTACGCCGGCGTGGTGGCGTACTTGACGCACTGCCAGACGCCGAAGGCGAGCGTGAGGCCGGCGACGAGGGCGAGGAAGGCGACCTCGGGCCCGTGGACGGCCCAGTAGGCGCGGAAGCGGCGCCAGGGGCGCAGGCGGCGGACGTAGTGTCGTTCATCATCCTCGGTGGCCTTGTCCTGGCTCAGGGAGGGGACCTTCCACTCGCGGACGCGGGCGGCGAAGTCGGCGCGGGGGATGCGGATCTTGCGGGGGTCTTCGGACTCGCCAGAGGAGGAGATACCCATGATGGAGCGGAGAAAGTCATGGCGGAGGCGGTCGTCGGCGGAGTCGTGGGACTTTCTCATGACGTGGTGTGGTTTGAGCTGGGAGGAGGGCGTCAGCTCGTCGTGGGCGGCGTCGAGCTTCGCCTCGACCTCGGCGTAGTCGATGTAGCCGTCGTCGTTGTGGTCGAGGTCGTCAAGGAAGGAGTTGATCTCGTCTTCGGTGAGGTACTGAACTCCCTCGGCGGGGTCTGTAACGGGGTGCTCTGCCATCGATGGTTCTCAGGGGCTGACTGAGAGGTTCTCACAGACGATCTGGCGAGCGGGAGGACTCTTCCTCCAGGGGAGGGACGGGACGAGGGACACCATGGTGTTTTGTATCTTGGTGCTCCAAAGAATGGTGGACAGCTCATCAGACGCGATGCGCTTGGCCTTCTGGGCGGTGATTTCCCGTCTCCTTCATGTGCTGCGACCGTGGTGTTTTGCTACGGGCTGGAACCGCGTCGCAGTACGTCAGCCAGGGGAGCCAAGAGTCTTGGTGTTTTGGCGTGGACTGCGTCTAGGCACTTCAGGCACTTCAGGCCACTTTCCAAAGGTGAGATCATCGTTCCGCATCGCGTCTCTTGGAGTCCTCTTGGGCGGATCTCCCAAGCTGTCAGTGACACCACAATCTCAGGATCCAGACCTCTGATCGCTTCGCGCCGCGCACACGCCGGCACCAACCTTGTTTTTTTCTGCTGTGCCGATTTCTGCAAGAATTTTGTACCTCACTGCTTGATGCGAAAATGCCATGCCAAACCGCGCGTCTTGGCTTTTCTTGGTGTTCGTCCGTCCAGTTTTTTCTCTCCCCTGAGATTCGATGGGTATGGCTGTTCTTGTCATACTGGCGTGCTGTGATTGGCTTGATAAGAAGGTTTAGAGCGATCCAATTAAGCGGTACAGAGCACGGACCAATGACGCAGTCAATGCTGACCTCTCTCTAAACCGTGGCTGGCTATGGTTGTGCGGTGCGGTGCAGGTGTTTGGTGATAGAGGCCCAGCACGCCGGGGCCTCCCGTTCAGGGTCCGGCATGTGCCGGTCGTCCTCGACCGCCTCCCAGGCCTGAATGAAATCTCCGTTCAAGAAATGCCATCAAACACGGTATACTCACTGATATTCGTAGTGAATCGCGGAGATGGAGCAATACAGCTCGGCAGTCCTTGGCTAGTCCATCTCAGTCCGCATGCTAGAAGACGCAGGACTCGTCGCAAGCTGACCTGCCAACTGTAGGTAGTCCTAGAACCAAGCCCCTCGCCCTGACGACACCCAAAATCCTCACGCCCATCTCCCGCCCCCGATCCTCCAGCACACGCAATGTTCTATTTTCGACTCGCATCCCGACCGTTCCACGTGTCTCCTAGCCCAATGGGAAAGCTGACATCTCTCGCTAGAGCTGACATCCTCTTACGTGGAGAAGACTGAAGGTCGCTCAGCGGTGAATACACAGAGCGTGGCTGAGCCGCTGCACGCCGCCTCTTTCTCAACACCTGCCTGCACCACACTCGTCAGCGTTAAACGAAGGGGACATTTGTGAGAGACAGATTGCCAAGAGAATAACAGAAATTCCTCACACCATATTTTGTAGAACTACCAGAGTCCTAGGACGCTGCAGCCTAGGACAATTAGGTAAAACCGCAGCTGAGCAGCCTCAGCCCAGGGATCTGCTCCGCATCGCGACCCGGCGCCCTGCGACGCTGTGCACCGCGATTATCGGGTGCCCCGCCGTCGCCCGCCCCCATCAAATGTAACCACCGCCGTGGGCCATAAGAAGGTCTACATTCCCGTGCAATCGCAAATACAGCCATATTCGCTCCTTTTTCAATTTTTTAAAGTGCCTGCCTGCTGTTTGAATCTTCATCATTGCTTCGCGGCATCGGGCACTTTCAGGCAAACATACACCTGCCACCGACGCTGACCGACCCCACTTCGCCAGCCAAAGACCCAAACGGAACCCCGCCAAGCCCCCTCCCCGGCCGCCGCAGCTTCCTCACACCGCACCACCACCGCGCCTCTTACCCCGCCATCAGCCGGCCCAGGCAGAGAGCCTCACTGACGCCTAACCACGAACGCCTCACCTTCAGCCGTCCTCACCATCACCACATCCCCCCCCCCCCCCAAACCTCACCTCACAATCCAAACCCTCCTCCCCTTCCCATACCCAAACCACCCTCAAAATGACTTCCCCAACAAAAGACCGCATAACCTGCCATGTCCTCGACACCTCAACCGGCACCCCCGCCCGCGGCGTCCGCGTGCAGCTCTCCACAACCACCACCTCCTCCTCCTCGCCGCCCCCCGCGCCAGGCCAGCCCGCCCTCCCCAAGACCTTCGAGTCCCTCACCGACGACGACGGCCGCATCAAGGCCTGGCTGCCGTACTCGTCCTCGTCGACCGCCGGCGAGGTCCCCGTGTACACCCTCGAGGACGTGCTGGGCGAGATCAAGGGCCCCTCGCGCTGGGAGCTGCGCTTCGACACGGCGGCGTACTTTGGCGGCGACGACAAGACTTTTTTTCCAGAGGCCGTGGTCGTCTTCACCGTGCAGGAGGGCCAGCATTACCATGTCCCGCTGCTGGTGAGTCCGTATAGCTATACGACGTACCGCGGCAGCTAAGCGCGGGTGGCAAGGATGCTGAGGGGACTGGGTTAGTCAGGTACGCGGGTAGCATTTGGACGAAGAGGCATTCACACGCATGTAGCAACGGAAAACTAAATATGATATCCAATGGTGCAAGGACCTTGCAACTCAATGATGTGATTACTAAAAATCTGCTGGTTAACGATAGTGTCTTCATCGTCCCATCCTAGGTTTTCCTTCCTTGAGAGGGAATGTCTCTCCCTGCCTGCAGGGCGGGCTTCGACAGTGACAAAAGAAAGAAGAAGTCGAGGGGAAGATGTTCCCCGTGTTCCATTTTGAAGTAGCCCGCCCGTTGTTGTGTACGCCTGATTCCCATGTTCCCAAGCCCACCAGTAACCCGTCCTATGAACCCATGAATAAATAAAACTCCACGCTTGCGCTGGTAATGTCTGTTTTTACAAATTTTCGGCCGTGTCGTCATTTGCGTTGCGTTGTCTCAACGCTCAACTTCTTGTCGTCGTCGTCTCTCGGAGCGGAATCCTTCTTGGCGTCTCTCGCAGGAGTTTCGGCCGTCGTGCTCTACTTCCGCCAGCCGAGCTTCCTAAACAGACTGCCCTTGCGTCCCGTCTCCGACGTCACTGGTGACAGATCGCCGCTGTGTGACAAGATGCTCTCGGCGCCGTCCTTGCTGATGCGGCCCGCGGGCAGGCTGGTTTGGCTGGTGTTGGAGTGGATGTCGTGCTCGAGGATGGCGGTCGAGTCGGCGTCGCTGCCCCCCATCTCGCGGTACATGGCGGCCATTTGCGGGGTGATAACGCCGTGACTGATGGTCCGCTTGTGCTTCTGGAGGAATGAGCGGCGTGTCCTGGCCATCACTTTGCTGGAGTCGATATCATCCTGCGAGATGACGGCGTTTGGTGAGAGGTTGGCGTCGGGGTGTGGTAGTGTGGTGTTACGGTCTGGGTTGGTCAGCTTCAACAACTCGAACTTCACGATTTTGTGATTAACATACCTCCGTTGAAAGGCTCAGGAAAACCAGTGTTACGAAGGCTGTTTTGGCTCTTCGTGCTCTTGGTTGACGGGCTTCGTGGTGTGGCGTTCATTTTGTGAGGCTCTGCGGTGATGCGATCTTAGTTTCTGTGGGGAGTCGATCGAAGATAAAATAGTGCGAGATAGTCTGCGAGATGGAGACGGTCGCAGGAACGGTCTTGGTCTTGAGTGGCTGATATTCAATGGAATAGTAGCGTCGTGGGGAAACAGAAGAAGATAAAAAAGAGCCGGGGAGTGAGTTGAGTGAGAGACTGCTCTCTGTTCAGACTAGGCGGCAAAATGGTGTTCAGGAAACGAAACTGGAATATCGGAAGAGACAAAGGCGGAAATAAAGACCAGACTGGACCGGGCTTGAGGGCGAGACGCCGACGGGATTCTTTCTCGTGGGTTTATGAGATGTTGCCGTTTGATCCTTTAGCGTCTTGGGCAATTACGAATCCCCTCCCGAAAAAGGCGAGACCAGTTAATGAGACCGGCAGGCCCAGGAACGAGACGAGAGCAGATGCAGCGGTTGGCAATTGGACAAGCGAGACGACTCGACTGCAGGCAGAAATCGACTCCTCTTTTTTTTTTCGACGCCCCAACAGCCGCGGGAATGGGCGGGGGGAGGCAAGTATTTAGAGGGGTGCATCAGGTGCTGCACCGCACCAGCGCATCGAGGTGCGGGTGTGGCTACTGGCCTATGCTTCTCTCGCTATGGCTGCATCTAGCAACAAACACGTAACGTCCCGCCTCTTGGGCTGTGGGTGGAGGTGTGCTGCGTCTTGTTTCTCGTGTGTCTAAGGTATGGACGAACAGGTTGCCCGTCGCTCTCGCTCCATGACTGCTCCTCGCTCGGGCTCGGCCTTCCGCTTGCAAAGTCGAGTCGAGCGCAGCCATCATCGACGAATGACTGGCCGCAGCAGCTCCAAGCTGTGCAGCAATGCCAGCGAGAGACTGGGGGTGTGCAGGGGGAGGCGGGGGAACAGAGTGCCCGGGAGAGCTGCAAGAATGCACGCCGCTGCTAAAGCACCGCTCCGGCTTAGGTTTGTTCCCGCTGCACCTCAGAGGACAGACGAGCACTAAACTCGCTGAGCGGAAGAATGGACAGCCTCAGAGCCTGGGATGACCTGCATGAGGGACTCGGCCATGCAATGCACACACAGTTGGAGGTCATGGCCGGTTGTGTTTGGCTGTGTCATGTTCCTCGAACTCTGATCGTGGCGTCTTCATTGGATGGGGACGGAAGTGCTGTGCCCGTGGGAACTGTCCCAACCGCCCAACAAAAAAAGGCAAAATACCACCGACAACAAGCACCACGACGACGGGCACGACAGGGGATGGGTGGGAGCCTCTGCTTCTAGAATGCACGGATGACCCGGCGGCATGTCCGCAAGGCGTTTCCTCTCTTGCGGGCCGACGAATGACGAGTGGAGGATGCAAGGGTTCCGCTGGGAGGCGGATGATGCCAGATGGATCGGGATGAAATGAGTGACGGAGGATGGTCGGAGGATGGAGCTTGGTGGAAGAAAACAGGCAGGTAGGAAAAAAGAGACATGGCAAAAAAGCGAGTTGTGGAAAATGGCATGGCTTACCTGGAGAGGCCGAGGCGATTGGCGCGAAGCGGTGCCGGTATTCCGGGACTGGGCGTCAGAGGTGGAACGCGAGGACTTGGCCTTGGGGTCTTGGAAGGCGGTAAGACGGCGGAGAGTCTGGGCAGAAAGCGGCGGGACGGAAACACGCTGGCACGCTGGGTGTCGAGGGCGGGCGGGCGAGTGTGAGCGTCTATTACACCGAAAACGTATCCTCCGCGTATCGGGCAGGTAATATCCAAGAGACGGGGTCGAATTCGGTTTCTTGTTGACGAATGATAGAACCAAGATGACGAAAGGCTCGGTGAAAAGGGTCCTGAGTGTTCTCCACTGAACAAGCGCGCGGTAGGGAATGGGCTGTTTTGTTTTGTGGGCGAACCGGCTTCTGAGCGGAAGAAGCAAAGAGTCAAGAGATGCTGCGACGTCGATGCTGAAACGGCTTTGCGGGGGTCGATGAGGCAATCGTGGAATGGGCGAGCCGTAAGCCGTGTGGGAAGGTTGAAGAGATGGCAGGAGCAAGACGGAAAGGTTCGTAGGAGCAGGGGCGGTCGTGGTTATGAGTGAGCGTCGTTGGTCGTTATTATTGCTCGTCGATGATCGTGCTCATGGTGTGGTCTTTGGGCGTGGATGATGTGGGCTATGATAGTCGGTTGACGTTGCGTTGGTTATGCTGGAAGTGGAGGCGAGTGATGACATTCAGGTGGACAAGGCCACAAACACGGGTAGCGGCAACCCGGTTCGTTTATATCATGAGAGGGCACGACAGACGTGTGAAAGCGAGCGAGGGAGAGAATGCCGCGGCCAGCAGGATACGGACAGGATAGGATAGGATACCTGCGTTGATCACCGGGTAGCATCTGGCATCTCTGGGTCCGCAAGGTCAACCCGGCCGGTCGGTCATATCCGCAGATGGCTGGCAGGTACTTGTCCAAAGGGGGCAGAAAGGTGTGCCCGTGTGGTACCTTTTTTAGCCTCTGTAATAAAGGTACCCAACGCGCCTTCCAATTTACCTATCTGGTGGAAGTGTTTGCTCAACAACACTATCTTCATTACTAACCAAGTAAGGTCCAAGTCTAAAGCAACAGATCGCAATATGGCAGGTGGCCGGCAATCGTCCGTGACAGTGCAGTCCCTGTTTGGCTTGGAGACCTCCCGTAGCAAGCCAAACCCATCTCTGACTGGCCCAGCGATGTGCTACTGCTGGCGTTAGGGAGTCACTACTCATGTCCCCCAGAAACCTGCCCAAAGAGAGTAACGATTCGCCCTCCTGCCCTTTGATGATTCGACCAAGTTCCAACAACCCCAGACCTCGTCAGGCACTGCAAGCGAAAACACCCGTCGTCCATCGTCACCTCGCTTTCTTTAGCGTTCCGATGATCCAACGGCAGCTGGCAGAGGCACTGGCACTCACCACTCACGCACTGCAGCGCTGCAACACCACTGTTGGCAGTCTGTCAACCTGTCTCGCTTATCCTTCTCCTTACTGGCCCGGTGTGGCAACATATGTCGCAGCAGACCTACCAGACGACGCTGACTGCAGACAGGTTTTCTGACGAGTTTCCCATCGCTGCCAGCAACATCGGCATCCACGTTGACGGGCTGATTGGCTTCCGGGCGCCTAGCCCTATTCCCCAAACTGCCTGCAGTAGCACCTCCAGGGTAGCAGCAGCCACACGGGGTATCCGCGCTACCTAAGCTAAATCCAACTATGCTTCTTCTGTGCCCTTCTTCGCTGGCCGATACCGCCCCCGATCTCTGCGTCTTTTAATCTAATAAGGCTAAAGAAGGGCTGTACACCGAGCCTATTGCGGTAAAACGAGCCGGTGAGCAATTTGAACAAAACTAAATGAAAATGCTTCACCAAAACACCTCAGGGACCCGCGGTCTCCAGCACTCGTCCAGCGTCCTCGGGCCCCTAAGAGACCCACTATCCGTACTACGGGCCCTCTGCGCCTGCCTCTCCCAGCTGGACTCTGAGCCTCTCTGACCTCCCCTGCCCCCTGTCCCCTGCTCCTTACCTCATTCAGTAATCGACACCAGGGCAACATCCAGTCCCGGATCAGGTAGCAGCGAGAACTGAGGGGCTCACCGCTGCCCGCAGGACCCTGACGACCTGACTGACCTCAGTGTCCTCCGGTCCCCTCACCCGCCCTGACGACACCGAGCAGCTGCGCCTTGTCCCTGATTGGCTGAGACCAGCGCCCGCCACACTAAAGCGGGTCCGAAAGAACCCCGACGATTGTCCCATTGGCCACCGCGATGAGCTAGGCCAAGACCAGCCACAGCGCTCGCGTTACGCGGCCCCCGTGAATCTTTTCCATCATTCTTCTTTCGATGACCATTCACGCCGCCACTGTCACCATGTTGAAGCTTGCCAGCGCAAGCTGAAAAACCTGCTCCACAACCCCGTCGACGCGCCGAACGGCAGTACGGCAACCCCGACCCCGGTCCCACTGAAAAACCTCCGTCTCGCATTTTGAGTTGCTCCTCCGTCGGTACCTTGCTGCCGACTGATTTGAAGCCTGTCCCTGGGGGGCGGGGGAGAGAAAAAGACTGAAAAACAGGAAAACCTGCCACCCCAAGCGTGACAAGACGCTACTGATCCGAACTCCGGCAGATGGAATGTTTCTGAAGAGTTCAGCATACCACGCTGAAGTCAGACGTGGATCACTCCTCTGGATTTGGGTGAATGGGTATGATCACTCACCAAATTGCTGGGTCTGGCAGGAACGCAGTTCCGTTCCCAGCCTAAAGTTTGGCTTTTTGGGTACAATATTCTTGTCTAACCTCTGGCACGAGGATCCACCACCGTCAACGATCGCATCCAAATCTGTGATATCAAATAAACCTCTGCGTACCTTAGTCTGTCATGCTGTGGCTTTTCCCTCAGCTGGCTTGGTCCTGGTCTGGACCGCTGCCCTCAGCGCTAATCCTCGGGAGAGGCACCTCTCCGGGTCGCGGCACATCGGCGCCATGGCCTCAAGCCTCCAACGTCTCTGCTACTGCGGCTGCTGCCTTGTGAAAGAAAAAGCAGCAAGCTCCGTTGGCTTAGCCTCACAGGACTTGACACTGATGCAGCTTGGTTCGGGCTGATATTTGGAATGGACGAGCGCTCGTCTTGTCTGTCTGCCAATAGCTCTCTCGCTCGGATTGTTCACGTGCCGAAATGACAGACGGTTGAAAGAGTTCAAGCTCGTGCCTAATGTTTGGCCAGTTCATTTGACTGCCATGACACCACGGCATCTTCCGGTAGGTGAAAGACCTCGACCTGTTGCTAGACTAGTTACGAGGGACGTTATCAAAAGTCATGCACCTAAATTCAAGGGAACCTCAAGCTCTGTACCAATGTTTTGTGTGAGCTTCTTTGCCGTGCCTTTTTTTCGGGCGGCTATCTTTGCTGCGACATTCGCAACCAAGTCTGAAATTTCGTGGTTCTCTTCCACGCGACTCTCTGTGCAAATTGTGTCCTCCCTAGGACCCGGCGCATTGGTCCAGTGGCCCTATCATGCATAGGGAACTCGCCCCATCCGAATAAGAAGATCTATGTAGTAGAGTCCTCGAATTGAGGCTTGACTTGTTGAAAATCGGGAGCAGCTCCCCATATGCAGTGCAAGTTTGGCTTTCGTCATGCCAGTCCTTACAGCACCATGAACAGAACCTCTGTCCACAACTATTACAGATTCTAAGTTGCCTCGATGGCAATGATCGAAGCTTACAGATCCGAAATTCTTCTCCGCAACTTTCCCGAGGACACCTCTCTTGCACCCATCCCCAGATCTGGTTCACTTTGTCCTTAAGCTCGTCGTCGATAGGGAGTCTTTTGCGCGACCACATAGTATTTCCTGTGCAACACTTAGGGCTGGAAAAGGGATATCGAGTACTCGCCTCCATCTTCGATTGTACGCACTTGCTGCACAACCAATCACCGCAGCTTTCGGTATAAAGCGCTTTCTCATCATCAACGTGTGATTTACAGTTCCTACACATGCGTTTCCGTGATGAAGACTCGCATGACAGCTCCTTCTGTTCAATCTTGGCAGCTTTCTTGTCTTGCGAGTTACTAGTCGGTTCAGTGGCTGCAAATTGGGTGGTCGCCTTGCTTCCTTTTTTCGTGTTGCCTTCGCCATCAGGTTCTCGGATTTCGTCTCCACAAACGGACTGGGCACAGACTGTAAGACCTTCGAGATACTCTTCGATAAGAATGTTTTTGCGCTTGGTATTGCTGTCTTCTGGTTGATGTGAGACTCGAAGCCGTTGAATTTCTTCCAGTATCTTCTCCGTATTATCCTTGATGCTCGGGATGAACTGCGTTCGGTTTCGAATGGCTTCAGTGTCTGCTTTGATGCTTCTAGCAACAAATCTAGACAGAATGCCTGTCAGCGCGTGGGTTGGGAAAATCGTATTTGAGGCCTACACTTACAACGTGATCGTCTCGACAGTCAAGCTTAGCGACTCACGGTATGTTGTCAACTCTCTCGTCAAAGCCTCGACCTCCTTTTTCTCTTTAGTAGCCCATGCAATAGCCCCGGACGGCGCTTTGCATCGCTTCAATACGTTCTTGATATCCCTTACGACGCTGTTACATCTCTTGACGATCCGGTCGATCTGCGCCTGGAACGAACTCGGCAGCGCATCGCCCTGACCGTCGTCCTTTAGTAGCTCGAGTATGAGTTGGAGGTCGGCCAACTCGCGTGCGACACTCGTGAGGTCGCCTCTAGCGGCTCGACAATCGCGGATGAAGGACGTTATGGCCTTGATTGTCGCTCCCGCTGCGGTTATGAGGCCTACGCAGCCTGTGACGATGGAAAATGGGTCCGCCATGATTATGTCCAAGGGAAAACATTCCCGAGCTGATCAGGCTGTAGACTCCATGGATATCATGAATGACCATGGAGGGGCAGTGTCGCGCGCATTTGACCGCCCAATGAGAGGGATGGCTGGGCCACAAATATGCATGCACTTTGGGCGTCCTGCAGCCTGCTGCTGACGGGTTGCCGATGCCTGCTTGGCATAGTCTACCAAAGTCCACGAGAACTTGTAGTAACATTGAAACTTCTTACAAACTAGTGGTACCGACGCCGTAAGGTCTCTACATAAAAGCCAGCTTCGCAGGCCTGGATCAATCTCCGAAAACCAATGCCACCAACAGTAGTGGTCGAGGACTAAATCCCACGAATGGTTAGCCTGACTTGCAGTCTGAAGGGAGCTGATGAGCAATGCGCACATGCTTCATTTCACAGTCCGATCTAAGGAACATCCTACTCTCTGTCGTCCGGGACTTGTGGTGCATTTGCTCAGTTTATTCATGATTATCTCAACGAAACATTTCACTCGCAACATTCAGCTGATGGGACTTCCAAGCTCGCCAGACTTGGGCGGCACAAGATAGATTCATTGTGGCTCCTGCGGTTGTCACAGAACGGTTCTGGAGACAGCAGTTTCTTTTTGCTTGACTGAACCACGTAGGCAAAGGTACTACCTAAGGACCGATAGCCTTCGATCGAACCATAAATGAGTCATCGGCGTTGTGGGTTGAGAACTCTTGATCACGTAGCTGGATGTCGCGCATGTATAAAAGAAGCGTTCTTTTTGAAGTCATTGAAATTTTAACACAAGATATGTTTCCGTGAGAATCTCGAGACTTAAATTGCTTGCAGTTACGATGGATAATGCTTTGTGATGAAAATTTTGTATAAAACGGCCGTAAAGTGAGCTACAGCCGTGCATAATGAACCAGCTTCTATCATCTCTATCTATTAATGCGGGGATATTCGTTTAGTCGATTAATTCGAGTGCTACAAGATGAATTTGGGAAGAGAAACAAGGCAGCGCTATAAAGAGACCTGTCGTAGGCAATACGAAAATCGAGTTGCTGTAACTTTTCCTCGTCAGCCAAGTATAGGGGATATGGAAGGAGATGGCGTGTCTGCCGCAGAGCAAAGCTATCAGAAGCGGCGAACAAGAGTAAAACAATCCTCTGTATTATTAACACTGGTAGTCCTTATACATAGACACAGTAACAAACCTGAAATGAGCATATCGAGGGAACCGTTCGTAAGACAATCCCCAATGTGTCTGGTGAACACGTCTCACAAGCGTCTTGGGCGTATCATGCTCAATGTAGGACCCGGTCGTCACTTTGAGGCTGCCTTGAAGCCTAAACATCAAAGGTGCGGTAGCAATTGCGCTGGTATTTCATGTTCTTGAGCTGTCCATCCCAGGAAGGCCAACCGCGCAAACGGCATGTCGATATTGGTCATGCTTCGCACAGAGATAATTAATTACACGGAGAACCGGCGCTCGAAGAACGTCGCCCGATGATTTCATTGCTCCTTCAGTGTCGTTCTGCATTTCATTGACCCTCTGTGGTCCTGCACCCTTAGACTCCCGCGTGTGTTCGCCTCTTGTGATGCCCACTACGCCCAGAGATCTTCAAGATGACGCTGGGAATGGGACCAACGTTCTGGCAAGCTAACTGGCAGGAGGAGAGTCAGTCGTCAGCGCTCTAATATGCGAAGCACTTAGGGATGCTGCTTCTCAGGTGCCCTCGAATAAACTGTCAGAAGAACATGGATTGCCATGAAGAAACTATAATTAATGCATGAAATATTGTTGCTTTTATAACTCCGGGCGGAGGGCGACTGCAGAAAGAAAACGGCAAAAAATGGTCTGCCTCACTTCTCAGTGGTCCCAAGCTATAAATTTACCGTCAGTACCGGCGTTCAATTTCTTCAACATAATCAATTCGTCCTTCTGTGTATTAAGCCTAGAGTGCTAGAGTTAAGAACGGCGAGAAATGATCAACCCATCCCCGTCAGCTTGTGATCTACACAAGCTGAATCCTCCCACCACAACCTTCAGTTTTGAGCAATTTCATTCCTACTTTATCAGCAGACTAAGACGTCGAATAAACGAAAGGCAGCAAGGATATCCAGAACCATCCACACGATGGGCCGACATGAGCTCTGAGTCAGCAGCTAAGAGATCTTCAGACTGAGGCATAAGATGCTTATTGCGGAGAATTAGAGGCCGTCTGCTCTCCATAGACAAGAACACCGCATTGCGTTTGTCATTCTTACAATTCTGAGCTCGTATACCATTTTATACAGAAAACACGAAGCCGGAAGAACCAACGACTACTTAACCTTCGGGCGTGTTCTCTTGATATTGATTCCTGGGCTTTCGCGGGATGTAGGCAATGCTAAAGGCTGCTCGCCTTGACACAGCAGTCAAGATGGGCCTAGGAACGTTCAATCAGCAGAAGAGAACTAACCTACATCGAGCTCATCTAAGCCAGCCATATCAACATTGTCAGTCAACAAGTTTGGTTGGTAGCCAGGCCAGTTGAAATTCAGAGTTGATGAGGTGGTTTGGGGCCACAACACAGATGGATGAAGGTGTCGGGTAGTCTTTCGACTTGAGACTGTAAAGATGGTTCGCTTCCAGTTGGGGCTGTGTGTGTATATATTTGAAGTTCCCAAGGAGAGGTTAGATCTGTCAAATGGATTCGCATCTTGGATTTGAATCCCCAGCTTGGCTGTGTGTGTGTGTGTCCGTGATAGAGCCGATTCTCGCGCACTGAAGCTTCATGGGAGCCATGTGAAACATGCTTTTACATTCG
Source organism: Colletotrichum siamense (assembly GCF_013390195.1). Classification (NCBI taxonomy): domain Eukaryota; kingdom Fungi; phylum Ascomycota; class Sordariomycetes; order Glomerellales; family Glomerellaceae; genus Colletotrichum; species Colletotrichum siamense. Next base: position 1,350,202 of record NW_023501022.1, read on the forward strand.
TCGAACGAGGTTTCTGTTGTCGTCGAGCTGTTCAGAGAGGAATACATCAAAACAGCCGCAACCGGAGAGAGTTGTGCTGATGACGCCGAGCCATATGCCTCGGTGGACAGCAAGCCTCGCTGAACGATGAAAACATGAAATACTCTCAATCGTCGATGCCGTTTTTTTTATTGTTGTAGAGAGATGTCATCTTACCTGACTGAGCCTGCTTTTAAAAGACTCTGCTTTCTCCTGACTAGCTGGATTCCGAGGCTTCAAGACCAAAACCACAAATAGCATCTTGAACCTAGGCTGGTTTGATAAATACGGGCTACTGGGTCATTAAAATGCTTGGTCAAGGCAAAATGGTGTAGCTTCACATACCTTGGTTCACCGGTTCACCAAAACAGATGAGAACCGTCTCAATCAAGTCGCGTGAAATATTGGGTTCGGAGCTCAAAATGATAGGCTGTTGTTGCTGAATACCACAGCCAAATAGTCCTGAAGCCACCGGAAGCCAGGGCAGACGACGAAATTGGCTACTAATGAAGTATTGCTAAGTTAGGGAGAGAAATGTGCCGTTGAAGCACGTAGCCGTTGCAGATGTAGACTGGTGGCATTAGCCAATGATGCTGAAGCTTCTGGAAACTAACAGAGATGGACAATCTCAAAATTTGACTCCGCCTTCCTCAGCTCTTGGGGGAGTAGAGTTTTATAAGCCAGCGAGGGCTGTCTCCCCGTAAACAACGATGCTTCCGATATGTGCTTGGTGTGACTGAAAGTGTACATACATGTCCTTGAAACCATCTGCGAAGAATTCTCAGCCACCGAACAATGAAGTACTTTGCAAAGGGCTGGAACATGTCCATCATGTTCGTCGGCGCTACCTCATGCTGTTTCAATCAACTTGCCTGCAGAATGTTTCTAGAAGGATCTCAGAAAAGGTCGACAAGGATGTAGTCATTGAATATTCAGCAGGAATACGTCAATAGCGAAAGCGAAGATGGGCGACAGGGCGTCATGAGCGTGGAACTATATACATACCCAGCCCTCTACATTCTGTCGTCGAATGCCTGTACTAGGATCAAACAGATTGCACGACAACATCGATCTTCTGCATTTCCTGTTGGCCATCTGGAAGGACCTCGCAGACATGCATACTTATAACAAGGCACGCCGCAAGCACGAGACCTCTGAGCCCGCAGGCTGCTTGTGCTGAGGAACTGCCTATACGATCGCCGACAGTGATTTAAAAAGCAACTTCGCAACGATCTACAGAGCTTTAGACAACAAAATGCCACTGCCTGTTGTTTCCATCGACTTTATTGGTCATGAGAGATGCGATGGTCATGCGTGTCGTCTTCTATCTTCACCTATCCTCTCACCTCGCGAAGCCACTGCCACCAGGGAGCATTTGTCAAGAGCAATACGAGGAGAGAATAGATGAGGATAACCGAAAAATACCAGGCGTGCCGAGCGATAGAGTAATGTCTAAACCTGTGATGGCGAACGACCAGCAATCCTTTCCCGTATTTTCCCACAGAAAAATATTTTCATACCACCTTGCACTCATGCCACAAGGCAAGACTATCGTCTTTGTTGTCTGATCAAGCTACATGCCACTGTTACCTGCTCGCTCTTATACCGCATCGTCATCCACGTGTCACTGATTCAGACATCACACGTGCAGTGGACAGAAAATTGTTTGAGTATATCTTCATTAAGTTTAATCTGAATATACAAGAAAAAGGTTTCATGCCCTGCCGATGCAGGCGTGGTATCATATTCGCAGCACAATTTCATCCATCCCTTCATCAAAACACCTTCCCGGTACGCCAGCGCCATATCAAAGTGCGCCAAACTCATGTACACATGCATCGTTTTACTAGTATCGCAGCTGGTCTGAAAGAGATCCGTCAATCTCTACTTAAATCCGGAGTGGTCCCCGAATTTAGTAGCGGTTGCGCTGCCACCAGCGGCGACGGCGGTAGGGAGTGTGCGTGGCGGGAGGAGAGTAGTGGTCGACCTTGGACCTCTGCTGGCGGCGCTTGTGCAGACGACCGCTGCAGCAGGTGAAGAAGACGACGATCGTGCCGAGGAGCAGGCAGATGGCGGCAGCGAGCAGGGTCCAGAGGGCGACGTCGAAGTGGGCGTAGCTGTCGCTGGCGCCGCCGTCGGAGTCGTCGTTGACGTTCTTCTTGATCAGCGCGAAGCCGACCCAGTCGCAGATGAGGGCGACGAGGGTGATGATGAAGGAGGTGCCGGCGACGAGGGCGGCGAAGAGGGAGCCGAACATGCCAGCGCCGACGGAGAGGACGAAGGCGATGAAGGAGACGGCAGCGGCGATGGGGTGGAGGATCATGACGCGGGTCAGGGCCTCGGAGGTGTTGGAGGAGTAGGTGGAGTAGTTGGTGCCGTCGGACTCGGAGACGATCTGGGCCGGGTCGTAGCCGATGCGGGCGGAGGGACAGCGGTCGGAGCCACTTGGATATGTTAGTGATAGGGTTGTCGACTTGAAGATGAGGTCGACTTACTCTGCGTTGGCGCCGCGGATGCAGTATCCGAACGTGCCAAATGTGATCTCGTTGCCGGCGGAAGCATCACCAAGTTTCACGGTCAAGATGGAGATGTTGTTCACCACCGGCGAGGAGATGCTGGTGATGACCAGGAGGACCGTTGCTACGAGGAGCAAGAAGGTACCGAAGTGGTGGATAAAGCCTGTGACAGCCATGGTGATGGTGTTTTACTGCCGGCTGGCTAGTGTTGAAGGGTGTGGTGGTTGTTGATTGGCGTTAAGCTATATTGAACGAGACAAGTGGCGATGGAATATAGAGCGGATGAACATGTTCGTGAAAGGGAGGGCGAAGCCGTCCGCATATAAGCACCACCGTCTCAGGACCCCCCTGAGTAGAGCCACGAAGCAGGAATCTGCATGATGTGCGATGATCTGTGACTGCGACCACGCTGGGCACACGCTTCGGGGCCAAGAATGCCGTGTAAGTCAGGGTCTCGACGCAGCCCAACGGATGCGACGTCATCATGGTGGCCGTGGCCGAGCCTGGCCCTCCATTCTGGTGGCTTGACAAAATGGAATGGACCCTTGCTTGCGCAAACAGACCCCCCGCGCCACGGTTGGTCGGCTCGACTAGTTGCTAGGCTCCTCCGTGAGTGTTCTTTTCGGTTCGAGCCAAAAAAGCTGGTGATGGTGGCTTCTCTCAGCGGGTGAACGTGGCACTGGGGGTGACGTACTAGCGACTTCGCGAATCTGATTGGTCCGTCGCGGCGTTGCTTGCCGATCTAGGGTATTGCAGGTTGCAGGTGTTCCTTGTTTTGTGGCCCTGGAATGACGCCACGCCCTGAATGAACCCCGGCACTGGTAATCCAACTTCAACGTCAGAGACGTTGGGCCAGCTGACTGCCGTTAATTGCCAATTCAAGACTTTTCCTCGGAGTGCTACATGCAAGCCGTCGTCAGTCGGGAACACGACGTTGTAGCGCTAGCAAAAGCCTCCAGAGACATCTTCGTCATTGTCGACTGGACTTTCCTAGGTTTGGCAATCTGATGTCGAGATGTCAAATGTCGTTCCTGTTCTTGGTGTGGCTCGTCCTGAACATCTCCAGGACCGACAGCTCAATGCATCGCCCACGCTCGCATAATTTAGGTTATGCAGCCGAAACATTATCAGTTCCGTCCGATCATCTGAGCCAATCCAAAGTCTTTCTGGAGATTTTCTGCCATCCCATCTCCTTAATGAGCCTCCTGCCGATTGCCAGTTTAGTCGGGAAATATTGTTCCCGTAATTCGACACGTCTTGGCGACAGCGCCAAACTCCGATCAGGCTGAAGGGCCGTTGCAATTCCTCAGCCTTAGTTTCCGGGAGCGGCGATGCGTTCTGTTGGAGACGCGCAATCGGCATGATGGTGCGATGGGGCTGAGGCAGTAGCAGATACCGTTGTCGGCCGTAGTTGGGCTATGCAAGTCCCACACGAAGCAAAAGAAAAGTCTTTCGGCCGCGTGTGCACGATCGGCACCATGTTCAACCATCCCGTGACTTCTCTCGCAGCTGCAAAAGACCATCCATGATGGGCGGCGTAGCGTTCCGTCTCTCGCGGCGCTGGATGCGGTCGATAATGGCGCGCGTGCTCACATCCATCGACTTGCTTCCGAGGAGAATGTCCTCCCACAGCTGGCTTTTCTCGGATGCCGGAATCTGGCCGCCTGTCTCCCAGTCTGCCAGGCCCTCAGTCATGATGTTTTTCGGCAAAGTTTCCTTCAAGGTAGACATCATGGTGGTCTCCCGACGAGACTCGGGCCAAGGGCCGTGAAGAGGCGAAGACCTGATGGCAGCCGCGTGGATGTACGACTCCGCCGGGAAGATGTGCACCGTAAACTCCTTGTGATCCTCCTCAGCTGCGGGGCGTGTAGTTTCGGTTTCGGGTGCGCTCTCGGAGGCCTTCGACTTGATTATCGGTTCGGGCGAGTTCGCGTTCGTGAGGAACATCTGGACGGAGCCGTGCAGTCGTGGTATCGCGATTTGGTACTGCAGCGGGCTCATGTTGACAAGCGATTTAGCCTGCGCCTTGTCGGCAAGCACTGAGATGAAAGAAGAGTTGTCCTACAGGTTGCGTTCAGGTTAGGAACATTGTCGCAAGCATGCCAAGATGCTGGAATCCTTACATTGAGCTTCTTGAACACCTCAACGCGGGCGAACTTTTGCAGCGAGTGCAGGACGGCGCGCCGCTCGGCAAACTTGGCTGGGCGCGGGGAGACAGTGACCTGGACGGTTCGAATGCCGAGCTTGTACGAGAGATCCTGGAGGACGGCATGTCCTCTGGTCGACATCTTGCGAGCTGTTGCGATCGAATGTCACATGCCTTTTGCAATCGCATGCTGAAGTTGAAGCTCCGCTCGAAGAGGTTGTCCAGCTATTGTGGAGTCCGCCACCGTGCGGATGCCCAGATTTGCCAACGGCCGCACAGTTTTCAGGCTGGGGTGCCCCGCCATGGCGGGGAGGGTTCGCTCTGCGACTGGTATCCTTCTAGAACAGCTTGGAACGCGCCTACGACATCAACTTGGGCAGCCTGCTTCGTGTTCAGATACATCTCCGGTAGCTGGACATTTTGAATATCTCGCCTATCTTTCACTGCATAGCTAGACAGCATTTCTACAGTCGCATCAAAGCTATCCCCGCACGAATCGTTCCACCAGACAGACAGACCGACTCGCAACCATGGCCGCCATCATCGACGCCGACGACATGATGGAGCCCACGCTCCAGTCCCTCCTCGACCAGCGCTCGCTACGCTGGATCTTTGTCGGTGGCAAGGGTGGTGTCGGAAAGACCACCACCTCGTGCTCTCTCGCCATCCAGCTCGCCAAGCACCGCCGCTCCGTCCTCCTCATCTCCACCGATCCGGCGCACAACCTGTCCGATGCCTTCAATCAGAAGTTCGGCAAGGAGGCCCGTCTGATTGACGGCTTCACCAACCTGAGCGCCATGGAGATTGACCCCAACGGCAGCATGCAGGATCTCCTTGCCGGACAGGGCGAGGACGTGGACGCCATGTCAGGCGGTCTGGGCGGCATGATGCAGGATCTCGCCTTTGCCGTATGTCTTTCCTCCGTCCTCCTCCCTCGTAGTTAAACCCAGCTAACAAAACGTCCCACGATAGATCCCTGGTATCGACGAAGCCATGTCCTTCGCCGAAGTCCTCAAGCAAGTAAAGTCCATGTCCTACGAAACAATCATCTTCGACACCGCCCCGACGGGCCACACCCTGCGCTTCCTCTCCTTCCCTTCCGTCCTCGAAAAGGCCCTCGCCAAGGTCTCCCAGCTCTCCTCCCAGTACGGGCCCCTCCTCAACGGCTTCCTCGGCCAGGGCGGCCAGCTGCCCAACGGCCAGAACCTCAACGAAATGATGGAGAAGCTCGAGACGCTGCGCGAGACCATCTCCGAGGTCAACACCCAGTTCAAGGACGAGGCCCTCACCACCTTCGTCTGCGTCTGCATCCCCGAGTTCCTGTCCCTGTACGAGACGGAGCGCATGATCCAGGAGCTCGCCAACTACGGCATCGACACCCACAGCATCGTCGTCAACCAGCTGCTCTTCCCCAAGAAGGGCAGCAACTGCGACCAGTGCAACGCCCGCCGCAAGATGCAGAAGAAGTATCTCGAGCAGATCGAGGAGCTGTACGACGAGTTCAACGTTGTCAAGATGCCGCTGCTCGTCGAGGAGGTCCGTGGAAAGGAGAAGCTGGAGAAGTTCAGCGAGATGCTGACGACGCCGTATGTGCCCCCTGAGATGGACTAAGCAAGCATGCGAGGGAAGGTTTCGTTTGAAGGGGAGAGGGTTGTTGGTGCATAGTGGTTCAAAACATGATTACGGAAAAGGCTTTCACGAAGGGATGGTAGCATGAGGCGTCAAGAGTCACGAGTGGAGATATAGAATACATTCACAAAACGATTTGATACCCGGTGATTCATGTGCAGGAGACTTTATTGATCATCTTGAGTGCGTGTTGTTAGATACAGAAAGAGCTCCACGCTGAGCACACTGTTTTATGGAGGATGAATTGTCCTCGTTATCCCTAGGTGTCGATGCTCTCCCGCATTACGATCACACACTTTGCTTCCCCCAAGACCAGCCTGAGACCCCTTCCAGGCGGTAAAAAAGAAACCTCCCTCCCAATCAATTCCCCGTGAACGCCGAAGACTAATGTCTTGTCCAACTTCCTCTTGGCAAGTGAGGACATGAGTTGTGCCGTATTTGTTTTTTTCCAGAATGATAAAGCCGTGATGCGATGCGTGTCGTCTAAGTAGTATTACAGTTGAAGAGGTCGTGACGAATGTTGCTATGGTCGTGCAGAAGTCGCTCAGAGCTCGCGGTAGTCACTAGGCCTTACGCGACGTTGGCGATTCTGGTGGCGGTGGGGATTGACTGGTCTCCTGAAGTAGGCGTCATCCTCGTTGTTCGGCTGGGTGAAGTTGTGGCGTTGTTGGTTGAAGCCGCCGGCCATGGCCCCGTTCATCCCACCATTCATACCACCGCCGTTCATATTACCGCCGTTCATTCCACCATTCATTCCGCCGTTCATACCATTCATGCCGTTCATGCCGTTCATGTTTCCGCCAAAGTTACCGCCGTTCCAGTTGTTGTTGCCCATGTCGAAGCCGCCTCCATTCATCGGGTTGAAGCCAGGCATGCCCATCATCGGGTTCATCATGCCCATCATCGGCATACCCATGTTCATGTTGCCCATGTTGGGCATGTTGGGCATGTTGGGCATGTTTGGCATATTAGGCATACCCATGAAACCGTTCATCATGTTCATGTTGCCGAAGCCCATCATAGGGTTCATTGGCATGTTGCCCATGCCATTCATGCCGTTCATCATGGCTTGTTGTTCCTGCTGCTTCTGCATTGCCTTGGGGGCTTTGGGAATCTTTGGGTTCTCCATCAACTCATCGGCAGGCCGTTTCTTAGAGTTGGTGGATTCTTCGGAACCAGCACGATCGACAGGTTTCGCCGAGGCAGTTGCGGGTGTGGCTGATGTTGACTTGGGTGTGCCGTCGGCTGCAGGGGCCGCTGTGGTGGCCGGGGCGGTTGAAGGCGACTTCTGAGGTGTGGGTGATTTCGCAGTTCCGTTGGCAGTCTCCGTCTTCGCCTCTTCCGTGTTCTCTTTCGGCGAAGCGGCTTGAGCTGGGGATGCGGCCGTTGCCGTCGGGCTCTTGGCCTCAGTCTTCTCGTTCAGATACTCCTTGATCTTGTCTGCAGCCTCCTCATCAGGTTTCAGGTCGTCGATCAAAACGCCCTCGTTAGAACAGTTGGGGCAGACGAAGTCCGATTCGATGAGAGCATTTGTGATGCAATCATTGCAATACGTCTTCTGGCAGCACGGGGTCTTCATTGGGTCTATGAACATCTTCTTGTCGATGGGGCATTCCAATCCTCTCTCCTGCAACTCCTTGTCTCCCATAGCAATCGCCTTGGCAGCGGAGGCTGAAGACTTGGCCTTGGCTTGGAACTGTTCCCACGATGCCTTGTCAGGCTCAGCGATAACGAATTCTCCCTCAGCGTTGACCATGATACCAGAAGGTCTCTTGGTCTCGTCGTCGCCGCTCTGTGCGAGGGCGACTGACTTGTCAACGGTGCGCAGGAATGAGCGGGGGATACCCGTAGTACGCTTCACGCGAGGACGGTTGTCAAACTCAGGGTCATCATTCGTCGGGCAAAGTTGAATCCAGTGTCCCTTCTCTCCACAGCGATAGCAAATGTATCCATTGGGAGGATCATGATCAGGCACATTGGCAGGTTTCTTGGATCCAGGCTTGAAAACGGGTGTTTGGCTGTGGTGATGTTAGTAACTGAAGTATGCATTGCGTGTCCGGATAACCTACTGTGACATCTCCTCCTGTTGGGCAGACCAAGACTCGGTCTGGGCCTGGAACATGGCCGCCATCTTCTCTTCTTCCGTCATGGCATTGTTCATCTGGCTGATGGCATTCGACGCCGCCTTGGCCGTTGCAGACTTGGTCGTTTGCTCCTTTCGAGAGGAGTTCTTCGCGGCGACGGGCATCTTGCCGGAGACATATCTAGCGCCGCGGCCAGCACCGGGTTTCGCGGCGGGTAGTCGGCGAGCGACTACAGTCGTGGATCGAGGAATGATTGTCGTGTCATCGTCGTATTCTGCCCATGGTTAGAAGGGACTCATCACAGCAGTCGGGAAATGGGCTTACCTTCACTTCCATCCTCAGAGTAAATGGCCAGGTCGAAGTCAGTTCCGTCGCCAAGACCACTCTTCAGGATGATGTCGCGCTTCAGCTCGAACACAGAAATGCCGGTGCCATCGAACTCGACTCGCGTCGGCTCTTTTTGCGACTTGAACTTGAAAAAGACGGAGGAAGCCATCGTGTCTCGCGTTGCGTAGTCTGATTACGACAGTTGATCGAAGCAGCAGACGCCGACAGCAGTAATGGCCAAGATCAAGATTTGATTGAATGCGGCGATGGTGAACCTGAAGGGCGACCACGAAGACGCGAAGCTAGGTGAGTAGAGAGTGATTTGATGCTAGTATTTTTTCTTGTTGCCTTTTGAGTGATCTCTCTTGCGTTCTGCACCTCTCAAGAGTAATGGAAATCAATTCTGATTTACTTGGAAGAACAAGGAAATAAGGGTTCGTGGGATGTAGAGAAAGAGTACAATGCCAAAGAGGCCGACAACCAACTGGACGATAGGCAGCCCTTTGTGTGAATTCCTCCTCACAGCCAAATCACCTCGACACCGTGCGCACCATCAGTCGAGAAGCCTCAATAAGCCAAGTATATTTTCTCCTGGTCAGTATGTGTGTAGATCGAAGCGAGAGCTGCTGCAATGCTCTGCTTGCCAGTAGGGGAGATAACGGTCGGGGGTGGTGAAAGGTTCGCGTCGAGCGGGCACTTGCGTCGCTTGTCGCCGAGATTTCGGAAAGTGTTTGGTCGAAGGCTGAGCGGCAGGTAAAATGTCGCACAGTCGTACAAGAGCGGATCCCTGAGCAGGGAAAGGCGTAGCGATCGAAATGACGGGAAAACGGGCGACGTGTGATGTTCGTGGCAGGAAAAAGAGGAGTAAAGCAAAGGGGGAAGAGGAGAGATATAGCCGGGCTTGGGTTGCAGGCAGACATGACTGGCAGAGGAAGAGAGGGTGCTCTGGAACCCACTTGGTACGCTGCCACCTGATTCTGTAGCACTCTCTCTCGGGGCAGGTGGCAGGTCGCAGCTGGCTGGGCTGGCCGGATGGCACGTGAGCTGTCGGAGTGCAATTTCTGAGCTGGCAGGCACGAATTCCCGAGGGTCTTTTCCAGTCTCCACTCACTGCTGCTTTCCCTCTTTGTTCCTGCCACGTCCAAAAAGTCGGAGCTGAGTCACTGAGACCATCAGCCACAGCACCAGCCACTTGCAGTAAGCCACAGAGCTCCCAAACCACTCTCAAACGGAAACCGCCGGCGCGGCCGGGTCACGTGCTGCAGCACGCAAAAGGTCCTCTACGCTGTAGGCCTAGCGTCTCCACGCTCTCCAAAGTGTTAGCAAATTGCGGGCACCCGGTCCCTTACTGCTGCTGATACGGCCGCTGCTTGCCGAAGCGCCACGCATTGAGTACCCCGCCATCTGAGCACCTCAGTCACAGTCAGTGTGGGCAGGCGCATGTGGTGGTGGTAAGAGGTACTCTCGGTGCAGCAGTTTTCTGGTCAGCTCTATTGCGCCCGATGTAGAAGGTCCAGTCCGGCGTCATGCCCCGCACCTCATTGTTGAACGGCCTCGCCCGCCCTCAGACTATTCGAAAGTTTCTTCCTACAACTCCCAGACTTCTCCCGTGTTGGCAAACGACTCGGATAGCTAACGCTCGCCGTCCTTACCTTACCCAAGCAATACAAGCTCACCAAGCTCGCAAGATGGCTCCCCAACTTGACGGCTACTTCAAGCAGGTCGACAACGACGCCGACCACTTCATCGAGCGCCTCAGGAAGGCCGTTGCGATCCCTTCGATCTCTGCCGACGTCGCGCGCCGTCCCGATGTCGTGAAGATGGGCGAGTGGCTCGCCGCCGAGCTCAAGTCTCTTGGCGCTTCCGTCGAGCTCCGCCCCCTCGGCGAGCAGCCTGATAAGCCCGGCCTGCAGTTGCCCCCCGTTGTGCTCGGCAGATATGGAAACGACAAGAACAAGAGGACTATCCTGGTCTACGGCCACTACGACGTCCAGCCTGCCGAGAAGAGTGACGGCTGGTCTACTGAGCCTTTCGAGCTCTCCGTCGACGAGAAGGGTCGCATGTTTGGTCGCGGTTCTACCGACGACAAGGGACCCGTTCTCGGCTGGTTGAACGCCATTGAGGCTCACCAGAAGGCCGGCATTGACTTCCCCGTCAACCTGCTTATGTGCTTCGAGGGTATGGAGGAGTACGGCTCTGAAGGTCTCGATGATCTTATTGAGGCTGAGGCTAAGAAGTACTTCGCCGACGCGGACGCCGTCTGCATTTCCGACAACTACTGGCTTGGAACCGAGAAGCCATGCTTGACCTATGGTCTGCGTGGCTGCAACTACTACTCTGTTGAGATCTCCGGCCCCGGCGCCGACCTCCACAGCGGTGTCTTTGGCGGTACTGCCCAGGAGCCCATGACCGACATGGTTCGCGTCTTGGGTTCCCTGGTTGACACCGACGGCAAGATCCAGATTCCCGGTATCATGGGGCAGGTTGCTCCTGTTACTTCTGAGGAGGAGGGTCTCTACGATGGCATTGCCTTCACCATGGAGACTCTCCAAGAGTCTCTCGGCAGCAAGACCACCATCTTTGAGGACAAGAAGCCTACTCTCATGGCGAGATGGCGTTACCCCTCTCTCTCCCTCCACGGCATCGAGGGAGCCTTCTCCGCCCCTGGCGCGAAGACCGTTATCCCCGCCAAGGTCACTGGCAAGTTCTCCATCCGTACCGTGCCCAACATGGAGATCGACCAGACCAACGAGTGCGTCTACAAGTACGTCAAGGAGCAGTTCGCCAAGCTTGGCAGCAAGAACACCATGAAGGTGTGGGCTCAGCACACCGGCAAGTGGTGGGTTGCGTCGCCTAAGCACTGGAACTTCACTGCTGCTGCCAAGGCTACCGAGCGCGTGTGGGGTGTCCAGCCCGACTTCACTCGCGAGGGTGGAAGGTAAATACAACTCGCCCACAAAAACGTTGATAATTGCTAACCATTCGCAGCATTCCCGTTACCCTGACCTTCGAACAGGCCACTGGCAAGAACGTCCTTCTGCTGCCCATGGGTAGCTCCACCGACGGTGCCCACTCCATCAACGAGAAGCTGGACAAGCGCAACTACATCGAGGGTATCAAGCTTCTGGGTGCCTACCTGCACTATGTTGCCGAGGAGCCCATGGCATAATTGATCGTGTGACCACAAGGAGGGAGGAGGCAAGGAACAGTAGATTCGGTAGCGTACATAGTCAGCTGCTTTGTACGGCTAACGACGGGCCCATACTGGCCCGCAGCCGATTATCTGCCGGCACACTGTAGACGCATTTATCGCGTAACAGTGTACCGCTATTTAGGAAGTTGAAGGTTTAGGTCATAGGCGAAATAATCAAATACCCAGATCAGTCAAATTATTCGTGCCCAAGTTAAATCTATGTATGTGGGGGTATTGGTCCGTAAGATGTCATATTGCGCGTTCAGCGTGGTGGTATATCGTATCCGGTAATTCGAGCCAAAGAAACAAAACGCCGGTGTGGATGATGAGGTGAAGCCCAAATCGGGTCGGGATATCTCGTGGAGTGGGTGGGTATCGGAGCTTTTCTCCACGCGAAAGCTCTATTTCTTCCGGGCGGCAGCCGTCACCCGGCGGCTCCGCCTCTTCGCCACCACCTCCGGGTCCCACGTCCCGGAGAACATGTCTTCAAGATCATCCTCGTCCTCCGAGTCCAACTCAATCTCCTCCTCGGGCTCGGAGGAGTCCTCCCCCGCGGACCCCTCCCCGCTCTCCTCGCCTTCGCGCTCCGCATCCCCGGCGACCGCCTTGTCCTTCGTGCCTCCCATCACCTCGTCCTCGTCACTTTCGCTCTCGTCAGACACCCCATCCTCGTCTTCATCGGGGTATCCCTCCTGCCCGGGGGAAACGTCCTCCCAGCTGCGGAATGGCACCACACGCTCGACCTCGAGGATGAACTTGCCGACCTTGTACTTCTGGCTGAGCTCCTTGGCGTCGACGTACTTCCAGCCGAGCTTGGCGCTGCACAGCAGGCATGTGATGTCGGCGACGACGTGCCAGCCCGTGACGAGCTGGCGGTTCTCGCACTTGCCGATGCGCACGTTGGCGAGGGTGCCGGGCCCCGCGGGGCCGGAGTTCCTGGTGGACGAGGGCGAGGCGGGCGTGGGCAGGGTCGTGGGGGAGACGAGGTAGGCGCGGCCGTAGCGGCCGGTGAAGCCCTTCGAGACGATCTGGGAGGCGAAGGCGATGTCGCTGGAGCAGGTTGAGCACCGCAGCGTGTCGGGCTGCGTGCGGGAGATGGTGAGGGCGGCGGGTTTGGTGCGGGTTTGTCGGCGGGGGCGGAGGCGGGTGGGCGGGAGTTTGGTGTCGGCGGGGGAGGAGGGCGATGAGGTTGTGATGGTGTCTTGGTAGGGCGGCGGGGGAGGGCTGTTTGGAGGCGTCGGGGCCTCGTCTGTCGTTGAGGATGTCGGCGAGGAGGAGAGGGAGGGGATCTGGCTTGCTTCTGGCGTTGGGGTTGTTGTCGCCGTTGTCGCCGTCGTCGTTGGTGGTAAGGATGGGCGGCGGCGAAATGGGAGGTTGAAAGAGGGGAGGAGGTAGGTTGGGAACGTTGGGCGGGAGACGATGATGTTTGGCGCCATGGTTTTGTGGTGTTTACTCTTTTTCGTTTTCTTTGTGTCTCTCGAGGATATGCGCCCGAGGTTGTGTAAGTTGCGCAGCGCCTCCGGATACAGGTCCGGAAGGGCACGATATGCGGGTGGAGAACAGAAAGAGAGGAGCTACGTTCGTTGGGAAAGATTGCGGCGCGCGATGGAAGCAACAGTCGGGGAGCCAAACATGACTTTTTTTCGTCTTCCTCTGGTGTTTGGTGTTTGTTATGTAGGTGTTAGTCGGTCCGGGACCGAAGGTGTATGGATAAGGGAATCTTGGGACGACGCCGGGCTGGGTTTGCTTGGGGTGGTTATTGCTGTCACGCCCTGGACTGCGCGACCGGAGAGGGTCCGTCAGACGGCCTGGTTCGATGTCAAATATGGTGTGGGCTGGGCGTACTTATTGGTCAAGACCGGGTTGGAAGAGAGAGTCAGGTAGGCACACCCATTCGTATGATGGAAGACAGCTTTTCGGCACGAGACGGAGGGCAGGTCAGGCTGGCTTGAATGACTTATGGGCCGGCCGCCTGGCATCAGGTTTGGGCAGGTTGGGGATCGCGCGCCAAAAACGTTGTGTGTGTGTAATTCCTTCACGGCTGCTGCGGTAGTTAAGGTACTTCAAGGGTAAAGGATAAGGTAATGGGCCATGCGTTCTCTCTCTTTCTGGGTCTCAAGGTAATGCGGCCGGCGCGCCGTTGCGACGGCTGCCCCCGCCTTGTTTTGCGGTGAGGGACGGTGTGTGAGAGATACTACGTCCTAAGGTCTGGGCGTCGTTCCCTTTTCTGACCTCTCGTCTCAAACGATTACATGTAAGCTGCGCAAGTAACCGTTGTATTCGAGTTCGGTTTGCAATACTACTCCATTCGGGGAAGGCTGAGGAGAAAGGTGAAAGAGAGAGAGGGGGCAAAACGTGGGCTTGTCATGCCAGATCCTGCGGAAGCTTTTGGCGAGGTGACTGGCTGAGTCGTTCATGAAGGGTGAACCTGTGACCTTTACCTCCTCACAAAGTCCGAACGGAGCTTGGGAGAGAGGGCAAATGGGACATCTGCTGGCCTGGCCTGGCCTCCTCTTCGACCCCCAACCCCCTCTTCCTCCGATCAACAGTCTCAGACGACCAGCGCTCGGAGGTTGCGGGCGGCAGCATGTCGCATGAGCGATCAGCGGTCGTTAGGCTTGGGTAAGGTCAGTCCGGTGTCTGCCCCCACCCTCCAAGGCGTTATCGATAACACCTTTTTGGAGGACGTGAGCCGATAAGATGCGTCGAGGTGGAGAAGCCGCACCATCCTTGGATAGTGTAGTCGGTGCCGGCAATGGGAGAGGTTGCAGTTGGTTTGTCAACGCTCGGCGACCCTTCCCAATATTTTTTGCTGTGTCACTCGAGATTTCCTCCTGGTGATGCTGGTTGGACGGAAATGTGGGTATGATCATTGATCACCTCATTCGATGGTCAAGCCCCGTCAGATGTGCTCCAAGCCAACGACAACGACGACGGCGACGGGTGTGCGGCAAGCTTTGGGGGTCCAGTTCCCCCCTCTTTTGGAGACGGGCGAGAGAGGGGAAGGAGAAAGTTAAAGGGCTTCTAGAAGGAGCGAGCTTCCGTTTCGCTATCAATCTTACGAGTCGTGATGTTGCGGTTTTGTTTGCACGCCCTGCCGGAAAGCTTCTGTGCGTCCAGAGAAGGTTCGGGATATGGAGCAATCGACACCGAAACTTTTGCTTGGTGTCTTTTGCACAAGTTGGACAAGACGGTCATCTGAGCCATTGAGTTGCTGGCCTGCTGACCAACCGCAGACGCCTCCGGGCGATCGCAACCGCGGCGACTGTCTGCCTTCTGACATAAACCACATTCCCATTCTGATCTATGATGGTACTCAAACAGCTTTGGATATTATTATTAGGCGATATGATGGCACTTCATGTTTATCATTAGCAACAGCTAAACCGCCCCGTTCATGCCATGCCAGTGAGCCAAGGGGTAACGGGGTCGATGAGAACCCCGGAGCCCAGGCAATGATGACTCGCAATCGCGAAATGTCAAGTGTGGGGAAACGGAGCGGCTGGGCGCGGTCAAGTGACCCGAACAGAAACACGAACACCCCGGAGAGCACACATCTCTTTGACGCAAAGCTGGGGAATCGCACCACGTCTACCCCAGTATTTCCGCCGTATACTGACGTTCTTCGCAAGCTGGTGTTTAGTGACGAGGTGCTTGTCACGGCATTCCTGTGATTAATCAATCGACCAAGGTAGACCGGATCCCGTCGAACGGTTCGTGGGCTCCTCCGACCATGCCGGGCTCCGGGGCGGGGGATCGCTGCATTGACGGTCGCGGGTTGCCCAGGGAAGGGGAGCCACGTTGTTGTCCGTGGAGCGTTTGGACCGTTTTGACTAAAGCTGTACGACGGCACGGCGAACGTTTGTAATAGATTTGAGGAACTCAAGACAACATCACGCAAGCCAAGAAGAAGGCGACCCTTGGCCTCTAAGGTTTGGGGGATGGAATGGTTTCTGGGCAGTTGGAGTTTGACGCAAAAAGGCCAACCATAAGCACACCGATCGATCAGAAGCTTCCACGGTTATCTGTCACTGATACGATGATCTGCCTTGTGCTGGACCAGATGCCGGCGCATGATGTGCGATTACCTCAAACTGCTCCAGCCAAAGTCTAGGGGATCCAGAGGGGTTACTCATTCTTGTGGAATCCATCACTAAGAAGAGGCAAACTCCGTGATGCAAGAACAGGTCAGGGTTCTCCGTGTACACCGTCCGCCAGACACTGGGCTTGGGCTGGCTGCAGGTTGGATTTTGGGCTCGACTGGGCTCGGCTCAGCGCTGTCCACGTGCATGTGAACTTGCAGCTTCCCCCCCCTTCCCTCACTCCATCCCACGGCCCTTGTCGCTGTCTGTTATGCGATTGGCAAGCCGGTCCAAGTGCCAAGCGCCGCGCCGGATCCGGATGGGGAGCGTCCAGCCGAACCGTGATTGTTGGCGGCGGTTGACTGGCTTCGTGAATGATTAGGTCGTTAGGCAAACCCAAAATCCATTGAGGTTGAGGAGATCACGACTTGACCAGCCCAAGGACGGAGAAGGGCTTGAATTGGCGGCAAGATGAAGGGGTAGACAAGCAAGGCAGCCAATGTGACGCGGCGCAGTGGAAAACGTGCTTGACAGTGCAACATGTACGGGGCGCCGCAGTGGGCTCCTGGCCGGTTTCGTAAGCCCAGAGGCCGTCCGCTCCGTGCTACCGTGGTGGACGACGCTCTAATTAGGGGTCCCGGTGCGGCAATCAACAAGAAACTGGGGAAGTCGATGCGTGATCATCCTGCAATTCGTCGGGGGAGGGTGTATGATGCTTGGAATCTTCGCGAAAGACCAACAACAGGCTCAGACTCCAGACAATGGCAAACATGTTACGCATCAAATGCCATGCCGTGGAGGTGCATTGCCATCGAGAGGACACTGGAAAGAGAGGGGGGAGCATGGGTGGTCGCGCCATCAAAGAAGCGGAAGGTGGAGATGGCATGGCTGATTATGACTGTCCTGTGTGGCTCCGGTGCAGCTGGGTGGTTGTGCCGTGGCCGCTGGTGGTGCAGCAACTGGTCCCCTTCCCACGGTGCCCCCGTCTCCGCCACGCTGGACATTTCCACGCTCTAGGACTCCGCTGTGGTTTTAAAGGTACTCGCCGGCCAGTCTCACCCACTGACCTCCTGCCCTTCTCCTCCCACACCGTTCTTCACCGCTCGCAAAAGAAGGTACCCCTTCGCTCCCGCAACAACCGCCGTTCGCAACGCAAAAAAAAAAAAAAAAATCTCGACAACCTCTCCGTCTCGACAAGCAAGCAATCAATCGCTGTTTACAGCCTCACCGCCAGACAATCCAATAGCTCGATCATCCAAACAAGTCTCTCACGACTCCAATCCAACTCTCCGAATCCAATTCAACCTTCTCAATCACGATCAATCCCAATCTGTCGACCGGTTCCGAATCCCCGAGAACCGCACCTACCAACACCACATCACAAAAATACACCGAGTCAAGACCAACACCCCCAGGAAATCAATCGCAATGGCGCCAATGAGACAGCAGAGTAATTACAGTAGTAGTAATTTTGATGGCGAGGCCGTTGTCCGTCAGGCCAATGTCCTTGCCAGCTGCTACATCGTCGACTCTGCCGCGACTCTTCGCGGTCTCCACTACTGCACTACCGGGGCCGCAGGTACGTCGCATCCATTCCAATCACCCCTTCTTCAGCCTCATCTTCGACCAACTCGTCGATCACCTGTCTCTCTCTATCCGTCCCCGCCCCCACACTTTCCAACGTCTCACACACTCTCTGGCATGCATGATCCACGACGCTAACCATTCCGCTATCAACAGGGGCCGAGTGGTATTCCTGAGGTCCCCTCCTCAGGACTACCATCACCTCCATCAAGCCCCCCCCTCGCGGCCATAACGGCATCCAACCAGCTCGCGCTGCTTCCCAAAGCCACCAAGCAGCGCCAGCAGCCCGGTAAGAGGATCAGCCGTCGAGGGGGGGCAGCACTTACGATCAGGGAAGAATGTGAGAGATTCTTTTGTGAGTCCATGAAGGCTGTGTTCCGCGGTGAGAGGGGCACTGGTCCGAATGGCTCCGGCCTGACGGGTGTTTATTCTATGCAAACTCCGCCGTCCGACGAGGACCTGGCTGTTCAGCCCCACTTTGGCGGGCGTGAGACCGATACAAAGGCTCCCGCACCCGCCACAGCGTGGATGGAGGTCTGGGACTTTGCCGGCGGCGCGAGTTTCCGGGCATTTGTGGCGGACGACGGGGCTGAAAAGTCCCTGTTTGCCTTGTTTGATAGGAACGTCATCGGACGTGACCTGAAGCCTGCGTACGTTCACTTGAGATGACTCACGATCTATTACATGCTGACCGTTATCTAGGCTCATGGCTTTGATGGAGTTGGTTGACGGTCCACTGGACTGCCAGCATCTCGTCATCTGCATTGACCGAGGCATCGAGGAGGAAGACGCGAAATCATTGATGAAGAGCCTGCAGTGGGTGGGCTTCGAGCTGACGACGCTGGACCGCTGGGCGCATGACGTGGACGTGACGAGCAACAGGTGGCTGTTCATGGGCATGGAAATCTAGTACATGAACAGCTATCTCGTGTGTTTCTTCTGTTTTCATGAAAGCTAAGGCAGTTGGGAGTTTTCGGCTTTGATTCATTTTCTTTTTTCTGCGTCTCGCGCATCTCTTCTCTTTTTTTCAGGAACAGCAAAAGCACAGGATTCACCAGCATAATCGGAAACAGAAAAGGGAACGCCATCAAAAGCAACGGTTCGACAAAAAGAGAGGGATCTCAGTCTCATGTTTCAAGGCATTTCTTTTTCTGTCTCTGGCAAAAAGTTGGGGGCCGGCTGTTTCTTTCCTTTCACCCATTTCAACTTGGCTTTGGAGTTCCTCACTGCCGGTAGGGGTTTCGTTTTCACATTGAGTTGTTTACCTATCCGCTCAAGCGGGTCGGTTTGATTTATCACTGAGGAGGAGGAATTGCACGTTTCCAAAAACACTGGCATGAGATCATGACACAAAGTCTTGTTTGGTTGTCGTTCTTGTTTGTAATCGGCGTTCGCGTCAGATTGTCCACACAAGTCTTCCAGGCTTTTCTTTCCGTAACGTAGCGTTTTAACAGCCACAACTTCAAATCAAAAATTGTTGATACAAAAAAAAGGTGTCTATTTGCTTTTGGATATTGTTCTTCATGTCTTCATCCCACATCTCTTGATGTATATACCACAACCATCAACATCTACACACTGGTTCCTTTCAAACGCTCGCCTCAAACTGCCTCACCTTCAGCCCCTTGCCGGCCAGGAAATCCTTGACGTCCTTAACGGTGTACTCCCCGCGGTGGAACATGCCGGCCCCAAGCGCGGCGTCCGTCGTCGTCTTCTCAAAGACCTCTTCAAAGTGCATCGGGTGCCCGGCGCCGCTGGACGCGATGACGGGGATCTTGACGGCGGCCTTGACCTGGCTGACGAGCTCGAGGTCGAAGCCGCTGTTGGTGCCGTCCTTGTCGATGCAGTTGAGCAGGACCTCGCCGGTGCCCATGGCCTCGACGGCCTGGGCGAGCTCGACGACGTCCATGTCGCGCGTCTCGCGGCCGCCCTTGATGGTGCAGGCGTACCAGCAGTACTCCTCGCCCTTGGGGCCCGGGTGGGCCGTCTTGATGATGTTGTGGCGGGTGGCGTCGGGCTTGGGGACGTAGACGCGCTTGGGGTCGACGGAGACGACGACGGCCTGGTTACCGTAGGCCTTTGAGATCTGCTCGATGGCGGTGTTGCCGAAGAGCTTGCGGCCGGCGCCGTAGTACTCCTCCGCGGCGAGGACGGCGTCGGAGCCGATGGAGACCTTGTCGGCACCGGACTTGAAGTACATGGTGGCGATCTCGAGGGCGGAGACCTTTGTGCCGTCGGTGTCGACGGTGTCGCGGATGCCGCCGCCGATGGTGAGGGGCACGAAGACGGTCTCGGCGGTGCGGCGGAGGATCTCGAGCATGGGGGCATCGGCGAGGGGGCAGTCGCGGAAGGAGGTGATGTTGAGGAAGGTGACCTCGTCGGCGCCCTGCTCGTAGTACTTACGGGCCATCTCGACGGGCTTGCCGAGGTTGCGGACGTTGCCGCCGTCGGTCTTTTCGCGGACGTCGTACTGGTCGCCCTTTGTGACGACGAGGTCGCCCTGGTCGTTTGCGCGGACGTCGAGGCAGGCGATGACGCGGCGGGTGAGGCCGTCCTGGAAGGGGAGGGCTTCAGGGGACGGGGTCGTGGTGGAGGAGGCGAGGGCGGCGGCGCCGGAGCCGTCGAGGAAGGCGCGGAGGCAGCGCAGGCCTGCAGCGCCGGACTTCTCGGGGTGGAACTGGGTCGCGAAGACGTTGCCGCGGGCGAGGGCGCCGACGAAGGTCTCGGCGCCGTAGGTGCCTGTCGCGACGGTCCAGCCGTCGGCCTCGAGCTGGCCGCGGACGTAGGGGAACTTGTAGGTGTGGACGTAGTAGTACTTCGAGTCCGGGCGGAGGTCGTAGAGGGCGGCGCCGCCGGTGTTTGCGCTGTTCCAGCCGATGTGGGGGACGGACTTGCCCGTGGAGGGGTCGAAGGCGTCGAGGCGGCCCTTTGCGACGCCGAGGCCGGGGACGGCGGGGTCCTCGAGGGAGCCCTCGAAGAGGGCCTGGAGGCCGACGCAGATGCCCATGAAGGGCTTGCCGGAGGCGATGTGGGCGGATACGGCGGGGAGGAAGCCGGCTTGGGAGAGTTGGGAGAGGCAGTGGCCGAAGTGGCCGACGCCGGGGAGGATTAGTTTCTGCGCCGGAGGAGAGGTTGTTAGCTCATTGCCCGTTATAGTCTGTAAGAAGAAGCCAAAAGGGATCGTACATCTGCTGAGGCAACATCTTCTGGTTTCCTGACCCATTCGACCTCGTAGCCGACCTTCTCGATGGCGTTGACCAAGCTGCGAACGTTGCCGGCGACATAGTCCAGCATGTGGACCTTGTTCGACATGGCGGGCGGTTGTTTCGTTCGTTCTTCTGAGATTGGTAGAGGGAACGTAGATCAATGCTCGATAACGAATGGAATGCGGCCGCCGGGAGAGTGTCGTAGCTCGTTAAGTAGTCGTCCGGTGGTGAGTCAAAGGTGGGATGAGTCCCGGTCACTCGTAGAGCGTAGGGCGTCCTTTGGGAAATTTACTTGCGATGGCGGGGCAGAGGGGTTGCGATCAGTCACAGTTCGGCCGGCCGTTGTTTGGCTGGTGCCCCGCATGGAGGGGCCCGCGGCCCCTGCACTGAGGTAATCTGCCGGTTTGCTACTGGGGAAGCTGGCTAGAAGGGGAAGTCTGCTCTGCGATTTCGTTTTTGAACCCTTGGAGCTTTCCCGAAATTTCTTCTTCTTGCAACATTGCACTCTACGTCACTCGGAGCCGACCAATGCTTTGAACACGAGCTGCGAATGTTTGGCGATTGCGCCTTGACTTGATTTCGAGATCGCAGCAGCAACGCCAAATGCACGAGGCCCAACACACGACCAGAGTCGTCTTCCACAGATCGACGCGGTAACGATGGCGAGCAACGCGGCGCCGACGGACGCTGTTGCGCCCGTGATGGCGGCGACCGCGCCCGTGGACCAGCCTCTCCGAGCGCCCAGTCATCTTGACGACGCCGATGAATCCGAGTGGGAGTACGAGTACTCGACCATCGAGACCGAGGTAGGAACTTCGCCGTCACGAGACGAGCGGACGAAGACGGCAGGCTGCTAACGCCGCGCAACTTTAGACATACTACCTCACCGTCGACCTCTCGATCCCCCAGCTCCTCACGCGAAGACGAAACGCGCCCGTATCCGGACGCGGCGGGTATCACTACAAACACTGGGCCGGCCCGCATAAGAAGCCCGATGAGCCCAAGCACCACCGCATCCTGTCCGACGACGAGAACGACGACGAGCCCGCGCCCGAGGCAGAAGACGACGGCGACATGGAGCAGGGCCAGATCGACCCCAACGCGGACAAGGGTGACAACAACAACAACAACGCCGCCGCCGGCGCCGCGGACGACCTGGGCGAGTCGGACGTGGCGGCGGACATACAGATCCTGGACCTGCACTCGGACAAGCCCATGTTCGCATACAAGGGCAAAGTCTTCGAGGGCCAGTGGGCGCGCAACCTGGGCACGGAGGTGCTGTTCGCGGAGCACGACGCGGAGGACCCGCTGCCGTCGCTGCGGCACCTGCCCGGCGGGGTGGACATGCTCGCGGCGAGCTGGGCGCGGATCAACACGACGGAGAAGCGGCTGCAGCCGCGGCACGAGGCGGCGGCCAAGGACGACCCGCTCGAGGAGATACGGCGGCAGCACGGGATTCACATTCCCATCACGGCGGACAAGACGGGCGAGCGGAAGCGGCAGACGAGGTTCCTGGAGAACCTGATGGCGCTGAAAAAGAAGAGGGGCGAGACGGACGAGGTCACGGTGTATGCGCACGCGGCGCCGAGGGCAGCTAACGACGGCACGAGCGGGCGGAGGAAGAAGAGGAAGCCGCTGCCTGATGGGCGGCCCAGTAAGCGCCGGGGCCGTGGAAGGGGAGGGGCGGATGTGGCTGCGGCGGCCGGAGCCGGGGCCGGAGCTGGAACCGCGCTGTCGACGCCGACGCCGGCATCGTGGACGGAGCTGGGAGAGCCGGCTGCGGACAAGGATGCGGGGGCGGGCATCGACGACGACGAGGATGGGAGCGAGAACGACTCTGAAGATTACGAAGAGGTCGAGGAATGAGGTTTACGAGATGAGATCGAGATAAGTTTTGAGCTACTGAGCTTGGCTTCCTGATCGGACCATTAAGAGTTTGGGAAGATGTTATGCGCCCTCCTTCTGAACTTGGAGATGGGAAAGCTGGCGAATGCGTTTGGCTGAATTGCCATTTTGCTTTGAGTTCGGGGAAAATCATATGGGCACGAGTTTCCCAGCACAGGCAAGAGTTGCAACATATTCGGATGAGGCAGTAGGATGAAACGAGAGCGCGCTCGAGGTGCTCGGCGGGCGGGCATATCCTGGGATGGGTGCCACATGAGTAGGGGCGGGAGAGACATGCATGGCCGTGGCTTGCATGATGTGGTCAGGCTGGAGAGTGGAAGGGAAAAAAGTCACGACTGGGAGGGGTGGTATCGTGGACACCCGACTCGCTCGAAGACATGGGAAATCCTATCGAAAGCCAAAGGCTTGATGACGAACTGGATCGTCGTGAATGCGCGACTTGAGAAGACAGATTAGGTCTTGATGGAAGTGGTGAAGCGGAAGTATCTTCAGAAGGTAGCGGTGCATTCCCCGAAAAGCATCGCGGAAGGAAAAAAGCCTCAAGAACCGAGGCAAAATTAGTTCAAAATACCAACTTTTACATAAGGCAAAACGAAAAAGTCGAAAACATCGCAGAGTCTACCGCAGTAGTGCTCTTGCAGTGTGAAGCCCCGTCTTCAAGACCCCAGCATCCCGGCATGTCATTCCGTCTAAACCGCGCAGTTCGGTGGTCCACCCAGCTTGACAGCCAGCCTGGCCAGCGTCCACCGCCTTGCCAGCAGTCTTGCCAGCTCACATGCAATTTCCGTTGGGCCAAAGCCGCTCGTGATGCGAAATGTTTCCAACGGCGACCGGGAATCGGACGGCGGCGCCCCCTTGCTGCAAAGGGGCAGCAGGGTATCGTCCAACCACTCAGTTGGTGGAGTCGACTGGAGACAGACGACACCGCCAGAAGGACGGCAGAAGAGAGGGAGAAGGGGGAAAAAAAGAAATCAGCAGGTGGCAGCGTCGCAGCGAGTCTCCGCCAAGGCAAACGCTGCACGCACACTGCAGAGACCGAACTGGGCCCTTCGCCTTTGGGTCACTCTATCGAGCATCGTTCCGCCCCCTCGTGGGAAATCTGCAGGGATTTAACTGGTTCCCGCCGATCTCGAACCCTTTTTCCTGCCAGGCTTTTGGCGGGTGGCGGGATGGGGGGATGTACAGGTACAACGGCGACTTTTTGGTGGGAAGTTTCAGTGCGGCGAAGAGATGAACTCTGAGGTGGATCGTCAGGTTGTACGAGGAGACAGATAGAGGCAGTTGATGTGATCTGCTATTTAGTAGTAGATAGTAAGTGCGATAGACAGCACCGTCGCTCCTACTGCTCATGTGAGATGCCCGACTATCTCTGAAGAGGGCAAAGGCGATCGCCGGTGGCTGAGGGAGGGTTAGGTGACTTTGCAACGCTTGGTTGTGCTAGTCTCAAGACGGCCACTTTTGGAGTTGCTTCCGCTACGGCAACGGGTGCTTTTTGAAGACGATGGCCCGCGGACACCAGCAGTGACAAAGCATCCTAAAAAGGGTTTCCGGTTGTTTTTCAATGGACAGAATCGCGTTCCGCGGCCGGCGCTGAATACGATGGGCTGCCGCGGGACGGCTCCGATGGGGTCCACCGCAACTACCGGAGCTTCCGGGTTTGCCGCTACTGGTCGAGACAGGGACTAAAACACTTGCAATGAATTGGGAGGAGAAGGACGAATGAGATGGTATGGTTGTTTGGTCCTTCGAGGCTTGTGTTGAGTGGTGATGCAGTGACTGCTGTTGCTGTTGCTGTTGCTCGTCTGCCATGGTCCAGTACTACTAGATTTATGGAGATGTGAGATGTGCCACTTTTTGATATTTCTACTGCTTGGCTTCTCTTGAGTTTTGTTGATGCGTGTCTTGACAACTCATCCAAGACGCACTCCTACACTATGCCTTTCAACTTGCTCAAAACATCCCGCCAGCTGCCACCTCGGCAATGTACCTGTACTTCTGCATGTCTTCCTTATGGTGTCGGCCAGATCCTCACAGAGTCTGGTTCGGGTTAGCGTCTAAACAGACAACCAGTCGGTGGCGGCTGCATTGGCCGAGCCCGGCCAGGGGTGGTCACCCACGACTAGGTGCAGCGTCCCTGGTGCCTGTTGCCGCTGCCGCTGCCGCCCTGCCGTTCTCGCTGAAGTGTCTGCTGCCCAGCTGTCACTGCGCTGCCAGGTGTGCTCCCGTCGGTCGCTGTCCATGTAATGCCCGACAGCGCAGCGTGTCAGCGTCGCCCGCATGCGCATGCCTTACAAGAGGTATGGTACATCCCAGCTTCCCTTTCCCATCTATCCCGTCCCGTCCAAAACCACCCCGAAGCTTGCTGCTCCCCTCCTCTCACAAACTTTCCCTTGAACAACGACACAAAACACCGTCCACGGGGCCTCAGCGTCCACTGGCCATGCGTCTCCGCTCGACCCCCCTCCTCCCTCCTACCTCCTGACAACTTCATTGCTGCCGACAACGCTTCCAATCCCTCAGCTACTCAAGGTTGTGATGCTGTGCGAGTCCCCGCTGGCTTTCGCAAGACGTGCCGGCATCCCGAGACCCCTCCGAACCATCACTAAGCCTCCGTAACCAGCTCTCAGACTAAGAATCAACTAAAAGCAAAAGCCCTACACCTCGCCGCGGCCAGTCCGTTGCATCGTCAGCTCGTCTCTCCTTCAACCACCTCTTCATAAACCTGCGAACAGGCCTGGAGCCGACTCTGCGACCTTCCCGATGTACTATCTACGCCGCATCACCATCTTCCTCGCCGTGGTGGGCTCCATTTCCTTCCTGGCATGGTTCTTGCCCCGGTACCTGAACCCCAATCCGCCCGACCCGGCCAAGCAGCGCGAGGACAAGAGATGGATCAGCAGCAGTCCTTATTGGCTTGATCGCCAGGCCTGTCGCTGGCTTAGTCTCTGCGGCATTCACCACCTGTCATGGGATCCCGCGGCTCTGCTACCATTCAAGAACGACACCGACGGCGACGAGTTGCGCCTTGAGCTCAGATCCCTGTACAATGACGAGGGACGGCACAATGGCTGGGAATCGGTCTCCAGGAAGAAGGCGCCGCAGGACAAGACCGAAGCGAAGACGCTGAAGGAGATCCCCGACTACGTCCTCAAGTATGCGCCGCTGGTTCACCTGTACTCGGGCGAGAACTTTTGGCCCGCCGACATTGCGGAACACATCAAGCACATGACGCCGTACCTTGAGAGGCAGGCGCTGAACCAATCGCTGCTTCTGTCAGACTTGCATCAGCTTAACAAGGAGGACGGAATGGTGTACTTGACAAGTGACGACGACGTCGAGCAGAGACCTGAGTGGTTACATAGCCACGTCGGCATACCTGAGCCCTGGAACGACGAAGAAGACGGCGGTGAGGACGACGGCCATGAGGATCTCCCGACAGAAGACCCCGATCGGTCCGACCGTGTGCCATCATCTCCCCTCGAAGACACGACGTGGTTCGATGTCTCTCGCGACCACCCAGTCTACCGCATCTCAGACCCTCGACGGTTCCCACATTTCGTTCCTTCCGCTCGCACCGGCAGCTTCCAAAACCGGCGCCGAGACCAAAAGCCGCTGCCCCCGCCCGACACGCCTACCCACAAGCCCGATCAGGAAGGCTACTCCAAGGCCCCCGCCGTGCTCGTCCTCGTCGACAAGGGTTCCGGTATCGTCGACGCCTTCTGGTTCTTCTTTTACTCGTACAACCTCGGCCAGACCGTCTTGACTATCCGCTTTGGTAATCACGTTGGCGACTGGGAGCACTGCATGATGCGCTTCGAGAACGGCGTGCCCCGTGGCATCTTCTTCTCTGAACACGAAGGTGGCCAGGCTTACACGTACCACGCCGTCGAGAAGCGCGGCGACCGCCCCGTCATTTACTCAGCTGTTGGATCTCATGCCATGTACGCGCAGGCCGGCGACCATCCCTACGTTTTGCCGTTCAAGATGCTCAAGGACGTGACCGACAAGGGCCCTCTCTGGGATCCCGCCAAGAACGCCTACACGTATTGGTATGACTACGCTCAGGATCTGGATGAGGACCTTGACGACGATCTTGACGATGAGGTTGATGTCGCGAGCGGTCACCGCAAGGAGAATCCCACGAGCCTCGTGCCGACGGCAGAGAACCCCGACGCGCCAACATCCTGGTTCCATTACGCCGGGCCGTGGGGTGACAAGCTCTACAGTCTCGCCGATATGCGCCAATGGCGTCTCTTTGCTCAGTATCACTACGTCTCTGGTCCCCTGGGACCCAAGTTCAAGCGCCTCGATCGCGAGAAGCTCTGTATCACCACCCGCTGCCGCATCCTCGACAACCTGAAGCCAGGACAGACCTGGTACAGCTAGACGAAGCGTGCGCTTTCCTTTTACGAAATCTTTCTGGTATCAAAATTGGGAGTAATGGAATGAGAGGGACAGACGGTAGATGAGACATTCCTCACTGGAATCACTACAAACACACGTGATCAACGTTCGCTGCGACGATCGCGGCCTTTTTAGAGGTTACGCATATACATTCACGGACACGCTCGTTTATGACTTCATGTAGATATGGTTGGGTGCGACACCAGGCGGCGCTGCTTTGGCGCTTGCCCTTTGGGGTCTTCGGAGTTTTTGCGGGTTACTCGGTGTTTCTGCTTTGGAATTAGCTTGGGATTGATACCCCCACGATACTGAATAGAGATCAAAGTTGAAAACATGTGCTATGCATTGCTGGTGGATGTGTTGCGTCGTGACAGGAGTATTCAGGGCGGAGAAGAGTAGGGAGGCCGTCTGCGATTATTCGACTGATTTTCGTCTTTATATATTGAGACGATCTTGCGCTCTGGGTCTGGATCGACAGCAAACTCTTGCAGATGCATTTTGTGGAAACTTCCGGGGCTTCATACCACAGAACTTGCGCTTTTCATCCTAAGATGTGCTGACCTTGGTCGTGTCGTCCGTCTTCGGTATTTGATATGTATACGTGGACGGAATAAGCGGCTTCGTCATGTTTGAGGACACTTGACAGTCGTCGTTCAGGGTGAGCATGACGTTTGACTGGAGGCACCCTGGTCAGTGTCTTCGCGGCGATGGTTGAGAATGGCGCCAAGGACATATAATCCCATATGATTTTGGGAGATTTGTTCTTGTCTTTGGTATGTTTAAATACCTATGCCTTGGCCCTTGGGTGGGCATCTTGGCTGAGAAGACCTTTGGACCTTGTGCAGTTCATGGTTTTGCGTGGTACTTACTGCTATACCCTCTTGTTTGTTCAAAAGCCGTTCTGTAATTGTCGAAATCTACTCTCTACGACATACTCCTGCATGACATGTTTGGCTGCTGGAAGCATCTTCTTGAATTGTTGAATTATGGAATGCTGAATCGCTTGTGGTTCGAGCATGTCGTACCTGAGGCCCATCAGCTTATTGACGTTAATTCTAGCTCTCTAGTTTTACACGGTTGCTGGGTGTTGTTTACAATACTCAATGGGGTATCCCGAGTATGGAGCTACCATATCTGCGCTTGTGAGATGTGATGTAGTAGCTAGCTGTCAACGATCTCCTAGATCGTTACGAGCTTGGTGCCTGTCCTCAGGTAGATCTGCTTGTAGACGTGCGGGACACGGAGGCTTATCATTGTGGATGGACCTCATCCTCTTGGGATCCTCGCCAGATTTATACTCCAGTACATGTAGCAAGGAAAGATAGAACCACCAATGTCTGAAATCTTTGACTTTGTTCGGACTGGTAGGCGAAAGAACGGTTGAGGTAGTTCTCTATAAAGCGCGGATATCTGTTCACATAGGTGGCAACCAAGACAAATAAGAATCAGCTCTCCGAGCTTTTTCATGTAAATGAAGTGATTTTAATAACCTTGAGATGCGGAGGCTCTTCTTTGTGCTGTTACCCTAACTTTGGATGTAGACATGGCATTATCTCCGTCTTTCTCTTTGACTGTCTGGGGGGTATTCTATTAGAGTCGTACGTGGTGGTGCTTGATGCGGATGTATGGGGTGAGCGTCTTGGAAAATGACCGAAGAAGGTTGTCGGGACTTCCTGACAGTTTTTGATGAAACATGGACACGCCTCGGGCGTCGCGACTTTTCTGATTTCTGGCGTGTTCCTGGTCGACGGAAGGTGTTTAAGCCGTCTTTATATGATACTGCCAATTTGTCCGGGCTTTGGACGATGATCTGGAGGCAGGGTCTGCGACAGGTTCGATGTTTCTCCGGTCAATTGACAGCAGTATTGTTGCAAACACCCTGTTGGTGGCCAAGCTTTGCTAGCTGGATCTCCGGGGGTGTTTGTTGTACAGGATTTAGCTGGCGGCAACGGTCTTGATGCCAGGATACGCGTATCTTGAGTCCTTCATGAAGTTTCTTGAGAGCTGTCGTTCCACATCCATAATTGTTTGTATAAAGTGGATGCTTTTTGGTAACTCAAATACATCGACAATACACTCAGCCACGATATTTGTTTGCAGAGTCTTTTGGAATCAGTGCATCTTGCCTCGGTCGAGTCTGGCAACCACGCATCGTCCTCTCATCGCGTCGGTGACAGTGACTCGCTGACAAGTTTCCACACCAATGTGGCGTCTCTGGGCCTCATCTTCCTGGTTTTCTCGTCTATTCGTATGCAACATACGTACGTGTTTGCGAGACGTTTCCTAGCTCAGCGGACTGTATGAGGACAGCGACAGGTAGGCAACGATTCAAATAGCAGTGTACGGGGCCACGTGGTCTTGAGAAAGGTCGAACCATCGCCCAACCCCGATAGCACTTTCTAATTGCTGAGATTTACTTTCGTCTATTGATGTGTGCTATTTATATAACTACGTGATGGGTATTGGACATCAGCCGGTCTTCTAGAACTCCAGTTCAACATGTGATGCGGATCATCTTGCTATATAAGTGAGCGTGAGTCTTTAGGAGAACTTTCCCAACCAATCAATGTGTAGGCCTGTCGTCCTCTCTAAGATTAATAGTTACCAACTCCTTGCGCCTTGCGCGAGTGTTTGCCGGGTAGTCACTTGTTACTTGCTTGCCAAAGTGATCGCGATGCCTCTTGGTCCAACACTAGGAGGTATCGTCTTAGGATGTTTGGGTGGGAATGCTCTCGTGAAGTTGCTGAACATCATCAACACGAATGAAGGGCATTATGTCTCTGCAAATCTACAAATGCTTCCAAACACAAAGCCAATATACTGTTCAACCGCTTACGACATACCGTCGGCGGTCGGTCGAAGCGATGACGAAGACTCATGTCATGAACATTTGATGACTAGGAATAAACTGTGCGAAAGTACCATTATTATAAGTAGCCTGCCTATTGAAGCGTTCTGAAGCTCTCAATCCGGGTCTTCATCGTGTATTCTTCTGTCCTTCCACCGTGGCGAGCTCGCAGACTGCGCCCACAACGGCTATAACTGGAACAAGATGGACTCTTGGTATTCTTTCCTAAGACAATGAACTGTGGAGGTGAAGTTACGATTTCGGTTGAATCAAGTTCCGCATCCTACAGCTTGGATACGACGTTCTTTTCGGTACAGAATGAGCGATGCAGATGCTGTTAAAGTAACCATAAATTTCATTCACGACGTCTTCATTCTTCGCTGATTCTTTGGGATACATTGAAGCTAAAATATTTATGAACTTAATTTCCCTGAACGCTGCCGTTGTCAGGCTGAACAATTGCCAGTTTTGACGTAATGGAGATGAATAACCATATCATTTGATTGAGGATTCCAGCGAGACTATTTTCTTTTGTCTTTCAGGAATGATATGATGTTCATCAGCAGTGACGAATGCCAACCTGACATTATTCAAAATTACTATAAACCTTGGGTGCCGCTTTCAACGGCTTGCATGGCCGCGCCCTCATCAACCTGCCTTGAGCCAAGAACGACGCTAGCCCTCGTGAGGCATGATGCGTCACCCCCAGACAACCAAAAACCAGCTGAACTTCACAATTCTGCCTGCTCAACAGTCTCTCAGGCGGTAAGGTCTCAGCCCGACGCCCCGCTGGGCTGAGGTTTCCTTGGCGTCTATTCAGCTGAAAGCCTGCCAAGGCTTCATTCATCCCTTCACCGTTGCTAATTGTGCTATATCATAGACTCTTCCTCTTCATACACGAAATCAAGACCATCAATCCCGGTAGTCCTATGCTTTCTGCTTCATAAACGGAATAGATGGATTCCCGCAGCTACCCCTACTTCCCGCCGCCTCCGGGTCAGCCCGCCGCGCTGTCCCCGCCCCCGCTCCCACCGCGCGCCGTTAGCCCGGCGGCTAGCTATCCTCCACCGCCGCCACCAGCGGTCTCGCACGCGCCATACCAACCGTCTCAATACCTTCAAGGGCCCCAAAGCACCGGAGGGTCTCCATCTACGTCGACTTTGAGCCATGGGCACCAGCAGTCTTCTTACCCCAGTTCACCCGTCTCGCCCTCAGCCATTCCTCAAGGATATGATCCAGGGAAGTGGCCTCAACAACCGCAATACGGGGCGACAAGTCCGTCAGGGCAGTATCAACATGCGGCTCAAGGATTGCATTCTCATCCAACTTCTCCTACCGCTGTCTCACAGTCACCTGGTCCGACGACCCATGCATCTCAACCCTTCGATGCTGGGTTGAAGATCGAAAAGCTGCTTGGCTCCTACCAGAATGTCAAGAACAAAGCCCAACAGAGATTGTCGCAGTATCTAGTCCAGCCAGGTCAACGAATGCAGCACAGCGACTCTGGATCACCACAAACGCAGATACCCAATGTCAACCTGCCACCAATCTCATCTATCTCGCCTGCAAGCACGGGTTCACCAGTTCAGAATTACAACTCACAAGGCCAGAATCAACAGGGCGCATACGCAATTTCTACAGCGGCATCTTCCCAGAGTCCTCAGTCGCAGTTCAATGGCGGTCCTTCACCAGCGTCTCAGAATCACCACTACCCCCCTCCACCGCCGTTACCAGTCAACACCCGACCGGCGGAGAACCATGAAGTTGTTCCAACTGATGCTCAGTACATCACCGGTGAGCCTTATCACTACCAACCCTTTGGTCAATCCAATGTGGTGCAGGCAGAGACATCAACCTCTTCATCTGCAATCAGTCCTGAAGCTGTCGCACCAGCCGATCAGCAGCACACATCCTATCCACCTCCGCCACCCACACCCCAAAAGATACCCCTTGAAGGTGGTAATCCGGATAATGGCCAAAGCAACTTCAAGGATGCTGTGGCAAGTGTATCTACCAGCTCCGAATCAACAGCCTCTTCGATGCTGATTCATAACTTACCCCTGAGACCTGCACCGGCACCTTCTGGGCAGCGACCAGAATCCAGAGACTCGCCGCTCTCTGTTCAGCAGCCACCAACTACAAATACTGAGCAAGTCCGTTCTCGGCAAGAAAATACCAGCTTTCAGAGCAGCCCTACACGAACAATCACATCGAAGAGCTCAGACCCTGCCCTCGATGGATGGAGAAGAGCAGTGCCGATACCCATCATTTCTGAAGACGGCAAGCCCAACGATGTCATGTGGGACTGCCCGGAATCACGAGTCGTCGACTACGAGACAGATTGGTATCATCTCCCTGACATCCCAAATTTCACCATCTGCACCTGCTGCTACGAGATGTACCTTGCAGCTACCCCCCTTTCAGTCTCCTTCAGACGTGTTCGGAGGCCCAGAGGGGCATGTGGCTTGAAGGCGCATCGAGCTACGAAAGTCCTCATTCCTCAGTACATCAAAACGCTAGATCCGCAGCCTCTTCGAGACTACATGACGAAGCGTCTCAGCATCCAAGATTGCCACGGTGTAGGCGGCGTGAAAGGAACTGCTGGCGTCAAGTGGTTCAAGCCACTAGATATAAGACTAAATGGCTTCCTTTCATGCGAGGCGTGCTTCGAAGAGGTGATCCTAGGCACAGCTTTCCACCACAATTGGGCAATCTACGACTCAACTCAAGCAGAAGACGACGTTTGGGCGTGCGATATCTGCATTCCCTACATCGGTCGGATCTTGATCAACTACTCCTTGACTCGTACTTGGGAAGACTGGATACAATCGACTATCAAGTACCTAAATCTCCCAAAGTGCGAGAAAGGACTAGCCGTCTCCCCATTATCGCGGAAATGGGTGCGCTTATCCGGCGGACGCGTACCCAACCTCAAAATATGCGAGAAATGCTTCGACGAGAATTTGGCATCCACACCACTTGGCTATGAATTCGAATTCATTCCTGTAGAATCCATTCCCAAGGGACCGAACTGGATGGAGGTGGCACTCGGCCATCGCATACAAGAACCCGAACCCTGGCTCTGCAGCGTGACGAACAACTTCCCTCTGGCTGCGGCCATGTCCATGGCTAAAGACCTGAAAAACATCGATGCTCTTGTCATAGCAGCAAAGACTATCCTAGCGAACGCCCCTTGTACCGAGAAAGGAACCTCCCGAGATACGTGGTACACCTTAGCTGGCGGCAACGCGCCCGAGGACTTCAGAATCTGCCCGGCTTGTCACGCGGCGTGGGTCAGCCCTCTCAAGCTTGATCGATTCTATGAGGTAGCAAGAGGTGTAGACCCTACAAAGCCATTTGTCTGTAGTCTTCATCCCTCAAATCCGCGATGGACGGAGCATATTCATCGCTGGCAGGAGGCTCTTGAGACGGGTGTCTGGTCAAGATACTCCAACTGGGTTCACAGGTTCGCGGATGTTCCACCATGCGCCGGAGATGGTAAGATTACGAACGGCAAGTGGTACGGCTGGGACGACTGCACAATCTGCCCAGAGTGCTGGGTGACCTTCTGCAAAGACGCACATCCCGCCGCCTCCAGTCTGCCAATGGAATATCACAAACAGATCGTGCCAGACACCAGGATGTGCTGCATGTACTCTCGGCGCATGCGACAGAAGTGGGTGGAAGCCTGTGAAGTCGGCAACGCAGGTAGGCTCGTGGAGTTCTCTAGGACGAGAATCCAGATGTACATCCAGACGGTTGTGGAGATCCGGCGGCTGAGAGTGGTACACGAGATGCAGGTCGTGCAGTCCTTGAATGCCGGCACCCAGAGCGCCGTATGGGGCAGTATGCAGAGCGCCAGGGTGCTTTTTGGTACGACTGACGGGTATGAGCACGGGAATAGCACGCTGGGATGGCATGCGACGACCGAGGGGGTCACAAGTGCAGCGTACCAGCGGGAGATGAATGGTCTCAGGGACCAGTCTTGGGGGACTCTGATCCAGATTGAGCATTTGCAGAACCAGTGGCAGATGTTTGAGTGAATTGGAGTGAAATCCAAGCTGGATGAGATCACCGTCGCAGCTGATAGGAATGTTTAAGTAAGCTGAACTGTTTGTCTTTGACTCGGTTGTCAATCTCCAGTTCTGCACGATCTGCTATTACTGGGACAATAGCCATCCGCACAGGGGTAACTTGGGAAAACAGTTTGAGTTAGGGGCATAGTTAGACATCTTCATATTTTTCAAACCTCGTAATACATCATAGGAAAAGCCGAGAGAAAGCGGCGCCGACTTCATCAGCTAGACGGAACTTGTACATGTATAAGTCTACACATGTCTAGCTTTCCCTAGCCATGAGAACGAACTGAGAACTGAATAAAAGGCAACGGCCCGTACGAGGGTTGTGGTTGTGTCTCAGAGATTTCAATAGCATTCCTAGTGTTTTTTAGCCAGCCATAATGGCGCCCCCAGGATCTTTACGGATAATTCTTGACTTTGTGGTCGGAGAGGACGGGGCCATTGTGAAGTTTTCTTCTGGTTTATGAACGTTCCCTCTTCTTTTTGTCAGCGCTTCGGTGTTGCTTTCAATCCATATGAATAGATCAATTTCGATTGAGACTATGCATACTAGGTGTTCTGTTGTTAACAGGGAAGATATGACTCATTCAGATTCAATCACACTTGCGCGCGCGTACAGAGACATATATATTCCCATCACCATTGGTTTTTGTTCAGAAGGCACAAGCAATGAATTCATTTCTTAATTCTTCTTGTTAGGTATAGATTCATACCTGATTCGAAAAGAAGGTGAACTTCATCTCCAGGTGCTCTCACTGCTCTCTCTGAACAAGCCGACTTTCTCTCGTTCCTTCGATGTTACGTTCACTGATACACTGCAGAACTTGAAAAACGGCGATAAAGTGCAAATGTCTAGCGTTGAATATCACCATGATGACAAGTCGTAGGCAACCCAGAGTATGATAAGTCTCTACACAGGCAGGACAATGCAGCACCTCAAGTCGGGACATTTCACAACAGTGCCCTGGAATCAGCATTTGCTGGGGTTGAGATTTCAAATGTACCCCGTCAACTGATGGAACTTAAATAATGCTACCCTCCAGTAAACGCATGTTCTATCTTGGTCTGATAGAGGCGGACGTGCGAGTGATACTGCCCGTGATTTCGACCAATGTCGTGCCACATGTTCGCACGCACATGTGGCGGTCATGATTGCCTTTGCCAAGCTCTCGTAATCTGTCCCTTGCGGAATATTCGTATGTTCATCGATATAAGTATCTGACCTTACGAAAAATGACGAGAGAGAAAATCGCAGCAGATTAAATCAGGGTTCAGTCTGGTTGCGATGTTTCCTACGATCTCCAGCACCATCTCTGAAGACACGTCTTGATCCCCCTGCGCTCCCCTCATTCTTTGCGCAGCATCTTCTTGACCATTCCCCCTTCATTTCAACTTTTGGTTGCTTTTTCGTACCTAGCAGATTACCAGTCTACGGGTACACGTTTTCAGCTTCTCTATAATTGTATTCACGAGGCCCGCTTGGACCGGGCTAGAGACACCTCTATAGGCCAACATAGGAGATATTCAAAAAGGAATACGAGTTCGCCTTCCAGAGCCCAGATACCTTCTCCCCGCAACACCACAACCACTTATTCCAATCCTTGGATGCGGTTCTCTTCCTCCAATAGAGAGGTCATAGAACCATAACTTCCAACTTCGTCTCATTCAACCTCCTTCTAGTGTGGTCTTCTACTTCAAATGAGAGACCACACCTCAACAACCCTCAAAGCAGGGAGACGGCCAAGCATGAGGCCAAGAAAACGGCGCCACGTCTTCGAACGAAGTATCGATTGTTGGTCTGCTGCCACCAGACTTACCACGCAAAACAGATAAAAAATTGGTCATCGCAAGTCCTGTGACCTACCATACAACGGTATGAGAGCCGGTTCTTGACGTATATAAATATACAGTCGTCATAAGAAAACACAAGAAACCAAAAGGAGCAATCGCGTCGGACCATAGCAAGGGTGCCTCTACTGCCTCTGCTGCCTCACTCCTTAGCCTGTTCATCCTGCACACAGATCTCAACTTCCTAATTCTCCCCTGACATTCACACCCATACTCATCCTCGCCCGGCGTCGCCTTCGAATAAGCCAAAGACAAAGGTCAAGGCCGGCAAGATACAATCAACCTTCAAGCTAGTCTTCGACGATAATCAACCTCATCTGGTCCAATATCATCAGCAAGACCCTGCAGCCGGGGCTGTCGCGCATATCCATTCCAGAAACAACGTTCAAAATGCATCATCTGTCATGCCACCAACGAAACCACCAATCACTTGAAATATATACCTGGTTCCCACCTTCGCCTCGCTCATCACGCACGACATGAGAGCGGCTCATGATGCATATAAATACACCAACATTCCCCGGCTGAGCAACCGCAAACAAGCAATTGGTGGAGGATAGTCGTAAAACTCCTCCGTCGCTCTACTCCATGAAGCATGTTTTTGCCATCGTCTCCCACAGCTCCAAAGTCAATGATCTAGCTACCTTGGCTCATCGTTCCAGACGGTGGTCCTCATCTCTGTCCGGAGACTATCCACGAGTATTCATTTGAGCGATGACAACCAAGTCTCAACTCTTCGACACCATTGTTTGTCTCTGACCCACAAAGTGTTCTGAACCAGTAGAGCCAAAGTTCTTACTTCTTGCGAAGTCTTTTGGAAGCCAATTCCGCGCGGGCTGGATTTCTGCGTCCCACAGCGACAGGCTCGATTATATACCCCTCCCAACATACTCAACATACCTTCCAAGCCACTCGGAATACCAAATATCACACTTACACCCAGCACACAACCATCGCACCAGAAAATACTAAGAATTAATGTCTATCCATAGTCATTACCTATCTACACAACCCTCCACCTTCTCTCACCTCACCTCCTCCTCCTCCTCATCCCCTTCCAACACAATCTCATGCCCATCCCCCTCCCACACAACCCAGCTCGCCAGCACCCCCAACACCGCCACCCCCGCCAACCCCCACCACACCGCGCCGACAACCCCGCCCGCCAGGCCCTGCCCGTACAGCCACCCGCACAGCACCGGCCCGATCGTCCGCGCCGCGCTGCTCACGCTCTGCCCGAGCCCGTGTATCGTGCCCAGCACGCTCGGGTGCGGCGTGCAGTTGTTGATCAGGATCGTCTGCCCCGGCAGCGCGAACGTGCGCCCCAGCACCTGGAACAGCAAGACACCGACGATGGCGAACCAGATCGCCGGCCCGCCTTTCGGCCCCGGCGGCGGCGCGGACGGCGTGGTCGGCACCACCGACAGATACGGCACGAGGAAGTACGTCAGCGGGAAGAAGTAGAGGAACAGCCGCCACGCGCGGACGGTGCCGAGGCGCGCGGAGAGGCGCGGGTACACGAAGAGCTGGAGGGTGATGCCGATGACGCCGAGGATGGCCATGGCGAGGCCGACGCTCTGCGGGGGCATGCGTAGGCCGCCGGTGAAGCGGAAGGGGAGGTGCGGCGGGGAGGTCGAGGTCGGGGTCGAGAGGAAGACGAACCAGAGCGCGTTGAAGGTGCCGACGTGGAAGGCGAGGAAGAAGTGCGCGGAGAAGGTCATGATGACGTTGCGGGTGAAGATGCGCCGGAAGGGCAGGCGGTGGGTGTACCGCGGCTTGGGTCTCTTGTTGGGTGCGGGGTGTTCGGGGGACATTTCGACGTCGGTGCTGCTGGCGGAGCTGGACTGCAGCTGGGCGTAGGCCGCGTCGTCGAGCCGTATCGCGCCGCGGCGGCCGTGGCGGAGCCGGGTCCAGACTCTGCGGAGGAGGTTCGCGATGCTCGAGCCGAGGCGGCGTCCCGGGTCCGGGCCCTCTTCGCGGAGGGCGTCGAGCGTCTCGTCAAGGCACAGCCACACGCTCAACGCTGCGCAGGAGAGGAACACCGCGCTCAGCAGATTCGGCGTCGCGTAGGGGTACTTCTTGAAGAACTCCACGTCGCCAAAGAGGCCCGGGTGGCTGCCTGCGGGGTCGGAGAGGATGCCGCCGAGGATGGGCCCGATGATGACGCCGATGTTGAAGGTCATGGGCAGCAGGATGAAGGCGCGGGCCTGGAACTTCTTCTCGCGGACGATTTCGCTTATCATGGTCCGGAGGACGCCGACGTTGCCGTTGGTGGCGCCGCCGATGCAGCGGAAGAAGAGGGCCTGCGCGAAGCTCTGGGAGAAGCCGAAGCCGACGCACGACAGGCACGTGCCGAGGAGGCCGATCATGAGGACGGTCTTGCGGCCGAAACGCTTCGAGTCGGCGAGGCGGCCCCAGATCATGGCCGTGATGAACTGGGCTGCGGTGAAGGAGGCGTGGAGGATGCCAGCCTGGGAGGAGATGACCGAGTCCGGGAGCGTCGGGTCAAACCACTTAAGTTGGTAGAACATGTAGGACTACGAGCTGTGTTAGTGACATTTATGTTCATCCTCTTGCCAAGACTTGAATCTCATATGAGGCGTGAGATGAGAGCGGGGTCAGAATGAGAGGGACGAACCTGCAGTGAAGTCTGCACCAGCGGCTCACTCAACCTCGTAAGCGTAATGACCAACAACTGCTGCTTCTGCGGCAGATCGCGCCACGCGATGGGCTTGGGCTTCTCGGGCGGCTTGAGCAGCTCCTCCTCCTCTCGCGGGTGTGAGAGCGCGGCGCCAGGCGCAGCCTCAACTTCAGGCCCGGACCCATCGAGAGTCCTCAGCATGCGCGCCCCTTCACCCTCATCTTCGGACTCGTCCTCTCGTTCGGAGTCGGCATCGTCGTGATACGGCGGTGTCTGCACCGGCTCGTCTTCCGTGCGCGGCGGCATGGCCTGCCGTCGAGGTGGTGGTGGATGCGGATGATGCGGATGATGCGTACCGAGCTGCGCAGATAGGCACGTCCGACTACTGCTGCAGGAATCTATTCGGGCAATGAACGACGTCGATCTAAGCACT
The DNA here is from genome assembly GCF_013390195.1 of Colletotrichum siamense. NCBI lineage: Eukaryota > Fungi > Ascomycota > Sordariomycetes > Glomerellales > Glomerellaceae > Colletotrichum > Colletotrichum siamense. The sequence continues at coordinate 1,389,145 of NW_023501022.1, forward strand.
ACACGAATGATGTTGAGGCTCTAAGTTGTAATGAGGATGCAAGAAGAAAGATTGACGGGTACAAAAGAGGCAACAAGATGTTCTAATGGGGAGGTCCTTTCCCCATCGGCAAAACCCCGATCTGCGACGGGACGGGATGGAGCCGGGGTCGGGTAAGCCCACGACTGGAATCAAACGAAACGGAAAGCGCGTGCCGTCAACCAAGGGAAAGCTTGCAACAAGAGTCAGCACTTCTGATCTCTCCCGCCAGCAAAAAAATCGTCTTAACGCCGGGTTCAATTAACGTCGCAGACTTTTCTCGTCAAGTGCAGACCGCCTCACGACAGGTTGGCAGGCAGGACACTACGCAAAGAAAAGTGGCGACACCACCCCACCAAAGCCGATCACGGCGCCGGCCAAGCGGGCGGTCTCCGTCCTTTTCTCGTCGCCATTGAAGTCGGGAATTCTGGGGAACTAACGGCCGTTTAGGTTACGGTTGCGGAGCCTCCCGACCATCTCCGGTCGGCGGCATCTGCGGACCCAAAGGTTTCGATCAATACGCATCATGTCAAAACCCTTTTTCTATTTGATTGCATCTTCTGCAGCGAAAGGGCATTGCATGCAGCAAACTGCACGTCAGTCCCATCTCAAACTTGACGAAGACTGCCCCACTTACCGGCCACAATTCGATGTCGCAATCTGCCGAGTCGGTGCCGATGCCCGCCGTCGTCAATGCTGGCCAGTCCAATGACGCCGGGCTAGAATTTAGCATCTTCCATCGCTCACAAGCTACCATCACAGACGATGCGCTGTCAACGTTCGACAACGTTCGTGTTCGTCATTCAGAGGGCTTCCTGGTTCTTTGCCAGTCGAAGCCCTGTACCAAAACATTACATGTACAAAACGCTTCAACGCGAGCGCAAAGCAGAACCTCAGAATCCAGACCGGCGATCGCCTTTTATTCAGTTTCGTCCCACCCAAGCTTGTAACGCCGAAATGGGAACATTTGACAACCCTCACTACCCGATCGCGTCTGATTTACACCATCTCTCGAGGCTGGTGGGCTGAGCCAAGCTCGTTCGCCCGATAATCGCGGCTGTTGCTTCGCTCCTTAGTCGGCTGCGCCGGGTCCGCGACCATGCTCGTCAGGCCAATGTTCTGGTGTGACGGCGGCTGGTACGCTGGCGGAGCGCCCGCATACGAGTAGCCGCCGTGCGTGGGGGTCTGTCGCCACGGCTCCGGGTTGTAGCCACCCGGTTCTCTGCCGAACTTTGAGACGCCGTTACGACGGCGCCTCCACGTCCGGCCGAAGGTGAAGAAGATGGAGATGGCGATGAGCAGGAGGATCAGACCGGCAAGGAAGTAGTTAAACTTGCGGTTCAGCGCGAAGGAGAAGCCACTACGTTAGGTTAGCTGACTGACAGCGGCGACTAATTGCGCACAGACGTACAGGAAGGCATTGAAGGTGCCGAGACCGATTATGATACGGCCCAGCCATACGTGAATCGGCTTCATGGTCGTTGTTTCGCCCGTCTTCTTGAAATGGGAGTGGTGCAGGAAGCCAAGGGCAAATTGACCAAAGCAGAAACCGACAACTATCAAACCAATAATCTGGTGCGCAGAGGTGAAGCCGCGAGACTGGGCTTACGTCAGTAGAATTCTCCATCAGGCGAGAGTCGCGACTTACACGGTTGTACCAGAAGCTGGTCAGGACACCCAAAACGAAGCCAATGATGACGAGCAGCAGAGCTACACCCTGGTTCAGGCCGTGCCACCTCACCTTGTCGCCCAAACGCAGAAGCACCACGCCGACAGGCATCAGGAAGACCAAGGCGCCGACCATCATCAGTGCATGGAAGATGGACTTCAAATCCCGCTTTCCGTCATAGGCGTCAACTTGTGCCGTTCCCTCGTTGATCGCGTCATCCTTGAGAGCGGGAGCATCTCCCGGGCCAATCGTCCGCTTCATGTTGATGGTAAATCGGCCAAACTCTTCATGAAACTTGACCGACGAGTCCATCTTGCTCGAGAAGAAGCCTCCCTTGGGTCCCACGGCATAGATGGCCTTTTGCGTCTCGCTTGATACATCGACATATCCACCCGGCCAGTTCCTGCAGTGTGCGGTGCATCGCGCGCTGAAGTACATTGAACCGTTAAAGACGCCAGTACCAGGGAGGACATCCCAGGTGACGTGGTCGTAGTATGAGGGCTCATAGTTTCCGTAGGCCACGCGCGGGGAGAAGGTGACGTTGTTTCCCGTCTCGTCGCGGTAGATCATCAGGATCAAGCTGCCCGCCATCTGGGTCTGGCCGAGACCGATGGCCGCCCACTGCCTGTCGATCGGGGCGCGGATGGTGATGAAGACATCTTCGCCGCTGTTCTCTGGGACCGTGAAGCCGAAAGCGACGTTGTTTTCGGGGGCGACAAAGGTTGACTGTCCAAGGTCGGTCTTGTCTGAGGTGTCTGCGGCGAAGGAGGGAGTGGCTAGCGCAGCTGTCGTGGATGCATGGTTAGCTAGGGTTCGCACAGCTGGTGAAGCCGTCGATGGCGACTGTGCCACTTTGGGGATGCGAGCTGTATGACGACCTGCGGGGGATAGGAAGGATTGCATGTCTCTGAGGGTTGCCAATGCGGGATCGCGGGAGTAAGCAGTAGTCGAATGCCACTAACCTGCAGCAAGGGCAGTGCGCCCAAATTTCGAGAACAACATCGTGGCGCGCGTGTGGTGTCGTCGTACGGCTTGTACGCCTTGTCGCCCTCAATCGCAGTTCGTCGTCAGAACGCAGTGTTAAGAAGTCGACGGCAGAAAGGGATTATGAAGGGAGAAAGATCACTGGATTAGCGTAACGAACAGGTGAAGGAGAGAGAAGAGGTAGGGCAACGCAGATTGCTCCCCCATCGAGCGATACAAGCGGGAAGGGACGACATGTGCCCTTTCTTTACGGGCAGGTCTTGGGTCTTGGCATGCTCAGACGGGCGAACCATACAAAGCGCAAGTCCTGACTCCTTGGTAAGGGCTCCCTCCCCTCCCTCTCTGGCAGCGCTACGTTCAGAGCGTAGTGTCAGTGTTGCTCTGCCCGCCAAAAGTGTCCGTACCTTTGCTTTACCACCAAAAATGGCAGTAATTTCGAGACCAGCACGACCCCAGCAACCGTCTGGGCAGATCAGGCACGGCCGAGCAGGGAACAATGAACGTTGTTGACATCCACGACACTCGTGGACATCCCGGTCCCTCTCCACAGGGGGCGCTAGCGCACAACGGGTGCTGATTCATCCGCCCGCCCACCAATGAAAGGCCGCGCTTTAGTCCTCAGTTGCCCTGAATGGTGCCGTTGCCACCCCCTGGCTGAAGCTGCTCCAGGACTCCAGCTCCACCGACGTTGCTTTTTCGAATTTTAGCTTTTGGAGGGGGGGAGGGGGAGACCCGCAACCTGCAGCCCGCAGCTAAATTGCGCCGCTGTCGAGTCTTTGATGAGAAGAGCAAGGCCGAGACCACCTCATTTCCCTGCTATCCGCTTTTCTCTATTGCCATGCAGTCAATCGTCATCCCCCGTCCTCGCTTCGGAGAGAAAGGGAAAAAAACATGACGATTGATGATGGAATCCGTGGGCTGACAGGCGGTTTGGTGCAAGGCTACCTGTGCACCGACATGTCGCAAATCACCAATCGACCGGGTCCCCAGCGCTTCTCCAGGTTTCTCCAGAATCGCGACCACAACCGAGCGAACGGCAACGACGAGGGTCAAGATTTACCGTGCTGTGCCGTGCCTCACTAATCGACCATAGCAGAACACCAAAGCCAGAAGGCCCTGCCCTGTCGACGACTTTCATGACGAAAGGTGCGTCTGGGCCACCAGGGCCATGGCCGTCCCCAACGTGCTGATTGGACTTCGTCCCATCCGTTTCAATGCGCCTGCCGCCGTCCACCATCGTCTCTTCGACGTATCGCGGACCAGCACCTCACACCTACCGCCGCGCAAAACATGTGGTCGACAGGACAGGCCCAGGTTCATACTCGCAAAATAAAGTTTCTGCTCCTCGACACGCAGGAGTTTTGGCTCCGTCAATATAGGACGAATACGCAAGCTCACCAGCATGCTTTACCACTACGCGATCACGGCAAACTCTACGACATGTGAGACGTTTTGCGGTAGGGACTGTGACTATATTTGGTTTGGTTTTATCGCGCATACTAACATGTACCTCCATCAATATGAGTACCTAGCGAAGGGCTGGGGCCGGTGAGGAACCTCCAAGGTGGAAAGACGCAAAACAAGGTTACCAGCCCACGTGGGCATGGAAAGAACGGCAAGATTTCGACAGCAACCCGTCGACGGCGATCGTACGATCTCTGATCTAGAACAGCTTGTGCTCCAGCGTCATCTCGGACTCGGGCTCGAGGCCGACACAGGCACGGAAGATGTTGGTCAGCGCGGCGCGCTGCTTGCTGAGCGCGTTGACGACCGGCGTACCGGGCGGCGTCATCGGCGCCTTGAGCATGTAGCTCAGGATGCTGAGCACGCTGTGGAAGCCCTTGAAGTCCTTGGTCGCGGCCCCGTCCGACGAGACGGCTTTCCACTGGATGCGAGTCATCATCTCCGCGACGAGTACGAGGTCGATGATGAGCGGCGACGCCAGCAGCGAGTCCTCGCACACGTTGAAGAGCGAGATGGTCTGGTGCCCGCCCATGAAGATCTCGGCGTAGTACTCGTCGAGCGCGCGCTTGTTGTCGCCCACCGCCGGCATGTACTTGATCACCACCGTGTGGTCTGGGTGCTCGCCCTCCTTGTACAGCACCGTGTTGGCCTCCACCATGTCGTCGACCACGTTGGACTTGGAGATCTCCTTGGACCGGAACTGCTTGTGCGAGCTGAGGTTCTTGCCGTCGTTGTTGCCGAGGTGGTTGTAGCTCGCGATGGACGTCAGCTTGATGCCCGCGTTGATGAGGAAGTCGACCAGCGCCGACTTCATCTTGGTCTGCCCCGACTTGAAGTCGTCGCCGCCGATGAAGGCCCCGTGCTTCTCGGCCAGCTCGATGGCGCCGGGGACGAAGGTGTTTTGCGGGGAGCCGTTGATGAAGGGCACGCCCTCGAGCGTGCAGGCAACGGAGAAGACGGTGGACGGGGACACCTCCTCGTGACCCTCCTCAATGGCCTTGAGCAGGTTGTCGGCGGTGTCGTTGACGCCCGGGATGATGTCGGCGTAGCGCTCGGTGTTGGCGGTCCACTGCACAATAACCTTGTCAAGGCCGTTGGCCTCCTTGAAGTTGCTTCGCCATGTTAGTCGTTTCCTTCACTAACTCTCACAGCACACTCACCGGATATCCTTGCGGATCTGCTCAACATGAGCCATGCAGGCCTTCGTCCCGGGCAGCACATTATCCGCCCGGTCCTCCTGGTTGGCGGCGATGAAGTCGGGGTAGTAAATGCTCGGCAGCGGGACCATCTCCCCCATCTCCTTCTTGACCTGCGCCTTGAGCGTCGGCTCCAGCACCTGCGCGCGGTCCATCGCCGCGGCCAGGTTCATCCCGCTAATGTCCCACCCGCCGATGGCGAGGTCATTCGGGTGCACCATTGGCAGCAGGTCGTGGAACGGGATGTTCACGTCCTTGGCCGTCGCGGCGTCCGTGCCCAGCTTGACGGTCGACCCCATGATCACGGAGCCATAGTAATTGGCGGCGCGGGCGCCCTCGCGCGTGTCCCAGGTCAGCCCGCGGCGGTTGGCGAGGATGCCGGCGGTGACGGTCGTGCCGTTGTTGCCGCCCCACCCGACGAGCATCATGCCGACGCGGGGGACCTTGCGCTCCGTCTTGAACTCGTAGAGCGTCTCGGTCGGGGTGGCGACGTACTTGCCATTGGCGTCCTGCGAGACCTTGGTGGTGCGGTAGGTGTACTTTGACAGGATCTCGGTGTCGTTGTAGACGACATTGGGGGAGTTTACAGTGAAGAGCTCGCGGGTGTGGCCACCGGCCGCGGCTCCGTTGCCGTTGGGGGAAAGGGGTCCGTCTCCGTGCGCGGAGCCCGCGTCTACCTCTGCATGGGGAGCCATGTTTTGTCAGAGCCCGAGGTAGAATTGGGGGTGTTGGGTGTTGGGTTTTCAAAGGTTCAGGCAGATAGGTTTGGTTGGCTTGGTTAGCTAGAGGCCTTTAGAGATCAAAGGCCGAGTCCGCTGAACCCCCGGGGGCGGCAGAGCAGCGGGCTCCTGCGTACGGATGGTGGACCCTGTGTGTGTCGTTAGTCCACACTTATCCCAAATACATCGTGAGGAGGAAAGACTCACGAGTTGAGGAGGTTGGAAAACGTCTTGACGACGGGGGCGATCGCGACCCGTAAGCGCGATCAGATCGTTTGATTGGGTTTGTTAATTGAAAGCTGTTTGTGAGATTGCGGTGTCCTTTTTCTGCTGTCTATACGAGACTGTTAATATTCAGGATGAAGAAGAAGAAGAAGAGAAAGAGGTAACATGCGAGTCGGGCGTGGACGGGGTCAAGCGGCGTTCAAATAGTGTCACTTCGGGACGTCGGGGGGCTCGGCTGGGTGCAGGAAAGCCGCGCGTGTCGGTGGAACTGGGGGCGGAGAGACAATGGATGGAGTGTGGAGCGTGGGGGAGGGATAACGCAGAGTAAGCTAGGTAGGCTAGGTAAACCAAAGCTAACGACTACACGTCCTGCAGCTCTCCACTGGGTAGGTACACACAGACAAAACGCTGCAAGCTGTCAAGCGGTGTGAGGCGGCGCGCCGGTTGTGATGACGATGTGGAGCCCTATTTCTTCTGCAGCGCCGCTAGAGGGGGGTGCTTGGCTTCTAGATAACGCGGACTGGCGGGCTTGGCGGGGTTGGTTGTTTGGACGGAAGATGATGGATGAACCGGAGGGCATAATAGGTGTACTTCTGCGGGATTACGAGGGAAAAGGCTCTATGCGAGACGGTGGTCCTAATTACGGCATTGGAGCGGGAAGAAGGAACGTGGACTGTTGTTGTTTGCGCGTATCTGGCTGCGGGGTGGGAAGCTCAACTTACACAACGGCAGAAGGATGTATTAAGTTTTGGCGACTTCGGGGTTGAGATTGGATTGTAGGGAAGAGAGCAAGTTGGACGGGGATGAAGGTGATCTCGTGCCAGACGCTCAGTCGAAGAAGCTATGAAGTTGCACAGATGGAAGCATCATTTGGCGTATGATCTGTTCTTTTTTGGATTTTTTTTGGTGGTTGCGATTAATCCGACGACGGGATGAACTGCATGGTTTTCACATGTTCGTGGAAGCTACACTCCGTTGCGTTGACAGCGTCCACCCCGCAGTTTTTAGCCCGAAAAAGGCAAAAAAAGGGGCTTTTTACCGAAAAACCACCAAATCGCCCTAAACTTCACGTTTTAATACCTCTATGCGTACGTAATGCGCGTAAATAAAAAATATATCAATCGATAGCCCTCGATTAGGTGATTATAATGATATCTTTTTTATTCTCGCGCATTACGTACGCATAGAGTTATCTAAGTGTGAAGTTAAGGCTAATTTTGAGGGGTTTTTTAAGCGGACAGTTCAACGCAACGCGCCGGGGGTTTCGTTTTTTCTTTTTAGCGTTGCGTTAAGTATCCGCTAACCTAGAAACCCCCTTAAAACCCCCTAAACTTCACACTTAGATAACTCTATGCGTATATAATGCGCGAGAATAAAAAAGATATCATTATAATCACCTAATCGAGGGCTATCGATTGATATATTTTTTATTTACGCGCATTGCGTACGCATAGAGTTATTAAAACGTGAAGTTTAGGGGGTTTTAAGGGGTTTCTAAGCTAGCGGAAAATTTTCCTTCCGGGTCAAACTTGGGGGCGGACGCTGTCAACGCAACGGAGTGTAATAGCTCTGTCTCTTATCTCCAAGCCACACCACACCCGAGATGTGAACCCCTCACACGACAGGCCCGGGCCCGTGTCTGCAGTAGGACGAATGCTGTCTTTTTTTCAGCGATTCCTAATTACACCACTTTCGATATGCATTGAGAATCATTTAGAGGATCAGGATGAGGCAAGCATAACTTGCCCCAACAGAATCTTTTCTTTCCAGGTCGTCCGACTTGGGGACAGCTGGTCTCGTGTCACCGACACAGCGGAATGGCGGGGCCCTTTCGTTTCCTCCTCCCCCAAAAAGCAGGGGGGGAAAAGACGTTGGGGGCCGCCTGGCCGACATAGGAAGGAGGGGCTGCCTTACCCAGGGCACCTAGCTGGCGAGCGACGGCCCACTGGACCGCCTGATTGGATTCCGTCCCCCGGCGACCTCGGAGGCGCGGATTGCGGGTTCTTCGGCTGGATGTGGGGCATGCGGGAACCTCGCTTCAGGCGGTGGTCTCTGGAGTGAGCACCTTGACGGCTGAAATGAGGCATCTTCAAGGTTATCCGCCTCTGTCCTGCAGTAGACATCCTCCATCTCTTGAGAATGTAGTCCATGGTTCCAAGAAAAGCTGATAGATAAGAAAGACACAAAAAACATCATGAATAGTACACCTAAAGACCGCCCAGCCTTCCATCTCCTTGGCATCTCAAGAAACCGCCCATAACACCCTCCATCTCGGCTGTCCCTTCCGCCAGGCTGTTCCTGCACCTCGTCCCCCTGTCCCTCGCGAATGGCTCGCTCCCTGGGGGCCAGCGCACCATGCAACGCAAGCACGAAAAACAACCCCCCACTCTTTTCTTCAACCACACAAATCATCGCCGTGACGAACAACGCCGCAACCCGGAGAACCTGTAAGTGCCTTTTTTGCGCGTACTCTTCCCCCGACCCCCTGCTCGCGCTGCGTTGATCCGTGAGAGCGACATATCTAGTGTCTTGGGAGGGCGCTTGCTTCTTCCTTCCCGTGCTTGACCGCTAGTCTTATGTTCGATGGTCTTCCTCATTGAATGGCCATCTCGCAAATCATGCATACGTTGCGAGGAAATGATATGACGAGACTGGTGGTGAAGAAGAAGCCGCGGCTAGCTCGGGGGTTTCGCACGAAGACCGATTAACATTTGGCGTCCGGTCTGTCCTGTCTAACTCCGGTCCTCCCAGCACTCTCCCTGCACCTCCCCCAACTCCGCCGGATCGGAGTGTCGGGCCCTCTTGCCCGGCCGCTCTCGAGCCCGGAGAAGGAGGGGAAATGCGCCGAGGCAGCTTTCCTGGACCCGCCGCCGACTGCCGCCTGTCAGCCGCCCTTTATCCTTCAGTTCAGGCCGGTCTAATCTGAGTCGCGGGTTCCTGGGATTTCATGTGGCGTGCGGGAGGAACCGTTGGCTTGCTGCTGGACGCATCTGGCATCTGCAAATTTCTGTCGAGACCACTGATGTGGAAGAAAGTCCAAGTAACGATTTACCGCAAGTGTAGTCCCCAACTCTCCATACTTCCACAACATCATCCTCATCACCCATCACCGCACATCCCCAAATCTCCAAGCAAGCCACACTCCTCCGCCGACAAAACAGCATCTCCGGCCACAATAACCCCCCAAAACGCAGCGTCCCGGAACCAGAACATTCGGAAGCCAAGGGCCCAGCTCCCTCGTCGCAGACACGGGACGACGAAAGAGAAAAAGACGAGGCGGAAAACGTGCGTACGTGCAATACGGGCGTGCGTGTGTGCTGCTAGACCCCTATCTCCGCGGAAACTCTGCCTGTTGTCCCGTACACACCACCACGAACCACTTCCAGCCCAACACCATCAAACTCAAAACCATTCACCGTGGTGTTTCCCAAAATGCCATGCTATGCTACCCGCCGCGCACCACACCACACCACACCACACCCTTCCAGCAGCACTCGCAGCATCTCCGGGAATCGCGTCAAACGTCACCCTTTCTCACTAGCACTCGTGACACGATGTGGGAAAACTTCAGATGACGCGGAATCTTGGGGCGAGAGAACACCGAGAATTCTCCCGTTTTGCACCAAACTCACCCTTTGCGCCTTTTCCCGCGTCGCTCGTGATGTTAGTTTACATACTCCCAACCCTCATCAAAATGCAAGCATAAATTTCTGGAACCTCAACGAGGATGCAGCCGCGTACGCGAGGTGGTAAATCCCAGAAAGAATATCCCGAATGGATCTACAGAATTACAACCCACCAAAACCCCCGAGGGGGAGGGGTGGTCCCCCCTGTCTGCGGCTGCCGTCCAAGTCGTAGCATGTCGGCGGGCCTTGACGTTTCACGCCAAGGCCAGGGTTATCCCCCCACACCTACAACCCTCTCTCTTCCAAAAGAAGACGTCAGTCAAGTCCCAACCCCCCTCCCCCCCAAAGTGCCAGGATGTCTGTATAAGGCAAGAGAATGCCTGAGAACAGCCCAATAAGTTGAGTCCAATTATCACATCACTCATCACAAGCATTCGCCAAGGAAAAGCCAAGTTTTTTTTTCAAGAACCATCAAGCATCGTTATTTTGTTCATCAACACTTCTAAGGTAAGGGTAGCAAGGATTATACACAAAAATCTGAAAAAAGAAGTCTCCCCCCAAGTACTATCCACAGGATATCACTGAGTGACGTTTGAAAGAAAAATGATACAATCTTGAGAGAGAGAGAAATGAGAAAGTCAAGTCCTCCTTGTGCTGTATCCCCCCCGCCGGCTATTCTTCATCCCCGCGCATATCGCAGATATGACACTTAGAAAAGAAGACCGACGGAAAAACGAAGGCAATTTGTTGTTGTTTGTGTTCCTAGCTCCTTGTGGTGACTACCGTTTCCCGATGCCCATGCAGACTAAGATCAGCATATTTAGGCCTGGAAAGAGCGGGCGGCGCGGCGCTTGGCGAGGTTGTACTCGACGGCGCGCTTGCGGGCAGTGGCGGACTGGGTGAAGGCGACGGAGCCACCGAAGGGACCGGCGAGCGCGGCGTTGCGCAGGCGGGCGACGCAGACGTTGCTGGCGCCGCCGACGTTGGCGTCACAGGTCATGCCCGCGGGCATCTTGATGGCGACGGGGAAGTCCATGGTGGAGGCGCCGGACAGGCCGCCGATGCCGATACCCGGGACGTTCTGGGTGACCTCGGCGGTCTTGAAGGCGGAGGGGTCGGTACCGCCGGAGGTACCATCAACGTCGGCCTTGAGGGGGCCCGCGCCGTCCTGGTTGACCTGGTGGAAGGTCATCTTGAGGGTGCCGTCGTCGGCGGTGGTGGGCATGCCGGCCTGGGCAGCCATGCCGGTGGCAGCCTTGACGGCGGTCTCGGCGGTGCCCTTGGGGGTCTTGGTGCCCTTGCCAGCCTGGCGGGCGACGAGGGAGCGGCGGGCCATGTTGGCCTCGTGGATCTCGCGGGCCTTCTTGACGGCGGTGGTGTTGCCGGCGGCGCCGTTCATGAACTGGCCAACCATGGTGGCGGCGTCGACAGGGCCGCCGCCCTGGGTGCGGCCAAGGGCGGAGGCGCGGTCGGTGCCCATCTCGCGGTCGCGGATGATGGAGGTATCAGCCTCGGAGCCGCAACGGGGAGAGGCGCAGTCACGAGGAGTGCCGTCGATCACTGTGTTTGTGTGAGATTGAGATATCAGAGATAGAAAGAAGTGAGTGACTTACAAGAGAGACCGGGCAGGTTGACACCGTTGGCACCCTGAACACTGTCGATGACACCGTGGGCAAAGACGTTGGTGGCAGCGAAAGCCGCGAGGAGGATGGTGGAGGCGTACTTCATCTTGGCGGTTGGAAAGATTGGTGAAAGTTGAGTCTTGAATAAGAGGCTGATTATTATTGATGCAATAGACTGTCAAGGAGCTCCGGGCTCTTGTGGAAAAGAAAGGCAGATGAAGAGAAAAGGCTGAAGTGTTGATGAGATGCTGATGAGAGACAAGTAAGATCGAGAAGGTTTGGCCGGATATGCGTGTGATTCTTATACAAGTTCTCGACAGACTGGATGACAGGTCTTGGACAGTCTTGGAAGACAGTTGATGGGGCTTGGCAAACACGGGCCTCAGTTCCCAAGGGCCAGGGATTCCTCGATGGCCGCGCTTCCAGCGAGTGAGTGTGAGGCATGTTGCCGCTGGCTCTCTCACGAAAAGATCAGTCGAGGCATTGATCTGACGACTGGACGACACGGGCTATGTTCTCGCTCGAAGACGAGGTTTCTGAAGATGCGATTGGCTTGGAAACCCGTTTCGAGGGGCCCTGCGGGTCCTGAGGAGCGATGACCAGGAGGGACGAGAAACGCCACTGGGAAGAGGTGAGCAAGTGGTCCCGCGCAGGCTGGTTTACTCGGCAAAGACGGCCAGGACAGGTTCATGCATGACGAGCTGTTGGCGATCTGGCTTCCGATAGGTAGATCTCTGAAAATCACGGTTGTGGGGGAGCTACGACGGCTTCCACGCTTCTCAGGAGTAAGGCTAAACGCCTTCTCCACGGCTGGTTTGGGGCTCGGCGTCGATGAGGGTGACGAGGTTGCTGGACAAGGTTTAGCGGCGGGAGCGTTCCTGGGAACAACAAGGGCAATCCCATCTCTTCAGGTGAAAAGATTTGAGAACGACGCTAGGATGGTGTCGATCCTAAAACGTGAGGCGTGTGAGGTTGCTGGTCCAGCGCCAGCGAGCTCGGGCCAAGCTGCGTGCGCTGACTGATTTCTTCTGGTGAGGTTGAGACGGGGCAAAACATCGCGGATTTGAGCAGCGTCTCCGTTCGTGACCAGGAAGCTCCGGTCAGGCAAGTGGGCGTCGCCCCTGGGTGCTCCATTCGCGAGTACGGGAGAGCGGCGACGCCATGCCCCCTTTGGTAAAGGCCCCGTCTCGCTCGACACAGTTCGACTCACCACGGCCGGGCCTGCGTTAGAGGCCGAGGAGATATCTGGTGGAAGTCGAGAGAGCCCCAACGAGCAACGAGCTTATCGAGGGCTCCGCCCATCGTTTCGGTTTTCGGAAAGAAAACGGGAAAGGCTTGAATTGTGGTTTTCTTCCCCATAGCAATACGGGGCCGGGTGGGTGGTTAGACCTTCATCATGAAGCCTCGCTCTCGTGGATTCGTGATGAAGACCCAAGGACGCAAAACTTCCGAACCCATCGTCGGAGGCGCCAATGACGGTGACATTGCCAGCCGGCCGCTGACATGACTTGGCAGGAACAGCAAGGCGGGATGAAAGCTCGGCAATCGCATGCCGTCTCGACTCGGGTTGTGACAAGCCTTGGGCCAGCAGTTGACAGTGCTTGGCAGAAACTCTCTACAACGAACTCGGATGTCGGAGGAATTCCATGTTTCGTCAGCACGCGCACGGTTGTTTCCCTCCTCCCTACCTTGCCAGTGCTTGCCCTCACACTCTTGCGGGTTTCCTTGACCTCACGGTTTAGCCGACGAAGAAACCCGCGACCTGAGGTGAAGGTGGAGGTGGAGGCGCGGATTGAGGGAGGTAGAGGGGGCAGATCTGCCGGGCATCCCACGCGGTTGGAAGCAAGCATAACCAAATCCGGCTGACGTCGATCGTCGTCCATGCTTGCTCTGAGGGCTGTGCAGGCCTGCATTGCTGCCCTCCGACACACAGGTGAAAAAATCTGCACCCTCGATGGGGTCGCATTCTGAGTTGTTTAGTTTGGCGACCCCTCGCAACCCGCCTGGTCGTAGCGTCTCTGAGCTTGTTGTCTCATGAATTGTCATAATCCGCATGTCGTCGTCGTCGCCGTACTACAGTGTCAACGGCTTCACGCCCCACAGCCCAACCAGCTCCTCCTTCCCGATGACATAACCAGCCTGCCTCGGTCTCGGTGAGATGAGCCGGGCCATCTCTGTGCGAGGCTGAACAGCTTTGCGGCATAATAGAAGCACCGCGTTAATGCGAGAACGAGTGACCGCCCGACGCCGTCGTCAACGGCAGCCTCGGATTGGGCTTTGCCATCTGTTCCTGGTCTCGACGACGAGCCTGGCCAGTGCGTGACTCGAACTGTGATGCGCGCTAGAAGATTTCGACGCAAGCCATTTGGACCTAAAGGTTCGAAATGTCGCACGTGGATCGAATAACCTTGATCCAGTGCGGTAGATGGGCACAAGGTATCGGCCCCTGCGGCGTGGAACATAGGCTTAAACGGCACAAGTCGAGATCAGGCTCGCACATTGTCGTTGCACGGCAGTAGCGCGACAGTTTAGAGACACTATAGATGCCGTCCTCTAGGTTGCCTCTCATGGTGGATCTTGTTCTCACGAGAAATGAGATGATGGTGCAGGTTCAGCTGTTGTCTTCTCTAGCGTACGGAGTACGAGGAGAATCCGAGGTTTAGCTCGTAAGGTTGCAGCATCTTGCTTCGTCCGAAGACGACGACCCAAGCTGATGCTGCGCCTCTCTCTTTGCGAGAATGAGACGGATAGGACCTCAACGTGGTCACCAAATGACGAGCATACACTTGAAGACGTTTTGCTTTTGCGACGAGCATCTGACGTACAGCGCGCGTGCGCTTGGTTCTTCGTATGATGATCCCGTTAAGATTGTCATTAGGCGCGATAATTGTCATTCAGCATTGTACTGCTGGTCCAGACGTCCCTGTGTTGAAGGGCTATATGTCGACGGCATTATTGGTGCGTGCGTTCGTAACTTGGGACGCAAGCTGAAGAGAGAAGGTGCAGCCCAATAAATGCCAGACAAATGTCTTGACTCTTGTCGCCCAGGACAGAGTTCCTGTCAACGTCAAAGCCAGCCGCGAAGTGGTTGCGAGAACTGACTTCTGGCGTTGAGTATGACGGGTGACAGAAAGCGTCTGAAGCACGGGTGACTACCATTCAGCTGGGACTAGGCCTTGGTTGTGCTGCGCTGGTGTCTGCTGTGTGTTTCGTTGCTCAAGGTTGGACTGGAACTTGATAGGAGTCGAGACATGTGCATCGTCTGTCGTGCTCACGGCGGTGAGGTTACACTCCAACATGTACGTGATGTTGAGGTGAGGATTGGGAAATGGTCATTGCCAGAGAGGGCAGGAGGAAGGAAATGGATCGTCCTGCACAACTGCAGCTGCAGGCGGCAATCAAGCGACCCCCAGGCACGGTGAGGCACCGGACCAATAAGACCCCGCAGCGCATCCCTCCCCTGCCACACCTTGTTTTCGTCCCCTGAGCGGCCCTGCTACTAGCCACGTTAGCGCACCTCGGGACCTGCTTTGAGACCCTTCAGCGGCCTTGGACCTGATGACCGCCACCACGCGTGGACGTCTTTGACACCGTCATTCGTCGACTCTCCCGTTTCACTTGCCGGTGGTGGCGGCCAACACAGCACCGCGGGGTCCATCGTCTTCAAACAAGCATAAGTGTGGCGTCCATACGGCAGTAAACCCATGCTGCCGTTGTTCGACCCAAAATCCGAGCCTACAATAACCAGCAAGAAGTCGATTATGAGGGCCAGCGATGGCCATTCATGCCCCCTTTTTTATGGCCTACTGGGAGCAGCAATATCCTCGGATAACCCCCATCTTACTCCTTTGCATCCCAGAGGCCTCCTCGCCCGTTCCCGCTTGATTCTTCCTACATGCGCGAACAAGTGGCTCTGCATCTCATATCTTGAGTAACTCGATAGATGTGGCAAAGATTCCCGTCTTGACAGGCATCTCATGTCCGCAATCAGTGCAACTCCCCGTCTGGTCCCAACCGATCAAGAAGCTCGGGAATATGCCGTGACCCAATCACAGGACCACGAGCCGTCACTTCAACGGCACCCAGACCGCAGATACAACGGTCTTGGGTGCCATCGCTCACATGTCGAGCAGTTACATCCAGAGGGATCACTCCGGCCCTCGACCAGCCAGAGTCTTCTCATGGCCCGGCCGAGTGGCCACCAACATCCCCGCGAAGGCGCTGACACTGGCCTGTTTGGCCGTCTGATTCGCTAGCTCGTCCGAGATGTCACTTTAAGCTATCGCCAAACCCCCATTCAGCTGGGCTGCCGGTGTTCACATACGAACTAGATCTATGTTTATATAGCTGCCGCCTCTGTCGTGTCGAGATGCTCCACGTCGTGTCTGTGTCTCTTCCTGCTCTAATATTAATATCATTATCGCCATGCGCGCCGCTCTTTTCTTGCCCGTTGTTGCGGGCCTTGCCGCCGCCGCCTGCAATGGCAACGATGCACTCTGCGGGAAGAAGTACTCGGAGGTGACCTTTGTCGGTTCTCACAACAGCCCCTTTGTAGGCATCGGGCCTGCAGACAACCAGCTGGTTTCGCCGACGGCACAGCTCGATCTGGGCGTTCGTTTCCTCCAAGCCCAGACGCAGAATAAGGATGGCGGTATTCAGATGTGCCATACCGATTGCCTCATTCTGGACGCCGGGTCGTTGTCTGATTACTTGACCTCAATCACCAAGTGGATGAACGCCCACCCGGACGAAGTCGTGACTCTGCTTCTGACCAACATCGACGCGATCCCAGTGCAAAAATTCGACGACGTGTTCAAGAGTACGGGCCTCGACAAATATGTGCTCCGGCCCGAGGGGAAGGTGGCCGAGTGGCCCACGCTTCAGAAACTCATTGACGACGGGACGAGGTTGGTCGTCTTCATGGGTACGGCAGACCTGCATCTAGGATAATTGTGAGACTGAGAAACTGACGAGAGCAGACTACCACGCCGACACGAGCAAGGTGAACTACATCCTCGACGAGTTCCAGTACTTCTGGGAGACGCCGTACGGCGAGACGGACTCGAACTTCCCGCGGTGCAACATTGACCGGCCAGAGGGCGTCGACCCGAACGGGCGCATGTACCTCGTCAACCACGTCTTAAATATTGACATCTTTGGCGTCAAGATCCCGGACCTGGCTAACGCGGGAAAGACGAACTCGTTTGACTCGATCGACAAGCAGGTCAACCTCTGCAGAGGCATGTGGGGGAAGACACCGAATGTGATCCTGGTAAGTTGGACATCCTGTCCTGGACACCGAGTTGGCTGGCAGTCATCGTCGGATCATTGAAAATCACCGTTGCTGACTGGGGCTGAAATAAGCTTGACTGGATCAATGTCGGCGACGCGGTGAAGGCGCAGACTACGTATAATGCCTAGAAGGAATCCGACCTTCCATGCATGGAATGCAGTCAACTCACGCCAGCGGCAGTTGGAACATGATGTCGCAAAAATAGTAGCAAGAGTTCCGGGGAAGTGAAGCAGGCATCCGTCAGCTGGTCTTGGTAACCAGGGCGGGCAGGGCTAGTGTGTTTGCTGCAAACCGCGCCGCAGAGGCTTCGTGTTTCCGGCGATTAAATCGCGCGTTGGAAGGGCGTTTGCTCTGGCGAGGCGGACGAGATCACGTTTGCGCAGGGCGAATTGTGAGGGGAGAGAAGAGGGAGAGAGAAGGAGGGGTCGCATCCGAGTGGCTTTTTGGAGGTGAGAGCGAAGCCACGCTCGGTGTCCCGATTCGGGCAAGGAGCTTCGGGCGACGGCCAAGGGGCTGGCGGGCTACCGTTCTCATCCATTTTCGGCCACCGGTCATTAGATACCACTTTTCGCAGCCTGATTTTTGGCTGCTGCTGTCAACTTTCACTTTTGCATCTGCCTTGCTCCCCGATCTGAAATCACCTTGTCGCGTGTCTTTGATTCATGAGATAAGTACCAAGTCATGGCTTCATTTCATGAGTGCCGGCTCGTTTGAGTTCCGACTTACACGATCTGATTGATTCCATGCCCCTCATCGTTACCATTCACACGCAACTATTGTGCCTGGAATGATCATCTGCTTTCACCGCCATGGAGAGAGACGGAACATGGCTAGCTGACGGTACTTACCTCGACTTCGTCAGGTCGCTCTCTTTCTCCGACCCGCGGCTCAGACAGCGGGACCCCAAGGCCACCACCCAGCGTATCGCCTTCACCGACGACAACGTCAAAGTCGTCAAGCTGAGCCTGCACAACGGCAAGTTCACCAGGAAAGCAGAGTTTGACGAGCCGGCCCTGCTCGAGGCGCACTTCCTCAACACGGCCTCGCAGCGCGGCCGCCAGAACATCTACATCGTCGAGGGGCTCGGCCCGGGCTTTGCCAGCGTTCTGGGAAACCACTTCTCGCTCCATCCGTCCTTCTTCGTGGAGCACGAGCGTGTGGTCGTGCACAACTTGAACTGGATTGGCGAGAGCGATGGCGTGCAGTTGCCGTCTGTCATCCAGAGTCGGGGACACCTGGAAATGAAGTACTATGAGGTTGTGACTTTTGATAGAAAACCAACGAGCTTCCGGTGGGTTTGCGCGGCTACGGGGAGACACATTGGTGTTTCCAGAGACTTCAGATGGGATAACTCCCCTGATGAGATTGACAACTACCTAGACGTGGGTGTTGTACGGAGGAAGTGTGGCGTTTGGTCTTGGAGGACCGAAGGCGGCGGCTGGGACTGTAAGTCTGCAAACCACCATGCTCATACACCCTCGCTAACACACACAAGGCCTCGTCCTCTGCGACCCGCCCGTCAAAAGCGTCAGGACAGGCGACCAGTACAGCGTCGAGCACGACGTCAAGACCTGGCCCTACCAAGGCGGCTACCTCGATTTCGTCCCAGAAGAAGAACAGATCCGCGTCGCCCGAGAAGGCTTCTACCGCGGCCCGCCGCGCATCTCCATGCTCGAGGACCTCTCCTTCTACCTCGAGACGCACTCGCGCCTCGTCGACATTGCAGAACCAGAATCCGTTGCCATCTTCGTCAAGAAGATCGTCGCCTCCCACTTCCTCAAGCAGACGGAGCACCTGCGCGCAACGCTTTCCGCCGTCCAGCGCGGGCTAACCCGCAAGCAGGACCTCGCCCGGATGCCCATGGAGAAGGTTGAGGCGTTGTGGAGCGATATGCAGGGCTGGGAGCGGCGCACGGGGGAGTACCTCGAGGACCTGGAGGGCATCATGCTCCAGCTCGGCATCCCGCTGTCGCACCCGGCGGGGACTCCGGTCGCCCCAGTATCACCGTCGCCGCCCCGCGGCGCGGTGTCGGCGGCGAGCATCGCGTGGCAGGACTGCACGGCCGATTTCCAGTTTCTGTACCTCCGGTTCCGGGAGCTGCGGCACCGCACAGAGACGCTGAACGCCGCAGTCACGGGGCTGGCGAGCATCACGGGCAACCGGCAGGCGTACAAGGAGCAGCAGCGCAGCATCAGCGAGGCGAAGCGGGTCAAGGCTATCACGCTGCTTGGGCTGGTGTTCATACCGCTGGCGTTCACGACATCGCTTTTTGGGATGGAGTCGCCATATAAGCCGGGAGACGACCTGTTTTGGGTGTACTTTGTGACATCTATTCCTTTGATTGTCGTAATCCTGCTGGCCTACTATGTCTTGGATCTCGGGTATAATGACGAGGGAAGAGCATGGTCCCTAGAAAACTTGGCTGTGAGGTTGGATAGATTGAGACGGCAGGAAAACAAGTTGATAGGAGGGTTCAAGGAAGGTAGAGCGTGAATAGGGAAATTAGAGAAACCTACGTACCCCTTTTGCACTTCAACTTGAAAGAGAACATGAATTAGCCAAAGCATTTAGCCAGCTTCGTAGCCAGACCGTAGATGTACATGCAGTCAGTCTTATGTCATTCCTCAACTTACAGATCTGAGTGAACACAGAGGAGAAAAAAAAGAAAAAACAATAGGCGGCCACCGGAGATATGTAGAGCCACCTAAACTCGAACCCACAAGCTGTGCCGAAACCAGGCATACAATCCACCACTAGGCTATCTTGCGACGGTGGTCGCACCAATTGTTGCGGAAACTGGCAGGTGAGTTGGCTGTGAGGGAAGCAGTTCTCCAGCGGCAGGTGAGGTGAACCCTTTCATTGGGCATGTGCGGGTGAAGTGCAATCCCGTGGTTGCTCAGGAGTTCGGTCGAGCTGAGCCTCTAGATATCTTCCTGTTTTCCCTTTCATCTCCATATAAAGTTAATCATTTCCCCTGAAGTTTTACGAACGAAAAGCAAGAAAACTGCCGTTTCTAACAGTAGTATAGAAATGTTTTTAGCAAAATTCACTTCAACGTCCCTTCAGCTCCTGATCAGCTCCTGATCAATGCCGTGTGTAAGTGTCGTCATGTGTGCTGGAGCTCGAGCCCAACTGATAAGAGCTCCAAAGTGGGTCTCTCACCACCACAGCGCTCCTTATCGGCGTGTTTAGTGGCGCCGCGCTCGCGATAAGCTCCCGTGCCGCAATCGACTCCAACACGTCGCGCGTCCCACCGACGCGTCTAAGAGCTCTTCCGTCTTAATTGACGGCCTGCTCCACCACCCACCACACAACTCTACCACAACACTCGTCTTTGACTCGGATATGGGTACCTTTTCAAAAGCCCATTAGCCAAACTTTGCTTCATTCTTTTCATGTTTTGATACCCATAAACACACATTCCACCTTAATTACAACACGCAATGGCTTCAGAACAGTCCGCGGCGCGCTCACCCAGCGCGAGCCCGGCCCCAGAGTCGCTTCAGGCGCGGATCGCCGCCCGTCTGGCCGCCATTGACACTGACTCCGAAGACGACGAGCCCCAGACCACCAGCCGCAAGAGCAAGGCTTCCCCAAAGACCACACAAATGAACAGCGACTCAGAAGAAGAGGTCGTCAGACGTCCGAGAGGTCGCCTCGCTGCCCAGATGGCCGGCGGTGAGATATCAGACTCGGAAGAGCCCGAAAGCTTTCTCGACCGCATCCAGAAGCGACTCCAAGCAGCGGACGAGGCAAATGATGATAAGGAGGACGACACAGTCATGGGAGAGGCCGAAGACGAAGACGACACCCCGGTTGCCCCTCGCCGGCTGCAGAGAAAGTCGGAGAGAGAATCCACACCAAAGGCTCAAAGCCCAGCGCGTTCTCCTACACCGGGTCTGTTCGTGTCTCCCGAGAAACAAACACCAAGCAAGCCCGCAAACGACACAGTAGCCAACGACTCTGACTCCGACGCGTCGCTCCCTGCCCTGAAGAGCTCCAGGTTCCAAGCTCTCGTCGAGCGCAAGCGAGCTGAGCGACTGGCCCGCGAAGCCGAGGAGGAGAAGAAGAAGGCCGAGCGGATCGAACGCCAGAAGGCCATGAACGCCAACCTCTTTGACGACGAAGACAACGTCTCTGACATCACCGACGACGAAGACGGCAGGACACTCAGCCAGGCGGCACGACCGGCGAGAAAGGCTGGCAAGAAGGCCATTGAGGAGATGAACCGTGAGACGCAGCGCATGGCCCGTAACATGCAGCTCGCTCACGAGGCAAAGACACGGAAGAAGTTCACCAAGGCGGACTTTTTGGAACGATTCAACTTCAGAACCGCGGAAGCCAAGTCCGACCCCAAGACGACTAGCTCGAGCAGGCCGACAACGCCCGTCTCCGCGCACCAGACCGACGCTGAGATGAAGGACACGGAGACGCCGCCCAGTTCACCCCCTGTCGCCAAGGTGCCTTCGCCGACCAAGGAAGCTACTACGGTGGCCCAGCCTGTGGTCATCCCCGGCGACGAGAAGGAATTGCCCTCGCTCGACGATGTGTTTGCAGCCTCGAAGAAGCTCGACAAGGGCAAGGGCAAGGCCGTGGCTTCTCCAAGCCCCAAGAAGTCTGCAGTCAAGGAGGTTAAGCCTAAACGCCAAGTTCGCATCAAGCTTCCCTTTATTGCAGCGCACAATGCTGTGATTGACTTGGACGACGACCTTGAGATCACCGGCGTGAAGAAGGGCAAGCTCGACGCCGTTTTCGACAGCATCCCGGAGAAGAAGTCTAGAGAAGCCAGCTCACTACACGCTTTGCGTCGTCTCGCACAAGTTGGCTCACCCGAAAGAGCGAGGAAGAGTCGTGCCGAGAAGAAGGGCATCACCGCCGCCGAGATGCACTTCAACCTTCAGCTGCGCGCTCGCGAGCAAGCCAAGCTGGAGCGTGAGAGGCGCCTCCAGGAACTGAAGGCCAGAGGTATCACTGTGCAAACTGCAGAGGAGCGTGAGAAGGAGATGCAAGAAGTCGAGGACATTGTCTCCAGAGCCAGGAGGGAGGCTGAGGAGATCATGGCGCGAGAGAGAGAAGCAGCCAAGGAAGAGAAGAGGGAAAAGAGGAAGAATGGCGAGCTCGATCCCTTCGACGATAGTGACGACGAAGAGTATGAGGGCTCCGAGGAGGAGGTCGACGACGAGGCTGAGATTGAGCTCTCTGGTTCCGAAGACGAGGAAGAGGGTGTTGCTGATGAAGAAGAGGGCAATGCTTTGGTTGACAACGAAGCCGGCGACAGCGGATCTGAGCACTCGGATGCTGAGGCCGACGTCACCGAGCAGGTCGACCTGGATGATTCTGAGGATGACTTGGATCTGCCCACGAAGAATGTTCGCCGATCCAAGAAGACTCAAATCGTTTCTGATGACGAGGACGACAATGAGACGGTGCAGGCTACACCAAGACCCAAGACGGCCACTCAACGGTCCCCTGTGGCGCCCAACACCAAGTCGCCCGCAGTGCCTACTTCCGTTTTGCGATCTGCCAAGAAGACGTTCATTCCCGGACTTCCCGTCACTGGAGCCGCCGGCCTCGGCCTGACCCAGATCTTCGCTGGCACTATGGACGACAGCCAGACAGCTCTCGGAACCATTCCCTCGCAGTCACCCATGCCAGACTTTGATACCCTTCCAGACTCAAACCTCATCAGCAACACCCAGCCGGACAGCATGATTCTCGACAGCCAGGGCGGCGACACCCAACGAGCTGAGACGCAGCCCGAGTCTGCGGAAGGCGTCCACCTCCACTTCAGCCAGTCTCAGGTGCACGGTTTCGACAGCCTGCTTCGCGACGAGGAGCCGTCGACCCAGATCTCCATTGAAGCAACCCAGGACGCCGGCCTGCAAGACTACACGCCCCTGAGGTCGCGCTTCGTCGAACCACCCGCGTCCACCGTTGAGACCATGATGCTGGACGGCGACGCAGAGCCCGACGCTGTTCTGGAGTCCCCTCTCGTCCGCAGGGGCAGACTCCGTCGCAAGATCGATGTCGCCGCTGCCCCTGTCGAAGACGAGGAAGAGGAGACCCAACGAGCCCCGACCCCCGACGTTGACGAGTTCGGCTTCAACACGTCCGCTTTCGGCATCATGAAGGACGCCGTCAAGAAGCAGGAGAAGCTCAAGAAGGCTCAAGAGTACAACCGCAAGAAGAGCAAGGCGAAGGAGATGGTCGAGGAGCAGGCCGATGAATCCGAGGACGAGTACGCTGGTCTCGGCGGTGCGGATGGCGAAGACAGCGACGACGACTCCGACGCCGCCTCCGTCAAGGAGATGATTGACGACCAGAGCAACATGAACGCCGACGACGAGCGCAAACTCGCTGCTCTCCATGCGTAAGTCATACCCATCCCAACTGCCCAAGAAATCGCTTAACTAACACACCTCCAGGGAACGCGAGCGCGCCACGGACGAAAAGATGGTGGACAAGCTCTTCCACGACATCACCACCGGCATGCTCCGCCGCAAACGCGGCGCAGATTACGACCTCTCTGATTCCGATGACGGCGGTGAGGCCCGCCGCCGCATGAAGCGTCGCCAGTTCCAAAAGATGCAACAGGCCCTCTTCGCCGACGAGCGCATCAAGAAGATCGCAGAGAAGCCCGGCAACCAGGCCTTCCTCCGCACCATCGAGGACCGCGGCTCCGACGACGAAATGGACTTTCTCGACTTCGCCCCCGCAGAGCCCATGCAGACGGAAGACGACGACTCGCAGTCTCAGACGCAACAAGACCAAACCACCGTCCCGGACAGCCAGCCTACCACCGCGCGACAGCCGCTCGGCGGCGCCGCTGTGGCAAACAGGCCGCCCGCGAACATGCGCAGGACAAAGGACGGCAAGAAGCCCTCCAACATTGGCGAGATCCGCGAGTCTGTGTCGAGCCTGCTGGAGGACCTCAACGCGGAGGTTATCCCCGCCACGGACCCGGCCTCGGACAGCGATGACGACGACGAGCGCCCCGCAACCTCGCGAAGCAACAAGGAAAACGACGACGGCGTCCCCGCGACGGCTAACCCCCGCCGCAGCCACAACCTCACGCGCGCCGCCGTCGTCGACCGCATCTCCCTCAAACGCCAATCCTCCTCCACAATGTCCACCACCTCCTCCAAGCTCGCCTTCGCCATGCCCTCCGCTTCCTCCACTGGCGGCAGTGGCTCCGGCAGCTTCAAGGTCCCCGCGCTCCTCCGCCGCGCGACGACCAACTCCTCCTTCAAGTCGAGCTCCTCCGCGTCTGCCTCAGGGGGCGTGCCCTTCTCCGCGTCCGGCGGCGGCACGAGCGGCTTCGGCGACGACGGCAAGATCAAGAAGAACGCGAGCAAGCGGTCCGGCGTCAGCGCGCTCGCGCGCGAGACGGAGCGCCGCGCGGCGGTGCTGGAGAACGAGAAGAGGAGAGAGGCGAGAAAGTGGAAGGGCGCGGAGCAGAGAGTCAAGGCTGTTGGCGGCTTGTTCGGGGGTGGAAAGTTCGAGTGAGGATGTGGGGGATTTGGGTATTGGCAAAAGATTGATACGTCTTGATGAACATGGAAGGGTATTATGGACTTTGGGAGTTGAGGTTGGGTAATCATCATTGCTGGCGTTTGAACTGGGATAGGAGGATGGCATTGATTGAAGTGTATTGCATCTTTTGCATGATTGATCACAAATATGAATACTTCACTGTGAACGTTCAAATGCTCCTCTTGACACTTGATTCCTACTGCCCGTCTCATCTCGCCCCTCCTCGCACCACTCAAAAACTCATAATCATCTATTTCTTCTTCTGGCCAGCGACGACGGTAATCTCCTTGGGCAACTCCGCCACGTACGGCAGGAACTCGGGCTCGCCGGGGATGTACTTGCGCAGCACCTCGGGGACCTTGAAGCCGTCGGGGGTCTGGTAGTTCTCCATGATGCAGCAGAGGGTGCGCTCGGTGGCGCAGAGCGTGGCGTTGAGGGCGTGGACGTACTCCTTGCGTCCGCCGCCGGGGGCCTCCTTGGCCTTCTTGACGCCGTAGCGGACCTCGAGCTCGCGGGTCTGGTAGTCGGTGCAGTTGGAGCAGGAGACGAGCTCCTTGTACTCCTGCTGGAAGGGGAACCAGGCCTCGAGGTCGTACTTCTTGGCGGCGGCGTTGTTCCTGTTGATCCCGTGAGCACGCTGGACTGGATGGAAATGTGTGTGTGAGGGGGGGCAGTGACTTACAGGGCGCCAGAGACGATTGAGACGACGCGGTAGGGCAGTCCAAGGGACTTGTAGAACTCCTCGGAGTTGGCAATCATCTCGTCAAAGTGCTTCCAGCTGTCCTCAGGCTTGCAGAAGACGAACTGCTCAATCTTCTCAAACTGGTGGATACGGAACAGACCCCAGGCCTCCTTACCGCTGTGATATTCAGGTCTCGTCAGCCAAAACACTTCCTCGCGATAAACGCATTCTTGGAATGTAGGACGTACTGCTTGCCGGCCTCCTTACGGAAGCACGTGCTGTAACCGGCGTACTTGATGGGCAGCTGGCTGGCCTGAATCCACTCCTCGCTGTGCAGGGCGGAGAGGGGCTGCTCGGAGGTGGCGATGAGGTACTTCTCCTCGCCATCACCGGTGACCTTGTACAACTCCTCGTCGAACTGCTCCAGCTGAGCGGTCTTGGCCATCTCCTCGCGCTTCATCATGAAGGGGGGTTGGTTGGGCGTGTAGCCCCTGTTGAAGAGAAATGCGATACCGTACTGGATCAAAGCCTGGTTGCTGTTCCAATTGTCAGCCAATGCCCCGGTAAGTCATTTCCCCGGCGTCCTCTTCCACGTACAGCAACAGACCGTAGCCGGTCAAGCAGTAACCTCTGTGTCCGACAAGCTTGACGGCCCTCTCGGAGTCGTAGCCGGCCAGGCGCGTGACGACCTGGTGGTGGGAAAGGGTCTCCTCCGTCTTGGCGCCCAGTCCGGCCTCGGGCTTCCACTCGCGCTCGGTGACGTTGTTGTCCTCGTTGTCGCTGACGGGGACGGACTCGTGGACGTAGTTGCCGATGCTCTTGGCCTTGGCGTTGAGCACCTTCAGCTTCGCCACGGCCTCGTCCTCCTTCTCCTTCTTCTGCTTCTGCAGGTCCTCCTTCTTCTTGAGCAGGTCGTCGGCGTTCTCCTTGTTCTTCTTCTTCATGCCAATCTCCTTTTGCGTCGCGTTGATGTCGCTGCCGATCTGGGTGGCGGCGTACTGGGTCTTGCGGTGGTCTGTTTCGATGGGCGCCTAAAGTCAGCCTCTCCCATTCGTGCCCTGGAAGTGTTTTCGTGGTTGCGCGCGCACGCGATAGGGTGTGTAGGGGGGGCTCGTACCTTCCCACAGGGCAATGACCTCGTCGACGGCCTCGATCGGGGCATGGCGACGGCGCTGGGACTCGCGGATCTTCTCCGGGTCGCCGCCGCGCTCCTTGATGAAATCTTGGAGATCGAGCATGATGTGTGGTTTTCGGTGGGGTTGCGAGGGGAAATCGGAGGGGGCTGCGACAGAAATCGGGCGGTTAATACGGCGCTCCGACTACACGATGACTCGAACTGGCTCGACGCGTACTCACTATTTCCTTGGGACGGCGCGACGGAGTGGCAGTGGCTTCGGCGTGGTGACTCAAGAAAGTTGGGCAGATTCGTGGTTGTAGGTAAATTGTCGTTGCTGTGGTGGGGTCATTTGGCGGGGGCGGGGCTGGGCGGTCAAAGGCAAGGGTCTCACACCATTAGCAGCCTCTCCTCTGCACAGTCATGGCAGGTGTTACTCAACTCCAAGAGCGGCAGGTCATTCGTCCCCCTTTTCTGCCACTCACTTTGGCATTGCAATTGCAATAAGCTGCATGGGAAATGAAAAGGGGGCTTGGTGATCACGCCTGTGACTCAGAACCGACCTTTCGGGAAGCTATCAGCAACATCGACGAACCCGTTAAAGAACGCTCCCCTGCTTCATGACGACTTCACGATCAAGTTTCATGGGCTACGGCATTCTTCAAGCACCTCAGTCTTGAGGATAAATTAGAACGGTCTCGTGTCGAATTCCACGCAAAGAACCAAATGCAATTCAGGCTCGGCCGTATAGATATCGCTCATCTCGGAGCGCATATGCCCTTTCCCACCTTCCAGAGTGTTAACTAGTGTACAGTTGTGCCGTGAAAAACCCAGATAAAAACGCGACCCAATACCGTGGTTCTCGCACCAATCTCGCCGAATGACAATCATACAGGTGCTCCTCAAACCTCAGCAGTCACCGTCTCCTCGACCTTGGCCTTCTTTGCAGAGTCCTCGTCCTCTGCGGGTTCCTCGGCCTTACGCTTGGCGCCGTTCTCGCCATTAGCCTGGGGTTCAGCTGGCTCAGCTACCTTTGGCACCTCCGGCACCTCTGGCACCTCGGCGGGCTTTGGCTCCTCCTTGGCCTTCTTTCTGACCAGACCAGTGAGATCGTTGGCTGACTTCTTGGCTTCCTCGATGCGAGCCTGGGTCTGCTCGGCAGACTCACCAAGGGCGGCACCCAGGATACCTCCCATGGCTTGGTCGGCGAGAGCGGCGTTCATGTCGATGGGAGGCTTGCGAAGCTCCGTAAGCTGAAAGCACCATAATCAGTAAGGTTCACTTCTATACAGTCAGATTTACTAACCCGTTGCTCCAGGTCCGCAATCATGTCCTTAACATCAGTGATGGTTGCTCTGGTGACTTCATTGTCCTCAGGCGACGCCATGGTGGCCAACTCGACTTCCTTGTTCTGGAGCTTCAACTTGGTGCTCTCGATGGCGGCCTCGAGCTCGTTGGCTGCCTCTTCACGAAGCTTCTCATCAAAAGCCTGCGACTCCGTGGCGCCCTCCTCCTTGGTGGATGTGACGGATGCGAACTCGAGGGCCAGGGACAGCTTGAAGTGTGCCTCAGCAATGACTTCAGAGTCGTTGGTGTACAAATCCTTCTTGAACTTCAACGACTTGCGCGAGTCCTCAATCGCCTCGGGGTATCTATGATTCGGTCAGCAAGCTTCCCACTGGGACATGCATAGCAGACTTGCCTCTCGTTCTCCAGGGAAATCTCTGCGAGGAGGTCGTGGGTATCTGCAAGGCGCTCCTTGACATGCTTGATCTTGCTCGTCTCGCCGTCGACCTGCTCTTGGGGCTTGCCATTGGGCTCCTCCTTCTCCAATTGCTCAAGTTGGCGATAGAAGAGAACGCGCGCCATGTCCAGTACACCGAATGCGGTCTCGAGGTCATCGTCTTCCTCTTCTTCCTCCTCACCCTCACCCTCGGCCTGGCATACAGTCAGCTCTCGATCGATGGGCTGACCCTATCCCGCTTACCTCTTCCTCGTCTGAATCATCAAAGTTTTCATCGCCAGTGAACTGGAACAGCGGCTTCGTCTCTTCGGTCTTCGCACCAGAGGTCTCATTGGCGACAATCGCAACGCCCTCCTCGGTTATTCTCTCGGCCTCGGTCTGTGCAGGCGCATCGGTCGGCGCGGCGGGGGCGGCCTTCTTGGCCTTGGGTTTCGGCTTCTCGGCCTTCTTCTCGCCAGCGGCCTTTCCTCCCAAGACGTCGCTCTTGCTTTGTCCAATCTTGAAAACACACCTTCCGTAGAGGAACAGAATCTCTGCATTCTGAGGCTGCATTTCGCCGTTGATCTCATCCTGCAGCTCTGCAGCTTTCGTGAAGTTCTCGGCGGCCTCGTCGTATTGCTTCTTCGCATACAGCGCAGTTCCCTTCGCAGTCAGATCCGCAAGGGTAACCTTCTTGGAGTTGATATCCTCTTCCGACTCTTCGCCGCCAGCGGTGGCGGGAGTGTCCTGCTGAGCGGGCGCATCCTGCTTGAGCTCCTCCGGGTTTGCGACAGCGACGGGGACCACCACAGTAGGTGCTTCAACGACAGGGACCTCTGCGGCAATCGTGGGTTGCTCTGTAACGTCGGCCATCATGAAGGATGGGAGTGAGGTGCTGTTGTGATCGGGGGGTGTCAATTGATGGATTGGAAGAGCAAAATCCCTTGCGCAGGGTGGTTGTAAGATGAATGGATGATTTTTGCGACGGGGAAGGAGCAAGGACTGACAGCTGCCTTTGTCTGTGGTACGACGCGCGAGCTGGAGGAAGGCCGCGTTGATTGGGGAACCAAGCTGCAGGGATACACTCCGTTGCGTTGACAGCGTCCGCCCCCCTTTTTTTTCCCCGCTTATGCAAAAACATGAAAAAAAGCCAATTTTACGCTGTGACGCGCATTTCTCTGCATCGCACGCAAAACGCGTCAAAGTCATCACCAACACCTCAATTGCCGTCAATCACTATAGTCCCAGTAGTATTCAAACGTATAACTACACGATAGAGACATAAGGTGTGTATTTCATGCTTCCGTAGCAGTCAATCTACCCATCGAGGCATTGCCAACCCAGCTAGTCACCTCATCCCCATACCATTCGACCAACAAAAGGTCTATTTTCGTCATGAGAGATCAAGATGACATTTGCTGAGGAACAGAAGAAGAGACCTGCTGTATGACTTTATATATCTACTCAGCATACGGTTTGTATGGCTCTGAGTAATATATAAGCATACCAAGGGGCTTGATACGGTTCTTCAGAGCAAATGCTTTGGCAGTCAACAGGATTAATGACTCTCCTGATAGCTCAGCTTGTTCACGATATTGAGCAAGAGTCTACTGCTGTATAGATTGTGCCCTGTTACTTACAGTTTGCCGCTGGTCAGTACATGTCCGTGGTTTATTATATCAGATACATCGAGAAAGACGCCGGGCGACGACGACGATACAATGGCGCCCAGAATATCGAATCTACAGCTATCGACGATCGCGATGATACTGCCATTCGAAGACCAAAAGACCCACGAGCTGGCAAGTATCGTTGGCTGTACCGAACGAACGATTCGACGACATAGATCACGACGTAATATCACTGGCGAAGTGCAGAGATATAAGAGGTGCCGCCAGAGTCGACAAAAGATGGAAATATGGCATCGTACAGAGCTTCTTGAACTACTGCAGTACCGCAGCGATCTATCTCTTGAAGAGATGCAAGATTTCCTATTTGAAGCCTTCGAGATCCAGATCAGTCGTTCTGCAATCAGTCGACAGTTAAACTCAGCTGGCTGGACGAACAAGAAGTCCAAGATTATTGCTGCTCAGCGAAGTGACGAACTACGATACGAGTACTTGTACCGTATACGACGATATCGCCCCGACCAGCTGGTATTCGTCGACGAATCCGGCGTCAATAAGGATACTGGGATACGGAGGACTGGATGGGCGCCGAAAGGGCTTGCTGCGTTTCGAACTGCAGAGATTGATCGGTTTCAGAACTCTCGCGTACAGATCCTGCCAGCCCTCACGTTGAGCGGTATCCTACACTTGACTACGTATTATGGTACGACTGACGGCGATGGGTTCTTTCGTTGGCTACAGGAGTGCCTTATCCCGAAATGTGGGCGTTTTCCAGAGCCAAACTCTGTCATCGTTATGGATAACCTCTCCTGCCATCGTATACCTGAAATCGAGGGTTTATGCCGGGTATCAGGTGTCCATCTCGAGTTTCTGCCTCCGTATTCACCAGACTTCAACCCCATCGAAGAGTACTTCGGCGATCTAAAGCGATACATCAGGAAGACGTATTCGAAGTGGAACAACGATGAGAATGACACTCGGGATTTCATGGAATATCTACGTGACTGCGCTATGGAGATTGGGTATCGTCTACCCCAGATCGAGGGCCATTTCCGCCATTCGTTCGTCAACTTTGATGGGACAGAGCATATATTTGACGATATCGAACTATAAAAGGGAGGATTTGCTGCCAATATTGAACATCAGCAAGCAATCCAAATTTTCATCGTGCGTTCGCGCGCAATAGATCTTAATCGTGTCGTCATATGATGGTCAATCATCAAATCCATGATTGTAGCCAACAAGATTGCCAAAAGGTTAGCCACAAGCGCACCAGAACACAAAAAATATACCGTCGTCCATTGTTTTCGTCGGTAGCTACGTATACATATCAATTTTGCCTGTATAACGGCTGAAACGCGTTGTTGATGCTTGTGACGATGATTTGTGATGATGACACGTCATCACGATCAGAGACTTCAACCATAGTCAGAGACTTCAACTGCCCCTAACCAGTATCGGGATGGACCGAAGTGTATTGTTTGCAGATCCAAAATAACAGTAATTCTATTGCTTTTATACGTATAGAGCGGCAGTGTTGAATCTACGGCTATGGGTAGACTTTTCCGTGGTTGAACACGTCATGCAAAAAAATCGCGCATACAGTCAAACTTCACACCACTCTTGCTGTATCACTCTTCTTCGTTATCCTCCTCCGAGTAATACGTCTCTGTTGACGACGTATCACTCGAGATTTCAATCTGATTGTCCTCATCGCCTTGCTCGATTTCGTCTTGTTCGATCTGTAACTGCGTGGGCAGCATCTGCGACGCTGACAGCAGTGGTGACGAAACGAAACCAAAGAGTTCCGAAACGCCTACAAAGTTAGCCATATTCGACAGTAAACAGCTCTATATACACTCACCACGTCGACCAACTTCAACTGGCGTACCACGGATCTCTTGCTCGATGGATTGACGTGGCACTAGGGCGTCGATATGTCGGGATGACCCCAACTCGCCTGAAACTAGCGCCGCAGAGTTTTCAACTGGCGCCGCCGCCGTCCCTCCTGGCAATCCAGCGTATATTCTTGTATAAACATCTCCTTCTGACTCTCGATGGTTTGAATGAAGTTCAGAGTGAGATACCACGTCGGAGAGGGCGTCAGACTGCCCTCCGTAGTAGGCGCTGTTGTCTATGAAGGATTTGATCGAGTTCCTGACATCTTCGGTAAGATCTTGAGTAAAACCCTGTTCAGTAAACCAAATATCTGGTAACTTGCGAATTGCCCGCAAGCTACTGTCTACTGATCGCAGTTTCTGTAGCTTCTTTCTGAACCCTTCGTCGACGTTATATCGCTTGCCGCGGACGGATATAAACCACTTGATGAAGCTGGCCACTTGATCTAGAGCTTTTCGAGGCGAATCCGGTACCACTGGCGAGGACGAACGAATCGGGAGTGCGATACTTGGTTGACGAGTGCTTGGAAGGTTCAATGGCGGAAGAGTTGGCAACGAATACTGTGAGATGTTCGCATATGGCCAATATGCCGGCGGCGGCGGCGCCGGCGGCGGCAGCTGTACGTATGGGTTAGGATATTGAAGATGACGATCTGGCGCCCCCGCGTTGCCGTATATATTGACGATGGCGTTGCTGTTGGCGTTGGTTAGGCCAGATCTTGACCCTGATGATGGAAGTGCGGCATTTTCAGCCTTCTCTTCCGTCATCACTGTCGTCTCCTGGTTATCATCAACCTCCACGATATTCTTACTTCTCTTGCCCTGGCGTTTCTGATCCTCTATAAACTGGTCGTGAAGAATCTCACCAAGCAGTTCTTTAGGTGGTTCCATATTGTCAACGCCAGCCTGTCCAGTCATAATAGCCTTCGCCCACTTCTCTATATGGTGAGATTTGATCTTGTAGTGCTTCTGGCCTAGTATATAGCACCAGTTGAACTTCTCGTCGCCCGAACTATTCTTACATCTCTGGTACTCTGGGCAGATGTGCGTACGGAGAAGTTGTCTGTGCATACCCTCCTTCCGACGCTCGACGTTTGCAGGATCGTTAGCCTCACGATCGATCGCCTCTTGCATGCCGGCTGAAACGCCTGCTCGGCCACCTTTTCGAGGCGTTCGTACGCCAGTCACTATACCACCAGAGATTGGTACGGCGCTGTATTGCCACTTGACGGTGAGGTGGACTTCACCCCTCTCTTCAGCTTGTTCAAGAGAGGGGACAATATCAACCCATGGAATACTTGGCCAAGTGACCCCTCCAGTAGACGGATAGACCCGAGTGAAGATTGGTGTTGGTTTAGATGCGTTGGTGGGCTTCCTCCAAGCAACGACAACAGCGATATTGGCCTTCTTCACAATATACGAGTGAGCCACTTCTGCCTCAAGTTGGGCGCCGCTGTCTGCCTCCCAGTCTCTACTATTCGCATCTAATACAGGAGCAATACTGAATCTGTTATACGCGATGCTCTCGATGGTTAGATCGAGAACAGGTAAACCGTTACCCTTGAGCGCTGGGCCACGGGTAACCTGGATTTGTAGCAGAGTTGGTTCCTCGTTACCCATATCGTCCTCCTCTTCAAATACATCGTGGAACGACATAAACGTATCATCAGCGCTATGGCGAGGGGCCGTAGGCGTATCGTCCGCAAATCGAGTGGTTTGACGAGGGGTTGGGTTAACTGGGGTCGAGTCTGGTCGAAACGGTGGCATCGACGAAGGCAGAGTACTTCGGAGCCGGATCGTATGCGGCGGATCCTTCTTTCGCTTCCTCTGCGTTGTCGTTGCTTTTTGGCGAGAGGACGCTTTTGGAGCTCTTCGTGATGACGGAGGGGCTATAAGTACACGCTTTCTTCGCGATGTAGACTCAGCCGCCACCAAATCATTAGTCTCGGGTCCAGCCTCGGCGACGATAACCTCCTCGGCGGCCTCCTCGGCGGCCTCTTCGGCGGCGGCAGCCCGGCGAGCCCTCTCGGCGGGCGTAACGATCCTGATCGACGGCGAGGCAGAGCGTTGAGGAGGATCTCTGGCGGCGTCCTGTGCCAGTTGTTGTATACGTCGTTGTTTCCGCGTACCGTTGGCGATGGGTGACGGACGATGCCCAGAAGGGTCATCATCCGCCTGCCGAGCCGCGCGGCGGCGTTTAGGAGGCATCACGATGCCCTCAGATAATGAGATTCAATAGAAATAGATCAATTGAAGCCATCAGAATAGGTCAATTGCCGTACTACGAATATCTACGTGGCGTTGGGCAAATTTTCATGTATATACAGGGATTATGCGTGCGTAATTTCGGCAAAAAGGGGGGGCGGACGCTGTCAACGCAACGGAGTGTAGCTCTTTCCTGCACGTCAGACCGGGTCGACCCAATAAAAAGAGTGAGTGCGTATGACGAGATCAACTGTGCAATGCACTGTATTAAATCCCATCAATTCTGGGGAGGAGAATAGCCCACAGGGTGCTGCTACCGCTCCCACTGCAACCATTGCTGCCTCGTAATTATCTTTTGGCTTAGATTGACATGTTTCCAGACCCCGACTCCCGTCCTTGCCTTGTGTCCTCTTTCACCTGTTCAATGACCAATGAGGATATTTACCGAAAGGGCCTACAACTGCATGTTCGCCGATGGCGTCCGGCTTGGCTGTCCTCGTAGATGTGCCGATGAGCCCTTGAACAGACTCTGCCAAATGAATGCCTCACTCAACAGGAGTTCGATATCTTTTTCCGTCCACGACTTCGTCGGTAGACTCTGCAAAAACATCATGATCTCCTGGAAATCCATCTTGACCAGCTTGTCCGACCATTTGACCAAGAATGCGGCGCACACATACAGATGGAACTCCGAGAACCCTTGCTCTTCAGCCTGCAAGAGACGTTAGACTAGACCAGCAAACAAGCCCGAGCGACTCACCAAATATGTATCCCACATTCGGATTGTATTCCGCACACTGATTTCTCGCATCAACAGACAGTTCATCCACCTGAAACTGAACTGGATGAATTCCACATGCTCGTTTTCAAGATGCTTCGCCAAGCTGGCATCAATCCTTGCTGTCAGATCGCGAAGCGCGGCGACCTGTCTTTGAATGCCTGGTTGCGCCACGATGTAGTGGTCTTGAATGCCATCAAGGAGCTTCGTCAGGCACCAGAACGAGTCCGCTTCCACGGCGTCTAGGACTGGCTTGGGCAGCTGACCAGGATCCATGCCGGATTCTATGTCAGAGTCGGCAATATAGGCACTCAAAAATACTTGCCAAAATGGCGTCACCAGGTCGTTAATACCCTGCACATACCCACTGGCAGGATGTCGTACGGCCCAAAGATATAGAATCCGCTCCAGCGACCTCTGGGTTGCCTCGTATGAGTACAGTTCGATATGGGGGTTCGTTCTCGGAACGTCAATGCTGATCTGATGCCACACGGCCTCATCCAGTCCCCTCGCCTTGCCTGTTGGAGCTGCGCTTGTGCCGCCTCTTTCAAAGGCCTGCCGGACGCCGTCCAAGTACTCCTTTCGTTTTCTTTCCAGAGTCGCGACTCTTCTTTCGCTGTTCGTCGGCAAGTAGCTAAGCAGCAATTGCCACGTCATAGCCCGGACTTCCTGAGGGACGCCGGACCACGCAAGTTGCCGCAGATCTTGCAATGGTATCGTGGAGGCTTGCAGGAGCTTTTTGAACTTGTTAATCCGAGTTATCCTAGAATTGGCGGCGTCAATTTCTTTAGGAGTCGCGTTGGCGGGGACGGCGGGGTGGTCAATTAGGTGCAGGGCGTTTGCGGGGTCTGTCACAATCAGCGCTGCATAACACGTTTTTTGCGCCGCGACCTACCTCTGAGTATCTCCTTGTATTGCGGTCTTAAAATCTTGCCCTCGCTTTTCTTGGGCATGGGGTAGGTTGGCGCAGGCCTTTCAATGGCAATGTCTGCACTGTTTGAATATCTTCTGGTGTGAAGCCCAAGCCCAAAGGAGTCGTCCATTGGCGATAGACTTCCGTTAAGGTCGGTTCTGTTCTGCGCTGCCATCTTGCGCGTTCGTCTCTTCATGTTGGACAGACTGGGCAAGCCAAAGTCGTCGCCGTCATCATCTTCATACCCCATCATATCGTCCTCGTCCGCCTTCCAGTCATCGTTCGTGTTGGATAGGAAGTTTATGTAGCTCTTGATTGGTGGCGACGAAAGACCCGACGGAGGCCTCGAGGTCGGGGGAGAGACATCGCTCGGTCGGCCCTTAGTCGAATGGGAGGATGGTGGAGTTTTCGGTCTCGAAGAGGAGCTAGAAAGGTTCCTTGCTGCCAGTCAGCGGGATGTTTTGAAATCAGCATTGCAAAAGGGCGTCGCACAGAGAATCGAATTTGAGAATATCGGCATGGGAGTAGGCAGCTCCAACAACCAGGCTGGAGTCGCGACCTGTCCTCTTCGGTGTGTTCTCGCGTGGGGGCGGCGGTTTCCAAAACGGCGATGCAGAACTACCCCAAGTCAGTCCCGGCTGTTTGCTTGCAAGGCTGCAGAGTCAACATACTCGGACCGATCTGCGTCGGGAGTAAAAGATCATATTAGCCAAGCACTTCCACACGCAGTATGCGACGACCGAGCCTCTTGAGGCAAGAGGCTCTTCGCGCTACTACAAGAGTTATGACGAAACCCACCGACTTGAACCATCTCCTGCTGCGGGGCAACTTAGCATGCGATGACGGATTGGAACATGGGAGCTTAGGGGCATACATACCTGTTGCGCGGGTTTCTTCCCACTCCCTGAAGAGGAGAACATCTTGTCGTTTCTCTATTGAGAGAGTCTCATATTGTGTATTGTTGTTGAGATGCGCCAGACGAGTCGCCTGAGCTCCGAGCAAGTGACCAGTGGCCGGACCCTTGCTTCACATTAGTGTACCGCCCGCCGCTCGGAGCAGCAGTTGAAGTGGAGTCGAGGAGGTCACTGTGGCTTCGGCCGGTAGACTGTGGCGGTGATGGTGTTTCCCGCGTTCCAGCTACGATTCGGCCTTTGGCCGTACCAAGATAGCTTTAATGCTTCTTTTCAGCCCATATGCAATCAGGATGCAGATATGGCTTTGAAGTTTGCGCTGCAATAACCAAGAAAGAAGGTTCCGCCTGGACAGACAAGGCGACAAGTACCGCAGGGGTTTTAGTCGTTGTTGTGAGAATTCTAGGCGGGTCGCAAACGGTCAGACTCAAACAATCCGGTACGGTACCTTACATGGCCGCAGAGCAACGCCCCAGCCTCAGTCGCAAAAGTCCTTTCTAAAGCGTGGGTGACCCGTAAGACACTCCACGGCCCAGCGTCTGAAGTGGTCCACACAAGCAAGGTTCTTTACGTCTACGGAACTCCTATTGAGGTAAGGCTCTTTCCGTTTTCTTCCTAGTCACGTGAGCAGCCGAGGCGCGCTTGCCTTTGCTGAGTCCAAGCTGCTAAGGTTAGCCCGTCGCGCACGGGCGCCTTCCGCAGCCTTTGGAGCTCTGATTGGATTGAGCACCCTTATTGGCTCCGCCACCTTGTGGTCCCACCTTCCACCCTCTTCAGGTGTCCACCCTCGCTCAAGAAATATCCAAACAACCCGTGCTGCTAAACCACGTCAACGACGACGTGCCATCTCCGTTTGTTGCTCGCGTTCATTAACCCATTTAGTTCCTTCCCTTTTTTTCATTTTCGTCCCGCTCAGTTGCAGGATTTTCATCGACAAGCGGCATCGATTCCCCAAACGTTACCTGCAGCATCTTCGATCAGCGACAAGATGACCGAGCCCGAGAACTTTGAGGAGGATCTCTTCGCCGACCTGTGAGTGATATGGCATCCCTTCCAGCCTAACTATCATCGACGCAGACGCTGATACTTTTCCAGCTACGACGATGATACCCCCGCGAAGGCGGCTGCCGCCCCGGAGCCCGCCGCGGCGCCCGCTCCTGCCGCAGCTCCCGTCCAGACCCATGACACATACGCCGAGCCGCCTCCTTCAGCCGATCCAGACCACGGTGCCGATGATCAGATGAGGTACGAAGACGAGGATGATGATGATGAGGTAGACTTCAACCTCGGTGGTGGAGGTGGAAGTGGCGGCGGCGGTGGAGGCGCGACGACCTCCCACGCGCCTCCGTCAAACGGAATGGGCGCGGTTAAGCACGAGGAGCCAACATACTCAACGAGCACGGCCAAGAACCCTAGTGCCAAGGAAGACGGGTAAGTGATCATCTTTACGTGACGTTTGCATTGCTACACATCCCCACGGCATGGCACTCAAAGTGGACGTGCCTGCTACGAATGAAATAACCAGCAGCTGCCCAGCTGTGGTTCTCGGGTGCTTGGGTGTCAGTGGCCCATGGTCAGACTTGAATGGTCTTTGGGACTTGGGAGGAGAAAGAGGCGGCAACACCAGAAGACGTCGGTCAACTGCGTCTATGGATGAGACTTCAGGGTCAATCGAGCAAGCCAAGGAAGAACCAGACTCAAGACAAGAGAGCTCGATGAACCAGAAAGAGAAGCCAGAAAGAGGTGCCACAAAAGTCAGCTGGAAAAGCAGCCTGAGATCACCGAGATATGCCGCCGATAGTCAGTCACTCAGTCAGTTCAGGAGCAGCCAAATGCTCCTTCTATAGCCCAGTCGCAGATGGTCTTAAGAGCACGATGAGAACCGTCAGCGTTCTTCGGCTGCTGTAGCAAGATTAGCAGCGGATAGCGCTCGAAGCTAGATTCTAGCAGAGACTTGACGATAGCAAAAGACACCAGACATTCGACAATGACCAGGCTATCCGCTCCGCAATTCTCCCACATGTGAGAGTTTTCGTGGCTGGCTGGCGACGCTCATCAACGACAAATCATACTCTGGTTCCCACCAGGGCCTGAAGTATCCGGATCTCGCACGACTTGATGTGGAAGGAACTCAACCGATACTCGCTTTGATAAACACCAACGAGCATTCCTGCCGTGTTTGAAAGATAGGGTGGGCATCGCGAGCCTCAAGACGTGGGGAAAAGAAACCGCGATGGGATATTCAACAACTGCTGCCCTAGCCCAGACTAAGCCTTGAAGCTCTCTGACGACCTTGAAGAGGAGGAAATGCACAGTTTGCAGCAACTGTCCACGCTTGCCATTGCATCGACATTCACCTGCGCCACGCTTGGAATCAGCCAAGTGTGCGCTTGCTCCCGACAACCCAAGCCGCAGTTGTTCGACGCACTTTGCCACCATCATGCCTGCAAACAGCCGTATACTGAAATTTGGGAGATCGAGCTTACTGACTGAATCTCGTGCAGAAAAATGTTTATTGGCGGCCTCAACTGGGAGACTACTGATCGTAAGTTCCGCCGGTGCACCAGTAATGCCCCATAACTCACTAACTCCTGACAGAGTCCCTTCGAGACTATTTCTCGCAGTTTGGCGAGGTCGTCGAGTGCACAGTCATGCGCGACAGCAGCACTGGCCGGTCAAGAGGTTTCGGTTTCCTCACTTTTAGAGACCCCAAGACCGTGAACATTGTCATGGTCAAGGAACATTTCTTGGATGGCAAAATTGTATATTCGCTCCAAATTGATCTTGGCCTTGAAGTCATGCTTACAAAAAATCAGATCGACCCAAAGCGTGCTATTCCCCGCGACGAGCAAGAGAAGACTAGCAAGATTTTCGTTGGCGGTGTAAGCCAGGAGACCACCGATCAAGAGTTCAAGGACTACTTCCAGCAATTCGGTCGCGTGGTTGATGCCACGTTGATGATGGATAAGGACACGGGTCGACCCCGTGGGTTTGGATTCGTTACTTTTGAAAGCGAAGCTGGCGTGGAGGCCTGTCTTAGCACAAGTCTCGAGATTCATGGCAAGCCGATTGAGGTCAAGAAGGCCCAGCCGCGAGGCAATCTCCGGGAGGAGGAAGAGGCTGCCCGCCGCGGCGGAGGCAAGTTCCGCAAGGGAGACGACGCCGCTAGTCAGGGCGGCATGGGAGGCGGCCAGATGGGCGCTGCCGGTGGCATGACGCCGCAAGTCATGGCTCAATATTTCCAAAGGATGCAGCAGTATTTTGCCATGATGCAGCAGCAGATGGCCATGAGCCGCGGCATGGGACCGATGAACCCGGCCATGATGCAGCAAATGATGCAGATGCAGCAAATGCAGCAAATGCAAAACCAGATGATGGGTCGCGGCGGCGGCGGCAATGGACAGAACATGATGGGCCAGATGACGCCACAGATGATGCAGCAGATGCAGCAAATGCAACAGCAGATGCAGCAACAGATGGGACAGCAGATGGGACAGCAGGGTGGACCTCCTGCAGGACCCAGTGGCAGCTTCAGCCCCCAACAGCAGATGTTCGACCCGTCTCAAGGAGGTCAAGCGCAGCAGCAAGGACCGCGACGGGGCGGCAGCACTGGCAGCGGTGGTGGGCGTGATCAGTACAACAACAACAACAACCAGCAGGCAGCCTACAACATGGGCGGTGGAGGCGCTCCGACATCTTGGGAGGGCATGTACGACGACGTGCCCCAGCCCAACATGAACCCTGGGGGCGGTCGTGGAGGTGGCTTCAACCGTGGTAATCGGGGCGCACACCAGGGATCGCCAGACCCTGCGCATGCCCCGCCTGCCAACGCGCCTACGGGGCCCAAGAACGCGGGCAAGCCAGGCGCCAACTACCGCGGAGGCGGACGCAGCAGCAACCGCGGTTTCCATCCTTACTCGCGTTAGTAGACGGTATGATTTGGAAAGACTGCGGCTCGCACTTTGCTACGGCGAACTCGGACAACATAAAGGATGGTTTCAGCATGTTCAGGCTTGGTTAACTACGAATGGTGCTAGCACAAGCGGACCCGGAAGTGAGAACGGAATCATGTTACTCTGGTATCGAAGGTATGGCCGAGCTCGGTTTGGCAGTTGAGTTGCGTGAATGGATGTCTTCGCATCAGGGAAGAACAGCGACGGGGTATTCTTCTCCAAGATTGGGATCAGGAGGTCGTTTGGGGGGTCCGGTCCGGGTCGGCATGCTTGCATTTCGCGCTTGCGCAAATCATCTTCTTTTTCCTTTGCACATTACGGGAATTCTGTACTATACAACGGGCCCAAAAATCAATTTCTAATCAAGCCTTCCGTCGTACAACATGCAACTCATGTGACATTTCCTGATGCAGATTTATCAGCACTAGCATATTGAGATCCTGTGTCCCCAATCACAACTACACTTGTTACATGGCTATTATCGTGTTCTCTATTGCAACTATGTTCTAACTTACTCTGTCAAGTCTCAGGCCGGTACAGACAGTAACTGACGAGAGGCGGTGACGATAAGTCTCGGTGATTGGACCCGGCCGGGTGGATGCCGAAACCTGCCTTGCGCATCGGCTGCGCCCTCCGAGTCCGCAACGACATCGAACGAGGGCATCTCACCTGCGGCACCAGAAACTCCTGAATGACAAATCCATCCAGCCCGATGATGGCGCTTAACTCGCCTTTGGAGACCGCCCCTGTCAGTCGGCCCCCGTCTTATCCCTCGGCTTCCGGGGTCGGCTTCCGGACACCTCACCACCAGATTCCGTGGAAAGATGATGGCGACAGAGTTGTAACGGAACGTGGACAAGTATGACCTCGTAGTAGCGCAGTATCTGATGTTGTACACGATGCATTTCACGATATGGGAAATCCGACCCGGACTTTAAATCCATTAACACCACCCGCCGTCATCGGGATGCGTCGAGACGTGCCCTCCACATCGGAAAACCCACTTGCCTCAAGGGTTGTCCAGGTAGATACCAGAAACAGCTACCGCCCGGGGAGGAGCCGCCGCAAAGTCAAAACACAGCCGAAGTTGAACCTGCAAAGAGAGAAGCCGGGCAAGCACCGAGACTTCCCCAGACCATAGGCCAATCCAATCTAATCAACTTTTGACAACCCAACATCGACATCCTTCACCGAGTCGTCAACAGACGCACCCTGGACTCTCAAGTCGGCGGTTCCGAAGCCGCCCGGAACTAAATTTTATACAGGTCCCCACGTCCCAAAGGCTTTTCTGAGCTTTTCCTCGTCAATTGAGAGAAAATTCAACGCGGATTGTCGTCTATGCCCTTTTCCACCCCAGCCCCCTCCTTCAAGGATCCCTAAGCAACGCATGTGATTTCTAATCAGCCCCTCCATTCTGCCCCTCCATCATTCGCTGGTACAGCGGCGCAAAAACATCGCAGAAAAAAAACGGCAGAAAACGTCAGACCCCACATACCAGACAAGTTCCTGCGCGCGGGAAACAAACCCGTCCCCTCGACGCAATTACCATACCTTATTCCCTCCTCCATTCTAGAACCTCCAAAAGCCCATTCATCCATCTCCATCTGTCCAATCCCCTCTCTTCCCTTTCAAATCCAACATTGCGTGATCAGGGAAAATAGGGACCACCACGTTTTCCCATCCCGCGGCAAGCATACTGTTACCTACAACGGAACCCCCAAATCCCATAACCGCCGCGGGCAGCAAAGCGGCTTGTCAACATTCCATCCAAAAACCCCCCACCTTTTGCTTTTTTAGCCCGCCGTCGGCCGGTCGGTTGTCGGGCTGAGCCGCAAGTCTACATCACATCACATCACATTGCATTACACCGCAGACAACTTCCAATTCGGACAAACCCACCCACTCACTCCCCGGGAACCCGTCCGCCTAGAACTATTGCGCCATCGCTGAAGAAACCTCCTTTTCCTTGCCAAACACCCCCGGTCATCCCAACAAGCGCGCTTGCCTTGCATCGCGGAAGCTGAACGGGCTGACGACGGCTTACCTCATAGCTGGTAAACGGCGAAAAACACAACAAACGATCACCACTCCCCCTCACGAAATACTCCGAAGGGCGTTATCGACAAGGCGGA
The DNA here is from genome assembly GCF_013390195.1 of Colletotrichum siamense. NCBI lineage: Eukaryota > Fungi > Ascomycota > Sordariomycetes > Glomerellales > Glomerellaceae > Colletotrichum > Colletotrichum siamense. The sequence continues at coordinate 1,431,431 of NW_023501022.1, forward strand.
TGACATAGCATCCCGTCAATTCCTAATCTCGGTCGTCAAACATATTGTTTTACGCATTTTTAACAAGCATCACGTACACGTACATACCTAAACGCCGATCATCAGTAACTCTGTCTCCGGGGGCTCAAGACGGAGCCGGTCGTAGCCGCCCCAACCCCACCATCGCAAACATCACCAAAACATACAATTTACAACAATGGGTCTCCTGCAAGTTCCCGCGCATCATGTAGCTTAAGTGGTGAAAGCGTCCTAATGTATTTTGCAGAGCTCTGGGAACCGCCCTTGACTGGCCGGATGCGAAGCAGCGCGCCGATCAGGTCCGCGAGTGGGGTATCAAGGTTCGATGACACTCACACTTCTCTCAGCATGAGATATTCACGCCTCATCGTATGCTCACTCTGCTGACTTTTGACGTGATTTCTATAGCAACTGCTAGAGATATGGAACAAGGCTAAGGGAAAGGAGCGCGATGCCATGTTGTGGGGAGACGAGGTACATGAGAACAGCTGCGCCCTTTGAAGAAATAACGTCTCTGATATGTGATACAGGTCGAATATCTGGTCGTCACCTACGACAAGGATGAGCCCAAAGTCCGTCTATCGCTCAGACAAGCCGAGATCCTCACGGCCCTCGCTGAGAGTCCCGATCTGGCCAAGGAGGGGGGCTGCGTGCCCGAACTTCAGGATGTAGCCAGAGAATCGTGAGTTCTCCTGTCCCTCTCACTGCTCATCTCATGTCAGACCCAACCTGAGTGAGAGAGGGCAGGTCTGGCAGCTCTGCATCACACTCGAGACTAACACGTCCCTCAGAGGCACAACGCTCCCCGTCTTCCACCCTGAATTCGGCCGCTTCATGCTCGAAGCAACCCCGGGTAAGCCCTGGGGCATCGGCTTCAAAGAGCTCCTCGACGTCGAGCCCGACATGAAGCTCCGCCGCAAGATCGCAAAGGACCACATGCACGCCAACGAGTACCCCATCACCCTCACCACCTTCCCGCGCATCGGCTGCCCCGGCGACTTCACCGAGCCCTACTACCCGCCCTCCGGCCCCAAGCTGCGCTCTCAGTTCGTCCCGGACGAGATCGCCAACCCGCACATCCGCTTCCCCACCCTCGCCGCCAACATCCGCTGGCGTCGCGGCCGCAAGGTCCAGGTCAACGTCCCCGTCTTCCACGACAAGAACACCCCCAACCCCTGGAAGGACCCCACCGTCAACTACGACCTGCACAACTGGCCCGAGGACGAGGATGTCCGCAGCGGCGGCGCCGCGCCCGACAACTTCATCCACATGGACGCCATGGCGTTCGGCATGGGCAGCTGCTGTCTGCAGATCACGTTCCAGGCGAAGAACATCACCGAGGGCAGAAAGATGTACGACCAGCTCAGCCCGCTGGGCCCCATCATGCTCGCCCTGACGGCCGCCACGCCCATGTACAAGGGCTTCCTCGCGAACACGGATGTGAGATGGAACCAGATCAGCAGGGCGGTCGATTGCAGAACACCCGAAGAGCTCGGAGAGAAGGTAAACCTCTAGCCCCCCTTTTCAGAGAAGCCGATCATACTGACACGACCAAAGCCCCTGAAGAACGACCGCTGGCGCATCCCCAAATCCCGCTACGCCTCCAACTCGACCTATATCTCCACCGACCCGCGCCTGCGGCCCGAGTACCTCTACCCGGACCTCGTCATCGACGAGGCCATCAAGGCCAAGCTCATGGCGGGCGGCATGGACGACCGCCTCGCCACGCACTTTGCCCACCTCTTCATCCGCGACCCCATCGTCATTTTCGAGGAGGACCTGCAGGAGCTCGACCTCTCCAAGACGGACCACTTCGAGAACCTGCAGAGCACAAACTGGCAGCACATGCGCTTCAAGCCCCCGCCCGCCGACAACAGCATCGGCTGGCGCGTCGAGTTCCGCCCCATGGAGATCCAGCTCACCGACTTCGAGAACGCCGCCTTTTCGGTGTTTATGGTCCTCGTCACCCGCGCCATCCTCAGCTTCGACCTCAACTTCTACATCCCCATCACCAAAGTCGACGAGAACATGGAGCGCGCCCACAACGTCGACGCCGTCCTCAAGGACAAGTTCTTCTTCCGCAGGAACCCGTTCCCCAGCAGACCCGGCCGCCAGCTCGGCGAGAACATCACCGCCGCCAACCCGAACTCCACATCCCGCCCCGGCTCGCGCCCCGGCTCCGCGGTGCCCAGCCGGCCCCCGACCCCCGTCGGCCCCGTCGAGGACGAGTACGAGGAGATGACCGTCGACGAGGTCATCAACGGCCGCCCCGACGGCGGCTTCCCCGGCCTCATCCCGCTGGTCGAGAGCTACCTCGACGGCGTCAACGTCGACGTGCAGACGCGCTGCGAGCTCGACACGTACCTGCGCCTCGTCAGCCAGCGCGCGAGCGGCAAGCTGTCGACGGCGGCGCGCTGGCTGCGCGACTTCGTCGACGTGCACCCGGGCTACGCGCACGACAGCGTCGTCTCGGAGGAGATCCAGAAGGACATCGTCGCGGCCGTCATCGCCGTCGGCGAGCGGGAGACGGCGGGCAAGGGGTTCGGGGGGCTTGACGTCTACGGGCTGCCGAGCCTGCTCGGCGACTTCAGGAGGGGGTGCGGAGGAGGTGCGTAAAACTACAAGTTTCCTTCTCTATTTACTTTTCTCTTCATTTGGTGGCTATCTACGTGAAAATGGTGACTCAGGATGCTGACGATTCTTCTTTCTGCCTTGATTAGACACTGAGAAGAAGAGGGGACCTAATGGGCAGGCGGACGAGAGACAAGATGGACCCCTGAAGCGAGCGAGATCGGGGGCGTCGCCGTGAGCGCAGTTCAGCCCTTCCTACGATGGGGTGTAAGGCATCGTTGGGTTTCCTAGCCTCTCTCTCTCTCTCTCGTCATCAGCATCTCCGCCGGGAGACCGAAGAGACATTCCTCCTACACGTAATGATCATAGACTTTCAGCAGTACATCGTACGACAAGCATCGTGACATATTCTTTTCCCTTGTTTTCCCTCAATGACGCCCGACGCCCCCATTTCCCCTAAAGGCCTCCACTCCGTGCCCAGTTGGTCTTGTTCTAGATCTACGTGGCGGGCGGTCATCAGCCGCAGATGAAGTTTTGGATTTGAACATGTCTTACGAATGCGGTGTGGGTATACGGGCGTGTGAGTGGTTCACGGGCAAAGATTCAATCTTGTTCGCCCGCAGCAAGCAGCTAAACTCTAAACCTGAGTGATCACATTTGCAATCTGGGCATTAACGTGCCAGTAGCTCACAATCTCAGCCTCACGGCCGCGTAGGGGACCCCTAAGACATCGTCATCAAGTGGGAGATGCGAGATTAGATGACGTCTGAGATGAAGGTGGATATCGCAGCCTACATGCGCTTCGCGAGTTTAGCTGTAAAAGGAAACAAGCTCTTTCTCTCTTCCGCACTCGAGGAGGCGTGACGGATTACTCCTTGAGCCAAGCCGATTTCGCGTGGCTAGCTATGTGTCTGCTTCACGTGGAAGGGGGTGGCGGATGAGGGAGTGAACAATGTTCGACCCAGCTCCGCGGTGCTGGAGCAGCAAGGAAAGAACTGGCCAGAACGCAAGAGGAATGCGTGTTTCGCACGGGAAAGTTATGATGCGAGACCTGTTTTTCGCTTCCGACCTTCTTACGCCCGTTTGATGCAAGGCTGGGCAATGGGCATTCCCGCTGACGTTGCCTGGCTCTTGATTGGGGAAGGGAGGGCGTCACGCATATGGGTGATATTCCGGAAAGTTGGAATCGGCCGTAATTTGCAACAAAAACAGCCATGGGCAAAATGAAAAGTGGCGTTGCGTTTCGTCGATGGAGTTTCCCGCTCCCAGTTTCCAGGGAAGGGATGACCCGGATAGCTGGTACCTGGCTCTACACTAGAACCGAGGGGGGGTGTGAGAGCCATGTGTGAGAGAGAGGCTGCCTGTGTGCGTGGCGGGTGTGGGGAGAGCTGCGGTTGTGCCATGCCGTGCCCTGTTAGCAAGCCCGCGACGCTGGGACCGAAAACGAAATCGACACGGGGTTCGTGTGATGTTTTCCCCCCCAGAGGCGGGAGCCTAAGCGCCTTGGGCTGGCTAGTTTGACCGAGATGTTGTTTGAACCGCCAGGCCGTGTGTCTTGGATCTGCTCGACGGCGGCACGCCAAAATAAGTTCGATCCTGTGGCGGAAATAGCTGTACCGGCAGTTCGATTACGGGAGCAAGAGAGGGGATGAAGATGCCGTGGGCAAGGCAGAAAGGAGGTCGTTTCGATGGCAGCGTACGATGGCGTTTGTTCGGTGCCGCACCGGGCTGAAGCGAGGTTCTGCGGGCTCCGCAGTTCATCACGGTGCCCGTCAGTCCAAGCCTGCTGGCAGATTACCGTGATTTCGCAAATGCATTCCACACTTCTCTGCCGGAGGGCCACGTTGTGAGCATGGTCATGCGGCTGTCTGTGGCTGGTTTGATGGGCTCTTGGCCACTGAGTCGTCAGGATCGAAGCATGCCAAAGCAGCGTAGTAAGACACCGTATAATTCCCAGCTGTGCCTGGGTTGTCTTGCTGGCACGGCGCATTCGTCTGCAGCACGCGGCGTGGGAGAGAGCTGGGCTTGTCTGAGAGGGTTCGAGCAAAATCTTCTAAACCGAAGCCAAGCCACGAGCTGTCAATGGGGACCCTTCACGGTGAGTGGACTTGTGCGACTCTGCATCTCAGCTTGGCGGTTTGAGCTCTGCCGAGTGATGTGGCAGGACTAGCGGACCGCATCGTCTGGCACTAGGGGCAGCGAGGTCAAGGTGAAGGAGGCGGAATTCCCTCTAACACGATGCCCCTAAGACACTGCAGACAATCTGGAAGGATTCCACTGGTGTTCCCGAGCCCCTCTTGACCTAGGTGTTCCCTTTTCAACCGAACGTATGGGAAGCGGAAGGGGCAAAGGCTGAACGGCGATGCATAGAAGACCAGCCTAGAGCGTGGAAGGCTGCTATTATCACAATCTCCCTACGTTCCCTTGTCGATAGTGCCGCCGCCACGAAGAGCACTGAGGCAAGGAGAAAACATGCTGTTGCGGCACAACCGTTCCTTTCATGCTGGTTCGGGCGCATATTCATCTGCGCGCGGAAAGGCTTTGGACATGGCATGTCGCGTGGGAACCGTGTGGGCAGGCTGAAGCGGCTTCAACTCATGGCAACCGCAAGCGGCAGTGATCGACGCGAGGCGCCATGGTCCGATTGCTGGACCATCATGACGTAGCAGGCTGGGCTGGACGTGCGATGATGGTTCGTACAGAGCGCGCTATTGAAGGATTTAGATGCTAGCCTCCCGCGTCTGGGACTGGAGTGCAATCTGGGCGTGGTTCAGCAACGCGAGGCTGTGCTGCGGTTCTAAGTAGTTTGCAGTTCGTATTGGGCCGTTTTGCTGGATCGACATGTGCGCGTGTTTGGCAGTTACTAGGACCCCTTAAACCGTGGACGACCAAGGACGAACCGAACGGCCGTAGAAAGGATCTCTGAGGGGTCACCGTGAGACGGCTGCAATCATGTCCGCCATCATCATTGGCGCACTGTACGAGTTCGATACACACCCAGGACCGTCAGATGTGACAAGTTACTGAGAGATAGATTGGCGAGACCGGTTGGGTGGTAGCGGCGGGCAGAGATGCGGAATGGGATTGAATGGGCCCTACCCTTGCGCAGACACACGGGTGTCAGATCGTTTGATGAGATCCAACCAGATCTAGGTCCGGTGACCTCGTGGAATGCTGGGTGGGAAATCCGGAGCAAATCGGGTGTTCAGGCAAAAGATCTCGGGCAATAAGGCATGGCGAGGCGAAGGGCGAAGCTTAGATCAGATCGTACGATGTTGTCTATGGGGAAGCGTGAGAGTTTACGCGCCAAGGTTAGGAGTGCGTTGCCAGAGTGGAATTCGCTACTGCGTCTGTCAAAGTCGATGGGCGTCCATACAAGGTCAGCCAGGTGGCGGGTCAGGGTCCTGGGCAGCAGCGTGGCATTCTCTCTGTTCCATGGGCCGAGTCAGCGTGTTTGAAGGGGCGGAAGTGGAGGGGGGAACACTGGCATTGTCGTTGTTATTCGTTGAAGGTGGTCGTACCCAAGAGAGAGGAACGGCGTACATCAGGCAGACAAGGAACCTGTAGCCAGCAGCAAGCAGCTGGAGCTGGCAGCTATGTGTGGCAGTTTCCATTGTTGGAGCAGCAAGCAGGCAAGATTCGCACCCTCCCTGTGTCTGTACTGTGTACTCCGTCTGGCGCCACACAGCGTGTGATGAAGGTTGGAGTTTGGCGGAAGGCATGTACTCCCCTTCTGTATGGATCAGGGTGAACATGAACGGGTCCAGACCCAGATCCAGGGATCTGAGCAGCATAGCTTATCTGCTTTCGGGGCTTGAGAACCCACGTGGCTGGTAGAGGCACGGAGCTTTGTGCTAGAGCAGAGATCAACGGGCAACGGACTTTGTCTTGGTGCTGGGCTTCGGCTAGACCAGCCCAGACGACGAAGTGATTTCCCAGAATGCACTGGCGGCAGATGGGCAAGTGGAAGTGGCAGATTAGGCAGGCTGCTGGGCCGTGGGTAAGAGAGGGACCGAGACCTTAAGGCTTAGTATTAGCCACCCTCCCCCTACCCTAGGGTGTGAGTAGCCTGTTATTTGTTTGAATTTCTTATATTAGTCTTAGTATACTGCTTTATCCCTTAACTCTTTATCCTACTTTTCTTATATAATCTAAGTAATTAATAAAACTTTTAGTAGAATAGCTCTATAAGTAGTATATTTATTACTTTAGAGAACTATAATAAGATCCTATTCTTTTTAATATATTACTCTTTATTAATACTTTTTATAAATATAGTATAAAACTTAAATCTATAAACTTATTAGCTATAGTTTAGTTTATTTTTAGAAATAAATACTAAAAATAAATATAGTAATAATATTCCTAATACTAAGCTTAATAATATTTATAAAGAACTTTTATACTCCTAACTATAACTTTTATATATTTTTAGTAGCTATTAGAAAGTTAATATATATAGCGCTTTCTAAGTTAAAGTTATTATTAAAGTTATTAAGTTATTAGTTTATTATTATATTAATTAATAGATAGAGTACTAATTACTTATTTTACTACTACTTTCTTTATATAAAGTAAAGTTTTTAGAACCTTAGTAGCTAAAACTACTATAAAGAAAAGTTATTATACTTTATTTACTTTATCTTTAATTCTTTTAAGATCTCTATATTTTCTAGTACTAAGTATAGTACTTCTATGTTTATACTTTAGGTTATATCTATTAGGGTTACTTAGTCTTTTTCTATATCTGTACTTTGCTGTATATTGTACCTCGGCTTAGTATTGGCCTCTTTCTGTGTCTGCCGTTATTGAGATCGGCTGTGTCAATTCGTCCGGCTATGTCGCGTGTCTCTTGATGTCTTTGAGGGGGCGCTCTGACGTGTCCGAGGTACGCAGCCGGGACTTGCTACTGCTGCTGCTGCTGCGACTGTTGGTGGAGTAATAGCACGGGGAAGTGCCATGATATTGATGAATAGTGTCTCCGTCTCCGAAGTTTGAAGCGCAAGGGTTATTGGTGATCCGAGAGCGAGTGGGCAAGCGAGCAAAGAGTCGGTCAGGTGTTAGTCGATTCTCATGTCGATGCATCTGCACCATGTAAACCCAGAGATCGGGGTCTCCTGCCCTTGAAGGCCCACACGATAGAGGGGCATCTTGCAGACGACGGACAGCGGAGAGGAGCGATGAACATGGTTTCGAAAGGTGACTCTGAGGCTTTCGGCGAGGTACTTTGGACAGACGGTGGGGCATGGTTTCTCCAGTTTCCCTTGCTCGTGTTGGTTGAACAGACAAAACGCCCGGGCGGATGGTGGTGATTGGGTGCGGAGCACTCTCACCGATGTGGAGAAACGTGCCTGATCTTGCATGACGTGAGGGTGTCGAGTGTCAAGTGATTGGTACGGCGATGGAACCACCAATGACGGCGGTCAACACGGATGAATCGTCGAGGGCCATGTCGACGATGGGGGAGAGCGCACAACTGTTAATCGCGCTATTAGATCCGACTAAGCCGTGAAAAGGCAGATTCCTCTAGTGTGTGTGCATTCGACGCCCTCCCCTTCGGTTCCAGAACAAACCTCAGTTTCAGACCCTGTCATTGAGGGAATTGGACGTACTGCGTAGGTCAGCTTGAGGATCCGTTGCGACCCTAAACATGCAAATACCATGCCATGCAGATTGGGGCGGTAAAACGGTTGTCGATGGCGGCGATGGGCAGATTGGTTTCGACGTAACGGGGAAAGGCAGGGTTGTTGAAGAGGGAAGGGGGAAAAGGCGATGCTAGCTGGGTAGGCACAAAGGCAGTTCTGGATAGTTTGCATAGGATTGCGGAAAGGCATGAGATGATGAAGCCCGCTAGGACGTTGGCGATGGACGGGAGTTGAAAAATCACGCCACGCGCGAGTCGTGAAATGGGAAAATGGGACGAACATTTCAATCACGAGAGTGTGAGTGGATGTGTCCGTCCTGTGTGCCGCGCCTTCTTGAGTGGTATTGTGTGGTATTCCACAGGCAGGGCAGTACAGGCAGGGCCGCTGCTGCTGCACTGCTGCACTGTGAGTTGGTGTGAGTGGAGGGATGCCTGACTTGGAAGGATCCACCCCCGTTTTTCCCGCTCAAAGTGAATCGCAATCAAATCGACGCAAATCTGCGATCGCATCCGGGGAGTCGCCGGGGTCCGATGTGGGTCACCGCTGCCCAATTAGGTAAGCTGCGCCAGGGAACCCAGCCCAGATAGAGACCACCCATGGATGGATACCTCAGTCCCAAGGAGTTCGCGATGGGCGAGGCAGGTACGGAGTAGGAAGTACGTACCTCCGCAGCAGCAGCGATGTATCTTGTATCGCGCCGTACCTGCCACCCCTCCCCTCCCACACGCCCACCGTCGACCTACCCGCTCCCAGAGCCAAAGATACTTGCGATACATTGCAGCTGGGCCGTCCAGTCAAATGGCTGCGCTCCACCCGCCCACCCAAAATAGCGCCGGGACATTTTCCTTCTGTTCCCCGATCGAGCTCTCATCCCTGGCGATGATCTGATTTTGGAGCCCTTGTTCCTTTTCGTCTGGTCCAAGTGCCCAAGGGCAGTCACCTTTTTTTTTGTGAGGACGGAGATGCCTGCCCTCTCCATTCGAAGGCGCGCGCTATCGTCGTTTCCCTGGACGTCAGCAGGGACTACCGCCGTTTCGGGCCCGCGCCGGCGCCTTCCCACGAGGTCTCGACATGTCAATCCAGGGATCCCGCTGGTTTGACCGCCCGGCGCATCTTAGCCTGAGCAAGGTGCACATTAATTATTCTGCTAACTATGCCCACAGATATCCCAGCCGTTATTCTCGATTTCTTCATTGTTGTGCATATCCATGCCGCCGCCATGCCATGCCAGCCATGCCAGCCATGCTATACCATGCACCAACAACCACCACGCATGAGGAGCAGCATGGGATGGATCTCACGCCAACTCAAATAACACAATCAGCTGTTGATCTCGGCATCTCAGATCCTCTGACGAACGATCAAAATAGCATGCCACCTTGCAGCGCAGCCAGACAAGACAGAAAGGAAGAAAGTCGAGCCGAGTCAGGCAACACAATGCGAATATTGCCTGCCTGCCTGCTTCAGCCTTGGCCTGTCTCTGTCTCTGACCGACGTACAAAGCATGCATTACTGATTGCCTCTCTGCTGCATGGAAGGAGATATGTCCTCCAGAGGGAACCAGTCCCGAAGCATCACCGCGGCTACGGCAAAGGGAGGAATGCAGGAAAAAGCAATGTTGGCGGCAACCCGACGCTCGACCCCGTGAAAAAGCCGCCGCCAACCAAGTGCCAGTTCGCGCGCGACATGCGAAATTTGATCATCGACGCGCAATCTGCTGTCCTCGCTCTATTCAATTCGTACCCGGCACGGCAGTCCTCGTGATGGACGCTGGCCCCCCATGGCTGTCAGCCACGGCTGTTAATCTGATCATCAGTTAACCCGGCAGACGGATTTCCAGATCTATCCCTTCCGCAACCGTAACTATAGCCGACCGCCGCAACGATCCTTTCATTGTCCGACCCGCCCGTATCGCGGCACCATCACAAGCGCCCGCCAAAAGAAATGCTGCCGGTGCTGCCATCCAACGCCTCTTGCTTCTCTGGCTCTTCTTCGTCATCAATGATCAATCACCGAAATCCCCACGCCCTCATATCCTGCGCAGGCACGTTCGGGCTTCACCAACCAGACCACCAGCAAACAAGAGACATGGCCCGTCTGGTCTTGTCTCGTCTCGCTGCCACGCCATCCAAATCTCCCCTGTCTCTCAGCTACCTTACCCGTGCCTCCGCTGCACAACCCAACCTAACCTTGGACCCTTCAACTCTTGAAGCCTCGAACTAACCGCAACTTACCAAGCAGCAATAGCACAGGCCACGTCGGGCGCCCGTCTGCAACTTTCTAGACCGCCGAAAACATTGCCGCGTGCAAAAGTCACAGTCGTCGCCGCCACGAGCACCAGCCCCTGGCGCGGCAGTCACATCCACTCTCCATGCAAGTTGGAGAGATGTGTTGCCCGACTCCAACTCTACAAATCCAAAATGCACACGTCCTCTGGAGATCGGCCGAGAAAGATGGGCACGTCCGCAACCTTACCGATACAATATCCCCACGGCACCACCCCTTTGCACCCTGAAATGACTCGCACGCGGACCTCCTCTCGGCGCCAGGCGGCTATCAGACTTCCTCTCACTTCGGGCCTATCCATACAAACTTTGGCCCAATTTCACTTTGATCGTCTTAGCCCTTCGGCATCTCATCTGGATCGATCATGTCTCGTTTCCGGCCAAGCGCCCCCCTCCATCTCCAAGCGAGATTCAACCAACCTCACATCTTCAAGCCCTTTTGACACTAACCTTAAGCAACGTCTCGCTCGTTGTCCAAGCAAAACATTAAACATTTTCGGATAAGTACGGATATCCAAGTCCCGTACTCCGTATACACTTCCCTTTTGGGCACCAACCTCATTACCGCACAGCTTGCTCAAACGGGCCGTATGTCTCTGTCTCATCTGGAATGCCGTCGCAACAGGCACTCTTCTACCACGGCGGCGTTGACTTTGAGGCTGCCACGAGGTCTCGGCGCGCGAAGCTGGGCCCTCGTCATTTTCACCTTAGCCCCGTCTCGATCCTGGCGGACCTTGCTGCCTTCTCGACATCACACATGCTACTACCTAGACATTTTCTCACCGCCGTCAGATCACTCCGTCATCCAGTCCAGATCCTGGAGCTCGCCAGCCCCTTTCTGTCGGACAATAACCCCAATCGTTCCATCTCACATTCCTCCCTCCCCGCCCGGCCGCACTGGGACTGGCCTGGACCCTACGCCATGCCATACCACCACCACGCCCCGTCGCTCGCCCCTCCCTTCCACCTTGCCCGTCAACGCTTGCACAGCGCGAAACAGAGATCTCGAATAGATGCAGATCCGCCTGCTTGCAGGTTATGATTCTGATGCCGTTGTACAGCCCTATTCTCTGTCAAACCATGCACAGTGACAACAGCCATGCACGATTAGTGCCACACGATACGTATCGTCGACCACGCTACACACCACCCACACGCCGCCATGGCACTCTTCAACGAAGGGAAAGGCAAGCCGGGTCAAGCCAAGGCGCGGATGACCGCTTGCCTGCCTACACGAACGAGAAGAGCACTGGCATTGGCTCTGCAAAGGAGAGAGGCACTATTGAAGAACGACAGGACAGCTCACGCCTCACAAAGCCCCCTGGTCCCCTTTTCGCCTCCCGGATGCGCCCATCTTATCAAAATGCAGACTAAGTACTTGCGGCGGCGGCCGCGGGAACGGGGGCAGGTTTCTTCAATTCTGCACGGCGGCGGCGGCGCATGGACAAGCAGACGGCAGCCCTCCCTGGGCGCTGCCATTTTAAATGGCCCTGCATGCCAGGCCATGTCATGCCGGCCCGGAGCCGGTGTCCGACGAGCGTTGTACATGCCGTGCACACCGATTCCCGTACAGGCCTGGCTCTCTCTCTCTCACTCACCTCGGTGTCTCTCTCGTTCTCGGAAAACGAGACACGCCCGTTTTTGGATCAACCGTAGGTGCGCATACCGGTCTGCGACATTGCAACGTTCTTGTCATGAAAGCGAGAGCTCGTATCCCAGAGAATCATGAACTCGCCCGTTGGAAGGTACCATTTTCGGCCCCCAAGAAATCCAAAATTTTCTCACCCTCCCCCGTCACAGTGGTTCCAGTGCTGCTGCCACCGCCGCCCCTCTCCAAGATTTCATTCCAGGAAAACCCAAATCTCCCCGTTTCCGAATACTCGCAAGCCCCAAACATCAAAAGTCAAAATCACTCCATCCCGCTTGAACCGGGAATGTGACTCGCAAACGTCGTCGCATGGGAATGGGAAAAAATGTAACGCAAGGAGATTTTCTCTTTTGACGGAAGCTCCAACCAAAACCCTTCTCCCCGTCAAAACGCAAGGAGTGAAGTCCGCCGATAATAACTAACACACCGAATTCCGGTGCACGACAACCCCGGCAACCATAGAGGATGTGTGCTCCAACAGGAAGAGAAAGAGAGTTGCAATGTAACGAATCAAAAGCCCAAAGCGCAAGAGGAAGAACAAAAAAAAAGTCGAATGGCACGCACACATCAAGTTGTATCTTCGGAATTCCTACAGCCCTCCTTACGGAAAAGAGAACGCTCGCTCGCACGCCCTTGGCTCGTATCGATCTCTCTTCCTCCTCCCCCGTGCAACGAGGAAGGAATGCATCATCTCGAACACTTCTGCCCGTTGACTATCTCTCGCAGTATGTAGACATACCAAAACACCGAGAAATAAGAAAGGGAGAACCACAGAAAGCAGGGCCTATCGGATTAGCTTGGCATCTTAGCACGTTGTCGCACACACACACGCAAAAAGACCATGCAGCAGAAACACCCGCAACAGACAACGGCCGCGGCCGGGGGCTGCCTTGCCTTGCCTTACCTCTGCCTTTGCCTTTGCCTCCCGTGCATTCCCTTCCCTTGCCTTTGCATCCAGCAATCCAATGCTGCACAACACAACCCACGGCGCGCGCATGGACACTCGCATGGCTGATGTGCGGGAGACGGAGACAGAGAAACAGGCAGTCCTTGTTCCTCCGCGCTTGTAGCAAGATGGGCCAGCAACACCTTAAGTTCTGCCCAGCACTGTCACAGCTGAAAATGCGTGTGTGTCTGTGTTTTGCAAGGAGCAACCACGATCTGAGATCCTCTTCAAGATCTCAGCATTAGAGAATGGTTCCCTGAAAGTCATTCCACCTGCCAAGCCTGCGGTCCCTCCGAAGGGCGATAGAGAGAGGGAAAGAAGGCCAGCCAAGACTGCCAATGCCAAAAGACGAGACGAGCGAGACACGTCCAAACTAATCTGCAAGAATAGAATAGAATACGAGCTAGAAGGGCATTCTGGAACAAGAATTTTCGAATGTCGTTCGTTGCCCTTTGGGGGCCGAAAAAGAGGTCAGCAGTAAGCAGTTCGGCCGGTACATGCAAAATGCCATCCAGATGCCCGTCTGCCGAAAAAAAGCAGAGACCGGGCGGGATTTGCGACTGGGAAGAAAAAACCAGGATGGGAAAGGAAATCGTGTTTAGACGCAAGAAGCCGCCGGCCACGAAAAGCAACAAGTAAATACCAAAGACCGAAGATTGATTATCGCAACGCGACGAGCCGCCGAGATCCGATTCGATTGATTGCGGAGGCGATGCTGCTGCTGCTGCTGACTGTGTAAGCCAAAGAAAAAACGAAAGAAAATAAAAATAAAAATAATCAGAGACAAGACAAGACAAGACACGACAACACATCGTCCATCGGCCCCCTCCCCCTCCTCCCGCCCCGAAATCTGAGTGTAAGGTACATACGAAACCGAGGGCCGGAATAGCAGAATGCGACAACTCACATACCACAAGGCGACCTAATATCACCAACCGGCCGACGACAACGAAACAACGCAGCCGCCGAAACCACAACCAAAACCCGAACACCCCGACCGAGAGCCCAACCAGCCAGCCATCTAACCAACCACACCCCGTGGATCGTAACAGGAAAGAAAGAAAAGTGAATAAACAAATAGACCAGCACATGAGAAAGTTGCAGGCCGTCTTGCTACTGGCGTATTGCTTCATATGTTGCTGCTGCTGCTGATGCTCGTAAACCGCCCAATTCCAGTCCCCATTTCCTGTCCGCCTCGCGATCATGCCCCCCGCCGTATCTAAGAAAAATAAAATAAAAACCAAAACATCATCGCCTTGTGCATCTCCAACCGTGTGTCTCCTCCTCTTGTCTTCTCCCCCGCCCTGCGGCCGTAAACAGCAACATTAACCACACTCCTCCCCCTCTGCCTCCGCGCGCGCTGCCTTTTCCCCAAGCTCTTGTACGACGTGTCCCACTGCAGGGCCATGTCGGCTCGCGACTTGGCTTTCGTCGTGTCAAGATTACACAAGAAAGAAGAGGATACCGAAAAAAAAAGACAAGAGGTCCAACTGTATTTCCCCATCCCGCCTCAACCAACTCCGCAACAGCCAGCTACTGCACTTACACGGGTACGTATCCCTCTACCAATGCAAACCCGTTGCAGCCTGTCCCGACCAATGACACGCAGCACGGTCGACGCCCCTCATTCACTCCCGCTGCTCTTCCACTTTACAAGAAAAAGAAGGCTTGTGTACGGCCAACATGCTAGAACGTCGTGCGTGTCACTGCCACCGTACAACGTCCCACCAACACCGATATGAACAAGCAGACTACCCGTCTACGATCTATGCTGCCGCCGCACGCTGCCGCCCTCTTCTTGCCTTGCCCCTTCGCTGCCGCTACACGCATGAGACCGGTAACGCAATGCCGTGTACACGTCGTCGTCGTGTGTCGTCGTATATACAATGGGCACAAGGGGGAGGGGGGGAAACCCAGGTAGATACGCACGCATGCCTTTCGTGACACCCGCCGCGCGGAAATTTCAACCGCGCGCTGGCGACACAAAGAACATAATAAGTACGTATGTATATATGTACGTATGTGTCAGCAGCAGCAGGGTGCAAATGCAGCGCAGACACCGATGCCCGCTCCTGCTTGTGTAACCACGGGATTTGAATTTTGTCCTTTTTCTTTTCATCTGTCACCCGGCGCCTCCTTCTCTATGTGCCTATCTCATGTTACTAACTTTAACAACTGCGAAGAGAACAAAAAAAAGATCGAGCGATTTGCACATGTGAATTTTGGAAAGGGCATAGTCTTAGTCATGTTGTTTTCCGTACGCTGCGATGAAGGCGGAAGAGCATTACCCGGCGACCTGACTGTCGTTTTTTTGACTTTGCCCGCCGAGCCTCTAGAACACAACGTGCCATGTGCCAAAAAGACAGAATAAAACCATATTGGCACACACCCGAACGCCAGAGAGTTCGTGGACAGTGTAAAAAAGGTGTCCCCGGAAAACGCACTACCTTAAGTCCAACCCAAAGCCAAAACCCCGGAGACGAAGCCTAGGCCCCTCCTCTTCGCACTTTCTTCCGTGGAAGGCCTTCCCCCAGGGAAACATCCCAAGAAAAAAAAAACTACACGGATACAGGGACCTGGCCGGTTCCTCCTCCATTCCCATCGGGCGGCGGCGGCGCGCCATCGCAAATCGGACGGCGCGGCGGGATAAAACAATGTCAGGCAGGGACAGCCTTGCCGACACGACGCAAGGCAAGGTTTTTCCCAGGTTGCAACACCAGAACTCAGGATTCAAACAAGCGCGGTACATGAACTACTCGTGGAGTCCCCCCCGATCCATCCTTCTTCCAAAAGAAACCAAAAAAGGTTGCTCGGGCAGATAGATTGCAAAGAGCCCACCCACCAACCATGGTCCATCGTGGTTTGGGCCGACTAATCCACACATGACACTATTATAACCGCATCTGCATTCTGTTATTACCGTAGACACATACTAAGGTAGAAGCAGACCCTGCGCGCGCGCGTTTATGAGTTAAAGTGCGTCGATTTTTAGAAAACTCAAAAGAAGAAGAAGCGACACCCATACACGCACACTAACATCGTCCTTCCCGGTTGACCCGGCACCTCCATCCCGAAAAGCAAAAGACAGCATCCGGGGGGGCTATCAATCTTGGCCACAGACCACGCGGCGAACGCAGGTTTTGTCCCTTTCATGCTGGCTGCTTGGTCGTGTCGCGAACATGACGTGACATAAGATCTCTGTTATAAAGTATGTGCGTCGCGCGTGTCGTGTGTTGCGTGTGTCCCAATATACGGGCGACGCCATCTTGTGTCAATAGCACTGGCCAAAAACGATATGCGCGTCACTAATCGCGATCTGGGATATTCAAATGATGGAGAAGACAAGGCATCGCTTCCTTCGTTGCGTCTCTGAATCCTCCCTCTCTCTCCACATACCAGTGACCATGACACCCCAAAACAAAGAAGTAGGAGTCATCCAATCTTCCGAGAACATTCTTCCTCGCCTTCCATACGTACTTCCACACGACGATCTCTGCCCCCCCGTCCCCCCCCCGCCATTTTCCACCCCAACGCCGTCGGCGACGAAGCCCGTCTCCGTCACCACATTCACACAAACCACCCCATGTAACATACCTTGAATAATAAAATAAACCCAAGGAGCACATGGTAATACCAGGCCACCGGCACTGGCCCCCTTCCCCTCTGTGTCCCAAAAACCTGCTCTGACCCTCGTCCTCCCAGGGGATGGATGGGTGTGCCCGTACCTACCAGGGGCAAAGACCAGGCTGACTGACGGGTGTAGTTCATTTCTAATCACTTCTCACAACCTGCCGAGCACAAGGCCAGGCCGCCCGCCCGCCGACGCGCGATTAGAACAGACAAAAAAAAAAAAAAAAAAAAAAAAAGGTCCTTACCTACCCGTCCGAGATTCCCGCTCCGCTTATCGGATTTTTTATGAACGAACAAAACACCGTAGGCCCCGCAAAAAGGCTGCACTCACTGACACACACACGCCCCCCTCCCCCTGTCTATCCATCTCGTGAAATCGAAGGGAGCAAGGCAGCAAAAAATAAAAAGGACAAATCTCGCGATCTTGTGAGATTCTACCCGTCCGTTCCGCGCCGTTACGATGCCGATTTGATCCCTCCCCCCTCGCCGTCGGGAAATTTGTCATTCGTATCACTGTGTGTTATTTTTCTTACCCAGAATAATTGTCACGAGGATGAAGGGGGTGGTGGAAACACTGGAGGGGGGACGAAGCATGGGGGGGGGGGGGGAGGAAAAGGCCAAAGGGTTAAACCTGCCCACTCAGCAAGCTGATGCTGACAGTTTCTCTTCCTGTGATAGATGTCATGTATCTTGTTCGTGTACATCTTATTTTTGGTTGCAACGTCCCTATTTTAAACCCCGTCGAAACAAAGCGTCCATGGACAGAAAGCGAGAGAGAGACGAACAAATATGCAACATACAGCAGCCCAGTATCTTATACAAACAATCTACATCATACAAAACATCACCAGGTGAGAACATAATCAATGGTTTGCCCCTCCACCGTGGGTGTGGTAGGCTCCATCGTCCTCCTTCGTCACTTGACTCCCATTTCAGGCATGTCCTTGCGCCCGCGGCGGGGACCACCACCACCAAACCGCACCACACCTGGCACACCAACCCAGTCCCAGTCCCAACCCAGCCCAGCCAGCCAGCCAGCCGCCGTCAAATAAACCCCGTAACCGAGGTTTCCTCATCTTTCGCATTGCCTGTCAAAACCCAATCTCTTGGAACGGACATATCCGCCACGCGTCGGTGGGGTTGGGGAGGGGTGGGCTTGTACAGATTCGTAACCGGTCAAGTTAGATCTCCCAGATCTGTCAGGGGGGCAGGAACTTCTGCCTTTGGAGATTCCTTGGGTGTGCCCAGTGCCAGTCAGTTACATTCAAATCGTGGGTTTTTGGCGCGCTCGGCATGGAAATCTCGGTCTTTGGACGAGTAATCCTTGACATGAATTGTGGAGGTGTTTGTGTGTGTGTGATATTTCTCTCTTTCCTATCTCCGATGCAAACCAGCCGCCGCCCGCCTGCTCGTCCCCGTTCATCCGCCCACCGTGGTATTTGTTCCAATCCGGCTACTCTTACAATTAAAAAATCAGCTAATACTGCGTGTAGTTGTATGCCCCTGTATCCTTTCCAGAGACCAAAAATAGCCAGATATATCTCTTCCTCAGAAGGAGATTTCCCGTAGATAGGTAGAAGATAAAGAGAATAAGAGAAACTGAAAACATGAATGCCAAGGTCTCCCATAGACTTGCGCCGGTCAAAAGGGTCGATCTCGGGTATGACGACTCCCAATGTCGTTTGTTCTACTTTCCTGTCCTCAAAGGGACCAATGAAAATGCTCTTCGCCCGAATTTTTCCCCAGTTCCGTAGAGACCACGCCGCGACGATCAAGGAAATATGGATAGAATAGTGAAAAATGAGTAGACGAAGATTCTTGCATGTTCTTTTCAGTAACGATCGACTGTCGGAGAATGTTTGTGACATTGGCTCCAAAGAGCTCATGCTGCGCGTCCCTATGACGAAGCGCCCACTGTGAAGGTCGGGATAGATCCCGGCGTGGCCCGTTGAATGCGGCCATTTGGAGAATAACAAATACTCGGTCCAAAATATTTAGTGAACGCCGCCAGATGAATGCCTTGTCCTTCGATGCCCATCCGATGAGTATGTTGAGGAGCAGGATATATACAATATGAAAGGTTGGAAAAGTACTGGAAAAAGTCGATGCCGGGTATTGAGAAATGATAATATAGCCAGTTTTGTTGCTAGTGTATGAAGAAGAACGCCGGCGGCTGCTACGTGTCTGATGGTGATAAGGTGCCGGGTTGCGTTGACCGGGGTATCTGGGGTTTTATTTGAAGGTGCAACAAACTGGGACCGAATGCGATGTAGTAGTATCGGGGTATGCGTTGTGATCGAAGCCCTGAGCTTCTGTCGGTATATACTATTTGGGTTGAAGGTGGACGGACCACGGGTGGGCGGGGCAGTCGTCGTATTAGCTCCTCTCGTCAGAAGGCTTAGGACGGATTTGTCGCGCTTCAAGCTGACGCTTTCGCTCCAGCTTGGCGTAGTGTAGTCCACAGGCGTTGCAGAGAGTTCGGGCACCGTCAGGCCCCCTTCGCCATTCGGGAGTATCGATTCGGTTACAGCTGTGGCATCTGCCAGGAGGAGCAGCTCTCTGCGTCCCAGTTAGCTTCAGTCGTCCGGGCGTATGATGCTGCTATTAGAAAACTTACCCCGCGTCGCTTCTTGACCTCAGTGATACCGTAGCTGTTCTTGTTCATACCGTCATACATTGGCGTGTCCTCGTCTTCGTAGCCCTTCTGCTTGCCGACTACCCTCGCACGCTCGTTGCTGTCCTTGACAAGTTGCCTCACCGAGTCCAAAGAATTTCTGATGTACTCCACGTTGTCGAGCATGTCATTTACTTCCCGCTCAGTAGGAAGCCTGTCGGGCAGTGGTTGTTGGTTGCCATGCTGCTCTGCGGCGATGCGACCGTAAGCTTCGGCGAAGTTGTAAATCGTCCTCGTAGCGGAAGCGATCTGGTTAAACTTATTGGTAAGCTTGACGGAGGATGTGACACTAATGGGAACACTCACTCTACCTAGGGCATCCGAGTAGCCCCACGCATCCAAATGTCGGTTCAAGGTTCGGTCGTATTGAGGGCGGGCGGGACCGTACTCAGAGTCTTGAGCTTCGTGGACTCCAGGACGCTGAGCATCGTACGGCGATGGCAGAGGCGGCCCACCATGGCGAGGTGACACGGGGTACGCCGCTGGCAAAGGGACCTGTCCTGCCGGGAGTTGGTTCGCGTGCGGGTGAGGATATATCGGGGGCGGCGGCGGCGCGGTATGTTGTGAGTAGGGGCCAGCCGGCTCAGGTGCCCTTGGGTCGGGATCGCGCATATGCTCCGGCTTGTGAGGCGGGCTCGGTTGAGGACCGGAAAAGCTGCTCATAGGCGGCGGAGGACGAGCAGCGAATGGCGGTGGCGGCCTTGAGGGATCCGAAATGGCAGGAAGTGCGTCGGGCCTTGGCGGATATGTCGATGCGAGGTGGTGAGGCCGAGGAGAGTTCTTATCGGTGGAAGACTCTGCATACGATCTTGGAGGCCCTGGTGCGAAGGGAGAAGGGAAGCTTTGGGAACCCGACATGCTGGATGCTTGTGAAGGCGGGTACTGGCTGGGTTTCGCACCAGAGATGACTTCAGAGAGCGAAGGGAGTGATTGTCGATGAGGAGTCTCAGACTCATCCGAGGGTCGTCGAGGCTCAACTGGAGAAATCATGCCTGCAATGCTGGGCCCGGGAGCTGGGTGCGGATAGCTGGATGAAAAAGATGTCGGATGGCCATACGGGGTTGTGCTCGGGCTAATAAGGGCTGCGGTCGCCATGGCGGGGCCGTCGCGGTAGTGTCTGTTGTCGAGAGGTTCTCTTGGGGGAGGGTGATGATGGGACTCAAAGCGATCGGGGTTACTGGCAGAAGGTGGTCGGCTGTTAAATGGGAAGCACTTGTTAATGTCTGGTCTAGGGGCAGGGCAATTGAAATGATGAGGTAACGGGGGGCGTCTGTGAGAATCGAACGGACCTTTGCCTAGTACCAGATCCGCCCGCTTCCATAGCGGGTTTGCCGGGAGAACAGATGAAGTGACTAGAACCCCAGATGCGATCTATGAGCCTCTAGGCATCTGACTCGACCAAGGCGTGAAGGGACGAGAGCGGGCCTAGTCCGTGAGGTCGGTGTCAAGACGGGTGTCCGGTGAGGTTTGGTGTATTTGGGTGGAGATGATAGAGAGAGTGGTTAAAGGTGGGAGGCTCAGAGTCATGTAAGAATAAAAGCCGGGCAGGGCAGAGGGAGAGTGTGAGCAAAGACAGTGTGGTGTGGTGTGGCTTGGCCCTGAGGAGAGGAGGTGAGGTTAGGTTAAGTTAGTCGAACCTCTTCCAGCTGGGTACCCGGTAGGCAAGATCTGATCAAGCTATCGCGCGTATGTGATGCGTGGTGGCGGGATAGGAAAGTCACTGCATGTATCCTTTCCTCTGGGGGGGGGGGGGGGGGTGTGTGGTGTGTGAGAATGAAGGGGGGAGGGTAGGGGAGGAATCGGGGGTAATGCTGGCTCCAATTGGGCTTGTCGAGAGGTTCCGAGCTGAGAAAGAAAAAGCCGCCTAGCGTCGGTCAAGTTACCACGCTGCTCTTTGTGGCGGCTTTTTGTATTTTGTCCAAGACACACACTGTCAAAATCTCTCGTCCAGGCTAGTCGGGGTGGGCCTATTTCGACGGGGTCTGGGAGTGAGACTCAGACTCGTCGATGGGGTGTGGGTGTGCGAAAATACCGTGGGCCTGGGCCAGTGGAATTTCTGAATTTCTTTTCGATGCCGTTGCTTTTTGGTGCCGGTCTAGCGCCTTGGAGGGCGGGCGCCCTTCAATGAGTGCTGAAGAGAAAGGGAGGGTGTGTTTTGGTATGGGCGATGAGTCCTTGGAGCGTTCGTGCCTGGCCGGTCTGGTATGTCCGGCGAGTTGGCTGACGAAGTGCGCAATGTTAGGCGTCGCGTGTCTTCCAAGTGCGGTGCTACTCTTCGATGACTATCTGTCTGAGTTGAGATCGTACCTCTAGATCTGACACCCGATCCAAACAGTTGCGGCGGCCGATCTGGAGATAGTTCGAGTCGCGAACGGTCGCAGGAATATTGCTGGGTTTGTCGGATAAGTCAGATGGATTGGAAATGGGTTGATGGAAGAAGAGAGAGGAAGAGAAGGGAGGAAAAGGAAAGGAAGAGAGGAAACGCGGATGTGTGGGTTATGAGAGGAAATGACAGAGGTATTATGAGATCAGCGACTGACACCCAGGGCGAGCGAGGTGTGATTTCTGAGTGGACGTGCTTGGTATATTCACACGCAGGTAAGGTCTGATATGTACGGAGGTACCCCTTCGCGGCTACAGGGGCGCTGAGAGGGGGGGAGGGTATGGTGGTCTTCGGTACAGTGCCTCAACGGCGGCAGGTCCATGTTGCCTTATGCTTGCTCCTGATGAACCAGATCCATCATCCCTCCCCTAACTGTTCTTGGGGTATGTGGGGGGAGGGCAAGGAATCGCTGCTCGGGGACCAGATGTGCGGTGTGTTGGACTAGGAATCGTCGCGAGCCGGAGGGACTGAGATGCGTGTGCAGACTGCACCTTTGCATGTACCGGTCAGAGCAGACCGGGGTCGTGAGGGATCAGGTAACGCATCGTATTGCCCAGGTATCCATTCAGTCAACAGGCCGGGGTGGTAGGAAGGGGGGCCAGATTTTAGCATCCAGATTGGCGGCAACATGTCGATTGATTGACTGCTGATGTGCAGATGGTCTGCAGTCGAGGCTTCGGTTGTTGGAACTCATTCACCCAGGTCTCTCGTCGGGTCGTGGCGTGGAAGAAGAGAGCTCTCGGAAAATGACGCTCTTTACCAAGCGTCAGTAGTCTGACACTGCCAATCGACGACTATGGTAGACAAGACATTGCAGTCCGCTACATCAGTAGCTACATACTGCGTAGATTTACCAGCAACCATTGGGTGATACCTCGGCGGCAATGTGTAATTTGCAGGTATTTGTCCAGTGCTTTGGCTGTCAAGATAGCACCACGGTACCTCAACGACCCTGGAGGAGATAGAGCTGGAGAAGCCCAGCAGCAGTACTCTGTACGGATACTGCTATGTGGTGCCGACCTCGTGCGCCAGCAAATCCCCCCCTGGGTCGGAGTCTAGCAATCTCTGATGGCTAAGGAAATGGTACGACTTTTTGCGGTCATTGCATCTTGGGCAGGGGATATGCCCCACGATAATTGGCCTGCTGTCACGGCTGGATCGCAGATTGGTTGTCGAGGGGGGCAGCGGCTGGGCAGGGGGGCTCACCAGGGTCAGGGTCAGTGATGACTGGGGGTCAGCAGTAGTATCCCAGTCAGCCATCAGTAACAGCAGTCGCTGCCCCAAAGTTGGTATTTCCATCGCTCATCACTCAGGCGTTGGCTCGTTGGTACTGGTGTGGCAGACACGATGGACGGAGGCGGGCTGACGATGTACTCTCAGGAGGTTCATGGCGTCAGGGCCGGTGGTGTCGATTTGCACCCGCCCTGGTACCTCCTTGGCGAGATTGTGATTGTCGCAATTGCACAGCGACAGACTTTTAGAGATGGACTCAGATACGGGTCAACAATGAGTTAGAAGCGTCGATGTTATGCCACCCGTTGTCTAGGCTCTGGATAGCAAGTTGGTGCAAAAGCGCTGCGCCATTGCTTGGCAAATGCTGGATAATTGCGTGAGAAGGAAACGATGCTTTGCCCACTGCGACGGTCTTCCTTTGCATGCAAGATCCCATTCCTCTCGGCAGCGACATTTCGAAGCGCGAGAAGACTTTTGTCCATGGTGTTTGGCGGTAGTGACGGAATGCGCTAGAGCGATTCCAGGCTTCATTGAGGCTTTGCCTCCTCTTCTGTTGAGTTGAATGGAGGAAAGCAGCTGGGGCGTTTGGAGGTTGAGCTGCTACGTGAGTGGGAGGCGGATAGTCAGGGAGCGGGGAGGGCGCTGGAGGAGGGAAGAGGGCGTTGGCATCGGAGGCGCTGTCAGGGATGAGATGCAAAGTCTTTCTGTGGTGAGCACATCGGTTCCAGTTGGATTTGGTGTTTCCCGCAGTATGATGTCGCTAGGCGCGTGTCTTCGGAGCGTGGTACCATAAGGATACCAAACTGCGCACTCATGATGGAGAGACCAGAAGGAGAGTACTCGGTAGTATCTGTATTCGTGCCGTGCGTGGTGCGATGCGAGTGGAATGCGGCGGCGCATAGTGCCGCACACTGCCCCGGGCTTTTTTGGACGTCAGATGTCCGTGGACAGGGGTCGGTCGATGGCAGGAGTGGTGTTCCCAAGTACGTCTCCCATGTCCAAGTTCCATGTCCATGCCCTTGCGGCGTTGCCTCTCTACGGGGTGTCGTCTCTTTCAACCTCGGAGCGAGATTTGAAGAGGGGCTGTAGACGAGGGGATGGGCCAAAGCTCGAGATGGGTCGTCCATCAGGTTGAGCGCTCGCATTCCAAATGAGGGCCAGGAGCTCGGGAGGCGGAGGGAAGCTAGTTAGGGCTCGATGTATCTTGGGTCCGGTGCAGTTAGACATGTAGTTGGAGTTGATGGTTGCAGGTGAGCCGGAAGGCAAAGTTGAGGTCAAGGGCGACGACATACCGGCACACAGCAAGGTGAAGATAACAGTGGTCATCTCTTGGCGAGGTAGGTACAGCAGGCGATGAAACAGTTTGACGTGGACAGATGATGCATCGCATGCAGTGACGAGCTGTGACGGCAACGAGGATGAGGAGCCAAAAGCAGAGGCAGAGGTAGAGGCAGACCGGAGGCAGGCCCGAAGCCGACTCGAGCTGACGTTGGGATAAGTTTTCGCCATCTGCACTCTACAAGCCTTTTCGGTTCAAGTTTGGACCGCGCCGGTGCGTTGCCGTCCCGAGAAGGGGGACGGTAGGTAAGGTAGGTAGGTATCAAGGTGTGAAGTAGGCCTTACCTTGAGTTGACGTATGCGCTGACCTGGTGGGCTGTGCTTTTCCCAGACAGAAAGGCACGAGTTGGGTTCTTACCATTTGATGTGTACCTTAGCTGTTGGCTTGATTCTCCCAGAACCGCAGGAGCAACGCAGCAGTACAGTGGACGCGCCTTCCTCACCTCCAACCCTCCAACCTAAGGTACGGTAGGTAAGCAATGAAAGCCAGGCAGGTACCAATCCACACCTCACTCAGTTCCACCTATTGTTAAGGCAGGTGCGGATTCGGATTCCTAGGTATCCGCATCGTTGGGCAGATACAGTGGCCACGTGCTGCAGTCCGTCTCAGCGTCCCGAGCCCTGTAGGGAAGGAGACAGCGGCGCCCTAGAACATCCATCCGGGCAGTTGTCATCCACCACCCAGCTCGCGCGAGCCCCTCCTCATCTCTCTCTTCGGTCGCAACAGGCGGGTGCCAAGTATCTCCCGGCAGTAAAACATAGGGCGCGGTACTTCTGTCACCGACGGGCTGGTTAAACTGACTTTGCAGTTGTGGGCTCTCCTGCCTGGTGCCTGTCCCTGTCCTGGCTGTCCTCGTTCCTTCCTTCCTTCCTTCCTTCCCCTTCCCCTTCCCTTCCTCTTCCTCTCGTCTGTCCATGTCTGCTGCCTTGTGGCCTGGGGTTTCTCGAAATGAAAGATTAAAAATCGGGCAAGATGAACCCCAGAGGGAACTTTAGGTAATCCAGATCCATTGCTGGATTCCAGATACACCCGTCCTTCCCCTTCCTCGTCCCACCCGCTGCTCTAGGTTCCCTGTTTCTGTGAGCAAACCTACGACATGGACCGCCCATTCGCCGACCTTCACCCGCCGTCGCCGCCGTCGCCGCCGTCCACCGTCCATCGTCAATCAACTTCCACCGCCCAAGTCCCCTTCGGCTCGGCCAGTTTCGTTCTGTCACATCACATCAGGTGCCATTCCTCCACCCCCCTTCACTGACACACGCACATCTCCCTCTGTCTATTCGTACCTTTCAGGGGTGCCGGAAGAACTGGGCAGAAAATCCATCCGAATAACTGCAGAAACATATTGCCAACCCACATCCCAACCACCACCCCCCGTACGTCATATCTCCCCCATGTCTTCAACTCTTCCCTTTCCTAGCCCAATGTGGCTGGCGGCCTTTGACCGAGCTTCTACTTGTGCTCAGACGTCCTGCAAAGAGGCCCAGCTCCACCCCGTCATCTCGTGCAGCCGAGCCTCGTCTGTCAGATTTTCACTCCGACAATCTGGGAGACAGACAGTCGCCGTGTGATAGTTCACATCCAACCCGCTGCCGCTCCGCCTGGCCAAGCAACCACGCAACCAAAAACACCCTCTTGCGCCGGCGACCTAGTCCGCCCGCCAGTCGCACTGCACATCGCTGTTGTTCACTTGCAGCCTTCGCTATCCACTGGCACCCTATACACCCCCATCTACATCGGGCTTAACCGCCTGTTGGCCTGCATATGTCACAGCCATCACCTTCATCCGGCCTGACTCCATCCGAAGCACACGCACACAATTGGGTACAGCTACAATCACAACTTTTGTATTCCTACACGACTGGCCAGCCGATTCTACGGGTGTGCTCCTCCTTCTCCACGATGCACTAGCCCAGACCGTGAGCGAGAACCAGGTACCCTATCCAACCTCGCCTCATCGCCCTCGATCCTGGGGCCGCACCAGAATCCTGCCCCGGCAATCTGAACAACAGATCGACCCTCCTGAGGATGCGAGACTACTATGCGCCGCTACACCGTCTCCAATCACGACCACCCATCAGCAATTCGGCCAGGTCATCATCTTTTCTGTGCAACCCGCCAGCAAATTGGCTTTTGCTGGCCTGCTCAACCTGTCTTTCCCCGGGGGAAGCCAGATCCGCGCCTGTAATACCCTGAATGGTATCGCACGCTTCTCAGCAGGTCGTGTATTCTTGCCTCGCCGGAGCTCCTCACGGAACCAAGAAACCAACCGCGACGCAAACTGAACCACCCGTGGTCGGCCACCTGTCGACCTACCCGAGTCTTCTTCATGTTGCCGACAGTCTTCGCACCACGAACCAATGGCATGCCGCACATGGCATCCGGCCATGCTTCGCCTTCAGGCTCTTCGCCGTCTTCTGTACCAGCATGTCTCGTATCGACCCAGACAAGAGACAACCTCGGGTCCTGCCTACCCCATCCGCCCGCCGCTGTATCATCATGGGACGGTCGCCGCCGTCGGCCAGCTAGCTATCTCACAGGTCTTCCGATGCCCCCGCCATTTCAAATGGGCCCTAGAAACCAACGCTGTCGATACAAATCAGGGGTCCTTCCTCATGAGCATTTAGCGCTTCAACAGGCCCCGTCTCGGTGCATCCGCGATCAACGGGTATGGATTCACGTCCAGTCAACATCGAGGTTGCTCCCCCACCCGCGGCCCCTCTTCCAGTCGATTGGGATACTGAATCGTATCATGTCTGCCCCCTCCAATGAGAAGGACCTCGAAGACGGGGTTCTATGTCCTGGTCAGCGTCCGCTGCCGTTGTCCCGCGAAGCCTTCGTCCACTCCTGTCCGGCAAACCCTCACTGGTATCTTACGAGCCATTATTCGGTGTTTCGGCAGGAGAAATGAACCAGCGGCCTGCATCTTTGACGGATCAAAGGCTGGGCCTGCTAATTACCAACAGATCTCTTACCGGCTCGCGTACAAATAGATTAGGCGCGTCGGAGAGAGTCTGGTTATCTCGATACGTGCGGCTAACATGTCAATGGTTCATGCCAGTAGGCGGCACGTCATCAGCTGCCGCCGCAAGTTATCAGAACACCATCGACACGGATCAGCATGGATCACACCGGATCGCCACCAAAGCACATGTTTCGTCGCGTTGCTTTAACGGGCAGTATCCACCTCATCAGCGAAGATTTTCTCGCTCCATTCCCAGCCTCCCAAGAGATCCGTCAACAGTCATCGACCCCTGTGTGTGTAATTTCCTCGCACAGTTTTCGGACAACATTGCCTGCAAGCCTGTCGCGTATCAGTGCCGATCGCTGCCATTCTAGTCTCTACTTCCTGATGTTTCGGCTCCACAAACTCAAATGCACCCAGCAAAGAGTCGCAAGATCTACAGGTCTCATCTCAAGCCTCTCAAGCCTCTGTCTCTATTGCTGAGTAGCGGGCTGGCTGACCTGGAGCTTGGCGTATCGTTGGGGGCCAATCTGGGCGTCTGGCGACTGAACTTCACCACCAGCATTGGGTCCAAGGTCTGAGCGCTGGTGCCCAACGAACCACGGCATCACGACCCGAATGACGAAGCATTGCAGCTTTTCGTCACATTTTCTGGTTCATCAGATCCCGAGCTCTCGAAGATCGACCTTCTAGCCACTGCCGTATCTTGATAGGCATCCCGCAAAACCCGGATTGTCTTGGTTGCTCTTCCAGACAGTGAAACATTTAGCGACTGGCGTCGGACATGGCGCTACAACATACCTTACCCTCCATGCCTTCAGGTCTCATTTGTCTCCATCCGAGGTTTGGCAATATTTACGAGGTGGTGATACCTCCCTCCACTATGATCAGCAACGTCATAGCCTCGGGCCAGATGAACCACCAGTCGCATTTGCCGCCGCCACGCCTAGGCTGACATTTCTTCGAGACACTCCTTCCCTGGCGCAAGAAACGTCGGGACAGGACCACGAAGGTGTCACTGTTGCGCAGTGAGGCAGAAATTCATCGTGAGAGAAACGCCTTAGAAGCAGCGTTTAATGCGGCAAATTCACCGTAGGTCGTCATCTCGCAGAACGATCTCGCTACATGCCTGTCAAACTACTCTCTTCCCTGTGTCCAGACAAGGAGCAAACATCGGAGGCACGGCGCCATACCTTATTTTTGACGTGAAGCGTCAACGTCAGGTTTCACTGATCCTGGGAAACCAGGATGTCGTTGTCGCGATGCTAATTCTTCCATTTTCGCGTCAGGAATAACTCATGTAGCTCGCCTGTGCGCAGCAGAGCGATTGCCGTTTCCAGTGGCGCTTCTACGCCTGAGGCTGAGAGGAATACTGGTGCAAGTATCGTCCCTTTACTGGTGGGTACGGGGTGGCATATGCACGGACAGGTATCCGTCCGCGAGTCTCTCTGTGACACGGGCGGACGACCTTCTTCTCCTTAGACAGCGGCAGCCTCGACTCGCCGGTTGTGCAATATTTGCAACTCCGAGATGGCTCTTGCCTATCAAAACTTCCAGGCCTGACTTCTTGTGGACCCTACTGGCTCCGGGTGCGTAAGGTGTCATTCCGAAGGGTGGGCAGAGGAAGATGGCCACGCGAAAAGGGACATGGATATGCCCCGGTCCGCAGCTGTCTCGAAAACTGCGCAAAACCTAATGTCGAAAGGGACTCAAGGACTGATGCTGCTGCGAACTATTCCATCAGCCGTGAGCATTTCTTCCTCCGTAGGAATGAAATCGGCAGGCCATCCCCTCAGTACTACGCCTATCTGGCATCAGTCAATCGAAAACTGAAAGCAAGAGAGAAATAGCGCATCAGTCTTGATCACCCAGTGGCACGGCCGATCTCAAGCCGGAACGGATGGATTTCAACAGGGTTCTCCTGGTTGACCACTGCACGCAGCATAACAGATGTTGGGTTGGCAGACTCGCCATGGGCCATTGGGTAGCCTCCCAGGGATTCTTGACGACGTGCCTTGGTTCGCGAGGCTCCGTCTTTCCATACGGCAGCTCTCTCATGAAGATTACTGAACACGGCATTTCGCCAGGCTGTCCAACACAAACCTTTGATATCATGAACCATCTAAAAACGGATCGAAGCCAATGCACGTTGTTTTTTGTGCGACTCGGCAGACTGCTACCACATTCTGTGTGGTACTTGACGCTGCCGCTCGTTGCACAGTCACACTCGATGGCACATTGGCGGGAGTACTTTCAACGGCCGCTTGCCTCATCAGAGGTTTCTCCTACGCTACACTATGTACGAGCAGGTCTCACAGAATGTGCGAAAGACTAATTATGCTCCGAATCAGCATCCACAGCGGCGACACGGGTCTGGAGCTTGGGCCGTCATCGGTGATTAATTATGAGCACTTCCTCATGCCAGAGCGAAGTCGCGACACAATCACTGGCAGGCCTACCGCGCGGACACATCCTACGAATATGCGAGGCCTTCACCTGGCGTACCATCAAGCGTGAATGCGAATGTCGGCTGCGACACAGTGGGGGGTTGTCGGACGGTCGCCTCACATGCAAATTATGAGCTGATTGAGAGCGGAGGCCTAGGTATTCATACGAATACCACTCATGAACGCAGACGACATGGCCTGGCGGGGCTGTCGTCTGCGCAGCCGGGGTCTTCATGACGAGTCACACAAACATGGCGGCCCTCATAAGAACAAAACGCGGCATGCTGAGTACTCGTAATATGACAGGCGTCCAAGCGCATCACCATGTGCAGCTGGCAGGATCGCTTCTGCCGAAAGATTGTCAGGGAAGGCAGTCAGATGCCTTGACTAATGATATGACGGCAAATCAATTCTAGGGTTTATTCGACTGGATAGGCATGTGTCAAATATGTCTCGACCTTGAGCAGCGGATCTCGAACAAAAATACAAAGTCCACGAAGGACAAAAGGGGCTGGTGTTCATTCCATTTCTATCGGCAATGGCATGCCGAACGACAAGATCTTCACCAGGAGCATATAATGTGTATCGTTGTATCGTATCAGCCAAGCAGTAGACAATGACTCAACTGGAGAGGTTTTCCAACTCCAATCTCTCTGGTTTCTAGAAGACGGCTACCGCAGAGATCACCGCTCCCAAAGATTGGGACAGTCCGTCCGAGAACAGCAGATCAGGCCTGCTCTCCGGTGTGGGCCGGTGTCCCGCAGTGGGAGGCAGACGGTGGACAGGGTTCACGGTGACGGTGCAGCCGTCGTCGTGGTGGCTCGCATCTGGGAGTTCCATTGCGTTGCAGGGCTGCGATCCCACCCACAGCGAGGTGGAGGGCATCTCAGCATTGGGATTCCAACGGATTGCACCCGCCCCCCCTCGATTTGGGGGGCTCAATCTAAGAAAGTTCATGATTATGGCTCCGCTACGGGACCGGACAGCATGTCCGCGCCGCACTATCCAGCCCTCCCTGCCAGACAAGCCTGCTTTGCGGGAGCGAGACAAGTACCAGTGCCAAGAGCTTCTGCAAACTCTGGCGAGGTCCAAACACTGTCATGACAGCCCGGACTGTTGCCTCATTGACGAGAGCGGACGAGGGTCAGAAGCAGAAAAAAACATGGTCCCCCACTTGCCTCGCTCACGTCGTCCCCTGACCGCGGTTCATCAGTTGGGGACTTTTGCCTCCTCTCTCGAATCATCGTGTCACGGGATGACCGCCAGTTTGGTGAAGTGATCGACCTCGGCAGAGCTGAGCTCGATCTTTGTCAGGAATCCGGTGACGTCTCGGGGCTTCTGCGACTTCTATGGGGCTACCTGTGCAGGCCAAAGACGGAGCGCCCTCCGGTGCGGCGCGGATGTGGCCAGTGGGACACACGCAACAACTGGCCAAGGTCGGTTGATCACGATACAAATCTGCCTGTCAAAAACTCAAATCCGCCGACTCCAATGGCAAAGGGGATAAAAGCAACCGACTGCACACGCCTCCACCCGCCCTATCTCACCAGATTTGGGTTCAACTGACCGCTTCACGCTCCAGGTCCACTTACTGCTGTCGCGTTAACTCTACTGACCTGCCGTCCGTCTCGTATAGATGGGTAAGCAGGGTTTGTGCCGGTAACGGGCGAGCGCTCAGGCGCTCTGTGTGCTTTTTTGAGCGGCACCTCAGCAAGCTTGCGAGTACAGGTGCACGTGCATGACAAGAGTAGCAGTACTTCATCATAGCTAAGGCGCGGTGAGAGAGATGCCCTCACAAAGTACCCATACAGCCGTCCGCAGCTTCCCGCAGGAGCTTCGCTCGTACCTCTCTTGGTTCCTGTTCAGTCTTACAGCCCTTTCCCTGCAAGGTGGATGCTTCCCGTCATTTGACAGCTGCGGCGGATGCCAAAATGGCGTTTTCCCGACGTCCCTTGGATCTCGCTTGCATTCCCCCACTTTTCTTTCTCGAAAAGTTGAATGTTGAAACGAGCGCTGGTGGCCTCTCTCTCGATGGAAGTTTCGATTTGCATTCCACTGCTGCTCTGCTATTGACAAGGGTCGCGGGACATCAAACCGATCACCGTCTGCGCCGACGACACCGGCGGGGAACACAGCGGACGAAAGGGGGCCGCATCCCTCCACACATTCCACGCGTCGGTCCTCCACCAGCAGGATATCATGATACGCCTTCAATGGGTCCCACGACCGTGTGCTATTTCACCCTGGATGCACGTTTCGTCCATTCTCTGAGAGCCACGGATGACGCTCATGGGTCTCTTCGTGCGGTTGACCAAATTCTGCAGCGGACGACACCGCTTGCTATGTCACTCTGTCTGTACGGAGTACTAGGAGCTGAAATGTTCAAAGGAGAACGCTACCCGTACATTGATGGTCAGCATCATGGAAGGCAGCCTCCTCACTGGTTCTCTTCTCCGCTTCTGAAGCCTACTGCGCCCGATGCTGCGGCCGTTGGATCGCACGACAGCAGATTCCGGCTTCAATGCCAGAAGGGCAAATGAGGGGGCAAGCCAACCATCAAAAGAGGCGTGTTGCATCAGCTAAGCGGGCCATGTTCTTGCCGCAATCGAGACGGCACAGCGGCAGCATCAGCAGAATCTACGCAGCTCGCAGGTAGCTGGCAAATCAAAGCGCGCTTCCACGTCCAAACTGCATCTGTGGGTGCCAGGGAAAGGCGCAAGACGAGGAGGAGGCAAGAGAGAAGCAGGCCCAGTGGGCTTGGGCTTGTCGACGCAGCCCCCTAGTCGCCGCCTCTTGATCTTCTTACCGCATCTTCACTTCATCTGCAGGATTCATGCTGCTTGCTTGCTGCCAAGTTACCGCTCCGCCGCTCCTCCTGTAAGCCCACATCCAACCAAGATGAGATCGACAGCGCACAGCCAGACAATCCTCCTTGCAACCTACCGTGCGATGCAGTCAGTACACCCCGAATCTAGCAGGCCTATCTGCTTTAGGCAGCCTTGCTCGAGCGACACCTCTCTTTTGGTCTTCAGCCGCGCCAATACTTGGTCTTTCTTGCTTTTTCCGATCCAGTTTGGACCTCGTTCTTCCAGTGAAGGCGGAACAGACTGGCTGGTATCTAGGGATGATGCTACCCGGCCATTATCACGTCGGTATCCTTCGCTCGGCCAAACCAAAGCCACCCACCAACTTGTCTACCCAACGTTCGAGGGATCTGGCGCGTTTCCCTCGATCTCATGCATGCCCAGCGAGCGTGCCCTATCAAATCACCGCCCCTGGTCCACGTCGTGCCCCCGGTCGCCTTACATTTATACACTACTCGATTGACTTTCCGCTTGATGGGGGCACACCAATCCATCACCGCTTCCCCCGGGGATACTGCCATTTATGGCGAACATCTCCTTTTAACAAACAAATCACACGGCTCCATCAAATCCAACTGCCTCCGCTTTATTGGGCCATGTGCCAGATCCGTCCATCGCCATCAGGGCATCATATCTCAACCCGTCCACTGGGTCGTTTTCGCTGTGTCGATATGGGGCTAGAACGGGGGCATACCGTACCGCTCAAGTACCTCTCAAGTCGACCTCCGGTACCCTTCAACTTGCTACGCCGCGGGCTTGATCCCAAATTCGAATTTGGCTGACCCAAGTTTTCAGGCAACTGTGGTAGTAGTGGTTAGCAGGAGTGTCGCTTTCGTTGCTGTTCGAGCCACGACTGCGGTGTCCGTGTGCCAACCTGATTTCGGACCGAGAGCCAACGCGTAGCATACTACTGCAAACTGGACCCGGTGCAAATCGGCTCGGTCCAACATTGCTGACAACACTGCTGGTGTCAGATCATATTCGTCTTCATCATCCTTCGCCAATGCGGTTTTGTATGCCTCGCCATCAGTGCAGCACTCTGGATCCAGACATAACGACTATACTTGGTTCAACATGCTCGCCGCTGGCCCGGAGTCGCATTGCAGTTGACACATGCAGCCACCCACGACGTACTCGAAGCAGCAGCCGTTGAGAGTCATGGTCGACTCCGTGTCCCCAATCTTGTCGATCATTTCTGACCTGTTGATGGACCTACATACGAGAACGAGCATCGAGGCATCTGGTATGTCACATCTGGACGTATGGTGGGTCGCTGCGTCTCGCTCTCAGCACTGTATCATTTCGGAGCGCGACGCCCGTCTGCATCAACGATCTTGAGAAAGCCGTCATCCGCGACAAAGATACAGCCCTAGACTGTCCGAACCCGAGCCGCCATGTGGCGGCACGTTATGGGTCAACGATGCGCTTTACGTGCGAGGCCAAGGCGAGCAGCCGGTGAGGCAAAGACAACCCTACCCTGCCACCGATGCATGTGAGAGGCTCGTCAGACTACCAACGTCTACGCAGCTACTTGGATGATTCGCATAATAAATCGCACACCTCGTGTTTCGGTTGGATCTCAGCCATAGGGTGGCATCCTAATATCACTCGATCGTTTTCTCACGCCAGTGTGGTGTTTCCACAATGGTCACTTGACGATCTGCCGCGTCTGCAATCGGCGAATGCTCATGCAGCCGTAAGCGTATGGTTACCCTGAGACCCGAAGATCCTTGGTTAGGAGATCTCGCACAGTTCACTTGGTCATGCATTGCAATCGACAGTGCCTAAACGTTATGGTACTGATAGATCATGGCTGGCAAGGGGTTCAACTGGGCACATATCTCCAAAATTGACCGGCTAGGTTTTATTCGAACCGTGCTGTGACACCACTTGCGATCTCATTGCAGAAAACGGGGCATCGGAAGCACCAGAAACTTGACTGCTCTCATATCGACAAGTCTTTGATCCTGCGCGGGATGGCGGGACGTGGTCGAATCAGTCGCAAGGGTGCTCGATGTCGCAGTCGAATGCAACATGCGATGGCGGTGCACACCACAGTCAGCGCAGAGCTTACGGCGGCTTTTCCCATCCACTGTACAATATCTTCGATACATCGGTGATCCTCTAAGCGGGTATCTTGTGAGCAGCACATTCGGGTAAAAGCGCTGCTGGGTCCTCGTCAGCATTTTCCTGGGATCTGGCTCCAGTGTGCCAATGATGCTTGGCTCGTGGTGCGATCGTCTGATCTGGAGATCGGTCTGCCACGCCGCCCACACACACGTTATCATCTCGCATCTGCGGCTGTCAAATAACGTGTCCTAGGCGGTGCCACTCGCCCTCCATCCATGGCAAATCGAGAGAAACTAATTGCCAGGGGGCTTCACCGGTGAGAGGGACTGCATCGGCACTAATCTTTGGGCCCCCCTTCAGCCCCGGGCGACCGTTGCCAGAGGCAGGCAGCGGTGGCTCTCATTGAGAGGATATGGCGCGACAGTTGACACCCGTATCTTGGATGTCGGCATATTCAGTCCAATTATCAGCTGGCTCCGGGCGCATCTCCAGCGACCAACGTCTCGACGGCAGTGTCAGAAGTTGCAAAAGAAATTGTCTAGCGCCCGAAAAGGCCAGCAACCCCGCTTCCCGACCATATGGTTAGCACGCTTGGGGCACACCTGGCAAGGAGATTAGAGTCGGCGGCCGGCCAGGAGTCCCATGCTCGTTCCCAGAACTCGACGAAGACATCAGGCCAGAAGAAGTCGATGTGGATTGCTTGCCCGTTGAAACAACCCCACGCCACAGGCACACGGGAATCTGGGACAGAAGCGGCGCTATGCCCGGCTGCCGATGCAATGGCATGAGATCGAGGCCAGCGTACGTACGCACGGTCGACCGTTTGGTAGGCGAGGTGCCAACAAGAAACAGCTCGTGAGTCGCTTTACGTGAAAGCCGGCTGTTTTCTCACAGTGCAGTCACCGCAGGCGGAGACACGGAGTGGGCCACGGGGAACATGCTGACGTGCAATGCTCGGCCGAAGGATGTCAGCGGAGAACTACGAATTCCATGTACCTTCTGCCTTCGATCGATCAGGACGAAAACCTCCCATTCGTGGAATGCGACGTTGCTTTGGCTTGTTTCG
This sequence comes from Colletotrichum siamense, assembly GCF_013390195.1. Taxonomy (NCBI): domain Eukaryota; kingdom Fungi; phylum Ascomycota; class Sordariomycetes; order Glomerellales; family Glomerellaceae; genus Colletotrichum; species Colletotrichum siamense. The sequence continues at coordinate 1,467,215 of NW_023501022.1, forward strand.
ACAACCGGTCAGTGCACAAGACGTTGTCCGATGCATCTCGTATGCTGGGAACAGCACTCACTGATGCTTACTTCTAGCTACCAATGACATCGATAGCACTGGCGACATAATGAGCTGGCTTGTATAATCAAGTCGCCGATTGTATTTCGCTTCTGATAGTGGCTGCTGATGTTGGGTGGCCTTGCCTTCCGGCGGCGGGAACAACGCCAAAGCAACCCACAGAGTTGGGCGTTCACTCAAAGGATCGATCGAAAGTTGGGCACTTTTGCTTGTCCTCAGGGACCTCCAGTTGGACGTCAGAACGACGCGTCATTTTTCAATTTCATGAATAGGCAGCCCTATTTCTCTCGCCAAACCTGAGTGGTTCGGTGGATGGAAAGACAATTTCCTTCATTTGCTCGAGTCAACCGAGGCAACAAGAAATAATGAGGCACGGCTGCCGCCCCTTCTCTGTCGCATGAAGTTCTGGTATCGTTTCTGGGGTAGTTCGTCACACGTTGCACAATTGCAAAGCGAGCAGCTATTCCCGTCGCATTTGCTTCTTACCAGCCACCGTATCAGATCATGACTGATGCCTTCCCTGCTCTGTCCCTTGCTCGTTTTCTTATTGCGCACCGAACTCCAATACGACGAGGGGTGTTGGACGCCTCTGTTGCGCCAATCGCAAGGATGGGTCAAGGCTTTCTCACGCCCGCCGCACACGGTTGTTTGTTTGCTCTGAGCTCGCACTTCTTCACACATGGAGTTCAGACGTAATAGAGGCTGCCTCCTGTCAAGTGCAGGTTCTCCGAGTATCAGCAACGTGCTGCAGACTGCGCACGTTCACCGCAGACTTCTGTGTGTTGCTCCGACGTCCGCGTCTCTCGAACCTTGTGGGCCGCAGCTTCGGTCTCTGTACCGCGTCGGCCCCGGCGCCCGCGACAGCAGCAGCAACAACAACAACGGCTTTGTCTACCGATCACCACCAATCTTTGTCAGGCTCTTGAAAAGAAGCCCATGGAGGAGGATAAGATTTTGAAGATAGGGTTAGCTCCCGCTGTTCAGCCTTACGACGTTAGGCCCGTCGGCAACACTAAACGAGCTTGCTTGGCCGCCCGTTTGCTTGCTTTTTCTGCTGCTTGGCCGTCAAGATCGGCAGAGACGCGCCATCGTATGATCACGGGAAGCTGGCCACTCATTGGAGGTTTTACGGCGCTGTTTGCTGTTTGCTACATTGCTACTGATTCTTGAACCATCTCACCGGGCCCCAAATCGAATGTTTGCTTGTCAAAAGGGATCTGGTGGAGGCTGTTATCGACACCGATATCTGAGCTCGAGCCGACTAAACTAATGCCTTCAAGATCACGCCCCTCGATGACCTTCCGATTCTTGGCTTCCCAGTCGCCACCGGGGAAAGTTCGCTGCCTGCCGAACACTATTGTTTTATGTCGACGCCAGGACATGAAGCAAGGGCTGCGCAAGAATTGTCCAGGGTTGACTTCCTATCTAGTCACGACACAAAATCGAGGCTCGTCACCGACGACGCCGCAAGTTGTGATTGAATTGAGACATTCAGCGAATGCCCAGGTGTTGGCAATGACCTGTCATGCTGTGTCTCGTGCATGGCCCCCTTTTTCTTTCTTTTTCCTTCAACCTGAATCATTTCCGTCGCGGGTCAACCACTCTGGATGCGAACCTTCCTATTCTACTGCATTTTACCGGTCTGGAATGCATGCAAGAAACGAATTAAGCAAAGTCGTTCCTCGACAAGGTGGGAGCGCCATACGGTTTTGAGAAGTTTTCAAGACACTATTGGACTTTTTTTCTTTCTCTTTTCTATCTGGACTTCAGTCCCCCACGCTGAGCGGGACTCGTCCTCTTGCCTTGCGCCCCCTTTTTGCCGCCTCACTTCAGACCGTTTCGATATTTCTTTTACCCGTATTGCATATCGCAATGGGTTTCAATGAAGTCCTTACCTCTTCAGCTTCCGTTTGCCATCGCGGCTAGCGTCTCCCGCTCACTGTTCCATATGGGGGCAAGCTCGAGTTGCCAACAAGCTAGGGTGGCGGTCTCGAACGCAATGATATGGGCGGCCTTGCGTTGGCGCGCTTCTGGACGGCGATCATGAGCTGGGGTCAGGTGGGCAATTCAAGACGTAGCCTGCGTGTCTCCAATAAGACGCCTCACGATGTCGCCCAAGTTGCAAGCCAGCGGGAAACTCAGTTCTCGCCCGCATGGTAACCCGTCCTCTTGCCGTCCCCGCCTCACCTTGTTTCCCCCACGAGGCTTTGACCTGTGCAGTAGCCCTCATGACCAGAGAGTTGGTCCCTGGATGAGGACCAAGTCCCACCCGCATTGAATCACAAAGAAGTCTTCTTTGGGAGAGACTCGGCAGTTGCTTCTTCGCGGCATGGCGGCTCTTGGACCTCTGCCAGCGCGAGGCGGATGGCTCCGAAGCAACTCATTGGCAAGCATACCGCGGCAGGCGGCTGTCTGATGCTGTTACATTGAACGGATCTGGGCGAGGCTTGCTGCCACCTCCCTCGTCCGCCCAATGTCTAACCACTCACATCGGCGATGAGGTGTCGGATGCCCTGTGGAGACTTGGCAGTGACATCGTGTCGGGCAAAACTGCTGAAGAAGTCACGGCGTGGCCTGAAGCCCCGAGGTATATTCCCTGGCTTGAGTATGTCGGGGACCTGGTGGCCTCAGTGGCGATGCCGTAATGGTGGTGGGTATGGTGACGAAGGGCCAATGCCGCTCGGTCAGCAGAACGGCTACGACTCCCATGCCAGTCTCCGGCAGCAGCGGTGATGCGGACTGCTCACCGGGATGGATCGCAAGCAAGGGCTCCAAACAGTATCAGAAGCAACCGGTCGAAGGGGCTCCTTCCTGACCTGGTCTCTGGACTGAGGGGCCAGTGTTTGTTGAGGTGGTAGCCGCACGTCAAAGCCTGCCGAGACCGCAGAAGAGAAGAAAAAAAAAGCCCGAATGGAGGGGCGTCTGGCTGGCGGCAGCAGTTGTTTGTCTGTCACAGCGGCTCATCCGAAGCGAGGCCGACGGCCGTGGCCCGGAGAACCGGTTCTCGTCACATATCTCGGGGCGGCTGGGTATGGATTATCCTCTTTTTTCGTTGCCTTCTGACTTGCACACGTATTTACGGGGTGTGACGTTGGGACCGAAAAGAATATCAGATCTCTCCTGCTTCTGAGAAGGGGTCCGCGTTGCATATGCCGGTGATGTGACCGATATCCACTTCTTGACCGGTCAACGACGGCGCATGCCCACATGCCTTCCGTGCGTCTGTTCCCGGAGGAGAAGATCCATACTCAGCGCGCTGTTCATCCCCCTCCCCCTGATCCTTGGTTCTGGCTTTCAGAAGCTCTCTCTCTCCTTTGGCTGTGCGGCCCAATCGCAAGAGTTGCGGATCGGAGGGCGATGCTCGGTGGTGGCCCGCAGCTGTTGGAGGTCATTCACCGCGGATCTTGGCCTTGACAGGAAAAGCGGGAGTGCGGAAAAAAAGACACTGAGAGAGATGCTGCAGTCGATGAAGGGGAGGGGGTGGGCCGGGGCATATCTTTCTTTGCCCTGGTTGGGGGACCGACCCGCGTCGGATCTTGCGCATCAGTGCAGCATTTCAATAGATGCGGGACCCGCGTTGGGGGCTGGGTCGGCGGGTTTTGGAAAAGTGATGTGCCCTTGCGAAGCTGCAGCAAGCACAAGCACAAGCATGAGAGAGGGAGAGAGATATGGGCGATGACGGTCGAGAATGTTTGTTTGTTGGATGCAAGGTTCTTTCGTTTGCAAGGATTCTCTGCTTCATCGACATGGGGAAGGAGGGGGAGGGGGGTGTTTGTGGTCGCCGAGTTCACCACATCGTGTCTTGGGGGCCGCCGCAGCGCGGGACTTCCCCCAGCATTGGCGTCTTCTTCTTTTTCAAGATATGCAGATGGACATATCTGGAGTAGCCTCAAAATGGAGCACGAGCAAGGCTTCACGAGACGGGGCTCGCTGTGGGAGCGGGACGAATGCCTTTCCCGATTCAGGTTGTTGAACCCTGAAGTTTCTGGGAGTTCGATTGTCGCATCCCTTGCGGTTGGCTTCATCATCGCGCATTCTTGAAAGGGGTCCCCTCAATCTCATCGGGGCTGGACCGCACACTGGGGCTGTCTCCAGTTTGTTGGTGCCGGGGTTTGTTTTTGTTCTTCTTGTGCCTGTGTGTCTGTTTTGAGGGACCGCACATTGGCACAAATGCGGTCATGCTGCATTACTTTTTTTTTCGGGGGATTTTATTTTATTTTTATTTTTACGTTCATTTTTCATGTGTGTGCATGAAATCCCTGAAGGAGCCAGCGTTGCTTTTTCCAGCGGTGCTCTCGTGCCTAAGGGTTCTGTTTAGTCATATCTGACAAGTTTTACTCTTTGGTTCCCCTAACGCAAGGCTAAAAATTCATGACGGCGGGAAGGCAAATGGTGAAGGGGCAGCAGAAGCAGAAAAGAACTTGGTTCGGACGGCACACGGCCGGGGCGCCGGGTGTTGGTAGTGGTGGGATAGGCAGGTAAGGCGGGGCTACCGGGGTTTTTTCTTTGCTTTGCTTGCTTCCTCCTGACGGCGGCGGCGGCGGCGGGCGGAGGCGGAGGCGCGGCCGGGGGTGAGGGGAGGGGAGGGGTTCGTTCAGATCTTGACTTGCGCTGCGACTGCGCTGCTGCGCTGCCACACCCCGCTAATGTGAGCCTAGATGATGCGGGCTCCAAGACGGTTGCGTCGATCGGCGATCCTTGCTCGAAGGGATGGATGGGTTGTGATGTGGATGGAGGGGGAAGGGGAGGAACGGGGTGTGTATGGGAGAGTGTGAGTGTGTATTGAGTGAGTATGCATGTGTTGGGATGACGCTGCGGGAAGTTTTTTTCTTTGGTTGTTGCGAGGGTGGTTTGTTTTGCTTTTTTCGAGGCTTGGATGGGGGTTTTGGTTTACTTTAGTGGGAGTTTGGATGTGGTTGCTGTTGTTGTTTTTTGCTTTTTCTGATGGATTGGGTATAGACGCCGCTGCGGGAACGGGGATTTGTGCGAGGAGGGGAGGGGTCTGCAGGGCATGGCAGAGGTGGCGGCAGGTCAGGTCCAGATGATGGTTCGCGCCCGCCCTCTTTGTATTAGAATCCAGTTCGTCGCGATCAACACTTGTTTTTGGAGATGGATGGATATGGGGATGGAGATGTTGGTTTGAGTCTATGTAAGTGTGCATGTGTGCATGTACACATGTGTACTTCTTTTTGTGGGTGGTGGTGGCCGCGTTCTTTTCTTATTGAGTGTCTGCGATCTATGACCTACGTACGACGAAGATCCCGAGATATGCGTTTGCTTGTCTTTGACAGGGGACAGGGCAAAGCACAGGGGTCACAACACCTTTTTGAGGAAATGGATGGCAGGCGGTAGGTGGCAGCTGTTCTTCGGAGGCGAGATGGTCCGGCGGGGTGTAGGAGTGAAAGTGAGACCTGCAGGCTGTTTGGTGATGGGGGCACAGAGGTCCGGGACCCGCATCGGCGCGGCGCGGGGCTTTTTCTTCCCTTCCCCCCCTTGAAGGCCGTGGGTGTATCGGAAGGGAAGGGGTGGAGTTGTGGCGGATGGCTCCGTAAGGGAACAGGAGCTCTTGGAGGCCGTTGACGGCGCGCCGGGAGGGCGGCGGTCCGGCTTGGCGTTTTGGTGGTTTAGCGCGGGGCTGCGTTGGGCTGCGTTGGGCGTCCGGGGTGGCGAGGTTTGGGGGTTGAGCATGGCGATGGAGAGTGTAGATAGTTGCCGTTTGAAGCGTTTCTAGCCCGAGAGGGAGCATGGAGGGTTGGTATTTTGGCGAAGTAAGGGATGGACAGCTGTTGGTTTAGGGTCTTCTTGGGGGAGAAGCGGCAGTTGCGAAGAGAAGCCGGGAGTGGATGTGGGTGCCGGCAGGGTGGCGGACCCTTCTTTGGTTTATCTGATGGGGACGATGGGTGGTTTCCGAGACCTTGATGTCTGGGTAGAGTCACATGGCTTGAGTCTTGCGTCGAGGCAGATGGCCTCCATGGGGATTTGATGTGTGTAATCGCGGTAAGGATGGAGGATTTACCCCGTCGTAGTTGAAAACTATTAGAATACTATCTCTGGCAGGGTAAGGATTGAGCTGCAAACGCATATGGCAAATTACGTAGGTAGGGGAAGATCCCTCTCATTCTTAGGGCTGAGGATTGTCTATTCTGGAGGGGTTGTTATTGTTGCTCTGTTTTCGTTTCTTTTTGGGGGGATCGCTAGTCTCGGTTATGGGTGGGGAGGAGAGCGGAATGAAGTTTAGTCTCGTGGGACGTGGGAAGTTCAGCTCCTGCTTTTGTGAGTTGTGATGGATGCTTGGGGGGGCTGAGACAGGATGTTTGGATACGTGGAAGACATGCCCAGCACGGGGCTGTCTCTTGAGGGGCTTAGGCTCTGGGGGAGGCGGTTGTTGGTATGTTGGTGTAGCGTCTTGGAGGTTCTAGAAGGGGGGCGTGAGCCGGATTTCGAGGCTTGTGGTTCTGGATTGGCATGAGGAGGGGAGGTAGGGACGGGTAGGTGCGGTTGAAGGGAGCTGCGGTGCGGGGGGTTTGAAGGGATGAGGAGATGGGCATGTTGCTGGGTGGAGGATTCAGGATGGGGTGTGGCGTCGAGTTGATGACTGGCGTGGCTTGCATGGCCCAGAGGTAGCATGTGAATATGGTACGAGAGGAGACGGAGGATCGTGAAAGGGAATGGGCTCTGTGGTTGGACTTGTTGATGAAGTTGTGGGGATGGAGTGAGTTGAGCCCCTTGAGCCATGTTGTGAAGTCGAATCTAAGTTGGCTGGTGGGGGCAACGGTTTAAAGTGTGTGACTACCCATGGCCCGGTCCGCATTGCGGCTCGGCGTTTGAGTTCGAGAACGAGTTGCCGTCTATGGGTAGTGTGCCCAAGGATGAATGGAAGATTGGAGTAAACCACGTAGGCTTAACACATTGGGGAACTATTAGGATCCATGGATACGTATTATTGCTGTCATGCAAGTACCCGGCTTCAAATCAGGGAGGGTTGCAATCTCGGCATGAGGAGTGGACTACAGCGCCGGTATGCTTTACTCCTTAATCGATGGATTCGTCTTGGTGGTGCCGTTCGGTCGTTCAGCTAAGGTCTTCACAAGGCTCAGTCATTGGACCACATTCTCAGCGCACGTGTCTCTTAGCGGTGCAGATTTCAGATATACAATCAGAGAATCAAGATCATACCTACAACTCGATGCGCGAACTTTGTCGAGGTGACAGTATATTTCTTTTGCAAAAGTTCAACTCAAGTTGTTGACCCTGGGAAGATGTCCATGACGCAATCGTGTTCATCCACTCCAACTAACAGCCTGAGTCAGGCTAGCAAGAACATGGAAGACAAAGGAGATGAATCAACAGCTCTCTAAAGCCTTTCTCTCGCTACAATTGGGGTTCGTTTTGCGGCACGCTCGCTGCTCGTGAGATAGAGAGTTCTGCCATCCAGGTAGAGTACCGCCTGCAAGCAATTTAGCTCATTGTTCTTCCACTCTATTTGTCTTTTTCTTTATCATCTTTGCTATTATCCTTGAAAGAATCACCATCATCACCCTCAACACCAAATCTTAGGAGTGAAATCGAAATTTGGCCCAGAGCCGTCTACAAATTATACGCGACGACCACAGCGAAGTAAAGAAACGGGGAACTCAATGAGAGCCATGCTGGTAGCAACTGGCGAGAAAGTCTTTAAGAGGGTCAGAACCTGCTCCTACTTTCCTTCCGCGCGAATGGTACCAAAACTAAGTGTTGACGGACAGCTTCGCAGTGAAAAGCCGCGGCAGTTCAATACTTGACACAAATGAAGGAAATGTCAACACGACATCGACATATCTGGGGGGCTATTACTTACACTTGTCTGTTTTGTGTCTACCTTAGTTCCGCAGGTGAGTTCCACCAATGCATTGAAGTTGAAAGCTACACGTCGATCCAGTCAACGATACTACATGCTAGTATGCTGAATCCCACCAAAATGCCCTTTCAATGAGAGAAAACGAAGACGTGCTTGTATGCTAGAGCAAGAAGCTTCAGTATTGATATAACAAGTAGATACTATGTTGGGATCATATGATTCGATTAGCAAAGCGTTATAGTCTAAGTGTTTTCGAGTAACTTCCAACCCCAGAGTAAGTACGCATTGGCGAGGCCTCTGCTGAAACGATTCACTCAAAAGTTTTCAAACGGTTCCAAGTGACTCGCTTGCCGATTTGCTTCTTGAATGCTATCTTCAAGCGATCGTTCTTCGCGGCAATGTTCAAGGGGCGAGAGGTACTCGATGCGAAGGTGGCTGAACCACGCAGAATCGGGATGCACTGTTTATATATATTTTAAAACGTATTGTGCACGACAATTTCGTAATGTGATGTCCCATTTCCTGGCCACTCATAGCCGCTCACGAGTGAGGTGCCACGAGGGCGCATATGCAGCTGTGGATGGAACTGCGTTGGACCAACGATTGGGCCTCGATGATTCTCCAGGTGGTCAGCGTGGCTGAGCGACCCATTAACCAGAACCAGCGCAAGTCGTCCGCCTGAAACGTTCGAAATCTCTCTTTTTACACCTTCCCAGCCTGATTTTCCGTGAGCAAGCCATCATGTCTGGCGTAGAAGCTGGTGCGACAGTCGTTGGCCTTGTCGGCTTCGGTCTCACGTCGCTCAAAACAATCTATCAGTTCATTTCCAACGTGAAAGATGGCCCCGAGAAAGTGCGAGACCTCGCGAACGACCTCAAAACCCTGCAGGCTGCGTATGAGCGGATTGAAGCCCTCGACGATCTCCCGGGTTTCGCGTCCAGCCCTTTGCTCACGGATTTGCTCAAAGATTGCAATAAAAGCATCGGAAAGCTCGAGAAGAAGATCGGAAAGCTTCAAGTTCGACCGAATGACAAATTCCACGGCGTGGTATGGAAGCGCCTGAAGATGGCCTTGAATGATGATGAAATCGTACAAGCTCTGGGCGTACTCTCGGGCTACGTCAACAAATTCACGCTCGAGATTAGCCTGATTGAAATGTAGGTTCATGCTGCTTTGAGGTCTGTTCAGTTGTGTTGACGCTCTTAGGCGCCTCGTGCACCAGAACGCAGGACACATATCCCAATTGATAGCTGGCGGCGAGAGACACTCGACAATAGTGGGACAGCAACATTCAATACTTGAAAAGATTGGAACAGACATGGTCAATTTCATTCCTCAGATACAGCAGGTTCAAAATGGCGTACATGCTGTTGCTTTGAAGATCACAAGCATGCAATCGTCATCTGCGGGACAGTCAGCCGGGATCGTTGAGCGGCTTGAAAGACTCGAGAAAGAAGTCTCTAGGATGAGCCTGCAGACGAAAGAATCCGTGAACATTACTGGAACTGACGACAAGAACTGGCCCGTTTCTCCCGAAGAGACGGAGAACTCAACCATTCTAGCGAGCATCCAGAACTTGTGTGCTTTGGTGGGTCGACAAGAACGTGAAATCGAATCTGATCAAGCGCAGAATATAATCGAAGACCTAGAAACAATCTTGCAGGATCTCAAATCATCAGAAGTGAAGCTGGAACGCTCGATAACAGCCGGCGTTGCGACAGAGTATCTAGCAGACCAAAAAGAAGTTTTCCGGGATGTTCGACAGTTTCATGGGATCGTAGGCTCCAGCATGAAACTCAGTCTAAATCACTCTAACAGCGGTAACAAAGAACTATCAATCACAAACTGAAGCAAACATAGCTGACTTTTCCTCAGATCAACGTGCCTCTGTTGTACCACTTGGCAAGGTCACGAAGAACGTGCATACATGGACTCAGCACAAGAGCCGGCACGGACAGTGGTTACTATCAACTCGAAAGAAGTGCCGTGGCGCTGCTGTGGACAATGACGATGACACTTTGCAGGAAATTGCTACGAGCGTCCTGTTCAAGCCGAGAAGTCGTCATTCGAATTTCGTGATCAAGGCTACTGTCTGGCAATTCCAAAGAATGCACGGATTTTATTCACTGAACCCAGCAGTGGCCGTCAGCCGGATCAGACCTAGATCATCCGAAGTATTTCAATGCGTCAGATATGGGGATATGAGAGGACTTTTGCATCTCCTTGCTTCAGGAGAAGCGTCATTGCAGGATCGAGACGATAAAGGTGCCTCTTTGCTGCATGTGAGTCTTGCGCAAGTCTATTTACATTAGCCATTTACTGATTATTGAAAGCACGCATTTGAACAGCCGGAGATGAGCCAGTTTCTTATACATCATGGTGCCGATCCTGACGATTTGGCAAGGTGCAATCATTTAATGAAGCAGGTTTCAGGTTCCTGGCCTAGGTTAATAGCGTAAGTTCCTCCCTGATTTTAGGTTTCTTTTTGACAGGACCTCTATTGAGTTTGATGGGCATATCCCGTTTACTAATCCTAATGGAACCCAGGACTCCTCTATATCTCAGCTCCGAGTCCCCAACAAGAAATTTCAAGACGTTACTTATGGCTGGTGCCGACCCAACGATTGAAATGCAGGTGAACTCTGACGGTACACTCCAAACCTATGAAGTATGGTCATTCTTAATGGATGACGACTCAAATGTGAGTTTCTGACAATGACTTGGTGTTGCTCACTCAGGGATAACCAAGTTTCTTCAGGGTCCGTTTGAGACCCTGTTTCAGAACGAGCACCAATATATAGATGTGAACCAAGTGTTGGAGTCTCATGGAGTAATTGGTCGAAGCATGCTACATCAATGCTGCAACAATTCGAATGATCAGAAGATACGTGTTCTTATCGACCATGGTGCAAACATTGATGCGCGAGACTCAGAAGGATACACTAGTCTACACTTATTAGTGTCAGTGATAAGAATGGCGGGTTATCAATGGGGCAATGATTGTGAATCATTGATTGCCCTCATCGACGGTGGTGCAGACATTCATTCGCGGAACAACGCCGGTCAGTCTATCTGGGCAACTGCAACGAATAACCGCCAGAAAGGCAGTTATGCACGAGACATGTGGGATTTCGTCCTAGTGTATTGTGGCTATATTTCTGAGATGGAAGCCTGTACCCGAGATAATCCTCGACACGCGGTGTACTGGAAGTGTGGATATGGAAAATATCTACGTGAAGATTTCGAGGAAATTTGGGAAGGATTGGAGCATTTGTGTCCGTACTATGACGATGAGGAGTCTGGTCTGGATTGCGCGTCTCTCATATTAGCGACGCCACCTCAAACTATCCAGTCACCCACCTCCTGCTCAACGTCCACAACTTCCTCAATGTGGGTAATAGACGAACGGGATATCGATCAGACGCCTCTAAATCAGCAACAGGACTCAAGTGAGGATGAGTTACCTATCGAACTGCCAGACGAAACAATCGATCGACTCACACAAGAATCAGACAGAGAGGAGCACAGCCGTATGAATAACAGTTGCCCCGAAGAACGTCGTCTCACCGAGGAACGCGTGGCGAGCTTGGGAGACTCTCACCTGGATGAGTCGGTCAACACATGGCTCTCCAAGTCCAGTGTTTCCAGCGACATGTCTGATTCGCCCTCGGTTGCGTCGCTCCAATATTTGGGCAATGCAGAGGTCGGCTTCTCGGAAGAAGTCTATGAGAACCCGTGGGCCGAAGGTTAGCGACTATGATTATCGGGAGTTGACAACTTGATGGCGGACCTGTATGCACTATCTCAAGGGAACATCTGTTGATTAGGTTACGATCAATGCCTCTCAATTAGGTTATTTGTTTGGTAAAAGGACTATCGTATAATTGAAAAACATCTGTGACTCTTTTAGTGTTTCGCAATATTTAAAATCGTCATTGTCGCCGGGCAAAAGTCCTCGTTTAGTTGATCAACTTCGAAGGTACGAACGATTTCAACTTCGCAAGTCTTTGCAACTTCCAGGTTCCCCACGATAGCCCGCGGAACCCACGGCTTTAGCGGTCTTAGCCGCTGACCGGTCGATATTGAGGTCATTTGACAGGGAACAGAATACGACGCTAGGGGGTGGTGATCTCCCAATACGAGAAATCCCCGCCTATTTAGAGAGGCCCACAAATGGCTATCCCGCGCTCGCATTGTTCGGGAGGGAGATTGGCGTAGGATCGTCCCCCAAGTTGACAGTGCAGAAGATCTAAAAGCATAGGAGTGGAAAGATGAATTGGCCTCTGCATCTTCACGTTCCATTTCGGCAACGTTGAGGTGGCAGGGATCTTACCTGGACGCATCTTCGAAGATGCGTCTCGTCACTCGTTTTACCGCAGCAGCAGCATACTGCCTGGCTCTGGTCACCTCTCACGCAGTGCCGAAAACATACTTCGTCGAGATCTCCAAAGATGGAACAATCGATGGCTTGGGTGTGAGTCCCGAAACTCTCGTTGAAAGAGCTGCCGAGCTTTCAGTGCCGTTGAAAGTACGCTTCGAATACCAAGATAAGAGCGTCTTCTACGGCGCATCGGTTTCCCTCGACGACGATGCCGACGCCGAGAAATTGCGGACTCTTCCTGGTGTCGAGAATGTGGTCCCGGTACAACAAGTGGCGCACCCGTACCGGCTTCCGGAGAACGGCTCCCCGATCGGCAGCGCAAACATCGGATCTGCGGCATCCACCAATGGCGAAAGCAACTTTCGACCGAGATCTGTTTTGCCTCGAGCGTCTGATGTTGACTGGAACAGCCCGCATGTAATGACGGGGGTCGACCGCGTCCATGCGAAGGGCATCCTTGGAGAGGGCATTCGCATCTCTGTTATTGACACCGGAATCGACTGGAGGCACCCTGCTCTGGGCGGCTGCTTTGGAAAGGGATGCAAAATTGAGTTTGGCTCTGATCTGGTGGGCGACGGATATGGAGGAGATTCTGGGTACACCATGATCCCCGGACCTGATCCAAGACCTGGCTGTTTTGATGGTTTCCACGGTACTCACGTCGCTGGCATCATTGGCATGGACGTACCCTCGAACTCTTCGACGTTTGCTGGCCTGGTGGGAGTTGCTCCCAAGGCTACGTTGGGCATGTACCGCGTTTTCGGCTGTTCCGGCTATACGTCGGACGACGCCATCGTCGCCGCGATGCAAAAGTCCGTTGAAGATGGCGCAGACGTCGTGAGCATCTCCATTGGTGGATTCGGCACCTGGTCTGGCTATCCTGGATCACCTCTTTCGGCCGCGGCTGCAGCTCTGAAGGCTAAGGGTGTTGCGGTCATCGCTGCCGGTGGAAACTCTGGCACTATTGGAATGTTTTCCATCAACATTCCCGGAGGATCAGACGATGCTCTCGGCGTTGCGTCGGTGGAGAACTCCAAGTTCCCAACATACCCGATCAAGGACTCCAACGGCGCCGAATTTCGGTACGGAGCTCTTCATCCTTTCCCGGAAGGAGAGTATCCCGTAGCTTGGGCAGGAAGAAACACCACAGGCTACAACTTTGGCTGCTCGGCATCCGACTATCCTCCTGCTAGTAGCTTATCTGAGCCGATCTCCGACTACGTCCTGGTAGTGAAGAGAGGTTACTCTTGCTCGCCAACCCAAGTCCAGCAACATGCCTCTGCTGCCAACTACACACGGGTACTTACTTACCCAGACCCGACTGTCGATGATATCTTCATCGAAGGCCACGCCGTTCCAACACCATCTCTGACCGCTGATGGATACATCTATCCTATGGGTAGCACTATCGATGACACTCTGTCAAATGCTTCCAAGAATCCCGGAGCTTACAAGCTGCTCGTTTCGTCCCAGACACCCTTGCTGGTAGACCAGCCTGGTGGAGGATCCCCCAATAACTTCAGCAGCGTCGGTATGTTGCGTTCCCTGTAAAGTGTCACATAGAACCGGACTGACTTCTCCGATATCAGGACCCAACGCGGATTTCGCCTTCAAGCCTGAAATTGCTGCTCCGGGTGGCATGATTCTCGCAACGTTCCCTCTCATGGAGAACAGCGGCGGTTTCGGTATCATCAGCGGCACATCTATGGCGACTCCGTACACGAGCGGCGTATACGCATTGATCAAATCCCAACACCCTTCATTGTCGATAGACGAGATCTTTGAGTTGATGCAGACTACGGCGAAGCAAGTCAAGAGGGCGAACGCCGATGCTGTGGCATCCACCGTTCAACAAGGAGCGGGCTTGATCCAGGCCTACGATGCTATTTTCTCCAAATCTGTCATCCAACCCGGAGAATTCAAGATGATCGATGTTCGAGAGGCTACATTCAGCATCGACAACCCATCGGAAAGTGATGTCACATATAGCTTCTCAAACAAGCCCGCCAGCGGGGCCGCGTCATTCTCAGCTGGTGCCGGTCCGACCGCCGAAGTCGGATTCCTCTCTGAGCCATTCTCAGCTGAAGTCAAGTTCGCTGGAGGGGATCAAGTCACCATCCCTGCAGGAGAAACTCAGAACGTGACCTTCCAGGTTACTTTGCCAGCTGACATGGACGCCAGTCTGATCCCAATATTCTCTGGCTTCATCGGTATCACTTCATCTATCAACGAGAGCTTCACGATTCCCTACATGGGACCGGCCTACAACTACAGCAGCGCGCCGGTCGTCGGCCTGAAACCCCTGACGGACGAGCAACGAGCCAATGCCTTGACCACAGCCCGCGACCCCTTCTCTGCCCCTCAGGTCTTCGGGAATAGTGACAAGAAGGACCTTGGAAACTATCGATCCTTCAACTTCCAGTACCCGGACTATCCTGTGGCGTACTTCACCTCCCTCCAACCTTTGCGCAAGTTCCGTTTCGATATTGTCCGCGCCAGCACCAACTTTACCCCAACTTGGTATGGTTTCGATCCCGATTTCAAACTGGACAACTTCACAGAGACGGCGATGGTAGAGAATGGTACAGTGGCAGGTGTCCCTATCCTCGGCTCAATTCAAATCCAGGAGGGGTGGCTTCCGAGGACCAACTATCAGTCTAGTTGGTCTTACAGTATCCTTGACATCACGGCTTCGAGAGGGCTAGGATTGAAGAAGGGTTCTTATCGTATTCTCCTGAGATGGCTGAAGTTCTTCAAGGATGAGGAGGATCCCGCGTCCTGGGAGAGTTGGATGAGTGGTGTCGTTGATGTCTTGGAGGACACTTTCGAGCCGACTCCGCCTTAGGTCATGGATCAAGGAACACAAATAATTGATAGGCATGATATTGCCACCAAAGTCTTGAAATTGCCCTACTGAGTTGACGGTGAATTATTTCTTCCAGCGGGGGTCATGATGGTCCTAAAATCGCCCATATTTAGACGAAACTAAGGCACGTTTTGTTACATCCCGACCAACCTAAGAAATGCACCAAGTTCCCGGAATGATCATTCGAAGGATCCGCACGCGAAAGACAGTCAAGGTGTGGCTGAAATAAGCCGCCACAGACTGCGGCAGACGGACGTAAGCGGTCTTATGATGCTGAGCGCGCCTCGACATATCCGCTTACGGCCGAAAACGGCGGATGACATATTTTCTTCAACTCCTCAGGAGACGACGTCTCTTACCTGCTGTGAATATTACAAACAACAAGATAAGTTACCGTCTATTTGCAGGAATCTCTGCCCAATTCTTTACGGCCGAGAAAGAGTATCATCATCACTCATGGAGCGACAACACCGTAAGCGTCGGAGGCCTGCGCTCTCGTGCCTGGAATGCCGTCGGCGCAAGATCAAGTGCGATCGCAACGACCCCTGCACGCACTGCGTCTCTTCAAAACTTCAATGCACCTACAAAACTTACAGAACCGATACGGAGACTCGGGATTCGACCCCTCGGAGCGACGCGGGCCGCGCGCTATCAAACCAGGCTTTGCGCCCAGCATCGCCTGCAGTAGCAGGACAAGGACCGCCGCCCAATCTCGGCCGATCATTCCAAGATCTTGCGGATACCGCTTCCCCTCAGACAATCCGTGCGGATGAGAGACGTATCAGAACCTCGAATGCCGTGGGACATCACAACATATCCCCTCAGAACCGTAGTTCCGAAGCAGAGCCAGATCTGCAAGATCTAGTGAGACGATTACAAAGACTTGAGCAAGACTCCACAGGAACGAATAGCCTCGGGTCGCCTGGACTGGCACGGAATGTACTGTCCAGTCATAGCGGGCCTCAAGACTCCCAGGTTGTTCTAAAGAAGTCGAGACTTTGGAGATGGAGCGACTGGATGGGAGAAGCTGAAGAGGTAGGGCAGTGTTAATCATCGATCCTAGTACTATGTTAATCTGACCCCATCACCAGTTTGAGCCAGTGTTGGCCTGGTTCTCAGCATACACCGAGGCCAAGGACCCCGCCAAAGAACCACCTTTTCAAAATGCCGCAACCCAAGTCCTTGCTGTGGAAACCGACAGTTTGTATCAAAATTGCAAGACTCTGGCGAAAAGGCTCAAGGTTTGCCGTCCTACCAGAAGCATGTCAGGCCTATCACCCAGCTTGATGCCTCCGTCTCGAGAAGTTGCCGACGCAATGGTCGATGCCTACCTCAATTCATTTGAGTTGGTGCATCGGATTTTACACATACCTACCTTTTGGACCGAGTACCACGAGTTCTGGGATCATCCGGAAACCACAACTATGGATATCCGTCTGAAAATACTGCTCGTCATCGGCATGGGTTCAAGCCTGTCGGAACATGGAAATGTCACGCTCCGGCAAACGGCAACCCATTGGGTCTACGCGGCTCAAAACTGGCTGTCTGGGCCTTTGGAGAAAGACAGACTTGGCATAACAGGTCTTCAAGTCCATTGTCTCACGATGCTCGCGCGCCAAATATTCTCGGTCGGCGGAGATCTGATATGGATGTCCATGGGGTCACTCATTCACCGAGCTATGCAGATTGGCCTGCACCGAGACCCCAAGCATTTGCCGAAAATGTCGTTTCTTCAGGCGGAGCTACGAAGAAGATTGTGGGCAACCATTCTCGAGCTGGTTGTACAGTCATCTTTGGATTCCGCTATGCCCCCAAGACTATCGTTTAGTGAGTTCGATACAGAGGCCCCATCGAATATCAATGACGATGAGATGGACGAGTCAACCGACATAGTTGAGCCCCATCCGCGACGTGTGTTCACGAATACCTCACTTCAACTACTGCTACTAGACAGTCTTCCAACCCGCTTGAAGATTCTTCAATTACTGAACGATCTACACTCAGAACTCTCTTACACAGATGCCCTTGCCCTTAGCGACGAGATCACCACGGCTTGTAGAGAAAACATGGCGTTTGGTAAACGATCTGAGGCCCGAGAGATAACCACTTTCCATCGAAATCTCGTAGACTACTTGGTACGGCGCTTCATGTTACCCCTGCACTGTCCTTTCGCCAGCAAAGCGCGGTCGAACCCCTTATTCCACTACTCGATTAGAGCCAGCCTAGACGCTTCTATGGCAATCATTTCTCCGGAACCTGACGATAATTTCTCTCGGCTGACGGCGCTGTCTGGTGGTCTTTTCAGGGAAGGATTTAGGTATGCCATAGCGACTATTAGTTTGGAATTCCTTGCCGTGGCGAAATCGCAGCAGGTGGATGGGACCATTCATCGAGACGATCGTTACAGAGCGCTCCTGAAGAGTTCGGTCAAAGACTTGATTGAGATGTCAGCTGAGAGAATTCGACAAGGAGATACTAATATCAAAGGCCATATGTTTCTCAGCATGATTGTAGCTCAAGTCGAAGCAATGGAGGAGAGTCACTCTGGGGAACACATGATCGCACAGTCTGCGAAGAACAGCCTTGACTTCTGTAACTCTGTACTCCAGAGAAGACTAGAAAGTGTTCCATCGCCATGGAGCACTGATACATCCACGATGGCAGCGGATCGTGAGGGACAGGAAGCGTTCGCGATAGACTGGGCCTTTGATTTCTTTCTACCAGACACAGACTTTGCTGCTTCTTAGGACCAATTTCAAACTTCATATCCTTGAGAAAGTAATTGACAAAAGACCTCGAGAACCTCCTATAATGACCAGTGACTTCAACAGCTACGTTTTGCTTGTGACGATGGGGAAGCTGGCACGTAGATGAAAGATTCAGCCGCCGGCTTTAATCTGTCATCTTAATGGGTTAGGTTACGTAGGGACAGCTTTTGCTCAAGCTTCCCTCTCTTTATTGGTTTGAGCTTGATGCTATCTATGGCTGCCTGTTCCGTACGGTCTTAGACGGCGTCAGGCGGCCTTGAGCGGAGATATGTACGGCCAGGCGGACAAAACTAAACAACTCTCTCACGAAAGCACTCACATCTCAGATCATTATTTAAACACGCATCAAAAGTGATCAATCTCGCATTAAGTACCCTTCTCCCGCATTGCATTCCTAATCAAAATCACATCGCATCACGATACATCTTCACCATTTACCCGTTTCTTAATTTTTACCAAGCATGGCACCCATGAGAATCCTCATCAGCGGCGGCGGTGTCGCCGGAAACTCCCTGGCATTCTGGCTTTCCAAGCTTGGCCATGACATCACAGTGGTTGAGTGGTTCCCGACTTTGCGGGCAACCGGTCTTCAGCTGGACCTCCGCGGCCACGGTATTGAAGTCATCAAGCGGATGGGTCTTGAACAGGCCTTTCGCGCCAAGTCAGCTCCTGAGCAGGGCCTGCAGATAGTCGACAGCTCCGGAAGGCGCCGCGCGTACTTCCCAGCCAACACGTCCGGCAAAGGACTTCAAAGCTTCACAACTGAATACGAGATTATGAGAGGCGATCTGTGCCGCATCATCTACGACGCCACCAAGAACCGAGCCAAGTACGTCTTTGGCACTTCCGTTGAGAAACTCGAGCAGATGGGCGACGGAGTAGAAGTGCTCTTCAGCAACGGGAAGACAGACACCTTCGACCTTTTGGTGGGTGCCGATGGGCAAGGCTCTCGTACCCGCAAGATGATGTTGGGGGCGAAGCAAACAGATGGCTTCGAGCCACTCGGAGGCTCCTACGCTGGGTACTTCACTGTTTCTAAGCCAATGCAGGAGGGGGAGGGGTACAATGCCACGGCTTACATCGGCACCAACAATCGCACCATCATGACCCGAAGACATAGCCCCGACCAGACACAGATCTATCTCATGTGCAGAACTGATTCGGAGGAGATCAAGAATGCTCGGCGGGAGGGACTTGAGAAACAGAAGGAAGCGATGGCAAGGGTCTTTGATGGTGCCGGATGGGAGACAAAGGACATCCTTGAGAGAATGATGAAGTCGACCGACTTTTACTGCGAACATATCGGCCTCGTCAAGATGAATGGTTGGTCGAAGGGCAGCGTTACTCTTGTTGGAGACGCAGCATACTGCCCTTCAGTGATGACCGGGATGGGCACAACATCGGCTGTTGTTGGCGCGTACGTCTTGGCTGGGGAGATCGGCAAACATTGCGGTGATAAGGACTTTAAGGACGGTCTTGGAAAGGCTCTTAGTGCCTACGAACAGAAGTTTCGGCCTTTCATGGATCAGGTACAGCATGGCATCTCAGGCGATGCTTTCATCTGGAAGATCTGGCCCACGACACCATTCGGAATCGGCATTCTGAACTTCCTTCTGGGGTTGGTCTCATTGCTGAGACTTAATGTGCTTGGGGAGTGGCTGTTGAAGGAGAATGTGAAGTGGGAACTGCCAGAGTATGAAGAAATGGGCTCGATGCGCCCTTAGATAGCCTGGCCTGGCAAGTTCAACCAACCCACAGTACTGGAGAAAGAGGCTTTTACTTCATTCGAGTTTTGGATTATGTAGACTATAGGAAGAATACAAATGTTGTCTCAGAAAGTGTTGTCAATCATCGAGGGGACTTGTGTGTATCGCAACATAGCGAAGAACTTGGTTTTATATGTATGAAGGTGGTACCTAGCCACGCGAAAGTATGTACATAGAATATGATTCCGTCACCTGGACCCGTACACAAACATCTAGTTGTTGAAGGTGTGCGAATGGATGTTGATGGTGGTGACCTTGAAGGTCTTGCTGTCGGAAGTTGTCAGGCCAGTAGAGTCAGCTTCGTTGAGGCCAAGGGTGCCCTTGAAGGTGGTATCGGCGGCGTTCAGGATGATCGTCGTGTCGGTGTACTCTGTCAAGGATGTTAGAGGAGCTCTCACTGAACCTTTGAATATTTTATTGATGAAACTTACTGTGAGCAACAACAGTGCCGACGCAAGCATCGTCTTGGCATTCAACGGCAGTACCCCATCCCTGAGCCTGTCCGGAGCCTTTAATGTTGTTAGCATTCGCGCGGCGGATGGTAAAATGGACAGAACTTACTGGTCGAGAGTGTGGAGACAACCTTGCCGTTGAGAGAGACGGTCTGGTCGTACTTTCCGGTGCTGTCGTTGTACTTGTCTGTTTCAGAACTCGTTAGAAGATGCGGGTGGCCTTGGACAAGAGAGAATAACTTACAGTGCATGGTGATCTTGTCACCAGCAGACGCAGGGACCTGCTTGCCACCAAGCTGCTCTCCTATCGCAAGTATTAGTATTCCAACTCTATTGTCTACCTTTTGGCGGCTTACCTTGGAGGGTGCTGGCCCAGGTGCACCATTGACCGGCCTTGGCACCGCAGTTGGCGGCGGGGTCGCTGAAGGAGACAGCCAGAGCCTGGATCAGATCGCCACCGCTGGTACCCATACCGGGCCACAGGGCAAGACGGTCCTTCTGGGGGCTGGGAACAGGAGGGAGAACGAGAGTGGTGTTGGCCTCCCGAATCCAGCTCTGGGTCGGGCCAAGAGAGAAGGCCGGGCCGAAGCCGACCTTGTCCTGAGCGCTCACGACATTGGCGCCGGCAGCGGCGAGAAGAGCGGCGGCAGTGGAGGTGCGCATGTTGATGATTGTCGGAACGAATGTGACAGGGATAGGGATAAAAAGACAGAACCAAAAGAGCGGAATCTGGGGAAAAGAAGGATGACAAGGGGGGTATCTAGCGGCTTGGTAATGGGACAATTCAGACGAAAAGGGCTTCGATTGAGCTTGGCAACGATCTCGGTCTTTATACGATGAATACCAAGTTGTTGATTCGGGGGGTTCTAGATCATTTCGATTCTGGATGATCGGCAACGATCCCCGTGCAGGGCCACAGCGATCCCACCTTCTCCTCACCAATTTGAATCCCACCTTATGGTTATGAGCATGAAACGATCCAGTGGCGGACAAATAATTTCCGCTACAACGGACAAACAACGTCGCGCCAGGTCCCACACAACCTGGTTGAAGGAAGAATTAAGAACAGAGGAGCTGCCCTTTCCCGCTAACTTGAACCCCGTCCACAGGGGTCTTGCTAGCTGCTGACCATCAGCAAGCCATCGTATAAATGCGGCCTCAAAGCCGGTTGGAGGACATACAAGAGCCACAGCTCTCTAAGTCCAAGGACGGTGACAATGGCATGATGGCCCCGTACCGAAATCCTGTTCAGGAAAGAGTCCAAACCGGCGCGGATACGAGAATTCGAGAGAGTGCCAAAGGGTTGGGTATCGCGACATTGAAAGTGGAGTTGAACCGTTTCACGGATGCCCGCCTTGGCCCGAATTGATATCGGCGGGCCCTCCCTGTCCGGAGCTATGATAAAAGAATGGAACCCCGGAGCCGCATCTAGATTGATATCCCCACTAAGACAATTCAAGCCCGTCGCTTAGAGCTCGTTCGGCATTCAACAGCCGCTCTAGCTGTGTTTTGATTGCCCTACAAAAGCAGAAGGTCATTCCTGCTGTTATTAGGGGGCCAGCAGGGCGAGAGTTGCCAACAAAGCGGAGGCGAGGCAATCTTGACTTCACGCAACTTAGTCAAACGGTCTTCAACACGCGCACAGTGCTGGGAATTGGATCTCAGGCATTTACGACTCGATTAATTAAACGACAAGAATTCTTTAACTACGATTTGGCGATACCGAGATTACTGCGGTTAACAGGTTCCGATCCGGTGGTGCGACCTACCTCAATCGTCAAGAAGTTCAGGAAGACTTTGGTCTTCCAACGCCCGAGTCTGCAGATTGAGAGTCCAGTGGTCCTTTCGTGAATCCGTGATCTGTCTTGGTTGGGATGCCAACGTCGCGTTTGAAGCGTCGTAACCATTCTAGGTTGTCTGCCGATGTTTGATTCCAAGGATCACCACTAAAAGAGGTTAGCAAGAGCATGCAGAGAGTCATCCCCCGAGGGGTCTTGTACAACTTACTCTTCAAAGACAATGAAGCGAGCTTGATGCTGTAGCTCCTGATCTGTAGGGATGTGACAATTGGGGTTGTTCGGAGACATGGTTGCTGCAACCCAGCGTCGGAGCTCTAGAGCTAGCCACCGGTTGAAGTTGGCGTCATTGAAGAATGCATAGTTGGCCTTTACCCTAGACCAAGCTGGCGGAAGTTCCAGATCCATCTTGTCTTCCTTCACACCCGGGCTCACTCGCCCATCCCATGGTGCATTAGCGTTGACACCAGAAGGAGACGGCACGGCATCCGGCGAAGGCACCAGCGATGCAGGTGCATGGGAGTCCATGCCTAATGCCAGAGCTGCCGTTTCAAGATCACTAGTAAATGCAGGATCGAGATCTCCTAGTTGAGATAGGAAAGAGCTGCTTTCTTCATTCAACAGGTTGTTGAAGCGCCCGTCGTGAGTACTGAGCCCGATGCGGTCGGTAGTGTCTTGCGGAAGTGGCTCATTGAAAGACCCCCCTTGATCCCCAAAAGTTGACTGCAGTTGTTGAATCGGAGACTTGGCTGGGCTTTCGGGGAAAGGAAGTCGTTTTCTGGCCCTAAACCCCGTGAGCCAGTCCGTTGATGAGCCGATCAGGTTGATGAGCCAGTTGGCCACGAAGTCAGATGGCGATACTCCACATTCTTTGCCCATACCCAGCACGATCTTGGAGGCTTCGTTCTGCAACTCCAGATCAGTAATAACACCTAGGCCCAATACGCTTCGGGCATCAACAAAGCTCTGCAGTTGCGTCTCGCAAGGGCAATGCTCGAAAAGGCTCCGTTTGCCTTTGATCTAAGAGCTGTTAGCGGCAATGGAACTTCAGCTGCGAGATAGGTGAGCACTTACTTGAAGAACAGACATCATGCTTTCGGCGACAGATCTGATGGGTCCAAATCGAGCCTTCCGAGTGATTTCGTCTGACGATGTGATCAAGTCCCGCACCCACGACGCATGCAAAGCGCCAATATCGTATTCTAGAGACGACGATATCTCCGAGGCGAAGATAATACGGCAGGCTTCCAGTTGTATTTCCTTGTTGTCAGGCATGTTTCCGGTCTTGTCGTAGAACATTCGCAAAAAGTGGTTGAGCTCAAGAGTGAGCAATCCGAACGCATTTCTAGGAGACTCTGGAGGGGTTCCGCTGGCCTGATAGGGGAATGGAGAAAAGCGCTCGTACTCAATAAGGTCTGCCCAGTTAGTAACAGTTCTCTCAAATGTTCAGTCGACGGAAGCTTACATGGAGGCACCGAGTTTTCAACCATATCCAACACAGCTTCCTCGAAACCCCAGTCGCCCTTCCAATTTGCCATGTCCTGCCCCATCTTGAAGTGGTCTGCCAGGTGATCCGCTCTGAAAGACCAAGTGTCCAGAAGTGCACCGCAAAAGCCACAGCGAGACCTAATGTCTGGGACAGCGACTCTCCAAAGCTTGGCAGACCAGTCAAGCAGGCCGGCATTATGAACCAGGCGTAGATGTTGCTTCAAGTGATCCTTTCTGTTGAACGTGCGTTCCTGGCAGGCGGAGGGGTTATGATTGTTGATGTGTTCTTGACTTGGCTCAACCTCGCCACAGAAGACGCAACAGACCTGGCCTGTATCTGGGTTAACAGTCTTTGGTCCACCCGGCGAGCACACCCATTTCTCCAGAGGCATGTGAAGAGACTTTTCGTGCCGTTGCCAATCGTGCTTGGTTCTGAACGTCTCGGTACAAAAAGTACACTGATACTGGTTTCGGGGAAACGCAAGTGAAGTTCGCTTCGCGCGCCTTCGTTGTCGCACACGGCCTCGAGGCGCTGGACGAGGAACGGGTACAGAGTTTTTGGACTGGTTGGAGTACGCAGAGGCGAACGATCGTCCACTCGACGTTCCTACGCTGCTTGCGGAAGATCGATGCGACCTTGGTGGCTCGTCGTCAGTGTAGCTGGCGTTGTAACTCTCGTCTACATCTTAGGTCTGTATTAGCCACTATGACTTCATACAACAGAATACGTTGATGGCGATCTCCAAGTATATGATCTTACCTGAAGAATCCGCGTGGGTGGATGCAACAGCCCGCGCTATCGCAGTCACTGTGGCTGGCTCATGTTCCGGAGGAGAGTCAACCCAACGCTCTAGAGGGTTCAGACTCTGGTAACGGGGGCTCATTCTTGGTGCCGGTGTTCCTGGCCTTCTGGGTACATCGATTGGTCTTGTTGAGCTTCCAGAGTATGGCGAAATTGACCGCTGCCGGCTCTGCACCTTGCCACGGCGTCGGGCATTGATGAGCCAATTGGTGATTTGAGTCTTGCTAAGGCCCGTTTGATGTTGAAGAATCTTCTTCTCTTCGTCGTTTGGGTACGGATGGTGTGTATGAGAAGATAGCCACTGTCTTAAGATTCTAGTTGAGTCTCGAGAGAATCTTGTGCCAATCTTTGGTGGGGGCGGGGTAGAAGTGTTCGGTATCGTGACATTGTCAAAAGCGCCACTCGATCTCTTCGAAGCCTCTGGTGTGGGAGGTGCTTGCATGCCGGCCAATGCGGGACTGCTGCCATCAATGAGGTTACTGATTCCTTCTCCAGAAGCACCTGCTACGGCTTCTGTGAAGCTGCACTCGCACCCAAGCGACGCGCATGGTACACAGCGACCTTGGGACTCACGTTCTTGTGCTGTTTGACACTGATAGCCCCAGGTGATACAGTTGGAGCAGGATGCCAAAGGAGTGATCCACCCGCTTCCTAGACCGTCGCCAATGTAGTCCAGGGCTCCCTCAAAGTCGAATGGAGAGTTCGCGCCGCTGAAGGGCTCAAAAGATGTGAACTGGAGGGCATCATCGCAGGAAGAGATGTCACCGAGAGAAATGCTGGGTCGAGAGTCCTGACCGGGTGAGGTCAACGGAGGAATAATATTATGCCCTCCAGCTGCCGAAGACGTCTTGTCGTTGAATTGGTCCATTTCTCCGCCGTTGCTCTGAATCTGCCAGCACTCCACTGGCTGCGGCGGAAGGTCGCTGCGAAGATAAGACACCACCCCTGCCGATAGCCTTGAAAGTCGGATATCGATACTGATAGCGGGTGAACTTCAATGTAAGATAGGGCGTAAGGCGTGCTGCCCCGGAATAGTGGCACGACGTTGCCGAGAGATGTTTTGCACAAGTGAAAGAGGGAGGGCGGTGCCAAAAGTCAATCGGCCGCTTCATGCATTGACTCGACGCGGTGACCTAAAGACACAACGGCAGACACAACGGCCCCACCAAAGCGCTCTTTATGATTGGATGATGCATCAATGTGTCAAGTGCGCCTTACACTAGAACCGCGTCGATTGGCTCCATCGACCAAGCTTGTTAGTCAGTAGAACTTCAAGTCCGAAGCCGGCCGTGACCAAGAACGTTGCGTGGCACTACCTTGAGGCCCGATATCAATGATGGCTCGATCAATGCCCCGTAATTATTTTGATTTGTTACTATGAATGAACAGGAATGTTTCAGAGTGTTAAACTCGACTCATCGCCCAAGGGAATCTTGACTCTCAATTATTAACTCTTTGTCCGTTGAAGCAATCAAATGGTCGTAATACGGGCTCATCGTGCTCAGAATCCATGCCTCAACCAGCACATCTTAGCCACAGAAGAGTTTTTAATGATTATCTTAACAAGTGAGCATCAAGAACTAATGATAATCTGAACAAGCGGACATTAAGAAAAAATCGACAAATTTAATGTGTCTCATGTGTCATGTAATCCCCGGTTTTCTGCAAGAACACACCTCGTCAGTTGTCGGGCGCGCCTGACAGGGTGAGGGTCCTTCCTAATCCGGCAGCGCCATCACAAAATTCGAAGCGAACATGGCGAAAGCTGTAGATGAGGACGAAGCCCGAAGGATGAAAACTGATAGCTATTGAGACGTCAATTCCGCTGAATTGTAGCATATCCGACATCTGTCAATTCTTTGTGATTGTTGTTCTGAGGAGCCTTCTTTCCAATTTTTACGTCATGGAGACACCAGATTCCCGTCATCACAACCCTGGAACCATGATCACGACAGCAGAGCCCGATTGCGAAAACCAGCATCATAATGAAGCCATTCACAAGTCATCGAAAGAAGAATTAGATCTTTCCCGCTGGGTATGCGTTGTTGGCTCTTCGCTTTTTCTCGCTTCATCCTTCGGTAAGTACACCTTTCGCCAATTTATCACGATGCTCAAGTACTCATTATTGAATTTACTAGGCTTCTCGCAGTCCATCGGAACTCTTCAGTCTTACCTGCAGCTCAATCAGTTACAAAACTATTCTGCAAGAGATATAGGCTGGATCACTGGGCTCGACACTGCTCTCGCTTTGCTGTTTGGTCTTCAAGTCGGACCTCTGATAGACCTCTATGGGCCCAAACTCTTGGCCCCAGTCGCGATAGCACTCACAGTGTCCAAGTTCTTCTTCTTGGCTGAATGCAAGGAGTACTGGCAATTCCTGCTCTGTCTAGGTTTTCTCAGTGGAATTGGATCCGCCGTATCCTCATCGCTGGCAATATCTTCGATTGGCAAGTTATTCTCTCGACGGCGTGGTTTGGCGATGGGTGCAGCCTTGGCGGGCTCGTCACTTGGTGGAGTCATATTCCCTCTTATTCTTCGTCGAACTCTGCCAGAAATAGGCTGGGCTTGGAGCTCCCGAATGCTTGGGTTCATTATCCTTGGTTTCATGTGCGTCGGGTCCCTGTGCCTTCTGCCGTTCACCCGCCTGGCTATCCCTTTGGCAAACCCGGCCGAGAAGAAGTCCGCAGCCATCACCTTTGAAGCGTTCCGATCCGCCCCGTTTTTGTTCATAACAGTTGAACTTTTCTTGTTCGAAATCTCAATCATCGGGATTGGCGTTCTCCTTCCTACGTTCGCGGTTGAGGCCGGTTTTCCGTCCAGCTCGGGGTTCACCCTCGTTGCCACTCTGAATGGCTGCTCCTGCCTGGGTCGTTTGTTACCCGGCTTTGCGGGAGATCATGTCGGCCATTTCGATGTCATTCTCTTCATGGTAACGCTCACTTCCGTCTTCACTGCGGTTCTGTTTGTTCCTTTCGGCACTAAGTCTGTGGGTGTCCTGTATGCTTTTGCCGGGCTATGGGGATTCGGATCGGGGTCTTTTCTCTCTATTACACCAGGTCAGAGTCTATCAAACAAGTCATCATGTTTCTGAGCTGACCGTGTTCTAGTTTGCGTTGGGAAAACGTGCGATCCCAAGGATTATGGAAGGTATTATGGTAAGTGTTATACGATGTTCTCGGCATATTTGCTTTTCTACACGTCGTCGAGTCATGCTTACATCGGTCTTTAAGGGACTTGCACCTTTGTTGTTGCTTTCGGTGCTCTAGGCTCCTTGCCCGCTGGCGGCGCTTTATTGGAACAGGTGGGACCATTGGTGGCTGCCGCACTTTACCTTGGTACCGTGTTGCTGGGCGGTGCTTGCTTCTATGTCGCACGCTCACTGTTGATCAAGAAGTGGGTTGTGTTCAGGTCAAACATTTGAACGGAATGCTGGCTGTCTGGTTACGTTTCATTACGTCGTAAAGTTTTCGCTGCTCAACCTGGGTATACCTGCTACAAATCTCTATAGACATTTGAAATCTCAATGATGCTCGTAATGGTATCCCTCCGCCAAGTTGCTGGGTCCGGACCACGCGCAATCTCGAGACTGCGGCTTGCCATGTCCATATTCGACGAGCGACTGTTGCCTGCTTCCACGTCCGATCGATCACCGTGCGACGTACTACCCTCCCCCGCCACTTGCTCCGCTCCTACTGCCAGTCTCTCTTGACTGTCCTTCCCGACCACCGTAACCTCGGTACGAGTACCTCGAGTTACGTTCGTTATGTTCGTAATGTTCGTAATATGTGTGAAACCCATCTGCGTTAAACTGTACGGGTCCGGCTTCTTTTGATTCGACATCCCGCTGCTCAGCTCATTCCCTTCGGACCCTTGGCTAGACTTTGGCGTCCATCGGATCCTCGTCTGTTGCCAAAATCTCTTCTTGAAGATTGGGACGACCATCGGCGCTTGACCGACGAAGATGGCCACGAAGTCTTCTCGGATTGACCACATAGCGCCAGGCCCGAACTGTCCGGTAGGCTGTTGAGAGAGCATGGTTAGATCCTGACGGATGGCAAAGGAACTTGGGTGGGACTTACGTGAAAGATAAGAATTACGCGGATGATGGCGGCAGTCATGACGAAAACTCCAAGACTGAACAAGAAATATACACCGAGTCTACGCCATATCGAAGCACGAACGAGGCTGATTACCTACAAAGTACATCAGCACTGACATGACCAACCACTAGCTTCGTTGCCCTTACTGGTATAGGAATGAGGATAATACACATGTCGGTCGTCAGGTTGAAAGCTAGGATGCTGTAGAAGTAGACCTTATTCTGCGGGACGCAATTTTCTGGGCGCTTGGTCAGCCGTACTTGTTTGTCTAAATTCAACCTGACATACCTCCAGGGTCTGGTCGTATTTGCCACATCAGAGTTATTGGTCGGCAGGTCAAGAAGATGATGAGTACCATCGCGATCGCAGTCGCTCCAACCAGGCCCATGACGGGAAAGATGAACTTCTCTACCCACTGCCCTTCGACTAGTCGTCGGTAGAAGAACAACACTGTAGCAGAAACGTCAGTTGGTACTCGTAGCGGAACTGGAAGTGTACATCGTGTCTCGTACTGTTGAATTTCAGGGTCCAAACGATCGTCGCATAACAACACATCCCCACCACGAAATTCTTCGACCCATATTCCCATAGGTAACTAGAGATTGCAAAACATCAGCGTCTGCGGTTCTCTTCAAACGAACACAATCCAAGGTTCTGGTACACGTACAATTCGGATTCCGGCATCATCTCTCGCTGCTCCGGTGTCAAGAGTGAAGTATGTTTTCCTTGGGCGACCAACACGAACATAGTCGCCATAGTCGATACCGTCGTGTATACAGCCTAATATTCGACAAGTCAGTCCCCAGTCGTACTATGCCTCACGAAATGCTCTTACCCAGGCAAAGAAGACGAGATAGTCGTCCGGCCGGAACCCCGAAACTCCAACCATTTTCGTGCGACAGAAAACCCTCAGCGCAATCATCGTAGTCGCAATCGCGTAGAGCGACCAAATTTCGGCGATGCTTGGATTTATCTCCATGACGGATCGACGTTGCGAGCACGCTGCTCTGTTTTAGTCATCGAAGAGTTGTCATCGAATTCACGTTCGTGATGTTAGTTAGCTAGGCAACCTGGGACGCCCTCAGATCGAAAGGTCGGGAGCATGCTCTTTGAATATGCGGAGGCATCATGGTTTGAAACGTTATTTGCTGCCCTGCCGGCCGAATGCTTGTCGGATTTTGAGGCGAGGGTGCAGCAGTAAACTTCGCGGGCTGTGACACCGCCCGAGGTCCACGTACCCGGCTGCTTCACTTAAGCAGAAATTCTGCGAGTCGTGTTTGATCCGCAACGACGGCGACAATGACTTGGCCAGCGGTAACTGCCGCGGTTCCTTTCACATCGCGTGGCAACTTGGCCTGATGATTGATCATGCCGATTACGACCTGGGCTTCCTTATCGCGGCTCGTTATAGCGTGTTCCAAACTCCGAGATGGCTGTATTTACCAAGGCCTTTATTTCAGGAAACGCATGGTTTCGTGATAAAGCGATGAAACGGGCGGTTGACTGCCCGATCGAGTGTATTGTAAGTGTACCAGCGACTTGCACGGTGATCGGCGAAATCACCCCAAGATCATCGAGTTCCAGAAGCTTGGTTCATAATATCCTTCATCCCATGGCTCACGCAACGACTAGAACAAGTGATAGCTCGGCAAAGTAGCGGCCGAGCTCACCATCAACTCCGGCAAACACACCTGTCACCACCACCACGGACCACGTGTGAGAAGGTTGAAAGTTCTCCATTCGTTGGTACATGGTTCAAATCCTGCCTGCTTTAACCCCAGTCGCTGGTTCGGCGAGTTCAGCCACTTTTCTAACCTTATGCATGCTCAAATTTGTCCCATCTGCCATAGAGCTAGGAAAGTGAATGAAGCGAACCCGAACAGCTTAAAGCTACTCCATTCGCGCATTTGAGGAAGTTTCCTGTGAAAGATGCGAACCTTAACTCTCCCAAGACTGTGAAGATACCGCAAATCACCATACTCGAGTGATTGCTGTGCAGAGACTGTTACACTACATGCGCACATATTGATGTTCATCCAAAAGCGATTTGCACCAACTGAGACCTATACGACGTTCGCACATGTCTGTGATGGTCCTCCCCAGAAGTAAACTCCGCCTCCAGGGAGTATCAGACTCTTCTGAACTCTAATCGTTCAAATTCTATCCCCAGACGGGGGAAGTTTCGTTGGGGTTCCTTGTGCAACGTCTACATCTCAGTGAAGCAGCCAATAATCATCGGGCCAATCCGGCGGATGGCTCGCGTCCATACACGCCGAAAGGACCAAGCTTTGAAGCCTGAACTCTGTTTTCGCTGGGCCAGGCTGGACCCTGATCCGAATCCTGGGGATGGGGTGACCAAGAGGACGGACTACGGGGAAGCCCCTCATTCCGCCGAACCTCAACTCCGAGCGTTTTTACGACCAAAGCGCACAAATCATTGACGTGAAGGAAACGTGGAATTTGCGTATGACCCTTCTAGAACTTGGAGATCGTACTGCGCAAGGAACTGCGACCAAACCACCATCTTGGAAAATAAAAATTACATATTGCCATAATTTCTTGTTCGTGGTATTCTTGCCCGATATTGATTCAACAATCAGGAAAGGGATAAAATTACGGGTGTTGCAAGTTCAATACATTCGAACTGAAATTTGAAGGCCAGAGTCTTCCAGCAATGTGTCTAGCCTAAATGCAAATATGCCTATGAACTTCCAGTCCACGAGGTCGATCATTTGACGATGCACATATTTCGCTTGGGCGAAGTACCAGGTGATGGTGTCTACGAGTGAGCCC
This sequence comes from Colletotrichum siamense, assembly GCF_013390195.1. Lineage (NCBI taxonomy): Eukaryota > Fungi > Ascomycota > Sordariomycetes > Glomerellales > Glomerellaceae > Colletotrichum > Colletotrichum siamense. The sequence goes on from NW_023501022.1 coordinate 1,498,324, forward strand.
ATTATTGACTCTCTAACTCGCGGGAACACATGGCAACCCGATAACCGCTCAGGCTTGCAAGATAACCTCCCAGATGAAAGCTTGCGTACTGTGGAACACACTCCGAGATCTTCCCGAGACAGGTATGTTGGGCCGTTTGCCAGCCTAGCCCTGCCACTTCGTGCGGCTTTCCATGCTACCACATTCGATATGCTTAAGGCTGGTAAATGCATCTTATCTGCGGCAGAAATTTCGGACTGTTGACCAAATATCTCAATCACGACTGAAACATTGACATGGCATGGTCTTCCTTCTTCTCCTGACAGGTCCCATCCATTCTTCAAAATGGCTCTCGGGAAGTTGTTTGAGAAATTGGACCAACGATAATCCTAGAAAACCTGGACTTCATTGCTTGTTCTAGAACTGGTCAGTGAACCATTGAAAAATATCAATAACTTTAAGCCGCTGGCCCTTTAGAAGTATTGTAGTCGCCGAAAAGATGGACCGAGTCGAACCATTGGATATAGTGTCAAATTGACGTCCACACCAGCGAGATTGCTTCTGTCCTCCCTGAAGACGCCTCTATGGTCCACCAAGAGCCCAGGGACGACAACATAGTCAGAATATTTGGTCCTTGATAGGAAGCTGAGCGTTAGCTACAAGAATCCGAGCCTAATTGAACGGCAACATCCATGTTTCTTCAGTACTTTGCTCATATCCAAGACCAAGATTTCCACTCTGAAGAGACCAGCGGCCAAGATAATCTTCGCGGTGAGCAAGTTCGCAGAATACTAAACTTTATCATCTCGTAATCTATCACCCGAAGCTATGCACAGCCAGAAAATTGAGCAAAAACGGGACACTTCCATTTTTAAAATCGGCAAAGACGCATTTCTGAGGCATTTCCTATTCCTTTGCGACGAATAAAACTTCACATGAGGGTTCCAGCTAGCACAACGTCAGTGCATTTTCTGGCGCTGCGTAGCTAAAGGATCATTGGTGTTGAAATGGGCAAACTTGGATGCGCACAATCTGACAGTATGAGTATCGTCATAGCCTTGTCACTTGTGCCAACTTCTATTGAATCTGGAATAATAATCAAACACCCGATTTATTAGAAAGAAAGATTCTGAAGCGGCTAAGGCCAACCTTTGCCCACATTTCGTGAACACTTATATCGGAAACTGTCATTCAAGGCGGGAGATTGTTTGGATCGGCGGTTGCAAATTTCAATCATACGGGCGCACTGGGCTCTTTTTGATAGTTTTGCTCACAGCAGTAACTGCCATGGCAGACATGTTCATTATTTCTGCGTCTTTTGTTGGATATGTATTCAAACCAGCGCCTCCACAAGGGCAAGTAAATTGACAACGCAAATAACCTAACCAAGCAAAGTGAGGCCATCGCCACTACCCAATCGATCAATCCGACACCCCTCGATTGAATTGAAATATTTGATGTCTTATACTCTAGCCAATAGGAGGCCTTATATAGGCTATAGCCCCACTTATAGGTATGCCCAGCCCATAGGCATACGTGAGGGCATACGTGAGGGGCCCCCTTAGGGGGGGGGGGGGGGTTAAGGGTCCCTCTAAAGAGCCCTGTAAGGGGCCTTCTAAAGGGCCCTCTCTCTAAAGGGGCCCTCTAAGGGCCTACGAGAGGGCTTATAAGGCTGTAGATATCCTCAAAATTACCTAATTAAGTAGTCTATATAACGTCATTTTATATAGTAATTGATTTGTTTTATTTGCAAGTTAGCCAAGTAATCAAAAACACCAAAAAAAAGAGCCAAGTTAACAAGTATGGGGGTCAAAATTGCTTTGATTGCCCTTGTGGAGGCGCTGATTCAAACATAATAATCCAACTATCCGGGCCACGCATGTCGCAGAAAACCGGACAATGGCAGCACAGGCTCTCACAAACGTGATTTTGGGCTGCTGTCTGCATTCATAGATAATGAAAAGAATGATCAGAGACGGCAGCAGTATGAGTTGCATGAGAACCTGTCATATCCTGTAATTACGCCTCTTGAGTGCTCTTGATGTAAGGCAGGTCATGTTCGGCAGAGCTTGCATTGTTAGCGCCGACTGAAGCACTCAACAAAGAGCCTAAGCAAAGTCGTCGTGCGTTGGAGCTAGTAAAAGACACAGCGGTTACATGAAGCAGCGAATAGAGTTTTAGTGTCATGTTGCTGACTGTGCCTCCCCAGAAGCTAGACGGTGAGCGCGGCCTGCAGAAGAGCCTTGGACGAAAACTTACGACGACCCAGCACCAATCTCTAGAGAGCTTTCGGTTACCGAAGGGTAACAAGGCCTAAGGCGCGTTTGCATGTGCAAAGATAATGAACTACCGTCCACCAAAACTCTCGGCAATATCTTACTGGCTGGGGCTGTGCAGACCGAAAGTCCGCAGCGTGCTGCCACCGTGTTAGGGTCTTAACAAATATCTGTTAGACTTCAGGAATGAAACACGACCAATCTTTTCATCCGTTTACTCATCCATTTAATGCACCGTCTGTAGTCAATATGATTTGTTTTGATAGTGATTGATCAATCGTATCGCTCAAATTGCTCCAAGCTTTCTGTCAGATCGGCCGTTACTTCCTCCGGCCAACACATTGAGGGGAGAAGATCAAGTGATATCATACCTACATCCAATTCTGGAAATACGGTCATTGTTAATTCCCGTTCGCCGAAAGAGTAAGCTTTGAAGGTTTCAATGCTTGCTTTTCTGTTCTATCGTGGCACATAAAGTCATCTATAAACCCCACTGCTGAGTGCGCCTCGATTAGACCAGTTTGATCAAGCCTTGCAGAGATCTTTCGTACCAACAAGAATCTTATACTACAGATGAGATAGTACCCTTCCTCCTGATATTTCATCTTCCGCGCGCCATCAAGATTCATCTTTGTCATCATCATGGCTCAGAGCACAACCCACGCAAACGGCGTACAAAACGGAAGCCCCGGACCAGCCCAGGACTTCATCCGCGCTGCCAAGAATGTCACAAAATGCACCTTCAAAGATGAGGAAGAAAGAATGGACACGCTTTCTGCAGCATATGAAGTGATAGGCAAAGTGGAGACTTCATGGGACACCTACGTCCGCATGCTACTGAATCAGGTAGTAACCCCAATCTCCGCGAAGTCCGTCCGATGCTAATCAGACTTGTATTGTAAGCCGGCAACTGTCGGTGTTCTTCTGACTCTGAAGGACTTGAGACTTTTTGAGAAGTGGGAAGAGAACGGAAACGTACCCATGACCAGCTTGCAACTTGCAAACATGGTCGGGAAAATTGAGCCTGCCTTACTTCGTGAGTCTACACATTGCCTAAATTTACGGTATTGAAACTAAGACAATTACGCAAGATCGATTTCTGCGCCTTCTAGCTGCAAACCATCTCGTAGAACAAATCCCGGTTGACAGATTTCAACCGAGGGAACTCTGCATGGAACTCAACAAGCCTTTCGGGGCGCTTCTCGATTACTTGTGAGTCATGGAATTCCAGCGTAGCCTTCGTCATTCTGACTTTCACAGCCGATTCGCTACCCTTCCCATGTACGGTGAAATGCCAAGAATATTGGCTGAGATGGGTTATAGAAACCCTGTTGATGGTACGGATACCTTGTTTCAGAGAGTTAAGAACTACAAAGGAAGTCTGTGGTCCTACTTCAAAGAGCATCCTGAATTTGGCGAATCCTTCAACATGGTACAGAAGGTCTCGACAGGCAAAGAGCAACCGTGGATGGATATGTACCCCCACAAGAAGCTGGTAGACGAGTCGGATCCCAACCTACCTTTATTTGTGGACGTTGGTGGGGGTATCGGCCACGACTTAATGAGGATGTACAACGCCTATCCCGAGACAGCTTCGAGACTTTACCTCGCAGATCTTCCCGAGGTTGTTGCGTCGAATATTGTCCCCGAAAATATCAACAAGGTGGACTACAACTTCTTTACTCCTCAACCTGTGAAGCGTAAGTTGAGCAATTTCAATTACATGTCTACCGAGTTGCTGATCTGGCTGAATAGACGCCAAAGCCTACTACCTACATCACATCATTCACGACTGGTCGGATGAGCCTGCCCGGAAGATTCTAGAAATGCAGAAGAGCGCTATGAAGCCTGGCTATAGTAGACTTCTTATCCATGACCAGATTCTCGATGATGAGAAAAGCCAGATGTCTACAGCTGCCTTTGACATTGCGATGATGGTCTACCTAGCGGGTCAAGAGCGCACCGAGAAACAGTGGTTGGCTTTGATCGATTCAATTGGACTGAAGGTGGTTAAATTGTGGAAGAAACCCCCTGACCACTTCAGCGTTATTGAGCTTGAGTTGCCCTAAGAGGACTACTCTATAACTCTTCTAGATATTTGAGAGCCTTTGTAGAGGGTCTTTCAAACTATTTCTCAATGATTATTTGATTGACTTTAGATTTCTCTGAATGGCGTAACATCAAGATATCAAGCTGTATTATCACGTGGTCCAGATAGTACCGACAAAGTCAGTACATGTATCCATTGGCATCCATTGATGGTCCTGAAACCTGTAATCGTTTTTGATTTGCCACAAATATGAGTTCGTGATATGCCATAGTAATAAATGGTTTCTTGAACTGTTGATCTGCTATGAGTGCATTATTTCCACCGCGTCATTGACTAAGAACTTGCGAACGCTTAGCACTGCTTAAGCAGATTTTGTAATTGGACTATCCGGAACCGCCATGCATCCTCGCAGCCGACAATGTACTGATATAGCTGTACTTACAATCCACAGATGTGGGGCTTGGACCGAAGAAACTAGAAATGCTTCATCTCCACGGCGACCTCTCCCGGGCCTCCCTGCCTTGAGTCGTATATACTCAACGAATTTGTGCTCCCAAACAACCCGCCATCAGCCTCAGGGCCGCCGATATACCTGTCTCCAAAAGCTACAAAGCCATCATCTCGTCGACAGTATGCCTCAATGACACTTGCAATAGGCTTGTGCGGGAAAGGCACCATGATACCCTGTCCGTGATCCTTTCCATCCAAATACATCAACTCCAACTCCTCGTTGCCGCTCCATTCGTACCTCTTCCAATCCTCAATGTCATCTAAGGTCCACCTCACGTCGCCCGAGTAGACATAGCTGGCCACTGACTTCGGTGTCGTTACACAGTCTTCCCCTCCTAATATGACTGTGCTGCGCATTCCGGGCTGAATGCCGTTGCCAAAAATCGCGATCTCATTTGAGGATCCGGAGGCGTAGTATCCGGTCTCCGCGCTGCGGAGACTGGGTGTAAGCATTTCTCTCCACATCAGGGACTCTCTCCAGCAAAGTCTCCGAGCGAGCGTATAGGCTGTTCCGGCATCCGTGGCGCTCGCCCACCAGATCTCCCATTCGTTGCCGTGTCCTGTTCTTCCACGAATAGATGGAGTTGGCTCCCTTCGCGTGAAATTGTAGGCTACATCTGGCAGATGCAGTAACATCGAGACGGGATCTATCAAGATACAGGCGGCGACCCGTGGCGCAAAGTCGGCTCTCTGGAGAAGTTGTGGCATCAGAAGAGTTCCGTAGCTATTGCCAATCAAGACAAAGTCATCCCAAACGCCTCGCTCGCCCTTTCCAGGAGCGGGTTGTGCGGCACGTTGCTGCGCGACGCACTTGGCGATCATTTCAGCCAGCTCAGGGGTGGGCTGCAGCGGGTATGTCGTGACGCGGGTGGCTATAGGCAGCATCTCAACGGCGAGTATCCCAACGTCCTTGGGGATTGTGCGAAGCCAAAACATGTAGGGTATTAGACCAATTCCCAAACCATGGATGAAAACAATGGGACGTTGTGTCTTAGACTTGTGCGGGCGATACCAGTAAGACATGCCGTCGGCAGCGGAACGCCTGAAGGGGATAAGATTGATGAAGCGGAGGGGGAAGACTTTGAAGAATGTTGTGAATGGTTGTTTATAGTGCCGGTATCCCTGTGTTAGGAGATAGAAGGCCATTAAGTTGTCGAGGAAACCGATGACCTGAGACCATTGGCATTAGCATCAAATTGGCAGGACAGTATCTGGGTTTCCTCCTTTGTACACCGTGGCAATCACTGCAAACGGGGGTTAAGACGCTCACATACCACATAGTAGAACAAACTGCGATGTCTGATGATCACCGGATCGAATGTAAGCCTCAACGCCTCTGCGTTACCTCTCCCAGGCTTCAACTTTATCCCAAATTTCTCTTCGGCATCGTCGATGTATCGCTCACACTCTTCGTCAATCTCTTGGGTCGGCCTCTCGGTAGTGCCATCCCTCTCAAAAAGACCCCACAAGAGCCAGTCTTTGAGGTTTTCGCGACGTATGTCTTCGATGTGAGCGTTCAGCATCCATTTCCGCACAAAGTCTTCACCGTCTGGCACCAAACTCAGGGCCTTGTAGAAGAGCTGTGCCCGTTGCGATCGGCTCATCGGTGGTGGTCTGTAAGGCTTGAAGCTTTGGAGGTACCATTTGTAAGGCAGAAAGAAAAATAGGTAAAAGAGTATCTCGATCGCTCCTATCACCTCAATGACGATGGAGAATGGATGGACTATGGCTGGCACGCCGCCTAGTGCGAATATCGCGTAGAAGTATGTCAGACATAGAAGCCCCAAGTCCTTCATCAAGACGATGAGGATGCGTATGGCTATGTATTGTGGCCATGTTTTCTGGACGATCATTTTGGAACGGAAGAGATTTTTCGAAAGCAGATCAGAGCGCCTCGTATGCGGTTTGTATTGTCTAGACTTTCGATCGTATCGTCGGTTTACGTAGCGCCGTAGTGTCAGGCTTAACGAGCCGTACACTGTGATTTTTCTCGCATTTGAGGGTTGCCGCTAAAACCTGACCGGATCTTTTAGAGGGGAACCGTCGACTAAAAAGGCCGTCGAAAACGCGTCACATCCAACCCTCTTTGCAAGTTGCTTACTTGTTGCAAATCCGGCCGAAATGCCAGTGACGTGTAACGGAGGCAAAGAATCAGACGCGGCCAGGGAGGAAACTTGAAAGAAAACGACGCTTCCGTATCCGTGTCGAATAAACGGCGGATGAGGGGTCCTTAACTTGCCATCGGGGTGGAGTCTGATCGGCTGTCAGTCTTTGGCATTTTGCATGATGATGCCGGCCACGGTAGTTTCAAAGCCACTGCCGCACAACGGATGAGCTGATGACAGCTTTCGGGACCTCGCCGTGTCGACGACTAGCGTCGTGTCTGCTGTCAGCCTGCCGTTGTCACCGAAGATTACATGAGCCTTCCTAGGGGGTCTTTGTCCCGGCCGATAGAAACGTAAAACAATTTATAGTTCAAAAGACAAAACAGGCAATCGAAGAGTTGGCCCTAACAACGAACAAGTTCGGCCCAAACCGAGCATGTCGGACCTTGCCGGCATGGATGGCTGTCGGCTGCGATTGTATGGCCAAGTCTGGAGGCTGTCTTGGAAACAAAAGGCTCTGGATTGGATGGGAACGTCCCAACTTTGTCCGTGTCGGTGTCATCGTTCATGTAACATCCAAGTCCGGCCGTGGGTCATCCCTGCGTCTGCGAGGTCTGAGCAACAAGGTGGCTCGGTGAGCGCATGGATCGCAGCCTGCGGGATGAAAGACCGTGTTCGTTCAGCGAGTTCGCATTATGGGACAAATTTCCCCGCCGTCAAAGGGGAGAAAATCCACATGTTGATTCCCTTGGCCCATTAATGACACCGCGGCTGAATCTCAACATGTGGTCTTCGACGATCCAGCCCTCGCGTCCAGTAGGCCAGTGGGCCCAGAGGCTCAACTCGCCGCATCTTCTTTCAGATTGAATGAAACAGATCTCAATAAAGAGATCGCAAAATCTGTGCCTCGGTTCTTTTTGGTTCAAGACAACTGCAGGCTGCAGTACAACGATGTATTGCATGCAAAACATATTCCTCTAATCGGCGATCGGGTGCCGGCCTTACGATAAGCCTAAGGGTTCTTCTGCCATCGCATCCTTTATTGGATCACGACATCTTGATCCGTGGGTTTTAACCTCTTGGTTTTTAGTTAGGCTTTGACAGGTCACATCAACATCTTGCATGCAAAGCGAAAGTCTCAGTCGCATCCAATTTCAGAAAATTTTGGTAAAGCAATTAATGTCTATTAGTTTTTTCTATTCTATCCGCCTGGCTTTTGTTCGCGCTGGGTATGTAGGGAGCTTTCCAATTAAGCAATAGGGCAGTTGATGTTGCTGCATAATAGGTCAGAGCCCGCTCGAGTAGTTGGGGAACATTCGTTATAGCACTTACGTAGCGTCGTGGCCAGTGATGCCGAAAGGAGCCTTTCCATCGACGGTGCACTTGGCGAAGACACCGGGGACGAGCTGGCTAGAGGTGGTACCGCAGTCAAGGTGCCAGGTCTTGGTCTTGCCGGGGATGTCCTCGTCGTGGCCGACGCTGATGTACTGGTCGACAATGCCGTCACCAGAGAAGTAGCTGGTTGATTGTTAGTGGCCGAATATACACAAAATGATAACAACATGGGCATCACAGGAAGTGAGCATGTTGCTACTGAGCCAACTCACCAGCCGTAGATGACCTGGCGGCTCTCGAGGGCGGGGGCAGCCTGGGCGCCAGCCACAAGAAGGGCGGCAGCGATGGTGGTGAAGGCACGCATTGTGAAGAGTTGTAGTTAAAAAAGGTTATAAAAGAGTGACAGTTGTATAAAGAACTCGAATTGTTGTAACGACGGTTGTGGTTGCAATACATTTAGTCAACAGAGCGATGAACACCAGGCTTCTTATACATAGAATCGGCGCTTATGTTGCTCGTATTTCGAGGATATCTTAGCATTTGACTTTCCCCCTTACGAGTCCACAGTGGATGCAACGCGACTTTAGCAAAGCTTGCTGTTGTCATGCCGAGATCGACGCTGAGCAACTTCGACCATACAGCTGGAATTGATTCCCGGGGAATCCGAGTGCAAAAATAGCTTGGCAACGGTTCATCCTGTCCCGAAGGCGATTAGTGTTTGATTATGTCCTCACTGCCACCTGCAGTGGGGAAGTTTAGAGAAGTATAATTGAATGGCTAATCTTGATCTGGACGTGACATCCTTGACAAGTCAAGCGCAAGCGGCGGCGACGCTTGCAATTGATACATTTGGGCGCAATGAAGGAATTATAGGATCAACAAAACCAGATCACCAACAGCTGCATCGATTTATTCATATCTAACAGCTAGCCTCCGACACATCAATTGAAACCAGTTCACTCGTGTTCGTGTCATGTTTGGGGTGATCCTAAGGTTTCGAACCCCTAGGAACGGGATGTCGGGGGTTTGAACATGACTCAGTGAGAAAGCTTCCGGCTTCTCCCAAATTGAGTTTTGCTCAAGCACATGCGGGTGACTCCGAGATCTTCATGAGCAACAATATGCGAAAATTGCAATTCGTTGTCAACATCTCCGTTGCGCGACGGAAGGTCTTTATTCACCGCCGGCCTCTTGTATGGATGGGTTTACAAGTCTGGGATTGCGTGGTATTCGGCTTGAAAGGTCATGAGAAAACAGGGCATCGATACTCATTCAACATTCCAAGCCTCAAGTTAACTTTTCGTGGTTGAATACGCAAACTCTGAGCCGGAGAGGCCGGCAACTTCCACGCCGACAACGCCGATATGGAAACACGGACGGACAATTTGAGAGTTGAGCGATATCTATGGTGCAGAAAGTGCGAGCCATTGACATAGAACGTATGCAAAAAATGAAGACACAGAACGAATTAACTCTCTTATTATCATTCACTAAAACCCACAACTCTCTGGATTACATGTCTCTAACTCGGGAGATCGAAGACTATTCCGTAACTCGGGCTCCGAAGGTGGCCGAATCTTTCTTCCCTTCTAAGTTTTCTTCTTCGCAGTTTGCTACCTAGAGGCGCACCTTGTTAACTGCTATATAACTCTGACGGGGAAATATATAGAGGGAGTATAACCTCTATAGCTAACTTATAGAGTATATAAAGGGGATTTTTAAGCTATTTAGCTAAGTTAGTAGAAGTAGCTCTTTATTATACTATAGTTTATATTTAAAACCCTCTAAAATAAATCTTATATATACCTCTTATTTAATTAATATAGCTCTTATTACTAGTAATATTAAATATTTAAAAGAGATTAGTTTACTATATATTTAATAATAGCTTAGTTATATCTTTATAGTTAAGAATAATAATATAGTATCTCTATACTTCTTTATAATATATATTAAGCTCTTAGAAAACTTTTAGAACTAAACTTTTTATTAAATTAAATAAAGATTTAAAAAAATCGCTAAGAACTTAAAAAATAAGAATAATATAAGGGAGATTAATAAGATATTTAATAAAAAGTATAGCGAATAGCTTTAAGAACTAATTACTATTATTACTTTTATCTAAGTTATAATATAGTAGTTAAGAAGACTAGCTTAGGTTAGGGTGGAGGAAAAAAGGGTCCTTATATTCCCTGTAGTTATACAAAAATTTACAAAAGAATTCTTCACAAAATGGAAGGTGGCCGAATTGAGAAAGTGGGGCCGCAATCCGGTCCTGAAAGCGAAACGCAAGGTCGGCAGCGAAGGTCATTCTCATTTGCAGTGTAGATAAGCTCGGACCATTGGCGTAAATATTCAGCATGGACTTCTTGTTACATTTCAAGCATCGGCAATGCAACAGGACTAAGGGCTGAGCTAAGATATATCACGTTGGCAGCGATTGCAGGAACTCAATTGAATAGTCACCTAAACTACCTACTGTTGAAAACCCCTGCTTCCTTCAACTTCCTCCGAAATTTCAATCAACTGTTCCACGAACTTCTCCACCTCGGTTATGATCGCAGAATGGCCCCCAGGATTGCGCAACAACCTCTTCAAGTTCGGAATTGTGGATGCGATCTTCAGCTGAAGAGCTGGCGAAAGGCAAAGATCTTTCTCGCACAAGATGTAGTAGGTCGAAATGTTCAAATCTTCCATGCAAAATGTGACAGGTCCAGCGAGAGCCGCCAACGACTGTGGCTCCCACATACCCATGTACTTATTAGCCATCTCTTCTGACATATCAGGCTTGTAGAGAACGTTTTTGGCAGCCGGTTTGCCCACCACAATTCCATTGATAACGCTCGTGATATCCAGCTCAGAAGACATAACATCAAAAGCTCCACCACCTCTTGCCGCGGGTACGACTATCGTGATGAAGACGACAGCAGCGATACCGCCTCTCTTCCCATTTGCCTTTCGGTCTGCCGTAGAAAACCCTTGCACCGCCGCCACCATGGGTGTTCCACCATATGAATGCGCGACACAGAGAAATTCTCGCCCCTCTTCCGAGTGTGGGGATAGCTCTGACTGGATGTTGCGGGCGTCATCGTCCATGGTAATGGTCGGGTCGGTGCCGAGACTTGGATGACGGACAGCAATTACCGGGAAGAAACCGGCGGCTTCTGGACGGGCCTTGGCCGGATCGAAACACGTCGGTGTGTGGATTCCGCCGTGGGCAAGCAAGATACCCAGCTTTCTCGGGGCTGCGGTGGTAGACATAACAATAATAGACGTGCCGTCGGGCTCACTGCCGTCTTTGTCGCGGGATCGCCGATGAAAGGTATCAGGTTGTTGGGCGAGTCAATGAGATGGCAGAAAAGCTTTGTGGCTGTGTGATGCTCAGTCCTTTTGAACAAGTAGGGAAGAGATGGTCTTATTAGGCACTGGTTTGGACAGCGCTTAAGCTGATGAACGTGCTGTCAGAACCATTTGCCATGAATATGTTTGTCTTTATTCCGAATATGGCGCGTCCCGTGTCTATCATGCAGGGAATGTTGGTTCCAAAAATGACTGCGGACCAGGGTTACCTTTGAGCCCTATTTCGGGCTGCGTCTCTGTCATTGAGATCAGCATGAGGTTGAAAACCCATTGAAATATGGTGAAATCTGACCTTTGCCGTTATTTTGCTATTTTACATGCCGTCAAGGTGCAAGAAATTCAACTTTGCGTGTTTCGCTGCCCCTCCTCTGCCATATAAGTCAGACTCGGACGATTTGAATCCTTGATGTATGGCCCAACCGCTGAGGGTTTCTCTAATAGACAACCAGTTAGCAACTTTGCCCAGATTGCGCGAGGTTGTTCGAGTCTGCAGCTCTACACGTGTGGTGACTGGTTTCGTCGTTGACATTGAAGATCAGGCCTGCCTTGGCTTCGTTTTGTCCTCTTGTTCTAGTTGGGCTGAAGAGTTCTGTTTACAAATCTGCTTGAAATGTCGCGCTGTGACAAGGGCTTTGATTGGGTTTCTGTGCAGTCTTTTTGCGAGACAGCCAATGCGCCTCGCCCTACTGATCCTGTGCTCCTGGTGCCCGTTCCAACAAGAAGCTGCACTATCTTGCCCTGTCATCGCGTGCCGACGTCCAATGGGAGCCTGACAAACAAAATGGTTTCTTGTTGGGCCACACCAACCCTGTCAGCATGTGGCAGTCAAGACAGGGTGATGACAAACCGATCCTAATCCAGACTTCAGAACCGATCGGCCCCCTTTCCTGAATCGGAGCCAAAAGGCGAATCCTGAAATGCGATGAGCGTCTAAAAGACATGGTCTTCCTCGAGTCACCATCTCTTGCTGATGTGATGTCTCCATTGTCAATTCGACGACCCATCTCATGATGGACATCGATTCGAGATCTTCAAGCGAAAGCATTGCGTGGGCTCTAATAGTTCCACACACAATACTCAGTGTTATTGCCACCGTCTCGGTAGGCGCCAAACTGCATTTTGGCCGCGCCAGCGGAGCCCGTTTTAGCCCTGCAGATGGTGTTTGCCTTGCGGCGTTGGTGAGTACGGTACGCCTTCAAATTCTTTCACTTTGACTGACAAAGATTGGCGTTGGAAGTTCTCTAATCATGCGTTCCTCATCACCGAAGGGGCTTGTAAGTGTTCCACTTCATCCAAGAAAAACAAAATGGGATCAAATTCAAACTAACGATTCAAATTAGCCGTTCACGTTGGTCTTGGAAAAGACGTAGCCACGGTTGGGGCTGACTATTCTGGCGGCATGCCTCCTGTGCTCAAAGTAGGTCATTTGGCGTCTGATTCAAATTCTCGTGTATCACTGGATCTGACAGTATTCAGGGCATCACCGCCATGGGCATCGTATACGGCATAGCATGTCCTCTCTCCAAACTTGCGGTCTTTGCTACGTATTTTCGACTCTGCTCAAGTTGCAAAGCACTTCGGATTTGTGTGTGGATTCTATCATCCATGGTATTAGCATGGGGAATTGCCATGTTTCTTGGCACATGTCAGTGTAATCGCCAGCTGCCGTGATTTCAACCAACTAACATTGAAACAGTATTCAAATGCACGCCTGTCCAGGGGTTCTGGGACAAAACTGTCCCAAGCATTTGCTACTTACGCACCGAAGTTAGCATCGCTATCCCAAACATCTTCATTAACGCGATGGCTACTGTGCTACTTCTGGTGGGAGCTGTCTGCCATTTGGAGTTTGGAAGAGAAAGAAATTTGGCCATGGCGACAGTCTTGTTGTTTGGCACTTGGTAAGTGAGCTAGAGTTGCTTTTGCCTTGACTAGTGAACATGAACCCAGAAGCCTGACAATTTGTTTACTCTAGCATTGTGGCCGCTTCCATCGTTCGCCCTATCCTTTTCCATGTCTACCGCCTGGGATTCGGTGCCAGCAATGGCGGCAATGCCACCAACATCAGCCGAGTCATCGTCTACCCATACATCGGGTCATCCATTGAGACATGCCTAGCCATCATCGCCACGAGTCTCCCTACCTGCGCGCAACTCTTGAAACGACATATTTGCAGCAATTCTGAAGACTTTTCGGGTTCCAAGAGCACCGATTGTACCAGCCAAAGATCCGGATACTCTAGGAAGGCACACAGCGTCAAGCCTTCTACCTATTCAAACAGCACTCGCATCACCATAGGCAATACTTTGAAGACCCGAAATACAGGCGGTGTCCTAGCAGCTTGCGTGAAGCACAAGCGCCCCAGGGAGCTTGGCAGCGATGACGACATCGAGGGTTCGTTTGAGAGACTGGAGGATGGACCGCGGAGCTCACAGGCATCCACAGACGTGCTGTACTCTGATAGCCGAGATGTGAGCAACATAGAGGGCATACAGGTCCAGCGAGAATTTCACATACAAGTGGACCGTGAGTCGAGGGTAACGACTGGAGATATCAAGAATTGGGTGGTCGGTGATATCGCTCTGAAGGAATTGCCAAGTCCAACAAGGAAGATGAACAATTAAAGCACAACGTTGTAAAAACACCGATCAATGAAACTGTTTACCTATACCTAGGATTTCTTGAATCAGTTGAAGTTTATGATGAAACGGAAAGTTCAAAGGTCTGGTGGATATACCTTGCTCCTCTTCTGCCTCGTCCATCTCTCCGCCAAGGATGTTGTATGGTACGCATTCGTATGGTCCGATCAATCATGAATTTCAAAGAGCAAATGTCTATTTTGGATCGGATTCTCTGAAAGCTCGGAAAACTGACAAATCCTTCACACCACCTAGTCTTTTCATGCGCGTTATGATACTCAGAGTCCAGCAGCAGCTCTCCGGGTGCGTTTACGACGTCCCATCTCAGTGGCCTCTTGCTCGGCATTCGAATCTTCAAGCGAGTGCTTTTCTGGTATTTGAGGGCTAGCTGTTCGAGATTCCATAATCTTGATTGGTATAGAGATTCCGTATGTTCCCTCCATATTCTTGTAAAACCCAGCAGCGCCAATAATGTCCATTCTATTCCGCAGGCGAGACCAGCCATGACCATGGTCAAACCTTCGGACATTGAACTGCCAGTCTGGCAGTGTAGTCTTCATGTACTCTTTCAATGCGGGATTCCATGTCGCTAGGTTTGGATTTAACACAAAGGCCATGAAGTTTCCGTACGAACTCCATTTCCGGTTCCCTGGAACGGCGGCCTTGGACACTGCGTAAACCACGCCCAGTGTCTCCCACTCACCTTGCTTCTTCCAAAAACAACGGGTGGCTTCATGCTCCATTGGAGAAGGGTCTATGTTTCCACATGTTGCCATGCGACTGGATACGCGGAAGATTGGCGACGAAGGCTCAATGAAACCTGTCTTGTGCTTCGTGTACATCATGGATATGAAGTTATGCGCTGCACCTTCCCAATCCAGGATGATACTGGCATGCCTCCAAATAGTTACCCCGTTTTCTGTCATCTTGCCTGCTTTTTCGATGTTGACGAAAGTCAAGTCCAGAGACCTGTCATATAGGCCGAGCACGTCTGTCGAGAGAGAGTGTCTTTCGACGCAAGCAAAGAGGACGTCGATGGGTTTTCTCTCACGAAGTGCTGTCAATCTTGGAAATAGGTCGCCAGTCAAAGTAGGGAATTCTCCAAGCCGATCCTTTAGTGGTCTCTCGGGGACAGTTTCTTGTAAGACTTCCGCTGCATCAACTGAAACGGCGATGTATCCCAGTTCGAGTGTCATTTGCCATTGAGGATTCATATACGCTGACATGTGGGCAACCATGAAGAACATCTCGTCTGGGGCTTGCGTATCCAGGTCTTCTCGGTCCTTGCCTGTCCAACTGAGTTCAAGCGCATCAAGGCTATCTCTCCTGACAAGACAGGCTCTGCCAAGAAGATTCTGCAATTTTCTTCTCATTTGGCTGAATTCTCTGTTTGACGTCGTTGAGTCAATGAAATATTGAAGGTTGTCCATTGTAATGTAGAGAGAAATGAACCGAAGCCAAATATGGCGGGCGTCTCTAAGGAAGTGATGCCCAGTAAGTCCAGCGTGATATGCGCTCACTCTCATCTCAGATGTCTCTAGTGAAGAAATGTTGAGCTCGCTGGCTGGACTGCTCTCGCTGCTATTATTCCACTGATCGATACGGCCGATCGTGGAGAATATGTCGGTGTCATAGGTTAGACTCCTCGAATTCGATACTGCCAGCGATCTGAGACATTGAATGATTGATTCGCGGTATATGTCTCTAGCCCAGTCGCAGATGTAGTCAACGATGAGCAAGAGTTGAAGTGCGTCGTCGACTGAATCCAACGATCCTTGTAATCAGCTGTAGGGTAAGGTCAGCGGAGAGTGAACTAGAATAGGTACCACAAATCCGTTTCGAATACCCTTAACTCACAAATCTCTGTGCTGTACTATTGGTGTCAATGTAAGCAATCGAAACCCTCCAGCATTCCCCTTTGTTGGACAAGAACCACACCAGGGGTCCACCCTCCCAGTTGTCCTCTCGATCTGCAGCTTGCCAGAGTCCATCCTGAATGAGCAAAAGACGTCGGATCGCGAACGAAGTTTGGACTTCTATGTCGGACCACGAGCTGCCGCTCTTTTCGGACTTGGCCTCTGAGACCAGGAACGGGAAAAGAAGTGGCTCGCCATCGGAATGGAAGGGAGTACTGTTTACACTGCTTCCGATGAAACAGCCGTCAGCATCCGGCCGACGATCTTCCAAGTCAAGGATACGTTCAATCCGTCTGGTTCTCCGAAGACCGTAGACTCTATCTGGACGTTCCTCGCGTTTTGGGAACAGCCGCCGGAGGCCTTCCTCAGGGTGCACGATCGCTTCGTCTGCACGGTCGTCGAAAATCGGGTTGATGCCCTGCTCGACCCTATATTCCCTTAAGTAAAGAGTTATCGGAGTGAGATATCGCGCGCTTACGGGTCTTCTCTGTGGCTCTGTGAGCGGCAGACACAAGGTGTTCGCCTTTCTTGACGTTTCTTCAAGTTCTTCGCTCGCGAGTTTGGATTGTTTCCTTGGGAAGAGTTTGAGCCGACTTCCTGTTCTGAACGCCACAGCCTTCCGCGGCATCTCCGGCTTTGAACCGTCAAATGTCAGTGAAAGCAAAAGTCACCTCTGTGTACAAATCTATTAGGAAGACGAGAGCTCACCATCCAACCTCGACGCTGAATCTCGCCAAGACATCGGGTTCCAATGTCAAGCGCCAACCCATTTCACTTTTCCGTGCATCACGGCATCTTTGCGCACTCTCGATAACCCTTTGGACGCGGCTCCGGACCTCTCGTCTCCAGGGACGCTCACGTGAATCTGTGTCGATGCTCTCATGATACTTCTTAAATTCGGTCTTGCCCAGCTGACGGATGTCAGACACAGTGGACGAGTGATTTTGTGGATACAACTCTTTTTCAAGGGTTTCAATTGGCTGAACGAATCTTATGTTGTACGTTGCCATTAGACGCCTTTGTATGGCTATGGGATTGTCTTGTTTAGGCATGCTCGTGTAGGTGTTTTTCTGTCCAAATAAACAAATGTGCAATATGAACTTGGATTTCCTCCAGGACTAGTCATGACCACCCTCCCACCGTAAGAAACCAGTGTGCTTTTGAGCCAGCAAAGCATTCTGCAATTTGAGTAAATGGAGGCCTCTTCACCTGTCTTATTAGGTTACCTTGTCCTATTGTTAGAAGTCGTCGGTTGGCCGGCGCTTACAAGCGACCTCGAACAGAGACCGGCCCATGGTCCGACCAACATCGTCGGCTAACCAACCTGCCTCATTGGCTCACGCCTCAAATACAACCCCTTGAACTGTTCTACTTCTTTTGGCGGTCAAGGCAGTGCCTATTCACACGGAGAACGTGGCTTTGCACGGGCACCCATCATCGCCACGAGACTTGCCTAGCCAACATGGACATACATCTGTTGTTGGCCTACGAAGAACACAATACGACTTTATTGAGACAGTACATTCAGACAGAAATCAGAAGCAAACCGTGCTGCTTTTCCTGCACCACAATGTACCTCAGGGGAAGGCCATATGCAATGATCAGCAAGTCTGCCTTGCCAAGCATATTGTTCGTCCATGAAAGAATAGTCGGGATGCATTGCAGCGCTAAGCATAACGGCCCGTTGCGCCTCGAAATATCAAGATCGGGTGGCTCGGATGTCTTGGCATCTTGTCGACTGCACATGACGTGATGCATGCCATCGGACTTGCATCTGACCGGCGTCACAATGCTTTGATGGAAGGCGCGTGAAGTCACGCAATATTGATTTTTCCGAATGACATAACATTATCAAATCAACAAGACACCCACCACGTAGATAGAGCGAAACCGAGTAATCATAAGCTCAGAGTTGCGAGCAATACGAGTGTCAACCCAGAGGGCTGGGTCCTGGCCACAGCGATCAACAGTTCACAAGAAACATTAGTGCCACCCTTTAAAGTCTAGAATTTCTGCGCATGTCGGCTCGGAAGATAGCGTCCGTAACTTACATCTGCAGGGCCGGAACATGACGTCCATAGGCAGAAGAAACAAAGGAGCTATGGCGATAAGGATCCTTGACGTAGCTTTAGCCGCACGGCTTGCTGACGTTCAGAAAGCATATCGCATAGCTTCGCAGGTAGAGACTAGAGTAAAGGCATGTCGAGAGTTCATGGGGGTGGGGGGCAACGTGTCCCGCGCGCCGCGCGGGCAGACAGGCCGTCAAGTCAAAAAAAGAAAAGCATCATTGCCTCCTCTTCCCTTACGCTTGCTATGCTAGAACCTGCTGGGTCAAACGTTAAGCAAGCAGGGAACGGCCGCAGCCACAGCCGCGATGAGGCTCTGGCACACGCGGCCCAGAAAGTTTATGTATTGGTCCCTTTGGTCGCGTTCGTGCGCTGGTCCTCACCCAAGCCTCACAGCCCGCTGGTGTACCATCAATGTCTTCACCTTATTGGCACAACGCGGAAGCCAGCGTGTGAATCTATAGCTGAAAGCGCTTACTGTGATCCAGCCTGATGTGCCGCGTTTCCCGCCGGCGCGTCCGAGTCTCCTGAACCAGGCTCGCAGTGCTGTTTGCAACCTCAGCTAATGGCATTGGAACACGATGAAGAAAGTTTCCGCTGCCCGCAACTCTACCCATGGGCCCTGTCCATCAGCCATCAATAAGCGGGCATCTCGGTGCCGTCGTGGTGTCCGACGACTCGAACCCATTGGACCGCACGTCGCAAGCTCAAAGCTCTGCATCAACATTGGACAAACAAAATGGTGCCCGTCAGCCGGTCGGCGAAGTCGCATCTGCTTCCCTCAACTGTCAGGAGAAATTCTTTCAAGCTTATCGGAATAGGGCAGGTTAAGACAAGCAACCCGGTTCGTTGTAGGGAGACCATTCCTGCCGGGGAATTTATGATCTCCGAAGAGTGCTTGTTTTGGTGGATCAGATCGGCCAGGTTTGAAACGCCAGGAACCGGCTTGCCACGTGGGGGTTGGTCGGTTTTTTCTCTCTCTTTTCTTTCTTCGTACTACTCGCGGCTTTGGTATTGAACTCGTCATGTTTGTGTTACAGCGCCGTGCGCGAAACGGGGCGCTTCATACAAAACGTGACGTTCTCAGAATTCGATACTACCACACATCGTCAGAAGAACTGGAACCCGCCCGCGCCTCACTCTTGAGTCGCCCCCTGTCTATCCCTCCGACGTTCTCTCCTGATGTCCGTCAGGGTACGGCCTGTTGGTTGACATGCCCGGCCCCCGGCCTCAAAAGCAAATAAGAAGAGAGGGATGCGGGGGATTCTCCCGTTGGCCGCTGGACACATCGCCCCAACGGCTGACGGTTTTTCGTTCCAGGGAGCAACCCCGGAACGATTTTGGTTTTGTCGCTGCCCAGTGCCCACGACGTCTGCGAATAATATGCACTGACTATTGCCTCTTTTGGCCGATCTTGTGGTGGCTGTGCGTTCCGCTTTCCGGTTTCGCATTGATTTCAGATCCCGCCGTCTCCCTACCATTCCATATGCGCCCGAGGGCATCCTTGTCCCTCATTTGTATGAATATGCATGTTGGTCCGTCGCACCTCTTTGGCCTTTTGCATGTCTAGCGAGTTTGTACATGTTGCGTCAAAGAGAGTGCGTGCAGTTCATCGCCTCTCTCCCCATTCCATCAACACACAACAAGTCGGCCTGAGATCGTATCATGCCCGACGTCGAGATGGCTAGAAGAAACGGCGAGAGGAAAGACGAGGTTCCGGAGTTCACTGAGTACCGACCGTTGAACTGGAAGAAGATCTTTTTGACACCGAAATACATCCGTACGTGGGATCTTGGTGGTGGGGTTTGTTGGCGACGTTTTCGCTGATGGGCTCAATGCAGCATTTCATCTTCTCGGTATCGGCATTCTCGTCGCCACGATTTTCATCAGTCTGCACCATGACGAGGTTGTAGAGGTACGTGGCGCTGATGAGAAAAAGTGATCATGGAGTTTCTGTGCTAATAGGTCAACTGCAGAAACTGAGACCATTTTCCGAAAAGGTTCGAGAGATTCCCGGCGGATTCCTCATCCCGATCGCGATTTTGATTCTCATCTCGTTCCCACCGCTGTTTGGACACGAGATCGTCGCTCTTTTGTGCGGTGTCGTCTATGGATTATGGGTTGGTTTTGCGATTGTGGCCGCAGGAACCTTCATTGGTGAAAGTGAGTTGGCCCCCCTCGGTTGGGCATCTGGCGGTTGAGGAAGCGTGCTGACAATTGTGACAGTCGGAACCTGGTTCGCATTCAAGTACACACTGCGACGTAAGGCTCAGAAGCTGGAGAGGACGAACCTGAATTACGGCGCCCTCGCGCGGCTGACCCGAGATGGTGGTTTCTGGGTACGTCTCCCCCGTTTCCCGGAGCATTACAGTCTCAATTCTAACACTATTCTCAGATCGTCTTCATCATCCGATTTTCCGTGATCCCGTCCCACTTCTCGACGGCAGTCTTCTCGACTTGCGACGTCAAGTTCTGGCACTTCGCCGTCTCGACCTTCCTGACGCTCCCGAAGCAGATCATCCTCGTCTACCTCGGCGTCCTCCTCGTCGAGAAGAAGCAGAACGGCAATAACACCATCAAGAACGTCGTCTTCGGCGCGACATTCGTCCTGACTATCGCCCTCGCCGTCTACATCTGGGTCAAGATGCGCCGGGTCAAGAAGATGCTCTTGGCGGAACAGGAGCAGAGGAAGATGCAGCAGCAGATCGAGATGTTGCCGCAAAAGGTTGAGGTCGACGCTGTTGAGACGGAGGTGATTCCCCTGCAGCCTGGCATGCCAGGGATGGCTGCAACGAGGAGCGACAGGCCGGGCTACCCACAATGGATATGAGAGGGCCAGAAATATTGGGTCACGGATGAGCGGAGTTGGTTGGATGAAAAGCCCATGGCTGACATGACGGACTTGGAACACACGACTTTTTTGGGATTTTTGTAAGGCGTTGGCGCGGGCATGCGCATACTGGTTATCACGATAAACATGCGCTTGATGGGATCGGGTGTCCCCCGAATATGATTTTCTTTCCCCCAAACAAGATTTGCCTCCTGAATATTGATCATCGCGAGAATGGATGAACCGTTCAACTCTCATTTTGTACAATAGCGACTGCGGACCAGAGGTGAGGCTCTTGCTGTTTCGCCAAAGGTGGGTAGAGCGGTGCCAAGTAAGAAATGACCTGTTGGGACAGAGGGGTGGCTTAGTCTGGAGTCTCAGAGCGGTTTCCAACCGCCTGACTAGCAGAGTCCTCACTACAAAACCGAATTCGGCATGTTTCTTCACATCACACGCACAGATCGGGCACCGCGAAGGTAACGGAGATTTTTCATCATTTAATCGTAAAGACTATCAAATTGTCCAAAGTATCCAGAGCCCACTCCGCAAATTGCCATCTCGGCGTTTCCGGTGGGGCGGGCCACTGCAGAAGCTCAGTCCGGTGAGCCCGCCCACCCCATCTTTCCCCACGTCCAACTCGCCGATGTTAAAACCAAAATAAACGTTGATCACCGATCAGGGCGGGAGACCCTTGCCAAGGTCTTCTGCGAGGTGAATGCCGGAAGGGATTTCTGCCAGCGAGTTGGGGGACTTGATAACCTAAGGCGTAAGAGTGAGGGGTAGGTTGTTGAGTGTTCCGACCAGCAGGGTGTCCTTGCGTCACCCTTGTGTGCTGATACTTTTGTCGCTGGAAACCTTGGAGGGTTCCGAAGTTATCAAGCCGTTTTACTGAAGGGTGTTCAATGTTTGACAGGTCGTTGTAACCTGTCTGGAGTTGTGCCGAGTCGGACAGGTCTTGAAACTTCCCAATAATTACTGTGTAAGTCTCTATCCTCTTCAAAACAACGAGGTCTTCGTCATCTTTCTGACCCTCAAGGATGTTTTTCTTTTTCTTCTAGGCGGCTTCCGTGATTCATAATTCGTAATTCGTCCTTCGTAATTCGTGATTCATAATTCGTGATTCATAATTCTTGATTTGTGCTTCGTGTTTCGTAAAGCTTTCCTTCCGTTGCTCCATCGAGATAGCAATTGACGGCGGTAGATTCAATCAGGAGCGGCCATGGTTCTCATTGGAATGCGTCAGAGCGTTGTTGTCTTTTGCGATCTCATAGCTCTCGGGAGCAGCTCCATCATGGATCATCATGGATGTGTAATGTAATGCGATGCACGCTCTTTGCTTGTAAATGCTTGCTGAAGTTTGTGGTCGTTCTCAAAGCCATAGCTGTATTTTGAGCCGTATTGTAGTGTTTTTTGAGTCGTAGTTGTATCAAAGTCATAGTTGTAGTTGTAGTTGTAGTTGTAGACTTATAGTAGCTGTAGTTTCAATGGTGTTACCGTCGTCTAGTTGTTATCGACGCATTTGGCAAACGTGTTGAGCAAGGTGTGAAGACAAGACTTGTGTCCATGGGACAATATATGTCTTTAAGTCGACTTGCTCCACTTTGAGTCTCTCCATCAAAGTCGGTACAACCATGACTGGGCAAGATCGGAGAGTGTCTCCTCCTGTGCTAAGCGCTTCATTTGGATCTTGTAATGGTGCTTCTGGAGTGCCCGTTCTCGAGCTTGCTCAATCTTTTCCATCTTGGAAGTCAGGTTGCGGGTGAGAATGCAGATGTCAAAAACACCCGGGTTTTTGTATTTTGACTCGGCGCGGGCTCTCTTGGCGTCGTACCGCTTGTTGATCTTCGACTCCTGGCTGATGGCCTGGCGGTCGATCTTCTTCATATTAGAGTCGAATGCATTGTATAGAGACTCCCGCACTGGTTGGCCGGCGGGCGCGCCGTGCTGTGGAGTTTGAATGTGCATCTTGGAAAACGAAAGCATGTTGTAAGAGCAAGTGGTTGATGTTTTTGTGATTGAGCGAGTGAGGAAGGCAATTGACAAGATAGCTTTGAGGATGAAGATGGGGATGAAGAAATTGACTGGGTTGCCACGATTCATTGCCTACATGCGATGTATTTATTACTTTGAGTTTTATTTCGGAGAAACATGATGTTGGTGAGCCATACATGTCTCTGGATTTGAGTTGAGAAACTTGAGGTCTGTTTATGACTCTACTGAGAACCTTGCTTCTCTACAACACAGTCAGGGTGGGCCTACATCAGCCAATGTGCAGTACCAATAACTATGAAAATTACATTTGTTACCCAGACAAGACCATTACGGTTTCCAGACTCTTTGAATCAGCAATATGAGCAGCGACATATATGAGTTGGACTAATGTCTGTTAGTTTGTTTGCTCTTCGCAACGCCAAGGTGTGGTTTGTGCACCATTGCAGGAAACAACCAAACGCAGAAGAAGCTTGGCCAGCAAAGCAGCCAATCCAGAACATTACAGATTCAAGCTTACAAGTTACAGCGCATTCGTGGCCCACTTTCAGGCTCTCAAGCCCGCCGGCCCCGTTCACAATCTGTCCGCAGCTCCAGAGAGGGGCGCTCATCGGAGGTTCCAGAGCCCCGGACCCAGGCTGGGTGAACAGTGCCCGTGGTGGTTTGGGGGCTGGCGGTGGTAAAAATAGTGACAACGCACCCGCGGTGAGTCGCGGGACTCCGCAGTACGTACTCGTACCTTACCTGACCAGGGGGGACGTCAGTGGCTTTGCCCGAGACAATTTCAACGCTGGTCTTAGTGCGAGACAAGAACGGGCCCGGCGGCCGATGGCTTAGAACGGGGAACAACTTTGAGTCCTCTAGATGCAAGTTCAATTCTTGGGAGATATCATGATTTGCATGTCTTCTTGGGATGATGCAGTAAACGTGGTGTGCGTTGCATGCAATGAGGCTCAATTACAGTTGAAGACTGTACCCTGGCATTGCCTGACAAGGTACGACACAAAATATGCCCGGGCCTCCACCATGACCTCATACGCGAATGAAACAGTGCTGTTCCCTGAGGAGGAGCTGAGGCCAGCGGCCTCCAGCGCCGAAATCGCGAAAGAAACACACAAAGAGAAGTCGGAATGCAATTGCCATGCATGTGTACCTTACCTGAAGAGCCAGTCTGTCCAGGTCTACCGCAGAGGTTCCATTGCGTCTAGACCACTTGGCAAGACAGAAGAAAGCCCCAATTTCCGGGCCTGACTGATTAATTACGCCCCAACGGTGAACCGCCAGTTCATCTCCAACTCAGCCCATCGAGGGTGGCGCTGGCAAACAACACACATCTTGCCCCCCATCCCCTCGCGTCCCCCTTGATCGTCGAGGCACTTACGACACCGATGCCTCGGACTCCTGGCTTGATCTCCCCATCTCCCCATTCCAACCCCTGCACTCACCAACCAACTGCAAGCCGCGCGCGACAGGCGTGTCACTACCGGCTTTGACCTACCACTAATTTATCGCTATCGAGGGGCCTGGCGCAGGGAACTTGTGCAGCACTGCAAGAACCTGGCCATCTTTCTCGGCAGAGGGAGCCCGGCCAGCTGAGAACCTGATTCAACCCGAACCCTTTTTTTTTCTCTTCCCTTCCAGGCCTTGGATTCTGGCCGCAGCGGCGACCCCTTCCGTTTTTCCCTTCCCATTGTCTTGACAATCCATTACGAAAGCAATCCTGGCAGTGACAGCTGCTGCGCCTCCTTCAGACCACCTTTCGTCTCTTCTCCCGATCAGCTTCCAAACTTTTTTTTCTACCACCCATCGAATCTCTACAGCCGACTGGCCATCATAAATAAAAGTCTACGCTTACCTACTCTTCGCCCTGGGAGACACCGAGTAATTCGCTTACCCGAAACCACAAAATCCCATCCCGCTTAACCCACCCAACTACGACGTCATGGCTACTGTGCCGCAAGATCCCCCAACTGCGGCCGCGACCGCCAATCCTGACCCTACGAGCAGCGACGCCAAGCCTACAACCGACCCTGCGGAGACCACAGCACCGGCATCCGAACCAGCACCCACGACCACGGAATCAGGTCCGGACGCAACAGCTGAGAACGCGAATGGGGCATCTCCAAACGGCCATGCTGCGACGGACGATCAGAAGCCATCGGACGCGCCTGCTCCGGCGCCGACGACCGCTGCCTTCAAGGTGAACAGGAAGCCGGTCGGGCAACAAGCAGACCTGCCGCCTAACACCGCCACGACAACGAGTACCAGATCACCAAGGACGTCGACGAGTGCTTGTGCTTGCGATACGCGCGGCACTTCTATCGAGGTCGACAACTCGAAACCTGTCGACTTCGAGGGCGAGATCCCCACCAACAACCACTTGCCTTCCCCCGAGACCTTGAAGAAGATTGAGAACTATGTAGTCCTGGACAGACATGGCAAAAGCCACCCTTTCAAGAGCCTCTACACTGGACGCAATGTCGCAAGGCGTGTCCTCATCATCTTCGTCCGCCATTTCTTCTGCGGGGCAAGTCAACCGTCAACCGTCCCTGGGTTTTGATTTCGCGCTAACCTCCTGCCTAGAACTGCCAGGAATTTCTGCGCACCCTGTCCGAGTCTATAACCCCCGACGCCCTCCTTGGCCTGCCCATGAGCACCTTTATCGCTGTTGTCGGTTGCGGCAACCCAGGTCTGATCGACATGTACCTCCAAGAGACAGGCTGCCCATTCCCCGTCTACACAGACCCTACGCGGCGCCTGTTCGACAACCTGGGCATGACACGCACTCTCGCCCTGGGCGAGCGACCAGCCTACATGCGCAAGTCGATGTTCAAATCGGCCGCAGAGAGCGTCTTCCAGGGGCTGAAGCAAGTAAAGGCCGGCCTGGCCACCAAATCTGGCGACCACAGGCAGGTCGGCGGAGAGTTCCTGTTCGAGCCCGTGGAGCTCATGAGCCCCGTCGGAACGCCATTCGTCGAACGACAACTCGAACAAGCAATGCAAAACTCGCAAAAAGAGGACATCAGCCAAGACGGCATCGATGGAGAGGGCGGCGATGACGGCGTTTACGTTGAGGAAGAGAAGAAGGTTACCTGGTGCCACCGCATGCGATCCACCCGAGACCACGCAGAAATACCCGAGTTGATGGAGGTGCTGGGCCTGACGGGGTCAGGGAAGCCCATCCAGGATAATAAGAGGTGGTCGAAGGCGCTCGAGACACGGAAAGGCACCGGCCTGAGCATGGCAAGTCAGATGAGCAAGCTGAGCGGCGAGCAACAACGAGCATAGGAGCGGCGAGGCTTTTTCCTTGTTATCAATGGGTCGGTGCGGCCTGTTGTTCGGGTCGGCTCAGACACCTAGGAGTGAGACATTGGCGGATCCTGGTCAGCACGACGCCATCCTCGGCTCGTCGAGCGAGTGGCATGGATACGCGCAGCTGCCTTTTCTGTGTTTATTTTTCGATTGCTAAGTTTAGCATAGCCATCTGTTCAAAATGATACCTGAAGCATTCAATAATGTTCTGCGCTCGAGACTACTCCGAACTTGTCGACGCGAGCAGTCGGTCCAGCGAGGCAGCAATTCGACGAAGCTTCCAGATCTGCGCCCCTTGTGTGACGACCTTTCCCCGCCACGGATCCCTAAGGGCAGAAATATTCGCGGCATGTCTCGCTGCCGGAAACCCGGAACGATGTCGTTGCAGGCTGGACAAGCCCATTGCCCGATTTGGGTAACGAGGGACGACGGCAAACCTTGTGTTCAAGTTCATCTCATCCATGAGACGACCCTTTCGCCTAACTTCCAGCCGTTCGAGAGCCTTGTCAGCAGCGAAGGACACGACATACCGTCCTATGAAAGAGATGCCAAGCGGCGTAGGAAGGCATCGCCGGTCTTGACCCTGCGCAAGTGCTCTCCAAGGCCACATAGGGATCTGCACTTTGGAAGCACCAGGCTGCAAGCGACAACACTTGGCAAAAGTTGCCACGAAACGACAGCTTCGTATCTACTCAACAATGAAGCCTCGGCTGGCGCATTTTGTTCAGCTTCACTCAGCCCAACATCGTTCCCAGCTCTGGAATCCTTCTCACTTCTCTAACATCCTTTCTTCCACGCATCATGAGCAAGGATATCTCACGAACCAACAGGATGAAGCCTTCCAATAACCAGGTTTCCCGGTCCGATGACCACAGCCAACCCGGATCCTCCGCCAATGGGCGATCGCTCTCATCAGTTCCAGGTTGGAGAAAACAGAAGGCAGGGAAAACTTGCTGGCACTCCCGCTAGTGCTGCGCCCCGCACGTGTTGTGTGTGCACGCTCGTTCGTCCAATCCAAAGAGCCATGGCCTCCTTCTTCATCGAGGTTGCTTTGATCTTGGGTTAGGCTTGGCACTGCTGGGAACATCCAAATCTGACATGCCCTTTCTAACCTCCATATGTCTCCGACAGAGGAACAAAAAGGGTTATCACGTTCCATTCCTGTGGGATCCGCGATATAAGGTCGCCAATCATCAGCCATGCTTAAAATTAGAAAAGTCTGGGGAAGGAAGGAAGGCAGCGAAGCTGCGGGAACAACGCCTCTCATTGTGTGTGTCGCGCTAGCGTCTAGCAAGCGCGTCAGCGCGGCAATTGAGATACCCGGGTTCGCGGTGCTTCCGACTGCGGTAATATTTTGGACGACAGAGAGCTTTCTAGCTGGCCTGTAGGAGAGCAGCTAGCTAGTTGGCATACCCGAAGGCGGAGCAGCTCTTGGCAAGCTGGGACGAGCTGTTGGCTTTCCCGCCTCAGCTCGGAGCCGGAGGGATCAACAGCAGCTAGCTGCGGATTATCTGAGCACACCTCTCTGTTTCCTCCGTCGACAACAAAGCGTCAGATCTCAGTAAGGCTGGGAGGTGGAGACCAAACTTCGTTAGCCTACCTACCTCCCGAACCCGTCGGGGAGGCGCTGGCCGTGCTACGGACATACATGCTAACGTCGACTGACTGCCGTGTGCTGAGCTATTTTTCCTGTCGGAGGCGGGAGAGGCTTGGGTCGGTGAGATTGTCATGTTACCCGTGTCTCCGGGCCTTCTTGAGAGGTCGGGAGTGGGAACTCTGCCACGATGTCTCTTGGGATGGCAGCTGTGCGCGTGGTGGTGCTGATGGGGGAGGAGGACACAGCCCGAACGCCCAGCTGGACGTCATCCTTCCGACTAGAAGTCTAGCTACATGGCGATGGAAGCAGAAGAAGGCTGTCAAGGAATATGAGGGCTGTAAATCTATAAAGGAGAAAGGCATCCACGTCAACAGTCCATCTGCTTCTCTCATCATCAGCAACAACAACTTCCACAACACTCCAATCCAATACTCAACACTTTCAAGTTCCTCTATCAACACTCTCCATCAACACTTCAACCCCCCAAACCACCCAACCGCCAAAATGCAGATCACCAACATCCTCATCACCGCCCTGGCCGCCGGCTCTGCCACCGCCGCCTCCGTCTCCTCCCGCGCCGCCCGCCTCGCCGCCCGCCAGACCGGCGCCCCCTGCGAGCGCATCGGCGCCAACGACGCCAACTTCGGCGTCGCCGACCTCTCCTCGGGCGTCGTCGTCAAGAAAGTGCTCTCCTTCGCCGTCGGGCCCTCCGCCTCGGGCCCCTGCTCCCTCATCGGCCAGTTCAACGCCGGCTTCCCCATCGACCTCGGCGGCGCCGAGTTTTCGCGCCTCGACGTCCGCAACGTCGCCACCGGCGCGCTCGTCGGCTCGTTCCCCCCGCTCAAGGTCGAGAACAACGTCGTCGTCGAGGACACTTTCGTCACGATCAACAGCTTCACCTGCACGGACAACGTGGCGTTTGAGTTTGCGATTGCGAACGATGGTGATGCGGACGCTGATATTAACGTTACCTTTACTGCGTCTGAGCAGGGCGGCTTCTTCATTAAGAAGGGCGACCAGTGCCCCATCTAAGTGTTCGGGGACGTGGCTTTTTGGAAATGGCAGAAAGGTGTGATGGGTTCGGCTTGGGATACTGCATATAGCGGCGTTTGATTTCGATTTGCATAGTTGGCGGGACGGGTATCTGGGACTCTGGACATATTTGCATTATCTTTCGTACTGGTACTTCTACCGATTAACATACTTCATTCCTTGCTCATACTCTCGTTTTCAGCTTTCATTAGTGTCAAATTTTCGCGTATCAGATTCTAAACATTATTGGAGAATCACTCCATATCAAGATATAGTGGCCGAATTATCAGCGCAGTCAAAGACCTTCGTGATCAAGCCAGACGCATATGCATCCTTGATGGATACGGCCACGCTATAACTACAGAGTCATGTCAGTCTCTTGCAATCTCAAAAGGCGTACGGTGCAAACTTACGTTCCGGCGATAACCATAAACAAGCCGACTAGTACAATGAGGATGTGGAAGCCATATGCGCTCTTCTGCTTCATGCTGCCGCTCTTGTAGCTCGAAAAGTCCTTCATCCACAGCAGCGCGGGGAAGACAAGACTGAACGGCGCAAAGCAGATGGCACCCGCCAGGCCCAGAAGGTAGTTGAGAATCGGCACCGCCTCAGCAACGATGAAGGCTAGGATACCAAGCACAAGATTGCTCCCGATCCAGGTCGACCAGTGGACGAGGGTGTTCTCCTGCAGGTGGTGCGAGTCTCTAAGCACCCGCACGAAGATGTACTTGGCCGCAACGTGCTGGTAGATACCAACGCCGATAATCAGCCCCGGCAGCGCGATGCCGTACGAGATCTTCTTGAACAGCGGGCCCGCGCTGCCGAACGCCGGCGTGGCCAGCCAAACACCGCACCAGCGGTAGATCACAAGCGAGAAGGAGAGATACATGGCCAGCACCAACCCGCCCGTGACCAGCGCCGCGCGGCGGTAATCTTGCGGCCGGCGCATCTCGGAGATGACGGGCAAGTACATAGACGAGCCGCTGTTGCTGATGAAGATATTCGCGCTCGCGGTGATGCCCGCTACGAAGGTAGGGTGCGCGACGGCGGTCCAGCCGAGCTCGAAGGAGCCAGTCTGCGGGGCGACGGCGGGGCGGTCCTGTTTCGTGACGGCGACGACGAAGACGAAGACGGCGACGAAGAACGTGGTGAAGCCGAGCCAGGTCAGCCAGCCGAGCTTGCTGAAGGTGCGGACGGAGGAGAATGCGGTGATGAGGATGGCGCCGAGGAGGGTGAAGACGACGGTGCAGGTGCCGTGGGACGAGACGGCGTTGAAGGCGGTGGAGATGGAGACGATGCCTGCGGCGGAGATAAGGACCTGCGCGATCAAGATCTGGAGGCCGACTAGCTCGCGGCCGGGGCGGGACCAGAGGCGGCCGCACATGTCGGCCAGGGCTGGAAGAGGAGGTTGTTAGTGAGGAAGAGGGAGAGAGTCGCGGATGGGAGGTCTTACTGTGGCATTCGGGGTGGCGGTTGCGGAATTCTCCCAAGATGACGGCCGTGTCTGGATTGTTCGTGTTAGTCCGAATCGAGAGACATGATCGTTACGCAGAGCAGTCCTACATGTGTTGAGAGCGTGCCATCCCACGAGAGATACAGCACCCGGAACAGCTCCTAGTGTCGCAAAAGCTCCAGGAACACTCAGGATGCTCATCGCAAACTGGATCTTGCAGAAGATGATGGTGGCCCTCTGCCAGCTGACCGTCCGGAACTGGACGCCATCCTCGGTCTGTCTGAAGACATCGTGAGTCTCCTCGATCTCACCCTTCTTCGAAGCGACATCGGCCTGGCCGTCGAATACGTGAGGGCTGACTTTGTCGTCGGTTACGGGAGACGCCATGATGTTCTGCTTTCGAGAGCGAGACACGCGGAAAAGGGGGTTTGGTCTTCACCGCAGTGTGTCGCAATAAGCTTTCTCTGGGGAAGTCCCCCCCAAAAGTGCGGTGGGTCGGGGGTTTGTTTTTATATACAAAAGAATGCCGGCCAATATGTCGAGAGTTGCATTCTTGTCAATACTTTTTATCCCGGGGTCGGAGATAAGCTTCGAGTTCAAGGGTCCAAAACTTGCCTCTGACCAAAGGCTGGGAGCCGAATGTAACGATAGGGGATTTCGAAGCTCGGCATGGTAGCTTATCTCTTTTGGAGCTCTAGCTCCTTAGCTTGGCCGATAAGAACTGCCGATTTGGAAGATTGTCAGAGTTAGGTGTTTGGATTTGTGAGGAGTCCACGATATGATAAGCTAGATCGTGGCCAGGGGGTGTAGCCGCTGATAGCGGGTAATACACTCTTTCTCGGGTAACGGCAACTACCAGCACGGCGAGGCGTTTGACCTCACTCATGACATTGTGTGTTACTTTGCACAAGAGAAATGTGATTCCCTCACTACGACCTGAGTACTTCGTGAAGGAAACCGCTAATCGTGAGTTGATGGGAAGTATGGTCAGAACATATATATCGCTCAAGTTGACTTGTGAGGACGGTTTGAGCGGCTAATTAAACACAATACTATGGGTTAAGCAAATTGAATGATGACTACACGGCCTGATTTGCATCCAATAGCCAATGCCGAGTCCCTGACAGCAAATCTGTCTCTCCATGGTCGATATTCTTCGGGTAGCCATACAATTTTGGCCTCGTCCTTCATTATCCAATCTTCCTCAATGAAATAGCCCTTAGGCTTCGAATCAATCCACGATGCTGTTTCTTGAGATGTCAACATGCTCAAATCGATGATGCCAAGCCTAGTATAGAGTTCCGACTCTGATTGTGAAAACCAAAAGTGTAGGTACCCCAACTGTGACAACATCGGGGAGAGAGTCTCTTCGGGAAATTTCAATTTCCAAATGCATTGGCCTTTTTCCAAGCTCCAGATCTGAATCGCATCGAGATCGGCTTGTGATGAAATTGCGAGTCGCTTCGCGTCGCCTGAAAAGACCACTGCATAAACAGGCCCACAGCCTCGCAGGCTTTTGACATATGAGCCTCCAGTTGCGTCCCATATGTTGACTTCGAAGTCACCTTTCACCGCTAGAAGAATTCGATTTTCTTCGGAAAATGCTGCCGTTGACCCGGCACGAATGTAAACCGGCTCACTGGTTCCTGGGACATGAACATGGAGCTTTTGCAAGCGTCGACCGCTTCGTGTTTCCCAAACCTCAACTGGAGAACAGCCTTGGCGGACTGAAACGATTCTCTGGCAATCGACGGAGAAGTTGACGGATTGAACAGGACTGAATTCCTCATTTACTTCCTTTGTCGAGATCTCACGATGTTTGCCACTAGTGGCGTTAGATACGGTTCCTGCGGGACAAAGCTAAATTAGCGATGGAAAGATTCAACAAGGAGATGGAGGATCACCTCTTGTTTTAGAGATGAACCCTGACCGAGTTAACCTCTCGGTTGATTTGCGCTCATTTCGTTGGTATAGGTGTGCTGTTAAGTCCCAGAGACTGATGATGCCGTCAATGGCTGCTGTAGCAAGTCGGTCACCGTCATTTGAGAGGGCCATTCCCACGAATACTTCGGAGTTCGGTATTGTGCCCAGCTGTTTGCCAGTTTCCACACTCCAAATCACAAGATCATCAGTAAAGTTTTGATCGGACGCAACCACTTGCGAAGATATCTGTGCTTCTCTTCCAAAAGCCCTTGGGAAACTCTTGATGTTCACTCCAGTAGATGTTTCGCAGACTGTGACATCTTTCGCATATTTATCGTTCGTGATGAAGATAATTCTTCGTCCGTTTTGGGCGTAACGTATCGAAGATATTCTGCCAGACCATCCCATATCCTGAACAAATTCACCCGTTTCTACACTCCATATTTTGACGGAGGTAGCAGCGGAGGCAAGTGTGCGGCCATCTGGAGAAAATTCAGCCACAACAACCGGGGATTCATGGCCTTCGAGTACCCGGCACCTCCCAGTTTCGGTGTCCCAAAGCCGGACAGTAGCATCACTCGATCCCATGGCTAGAGTACAGCCATCTGGTGAGAGGGCGACGCATTCAATCTTTCCTGAGTGGAGCTGAAACTTTTGCAGGCATTTACCCGTTTTGGTGTTCCAAATCATGCATTCACTCTCTTCAATAACAGTTGCCACAATCAATGCGTTGTAGGAAAACGTCATTTGTGCCGAGGCCATGCCGGGGAGTCTGATGGTCGTCAAGCAACGGCCTGTCATGACAGCCCATAGTTTTATGTCGTCAGATGATTTTGATGCTAAGATGTGCCCCTCAGGTGAGAATTTAAGTGCATTGCAGTGCCTGTGATATCCAAGTACTTGGCGATATGTGTTCCAGTGGTCTTCTTCCACGAGCGGTTTGGTGAGAAACCAATTCTGCACCTTGTGCAAGCAAAGTTTTCTGATGAGACTTTTTCTTGGACTGAACAAAATCACTGACCAGTATATTTGAAGGGGAGTCTTTTCAATGACTTGTCGATGTTGTTGCAAGAAGCGCGAGGCATCTTGAATCAAGGCTGTCAGTTTCGAAAACTCTGCAATGTCCTGGTCAAGTATTAGCATTGCAAGCATAGCAATTCTTAACATCTTTTTTGCAGGCGATCATACTTTTATAGACTCGGACAATCTGACCATACTTTCAACAACTTCATGAATACTCCGTAAGAGACATACAGCCTCAGCCCAATGGAGAAAAGAATGCTTGAAAATATCTTTCATTTGGTCATCTTGAGGCCGTCCAACCCACGTTGTCATGGAGAAGTGATCAATCCAATGTATGCAAGCATAACGGACTGGTGCCAGAGGATCAGGAGTGGGGACCTTTGCATGTTCGATTGAGGTTCCGGGCGTTTCGAGATCGTATATGTTGTATCGAAATGTGCTTGCCATGGCCTTTACAGAATTCATCCAAAGAAGTTGGTGTTCGCGCCTGATCCCTTGAGGCATGACTTTTCCGAGTACCGTATTCTCAAGGAGGAAGTCTTTCGCAGACTGATGCACAAAGTACACGACGTTGTCTCGAATTGTCACGAAAGAGCCACATAGCTTGACGGCTTCCTCCAAAGATCGTTCGTTATTGACAAAATTCCTCACGGGTCCAAGTAGACACCTCAATTCTGTAATTTCAACCGGGCGAAAGACGACTGATGCCACCGCGAGGATTCTTCGAACCAGATCGACGTTGGTCGAGCTCAGGGCGTGATGCAACATCCGAGTATAGAGCACGTCCAATCCTGGAGGAAACTCGGCTAACTTCGATTCCACTTCCCAATCGTTGATATTGTTATCCGCAAGCTGTTGGCAAACTAAAGCTGCCCAAAGAAATGTACTGTTTGAATTCTGTACCAGAGTGTTGTAGACCAAATCCCGCTTTGTGTCGGAATACTCATGCTTTTGCGCTAACTGGCTGACTTTGTGCTCGATGAAGGCCACCACAGCGGCTGATATTGAGTCTTCATTCAGCTCCAAGGACACATGAGCTGCACGTTGCGCGGCAGCTGCTACACCGCGCTCGATCCTCGGCCAGTTACGACTGGAAATAATGATCCTGACGGCTTTCGAAGATAGAATGTGAATGAAATCGAGGAGGTCATCAACGCCCGTTTTGCATTCATCCAGTGCATCTATGACGATGACAGTATTCTGAAAACTTTCGTGTGCAAGAACGCTAATGACCATGTCGCATAGAGTGTTCCACCCGTTGCTGCCCTCAAATAATTGTCTTTCGCCGTAGTCGTGGGTTTTGCGCAAGTCTTTGATAAGCTGGGGCTTTTTCTTGAGCATGAGGTACAAAATTCCGCGCAGAACGGCAGAGGCAGTATTAAGGTTGGAGTCAGTCGCTTGGCAGAAGAAGTAAATAGGCTGGTGGGTCGATTTCTCTTTGTCCAACTCGTTTACGATGCCGCAGAGGAGCATGGTCTTCCCCTTCCCGGGATCCCCTCTTATCCAGAGCAGTTGATTCCGAAAGTCAGCTCGCCATCTTTGGAAGTCCTCGTTATTGAGGATCCAGACGTATGAGTCCTTCAGTAGGCCGCCCTTTGTGCGCTCGATTCGTTCTTTGTCTAGACGCGGGTCGCTGAGCTTCAGATCGATGAGAAACTGTCTGTCTTTGTCGCCAGAGTCATTTGCTGCATGATCTTTGCACTTTATCAGCGAAGTTTGTTTCGCGGGAGGATGGGCAAACTTACGTATCGTGATATTCTCCGCGTTGTACTGGCTCCCACCCCCCACATTGTTGTACTGTTTGCCCGAACTGATGTTGTTAAGGTTCATTCTCGTAGTGTCCCACGAGGCGCATCGTGAGCTGCGTCGCGTTGACCACTTTACAGTTTCTGTTCTGCTCTGGAGTGTTGAATGGTATTTGCGCGGATTTGGCAAAAGGACTGCGTAGAGGAAATCAAGTTCCTCTGGTCAAATAATCTGGGAAGCGTGCGCAGCCTGATCGAGCGGGGAAGAAAGTGGGAACGAAGACAGATGATGGTGTTGGGCGTTTTTGGTTCATCAGACTTGATTGGAGCACTGCCTCAAAGCACGCCAATCAAGTCTGCTTCCGGTTGTGACGGGCGATGACTGGCTGACATGCATATATCTTGGATATGCGGGGCTGGTTTGTCTGTAGCCTTGTCTCTGTCCTCGTCCTGCCGTCGTCTCCGGCAGTTTCCATGATCAGTCCCTCTTGCTACATTACCTTACGCTCACGATCAAAAGCCTCAAACCGTTCGAAGCCCAAAAAATCAAAGCGGAACACTGAGTCACCAAGTAAAACAAAGTTGGGGCAACATAGAAGTTCAAGAAGACCCAGCAGCCGAAAAAGACCTTTGAAAGCCCTGACGCCGAGTTTGGGCTACGAATTGCGCAGCCACTGTCAGCCTTCGCGATCACATCAGAAGTGTGACGAGACTGAACGTGATCGCAGTTCCCAAAGAACTCTAATTACATTGTGTTCTCTGTTACCTGATTTTGATACTCTTACTCTTTGTGTTGGTCACCATGACGACCTACGCTCGTCCTCAACACCGCGATGATTTCGAAATCGCGGTGGTCTGCGCGCTTCCCCTGGAAAGTGACGCAGTTTCCCTGATCTTCGACGAATTCTGGGGCGGTGAAGGCGGACATGGACTCGGCCGGGCAGCTGGGGATCAGAACAGCTACACGACCGGCCGCATAGGTAACCACAACGTTGTTTTGGTCCATCTTCCCAACATGGGAAAGGTCTCTACCGCCGCAGCGGCTGCTGGACTTCGGTCAAGCTACACAAGGATCAAGCTCGCAGTCTTGACTGGAATTTGCGGCGGAGTTCCTCGCCCTGAAGGAGAGAAAGAGATCTTCCTGGGAGACGTCATTATCAGCCAGGCTGTTGTTCAGTATGATCTCGGAAGACAATATCCTGATAAGTTCATTCGGAAGGATACGACTAGCGACAATCTCGGTCGCCCCAACCAAGACATTCGGTCCCTCCTCGCCAGTGTTCAGGGAACATTTGGTCTTGATCGTCTTCGGCAACAAATGCTACGGACTTTGGATCAAGTCCAGCAGAATGCAACCGGCCGGCAAACTTGTTACATCCGCCCACCTCCCACTGAAGACATTCTCTTCGAGCCGGCCTATCTCCATCGTCACCACGACCAGTCCTACTGTGGATGTCACGACAATGCAGCCTGCGATAAGGCCATGAACGCATCCTGCTTGGACCTTCGGTGTGCCGAGAACAGCGTCTTGCGAACAGGACAGCCAGGCTCTTCAAGGTCGCAGGACCCTCGTATCTTCATTGGACAAGTCGCTTCAGGAGACACGGTCATGAAGTCCGGAGAGCGTCGCGATAGCATCGCACGAGAGCACAACGTGGTTGCTTTCGAGATGGAAGGCGCCGGCGTCTGGGACCAATTTCCATGTCTGGTCGTCAAAGGAGTATGCGACTACGCAGATAGTCACAAGAACAAAGTGTGGCAACCCTACGCCGCGGCCGTGGCGGCGGCTGCAACCAAGGCTCTTCTTGGGCTCTACCCTCGAACTGACAACCCGACGCAACGCTCTGCCGCCGGAGACAATCGACCGCCCCTCATTACAAACAATTTCAACAGTAATGGAACCGGGTCTCAATACAATAACACCGGCAGCGGTCCTCAGTACAACAACACTGGAGGTGGGAACCAATTCAACGGGACCAACATGACCTTTGGCAACTTTACCAGGTAGAGTGTAGTAACATTGAGGCAACGAACTATAGTTCGACGAAGAGACAACTTAGAAGACAATGTATGTATGGTGTTGGGAACGAAAATATCTAGTACTAGAACAGGAAAAGGGGCACAGACAATAGCACAGCTAGGTATTGGAGTTGGCAAATGTCCACTTTAAAATGCTTTCGTGACCTTCGAGGTATTTCTATGGAGGTTTTATTGAATTATTACTACTGAACTTGAAACTGTGCCGAAAAGCTCGATGTACAAGCTATGCGGCCCATGTCGTCGAAATACTAGAAACGAAGCTAATACAATCTATCTCGCCCACACGAAGCAGCAATACTTCTACCCAAACCGACTCAGGGGAATGCGACTGTCCTTTAGCGAACAGCGATCCATCTAATGAAAGGGCTAATTCCACATGAGAGTAGCTCCGCAGTTGATACATCTGCCCAATGAATGTTAGTCCACGTGGACCACTCTAGGAACCTGACAGATTGCCCGACAAGAACGGCTCCAGACTCACTTTGACGTGTTGGGTTGGTCCTCAGACTCCTCAGCTGGGCAGTGGCAGTAATAGCAGAATCTGACTCCCATGTCTGTTAGCGTGGCAAGCGTCTGCCGCTCCGCCTCCTCGACCGCCGGATCCACCCTTGCCCGACTTTGCTCGCAGGTCTCGCCTGGGTGTACCTTTCGTTTGCAGATCATGCAAGTCCGCTTCTTGCAGCTGCAACGGGCAGTTTTGGCGGTCTCGTTACGTTCGTGATGAGGAATGTATCGTCGGCACAACGTGTCGTGGCAGTAGATTGCCTTTCGTTCTTGGACGTCGGTTGCTTCGGAGACGAGCCTTTGGTAGCGTACGCACTCGTGTGGAAGGAGGAGTTCTTCGGCCCACGCATCGACAAACCCTGATTCGCCGCTGTAAGCACAGTAGGGCTCGATGCAATTTGGCTTGAGAAATGGCCGCATAGAGATGGAGGAGCGGAGGTATTTGGTGACGCAGTTGCGACAGAACTTCGTGCCACAAGGGTGTTCCAGGACACGGGCCGGTCGGAGTTCTGCTTTACAGATGAAGCAAGTGCTGAGAATTACCTGTTGGTCATGCATGTCGATTTGAAGCATTTTGATTAATCGCTTTTCTTTGGTATTCGATACTCCTCGGTTTGCTGGTCTTTTCTTTGTCTGTGGTACCTCATCGTCAATTGCTTCTGTTTCGTCTTCCCTTCTGACTGGGCGCGTCAGTCTTACCTTATTATTAATACTTCCTTCATCATTTGTCGTTCTTGCTTCGCCCGTCGCTCCTACCACATCTTGCCTCGCTTCGTCAGCTGCTCTTACCTCGTCTGTGGTTCCTATCCTGGTCGTCGTTTCCTCTGTGGCTACAGGCAGCGGGGCAGCAAGATCCGCCTCAATGACTTGCCCTGCAGCATTCCGTGCTAAAACCCAGTCACCCTTCTCTGGATCGTAAATGAGGCCTGGCGCTCTTCTAACGCCAAATCTCAGACCCCTCCTGGGTCGTCTCCAAGGTGCTTTATACCAGGAAGGCACTGTGTGTGAATTCATGAATTCCTTCCTCGTGGTGTCCATTGCATCAAATATTAGAGCTTATGAAGGCGAAGTTGGAATGATCACAGGGACGATACGTTGATTCTGAAAACCCCGTCTAGTCTAGTTATGCCCCTTTCTAGGCGCCTGTCAGATTATTATAACTTTTGACAATGTATCTCCGATGCAGGCTTAGAAAGCTGATGATATACGGACATTCTTTATGCAACCTGAGTGGTAATAAGTGGTGTCTCTTTAAGTTTCACCATGATATCTCCGTCACAGTGCCAAAGTGGGGAGCGGATCTCATCAGAGGTTTATTTCGCAAATTCGCAATTTTCATAACAGGGTACTCACTCCAGCCTCACAGCACCTCTTTGAAGTTTTAAGCACAGCAAAAAGTAGTTCCTCACAATGCACCCTCTGCGCAGATTCTAGACATGTTATCATTCAACCTTTTCGGCGGTTATTACTGGTGACTTGGGTTTATCTATTGCAAGATATGGCCACTAATCTTCTAAGATTTGCAGCCATAACTCGATGAATCACCCATTTGTTCTAGTAAGCAGCAAAAGCTTTCTTTACTCAACGCCTAGTTTATACTCACCACTTGAGATTACCAAAAGCGTGGCTCGTCAAATCAATTTTCCGACGACCGACTGTTCGTTGCAAGGATCACAATGCCTGAGTTGCCGTGCTGCATGTTGTGCAACATGACGTTGAACAAAAGTAAGACGGATGAACTTTAGTATTTCCTCCGCTGCTTTTGTGTCACCAGCTGGTCTAGCAGGTGTCAAAGTTAGGGTCTGAGACAGCCCATTACCAACGGCCTCTAGCCGTTTTCATCTGAGGTCTCATCAACCCCTCTCTGCAGTGCGCCCCAAGTTGCAGAAAGCCTCGACGTAAAGCTACAGGGCTAATAAGCCTACAAAATCATTTGGCCTAAGCCTCACCGACGGCTGCAGCTATCGTGGGCTGATTTTCGAGATCGGCATCAGAGCTGAAAGACTAGCTGCATGGCCATCTGCCTTTCCCCGCAAACGACCCGTCCCTTGTTTCAAACTTCATTAGCTCAGGCCTTGTTTAGAGATAGGACTAAGCTTGATGTTTATACTTCTCAACATCACGAGACTACATTACTAACCTTAGAGACCTAGGGCTTGAGTCCAGACGTATCATGGGCAAGAACTGATATGATGGTCGTGTCAATGGGCTACGGTGATCATCAACTGATTGGGCTGGCACATAAGACTTGAGGCAGGAATGGGCCAATGAGTATTTAGCCAAGACTGGCCTCGACTCTCGTAAAGCATACATCTACTC
Organism: Colletotrichum siamense; assembly: GCF_013390195.1. Taxonomy (NCBI): domain Eukaryota; kingdom Fungi; phylum Ascomycota; class Sordariomycetes; order Glomerellales; family Glomerellaceae; genus Colletotrichum; species Colletotrichum siamense. Next base: position 1,538,327 of record NW_023501022.1, read on the forward strand.
GCTTGTGCGGTTCAGGGTTAAGATATCCGAATTGTACTAGGTAACGACACGGCCAATGCGAGGGGCGTTCAAAGACATTTGTACGTAAAACATAACGACAGGACCGTCGTAAGGTTTGTAGCGGCATGAGATACCATCCAATCAGCAGTAACCAAACCAGTATCACAACATTTATATCGACATGCTACAGCCAATCGTGGCCCGTGGACTTCAAGTGTCTTACCTATGATAGATCAACCACACGGCTGCTTAAGTTGAATCTCATCAATACCGTCAGACGGAGGAATTCTTTCCTCCGAATTTCACAGACTAGTCGTCATGGGCAGACTATTCTGCTGAGCCGTGATGTCTGCCAGAAACGGCATAAAAGGCCACCAATACCTCGAAGCAAATAACAAAATCATCTCAGCCATTAAGCAAGAAAGCCTTCAACAGGACACGATTCCGTATCTTCAAAGTTCAAGTTAGTCATCAAAGCCTTCAACCCCTCAGTTTCCCACTGACTTCAACTAGCCGAAGCTCACGCCAACCAACATGCGCTTCTCCGCCCCCCTGACCGCCCTCTTCTTCGCCATGACCGCCCAGGCTGGCGTAGCTCAGTCTGAAGGGCCCGTCGCTCTCGCGGAAGGGTCCGACGATGTGGACACCCTCGAAGCCGCGGTGGAGAAGAGAGAGGGCATCTCTCTCGAGAAGAAAGCTTGCAAGTACAACGGATGCAAGTGCAACAGCCGCGGTAAGCAGCTCACTGTCTGCGGCAACTGCTACTGGGCAAACACCGGTACTTGGGTCGTGACCGCCAAGCGCGTCAACAACCACATTTACGAGTGTTCGCCATCTGGAAATTGCTGCGATTACGGAGTTGGCTCAGACTGTGGCAAGGCTGGTGCCAGATGCATCAAGAACTAAGCCGAAACCGAACCACCATACATGCACAACCCCCTGGGAGGGATTCGCAGGATCATCAGAAACAATACGACGTATGAGGCCTTTTTTGACAGGTTGTCATGTTTGAAGTTGTCGTCTCATGGGGGCCGTATCTAGACTCTACCATTCGTCGCTCGCTCTTACACGCAGGGTTGTTGATCGTGGAGATCGTGATGTGCGGGAAACGAGATAAAATCCAGAGAAAATCATTGGAGACAACAATTATGGTTCCATGCAGGAGTGAAGTACGTAAAGTTGCATGTTCCTAGTCGATACACTTGCAAGGCAAGACGAGGCGAGTCGAGCCTAAAAATAGGGGATCAAATGACGTTGTGACATGTAAGAGAAGCAAACTTAGCCGACTTGAACCAACTCGTGCCGCGTGCAACTCCGCAGTCCAGTCGCAGCACGAGTAATATTGTCTGGAACCTTGCCGTTAGTCTTCGAGTTGACCAGGCTAAGCGCTTAAGGGGGCCGCTCGGTCGCAGGCTTGGCTTTCTTGGCTTTTGATGATTTTTTTTTCTCAAACCCATACGGACGAGAAAACAACGACGGTTTTGTGGGCTGGCCAGAAACAAGCGACCCTACCCAGGCGAGTCTCGACAACTCCTGCGCTCTTTTATTAGGTACAGAGGGCGTTTTGCAAGGTGAAACGGTCATTGGACATTGCATAAGGGGCTACTCCCCGGTTAACGATTTACGGGGGCTTACCCCGCCCTTGCGTTTACTAGGTGGGGTCAAAAATCTGTCGCTCCCACCACCAACTTCATCACACACGCGCAAATCCAGTGATGCCAAGATGGCTGCCCAAGTTCCCACCGAAGCTTTGAAGAAGCTGAACGGTACGCTCGAAGCCGGAAATCCGACGTCTGTTTGTGGTCGTCAGTTTGCTAATGGAAGATTCAACATCTAGTGGGAGAGCCCGCGACGAACGGCAAGCCAGCAAACCCCGCCGAGGGAAACGGGGTCGACCATGAGAGCGACGACTCTGATGAGGAGGGTGACGAGGTAGCGGCGCCCGCCGCCGGAGCGGCCGCTAAGAAGAAGAAGAAGAGAAAGCCCAAGAAGAAGAAGAAGAACCCGACCGCCCAGTCCGACCCGCCCCGTGTGCTTATGTCCTCGCTGTTCCCGCAAAAGAACTACCCCAAGGGCGAGGAGGAGGAGTACCGCGACGAGAACCTCTACCGCACGACGAACGAGGAGAAGCGCCACCTCGACAACCTCAACAACGACTTCTTGACCGACTACCGCGAGGCCGCCGAGATCCATCGCCAGGTCCGCCAGTGGGCCCAGAAGAACATCAAGCCCGGCCAGACGCTGACCGAGATCGCCGAAGGCATCGAGGATGGTGTGCGCGCGCTGACGGGCCACCCGGGCCTCGAGGAGGGCGACGCCATCAAGGGCGGTATGGGTTTCCCCTGCGGCCTGAGTCTGAACCACTGCGCTGCGCATTACACCCCGAACGCCGGCAACAAGGTGGTCCTGCAGCAGGGCGACGTGATGAAGGTCGATTTCGGTGTGCACGTCAACGGACGTATCGTCGACAGTGCCTTCACCATGGCGTTCGAGCCGCAGTACGACCCCCTTCTGGAGGCCGTGAAGGCTGCCACGAACGCGGGTATCAAGGAGGCCGGCATCGACGTGCGCGTCGGTGACGTTGGCGGTGTCATTCAGGAGGTTATGGAGAGCTACGAGTGTGAAATTGATGGCGTATCGTACCCCGTCAAGTCCATCCGCAACCTCAACGGCCACACGATTGAGCGTTGGAGCATTCACGGCACCAAGAGCGTGCCCATCGTCAAGAGCAACGACACGACCAAGATGGAGGAGGGCGACGTCTTCGCCGTCGAGACCTTTGGCAGTACCGGTAACGGATACGTCAGAGATGACATGGAGGTCTCTCACTACGCCAAGCGCGGCGAGGGCCACGCTGCCCTGCGCCTGGACTCTGCTAAGAGACTTCTCAACGTTATCAACAAGAACTTTGGCACCCTGCCCTTCTGCCGGCGTTATCTGGATCGTCTCGGACAAGACAAGTACCTTCTGGGGGTAAGCTTTCCGGATATTGATATTGGACCAAGCTGACTTGTATAGTTGAACAACCTCGTGGCCAGCGGCATCGTCGAGGCCTACCCGCCCTTGTGTGACAAGAAGGGCTCCTACACTGCTCAATTCGAGCACGTACGTATCCTCTTTCCAGTTTTCTCATTGCTCAGTCTAACACATTCTACAGACCATCCTGCTCAGGCCAAACGTGAAGGAAGTAATCAGCCGAGGAGAGGACTACTAGGCTGGATGAAACCAGCCAGGGATGGATATTGACATGGGTTTCCTTCCACTCAATCGAGACTATCGTTCAGATACATCAAAAATCCAAGCAATCCAGCCATGAAGTGAAGTGACATGGTGATTTCAACTACTGGCAACACGGGCGGGGAATATTTCTACCTCCCAACGCAAAAGCAGACCCGTCAGCGGATGTTCAATGAAGACAGCTGATGCCATACGTTCAGCGTTATTGCGTTCCTCGGCACACGAAACCTAGGATCAAGGCGGCCACGGCGGCGTAGCAACCATCATGAACGCTATCCACAGACGGCGGCCGAGGAATGTGCGTCTTGGCAGCGATCCACCCTCGGCTGTGTGCTGGGCCATCACGGCCCCATCCCGGGAATGGACCCGGTGCCGGCACGGGGCGGATCGCCGACAAGATTAGGGCCGAGGTGCCCCAATCCTCCATATCGGTCAGGTATCATCCCCGTTTGCCTCCGAATGACGGCCATGATGTCAGACCCTCCCCGGATCGGAAACCGATCTGGCCCGGGGGAGATGAAGATGAACGAACGCCGCATCCTGAGTCACCTATTTCCGGGCTTCAGCCACACAAGAAGCAACGATCTCCGTTCCTCCCCAGGCTTTACCCAGTTGAGGCTGAAGGTGGCGAATGCAGGTGTGGCACCTGAGAGGCTGTGTCACCAAAACGTCAGAGCCGACTTCCAACGGGAATGTCAAGGGCCGATCCAGGCTTTCCCGTGACCTGCACCGTCAGCGGTCACCGCCAGGCCCAGCCAGGTCTGGCTTCACCGTCCACGGTTGGCTAGAGACGGATACGTATCCGTTGACCGTTCCCAAGGGCCTGAGCTAGCCCCCACTCACCGCAAATCCCAAGACATCAAGTACACTCAAGGGTCCGATCAGCGGCGTCGAGAACCTCAGAGAACCATACCGCACTGCAAGACACACTCACGTCGGCTGCCCTCCCGCAGCTAGTCGGCTCGGGTATGGCAGCGCCTGCGTCGGCTGTAGCAGTTGCAGCAGGTAATGCACAGCATATGAAGACACGCCAACCAGCAGTTGGATTTCGGGCGTGCGGGGTCTGTTATGCCCGCGGAAATGGAAACAACATTCGCCAAGAATATCGCCAATTATTTTGACCGCAATGCTGTCTCTGAGGGGGTCGAGCGGGCGCGGGTGCGGCTGGGCTTGGAGTCGGCGACCGTACCAGTGGACGCTTGGGCCTCTGTACACAGAATGGAAGCTTTCCTTGCTTTTCAGAAGCCCTCTCTCTGCCCCGCCGAAAAGCCAATCACATGTAAGCAGCAACACCGCGGCCAGCCCGTTCCGATTTTTTTCAATCGCGCTCATGCACGCCATACCCAATCAGGAGAGATAGGCGAGGTCGATGGGCCTCAGCCGGCCCAAACAGCGCTCTCCCTCCCACTTTTCAGATGGAGCTCAAGCACGTCGCACTTCGCACGCGCCACCCCGAATTCCCATTCCTTCCCCGGGGCACCGGCCGGGGTTAAGGAGGGACCAACCAGCACCCAACGTCCAGCAGCAGCAGGCGGGGACAGAGGCAGCGAGAATTTTCTCTCAGCGCTGCACCAACGCGCAGCGCACACTGAAGTGTGAAACCCTGCCCAGTTCGCCGGTCGCGCTTCTCTCTGCGTCTCCACCTTTTCTTTTGCCACGCACCTGGTTGGTCAGATCTCCTTCCTAAAAAACCCGCACACGACACCCGCTCCACCCTCCGACCTACCGAAAGCTCCTTGCAAGGTTTCCCAATCGCCCTTGCCCATTTATTTTTTTGCGTCCCTTTATTATCAACGAATCCCTTCCCCCCATCCGCAGGTGCCTATCAACCGCGCATTAATCCCTCTACGAGCATTTGACTCACCACCGTCGCTTCGCTCGACAACAATAACAAAAAACAAAAAACAACTGTACAGCCTCAGCTTCGACTCTCTCTTCGAAGCCTTTTCCGTCGCTGTAACACTCTCCCTAACGAACTTCACGACCGCACACGATACCCAGAACCGAGTGGAGGACCCGCGAAGAAAAAGTTTCCCGCAAAAAAACATCCACACGAGCTTCCCCATCTCCGCCGCATCACCACCACAAACACTTCCACGATGAAGGTCTTCTCCAACGCAGTAACCTTCGAGTACTCCTGGGAGGAGGTCTCAACCGCCAACTGGCGAAAGTACTGCCCCTGGAACGACAAGTCCTCCCACGTCGTCGCCGTCGACACCCTCGCCCGCAGCGTCGACCCCGCCACAGGCATCCTCCGCACAGAGCGCCTCATCACTTGCAAGCAGTCCCCGCCCGACTGGCTCAAGCCCATTTTTGGCGACGGCAGCAACTCCCAGGTCTTCGAGACGTCCTACGTCGACCCGGCCAACAAGACCGTCACCATGGTCTCCCAGAACCTGACCCTGACCAACCTCGTCAGCGTCCAGGAGACGGTCGTCTACAAGCCCATCAGCGCCCACAAGACCCTCTTCGCCCAGGAGGCTCAGATCACCGCCCTCTGCGGCGGCTGGCAGAAGATCAAGAACAAGATCGAGGATACCCTCGTCACCCGCTTCTCCGACAACGCCATCAAGGGCAAGGAGGGCTTCGAGACTGTCCTTGCTATGAGCAGGAGGGCGTTCGAGTGCGAGCGCCAGCAGGGCAGCATGCGTGAGGGTATGGCGGCATGAGATGGACAGGACTGAGTTGCTTCAGTTTCTTCCCGTCATCGCCATTTCGCGCGGTTCTTGCGTTTGCAGCGAGCGTAGCGGCGTTTTGCAATTTCTCTCGACCACAAAAGCGGGCAGCATCACATCTTTTTCACACTTTTTTAAAGAATCGGAGCGGAAAATGGGCTTTAGACGGCGTTGGGTTTAATGACTTTTGAAGACGAGAAGAGGAGGGGATGTCGAGCGAGATCGTTGCTTAGAGCCCTCTCATTTGAGAGTGTCTCGCCTTGTACAAATCATCTTTATATTCACGGAGTCCGGGCAACAAAAATACCCCTACACGATAGAGCATCCACGGGGGGGATTTCTCTTTTGCCAAAGCATTGTCTTTTCGGTCTTCGGGCTAGAAATTTGAAAGTGTTCCTTAGAGAAAATAGACATCTCCCACACCTACTTCACACACCGCATCTTGCCTCACACTTAAATCATCAGCAAACTTTGCACCCTGAAAAACTTATTTCGTGCATGCCCAATTGCCACTACTGAATGATAGGGTATCGCATTCTCAACAGTGCACTTCCGTAACACGGGTATCTTTATTCAGTTTCCCATCCGACCTCGACACTTGGCCTCGTACCGGCTAAGCATGTCCTTCGTATCCCGATCCAACGCCGCCTCACTTCCGTCCAGGACCCGCCTCACAAACGCCGCGCCCTCCTCGTACCTCCGAAAGAAGTACAGCTCCTCCACAGCGTGCAAAAGTTCTTGCAACACGGGCTTGCTGGCCGGACCAGGTGTCAATGGCAGCTCAATCGTCTTCCAAACCTGTTCCGAATCAGTTTTGCTCCCGTTCAGCGTGCGTAAGCAGGTCGGATGCAGGGAGGATGAGGGGGTGAAGGCGGTCTCTCGGATGCGGTGGAGAAAAAAAGTGAGCATCGGTGAGGGGGTGGTTTGGGGGGGCTCGGTTGCTCCGGTTCGGCGTTCTGGACAGGGCCGGGGAGGGGGAGAAAAAAAGAGGACTTCCTCCCGAGGCGTTCGATAAGGTAAGAATAATGTAATTGTGAAAATGAAGCATTGCCATAATGAAAATGCAGCGTATTTGTGCTCTCGTGACTCACCTCGCCGTTCTGCTCCTTGACTCTGTACGTCGCCCGGAGCTCCTGGAAGGCCTCCTCGGACTGGTGGTCCCGGGGCTTCGCCGTGCCCTCTTCGTCGGAGTCGATGGCGATGCAGAACAGGCCCCCGTCGTCGTCGGACATTGTGCTGTTATGTCGTTTTTGCGTGTTGAGTGGACTGGAGCCCTCCAAGCAGTCGCCGAATGGTTTCGAGATGGCGTATCCTATCCCCCAAATTTTTTAAATTGCTTGTCTTGACTGTTGCAAGTTCCGCTTCCCCAGGGAATGATTGGGAATATTGCGATGTCTTTGATAACTGCCCAACGTAGACTTGCTGATGACTGACTTGAATCTCAATTTCCCAAAAGAGTCCAGACACTGTAAAGCTTTCTCCCGTTTTTCTAGGTGACTCTTCGTCGCCGACTGCGTTACCCACAGCACGCCGAGAGAGTCCCTCCAAAGTGGGACCTCCACCAGTCCGTCCGAGTCGCCCGCGACAGAACGCCGTCCGCTGTCAGAAATATGCATCTAACCACCACAACAGAATTTTTCGTGTATTCTTACTAATAAACCCGCCCACAGCAAGTCCTGCCGAAGCGAACTTTTAGAAAGCCACCCACCCCCGAGGAAATGACATCAAGCCGCATGGCGGGGTCGGTGGGGGGGCGTTTACCTTGCCAGGCGGGGCGTTCTTTGAAGCTGCCCGCAAGCTAAACGACTCAACGACATCCCGCAAACGCTTGTCTCGACGACACCTCTTAGTCTGATACCAGCCCGATTTTCATAGTGCATTGGGGTAAATCAACACAAAAATGGAGGAGCAGGTCGAGAGACTCGTGGACAAGGCCTGGGACAAGTTTGAAAAGACACCGGCCGATAAACGTCTACGTACGTCCACTCTCTGTCTGCCGGAGCTATCACGCGAGCATCGTGAAGCTCTGATGCGCCTCATCCCCCAAAGCTCCGAGCTCTATAGGCCAAAACTTTTCCCGCCCAACCCAACGCAAGATGCACCGCTGACCCCCCAACAGTCATAGGTATCGCCGGCATCCCAGGCTCAGGTACATCCCCTCCATCCACTTCTCATCCCCTCTAACATCCCGCGCAGGCAAAACAACCCTCTCCCAGATAATAACAACCCGTCTCAACACCCGCGCCTCCGCCCTCGACACCTCCTACACCCACTCCCCTCCCGCCGCCTTCGTGCCCATGGACGGCTACCACCTCACCCGCGCCCAGCTCTCCGCCCTCCCGGACCCGTCCACCGCCCACGCCCGCCGCGGCGCCGCCTTCACCTTCGACGGCCCCGCCTTCCACGCCCTCGTCACCTCCCTGCGTGTGCCCCTCGGCCCCGAATCATCTGCGCCCATCCTCGCCCCGAGCTTCGACCATGCCGTCAAGGACCCCAAACCCGACGACATCGCCATCCTCCCGTCCCACCGCATCGTCGTCTTTGAGGGGAACTATCTCGCCCTCAACAAGGATCCCTGGAACGCCGCCGCACGGCTGATGGACGAGCTGTGGTTCGTCGACGTCGACTTCGAGGTCGCGCGCAGGAGGCTGATCAAGAGGCACGTCAAGGCGGGCATCGCGAAGGACGAGGAGGAGGCGGACAAGAGGGCGCGGGAGAACGACCTGGTGAACGGGCGCGAGATTGTGGATTTCAGGATGGAGGTTGATGAGGTCGTCGTCAGTCGCGAGGATGACGAATGGGTTCACGAGTAGGCCAGGTATGATCCCTGCGAGATCGGGTGGGTTATAGAACGAGGGGGATATCACCGTGTTGAAAGAGCGTCTGGGCGGTAATGAATGATCATGAAAGCGTTGAACACTCGCATTGAGCTTGATAGATAGCATGATGGGGACGACCATAAGATGAAGTACAATAAGCGACAAACTCCAGTCATGAAACTTCTAGAGTGACGTCACTTATCGAAACACCAGCAGAAGCATGACCACAACTCAACAGGACGGCCCTAGCCAGCAGAAAGAAGCCCGAGAATGAATGAGTCGACAGTGCCACCCCCGCCACTCAGAATAGCGTGATTAAACGAAGACTGGCTCGGTCCCTACCGGCAGAGAGAAAACTAAACTGTAAAGTCAATTACAAAGGAAACGCAGGTCTTCCACAACACCCGAAACATGACACACAATCACACCAGGGAAGCAGGGCTTGAAGAAAGCTATTCTCTATCTACTGCTGGCGTTGATCTCTAGAAGCCAGGCATGATGGCCCATTTCTGTTCTGCTTTCCACCCACTGTCTCACGAAAACCTTTTTACATTCCATTCATCTTGTGACCCGATCCCGTACCCCAAATCACATTACCACGGTCCAAGACAGAAATATGCAAGCCCCCATATCCACGCGTCCCGCTCAGTCCGGGACTACTCATCAGCCGCGATTCCGGTGAACGAGCCCGCGTACTTGGCACCAGAGAATCCAGTGGCAAATCTCGAGCTCTCGAGGCCACGACGCATCTTGGGTCCGTTACTGTTGACAGTCTGGCCCTGGACAACAGGCTGGAAGACCTGCGCTCTAGGCGAAAAGCCTGTGCTAGTGTTCAGCTGTTGAGTCATGTTATACATGGTGGGCGCAGGCTGATGGCCGCCGTTCTGTTGAGCGGAGGAAGGTCCCTGGCTGACGTGGTAGGTCACGGAGATGGCGTGCAAGACTCCATTAGCGGGCAAGTGCTGCTGCATCGCAGACTCAATGATCTGCTGAGCTCCATACGGATGGTAGATAGCGGGACCGGCCATGTGAGGAGATCCCATGATGGGAGTTGGCATCTGGGGAGGCATGCTCTGGACGCCGTGAATGTAGCCTGGGTGGGGGGTGGCCTGCGCAGGCGGCATGACAGGAGTTGGCTGCTCTGAGTTATCAGTAGCGATGGCTGCATCAGTCTGCTTAGCAGTCGACTCAGCCATGGACACTGCGGTGCCGCCCTCTTGAGAAAGGCTGGTGTTGAGCGTCTCATCCTCAACGGTAGGGGCAGTGGAGGTGGGCTGCATGGAGACAGCAGAGTCAACCTCGGACTTGCTGGTCTTGAATGAGATCAGCGACTCGTCAGCGGCGCTTGCCTCAGTAATCTCGGGCTTCTGCATAGGAGCCTCCTGCGCAGGCTCAGACTCCTGGAAAATGGGAGCCTCCTTGACAGGCGTCTGGACCATCTGATTGTTGATCTCAACCTCGACCAAAGTATCGCTTTTTCCAGCAGGAGCCACGGTAGAAGCAGTGACGGGAACCTCCTGGCTCGCGACGCTCTCTTGATGAAGATCAGCCGTAGTCTTGTTGCCGGACAGCCACTCCTGGTGAAGCTTGGCCTTGGCCTGCAGATCGGCGCTTGACTCCTGGCGACGGTTGGAATGAAGATGAGGAGGCAATCGACCACCTCGGTCTTTCTGCAGAGGAATCTTGACATCCTTGATGCCGGGAGGCATCTCAGCCGATGAACGTCTCTCGAGAAGCTGTTCGGCACTGTACTGCCTACGTTCCGCCGTACGCTCCGCCGTGTACATTGAGGAGCCCTTGACCTTATCAAGTGCGAGCTTGTCGAAGGCATCCTCAAGGCCTGTAGTCTTCGAGGCATTCTTATCGACGTCGGTCTTGGGAGCAGCAACCATCTTCGAAACAGGCTCGGGGGTGGGAGTGCCGACTGCCGTCTTCTCCGAAGGCGTCTCGGGAAGCGACTCTGCCTCTGCTTCTTGCTTTGCCGAGGGTTCGACCGCCTCACTCTTTGCAGGGATGGCGTGCTTCAGGATGTACTCCATCACACGCTTGATGTTGTCGCATTGAAGGTTAAACTCCACTCCAGTACTCTCATCTGGGAACCTGAAGCTGTATCGCACTTCCCGGGGTTTATCGTTTGAGGAGTCGATAAAGCTGCAGATCACCAAGACACCCTTTGCGTAAACGCAGCGGTAAGTTTCCAGACCGTGGCTCTTGGTGAGAATGTCCTTGTACTCCATAACGAACATGGCGTGGCCCTCGGGGCGATTCTCGGTGAAGACGACCTTGAGTTTGACGATGACATCTTCCCAGGATCCACCAGGACCTCCAATCTTTCCCTTGCAAGTAGACGAGAACAGCTGTCTGTCAGAAGGCAAAGCGGAGTCGTTGGCCTTTGCATGCTCATGTTCCATACGTCCCTCGCTGGGCAAAGAGGCCTTGGTAGTAGGAGGAGCAACGGCAGCAATTGGCGTCTGTATCTTGGCAGCCTGAGCAGTCTGAGCAGGCGGGGTAGACAGTGCAGAACTGACGGTCTGAGTAGATTGAGCAGGCTGGGCAGGTTGCTTGTCGGCCTGAGTAGACTGAGTGGTCTGGGCAGACGAGGGAGAAGAATCACCCTCAGCGGGCTTCTTCCTCAGATGAGGAGGCAAAGCAGACGTGCTTCCTCGGCCGGGGTTATGCTGACTACCCTTGAAGGTGACAGAAGCGCCCTGAGAAGACATCGCAGACGTCACCTGGGTGGCGCCAGTTGCCTGAGAACTGGTTGCTTGAACAGCATATGTCTGCTCGGTGCCTCCGACAACTTCAGCCACTCGAAGATTGGTACCAGCACCGTCATCACTGGCCTTAGTAAAGATCCTGACCTTAGCGCCGGGTGGAAGAAGGATGCCATTCGGGCTGATCTTCATGCCAGCATAGGCATCATTGCTATTCTGTGTCAGCTAGATTGCCGCCGAGAGAAGCCGGGCAGCTACTTACGCGGGGCGGGGCTTGGGAACATAGTCCTGCGAAGGACCTCCAGAGACCCGGTAGGCACTTGGACCGCCTAAGTCGCTGAGGTTTTGAACACCCTTGGCCTCGTCATCATCAAGGCCGGTCTTTGCCAAGTCTGATTTTGAAGTCAGATACATGTTACATCAACGAACGTGGACAATAACCTACTCAAATATCCTTGGAGGGACTCAGAAGTTTGCGTGGGGACGACAGGACGACGAGGGCGCAGCCGATCATGGTGCTCGCGCTTAGTATTGTCAAGAGGGAGCTCTTCGACACGGCCAATGCCCAGGTCATTCTGTTGAATGTAAGCGGGGTTCAGGAGGAGGAAGGAAGGAACTTGCCATCATGGCATCTCTGATCGAGTCGGGCGCGACGGGAGGAGTCATGGGAGACTGAGTCGCGGTAGGTTGCATATGCAGCTTCGGCATGCGATCAGTACGCCGCTCTTCTTTGTTTCCCCAGCTGCCCATATTTGCTACGAGGCTCGTAGAGCTGGGAACTTGCGTTCGTGAGCTTGCTTGCTATGTTGCAGCGCGGTTCTGGTTGCAAGTCAGGACGAAATCCAGCGAGTGGACGGGATGGGGAGAAAAATAGGCAACAGCAAGGAGACACCCCGACGAGATGGAAACCTAGAAGCAAAAACGCGATGAAAGGCGCTCTTACCTGATACTTGAAGGCCCGGTTGTGATCCGAGGTCCCTCGATTTGATTTTGTAGACGTAGGTAGCGCGTTGCGCGGTGTTTGGATGATGCAGAGACGAAATAGCGCAGGCCGTTCTCAGCTATCCGTTCAAGAAGATCTTGAAGGTAGAGAGTAAGGTGCGAAGTAGACGAGAAGGTGCTCTGGGAAGGAAATTTTGATTTGGAAAGAAGTGTGTTGTTGTGTTGTGGTGGAGGATGAGTGTGGGAAAAAGAGAAGGTGAGGGACGGGCTTTGGGGGAGAAAATGGAAGATGCAACGGGCAGCAGTGTGCCCAGACCAGATCCAAAAAGAGACAAGTCTGGCCAGAGATAGGGCAGGAAGGAGGAAGGGAGGGGATTCGTCCGGGATGGAAGTCAGGCAGGCAGGCCCACCCAGGATATGTTGCTCGAGAGAGCAGAGTCGTTCCTGCTCACCTAGAAATGAAAACCCTGTCGACTCAGTAACCAATATAAAAGAAGGAGCAGCCCTCACTCCGGGAGACTGAGGAAGGTGTCTTGCTCCTGCCTGTGAATGAGTTTTGTCGACCTCAGTGGGGACTATAACAAACAGACCAAGTTGGATATTAAAGAGTCGCTGCATGCAGATGGGAAGAAGCAGAAGTCATCCAAGAACGACTTTTGGGTTAAAGGGATGAACTTCATGCAGTAGGGAAGCTGCAGAAATTCGGCTTTGTCCTCTCAGTGGAGGCACTTAGATGGGAAATATGTGACATCCCATGCTGTCTCATAGTGCCATGTTGCGTCTCCAAAGTCGGGTTGACTGCGATCATGTTAGATGGAAAGGGTCTCGACCAGACACCGCTAAATTTACTTTGGGAAAGCATATTTAGCTAGGGAGAGGTCTAACTCTACCGATGACTGGTTTCAAGTAAGGAACTGTTCAAATTCACTGGATTGCGACTTCGTTTGCAACTAACCTTCCTCGAAGTGAGATACTTCAATCGACAACAACGAATGGGCATGTCATTTCATTTGTGGAGGAATGTCAAACGCAGAGTTCGCTTACGGCGGTAGAAAAGGATCGTGATGTAGAATAGAATTGTGAATTGACTGAAACTCGAGTACGCCTGACTGAGTTGAATCTGCAGAGCGAATGAAAGGACATGTCCTAGCTGTTGCATTTCCCTTGGGCTCAAATTGATCCGAGGTTGTGCTTAGATAGAGGACAATAGTAGAGAAGTGGAAGTATTGCCTTGAGACGATGCTGATGGAATTGGTAAAGTATAAGAGATCCCATGGTAGAAGCAGGCTACTTTGTATTCTACAGCGCCAGAGCCAGAGAAATAGCTTGCCTCGGAAGAGAATTAAGATGTACCATCTAAACATGCAAAACTGATACACTGAATCTCGCGTCCAATGATTGGAGGATTTCATCCCGAATCTCGCATCCTCGCTTCATGTCTCTCAGTCCAGGCAGAAGTTCATGTTGATCACACCAGCAATATCAGCTTCGCAGACTTGCTTCGCACCATACTTCAAAAGACCATGACGCAAAGTTCGAAATACCCCTTTGGGCGCATCATTTACTCATATCCCGTGCTTCCTATAGTACAGTACCTAGATTCTCATCCCACAATTTACCTCGCAGCAGCGTCCTTAGGAGGTCCGCTCAATCCCTCAACACCCTGGCGTCCAACACTACTCAGATCCTCAGTGGCCTTGGAAGCAGGCTCTCTCAGACCGGCGGTGGAAGCTGTCTCGGTACCGATCTTGCGCTCAGCATCGCCGCCGCTGCCGACGTTGACGTTGCGGGCGTCCGCGGACTGCCAGTCGGAGGGAACGGGGGGCTGTTCTGGGAGAGGGAGATTCTGCTGGACCTTGTTGATCTTGTCGGCCTTGGACTGGGTCATTATGGCGGTTTATTGTTGGGTGAAATGAAATGGTGGTAATTTGGAGCTAGGGGAGGGATGGCGAGTTAGCGCTCAGCCGTCATTGGTCGAATTAAAGATAGCTAGCCCCGGAAGGGAACGATGCGACTTACTGAGTGGAAGAACTTCAAAAGACCTGGAGAAATATTCCTTAGGACGGTTTTCTTAAACTGCTTTGATTCACTTTTTTGTTGTGCTGAGGAGTGAGAAGCATCGGGTTAACCGCTAATCTGGCTTCGACTGAACGTCTTTTATGTTAGCTATCCAGAGTCCTCCGGGGCTTGTCCTCCGGGTCTTGTCCGCAGGGATCAAGCTCAATTGACGCTGACGTCAATGACGTCAAGCAGAGGTAATTGCGGCTCTTCGCACACAACAAGTGGAGCAGCGAACCGCACGCTCCAGTATTATCGACGATTTGGCGGGTAGGTGGGAACTCAAACGACAGATGGTCGATCAATGACAAAATTGCTCCAGAGCCTCCAAGAGGAAAAGCTCCTTGGGCTTCCAAAGAGGTCTACGCGCATGTGCCTTGACAGCTGTTGCCTCATCCAGATGCAAGTTTATTGGGGGTTGGTTTCGTAATCTTGTTCAGCCCTGAACGCCTTAATTCCCGGCAAAAAAAAGCCAGCCAGGCCATGTCCGATCCCTTCCCGATAGTGCCACATGGCCGCCTGAACCAACAAATCGACGTTGTGATGCACCCACGTATGATGCTATCCCAGCCTTGCTTCCTTTTCCCCTCATCAGGTCTAACCCCCACCTCCCCTCTCGCAATCGTGTCTAACTTAACCCATCCTCTTGTCGGTTTCAGCTGAAGTCGCCTTGTCTCCAGTGTCGGGGTTCAGGTAGTCGGCATCTTCTGCGGCCTCGTACTCTTGAATAAGGTCCTGCACCACCTCGCGGGCCTCGTCAAACTCGTCCAAGTTCTCTGCAAATGGCGCCGTCTTCTTGTACCCTTCCATGAATGCATTGCGCTTCCGCATGCCGTCGTACTGTCTGACGATTCTCTTGAAGAGCTGCGCGTCTGTTAGCAAGCGGAATCGAGGTTCAAAATCAGCAAGTACTCACAGTTGCAATACTGGTGTGATTGGCCAGCATCAGACCGCTGACGCGGTGGGCCATCGGGATGTAGGGGCTCCGCTTCGTCAGGGCCACCTGAATGCTGGCTGGGCCCCAGGGAATGAAAGTTGCCAGTCGTCGTTCCCGGATTCTAAGCAGACTCTTGTGAACGTCTGTGGGGTCCACCTCGCCCTGGATGACGTTTAGGATGGAGATGTAGCAACTCTTCTTCCCGGGCTGCGTCGAGACCATGCGATTCTTGGGCTGCAGCAGTCTGCGCATGACGTCCAGCACCGTTGTCTTTCGCACCGTCTTGGCCTGTTCGACCTGGTCGCCAGTGAATGGCGTGTATGCTGTCATCAAGAAATGGCATCTTGGAGTAGGAATCAACGAGGCCAGAATGCTGACCAGGTCGTTGTGCATATATCCGGGGTATCTCAGTGTGGTTGTGCTTGCTGACATGACTGTCGAGACCTAAAGACGCCTGTTAGCTATGGCGCCAGTAACGTCATCAAGTGTAGAACTCACAAGTTGGTTGGTTTGGGCAAACGATGGCTCTTGAACGTGAAGTCGGTCGGCCGCAATACGTGAAAGTGCTCCGTTATCCAACACAACGACGGAGTCGGCATTTTGTACCAGCCTCCTCATGGCGAGGACGCTGTTGTAAGGGTGAACAACGACATCTCCTGCGTTTGTTGTGTCTGGGAAGACGGAGTATGTTTGGATAATCTTCTTGGGAAATCGATCGTTGAGGCGCTCGAGGAGAAAGGATCCTAGACCGGATCCGGTACCGCCAGCTATTGAGTGCAACAGCATGAAGCCCTGTTGAACGTCAGCAAAGCTCAGAGCGTTCTAGCATGATGCATACCTCCAGAGAGTCACTTCCGTCGGCCTCGCGGTCAATCATCTCCATGATGTCCTCGCAGACAACCTCACCCGTCTGGTATCCGTCACCCCAGTTGTTCGCGGCGCCGACGCCATTCTTCCCAACGAAGAAGTTCTCGGGGTTGTAGATGTTCTTATAGGGGCCAGTTTGAATGCCGTTGATTACCTGAAATGTTTTAGCAACAGTAATTGCTCCATCGCCATGTAGGCACCTACTCTTGGTTCGAGATCGACTAGAATGGCTCGCGGGATGTATCTTGTATCGTCACTCTGGTAGTAGAACACGTCTTTTCGGTCGCCTCCCTCGGTCGCAAAGTCCTCAAGGTTTCCATCTTGATTGATTCCGTGCTCCTGGCAAAGCTGCTGCCAAAACTGGCTTCCAACTGCATCGTGTCAGCCTCAATATCGGCGCTTGCTGCCCGTTCGCAGCTGGGTCGATGCGGGAGAGCAAGAGATGGCGGGGTAACGTACTGCTGTTGCCGCATTGTCCGGCCTGGACGGTGATAATTTCCCTGTGGAAAATACGTCAGATGAAGATGCGTCAAACGGACGAAGGAAGTGTGCGACGAACCTCGGCATCTTGCGATATGGCGGCGGGGCTTCGGCGGCGTTGGGCTTCAAAAACAGTCGGTCACCGGGAGTTCGTGATGTTTGACGCGACCCGGGTCCTTATCGATAAGCGAGACGCGAGGCGCGGTCTCATTGGGCGCATGTGCCTCAGCTCTAAACAACTGATGGCCAGGGACCCCCCTCTAACGCCGCAAAATCCCAAGACGCCTCGGTTTACAAGCCACGGAGACTCGAATGATTGAATCCCCATTTCTTTCATTCACGGTGAAACAACCCACGCAGGCTAGTCAGGGACGATCTTGGGTCTTTGTTAATTGGCCGCGCCTTGTCGAGATTGGCATAACGACCGCGATTCCCTTCTGAGGCCTCTCTTTATTTGAAGCCCGCTTCAAACACACAATGGATTGATTGGGTCTTTGATGAGGCCTCTGTCGCAGCTGTCACTAATCTGCATTCCATGCCGGCTCGCTGCCACAACGAAGCTAATTGAGCAAGCTAAAACGTAGGCATGTTGACGTGGTCCCACGTCTCAGATCTAATCGAACCCCTATTGCATCCGTCGTATGGACTCCAGTCTTTACGGAAGGTACGCGGGTGTCAGTGAGTCCCCTGGCCCCCATTTCGCGGAACGAGATAGATAATAGACAGATTGATCCATAATAGATTGCGGGATGTGCGCCATCTGTTCTCGCCGTCATTTCAAGCCCGCACAGCCCTCAGAAGTCTGTTCCGCCGGGAGTTGGGCAGAATAAGGCCCTTGTTGATCTGGAGGAGCTAGAGCCGGAGCTGCAGCTTGTATATGCACGCCAAAAACTAGAATTCTGCCCCCCCAAACCTTCCCCCATCCTTCAAAATCAGAGGTCATTCGCTGCTCACTTGCCGAAGACGAAGGGCTGGTGTCAAATGTCAATTCGATCAGCTGCGTGTGGCCCAAATGGGCCCAAATAGCGCGGAAGCCACTGAAGGAGGGGCGTGACATCGGACTGGCGCGCCCCGGAGGGAGCCGCTGGGTCCCCCCCTGCGCCCCTATTTCGTAGCCCGGCAGCGCCCATTGGCTCGGAGCCAAATAGCAATTAAGCCTCTCCCTCCACTAACGGTGCTACTTGGCTGGGGAGTTGCAGTCCGTCACAAGGGTCGGGCTGCTGGGACTGGCACCGTGGCATCCTCCCTTGAACCTGCCCACCCCGTTGCTCTCCCTGTCCGCGTCTTTGGTGCTCCCAAACCTGCCCCCAAGGTCCTTGCCTGGCTCAAGACACCGCAACTGCAATACCGATCGTCCGCAACCCTGCACCTCAACCTGCAGGAGGAGCAACCTCACCTCACCTACCTCCACGATTTTCGCAGCTCAGTTCGACAGGCCGTTCTTTTCCCCTCAAACCCGTCATTCTTGCAGCGATTAGTTCTTATTTTTCCAGACATTGGTGATCGACGACGAGCGCCGTTGCCATTACCGTTACAGATGGTGTCTCGGTCTTAGCTCCAGTCCTTCCCATTGTCTGTACCACCCTCAAGTCCCTTCTTTGCCCTGTGGAATTCCAGACTTTCCACTCGAGACACAATGGCCACGACGGCCAGAGATGAGTCCATCTCACCAATGACACGCAGCCCTCGTGCGGCCTCTCCTGCCGCGACGGGAACCCCAGGCGCGCCCGACTCCCTCGCTCCTCCCCCTCCTCCACCGAAAGACGGCCCGCCTGCTCCTCCGCCGAAGGACCTTCCCTCCCCCAGATCGACGATCTATGCGATTGATCCGACGACCGAGGCAAGAGATTACATCAATGGAGGCGTGCCTCACGATAGCCAATCTCCTGTTCAACAGCCCGCCAAGCGCCCGACACTGCCGAACCTGAATTCCGCCGACAGTATCGGTGCCAGACAAACCCCGGGAGGACTGCCCATGATGCCAGAACACAGCACTTACTCTCCCGAGCCTGCGTCCCCGACCGACCGACGAAGCGTGCAGTTTGCTAGAACGGATCAAGTTTTGGAGCCCCCGGCCAGTCACTCGCGGAACCCTTCGTGGGAAGATGGCGGCAAGTCCATTGGGTCTGCGTTCATGACCAAGTTGAAGCAGTTGACTGGTTCTGGAAGCCTGCAGACTCTCAAGACGAGTAGCTCGGGCAATTTGAACGACTCGGGCACCCCTTCCCGGAGCAACTCGCCTACATCTGGTCGCCCGAGAATACCAGGGACCTTGGACGAGGATGATGTTGTCGGCGGAAGCGATGCCGACGCTGATGTCGAGACAGCCGACGAGGGCAATGCCACCGACACAATCAAACCAAAGAAGAAGAGGAGAATGCGCAGATCGAAGAAAGACAAGCCCCAGATGTCGGTGCCCAGCACTCCTAACTTGAGGCAGTCGCACCTGCCTGGTCCAGACTCCCCTGTTGGGTATGGACGCATGGGTGCGCTTCGCCGACGACTCTCCATGCCTGACAACACCGCCGAACAACAGCAGCAGCAGCACGGCATGTCAGAGGGCGAAGGACGCGACCAGCTTGCCGGCCCATCGTGGATGCGGTCCCGTAGAGCGGATGGCACCGAAAGCCCCCTCGGCCCTGGCAGAAGAGGTCACATGCGCCGGATCACAGTTCTCGGCGGCGGAGGTGTGTCGGACGGAGACGCGATAACGACGCCCAAGAGGCCCTTCTTTGGTGGCGAGAGAGCGTCGACATGGAAGTACGTCAAGAACACTTTGAAACTTCTTAGGCAGAAGAAGGAGGACCGTTTCGATTTCGCCAAATCAGCAGAACTCATGGCCGAGCTGCGAGCCGGAGCCCCCGCCGTTCTCATGCTTGCCAGTATGATTCAGAGAGACGAACACGGCAATAAGAGAATACCGGTTCTCCTGGAGCAAGTGCGCCTACGTATTACAGACAGCCAGCCAGAATCAGAGGACGACGACAGCGAGCGCCACTGGGTGTTCACCATGGACTTGGAATACGGCAGCGGCCCGTCGCGCATGAAATGGACCATCATCAGAACGCTCAAAGACGTCTATAACCTACATGTCCGTTACAAACTGGCGATGAGCAACGATAAGTACTTGCATGGGCGCGCCGACGTGGGTGCCCGACCTAAGATGCCCAAGTTTCCATGGGGCGCCTTCCCGTACCTTCGTGCGGCCCGCAACAAGGACGACAGCGACGACGACGACGGGGCTAGCATTAGAGCTGCCAGCCTCAGAGGCGATGAGACTGGAGCTGAAGGCACTGCTGCGGAAGCAACTGCAGGAGAGGGGACTGCCAGCGAGTGGGAGGGCCGCGCAGGGCCAGGCAATAGGAAAAAGTCCCGTCTCGGCATGTTGGGTATGCGCAGGAAGTCTACCGGCCTGACTGACCCGGGCGATTCAGGAGCAGAGAACCAAATCGAATTGGCCCAGGCGCGGAAGCGCTACTTTGAGAGACAAAGACGAGTCCTCGAGAAGTACCTGCAGGACATGATCCGATGGCTCATGTTCCGTGCTGACAGCAACCGTCTTTGCAAGTTCTTGGAGCTGTCTGCGCTTGGTGTGCGCCTGGCGGCTGAAGGCAGCTACCACGGCAAAGAATGCTACCTCCACATTCAGTCATCCAAAGGAATGGACTTCCGCCGAGTCCTGACGCCAAAGAAGGTTATTGCCCGTCACAGCCGAAAGTGGTTTCTCGTGCGGTCCAGTTACATTGTCTGCGTTGAATCACCTGAGAAGATGAATGTCTACGACGTATACCTCGTGGATTCCAAGTTCCGCATTGTGTCTAAGAAGAACGGTCTGAAGCAGCTGGGCAAGGGGAAGGCCAAGGCCGAAGAGAAGGAGATCGACCTGATTGAGGAGCCTGACACGGAAAAGCACCACACTCTGACGTTACACACCGCCGAGCGGAAAGTCAAGCTATTTTCGAGGAACCAGCATATCATGAAGCAGTTTGAAGACTCTATAGCAGAGATGCTCAAGCAAACTAAGTGGCATGACATCAACCGCTTCGACAGCTTCGCCCCCATTCGCAACGGTGTCTTCGCACAGTGGCTCGTGGACGGAAGAGACTACATGTGGAACGTTTCTCGGGCAATCAGCATGGCACGCGACGTTATTTACATTCACGACTGGTGGTTGAGTCCTGAGTTGTACATGCGTCGACCTGCGGCTATCAGCCAGAAGTGGCGTTTGGATCGTCTGCTTCAGCGGAAGGCACGCGAAGGTGTCAAGGTCTTCGTCATCGTCTACCGTAACGTCGAAGCCGCCATTCCAATCGACTCAGAGTACACCAAGTACTCCCTTCTGAACCTCCACCCCAATATATTTGTCCAGCGGTCGCCCAACCAGTTCAAGAAGAATCAATTCTTCTTCGCTCATCATGAGAAGCTTGTCATCGTCGACCATGATGTAGCCTTTGTCGGCGGCATCGATCTGTGCTTCGGTCGATGGGATTGCCCGCAACATCCGATCACTGACGATAAGCCAACAGGTTTCGAGCAGAGCGAGCAGCCCAAGGATGCGGAGCATGTGCAGCTCTTCCCCGGCAAGGATTACTCGAACCCTAGAGTCCAGGATTTCTTCAAGCTTGATGAACCGTATGAGGAGATGTACGACAGAAGCAAGGTACCCAGAATGCCCTGGCATGATATTGCCATGCAGGTCGTTGGGCAGCCCGCCAGAGACTTGACCCGTCACTTCGTCCAGCGATGGAACTACGTCAAGAGAGGACGAAAGACGACCAGACCTCTGCCTTTCCTGCTTCCGCCACCCGACTCCAAGATGGCAGAGCTTGACGCTCTTGGATTGACCGGTACCTGTGAGGTCCAGATTTTGAGATCCTCAACCAACTGGTCCCTTGGCATCGAGCACACGGAATGCAGCATCCAAAACGCTTACATCAAGATGATTGAGGACTCTGATCACTTTGTCTACATTGAGAACCAGTTTTTCATCACCAGTACCGAGGCATTCAATACCAAGATCGTCAACCGCATTGGCGATGCACTGGTCGAGCGCATCATCCGAGCTCACGAGAAAGGAGAAGACTGGAAGGCGTGCATCATCATTCCTTTGATGCCAGGTTTCCAGAACACTGTCGACGAGCAGGAAGGCACCAGTGTGCGACTGATTCTCCAGTGCCAGTATCGCAGTATTTGCCGTGGTGACGGCTCCATCTTCTCACGCCTTCGCGCTGCGGGCATTGAACCAGAGGACTACATCCAATTCTACAGCTTGCGACAATGGGGCAAGATCGGCGCCAGGAACGCTTTGGTAACAGAACAGCTGTACATCCACGCCAAGTGTATCATCGTGGACGATCGCGTGGCTCTCATCGGTTCTGCAAACATCAACGAGCGCTCTATGCTGGGAAGTCGTGACTCCGAGCTTGCTGCAGTCGTCCGTGATACAGATATGATCTGGTCGACGATGGCTGGCAGGCCTTACCGCGTCGGTCGTTTTGCTCACACTCTGCGTCTCCGTCTCATGCGGGAGCATCTTGGATTGGATGTGGATGAGATACTTGAGGAAGAGAGACAGGCTGAAATGGACCGGCAGGCCGAGTACGAGGCCGAAATGGACGAGATCTATGCGGATGACGACGAGACGCCACCTGTCGCCGGACCAAGCGGGCATTCGAATGAGAAATCAGCAAAGCCTGTTCTTCCTGGACAAACTCCCAGCTTTAACCATGATGCCACCGCCGTGCCTGACGAGGCTGCAGACGAAGTATCATCGGCGTCGTCCTCCAAGGACAAGGATATTGATCCTCGGGTCATGAACAACAAGGATCATGATCTTGATATCGCTGGCTACGGAAAGGATCACTGGAAGACTGCTGAGAAGCTCGGTCTTGACCAAGGCCGTGACTCTGTCATCGTCAATGGTCGCGAAGTACTTGTCAATGGCGTCTTTTCTGAAGGCAAGGGTACTCTGGAGACTCCCATGCAGCCGCACGAGCGCAAGACCTCGGTCGAGCATCACATCGAGGAGGACAATTGTGTCAGCAACGATGCGCTGCCGCCGATTCCTGCTCTCAACCGACGCACAACCGACCAGCTTGGTCTGCCTCGCATCGCCGGACTTCCTACCTTACCCGCTGTGGATGACACTGATATTGGTGGTCCTCCAGTTCACTTCGATCAGAACGGCCAACCGACGACTGGACCTCTTCATCCCCTCGCTGCAGACATCAGGCAGGCACATATCGACAAGGACTGCATGCGTGATCCAATCAACTCGTCATTCTTCGACGATTGTTGGAACCGTGTTGCAGAAAACAACACCAAGCTGTATCGCCGAGTGTTCCGGTGCATGCCTGATTCGGAAGTACTCACCTGGCCTGACTATCAACAGGCTACACAGTACGCAGAACGTTTCAGAGAGAGCCTTGAGGGGAATACGAAGACGGAGGAAGAGCCAAATCTGGCTCGGCACCAGTCCCCCGTCACTGGCGGCGGTGCTGGAGTTGGCGCGCCAGGCCCTGCTGCTGTCGTCAAGGCCGCGGCTGAGAAGACAGGAGAGAAGCTGCCTCATCCCACTATCATTATTCCTGGAAACGACAACCACAGAGGCGGTACCGTGGAGTCGGACGAAAGAGACAAGAATGACGAGAAAGCTGCCCTTCGATCTCCAGAAGCCCCGTCACCTGTTCTTCCCGCTGGTGATGTGCCATTCCCGGCTTTCGAGGTTGGCTCCCCTGCTCCTGACGGAGGGCTGCTCGATCCTGCCCGTGACAAGAGCAGAGAACGGAAGACAACGTTCTCCCCTCTTGAAAAACCCCCGTCTAGAGACGTTAGCACCCCGGCGCAGCAAGCTCAAGGGTCGGTCAAACGCCGCCGACGAGCCACTACTAAAGGCAGTCGGCGCGGTCAGCCGCCCGAGGAGGTGCTTCCGAGAGCGGAAGCAGAAGAGTTGTTGAACCTTATCCAAGGTCACGTCGTACAGTTCCCTTACGACTGGCTGCTCACGGAAGAGCAAAACGGAAACTGGGGCTTCCAAGTCGACGGCGTTGCACCTCTACAAATTTAGTAAGTTTTCGTGGGCTATTACCCCAGAACTGTGATGCTAACGCACTTTGTAGTAACTAGTGGATGAAGCCTATTTTGGTGCCCCTCTTTGGCTAGACGTTGCGGACTATTGGCTAGACGTGCCTTACCGACGACAGAAGCAAAACTCAGGGTCCGTTACAGACGATAGAAAAAGAGACGACGGAAACGCCATTCAAGATGGAGGCACCAGGGAAACGTGTGCAAAAAACGGAGTCGGAGGGTGGACTATTGGCGTTTTGGAATCGGTTACTTTTTTTTCTCTCTTTTACCGCTTTTCCCGGCTTTGGCCTCTTGTTCTTTTACATGTATTATACACATTCTTACACTACAGACTTTATACTCTTTCGCTGACCCAAATGGCCCCTCTGCAGCCCGCGCGAATGACGCCAGTCAGCAGCCAATGCGGCTCGGCCTTCTTGGCGTCATGTTCGACAGCATGGTCGAGGTGCTCAAGTTCTTCGTCTCTGATCCTCCGCAGCGTCTTGATGAGCTCCGAAAATTCGGGGCCAACTTCATACCCCTCCGCCTCCCACTCACTGACCATCTCTAACAGAGTTCGGATCTGATTGTTGTAGTGGTCGCCAATCTCAGTCTCAACAGCCTCCGTGCAGGCCATGGCTGCCTCGCGACCCATCACAGCCGTACCCCAACCCAGACCTGTAGCCATGACCTGCCACACGGGATACAGGGCAGTCGGACGTATACGATGCTTGTGGATAAGAGAGTTGAAGGTCTTAAGATGCCCCTCCTCTTGGTCGTACATGTGCGCCATCAAGGGTCGGAGGTGAGGGTGTCGATTTACGAGTGGTGGGGTTTGGGCGGTGTAAATGAGCGTCGCTGCGAGTTCTCCAGCCTGGTTTACCCGGAGCTGTTTCGCATGTGTCAGTAATGGGTCTGAAGACGAATGAGAGATCAATGACGCACAGCTGAGGACAGAAAGTCCTTCTGCTCCTGGGTCAAGGGCTTGCGACGTGGGCGATCTTGGCTGGTTGCTTCAGCCTGCGACCTGGGCGTCGTCGAAAGCTGTCGCTGCGAAATGCACAGAGCCGGCGCATGCGCATGGTGCGCTGTTCGCCTTGCTATCCCGCTGCAGGGCCTCAAAAACGTTCGTACAGACGCCATTGTGTGGTTGTGAAATGACAATGTCAGCCCCAGCTCGGAGCATGCACTCGGCCGAAGTCCAGTCGCAAATGAAGCTGTCAATGATATCGAATGATTTAGCCCGGCGGATGCCGAGCACACTGCGAGCCATGATTGGTTGACGTCACGGCAGATCGGATGGGAAGGGGCCGATGCTCCGACGGCCCATTATTCTGTGCAGCTGTATGACATAATATTGGCCAATCAGACGCGAGCTGTAGACGACAGTGTCCCGACCTGGAAGGCAGTGAATAGGAGCCAGACTTTCAAGCTCTTCTTCCCACCTCACCAACATCGCCAATCGCCCGTTTCCGCCAGTCTGTTGCTTTCCTTCCATCGAATCCGCGCCGCTCCCACCGAATATATTGCAACATCTCAGAGCACAACAGTATCGTTACCTAGTCGCGTCGACGACCGGGTTCCGTCGCGATCTCTCGAGAAACCCTTCGAAGCCGTCGAAGTCGCCTTTATTCCCCCTAATCGAGTTCCTTCCACAACGCACAATGGCCGACATTGACGATGAGCTCTTGGCTCTTGCCGGAGGTGGAGAGTCCTCAGATGAGGAGGAAGTGATGTCAGAGGCCGAGAGCAGGGCGCCGTCCGCATCACCTCCTCCTAAGGCAGCAGCAAAGAAATCAGTGGCAAAGAAGGTGAAGAAGCGCACAGGAGGGGAGGATTCGGAAGAAGAAGGCGAGGCGTAAGTTTCTTCCACCTTGAGGATCTGGTCTGGTCACATTTGAATGGCTTTTTCACCTGCTGTCAACCACCCTCACCTCCAACCAGCCCTCCACTGCCTGTCAAACCTGGCATCTGCGCGCCATTTTTGCGCAATCTCTTTTGCTATATTATCCTCATCTCGGATTATCTCTTCATCACATCACTGACAATGCGCCTCAGATCATCCGCGATCGGCAGCCCGAACTCGATAGGGTCGGCCGCAATGGACGAGTCCGACTCCGAAGCCGAGCAGCACAGCGGCCGCGCCGGCGCCCACGACGACGACGAAGAGGATAAGTACCCCGTCGACGGAATGTTTAGGAGCGCTGCCGAGAAGGAGCAGGTGATGGCGATGCGCGAGGTTGAGAGGGAGTCACTGCTGGCAGAACGCCAGGCCGAGATTGAGCGCCACCGACAGAACCGCATGCTGCGCCAGCTCGTCGGCGAGAGGGAGAACGAGGAGAAGAAGCAGAAGCTGAAGAAGCGCAGCGCGGACGCCGCTGATCTGGAGGATGGCGCGCGTAAGACATCGCGTCCTCGCACGGATGGTAAGACGTCGGCGATAGATACGCTGCGTCGCGCCCGCGCGGAGAAGAGCGATCGTGCTCGTAGGAGGGAAGAGGATCGCCAGAGGGGCAACCAGTCTCCGCGCGACGACGATTACGGTGGCCGCGACGAGAGCGACGGCGAGGATGACTACGACGAGCGCAACCGCCGTCGTCGCAAGACGAGGTCGCCCGAGGACGAGATCGTGGCGCGCGAGTTGCCGCCGCCTGACATGCGCGACTTTGAGCGGATTCGTGTTGGCAAGAGTCGGTTTGCGGAGTATTGCTTCAATCCCGGCTTTGAGTCCGCAATGATTGGTTGCTATGTTCGCATTAGTCTGGGGCCCGACCCAAAGACTGGTGCGGACGAGTATCGCATGGCGCGCATCCAAGGTATGCTGGTCGCTTCTGATGGATGAGCCCTTTTTCTGACATTTACAGCCATCACTGTGGGCAAGCCGTACGCCATGACCGGCCCAGGTGGCTCGTTCGTGACTGACCAGTACGTCTTGGCTGCGCACGGCAAGGCGGAGAGACCATTTCCCTTCATCTTCCTGTCCGACAGGCCGTTCACAGAGGTACGTTTGCAATGGCTCGGCAAGTAATCGCACAATCTAATGGTCTTAGCGCGAGTACAACCGTTATGAGAAGGTCATCCAAGCAGATGGTCTCAACATGCCGAAGAAGCAAACACTCCTCGACAAGATCGACGACATCAACCACCTCGTCAACTACCACCTCACAACCACAGAAATCGACGAGCGCATCCAGCGCAAGTCCGCTCTCCGCAAGAAGTTCGACCCGAAGATCCGCGAGCGTCTCGCGCAGGACATCGACATTGCTCGGGCTCAGGGCAACACCAGGAAAGCGGAAGATCTTCAAGAACAGCTCGACGAACTCAAGACCAACGTTCTCGCATTCAAGACCAGCCTCAGCGACAGCCAATCCAAGCCCAGCGCGACCTCCCAGCAGGACCGCCTCGCCAACATCAACCGTCAACGCCGACTGCAGAACGCGGAAAATGTCCGCAAGGCGCAGCTCAAAGAGAAGGCCGAGGCGCGCAAGCTCGAGGCCGCGCTGGAGAGAGGCGAAGACATTAAGAACGACCTGTCGCGGCGTCTACGTACCAAGGCCAAGTTCATCCACGACGTCAAAGACGGCGTCAAGAAGCCTTCCAGCACGAACGGCAGCAACGCAAGTACCCCGGCCAACGGCACGCCTCAACTTGGAGCGCAGAAGTCAGGGTCCCTGCTGCCCCATCTGGCCAAGCTGCAGGCCGCGAACCAGGAGAAGAAGGGCATTCCCACCATTCACAAACCTCTTATGGATGACGACATCATCGGAGCTTTGGACCTCGATATCGATGTCGAGATCGACTAGATATAAAATTGGCATTGATTGGCACATCAACACATTGGGTTATTTCACGTCGGGGCCTCAGCCTATTAGAGCTATTAAAAGGGATACATCCACAAGTAAACTTATAGCACATCATTAGGCTCCTGCCTCCAGCGCAAGGAATTGTAGAATAGAGACCATACGGTTAAAAGCGGGAATCAATGAATACACATGCTTTCACACCACCGTTACTCAGACTCGATACGATGATGTACGCAATGCGATTACATACGTGACCTCCCGTAGACGGCGCTACTGCACGCCGCAGCGGAGACGGATTTAAGCAACTGGGAAGCCCGACCAGCATGTCCCGTGCCGTTGCGGCCGATTGGATCCCGCGGGGTCGCAAGCTGCTGCTGCAAAGTCCGCTCCAGCTTCCTGCAGCTTCAGCTCCTCCCAAGCTTGGTTGGCCCCACCCCACTCCCAGCAGCACGTGGGCTTCCCCGTCTTCAATTGGCACCGCATTCATCCCGAGGCTTCCAACAATCCAATCCCCACACCGCGCGGTCTTAAGCTCTGTCAATCGCCATCACCCGACGCAGGCGACTACCGCGAGCGGTACGGGCTCTTCAATTCCACCGACGACAAACGGGCGTAGGCTGCTTTATTCCTCCTGACGATGAATATCCCGATCATGGTTTGAAGGTGTCTCCTTGTGTTTCTTATTATAGATTTAATACACTACATCATACACTTATCTGTCTCCTCGTCCCCCTTCAGCGCTGGCCGTTGCGATTGTCGATTCCCCGACGGCTACAGTGCTCCCGACTCGACGATAGAAGCTATTGAGCTACGATCAGCATACCATATAAACACCATCTAGATTCACAGATACAAGCAAAAGATACATCGCCATGGTTTCAGAAACGAAACCGCTCCTCTCAGAGGGCATCCCATCTGGTACTTACACCGCCACCTACCTCTCTTTTCGTTCTGCAAGGCTAACAAACCAACCTCGTGCGCAGCCCAATTCACCCGCGCCCTGCAGCGCCCCTCCTCCTCCCCCGCGACCACGCTCCCGCAAGCGATCGCACACCGCGGCTACAAAGCCCTCTACCCCGAGAACACGCTCCTCGCCTTCCGCGCGGCGCTCGACGCCGGCGCGCACGCCCTCGAGACGGATCTGCACCTGACCAAGGACGGCGTCGTGGTGCTCTCGCACGACGGCACGCTGAAGCGGTGTTTCGGCGTCGACAAGAAGATCAACGAGTGCGAGTGGGAGTATGTTAGCTCGCTCGAGACGATACGCGAGCCGAGGCAGAGGATGCCCCGGTTAAGCGACTTGTTGGAGTTTCTGGCTGAGGGGGGGAAGGAGAGGGAGAGCGTTTGGGTTTTGCTTGATATCAAGGTGGGTTCTGACGGTGCTGTCTGAAGAGGCGGGATGATGAAGGCTGATGCGTGCTGCAGACTGATGACCCCGCGCCGGAGCTGTTGAGTTGCGTTGCGCAGGTCCTGGCATCGACGCCGGGTCCTGTGCCGTGGAACAAGAGGATCATATTCGGGTGCTGGAACGTACGTATCCTCTCAACATCCGCTGGGATCCTCATACTGACACAGTGCGCCAGCAACCGTACATCAACCACTGCACGACCTACGTGCCCACGTACTCCGTCGCCCTCATCTCCTGGTCCCCAATCTTCGCCCGCAAGTTCCTCCCTCAGGAGTTCCTCTCCTTCAACATGTTCCAAAAGTCCCTCGTCGGGCCCATGGGCAAGGCCTTCATGCGCGTGCTCAAGGCGCATGACCGCCGGCTGTTTGTGTGGACGGTTAATGAGGAGGAGTGGATGGAGTGGAGCATTGCGCAGGGCGTGGACGGCGTCATCACGGACGAGCCCGAAGCGTTCCTTGAGGTATGCAGAAGGTGGGAGGGTGAGGATGGTTCAGCAGCAGCGACGAAAGAAGGTGGATCGCGGTTGCAGCAGATTAGGAGGGAGAGGAAGGATCAGGGCTTGAAGAGGACGGTTAAGCTGTATGCTGAGATTGTCTTCATCCAGGTCCTCGTTGCGATCTTCACTCCCGTGTTGATGATTGTGGCGAGGTTTGGGGTTGTGGGACCGGGCCCGAAGGCGGCGAAGGCTTTGCGGTTGTGATATTCCGCTTGCTTCCCAAGTCGAGACGAGATATAGAGGTTTGCTATAGACGGATGGTGCTCGTGCGATAGCCATCATATCTCTGCCTTATGACGGGTATTAAACGGTCCATAGACTGGAGGACGAATAGACTCGATTGCTGAAATGGATGCTTGATGATTGGTACACGCTCACTGCCTGAATCCAAGCATCTCCGACCGATATAGGCTGCACCGCAAGTAAGCAGATTCCATGCAGCCCAGCATATTCATCGCGCTGTTCATTTTGTCTCATTGCTGTTCACTTTGTCTCATTGCCTGAGCTCTATTCCATGTCATATCTTCGGATGTGTGGCACTCTGAGAACGAATTTGCGACTCACCCTCACTGAAGCTGTCGTCAGGGCTGATCATCGCCTGCCACGGAAACTACGCGCTTTGAATTCCACGCAGCCTGGTCAGGATGTTCATCGCCACCTTTCACTAAAATTTCAACTGATGCTGAGGCATGGTAATTAGGACCAGTCATCCAATTTACATCCAAAGCGGAAGCCATAAACAGTGACAGTCGAGAATCACCACGAGCTGGACTGTTTATGCCTCGAGAGACAAAATTGACGACGTGTCACCTGCCAGGCTACTTTTCTGGCATGCCCTGTCTGTGGAGAAGTACACGCCCAGTGGTTTAAACCTACCCATAACACCATAGTATACCATCCATACCCATCGACCTTCCAGCAATCACGTTTCCCCCGTTATCGGAGGAGCCTTAAAGACTTCTGCATGAGAAAAGGAGGGAGCCGGCCGTCTTGGAACGCGAGCGGACTATCGCAGGACGTCACCTCGCGGTCCTAACGCTGTCCCAAAACCCCGACGAGGTCCTTCGCCAGCCGACGCTGCGCAGGGTAGTGCTGGGTCAAGCCGCTGACCCCTTTGATGAGGAAGCCTTTGTGAAACTCATCACCAACGGCGCGTGTAGTTCCTATACCCACCTGGTCGCAGCCGTCATAAAGCCCGACGATGGCCGCCTGCCCCCTCTGTTGGATGTTTTCAAATTAATCATCTGCGACGCTTGCTGCCCTGAGGAGCGCAACGCTGCAAGATATATACGACGCACGGTTACGGGAGGAAGAGCTCCAAACGCCAGTCGCGCTCGCGAAGGAGATAGTTCGTAGCGAAGACCAAAAGGCAGCCCAAAGAAACGCCAGATTGATCATCCAACAGCTCGTATATCACCAGAGGAGCTTGCTCAAATGGATAGAGACGAGGGTAATGCTATCAACACAATCTAGAAGCGGGTCTTCCACCCGCCTCCTGCTTGGGTTCGTCATATCGCCGATGCTCAGCAACCTTGGGGCTTCGTCTTTTACAGAAGCAAGGAGGTCGAGCGGAAACACGGCTACATCTGAGTTGAAACATGGGATGCAATCCGAGAGAACTCACGCCAAACCCCGCATCCTGTCCAGGAAGAACGTTCTCGTGGATACGCACCGTTGCATTCTATTCATTGTGCCGAGGAAGAATCTACTTCGAGACGTCTATGGACGAGTACTCGGGCCACTGGGCTCATATCTGAAGACTTGCCTGAAGACGACGCTCTGCGACGGTGGGTCCTTTGTCTTGATCTTTTTCTCATCACGTCTTACGTCGGATTGGTAGTTCTTCTGATGATTTTGCAGACATTTCCAAGACTTCAGAGAGTCGCTATCATCCCCTTTCATCTTGCGAAACACCTTCATGGTGATCGACGACGAATGCATCCCTGAGGACCTTTGGAGATGCCCTGGCGGACCGTCTGCTGAGACTTTCTGGGTTTGGGCATATGATGCTGGCTGGAAGCCTGCCGTAGCAGATACCATTGGATCTGATGGAGAGGAGTACCGAGGTCACGTCAAAGTGCCAATCTGCTGCCTGGATGCTTGGTTCTATGCTGCGCGTTACGAGGGTGTCAGTCTGAGGGACATGTCGCTCCAGGCGCAGACCCATCGCTCAAAGTGGTGGATCCGCTGCTCCAACCCGATGGAAAACTGGGATCATGAGTCTTATATCTGAGCTCATTCATGGTAGCATTCCGAAGTATCATTGAAATCAACGGTTCAATTGTCTTTTAAAGCTAGTGTCCTGGGCGGTATCGATGCTGAATGGTTACTGAGGCGGATGACCGGTCAATATACCCCACTTGCAGCCTCTTCTTTCACGGGAAATAACAAGACGTCGACATTGATGGGTGTAGATTCTGAACTCGTTTTCTGTTATTCGTATATTCTCCGGCATAATTCCTCGCCGGTATCGAAGCTTGTGTCCTTGACTCTACTGAACGCAAGCTCCTGAGTGATCAAGGGGCCGAAGTCGAAAACCGATTGTTAGTCTATAGGATTTGGGCCTTTTCACAGCATTACAAACCTCTCCCGAGGCATTCGTCTCGAGCACTAGGCCTTTTGTAACGGTATGGCCTCAATGAGCGCGGCTGAGAATCCCTCGGCAAACACAGAACCTCCGTCAGGCTGGAGGCCGCTGGCCAAAAACTCAGTACGAGCTTGCTCATGCATGATTCCCAGCTCCGTAGTCGCAGCATCATATTTACTCCAAGGCACAATTCTGTAGATATACGGAAACACCATGTGTCTTATACACCCTGCCAAATTGCTATTGAATTACAAACGCTCGCCTCGCCCAAAGTCCAACACAGCTTTCATTCATAAAGGACTCCTCTCCGGCATGACGTGGGTCCCAAATAGCGCTGACGGGTCACATGCGATGCGGCCATCTTCGATGTTGTATCTTATTGGCCAGGTCTAAAGCGAGGTCCTTTTCCTACATCACGGCCTGGCGCGCTCTCGGTCTACGAACCAACGTTCAACCACGGTTTGCATCCGACCAACCAAGATGCAGGCTGCAATGGCACTCTCGTCGAGGGTGGTGGATTGAAAGGCAACCTGCGTTCCAATGACTAAGAGTGAGGTGATCATGCGCTGTAGTTCGGTACATTTTCAACCTACCCAGAGGTCTCCGCAGGCAGCCTCGTCTTCATACTCCTCATGCGGCTCAGCAGCAACCTCTGTCCTACATTACCACACAGTGCCTGCTAATTCCAGTACTGCTCTTTTCGCTCGAACTTCGGACCGTTTTTGATCTCTTTTTCTGCAACCGAAGATCTCTACAACATGTCGGAACAAAGAACAACAAAGCTTTCAGAGGCTATAGAGGAGGCAGCTGAGAACGGAAAGAGACGTCTTTCCTACTTCTCCTTCGGAGATGACGGTCTCACTGCGACCGTCGGTGCAAGTGGAAGCTTACTACGAATCACTCAACATTTTCCTGGGGAGAGGACAGGCTTTTGTGTAGATGTTCCAGGTCTTCCGGACCCTTCCTATGTTGAAGATCGTCTGAAGAGCTTTCTACGGAGCAGCAGACTGATACGTCCTCGGCATGTCATTGGCCCAAACATCGATTCACTTTGTCGACGAGGATCATCTCGCCTAAACGCTAATGACGGCATGACCAACGATCGATGGCCGACGTTCGACCGAGAGTTGCTGAATGGTGATGACCTTACGCTTCAATACGTAGCATCCGAGGGTACTATCTATCAGATTTTTGAAATAAGCGGTGGAGACGACAAGCTGCCACCTCTGAAAGTCACGCCTGACCTGCTGATTCGAGATCTTGACTTCGTGGATGAGGACAATCAGTTCAACAAAGCCGAGGCAGGTAACAAAATGGTTTACTACCATGAATCGCGGGGGAACTGTCTCATTCGGGTGCATGAAAACTCTCACAAGAAGGCCATTCTCTACATTCAGGCACTGAATGAGGAAATGTCTCTGGAGTTTGTCAGGGATGAGTCAAGATCTCCGACATTGGAAACCCCTCTCGGGAGATTTGTCAACACCAAGCCCTACTTTCGACAATCTGACAAACAGAGACCCACCGAAGAAAGGCCTGCCTCTGAGGAGGTTACCACTAAGAATTCAGTCGCTCGCAAGCTGGGTGCTTCTTGGTCTTCTTATCGAGTTCATAGAAAGTCGGCACCCAAACTTGAGTATGACTTACGGCAAGAGCACGCAAAAGACATAATAATCATATCATATACACTTGGATATGTCCCAAAACACGAGGAACCAGCCATCCCTTCGATGTCGTGGAGGAGCGTTCTGGAAACCAAGGATCAGCTGCTCATGCCTTGGAAACCACATAACATATCCAAAGATCAGACAGTTGACTTCTTTCTGAAGAGAAACCTTGAGCACATCTTGTCTGTCTGTAGCATCCCTGTGCGGCGTACTAGAGGCGAGTGGAGGCCTGCTGTTGCGCTCACATGTGGCGATGTGGACAGTCACCGAGTCGCTACAGGAGCAAGTTTGTAAGTTCGACGACACTCATAATATCTGGCCTTACGACAATGGCTAACAGAAAAACCTGATGTTCACAGTCACGCATTCCAGATTTTATTGTTGGCCCTTGGGCATTTCACATCGCAACATTCCAAGCCTCAGCCCGAAGATTGGGCTTGCGAGTGCGGCAAAAAGTCAACAAAATCGTACATCTGCTTGATGAAACAGCGCATTCTCCGAGTCTGCTTGGGTCACTTGAAGTGGCTTCTTCAAAGAGCCAATAAATCCGGCAAGCCTTTCTGCCCTCACTACTGGGTTGATGGTAGTGAGATCGAAGGATGGAAACGGATGGACTTCCTGGTAGGGAAATCCCTCGTCGATACTCCTCTCCAATTAATAAAGATTGGAGACTTGTCCAGTCACTCTATCCTGAGTGTCGCTCAAGTCAGAGAAGTACGCAGAATTGCGAGCAACTGGATCATGGAACTTGAAAGGGTCGACAAAAGGAAGGCTGGCGCCTTTCCCCGATACGACAAGGAGGCAACGCGTAGTTTCTATCTTACCGACCACGCATTGATTTGGAAAGCAATCAAATCCGTCGAAATGATAGTAGCTCGGCCTTGGACGATGACAGATTACTCCTCGAAGTGTGTCCAGCAAAACATACTCAAGCGATTCACTACCCAAAACCCTGCTTCGAAGAGGGAGACCATCGCGGTAGTACGAAGTCCTCTCTACACGCGTTTTCTACTTCAATCGAAGGATTCTGAAATTTTCAGTGCGATGGAAATGGGATTGTTTGATAAGCAAGGGACCGAAGACAGTGTTGAGAGTGGGCAAAGTGTAGACGTATGGCATGGCAAGATCGACGCATGGAAGAACACCATCGACTGCCAAAGACATCACGAGGACAATGACGACACAACTTGGAACGACCCACAGAGGTTCGCTTTGTCGATAATTTTGTGCCAACGCCTGAGAAAGGCCATCAATCAACGATCGCCTCAAGAAATGCTCGAGCAAGCTTTTTCGACACTTTTTAGCAGTTGTTCAGCCAACGGGCTTTTCCCGGGAAAGCTAGACGACAACCATAAGCCAACTCTATACGACTCTGAGCTTACGCGGGATGTTTACTGGGAAAACACATTCGAGATACCCCATGTTCTTTGGAGGTATTGCCGTGACTTAACCGACGGATCTGAATCCACTGGACAGCCGGAATCCAGCTTATCACCTAGCACACCGTTGACAAATGATGATGAATTCTGTCAGTCGCACACCACAAATCAAATCATTAGACTTCTACAGAGTCTTTCGACTGAAGATTCAGGATTCAAGAAGCCGGAATCCCCTCCCTGCTTCTCGATGAAAAAAGCTTTCCCGTTCAATAATATGACAGACACAAAGAACATTGTGGAGCTTCAAGACGAGTGGCTTTATAACTTGCCAGCCTTTTTTATACCGGCCAAAAAGGGATGTGAGAAGAGAGAGGACACAGACACCAGCAGCATCGCTTCGGAAAACAACTCAGCATATGCCGCATCGCTGTCGACTGGTACTGGGAAAGCTTCAGCCAACCGGGTGCTTGTCGGGTTTAAGATTGACATCTTATCCAAATCTGCGCAAAACAGAAGTTCTGAAAATGACTCCGAGGAAAAGATCAAAACGCATGCGGATGTTGCAAGAATTATGGCGAGAGGGAGGACCCAAGATGTCAAAAAACGACTCTGGCTATTTGCGTCAACAAATCCACTCGGTAACAGAATTTGTGCGTCAACTGTGTCAAAAACAGAGAGGAAAGAAAAAAAGGCGATCGAGACTTTTTTGAAGAACCATGAATCTTTCGACAATTATTTCTGGGAGGATACGGTGGCGGAACTCAACACTTGGGAAACGGAGCTGCAGCTTTCCTACTACACGCTGCGCTCCAATAACGACGAAGATCGGGAACAGAGAAATAACCTGCATAAAAGAGACGACATCGTATTTCCTGCTCTGTCAGACGATGGATATCAAATTCGTATCGCCAAAGCGGTGGCCGGTTTTCGGTTCGAGGGCGACTTTTTCGACCGCTACTGGACATGTCGGTTTTTGATTTCTGACCCAAATTATAAGTATAATTGGGGCATAAAATCTGACGGTCAACGTGAAATCTACGAAAATGATGACGAGGACGCGATGAGCTTATCGATGAGCTTGCATTCTATATCGTCTTGTGGGTGTTCCGATGAAACCGATGCGTCTAGCGAGGACGACGAGGACAATGAATATGACACATTCGCTGGGATATCACACAGATCATCAACGGAAAAACAGCGCAGGATCCTGGAGCTAGTTCATTCTTCTTGGATGATCAGAACCATGAACAATACTGCACGGGAGGTTCTGAATGTGATGAAAGAACATTTAGAGAAGGGGAAAGGCAACATGCGTAAGTCGTTCGCTGCCACCCAAGAATATCGACTCGAAGAAGCCGAGGTTCAGAAGTTGGATTTCAAAGGCTTCTTGGTCGCAAGCAGGCGTTTCCAGGAATTTCAATTTGAATTGCAAAAAGTTGAGGCGCAATTTTCCGAGAATCTGGCAACTATCGATCTTTGGCTGGGTCGAGAGAAAAGCCGCCAGGCCGAAAGACCGCGATGGTCATTTAATGATGAAAGTCGTTACAGAGCCGAAATTCAGAAATTCGTAGCCCTAAACGATCGGTCCATTCGGGAATTTAGGAGTTACCACCAAAGGATTTCAGCATTGATCGAGGCAACTACGAAAGATCTCGAGATCATGCACAGTTGGCTGGACATCTTACGTAACGACCTAGAACTCCGACGCGGAGAGGACATCAAGCGCTTCACGTACGTCACCGTCGTGTTTCTGCCACTGGGTTTCGCAACTGGTATCTTCAGCACGAGCGGAGCACCTGCTGGACCAACATTGATCAACATGACTTTGACCGCCATCACAACCTTGACAATCACTGTGCTGGCATTGGTGG
Source organism: Colletotrichum siamense (assembly GCF_013390195.1). Classification (NCBI taxonomy): domain Eukaryota; kingdom Fungi; phylum Ascomycota; class Sordariomycetes; order Glomerellales; family Glomerellaceae; genus Colletotrichum; species Colletotrichum siamense. Next base: position 1,575,332 of record NW_023501022.1, read on the forward strand.
TGTACAAATTCGCAGATTCGCCTCGATCTAGGGAAGAATTGATGAGAAGATGGGTGTCATTCAGAGCAAGAGGGCTAAAGTTGATGATAATGAGAATAATAGTGGTTATGTTGTTTAACCGGTTGAAGAGCCTATTCTCGAAAGAGGCTAACAAGAGAGCGGATGATAGCCCAGAAAAAGAGGCAGATGGAGGCCGTGAAGACCAGGACAGGGAACTTTCAGAAAGATCCGAGGATGAAGATTCACAGGTACAGATGGATCGAAGTGAAGAGGGAGCAAGTGATCGAACTTCGGAAGTTCAAAGAGGTGGTGCTGTGAATGGACAGGATAAATGGAGATGGAATGCGATACTAAGGAGTTTCAGGATAAGGGGTACTGGAAGTCTAGATGAGAGGTTCCGGGAGGATGTTGAGAGACGTGCCTCTAGCGATGCGGTCACTATTAGCAATTTTGAAGGAACCAGCTTAACATCGCGGCGGACCAGCTCGACTAGTTCAAGTAGACAAACGTCGGGATAGGAGAGTAGTTTTCTTACATTTTTGACGAAGTACAGGCTAGGATAGTGTTTAGTAGCGACTTTAAACCAAGGCAACCGACACATTTGAGTCTACACCCCGGAGACGCTGTAGATGAATTTAACATTGACATACGGCATGCGATCCTCTTCAACTGAGTTCCCTCGTGACTTTCTTTCACTCAGCAGAGACCTAGCGTCATTCCGACTGAGTTCCTGGGGGGGAAATTCCCATTATGCCTCCCCACCAGGGAGAAATTCTTACACATCTAACCCAAAGTTGTGTGAACGTCGTGTGGGAAGGAGCAAGCAAGTGTGAACATATATATACATCTCTGTGTGTTTGGTGGTTGCCTGTCAACTTCTGAGGGATATCAGGCTCACACTGGTTGTCATTAAGTAGCTTGAGGGTTAAATGAAGCCAGGAGGGTAGAGGAGGAGGACAGCCCCAGCCTATGTTTCATTTCATTCCATCTCGTCTGTGAGGTGCGACTCAACTGACGAGTACAACACCTCACAGACGAGTACACCAGTGTCAGCGTAAGCAATGGGGCATGTAAACATCGGCTCTAGCTGAGTTCTATACAAGGTGAGATGCAAGCGACGGAGCCGGCTTCCGGTGATTGGAGGTTTCCGTGTCCAATTGCTGCAGCCTGCGTACTATGAGCCTAGAGCCATGGTTTGTAGCTCATTTTTTAGTATCTTTGCATTTTCAACCCCACCCGGAGGTCATCCTCAGGTCTGTGAAATCTTTTCGACTGTCCCACCAGCGCCTGACGACTTTTGTGAACGAGGCTATGTAAAAGGTGCTGAGGTACAGAGCAATCAACCTTATCTGTAACTGTTGCTTCGTTAATACATTTACAATTCTCTGTCGAGGGCATCTTTGAGCCTTAAGACACAACAACTAGGTACTTCGTTACACCTTTAACCGCAATTCCTTCCAGTATCTCGTATCTCGTAACAGGTCACGATACCCTTTGATTACCCAAGGCTACTAAGCAGCAAAAGCTTCAGTGACCTCCCATGCTGGTTGATCCTACGGGTCTCCCCACGCGAGCGATCCGCCTCGTACCTGAGCGACAGACTGCAATCCTCTCATGTCGCGGCATGGGTCTGTCTTGTCATATAGTCCCTCATCGTGACTCAGTATGTTATCTCGTGCGTTGGGAAATGGCAAGATATCAATCCATGGATGATGACTAAGTATCACCTGAAGCTGAGTTGATTTGAGGCTCTCGGGCATCATGTCGTACGCCGCATGTGAAATACTTCCATCAGCAAGCCGTCACCGAGAACCTGGTGCCATAAACTCATTTGTGACACCCATCGCCATTACACTCGTTACTCTTGCTGGCGTTGTGTTGAACTTGACGAGACTGGGCAGCATATCCATTGACGGTGCCACGAGGTTGGAATTTGCAACAACTTCAGTGCTGAACTGGGAGATAAAAGTCTCGCTGCGTTCACTATCAGGCTCATAGGCTGTGAAAGAAGGCAGAGTGAAAGGTCCCATCTCCCTTGTCGGGTCTCTCATATTACTAGAGGAATAATCGCAACTTATATGTATATCGCCGACAGGGCCAGAAGGATGCTTTTCCATGGCAGTCAAACTGGGTGGCGTATGATGGGCTCTCTTCGATGTCCGGCCTTGTTCTCATTCATAGGCCTAGTTTCCAATAGTCAGATATTAGCACAGCCATATAGAGTGAACTCAGAAGATGAACCAACGTCTGGTTCCTTGATGGACGCGGTCCTGCCTTTTGTTTCTTTCCTTCGAGTCAGTGGTTCCAGTTCAATCACTCCCTGACCCTGCGTCAACACTAATCACTCCTTACTCAGAGGCTTAAAGAGATACTTTTCGAGGGCTGACGGTTGAGCCCTGGGATGCACGTCGCGATGATGGAAGAAATAGGGAATTGGCGCCGCGGACGAGGAAAGGAGGGGTACTGGACCGTATCCCTGGGACGAAGTCGAGAAAGAGAAGGATGTGCAGTATCGAGGGCAATATCATAAAAAGCCTTGCGTCAGTTGGAAAACTAGGACAGGGACTCCAGGTGGTTTTTAGCAGTCTTACAGAAGTAAGAAGTGTAAGCGCCCTTTCACATTTCAAGCTTGTGCCTCGGATTGGGCTCCAAAGATCCTTGGATCATCGCGACATTAATCGAATGAGAGTGGATATGTCCGAGGTCTATCAGCATTGAATTATCTACAGAAAGCCTTCTGAAGCCACACAGTGTCTCGTTGTCCCTAAACTAACGGCACGACACTAAAACGTCCAGTCACTTAGAGTGGCTGTTGTCATATTGGGGCTTTTACCTCACTGCGTTCTGAACTCTCCCAGAGATTCCATTCGTTTGAAGTTCCTCTCCAAGGCTGCTACTGCGCCTAGCATCCGCCTGCCTATCACGCTGTTTATTCTGTCAGTGGACTCGTCAGTGGACCGATTTCTAGTGGCTCAATCCACAATTCACTGCATTTTAAACCCAGCCCGAGGCCATCCTTGAGCACCTTGAAATTGACCAATTGTGTCAACCACCCATGATGACTTGAAGTAAGCCCGGGGATTGTCACAGAAGTCCACCAATCCCGTTCTGAATCCGTCATTCGAAATAGACTACCCGCCTGGTTAGCGTGATCATACAGACATCGGATCTCAGAGGTTTCCTATCTGGAGTCGAGCAGGATGGTTGTCAAACAGGCTTTTGGCAGAGCGTACCGCGCCCTCACTCGAGGCTATGGAGTAATGCGTTGAACCCATGGAAGGACGATACCAATAAAAGACAAATAACCATGTCACGCATGTGTAGAGGAGGAGGCTCGATCTCACAATCATGAAAACATAGATTCTCATCCGCTATCCTAAGTAGACCCATATCCCACCTATTTGTCCAAAGCCAACCCATCAAAAAATCAACCTCACGCCGTTGACTAAATGTTTACATTCAAAAGGTCGTCATCGCTTTCATGTTTCGGCAAGCCTTCTCAGATCATAGCCCATAGTTCACATCTAATCCTTCAAATAGTCCGTCGTTATTCCCTGAACATGACGCCAATAGCGCGTTGCGGTACTCTAAGCTGCTGACGCTCATGTTCAGATCGCTCGCCAGATCCTCGCCCGAACTCAAGCTCTCTTCACTGACGCTCAGCACACTTTGCGGCGGGGCAGGGTTGGTTCCGAAGTCGCCAATGTTGAAGCTCGCCAGGTCCCAAGAGTCTGGCGACCAGCTGTCCAGGTTCGTGGACGCGGGGGTTGTTTCGCTCATCGGTGGCATACCGGCACCACCGCCGTAGATGGCGTCGTACACGTTATTCAGCCCTCCATCCATGGAACCCAGCAACGCTTCCCACTCAGTCGTCGATACACCAGCGATCTTTTGCGGGGGTTGTTGCGAGTTGTACAGAGTCTGGTGAGCCGCTGCCAACAGGTGCTGCTGAAGGCGCGCTGATGTTGGCGATGGCGGGGAAGAACCGTTGGGCGTACTGCTGAGGGAGAGATAGTCAAGATTCTGCTTTCCACTCATTCTGACGCGGTTGGCAATCTGCGACATCGAAAGCCGATGTTGCTCTCGGCGGGCGGCGGAGACGTCGTGCTGTTGTTGCTGGGGCAGGTTGTCAAAAGATGGTCGCGAGCGAGAGCGGTATAGTTCCGGGCGGTTGTGGATGCTGGGCATTGTCATGCGACGCATCTTTTCTTGTTGCTGGATGAGATCGCTCTCACTAGCGGCCGCGCTGGGGAGGCGGCCAAGGGTTTGCTGTGGAGACTTCTTCCTGTTCCCTGCCGCGGGAGGTGAGGATCTTTGCGGCGCAGGCATGGAAGCCTCGGAAGTTTGTTGAGATGAAGCGGAGAAGGGCTCATCCAACCTCACGAGCATGCCAGCGACGCGCTTCAGGTCGAAAGAGCCTGGTGCCTTGGCTTTTGTGAGGATCTTCATGACGCCGTTAACGAGGCGCTCGACATCCTTCATCATCTTGCTATCCTGCTTCAACTCGAAGCTCTGGTAGAGCAGGGTCATGCCGCACAACATAAGTGTGTCTGTCTTGTTGAGGCAGAACGAGAAGGTCATGTTGCGCTCCTCCAGAAGCTGCACGATCTGGACAATGTGCTTGCTTGACTCGCCGATGGACAGGAGCGCAGGCGCAGCCTTGTGACCGAGCGAGGAACCGACGGCCGGGCGGTAGATAAGAGTGCGCGTGTAGTAGTAAGCGAGGGCAAGAAGAGGCGATCGACTTCCGGTGACATCGGTTGAAGGCTTGTCCTGGACGAAGTTGAGCTTGAGGTGTGCGGGCAGCGACGCGCACCATTCATCGAGCTCGGCCTCCATGGCGGACATTTGCTGCAGTGACAGCTCATGAGATGTCGCTGCAGGGTAATTCTTCTCCATAACCTTTGCAAGAATGCGGCAGCAGCGGAACAGAGCGAGCGCGCTGGACAGGCGAGTGTACTCTCCGGGCAAAGTTGGTTGGAAACCCTTCTCAGTGACGTACTCATCGTCCGTGTCTGACGGGTATTCGGCGTGAATGTCGTCTTCCTTGAGCAATTTTGGCAGGCCAAGAATAGCGCCAGAAAAGCTGCGGTTGTCAGTGGAGGTAACACAGAAAGAATAAAGGACGAGGATACTCACCAGTCAAGAGTATAGAGGGTCCAGAAGACCTTCTTGCGCGTCTCAATAGTGAGGGCGCCAAATGAGAAGCGCTTCTGGCTCTGATGCAGACCGAGGCGGTGCGACAGACCCACGGCAATGCCCTTGTAGTGCTGCAGGCGCTTGTAATCCGCTCTGACGATACAGTACAAGAGGGCCAACTCGAGACATTGAAGGGTCACCATAGTGTTCTCCATGAGAACGGCCTCAACAGCACGCTGCCATTGTTGCTCGCAGACAGCGATCTGGTCGTAGTCAGGCTGGTCGCTTCCGAGAGCCGCAATGCCGAAGACAAGGTACAGCTGCGCAATCTTGTGGTTGTTCTTGACCTTTTCCGGGTCTGACACAAACTCCTCGTAAATGTGCAGGAAGGTTGGCTTGTGCAACACGGGGAACAACGGTGCCCATTCCTGGAAGTAGACGTTGACGCAGCGGTCCGAGAATAGGCGTGGCGGGACTCTCAGAGCTTGGTCTGGCGACTTTGGCGTCAGAGGATGGCATCCTTGAATGTGGAGGAAAGCCTCGGGGTTGAAATCTGTGCACGATTTCCCATTTTCTTGCATCTTGCGCTTGAAGGCCTCTGTTTTCTCATGTTAGCATTGACGGCACTTTCGCTTGGACGCTTCGGATCGATGCGGGGGTTACGGACCGATGAAGGCACGGCCGCTGGACGGGCCCATGAAGTACGAGTCGGAGTTCTCGACGCCTAAAAGCAACGGCGACGCCTGGACGCGGAAAGTATCCTCCTTCGGCGGTGACGCCGATTTTTCCCTCACGTCCGTGGCCGAACCGGCCGGCGAATGTGCCGACGCGGCGGCCGCGGACGGACTGCGGTGGCTACTGTGGTTTCCGTGCATTCGCGAAAGCATGTCAATCTTCTCGTCCTTCTCGTCCAACAGATCTTTCAATTCCCTGACTTCAAGCTCGAGCTGGCGCACGCGCTCCTCGAGCGACTCGGTGTAGCCTCTGGGAAACGCGCGACGGCTAAGTTTATCGCTCGTGCGGCACTCGAAGCCGACGTTGGCGCATTGAGAGCATGTTGGCCGGATACCGTCGCAGCGAATTTTCTTGCTTCGACACCGGTCGCAGGCCTGGGCTATGCGGCTCTGAGAGCTGGTGCCCACCTTGATCACCTTCATAGGCAAAATTCCGGGCATGTTGGCGGGCGGTTGTCCTCCTCTTTTTCTTTCAAATTCACTTTGGTTGGGGTCCAAGGGATGCGATGCGTTATGTGTGGTGTCGGTAGCGTTTTACGTGTAGCCCGGAGGCTTCGGCGATTTCCCGTTCTCGATCGGTCGTGGACACGTTCAGATTCGGCGCGAGGCGTGAAGCGGTTCAACCATTCCCATACAATCAGATTTCCAGGTGGGCGTAGAACAAAAGTCGGTCGTCAATTTCGTGGTCGATTGTGCGTTTGCGATGGCAGATAAGACGGTGGTATCTTTTTTAGTCACGGAAAGGGCCACAGGTGAAAAGCAGGTCCGCGAGAACAACCCAGATCTTCCAAGCAAGAAACAAAAAAGGAAAAGAGTGGAGAGGGTCACAAGTCTGGTACTCGGAAGCAACGGACAGAGGCAAGTGGAGGAACTGGAGATGTTGAGGAAAGGAAGGACGGATGTTGGGGTGTGTGAGGGAAAAAGAGGGAGAAGAAGTGGAAGTCGACAGTGGGAGGGACGTGAGACTGTGGAGTCCCTAAAAGAGACCCCGTGGCCGGGAGGTGGACGGGAGAGAGACCGCTGGATGGAGTGACCGGGGTGAGGGCTGGAAACTTAGAAACAGCGACTCATTCCTCATTGGAATGAAAATGGTGAATGCCTGTACCGGGATTGGGAACGGAACGGACTGGGGTGGGAGGGCACTTGGGGGCCACCACCGGACCGGCCTAGCAATTGCCTTGTCCTTGACTGGCGCTGGACTGGGAGAAGAAAGGGCAGGAGCGACCCGCTGGAAGTGAATCTGGGGGAACCAGCCCTGGGGTCCTGCTGGTTGCTGCTGTTGGGAAACTCGGGGTGGGAAGGGACGACACGCTAAGCATGGTGAGGGGAGCCAATCACGTCGAGGTAATTGTACTCGAGAAGGCGCCTAGAACCCACAGTACATCGCCCGGTCTGCCGTCGACCTCCAGGCTGCGTTGCGCTAGTTCGACCTTAGCGAGCATGCACCGGAGGACACCACCGGGGACTTCGCATTCACACTGGACTGGACGTACAGACAGACGTACAGAAGCAGCAGGACAGCAGCACATCAGCAGCAGCAGAGAGTATCACCACCACACCACTTCCGCCACGATCCAAATGCCCTTCACTCCACCTCCCAACTGCAGGTTGCTGCACCACCTCGCGAGTCACATCGTACCTTGCACCTACTTCTGCTCCTCTTCCCCTCGTCTAACGGACAACCTTAGACACTAGACAACACGCAAGAGATACGCGGGCTTCTTCACGCATGGCTTCTAGACAACAACCCCCAAACCTCCAAGCCAACCAGCCTGCTACCCTGGCCCAACCCACGACGCTAAACGCAAAAAACCCATCCAGCAAACGCAGCCATGACACCACTCGACCCCGGAAGCGGGGAATTATCTGCCAATTTCACCCTCCTTCTCCAGACCTTCCGGCTCTCTCCAGCTCTCCAGACCCTTCTCGATACTCGGGACGACTTCTCAGAGGCTCTAGGCCCTCGAAAATGGCTCCACCCCCAGAATCACTTTGATGCTGTTGTTTCCATCAACCGGCCCAGAGCCAGTCATGCGGCCCTGCGTCAATTCAACCAACCCACCCACACCTCCAGAACCCCCGTTTTCCCCAGGTTTTCGCCGTTCAAGGCAAAGTTTCGGCAACAAAGAAATAGGCACAAAAGCAAACGGAAGCCTGCAGCGAACCCTCAAATCTTCGGCAAGAATAGGAACACGGGAAACTGGGGAAGGGGCCACACCTACGTCCCTGTACTACTCGTGTACTCAGGGAGGGTTGGACAAGAAGCTGGGGTTGGCGTGACGGGGGGACTGGAGAAATCTGGGGCAAAAAAAGGGTGAGGACCAACCGCATCAGCACATCGTTACACTCGTTCCGGGGCCCCATTTCGCGATATGTCGGATCGGAGGACGATCGCTGCTCTGTCACTGGTGCCACCAATTGTCCGCCGCCTGACCAAACTGAGCCTGCCTTGGCCCACGCAACCTCTACCGCTCTTTGGCCAGATATCAACGGTTTCCACCTTGCTCTCAATAGTTGGCGGTGATAGTCGTCGCACGGTTCGAGGGCTGAGCATCCAATGACACTCTCCGAGACACGCACTTCTTCAATGCGACTCCAGTGCCGGCACTCTGGCGATCGACACACAAGTCGCCATTCCAGGATCTGATGATGGCTCGTCATCGAGGAACTGACAACGTTCTTTCGTCACGGATTCCTTAGGGCCAAGAGCTGTCAAGCTTGGGCTACTGAACGATAAAGCTTTCGACGATCTGCCAACCATTCATCGCCAACAGTGTCCGGTCGTTTCCTTAATCTTGTTCCATGTCCGACGATTCACACCGCCCGACTTTAGCTCATGAACACTCACCTCTGCGATAGTGTGTTGTAACACGAAAACCGTTGACACCGACTCCCGTTCCACGAATGCGACACTACCGTCGACCGTCCGAAAGGCCAACCATCTCGCATTCTACACTCAAAGTGGTCCTCCGTGATAACCACCTACCGGAGCCCCAAGCCACAATTCTCGACATCCTATCCCGCTCCGCACTCGGGCCAACCGGCTTCGGCTGAACGGCGAACTACTCTACCCCAAATGCTCGCGTGCCCGCCTCCGACATCTTCCCTTCTCCAACTAGGCTGCTCCCTGGCGTCTTCACACAGACTCTCGGTCCACATTCGGAAAGAAGGCGGACATGTCTCGTCAAATGTCCCAAAACAATGCCATCCCAGAGCAATGGTATTTGTGGAAAAGTCAAAACGAGGCCATTATCGGTATCGGGTGATTTAAGACATCCTGTCATGTCAAATAAGTTCGCCTCAGACAATGACAGAGGACAGTCGCAATTGCGCTGCAGCAACAGCTAGTCAGCCAAGTAACGGCACCCCGTACACTACCCCATACCCCGTAGATCAAGGTCAGCTAGCGCAGGCGACCGAGGAGAGGATGACGCTCTCCTCCCGCAATCCTTCGACTCCAGCTCCACCGTTGGAGCGATCCCCACTGGCGCGCGGCAGTATCACCAAGCCCGCCTTCCGCTGACGCGGGGGAGATGCATCTTTCGAAACCCGTCATCCGTTGAGCTGCAAAGTCGGGCACACTAGGAACAGAAAATACCATTTGTGTTGAGACGTCCTATTGCGATGCAAGGCAGACTGCCGCGCTTCAGCGTGGCAGCTCCTTCATGCAAGGACAGGGCGAGACCTATCCACTCCTTCAAGCTGCACAGGGTCCAGGGGTGCACCGCGGATCTCGCCCTCCCACAGCTCAGCTTGGTCGCTGCCCCGCGGCTCCCTGCCTAAAACACGAGTGTTTCTTACTTTGTACAGCGTTCTGGGGAAGGCTTGATTTCAGGCAAAATGCCACCTTCCTCCCATGGACATTGCTCTCGCTGCACGGCATCGCGGGTCGAATATATCCTAAGAGAGGTCCGTTCCGAACGCGGCCAAGCAATGTCGATCTTCCTTTTGAATGTAGGTACGGCCACGAGCTGCCAAGTCTCCGTTCGTGCCTCATTGAGGACATCGGAAGACATTGTTGCACTGAGACATCGCATTTGGGTGTGGCTGCCGACGACGTCGGGTAACGGCACTGTGGCTTGCTGTCATCAGTTGGGCCCTGACATCGCGCGGTTTGTCAAAGAGAAGTCGAGGTAACAGCTTGACGCGGGGTAAATCGGAGATTTGTCCTCGCCATGTCTTTTTCAATCACCTCTCGGGAATGAGATCGGTGTTGGAACTATCCCATGTGCCATGCGCCATGGACGAAAAGATGCCGGAGTGACAGCACAGCAGCATCGTTTCGAACAAGTCTACAGGGGGATCAGGATAAGGCCGTTCGCATTACTCCGTGCCGTCCACGCATATTCTCGCTCTCCAATCGCCTTGCTTCGTAACGGCTTACAATGAGTAAGAAACTACCCCGCGACGATAGGGCCTTACTGACAGAGAATGTTCGCACTTGGGCGATTGAGTGCCGAATGGGATCGACCCGGCCGCATGGCTTCGCCTATCCCTCCCTCTTCAACTGAAGTCCTCCTCGTCATTGGACGCCTCGGCCTCCACTAGTTCGTTTTGGGCAACTTCCATCGATCCGAGATAAGCCACCACGTTTTCGTCTGCGAGAAGTTGTGTTTTCTGCAAGGTTGGGGCAACGAGGCCCATCCCTGTTAGTCTTGGCACCATACAAGCGCGCGGGGGAAGGACAACAAGCACGCAAAAGCAGTTGAGACGGGACTTGGGGAAGATCAAATGCTGGGGCAGCGGCAGCGAATCCCCAGAAGGAATGCAGGAGGCTCAAAAGAGGAATAACGCCTTAGGCGGGGAATGGGCAGAGCATCGTATGTTTACACTGCAGCCCTGACACTGACAGCGACGCCAACGACTGAAGAAACTGCGCGAACCACTCACCTGGTCTTCCAAAGTCTTCATAGCGGCTTCCAGCAGGCTGGTCTCTTGCTCCCTTAACGTGGCAGCGGCGGTGATGCACGCCCCGCAAATGAGACCTCCTTCACTGAGCGATGCGTCAAGGTCGTCCAGGGACATGCCCGTGGCCAGCCGTTCCAGCTGGCCGGCGACGAGATCCTGCAAGACGGTAACCACTCTCAGACGAAAGATCTGAGCGAGGGGATGACCGTCAATGTGCTGTTCGAAAGACGTCGTCGTGTCGGTCACGTCCTCCTCCTGCCAAAAGACTTTTAGCTCCCGTGATCCCCCGGTGTCCTGCAGCACGCGAAAGTCAAGGCCGTCTTCCTCGTTCAGACACAGGAAGTAGGCGAAAGGGCTCTTCCAGCTGAGCGTCCCATTCGTCCGGTCAAACTCCACACTCGGGGCGCCGCCAAAGATGTGCAGCTTCGCCTTGCCCAGCGGGTCGTCTTCGAGAGGCGCCAGGGGCAGCGTGATGCGGTCGGCGGCAGACGCGGGGTCGATGAACCCATAGCTGAAGAGCATCTCTGCCCCGGATTTCGCGTCACCGTACGAGATTGTCATCTCATCCCCAGACAAGACCCTGCATCCCGGTCGCAGGAGCAGCACCACCTCGTCCTTGCTGTTTTCTTCGTAGTACGCGTTGGCCTGGGCTGAGTGGTTCGCCAGGTCCAGCACCGGGACCATGGCCTCGCCTGACTTGGGAAGCTCCAGGCAACGGGAGCGGAACCAGGCGTCGACACGGGCCCAATCGATGAGTGATACCTTGTCGGATTCCCAGAAGAATTCGTTCCAGAATGGGAGGGCTTCTGAGGTTTCGCGGAGCTCGTCGAATTCGTCGGTCAGAGTGACGATCTTGGCGGCGGTGGCCGACTGGCTGCTTGTCAGAACGTGATCCTTGTATCCCTCAAGTATGCCTAGTCTTCTTCAGCCGCAAGCTTCTTGGCTTGCTGACCGGAACGTTGAGGGAGCATGCGTTTGTGTATGTGCATGCGTGGCCAGTTACTGTGTAGGACATGACATGGTGTGATGCTCGTGAAGAGCGAGTGTCCAAGATTGGAAAACCTCATGAGCTTACCTCAAGTGATGTTCCAACCAACATTTCACGTTCCTGCTCAGTCCAGAGCGTCGTAACTGGCACCTGCGGGGGCAGAAACTTCACATACTCCGTCCACGGCGTCGACACGCCACCTTTCATAGTCGTCTTGGGCCTATCCGACAGTACCATCTGCGTCAAGAGAAACAAACAAATATCATGCCGTGTAGACTTTTCCCCTCTCAAGCACGTCAGCAACACTGATTCTCATCTTATTCATCGTGAGATGTGAGGTCTGCGCGCCCTAACCTTGTGCCCGCACGCATCAAGCAGCTGGCGGAAGTTCTTGTCCACCTTGGCGTAGCTCTCGACGGCCTCGGCGGAGAGCACCAGCTCGTGCGGTATCCTGAGCAGCGTCGGGATGTCGAACGTCTCCTCCTCGCGACTGAGCTCCTTGTTCACGAGAAGCCCGAGCCCGCAGCCGGGGATCTCGCGCGCCTCGACGTCGACGAGGTCGACGTCGTTGAACATGGCCCAGGTGGGCAGGGTCTCGACGGGGAGTTTTGAGGTTGCCATTTGTCCCTTTTGTTGGATGGATTCGGTTAGTGGAATGTGAGATGGATCCTCTCGGCTTTCAATGTCCGAGGTTTGGATTGGTGTTGAGGCGGGTGCCGTTTACCGGGCGGCGGCCGTGTTTTTTGATGAGGACCTGGGAGGGATGGTGGGCTTGCGGGCCGAAGATTCGGAGTCCGGCAGCGGCGGGGGAGGTTTTCAGTGTGCGTCTACGGGCGGTGGATCAGACACCTTGGGGTGGTAATCCGGGAATGAGCGCGGAACCTCTGACAGATGGTGCACTTTGGGCTTCCCGAGAGAACTTTTTGGTTCGATTGACTTGAGATGCAGTGGTTTAGTTGAGAGATGAGCTGTGTTTTCCTGGCAGAATGGATGAGGCAATTCTTCGTTGGCGTCCGTCCTTGTGTGGAACGGCCCTGGAAGAAGGAAGGATCCTGACGTTTCCAAGCTGGCTTCTGGGCCGCCGCACCGTCCAATTTTCTCGACCAGTAAACCCGGGTTGTGCGCAGTGTCGATGTTCATGCTGTTGCTAGCGTGCTATGCGTTGGAGAAACAGGAAAATATCCAAGACTTTTTGACTGGGTATTGATGTCGAAGTTGGACGAGGCAAAGGAGTGAGTGCATCGTTGGTTTTAGCAGGTATTCGCGTTTGCCACGCGGGAGATTGCTGCTACGAGAACTGCAAACAAGCGAGAAACCATCTAATTCTTCGTTTGTTCCTTGACATGACCAGGTTCAAGAGACATATGAAGCCTTGCCTGCACCTATTTTTGTGTGTTCATTTTGCCGGATTTCGTTCGACTGCGTCTTCAACGTCGAAATTCCGTCTCATATGAACCCCGTTACGAGCCACCACGCTCTCCCGTCGCCAATCGCCACCACAACCAAAACCATCAGCTTTCCTCCCTTCGTCTTAACTTTCTTGCGTTCTTCACCCGTTCGACTACCCGTTCGTCTTACTTACCCTTCAACTGGCCCCGACCGTATGTCACTCAACACCGGCCACAGCTCATCCTCTCCCACCGGTAGGTGTGGTGAGTGCGACGACCCCACCGCAACCTCTGCCCCGGCCAGCCAGCCCCGCTGACCTACATCAGTAAGCTTGTCAGCCGAAGTTTCCATCGTTGGGCGTGTAGCTCAGTGGTAGAGCGTCCGCTTTGCATCTTCATTGCAACTTCGTCTGCGGAAGGTCCAGGTTTCGATCACCTGCCCGTCCATTTCTTTTGCCATTTTGACGCATTTTTCGTTTTTGTTGCATCTTCAGGCTTGATTTAAATTGCTTAGGAACGAATGACAATTCCATTTCTTTTGGCGAGTAGGGTGCGTCTTTAATCGTTTTGTCCCGCCATTGCGGATCATCTCGAACTTGATGGTATGCGACTGGATGCGACAACCCATGACAAACTTTTGTATGGGATCTCGAACCAAGATCAAGACTTTTGTACTCTTTATTTTTTTATTTTTTTATTTTGTTTTGACGTGGAATATGGCATAGCCTACTCCGTCCCGCAGATCTCCTCAAGACGATCTTTGAATAGAGCAACAATGCAAGCAGATGTGCCCGAGACTGCGTCTAACATTTGACAACGTCAGCTGACGGTATCGCTCCCTCCATCAGCTATGAAAGGCCCAAATTGGCACCACGGATGCCATCAGGGCGGGTTTGGTTTGCTGTGAAATCCCTCCACTCGGTTACAGTTAGTTCGGAGGCTATGGTCGTGGCTGATGCTGAGGAGGTGTGGCAAGCTTGAGGAGGTAGGAAGGCTCGGATTTCGCATCGGTCTTGTAGACTCATGGGCCAATGAAAACATCAAAATCTGGTCGGCACCTACTCGATTTATTGCGGCAGCCGCCATCGCTCCGACTCGAATCAGGAAGGAATCGTCAATCGACGAGAGTGATTGTTGCTTTCCTTGATGACAACTGCGACAGTTCATTTACGATGGAAGGATGCATGTTCAGGGTGCTAGTAGGTGACTTTTGTTGGCACAAAGGACACCAGAAAGTTGAGAACCTCAGTGTTGCCCATCCCAATTGCTCAATCGAAGACGATAGCAACACCGTGAGCCGAGACAACGGCGACGACGACAACAGTAGCAATTACACAGGAAAAGCAGTCGCTCCAACACAACGAAAAATAGGGGGTTTCCCAACATGGGGCCCGTTGCAGCAGAAACGATACTGGGAGCCATGGAATTCTTGGTAGCTACGAGCAAGACTTCGGGCTGCGACCCCTTCGCCCAGCTTGACAATACTTCGCGGCTTGTAAAGATTAAGGGGTCGGGCAAGGACAATCAGCCAAACGGCACCCAGCATGACTGGTAGAAAGTTGGAGGCAGTAAGACCTGGGTCCAGATATTTGTAACGGGCGTGAGAGAGGCAGGTCCAAGGAGGGCTGATCACCACAAGAGGGAACCGACTACATGTGCCTGCCACACTGAAAGCCAACGCTCTTGCTGTTGACTCTTCAGCCAGTCCAGCAGCTTGGCAGACTTCCTCGACCAAGACCACACATCTTCAGTCCATCCGACTTCCATCACATTACACGTCCATCAACAAGAACTACCTCTTCTTTTGCTTCTTGGATCCAGCAGAGATTGACTTCTTCACATCATACCGGCAAACATTTCCAACACTATTCGAAATACAGATAACTTGACGATCAACATGCAGACACTCGCCAGCGACCTGGAGTACGTCCTCCTCAATAAACTCGTGCCCTTCGAAGTAGACGAGGTATGGAGCATCGACGAGCATACTTGATGACATGACTGACACATAGTAGGACGAGCTTCATGCACTCGTCGATGATACAGTCGTTCACGTAAACAAACTATTGGTAAGCAATCGGCTTCTACGTTCTTTCTCCGACCCCTTTGGTTATACTGTCATCACCGTCGTTCGTCTACCTGGCCGTTGCCCTTCGCGAAAGACAGGACTGGCCGAAGTTTCTCATCATTAGAGGGCTTCCACATGTTTCTCTGCACCTACAAGTCCATGCGCATCACCCCCTTCCCCTCGCTGTCATCACTCTCGTCTCTGTCGTCTCGCCCGACCTAGCTCTGTGTATACTGACTCCCGAATGCAGTCTTGTTGCAAGACAGGGTCTCACGACGAGGCGAAAGCCTACGTGGATAATTTCTGCGATGAAATAGCCAGTGATTGGGACATGTGTCTGATGTCTGAAGAACCCATTGATAGATTGTGGCAAGCTGTGATCGAATCGATCATCAATTGGCTTTCTGAAGACGTTGATCTCAATACGTATAACGATACCAACCGGCGATATCTCGGGAACAGCATCATCGTACTGGTGGGTATGGTGTATGCCGACGCTTCTTACTACCGTCCTGGCCTTTCCACTTTCAAGACGGGGATAGCGCATGCCGACGCTTCTACCTCCCGTGCTGGCCCTTCCACTTCCGAGGCACCCGTACAAGACGCCGTATCAGACACCTCAGACGATGCAGACGTATTATCTTCGACTCATTCTAACTCTTCCGGGGCTCATTCTGACTGCACCGAGGACAATAAGGGCAAGTCGCGCCGTACCGCTGACTACAAGGGCAAGCCGCGTTGGCTCTCTGGCAATGACAAAGAAAATGACGGTCAGACTACTCCTCAGAAGCGCAAGGCTGACGAGGTCTTCGACACGAACGACGACAAGATCGTCGGTTCTCCACGCAAGAAATCTTGGGAGCAGGACAGCATCGCTGAAACTGGATTCCTCGGCACTGCGGACGAGCCTGGACCTGATAAGGAGGCTGGCGAAGAAATGGACATGGACAAGGCAAAAAACTTTCCGTAGACTCAAACCGGTGAGTATACTTACTGAGAGACGTCGTACAGTCACGCCCGCGACAAACCAGCATGCCTGAGTTGGATCAGAACATGGACTTCAAGTACGAGAAGCCAGAGATGGACGACGAGGAACAGGATGATTTGAAGACAGGTAAGACGCAGCTCACAATGTAGAGAAAGACACAGGTATTGACAAGACCACGCAGACAGACGCGGAGCAAGAGCTCTATCAAGCGCGGATGCTCAAATGACGAGGGACCCCTTTCGATTGCGAGTTCTGCGAGGTCAATCCCCCATGGAAAAGCCTGGCCGTACAATGGGACCCGATGAAGCAGACTAGGATGGAGACGTCGAATCCTCCAACTCAGATGGCGGAATTACGAATAGTGTGTGTTTTTTGGTGCCTGGAGTTTCTTTTGTTGCGGTCAGTCGGTTGGCGGGAGAAAAACATGATGTGATAGCATTGAAATTAGAATGGATTCGCGTCAACAACCTGATTATTCCTCATATTGCGAGCTTTACTTGTGAAGATCTGCAACGAGGATTATACTGGTGAATCCGCGGTAAATCCGGCAACTCAACGGAATGAGGCATCGCAGCACTGGCAATTGGCACAGCCCGAGATGCTGGCTACATACTCAACGTGCAGAGCGAAAGGGAGGCGAGACGGGACTCAGTATGGACGCGGACCATGTCGGAAGGACAGTCAGCAATTATCGGGGCAGCCCCTCATTGCATTAGCGGGACGAAGCCGACCAGGGTGGGCCGCGCCCTTCGCAAAATCGCTACCCCTCGAACGATTCTCGAAGTTCACCACGACAGCACCACAAGCCCAAACCGACACAATGCCTCGAGATCCGCTGATCGGCCTGGTTGGCAAGCCGTCGGCAGGCAAGAGCACAACGCTCAACAGTCTCACAGACGCCTCATCAAAAGTTGGTCCGTAGCCCTTACCAAAAGCCCGCTCGACCGAGAAAAACCGACCACCCCACCATGCGACCTGGCCGCTGATGGAATTTTGTGAACAGGAAACTTCCCGTACGAGCCCTGCTTCTCCTCTGTTTCTTTCAGCAAAACCTCTGCCGTTTTCATGCCGGTCGTTCATCACTCACCCGAACCTCCAGATTCACGACGATCGATCCCCAACGAGCCATCGGATATCTCCAAATAGACTGCGCCTGCGCCCGCCACAATGTTTCGGACCGCTGCAAGCCCAACTACGGCGCCTGTGTCGACGGCCGTCGCTCCGTGCCGATTGAGCTCCTCGACGTTGCGGGCCTCGTGCCCGGCGCCCACCAGGGCAAAGGCCTCGGCAACAAGTTCCTCGACGACCTGCGCCACGCCGATGCGCTGATACACGTCGTCGACGCCTCGGGCACCGTGGATGCCGAGGGCAAGGAGACGCGCGGGTACGACCCGTCGGTGGACATTGCCTGGCTGCGCGGCGAGATTGTGGCCTGGATCAAGGGCAACCTGATGGAGAAGTGGGGGAGCATTAGACGGCGTCACATGGCGATCAAGGCGACGGCGATCGAGACGCTGCAGGGCCAGTTCTCGGGATACGGCAGCACGGCCAACGTGGTCGCGCGCGCGCTGGACCGGTTGGGAATCAAGGAGCCGCTCGAGGACTGGGACGAGGCGACGATCGACCGGGTGGTCAACGCCTTCACGGACGAGAAGTTCCCGACCGTCATCGCGCTCAATAAGATCGACCACCCCGACGCGGACAAGAACATTGCGAAGATTGCAAAGATGCAGGACCCCAACACGATCGTGCTGTGCTCGGCCATCTCGGAGATCTTCCTGCGCAAGATGGCGAAGCAGGGGTACATCAAGTACACGGAGGGCAGCGAGTTCGTGGACACGCGCGAGGACCTGATCGAGCAGGGCGACCCGACGGGCGGCGGGCTCAAGGAGCTGGACGAGAAGAACCGCAACCGGATAGAGAACCTCAAGGACATGGTGCTGTACCGGTTCGGGTCGACGGGAGTGGTGCAGGTGCTTAGCAAGGCGGCGGAGATCCTGGGGCTGGTGCCGGTGTTTCCCGTGCGTAACACGACGACGTTCCAGTCTGGCGCGAACGAGAGCAGGGTCGTGTTCAGGGACTGCGTGCTGGTCAAGAAGGGCACGACGGTGGGGGAGGCGGCGAGGAAGGTTATGGGGGATGCGCCGATTGCGTATATCGAGGGTGCTGGGGGTTTGAGGGTCGCCGAGGACGACCCTGTTGCGGTTGGGAAGAACGATGTAAGTGTTTGCCTATCATCATGCTTCCCTGATCAAGAATTTGTTGCTAACACCTCACAGATTCTGTCGTTCAAGGTCGGAAGAGGTTGAGTGCAATGCGCCTAGGCAATTCCACGCGCGGATGTCTGCCTCCGTTTACCTGCCAGCCAGCCGATAGTGATCAGAATCTCGCACCGCTCCCCGCTCCCCCTCCAGCTCCTTGATATCCGAAGATGTGGAACCATGGAGCACACCCCGTGACACTCACGCATACATGGTAGACATCACACACATTCCGTGAGGAGAAAACCATCCCCGGAGCAAACGGGAGGGCGTTCATCGCAACGATTCAAATGAAGAAAATGTGACATGGAGTTGGCAGGCGGGTACGCCGGAACCCTTAGCCCAGCGAGGCGGGATGCAGGGGATCACCAGGCCCCCCCCCCCCCCCCCCCCCCCCCCCTTGGCGCGGACAGGGGTATATGGGAAGGCCGAAATCGAAAGGGTCTGTGAGCGCTTTGGGGGCCAGCAGCGTGCCACTCGAAACAATTGTTTAAAAATAAAGGGCAGACATACTATGCAGTATCTCGACCAGAAATGAAGAATGAAATAAGGCCGGGTGGGATATCAAAGCTCAGCTCCATACTCGCCGAGTCATTGCGGCTAAGGCGGTGGATCGTCGTTGGTGTCTTCTTTCTTGTTCCTGTCCTCGCATTCGCGCAAAGAACCTGGGAAAATGGTGATCTATCCGGTAGGCGCTCACCGCACTCGGTCCGTTTTTCCAGCGCCCTCGAACAGGCCGCAGCCCAGCTCAACGGTCTGCGTGCAATTAAACACAGCCCTCGCGGACAGGGATCGCAGTTTATCTGATTCTGGCGGCCGACGGCAGTCAGTCAGTCAGCCAGTCCAGCGGCAGGCGACGACGGACGACAGGCTTCAGGGCACATTCAATCTGCCTTAGCGCCTCGAGGCCCGGCAAGGCCAGCCTCAACAGTGCAACGCTTTCGGCTTCGCGCCGAGTGTGTGCACAGCTGCACCGCAAAAGGCAGTGTGGGACCGACGCTGCGCCGAGTATTTTGCGTGACGCGTCCCTCGGCTTCCGTTGGTTGATCCGTCGCGGTGAAGAGCAAACCGCTCCGGGGTCATTTGGAGGTTCTGGCGTCTCCATTATTGTGGCTGGGCTCCGTCGTTCAGGATACGCGGGAAACAAGGTTATTTTTTTGCGACCATGGCTGCCATGGCATGGCTGGCTATGCAATAACTGCTTGAGCGTTTTTGTTGCACGTGAAATAAGCTCTTGGACGGTGTTTCCAAAGTCTGTATGCTTAGGTGGGTTGGCGGGATCTAGAACGTTTCCGGGCGAGAGTTCAGCGTTTCAATGCAAATGAGGCATGACATCACTGTAGGGAGCTGCGGCAGTGTCGCTGTCACTGCTAGCGGGGGAGAATCACAACCGCTGTCATGCGGCACAGCCGGATTATGAAGCAACCAGATGCGGCTGCGTCTGACAACACATCACACATGCATAATAAGAAAATGAGTCTTTGCGAAAGGAGAAATCTTTGATTGAAGAGATTGATGTCGGGTATCGAATTAAGCATCAAGTGTACACAGTCCAAAGTCTCCCTGATCCAATTCTTGCAAGCGTGCCGCAAGAACATAAGAGCCGATGAGAACCAGTCCCTGATGAAAATAACCGCCTCCAACAGAGGAAAAGAGGCCGTTGCTGTGTCGTGGTCGTAAAATAACAAAAAGCGGTAGGGGGTCTTAGGCCACCCTGCACTGGAAAGCAGAATCCCTGCCGTCCGGTGCAGGAGGATCCCCCAAGGTTGCCGGATGAGACGGAAGCTGAGGTCGCTGGAATGCCCGGCCACCGCCTACACCACCACCCTCCTGTCAAACGATTGGGTCTCGCATGTCGAAGGGCTGAGGTCATGCCGCTGTCGCTTGCTTGAAGTCGTCATAGCGCTCATTGATGTAGGTGGTTCGAGGTCGGGACGACCTCAGCGTCGGGACGCTTAGTACTTCAGGATGATGTACAGAGCGTGGATGATACCGGGCAAGTAACCTGAGTATGTTAGTGAATGCTGTAAGTAATGGCGATGAGTGTCGGAGCTTACCAAGGATGGTCAACAGGATGTTGATGAAGAAGTCAGCACCGCAGCCGCGCTCGAGGAAAACACCAACGGGCGGGAGGATAATGGCAAGAAGGATCTTGCAGATATCGGAAGCGGTGAAAGGCATGGTGATTGATGTGTTGTGGTGATGAAGTGTTTGTTTGTGTGAGTCTGATAGTTCGCGACGGGATCTCGAAGATCTAATGTAAGGTCGAGTGTAGGTTCGTTGGTTGAGAATGTCAAGAGGGGAAAGGAAGGGTGGGATGGGGACGAGATGCTTAAATAGAGGAATGGTACTGGGCAATCCTCCAAGACTCAACGAGGGAAAAAAACAAAAGAATGGCCCCAGCAAGTAAGGTAGGCGCAATGGACAAGGTCACGGTCACCAGTCGAGCTCACAGTGATGTGATGTGGACTTGCAGGGGCCGCCCCCTTCCCGCCATCAGTACATCTCTTCCTTACCTCACTGCGGACCTTACGTCTGACAAGGGACAAGCCAGTCGCAGGTGCCAGGCCATTGAGGTCCGGAAGCACCCAAGCACCAAGCATCACCCAAGCGCAAGCTCCCACTAAGCCGCAGCAGCTGTACTGTTCGTGCCGGGGAATAGGCTTGGGGTGAAATGAGAAGGGACATGCGTCATCGACTGATTCCCGGTTTGCTGCGGCAGGAATAAGGTGCGCCTGCGTAAGGCACACCGGGCCCCTACCTCACTGACAGACAGTCCGCACCTCCCCTCGGATAGCTTCTCGCTAGTTTTCTTGGGCATGGGATGGCTTTGCCGTGCGATGCGGACAAGCCACACCTTCACCCGCTTTTTGGGCAATGACCCTGCTCTTCACGCCCTGTCTGGCCCTTGACGTTCTCCGGAAACTACAATCCGTGCGGAGCAGAACCGAAGCCTGAAGACAGTACAGCTGCATCTTTACGACGTATCAGCAAAGTCAGATATGGCACGGCTGTTCCTGCAAGACGGCGAACCACTGACTGCCTGCTGCCAGGTTTCTGCAATTACATCAAGATGCTTAAAACTGATACCGGTTCGCGGCGCAGACTTCTCCCACATGATGCCCCCTTACAGAAATCCGACACTTGAATATTTTGCCATGGCATCGTCGTCGTTTCCGATCTATCCTTACCAGATCGAGCCTTCAATTGCGCGTCCCCCGCCCCAGCCAGTTCCCGCGACATCGCCGTCATTGGGAAGCAGCACTGTACCCAGGCACGGCCATTCCGGGGCTGGTCTTCAGGTAATGGGTGCACAGGTGCGCGCTGGGCTGCAACTGGCATGCTTGTTTTCTCGCGTAAAGGTAGCCAGTGTACATCGGAATCTAATGGACGAGAAGCTGCGCGAACTCTTTTTCGGGGCGGGTAGGTGGATGCTACGTCATCAGCCGAGCCTAGCGCCGCCGGTGGGGTCCGCCTTCTTAATTTTGCTTCTTTCGCTCATCGGTCCACACACTCTCGACCAGTAGGAGGGGCTAGAGACAGTCACGACGGCAGGGAAGGGGCCCTAGCAACATGCAGGCGATGAGCCACAGCGCCACACCAGGAAAGCTGATCAGTGTCGCAAGAGTGACGGCACAGCCACATAGCCACAGATGAGCATCGAGGATCTGCCTGTCAGTTCGCTCGAGCTGGCGCAAGGTTCATGCCAATTGTTTCTCCAGCGGACATCGGTCCGTCCGCGCATGCTGCGGAGAAGACATGCAAATGATTTGGCAGTGAAGAGTCACCAAGTCACTTTGGTCAATGTCCGCTCTCCCAAATCCCCACCGCCTTGTTGGTTTCTTTTCCTCTTGCGCGGCGCGCCGTTCACCTTGTTCTTGTCTCCTCGTCCCATCAAAAACTTGCCAGAGCTGTCTCACCAATGAAACCTCAAGCTGCCCCGTGACTTATGACGCAAGGGGCCCGGTCATGCCCGGCGGCAAAGGGGGAGGAGCCAAGTCGGCTCGGCAGCTGGCAGGGCTGGGACGGAGACGCGGCCTGTACCCGCTTTTGTGACGGGGGGCGCAGACGGCGAAAAAAAAACGTCGCTAGGAGTCGGACTCCAACGCCTATTTCGTCGACTCTGTAGGGCTGGACTCTTCCATGAGGCAAGCTTGCAAGGCTACATGTGGCTGGGGTGAAGTGTGCCACGACGGATATGATGTTGGTGTTTCACTGCACGGCATTGATTGCGACATCGCCGAGGCTCATGGCGGCAAACACTTGCAACGTCCCGTTTCTTTCTTAGCGGTCTGTCGCATTGGTTATGTTGGAACTTTGTTTCGTTTGTTTTTTGAGGCCACTCTTGGCTGTTGCCAATTGGCACTAGGTATTATACATCGATTACTCTGCGGAAGGCCAAGTTGCTGCTAAACAAGAGCTAGCGTTGTTGAAGCCGCTGTTGCCACGCACGCTTGAGCTACCGCCTCTTCAGGTTCAGGTTCAGGTCTAGGCCTAGCCATAATACACCTCACCCGGAGGCATTCTTGTGTGAGACGTGACGAGCACTAATGTTTTGTCACTCTCGTGGTATTATCGACGAGTCAGGCAGTCGGCGGGACTGTTGTCGCTGACTTGCAGCATGCTGCTAATTCAGATTGTTGACCGCCTCAGCATGCTCACTCGTCGTCGCTCGCAGAACCTGCCATCCTCTTGCCAAACGCCAATGTGCCGCCAATGGTCTTGCCCAGGACGTAGCCGCCGTAGAGGCCACACAGAATCGTAACGGGCCACTTCTGCCAGTCACGGTCCCAGTCCAGGGGGATTGGCACCGCGCCGAGCCACGCGCCCAGCAGACCTCCGATCAGACCGCCGTATGCCTCGTCCAGCGGCGCGGACGCGCTGGCGATGGACGCCCATGTGCTGGCCTCGACACCGTGGACGTAGAAGAGCGGGAAGAGCGAGAGGAGGGAGACGTTGGCGGAGCAGAGGAGGGTGTGCGGGACGTGTGTGAGGAAGGGAGCGCCGAAGAGAACGAGCACGATGTGCAGGGCGGGCGTGATCAGAGCGGCGAGGAGGACGGAAAGGAAGATAGCCTAGCATAGCTGTTAGCGATGACTCTCCGACCGATTGGTGACGGATGACCACTCACGATGAAGGGGTTCGGCCCCGTGCTCTCAACCTTCTTCTTCTCGCCAGGCCGGGGCTTGCGAGTACCCTTTGACGCTTGCGAACCGGCGGCGGGCAGGCAGACGAACGCATAGACAATTTGTATCACGGCGACGACCGGCAGGGAATTTGTGAGAGTCCGCACGGGGTCGGCCACCAGCGAGCTGAACTGTGCAACGAAGAGGCCAGATAGGAGCACCGGCTGGACGTGTCGGACGAGCTGCGCGGCAGGGCTTGGGAGGGCGTGGACCGGGTGCAGTCCGTCTTTCGACTTGCCCGCGTCGGAGGCGGCCTTCATTGGCGACGACATTGTCACGTGGTCTACCAATGGCATGCTCGAGTGGTCGGTCGGTCGGACGATCGCGAAGTCGGGAGACTCGGAGGCGTTGTAGGGTATCGGTCGGTCGATAAGTGAGCTTCAATGGGACGGGAACCCGGAAGGCCACGGCTCAGGAAAAACCGCGGAACGGCGTCAACGTCCGACCGCGTTTGGCGGGTCCGCCCGAGTCACATGGCGATAAGACCATTATCTGAAGGAACTGCTGCGTGCTGGCTGCCAACCCCAGATTCTTGGGCCACTCAGCGTGCGCAGGGTCGCGACGGGCCTGCAAGCTTCTCAAGTGACAGCTCGCAGTACGTACCGTTTCTGCAGCAAAGTGACACCGCATCTTCCACCTCATTCTTTCTTGGGAAAAAGAGTGACGATGTCATCTCATCCCCTATTCTCGTTCGGGATCTGAACTTCTACACCTTTGCAAGTTCGGACCAAGGCAGCTGTCACTGTCTTCCCCGGATTCTCCCTCGTCGTCGCTCCCAGCCGGCTGGGTCTGTGGTTCGATTGTTCGCTTCAATGGTCAGCAGCGGCGATCATCTCATTCGCCAGGAATCCAGGCCCCTCTGCCAGCCAATCAGCGCGCCTCCTCGGTGGCCGCCGTCACACCACATCACCCCATAATCGGTGGCAGTCGTCAGGAAACTGCAGAGAACCACACCATCGCCAATCGACAGTTTTAATACGCGATTTTCCAGCGCAGGCTTTTTGCAAACCGCCCAAATGACCCAAATGGTTTGCCTCCCCACCCGCGCGGCTGCGCCTATTGGGTGAGACATTGTGTCTTGTCAACTTTCATTGCAGAATCCCATGGCCATGGATACCGTTTGGGGGCCGTTGGAGATGGGATGGCATGATTTTGCCTGGGCCTCGATTGAGAAGACTCACTCGCTCCGCCCAGGCACGGCAATCTTACGGGCAAAGCTGCCCGCCCATCTGCCCACAATAGGCGTTTGCCGTAGGAAATCCCGGAATAGCCTTGTCCAAGATTTACAGATCTCGTAGCTTTGCGGGCAGGAGTCACAATCTTTTTCCTGGTATAAGATCCGAAGCAGCTTCCCGTCTGTTGTGTATCCCTCTCCCTCATCATCATCATCACACATCAACAACATCAAACAGAGTCTCGACTCAAACAAACACACAACTCTCCACTACATCTTTTGTACGAGTGTATCACCACCAACTTCACTCCTCTCAATCACTCAAAAGTCTTTTCTCGACTACCAAACCAAATCAACACTCAAAATGTCTCCCGCATTCGCCGCCCGCACTGCCGCCCGCATGGCTGTCCAGCGCAGACAATTCTCTCTCCTCACCAACATGCGCAACGTTGCCCGCCAATTTGAGCCTCATCCCTTCCAGAGGATGCCCCAGACTGGCGTCCAGGCCAAGCCCTACTACGGTGCCATGCTTAAGAGACGTGCCGTCACGGCCACAATGTAAGCATTATATTTACCGATCGTGCCTTTTGATTTGAATCTCGACTAACAGTACACTCTGCAGGTTCTTCCCTCTCTTCACCTTCGTCCTTGGCTGGCCCTACCTCACCAAGGTGGCGCTCGACGGCCACATCTGAGCGAATGCATTCATTCCTCTTAATGAACTGAGTGGAAACATCGATATGGGAGTTGGAAGCTAGAATTTTGGGAATTTGGAACATATCACGGAGATACCTGTACATATCTTATCTCGAGCATCTACGGCGTTCGGGGGCTTCTTGGATTCAGCATCGGTAGAAGTCTGTTCGGACCAGCACTATTTACTTTGTTCAAACACACAGACTACTTTGCGCGCGTGAGATTAGAATTTACTCAACGACAACTAAAGATAGAGATAAATCTCCACAATCGTTTGCATCCCAAATGCAACCCTTCCGTGTCACCATCTCTGCACTTACACACCTGCTCCAACCGAGACCCTAGAGGCCAGTGCACGCCAGCTCCCAATCGCGCTACTCCACATCTGTCCTAGCAATTCGCGCCCCTGCAGCTCCCCGGACTGAGACCGCGTCGTGCTTGAAGCTGTCCTCCAATTTTGACCACTTTGACAACATCCCATCTCCAGCGATCAACGACGAACGAGCCGACGACCCAGCGACGACACCGCAAACTTCTGCAATCCTCCCTTGCACACCGGGCTCAAAGCGTGCGGGCGTCAATCGTAGCCTCATTTCCCCAACGCCAACGAATCGCCGAGTCCCCACTTGCCAGCAGTCACCGCCAAACACAAACAAAGGGGTGGGTGTGGTTCAACGTGTGCGCGAAATCGGAACGAAACTCGCCGACCCGACGATACATACGACCGGCGGGAACGATTGAGAAGCGGAAGGATTTGAGAGAGAGAAAATATTGAACCTCGGATGCATCGCGCAAGATGACGGACTCGCTGCACAACGCGCCCATCGTCCTGGACAATGGCTCCGGCACCATCCGCGCCGGCTTCGCGGGCGACGACCTGCCAAAGTGCTACTTCCCCTCGTTCGTCGGCCGTCCCAAGCACCTGCGTGTCCTGGCGGGCGCGCTCGAGGGCGAGGTCTTTATTGGGCAGAAGGCGGCGACGGAGCTCCGGGGTCTGTTGAAGATCAGGTACCCGCTTGAGCACGGTATCGTCACGGACTGGGATGACATGGAAAAGATCTGGGAGTACGTGTACGGAGAGGGGTTGAAGACCCTCAGCGAAGAGGTGTGTTCCGGTAGACCGCGGGGAGATGATGGCGCTTTCCCCGCCCCAATTTCATCTCGCGATGCTAATGCTTGTCCCAGCACCCCGTTCTCCTAACCGAACCCCCCCTCAACCCCCGCAGCAACCGCGACACGGCCGCCCAGATCCTCTTCGAGACGTTCAACGTGCCGGCGCTGTACACATCGATCCAGGCGGTGCTGTCATTATACGCCAGCGGCCGGACGACGGGTATCGTCCTTGACTCGGGCGACGGCGTGTCGCACGCCGTCCCTGTGTACGAGGGTTTCGCGATGCCGAGCAGCATTCGGCGGATAGACGTCGCGGGCCGTGACGTGACGGAGTACATGCAGACGCTGCTGCGCAAGAGCGGCTACGTCTTCCACACCAGCGCCGAGAAGGAGGTCGTGAGGCTCATCAAGGAGTCCGTCACCTACGTCGCGCACGATCCCAGGAAAGAGGAGAAGGAGTGGGCCAACAGGACGGACTCGGCCAAGAGCATGGAGTATGTTTTGCCGGACGGTCACAAGCTCAAGGTAAGCAACAGAGAGCAATACCTTCCGCCGGGAAAAAGGTTTGGAGAGGGGACAAACAATGCTAACCGTGATGTCAGATTGGCGCGGAACGCTTCAGGGCACCAGAAATCCTTTTCGACCCCGAGATCATCGGCCTCGAATACCCGGGCGTGCACCAGATCGTCGTCGACGCGATCAACAGGACGGATCTCGACCTGCGCAAGTCGCTGTACAGCAACATTGTGCTCTCGGGAGGCAGCACGCTGACCAAGGGCTTCGGCGACCGCCTTCTCACGGAGCTGCAGCGGTTGGCCGTCAAGGACATGAGGATAAAGATCTTTGCGCCGCCGGAGCGCAAGTACTCTACATGGATCGGAGGAAGTATCTTGGCTGGTCTCAGCACTTTCAGAAAGGTGAGTTTTTCCTTTTTTGTCCCGGGGAGATGAAGTGAAATGTTGACAACCGGGACAGATGTGGGTGAGCATCGACGACTGGCACGAGAACCCGGATATCATCCACACGAAGTTTACGTGAGACGGCTTCTGCGTTTTGAGTTTTATACGAAGCGGCTTTCTAGATGCGTTTACTCTGCACATTCTTCTGCCCACGCTTTTTCCAATAGAATCTGGGCGTGTCTCCATCAGATGAGCAAGACATACACCGTAGACGCGTGGCGAAAGAAGGGAATGTCTTTTCTTCCCGGATGTCAATCAATGTATGTGTCATGGGAAGACGACGGGAAGAGGACCGGAGGGAGGACTGGCTAGATTTTGGTTTTTCAAAGATTACCCCCTTCTAAAAAAGACGTCCCTGGCGTTGCAAGAGGCCAGGGGTTCAGGCAAGGTAGGCAGCATGTTGAGGTAATGAGTCAGCTAGAAAGTTGAGAATGATACCCGAGTCTTGTTGTCCCGTTTAGGTGTGTGATTAATGGTGTGGGCTGCTTGCTAATATCGATATCGTGGAGACTTACGGACGATTGAAAGCAATCATAGATGACGGGCTATCCATGCCCAACTATACAACGCCCGCTGTTGCGCTCTAGCCTTGAATGTCACGATTGTCACCTGCCAATGACGAGGCTGACTTGTGACAGAGATACCAGAGCCGAAATAAGAAAGTTGCCCTGGGAGGTTTCAAAAGCAATGATGCCGAGATAAGACGAGAAGGAAAGATGGTTCGTGGGAGCTCTGACCTCTTTGATAAGGATAAGGTCTCATCTAGAAGCCTGTTGCTTTTGGAATAAGCAATGTGAATACTCACATGCGCAGGCCATGTGCGGGCGAGACATTTGTTTAATGGCGTGTGTTGGGAGTGTCGGGTATGGCTTACGGGCGTGTGCTATTTAAGAGGGTGTTTGGGGTGACGATCTGGAGTCTCTTGGGCAACGAATGTCAGAGCTCTCGGTTTGATCAATGATTAAGAAAGGATTGTGGCTTGATTGAGGTGACATGTGATGCGATGCTATGAGGCATGAGGTTTTTATGATTGGCATGAGGGTTTGACATCATCGTTTGTTTCTGCCCTTGAAGTATTCACTCGTAGGTCTGGTGCCGGTTGATGTTCAAGTAGCTAACGAGTCGTCTCCTTCGCCGGCTGTTTCTCAAACAGCTCCCATAAAGTCAGTAAGGCGGAACAGATTGAGACGAGATGGCACTGTCCTTTGAGTTGATGGAGAGGAAGTCCTGGTATTGATGTGGTTCATGATTGTTTCCATGGACGTTGCCCGTTTTCAACAGTCTAAGGCTGTTTTCAGCTGTCTTCCGGGCGGTATGTCGATGTTACTGACAACATTGTGATAATGTGTAGTATATATTTGGCCGGTTTGTGTCATTCGCACACACTCAACAAGCCAGAAATCGGGCGCAGGGCTCACAAGTCGTTTTCTTGAAATCACATTGTTTTAGACACGAGGAGCACGCAGATTGGCACATCTCCGTCAGTGTCATTGAGAGAGCCGCCCACATCATTTGCTGTGCCGTTGTCCGTCAGTCTTGTTTAGCGTCGATTTATTCCTGTCATAGCTGTTCCGAGAGATTTTGATTTAGCGTTGGTGTTGCCGTTGTGACTTTGAAACATGATTCGCAAGCTTTGCGTTGTTGAATTACAAATGGATTAGTAGTTACGAACCATTCATTGGCTTTCCTCTGGTTCTTCATCGTGAGGGGATGACGGCCTCTTTTATTGACAATGCAGAGGGGCCAATGTCGTGCACTCAAGTCGAGTGAGAATGTGCGAGGAAGAATTGCCAGTTCGAATACACAACGTCCACGAAGACTTGGCAGTTGTTCGTTTGATACTCAAAACTCAAGTCACAGGCAGTTCAGGATCAAGGTGGAGTACAATGAAGGTTCATAAACTTTCAATTCAAGGGCTCCATCATCAGATGGGCCATGCTATCCAAATGAAATTGGGGGGTATTGTGTCGACTACTCGACTTCGCTCAAAAATCGTAAAACGCCCGTTCTTTTTTTCCCGCTATGCTCCCATGTCTCTGGCATCTTCCAGCCAGAGAATGATTTCCTGCAGACGGTTTCTTCGTGTTTGCTCCAAGGCAACAGCCTCTCGGTTCTCTTTGTGAGAATCTCCTTTGCTTTTCCCCCTATGACCACATGATATATCCGATAAATGACTTTTTTTGGTTTCCAAACGCCTTGCTGAGTTCCGTTGCTTTTTTATGACATGATTTTGTTGATGTAGTGGAGACAGTAGACCACGAGAACCGCTCAGTTCTTCTTGGAGGCGAGACGGCGGAGGAAGCTGCCGCCGCGCTCCTTGATGGACTTGAGCGACGAGCCGGACGAGGCGGAGGACTCCTCGCTCAGGACGGAGGAGGCGTCGGAGCCCTTGCGGCGGGAGACGTTGCCGGCGCCGCCGATGCCGACGTGGCCGACGACGGCGCGGTCGCGGACCTGCTGGCGGTCAAAGTCCTCGTCGAAGCTGATGACGGGCCTCTCGGTGGCGCTGTGGGCGTTGCCCGCGCCGCCGATGCCAGAGTAGAAGCGGCGGGCGCTGTTGTTGGCGGAGACGGGCTTGAGGGGCGTGGTGACGCCGGTGGCCGGGGTGGTCACGGGGGCCTTGAAGATGTTGCCGGCGCCGCCGCGGCCCGAGTAGATGTAGGTGTTTGGTACCACCGTGGGGTGAGGCTCTGTGACGAAGATTTGGGAAGGCATCTTGTAGGATGTGTGTGTGGTGTTGTGTTGTGGTGTAGGTTTGGTGTTGGTTGTGATCCGTGTAAGTGGGTTGGTTCACGGGCTGTGTCGTCTGAACTCTCGGATGAGGGAACGGAGCTTGGATGAAGCAGAAGCTTGGATGTCTTGGGATGAGTCAATGATGGGGAGCGAGGTCGATCGTGAGAGACAGAGGAGGGTCCATGGTCTATATAGGTTTGGTTCGTCTTTGAAGGCGTGAGCGTGAGGAAGGGGGGAGGGGTGGTGGGCGGCCAAGTACCATCGTACACATACACGCCAGGGAGAAACGGCGGCCAGGCTCTGCGGCGTCCGCCTGACGTGCAAAAAGTTTCCCATGGGCTGAGTGACGGCGTTGCACTGGGGGGGAGAGAAGGAGTCACCTGGCGGTACGTAGCTACGTACAGCTCGCGCGCCCCATTGCAAAAAAGAATTTTTAGCGCTGGAGGGAAAAGTTTTGGCGGCTCTATTGCGGTGCCGTAGGTACTTCTCAGAGGGGGCAGACGGGGGGGCCAGAGTGGGAGCGGAAGAGGGACTGAGGGGGTAGATCTTGGTTGCAAAATTAGGACGGTCCCGAGGCCCCGAAACGTCGGGAGCGGAGCTAGTTGCTGTAGGCTAGAGGCCAGAGCTAGGGCTGGCAGAGCTTGGTTTGGGACAGCTCATGGGTAGCTTGGTTCGCTGTCGTTGGTTGCTCTTGTTCCCCGTGACTTGGACCAGGGTACCAGGAGAGTGGTTTCTGCGCAGTGGAGTGTGAGAATGACCAAGGAGGAGTACCGTCGTAAGAGCTCGAAATGTCTTGATGCAGCTGGGTGGATGACTGCGCGTCGTCCTCATTCCTACGGCATTCAGAGGACCAGTTTGTGAGGCTTGACTTGCATCGATGGGATGATGAAGACATGTTGGGATGTGACAGTAGGGGTGAGACAGGGTTTCTGATCGGAGGCATGCTGCATATGCCGTCCGCCTACCTCTCTCCTTGCCTAACTTACCTCATGCTCCCTGGTGTTAGAGAGCCATCAGTCATCGGCCTTTAAGGAGTTGCGTGTAAGATGCCCGGACATTGGATATTGAGAGCCTGCTGTTATCTGCGAAATAAGCAAACCCAGATAGGATATCTTTCTGGATTTGTTTATTTTGATAAGAAGCACAAAGAAGCAAACAGCAAACATGTCCAATTCGTCGTCAGCCAAGCACGCATTATGTCGAAACGGACATGTCCGCGCAAATTGCCAATTGCACCGGCGCAAGGCGAGCTCCTCTGAGATGAGGTGGCACCCTTCTGTCCTCGTCTAAACCAGATCTCAGCTAAGCAGTTTTTTTTTCCTCGAGTCTTTCGGTCTCCCCACTTTCCACAGTGGCCCGCGTGATGCAAACCTGCTACCGGATGGCGTTCTGGAGTCACGCGGAGCCACTTTCTGAGGAAACGAAGAAAAAAAACACCTCGAAAACCGCAAGACGCCATTGCGTTCTGGGGCAATCTGTTAGCAAAGCGTTACCCCATCGATTGCCGCTTTCGGCCGTAGCGTAGCACTTTGGGCCACTCAGAGGCTTGGACCACAACTGGGGAAAGATGGGGCTAATGCAAGGAACTGGAAAGTCTCCTCTGGACCTCTGGCTGGAAGTTTTTTTTTTTGGTGCCAATTTTTTTTTCTGCTCTCTCAGTTTCTGTTGTCCGCAGAGCTGGATCTGCTGCCAGCATGTTTTGTTCCCGTGTCCGTCAAGACCGGTGAGGTACCGCTACACACAACCCCCTGTCTAGGGCCCCACGACATGGTCGACGACGTCAAAGATCCAATTTGGGCCCCCCTGGCGCGACCAGTCAGCAGTTTCCTGGGGGTAATGGAAATTCTGTTTGCCGCGACGACGACGGTCACCAGACCTTTCTGAACCCATGTCGCAAATGCCACGATTCTTGTTGCAAGTTGAGGAGTCTGGGGAAACCGTCGCCCTCGTCTGTCGTCTGTTCGTCGTCTGGGTTTTTCATGGGCCCCGCCTTCGTTGGCGGGAAACGTGCTCGCTCGAGGGGTTGCTGTTCGTTGGGGTCGTGGCTGGTGATGTGACGCCAACGTGTGGTCTCATTTCGCGATGTCGTTGACGAATGCTGACGAGTGATTTTGCCATGCAGATTGAGAGTGCCTCAATCGTGGGTTTGTCGTCGACAACGTGCTGAGACGTTTGGCTGATGAAGTGATCATCAACCTGATTGTCCATGAAGTCTGAGCGGCAGACGGGCTGTAGTTGAGAAACCGGAGTCTTCGAACACGTTGACAAACAAACGCACATTATGGTTACAGCCGGCGACTTCGCCAAGCACCCCTTTGCAAGTCAAAGAGCTCTCGCAGCTTGTCTAGTCGCCCTCGACGCCCGCAACATCTCACAGATCACAACGGTCCGTCCCGCGAGAGCTGCCATCTTAACTCCCCATCCTGCCCATCCTCCCGTCAACGACGACAAACGTCTCTGGGTCTCTCGCTTCTCCAGATTCGAGCGAGTTCCATCGTCGGCGCAAATACCCAGGTCTCAGATCTCGCTAGCAACAGCGAACAAAGCCGTCCCCGCCTGGGCCTCCGTCCCCCGACGCGCCGGCACGCCTCCCCCTCGCCCACCTCACCATTACGTACAAATTGCAGCTCTCTCTACCTTCCCCGGATCTTCACCTCCTTCTCACCCCCTTTCGCTACCCCGCGTTCTGCCGACTGAGGAGGCAAAAACCTTAAAACAGGCCGACGGTGCGGTGTGACATCTGATCAACAACACTGCCCGCTTGCGAGAGGGCCTGGAAAGGGAGGGTAGGGATGCTCCATTCATTAGGTAATGGCGTTCTGCTTCAGGGCTGAGCGCCCGCAACAACGTGGTTGAGACTAGCGGTCGAGGAACGGCTGTCTTGGTCTGTTTGATGGTGGCTGGGACATGTTTTACCCAAGAGAGACGCGCGTTTGATGTTGTGAGACTGTGTCTCTTTGTGATGTTGGTGATCTTCCTGTGAGTGAGAAGCTACCCCTGACGGTTGTGAGGACGAGCATCCCCGAACGTTACTTGATGTGCTCGTGAACTGCCCCAGCCAAATGACAGTATTCATAACAGTGGCTTTGTAGATTCTCATGTGTATGTCAGTGTAGTCGTCCTTAGAAGCCGGTCGCGTGGCAATTCTTTTGAGCTGGACTACTTATTGCTCTCAATGCCCTGCGTCTACAACGGGCTGAGCACAGCCAGGCTCTGTAAGGTACCTGGGCCAGGGGCTACGGTCAATAGATCACGCACCCTGCCAACGCAATGGCGAAGCTTTTCTCGTCATCTTCGGGACTGTCTCGCAATGGTTGAAAGACGAGCCGTGACATGCGGGACCAGGGGTGTCGAGAGCCGTTTTGCCGAGGCTCGTCATCACGATATTCCCCACAGATCTCGCGTAGTCATCACGGGTTATGGATTAGTAACAAGCCTTGAAATCCAGTGCTTCTCTTCCATGACATGAATAGCACAAGGGACCTACCTTAGCTAATACTGAGCAAGCCAAGGCTGTATAAAACGGGGCTTTAAACGAAGAGTCTCACCTCGGGGCAGAATGCTCTCCAAGTCCATTGCCGAAAGCCTAGATTCAAAACTTCCAAGTCCTCTGCTCTTTAGAGCGGGTTTGTGAAATGTCTGTATTCTCTGGCCGTAGTTAGTGCCATGAGGGTGTTCGCAGTCTTTCGACTTTTCGCGCCGCTGTCCTCGGCTTATGATATCGGAATACTCCCCGAAAAGCGGTAGGATATTCTCACCGACCTGCTCTCGATGCTATGGGTAGAGTCTTCGCCTGCATAGATTTCGATATTGTTTCCAGTGATAATACATACGCAAACCGCCCAAGATGACCGTTTGATTTGGTTCCTCGGTGGATCATTTCAAACCTCCAAGGGTTGATTACCTTTATACTGAAATGCTTTGCGGGGTATCAAACGATCTTTCCTTCTATCAAGGGATGTGTTGGGTAACAGCGAAGCTCAAACTCTTGATTCATTTCACGCACATCCACAAGAACTGGTCACCTGATGGGTTTCCGTACAACGTTCACCTCCGTCATCTCGAGATGCTGATGACGACAAGCCTTGAAATCTCACTTGTAGGGTCGACCTAGTTTAGAATGACGCAAGGACACCAATGTTGGGTTCTTATCTCAGCAGGCCGAAGACACAGCCCTCAGCAGGGCAAACCGATAGGAGAAGAGGGCGATCCATTGCATGGAGAAGAGTTTGCGGTCAGACGGTAAGCTTCTCCGGTGTATCGCATCCGAATAATGACGAGAACCTGCAAAATAGAGACCGGTTGGCCTGACCAAACTTAGATAGGAGATGATTATGACCCGGAGAACGATTAGCATATGCTTTGATCGTCAAATATTCAACAAATCCAAGACGGTGAAGTCAGAGACACCTGGTGACTGTCGATTAATAATCATGGATTAGCTGTTTTGTACTCCAGAGGTAGTTTGAACAAACCTTAGACGCAATGAAGCATACATAAAAAGCATGTTATTGTTGAGAAAGTTGATCGCCTCCTTTACAGCAGAATCTCGTGAGCACGAAGAGGAAGTGGACATAATCCGGTCGACTCCGTCTGGCCAACAGAGGCAAAGCTGAGGAACCAGTCAACGCCATACTACCGGCTTCATGTGGCCGCTAGTCGTTCCACCTTGATTCACCTCTGTCTGTGTATTATCAGAAAAGTATCTCAAAACTGAGGAAGGACGACGTTATTGGGATTTCTTCCCCAACATCACTTTGAGATTAGTATGTAACGCTAACGTGGCGTGAATGAGATAGCTTGCAATTGCTTTCAGGGCTTACTCTGACCTCCACTGGACTATATCGAAGGATGACTTCAATGGTGTTGCGTCTCTATTCATAGGGCCGAAGCCATGGACTCAGCATTGATGAATCATGGCTTCAATTCAGAAAATACCGTCTTCTACTATCTTTGACGAAGAGGCCAGGAAGTGAGATTATCCCACATTATTGTTAAGGTTGTCGCCGAGTGTTATTGTTCATATCATGATCTATGCTTCAAACCCGATTCCAAATGCAAATGCTCTTGCTGTTTCAAGACACTTTTGTCTCATCGCGTTGGTATTTCCTTCTTATTCGCACCGAATGGAGCCAGGACCGCTGTGCAAGATCCTTTCGTGACAGTTTCCCAAGCATTCCCTTTCACGTCCATGCAAAAGACTGACAGACATGTCTATCACTTCTTTTAGGCAGGCAAGCTCAGATCCAGCCAATTTGGTGTAGGAAATGACCGTTTCGCATTTGCTGCAATATTTGTAGTGCGTCATTCCCAACACCAAAGACACCACCGCAGACGGTTTCAGATGATATCTTCCCATGAAAAGATCTATAGCTTATGATTACCAAAGCCAGCTCGCTAGGAATGACAACTAAACCTTTCGGTTTGCAATGGTAAACATAGTTGGAAGGCGTCTTCAAAGGCAAGGCATCAATGGGGAACACACTCGGGATTGGGCATTCAAGTAGCTCTACCGCATGATTCCATGGGAATATTTCGCAATTCTTGACAGAAAAGTCTCAAGGAAAGCATCAGGTCATTGCAAGTTTGAAACTAGGGCAACATGATTGAGTTCTTAACCTGCCGCCAAGGGCATGGAGAACCGGATGGTTGCCAAAGCCACGACAGCGAAACAAAGACAAGATTGTCTAGTCGACCGGGCATTGTCAAATTGCGTGCGTGCTTTATACTGTAAACACCTGGTGTTCAGAGACAAGGCAATTACTACGGCCTCCATTCTATGATGTCAAGGCGCTGTGGTAACCATCAATGAAAACTTAGGGGCAGGAGCGCCCTACTAGACGAACCCTTTAGCAGTCGTCTATGACATAGAACCCCAACTCTTCTGCTTGCCAACAAGATATGAGCGGGGAAGAAGCGGTGGACAATACAAATCTGGAAACGGCTCGATTACAGAAGCTGCCAAACTGCTGCTTTACTGCTGATAACAAGGCCGTAGTGTCTATGCTGCTGCACTGAAGCAACTGTGACATTTTAATATCCGGAATAAGTAAGAGAAACTGACGAACACCACCGTGAGCCTAGTGCAGCAATCTTTCCTCCTTTCACAAGCACACTGTCGAAAGTCCCAAAGCGCTGAAAGCCGAGAACGTGCGACTCCTTCAAGTTCTGGGACATTTTGTGGCGCGTGAGACGGGGTAATTACTACATGGCTGCCTTTTATACCTAATCCTGCTACCGGGAGCGCCAGAACCGTGAGTCTAACTTGCTCGGCTCCGTCACAGACATTAATAGATCTCCAGCATGTTAAGATACGTGGTAGAGATTCCATATATTTGACATTTGATGCACAGCAAAACTTACTTCAAAACAAGCGAAATGTGGTGGAAATCACACTCTACAACATACAAACGAGTCACATTGTTTCCTGCTCGAGGCGCAATTGCTCCGGGTCTGTACCTTGAGAGCCTCATAATGAATGCGTGAATATTCCGTTAGAATACTCTCTAGATGATGAACCACAACGGTGTAGCCTGTGGCTTTGGCCACTTCACTTTGTAGCTTCCTCCATCCTTAGTGCTTGGGAAATGAGACGGATATTGAAGCATATACCGCAGACTAGAAGAGATCAAGGAACATCCAGAGGATTATTGTGCTTTTAAGATGTTCTTGCCTAGTATCCGATACCTGGCCCATTTATAGTCATACAGGCCTGCGAGAGCACAGTCTTGCTGACAAGTTGAGAATCACGCCGGAGCAACTCATACAGTATGATGACCTACAGATTGAATGGTCAGTTTATTCATCTAAGAGAACTTCGGTGCTGTTTGCTCGACTTCTAGAATGTTTCCACCCTCCTCCCAATTTCCATCATCCATCTCCCTCGCCGACGTTTGACACATCAATACGCCGCCGCCTGACTTGTGAACTCAGAACTTCTTGTACTCGCCATCAACAAAAGTGACATCAGAAGGCAAAGCCGCGACATCCCCGTCGGCAAGCTCCAGATAGAACTTGCCATGAGATTCAGCCCCGAGATCCCCGCCCGCCCCGCTTCCATCCTCCTTCCTCTCATCAGCATAGAAGAACCTGTCACCTTCGTTAGCACCCCGTTCACAGAGCATATCCTCACGGCCCGAGCCCGTGACAATCGAACTCACCTCCATCCCTTCCCCTTGAAAAACCCATCAGCAGCCCCAACCCAATACCACGCCGCGCTCTTCCCAATCCCGAGCGTCAAAAGAAACGGAACAGGCAACGGTCCCGTATTCAAATGGTTCCCCGTCATAATAAACCGGCCCCTCCCCTCCCCTGCCTCCGTCCACCCCTTCACGGCCTCCTGCGCCGCCACATATGCACCCAGCGCGTTCACCCTCAGATCGCCCTCGACCGTCCCTATATCGAGGCTCAGCAGGTTCTCCGCGTCAGGCGGCTGCGAGACCGTCGCCGCGTTGTAGACCACCACCCGCGGCGCCGCGCCGCCGAAGTGGGCCCGCACGGCGGCGAACGCGGCGGAGACCTGCGCCGGCACACTCAGGTCCGCGCGGACGCGCAGGAAGGAGGTCGACGGGTCGACGGCCGGCGGGGAGGGAGCGGAGCGGCTGACTAGGGCGATGGAGTAGCCTGCGCTGGAGAAGTGCTTTGCGATGCTGGCGCCGACGCGGGAGCCTGCGCCGAGGATGAGGAGGACCGGGGGAGACATGTTGTGTGCGTGTGTGTGCGTGTGTGTGCGTGTGTGTGCGTGTGTGTGCGTGTGTGCGTGAGCTTGGTGTAATCGTGTATTGATGATGTTGGATAGAGCTTCTGCTTTGAAGACGGATTGGTTCGAGCAACGCTTTGAAGGACTGACTTATATATCCATCATTCAGATTGATGAACATGGGTTCACGCACCCAGGGACTTTGTAAATTGCCAACCGATGAGTCCCTGGCATGCCTTGACGATCAAAGCCGCCTAAACCCCCTTGCGACGCCGTCCACCCTCATGAATCTCACTTGCATATACTCCCGCATCACCATGCAGACCACCGACCAGACCTGACAAATGACACAAGCCGCAAGATGAGCCTGGTGCCGACTCCCCCATTCCTCCAACGTTGCCAAATAGAGCCTCACCGAGTTCAGCGAGGGGAGTAGCGTCAAGCAGGCACCGTTGTGCTACATTTCTCCTTACCCAAAGACCAAATCGGAAATGGGCGTGGGCCAAGGTAAAAGAGAGTTAGCCACGCTGACAAACCCCCATATATCACAGACTCGACCGACCAAGACAGGACAGTACTCGGAAATCCACAACCGAGAGACAACCGTCGCATCTGAGGATTCAATCATCATACCTTGATACAGGTAGTCAATCGTCTCCATGCCCCGCCTAGCATGTATGCGAAGGATGCGCGCGGCTCGCATTAGTAAAACCAAAGCACTTCGTCCGCATTTACATCCGCGTCAGCATCTGGCGGGCTTCCGCCAAACAACGCCAGGCGCGCGCGGGACTTGACTAATCCAGCCCAGCCTGCCGTACCCGTCAGTCGACTGCATACATCATTCAGACTGGCTGATAAATCCAGGAAAAAGACTCGTCAGTCAACCCACATCATCACGCATTCACTTCCCATGCAAAAGGCCCAAAAGTTGTCAAGGCAGGGTGAAAATTCCATTATCCACGACTACAATTACAGTCCCCTCCTTATGGTATCTACCTGAACTTGGACTGCGAATGAAATACCTCACGCAGTCCCCCGGATTCCAGAAAAATATGTGGTATCAACCAACTTTCACGTCATGTGCGTTTCAAACCCAATCCTCATGCCTCGACTTGAGGGGGGAAGGGCCATATCGCTGTTTCCCTCCCCTCAAAACATCGCTCAAACGCAAAACCATCAATTGCGTGTCATGTCGTCGTAAGGTCGAGTAGCGAAACACTTTTCCCTCTGTTTCCTCCGCTTCCTCCATCCGGACTCTTCTCCTTTTTGGGTCCGTTGCCGCTTGACAGATCCTTCCCTGCCATTTCTATAGCAGATTGCACAGATCTGCTTCAATATGTCTGATGATTATAGGTTGATCATGTGGTTCAAGCTATCCAGTAGCATCAACTCATGTGGCAGTGCTCACTCTCTTGTACCGAATAAAAAGACGTTGCGATGGAAAATTTCTTCTAAAACGTGTCGGTCTCGTTGCTTGCGACAGTGCCAAAAGTGTCTGAAAAATGTTAGAACAAGCTCTGGTCAACATGCGTAACAGTCTGCTTACCTCTCTTGCGACGTCGCTCTTCCCTAGCGGCTTCCTCCTCCGCACTCTTGGGGGTCATGGCCCGGGGTCCGCTGGGCCTGCGAGTTGGCATGCCAAGAGCGGCGTTGAGGTTACGGTTCTCCAGCTTGGGGCTGTCGGTGTAGTTGCTGGGCTGGGTGCCCGGACCGGTGCCATAGCCGCTCTCAACGCTGTTGTAGGGGAGGGGACTGGTCTTCGATGCCAGCTTAGAGATGCGGGCCTTGGAAGGCGTGGTAGCCCTGGAGGGAGTTGTGGCCCTAGAAGGGGTTGTGGCCCTGTCATCGATGGGCTCCTTGGGGGGCCGAGGAGGACCGGCAGGGGACGAGTTCCAGTACTCGCCGGTGCCAGCGCCGGAGTTGCTGTAGCGGTTGTTGGCATTCGCTGGGAAGCGGTTCAAGCTGGTAGCCGAACCGGCCCAGTCGGCAGTGTTGGGCGACATCGGCGTGTCGTACTCGTAGGCTTGGCTCTCCAATGCTGCCTTGAATCTCTCGGTCTGTCCTTGGCGAGGCTGGGGATGCTGGAGGTTGACCGAGTTACGGTGAGCCTTGTACTTGGGATCCTCAGGGGTCATGTAAGTGCCAGGCGCAGGCGGGACGGTCTCAAGCCGTTGGGGAGGAACGAGGTCCTGTTGGGAGAAACCAGAGTGCAGCTGATCGCTCTGGTAGTCATCTTGATAACGGTCATCGTACCGGAAGTCAGATCCGGACCTGGAGGGAGGGTGCTGAAGGAACTCTTCTTCTTGGTCTTTCTTGCTGGAACCGCTCATGCGGAAGGCTTTGCCGACGCTCGTAGCTGTCGACTCAGACCACCGGGAAATCTTGGGGAACCAGCTGGAGGATCCTCGGGACTTATGCTTCTTCGCCTTCTCCGTCTTTGGTGTGTTCTCGTTGCTCATTGATGCGTTGCGCGTGTGGGGTTGTTGGGGAGGTGTACTAAGAGGCATAGAGTCGGCACGCTGGAATTCACTTCTAGGAGTCTGCAGACCCTGGTGGTATTCCTCCTCATTGTCTTCGTGGACCGTGCTGATACGGTTGGGTTCGTATCCCATCTTTGAAGGACCACGCGACTGGGCGAAGGAAGACATGCCCGAGCCATGGCTTGTGGAGGAGGTGCCAGCCTGGCCCTCAGGCTCGTAGCCGCGGTCTTGCTCGTACTGCATCTCTTGGCCAAGATTCTCATAAGACTGACCACCGCCAGGTCGCACAGTCTGGGCCTTGAGGGTGTCGACCTCGCTCAAAAGCTGGTTCAACATGTCCTCAATTCTGCCAAGATCATTTGTGCCCTTATTGCTGAGACCCTTGAGAGCCTTGCGGAAGAAGTTGCTCTTCTTGGTCGTCTCATCAAGGGTGCTATGCTGGGAAGCTGCACCGCTCAGGCCCTTGATGGATCGCGGGGGAAGGCTGCCGGGGTAGGGACGGGGACCGCCGATAACGTTCTTGACCGTCTCCTCGGTGTTCTCCTGGACCTCCTTGATAATGACGTCTTCAGTGTTGGCAAGGAGCTTCTTGAGGTCCTCAAAGGAGTTGCGCATCTCAGCTGCGGAACGGACCAGGGTAACAAGAATTTCAGTGTCTCGGGCGCTTCTTTGGGCGTCGCGGACCATGAGCTGGAGAATGTCAGTGCGTATTCAAATGTGGAATCGTTCACAAACTTACATGTTGCATAAGAGCGATGATGTCCTTGGACTCGATGCTGTCAATCCCGTTTCCGGTGGAAGCGTCGTAAATGGGAGAGGCCATGCCCTGAGACATGCCACTGAGGTGCCTCGCGTGCTGGGGCATGTAGAAGGGATCCTCCGCACCGGGATCGTTGAAAGGCATAAGAGCCTTGCCCTTGGGCTGGCCGTTGGGCGATTGAAGGGGGCCCTGGGAGATGTAGCCTTCGTCCAGGTTCTTGTGACCAGGGCTGCCATGGTAATGAGCATCGTAAGCATCATCGAAGCCGCGGGCGCCGAGGAGGTCGGGATTGTCAATGGGGCTGGCACCGTCATACGGGTTTGTGATGACAGTGTCCCGCTTCCGCTCGGCTGATGTGCGCCGCCACTCATCCTCGTGTTCTTGACTAGGCTGGCGGTGGTGAGCCAAAGCTGCCCCGACAGCAGCCCCTGCGGCAGCACCGGCGGCGGCCATGCCCAAGCCATGGCCATGCTTTTCACTGTACTCCTCAAATGTGCCGACATCGCTCTGGCGAGGGGTAACGTCTCCAGGCCAGTGACCGTGGTCGTCATTATCGCTACCGCCAAGGGGTTCGCGGACGAGAGACGGGTTGGTCAGGGCGTCGTCGTCGACGTATCCGACCTCAGGCATGGGATCATGTAAGGCGGGCATGGCACTAGCACCCATCTTTGGCTGGTCTTCCAAGTCGAGGCGGTCGACACTGTGAGCCGGAGTGTGGTTGGGCTCGCGTCCCTCCATAGTTCGCTGCTTGAAAGACTTGTTTCGTCCAATGCCGTCACCAACCCACTCGTCTTGTTCCTCATCGACTTCTTCAACAGTTGGCTGCTTCCTATCCTTCGCAGCTTTCAGAGCGGCAGCGGCAGCGCCGACGGCTCCTGCGGCGATCGCCTTCTCGGAAGCCGTGGGCGAGTGTCTTGTTGAGGTGGATGGGGAGTTCTTGTACCTCAAAGGAGCAACCTTCCTACCGTACTCATCGAGGTCGTACTCTCCATTGAACTCTCTTGACCTGCTCTGGCGG
The DNA here is from genome assembly GCF_013390195.1 of Colletotrichum siamense. Taxonomy (NCBI): domain Eukaryota; kingdom Fungi; phylum Ascomycota; class Sordariomycetes; order Glomerellales; family Glomerellaceae; genus Colletotrichum; species Colletotrichum siamense. Next base: position 1,617,624 of record NW_023501022.1, read on the forward strand.
CTAGAGGTAGGCGTCCGGCTGCTCTCACGCTCACGCTGCTCGAAGAATTCGCGGTGGCTAGCGACGGAGCCCTTCTCGGGGCTGACCTCGCGCGATCGAATGTTAAGCTTGCTAGGCTGGTCATCGTACGAAATGTTGGAGTCTCCGTAAGAGACTTGAGAATCCCTTCCGTACTCGTAACCAGATCCAGTGGTCATGATAGACTGATCGAGCATGGACCCGTCGATCAAGGAAGCTACATTTGATTCCACGCCGTTCGCTACGTGGATAATGTTGGGGTTGGCCATAATACCGCGTACGGCCTGGCCGGATCCCAAGACATCACTGCCTTCGGTGTACTGGCTATTGCGGTAACCAGCATCGCTGTTCTCCGTGAGCTGGCTGTTCCTGTATCCAGCCTCGCTGTCTTGCGTGAGTTCGCTCTGTCTGTATCCAGCCTCGCTATCCTGCGTAAGCTCACTCTGCCTGTACCCAGGTTCGCTGTCCTGTGTCAGCTCGCTCTGTCTGTAGCCAGCCTCGCTGTTCTGCGTCAACTCGCTGTTGGGGAAGCCGTGACCGGGTTCTATGACGCTGAATTCAGATTGTTCGTCAAAGCCTCTGCCCATTACGTTGCTGGGTATCGATGACGAAGGAGACAAAGCTCTCATGTCCGGTTGAGAGGGGTGGGACTTTGTCGGTGATGCAGTGCCATGCGACATTCGGGAATCGCGCTGAGCAGCGGTCTCACTTCCAGCCTCAGTGTATCCAGAAACGCTGTAGATGGGGCTCAGGCCGCGGCGTTCGGGTTGGTACGGGACATACTTCAGAGGAGGCGGTACATCCTGGGTGTTGTAGTAGTCGAACTCGTTGGAATCGTCGTAGTCGCCATCACCATCCACGCGGCTTCGGTCATCGTAGTCGTCATAATCATCGATCCGCGACTGGTTGGGGCTGCTGTAATCGTCTACCTCACGCTGCTCGGTGAGTTCTCCGGTCCTGGTGCGGGACAGCTCTCTCAAATCACCATGCGACACGTTGGCGTGTTTCGTGCCCAGAATTTGCAGATTGGAAGTAGGTGTTTGAGCGGCTGGCGTCTGGGTAGGTGTTGGCGTCGATGCGGCAGAAGCAGCATTGCCCCGGGCAACCTCCTGAATGACAGCCTTCTCTTCCATGGCGGAGTGAGGGCGGTCGGCGAGGGAATCTACCGACAGAATTGAGGTGCGAGTCATCTCTGAAGGATTGATCTCACTCATCAAGGGCATTGGTGGTGCAGGGACCTCTTCCTCCTCAAACTCTTCGTTGTACTTCTCACGACCCAAGCTGCGGCTCCTAGCTGATCCATCCGCACGCCGTCTTCTGCGCTGTCTTCTGTCGTCGGCTGGTGGCGAGGTTGCATCCAATGCGGCCGCAGCAAGGCCAGCGACAGCTGCACCTCCTGCGGCAGCCTTGAGCGCTCCATTGCTTCGTCGTGGAGTGTCATCGACTGACAGTACTGACTCTCCCTCGACAGACTCGGCGATGCTGCGAGGTGACTCGGTGTATTCATGCCGGGCCTCGCGATCTCTGCGCTCTCTGTGACGACTGTCGCGGCCAGATTCGCTGCGCTTGTCGGATCTGCGTCGGTCGACCCCCAAGTCCTCCCGAGAAAGGGATGTGCCTGTGCCGGTGGAGGTAAGAGAGCTGCGACGACTTTCGCGCTTGCTTTGCTCGCGCTTCAGAGCACTCAATTCCGGCAGGATCAGTCGGCGAATGGCGTCCTCGACGGTTTCCAACAATTTGGGGTTGTTGATGGAAGACTTGGAAGCTCCAGAGCGGACAGAGCTCTGATCATACGAGCGATGGCTGGGAGAAATGCTGGATGATAAAACGCTGGAATCTGCCCCAGACACGAGCGAGTCAACGTGATTGCGGCTAGAGCGTCGCCTAGGCGATCGCGTTCCAGCCTCGGATTGCTTTTCGCTGATGCTGCTTGTTCGGCTTTTACTTGAGCGGTGCTTGCGGTCTTTATCCTTCAACTTCTCACCAGAGACTCGCCTCTCACCGCTGTGTCTCTTTTTGCTCCTCACTTGGTCGGCAGCAGCAGCACCAGCCATTGCACCAGCAACACCGGCAGCAATCTCGCCACCTCGAGTTGAACTCTTGCTGCGTCTAGTCTCGGACGATTTTGTCAAGACGGTCGAGCCGGGAGAGCCGTCTAGGAAGCTGTCATTAGGAATAGCCGAGATCTCGGAAAGGTTTGGAGGCAGGTAAGTAGATTCGTGTGCAGCGTCGACGTCTGGGATCAACGGGCTCGCTGGTCTTCGACGACGTCCGCTGCGGTCGATCTCGATGTCGATGGGGTTTTTGGACACATTGGACTCCTCGGTGGCGGAGGCGTAGGATCGCATACTCTCTCCGTCCTCGCCCTCGAGGGCTTCGACGTCCAGATGGGACGAGGCTGTGGTGGAGGGTTGTTGTACACGACGGGTCAGCGAGGCCTTGCGGACGCTGCTGCTCTTGGTCTCGGTGATCTGGATGTGGTCGTGGCGGTGCTTCTTTGACGGTGTCAAGCGCACGCGGACGCTGGGCTTACGGCTGACGGAGCTGGAGTCGCCAGGCTTGCCACCCTCGAAATACTCGATCAACAACGAAGTCTGGGAGCGATTGGCTCTGTGGCCGCGGGTCTTGATGGTGACGGGAGTGCCGTCTGAGGGGAGAGAGTAGTGGGAAGATTCGTCGTTTGGCCTGGACACATCGGTCGCCAATTCGGTGGGGGTGATGGAGTCGGTCTCGGTCGGGGCAGGGAGTGGAGGAGGCTTGTTCGAGTCAACACCCATTGTGTGGTGAACAGCTCGAGGCCTCGGCGACGGAGCGGGTGGTGTTGCGCGGGCGCGGAAGACGAGTGCCTCTCGTACTGCGGCTCACACACCTCTCTTCTTTGCTTTCTCTTGTCCTTCCCCTTGGATCAAGGAAAGAAGGAAGAGGGAAGAGGGAGAGGTGAGTGTGAGTGGGTTGCCGAAGCAGGCGGGCAAGGGTTTGTTGTGGGTGCCGGTTCGCCGTTCAAGACATCAGGAGCAGTTCGTTACTGCGGGAAAAAAAAACTGGGCGGGCTGGGCGATAAGCTGGGCAGGCAGGCGAAGCGAGGCGAGCTCACGCCGTTTGTTGGGGGCCGTTGCGATCCGGCGATGTTTGCGCGCAAAGAGGGGGGTCAATGTCAAGAGGCAAAAGTAGAAGAAAAACTGCGGTATGCGGCCGCTGATGCCACACGCACAGCAATGAAAAAAGCAACCAAGAGGAATATTAGGTGGTGGAAAAAGTGAGGGAAAATGCGTGCAGCAAAGCAGCAGTGTATGATGGCGCAAGGGAAAAGCCGAGTGGTCGAGGTGCAGTGCGAGGTGAGGTCAGGTAAGGTTGGCGGTTCCCAAACTGGGGTGGCTGGGCTGGTGGTTGCCCCAGTTGCGGATCTTGAAGCTGAACCAGAGAGGCAGGTAAGCTCCAGGGGTAGTGCCTCCTTTGATTTTGCGACTCGCTTTATTTTTTTATTTCTTGTTTTACACTTTTTGCTCCTCCGACGTCGAGGCTGTCGCTAGACGCTGAAACAAAAATCGACAAGAATACCAAGTCGAGAAACAAAAGTGTGGGAGCTGTTTTTGAGAAGGTCGGGTTATAGCAAACGGTGGTCGATAATAGAGGCGCAAGCGACAAGGTGAGAAAGAAGAGAGAGAAGGCGACAGACAAACGACGGGCAGCACCGGGGGTCGAGGTAGAAGGCGGCGACAGTGACAGCGATGGACAGGCTCACAGTCTGGGATGATGCAAGGCAGCACAGCACACAAGCACAAGCTTGAAGGCCAGAAGGGACAAAAGTGACAGGGAAGCAGGCTCGAGGGAGGGGGAACGCAACGAACAGATGGACGCTTCGTCGGGCTCTCCTGCCTCTGTCTGTGACGGCGTCTCGCGTCTGACTCTTGGGTTTCTGTGGTTTGCGGCCTACAGGGCCTCCCCCGGCTCGTCCAAGCTTATGAGGCTTTGTTATTGCGGTACAAGATCAACGTCGCGGCAATCTATGGGCGCTAGAGGTACCCGTCGTCATCTCAACTTCTCAAGTTGGTAAGGTGAGCGCGGGAGCGGGCTGGGCTGGGCCGGGTGTTTCTGGTTCTTTGGGCTGCGGTGCGGTGCGCTGCTCTTGGGCTGGCTGGGAACACTGGTCGACTGACAGACAGACACTCGGAACTCTCTGAGGCGAGCAGAGAAGAGAACCCTAGGTCCTCCCAAAACCTCAGACGAGAGCGTTTTCGCCTGACTTACGGGTGAGATGCCCTCTGCTTCCCGGTGGTCAGAGATCAGAAGGTACACTCCAGAGTCCAAGAAGCTAAAAACGGGTGCGACTGTGACGGACCAACAGATGGGCTCTTGTCCCACGAGGGTGGAGGTGCTTGATGAGTTGTCCCTCGCTCCCTTCCCGAAAAGAGCTGGGAAGGCACCGGGAGACGGGCCAATTGCCGCCGCATGCTTGGGGCGTGTGAAAAGGGCCTTGCATGAGGGTGCTGCTCCAGCAGATGAACGATCCGACTGCTTCTCATCGACGGCAGAGGCGACGACGGCCTCCTCTCCTTTGCCTCTGCGCGCGCCCTGCAGTGTGCTTCGCATCGCATGCGCATCCGTCCGGCTCTGGAACCACTAAACGGACGGCCTGCAACCACACATAGTCTCTCTCACGTCGTTTAAACTCGAGCTGTCTGTCGCAAGTGGCTTCCCTTGCCCTTCACCGTCTCTTCTCCCGCAGCAGCCAACCCTGCCCGCACGTTACGTCTCCTCCACCTCGCTCACCCAACGACAGCAGCTCACTTCACACTCCGTCTGCTCACCCCTCGACCCTACCTTAGTCAAGCAACAACTTAGCTCAAACGTTCAAACCTCGAGACCCAATTCTTCATCTTCGCAGCTTCACTTTGGCATTCTCTCCCTCCGTTGGTTCTTCTGTCCCAAAACTCACCTGTTTGTCTTCTCCTCCCGAAACCCCCTCGGCTTCTGCCCCCCAGCCACCCCGCCAAACAGATCGCAATCATCCCACTTTCCTGTCTCTTTCACTCACTCTCTCGCTCCCCCAGCCCCTCCAAATCCCCTCCGCCCCTCTCCCCCTGCGCTCAAAAAGGATCCCCTGTCAGCAATCAAACCCGACGGGCCCCCACAGTTGGCAACCTGAGTGGAGGCGGAAGCTCGGGCGTCACATTTTTGCCTGGACGACGGGAGGAGACTCGTGGAGAATGATCAGCCACTAGCAGGGCGCAAAAAGAGAATAAGGAAATAAAAATGGGGAGCTAAGGTTCTTCCTCCCGGTTGCTTCTTTTTTGGTTTTCCTACCAAGAAGTCAACGGGCTTGGAAATTGACTGACACGCCTACGAATACGGATACTTGCGTCCTGCTTCCTTGCTGCTGCCGCCGCTGCTGACATAACAAGGTAGAAGTCCCAAACCTGATCAACGGGGGACCAAGTGCAACGGGCCAAGTGAGATGCCATTTCATCCGCTGGCACCTGAAACCGCATGTCTATCCGCCACCCGTGGGCGGCGCCGAACTCATGTCTGGGATACAGTCCTACTGCAGAGTGACATCCGGACATCCTCAGCACGTCTCTGGCCGAGGCTTGTGACCCCGATTTCAATAAATCCGCCAAACACCTGCTTAGTGCCGTCGACCCCAATGAGAATCTCAGTTCAGCTGCACATGGGAGATAAGAAGTACTAACCGCCGCCCAACGGTGGCAACAGCCCCGCGTCCATCGGGACAAGCCCATCCTCCGGCAGCCCAGGCCCCGGCCGGCCGTTTGCACCTTCAACCCAACCCCGCTACCTCCGTCCAGTCACCGCCGTCCAAATCACCCTCTTCAAGAGAGGCACATACCCGGCGCCCCAATATCAGCAAATGAAGCTCCTCGTGCCTGTCCACGTCCGCATCTGTCCTCTTTTGCCATGCTTTCACGCTCACACACCTGCCCCCGCTCCCCTTCGCCTCTGCACCCGAACATCACGGCATGCCCGACATGCTGCATCTACAGCAAAAGCCCCGAAATATTCTATCCAGGAAAATACTGTGCATGACGCAGGATGAACTCCTGCCCCAGGTGGTCTTTCTAAACGGACCCGAGCTTTGTAGGTTTTGAGAAATGTTCTGTGGATAGATAGACAGCATCCCTCAAGCATGAGTATTCGTCACGACAGAGTGACCAGACGCTCCCGTTTGCACCACTCACCTCCCTTGGAACAAAATTCAACCACCGTCGGCTTCCTCCCCCTCGTGCCTTGCACCTGATTGGTGCCGCCAGCTTCGTCCGACCCGTCGTACCGAGGGGATAGATCGGCTCTGCCGTGTCACCCCGTGGATGCGCCTCCGGCGGAGAGCTGCATCGGTGGCTTTCTTGCCAGGCACGTCTGCGACCCCCTTGATTGCCTCCGTCACGAGAAAGAACACAACTACTACGAAAAAGAGGTATCACATCATGGAAAAAAAAAAGCTTGGAAACTTTGTCCTGTAAAGCTGTGTTGTAGGTGTAAATTTGATGCTATCCGAGGGCCCGCCCGCTCTGTGGTATCTTCCGCCTCTCTTCTCGTCTTTGCATCTGTGTATTACTACGATGCCAATGCCAGATGCCGTTTACCCGTTTTCCCCTAATAATTCCTCGTCTATCGGCACAAAAGGAATGACATAGGAAACCATGACGTGCAGCCGTGTGACTCTTCTTGTTCCTCCTGCATTTCCTAGCCCTGTCTGCTTTCTATCTTCTCATCTTCTTGGCGTCTCGGGGATGCAGCGAATAAGTCTGAGCCGTTTCCTCCTTCTCGGCGCCACCGAGAAGCTCCGCCACCGTTGGGTTCTCGTTGAAGTGAGTTGGCAATCCACCACCGAGGACGACGCGCGCCGCTTCCACTCTCGCCATGAGGGACCATGAGTCGATCAGCACAACCGTAGAGCCCAGGCGCAACTTCTCGCGATACCCGAAACCGCTCATGTCATCGTCGTCGTCATTTCTGCGGCCAGGCTCTGCCCTCGTGCCTCCGGTGTGCGGGTTGAATGAGGGGCGACCGGCGGTCGAGAATCCGGGGCCCTTGCCGTGCTCTAGTGAAGTAACAATGCTGGCGAACTGTTTGCGCAGGTGACGTCTGTCCTTGCGGGAGGTCTGCTTCACTGAGGGCTTTGATGCTTCGCGCATGCGGCTAATCAATCGCTTAGGATCGTACTGTAGGTTCATTGGCTCGCCCGTCTCCTCTTCCAGGTCCCGTGCGGCCTCGAAAATAAAGGCGATGTTGAAACCGGCGCTTGTTTGTACGTCGACGTCTGTGCTGTCGAGTTGTTCCACAAAGGCGTCGATGGCTGTGTATACGTTCTCGGTGATGTCGTCGATTTGGCTGGCGACGAAGACCCAGGATTCCAACGCCGCGGTAACCACTTCGCCGCTGTCGGCCGCACTGATGGATTCGCCATCGCTCTCTACGATGGTGACAATGTACTCGAGGAACTCGCTCGCGGCCTCTTCGCTTCCGCCGGCGTAAAGCGTTGCGATAGCCATAGCCCAGATCGCGGCCGCCTTGACATCGCTGTCTTCATCGTCTTCGCATGTCTTCTCCAGTTGTGGGTAAATGTCGTCAAACAGCACTTCTGAGGGTGACGTCAACAGCGTTGCCTGAAGTGACTTCAGAGAGTAGATGCGCTCCACGGTGCTGCCTCCGGACCTGATATTCTTCATGAGAGCCGAAACGATCTCGTTTATTGAGCCGCTGATTTGGCGTCCGCCGTAGTGGTGCTTGACGAGGTGAAGGTATGACATGAGAGTGGTCTCGCGACCCTTGGTATTTGTTCGCTTACGATCTTGCAACTCGACGATGCGATCTTGCAGAAGGGTCGCCCATGAGGCGTCAGATGGGCCGCCAATACCCTCGTCGCCGGAGTCGGTTCCGTTGGACAGTGTGCTCATGGTCATGTTGTCGTCGTACTCGTCGTCGCTCGCTTCGTCCTCGGAGGCATAGCGGCTGCCGGCGCGTGAGTGCGCGGGAGAGTTGATTTGTGAGTGGGAGGGAGAGATGTTGGGAGAATTTCTCATGGACGCCCTGGCAGATTCGGGGCGCGATCGCGCTTTTTTGGAGACAGTCTTGCCGCTCTCGCGGAGAACCTTGAGTCTAAGATCGTGCATATTTGCGACTTCGGGGGGTCGGTTGCAAGCTGAGATGTAGAGGTAGTTGAATGTGCGCGGTACTTCTCGAAGAGAAGACCTAGAGTTTTATAAGTGCCGAGTGACTGCGAACTAGGTTCTTTTGTTCTTGTACGTGAATCGAGACTGCTTGGAGACGATGCCGTGTGTGAGAGCTTTCGTAGATTTGCGATCAACAATCCATGAGAGGTTGTGGGAATGTCGTTATTATACCAGTAATCGCAAAGTATCGGAGGTAGGAGTTTGGGGATTTAAATTAGGGCAACGGAGAAAACAAAAGTTGTGGAGGGTACAGTACAGAGAGGTGGTGGTGGGTGGTAGGCGGATGAATATTAAGAAAAAGGGTGTTTGGGTGGCACTCATTCACTTGGAGGATTTTGATCATGGATCTGGGTGCAACGCCCAGGCCCAGCGGCGGGTGGGCTTATGACGAATGACGACCGAGACTTTTTTAATGGCGTGTAGGGCGAGACACGCAGGTGCGCAAGGTCGAGGTAAGGAACAAAGCACCATGGACGACCTTGGAGGGGTAGGGGGCGAGGGGAACAGGACGTCAGCTTCTGCAAAATGCTGCCCAGCAGCTGCTTGTCGCTCCACAGGTCCCGAAGGCAGGACTCCAGAGTGATGTATTGGGTGGGGTTGGGTCCGTCCGCTCGCACACACCACCCAGGGCTCACCTTGAGGTGGGCAGTGATCCCTGCTCGTAGATCGCCCTCCCCCCGCCGTCATTCCATTCCATCCATCCATGGCTGCGCGCTGGGCCCTGTGAGTCCTCCAACATCTGTGTGTCACTGGTGAGTCTGCTAACCGCATGCGAGAGAGGGGTACCTCAGGGACCTTTCCCTTCCGAGGTGACCGGCACCGAGGTACATGATGCCACCCATCACACCGTGCTTCCCGCCGATGATGGGAAACAGGTAAATCTGCATCATCTGATCGTGGCAGCTTCGGGTCTAGCTCAGGCAGTCGCGGCCGGCGCCAGTAATACAACGGGTCTGGTTGTTTCTCAGACACACCACCGGATTCACCAGATCCGCAACTCACCTCGAGGTGCAACTACTCAACTCTGCCACGGTCGTCGGTGGGATGCAGTTCGTGGGATTGCCAGCTGATGATCTGTCTTGGTTTCGCAAGGCGGTCAGACATGACTAGAAGTTGACATATCTATTAGGTACGGACCATCAGCATCGGCAGTGTCATGCAGTTAGAATTGAAAGAAACAGCACCTCAGGCACACGGTAAGGCAGGCAGTAAGGGTCTCGCCCGCAGGTAAGGGCGGATATGTGCTTTCTTGACGTGAAGGCGGACCACCAACAAGGGAGGACCAAAGTAGGGGCTCGAGCCAAGGTTAGGATTTGAGGCCGAACCAGCCGCGAGCTAAATAGATGTACGCGCAGTTGCGCGAATGAAGCCGGACGACGTGGACACGGGCAGGTCGTCAGGCAGGCTGTATGCGATTTGTGAGGTGTCGGTTGCCTTTCCAGCCAGCCTTTGCGATGCTGGCTTGACTGGGGCGCTCTGGCGACTGCGATAATGGTCCGCCTTGCCTGTGATCAAAAGGCGAACCGAGAGCATTCACGTTAGGCTTGCCCACAGAGCTGAGGACGTCTAGAAAATTCGACCTTTGATTCGGCCGTTAACTCATTGAATACGACAGCGTCGTCGCAGTCGTACCTTCTCGGGTATCCTCAAGTTGTCTTTCCGTCTCATTCGCCTCTACCTATCTCGAGGTACCCATCAATGGCCCCGCTACACCTCGAACACGCACTTTGTGTCTAGGACTAGCACTTGCCTCTTTAGCCACTAACCTCACCTCTCTGGCCGCCTTAGCAAACAACTTCTTCTGCCTCAAACTTTCTTCCGTCTACCTACTGTACCTCGACCTACCTGCCCGCCTCCTGGCGAAAGCAAACCTGCCTACCATCAGGTGCCATATGGGTTGAAGGTGCAGCAAATTGTGCCCCTCTTTCCTAATCCCGTCATCACATTCCAAACCACCCCGACTGAGCCTGCCTGACGCCCAGACACGCACTGTGCAGCCTGGTGGAGAGCACGGGCCAATCAAGGTAACTGTGTGAAGTGCACTTTCACCTCTTTGGCTCCAGCTTCACAGGCGAGGAGCGTACGATATTATTCTCTATCTGTCGGGAGAGGAAGGGAGCGCTTATTTCAATCTTCTTCTTCTCTACCGATATTCCTCTTTCCATCTTTCCCGAGGCATATCGCGTCGTCGGCGACTTCCACAGTCGTCTTATCAGCCAACTCGACCCAGCACTTATCTAAAGTGTCTGAACGTCACCGCTGCTGATAACCCCACTAACCCACCATCCCCCCGCTACCACGACGCCAACACCCCTGCAAGCTTCCCTCGAGGCGCACCTTCCTGAGGTCTGATAAGGCGTTATCGTTGCCTGCGACTGCCTGATACAGTACCAGCACGGTGCTACTTCCAGATCCCGCTGCTTCCTGCCCCACCTCACCTCTGCCGGCCTCGACTGCTCCCTACTTACACTGTATCGCTCCTACCTCTCTGCCTGACTTCCACCTTCCGAACCTTCAGCCTGCGCCATCGGCGAAACCAAGGCTCTCTTCTACGCCCACCCGACCTCCTTCTCGTCCTCCTTCTTCTTCTCAACCTCACATCTTATTTTTGGTCCGCGAGGATTCACTTCCGTCCATCGTCTCCGTGCTCCAGACGGGATCGTCTCGTCTTCACGTACGCTCTGTCAGCTCCGACACTTTCGGACGGAGGTAACGTCTCCCGAGACACGACAAACGCACGTCGATTCTGACCCTTCCTCGAGAACACCAAGGTCCTTGCGTCTGTCGCTCTGCACACTTTTTAGTCGACCAACTTTGGGTCCAGCCTATTCATAATGGCATCTGGCCATCGACAGCTGGCGAGTAGTGGTATGTCTGCCTACAGCATTTTCCTCTCTTCTCCCAACGTACAGCTTGTGGTTAACCGATATTCCAGTGCTTGTCACGCTCTCGGCCCAGTACCCTCCTCCAGACTTCCAGTATCCCGAGCGCAGAATCGTTTTGGAATCTAAGAGCGACGACTCCGCCTCTAAGAAGATCAAGATTGGCAGATCCAGCAAGCGGCTACCCGCCCTCGAACCCAAGAACACCAACGCCTTGTTCGACAGCCCGGTCATGAGCCGCGAGCATGCCGAATTGTATCCTGATTGGTACCACAAGGTAGGGTCAAACCCAAACGTACAAAGTGGTGAACCAAGGTCTAACCCGAACATAGAAACTTTATATCAAGGACTCGACTTCCCTCCACGGAACCCACAGAAACTCCGTGAGAATTAACGCTGGTGAGGCGTACGAGTTGCTTCCAGGAGACACTCTTAAGTTTGGCGTCGACATTCAACGATCAAGCGAGTCATTCCCGCCTTGCACCGTTCAGGTGCACTTCCAGTGGGATCCTCCCTCTGACACTGAACACGCGAACGCCCGGCCTACCTACACATACTCTGTCCCTGATGACTCTGACAGCAGCGACAATGACGACGACGATGATATCAGAGCGACAATGGAGAAGATTCGCTTGATTGCGCAGCATCGCCTCCCGGGCGCAGCAGCCACTGCTATCGACCTCACGGATGACGCCCCTGTCCCTGCCTCCACAGCAGGACAATCCGCCGCCGCCGCCATCGTCCTTGATGACGACAATGCTCCGAATCACGTCTTCGAGGCTCCTGCTGTCATTCCTCGCTCCTCCCAGCCTGCTCCCCCTGCTCCACCTGCTACTGTGGACTTTGACGCCCCCCATGACGATGATGAGGAGGAGGACCCCTCTTCTGCGCAACATTCTGCGCTCGTTGACCCGATCCCTACCTTTGACGACTCTGATTCTGATTTAGATGATTCTTACGAAGAGGGAGACTCGATGGACTTGTCAGACAAGGGTGTCTCGAGCGAGGGTCAATCTTCTGATGAAACCTCCGACGAAGAGGATATCTGCCTCAGTGACTCCCTGAGCGGCTCTGACAACGGCGACGTCATCGACGAGCAAGATGCCGAGGCAGACACTAACTGCGATGCCAACTGCGATGGTGATCAAGAGGACGATGAGCAAGACAGTGAACTTGACGATGACGCCGAATGCTACGCCGACTACGATCACGACGTCCGTAATTCGGATGCAGAGAGTAGCGACGGAGAGAACGACCCACAAGATGATGATGAGTACGTCTGGGATGAGCCTCCTCGCAACAAACTGGCCAATGACACATCCATGACCATCTGTGAGCCGGCTACTGCTACTGCGTCAACCAACCAAACGTTACCCCTTCAGCACATTATGTGTCCTGCTGCTATGCCATGGCCTTTCCCAGGTTCATCCGAAGACCAATTTGGGAATGATTTCAAGCTTCCGCCTCTGCTTAACCAGGCGACGCCTCTGTCCGATGGCAGACCTCTTACCCCGCTGCTTTCAACGCAACCTCTGGATGTCCTTGCCTCCCATCGGCCTTGGCTAGCAGCTCATGGACAGCAGCCAGCCCATGGACCAAGAGGGGATGATTGGAAATATCCCAGCATGGAGGAGAAGAACCCATGGTTGTCCCAAAATGACGGGCCGTCCGTCGATGTCCTTGGACAGAAGAGTGGCAAGCCTGAATTCTTCCGTGCCCGTGAGCAAAACAAGGCGATATTGCGTCAACACGAGGAATCCTTGAAGCCTTCGCAAGCTCCAGTCTCAACCCAGCCTGCTGCTACTCCAGACCAAGCTCCAGACAACGACATCTATTCAAAGCCCACTCCAGTCGACGTTGAGGCTCCAAAGTCGACAAAGGTTCCCGAGTCTGTCTGGGCTGCCCCGGGAAGGAGATTCCTCGACTCGCCTCAGGAAGACCGTCTTTCTCCTGAACGAGAGATGAGCCCGGAGCCCGACATGACCAGCGCCTTCCAATACCAGCAGAGCAAACTGGCAGTGCTTACACAGCCGCCAAAGACTCGAGAGACCGTGATCGCTGGCACGGACAAGCCTGTTCAGGAGAGCACGCCGCCGCGGTCTCCCAAGCGCAAGGCTGACGAGATTTCTACTCTTCTTCCAGAAGAACAAGCTGCGGAGACGTCAACCATCGACCAAGCTGCCCAAGATACGGTCTCGGTTGTCGCCGGCGAGGAGAGCAATACTTCCGAGATTGCGCTCCCCGTCCTCCCTAGACCTGAAGTCACTGAGCAACGTCCCGCTAAACGTTTCCGCTTCCTTCCTAGCATGAGCAAGATCGGAACTTTCAGCGTCGGTGTCGGCGCTGGTGTCAGCATGCTTGCTGGAATGCTCGCGATGACGGCTCCTTCTCTTTAGTCTGGGAGGTTTACTTTACTGGCTCTTTTCTTTTTCTACGTTGCTTATTTACGACTTGGGGGTCCAAACTTGGACGATCCACAACTGGATGGTTCATACGGCGTCAGGGGATTTAGGAACATGGAATGGCTCACGCAAGGTCCGACGATTGGGAGGGCTTTTACGTTTATGGAAAGGCACGGTTCATGGGTTATGACAACGATTCTGTCGCAGGTTACGATATACCTAGGGCCAGACTTCCTCCTATCTCTAGTATGACTTTCCTCACCCAGTCTTTCTTCTAGTCAATCGCACAATTAGCTTACTTATGGAAACTCGTCACTTCATAATCGATGAGATTCAAGCGTGTTAAACTGTGTGATGCCATCATGTCTTTTGACAAGGCCAAGGACCCTCGGTCTCATTGCACTGAATCTCCCCAGGGGCCCGTATTATTCGTGCTGCTGAATTGCAGTGTCGTGATGATAAATGCCAAGCATTACGTCCGAGAGCTCTCCGCTAACTATACACATCTAAGACGGCAACTGGCGTTATTGTGCACCTAAAGATCGCCTATTTCTTATAAAAAGGTAAAATCTCAAAGACCAGGCTTTCTTAACCTTTCTGAAATATTCATTCGACCGAGAGGAGAATTCCACGATCACACGGGTATAGAGAGGGTTCAAGATACAGAAGGGTGGAGATCTGTCAAGTCGAATTCGAAGGAAAAGAGAGAACAGTCTCGGGTAGACTAGAAGCCTCCCGGTCACGACGCTTCAGGCCGATTAGTACGCAGGAGATTATTGGACAGCCTGACTACCATATGATTATGCAAGATGGCAGTGACGCTGTACGTTTGACAGCTGGGGCGGCTGATGAAATTGGGAAAGAAAGGATTTCTGATAAGGAAGGGGGGAGGGTTCGTGGGTAGGTCGGGGCCCCTTCGGCCGTGGGAGAAGTATTGGCTCTGTCGTGGGACACGTTGGCCTCGGGACAAAGGGCCTTTCTTATTTTCTGTCCATCTTGTTATGAGACATGCATGGACGTAGTATTAGTTAACGCTGCTCCGGTTGGCAACGACTTCTTTCCTGGGGAGTGCCCGGTGCCAAGCCTGCTAGTCGTGTGCTACTGTTCAGCGAGACTCGCAAGTTTGCCTGCAGTGGGCGACGCCACGCGGGTGAGAGACTGGGGGAGCGTTGGCGAGATGCGCTTGTCGGCATGAGTTGTCGGAGGAGGACAAAGGAGAAGAAGGGAGAGGGAGAGCAGGAGCTTGTAGAAGACAGGAGATATCACGGGGCGTATTCGTTATGTGCGTACTAGACCGGGGCATATCTCGAAAGCCTCTGAGAGGTCCGTTGATATGAAGGCGCGGAATGACATGCATGGTGATCATGCTGGGGGTAAGCCCCGCGATGTAACGAGAGAGTTGAGAGAGAAAACATGTCGTTCTCCGCGGGGAGCTGGGGGTTTGGTTGGTTGGTTGGTTAGTCAGTCGGCACCGTACCGACGCCCAATGGAATACTGTAATGGACAGACCCCTCGTCTGCATTCCACGCAGACATACAGTGTCGTTAAACCAGTCCTGAGTTGCGAACGCCATGGAGAGTACAGACTTGTCGGATGACCCATCGTGATCGCCTCGAGCAGGTCTTTGACCAGAAAAGTGGGTAGCACAACGCGAGAATTGGCTGAGCAAAGCGATGAATGTTGCAGGGCCGCCGAGATCGTGAAGCCGAATGACTGCGACTTCCCCAGACGTTTCGATCTTTGGCAACTGCTATAGTTCACAATCCTCCCAGAATGTTGCATCGTCCGCCTGAGCCTGGGCATGGCAAGCTGACATCCGGATTCTTCCGAGATTCCTCACCGGTGTGGGATCGAGGTGAGTGCGTGATGGCAATAGAACCGCGCAAAGACCGCTTGTTGGAGTTGGTTGACCACAACATGGCGCTTAAGGCCACGAGGCTGGCATAGCGGCCCACTGCCAGGACTTGTCGACCGGTGAATCCTTCGAGAAACTCGTGTTACTCAAGGTTCAAAAGAAGCTTGCAGTCCGAGAGAAAAAAGGGCGGCAGGTCGCTTGTAGCATTCCCAACAGCTGGGGACTCTGGGTTTGCCTTGCTAGGCATGGGCCGACCCGTGGCTGTCGCTTGACGAGACGGTGAGACTCGAATCGAAATGCTGAGTCGGCTGTTGTGCTCAGAAACCCACGAGAGTGAAAGTACCTTGTCTGGATGAAGCTTTCCTATTGGATCCCGTAAAAGCCCACGGGCGCCGGTAGCACCACCAGGGGGAGCTTTGTCTGCAATACCAACACGCCTACCTTCAATAGACGCGTGCCCTTCGTGGCTCAGGCAGTTCTGACAACACCGCCCTTTCTTTTCCCCTTTGCGACATGCTGAGAGACCCTTAGCCTGGCTTCTTGAACCGCAGAATTCCAAGGCCCTAATGTGCTCGGTGTACGTCTGAGTGGGCAGATCGGCATGGTCTTGATGCAGGTAGCCGGCAGTCGGTCGAGCTCGCAGGATGATTGCTGGAATAGCTAGCATCCGACATGCCCGGATCGAAGTCCGAGGCAGATCAGGACTAAAGCAGCAAAAGTTGCTGACATTGTTAATAGAGAACAATGGTTCTTGCTGCAATAATATGGGGGGAATTGACCCCAGAGCAACTCCCTCTGCCCAGTAGTGTTGTCAACTTCAGATACGTTGAGACGCCTCTCTGGGGCTGTTGGAGTCAGCAAACAGAATACCGCATGGGAAGCACAAATGCCACTTACTTCGAATATGCCGACGGGGTGGCATGTGCAGGCCGATATCTGTACTTCCTGCGGCTGACGTCAATAACAGGGTCGAATCCCCTTGATGAATACCCAAGGGTGCCCATCGAGAGCCCCATGCCGGTCAAGAAACTTCCCAATCAGGACAAGCAGGAGAAGGCGGCATATGAAGTATCACCCACACTCTTCACCCCATTCGTTGGTCCGCAGGATGAAACGAGGCAACCTTACGGAAGCACCCAGCGTAGTCACAAGACCGGACCAACAGTCCTCTCCTGTGATGTCCGATGGGTGTCAATAGCTCGGTGATGATGCCCAGAAAAGCGCCCGGAGAAGGCGGTGAAGGGTGGCCGAGCTCGAATGCTTACACGCCTCGTCAAACCTCTCCTAGGGTTGGATAGTTCTCGAGACCATTGTGAGCGTATTTTGAATGGCGCGGCGAAAAAGTATAAGAGACGAGCAGGGCCGGTCCCTTTGTTCATCTTCCTGCAAAGATCCAGAGAGACTTGCTGCCAATATTCTCATCGCGCAATTCCTCAAGTGAATATCAGCTTTTCAATTGAAATTCTCAAGTTCCGTATACATCACACATACAGTCATCGACAACATGGCCTCCGACGAAGTCTGTGGATGTATCGAAGATATGTATTCTGGCAAGTGGGACTTCAGAACTTGCACCCACTGTTTTGGCCATGCACGGTAAGACAACTTGAGCCTTTAGTTGGCAGAGTTAACTGACGGTTTTCAAGAAACCCTTGTGATTTCTGCGGCTCTCAAGGCGTAGTCAGAGTCCCGTGCCCTCACAGGCGCGCAGCTGAAGATCGATCTTTGAGCTCCAAGCCTCGGACCGGAGGCGCGCGTCCTGACAAACCCGGACCTAGGGGCCCTAGAGGCCCTGCCAACGGCGATCCTGATAGAGGAGTTGCCGCCGGACGTAGCTGAGAGTGCCAGAAGAGCTTCCATTTTCTGAGCCATGAGAGGCTCCTGTAAATGTCATCACCCCTGACAGCCACGTTACTCTTCAAGAAGATCCTCTTCAAGAGAGCAGGGAGGTCCCAGTGGCCAAAAGAGTGTGTCTGGTCGGCGTTTTGTATCGTTTTTTATTCCATTTCCTTTTTTTCTTTTAGTGGTTCTTGTCAGAAAGGGTCTCACGGCTTTCGGAATCCAAGAATGCAACTCTTTTAGAGGAATTTGCCGGCATTTGAGGAAGCGTCGCTAAGACCAGAGACTTCGCAAGCAGAGCAGAGTAGAAGAAGTTTCCAGGTTCTCAATGAACACTTTTCAGCGGGTTGCTATTCTTGAGGTTTACAATCGGTCTCATCCTCCCCTCCTCTTAGGGCGCTGCCTGAGTATTTCCGAGAGCACTTCGACAATAACACCGGTTAAGCGCCGTCATAGGTACAGATCATCGGTATGGAGAAACTAGGACAGAGATCAAATGTTCTTTGGGGCAACGTTGACACGCTTCTTCGGCATAACGGAACCATCGATGCATCTCGAGAGTCACGCGTATGAAGCTGATGAGGCGACACACATGCGTAATAATCGCTGACAACGTGGTATTGGCCGGTCGTGAATCACCGGGGCAGTGTCCGGTGGCTCCTACTGAATCGAGCTGTTGGGCCGCGACACACACGAATCGAATTCTGGGTTGGGTTCCAAATCGTAGTTTGTTGTCAGGCGTCTTCCGGGGCTGGGTGTGATGCTTCCGGGGTCGGACAAGTGTTGCAGGTGTACGGCTTTAATCCGCTAAAGACTTCGAAGGATGTGCATGGGTATGAGAGCCGAGTTGCACAACAGAGAGCTTCGCTCTGAACCATATACCGAGTACCTTAAAGATTGAAGGCAGTAGCCTTCGGTTGATGTATCTCGTCCGCCAGTGTTGACTGGTAGGCTCAACCATGTATCGGCCATGATTCGTGATCTAACTCAAGGATATGCTAAAAAGCAGAGGTCGATATCGTGCGTCCTCTATTCCGAAGTCTGTATTTCCCTCGGATTGATAATCGTCGGAAAACCAGGTGACTTTGAGTTTGCAGGGACACGGTTGGATGAAAGCTGACGCGACAACCGGGCTGAAATGCACAATTTGCTGAAAGCCAGTCATTTCTGCCTTTGTGTCAATTTCGGGGCTGCCCATGGTAGAAAAGTCGAGAAATCGGCAGCAATCCGTATGGGCACGAGTCCAAATTGTATCGCTTGGATTGATACGCCCACGGTTGTCCAGAGTGCGCTGCAAAGCCAGATAATGGCTCGAATACATTCCGCGAAGGTAGTTTGACGCGCATTGAGGCTTCCAGAAGCTATCGGCCGAGTGAACCTCCACCACTGAGGGATCCTAACGTCAATCTATCAGGCAGTTTTCAATGACCTTCACATTGGACCCGATTGGTAGACAGTGCCATCTCCATATGGTCTTTTTCCTGAGAAGTGACTGATGATCCGGCTGGATCTGCGAGGCGTCATACGCTACCACGACAGTCGTACCGTACGAGCCTTGCGCGAGCTGCTCGAGTAAGCCCTGGCTGTAGCACGACACCTGGTTCGGATGACGCTGGTAGGAGTACTGGGAAGCCACGTCGATTAGCACCTGGGATCTCCTACTCAAACGCGGTACTTCGCCCGAAACTTCTGGATTTGTTTGCACGATATAAGTGCAGACCGACTTTGATCGGAATCATGGCAAGCACCTCCTAAAGGTCGGGTTACACTGCCGAGTTGCTTGTCGAAGGTGTCATGTGGCCATGGTTCAGCCAACGTGCTTGACAGATCGGCTCCGAGATCGAGCCATACGGTTCGAGATGCGACATGAGACGAGTTTGGTGCATTGGAAAGACAATATGATGGTGATGAAGCAACGTTGTAGCCGAGAGGCGGTGTTGAAGTTCAGGTTCGGAGGAAGGTGGTTGTCGCGTGTAAGTGGTACGTACCTTATCTGCCTAGGCAGGTATGGATATGCGATGAACAGCTGCCGAAGTTAATCCGGCAAAGACACACCTTGGTGGGTCGTCCAGTGCCCCGGACCTCTGGTGGGGCCGTGGTTTTAGGAACCGACACTGGAAGCTCCATTGTGATGCCAATCCAGCCGACCGCATCAGTGTCGTGGAGGGGCACTTTCCTAGTGGTGAACTTGCGCGCAACAGCCTCCCTGTCGCGCTCTTTGCGATTTCACCCCCTTCCTTTTTTCAATACGACGTATCATGAGATAACCGAAGCCTAAGGCTTTCCTACAGCAACCATGTCTGTGATTCTCTGCACAGGTAAGCCCCCGAGTCTTGGGTCCCTTTCGCATCCCCAAAGCACCTTCCAGCCCTGCCGATGCTCAAAGGCCGGTGAAACAGATCGCTAACAATTGCCAGCTGGTTACGACCACACAATCAGGTACTTCACAACGGTCGCGATCGCCGAAACATCCTGACTAACCTCCTGCAGGTTCTGGGAGGCCCTCTCCGGCATCTGCTCCCGCACGATCCAGCACCCTGACTCCCAGGTCAATCGCCTCTGCATCTCCCCCGACAAGCGCTTCCTCGCGGCCGCCGGCCACCACACCGTCAAGCTCTACGACATCAAGTCCACCAACCCGAACCCGCTGCTGACCTTTGAGGGCCACACGGGCAACATCACCGGCGTCGCCTTCCACTGCGAGGGCAAGTGGATGGTCACCTCCTCCGAGGACGGCACCGTTAAGATCTGGGAGACGCGCAGCGGCCAGGTCCAGCGCAGCTACAACCACGGCTGCCCTGCCAACGACGTCGTCATCCACCCCAACCAGGGCGAGATCATCAGCTGCGACCGCATGGGCAGTGTTCGCGTCTGGGATCTCGCTGAGAACAACTGCTCTCACCAGCTCATCCCGGAGGAGGACGTCTCCGTCTCGAGCGTCACCGTCGCCAGTGATGGTTCTCTGCTCTGCGCGGCCAACAATGGCGTAAGCAGCACTTCATAATGATGATGACTAGTCCCAGGAAGCTGACAGTAAACTAGGGAAACGTCTTTGTCTGGCAGCTCCTCCAGACCTACGACCGCACGCAGCTCCTACCCGTGACGCACTTCAACGCGCACAAGGAGTATATTACTCGTATCCTCCTGTCGCCCGACGTGAAGAAGCTCGCGACCTGCAGCGCCGACCACACCGCGCGCATCTGGGAGGTGAAGGATCTCGAGCCTGCCCATAACGAGGAGCCCAAGCCCTTCCCCCTCGAGGCCACCCTGACGGGTCACCAGCGGTGGGTCTGGGACTGCGCCTTCAGCGCCGACTCGGCTTACCTCGTCACGGCCTGCTCCGACCACTACGCCCGACTCTGGGAGCTGCACAGCCAGCAGATCATCCGCCAGTACAACGGCCATCACAGAGGAGCCGTCTGCGTCGCCCTCAACGATTACTCAGAGTCAGCTAGATAACGACTCGATGGTTTTCTACCGCGGGTGGCCTTTTCTTTTCCAACTTTGGTCGGTTACGTTTGGTCTCCAAAAGGACTTCTTGCTTACGTCTTTTGTTCTCTCATTCTGATATTGGACTTGGGGCCTGGGTTGGCGGGGCGTCTGGAAACTCGTTTGTATCGCATCACAGATAGGCTGCGGCCATCTGCATTACGATTCTCATTTGCAGACTAGGGTAGTTGCTTTATGAACATTACAAGCAGAATTATGGTATCCCAAAAACATGGGTCTAGTGAGACCTGGCTCCCAACGCCGTACATGCTGCAAAATGTGCGTGCTACAATCGTCTACCATCCGTCGCCCCAACCATCGTCGTCGTCCTCTTCCTTGGGCTTCAGATCTATCTTCTTGGCTACTACGGGCTTAGCCGCTGGTTTAGTAGCCAGCGGTTTCTTTGCGGCAGAAGCGGACGACTTGGACAGTCCCTTCGGCAAGGGCTTGCTTGAGCCACCCTTCTTTTGCGACTGAGCAGCGAGCCATCCAGCAAAGTCAGGCTCGGAGCCATCGTCAAATGGCGTCGCGCTGGCGGTCGTCTTTGCTGCTGGCTTGGCACTTTCAGTCGCCGGCTCGCCCCAGGTGTCATCACCCATGTCTCCCCAAGCATCACCATCATCTGCAGGCTCGGGGTTGAAAGAGTCGGCGACAATAGTTGATGGGGTTCGCGAGATGGGAGGGGGCGACTTGACTGCCTGTCTATGCAGGGCAGATGCCGAAGACATGGTTGGCCTCTTGGCTTCCGGACCAGGCGATGGAGACGGTTTAGGAGATGCAGTGCCAGCAGAAGTCTGCATCTCCCCTGCCGCAGAGGACAATTTGTTGGTGAACGAGGAGATGGCCCAACCGGTCCAGGAAGAGGCAGCTGAGTCGCCGCTTGGCTGGGGTGTGCCCATCCGGGGAGCAGCAGCGCCGTCGGCACCTTGGGGAGGCAGGGCACTATCTGGCATGGCTGCGGCTGCTTTCTTGATTTTCTGGATGTACACATCCATGGTCTTGCTCGTTTGGTCGCGAATGAGCTTCTCCTTGTCGATCAACAACGGGCACAGAACGGGCATGATCCTAAGGGCGACGTCTTCGTCTGTAAAGTATTCTCCAGTAACGCCGAGAGCCATGAGAGCGGCGTTCCGGGCATGCACGAAAGGGTCCCTGAGAGACCTCGTGAAAGCAGCAATCAGAACCTTGCCTCTGGATGAATTGCCTAGGTTCTTAGCGATCTTTCCAAGACAAATGGTCGTGTTTGTACGGATACCAGGCTGTTCGTCGTTCGCCGTCTTGGCAAGGTACTTGAGCAGGTCGCCGTTGATTGTCCGGTCTGAAAGCTTGTTGATGATGACAAGAACAGATTTCAAGGTCTGTTCCCGGACGATTGGCGCAACATCGGTGAAACCGGTCACGAGCTGCGGGAAGATCTTGTCGTTGACAACCTTCTGCGAGAGACGATCGATCATGAGAGGTAAGCTGTCAAGAAGGCAAACGCGGATGGCTCTATCTGGATTAGAGAAGAGACGAACAACCACCGGTGTGATCTTGGCGTCGAAGTCCTCATTAGACAGTTTGGCGGCGATTTTCATGACAACGCTGAACGCCTTGGGACCACCGCCGCCAAACTCCACCGACTTTATTAGTTCTGGAAGGACCTTCATCTTAAAGAAGTCTTCTGGGAAATCATCTGACAGTTGGTCGAGATCACTGTGGCGGTTAGTCAAATCGTTTCTGTATAGGTAGGTTGGCTCAACTCACTCAAGAAACTCTTCTCTTTCGGTCTCGGACTTGACGCCGAGATTTTCGATGCCCTCTGTCAGTTTGATCAGAGGGCTATCGAAGAAAGCCCCGCTACGCTGGCCTTGCTCCAAAAAGTGGCCAACACTGACACGCGCTTTCGGGTTCGGGTTCACCAAGCGTTTATAGCTTTGTTGCATTGTTGGGGGGATGCTCTTCGTCTGGCCGGCCTGGTCGGACCCCATAAAATCGCCGTTGAACACTTCGAAAATTAAGCAACCGAAACCGAAAGAGTCAATGGCTGAGTGAGGGTTCTTCTTGATAGCATCCCAGCCGCCGCGGGCAAGCTCCGGTGGAGCATATCTTGCAGAATCTGGAACCAAGCTTCCGTATGTCTGTGTGAACAGTCAGCGCGGCCGTCGGCATAAAATAAGGGAAAGAGCTTGCGCACGTAAATTACAGCATCGTCTTCCTTAACGTTGCTGAGAACCTCGAAGCCGCTCATTTTCCACTCTCCGCTCTCAGACGTGTAAACGGATCCGACCCTGACATTGCCATGTATTGATGATGCTTCGTCGTTGATGAACTTGACTGTGCGCTGGAAGGAGGTCAGTTTCCTGCAGAGCTCCAATCCCCTTGCTTGACATACCGCAATGCTACTCAACCCCCATTTTATGGTCTCGGGTGTCAAACTCTTTCTCTTCACATGCCATCGTAGAGGCACCACGCGCTCGGTCGCAATGTAAATATACGAATCGGTCTATGTTTTTCGTGTCAGAAACCACCATATCCTGACGCAGGGCACGCATACCTCCACCGTATCCAACACCTTGATCACGCCTGGGTGGCGCAGCGTTCTCAGCTTTCGCAAAGCATTCTTAGCAAGGGGGAGTCGAGACTTGTTCGCGGTGACATCGAAGGAGAAAATGCTGCAATTAGATCCGTCTTCCTGCAAGGGGCGTCAGTTTGGAGCGTTTTGGGGATTTCCTCGGGAAGCTTGACGTACTCGCTTGGTGCCATTGTTGAGAGTCCAGATGGACTCGTCGATGTCAACTCTGTCGCCAAAGCTGTAGGGGAACGGTGGCCCTTGAGCTATGGCAGAGGCGACTGCCGACTTGAGAAAATTCATATCGATCGTTCAGTCTCGGATGCCTTCGTTTCGGTCCGGCGAAGCTTCGATCTATGAGACTGGTCTTGAAATCGTGTAAATGTGAGACGTTGCAACACGCGCATCCAGCGCAGGCAGGGAGCTTCGGGCAATTTGGCGACAAGACAGTGGACCACTGACGCCAGGGGACAGCACCTCAGCCAGCAGCGTCCAGGGCCCCGCGCTAACCCGCGTTGAATAGAGGGGTGGTACTTGGTACGGATGGGAGATGATCCGCGGCCGACCTTCAATGGGCCCCGCGGAATGTGCCACCCAAGGTCCCCGTTTTGCCCGTCGCTAAAGAGTGGAAGCTAGGCAAGGATCACCCCGAGGTCTTGCGGTCTACCTACCTTACCTGACCTCTACCTCAATTGAAGCAACCAACACTCGACACAACCTCCACTGAACGTAACGCGAGGCGAGAGCCTCAACCACGTTTCCGCGACCACGAGCCCGCGTCTGGCGTTTCTCCCACGAGGCAACCCGCTGCTTTCGGCATAACTCTCAGCTCATGATGAAAACAGTCTGCGGTTCCATGTTATACACGTTTTAACGCCGTTTACTTTGGATCCATGCGAAAGTATCACTCGGCGGCTGTCGCGAAGCGGAGGGTGCGTGGGCGCGAAACCGAGAGAACGGGCGGGCAGGTTTCACCAGGTAAGCAAGGCTCTTCATTCACTCTTTCCGTCAAATTTTTTTCGTTCCATTCCCTTCACGCGCAATGATGACTATTGGTAAAAGGTCCGATAGAAAAGGATACTTCTGGGGTTGTTGTCTCATCTTGTACCTGGTCTATGGCTTCACTCTCAGGATTGAACCACGTCCTCGTCCCCGCAAAGCCTTCGCCTGGCGTTGAGCCGCGCATCGTTTGTCGCTACCTCATGAACCAAGCTTCACACGTCGGGATCGAGTAGCGACATTATTGCAGCCTCATTTGGAGTTCAGCTTCTGGGTGCCTCTACGAAGTTGGACCAAAGGCCGAGGCGGACATGAGAGGTTCAAGCTAGGGCTGCAAAACCGCTGTTTCCCCAAAATGAAGACCAAAATAAGAAACTGAAAAGACCTGAGCGCGACACACATCATTCTTCCGTTTACACCATTCTTGTTCCTTCCGTCAATCTACTCTTTCTTGGACTTTGCTTGGTTAACTCATTCTCGATGGCTAACCTTCACTAGAGCCTACGGTATACGTGTCTACCCGCTTCGTCTTCAGCCGTCGGACCATGAGACAAGAACTCCAGGCTGCCCTTGACTTCTGTCCCATTGAACCGAAAGGCAGGCATCAAGCTCAACAAAAGCTCTCGTGTCACCGATAGAGCCTGGGCAAGCCAGCAGCATAATCCGAAGTTGCGGGCCACCTCAAGTCAGGCAGGCATCGCCTACTTGGCCCGATAACGTGCTCGATTGCGGTTCTTGACTCGTACATTGCATTTCGACGACTCTGATGACTACCAGGAGTACGCTTCAAAATCTGCGAGCCCGGCTTCTTAGTACTCAGAGCACCGTTCCGAAAGAGCGCTCATGTGATGAGATGGACGCGACCCGCCCAATTGACCGATGCGCCACTGCGGGGTGCGGTTCTACTGTGTTGACCAACGGTAGCAAACACTGCTTAAAGCACAACACTCTCATCACACGCAATGTGCTCGGCCCCGGAAACTCCAGCTCATCATTCAAATCGAACCAGACGCCTCACCTGGTTAACGAGACGCAGGGGATCTCTAGGAATCCACGCGTGACGGAACGTCTCAACGGCGGACAGTCTCGCAACGGGCTTCCTGGCTCCCTTGGTGGGACTAGTAGTCTCTCGGACCCCCAGCAAACAGTCAGGAATACTAACTTCCCTCCTGATCTTCTCCATAAGCACGCCATTACAGCTAAGAAGTCAATTTCCAGGCCTTCTGTGCAGAGAAACCACCCATCATCTGTGTCACCCACTGTGGGGTCTGCGCCTCGCTTTCAAGAACATACCAGGTCTAGATTTATGCCACCAACCTCGAGGAGCCCCGACAAATTCCCGCCGGGCAAGGTAGTACAGAACGGAGGGCAGTCTGCCAAGTCAACTACGACGAATGGCCAGGATCAACGCAAAGCTCCGAAAACCAGCTCCGCGGCTGATAAGGTTGTCCCGCCCGCTCGTGCAGCCTCACAAAACTCACGTCAAACATCACAAGCCTCGTCGCAATCAACGACCAACCATGGCGTCAACAAGCCCCGCCCAGAAGCCAGCCGTCAAAGAAGCAAGTCTAAAGAGTTGACAAAGTCTCTCACGCCATCTGCTGCATCCCCGGGCAGAATAGATTACCGCTCCCTGCCAATCGTGAGATCAGGGCTGCAGCCTCCTCCGACGAGTATCAAAACCGCGCCCCCATTCCCGCAACCTACAACTTCATCAGCTAAGCGCAAGAGAGCAAGCATCTCGGACACGGCTTCAACTTCGACATCAGACTCGGACTCAGAAGACACCGACGAAGATACGACCGCTGCCTTCACCACTAAGAGAGAGACAGGGCCTTCGCCGCAGTCTCGAGATGGAACGAGGCGTTCGACAGGCGCAGTTGCGCATGGTAGTGTTCCGAACATTCACAACTTCGTCCCAGATCCCAGTGGGCCTTCTACGTTTGCTTCCGATAACCCTTTCGTCAATAACAGACGTGGGGAGACAATCCGAGAACCTAGTGAGGAAAGCGAAGATGCCGGAATCAACGGTCTGGCAACCAACGCCAGGCAAAACCACAGCACAGGGCTCATGGCGCGACGCCCCAATCTTGCCATCCAGAATCAACAAGTCTTCTCAGTTTCCACTGAGCGATGGCACACAAGGCCTCCAAACTCCAGGAAGTTGACCTGCGAGCAGCGGCGGGTTGAGCTTTGCCGTACTGTTGACCAAGACAAATTCGACACCTGGATCTACACACAGCCTGAAGCGGATACGCCTCCCCCGGAAGTCTTCATCCCACCCGCTCCTACTCGCCCCAATTCCGCTTCAGCCGGAGAGGAAGCACACAGGCCGTTCTACATGAGATTCGATCCCCGTATCCACTGGTCTCACGACCGCTCTGACGAGTGGTTTGAGCAGAAGATAGAAGAGATCAAGGCTCGCGGCGGACGCAAAGCTAACTTTGGTAAGGCAGCCTACCGGATGAAACAGCAGAGACTTGCCGAGGAGCGGTCTGAAGCTGGGCAGGCAATCGCGAGGGCGCTGGCAGCGCGACGGGGTAAGGACCCGCCGAAGCCACCACCCAACCCGCCGCAGCCATGGTCACACCGAAGACCCATGGATTTCGGCGACGTACCGGTGGAGGAGCTTCCCAGCTACGTGCGGAGGAATGAAGACTGGCTGAAGGCCACTGAGTGGATGCGGAAATCACGCGATCTTTCTTTGAAAGCCGCAGCGCTTGAGGCTGCCGGCGAGCCTTATGAGCATTTATTCAAGAGGAATCGAAATGGCCAGTGAGCCATCATTCAGTATACCGACTTACGAGGAGAGATGAACTGGGCCAGGATCATCCTGCCCACGTCAATCCATTCTGTACATCAAGAACATTACGAGCCATGAGAAGGTCAGACCGCGAAGGCATTACGCACATACAAGGAAGAGGGAGGCAAGAACGCAGAGAAAGACAGAAGCATGGAGTTATCGGGTGGCTGTTTTCGGCTTTCGTTCAGGGGTTTTCTTACATCATGATACCTGGGCTTCGAATACGAAGGACCTGTTTATTCTTAATATCGGGGGAGCATTCTCATCTCTGAGTGATAGAACACCTAGTGATCCACGCCAAGTTAGGTAGCAACCATCTGGCTTAAGAGATATTCAACAAAAGTGCGATCTGCATTATGAAAAATGCTATAAGATGTACCGCCAGTGAGAATGGGAGTTGAAGCCTCCAGTGCTCTAGGTTCCAGAATCGTGAACCCATCTGGAGTCGTCTGGTGTTCTCAAGGTTGTCGTGAAAGCTTCTGAGTGAAGAACGACAGCGAGACTTCTCGTGGGATTAGCGTTTTCAATGCCGTGTTTTCCTAGCCACGTAACCCTGTCAACCCATAATCGCATCTACAACAAGTGGAGGTGGATTGCCATAGTACAATTAGATCAGTTTCTTCTCGTCCACGTATCCAAACATGACAGCTTGAGCGCCACATCTAACGGTGGAAGCACAATAAGTCTCCCAACCCTTCTTGCTCATTCACTCGCCAGTCATCTCTCACACAGGGCAAAAAAAAAAAAAAAAGGAGGAGTGTGCTGAGTGGAAAGCAAGGCAGCCATTTCAGCCACCCAGAAATCTACACACGGCCATATCAGTCGAAATCCGTAACTCACTCTCCTCAGCGTGGTTGACGTGCCCGCCTTCTCGATATGGGCGAGAGCTGGTGGAGTTTGATCGCCGTCGCAAGGGAGAAATCACCCAAACACCATCACATCTCGGTCCGTCGACAGCTTCACTTTGCGCCCACGGACCATTTTTTAAAAACACACAAAAACCTCGTCACGGAATTGCATGACGTACACATACACCAAAGCAAAAAAGGGGGGCTATCCGGGTTTCCGGGTTGTCGGGTTAAAAACCGCATTATCGAGTTCTTGCAATGTCCATGGATGGCCCCGTTCTCAGGTAGATGGACGGGTGCGTAATACCACTACGGGTGGAGGGTGTAAGTCACGCCACACTTACCTTGCCGTACTCGCCCTCTCTGGGCTGTGTATATTCTTCGGAATAGCCTACGTACACTACCTTACCTTACTAGAAGCTTGATGCTTGGGTGTGTCAGCATGCCAGTCCAGGCACGAGGAACCACGCGTTCGCGCTGTTACGTTTGCGGCTCATCGCGGCGGCGGCTCCGTTACCCTCCCCCTTCGCATTCGACCCCTCTTCTTCGCCCGAGTCTTAGAAACTTCTGAAACAAGGCCGTCGTTTTCGACGGGTTGGTTTTTTTGTACGAAAAAGTCTTGTTCAGAATGAGAGACTTCCTTTGGTTTGACCGTGGGGGCTTGCGAGGAGGGGCGGGGTGAGGGACGATACAATGACATGACGTAGGTTCGGGTAAGCCTGGAACGACTTTTATTTGTCCACCACTTCCCTTTGTTGAGACGGAAGGATGGGAGGGGGCGTGTAGGAGCATAAGAGAGTGAGAGAGAGAGAGAGAGGCGAGAAGCTTACTTTCCGCAACGGGCCAAGATTCGATTGTGCGTCCCGCCACAGAAAAGGAGGTACTGTGGCAGTAAGCTTGCCTGTTGCCTTACCTTTCTATTTGATTCATGGGATGATTTCAAAGCGGAATGTTTACTTTGTCCGTGCCTTGCCTGACGTATCTCTCTGCCTAGGAACATTGGATGAGGCTGGCTTGCGACGGCGGGGTAAAGGGGTGGAGGAAAGTATCCGGGTCCTACATGTAGGCGGCGACGGCGAGAGGGAGGTGGGAGGGAGAGAGGGGTCGGGATTGGGGTTCATGACCCTCGGGTCCGGAAAGGGGTTTCTCCTGCCCGGCTTGCCTATTGAGGAGACTCCGGAGGCGGCGCATCTTGACGTGTTGAATTCAAAGTCGATTACACTTTTAATGTTCAAGCTGGACCAGAGGTGTCTCGAAATGCAGCGATTTCAGGAGACACTTTCTTGGCGGGACGCCGTCGTGGATGAACTCTGATGGAAAGGGAAAAAGGCGGGGGTTGAGTTCGCATGACTAGCAGCGTGGGCTAATCGGATAGCGCGCAGCGTGAGCGTTTGAACAACAGACCTCAGTCGAGGCATCTTTACTGCCTGGGAGTCATTATCAGTTCTGCAGGCCGATGTCGACGCATGGCAGGCTGCGCTCTCGGACCTCTGGGGGACGTGCTGCAGTCGTCTTTGATGTCTTCCTGCTTATCCCCGCCATCTGTCGATCTCAGCCAACCAGCCAACCGCCGAACGCTAATTGCTTGCTCACCGAGAGCTCCCCGCCTCCGACGGAGCTGTCTTGTTGGCTGGTCGTCGCCGTCGTCAAACGTGCCTCTTGGTGATGAGTTGTCGCGTCGGCTTTTACTGCTGGCTTGGTTGGCTGGCCGTTCGGTATACGCGCCTCCCTGTTTTGTAAATCTCACGGACGCTTGTCAGAGGAAGTGTAATGCGAGGCTGGCGCTCTACTGCCTGGTGGCCCGGGAGACGCATTACATGCTACTCGAATTTGGGTAAGGAGGTAGGTTAGAGGGCAATGAAGGCAGTGCTGGGTTGCAGGGAAGAGCACGGAAGCAACAGCTGGCTGGCTGAGATGAAGAAGCTGAAGGAGCTTGGCTCGCTGGCAGCTGTTTGGCTGTCTTGCCATTGAGTTCAGAGATGGTTTCTCGATCTGTGACGGATGAAAGGGCCACGTGAGCGAGTCAAGACACTGGGCCCGGCGGTTCTTTTCCGTCCTTCCAGGTTGGTTAGTTGCACATCATTTCTCCTACCCTCCACTGGCTCCGATAAGCCCATGGAGACGGTAGGATTGCGTGCTGCTGCTGATGCTGCTGCAGCAAGTTGCGTGCTGCGTGACTGTATCGTATCAACGGGTGGATGCTCAATGCAGCGTTGAGTAATGAAGCTGCTCAGGTGATAGGCGAACAGACTGTCCCGAGTCTTGGGGTATCGACGACCCGCCCCTCCAACGACGTGCTCCGATCGAGACCGTCCAGCCCGCCGGGCTCGCTAAGATCGGATGCGGATGTGGTCGCGGCCGCGGTAGCTGCATGAGGTTGGCGTTCTACGGAGCGCATCGTGGTATCCAGCGCATCAAGTGCAATGTTCATCTCGGTCTTTCGAGTGCAGGTAGCCCGACATGGTCTGCATAGTTGCATTGGAGAGGATTGCGAGACAGCGCGAGACAGCGCGTCTGCTGAGGAGGCACAGCACTGGGCATCCCTGGGCGAATTCGGAGAGTCGGGGGCAGCTGTATTGTGTTATCGCTGAGGCGAGTGACCGACTGACCGACTTGCTCATGCAATTATGCAGCAAGCTGCCTCTTCGGGGGCCGCGATGGGTTGCATAAAAGCACCGTATCAACGGGGCCGGCAGAATGTCGCGGACGAGCCAGCATGGTGACATGGCACGTCTGAACGCTGGATGCCATTGTGTGAGAGGAAAGAGAAAAGTCGATGGAAGATTAAGGAGCCAAGGAGGCTCTTCCAACCAAGCCGCAGAATCCGGCGAACGAACGCCATTTCCTGGATTTTGCATTGCTGCAGTGAGTAAACATAGGAACATTTGCGGCGAGGCTCCAGTTCGCCTCATTCCGAGTCTTGTGTTTGCAGGGCAGCCCCCGGTCATGTGCCAATAGGAACTGGGTATGGCGTCTTTGCTCAGAGCAGCCGGGGTAGGTGGTAATGGGCAGAAGACAGCCCAGCCGGGGGGCGTGTAGGTGCGAATCCTGAAGTGCGAGGGGTGGGAAAGGGAACAGGAGGCAAAGATAGGGAAGGATTCGAGGTTCCGGGTGGCCTTGTTGCAGCAGCTGTTTGTGTCGTCGTCTGCCTGCCTGCCTGAACGGGGCGACGACGAGAGGCGACATCGGGGGGATTCGATTTGCGAGGCAATGTTGCCATGCATCAGCCAAACAGTAAGCTACACCTTGGCTGTGTGAGTCAAGGTGCCTAGGCAAGAGGCGAAAGAATATTGTGGCAGCTTCCATGGGCAGTAGGCAGCTACCAAGGTAAGGTAGAGGACGTGTGATAGAGCGCTCGGCCAGATATCTGGCTGACCGCCTCTTTCCAAGTCGTTCCATGGTGATTGAATAATCCTCGTGTCAAACGCGGAGCTGAGCTGAGGTGTCGCTACGGGTGCCTCTCTGCCTGTCTGTCTCGCAGTCCAGTCCAGTCCAGTCCAGGTACGGGCCCTAGATTCGTGACATGTGAGCAGTTTGTGGTTCCCGAAGGGGAGAAGGGCGGGCATGGATGGCGAAGAAGTGCTAAGCAGAGACGGCGTGCGACTCGAGAAGCGCTACGTAGACCTGACACTTGGACATGGTCGCGGTTAGTGATGTCTCGGCTGGCTCGCGGCGAAGGCTATCTCCGCAAGCGTACTGGAACCCAGCCGTCCCCGCCGAGGCAAGGTTGCGCCGGAGCAGTTCGCAGTTCCATTCTGGCTGGGCAGTGACTGCCCGCCTGTACTCACTCTGTACGATGGTCAATGGTCAGTGAGGTGGTCACCGCAGCACTTCCATTCACTTCAGACATGAGCCCCTCGGTGCCATCCCAGCCAACCACATTGCACTAGCGCCTCTCTCGCCCCTCTCTTTTCCTAGGTACCTTAGTGTCCTGCCTGGGGAAAGCCAGCCCGTAGGTCGTCTCCAAATCCAAGTCCCGCCTGCCTCCGTGCCTACCTACCTACCTAAGGGACCTTACACTCCCAGGCAGGTAGGTAGGTACCTTTCGCAGTGAAGTAAGGCATGCACGAATACCACCTCCCAAATTCACACCGGGTTCGGGACAGTGCCAGTGCGCATTCACTTCCATCACCGCGAGATACCCGACACCGACGTGCCAATCCCAGCTCCAGCGGGTGCGAGTGACGCTGCCGCTCTCCTGCCTGGCAGTGGCCATCGCCCATTGCCATTGGATTGCGTGGTGTGTGCATCGCGCGTGTGAGTGTGTATGGTGTGTCCATGTGTCCCGGCTCTGTCTGTATGCCTTCTGCCTCTGGCCACCACGGTTTCGGCCTCGCCCTCCTCGCTGGTCGTACATAAGTGTCCTCCAGTCCCCTTCCCCCAGTCCAAGCTTCAAGTCACCTGCAGGAGCTCTCACCCAGTACCGCACCGTTCCGCATCTCAACGCAGGAAGGTCTCGTCCAGTCCCCGTCGAGTTCGGCACCTTGATTCCTGCGTCCTTGACACCTTCCAGAGACAGCGACGCATCATCCGCCTAGTCTCCCACAGTGTCCCCACCCGGCACCTCCACCTCCACTCCAGACCACGCCCCGCCCTGGTCAGTGTCGGTGCAAGACCACCCCAAGTGTGAGCCAACCAGTCCAGTCTGTCTCCGGCTTGTCCTTCCTCGCCTGCTCATCTTCTTTCTCCACCTGACGACTGACCCCCATCATCCTTTAAGTCACTATCTCTCCCACCCCATCCGTCACCCGCTTGTCCAGCTTCCCGTCTTCCACTACTTGATCTACTCTTTGTCCCGTTTCTTCATCTTCTTTTTTCTTTCACATCCATTGTCGACCACCCCAATACATATACCATCACGCTACCCGTCGTCTGGAAAAGGAGAACTTCCCTCCAACCCCGACCGAGCGAGCCTCGTGCACCGTGCTTACCCGCTCAGCTCGTGAAACACCCGCAAGAGCCGTCATCCCCTCCCCGCCGGCCGACCGCGACACACATCATCGATACCCAGCAATCACTTTCCATCCTTTCAACATGGCTTCCAACAACACAACATCGCCAGACACTCAGGTCACCCTGAAGATCAACTTTGAGGGAATGACCCGCCGCCACAAGCTGCCTCTGCGAGATATGGGACCCAGCACCCTCGAAGAGAGAGTACGTCATTCACCCGCTGCTTCCGCTACCTGCCAACCTGCCTGGATTCTCATGGCCACGTTCTGGGTCTCTTTGCGACGTGTCGCCACGTTGCAGAGTTGCACTCTTCACCGCCATTATCAGAGTTTTGGGGCTTTTGTGGTGGAAACACCTTGCTAACACGGCCTCACATAGGTTCGCGCTCTTCTGGCTGTCACCCAGGACGATAATGTAGTTCTCGAGAGATACTCTGACTCGGCTGGTTCGTACATCACCCTCGACAAGTCAAACGTCTCAGTCTACAAGCAACTCTACCGCGCCGCCAAGGCCAAGCAAAAGCTCAAGCTCCGTGTCACCAAGCTCGTTGAGGAGAAGATGGCCCCTAGGCCAGTGTCCGTTGAGGATGTTCCCGAGTCCAGCACCCCGATCGTCCCACCCAAGGTTGAGGAGCAGCCCCCAGTTCAGCCACTGGTCGACTTGCAGCAGTCTGATGTTGAGCCCAAGAAGGAGCTGCCCACTAGTGACACCGGTCTTGACTTTGAGGCCTCTATTCTCGCTTCATTGTTGAGGAGACACGCCAAGATCAACGACGAGGAGGCACCAGCAATCCCGGATATCCCCGTTTCCGAGGGCATCACCGCCCGCGATCAGTGGTTTGCAAACGCTTCTGGCGCCGAGACTACGCCCGCTAGATCATCATGGGGACGCTGCCCTGCTCTCACGCACCCCAACACCAACTTCGCAGTCTGCTGCAACAGCTGCGACCAGACAGTTCCTGATGCTCACTACCACTGCTCAACATGCGACGACGGCGACTTTGACCTTTGCCAAGACTGCGTTGACCAGGGCATCACCTGCTACGGTGCCGACCACTGGCTCATCAAGCGTATCGTGAAGAACGGCCAAATTATCAACAGCACAACGGAGACCATCGCTCCCAAGATCAAGAGCAAGGCCAAGGATGCTACCAAGGAAGTCAAGGAACCCATCAAGGTTTCAGTCCAGCAACTGCTGCCCGAGAGAATTCTCCCCGTCTTCAGCAATGCCATGTACAACATGCGCACTTGCAACTGCTGCGTGACCGAGCTTCCTGAGGCCAGCTTCCTCCACTGCACCTCTTGCGAGGACTTCGACCTGTGCCACGCTTGCTTCGAGAAGGATTCTCACGGCCACAACCCGAAGCACCCCTTCGTGCCTGCTGTCGAGGGCGCCCACGTCCCCAGCCACATCCAGATCAAGTTGTCTCCTGGCCGCAACCAGAGCCACAACGCTATTTGCGACGGCTGCGACAAGTACATTGCTGGTGTCCGTCACAAGTGCCTCGACTGCCCTGATTGGGACTATTGCGCTGACTGCATCGTGAACTCCAAATTCGTTCACCCCAACCACCGCTTCGTTCCCATCTACGAGCCTCTCGAGGAGGTTCGTAGCCGCGCTGTCAGCCGCTCTGTCCACTTTGGCATCTGCTGTGACGGTCCCCTGTGCGCTCGCGCTCACAACGCGCCCACCTATATCACCGGTGTTCGCTACAAGTGCACCGTGTGCCACGACACCGACTTCTGTGCTAACTGCGAGGCTAGCCCGGCTAACACCCACAACAAGACTCACCCTCTGGTCAAGTTTAAGACGCCTGTCCGCCATGTCACTGTTACTACCACTGGCGAGCGCGGCGATGGTCAGCGTATGCACCAGATGGGCGACCGTAACATCCGCCGCACCAGCTCCCGCTCCACCGAGACTACTGCCAACGCATCCATCAACACTGTCCAGACTGTTGTTGATGTGAAGCCTACGGAGCCTACCGTCAAGGAGGAGGTCGTCGAGAAGACGCCAGAGCCCGTGGTAGAAGTAAAGAAGGAGCCTGAGATCAAGAAGGAAGTCATCGAGGAGAAGCCAGTGGCCCCCGTTGCTGAGAAGCCTATCACCGAGCAAGATCTCGCGGCTGTCTTCGTTCGCGACACCGTCGCTGATGGCACCATCCTGCCGCCTAACCATGTCTTCGAGCAGACTTGGGTCCTTCGCAACGACGGCGAGGTTGCCTGGCCTGCCGGATGCTCTGTCAAGTTTGTTGGCGGAGACTACATGGGCCATGTCGACTCTAACCACCCTGCCGGTATTTCCGAGCTCGTTTCTGCCTCTGAGTCTACTGTCTGCTACGCACCTCTTGCACCGGGTCAGGAATTTGCTTTCAACGTTCTCCTCCGCACTCCTGCGCGCGAGGGTAAGATCATCTCTTACTGGCGTCTGACCACCAAGGACGGTCTCAAGTTTGGTCACAGACTTTGGTGCGATGTTAGCGTTCAGGCCCCCAAGCCCGTCGTTGAAGAGCCCAAGGACGTCCCTGTCGAGATGCAGAGCAGCAACATGATTTTCCCCAAGTTGGAGAAGGAATCACCGATTTCTAGCATCCACGAGGAGATCAAGTCTGAGGCTGCCCCTGCCACTAGCTCTGAGGCAGAGGAGTTTGAGGACTGCGGTGAGGATGAGGAGTGGGACGCCTCAGACGACGGCTTCATGACCGATGAGGAGTACGATATTCTGGACGCTTCCGACGAGGAGTTCCTTGAGGAGCAGCAGAGGCGGCTGAGGAAGTAGACCATCCTCAGGCCGTTCTCGTGATTTTCTTTCCCACTGGGTACGGAGTGACCGGTGGTCTGTTCAGGGTGTCTGGCTCTCCTCGCATGTCTCATTTCACAGGGTTATCAGGGTATTTGTTTTTCGTTTGAGACCTGTCTCGACAGTAGTGAAGCGGTAGTTGGTAGTGGCACGCGAGGTGGCCACTCAGCGCACATGTTAGTGTAGGACCGATCACTCGTCTCTCAGGTTGTCCGAGGTGACGCTCGTTTCATGACGCTTTCATGACAGATTACAGATTGGTACTTGTAGGTTTTAGGCAGCAATGAAACGTGGCTATCCAAACTATTCGGAAAAACACATGCGGTTAAAAGTGAAAGTAACATGTTTTGGCGACAATCAAGGTGTCGAGCAGTGAACAAGTGTAGG
The DNA here is from genome assembly GCF_013390195.1 of Colletotrichum siamense. Classification (NCBI taxonomy): domain Eukaryota; kingdom Fungi; phylum Ascomycota; class Sordariomycetes; order Glomerellales; family Glomerellaceae; genus Colletotrichum; species Colletotrichum siamense. The sequence continues at coordinate 1,653,638 of NW_023501022.1, forward strand.
TAGAGTGGCGACGATGCATGTGGGACGGAGACGTTCCCGCACACACCCCTGTTGGAAGCTCCAATGTGCATGCCCCACTTAGTACATCTGCACTAACATGCGGCACCAATCATTTCTGGACCCCTGGACAGGGGGCCCGAACTGCAGATAACTTTTGGATAAAGTGTCCTTAAGACAGTCTTCTACGACACCTCCCACTTCACGAGAGTTGCGCCGAGTAATCTGACCAGCTTTCCAGGAGGCGAATTTCGACGACTCAATCCCTGGCAGCTTCAAAAGTCTCTCATTTTTGCGAACAGGCACCGAGAACGAGGCATGCGGTAACGAGACAAGGTTTTGACGGCAGGCATTTGCAACAAGCCGAAAAGAGACACATCGACGAATTGCGACAGCCTCGTGATCAACACACACACCGCGAAGCGACTTGCAACCACATCTCAATTGCGCTGATCACTGGCGGCATTGGTAAACGAGGTTATCGAATTGACATCAGGCAGCCATGATGAACGGCTGGGACGAGAAGCACGGCATGGATGACGACGCCTTCGGGGCGAAGGGGAATATTGTCAGCGCTTTCGATGCTTTCCGTAAGTCACACGACAGACTGTTGCGCACCTTCGCGCAACGCTCTTCAACAAACCGCCGTGAAGCAATGAGCTGACACGGTTCTCGCAGCCAAGGCGAAACCCCAATATGTAACGCGGACGTCGGGCGGCGGCAAGTGGACTGTCGCCATGGCAGTGATATCACTCTTCCTCTTCTGGACCGAGGTCGGTCGCTGGTGGCGCGGTTCTGAAACGCACACCTTTGCCGTTGAGAAGGGAGTCGGACACGAGATGCAGATCAACTTGGACATCGTGGTGCGCATGCACTGCGACGACCTCCATATCAACGTGCAGGACGCCGCCGGCGACCGCATCCTTGCGGCCAGCAAGCTCAAGCGCGACAAGACGAACTGGTCGCAGTGGGTCGACAACAAGGGTATCCACCGCCTGGGCAGAGACACCAAGGGCAGGATCGTGACGGGCGAGGGGTGGCAGGAGGAGGAGGGCTTCGGCGAGGAGCACGTCCACGACATTGTTGCCATTGGAAAGAAGAGGGCCAAGTGGGCCAAGACACCGAAGCTTTGGGGCGAGGGCGACAGCTGCCGCATCTACGGCAACTTGGACGTGAACAGGGTGCAGGGCGATTTCCACATCACCGCGAGAGGTCACGGATACATGGAGTTTGGGGAGCACCTTGACCATGCTGGTAAGTTGACTGTAACTCATGCGCCGTGGGTCGAGTCGTACTAATCATCTTGCAGCTTTCAACTTCTCGCACATCATCTCCGAGATGTCGTTCGGCCCCTTCTACCCCTCGCTTGTCAACCCTCTGGACCGAACCGTCAACGCCGCCAGAATCAACTTCCACAAGTTCCAGTACTACCTCTCTGTTGTGCCCACCGTCTACACCGTCGGCAAGTCGGCGTCCACCTCCAACACCATCTTCACGAACCAGTACGCCGTTACCGAGCAGAGCAAGGAGGTCGACGACCACAACGTGCCCGGCATCTTCTTCAAGTACGACATCGAGCCGATTCTGCTGTCCGTGGAGGAGTCTAGGGACGGCTTCTTACAGTTCCTGATGAAGATTGTCAACGTTGTTAGTGGCGTGCTCGTCGCCGGCCACTGGGGCTACACCCTCACTGAGTGGTTCAAGGAGGTGAGGGGCAAGAGAAGAGAGAGGAACGAGGGTTTTATTGGCACGAAGAATCAGTATGACCAGTAGACGATTAGTAGAGGAGCATTTGATAGCGCAAGGGGGACTACTGTGGGATTTCGGAGTTTACGGGTTGTCTATAGAGTGCACAAGAAGGCCCATCTTCTGAGCCGTGCTTCAACTCAAGGCTCGGCTGAGAAGATGTTGGTGCAATTGGGACAGGGGAAATTGTTTCTTGGCATCAAGCATACTGTCGGATAAGTTGACAAAAAGAAAAGAGACCACTTTTTTACAGTGCCATGGCGACTCAATTTTATATAGGTTTTTGTCATCTCTGCCGTTGTTGTCCTCTCTATTGCCGTTGTCGTCGTCCGTCGTCGTCTTCGTCCGGTTCTGCTCTTTTTGTCTCTGTAGCCTTCCTTGATTATTATGGTGTATACGCAGGAAAGATGATGTAAGCCATATCAAAGAAACTCAATGGGAGAATCGACAAGCTGTCTCGTCTCACTGTCTCTGGTGTAAGTGATCAGTTCTTAACGATACCGACTCAGTGCAGGGATTTGCCTCGGCGTAGGGTCGTCGCCGGTGCCGGCAGTGCAAGGTTTCTTTGGGGTTGCCCCACAAATGGTGTAAAACTCCCCCAGACTTTCCAATCCGACATCGCCAATTTGCAATCCAAAAAATTCCACACCCCGCCATTACGACTCACACATAGTCTTGGGAGCGAGGTGCGCAGCGACAATGGCACCAATCCAGCTTGCCAGTCGAACTGGAGGCGCCGCGAGGGTATAGCCATACTCTAAACATTTTTCCAGCCTACAATGAGGTTACTAACACCGCAACAGCGGCTCCTGGCGCGCACGCGACCATGCCTCTCCGCGTCCTCATGTCTGCCGGTCCGGAGGACTTTTGCGACGGCACAAGACGTTGACCAGCTTGACGCCGAGATGCGCAAGCTCCTGCCCAAGTCGATCAAGCCCGACACCTACCGAAGGCTCCACGACAACCTCCTCAAGGTCCGCCACGTCCTCGGAGGACAGCAGCGCCTTACCCTCGCCGAGAAGATCCTCTACAGCCATCTCGACAACGCCGAGGAGTCGCTCCTCACCAACACCGAGAATGGACGCAACATCCGCGGCAGTGCTAACCTGAAGCTCAACCCGGACCGAGTCAACATGCAGGACGCCTCTGCGCAGATGGCCCTGCTGCAATTCATGTCCTGCAACCTTGCCCAGCCCGCCATTCCTGCCAGTATCCACTGCGACCACTTGATTGTGGGCTCCAAGGGCGCTGACAGCGATCTTGTCGACGGTATCCAAGTAAACAAGGAGGTTTTCGACTTTCTCGAGTCGGCCGGACGCAAGTATGGCATGGACTTCTGGCCTCCTGGTGCGGGTATTATTCACCAGACGGTGCTTGAGGTCTACGCTCTGCCGGGCATCATGATGCTGGGTACGGACTCTCACAGCCCTAACGCTGGCGGTCTGTCTACCATTACCATTGGTGTGGGCGGTGCTGATGCTGTTGAGGCTTTGGTCGGCGCTCCTTGGGAACTGAAGGCCCCCCGCGTGCTGGGTGTTAAGCTGACTGGCAAGCTCAACGACTGGGTCTCTCCCAAGGACGTCATTCTCAACCTCGCCGGCAAGCTTACGGTACGTGGTGGAACTGGTTTCATTGTTGAGTACTTCGGCGAGGGTGTCGAGACGCTCAGCGCTACCGGCATGGCGACTATTTGCAACATGGGTGCCGAAGTCGGCGCTACGACGTCCATCTTCCCCTACACCAAGGCCTCGGAACGCTACCTGCTCCAAACCCGCAGAGAAGCCCAGCACCGCGCTCTTGAGGGCTACAAGAACTGGGGAAGCTTCAACTTCAGAGCCGACGAGGGCGCCGAGTACGACCAAGTCATCGAGATCAACCTGTCGGAGCTGGAGCCCCACATTAACGGTCCCTTCACCCCCGATTTGGCCACCCCCCTGTCCCAATTCAAGAGCACCATTCAGCAAGAGCAATGGCCCGAGGTCCTGTCTGCCGGCCTCATTGGCAGCTGCACCAACAGCTCTTACGAGGACATGACCAAGGTCGAGAGCATGGTCAAGCAGGCCGAAGCCGCCGGCTTGAAGCCCAAGGCCCCTTTCTACATCACGCCTGGCAGCGAGCAGATCCGCGCCACCCTCGAGCGTGACGGCACCCTTCAGACTCTGGAGGGCGCTGGTGGTATCGTCCTTTCCAACGCCTGCGGCCCCTGTATTGGCCAGTGGAAGCGTCAAGACGACATCCCCAAGGGCGAGCTCAACGCCATCCTGACGTCCTACAACCGCAACTTCCGCGGCCGTAACGACGGCAACCCTGGCACCATGAACTTCCTGGCCTCCCCCGAGATCGTGACCGCCATGGCCTACGCCGGATCAACCACCTTCAACCCCATGACCGACAAGCTCCAGACGACCGACGGCAAGGAGTTTCAATTCAACCCTCCCCGCGGTCTCGAGAACCCCAAGAGCCCCTTTGAGTCCGGCGTCGCCTCCCTGCAGGCCATCTCACCCGAGAAGCCCAACCCAGAGATCAAGGTCGCCATCTCCCCGACCTCTGAGCGCCTCGCCTTCCTTGAGCCCTTCCCCCCCTTCCCCGAGGGCGACATCACCGGCCTCAAGGTCCTCGTCAAGGTCACCGGAAAGTGCACCACCGACACGATCTCAGCCGCCGGCCCCTGGCTCAAGTACAAGGGCCACCTGCCCAACATCAGCACAAACACCCTCAACACAGCCGTCAACAAGGAGACGGGCGAGGTCAACGCCGCCTACGACGTCGACGGCTCCAAGCACACCATCCCCGAGCTCGCCCAGCGCTGGAAGGAGCGCGGCCAGGAGTGGCTCGTCGTCGCCGAGCACAACTACGGCGAGGGCAGCGCGCGCGAGCACGCCGCCCTGCAGCCCCGCTACCTCGGCGCCCGCGTCGTCCTCACCAAGTCGTTTGCCCGCATCCACGAGACCAACCTCAAGAAGCAGGGCGTTGTGCCCCTGACGTTCGAGAACGAGGCCGACTACGACAAGATCGCCGCCTGCGACGAGGTCAGCACCGTCGGCCTCTACGAGATGCTCCAGAACGGCGGCAAGGGCAAGGTCCAGCTGCTCGTCAAGAAGAAGGACGGCTCCGAGGTGCTCGTCCCCACGCTGCACGCCGTCACCAAGGACCAGGCGGGCTTCATCCTCGCGGGCAGCGCGTTGAGCATGCTCGCCAAGCGCAACCAGGCTTAGAAGAGCGGTGTGTTTCATGAGCGGAAAAGGGGGGTTGGTTGTTCTTGTTTTATTGGGTTATTGGTTTTCCATCATGTTGATACAATGGCGAAAAGTGAAGACAAAAATTGACGATTGTATATATCCCTGTGCAGACAGATCTTTTTGTATTTGTTTCAGGTAATTTGTTTTTGGCTACGTATAAAAGGCAAGAAAGGTAGGAAATGGAAGAAATGAGTTGAAAATAGTCGTGATGAAGCCTATCTTTCATCGTCTTGTGATGGGTGACAAAGACGACGACAGCATAGACGTCGTCAAGGAACCGTTCGACATCCGCAACCGACCGGATATTGACAACCTCGGTGCCCCAGTGCTGCGCGGGCTTCGCATTGGTCGGTTTCCACTTGATTGCGGATCTGTATTCTCCTTCCCGGAGTGCCTCGATTCTGTCGTCGATCTAGAGGCTGAAATCTTCAACGCTGTTAAACCTCACGTTTTTCTAATCTACGGGACTCGCGACGATCAGGTCTCGCTGTCGTCTGTTTCGTCGCCGTCCTTTGTCGGCGTCCTTCGTCGTCGCCCTTCGTCGTCGCCCATCGTCGTTCCCATCGTCTTCGTTACATATGAGAGACAGGATTAGGCCCAATATTGCGGGCAAACTCGTCGTTGACCATGATAGTGATGAAATGCACCGCTGGGTAGCCTCTTAATCCGCACTAGACATCAAACGTAGCCTTGAAGAGTATTTCCGTCCCTGAGACTGTGGGGTATGCGCGCTCGAACTTCACTCTGTCGATATTGTCCAGGCGCGACATCATCATCCACGGAGTCAAATCAGATAGGATGATGCTCTCTGCGTCTCGCAGGCGTACGCTCAGCACAACTATAGCTGGCTGGGACATATACAGGCTGACTCGACCAGAATACCAACAGAATGCCGGCAAGATCGGTCCTAGGTAAATGGGGACGCGGGGTGTGTTGCAGTGTTGTTGGATGTGAACGGGCATGGACGCCAATTCGGCCTCGCCGTGCACGTCGAATGTGAAGCATTTGGTGGCCAGTCTCGAGTAGAGCTGCGGCACCGTTAGGATATGCTTGTTAGTCGCTGCGAGCCGGAGGTGGTAGACGAGGCAGGCAGAGAACGATCGCCAGCCGTCGGCGCAGGCGAGGTGGTCGGGGACTGAAGCTGCGATGATCTCTTTGCCGGGCCCGATCGCGCCCGTGTGGCCAGCATAAGGGCAGTCAAGGAGCATTAGCACGTCTGGCTCGGCGCTGTCGATCAACTCTCGGCGGATATTCGTGAAGTATACTCGAGGGACGTCTTGGGAATGGTAGGAACCGATAGGTTGAGGTGGTTGGTCGAAGACTGTGGGTGGCCAGCTTGGGTGTAGAAGGAGGCTCGGTTCATCGTTGGGTGCTGCTGGCATCACCCTGCCGTGCCCAACGTAGTAGATGATCACGAGGGTTTCTCTCCCGAGCCGAGGCTGGTATGGCGTTCCGTACAGTGTGTCCCTCACGACGTCGGAGAAGATGCCGTGCGGGTTGGGCGCGAACGCCGGTATTGAAGTATGCAAGACTTCGTAACCGTATAAGTGCTGGAAAGCATCGCCAAGTTGGTTGGTCCAGTGTCCAACTCTCGCGCGGCGGCTATAGTCGATATCCCAGCAGAATGTGAGCACAATCACTCTATTATAGTTCTGTGTGTGTTCAGCATCGTAATAGTTACGAAGACTGATCTCCAAGGCAGATTTGAACTCTTGGGCGGTGATCTCTTCGGGTTGGTAAGCCCGCAACGGGTGCGTCGACGGCCAGTCCATGTCATTGTCGTCCGGAGAGTATTCGTAAGCACAGTAGAGGAATACGAGCAGAGAGGAGGGTTGCTGTCTCTGTAGGCAGCTGTGCTCGTACGACTTCGTATTTCAACATCAGGAAATCATAGCAGAAGAAAGATCTGTAAATACTCCCAGTGATTTTGCCACGTAAATGCTCGATTATCTCCGGTGCTCCAGGTTGAGCGAAGTCTAATACATACCAAACGGGATCCTCATACGACGAGGACAGCGAAGGACGACCACAAAGGACGACAACAAGGACAACAGTAGAGACGACGGCAACATAACGTCCAAAGGAATGAGAGTCTCAGGCGTGTAGTTTCGTTCCGGACCTTGTTATCAAGTGAGAGTACCTTGCAATCACAGCATCAGGCACCCGAGCAAAGAGGTCCACGAGGATCCAGCCAACCATTGTATACATCGACAACACAACACCCCAAAGGCCCACAACACCTCAGAACTACCATGTACACACACTAAGCATCACATACATCTACCTCTCCCCGTCTCCCCCCTTCCCTTCCGTCAACCCTTCTGCCAACACCATTCTCTTCCCTCTCGCGGGGTAAAGAACAACAAGCCATCATGCGCAAATCGGAAAGAATATCCAAGCCCCCACCTTCCTCCCTTCCACTCAAACAAAGAAACTTTTTTTTGGTCGTCAGAAGAATATCCCCCTAAACATGCATACCTAGACCGGGAAAGCCCTCTCACGAGATACTGCAAAAAAAGAAAAGCAAAGGAAAAGTCAAACGGCGAGAACTAGTCTAGGCATATCGTATGGTCATGATGAGGTAGAAAGAAAACAAAAACACAGAAAATCGGGGGACGGGTCAATGGCCCTTTCCCTCTGAAGGAATGTCTAGGTAAACTAGGACCAGAAATCAACGTAATGGGGTCATAAGCTGGAAGGGAAATAACTAGTAAACCATGAAATGTATAGACGCTCCAGACCGAAAATCCAAATCCAAAACCAAAACCAAAAGAGAACCTTGAAAAAAACTGTGCGAGATTGGACCTCCGATTCACCAACGCCCCGTCTGTCGGGGTCAAGCACGAAGGAAACAACTGAAATTACCCGTGAAAACGCCAGACGCTTGGAGAAGTAATGGTGGCTGATAGGAAACCCAAGGAGGGGGAAGTGGCAGGGGCTTCGACGTGGGCAATGGGAGGAACTTCTTGAATTCGAGAAAAAGGTGTAGAGGTTGTAGAACCAAGGAACCTTGCGCTGTATCCCCCTCCTAACTCATGATCCGCCAGACCGTCCTTTCCTCTCCTGCTATCAAATGCTTGCGAGCGTGTTGGAACAAGAAAAAAGGGGGGTTTTGGCGAAAACCTCGATAACAGAGTCCCTCCCAAACAAAGTGCACCTCAACGCGGATCAATAGCGCCCGAATCCTAGCAATACCATAAGCATATAGAGTTCATCAGTGCTCATCGCTTTTTGAAATTCCTCCTGCCCCTGTGCCCCCGTCCAGCCGTCCGACGAGAAGAGGGTATAGCGCGACCAGAAAAGCCGACATTGAGAATTACAAGGATTATGGGGAAGGCGTTACGGGGAACGAAGGAACCAAAGTGGTAGATAGTTGCCCATAATCCTATTGCGAGTAGTACACCATTCCGGGTGCGGGTTGCTGGTAGTAGAAACCGTCCGGGCTTGGCGTGATTCCGCCCATGCCACCAACACCGGGTCCGAATTGCGGGGGAGGCTGCTGGTAGCCCTGATAGGTGTTCATGGGCGGAAGCTGAGCCGCATCGTAATAGTAAACCATACCGTTGACCTCCTGGGCGACCAAGTTGGGTCCTCCCGGGGCCTGTCCGTTTGCTTGAGCGCCCGCAGGATCGACCTGGCCTTGTTGAGGGAAGCCAGGGCCCTGGGGCGGCTGTCCGGGGGGTACAAAAGACGGCGCCGCAGCCGACGGTCCCATGTTGTTACCATTGTACTGTCCGGGATAAAAGTACGGTTGTTGATGCTGCATCATGGGGTAAGGCTGGTTGTAGAAGTTCTGTTGCGGAGGCGGGTAGTTGGGCTGGAAAGGAGCAGCGTGGATCGCCCTCTCGGGGATCTGAGACAAAGGCGTGCCAGTCGAGTGCTGCGTGGGGTACGACGGTTGTCGTGAGTGAGCTTCCTGAGGTAGGCCGTTAGACACCTGAACAGGAACCTGCTGGTGGAAAGCCTGCTGGAAGGCTTGCGGGCCTTGGTTGAGGGTCGGCGATTCAATGTTTGTGACCGATACTGCCTTTTGCGGGCGAGGCTGATGCATAGGAATCTGGCTTGGCCGGTTCTCCTGGAATGCAGGCTTCTGAGGCAACGGGTGGGTTTGTGGCTGCGGCAAATCGTTGATGGACGTCTCATTCGGGTGCATAGCGTGCATTGGCTGCATGGGCATGCCATCCTGCCCAACAAACGGCTGATTAGGAACGAAGGGTTGATGAGGGTGGCTCGCGGGCGGCAGCCTGACAACAGGTCTGGAATTTTCGACTGGCACAGGAGCTCTCGACATGACAGAGCCTGTGGGCGAGAAGAGGTATTCACGACCATCAGGTGCCAACGAGGAGCGACGGCTGAGAGCAATGCTCGGAGAATAGGCGCTGCCGTAGTAGCTTCCGCCAAAAACGCTGGTCCGTCTAGAAAACCCTCCCATCGAACCAAGGCCGGAGCGAGGCTTGCCCCGGGTCCGCTGCTGGTTCGGCCGCATGGCACGGGGAATGAAGATGAAGGATCGGTCGACGGCGGGGAAGATGTACTTGGGCGGGTTATCGGGCAGGGAGATGCGGACTGGCTTGTCGCGACGCAGGGGCGGGCGGTGGTCTGGAAGTTTGGTGTATTGTTTGACTGGCATGCTAAACGCAGCAGGACCTTTCCCGGTGACGGGAAGGGACACCCTCACCTGCACGTTGCCGATGTGTCGCTCGGTGGACAGAGTCCTGTTGATGGGGGTCGGGTTGGACGGGCATGTCGGGATGAAGCCGTTGCCGTTGGCCGGTCCCTCTTCCTCGGGCAGATGCCTTGGTTGTCTCGAGGGCAGCGGGTCGGCGACGGTCTCATGCATATCATGTGCCCATTGACCACTGGTCAGAGGATCGGTCGGACTGTGCAATTGACTGAGCGGGTTAGCCGAGAGATGACGAGATGACTCTTTCTGGGAAGCATACTTCATGGGAGCGTAGGGGCCTCCGATGCCTCCACCACGGCCACGTCCACGACCTCTGCCAAAAGGCCGGAAGCCATTAGCAGAAGGACCGGCATGGCGATGATCGTGCATGAAGAAGGCCCCCCTGTTGGGAACGAAGGCGGGGTCTTCGTCCCTTTTCTTCTTGTATTCCTCGTGTTCCCGGCGACGACGCTCGCCGACGGGCTCCGCGGGGCGGGACGAGTTGGAGCTCACGACAAGAGGAGCGGAAGACTTGGGCGGCGATGCAGCGGGGTCGTCGAGCTGGAGCTCTTGCACAGGCTCGGGACGGTCGCTGACGGAAAGGCCCTGAAGCATGGCATCGGCATCGGATACAGATTTGTTGTTGGCGGGCGCCGAGGGGTCCCGGGCAGCGTGCTTCGCGGCTCCATTTCCAGCAGACTTCCTTGCGTTCGGGGTGATGGGGGAGGCCTCGTCGATGTTGCTAGTATCGCTATCGTTGCCGTGATCGTGGTCGTCACTAATGATGGAACCCTCGGTCATGGAGTCGTCATCGAGGTCGAGCTGATCAGGACCACCTTCTCCATCTTCCTCATCCTCGATGCGTCGTCGATGACCAATCTTTCTGCGTCGGGGGGCCGCCATGTTTTCGGTAGCTCTTGTAGAGCTATCTGGACCTTTCGGATGTTGACTCGGCGGTAGGTTGATGCTCAGGTTGACGAGCAGGACAGGCTCGAGGAGCGGAAGAAGCGGCGGAAAGATGTCGAGGGAATCATGCGATGCTTGCCAGATAACGGTTGATGAATGGAAGACGGGGGAAAAGCAAGTACCGCCCTGCGGTTGGCGAAGAATTCGGGCGATGGGCAAACAGACGGCCAAGAGGGCGTATTAAAAATAAAATACAACAGCGGGCGGGCGTTGGGCAGTGCGGCGGCGTCGGCTTCGGGAGAAGCAGAAGCAACAGCAACACACAGCTTCTTGTCGGACAGATTTCTCTGCAACCAAAGAGCAGAGCAAAGCAGAGCAGAGCAGGGTAGCGGCAGAGTGTATAAAAAAACCGCAATGCAGTGCAGCAGGGGCGGAGCTCTACCCGAATGGTCTCCTCAAACCTCTCTGCTTCTAATGAAAGAGCAGACGAAGGGTGGAAGTCTAAAAGGAGGAGAGGAGGAGAAGGGTTTGGGTGCGAGGAGGAATCGCAGGGGTGGAGTTGGTGGTGATGATAGAAGGGAGAGAGGAAATTCGGCCAGAGACGACGACAAGAAGCAGAGCAGGCAAGACGGGCTGGACAGACAGGCAGAGGCCAGCAGCGGGCAGGGCCAAAGCAACGCAAACTTGAGGGGCCTCAACTGGCTGTGCTGTACTCTGCTAGGCAGGTAAGGTACGGTGCGGTAGTGTAGCTGGACCTCTGCTAGGGTAATGGGGCCCAAAGGTACCTGCCTGCCTACCCACCTGAGGGAATCGGTGCGATGGGTGCCCGTGGAAAATGTGGACGGACTAAGGTACGGGTACGGGTGTGGTCCGGGCAGGTTCCCGTCCCCCAGTCTCCAGTTCACTTCAGCTAAACGGTGCGCTATGTTAGACGGTGGATGGTGGACGGACACAGCTAACAGGAACATGCACCTTCAACGTTGGTCTTTATTTTTATTTAGGTGCTGTCATCCATCCTCGGCTGGCCTGTCTAGTCCGGGTGTTCTTGGGACACACCATTGCGTATCAGTCCCTCAGCAACCAGCAGCAATGGAACTGAGGGGAGGCACGCTGCTGCAGCTGCTGTTTTCTGTTGTTGCTGCTGCTGCAGCTGCTCATGTTGCGTTGGCTGTGCTTCCGTAAGCCGGCCGTTTGGCTGGCTGGCCGGCAACTGCACACTCGTCACTCGTGTTCCCCCAAACCCCCATTCGCTGTCATGCCCCTCAGCCAGTAGGATGCTTCCCTTGGGACCGGCGTGCCGGAAGTGCCACGCTGTTTTGGGCCCGACCTTGGGGCCTGGCCCAGCCTGGGCTGTGACTCCCAGAGTCCCTCTCTTGCTGCTGGTTTTCTGGAGCTTCTTCGCCCACCTCACCGAAATCCCACCTCATTACCCAAGCTCGGCGCCTTGTCAAACCATCCATGCCACTTCGTCTCCAAGAATAACCTCTCCACCAATCCACGACCGTCACGGAGCTGAACAGGACCCGCTTTTGCTTTTTTGTTTCGAAGAGTCCAGAGTCTCGTCTCCGGTCCGGACGTAACCTCTTCAACTGGCATGTTTCCATCCTTACATGCACCGTCCTGATCACGTTACCCGTGGGCCATTTTCGTTAACATGTGTACAGCGCCTACACGCAACATGTGAAAAAAGGTCATGGTGGAATTCCGCAAGAGCCCAGAAATCCCAGTGCTCTGGGTCAATGGAATCATAGACCCAGACTGTGCTTCACAACTCGTCTGACACTCCGCACCCGCCCAGGGCGATGTGCCGGCTCACCGTTTCAAGTCCCTCAACGCTGGGACAGCCCCGGATCTGCCTGCGCTCGCATCGAACCTTACTGGCCCTGCCAACCATGTGCCCCCTCGAAACCCAGGATGGGATGACAACTGGTGGCCCGGAACAGGGCAAACTTAGACCCCCGCCAAGAGCGAGGGAGTCTGGCTGAGTGGTTCAGTTCAGCTTATCTTCATGAACGGTCAGCCTCTATGCGATACAGGAACCAACCACGGACGCCGGTTGGACGACTGGCTCGCTGTCCGAGCCGGTCTTTGCATATCGGCTCCGTATCCTCTCCGTCGTCTTGATGGTGAGTGATCTCTCACTCTTGAGGGACTACCGTCAATAGTTGGTCGACCCTGGTCTAACAGTCTTCAAACCTGGATTTCACTCTCAGTATGTTCAACTCCGAAGACCCCGAATCTGTACTATTAAGGAGCACAGTTGGCTGATGTTAGACCAGATGATACTTGGCCGAGACCAGAGGTGGAAAGATACGACCGGTCACGTATTCGAAGCCCCATGACGCCCAGGAAGCTCTGGTTTCTTGCCATATCTTCATTCGTCGAAACTTATCGTGTCTTCCCCCGTCAACGATACCTTTCCCGGACAAAAACACGGCCTATCACGTCCTGCAGTCCCAAGGGGCTTGTCAATCTTGGGTTCGTGACTCGAATATCTTGAACTCTATCCAACGCAACCCCGATGGACCAAATCTGCTTCAGGTGGCAGCCTTCCACCTCTGCGGCACACGCTGACCAAGGGTGCGAGGTCTACAGGCAGAAACAGTTCTGTTCTTTCCGTAGCCACTCGTCATAGCGAAGACTCTAAGGTCGAGTGGTTCACGCCTGGTGATCCCAGAAAGCCCTAGCTCGAAATGCTATACGTTCGAGCCTCGGTGGGAGGGTAAGATATCACCAACCCCCCTTTTTTTCGCTTTCATGCCTTGAGGACCTTGTGGGCAAAGCTATGTCCTAAGGAAACATCTTTCAGGCATTTGTCAGACCCCCTTTCCTGTACATCGTCTTCTTTCATCCTTGTACCTGGTTTCTTGTATGTGGTTGATACATGGGCTTGACAAGTACGTAGCTGTTGGGTGGTCGTGTACTTTGGCAGGTAAGTAAGCAGACAGAGATCACGGACAAGACATAGCAAGATAATGTCGAAAGCTGATGTGTTGATTTGAATCGTTTATTGCTGCTTTACTCATAAGTCATATTCCGCCATACGTTTCTACCATCTCAACGTCAACGCCGTTTGTTGTTTACCACCTTCTGTTGATTGTCTCAATCTTGCTGGACCCGGTCGCCGAGCCCGATGGCGGAGTCAGGTTCTGCGTCTTCTCAATCTTCGGAACACATCCAAAGCGAGTGTTTCCCTGGTCCCAGATCTGTAGCAAAGTCAGCACCACCACCTCATCACATGGTTCGTAAGCAGTAGCAACTCACAGCATAGATGGACTTCAAGAACGCGTCACCAAGGATGTCAAAGTCGTTTGACCCTCTCGACTGCACACCGCCATACCACCACCCGTCCTCAGCAGGCGCAAACGCCAAGTCCTCCTTCTGAATGACAAACTCCTTGTCCCCAACGGCGACCTTGAACTCGGGCAGGTCGTCCGCCTTGGTGCTCGTCGGGAAGACGTACCCCTGCTGCTGGTCGTCGTACTTGGACCCGGGGATCGCGGCGTACAGCGCCTCGCACACGTCGTCCGCGACGAGCGCCAGCGTCGTTCCCGTGTCGGCAATGGCCTTGTTCCCGCTCTTGCCGACCGCCTTCCCGTTCACGCTCGCGCTGCCGGACTCAAACATCCAGAACCCCTGCGAGCTGTCGATCTCGGTCCAGTGGATCTCCTCCCCAGACGCCGAGACGAGGTCCGTGTCGATCCAGCCGAACGTGTAGAACGACTTGGGGTTACCCTCGTCGCGCTCGCTGTAGAAGGCTGAGGTGAAGAGCTCCGCGCCCGAGGGGATGTCCTTCTGCGCAATCATGTTATCAACGGGCGTCTTCTGCGGGTCGCGGATGTTGCCGTCGCGCTGCACCGTGTTGATGGAGCTGAAGGCCAGCCCGAGCAGGCCGTCGCCGGTGCCCTGGGAGAACTGCGGCGCGAGCTGCTGCGCGAGCTCGACGACCTGGTTCTCGACCGTCAGCCCGCCGAGGACGAGGTTGTCGGTGCCGCAGTCGCCCGAGGCGGAGCTGCCGTCGCCGTACGAGATCTTCCACGAGAGGTCGTCGAGCTTCTTGAACGTGGAGGACTTGGAGGCGTCGAAGATGTTGTGGTTGGATTGGAGGGAGCTGCTGAGCTCAGTCGAGAAGACCTATCGGCTGTGTTAGTGATTGCTATGGCGGCAGTGTGTATTCGGGAAGGATACCCAAAGGTCAGAGGAGCCGGTGTCGAAGTCCAGCTTGAACTTCTGCGGCGGCGTGCCGATGAATACCTCGCAGAGGTACATGGAGTCGTACTGCTGGTCCTCCGCCGTGACCTCCCCGCTCTGTTCCCCAGAGTCGGTCTTCTTCACCAAAACGTTCTTCATGGAGACGCGGCCGCCGAGAGGGGCATTGAAGCCCGGGGCAGCAAGACCCCTTTGCGCCATCCTCTTGGTCTGGACATAGGGGCCGGCTTTGGTGGGCTCGAACTTGTATTTGTTGAGCAAGTGAACGTACGACTTGGTGCCATGGCGCTGGTAGTTCTTGTTCAAGGCGGCGGGAATCTTGGCGAGGCCCTTGTCCAGCTTGAACTTTGCCTGGGTTTGCAGGAATGCCTCCATCGTGTTTATGTATGGAGCTGTGGTCAAGGAAGGAGGTGGTTGCACTAGTTGAGTCGGTGGACAGTAGGATGAATTGAGTTGAGTTTGAAGGTTGTTTGCGAAACAAGCTCGCTCTTTGGGTTGAGCTGGCGTTTAAATACCTGCCCGTTTGGGTAAGAAGCAAGTACCGCGATCACTGATCGGAATGTCGGCACCTTCAGAACCTGGTCGGGCTGAAGTGAGTCGTGAGAGGGGGTTACGGGCGCGTAGGTGGAAAACCTGCTTTGCTCTAGATGTGATCTGTCGGTAGATAAGGAAGATAAATATCACCAAGGGATGTTGGCGCAGCAATCATGCGGCGGCCTGTCCGGGACTTATAAAACGGCAGGGCTAACGTTTCGCTGACGACAGCTCAGCTGAAGTGACAGGTTGGGTATATTCTGTCATGAGAGAGAGAGCTCATGCCGGCATTGAAGTGTGACAGTTCAGAGCAAGGCACGGGAGGTGGGGCGGTGCAACCGCAGGCTTGAAACGGAGCTTTCGTGACAACGCGCATTCGGACCTTTCGCCCGTGCTCTGAGCTCCCATGGGGATAGGGGGGGGAAAGGGAGGAAGTCTGGCCCTCGGTCCAGCCCGATGAGGCAGTTGGTTAGGGTACAAAATGGCCCGGTGGAGACTGGACTGAGTCGTCGATGAACAAGTGGTTCAAAATGAACGAGAAAGAGGGGGAAACGTTATGGAAACACATGAGCGATTTGGACTTGTCACAGTCGCTCTACTTTGGAGATGCCCCGCGGGAGCTTCGGCCACCTGAACTTTCAAGCAGCCTACCTGAATACGCGCCGGTCAATTCAGCTGCCGTGATTCAGAAGGGGATTGGCACATGCAAATCAGAGACGGCTCGTGAGCCAAAACTGTTACTGCTTGACGACCAGCTTGGTCTGATGAACAAATCGGCCGGGAGATGAGGTCTTCCCCGCCTACAGAATGATGTAACGGACGCCGCACGGTGGTTCCGGGGCAGGGATTAGCTTAGCGGGCCATGTCCCGTCTTGGCGCCGATCGACTCCAGATTCCTGGATACCCTGCCAAGCACGATGCAAGGAGACGAGGCCTCCTGATTGTTCTGCAATCGCTGGACCTGAACTTGGCATTGTGATGTCGTCAGGGTTCTTTTTCTGGATCCATGCTCGATGTTCCATCCGGATATAACATCTCGGCAATACACATGTGCCCCAAAGATAGGGCGTTCATCTCGAATCAGAAGATGACGATTCAACATGGCAGTGGTTGCTATCAAGGCAGAAGTTCCCATGATTGGTTCGATGAACCGCCCATAGTAGGCTGCTCTGATCATATCATGAGATCATGCGCCTCCTGGACTAATAAATCGACAAGAGCTTATAACGCAATCTTGTTATGCGGCACTGAGCAGTACCTTGCCAAAAGTGAAGCCGCGAACACCATTGCTGATCCAGCAACACTCACCGTCGACAAGACTGCCGGCCTTGACCTCTTCTTCAGCACCCAGGTTCCTGAGCACGTAGTCAGCAGGCAGGCGCGAATGACGTGATATGTCAGGATATTCACCTTTCAAGAGCCCATCTGCGAGTGGTTCCATCTTGACCACCGCTCCCGCTATCGGGATTGAATTTGGCAGATACCGGAGGTGTCACCCACCTACCGTTCCTCCAAAACCAGGGAGTAGTCAAGCTGCCCTCCATGATCGTGCCATCTCTGGAGTTGACCAGCAGGACTTCCTTTCGGTCCGTCGGCGCAATGCTCGCACGATCCCGAGCAGTGTCGTACATGGCCCTCTTGGTAGTCTTGAAGTGGGTGTACTCCGATTGCGATGTCTCGGTGTTATCTACAACAACCTCCATGAGGGGTTCCTCAGAAGGATCGCTGGTCTCCTTCGAGCTTCCAGGTGGTGGGAGTCTCTCGGGAAAGAGGTTTTGCAACGGCACCGGGGGCACTGGTGATGCTTCACAGCTAAGCTTCCCGTCCGAGGTAAGCAGGACCTTGACTCTCAGTGGGGTTTCCTTGCCATGCTGAGCCAAGAAGGTCTCGACGGCGTCTGCGAGATTCTGCAGCCCGGTCTCGCCAGCGATAGCCTCAACGGCAGGAGTCCAGTTCCAATGTGTTGCGGCTCTAAGCATCCGATCCCGGTGGAGGTCGAGCATGTAGTACGGAGAGGTCATCTTGGCGTTCCACCCCGCATTAGCCAAACGCCTCTTTGGGACGCCCAGCAATCCGGGGTCGAAACGGAGCGACGTGAAGAGCTCAAATTGATTGGCCATATTTGCGACTGTCTGTAAGCTGTTGACTCAAGGTGTACGGTGCGATGTAGGATGGTCGATGATTGTCAGATCTGCGATCTTGACGAGAAGGCAGATTTGAAAGAGAGACGCAGAAGTGAAAGAGCCACTCTTATTGATGTAGGTAAGTTTGCCGATGCAACAAGTGCTGTGACCGGGCTTTGACTTTAGACGGCGACGGTGGTCAAGGTCAGCCAGAAGCACTCTGAGTCTTCGCTTGCAGCACGGAAGTCGCTCATGAGACCGCACTAACAATTTTGTGAGTTGCAGTGTAGGTTACATAAGCACACTTTCTCACTGCCTTCCGTCTCCACTGGTCACTTTCAACTACCCATCTAATCAATTTGTTGATACTCATGGGGATGAACACAACTTCATGGTTCAAGACATATGTTTAATGTATATTTTCCGTTAGCAGCTTGAGATAGATTATCAAGTTCAACTCTTATCTTGGCCACCCGAGACTTCAAATTTCATCAGCCCAGCTACTAACATCCTTATCACCGAATGCCTCTAGTCCCATGTATATGAACAAAGTGCGGAACCTAACGGTCTGGAGAGTCTCCTAGTTTGATGTGATGATCAACATGAAATCTTTCAAAAAATCGCTTTGATTAGCACAGTAATTCGGAGGCCGCTGATACACGGACTGGAGCGAGGACTAATGTTAAGGTTCTTCTGGAAACGCTCTTCAAGGAATACGCGCTGGATGTCAGGGCTCTGCCACATAACGAGTACCTTATTTTCAGCCGTTTTCATTCTGGACGGCCACATGTTCTCCAGCAGAAGTAAGCATCTCTGCAGAGACAATGTCTATAGACATCACACTCATCAATGAAACATACCGAAGGCCATTCCGCGTCAAAACAAGTAGAACATTGTTGAGGCTCTCAAGCTGGAAACGACCTCTTCATGTCTCTTGGCGCTAGGTCATGCCGAGCTGGCTGATCGTCGCTGAGGAAAGAAGTCATATCCAACTAGCCGTATGTAGTTGCGAGTCTCTTACTCGTGTAATTTGCACGACGCGTAGCCAAATCCATCTTCAAAAGATTTGTACATACCACAAGTTTTTGAGGAACACAGAAGCATTGTTTAGAGAGTTTCTAGCAATGAAGACTTGCATCGAATGCTTTTCTGAAGGACGCCAGGCTAGTGAAACCCAAAATGAGGATATAGGAGAATATGACGACATGGTACTCCAGCCAGATCCCTGGCGATTGAAGCTCTCGCATTTGTCTGGGAGATCGTTCCTACTGTGTAAATGCCCAACGAGATACAAGTCTTCAATTGATTCGATTTGAGGGCGTAATACGGGTGCACATGAACATTTCGCAAGCTTCAGCAAAAGGCGACAGCTTATTAATGAAGATAATAAACAACAAAAATCGGCAGCCCAGACCACGAAAGCGAAAGGCACCCTGCTGGCTGACCAACATATCCTTGCGACCTGGAGCGCCAGGGCCCTCACTGGTTACGTAGTTTGCAGGCTCATAGGCGGCCCTCCCTTGCCAACCCCACTCTTAAATCGCCTGAGGCCAAGCTGATTTGGTCAATGACAGTTGCTCGACCCAGAAGACTGTGGTGCTAGGCCGGAAAAACTCCTCACGAGCTTGCCCCGTCGCGCAACAATTTTTTGCGCGCTGTGCCGGAAGCTCCTGGGCCCCAGTCCAGCGCATAGCAAACAGACCAGACAGAGACCACCACCACCACCACCACCACCACCACCAGACGGCCAGCAAGCAGCATCAGCATCACAGCAGCCAGCTCCTGCAATTGCACCTGCACCTGCAACCTGCCTACATCATCGAACCAGACCGCCCTCGCACTGGTCAGCCCATTCACACACTTCAAGTCCTTGTCGACTTTACGACTTTTCTTCCTGTACCACCCTTGATACCTCTGCTCCTCTTTTTATCAATTGCCTCGAGCCACCACAAATATGTCCAATCCCCTCCCCTCCGTGCCTCCTCTGGCAAAGACTCCGACCGTTATCCCGGTTGATTCCTCCTCCGGACTTTGGGACCGCATCACCTCTTGGGCTTCAGAAAACAAGGCCGTCGTTTATACCGCTGCAGGTGTTGCCGTCGTCGCTACCGGTGCTGGCGTCATCTACTTCCTCAACAGCGACTCCGTACGTTTTTACTCTTGTGTCTTGCCTGCTTCTGGCACCTGGCTGTCGTCATGCGATCCGATTTTCCACACGGCCGCTACGACTGGGATCTTGGCCATCTCCGCCAGCCCTGCCAGGTCAAACTGCACGGAATCAAAAGCTGACCTTAGTGCGATTCAAGAAGAAGGATGATACACCAAAGCTGAGCAAGAAGGAGCGAAGGAAAAGAAGGGAGGCCGAACGCAAGGCCGCCGAGGCAGAGAAGGCCGCGCCCGCACAGAAGGAGGCTGCTGCGCAACCGACGGCCGCCGCCGAGAACCCCGAAGAGCTTCCCGAGATCGACGAGACGTCCGTCCAGAGCTTCACCCAAGAAGAGCGAGAGAAGTACGCCGCCAAGTTGAAGGACGCCGGTAACAAATCCTATGGCGGTAAGGACTACAACCAAGCCATCGAACTCTACTCCAAGGCCATCCTCTGCAAGGCCAACCCCATCTTCTACTCGAACCGTGCCGCTTGCTACAATGCCCTCGGCGACTGGGACAAGGTTGTCGAGGACACCACCGCCGCCATCAACCTCGACCCCGAATACGTCAAGGCCCTGAACCGCCGTGCCAACGCCTACGAGCACCTCAAGATGTACGGCGAGGCTCTCCTCGATTTCACCGCCTCCTGCATTATCGACAGCTTCAAGAACGAGAACAGCGCACAGGCCGTCGAGCGCCTGCTGAAGAAGTTTGCCGAGCAGAAGGCCCAGGAGATGATGGCCAACCGCCCCAACAAGCTGCCCAGCCACACTTTCGTCGGTAACTACCTGCAGAGCTTCCGCGTCAAGCCCCGCCCGGCCGGTCTCGAGGACTCTATTGCGCTGGACGAGGAGACTGGCAAGGGTCAGCTGCAGCTCGGCCTTGCGGCTTTGGAGAAGAAGACTGGTGACGGCTACGAGGAGGCGAGGGCGGCCTTCGAGAAGGCCCTGGAACTGGGTGAGCTCGAGGAGTTCGAGGCTCTCGCATACAACCTCCGCGGTACTTTCAGCTGCTTGCTCGGAAAGCATGACGACGCCATGAGCGACCTGTCCAAGAGCATTGAGCTCGACCCCTCCATGACCCAGAGCTACATCAAGCGTGCTAGCATGAACCTGGAGCTTGGTGCCCCCGAGAAGGCTGCCGACGACTTCGACAAGGCCATGGAGCAGAACGCCGAGGATCCCGACATCTACTACCACCGTGCCCAGCTGCACTTCATCAAGGGCGAGTTCTCCGACGCCGCCAAGGACTACCAGAAGTCCATCGACCTCGACCGCGACTTCATCTTCTCTCACATCCAGCTCGGTGTCACTCAGTACAAGATGGGCTCCATCGCCTCGTCCATGTCGACCTTCCGCCGCTGCATCAAGAACTTCAAGGACGTTCCCGACGTCTACAACTACTACGGAGAGCTGCTCCTCGACCAGGGCAACTTCCAGGAGGCTATCGAGAAGTTCGACGCCGCGATTGACATGGAGTCGAAGACGAAGCCGATGGCTATGAACGTTCTTCCCCTTATCAACAAGGCCCTGACCCTCTTCCAGTGGAAGCAGGACTTTGGCGAAGCCGAGAAGCTTTGCCAGAAGGCTCTCATCAGTATGCACACCCCGTCTTTATTTTCAAAACGCAAGACTAATCATATACAGTCGACCCCGAGTGCGACATCGCCGTTGCAACCATGGCCCAGCTGCTCCTTCAGCAGGGCAAGGTCACCGAGGCTCTCAAGTACTTCGAGCGCGCTGCCGAGCTCGCCCGCACGGAAGGAGAGATCGTCAACGCTCTGTCGTACGCCGAAGCGACACGCACGCAGCTCCAAGTGCAAGAGAAGTACCCCAAGCTGGCAGCGAAGTTGCAGGGTATCAGCCCGGGTATGCCCAGGTAAAGGAGAGGATTTACACTTTTCCGACTGAATTGAAGTAACCACACCCACACAACTCACCAACTGGCGCCGTGTAAGAAGAAGAAGAGTAGTAGTTTAAGCTCCTGTGACGGAAAAAATGGGGGAGCAGGTAACAGCCTCGGGAAATGGGTTCCGGGGCGAGTAATGGGGGACGAATCAAAATATCAGGACGGGACGATGTTAAGAACCAAAAAAAGCCCGTTTGCTGTTATGTTCATGTCTTTTTTTGTTGGCCGGCGGCGGGGAGCTTCGGGTTTTGGCGGCGGTGAAACCAGGGCTTAACGCACACGGCTTGGGAGGCATGGGTCGAACCCTTTAACACGTTTGTACATAATCCGACTTCCCTCACTTTGCGTACATTTGGTGAGAGCATTGTAGAACTAGTCCATTGTCATCTGTATCCATATTTGTCAATCTCGGACCAGTTTAGCTACGAGCGATGGGACAGCGGTCTCGACGGAGCTTTTGAGTGACTTTCGGGATGTCTTTTGAGGACAGTTGCTGGAGGCGAGGAAGGCATCGGTGTTGATAGCGGAGACTACTTCACTGGCTGGCTGGTGTTATCTAGCTGCCCAATTTGCCGATAGCAAAAATGTTCTTGGGCAGAAATCGCCAATACAATCAAAAACGATGGCAAAAGAATGATTTCGCCCGGACTTGAACCGGAGACCTTCAGTGTGTTAGACTGACGTGATAACCAACTACACCACGAAACCAGCGGAACTCCTTATCGGAGGTGTTGGAATGATCTGCGATTTCCGTCAACTTGAATCGTGCCGCCCCCGCTGTGCCGTAGGGCTGCGGCGGGATATCGAGCCCGCGCGTGGGATGCGGGCCAGCGGGCGGCGGTGCGGGACGGGGGAGATGAGAGCACGTAGCTAACAATAACAGCACCCATCCCAGGCCCAGGGCACCGAGACATTTGCTGGGCCGGGGGTGGTTGGCCCGACCAGGTTCCCGCGTGGCATGCCGGTCTGCTTCGGTTGCCGGGCAGATGAGGGCGTTTTCACGAGCAAAATTTCATTCAGTAACACAGCGGTATTTGGTGTGGTGTCACCGGAGGAACATGGGAGGCCATTCAAGTCGTTAAACCCTCGCCACTGTTTGTGCGATACGTATAAGGAGAAAAATGTGCCGTTGCCCCCCCGCGCCCCGATTGCCACTATCCCACGTTCTCATGATCCAATGGGTGGCAGGAGGAGGGTGAGGAGGCAAGAGACGTTCAATACATACAAAAAAAAAAAAGAAAGAGGAAATAAGAAGACTCCGGACCTCCCCCAATCTCCCGTTTGTGGTCGTATGAAGGGTATGCGTACAATGAGTATAAAACCTGGTGGTTTGGGGAATCAGGAGCCCGCCGTGGGTGTCAAATGCTCGGCGGTTTAAATAAAAGTTCGTGGCCTCGTTGGAGGGGGAGTCGGTCGGATGCGGCGGGATACAACACCAGTGCCCTGCCCTGATTAAAACCTCTCCTCCGTTCGAGCCATGGTCATGAAATCTAAAACAGTCGTCGTGCCCTCTCTTTTTAAAGTGCTGTCCTTTGCCTTCGTCATGGGGGCTCATCGCCATGCCTGCCCCGTCAAAGCATTCTCCTACTTCTGTGTCGTACACCGTGCTCGCTCGTAGTTTGCAGTCGTGATTTACTTGCTGCCGCACTTATTGTTCGTGCAGTAGAGACCAACGCCCAGGCCGACGGCGAGAGCAATGATGATGACAACGACGAGAAGGCACCACCACTTGAGCTTTCTGCGGTTGCGGGCGTGCTTGTTGGCGACGGCGACCTCCTCATTACCCTTGGCGATGTTGTCGACGGTCTGCTGGGCGTTCTGCTCGGCGGCGTCGACGACGGGTTCTTGTGCCTCGACAAGAGTGGCCATCTCCTGGTACAACGTAGCGAGCTCAACGAGAGTCTTTTCAATGCGCTGCAATTCGTTGTGGCGGGCTCTGACATTACCCAGCACCGAGTTGGCCTGGCCTGTCCGGTTTGACTTGAGCTGTAGGCAACAACGTCAATATCCGTGCTTCGGGTCAAATTGGCGATAGAAAGCTTTGAAAACTTACAGCTGTTTGGAAAACACCCTCATTACCCCAATCGAGTTCCGTCGCCTGCTTGACCTCGTCTTCCGTCGCTTCCGGGTTGACGATGCGGTACTGGCGGGCGATCTGGTCGCGGTAGCGCCTCTGGTAGTCGCTCTCAATCTGCTGGTACTTTTCGAGCTCGCCCTTGAACGTGTTGCGGAGCGAGTTGAGCTGGGCGCTCTTGGTGGCGCGGGAGCCGTCTTGGGTCTTTGCGAGGTCCTTCTCGAGGGCCTTGATGCCGTCCTTGACCGCGGTGTTGCGGAGCTGCGTCGCGGAGACGGCCTGCTCAAGCTGGTAGCTGGCGTTGGAGTCGGTGGAAGCGAGGGAACGCTGGTGCAGCGCAGCAATGCCTTCAATGTCGGATGTGAGGCCCTGGATCTCGGAGCGCAGATATTGCACGCGCTGGAGGAACTCTTGCTGGGTCAAAGTGGTAGGCGGCGGCGGCTGGTTGGCGTACTGGGCCGGCTCTTGGCCGTAAGGCTGCATCTCATATTGACCTTGGCCATACTGCTTGCGATTGTTAGCTGCGATGCGATGCGACGAGACTCCGCGACGTGGGAGGAAGCGATTGAATGGATTGGTGACGGACCTGGTTGTTATTGTTGTTGTTGGCGTAACCGTAGCCGCCTTCCTGGTCGGGGCCCTGAGCGTAAGGGTTGTTGTTATACTGTCCGTACGACATATTGACGGATGTGCTGCTGTCGACGCGATTACAGACAGAGCGTTGGAGAGGAGGTTGATCGCGTGAAGCCGGAGAGAATTGGCGGAGTGAGAATGTCCGGCGTTGCTCTCGTGAGATGGATCGGGTGGTAGCAGGTGTGAGCACTGAGTACCAAGCGCTGAGGATATTTCGGCTGATGTCCAGTCGTTAAATGACGTCCAGGTTGGACCTCCGGCCGCTGACAGGAACTGGGAAGTGCTGGAAAGGCACTGAAATGACAGTGTGGGCGGACCCAATCAGGAGCCGGGACCTGTCAGAGCGGATACCCCGGGCAGTGTCTGTGGTTGGGTGGGATGGGGCGCAAGTGGGCAGGATTGGCCGATCAGATTTCCGGGGTCCTGTTTTTTTCAAGTCTTTTTTTCTTCTTCGCAGAGGAGCCTGACGGGCGCTAGAAACAAATAAACAGTCGCAGCCCCTCTTGTGGTTTTGGGATGGATGGTACTTTTGAGGTTATACGACAAGCCTGGAACGGGAACCGTGAGCGATTCTCGATGCTGACAACCTAAGCAAAAAGAGGTTTCGTCGGGTCCGGAAGACAAGCTGGAGCAGCGCAAGGTCAGTGACATCAGAGCATGTTGCGGCCAGCGGGCGGGGCGAAGCTTATCATTGTACACGGGACGCGGGCATGTTTTCTGCGAAGGCGTCCACGGGTTTCGCTGCCCGTCCTACAGCCCAGGGAATGTAGATACCTACCTAAGGTAGGGACTGAGCAGGACTCTATGGACGGTACCTGTGCCTGGGTTGTACGTCCTTCAGTGTCTCACACGCACCCAGACCGTCCATCCGGCGGTGGTGTGCAGAAAGGGTCAACGGCAGGCAGAACAGGAGGCTGGGCTGCTGTTGTTGCCCCTCCCTGTGTCTTCCCGCAGTCTTGGCTCTTCTAGCACACATGGGACCGACCTGCCACCCAGCTTGTCCAATGTCCAGCCCATGAATGAATGAGGTGACGATTGGGTGGGAACGGCAACTGCAATCGAAATGGGCTGAGCGGCGGCGACACCATCTAGTCGTCCCCAAAAATAGCTGACTGGTCTGACGTGAAAGGTCGAATAATGCTGCCGGTCAATTGCAGCTCATGTCAATCGACGAACCAAATCGCCGACTCTCTTCACCTGCAGCCGTTGCAGAGACTGTTGAGATCCGCAGCCTTCGGTACTTTCGCTGCTGACCGTCCCGGCTCGACCGCAGGTTCCTGGAGGCGTCACCACCTTTGAGCTAGTGGCTGTGCGAGCCGCCGTTTTTGCCCATCCCAAGAGTTCTAAGCCACCCTCCCTTCCCGCGGTTCGTCCTTTTTTACCCACATTGCCTCCCACCATCAACCGCGTGTTTGCGGTGTGCGCAGCCTGACTGACAGGCAACGGCGATTTCAAAAAGCCCGCTTTACGCTCCGTATCCGTGTTGCGCGTATGTAGTGGCGGGGGCCCCTGAGAAAATGATTCGCTATCAACCCAGCCCGACAGGGGCCGGTTCGTTTATCCCATGCTTAAACCTTTCCGATGGAGAGCTCGGCAGCGAGACCGCCGGATGACGGCTTGAGTTGCCCCTCATTGGCTCGTGATGGCTGTAGCAAGGACGTCGCTGGCTGGACCCGTTCCTGTCGCCTCGATGGGGGTAACACAATCCAACCAGTCTGACTTTGGCGTCATGAAAGGAGTTTCCTCACACATCTGGAGTGACGATGAATATGCTTTGTCGGAATCCAGATTTAAAAGATTAGCTTGTAATTGGCCTCTGAATAAGACATGTAGTTGCTTGGTTCTCAGTATCGTTGATTCCGGCTCTAGCCGTGATAATATGATGTCTACCTCATGCAGCCTTTTTGATGCCTTCAACGCCCAAATTTCAAGATTAGCCCAAAGGTTTTGCAGTTCTGCACTTAGTCTGAATACCCTAAGGAGTGAACTGCTGTTGAATTCACAGCCGGCTCCTGATCCAGCTCTGTCCTCGTTTCTCAGTCGACAACACTGTCTCACAAGTACTCCTTCTTCCTTCCAGTGCGAGTGTACTGCGAGAGGTGCCATTCCACGTCTCCCTCCTTGTTTTCGAGAGTTCCGGCGCGAATCTCGAATGGCCGCATGGTCATGCGCGGTCCAACTTCGGCAAGTTCAACTGAGTCGTAGGAAGTACGGACAAAAACGTGGCTATCAAGTCTGGTGAGCAGCGGTCAACCATAATCAGTCAAAGGTCAACTTACTGTCGAACTTCTATGGTGTCTTCATTGTTGACGAAGGTCACGACTCTGTTACCTATCTTGGTTTTATTCGTAATTGGTTCCCGTGGAGGGAAAAGATGCTTGAGGATCTTGACGATACGCTGTCCGAGGCGGCTGTTGTGAGGTTAGCTAAAGCATACGAAAACCAGATCGCTGCCACAAACCTCTTAAAACCTTCAAATATGAGATGGGGGTAGGCTTCCGAGACAGATCCCCTAATAGATCCCGGAATATCGTGTCGCAAAACCACGGAGTGCAAACTGCACGAGAGCGTCGGGCCATGAGGAAGGTGAGAAATAGTGATGGCGGTTGGTACGCCTCGGTGTTCGTGAAGCAAAACGACGTCGGTCAGGGCGTTTGATTTACAGGACTGCACAAGGTCGTCGAGGATAAGGTTTCCACGGTTGAGACGGACGGACGTGGGGAGTAAAAGTCTAATCTCCTTGCTGAAGGCGGCCAGACGGCTCGAAGGATCTCGACTGGTGGTTACCAGTATACGGGGGTCTTGAATCCCGCTCAGTTGAGAATACTCATCGTCGAGGTCCAACTCCTCGTTGACGGTGAGATCGGGACGCGACTCATCATACTGGTAGCTGCTCGAGGTCAATGCTACTGCGACTTATTTGAATTTGAAGGGAATCTCACTCTTTTCTCAGGCTCTTGTCCTTCGCGATGGATGGGTCCAATGGCTTGCCTGAAGCAAGAGCAGACTTCAGAGCGGCCTTCTTCTCGTTGGTCTCCGCATCCTTGAGCATCAACGCGCGGCGATACAGATAGTCGCGCCTTTGGCGCGCTTGTTTTCGCTGTCTTCATATTAGTGTATATTCTAACATTATATTAGCGTCAAGGTTTGGTCAAGTTAGGCACTTACAATCATCGTTGCGGTTCCCTTCGATGTTGTCGGAGAATGATGAGTTTGGCTTTCGCTTGATCCAAGTCTGGACGTTGAACTGCACCGACAATGAATTTTTTAGTGGGGTCAAGTCATTTCAGGCAGAGCTCATTGGCCAAGGGAAACAGCCACAATCGATACCCGGGGGCGTTGGTCAGCCACGTCAAGCGCAAAACGCCCCCTACTCACGTAGGGGGCGAAAAAACAGGGTTTCTATACAAAAAAGGAGGTTTCTAGCTAGTTATATAAAAGTTACGTTTTTTTTATTTTACTACTAAAAAAATATCTTTTTTAAAACTATATTATAATTTAAAACTACTTTTTCTTTATTACTATATTTAATCCTTAATATTAAGATATTTTACTAAAATAATATTAACTTAATATTTATTAAATAAGCTATATAGATACTATATACTTTATATTAATAAACTTCTTAGCTAAAACGTTTAAAAAAGCTTCTAATTACTATATTATTAACTTAAATTATTATTACTAACTATAAAGTATTATAAATAGTAATAAAGAAATATTTTAAAACTTTAAAAGTTAGTTATTACTTCTTTATACTATTTTAAGAAAGTAGTTAGCTAAAAGTAGTAATAAAAACTAAAAACTTAATTTTAATAGTATTTATAATATAGCTTAATATTATTAATTTCTTAGTAATTTTAATTATTATTTAAAAAATAGCTAATACTTTTAAGCTAATTAAAATAAAGGCTTTCTTTTAAAGTATTTTATAAGATTTTAAAAATCTAATTATCTAAAGTTTTAAAAAAAAAGTTAAAAATTAAACTTATTAAAATTTATTAAAAAAGTATTAAATTTAATTTAATATTAATTTTAAACTTCTTTAATTATTATAAAGTTATAATTTAAAATTATAAACTTAAGTTTTCTAAAATATAAAATATTAATAAATTTAGCTATTATATTAATTATTAAAATCATTATATATATTTTATTTTATTCTAAAAGTAATAAAAATAAAATAAACTATAAGAAGCTATTAATCTAATTAATAGAGAGTTATATACTCTTCTAAATACTATTATTAATTTTATTTTAAAATATATAGCTAATTACTATTAAAACTAATTATAATATCAATAAAGATATTTATTTTATATAGTTTTTTTATTACTTTCTCTAATTTAAAAATTATAATAAATTATATTAAGTATTTTAATATATATTTTTATTTAAATAATTAGTTAAAATCTAATAAATTAAATATATAATAAAGTCATAACTTAGTATTAATATATATAGAAGTTATTTTAATTAGCTTAAGATATATATTATAGTACTAAATATTTATATTAAGTTAGATAGAGATATTCTTTAAAACATTTTTAATATAGAACTATATTATTTACTTTTCTTAATAGCTTCTCTAATTATATTAGCTTAAACCTTATAAAATATTATATTAACTTTAATATTATTATTAGTTTTTTTTATTCTTTATACTATATATTTATTTTAATTTATAAATATAAAAATCTTTTAATTATTAAGAAAGCTTATTAAATAATATTATAAAAGTTTATATAAAATAATAAGCTTATTTTTATTTAAATAAACTTAATTAATAAACTTAAATAAATAATAAATATTATATTTACTTTATTTAATATTATATTTACTTTATCTAATATTATATTTACTTTATCTAATATTATAATAAAGTTTAAAAAGTTAGATATTTAGTTAATAAGAGATAATATAATCCTCTTTTAATTAATTAAATATATATAGTTAGCTTAAGTTAATATATTTTACTATTTATTAAGTAAAAATAGTTTAAAAGAACTATACTATAAATAAATATAATTAAGTAATATTATATTACTAAATAAAGCTTTTTTATTTATAGAAGTTATAAAGTAATTTAAACTATAATTAGTTAAAGTAATTTATATTATAAATAAAGTTAGAAGTATATTACTAATTAAAATATATATAGAGATATAGTAATATAAATAGTAAACTTAGTAAAGTATTAAATTAGCTTATTTATTTACTATTAATATATTATTTATAGATATAAAAGAATATTATAAAAAGTAAGTAATTAAAGCTTTAAAAAAAGCTTAAGTAGTAATATATTATTATTAAAAAAAGAGACTTAATAATAGAAAAAGATATTATAAGTAAAGTATTATACTAATAAATACTAATTAATTAATTAATATATAAAGAAGTTAAACTTTATATTATAGTTAAAATATATTAAGAGATTTAATAACTATATTATATTTAACTTAAAAAACTTATAATAATATAAAATATTTAAGCTTAAGTAGTAAATTAATTTTAACTTTATATTACTATTAAAAAAGAAATTAAAATATTATTAAGTATTATATAAAGCTTTTTAGCTACTTTAATATTAGAGATTTACTAGCTTTAAAAAGGTATTATATTAATAATAATAACTTAGAAGTTTATAATAATATTAATAACTTTATTAAAGAAAATAGTAAAAATATTATTTTAAATATTAATTTAATAAGTAACTTAAGTATTAATAATAATAATATTAATATTTATAAACTTAAGTTATTATTATTATTAGTATTAGCTTTACTAGCTATACTAATATTATACTAAATACTTATTACTATTATATAAAAAGGTTTAATATATTTTTATACTTATAATATTATAAAAAGAAACTTTTTTAATAATACTTTTATTAATATAAATAGTAAAGAAATAGAAATATATTATTAATAATATAAAAAGTAATAATTTAGTTATTATTTATAGCTTATTAATACTTATATTAAATATATAGATATTATATATATAGTTTAATAGTTCTACTTAAGAGTAATATAATAATATTATTTTTATTACTTTATAATATAGCTAAAGCTTAAATTATATTATAAAAAGTTACGAATTTAGTAAGTTAATACTACAAAATGCTATTTTTAGTAATCTAGGTAGAAGCCCCCTTTTCTACGTGGAAACCCTGTTTTTTCGCCCTCTATGTAAGTAGGGGGTCTAGCGTTAGCCTGCGCCGCTTGGACCCCCGGGTACGTCCTGCGAAAGGACATGATCCCTGTCTTATCAGAGGGGTCACGTGGCGATAGCCGCATCCCACCAAAATGGCTGTCTGGGCACCTTCGCCGCTTTCTTTGGGCGGGCCGACCTGATTTCCCATCGTTCGGGTGCCGAATCCACGAGAGCACACATACGTTCAAGGTAAATCTTCGCTTACTTGGTGTACCTTTGAGGGCTCGACACCAAACCTTGGATTTTCGGCACCGATATGATGTGACGTTTCTCCTCACTAAACACCTCGAATCCCCTTCCGTACGACCTGAGCCATCCGAGGCTCTGCGACGCCGAAATATTCGAGAACAACAAAAAGGCTGAAGTAAGTTGCGCTTTTCCATGGCGCGCGAGGAATTCCAAATAATTG
This sequence comes from Colletotrichum siamense, assembly GCF_013390195.1. Taxonomy (NCBI): domain Eukaryota; kingdom Fungi; phylum Ascomycota; class Sordariomycetes; order Glomerellales; family Glomerellaceae; genus Colletotrichum; species Colletotrichum siamense. The sequence continues at coordinate 1,684,446 of NW_023501022.1, forward strand.
CCACCACCTTGTGGATTCCGTTTTGCGAGCACTCACTCGTTGCCTCTGTCCGAACTTTCCGCTGACCATTCTCACCCAAGGGAGTAGAAGATCAGCAACGAGATAGATAGAAGTGGAGGAGCGAACTATCGCGATAATGGAGGGCGCATTTACACACCTGGGGAACCATCTGATTAACGATTCGACTGCAGCGATCAAGGCGGGCGCCGACGACTTTACCGGTATCGACCCCGACGAAAGCCTTCTCTACGGGAAGTTTGGCGGCCGCGGCGGTCGCCGCCGCGCCGATGACGATGACAACCAAACGGAGCTGTACGACGATGATGACAACGATAGCTTGACGAGCATGCCCGTCGGGGCCATGAAGGATCTGAACCTCGGCAGACCTCAGGAAGAAGATAGGGAACTTCCACCTCACGCCTGCGCGTAAGTTGGCCCGCCGTCACACTTTGCGCCAAGTACCGCGCTGACTTGACCCCTCCCCAGGTATTGTGGAATCCACTCACCGAGTTCCGTCGTCAAGTGCCTTGGCTGCAACAAGTGGTTCTGTAGCGCTCGTGGCAACGCGACTTCAAGCCACATCGTTAACCATCTCGTCCGAGCTCGTCACAAAGAGGTCCAGCTTCACCCCGAGTCGACTTTGGGCGATACCGTGCTCGAATGCTACAACTGCGGAACCAAGAATGTCTTCCTCCTGGGTTTTATCCCTGCCAAGTCAGACACCGTTGTCGTGCTTCTTTGCCGCCAGCCATGCGCCGCCAATACGTCCTCCAAGGACATGAGCTGGGACACTTCGAGATGGCAGCCCCTGATCGAGGAGCGAGCCTTCCTGACCTGGCTGGTTGCGACTCCTTCCGATGCCGAGCAACTCCGTGCACGACACCTGACCCCGCCTATGATTGCAAAGCTGGAGGAGATGTGGAAGGATAACTCTACCGCGACCGTCGCCGACCTCGAGAAGGCCAACAGCATCGATGACGATCCTCACCCCGTCCTGCTCAAGTACGACGACCCGTATCACTACCAGAACATTTTCGGTCCTCTGGTCAAGATGGAGTCCGACTACGACAAGAAACTCAAGGAGGCCCAATCTGAGGACGGTCTGACAGTTCGCTGGGACTACGGTCTCAACAACAAGCACCTTGTCAGCTTCGAGCTCCACAAGATAGAATCTGGCGACGTGAAGCTGGCGGTTGGTGACGAGATGCGTCTGCGATACAAGGGAGAGCTTCGTCCTGCGTGGGAGGGAGTCGGCTATGTCATCAAGATTCCCAACAATCAGTCCGATGAAGTCACTCTGGAGTTGCGAAAGGCAGGCAACGAGAAGACGGTCCCGACCGAGTGCACCCACAACTTCTCTGCAGACTACGTGTGGAAGGCTACATCTTATGACCGCATGCAGTATGCGATGAAGACTTTTGCTGTCGACGACATGAGTGTCTCCGGATACATCTTTCACAAGCTTCTTGGTCACGACGTGGCGGTTGCGCCTCAGAAGACGACTATGCCTAAGAAGTTCAGCGTCCCGGGCCTTCCTGACCTCAACACTAGCCAGATTGCCGCTATCAAGGCTGTGTTGTCTACTCCGCTTAGCTTGATTCAGGGCCCTCCCGGAACCGGCAAGACCGTGACTTCAGCGACCATTATCTACCACCTTTGCAAGATGAACAACGGCCAAGTTCTGGTCTGCGCTCCGTCCAACGTCGCTGTCGACCAACTCTGCGAGCGTATTCACCGCACCGGTCTCAAGGTTGTCCGTCTTACAGCCAAGTCGCGCGAAGACGTAGAGTCCTCTGTGAGCTTCCTTGCCCTCCACGAGCAGGTCCGTATGAACGACAGCAACGGAGAGCTTGTTAAGCTTGCACAGCTGAAGAGCGAATTGGGCGAGTTGTCCAGTCAAGATGAGAAGAAGTTCAAACAGCTCACCAAGGCCGCTGAGAGGGACATCCTTCACAATGCGGATGTCGTTTGCTGCACTTGCGTTGGTGCTGGTGACCCTCGTCTTTCCAAGATGAAGTTCCGCAACGTTTTGATTGACGAGTCTACCCAGTCCGCTGAGCCGGAGTGCATGATCCCCTTGGTTCTTGGCTGCAAGCAAGTTGTGTTGGTCGGTGACCACAAGCAATTGGGCCCCGTCATTATGAACAAGAAGGCAGCAAAGGCTGGCCTGAACCAGTCACTCTTCGAGCGTCTGGTCAACCTGCGCTTGGTGCCCATCCGCCTTAACATCCAGTACCGCATGCACCCCTGCTTGTCCGAGTTCCCTTCCAACATGTTCTACGACGGATCACTCCAAAACGGAGTTACACATAGGGAGCGTCTTCGCCGCGACGTGGATTTCCCCTGGCCTGTTGCGGACATGCCGATGATGTTCTGGTCCAATCTTGGCAACGAGGAGATCTCTGCATCTGGTACATCCTACCTGAACCGCACTGAAGCTTCCAACGTGGAGAAGGTTGTCACCCGCTTCTTCAAGGCTGGAGTGAAGCCCGGCGATATCGGTGTCATCACTCCGTACGAGGGTCAACGAAGCTACATCGTTAGCACCATGCAGAACACTGGCACTTTCAAGAAGGAGAGCTACAAGGAGGTCGAAGTCGCGTCTGTCGACGCTTTCCAGGGTCGTGAGAAGGATTTCATCGTCTTGTCCTGTGTCCGTTCAAACGATAACCAGGGCATTGGTTTCTTGTCAGACCCGCGTCGTCTCAATGTCGCCTTGACCCGTGCCAAGTACGGTCTCGTCATCATTGGCAACCCGAAGGTTCTCTCTAAGCACGAGCTCTGGCACCACCTTCTCGTTCACTTCAAGGAGCGAAAGTGTTTGGTCGAGGGCCCCTTGACAAACCTGCAGACCTCTCTTCTGCAGTTTGGCAAGCCGAGAACTGCTTACCGCCAAAAGATGAGCCAGCCTCCTCAGTTCAACGGCGGCGGCGGCAGCGGCGGCGCGTTCCCCAACGGCAACCGCTTCAACGGCGCTGGTTCTACGCGTGACTTTGACTCGGGGTCGATGATGTCTTACATTCCCGACGACGTTTCTTCCATCCACAGCTCTCTCGGCGGTGCTGGCCTGAACACCACCTATCCGCCAATCTTTTCCAGCTTTACTCCTGAGCAATGGCCTGGTCTGCCTGGAGTACCCGCAGCAGGCCGCTCTGGCAACAAGAGGGGTGGACGCGCAACTGAAAGCATCGCCGGCGAGAGCGTTGCCAACTCCGAGTACACAGATGCCAGCGCCAGCGTTATCGGCGCCAAGGGTGTTGGTCAAGGCGGTGTCAGCTTGGGCGCCGGCCTCCAGGACGCTATTCACGGAATGCGGCCCGCGTCTTACAGCCACAGCGACCGCTTGAAGCAGTACGTCGAGAGCGGTGGCCGCATGGGAACAGGCAACGGTTACGCCCGCCGGTACGACGACGACGAGAAGAGCGTTAGCACCGCCTTCCACAGCCAGATTGGTGGCGGCTTCGACTGAAAAGCGTGACGGATACGGACAGGAACATGCTGTACCAACCACACGAGTGGTTTCTTACCGAATCATCCGCCGGCTTTCAGCCCTCGCCGCACCACGCTCGGTGCTGTACGAAGGAGCAGGCAGCTCGCCTCAGTCTAGAGGCGTCTCGGACTGGCCCCGGTCGACGGTAGATACTCCATCAGACCGAGGAGTCGATAGCCCACGACGTGCCGCAGGCGGGTGATGGCCCGACCAGCGAGAGCTGCAACCGACGGAGGGAATCGCTCGCGCGCCCTCAACGGCCCGCAATTCGCAGATTGTTATCAGTGTGCTGTTAGTGTTAGCAATGGGGAGATGGACGAGGCAGTGGACGATGACCGGCTTAGGCGGAGGACATGCGTCTGCGTCTTATGCGGCAGTTGGTCTGGTCAATAATAAGATGGACTCGGTCATCTGAGTCTGCAATACGCAAATTGCTGCTCAGAGGTCATGAGAAGAGCTTATGCGATGATGCAATGAACATGGAATTGCACAACTCCAGCTTAGATTTAGCCCATAGAGTCTACGTAGTAATCACGGTCTTTACTGATTTGCACTCGAGCCCCCAATGCCCCAGGTTTCGCTAGCAGTTTGCAATGCCACTAAAACAAATATCGATCCACAGGCTGCTTGGAAAGACATTCAACATTGCGTCTACTCCAATATGACAGGCTTCGGATGCACTCCGAGGAGAGCGAATGAGGTGGCCGGCGTATTCATTGTGTTTGTACCGCGAGGTGGGAAGCAGCCACAGTCCACTGATAGACAGGGGGCGGCGGTCGATACCCCACAAAATCCTAAATTAATTGCAACGACTGGGAAGGCCCCCGTTCAAGCGCGGGAGCTGGCACTTAATCTGACGTGCGAAAAGGCAGGTTACAGTGGTCCTTTCGCCGCCCCCCATTCCAGGACCGCATCCTCGTCGCGAGACCGGGCGGCATCCAATGGACGGCCCACTATGACGATCCGTCCGATTCTTGGCCTCGCAAAACGTCTGGTCAGCGGAGTTGCAGTTGCAGTTGCAACGGTGCGGCGGGCAGTGTGTTTCCCAAGACCGGACCCATCCAGCTTAAGCCTCAGCGAACGCCTGGGTTTTACGCCCTCGCTGGCTGGTCTGGTTGGCTCGGAAAGGGGAAGCCGGATTAGCTCTTGGCAATTCCTTACGTACACGTGTGGTGTTCGTGTTGAGCAGCAGCGCACATCGACGACGGTAAGATGGTCCGCTTGGCTTGGAAACGGCAAGCAGCGGTCCCCCTGACCTCCTCCGGGTTGTTTGGTCTCAAACCTTGGAGCTCTGTGTCTGGGTTCCTCTTTTCTTCCAAGTTTCCCCTGGACCTTACATCCTCCCCCAAACGTCCAGAAGTTCTGGTTGAACCGACACGTCGTTTTCTTTCGAGCGACAACGTCGGCCTGTTCCTCCCTTTCTCGCCAGTCGAGAGGAACGAACGACACCAATTTCCCACCGTTCGCGCGGGGAATAGACATGAGTACCCAGCTGCTCCGAGAAATGCTGCCGTTGCTGCCCATCTGCCCTTACGCCGAGCCGCCAACATGATCACCATCCGCCGCCGCCCTGCGAGGCTACCAATTTACCTGGGCATTGCCCTCACCCTGCTCTTTCTGTGGCAGACCGGCCTCCCAGCTGGCTGGAGCGCCCGCGAGCTTGCCTTCAATGGCATCCGCTACCGTAAGTCGAGCTACGACTGGGGTAGCCTGAACCTTGAATACCCTCTCGAGAAGCCCCTCCGCACGCTCCCGAAGGGCAAACCCGTCGACCTCCCGCCCGTTCAGTACGACTTCGGCACCAGCGGGAAGAAGTCCAACAAAAAGAACAAGAAGCTTTCCCATGACGAGGACCGCGACCGCGAACACGAGAAACAGATCGAATCCCGCCGTGCCGCCGTGGTGAACGCTTTCAGACGCAGTTGGGACAGCTACAAGCAGCATGCGTGGACCTGGGACGAGTTGACACCCGTCACGGGCGCTGGAAAGAACACCTTTGGCGGCTGGGCGGCGAGCATGGTCGATGGCCTTGACTCCCTTTGGATCATGGGGATGCACGACGAGTTCCGTCGGGCGGTCCGCACCGTCGCTCTCATCGACTGGTCTAATACGACCGAGTCTGCCGCCAACATGTTCGAGACTACCATCCGACATCTAGGAGGGCTCATCAGCGCCTACGACCTCAGCAGCGAGCCCGCCTTGCTGGCCAAGGCCATCGAGCTTGGCGACATGTTATACATGGGCTTCGACACGCCTAATCGCATGCCACCGTTTTGGTTCAAGTTCTCTGATGCAAAACACGGCACCCAAAAGGTTGGCGAGCGTGAGTCCTCTGCTGCGGGATGCTCACTGTCAATGGAGTTTACCCGGTTGTCGCAGATTACCGGTGACCCGAAGTACTATGATGCCACGGAGCGCGTGAAGGAGTTCTTGGTGAAAACGCAGCCCGACACGAAGCTACCCGGCATGTGGCCAATGTTTATGAACTATCGCGAGGAGAAGGCTGATGAATCTTCCTTCACCATCGGCGCTCAGGCCGACTCGCTCTACGAATACCTACCAAAGATGCACGCACTGCTTGGCGGTCTCGACAGTGAGTACGAGAAGCTTACAACCTCATCTTTCGACGTCATCAACAAGCATATTCTGTTCCGCCCCATTCTCCCCAACAAGACCGACATCCTGATTCCAGGGAACGTCTTCGCCCACGGTTCCGCCCACTCCGTGGACCTTACTCCCGAGGCCCAGCACTTGGGCTGCTTCGCCGGCGCCATGTACGGACTTGCCGGCAAGCTTCTTAGCTCTGACTCCTACGTCAACATTGGCGAGCGCATCTCCCGCGGCTGCGCTTGGGCCTACAAAGTCTTCCCCACGGGCATTATGCCGGAGATCATGACCCTGCACCCGTGCAACGAACCAGACCACGGCGCCTGCGAGTGGGACGAGAAGGCCTACGGGCGTAGCGACGTGCCCGCCGGTGTCAAGCAAGTTCGCGACGGCCGCTATATGCTCCGGCCCGAGGCCATCGAGAGCATCTTCTACATGTATCGCATCACGGGCGACGAGGAATGGCGGGACACCGCGTGGGACATGTTCCAGGCCATACAGCGCGCCACCGAGACGCCGCTGGCCTACTCGGCTATCTCCAACGTCAACGTCCCGTACGCGGAGATGACGACCAAGACAGACTCCATGGAGAGCTTCTGGTTCTCCGAGACGCTCAAGTACTTTTACCTCATCTTCTCACCGCCCGACGTCATCAGCCTTGACGATTGGGTGCTGAACACAGAGGCGCACCCCTTCAAGCGGCCCAAGAGGACGCACAACGTCGAGACGGAGGCCGAGCTGCGGGGGCAGTCGTAAGGGAACCCACGTGTATTTCGCGCTTATAGAGGTGACACCGTTGGATATGCGTATCTGTTTGGCCTCAGTAATTAGGTGCATTGTCGGGGGTAAAACTGCATTGGGATATCCATAGACTTGGGGGCGAGCTCGACTGGGCATGCATACGGGGTAGAAGCCATCATGGGGTGTACATTCCAAGTCGATAAGTCATGACGTAGAAGAGTTAATAGACTACATTTTTTTTTTTTCATTCCAAAAGGGGACAATGCAGTTCAGGACGTGAACTCCCGGTGCCCGCTTCATGAACCTGTCCCAACCCCATGGCCCCCACGCCGGAGCCATCACGTTGGGCCTGGCTTTCCCAGCAGACCGACGCAGGGATGTTGCGTGCGGCGCAGAGCGCACGCCGCAGGCTACATGTCCGTGGTCGACATATTCCCAGGCGACCCAACCTCAATCTCCGTCAGACTTTGATTGGAAACCCGGGCGGGCTCAATAAACTTCAATTTTCACACGAGTGACAAGTCACAACACACTTTTCAATCAGTGTCCGGGCGGAAGGGGTCGGGGGTTCCTTTTTGCCGCGCTTCAACTCAAAGCAAGCGCACATCTACGAGGGGCGGGACATACAGATCTCCCCTCCCCTCCCCGCTCTCCCGCCTCCCTTACAGCAATAGCTCGTGGGCTCTTTTCTTCAGCCGTGATCGAAGAAGCAAGTTGCAGGTCAGTGAGTGCAGCATCTAGCAGCAGCATCTAGCAGCAGCAGCAGCGGACCCCGCGCGCGCATGCTGCAGGAGACGGGTTGGTTTACACGCGGCTGCGTCGGTTCTTGGAGAAAATAAGTGTATGTAGCGTGTACACCTCACCAATGCCCAGAGCTGAACTTGCAAATGGGGGCGGGCGGCTTTGCGTTACCAAGCAAAGTCCTGTGAAACGGTGCCATCCCGCGAGTACGACAGGATCTGATTACGCAGGCCGCGGGCAAAAAGCCAGACAGAAAGAGACATCGAGGCCCGGGGAGCTCTTCCGCGGTCATGGTGGCGGTAAATCATCGTTGTAGGATTCACTCGAGCCAACGATGGGACAGGCAGGACAGCAGCGAGACGCCAACATCCGCATCCGCCATCCGTGAAGAGCGTTTGTTGGAAAGTGTTGGAAAAAAAGCAAGCGTCGACAGCAAGGATCCCGCCCGATCTCATCCTGTCATCTGTCTGCACTTACCAAAAATAATCCAACGACGACTCCACCGAGCGAAGCAAAGCTGGGGGCCCTTACCACTTGGGGCCGCAGCGGCGGTGCTTTGCTTTTTGGCTCACCGGTCCAAGGACGACGACGTGACGATGAACGCTCTCCCGGAGCTCTCCATCCATCATCGACTCCCTCTTTTGGCTGCCATCTTGTTTTCTTGTTCTCCTCGGTCCCCATATGCTTTTCGCAAGACAGGGCAGAAAAAGGAAAACAGTGGACGGCCATATGAACCACCCAAGAAGATGGGATGCAGTGGATCGGCTGTCTGTGCAACGCCCAGGGACAGGCCGGGTGTAATTCCTTTTCTCTTCTGCGTTTGCGAAGAAGAAAGACGAAATGCCCCGTCTTTTTGGGTCTCAAGGAAGGGATAGACCGATATAACGATCCACCGCATCGCGGGGCGGAGAAGAGGTCCGAGGGTCGTGTATGTGTTGTATTTCGAACGGATACTGGCTGTGCCAATGAATGCTTGTCAGCTTTTATCAACGTGCAAACAGAGTTGCAGATACCGAGATACCAAACGGCCGCACGGGGGCCGGCAGAAGCAGGTTTTTTTTTTGCGGCAACGATCTTCAGGCACACGGCAGCAGATGAAAAGGAAGCCGGGAGAAGGGACACAAGACGCGGGAAAACACTCCGACTGGCTGGGCTACGGCACACGCGAGATTGGCTCAGGATGGTGAGCCGGTGAGATGAGGTGAGAATCTGGCTCTGCTGGTCTCGGTCTCTGATTTAGGTGTCCCTTCGTTGGTTTGAGTCGCAGTTCGTGTTGCGTTGCAATTCACTTTATCCATCGGAGGATTTCTCGTTTGAAAATATGCAGCCTCCGATGGTGATTTCGATTGGTCCCGCTTCATGATCCGGGGTGTTGCGATTGCGCGGCGCAACCACCCGCGATGCCACCTTGTTCATGATGAGTGATCCGGCCAAGAGCGACAGAGCAAGTATCGCATAAGGTAGCAACGACAATATGCAGCAATTTGGGAGCACTATCAGTGGGGTTCTTGTTCGCTTGTGGGTTTGACTAGCTGAGAGAGACTCTTCGCATCGTTGCGCTTGTCTCGTTGCTGGCTAGTCCGGGCTGAGGAAGAGTGGCCCTCCGTCAGATGCTGTTGCTGGGGTGGCCCGCTGACGAGAGCCTGAGCTTCCCATTGAGCGTGTAGACGAGGACAGGAGAGATGGCTCCGCGGAGGATGTTGCCCATTAATAGAAGTCATGACCGGCAAGTGAGGGCGTTGGAGGCAGGGAGACGATACCCGGTGCGCGCGGCCACGGGCTTTGTTCTGGACCGGCGGTACCTGACGCTACCACGAAGCCGGTGGTATTAGGGCGAACGAACGATTGAAACGCAGATGGAAGCAGGTACCAGGCGCTCACCGGGCGGCACTCGTCTTCGTCCGAACATGTTTCCAAGCTGGTCTCGATGACTCGAGAAGGCCGACGGAGAGGAGGGGCGGCGGATGGGGGATTTGCGCGGAAGGGATCAGTGCACGCGGTCGCTGCACCCGTGCGCTGCATGGCGCCAGGCCAGCATGTTGGGTTGTTTGGTGCTAGGGTCGAATCCGCGCCTGTCTGGGCTGCGCTTTGGAGTATTCTTGGAGGGCCCGAATGCACGAAAAGGGATCGTCATGTTGCTTGGCCGCGAACCGAAGAGGGACGATTTGATGAACGGCAGCGTAGGGCGAGATGGTGTGCTGGGATAGCAAGCACCACCGTTGGTCGCTCCGGCCGAGGAGAGGAAGAACGAACGGCTAGCCTTCGTTGGGGATGCACCCACTCACGGCTTTTGCTAGTCGTGCTCGTGCTGCTGCTACTACTTGATGGCAGGGCGAGAAAGGGGCGGAGGCCGAATGGTGTTTATTGCTGATAGAGGAGCTGAGGTGGAAGGGGCGAGGTGCAGTCGTCAGGATAGATAAAAGAGGAATGGATAGTCGTTGGCAGCGGTAGGTAGTGTCGGATGGTTGGATGTGATCCATGGATGAGGGGTGTCGCCGTGTTGTGGGGTGGCATGGCATAGCATGGCAGTGTGAGTGACGGGGCGGTGGAATGGAGATGAACCGGGAGGGCGGATTCGCATTCTGGTTCGGTTCAGACGAGGAGAGGAGAAGAGGTGTAGAGGTGGGCGGAATGCGATATGGCATTGAAACAGACAGCTGGAACAAAGGGACTGCCGCTCATGTTCCTGTCCATCATCCGGTTGACAATGGGATGAAGGTGTCGGGCGCGTGTCCCGCGGATGTCGACGAGACACGAGGCACTGTGGAATCTGGGGTTAGTTCGTCCCATTGACCGCTGAAGGGGCTAAGGTTTAATTCAGTCGCCGACGACACATGGCCCTCCGGACAGTTGGGTTTGGCTTGCACTTGCACTTGCACTTGCACTTGCACTTGCACTTGCAGACCGGTGAGATGCACTCCGGCCAGGCACCTAGGAAAAGCAAGCAAAAGCAGCCGGACTGGAGGTCGCACCTGACGCTCCTCGCCGTCATAGTCCGTGCTGGGTATTTTGTATCTTTCGAAGGGATGGAATACCGTAACTGCGTCCAGTGCTTTGCTCGAGCTTGGGCCTGGCCGGTCAACGAGGGCCGGTCAGGTGCCTCGATATCTTAATTATTACCTACCTGCTACCTATGTCGAGATGCGTCTGCACATGCATGCGTGATGCTACCAAGTACATACCACGCCTGCGCCAGTATGACGGGGAGTCCGCAAGGGACGCAACACCATGGGCGTTGGAATGCTGAGGGAGACCCTCGATCCATACAGGCGGGAAGGAGGGATAGGCGTGCCATGTTGCCTCACAGTTACATTGAATTCAACACTGATGACTGCTTACCTCACCTCCTCACCTAAAAACGAAAGGTCCCATCTAACAACAAGCGTGACATGGCGGTGATGGCTGAAGTGCCGTTTCCAAGGCAAACACCCTTAATTGCAAGAGCCAAAGTATCGAGTACCGTTCGTCCCCCCCTCGGGACCTGGAGCCTTACTGTTTAGGGCGAGGTGCGGTGCGTGCTAAGACATGGCCCAAAACACCTCCAAGGCAATGGAAGGCGGGAGACTGGACGGGATGCACCTTCTGCCGTCCTCTCTTTTCCTGTCCTTGGCGTTCATGTCTCTCGATGCACTGCACTGCACTGCACTGCACCACCACCCTTACCTGCTTGCTTACCTTACCGTGCTTACCGCTCTTACCGTCTCTACCGCCCGTACCTTACCTAACTTGCCGTACCTTACCTTAGGGACTCTGGTTCTGGGAATCCAACCACTCACCTCACTCTCTCATCTTTCCCATCTCCCGCCGGCCTCCATTCTGTCTCCTTTCCCTCCCGTGCCCGTCTACTCGAGACGTCCCGACGATACTCTGCTTATCCCCTCCAGTTCGCCGCGCCCGGTTTCGGTATTCGAGTCCAGCATCCCGTCAACGTTGGGGAAAAGTAGACGACGTTTTGCCCCTCGCCAGGGTGCATACGACTTATCGCCCCCTCAGCTATCGATCGTATCTATTGTGTATGGGGGATTGTCTCACCAGCCTCCGCTCTGCTGGCTCGATATAGCTTCGTTCCATCTGCATGCACTGCAGCACCGCCGTTGCTCTCCTATTGGCAGTGCCATCGGTCCACCACCAGCATCATAGGGGGCGTGTTTCTCGGGATTTGATGGATCCTGTAAGTCCAAATTCCCCCCTCCTCACCTTCCCCTCCCTTCAGACCCTTCCATCTTCTTGCAACCATCTCGAAGCCTGTCGTCCGTCTGCCTGTCTCCAACTTCCCCGAGGTACCGAATACCACCTCGCTCTCCCTTGGTCAATTGGCAGCGCAGCCCCCAAACTCCCAACTCCATCCCAAGATTGCGGCAGACATACCCGTTCGTCGAGCGAGCACCTCAAGTTTCAACTCCCGAACCCTCTCTTCTCCCTCCCCTTGTCCACACCCACGCCGACAAACCTCACTCGAGCCCCCTTCATCCATGCGCGTCGCTTGCTTTTCCTATGCTTCTTTCCAAGGCCTTCGTCCACTGACATTGGATATCTCGCTTGCCAACTAGCCTGGTCCCCAGTCTTCGCCATCTTCCCTGCCCTGATCCTCCGTGGTCCCACAGGCCTTGCCCGATTGCCTGTCCTACCCTGGTGCTTGAGACAGCCTTAATATGCATGTCGCGGCAGCACACTGGCCGAACATCCTGCGCAGTTAGCAGTAGCTAAGGTAGCTACGCTGTACTCAAACGACAAGCAGCGACATCCTTGGTGCTCGATTCCACTGCGCCGAACATCTAATCAGCAATAATATTTAGGTCCCCGGGTCCATCTCCGTTCTGGGTCCTCAGAATTTGCGACGAAGGAAAAAGAAGTGGGAAACCGAAAAAGCAATTAATACCACTTCAACCCACCCGAAGCCTTCATTCGATTAACTAACGACCTTTTCCCCCTCGTCTGCCTACGGTCGGCCCTTCACCTGACGGATACTCCATACCGCTGCTGGCTGCGTGCTGTGCTCTCGACTCCGCAACACTGCGCCGCCTTCGTTTTTGTCGTCGTCGTCGTCCACGTCTCCGCCGCCCTGTCGAGGCCATCTCCCACTCTCCGCATTGCAGCTCTCTGTTTTTTTTTTTTTTTTTTTATTACCGTTCGCTGCCACCGCCGCCCTCCCGCAGAAGGACCCTTCTCGGCACGACCCCGAATCCCTTCCACCGCCTGTGCGACTTTGACTTTGGCGGCATCGCCGAACACCGTACGAAGCCAAACTGTCCAGTCTTCTCGAATCTTGGACGGCCGCTGTTCGCTGCAACCCTGCATCATCCCACCTTAGAAGCTGTGGATCAACCACCAAGAATTCCCCGCTCTCAACCTCCCATCCCGCTGCTGATCCATTCTTCTCCCGCTCGTTCGCTCGCTCGCTCTTTGCCTTGCCCTGGCCTGGCTTAACGGTTGCCACCACACCGCGTCGCACTTTGAAGTTCCCCCCGAAATTATCGGAGGTCTCTTGCTGCGCACCACCATCTCACTTTCGTAGCTGAGAGTCTGTGTCCCAGCGACAACCAACGTCACCTCCGATACGCTGCGTTTGCGACGAGACTCCGCGCCGTGAGACCCGTTCACGAGGTTCTGGGCGACCGGCCAGCAACTATTATGCTTACTGCTGTGTGGCGGCATACACATCAGCCCCGAAAGCAGACCCGAATCGGCCAGCAGCTGATTGCTCGAGGACATAAGAAGCGTGCAGGATAGGGATTCCGGGAAACAAGACGTCGTGGGACGTCCAGGTGCAGTTCTTGGGAGAGACAGCAGCATATCGAGACGCACAAACAGTTACTGAACGTCAGATGCGGGCAGTCCCCAAATGAGGACGAATCATGGAATGAGCATGGCACCACCGGGAATGGATGGACGAACCTACCACAACGGTGGTCACAACGTTACGCCGCGTCTCGAGTGGCCCCAAACCCAAAGTCAGACTTTGGCTGCCGACTCGTCCTCCCGCGGCATGGAACGCGCTTCGATCAACAACCTGCGCACATCCTTCCGCTCCAACCTGCCGCCGAACCCGACTATTCGCGCCGTGACACCGGAGTACCACCACCCCGAGGTCTCTCCGGCAGTGTCCGCCAGCTCCGTCTTCGATCCGGCTGCCAGCTTACACTCAGCCCGCAGTGGCTTCACCTCGACCTCCCCTCAAACCTCTCCGAGATCCATACCCGGAGACTTCCAAAGACGGCAAGGTGTGGTATTCAATGACCAGTACGGCGGAGACTCGTACCAGAATTCAAGTAGCCCCCCTTTAAGGCAGCCCAACACCTTTCGGCCGAGAACACACACCATGGACGGGGCATTGAGACAGCAGTTCCTGAATGCGACGGCCAGGGAGGGCCCAGGTCGACCACGCTTAGGGTCGTTCTCTTCCTCCGGGTCACAACCGCTCTATGACGATGCCCGTTCCCCGCCGCCGCCCATTGAATCCTTGGGTTTTCCTTCAGTGATACCCGCTCGCCATTCCGAGATACCCGCAGGCGCCACAAACAGCTTGAGAGAAAAGAAATCGTCAAGCAAGCGACTGATCAAGCGGCAATCCTCACGTCCTACTTCGCCTCCTGCCACGACACCTTCAGTGGACTCACTACCTGTCCCTGTGCCGACTGAAAACGCGAACAACATTTTACTGTTGATGAAGAACCTTTGTGGTCGAATGAGAGGCGATATCGAGTTCAGAACCGAAACATCAGGCCATTGGCAAATCGGAGTCGCCTACGTTGATGAGGAGAAGGGATCCCTGATGTTTGACTCAGGTAACGATGGGCCATTCCACGTCCCCCTGGTGTCAGATCTGCGAGGGTGTCGCATCTCCCCCACCGAGCTGCCTGAAGGCAAGAAGTGCTTGGAGATTTCGTCTAACACACAGCCACCTGTGGACCTACTAATACACCCACTCCTCGCGGAGGAGCGAGATCTGTGGCTGGCTGCGTTGTTATGCTGGCAGCAAATGCGGCCACCTAAAGTCAAGCTCTCCAATGCGAACCGAAACCCAACCCCTACCCAATTAAGACCAGCAGTTAGGAGGCGCGGCTCTGAGAACGGAACACCAAAAACGACCAATGCACTCATCAAAGTTGGCCAGGTCCGGCTATGGGATAAGGGACTGGCTAGCTCTCCAAGGGCTATTGTCAAAAGACCCTCTACCAGGGACTTGAGATCGCCGTGTACTTCATGGCGGGTCGTTTCCTGCCTACTCCAGGAGAATGGCGAGATCAGGCTTACCACGAACGATGGTGATGCTGTTATTGCTGTGGTAGAGCTCTCTCAGCTGTCGAGATGCGCCATTCAACAGCTGGACAGATCTGTTCTCGACGAAGAATACTGCATCGGCATCTTCCCCCATTACTCCACAATATCCACCCAACTCTCCATTTTCCGACCCGTCTATATCGCATTGGAGAATCGTTTGCTTTTCGAGGTCTGGTTCGTCCTCCTGCGCGCCTTTGCACTGCCTGACATCTTTCTGTTGGAGCCATCTGCAGAAGGCGCTGTCGAGGTTACCGATTTGGATTCTGATCTTACGGGAGAGGTTTTCAGAATCGAAAAGACGATTAGTCTGAGGGTTACAGAGGCCAAGCTGAAGCCAAGAATTATGTCACCAGATGTTGGCAGCTTCGTCGACCGGCAATCTAGGGATGCTGATCCGCTGATTGGTAACTATCTCACAGAGGTCATCCTTGATGGCGAGGTTCGAGCTCGGTCAACAATCAAGACAGGCACAAAGAACCCTTTCTGGAGAGAAGACTACCAGTTCTCAGATCTCCCCCCGATGATGCCGTTTCTCTCTATTGTCTTGAAGAGAGTCGATGGGAACCTTGATAGCTGGAGCCATCAGCTGCAAGCATCACTTGGATTGCCGAAGACGGGCAATCTGACGGAGGTTCTATGCGGTTCGGTTGACATCCCTCTCGACCAAGTGGAGCCTGGCAAGGATCTCGAAAGGTGGCTCGACATATACGATGAGCGACAGCAAGTCGTTGGTACGATGCTCGTCAAACTTCAGCATGAAGAGCTCGTGGTACTTCACTCCAAAGAGTACCAGGCGTTATCAACTCTTCTCCACAGCTTTCCGTCTGGTCTGACTGCCCAGATTGCTGATGCCCTTCCCGGAAATCTCAGACGCCTCTCGGAAATCTTCCTCAACATCTTCCAGGTGTCCAATCATGCGAATGAGTGGCTTCAGACGCTGGTAGAGGATGAAATCGATGGTATCGGAGGCACACAAAACCAAATGAAAAAGTACCGATACAGCAGCAGGCTCAAGTCCAGCGAGGCGTTGGAATTCCACAACGGTAGAGAACAGGTTTTGCGTGACATGGGCAAGTCGTTAGCAGGGGAGGCCAACCTACTCTTCAGAGGCAACACCTTGCTGACACAAGCTCTCGAGTTCCACATGAGGAGATCAGGCAAGGAGTATCTTGAGCAGATGCTGATGGCCAAGATCTATGAGATCAACGAGATGAACCCCGACTGTGAGGTTGACCCCAGCAAATTGAAGCCAGGGGAGAACGTCCAAGAGCATTGGAATCGCCTCATTCAGATCACGACAGAGGTCTGGCAATGCATCTGCCGGGAGCCGACTAAGTGTCCTCCAGAGTTGCGGTCAATCCTCAAGTACATTCGTGCTGTTGCCGAAGATCGCTACGGTGATTGGCTGCGAACCGTCACTTACACCAGCGTCTCGGGCTTTCTCTTTCTTCGCTTCATCTGCCCTGCGATCTTGAGCCCGAAGCTCTTCGGCCTGCTACGGGACCATCCCCGGCCGCGAGCACAGCGAACGCTGACACTCGTCGCGAAAGCGCTCCAAGCGCTGGGAAATCTCTCAACGTTTGGCAAGAAGGAGGAATGGATGGAGCCGATGAACAAGTTTCTGGGTTCAAACCGCCAATCGGTCAAAGACTACATCGACACCATCTGCTCTATTCCTGTCGAACGCAACAAGGTCGCTCTGGGGCCATCCTACTCGACTCCGATCACCATTCTCGGCAGACTGTCTCCGACGGCTCGGGAGGGTTTCCCAGCATTGCCTCACCTGATCGACCACGCCCGAAACTTTGCTGCCTTGGTAAAGATGTGGACTGACGCAAACCCTATTGGCAATGGCGAGGTGTCTAAACCTGCTGGCGGTGAAGACGACATTCTCATCTTCAACGAGATGTGCATGAGCTTGCAAGAGCGTGCAGACATCTGCTACGCGAAGATGGATGGGTCGCTACACGATACCGCATCACTTGCTGCATCCGCATCCGAGTTCGCCGATCAGCTAGAACACAGTCAAGCTATGCTGGAATCTATGACGTTCGCGACCTACCACAACAACAATTCCGCAACAAACTCTACTACAGCTTCAACGGTCTGGATGGAGCAAGACAATCTCGTACCTCCTGGATCAGCCGGCAGCGATGCGTACATGGAGACATCTTCGTCCCGAAGCCGTGAGCAACGCCGTGGCCGGGACAGGAGCTCAATGAGACAGAACTCTGGGCATTCGGACCACTCGACAGGACACCTCGCGACGCTCAAGCGTAACGGCCGAGCCACACGCCATATTTTGTCTGGCATCATGAAGCCATTTGCTCGAGGAGAGTCGCCTGACTCGTCGCCATCAGTATCGCGAAGCAAGAACTTTGAGCGTAACTGGAATACTGGCTACTGATCAACGTCAGTGGACGCATCACAAACCAACACCACTTGAGGGCCACCGGCCGTCTCTTGTTTTTCTTTGTTGCCTACTTTCTTCGCATACGAACATGAACACAAAAGCCCACAGGACTTTGACGACACAAAAATCTTCTGTTTTTAGTTTTTCTCACGACGAGGAGGATATCTGGATACGCGCATTTTGAGCGTATAAGATGGCGATCATGGCTGCTGCATTACTACTCTGGGAGGGAGGCAAGCCGGGCTCTCATGGGTTTTCGTGAAACCATCCCGGCGTTTCTTTGACCCGACAGGGCAGCTTTGCTCGCTCGGGAAGGAGGGAAGACAAAAATGGCTTCCCATGCATTGGTTGGAGGCTCGGCCCTGTTGTTTTTGATGTTGATTGTTTCCTTTACCCTTCTTGCTTGCTAGGTTCCTTGGTGTAAGGTAGCCTTCGCATCATGGGACACGATGAATATACCCAGACACATCATGATTAGAAGATACCTTTTTGCCTCGTCCGCACGAACCAGACGCGCGCACAAGACACTTGATGCGCAGTACAAGAACATGTGCGTGTAATGTAAATAATATTGAACATTGTGTCGAGGTATCTACCTGAATCCTATGGTTTTTCTTTTCGTCTTCGCCATGTCCGTCGTCTCTTTACGCCCCAAATTCAAATGAATTAACCCGGATTTTAATCGCCCCAAAGACCCAAAATTCGTCACGTCTTCATCGTCTCTTTTTCTAGGTCGTACCACGCGCGGCTCCTAGTTGCTCGCTCTAGTCGATCCAACCCTCAATCCCCGCTACTGTGGTCGGTTTTCCAGCCTCATCGCTGTAGAGCTCCTCCGATGCCTCGACAGTCACATCAGCGAACTGGATGCAGTTGCACGTCATTTCAGAGCGTAAGCATACTCTATTGGAAGAACTTCTTGTACGCAGCCTTTTCTTTGGCCGCGCGGGCGGAAGCTTTCTGCTTGACGGCGTTGAGCTCATTGAGGATGACTTTGTCCTCGGGAACAAGCTTGTGAGCCTCCTCCAGGTCCTTGATGGCGCTCTCGTCATCCTTGAGGCGAACGCTGGCGAAGCCGCGACGGTAGAGAGCCTTGGCGCGGTCGGCGTCCTTAATGCCGGCAATGTCGAGGGCGTAGCCGGCGGTCTTGGCGGCATCCTCCCAGTTCTCGAGCTTAATGTTGAGCAGGGCCGAGTTGTTGTTGAGGGAGAAGCGGAGGGCCTTGAGCTCGGCCTGCACCTCGGCGGGCTCGTTGTCGAGGTCAGGCTCCTCGTTGAGGTAGCGCAGGCCCTTTTGGTACTTGTCAAGACCGGTCTGGAAGTCGCCGGCCTTGAAGGCCTTGTTTCCAAAGTCCTTGCAGGCCGTGGCGATCTTGAGCGTCTCCTTTGCGTCGGGAGGGGAGGCGCAATCCTCGGGGTAGTCCTCGTAGGTATCGCCCATGGCATCGGGGGCCTTGACATCGGCAGCCAATGCAGCGTCTCCGGTGAGCTCACCGCAGTCGGCGATGACGGCATCCTTGACGGGCTTGTCACCAGTCTCGGTCTGGAGGTTCTCGATCTGGCGAACGACAGACTTGCCGTTGAGAACTTCGCCAAAGACAACGTGCTTGTTGTCGAGGTGGGGAGTCGGGACGGTGGTAATGAAGAACTGAGAGCCGTTTGTGTCTGTGTTGTAGGTGGTTAGTTTTTGGGACCGACGGCAGGGCTGAATAAGTACGGAGCAACTTACTAGGTCCAGCGTTTGCCATCGAAAGAAGGAAAGGGCGCTCATGCTTCAAGGGGAAGGCCTCGTCCTCGAACTTCTCGCCGTAGATGGATTCGCCGCCAGTTCCGTTGCCGGCGGTGAAGTCACCGCCCTGGATCATGAACTGCTTGATAACACGGTGGAAGCCAGATCCCTTGTAGTGGAGGGGCTTTCCGGTCTTGCCCAAGCCCTTCTCTCCTGTGCACAGAGCGCGGAAGTTCTCGGCAGTTTTGGGGACAAGGTCGTTGTAGAGCTCCATGGTAATGCGACCGGCGGACTTGCCACCAATGGTCACGTCGAAGAAGACGCGGGAGCGCGCCTGCTTGGTCTCGTCGGCAGACATGGTTGCGGTTTGTGTGGTGTTGGTGAGGTGGGAAGGATGAACTGGTGTTGTCTCGATCTACCTAAGATCAGGCTGAGACGTTGCGCTCTGTGCGAGTGGTGCGGGGAGAGAGCTTGTCACAGTCTCTGGGTATCTAGCTGGAGGTTGCTGTTTGGTCTGAGCTGTGGATAGCTTCAACCAAGTGAAAGTCAGACGCAATTGTGAATGGTGATCAGAAATAAGTCAAAGGAGCAGGATTGCAAGTGACGATGCGGCGTTGGTAGTAGTCACGGTTAAGAATACCTCTCCATGTGAGCTCACAGCTAAGTGGGGTTGCGATGGAACTTTCTAGCTCCAGGAAGACCTGGCGCGGGGCAGCTGCGTTGCACCGCAATCCTGCGCGGCAGTGGGGGAAACGACGCCCGAGCCAACCCCCTTGCCTAAAGGAAGGGCGGTTTGGCGCTTGCCAGTCAGCAGCTTGTCGTTTGTGAGGAAGGCAGCGTCGGTGACGATCTACCAATCAGCTCCTGCAGTTTTCAATCATGGAGATGTCGGTTTCGCATGCCTGGGAAATGGCATTGTGGCCTCTCTATGTGTCCAACCCTGTAATCAAGGGTATGTTTATCTAGTTGAAGTCTAACAGCTCAAGTAGTAGTCTATCTATTGTTTGCCCCGTATCTATGAGCAAGAGCCCCAAGCCTCGGGTATACTTACAATCCAAAGGGACCATGAAACCGAATGCAGTGCCAGACGCAGGTACTCACTGCTTCGGCGGCGCAGGGTCTGTGTTGAGCTCCAGGGTTACGGGGCCATCGTTGACGAGAGCGACCTCCATCATTGCCTGAAATCTCCCATCTTTGACCTTGTCTGCGGCGTAACCAGCCTGGACCTTCTGCAAGAAGTGGTGATACAGCCGCTTGGCGTCCTCGGCGCCTGCCGACAGGCGGAAGTCAGGCTTGTTCTTACTAATCTTAGCGAATAGTGTGAATTGAGACACTGCAAAGGTTAGGAAAGCCGGCGCGCTGATTCATCATCATGACAGACGTACCGCAGAGAACTTCCCCGGAAATGTCCTGGACGTTCTTCTTCCATCTGCCGCCGGCGTCGTCATCCCACATCTTGAGCTTCAGCACCTTGGTTGCAAGAGCTTCTGCTTCCTTCTCCGTGTCACCGGGGGCAACGGCAGCGAGCACCAAAACGCCTTTGCCAATGGAGGAGATGACCTCCTTGTCCACTGTCACCGAGGCGGACAGCACACGCTGGACGATGGCTGGAAGCAAAAAGAGTCAACATACTAGGACTTACAGCGGATAACGGAAGGATCCTTGCCTTTCATCTTGCAGCACTGCGTAAATGCAATTTGGCAGAAACAGGGAATAGGTTTCAGAGCTGAGAACGGCAGAGGATTCAAACGCGCGGATCCGTCTCTTCAGACACTGATTGATTGACCGGAACGTGGAACCGCCTCAGCCGTCGACCGGATGAGGTCAAAAAGTGCCAAACACAAGGAGGAAAACCCAGGGGCTAAGATGGTAGTAGCATGCAGCCAGCCAATGCCGTCTGAAGGTTGAGAAGCCACCGATCAACCAAGCGTACAGATTGCAGTACGTAGAAAGCAACTCAGGCACCTAAGCAATTGAGGGGAGAGACAGGCTAGCGACCAAGGCGTCCTGGGGTTTGTGGCCTTGGCTTACGCCCGGCAATTAGAGGGGGAGGGGGTTAGGTTCTCAAGGAAACCACAGGGCACAGCTACGATCTGTTTGCTTCGGGTTGCAAATCAATGCTTGCTGGGAATAGAAATGAGAGCGGCCAGAGATAGAAGCAGCCCGCAATCAAAAATCCAGACACTGGACGGCTGGAAATTGAAGCTATTGGGTGCTAGACACCTGGATAGATAGGCTGACAGGGAGTTAAATAGGGTGCGTGCAGGTTGGTGGCAGGACTTCACATCCCTGAACGCGACTGGAGTGGCAGGCTGGGCTGAAAGGGGCCGTGTCATCATTCGCCCTACACAGTGCAGACCTGGACAGTCGGGACTTCCTTCAGATAGACCTAGAATAACTTAGATGTTACACGTTGGGTGCTCAATCACTTTAGAGCCACCTAAAAGTCGCGGCTTGGGTCATTAGAAGGGCCTGAAATACTAAGACCACCCGACAAAAATAAAAATTCTCCACTTCACCAGTAGATGGTGCTTGTTTACCTCTCACCTCAGACTGCCCCTCTACCACACACAAGGTACCTCCAGACGTCCCACCTTGGCGCACGGCTTTCACCCACGCCTCCAGCTGGCGGTTCTTTCTTCCGCAGCCTCAAATCATCAAACGGCCGCATCTGTTTGTTGCAAGCAAATTTGGATCGCGCAATCACCGATCGCCGGTATTTTTCGGCGCAGTAGTCGTCATCCGAGGGACACAAAACCTCATCATCACCCACTCTCCGCCCATCGGCACATCGATAGCGCATCAGACGAGCCTGAGCTCCGATCCGAAGCCGTCATCATCACCATCAATCACCACAACCATACCTGACACACCCAATCAGTCGATACCGAAACTCCAAGCCGGACGAACGATCTCCATCCCTGATACACACACAATCAGGCACCATGGCGGCACGAAAACTGCAACAAGAAGTCGACAAGTGCTTCAAGAAGGTGGCCGAAGGCGTCGCCGAGTTCGAGGCCATCTACGAGAAAATCGAGCAATCGAATAACATTTCTCAGAAGGAGAAGCTGGAGGACAACCTCAAGCGTGAAATCAAGAAGCTCCAGCGTCTACGAGATCAGATCAAGACATGGGCCGCAAGCAACGACATCAAGGACAAGGCTCCTTTACTGGAACACCGTCGCTTGATCGAGACGGTCGGTGGCCCATGATCCCGCGGTAGCCTTCCGTGGCTCTGCTAACTCTCTCGCAGCAAATGGAGAAGTTCAAGGCCGTCGAGAAGGCCATGAAGACTAAGGCATACTCCAAGGAAGGGTTGGCCTCTTCAGCGAAACTCGACCCACAAGAACAGGCCAAGGCAGAGGCAAGCGATTTCCTGAGCAGCATGGTCGACGAGCTGGAACAACAGATCGAGACCCTCGAAGCCGAGAGCGAATCGATACAGGCCACCATGAAGAAGGGCAAGAACCAGTCTGCCAAGGCCGAGCGCATCGCCGAGATCGAGCGCATCATCGAGCGCCATAAATGGCATCAGAGCAAACTTGAGCTAATTCGGAGATCCCTCGAGAACGGTGGCGTGGATACGGATCAAGTGACCGACCTCGAGGAATTGATCCGCTATTACGTTTCGGATGGCATGAACGACGACTATATCGAGGACGACGAGATGTACGATGACTTGAACTTGGACGAGGAGGAGGGCGTGTACGGCATGCCTCAGGATGGTGACAAGGGATCGTCGCAAGACGCCCAGTCGCAAGCAGAGGAGCCAACGCCGGAGCCCGAGATCATCAAGCCTCCAAGCGCAAAGCCAAAGGCAGTGGCCGAGGTATCTGCGTCGGGACGGAGGTCGAGTGCGCAATCCAAGTCCCCCTTACCGGCGCTGGCGACGCTGCATACGCCATTAGCGACTATCAGCAACGGCAACTCGAGCGGCCCCGTCATGAAGCCAGCATCTGTTCCCGCAAGACCTGCAGAAGGCCTCAAGTACGCGTCTGCGGCGGCGGCAGCAGCGGCGTCAGACAAGATTGGAATCTCCCCGTTGCCACCTCCACCAGGCGCCCAACCCGTCGCCATTGCCAGTCCAGCGCAGGCCAAGACGAGCGTATCAAACTCTCCAGCAACGACATCCGCACACCCAGTTGCTGCGAAAGAGCCGGAAATCAAGCAGCCAACGGTACCGTCAGCAAGCACGAGCGAGACCCCCGCACCCAGCGCAAAGGCAATGCCTACTCCGAGCAAAGCGGAAAAGCGGGCAGCCAAGAACCAAGCCGCGACGGAGGCGGCGGAAGCTGCCAAGGGTAAGCTGTCACGGAATTGCAGTCGACTTCATATGCTGACCATCTATAGCTGCTCAAACGAACGGCGCCGCCAACGGTGTCAAGCCTGTCGTGGAGGAAGAAGAAGAGGAGTCGATATACCACCTTCCCGCTTCTCTCCAAGACCTCGTCGAGTCGTTCGAGACGTCACGCAAGCGCCCGCCTTCCTACACCTCAGCGACCACACAGCGCATGCTCCAGGCATCGCAGGCCATGTGCCCCGACATTATGGACACGGATGTACCGCGGACCTACCGCCCCGACGTGCGCATTTCGTCGTCAGGAACCGGCTTCCCTTCGGAGCCTCTTCCGCTATTCGAGGACCCGCGTCTGTACCAGCGCATCGATCCTGACACTCTATTCTACGTCTTCTACTACAAGCAAGGCACGCCCCAACAATACCTGGCGGCCAAGGCGCTGAAGGATCAGAGTTGGCGGTTTCATAAGCAGTACCAAACCTGGTTCCAGCGCCATGAGGAACCGAAGAACATTACGGAGGAGTTTGAGCAAGGCACATACCGGTTCTTCGACTATGAGAGCACATGGTAAGTCCTTCTTGGGGATGACAGAAACCAGAGCCAGTACTAACGACTCGCGCAGGATGAACCGTAGAAAAGCGGACTTCAAGTTCGCCTACAAGTTCCTCGAAGACGATGTATGAATAGGTGGCATTGTTCACACGGTATTACCAGGCGTAGCCCCGGATTGGGATGGGTTTCTCGAGCCTCTGGTATCGGGGAGGAATGGCGTTTGCCTCGTTTTGCGGAAACATACGGCCAGGGCTGATCTGGCCCAATCTTTGTTGAGTACACTGACTACTGACTGGTCATTCATGGTTAGGCGATAGGCCGCCTGATGAATACTACCTTTGCACATGGAAGAAGAAATGCCCCGCCACCGCCGCGTGACCCCAGATGGGGCTTTTGCCCTTGGCGGTTGCAAGTATGCTCATGGTGATACCCGACTTGTGCTCTTGTCTCGGGCGATCTATGTCCGCAATTGCCCAATGGCAGACAATGCTTGGTTGATGAGGGGGAGCGTCATGGTTACACATATCGATGACTGCGGTTGAAGCTGGGTTTAGGTTGAAACTTGGCAGCAGCCACTAGTAGTTCTAGATGGTGCTGCACATCACAACGGCACAGTCGCGTCTACCCGTAAAGCAGCCACACACAACAACAACAACAACAACACATGGTGTCTGGGGCCATACGCGGCTGCTCAGCCTCGATGATGTGTGTTTCTAGGTGGCTCGGTTGCAGGTTACCGAATGACCCCATAATCGTCTCTTTCGAGGCAAAAATTACCACAGATGGTTACAGTGAGGGACGACGACAGGGCCAGCGAAGCCGTTGCCGTCTGCAATAAAGACGCTCCGCCACCATGTCATATCATAAGCCGGGCGTAGAAGCTCCAGGTAGGAAGTCGGCTTGGACGCAGATGAGTGGTTGAGCGTAGGCAGCCAGTTAAATTTAAGCAAGAACGATGGCGGTATGTAGCTAGGCAGGTTTCTAGGTAAGTAGGTAGCTGCAGGGAAGAGCAGCAACGTAAGGTAGTCGTCAGCAGGGGAGGAGGTGCATCGCATTTTGGAGGTTAGGTAAGGTCGGGTAATGTAGATAAGGTGAGGCAAGATGCCTAAAGCGGTTAAGTAGGCACAAGGGAGAAGCCAGGCAGGCAGGCAGGCAGGCAGTACAAAAAAGAACAGAGTAAATGCAGTTCGTGTTGGTGGTGGTAGTGATGGTTGTGGTGGCAGGGGATGGAGTCGGAGTGGGCAATGTCGTGGGGCCCGCGGAACGATACGCAGGTCACCCAGGTCATCTTCTAGGTACCATTAAGGTGCGTTAAGCGATGGAAGTTTTCTAGAAGGCAAGAGGGGCCCCACTATGACAGCAGCACAGCGGTCGGGTCCAACCCAGGAGCCGGGGCCGTACAAGGCGGGCACATTGGACGACCTGAGGACCTTACCCTCTGATCATGACCGAGCCTGGACTCCATTTTGGCCACACATGACATTCTCTTGCAGTTGGCGGAGATGACAAGCTCGTTGGAACCCACCGCCTCGAGACGATGTCTCCCCTCGAATCGCCCCGAGCTTGCTGCAGAAGAACATTCTTTGCGTCTTCCAGAAAATGGCTCGTCCGAACAATGTCTCCATCAGGGATGGATCTCGTGTGCCAATGTCGCCTCTTTGTGTTGCGCGCTTTTGGGGTGAACCAACCGGCAGGCACCCATTGGCATTGAGGGTGAGCGATGGAGAGCGCTTCGCTTCGTCACTTAGCTTCACCGAGTCAATCGCCCGCACTGCATCGCGGCACATCACATCCCCTTCGCCTGTCAGCTCGACCGCTGAGGCACTCCGCAGGCCCGCCGTATCTTTTTCCCCATTCGGCCTGCCAGGGGGGCGACCCTTCTTTGCATTTCTGTCGCAAACAGCGACGGAGCAATCCATTTCCTCGGAGACAGCTGATCCAATGCCAAAATGCATCGTCTCGGCGACGAAGACGAGCAGGATGAGTCGAAGAGTCGGGCAGACACCGCAAGATGCGAGAAGGTGCACAACCGCAGCCCCAGTTGTAGACCGTCATCGGCCACCGTGGCCATTACCGTCCGTGGAACCTGCTGTTCAGGACGGACCGCTTGAGATTGTCAGAGTGGGCAATCTGGCCAGGCAAGTAGGCCGGAAGAGGTCCAGAGTTCGTCTTCATTGCATCTCACTCGCCTGCTGACTCTGGCCCATCTGGGTCTCTCAGGCTATTCAGGTGGGCAGTCATGCAGCTCTGCGGCGGATCCAGCGGATTGGCCCCCGAAGGCAGAACAGACATCCTGACGGTGGTTGCACTGCAACTGCGCAGCCCAGTCAGCCATTCGGCCGACCAGTCATACCTTTGGATCGTGAGCGTTGAGTCCATCTCGAGGACATGGGGCATGGAAGCGTCAACCGAGGTACGAAGTGTGTTCGCGTCGCTACCTGACCGTGCCTCTTTTGATGCTTGCTCATGCCTGGGCTCGGCAGCCAGACGCATGCTCGCAGCGCGTGCTGCTGCCACCGGGTCATGGCCTCACCTGCCTTCTTACTGCATAGTACGAATGGCCAGTGAGCGGTTCGTGATTTGCGGTACCATTGTCTCTCGGCTGATTCCACTTCAGCATGTTGGACCCTGGGCTGCAAGGACTGCAAGCGTCCACGGGGCCACTAGTGTGGCAGTGCGGGGCCCGGCCAGGCAACGACATGGTGTGTTACTCTTCGAGTCAAGCCTCCTCCGCGATTCCGATCTTCACCTCTATCTCAACTCGACAGCCGCATCGCATTCCTGCCAAGTCCGCCCCGAGCCCCCCGTCTGCTCACTCGTTCCAATGAGCGATAAACCTGAACATTGCCATGACATATCTCGCCCCTGTTTTTCTAGTCAACACTGCCCTTACTGGTCTCTCACGCTCGCGCTAGACACAAACGACCCCTTGCCTAGGGACCACCACCGCACACCACCAACAACACGACAAGAACATGCCAAGCCTACCTTACCACTTACCTTCTTTTACCCTGCTCTATGGATACAAACAGAGCAGGAGTACCTACTTGAGCTAAAACAAGGTACCTTGCACCATACTTCTCCATACGTGACTGCATACACCACCACCAGTCCAGTCCACCACCCCTACCAACAAGAACAAGCCTAAAACGCAGTACATGCTGTCCCCAACTCCGGGTTGACTGACCTTGTCCTTGCCTTGACCCTGTCTCGACTCCTCGACTCTTCGTGCCGTCCAAACCGACCGCCAGAAACATTTCCGTAATAGCCCTTACCCTGCCCCGGTTTATCTTTTGGGTCTACCAGACATGTCTTGGGTCGTTAGTATCTTTGCCAATGAGCATCAACCCAGCGTTTCTCAGAGCTGACTGCCCAGCCCGCAAGTCTCCTCAAGTCGACCCCCTTCCGACAAGATGTCCATGTAAACGGCCGTTGAGGCCCCCTTCCCTGCACGTCCCGACACCTTATTCCCCCGCCAGCCCTGTCTAGTGATAGGACGCTGCTCGCACATCCACAAATCGTCATGGGTACGGGGGGAGTGCGGCGGGTCTGAGCTGACCTTGTCTACACATGTTGCCAATACGTCGACGTGCCAGCTGCTAGTACATGCATGTCTTCGCGCGTTGAATCCATCGACTGGGTGGCTGGCGGCTTCTAAGCCCCTTTCTAGAAGTATGTCACTCACCGAGGACCGCCTCTGAGAGCTTCAACTTGTGTGTGGAGGGTCCCAAGGTCCCCAGCACCTGCAGTTGTCTCCTCGCTTCGCGCCGCCTAGGCACATAACTTAATCCATCTCGACCCTACACGGCACAGGCCCAGGGTCAACTTTGCGCCCTTTTGAGGCTCCCCATTAGCCAAGACCAAGGGGGGACCCAAGGCCGTCTTACGGAGATGAAGCCATGTGCGCCGGGTGGACAACCATGACTCCATCCCGCTACTTCTGCTGCCACATCTCGTGTCTCTCTACCTAGCCGTGCCGCTCGAGGTTGACGTATTCCTTCATCGAGCATGGCGGTGAACTTGTCCTTGTCGTGCCTTCGTGTCCGTAATACTTGAACCACCCGTTTCCCACCCCGACTCGTGTATCCATTGTTTGTAATCACTTCACACATTCCAACTGTTCAATCCTTCCAAAAGCCAAACATCAAGCTCCCCGAGCCAAAAGGTCGATCTGTCTAGTTTGAGGTAAAAGAAAGAACCACCCACACTCCTTACCAAAACGTAAACATCCCCCCGAGGCGGCCAGAAACAACTCGGACGTCAACCAACCAACTTTTAAGCTTTACAGATGGGAAGCTGCTTGCACGCCACGCTTGCATCCATCTGAAGTCAGACCCCCACGACCAACCCGTAGCGGCGTCTGATGTGTAAGTCATCACTGATTTCTACTTCAATACCCCCCAGCAAGTTTACTTCCGGGCCAACCTCCCCTCGACCACATGCTATCCTCTACTTCCCAATTCACCTTGACAAGGGCGACCCTCTCCTTACTGAACTGCTATCCACAGACCGGGATACAAAACGGTTTAGACAGCACGACAGTTGTTCACCCATCACACAATGGGCAGCCAATACTACCGCGGCGCGAGCTATTATGTTAACGCAACGTCTCCAGTGTCGGCGGGAGGAGACTTCCTTGAATCTCCCACGTTCCTAGAGGCACCGGCGCTCGTTAGACAGCTGTCCGACACCAGCTCAAGCAGAGAGCCTCTCACACCGTCCTCCTACGGTTCGCCTGGATCGCCAGGCATGTCCTACGCTTACCACACGACGAACATGAGCCACTCCCCGACGGACAACAGCTATGCGTCGTACTACGGCGAGGACACCGGCGGTTATTACGGCGACGACTACGCCACCGCCGCGTCCTCTTCGGCGCAGCAGACGACGGATTCCTACTACGGCGACGTCGACTGGTCAAAATATGACTACGTCCCCACCGAGGATGGAGGTTACTGGCAGATGAAACCACGATTCGTTCCTGCAGGGCAGTATCCAGCGGTGATACCTCACCAGGGGTGAGTAGACGACAGGGAGGCCTCTTTCCCCCAACACAGATTGAAGCTAACAAGGCTGTGAAAAACTGCAGAGGACAAGAACAGCAAGAGGTGGTAGACTACAAGTTTCCCTGCCTGGAAGCCGGCTGTACCGCGAACCCCTTCAAGAGGAAGGCAGACCTCGAGAGACACTACAGACAAGTGCACCAGGACCCGTCCAAGAAGGAGGCTCACAAGTGCGATTATCCCAAGTGTTCGAGGAAGAACGAACCGTTCGGACGACGAGACCACTTCCGCGATCACTTGCGAGACTATCACAACGAGGACATCTTCAAGCGGGGCACGCACGTGGATGACAGCTGGCTCCAAGGCCGTAATCTGTCGTCCCGGTGGTGGCGGTGCTCAAAGTGTCTGATCAGGGTCGACGTCAACTCGTACCCCGACCATGTCTGCCCCAAATGCAAGAACCCATGCGAAGACAAGCGCAAGCGAGCCAGAGGTTGGCATTGAGCTCGCGCTCGAGCATTCCCCGGAGCTGTCGACCTCGAAGCTCCTCGAGTCGAGTCGAGTCGAGTCGCGACAATGGAGACGAAGCTGCGGTCAAGGGAAGAGACACACAAGAGAAAGTTGCTACGCCGGCTGCGCCTCTTTGCAGAGTGGACATCTCATTGGGTGGACATGCTGATGCCTAGAGTGCGCAGCAAAGATGAACCTGCAAGAAGCATACATACCCCACATGGTGTCGACCGACGTTCGCGAACGGGTTACGGAGGAAGGGACATGAGAAGACGAAACCAGGTTTCCGGGGGGGCGTGTGTACGCGCGCGATCAAGTGGTGGTGGATGTGTTGTTCTTTCCGCGCATCTTGGACCTTGCC
Organism: Colletotrichum siamense; assembly: GCF_013390195.1. NCBI lineage: Eukaryota > Fungi > Ascomycota > Sordariomycetes > Glomerellales > Glomerellaceae > Colletotrichum > Colletotrichum siamense. The sequence goes on from NW_023501022.1 coordinate 1,714,170, forward strand.
TCTGCCACCCCAAGGATGCCCTCCGGGGTCCGTTGCCCGACACGACTCTGACCACGCCGACTCATTCGGACGGGGAATTTCTCATTGGACTTTGAGCAAACTTACAAAAGTGCGGCTGAGCGCCGCGGGCCAGCGAACACCACCATGGCATGCGCACACAGACACGACTCCCTCTCTCGCCCTACCGCTTCTGAGAGTTCGGCGACGAGAGATCATGACGTCTGGGGCCAGCCAGTGCGTTCGCAAGTTTTCTCACCAGGGCCGGGTGGTTCGCTGCGGATAGGCCAAGGTGGCCAATCACGGAGTCGGTCGTGGTGGCCTCTCTTCTCGGAACTGGTGGACCGGCGGCGGCAACAGCTGTCAGTCGAGCTATGAGTCGGCGGCGGCGTCAGACTCCGAACCAAAAGGCCCCTGGTCGCTTCTTCCTGCCTGCCTGCTGGTTGGACCCAAAGGTGCCTTGCCTAGGCCGTTCAAACTGTTTGAATGGTTGGAGTTTTCACCTTTTGAGTCTAGATGCGATTGGCGCTGTGGCCCTCTTGCATGGGAACATACGCAGTATTTCTTCTCGGGCAGTCATGTGGAGCGGGAAGGCATGGGGGAGGGTGTGCGTGGGTGTGTGTGTACGACCCAGAAGTGAGAAACGAACGGAATACTGGGAGTACGAAGTGGTGCTGCGAGGGGAAGGTGTTGGTGGTCTTCGCTGCGTGTCGACGTCGGCATGTCGAGCCTTACCCGACTGGGAAGGCTTCGAGAAGAGTTCCACGCAGGCTGTGTGGCTTTGCGCACACCCACATCTGAAGATGCAGGTAGAGCGGAGCTGCAGTAGCACAGGATGAGGGGTGAGGGTGGTTGGGAGAGGTTCTCGGTGTTCGGTCACTTTTGCTTTTTGTTTTCTGTGTGGTGTTTCTGCATGGCGGCGGGGGCTGTGTTTCGATTTTGCTCACCCTATTCTGCCCAAGTTTGTTTCCTGGGTCTGTACTCTGTTCCATTCCTCGGGAATTGGCAATGATGGATTGTCCATCTGATACGACAGGGTGGTGGTTTGAAAGGCTCTTGCATATGTGTGGCGCAAGGCATATTCGGGATGATGAGAAGACACTGGCGGAAAGGGTTGTCTCCCGTCTATCGTTTTTAATGTGGGGCTGCGAAGGGACCTTTTTTGTTTCCGTGTCCCTCGCATTCGGCGGAGCCCTGTGGGGCGGCCAGGGAGGGGTGCAGTTCATCAGTCATCATCATCATCATCCTCACGGATACGATGACAGCAGGCTTTCACCCCCCTTGGCCTGGGGGAGAGGAGGTCTTTTTCTTTACGACAACGGCTATTGCAGCAACCATGGGTTGTTGCTGCAAATAGCCGTGTACATTAACGATTTCTATGATTCGACGGCAGACATACAAATAAGAGGAGGAGAAAGCAATACTCGGTAATATTAGAGAGATACCCCCGTTTGGGAAAATACATATGAGCATTCTCAATGACATGCCTGCACCGCAACCCGCCCTAGCGACACCACACCGCATCACACAGATGCCCCAGATCGGGCATACGCAGCACATAATTCCACCTCGCCCTTGAATTTTCCACAGACAGAACACACTCGTTGACAGGCAAGCGCGAGGAAGGAAGGAACATGGGGTGGCGGGAGCGGGAGAGGCTAAGCAAGACAGAGAGACTCTCGAGATGAACCCATGTTCTGTACAACACACGCCCCCTCCCCCCCTCCATTAGCCAAAAACGCCAGAAACGGCCTCGCTTCCGTCGCGGAAGGAATCGCACGCAAAAAGGCTGTACTGTGTTTCTCGGCGTGTCAGAAGCTTTAATTTCACCAGTACCGCGCCTTAAGCATCTGACGAGAGATTGTTATGTGTTTCCCTGTTTGGGCCGTGTGACGGGGGGTGAAGGAGGAGGAAGGGGCTCAGCCACTACGGTACACCTTTCACTCGAGAGAGACGTCGTCAAGGTAAGGTGTCGGAGGGGGACGGAATCGGTACGGCGGCGGCGATATTTCCGTCGGGCGTGTGTGGTTTAAACATGTTTCATGAATATGAAGTGGTCCACCGTTAGGCTGAACACCTTGGGGATGCAGAGTGCTTTCTACATGGCTTTGATTTACAAGATACACGCCATTTCTGATGATCGACCGCAGAAACAGCCTCGTGGGATTGGGCAGGGCATATTCTGTCGTCCCAGGTCTTTTTCTGATTGGGTTGTTTGTTCCGGGTTTAATATCCATGAACCAGTGTTGAAACAATTTCTTGGTGGGATTGGAAAGAAGGAAGCACGTGGGGATTATGTTTTTCATTTAAGGTAACAGAACCCAGCCGCAGCCTGTGGGGAAATGATTAGAGAAAGAGAGAGAGGCGGTGGCTCATCACGAAAAAGTCAACAAAATCGACAGACTATCGCATTTGCTCGTGTGTACGAATATGTGCTTGGGTGTAGGTAATGGTTGGAGGGGGCGCTTGGCGCAGTTGTCGTCTATCCAATCTGAGGGAAGGCTGCGGTCCGTGTGTAACCATGACATGGTCCCATTTGGCGCACACCACACACAACACAACACACCCTGGTCACGTCAACTTTTTTTCAGCTGGACGGCGATCATTGAATCTTGTCACTGCCGCTAGTCTGAGCGCCTGGCTGTACTTGACCTTTTAGGAAAGAAGAGTTCAAAAAACGGTTTGCCCAGCGATGTTGAGATGTGACCACGGAGGAATTATCAGCCATGTGGCTTCCGGTTTTGTGGCTCGAGGTGAGGGAAGAACCATCGGCATGTTTAAGGGAAGGATTCATTCTCCTTGCCTGGCGATTACGCCCTTTTCCCTGGATGTTGAATTGACAAGATGTCGGTGATGAGGGGGACATGTAGGCGCACGGCACGGCGAGGCGCCTTGCGCTCCTCGGCGCTTCTGCGCGAGAGTGACAGAGGTGTCACAAGAGAAAGGCGGCAAGAGGGTCGTTTATGCGTATTAGAGGCGCTGATCCCGTGGTAATCGTCATAAGGCGGTGATGGATGCCAGTCCATGTATTGTTGAAAGGAAGGGGTTTGTATGCAACTGAATGACACTGACGCAGGTCAAAGTAGACTCTCTGACTAGGCAGGCCAGCGCGCTAGCGTGTCGAGATACGGGCGGCCGGGGGGACGGATAACGAACCTCTCACATCCCCATCCGTGTTTGGCCTCTTTTTCGTGTGCCGTATTCTGGGATCTTTTGGCGAGCTAGCGCGGGATTTGCGGGTGGGATGGGCTTCCTTGATTGCTGTGCAGTAGATGGACGAGCTATGCTGTGTTTGGATCAGATTCGGGGGTTTGTTTCCTCGTGTGTGAATGACGATGCTGTCTGTGAATATCATGTCATGAGATGGGCGAGAAAGAGAGAGGATGAATGTCTCGCCGATTTGATGTTAGCCTTCTGGCAGGCAAGGCAGGATCGGATAGGGGGGACATAGAGGTACAAACGGCAGTGTGAAGATCACCACCAAGGCGGCATGCAGGAGTCGGGTACAGGATGACCGAAGTTGACCGACTTTCCCGGCCGAGCTGGCCGCAAGCGACCGTCCGACGTGACCTCCAAAGGCTAAGCCCCTGCCGCCCCTCCGCCGAGCCGAGTCTCTTAGAAAACTAGGAATAAGGAAAAATAGGGCTGAAGCATGCGAGTGCGAGTGTGAGTGTTTGAGTATGTGAGTTGAGAGGGTCGTTCTCTTGTGTGTCTCAGACATGGCAAATGATCTGACTGGGCAGAGATGCGCAGCACTACGGCGGCGTGAGTGTGTGGTTCGGCGTGTTTCTTGCTCCTCCGCCGAGAGTAATCGGGGCTGGGCGGCCATTGTTGCACCCTGCTGGGTTGAGGAAGACGCAGGCCGTGGTGCATGTTGTTGGACCTTCCTTTCGGCGCCGTGGATACACTCCGTCTGACCTCGGTAACACCCTGTCTTCTCATCCGTCCGCAATCATTCCTCCCCCCTCTCGTCCGAGCCTAAGCCAGAGTCAGATGGAATAGATGCACGGTATCTCTATTTACGGGACGTTGTACAGGGCTTAGGGTGTGCGTGTGCGTGTTAAGTTACCGCATCTGTTGTATCGCATCGCATCGCATCGCAGGCCTGGGCTGGCAGGCTGGTATTACATACATGAGCGGACCCCCCTGGAGGATGAGGATGAGAGCGTGTCACTGACGTTTACACCTGTGCGGTCGTATCGTGCTGCGCTGGCAAGACATGGACGGACTCATTGGCGAAGACGGTGTTGATGGTGATGGTGATGGCCCGACTATCAATGAACGCGTGCGGAGCGGAGCGTCTGGCCTACGTACCTCATCAGCAGCGCACATATGTACGATGGCCCGCGGGATGCGAGAAGCCCGCGGTGGTGTACGTTGGCTGGGTAAGTATTCCTTTTGGGAGAGATGAGGCTTGGCTCTTTTTCGTGCAACCAAACACTGTCCCGCCGAGAGCTCACCGCCTTGACGTGCAGTCGAGCGTCTGGGTATTCTGCCTTGCCAAGCCTTTTATTAAATAAGCATGAGCTTAAGTAAGACCTGACGTTCAGCTGTGCCGCCGGGTTTTCTGTGCGTAACCTCGGTGATCTCGGTGGTTTCGGTGGGATTTTCCCTTTGCGCTTCTCGTCAGGTTCGCTGCTCGCGGGAATCGGGGGCGCGGATGTGTGAGCGGCACCGAGATCGGAGGAGTGAAGCTGGACGGCCCCGCTTCCTTGGGCGGGAAAAAGCAGTCATAGTGGGGTTCTTGTTGCTGGCTGTGGATTCAAAAGTTGGTTTCAGCGAGCCTTTTCTCTATCTAAGCGGCTTTGCTGGACATGATTTTATTGTCAATTATTGTGTAAGTGCTTTGGGAGTTATCGAGGGAGCTCCAGAGGGGCAGGAGATGTTGCGAATGGATGGATTGAGTGCCATTGAGTGAACCGTTGGACCTTGGGTATCCTTGAGAAGAGGGGTTGACGGCTGGATGAACGGGTAGTTGGACGAGGAGGCTGGGCTAAGTCCCGGCGGCGCGCTCCGGCGGCTTCATTTTGGCAGTCGGGGCCTCGCAGAAATGCACAACGTGATTGAGCATAAATACTCCTTGGGAGAAGACATGCGCAAAATCAAGATGCTCTGATCAATGCCTTGGAGAGACGTTTCGACAGCTTTCCCCGCACGAAGCTCTGGCAACATGTGGGGGAGAAAAGACCACCACATCAGGACATTTTATCATGTACCGCACCAGAAATGACATGGGAGGGTTGCTCCCGTCCAGTCGTCCATCTTAACCCTTCCAATCACAATCATTGCCTGCATTTTCCCCGTCCCATTTCCCTCCAATGACGATGATGATTTGCCCGCAAACAGAGCGGCGAGGGGTTCCGTTGTAGCAGAGGTCACGGCCTAGAAGCGCCTGAGACACTGCTTGACATAGTACCTCACCTTAGGTAGCTAGGACCCTGCCACTGCCACATGCTCTGCAGCACAGACTGGCGTGATCAGTTTGCTTTGCTTGTCGTCCGCTGCAGAAAAAACTGTTCTGTTGCAGAAGATTGACCTTCTTCATGCATCGGGGTAGCGTGACGCCAGACTGTTGCTCACCACGAGCGCGAATTACCACAAGAGAAGGGAAAAAAACTCTCTCAAGACCTAGAAGAGTCAGCTTTAGCTCAGGCCTAAAAGCCGATATAGGATCACAAAAGGCTCCATCAGAGTCATTTAGGTCGCGAGCAGTGGCCGAAGAGAGGTCCGAGATGAAGAGACAAGCAAGCCCCCGTTGTCTCGCCGCCAGGTCAAGGTCGACGAGGAGGGGCCGATGTTATCCATTGATGCCAACCCAAGTCGCGGTACTCGAAAAGGCCGCAATTGCACCCAGCAGAATGGGAGAATCTTCCGCATAATTCAGTGCAAGTTGCTGGAGCTCTTGTAGTACCTCTACTTTGCTCGCCGCCCACTCACCGGTCCCCGGAACACTTTCCTGTGACGATCTCGGCTCGGCTACCCTCCCGCTCTCGCTCGCTCTTCGCCCTCTCTCGAGATACCTGGTCCAAGGTATTTTTTTTCGTGGTGCTTGACTCTTGCTTTGACAGGTTTCAATTGCAACCGGCCATCCTTTTTCCCTCTTCCGCTCCTCGCCTCCTTCTCCTCATCAATGTCCCGGTCTCCTCCAAGTGGTTTGCTGTCAATTGCCTTTTGCTTGTCGCAAACTTCCCCTCCTCCAACTCCAACAAAACCACCGCACTCTTAATTTTTTTAGTGTCTTGTCGTGGCTTCGCGATCGTCAGCGTTAGTTTTCTAGTCCCAGCCGTCTCTGCTCCCGCGCCTGACACTCTTCACGCATCAAGCAAGCAGCAGCAGCATCCTGCAGCAAGCCAACAGCTCCGGAAGCCAGTCATCTTGTTGCATCGTTTCCCCTCCTTCCCGTCCGCCGCCACCCGGAATCAGACTACTACCCGGTACCCAGCAGTTCAGTAACCGCGGCTCTTCTGAGAACCACCCCTTCCCCGCGACCGACCGACAAGAGCCGAAGAAAAAAATAAGGGAACCCCTCATAACAAAAACCCCGCGATACACACAAAAACCGCCGCCATCATGAACGCAGCCCGCTTCCTCCGCCGTCCCGCAACCTTCGCCCTCCGGCCCTCCTTCGTCGTCCCCAACTCCTCCTTCTCCGCATTCAACATTGCCCGCACAATGGCTACCGCCGCCAAGATCAAGGTCAAGAACCCCGTTGTCGAGCTCGACGGCGACGAGATGACCCGCATCATCTGGCAGACCATCAAGGACAAGTTCATCCACCCCTACCTCGACATCGACCTCAAGTACTACGACCTCGGCCTGCCCTACCGTGACGAGACCAACGACAAGGTCACCCTCGACGCCGCCGAGGCTATCAAGAAGTACTCCGTCGGTGTCAAGTGCGCCACCATCACCCCCGATGAGGCCCGTGTCAAGGAGTTCAACCTGAAGCAGAGTGAGTACACCTGAACGTACCCGCCTCCGTCACTTTCCTCTCCTCTCCATGCGCCGGCGTTGTGGCTGCGTGAATCTGCAAGCAATTGCGGTTCTCCAGCCCCCAACCCCGAGATACTTGTCTCAGTGCCGCCGCCGCCGCCTGCTCCCCGCATTCCGGGCGCTGCGCCGGTAGCTGCATAAAGTTTTCCGGCGCGAGCTCCCGCATGGCAGATCAGCCCCGGCCCCTCCCGTTCTCCCCGATGCCCTTAGAGTTGTAACCCCATGACAAAAAAGTAAACGCACCACCCTCGTAGACTAACACAATGACCCCTCTCCGCAGTGTGGCTCTCCCCCAACGGCACCATCCGTAACCACCTCGGCGGTACCGTCTTCCGCGAGCCCATCGTCATCCCCCGCGTTCCCCGCCTGGTCCCCGGCTGGAAGAAGCCCATCGTCATCGGCCGTCACGCCTTTGGCGACCAGTACCGCGCCAAGGATGCCGTCCTCCCCGGCCCCGGCACCCTGAAGATGGTCTACACTCCCGAGGGTGGTGAGCCCCAGGAGATTGAGGTCTACAAGTTCAAGGAGGGCGGCGGCGTCGCCCAGACCCAGTACAACACTGACGAGTCCATCACCGGCTTCGCCCACGCGTCCTTCAAGCTCGCCATCCAGAAGGGCCTGCCCCTCTACATGTCCACCAAGAACACCATCCTCAAGAAGTACGACGGCCGCTTCAAGGACATCTTCCAGGAGCTCTACGACACCCAGTACAAGGCCGAGTTCGAGGCCAAGGGCATCTGGTACGAGCACCGCCTCATCGACGACATGGTCGCCCAGATGGTCAAGAGCTCCGGCGGCTACATCATGGCGCTCAAGAACTACGACGGCGACGTCCAGTCCGACATCGTCGCCCAGGGCTTCGGCTCCCTCGGCCTCATGACCTCCGTCCTCATCACGCCCGACGGCAAGACCTTCGAGTCCGAGGCCGCCCACGGCACCGTCACCCGCCACTTCCGCGAGCACCAGAAGGGCAAGGAGACCTCCACCAACCCCATCGCCTCCATCTTCGCCTGGACCCGCGGCCTCATCCAGCGCGGCAAGCTCGACGACACCCCCGAGCTCGTCGCCTTCGCCGAGTCCCTCGAGAAGGCCTGCGTCGACACCGTCGACGTCGACGGCATCATGACCAAGGACCTGGCCCTCGCCTGCGGCAAGACCGCCCGCGAGGACTACGTCACCACCAACGAGTACCTCGACGCCGTCGAGCGCCGCATGAAGAACATCCTCAAGCAGAAGCTGTAAAAGTGCCTTCCAGACTTAGAGCGCGGCCGTTACACGTGTGATCTCCGACGAAGTTTCAGGAGACATACGATGAAGGGCAGGGTTTAGACTAGACCCTTGACAACTGTAGAAAGGACGAAAAGAGAAGGGAAGTGCCGCCTACGGCCTCTGTACCTATGGGCTTTAACGACATTGGGTATTTCTGTTTTGCGCGGTTTGAAGCAAGAACACAAGCAGACGGCATGGGCATACAGGCATCTTGGTGTGTGCGGATTGTATTTCTCGTTTTATTTGATATCACATCTGTTTAGCATTTACTTGCGAGGACAGAACGGAGGGCGGGAGAGAGAGTGAAGATAACCTTGGGGGCCGTCTGTACATAGGGAAGCACCCAGTGGTAAATAACGAAACCAACCAATTTTTGAACACAATCTGGGTGATAGTCCACTATGCTGAGTTTCGAAGAAGATGGAGAAGCACAAAGAAAAAGGTGTCATTTGATTTGCTGCCTTGCCTAATTTACCCCTTGCGAGAAAATGCTCCCGCGATGAATTCCGTGACGCCTGCCCTGCCTACCACCTGCATGCCCTACACTTGGGCTCTGCGAGGCTCAGGTCTCCCACCCGCCGCACAGCCAGCCCACCACGCAAACACGTACATGCCGTCGTCTCCTAGTTCTACCTTTGGGAGCACTGATTGTCCCCTGATTGATCTAGTGTATGATGTACAAGTCTAGAAAATAGACGATTGCGACGGACCGAGAAAGAAAAAGAAGAGGAAAAAACAGACTTTTCGCGCCAAGCAATAGTGCTCCTACAACGCGGCAAAGTAGCTATCGCACATCCATCGCACCATGTAAACTTCGAGGTCTTCGCATCCATGATCGCCTCAGTAGTGACGGAGCTCGGCCAGCCTTCGAAACCTAAGAGCCGCCCTCTAGTCGTCCAGGGCTGCGCTCTTACGCCCTCTCTTTGATACTGTGGGAGTTCCGGCGTCGGCTCCCTCGCTCTTGCGCTTCTTCTTGGCCGGACGTCCTACAGACCCCCTAGGCCTGTAGCCGCCGTCATCGTCGTCCTTAGCGGCTGCGCGCTTCCTCTTACCGCGGCCGGTAACCGGGGTCGCGACGGCCACGTCGTCGTCATCCTCTTCCATGGCTTCCCAGGCCTCGGCGGCCTCACGCATAGCTGCAGCACGCTCGGCGGCGATGGCAGCCTTCTCCGCCGCCCTCTCGGCGGCCTTCTCTGCGCGGGACGCGGCGAGGGAGGCGCGCTTGCCGCCGCGAGAACCGCGTCCGCCTCGACTGCCCTCGCCCCTAGCACCGCCGCGTCGTCTGCGGCCGTCGGTTTGCGGTGTTTCGACGGCGTGCTCTTCGTCTCCTACGGCTGCGGCGGCGGCGTTCTCGGCATCTTGCAGGAACGTCTTGGGTGCGTGCTTACGGAGCCAGTTGTACACGCTCGTAGGGTTCTTCATGGCGATGCTCTGGGACAGGGCGTGCGGATTGGCTTCCGGCAGGGGAACGTTTGTTCGGGCGGATGGGGCGAGGGTCGGGAGGAGGTGCTCCGGGTCGATGCGCCTGTCGACATCGTAGAGGTAGTCGTCGATGTCGTCTGGGGTGAGGAAGGCTGGGGTGTGCGATACTCCGGGGGCGGGCTCCATGTCTGCTACGACGGAGGGGGAATGCTCCTTTGCTTGAACATAGGTTGAGTGAGGGACGTCCTTGAGAAGGACCGTGAGAGACTTCGTCGGCTTGTTGAGCTCGTCGGTATCGGCGGCCTCGACAGCGGTAGCCTCGTCGACGTCGAGCGGAGAGTACGGTACATCTTTGGGTGGTGGTTGGGCGATGTCGACGCGTTTGTCGAAGGGAATCTGTGCTGAGGAGTTCATGTCCATGAGCAGATCAAGGATGCGACTGGTAAGAGAAAAGTCAATGCATTGTCGAAAGATTCAGGGGGGAGGCCGTTGATGGCATTTCTGGTGGCTCACTCGTTCTCGATGGCGATTTGCTTTGCAGTGGCGAGCGCTTTCGACTCTTGACGATGCAGCTCCTCGCAATCGTGCATCTTCTGGTCGAACGTGATGCGCATCTTGCGGTACTTCTTCTTCCACGACTTATACGTCGTCTTTCCGTCGCCTGCTCTCCCATCGTCGGAGTCGTTGTGTTCGTCTTTGACGTCGCGGGCGACGCTGCCGTTCGCGTCTTCCATTGCGGCAGGCATGATGAGTGCGTGTGAGGGTTTTCGAATGCTCGTTCCGCAGGGAAGTAATCAATCGCGACGGCCGAGATGCTGGAGTTTTCGTCGATTGGAATGTGAAAAGGAAAGTGGGCGAGCTACGCTTCAAAAGGTATGGTCGTGCTCATCGGATACTGATGGGGCTTGCTGTTGTTGATGACATTGATGGATAGTTGCAATTGTGTACGGGCGACGTGACCAGAGTTGCGTTGGGGGTTTCCACGGGCGCGCGGATGCAGGGCGAGGCTGCGATCGGTCCTGGCAACTTCTCTCCAGTAGGAGCTTGGGAAAAGCGTCAGTGTCGCTGATACGCCGACAGTGGCGTGGTGATAAGAAAGGTTCATCTTGCTTGTGATTGGTGTGGCTTGAGCTGGGGTCAGGGAGTGTGGCTATCACATCTCAAAACTTCACATTTTGCCTTCCACGATCCATCACCACCAACTTTCCAACAACAATCCACAGCTTGGCTTTGTTTGTGAGAACCCAATACTACGATTTTTACGATATCAAGGGGTAACGCAAAAACCTTCTTTTCAAAGATACCCAAACAGTTGAGAAAAATTGAGCTGGCACTCTGAAAGCGAAGGAGCTTTCCTCACCCACAAATCTACCCCTCAGCTGCATGTTCCGCAGCTTTTTCAGAACTAGCAACCCTTTACGAATGGCTGAAAACGCTGCAAAGAGACTCAAGATGTCGCCCGTCACTATCGGCACCCACAACGGCCACTTCCACGCCGACGAGGCCCTGGCCGTGCACATGCTGCGCCTGCTGCCCACGTACAAGGACTCCAACCTGGTTCGTACCCGCGACCCCAAGCTCCTCGAGACCTGCCACACCGTCGTCGACGTCGGCGGCGAGTACGACGACGGCAAGAAGCGCTACGACCACCACCAGCGTGGCTTCACCACCACCTTCCCCGGAAAGGCGACCAAGCTCTCTTCCGCCGGCCTCGTCTTCATGCACTTCGGCAAGGCCATCATCGCCCAGAAGCTCAGCGAGGGCGCCGAGACCCCCGTTTCCGAGGACAGCCCCGAGGTCGAGCTCCTGTACAACAAGCTGTACGAGAGCTTCGTCGAGGCCCTCGACGCCCACGACAACGGCATCTCCGTCTACGACCCCAAGGCCGTCGCCGCCGCCGGCCTCGAGAAGCGCTTCAGCGAGGGCGCCTTCACCCTCGGCTCCGTCGTCGGCCGCCTGAACCCCAACTGGAACGACCCCGTCCCCTCCGACCCTGTCGAGGCCCAGCGCCTGGAGGACGAGCGCTTCGCCAAGGCGAGCCGCCGCATCGGCGAGGAGTTCGACGCCGACCTCGACTACTACGCCAAGGCGTGGCTGCCCGCCCGCGCCGTCGTGCAGGCCGCCTTTGAGAAGCGCACGCAGTACGACCCCCAGGGCCGCGTGCTGGTTCTCGAGGGCCAGAGTGCTCCCTGGAAGGACCACCTCTACTCCCTCGAGGGCGGAAACCCGTCCGTCGTGTACGTCCTGTACCCGGAGAAGCCCGCCCCTGATGCCAAGTGGCGTGTGCAGGCTGTTCCCGTCACCAAGGACTCTTTCGAGAGCCGCAAGCCCCTGCCCGAGGCGTGGCGCGGATTCAGAGACGAGGAGCTCGACGGCATCACTGGTATTCCCGGGGGTGTCTTTGTCCACGCTGCTGGCTTCATTGGTGGAAACAAGACTTTTGATGGTGCCAAGGATATGGCCATCAAGGCGTTGGATCTGTAAATAAGGTCTTCAAGACGGATTGGTCACTGGGAGGAAGGATATTGGGACATGGGACGGCGCATGGCATCAGAAAAAAGTGTCTTCTGCTTATCAATACATCGATATCCCATCAATGCCTGTTTCTCGATGTTCGATAACTATCTGTGGCCTTCTGACTGTGCATGGTATGATGATATTAACACGGGCGTGACCTGACTGGAAAGTATCTGCACTTAAGTTGGTTCCACTGGGATGACCGGGGACGGCGTGGGTTTAAGGTAACCACGGGAGTGCTCGCAGGCGGAACGACCCTGTACGACGACCTAGTGCCCTTCCACAACTCATGAACGAACCGGTTGAACGGCGGAGGCCATGTGCCTATTGACACGAATTCTCGATTTGGCTGCTTTGATGTATCGTTCTCTTCCTCCGCTTCAGCCCTTTACACATGTACGGAAAATCAGACTTCCTGGTAGTCCCGCGCGGAGCGGGAAAAACGATCAGGAGCGCGGCGTAACACCGCCAGCGCCCCCGCCGTCCATCCACGACAGACAAGCCGACGACATAAGTCCACCTCCACCCAACAACCGATTGTGCTTGGTTTCCCACCCATTCCAACGCCAAGGAGTTTCATGAAAAGATCAACACTTCATCATAACATCGTAGTAGAAATCCAACCCCCCGACAAACACCCAATTTGCCTCCGGGGAGTTTCCGATAAACACCCGTACAAAACCTGGGGTAACAAGACAGAGAAAGGACAGCGGACTAAGGCATTCGGGCAGACCCCTCATCTTCGGATGGGGATGGCCTCGGTCTTTGCAGCGCCGTCAATGACTGGCGTGCTGTTCTCGTTGTTCTTATTCTCGACCTCCTCGGCGCTGGTCTCTTGGTTAAGGAAGCTGGACTCCTTCACGGGGCTGCCGGCTTGGGCCCCGCTGGGAACGTTGGGGTGGTGCTTGGCGCCGTTGTTGAGGGAGGAGGAGGAGTTGTTCACAGGGCTCGAGAGGTGGGGGATGTTCTCGGGGACGGGGTGCTGGCTGCCTACGGCACCAGTGTCGACGCTGTCGCCCTTGCCGGCCTTGGACATGGCATAGTCGCCCGAGTCGAAGTACTTGCGCTCCTTCAAGTGCTTGGCGAAGTGATCGGAGCGGGAGGGGAGCTTGCCGTAGAGGCGGAAGAGACGTTGCTCCTCGGGAGAGAGGGACTGTGAAGAATACTGTCAGCAGGCGATATTATTTCAACCGCTGCGGCTCATCGAGTGGCCGATTGTGTGCGTGGTAATGCAATCGCGGGCTTCGTCGTCAAGGTGGGGGCCATTGGGTAGGAAAGAGGGCGTGGCTGGTGCCAACATACCGAGACGTCGATCTTGTTCTTCTGAAGAGGGTTCATTTTGACGGCAGAAGTCGCTTTCGGGCTTTGGTTTATGAGAAGTATTGACGCTCGATAGCGAGAGATTTGACAGCTTCTCAAGTACGAAGAAGCAGAGCCGCGGGAAAGAAGATCGGAGAGGAGGGATGTTGATGTAGACGGAGGTGGGATGCGGTGCGAATGTGACGGGACTTGGAGGTGCAGTGGGTTGGTAAGGCGGCGGGTGCGTCCTGTGCTGGTGGTTTTTAGCGGGGCCCCTTTCTTTTTGGAGAGGAGGGGGGAGCGGCATCCGTCAGTGCAGGCCATTGGCGGGTGGACACAGTGAAGTCAGTCTGGTTCAGTGCCAGTGCAAGGCAGGTGTCCCAGACTGCCCTTCGCTGGTGAAGGCGGGACGGGTAGAGGCAGAGGTACGTACCTTTTCTGGCGAAGTACCGCTCTATCGATCAGCAAGGTCGCTTGGAGATGCGGGCGGTGGAATTCAAAGTCGCCGCTGGAGTTGGAGAGTGGTGGAAGGGAAGTTCATAGACAGCGACGAGAACAGGTGGGCAAGACACTTGTGCGACAAGAGTTGCCTTCTGGGGAAAACAGACACAACAAGGTGAGCAGAAATTCGCATGACCATTAGGGTCAGGATTTCGGCGGTTTTTGATTGCTAACTATAGACTGGGAAAATTCGGTTTCATCTGGTGGTTCCCGTGGAACGCAGAAAGCATAGCCATGCCCTGGACAGGAGACGAAAGGGTCCAGCAGGTCGAGGGGCAGGCCTAGATCCAGGAGCCGGGAAAGGAGGCAAGGCAAGGCAAGGTAAGCAGCTACTACTCCATCCCGTCGTCGTCGTCGCCGTAGCCGCTGCTGCGAGCTAGTGGTTGCATGAATGTTTACCGTCCGTGTTATTGCTACCTGGAGTAGTTTCCCTGCTCTCGGTTCCCAGTCACCAATTACCAGCTCACGGCTGGCTGTCTGGCCGACCTTCGTTTGCCCTGTCATGCTTTTGCATCGCACATCCGGGTGTTGTTGTTGTGGTTGCTGCTGCTGCTCTGCTCCCTTGAAGCCCAACGCGTTGCTCTGTTGCGTCAATGCATCAGACCCCAACGACTCCAATTCTCTAGCTGGGCTCTTGGGCTGGATGACACACGAACAACGGGGCTTTAGGGAAGACAGGACCCTGGTTTGTTAGCCCGAGACTTGGGGGCCGTCCATTGGCTGCGGCTGGAGCGAGCTGGGGTTTCCTTCCGGCTCGAGACATGGCTCACCTTGCGGATGGCTCTGACTGCTTGCTGGAAGTCCCCATCGTCTTTCTAACGGTGCTGTCCTGACCTGACCTGGCCTGAGTCTTTACTTTCTCGGTCCATCATCTGTTTGCATCTTCCCCATTGGTCTGAGATGCTTCCCGCAAGGCATTTTGTCTGAGCAACAGCAACAACAACAACACAAACACGCGCGCTCACGACTCATTCTTTGGCCAATGTCGCGCTTCAATGGGCCGTTTGCTCTTCTTCTCGACCGATGCCAGCAAGTCCCCGGCCATTGGCACCGCGACGTTCCGTCCTACCGGAAATCTTCCAGTTGGTCACTTGACCACCAGGCCCCCGTCCCCAACGGGAAAGGATGAGCTGCGTTCTCGGGACTCGTTGCAGCTCGCATCTGCCATTCTGTTTGGACACTCCCACACGACGCTTTTCTCGGATCAGCCAAACAGCTTTCGCTGGCCCCCACCGAGACACAGGATTCCAAGAAGGATTCCAAGATTTCGCACGTTGATTCTCTTGTCCTTCCCTGAAGATCCTCAGGGTCTTGAGTGACTGCAATGGCCACCCGATCTACATGGCCTTGATGCCGGACACTCGTTGGGCCCATTTGAGCCGTCCGTGGTACCTGCGGCTGCCCCGCGGCTCGCATATCCGGGAACGCTATCATGGCCACACATCCAAGCTCCGAGCTCTCACCTTCACTATGCCAAACGTCCACTCGACTGGTGTCACTTCTTATCAGCATTTACTTGGAAGACGGCACTCACAGGTGCGACAGCTAGTCGAAGGAGGGGATGATCCCCAACGCTGATATGGCACCCAAACCCCCAAGTGACGTAAAACGGCCATCCCTGCCGTGCCACGGTGGAGAATGGTCAAACGACGAAACCACCTCAGAGCTCGTCGACTTACAAGTGTGTCCCGCTAGACACCATCAACCGGCCTCCAAGACTTTGAAAACGCCCTCGGTCAATGCTATCTTCCCCCGCATTCCGCCCCCAAGGTGGTCTCGACTTGTTGCCCTCTCGTGATGCGCAGGGAGCAAGTGCCGCTCGTCACAACCTCGATGAACGAGGGGCAGCTTAGCCTACCATCCAGCTTTCTTTTCTTTCTCTCCCACTCACACCACCTTCAGTCGCAAAAGTCAGACTGCCGTCCTCGCCGAGGCCACCCTATGAAGCACGAGGGAACACAAGAAACTTCGTAGCGATGATAGCCGGGGCTTTTCATGTCTTCCCGCAGTCAATGGGATGCTTCTGCGACCCTTCTTTTCGTCCATGGCTCCATCTGCCGCCGCAAGACTACGGCCATCATACGATCCCGCGTGGTTGGTGTTGCACAGTCAAGACTTGACAGCCGTCAGTCCCCTGCTGGTTCAGCGGCGTGCCCACGCTTGGCCCGACGCCGCTAGCCGCTGATAGAGTTTACCGCTCCGGTCCCCAGGGTAGCCTGCATGCGCATGCTGCCATCCTACCGAAGCCCGCCATTCCCGTCTCGTCTGGCCTCAGAAGGAAAGTTGGAGCTGGAGATGCTTTCGGATTTTTGGGGGACAGCATGCCTTTTTCACTCCCGGCCGAGGCCCCGTTCGTTGTTGATACCCCGCTTATCAGCCTTCGTTGCATGCATGTACAAGCGCCAGACATGAATCGTTGGATTACCATCCTGACCTCGTGATGATAGTCACCGCTTACACGCATTCGCGAGCTGTCACAGCAGGTGCGTCCCATGAATTAAGTATTGAGCGGCTACCAACAAGTATTACATGGCCTGCGCCGTCTGAAGAAGAATCGTCACACCGAGCTTCCGAGAAACCATCCCTGTCTTCAATCGTCACCGAATGGTCTAGATCAGTATCTGCTTCTCCTTCTTCAACTGCTGGACAAACTCAATCGGAACCTTGAGGGTCTGAGCTACAATCTCCGGCGGCGTCAGGGCGAGCCACTGGGTGAGAGGAACGTCGGCGACCCTGTCTGATTTGTACAGCTCGATCCACACGAGGTCTTCCGTGTCGGAAGTGTTCTCGATGTAGTGTCTGCGGAGCATATCTTTCGTCAGTAACGGAATCCGGCACGGTGCCCACGGAAAAGAGGGGCTGACTCACCCGGAGTTGTCGGGAAAAGCGGCCGTATCTCCCGCGGAGAAGTCAAACGTCCGCGCCGCTGCGTTGCCGATGAAGACGGTGGCGCGGCCCTCGCCCTTGTGGAAGTACAGCCACTCTTCGGCCTAGAAAGTGTTAGAAACCCAGTTCCGAGTCCCGGACAGGATTGCGCCCTTACGTTTGGGTGCCAGTGAAGCTCTCTCAGACCTCCCGGCTTCAAAGTGACGAACGTTGCGGCGATGGTCTTGCTGATGGGGAAGTTGGTTGAGTCAATCTTTCTGAACTCGCCGCCGTTGCCGGGCACCACTTCCGCTGGATGTTCCAGGGTGCGATACACGAAGGAGCTGTTGCCTGAAAGGTAGCCGTTGGCACCAGCAGTCACGTTCTGGGTGGCGATGGTGCCGTTGAAGATGTATGGGTTGGTGGACGGCAGCTTCTCAAAGACTGAAGGGTCGACGCCAAAGTTCTTGGCCAAGATGTCTCGAGGGGTGTGAGCAAGCCAGTCGACGATGTTGAATGTTGTGCTTTTGCAATGTCAGCAGAATCGTCCCTTGTAATAAGGGAGTACGCACCCGATCTTGTCAAAGTCGGCCTCGTCAAACGCAAGCAGGTACTCGTTCTCATCATCGAGCCCCTGAATTGTGTGTGGCAACCCCTTCGGAAAGTACTTTGATCCCGTGAGTATACGTCTGAGTATGGAGGGGAGTGTATAGGTACCCAGATATCTCCGTAGTTTAGCTTCTCAGCTTGGTACCTGCCGTTCTCATCGACTGCCGACACGAGCACGGAGCCGGAGTAGACGATGCCCCATTCCGCCTGTCCGCCACGCAATGTTAACAAATCACTCCGCACCGGAGGATAGTGGGATGGACATACCACTTTGTGCCAGTGAAGCTCCCTGATGGCCCCCTTTCTGAGATGCTGCTGGGCAGCCGCAATGTCATGGCTCTGGGGCAGATCCTGGATGACCTGCTCGCGGACCCAACCTCCGTTGAGGATCCGGGTCTTGGAGTCGGAGAATCTCCACTTGAGGTTAGGCACCACCCCGTTGTCGGTTGGCTGCTGGCCGAGGTTGTCCGGGTTGTCTCTGTCGACTTGGTTGTTGGTGCCGCCTGTGCTCTCCCGTGTCAGTGAGGTATTCGAGGTATTCGAGAAGGCAATGTACCAAGGATCGGGCCTCCCTTGCCATTGGCGTCGATGGGCTGGCAGACGTTGAACTGCGCGTCTCGCTTCTCGTTCTGGGGTGCGGCGTTGGTGCTCGAGGCGATCGCTGCGAGGCCCAGCAGGGAAGCTTGGAGGAGTCTCATGATGGACGGTACAACGAGTGACTGAAAACCTGCGCAAAGACACGAGTGACAACTGTTTATCCCAGAGTCGAGTGACGTTCAAAGAAAGGGGGGATTGCGCTCGTCTCAGCATTGCCTTTATACACCCGCAACTTCTACGGCCTTCCGTCTCTGAATCTGTTATTACACAGCATACCCGCCGGCGATGGCGGAATACTACACGGCGCATCACGTTCAAGCCAAGCCATGGCGTCTTCCAACTCGGCAGCAGCAGGTCTGCAGCATTGTGCCTCTCGCAATGACGACATGGAACTATTGATGCTACCTGGTAATTTTGAGTCGTCAATATATCTTTCGTGCTGCAGCTCTAGCTCCGTGATCGTCGAGAGGTTTGTCTTTGAACGAGGAATTTTGGTGGTGTTGACCCCGGCCATTCGACATTTCTCCGAAGATCACGACATCGAAGGAAAGCGTGGGGGGAGGGGAGGTTGCTTGAGGGCTGCACCTGCACCGGTTAGGCGCGCCGATCGCTATGGGGCCGGATCGTGTTAGCTTGGAAAGCTTAGTTTGACCGGTAATTTTGTTTGGTTTCTTGGCTTACATGAATTTTGGGGTGGGGGTGCGGTTGTTGTTGTTTCCTTTTGATGTTAAGGTGCGCGTTTGATTTGGACAACAAGTGCTTTTCAACACTCTAGATTCAAAATGTGCTGGTTGTAGAAGTAATAATAACCATAGTGGCGACGACGACGACGACGACGATAGGAATAGCAATGATGATAACAGTAGTAATGACGATAACGACGACGATGATAGCAGCGACGATGACGACGGTAGAGTAGAGAGTTTAGCCACAGGAAAAGCAGTCGCTCTAGCACAGGAAAAAATAGGCGGTCTCATAAATCTGACTATCTTGGTGAATATTCGTCACCAAGGTATGAATTACAGAAGTCGAGTGCAGAGAGGTACACAATGCGACCATGCTGCTTCCGAAAACCATCATTTAACTGTGCGACCTTCAGGTCGCTTTTCTTGAGCTTGATTCCACAGCGTTGAATCACCGGAGCCCAAGAATATGGTAATCAGAAAAGTCGTTTGCTTCAGTCTCCCTTGACTCTCAGCCTCGATCTGGACAGCAAGTTGCCGCTAAAGATCCTGACTCCTTCGAGACTCCCTGATTCGTGGGGTATGATGCCATCCTAAGCTATTGGAACCATCAACCAACCTGAGTAATGTTTCTCTTTATCCCACAGGCAGTGATCGACAGCCTCATCGTAGTCCAAAAGTCTTTCCAAGTCAGCTTTTTTTTAGCCATAAAGTTAAGCATGCGTGTGACTGCAAGCTACCGCTGGTCGTCGATCCCTCCTGCTCTTGTTCTTGGTGATCACCGCGAAAACCAGGGGATTGGGACCTTGTGAGTGAGTCCACTGCCGAATTGAGACAATTCTGTGTCCAGGTCCTCATTTTTGGGCATCTTGGCATCTTCGGAAGTCAGACTTGCCGCTGTTGGTCAAGATGGCGACATCTCCAAACCTCCTTCTGGCGGTGTCTATCGCGGCTGTGATATTACGATGGGCATCATCTGAATGTTTTGGAAAAGTCATTTTCAACCATGTGCCGCGCTGTGCGGCTAGATCAATTACAACTGTGAATATCACGACCCAAGAAGTCTCTTCGTCTTCGACGGCGCGGATGAGGAGCTTTATTGGCTTCATGATGCGATTCCCAAGGGGGAGTGAGGGTTTTGCTCGGAACGGCAGATTGCCAAGCAGAAGAAATCACAAGTTCTCAACAGAATGGGCAATTAAGTATAAGAAGCAGATGAGATTGCTCCTTCTTCAAACACTTAGAACAGCATCACCAAGCAGACCTCATCAGCCCTCCTCAATCAATCAAGCATTCCCCGTCTGTCGTCTCCGTCTGTCACCATGCTCTCCAAGGTTTCCCTTGCAGCGCTCGCGGGCGTCTTGCTCTCTCCTGTAGCGGGAGGGCCTGTCAACGCCAACGATCACTCCCCCGCCAGCAAGAGATCTCCGCTAGGGCTCAGCCTGCCTCCTTTGATTCCCTCCATCCCAGGCGTTACGGAGCCTCTTGCCTCCAACGCGCCGCCCCTTCCTATTCTCCAGATCCCCACGCCTCCCATTGATAGCCCCCCTTTCACGGGTGCCAACATCAAGCCCAAGAAAATTGGATACTTTTGGACTGGGGCAGGCGACAACATTCACAAAGACTTCCTAGTGACTGCCAGCCTGGACGACGTACGTAACCCCCATATTCTCCCCTGTCTGATGTGTGAGGGTTTGAAAGTATTGACTGTTTTTGGCGTCCAGGATACGTTTGGGCAAATCATCACTGTCACCGATGTCCCTACCAGTGGCAATTCGCCTCATCACTTGGGAAGCTCACTCGACGGCAAGACCCTCATCGGAGGTGGACTTCTCTCACTGTTGAAGACCCAGGATACGGCTTTCTACTTTGACGTGTCGAACCCGTATGCTCCCAAGTTTAAGAAGTCCAACCGTGCTCTTTTGAGCTCCATCGTGGACGAAATCAGAGCTAAGCCTGAGGGGTAAGTTCCGTTTCATACGACGTGTCCCTTCCCATCGCTACTTCCGCGACAAATCACTTACTAGTCTAGTGGGTTCTTCATCACCTATATGGGCAGCGCAGTGGGCACCTCACCCGGTCGTCTCGTCGAGACTAACGCCGAGGGTGACATCATTCACGAGTGGCCTGAGGATGTCGCTGGCACGCTGAACATCCTTGGCGAGCAGTTCAGCCCCCACGGTCTGGCTGTAGACTTCAACAAGGGCATCATCTTGACGTCTGATTTCGTTGTTCCCATCACCATCCTCAAGCCGACCCTGGGCATTCAGAAGGCGAGCACTCTGAGACTGTGGAATCTGTCTGACCGAACGATCATTTCGACCATCACCATCCCTAACGTGAGCACCCTTTGACCGAGGATCTTGGACTCCAGACTGACGCAACCTTCTGCAGGGACTCGGCATCCAAGATGTGAAGTTCATCCCAGGAAATCCCGAAAGCGCTGCCATCGCAACGTAAGTCCCCGCCCGTCGCCCCCTCACAAGATCATCACTGACAGTCTTTCCTCACCAGCGCCGTCGGCCCAGGCCAAGTCTGGATCATCTACCCCTTCCGCCGCGACTCGTCCGGAAAGCAGGGCGTCGCCGAGCTGCTCTACGATCTCGGCTCCAAGGCGAAGGACTCCCTGGCCATCTACTCGGATATCAGCGACGACGGCAAGCTGGCGTACTTCACCATCACGCTCGGCAACCACGTCGCGGCGCTCGACATCTCAGACTTGAACAACGTCAAGAGGCTCGACGACCCCAACGAGACGCAGCCCATCATCGGGCCGCACTATGTCAAGATCAGCCCCGACAAGAAGAACCTGCTTGTTACCGGATACTTTGTCCAGGGCGGCGATGTGAGTGGCTCTCCAATCATGTCCGATGGACTTTTGGCTGACCTTGTCTGAAACAGATTTCAATTGTCAACACCCCTGGAGACTACAAGGGCCACTGGATTGACATCCTTCCCAACGGAGGTCTCAGTTTCAACAGGACGATCGATTTCGAGAGCATCTTCACCCGCGACCGTGGTGGTGCTCGGCCTCATTCTTCCGTCATTTTCGACCTTACCGATCCCAAGAACCCCAAGTACTACTGAGCAGCTGCGATTATCAGGGGCAAATCATTTAGAGATCGTATTGAGATAACAGTGTGGCGGTGTCATATTCGTACAACTCTGATCTGGGCCAATATGGGGGATGTGAATGTGTTTTGCGGCGTCGTTGTTGAACCTTTTTATCTTCTTCCCTGTTCATAGTATCCTTAATGCTGTGGTAATTTTTTCTTGGGCAGTATTATTAAAACCGCCTGTCTTTCCTGTGTCTACTTGTGCGACCATATTTCCCGTGCTCGGATGTACTCGAAGCATTAAGAGGTAGCCTATCAATCCAAGTAGAAACAACGACGATAAAGACCACGATGACGAAGACAGCAAAGACCAAGACGAAGGCAGACGACGACGAAGGTAGACGACGACGAAGGTAGACGACGACGAAGGTAGACGACGACGAAGGTAGACGACGACGAAGGTAGACGACGACGAAGGTAGATGACGATAAAGGTAGAGACGACGACGGTAGAGACGTTCTAATAAGTAGAGACTGAACCAACGGATTCTGGCGCCTCTGTAGTCCTCACCGGCGCAGCCAATCATCAAACATCAACTAAAAGGGCCCTCACACACCTTCGGCGATGGGGGTTGCCTTTTGTTTTTCTGTAGTATGAGTCTTTGAGGCTTCTGATTTTTGGAAGATTTTTCTGATGCTGAAAAAGGTTCGAAATGTGGTTCTTTGGGGCGCTCATAACTGAAGACATCACGACGGGCCACATCTTCAAGAGGATTGACCCGAGTCCGGTCTGAGAGGGTACCTATCCAGGTTGTTGTCTGCTCCTGCCAGAAATTTGAGCGTCCGTTGCATTCATCACCACATCACGGGCTTGGCAGGTGTGGATGGATGCAGCTTCCTCATCCAATATTGTGCCGGGAGCTGATGCAGCAAGAAGCAGCGACGTTGGGTTAAGCGTTTGTGCTCCACAGGGCAATCTGGCAGTGCCCGAATGCCGCTGCGCGCTAGCACTAACAATTTCCGTCACAGCCAACCTCAGTGGGAAAGTGCGTCATTGGCCCGCGCTTCCCCCAAGACATGGACTCAAGTCCGGCCGACACTTCCGTGTCGCACAATGATCCCTCCGCGCGTTTACGTTGAGCTGAACGCTCAGACCGTTGCATCCCGTAATCCGTTTCTTCCATCCAACTTCACTTCGTTTCCCCATGTTTGAGTGACACAACACCTTCACATCGGCAGAGACTCAAAATGCCGGCAAGACAGAGCTTGGATAAGAGCCCGGCCGTTCCGGCAGCGGTGGCTCAGAGAGCTTCTGCAGGGAAGCAATCCTCACGAAGTTCCTTATTAACCCGGCTTTGGCCAGTCATTTCCTTTTTGATCATCGTCAACTTCATCTTGCAGACCTACCTCTATTTCGGCAAATCAAAACAGCTTCCTGGCAAGCTCAACACTGCAAATGTCGATGCAGATAACGATGTTTATCTTCTTGGCGCTGGTCGCGCAGATATTACCGGTCCGGTTGTGGAGATCAACATGATGGGATATGCAGATCCCAAACAGCTTGGAACCGGCCTTCGCCAGAGGCTCTATGCTCGTGCTTTCATCGTCGGAAGCGTCGATCAACCGGATGATCGATTCATCTATGTCGTTCTAGACACACAGTCCGGGGACACCGCGGTCCGGTATGGCGTTTTGCATGGCCTTGCAGACCTTGGCTATGAGTATTCCATGTACGGCCATCACAATCTAGCTCTCACCGGGACACACTCCCACTCTGGACCGGGTGCTTGGCTCAACTATCTTCTGCCACAAATCACCAGCAAGGGCTTCGACAAGCAGAGCTACCGGGCTATCGTTGACGGCACTTTGCTCGCCATCAAGCGTGCCCACGAGAGCTTGGTGCCTGGCCATCTCAGCGTTGGAACTACCAAAGTCAAGGGCGCCAACATCAACCGAAGCTTGTATGCGTACATGGCAAATCCTGAGGAGGAACGTGCCAAGTACAACATTAGTGCCGAAGAAGATGGCTCTGTCGAAAAGGACTTGACATTACTCAAGTTCCAAAGAGCATCAGATGGCAAGAACCTTGCTGTTTTGACGTGGTTTCCTACGCACGGCACGTCGATGCTCGGCAACAACACTCTGATTTCGGGAGACAACAAAGGCGTGGCAGCTTGGCTGTTTGAGAAAAGTGTCCGTGAGCAAGATCACGTAACGTCGAACTTCATCGCCGGCTTCTCCCAGGCCAATATGGGGGATGTCAGTCCAAACGTTCTCGGCGCTTGGTGCGAAGATGGCAGCGGTTCGCAATGCGACTTCAAGACCAGCACCTGCGGTGACGGCAGGAGCCAAAAGTGTCACGCCCGAGGCCCGTTCTTCCGAGAGAAAGATAACGGAGCCAAGTCCTGCTACGAAATAGGCAGAAGACAATTCGATGCCGCCAGGAGACTGTATGACGAAATGGGTGACAATGCTCAGCGAGTACGCGGATCGTGGGTCAAGTCGTTCCATACTTTCCACAACATGTCCGACTTCCAGTTCGAGCTCCCCAACGGCACCGAGGTGCGGACTTGTCCTGCGGCACTCGGATACTCATTCGCGGCCGGAACCTCTGATGGGCCTGGCGCATTTGACTTTACCCAGCACGATTCGAACTCTTCAAATACATCCCCATTGTGGAAGGTCGTTTCTGGCTTGCTGAAAGCCCCGACCCAAGATCAGCTTGCTTGTCATTCTCCTAAGCCAATCCTGCTGGACGTGGGCGAGGTTTTCAACCCGTACCAGTGGACACCCAACATTGTTGATATCCAAGCTTTCCGAGTCGGCCAGTTGGTCATCATTGTCAGTCCAGGCGAGGCATCAACCATGGCGGGACGTCGTTGGAAAGATGCCGTCAGGGGCGAGGCCGAATCATTGTTCAGTGACGAAACGGCAGTCAAACCTATTGTGGTAATCGGTGGACCGGCGAACAGCTATACCCACTACATCACAACTCAACAGGAATATGGGTAAGTGTGGGATGTCATGACATCTTGCCCGCCGCTGCTAACGATTTCCACAGCATTCAAAGATACGAAGGTGCATCAACGTTGTACGGACCTTATACGTTGGACGCGTACATCAATCGCACCCTGACTTACCTGCCCACGCTGGGCGCCTCGTCAGCAAAGACGCCGCCGTCGCACGCCGGGCGTCCATACCCTCCGGACAATAGCGACCGTTCCTTGAGCTTTATTACTGGTGTTGTCCGCGACGGCACACCAGTCTTCCGCAGTTTTGGTGACGTGAAGAAGGACGTGGAACAGAAGTATTCGATTGGCGATGTGGTGCGTGCCACATTTGTCGGAGCCAATCCCCGGAACAACCTGCGTCTTGAAGGAACCTACGCTGCTGTCGAGCGTCTCGTCATCGATGTTGGCGGAATTAAGAAATGGGACATTGTTCGAGACGACCAGGACTGGAGTCTGATATTCCACTGGAAGCGAACGAGTGATCTCTTGGCCACCAGTGAGGTGGAGATTACGTGGGAGACGGAGGAGGATGTGGAAGCAGGGACATATCGCTTCCGGTATTATGGCGACTCCAAGTCGTTGGGCGGCACAATCACCAGCTTCGAAGGGGTCAGCGGGCAATTTGAACTGCATTGAGGGCGGTTTGCTTTGGGCGTTGGTTTAATTTTGGTACTGGATGGGGGGCTTTGATACCCTGCATTTCTTTTTTCGGGCGGGAGCATGGGAGGATTAGAAACCACAGACTGTATGACTGACGAGGCATTGGTTTACGAGACGTAGAATTACTTTCCTGCGTCGGCAATCGAGAAGAGACGGAATTTGGTAACCACATCGCCGCAATGGCACGAGTGACCACTTGTTTTTTCTTGGTTCGCGACGCCGGTCTCAGTCGAGACAGGCTGTGCCGCGGTCCTGCGTCGGGCGGTGCCGAGACATGTACTCGGAAATTTAGAGGTTGAGTTGACGTGCATGCGCCGTCTTTGTCCCCTCGGCGAATCAAGTTGTACGTCTATGTCCACCGTCACCGAGGTGGCGCTTCTGCAACCCTACCTACGGATAGAGCTTTTAGAACTGCGTTCTCGGTCGTCTCGTGTCTCTCGTTTATCGGATCCTTGGGAGGACAAGAACGTCAAGCCCTGCTCATGCGGGGAGAAAAGCAGTTCGGTCGCTGGCAAACCTTGCCTACCGCGGCAAGCGTGGAGATTTTGACTCCCTGAAGATGCATGGGGGTGAACTCCCGCCGCCAATGGGGACTCGCCGCGCCCTCTGCGACGCGCCCCCACTTGATGGATCCGCCCCGCCGGGAACCAACTGGCGGAGTGTTACACTCCGTTGCGTTGACAGCGTCCACCCCGCAGTTTTTAGCCCGAAAAAGGCAAAAAAAGGGGCTTTTTACCGAAAAACCACCAAATCGCCCTAAACTTCGTCTACTAATACCTCTATGCGTACGCAATGCGCGTAAATAAAAAATATATCAATCGATAGCCCTCGATTAGGTAATTATAATAATATCTTTTTTATTCTCGCGCATTACGTACGCATAGAGTTATCTAAGTGTGAAGTTAAAGCTAATTTTGAGGGGTTTTTTAAGCGGACAGTTCAACGCAACGCGCCGGGGGTTTCGTTTTTTCTTTTTAGCGTTGCGTTAAGTGTCCGCTAACCTAGAAACCCCCTTAAAACCCCCTAAACTTCACACTTAGATAACTCTATGCGTACGTAATACGCGAGAATAAAAAAGATATCATTATAATCACCTAATCGAGGGCTATCGATTGATATATTTTTTATTTACGCGCATTACGTACGCATAGAGTTATTAAAACGTGAAGTTTAGGGGGTTTTAAGGGGTTTCTAAGCTAGCGGAAAATTTTCCTTCCGGGTCAAACTTGGGGGCGGACGCTGTCAACGCAACGGAGTGTACACATTGGTGGGCGTTTACTGCAGGGCAGCACTTTTTCCAAGAGTCTCTGATTCATCAACTTGTCATTGTCGATGCATGTTTGCCCTCTGTTGGCCTGCTCGTTTCTTGTTTTCAGGAGCGCAACAGGCTATCTGCTGCCGGGAACCGTTTACCGCCTCGAGGAACCTTTCATCCGACCAATGTCGAAGTCTGTTGATCTGAGACTTGACAGGGGGTCACACCCAGCGGTGTGCAGATTGGAGAGAACAGTTTGTTCTACGCCCCAACCTATCATCGATCCGCCCATCGTCATCTCTCAGAGCTTCTCCCCTACCAACGAATCACATGTGGATAATTAGCAAGAGAGGGAGCAAACACGCTCGACGAGATCCATAGAGCTAAAGCTCACGCTACCCATTCAAGTTCGTAACAATGGGGTAGGGGTTGTGCTAGTTTCGGGTCGAGCGCACTCCGAAACCAGAGCTGTCGACCCCTGCCCACCTGCTGCCACATGGGGGCTTGTCCCGTGTCTGCTTGGACGTTTCTGTCCCTTCTTTCGTTTCTTCCATTACTCTTTTGTCGAATCTTTTCTCTACTTTTCTTCTGGTCTTTCCAGTGTCCGGGTGACGTGCTTGTTTCCTTGTGATCATAATTCTCCATACTATTAAATCTTCTCGAGGTCGAACCAGGGGAGGACGAAGAGGAGCCTGAGGTCAATTGCCGCCAGTTGCACCCGAATTCAACTCACCGGCTGGCTATAACTTCTGTCGAGCACCCCGCTACCCACTCTATCGCACACGTCGCTACTTCGATTCCTCGAAAGGCCATTGGTGTGTGGGATTTGACATCATGGTGTCTTCCATCTATGCTCTCGTCGGGGCGGTGGTCGCCTATGGCGTCTACTCCTACGTCTCCGGCTTGCAGCGCAACATAGCTGAGGCAAAGAAGTCTGGCTTGCCTTACGTCGTGTCTCGTATGTGTCCATGATGTGTTGGGATCCGCCTGGTACTGACTATAGATGCGCAGCTATTTCGCCATTCTCGATGCTTTGGCAGCTAACCCATAAACTCTGGCTCCCCATCATCAAGACCCTCCCAAAGACATGGTGGGAGGACTGGCTACAGTCCGTACCAAGACAAGCTTGCCCTCTCCTCGTCATGCTAACTCTAAAGCAGAGTCGCAATTCCCAACTGGTCCTACGAACTCCTCCACGAACCCTTCGCACGCCACGGCGAGACATTCATGATCGTTTCCCCGTTCCAGATCCTCATCCTGACCGACAGCGCCGAGGCGATCCACCAAATCACCCAGCAGCGTGAAAAGTTCCCCAAGCTCGTCGAGACGTACGCGATCCTCAAGCAGTTTGGCGAGAACGTCCTGACCACCGAGGGCGCCGCCTGGCGCATGCACCGCAAGGTCACCTCCGCCACCTTCAACGAGAAGAACGCCGCCCTCGTGTTCGCCGAGTCCATCAAGCAGGCGCAGAGCATGACGCAAAAGTGGCTCAGCGCGGACGGCAAGGGCACAAAGACGATCGAGACGCTGGACCACGACACCATGCGCCTCGCGCTCAACATCATTAGCTACGTGGGCTTCGGCATGCGGCTGCTGTGGCCGGGGCAGGTGCTGCCTGCGGGGACGGATCCGAAGCTTACCAAGTACAGCTCTCTGGAGGCGCCGCCGGGACATACGATGAGCTTTGTGGATGCGATTGCCGAGATGTTGGAGCACATTCTGGTCTTGTTGCTGGTTCCGCGGTGGCTGCTCAAGAGACTTCCGTTCAAGTACACGAAGCTTGCGATGGATTCGCACGACAACTATGTGCAGTACATTGACGAGTTGATGCAAGACAAGATTGAGGACCTGCAAAAGGGCGATCACGGGGACGCGGGCATGGATCTGATGGGGCAGCTTGTGAGGTCAAAGTACGGCAATGAAGGAGAGATCAATGGGGGCGCCAACGGGATCGTCAGCAAGGGCAAGGACTCGAAGATCCCCCAGTTGTCAAAGTCAGAAATCACCGGCAACGCTTTTATCATGCTCGTCGCCGGTCACGAGACAACAGCGAACGCCATGCACTTTGGCTGCATCGAAATCGCCTGCAACCCGGCCGTCCAGCGACAGCTCCAGAAAGACATTGACGGCATCTTTGGCGACAGCGACCCCAGCACGTGGAACTACGACAGCACAGTCAACCCCATGCTCGCGTCGATGCTGGGTGCCTGCATGAACGAGACGCTGCGCATGACGCCGGCCGTGACGGAGATCCCTAAGAAGGTCAACCCCGAAGGCGACGGCATCGTGACCCTCGACGGCGAGAAGCACGCGCTGCCGCGGGGCGCCCACATCTCCATCGTCGGGGTGGCGGCGCACCGCAACCCGCGCAACTGGCCGTCGAAGCCGAGCAAGGTCACGGACGCGGCGCACGACCTGAACGACTACGTCCCGGAGCGGTGGTACCGACAGAACATCAACGGCGAGCAGATGGAGGACAAGGGTGGTGACACGGAGGACTACGGGGGTTACAAGGGGTCCGACACCAGCGAGAAGATGTTCCGGCCGGTGCGGGGGTCGTACGTGCCCTTCTCCGACGGCCCACGGTCGTGTCTGGGGCGGCGCATTGCGCAGGTGGAGATTATCGCCGCGTTGTCTGTCATTTTCCAGCGGTATAGTCTCGAGTTGGCGGTGGACGAGTGGGCTAGTGATGCCGAGGTCGAGGCGATGAGCCCGGCGGAGCGGGCCAAGTTGTATAAGAAGGCGCAGGACAAGTGCCGGCAGACGCTGAAGACTGCGAGCACGATGTTGACGTTGAAGTTGCCGCATGGGACGACTGTTCCGCTGAGAATCGTGCCCAGGGGCAAGGAGAGGTTTGTAAATTTAGTGGACTCTGCCTAGATTGGGTTATGGTAGGGTTGGATACCTGCGGGCGTTTGTATCTCTGTACATTATTGAGGTTGAAGATGTTTGAACATACCAATGAGAACTGGCTGGAATAGCAGCTGTCTTTCTGTCGGAGAATGATTATCAAGTGCATCAAGACCATGTCATTTGAAAGCGATGATTGGAGGATACTGAATCTGGCGTCAAGCAACTGCCAATGTTGACATTGGAACCCCGCGGTTGGCATGGCAGCTGATGGTTATCACGTTCTTTCCCGGGCTTCTTCGCGCGTGTGGTGTGAAGAGGAGGGGGGAAATCGGGCAACGTGTTATTGAAAAGCACGCATCATCCCGGCAAAGTCCCCAGATGGCTCATGTCGGGAGATCACCAGTAGTCGAGAGCAGTGGCCAGCGACTATGCCGTTTGTTTACATGGCTCTTGCCTAATTCGGACAGCTCCATTGGAGGGCGCATTCATGTCCCGTGTTGCCGTCGCGTCAGTGGTGGATATGAGCAGCGAAGAATGCCCCACCCTTTTCGTCATGACTGGCCCAGTGCTTGCTGCTCCCGGGGGCCGCTAAGCCAGTCGCAACGTCCATCTGCAGCACCCGCACCGCTGTTGCAGCACATGCACCCGCTATCGAACTTCTCCGGGGGGCCCCTCCCCCCCAAAGGGTCTCCAGCTCCCTGTGTGATTGCGATTGCCCTCAAGAAGACTCGGGACGGCAGGAGGGAGGTACACGGTCTCAGTGCACCAAGGCGCACTCGTCCCGAGTCACTCGTCATCCCCTCTCCTCCTCCCTCACCCTTCTGTCCCTCTGAACCCTCCAAATCCCGCTGCTCTCTCTCACCATAACAACAAAGTGGCCCGCTGTCGAGGACGGGAAAAAAACATAAACAACGCTTCGACCAACTCGCTCATCCACACACACTACACCCTTACAACCTAGCTCAGCTCAGCCCAGCTACCCGTTGTCCGTTATCACCATCTGCCCCTCCACGTCCCACGATTATCACAACCGAAAGGACCCTTCGCCCCTTGCATCACTCCAATCACTGTACAAGAACATCTCTTCGCTCCAAGATTTAGAGTCGCTTCTTCTGCGCGATTCCTGTGATACCCATCTCAGTCGCCTTTTCCGCCGTTTCAACTACTAAACCATGTCGGGCGCAAATCCGTGGCTCGTTCGCCAGCGCAAGAGCGACTTGGTCGAGCTCGCAGAGCTGACCGGACTTACTGGGTACGTGAATCTTTGCTCTTCCTCCTCATGCGCCAGCTCGCGTCTATCGTGAGCTTCGTGCCTTTGCGCAAGGCGCATTCCTCTGCGATTTGCGCCGCGATCGCGTTCTGCCGGATCCGTCGCGCAAGGCTACCCCTCGAGGCGCGTCGAACCACCCTAGATCACCAGGTGCATGACACCCTCACGAACCCTCATGGCTAACGGCCTGCTCCTTTTAGATATGAGAACCAGAAGAAGGTCGATTTGGAGGCTACCCTCGATGAGTACCTTACGGAAAACGCGTTCAAATTCTCTACCGAGCCGAAGCTCACTCCCTACTACACGAGCCGCGCCAAGGCAGCCGGGTCACCCATCAAGAGGGAGGCTCCTTCGTCAGAAGTTGTCAAGTCTGTGCGACGCAGGACTACGAGAGTCATCGAGGAGATCCGTCCCGAGTAAGTCGCAATGTCCGGACTCTCTGCTGCGCGATGGGCATTGCAGAGAGGAATCCACTCGCGCGTCCCCGCTCGTGATCGCGAACTAACAGACGCGTCTCTAGGCCTGAACCTGAAGCTGAAGAAGAGGAGGCTTCATCATCCAGCCCAGAGCCCGCCGCGGCCTCAACTGCCCTGGCTCTGCGTACGCCTGCCCGCAATCTCTCTCTCGCCAGCCGTATTCCTCTGCCCGCAACTCCTGCCGACGTCGCTGAGGCTGTCGATCGCCACACAGTCGCCATCCGGGAACGCGCCACAGAATTGTACGACCAATCTGGCATCCAGGAGGGTACTCAGGCCGTTCGCTCCTCTCTGTCAACGGTCACCTCCATCCTCTTCACCGTTGCTGCGTTCGAGGCGTGGAATCTGCGCGCCGAGGTTCTACCCCTGCGCTACGCCTTCACCATCCCGGCTATCCCCGCGCTAGGCACCAGCTTCTACCCAGTTTACGTGCCCGACGCGTTTCTGTTCGTGACGTCGTCTTTCTGGTCCCCGGTTTCCCTGTGGACCCTGACATCCGTTCTCATTCCGTCCTTGTTCGGCTACTTCTACAACTTGAGCGCGGCTAGCCATCCCCAGAGGCGCGAGGGCTCCGAACTCACGACAGTGGAGTACAATGTCGACCCCCTCGTCTTCAGCATCGTAAAGGCTCTCATTTCCTTCGTCGTTTACGGACAGAAGGTCACCTTCGGCGGCTGGATTAACGAGAACTCGATCGACCGCATCAACGGTGCTTTGTACGGCGAATGGAAGGGCATCCTTACAGGCGCTGCCATCACCGGCCTCGTGAGCTTGTACGACGCCGTCTTGAAGAAGTAGAGACTTCCTTCAGGTCACGATCGTGCAAAGTTGCCTCCCATGGACGCTCCTCAGCTTGTCCTGCCCGTCAGATCCAGGGCTCCCATCGCAACGGGTGCACGTGGATTCGGGCGTGGCATGGGTCGCAGCAGCGACACAATCTACGCATCTACTCCAATACTGCGAAGATCGACGCGCAAAGCTTAGGCATATCTTTTTCCTCATTTTTTCATCACTCGAGGGCGGCGTTATAAGGCGTTTTGATCGGCGTCACGCGTGGCTCTTCGGCTGATACCTCTTCGTTTTCCGTATTGCGCTTGACGCAACTCTTTGAGCTGGTCTGTCCCTGAAACAAAGGGCTCTAGTCTGGCTGAAGTGGTCGTCGTTGTTTTTCACTGTGATTTGTATATCTGACCGGTGGTTTGTTGTTTCTTGCCGGGATGTTCTAGGTGCTTTTTGGTACGCGTTCTGGGTTTTTCTCTTCCGAACTGGTGCAGGTTGATTATGGCATCACGTTCTAGTAGAAGAAGGGTCGGGGTGGCTGGCGGCGATGGCAGGCAGATGAGTTTTCTCCATTCACACAGTTACGCGAGGGCGGTTTCTCTGGGAAGTTAGGGAAATCGACGGCACTGGTGTTGAGTAGAGTCATGGCAGATGCCTGGAATACATTGTCTTTTGAAGTTCTACAAATAGGTTTCTCCTTTCGCGTCGTGATCTCGTGTCTGCCGCAGGAAGGTATCGACCGTGGAATCCAGTGTCATTTGAGGCTTCATCGCAAAGCCAATGAAGTGCCTAAGCTACAAAACTAATCGTGTTGGAACTTCCTCTGCATGGTGACTTGGTTAAGACTTCGAGAGCTTCTTGATGTTAAAGACCCCTATCATAATCTATGCTAGATGACACCATCAATACAGCCTGTCTATGTCTGATATTTGTACCAACTTGATTCATTTTCCCTTTGCATTTGCAATAATGATACCGGATGGACAACCTCCGAGGGCAAGTCTAGGAGTTCAATAGCATCAGCGTGAGAGCCGATGCTTTTGAGTATGAGAGGTTCTGGGGCGACTTGAAGGTCATGCCGAGTATGTTTATCAGCAACTCTCTGCCAACCATGTATAACACTTGGATTCAGCTTCAAATCCCATGTTCCACGCCACCCAATCCGAGTTTGACTAGTCTTTGCACGGTAGAAGAACTTGGAAGCTTCCCCCTTGCGACCATTCCAAATGACCATTGTATGTAGATGTGGCATTGAAAGTGCTGTCATAGCGGCATTCTCCAAGAGAGTTTGTATCTCGAGACTTCTTGTTTGGGTGAGCATCCTCGATGTAAGGGTCAAGGATCTCATATGGCTCCAGACCCAGTCTTGCTGGCATGACCGGAAGAAGTCCGAGGCTTCAACCATGAATGCAACGGAGAGCTTCTCAAGACTAAGACTTCTTTTGGCGAAGGCAGCATTGACCGCGGGCGATGTTACTCGGACTATGTCAGGTCTCCTAGTAACTTGTTGCCCATGTCGAAGTATGCTAATGTAATGTTCGTTGGTCTCTTCAAATACCGATATTTGCTTCAGTGTCTGTGGCAAATGTGATTCAATGAGGCTCAAGTATTCTGCATAGCGAGAAGTTAGTTAGTATAAGAAACAGGTATAAGCATAACATCTTACGAGAATCCCATATAAACTTCTGTTCCGACGCATCCCAAACTTGCCATGGCTCAAGAATCAATGACTGTAATCGGGGAAGGGCATCAAATAGAAACCCTAGGGCTGGGGGCTCAATATTTCTTCGGCACTGCCGACGGAGTATGAACCGTGTTGCGACCTTGACTTGAGGGAGGCTTTCTTTGAATTTCAAAAAATGAAGAGGCTCGAAAATTCGTAATAAACCCCATTCGTCTGGAGCACCGACCTGACGTCCATCTATCCAGCCATGTTTAGAGTCGTGAAAGAGTTGATTACCAGACTGTTTGGGTGTTAGATGCTCATGCTCGTCAACACCTCCAAAGTGAAGGTTCTTGAAATAATGCTCCTTATCACTCGGAGACTGAATGGAGAGCTCCAGCGTCAGCTCGGCTCCCTCTGTTACGGGCCATTGCGACAGGATGGAGAAAAGCTTCACGATTGCTCTGCGAACCACACGAATGTTGCTATCATGCCATGAACCACTTTCAAGGTTCGTACAACTTCGACATGTGTACGGCCTCAGGTCGATGTTTAGCCATAAACGTCGAACGAGCTGTGCGCGCCTCATACCAACCATCGTCTCCATATCATCCAAGCATGATGTTTGTAGTTTTAGCCGGCGAAAACTTTCCTTCTCCAGTGTAGCCTGCCACTCCCGACAAACAGAAGCGCAGGCGCCCCAACCAGAAGTTTGTCGTGCGAGAACTTCAAGTATCATATGCCGCAGTTCCGGTGGTAGAGAACTCCAGGCCGGGACGTATGTCGGTGAAGTAGCATGGAGCTTGGAGCCAGGCATCGGAGCGGGCTGAATCGACCCAGCCATGAGGAATGAATGAAGGCA
This sequence comes from Colletotrichum siamense, assembly GCF_013390195.1. Classification (NCBI taxonomy): domain Eukaryota; kingdom Fungi; phylum Ascomycota; class Sordariomycetes; order Glomerellales; family Glomerellaceae; genus Colletotrichum; species Colletotrichum siamense. Next base: position 1,748,807 of record NW_023501022.1, read on the forward strand.
CTGGAGGATGAGCTGTTGGGCAGCAAATCATCGAATAAAGGAAACTCGAATCAGGAAGATACCTCAAGAGACTCGGCCTGGCGTAGATAATAATTCATGTGTTGTAGAATCGAGTTGTTGATCTGTTTTATCAAACGAATGTGTGAATGTGTGACGTTGAACGGTTGAAGGAGCCAAGCTGCAATCAAATGGTTTGAAGGTATTTAAATATCTGCTTCCCCTTCTGTGGAGTTTTTTGTGCTTTCTTACCGTCTATGAGCACGCCTCAATCAGCAAGGCAAAGACCGCAGCGGTACCCGCCCCCCACATTCCTAAACTCAAGTCAGGAAATAATATTAGAACTTGACTGAATAGCCCACAGGTTATTGGAAATGAGTCCAGTCTATGAAGAAATCTTAGGCTACAATCGAAAGTTGATTTGCGAAGCGGCGGCCGGGGACATAGCGCATGTCTGGTACGCTTCGAGCCATTCTGCAGAGCTCTCTTCTGGGGAACAGAATTAAACATGCCGTCACTGGTATATCTGCATTCAGCGCCATTCTATGTCTTGCTCTTACTCATCCGTCTCTGATACAGGGCTGGGTCAGAGGACCGGGCGGCGTGGCTTTGAGAGCCTTGACGTGGGTGTTGGCCCGCTTTATGCCTTCTGGCTTCTTTCTTATACTTTCGTGTGGCAAGATACTGCCTGCGGACACACGTTCTCGACTTTCGTATGACCCTGACGGGGAAATATGTGAGTCACCCCCGTCTTTCATATCTATTACCTTCGACTATCTTCGTCAAGTAGTGACTGACTATTCTTCTTTCCCTATTTGACCCATTATTTCAAAGTGCATAGGCTGTTGTGAGGGCTGAAGATACACCCAGTCATGCCTAATAATTGCCGCTGTTTCGGTATAAGTAATGAGTTTTGCTGTTCAGACGGGTAGTAGGCATAAACGACAATAGGGGTAACAAAGATGACGACAGCGACAAAGACAGGGACAAGGAAGATAGAGACATCATGGACGATAGAGACAGTAGGGACGACAGAGACGACAGGGAAGATAGAGAGAGCACTAGCAACAGGGACACCAGGAACGATAGGGTCAATAGATATTTGTATTAAATGAACTATGCGTCCTAATACAATAGTCATCCGCCCGGATGGCAAGACTCTAACTTATTTTTCTCGGCTATTTCGCCTGCAAGAACGCCACTATCCTCTTTTTCCCCCAGTCGTTACCTAATAGAGTCTTCTGTGAATTGTCGTTCCAAAGAGCTCGATGTGCACAAATCTCACGATGCTGACCATCTTTCCGCCGGCCGCTGACCATTTCTCCAGTCATCGTTTCACACCTAAAATAGCCCGTCTTCCAACATCTCGATCAAAACCTTGTTGACTGGTCCTTATATATTTAACCATACTTTCCGACGGCAATTATATCGGTCATTGTTTGTGCCTTCCGGGGTTGGACGTAAGCGGTCGTTGGCCTGGGTGTGGGTCGCTGGCATCCATCCCAGCCTGCTTCTCCATGCAGAGCCAAGCCAGTCAGAACAGCGTCATTGGCGGAGCGTATTTCAACTGGGGTCCTTTCGGTTGTACTGCATATGCTTGTCCCGGCCGATGAAGAGCTCCATCTGATTTGCTGCCTGGTTGTCCCGCAATTATTTACACGTTGGCACCGCGGACAGCTTACCGTCTTTCTCTCTTCCGCCTTGAACAGTCGTCAACACACCACGGCAAGCCGGCCAAAACAAACAACCTCTGTTGCAGCTCTTGAATGACTAACTCAGAGACGAAGACACAAAGATCGAAGATGAAATGTCACTTTTAAAGGATGACCTGAAACCACAACATGATGCAGCGGACGGATCCCTGGGAGAAAAGGATCTACAATACGGAGAGGGTTTCCCAGGCTTTGAGGATTCCTTGGTCAGAGAACCAAGTGAGTTTCAACAACTCATTGTGGCTGGTGAAGAACTGTTGTCAGAAACTGCTCGACGAGGCCAATTTCTCTCGCATCCGGTATTTTGGGCAGTGATAGGTTTGTTGACCCCGAGAAAGCGCACCGTTAAGTCGATAGGCCTATACTCATATCGGCATAGGAATTGGTCTGCAAGTATGGCTCGCATCCTAGACACAGACCTACCAGGAATTTCGATGTAGCAGGACATCATTAGCCGCCAATACACGCTTGCCACATGACGAGACAGATACTCGTACCGCAGCGGGGGGATATCGTCGATGATATGTAGTCTACAAGCGTCATCTTCATAAGGAGGACTAAGTGTTTCGGATGTCGCTGCAGTGGGATGCTCCTTTGAGCGCAGTAAAAGAATAGAAAAAGAGAAGCGGCTAGTTTTTTATCAAATCATACTCATGATCAAGCACGGCTCGTTGACGTTGTACTGTGACACTTCATGAGATTTTAGTAGACTAAGTGTCTACAGTAGAAGCTCAATCGTAGTTGCATGCTAAGAAAAACAAGATGATTATCTCCAATTGGAAACCAAGTGAGAAATAACGACCGCGCTCACATGAACTCGTGTAAGCACTCATTCGTAACCCAAGCTGAACCTGTACGGCCTATCAGGACAGTGAAATAAGTTGACGGGAAAAAGGCCCAGCGTATGGACGAATGAATCAAGAAAATCCGACTTTACCGTGGTGCCCCATGGGTCACTTGATGGCTACCACAAAGGTTGTTTAGGTATCTGACCCATTACCTGAGGTTGAAACACACACCATATTTCAAAAGCCCCTGTAGACTTCACTCTATGGCACACCTGCCGCTTCCGAATTCGCGAACATATCACATGGTGACCTCTTATAATTCACCCAATATGGTACAGCCATCTCCTTGCCCACCGAGATATGTATCTGACAACTCTGTAGTTAGCCCGCCAACTCATCTCGAGGGTCACCCGACCCGTCACACTCCCGCCTCGCACCCAGTCCATCATCACCTCACGAGGCATCCATGCAACCCCGATCTCTCCCGCCAACGTCCAAAGGCCAGCCAACGATTCTTACCTCGTCCCAGCCGCCCCCACCGCAGCGGAGCTTGACACGATGATGAACAACCTCCAAAAGAGCGAAGCGCACCCCGTCGTCGTGTACAGCGCCCTCAAGGCCTATGAGGCCGCCTTCAACGCAGACAAGCAAAAGATACTCGACGGCTTCAAGCAGCAACACATCGAGATTCGAAACAGTCACGACGCGATTGACAGGGTGCTGAATAAGCTTCAACGCCTGCATAATCGTGTGTACTACTGGGACGATAGAATCGACGATTGGATGGCCAAGATGGACGCCACACCTGTGCCGGAGCGTTTCGACTTTCGCCGGGTTTTGCAGGCGGGGCTTTGGATGCTCAGCGGCGGCACTGCTGTTTATGTATGGACATCATAGCGGGAGACGTATAAGCCTGGGGAGAATGAGTTGTGTCGTTGAGGGGAGACTTGTAGTCACGATGTTGTTTGTCTTGGTACAGGCACTCATCATCTGAACTGCACCGAGCACTTGTATAAGAGACCGCCTATCTTTCCTATGCTGGAGCGACTACTCTTCCTATAGCTATATTCTACTTTACTGTTCCCGTCGGCGCTTTTATTATCGCTATTGTCGTTCTCGTCGTTGTCGTCGTACTGTTGTCGTTTTTTTTCAACGTCATCATTACTATTACTGTTGTCGTTATTATTACCGTCATCGTTACTATCGTTGTCGTTATCACTGTCGTCGTCGTCGTCGTCTTTATCGCTATTGCTATTACTACTATCGTCTTCGATAGCGGTAATTAAGTACATAGGAAACACAGCCGCGAAGACGTAGGAAAACCAGTCGGTCCCTTGCATATAAGCAGCAAAAGACATTGTCTCCTCTCATGGTGGTTTTGGGCTCCAGGCCGATTCACGTACCAACTTTGGCAATGCCTGATACATCAAGAAGCAACACAGCACACTGAGTGCTGGACCTACACACTCAAGACTGTAGTCAAAATGCGTGGCCCCAGAACGCCAAAACCTATTTTCAGCACCGAACAAAAGACCCATAGCTGATCTTCTCTGGCGAATGAGGTTCGTTTTCGGGCAGAGATAAACAATGATTCAGGGCATGGTTATCTTCAACGCGAAACGTCCCGAAAGGGTCCGCAATCTATCCGTGTCAGCACTACGTCATCGCCCGGACCTCACCGCTCCAAGATCCAGGGACGAAGAAAATTGCGATGCATGGTTTATGAACAGAATGGTAATGCTCGATATTGTATGTTCTATGGCAGTCTATGCTCATGATAGATAGCTCATCTCTTTGCTGACCCAGCTGCTGTGCGTGTGTCGGTCTGATGGTTTCCCATCTCATCTTAGGTATTCTGTAGCCAATTGCAGATTCTCGGTGACTTGATGCAACCCAAACCTAAAGCTTCTTTCCTCGTCTCAATGTAACCAGTCAACGAACGCCGTCCCGATGAACTATACAGATCTCGCTTTTCTTTTTCTCTTGTAGTCTTAACTCCTCGCTGCAAACCCGACGGCTCCTCATGGCCGCCGGTGGTATATGATACAAAACCCGCCAATTATTTGGCGGGAGGCTGGGTAGGCTTTGCGGAATGACGTCCGCAACGATGAGGGTGCTTCGGCGACTTGATGGAGCAATGGTCGGCCGCATCCTCGGGAGCACGGCGGCCGTACTTCTTGGTGACCTCGCAGTATTCCCTGTCAGGACCCATCCACTCGCGCAAGTGGCGGTACAGCTGGCAGCGGTAGTGACCACACTTGCGGCAGTAGACCTGCCCCTTCAGGCGCATGCCCTCAAGAGGGTGAAGTTGGCTGTGACCCTCAGTAGTGGGTGTGGAAGTTCCCGAGCTGGACTGCGGGACGCGGCGACTGGCGAGGTAGAAAGCCCACTCCAAGTCGTTGGGTCCGTCACGGTGGGACGACAATGGAACACTGCCGTGCATGCGACGGTGGATATCGTAGAAGTGGCTGTTGGTCAGGCCCAAGCATGCACTATCCATAGGATCGAGATAGTCCATAATGGTGTAGTGAAGCTCAATGGGAAGATCAAAGATATCCATACGAGCCGAGGGCCGGTGGGTGCGTGGTGGCGGCTCGTACTCCATGACCGAGTAGGAGCGGCGTGGGGGCGGAAGAGGAGGCCGGCGAACCTGGGGAGGATGCGGCGCATTCTTCATCTCTGTTGCTGGAAGCTCGCCCTGCTCGGGAACAGAGGAGATGGAGCTTGAGTTGGATGTAGTAGATGTCTGCGACTCCATAGGAGGAGCAGGGTAGGGCGAAGCGTTGGGCGCAGGACTGCCCTGCGACGAGGCAACGGGTGAGTCGGTAATGGACCAACCGCGACGGGGAGTGCGCCAGCCGCCGCGCTTCTTGTGAAGCTCGTCCTTGATGGCCTGGTGCTGGCTGATCTCCTTCATCATGGCATGGCGCTCTTCGCGGCTCATCATCTTGTCCTCCTGGTTAGATGCAATGCTGCTGGCAAGAATCATACGGGCCAGGGAAGCGACGTTGTCGTCGTGAGTGGGAGCGGCGTGGCCATTTTGGCCGGGGCCTGGGGACAGGACTTCGACCATTGTGAAAGGGCTCTGTGTAACAACGGAAGAGAGGATGAGGTGTCGCCGACGGCCCGAAGTGGGCAACTATTCGACGATGGCTTGGATGGTAATGTGAGGGGTTGGCAGCGACCAACCGCGTTGAAGGTCGGTGGTCTCGTGATGCGAGAGGGGTCGTTCTCGAAGGCGGATGAATTCACCTATGAGGTGAGGGGAACGAAGTGGTCGTCGGGTAAAGGTTCGTGGGATCTTTGTCGTTGTGCTCAGGCTGAGGGGGACCTATGTTCTCGGACTCCCTGGGTACTGGCGAGCTGTTTCGGTTCAGGTGATATCGATGTTGAGGCTGGGCGGGCCAATGTCGTAGAGTGATGTAGTTGGTAAGCCGGATTGCCTCAATAGCAAGTTCATGAGTTGCGTATGAACCGTTGAAGACGGGGCCGGGCGAGGTTCGTTAGATATTTAAGGGTACGTCAAAGGCAGAGTGACAGGACCCTGAAGAGGCAAAGTCGGGTGCTGATCAGTTGTGTGTTCTTTTAAGGAAGAAGAAGAGACGGGAAGCCCTGGGAGGAAAAGAGGGTGTGCGGTCGCGGTAGCGGTGGTAGTGGTGTGATGGAGCAAAGACTGGACTGGACCTTTGACCGACCGGCGCGCGAAAGGAAGAGCGTGAAGTCACAGGTACCGGGACATGGCCGCGAGGGAAAAGGATGCGCTGCTGGGGACTAGTCAGGCCAAGAGAGCGCAAGCAGGGCACCAGTGAGTAATGGTAGGCCAGATTAGCGGTGGGGATTGGGGGTCCAGAGTGTCACTGGCAACGCTGCGAGCTGCAGGCACTACGCCATAGTTGCCAAGTACGGCAGTAAAGTGGCCCCCTCGGCCTAGCGCCTTCCAGTGCCTCCCCTGATAACCTAGCGGGTAGCGCGAGGCACGACTGCTATTGCTGGACATTTGGCTGAAGCTGGCGCTAGGTATTCCCGGCCTGGGGGTCCTCGCCTCGCACTGCTCTCTTGCAGCTGCAGCACTCTTCCGAACGTCTTTTTTCTCTGTTTCCCTCGGTGACTGGCCCCTTCATCTCATGGCAGCTCGAAAAATGGGGAATTCGGTCATTGGCATCCTCGCGCGAATCATGGAGCATAACGTCCAATAACACATTGAGCAATAATGTCGACAATCCTCGCAGAAAAACACTGGAGAAGATGGAGATAGCTGACACCGGACTCCAGCTCTGTAACCGACCAAATCGCCCCTCGAGCCACTCAGCTTGCGCAGACACGCAGACAGGGCCTGCTGGAGGGTCTTTGACTTGCCTCTGTCCTCCACAAGTCCACCCATGGGTGAGGTAAGGTACGCCGCTGAGGTACGAGGTGACGGCGAACGGACGGATTCTCAGCGACGGCGCAAACCTCGAGAGGTACCGGTACTTGGCCGGCTACTTTCGTCATAGGGTCTCGCAGACAGGAAGGTGAGGGTGTACCAACCGGTGGCGGTCACCGACGAAGGACAGCAAGCAACGTGCTGTGCTGTAGGGCAGTTCCGCAGCACCAACTCTGCGAATCGACAGATCCGAGAACAACGCTCGGCGCGTCGGAAGAACGAGAGACATGCGACTTTCTCACCACCTCACACTCGACACAACTGATATCGACGCAAGCCACGCCTGTCCGTCGACGAATCGACTCTCTGTTTTCAGATCATGCCCTCCATCACCCCTCGTTTCCCTCTCAAACCACCTTTCTTTTCTGCCGACCAAGCAGCGCCTGGCGGGTGAGATGCGCGACACGACAGGGTGGTTTGAGGCCTGGCATGCTGTGATAGGTCTTGTGTCGTCTGCTTGGTGTTCTGGAACTGGCCAGACATCAATGGCATGCAGCTACAACGCATGGAAACACCGTTATCGATGCGATAGAAGCATCAACACCCACACGATTGCTAACGGCGGCCCGCAGACTTCCACCAGAGTCTAATTGCAGCAAAGACCAGAGATTCTCCCATCTTCCCTTCCTTCGTCCATTGCAACCCAACAGGGGATGCCACACCGTCTGTCAGACATCCGGTTGGCGCCCTCGACTGATCTGATCTCCTGTCACCGCCCAACGCAGGTCTAATTTTCAAGGCGCTGTATCTGTCGAGAATGATGATTCTTGCAACCACCAAGGGCTAGATCATGAACTCGGGCATGCAGAGCCGAAGCAAATCAGAGCTCAGCACCCCAGCCAGGCCGCTGTTGTTGTAACGCGGGGAAGCAAGACAGGTCTCATCCTGGGAAACATGGTCTCATGACCTCCAAAAACATGCCAGTAAGGCTACCATCGTTACACAGCTCTCAGCTATCATATCACCGCACCAAGCATACATTCGCCCATTGGCGTGCCATAGACAGAGGATGGCGTTGGGGCATAGCAACACCAGACGGCGGAAAACAGGGCGCTGCCTTCCACGGGATCGACAGCGTCATGCTCTGTGGTGCACTGGTCGTACAGCTGCACCATCCGTGAATACCACCCAACGTGTGGGGGGACCACAGAAGCGGTGGCGCTTCTCTTCCATTCCAATCGTGACCTATCGTTGCCTGCCTCATCCAAGGGATTCTCCAGTCTACCCCAATCTCCGCTATGGAAAATCGCAGCGAAATCTCCTACCCCAGCTTTTCCACGCGCATCGGCTCGACGGCCGTTCACGATATGACGATGCCCCACGGCACGTCACCGGCCCTGCAAAGAGGGTCCAACTCCGGAGGAGCTTCCAACGGGCGGCCGGGAACCACAAGTCAACGAAGCTTGACCTTGGAAGAAACGTGGACGAACTTCTGCCCTGGGCTGCCTTCTCGGATGGTGGAAACGCCGCCTATTTCGCTGATCTGATCTGGCGCATCCTTCCCAGGCCACGTTCCCTCCATCGGCGCACACCGATCAGGCCAGCACAGGACCGAAGAAAATATGCGTAACCTCATGATCTGATCTCGCCCCTCACTGCCGTTTCCAGCAGCTGTGAGGGTTCCGGCGGCGCTCAGCATCAAATGTGGCACACACATGCCGCGTTTTTGCGCCTTGAATCTTGATGCGGGCGGGGAGATCTCGTAGAAGTCCCGGAGAGCACAATCCCGTTCAATCAGATCAACATTCTGCGCCGATACTTTTTCGGCGTCGTTTGTTTTCGACAACCATCTCGAGAGTCGGTGCTCTTCGTTCTCTCCGAAGAGGGTGTGAAAGCCGTCAATGTCGGCGCCGGCACCGGCACCAGGACATCGTATTGCTCTTACTAACCACCACCACTAACAAGCCGGTCCCAACGCTCAGGGTCTTCCTGAATAGTTGGAGGGGGTAACTGCAACCACAAAGTCTAAGGCGCCTCGAACCGTGGGATGGCCCTAAGCTACTTTGCGACTCGCGCCCATCCGCTGTGACGACGTCCCATCCGTATTGAGCTTACGGTATGCTCATCCAGAGCTGTCCGGCCGGGAAGTGACGCTTCTTCGCCAACTAGTCCGATTGGCAAAAATGTCAAAGATGTCAGATCGAGGTGTGCGAATCGAGTGAGCGAGGTTGAGAGAAAAGATCATCAGGGTCCTGCGGTTTTTGGGCGTTACGGGGACTGACGTCGCCACAATGACATACGACAAATGGGGGACTTCAATCTGTGGGACCCATCTCAACCGCAATTGTCCATTCACGAAGAGCCACGCTGAAGGACGCTGCAGAACGACGTCTGGTCATTAATGCTGCAGAACTCTGATACCATCAAGTTTTGAGCAATCTCATTGAGACATAATCTAGTCAGCCGCTCTAAGCGTACGTAGCACGTGAGCTGCTACCCTCCCACTGGGGTTGATATTGGCATGGCTTAGATCTTATGGCTCAGATGGGGGAATGGAAAGGCGCATTTTATATGGCATTTCCGCTTGTGCAGGGATGGCACACCGAGATTATTCAATGCGCCTCATTCGTCGGGCGGTGAAGACCACAACAAATAAACAATCCAGCACAGCAACCGAGGAATATAGTAAAGAACGAGAAATGAGGCACAGAAGAGAGCTTCATGATGTTATCGTGTTTCTTGTATACCATCAAAACTCCGGCTGTTGTAAATCCGATAGAATAGACGTACATTGACCTCCGTTCGCCGTCGATGACCGACTTTTCGAAATGCATTACCAACAGACGTGCTTCATCCTCCCGGCGTGCTTGCCATCCAATTTATATACCGTGCATGATCCGTCCTGGCCGCATTCAACCCCTATCGTTAGACGGGCGACCTGCTCTTGAGCCTCGTAGTCCGTCTTCCCTGGGCGGACGATCCTGCTTTTCGGGAAGAGGTTGACGGCTTGCCACAGGACCACTCTCTGAGCCCTTCTCCTTAGCGGTCTCTGGCCCTGGAGCCTCTGACCTGCGCTTCTTTTAGGCCTGTCGACTCTGAACATTCACCGCTTAGATAGCGACCCAGATGAGCATGATGACGACATCCATGCCCTTGCCCTCGCCGCCGTCGTACTTATAGGACCACATGCCGTCCTTCTTTTCATCCCAGTAGGCACCCGTGGCGCTGTGCATGCCGCGGCGTCCGACGTGAGGCTTGCCGTCGGTACCGGTAGTCTCGGCGCTCGTGGAGATGTGCGGCTCCTCGGAGTTGGCGGTGGTGCCCTTGGACTTGTTCAGGGAAGAAGTAGGAACGAGGTGCTGAACGATCGTAGAGTTGCAAGCGAATTTATAGGCAGGGGCTGATCCGCCTTGGGGAGTGGACTCGGAGATGACAGCCTTCAGGACGGAGGACTGTTGCCATGGTGGTTAGATTTCGGCTGGATCGTCCCCGAAAAGGGGCTTGGGAGGAGGGGAAGGAGCCTACAATGATTGCACTATTCCATTGCTCGGTCTTCGCATGGTCGTAGAATTCCGCAGATCCAATTGCTGATTGGCAAGCCTGGCCATTGTGTCAGTTACTGTTGCTATTCCCAAGTGGCGGTAAGGCAGGCGCTCGTTGCGCTGCTCGAATGCTTACATCGGTAGCGATCTGCTTAAGGCGGTTGAACGCAACAGGCTAGATGGCAAGAGTCAGTGACAGTTCCCAGATGCAACATTGGAAGCCAATGCGGCGGGGTAGCCAACGTACGGGCGTAGCGGTCGTGGGTGCGGCAGACATTGTGATCGGATGTTTTGTTGATTCCGGGAAATCGGTGAGACTATTGACGGAAATTTCGTGATGATTGGAAGTCACTTGTGTCGATGTCAGCGTTGCTTGAGACGGCCAAGTTTTTCAGTCTGGTGGTGCGGTGTTTACCGGTGTAGATGTGGATGCGGTGGTGTTGTCAGTTGCGGAATAAGGCGAAAGATGAGGCTCCTCCACAAAAAGTTAAGGCGTCCCGTGTTGTGATGCGCAGCCCGATGCAAGCGCCTCGCGTCGCAACACGGGCCGTCCGGTCTGGCGCAGCTGCCGCAGGCCGGTGCGCGGGGCAACGGGTCACGTGCGACGCACTCTAGCCACCATCGTTAGTCATCATGCAGAGAGCGCAGCTTGCAGATGGCCCCTGCTTGTGGCTGAACCAATCACCAGCTTCGAGGTCCGCACGTGTGGTTTCTGCAGCAGTGATCCATGGCTCGTAGCTGTGGCTGGTGGAGAGCTCTAGCCGTGGCAGGCCAAGCGTCACAGGTTCTGCGATGGAGCTTTAAGGGAGGCAAGAGGGGCCGTGGTTCCTGCGTTGCGTCTCCGTCGCATCGAACAAGCTTTCAAGCGGGTTCTTTCTCTCGGTTCGGTTAGGTTACAGGTCTCTGCTCTTTTCTTCTCTTTTTCTTAAACCTTCACATTCCATTCATTGAACTCTCAATCTCCGATAACGACAGACCTTTGTACTTGGGTTCAGACGAAATTTCGAAAAGCTTGGCTCAATTGACGTTGTTTTCGTCACACGAATACGGGGCGCCTCGAACACAAGCGACAAAAGCCGTTGTTATCCAACACCGAGTCCGAGCTCGAACGCACGCTAAACCAGCCCAGCCTCGCCGACGTCGAGCCGCGAAAATCAACTTCACCTCGTACGATCGCGATACGCATCGCTGCCAGAAGATCTTCAATTAGGGGAAAGCAGACACAACAACCTCCAAAATGTCGAGCCAACCTCTCCTCCAGACTGCGCCGGGTATGTCCACTTATAACACAATTCCTACCTCTCGGGCATACCACCGCCGCGAAAGACCCAATCGTCGTGACCTCCAGCTAACCACCGCCGCCCTCGATCCAGGCAAGCGCATCGCCCTCCCGACGCGCGTCGAGCCCAAGGTCTTCTTCGCCAACGAGCGCACCTTCCTCTCGTGGCTCAACTTCACCGTCATCCTCGGCGCCCTCGCCATCGGCATGCTCAACTTCGGCGACCGCCCCGCCTTCATCAGCGCCTTCCTCTTCACGGGCGTCGCGATGCTGACCATGATCTACGCCCTGGCGACGTATCACTGGCGCGCCAAGTCGATCCGCGTGCGCGGCCAGGCGGGCTTCGACGACCGCTTCGGCCCTACCTTCCTGGCCATCATCCTGCTGCTGGCCGTCGTCGTCAACTTCGTCCTGCGCATAACCTACTCCTCCAAGGAGTCGAAGCACTAAGCACGACCAGCCGTTGCGGAAAGCAAAACGTTGAAAAACAAAAGGGGGGATGCTTCGTATCGACAGGCCCAGGGTGTCGTTGCTGAGTCGCGTGAGTGGTGATTACGACGAGCCAATGTAGGCCAGGAGGGTAGCAGACGTTGGAGCGCTCGCTTCTGCACCTCGACGAGTGTGATTGCTTCGGAGTTGAGGGAACATCTGTGTTGCTCGCGTAAAGTGAACGATGTCAAAGTCTGCGCGAGCAGACAGGTAAAAAAAAGTGCATTGTGACCATGGAGTACAGGTACCAGGAGAGTGCATCAGTCCGTTCCAGCGCTGTGTAATTATCTAGCAAAATATTCTCTTTTTTCGTATCTTGCGTCTGTCTGCAATTCCTCTGACTTGGGTATCAAACCGTGAATGTCCCTTTTCTCTGTCCTAACGCCCAAAGATGCAATGATGTACATGGTGCCGCCCAGCTTCTAGCAGCCTCTCGACCGCTGTGGAAACCTCTTCTGCCACCTGGTCTCCCGCCTTTTGGTTCCTGGTGTATTTATGCGTCGGTGGCTGCTGCCTGACCTCCCTACGTCTCATTGGTTTGCTGCGTGACGCCCTCCTGGGCCTTCAGCTCAGGCATGGGCTCTAGGGAGAGGAAGATGCTGAGTGACTTCGGAGTTCCTTTCTTCGGCTGCGGCATCACCGCCTTCTCGAACCGGCTCTCCATGACCTCGAAGTCGTCGTCGTCGTCCGTGTCGTTGCCTGCTCCCCCGCCGTCGAGCATAGTCTCCTCCACGACCTCAGCCTTGGGCGGCAGCTCGTACATCTTGTTGTACTGGTACCACCGACCTCCGTCCTCTTCCGCCACGATGCGCTTCACCTGCTCCGAGATGGTGATCATCTTTCCCACCTCGCCGGGCCTGGCGTACAGGAGCACCGCCCGTTTCCTCGCGTCCCCGTCGTTCTTGCGCAGGTGCAGCAGCAACCAGGTCACACGCTTGTGAATCTTTGTCGAGGAGATGGTGAAGGCGGGCAAGATGTCGTACTTGGTTTTAAGCTCGGCAAGGAGGGCGTCGTGAGGTGCGGGCGTTCCAGAACCGGCCGGAGACGGCTTGTTCTTCTTCTTCTGGTCCTCCGACTCGACCATGATGGGTAGTTTTCTCTTCTTGTCGCCTCGAATACCCGCGGCGGTGTCCTTAAGCCCGTCCTGCATTATCGATATCTTCCAGCATGATAAGTCCGGGCTTCAATGCTTCGTCGTCGTCGTCGACGTTTGCGCGGGGTCCGATGTGGTTTGTCGACGGTGTCAGTCCGGCGAAGGATTAATGGCAATGAAAATATGCGGCGGGCTGAAATCTAAGTCACAATCTTATCGGATAAGAAGCTTTGACCAGGCATCTAGATTCGGAGCCGAAAACCGATCAGACGGCCGAACGACATCGATTCGGCATTTACATAAGCCATCCCAATCGTCTAAGTTGTCAAACCACATTGTAAACTCCCTCCAGCAACGAGCCTTTCGATTCTATGCCGCGCACCGTTCGGTTCTCTTCTAGCATCCAAATCACGTCGAACGTCACAATCTGTGCCACGCAGATCTCGTGATATAACACGTGATCTACAAATCATTGATCTACTCTTCGAACACGAGCTTTCTGCCGTGGTCGGGGACGCTTAGCGTTCCGCGGAAGCAGGAAGACTTCACCCAGACGAGCGGTGCCGTCCATTCGTTGTGGGTCGTGGCTTTTCGACTTCACATGTTTGATGTGGCCTGTGCAGAAGCACGACTCATCTTGCAATGCGCTATGGTTTTGATTCGCTGGGCGCTAGTTTGGGCGTAACCGCTTGCAGCCACTCGCAGACCCCAGGAAACCGACATCGAGATGCCGAGAATGGGGATGACCCAGGATGGGCATTCGATAAACCCGAGCTGGCCGTGAAGGTCAAAAGGGTAGTTGCGGTGCAAAACGTCCCGCATCGACAGAAGTTTGTCTCGCGGACTGAATCATGAACTAAACATCGTCTCGTCATTTAGCAGATTCCAAGAGGGTCTCCCCGAGATTCCAAGCTTCCGAGATGCAGCATGCCGGCCGAGCTGCAGAGCTGCGGTCACATCGATCCGTTTCGCCCAGGAAAGCCAGAAGGCGCCATTCGGCTCCCGGGATGGGGCCTGATGCGATATCGACGTCTCTGCTAAAGGCAGGGATGTGCAGCAATAAGCGGGTACTTGAGCTGTCGCGACCTTGGCCGGTGAGCCGGAGCAATTGGATGTTGCTTCCGCGGAGGGTCGCAGCATGCCGGGGCGATTGGATTGGTTTATTGAACAGAACTTGGGGCATCTCAGCGAATGGCACTTGGCGGGACTTGTACCTCGCTAGCAATCTTCAGGTCTGAAACCAGAAATGGCAAAAGGCAAAAGCTGGGCACGTCGGGTGGCGTGGCGCATTTCAAGCGGCCACCCATGGTTTTAGCGCGTGTCGAACCCACCCACCCGTCCTTTCAGTCCTCGCGTGCGTGGCCTCGGCCGTCATCAGGGTCGCAGGGCGTCCCGAAGAACTGCGAGATGCGAGGCCTCAGAGGCTTATGGAGGATCAGAGTGTTTGATGTCAGGTTGCCTTCAAAGGACGGACGGGTTCGATTGCGAAGCGAGGAGGAGAAGGCGGCGAAGAACGGCAGTGGAAGCATAAGAAGCAATGCAGAAGCATGGCCGTCCCTTGCTGTTTAAGGGTCCAGCTTTCATGTCATCCCAGGTGGTTCCCAAATCGCTGGGCTGCGGCTTCATGTCGGCTGGCTGGGGGAAACTCTGATGCTGATGGGGTATTTGGAAGTCGGTGTCTGTTCTGTCGTGGACACTACCTTAGACCGCATCTTCAAGCCCAGCCGGAATGGCAGCGCCGCTATCCAGACGAATGAGGTGCGAGTCCGCCAAGTCGGACGTGGAGAAGAAGGACGTGGCGGTGGGAGCGAACAACAACAGACTGTTGTCAACAAATAAAGGATTTCTTTAGTTGTTTGCATTCGTCAGAGAAAGGAAAGACGGTCAGGTCATTTTGGGTCTTGTTGAATTGATGGGAAAATGCGCCAGCCGACGCCATTGCCTCTCGCGGATGTCAACAACACGGGTCCATGGAATTGACGGCGGGAAGCGCACCTCACATCAAGCAAGCAACACACTGATGTCGTTGGCAGGAGCAGACAGGCCGGAGAAGCGTGGACGCGCGCACTGTCGCTTTAGCGTTGAAGTCGCTGGAGGCCCCGACCCCAGCGGAAGGGGACTAATTAACAGCAGAAGCTGGAGGCATTCGGGTTCATTCCCACGCCTCTAGGTTCCTTAGCTCTCTGACTTTTTATGTTTACCACACCCCAAGGTCAAGGAGAGAGACATGGCAACACACCACGAGCTTTCCCCGGCTCCTCCTCACTAAGGAACCTTACTGCCGCCCTAAGCAGGTTGGGTAAGTCGGCTTGGGTAAAGTACTTACGGGCAGTGAAAGTGAAAGTCAGAGTGAGGGTTGTTAGTCAGGTTTGTCGATAAGACACTTGTTGAAACCCTTACAAACAAAACATGATTGAAGTAAGGTAGATCGACAGCAAGGCCTGTTGTTTATGGCGCAAAGACGAGCGAGAGCACGAGCGGGCCGTGTCTTTTCGTCAGATGCTTCATAGTGTTTTCCTCGCTCATCCGCCCTCACCTCCGCTCCGGATTTCCTCTGTGAATCTCTTTCACACATTTCCATCTTCCCCGTCCGCTATCACCAGAAGAAAAGGGGAATCCCTCCAGGTAAATCTCCACTGCAGCTGTGTTGTGTCCCGTATCTTGGGCGCCCACCCTCTGTCCCGTTCTATTTTCGGGGCGGCGATAAAACACGCAGTGCAGCGTAGCCAACGACCCGGCTGCGAGTTGCTACAGACCGAGTTCCCCCGTCCGTCTCATCATCCATCCATCAGACACTCAAGACAGACAGGCCAGACACGGACGCAGACACAGACAGAGCGGGAGCCGGGAGGAACAGCGTGCGTCCCATCTCGGGGTCTTTGAGGGTCCCCTCTGACTTTTTTTTCTTTTTCCTTTTTTCTAGATCCCAGATACCCTTTCCGAGTTCAGTGCGCTGCCGCTGTCGCTGTCGCCGTCGCTGTCTTCGCCGTTGCCGACGTTCTGCTTTGCGTCGTCTAGCATCTGGATACGGCGCATCCACGCCCTCGCTCTGACACGTCCACTATCGGCCTTTCTCTCGCAACAGAGCGGCAATCAAGAAGGACCTGACTCTTTCACGCTCACATCGAACTGTCCGGGTGTCTTTTAGGTTGTGTCGATATCGGGTCTGGCTCCCTGGCGTCGTGTCCTGTCGTTGTGGTGCCCTGTCCTGTTTGCCAGTCCTGGCCGGAGCGTCCTGTCGTGTTCCCCACCCCTGCTTTCCTGGGCTGCACCTGCCTGGTTGTTGCTTCCCCTCCCTGGGTTCCCTCGCCTTCTTTTCCCTGGCGGCGGTGTCCTGTCTCTGGGTCAGACCAAACAAGCGCATTCCCTCGTTCCCTCCTGCTGTCTCCCAGCGGGCCAATCAGAAGCAGCAGCCGCAGCACAATCCTTATCCACACCACCCACACCTCACACCCCCGTCTCCATTTTATGCCCCCCCTTGCATTCAATTCACAAATTGCCTTTTCCTAGTCAGTCGGTCCCTCACATCATCATCTGTGCCATCTGCACCATCAGCACCGCAACCACCGCGCCGCGCGAAAGCACCACCGACCACAGCACCAACGTAACAGCAGCAGCAGCTCTGGCACCCACAATTTGTGCAGAAACAGAGCCAGAGCGTAGTCAATCAGCGACACACAAACCACCACAGGCCAAGGCCAACCAACCCAGTGTGCCAATCCGCGGACCGCAGCAGTTGGAACCCGGGCAGTCACCCACTGGAGTCTGGAAGTGTGCCCACCAGGTATCCAACCGTCACAGTCCCGCCGCCGTCCACCTGGGCCGTCGCTGCTGTCCATCCATCCACTCATCCATCCCACCGCCCTCTTTCTTCGCGGTGGCCGTCGTCTCTTTTGGCTGAGGTGCTGTTATCGACGGTCGGTTCTGGTACCTGCTCGCTGTACACTGCAGTTACCTTACTCTGGCCCCCCAGGATCCACGGCCCACCCGCACTCGCAATCACTCCCCCCAGAGAGGCCAATTTCCCACCCAAACCTGCGCACGTCGCCCGCCCTTCCAGAAGAGCAACGCAGAGCGCCAAAGACGAGACCTCCTGGGTTCCTGCTCCCCCCCGCCGGCTTCACCTTATTCTTGTTGTTGCTCCTTCTTGTTGTCGATTTCCATCTCCAACATCTCCCATCCTCCTCCCAAACAACCCTCCTCTCCCCCCGATTTCAGCCCAGAAAACAACACCGTCCGCCCGACACAGAGAGAGCACTCAGAAAAGGCGTCGCCCTTCTTTTGCTCGTCCGTCTCTCTTCGCGCATTCATTTCCTCTCCGTTTTCCTGCGCGATATCGAGGCTTTCATTAGTTCTCGATCATTCTGCGTCGCTGTCCTCGCTGCGCGACCCGTCGCAGCAATCCCATCCCTTTGATCGCCTTGTCGCCCATCTCGGTGCCCGGCTTTCCTCCTGCCCATTTCCCAGCTTCTGAGGGGAGCGCCCGACCACATCATCGCGCGCACACTCACTCGCCCCTGCCACCCCTTTTCTGGCCCCATCCACCCAAGCAAGGCCAACGACCAAACACACGCCCCTCGCTCGACGCACGCACGCCCGCCCGCCCGCCTGCTTGTCGCCCACCGCATCTCGCTCACGCCGGCTCATCACCCACGGTTTACGTCAGCGACACCCCCCAGCTCTGCTCTGCTCAGCTCAGCACCAACGCATCCCGCATTGCACCTCCTTGCACTTCGCGCGCACCCGCTTCTCTGCATCACGTCGCCGCAGCTGCCTAGCTCTTCCGCCACTCGCTGCCACTGCCACCTCACCTCCCCCGTCAGGCTGTCGTTGCCTTGCGCCTCACCTCACCTCACCTTACACTGCATTAAAGGTCGCCTGCTCACCCTCTCGCGACTTTTTCGTCTCATCCTTCTCTCACTCACAGAATCTCCATGTTCCGGTTCTGGGGTTCAGAGCGGGGAAGCGAAACGACTGTCGGTGTCAGCCATCCAATGCCGTCGCTCGCGCAAAAGCACCAGTTCATCCTGCCGCATCCAGGTGCAACAACGACGTCTGTCTCAAGCCCGGTGCGCCCTCAAAAGAGGCGACTTTCCAGCGTTGACGCCTCTTGCGCGCCAAATGTTACCTTCATCAACGCCAACAGTGAGCAGCCTGTGAAGCGGGCAAAGCAGGAGAGCAGCAGCCCTCCCATCGCTGACATTCCTGCCTGCGATATGGCTACGCCACCATCGGCGCCCGCGCCTGTTCCTGTGGCTGTGTCTGGGCCTGAGCCTGCACCAGAGTCCAAGCCTGTTCCCGCGGTGACTAACGACATGGAAGACGCGTGCGACGCGATCCAGTACCAGTTTGGCCTGGAGATCTTGCTCAAGCACAACGAGCTGAGGCTAATCAACCAAGAGCTGGCCAAATGCCAGGTCGCCCTTGAGCAGCTTCGCCGATGCCATTTGATTCCTTATCCTACCACCTGCCCCACTCCGGCGCAGATGCTGGATATCAGCAGTGGCAAGGGCCCCTCTCTGCAGAATCGCCCGGGAGAGCCCGTCCCTCAGTGGGCGGCGCCTTTTGGAGTCGTCGATGGTCCTTACGCCCGACACTACGCCAAGTGGCTCATCCCTGATCCCAAGTTTGACGGCATGCAGCCTGAATGGTATCCCGTGCTTGACATTGCCCGTAGCAGAGGCTCAGCTGAGGGACGAACGACGAGAAACAGCATGTCTGACCTCTCAAGCGCGAACAAGAACCGGCCGGTTCGAGGTGCGGCTGGACAGAAGCTCCAGTCGCTGTCCAGTGGTTACCCTCAACCTAAGGAGAAGGCTGGGCCTTGTGTTCTGAAGCGCTCCGATGGCCAGACCGTGAAGCTCGTCTGCTTGGACTGCAACCGAGAAAACTTCAGTAGCACGCAGGGTTTCATCAACCATTGCCGCATCGCTCACAGGAGAGACTACAAGAGCCATGAGGAGGCTGCCGTGTCCTGCGGCCAACCGATCGAGGTCAACGAAGGTGGTGGCGTCGTTGGGGAGGAAAAGCCCCCGCCGCCAGCTCCCGCTGTCGCTCCAGGTCTTGTTCACCCGTTTGCCCAGTCCGACATGTCTACTCAGCAAGCCTACGTTTCTTTGCGCTCAAGGATCGCAGATTCGCTCAAGCTGTACCGTGATGGCAAGCTGCCTGGTGTGACGAGCATCCCCACTGTTCCGAACCCCGAGTCCGCGAGACCCGCCGTTCAGAACGGGGAGAACTTCGTCGGTTCGGCTGATGTCCCCTTCCTTTCGCGCCTCATGCAGAGCAGGAACTTTAACGGCAACCTCCGTGATATCGTTGGCGATGCTAAAGAGAAGATGTCGTTGGATGATGTTTCTTCGCCAGGAGAGGATTCGGAAGACGTCGAGGGTGGTCTCAGCACTCCAACTGGTGACGCTGGGTCAGCCGTTCGTGTTCCTTCCACTGCCATGCGTGTTCCAGCAAGAGCCGTCATGTCTCCTGTCGTCCCGGCGCCGACAAGGCCGACGAGCAGCAAGGGCAGGGCGACTCACTCGGGCTTTGCATCGCCGCCTATGAGCAGTCCCGACAAGGACGAAGGGCCACGGCTGATGATGATGGGCGACGAAGACGTCGACATGGTCGACCTGAGCCCCAACACAATGGTCAGCAACAACGCGCCTTCACTCGTCAGCGACGACGGCGAGTACGACGACTCAGATGATGGCTCAGACTCTGGCGTGAGCGACCGCATGGATGCCGAGTCGGTGTCTGATGTGGCCGAGATCACTCTCGATGAGGATCATGAGGGTCGACCTCTTCACCACCGGGGATCTAGCGGCTCCGGCACCACCATGCGTCTGAAGAAGGACGAGAACAAGCACGTCACCTTCGTTAGCCCTGTCAACAACAGCGCGAAACGAGCCCGAAAAGTTTAGGGTGTTTTCGGTTTCCTCAACGACCGTCAAGGCCTTTTGATTTTTGCATCAAGATTCATCCGAGGCCTTAATCGCCTTACCTTTGCCGCCACAAATATTTTCACTTGCTTTCTTCTGGCGACCAAGACTTTTTTGCGCACAAATACTCCCTTTAGTCGACGAACTTTTATTTCCTCCTTTCTTGCACTCTTCTCTTTCGACTCTGCGCAACCAGGGGTCTTTGGTCAGGCAAAAAAAAGCAGGCTACAGTGATGTGGCCAGAGATGGACAATGTCACATGTTAGAGATATGAAACGGGCGTCACGGGTGTTGGGAAGCGTCTGCCTTTTGCGTATGCTTGTGGTTTTTTTCTTTTTCTTTGCTTGTAGACTTTATACTGTTACAACTTCCTTCCCTGGATGACAGCTCCCTGGGAGTGGAAGACGCGTTCAGGAGGAACACGAATGATGGAGAGTCTCCCATGAGGGGATGCAACGCTAGCAAGACAGCTGTAGGATTCAAGGACACCCGTGTTGTATCATAGCGATTGGAGAAAGAGGCTTGATGAAAAACATGATGATAACAAGCTCACGTTGAGCAACCACACATTCATCCGATTAGCTCGCACGTGACATGTCTCCAGTTGCTGGTAGTTTGTGTGCCATTGACTTTGGCGCATTTCCACCGGTGACGTTGGGCCGGGCTTGGCCGTCCAACAGCCATCCCTGAGATGCCCCAGACGTTTATGAAGATCACCAACAGATGGATACTCTCCACCATTTTCAAACGAGAAAACCCAATGATTGCATTGAAGCAATAAAGTAATTGTCTCGTTTTGTTGCATATATCGCGCAGTATGTTTCTGGTTCCCTGCTCGTGCCCAGCAGGTTTCTTATAACATAGACGAGTCGTCGCCCTCACCTTTTTTTTCGGCGCCCTCACGTCCGCGAACCCGCGCTGTAGCATAGGTATATCAGAGAGAGGCCTTGCTTATGAGACAATAAGCACATGCAGGATGGTTCCTTGCTGCTGCGGGTGGGGAATGGGCGCGCAAACCGGCACGCAAGTCAATGTGCAGGTTAGATTCTTGCCATGTTTCAGAAGAATGTTGCTGAGTCAACACATCTCCAATATTTGTTTCTCTCTACGGATACTACTGTGTCTTTATTACCCTACGGCGGTGCATAGTACGTGGTGTGTGTGGGTGGCCCAATCAGCGACGGTGGCAGTCTTCGGGAAGATGCAGGCCATTGCATGTGTGCAAGGGCACCCGAATCAATCAACGAAGCTTTTTCGGAGTCCGGGAGTCGGGTTCGTTTATTCTGTCTCTCTGCAAGGACGACACGGGGGGGACGCAAGGGCCATTGCTAGATAGAGTTTTGATGCGATGAATGATTGGTGTTTCTTTCCCGTTTGATGGGCAAACTCGGGTGTCCCTGTCCTCTCTTCACGTGTGTGTTCTTTGTCTTTTTGGTTCATTGTCATCCCATGTTCTTCTTGTTCATGAAATTCGGCTGGATTAGGTAATTACAAAGATTCTAAACCATGTACAACAGGTTTTTGGTGAAATCATCACCCCGTGCCGTCGTCGCTATCTTCCCTGCTTCTTTTTATCCTAAGAAGTGGCAATGCTGAAGCAGCCTCCTTTTGTTTGCCGGGAGGAAAACATAGTCCCCGTCCCAGTCCCCATGTGAATCATTCCAAATGATGGCCTTGCACCGCGTGTAACATTATCGCTTGAAAATAAGACGTTTGTGTAAATTGTAATGATATATTGGCTTTCCTCTCTAGCTTAGAAATCGCTTAGAGGACGGCGGCAACGACACCGGCGACGGCGAGGAGGACGCCGCCGGTGTTGCGGGCGAGCTGGCCGACACCCAGGTTAGGGGTGCTGGTGGCCGAGACGGAGGCGGTTGCGGAGGCGGAGCTGCCGGTGGTAGGGGTGGCGGTCGCGGAGTTGGAGGCGACGGCGGCGGTGGCGGAGCCGGAGGAGGCGGCGGAGGCGGTCTTGCGCTGGGCGGCGGAGCCGTAGAGGGAGGCCTGCTGGCAGTAGATGGTGACCTGGTTCTGGGCGGGCGAGGCGCGGGCGTCGTTGGGGCAGTTGTTGTAGCAGGTCGCGACGGCCTGGTAGGCGGCGCACTGGCAGTCGTAGTCGGTGGCGGAGCAAGCCTCGACCTAGAAGGGGAATGTGTTAGTTGTTTGTTGTGATACAAAAGAGCAGAGCCGCGTCTCCACGCTCAATGGATGTTCAAAGCTTACCTTGGCGTTCTCGGAGGACAGGCAGGTCTCGACGATGGGCTCGGCGGCGCACTTGGTGTCCTGGGCCGCGACGGCGGCGATGAGGAGGGTGATGGGGAGGAAGAACTGCATCTTGACGGTTGTTGTGGTGGAGTGTGGTGTTCCGAGGAATCCGATTATTAAGAGTAAACTTTGTTTTTGTGGTCGTAACGACAATTGTTATATCCAACGAATGTGGTGCGTAGTCCGAAAACTTGCGTGCGTGTAGATAGCGAGTGACTTGATGAACCTCAGAGAGGGATCGTAGCTTATTAGGTTGTTTGGGTCGGGGAGGACGGGGAATAAGCTGTGGGTTCGTGGAGGCTATTACGGTAGAGGGATGGGAGAAGGAAAAGAGAACTCAACAGATGGGTGGTGGGATGGGCAAGAGGAATATTAAGTAAATTAGGGGAGTCCCAGGCAAGGCAATTTCATCACAAAAAAAACATTGTATCCGTATTGATCTTCCTGGGGGGCGTGGGCGGTCGCGTTCCCAGTCGCTCACTCTTCACTCTCACTCGCTGCATCTACTGGGGGTGGGCAAGACGGGGGCTAAGGAGCTAGAACGAGGATCGCGCAGAAACCAGCGAGGGGAAGGGGGGTGGAGGACTACACTGACTAGGCCGAGGGGGGGAAACGGTGGCGCGCGCCGCTAGCGAATGGACAACCAAAGGCCTGATGGGCCAGACAGACAGGCCAAGAAAGAGAGAGAGAGGCCGCGAGAAACGGAGAGAGAGGCAGGCAGAAGGACAAGAGGGCTTTTTTCTCCGGCCGAGGAACCAACGCGAGTGGAGGAGAGTGATGGGTTTACGGGATATGAGCGGGTCTCTCCAGGGGTCGTCTTGGGCCTGGGTTGACGGTCGAGTGATGGAGATTGATGAGGCTAACGAACGACCCATGGATGGGAAGAGAGGGTAGCAGCAGCAGCGGCGACTGTGAGTGTGCAGTGCAGGTGGTGTGGTACCCCGTCCGTCCTCTGCAGCTCGTCAGGAAAAGGAGAGTGGATTTGGGGGGAACGGACATGGTGATGGCGTCAAGCCCCGGTCAGACGGTTACAGGAGCATTGAGGAGGAAGAGAAGCGAGACGGGGCCACTGAATCAAATCCAGACCGAGCATCTACTCTAGGAGAAGGAGGCCGCGGTCTGGAGACATGTGCAGAAAGAAGGAAGGGTCAAATCATCAAAAGATGCTGGTGACCTACCAACCTGGAGTTGCCATGCCGCAATCCATACCATAACATGCCTAACCCCAGCCCAGATCTTCCCACTTTTGATTGTGGAAAGAGCAGCTGGCTGCTGCTACGGATACCACCACCGCATCTGCCCATCCTTGCTTGAGCTCTGCGGGAAGGGACGGACGCCGTTGCGCGCACCGCGCGCATCCTTTGTGTTTCTCAGCTTTCTAGCCCCAAAGACGGGTGTTTCTGGAGAATCGAATCGGGTTCTTGGGGTTTCTTTGATAGGAAAACGGGGGAATGCCTAGAAATTGTTGGCAAAGGAACCGACGACTCGGGGCTGAGACTAGGCCTTCTGGTCCCCTTCCCCAAAGCCTGCCGTCTGTCTCCCTGCCTCGTCACCCCCCTCGACCAGCTTTGTTATGAGGGCTTACTCTGGTTCGATGCAACTGTGCAGAACCAGAAGTGGTGATGGTTCGATATGACAGAAACGGAGAGAACGAGCACCAAGCACAGCAGAACGGCCGACGGAAAACGAGGTTCGAAAAACGGACCATGCGAACATGGGGCCCGGACGTCGAGATGAAGTCTAATCTTAGGGGGCCAGCCCCGATATGGCAGACTGATGATTGGTCGGGAGCTGGGCCAGAAGCCCCTGGTTGGCCCTTTTTTCCTTTTCTTTCCCGCGGGCCAAGAGAGAAGGGGGACAGCAAATAATTGGACCAGGGGGGGCGTGCGGCTTTCGAAGACGACCTTCGAAGGATGGGGTTACACCGAGATGCAAGTGCCGTCCGTGGCGGCATGTCCGTATTGGTTGGAGAAGAGTCGTGTTGTGCTGCCGTGGAGAGACGGATGCAATGCGAGTGTAAATATCTCTCTACAGAGGCAGAGCTCGTGGAGCAACACAAATCGTTCAACGTCAACCGTCAACGTCCATCAGGTATTCCTCCTGCATGGCAAAATGCGATGGATGCATGCATGCACATCTGATCTCAGACGACGCGGCCGTCGCCTGTCGTCTGGTGTTTTACCTGTAGCTTTGACCCTGTCGAAGAAGGTCGCGCACGGCTGTCGGGGATGGCAATAATTGGGATTATGGCCTATTGGGGAGAGAGCGTATCTGTCTGATCCCAATATTGCTTCATCAGCTCGTGTGCCTTTTTCGGGCAAATATGAAATAACACAGCGCGTTGCTTTTTGACTGGTCCGGTCCGGCCGCAAAATGTGTCGTCCTTGGGCCTCGGGCAGCTTGCTGGATGGTGTTGTGACTCGTGTCGTGTCCAGCGTCGTGTTTCTCGTGTTGTCCCCAAGGCTCGCTGCGCCCCGGTTATTCTGGCCCTGCTGATTCGCCACTCGCATTCTTCCATATCATGGGTATTGGTTGTTCGATCGACTGCTAAGGCGGGTAGTTTGGCGTCGTGGAATTTCTCTCCTCCAAGAGTTCTAGACATTTTCTTCAATGACAAGATTCCGATCCGGGCTGTGGCACTTATGGCTACACGCAAGTCTTGAAGTATGCGACGAAGCCGTCTGAACCGCAGTCGCCATCTCCTAGGTTCTAGACTCTAGACCCAGTCATTCGTGAAGGCAGGCTAGATTTCAGCGACGACGGCAAGCCCAACACACGCTGCATGTTCGTCTGTCGTGTTGGTCCCTCTCTGCCGCCCCGTTGCTGACGGTCTAGGTGGCGCACTTGCCCTAGCCGCTGCTATTCTTGCTCCTCCGCATATCCAGGGTACCCGCTTCATGCAAGTCTTCGTTTTCTGCGTGGAATACCTCATGAGGAGGTGACGTTGGGGATGTTGTCTCACAAACCAACCACTCAGTCTGCCCAGTCACCACGCCTGCTTTTTTCCGAGGCCGCAAATACGAGGTGTAGTAGCTGCCGGGGCGGCTGGCGTTGCATCGCGGAGGCAGCCTCCTGCGATGCGCCACTCCCCGCTGCAACTGCCACCGAGGGCCCGCCGAGACCGGGAATCTGAGTGATGCAGTCGGATCGAGACCGGCGATTCACTGTCTACGCCAACGATTCGTTCGAAGGCTGCGGTGGTTCAAGATGGCAGGCCGTCTCCATTTGCGGCTCTCCTTAGAAATACGGATACCTGCAGACATCTTAAACACCCATGGCCTGTCCTTCTACGGGTCTGGATGCGCGACCAGAGGGATCGACGTGGAGACAAGCTATCAAGTGGCATCCCCGAAGGTATCACGGCTCGCTGCTTTAGGTTGTGAATTTAGGTCCGAAGGCAAGACAGGCACATCCGATTCGTCGGGTATCATTCATGACTAAACCAAGCCACAACGCTCAAATTGGCCTGGAGGCCCCTCTCCTGCTGCATCGTTCATTATCATTAGACACATTAACCACAGCCGGGGATCTTCATCTTGAATGCCGGTAAACGCGCCGCCACCGGAACCGGAGCCAGCTACATCTCGGGCCTATCGCCGGCTCAGCTGCCTCTTCATCTCCCCATTCTCCCTCTTCAAGACCTCCAGCTGCGCTTCCAAGCCCTCCATCCTCTCCGCCGCGCCCATGCTCATCTCCTCGACGATCTTGACGAACCTGAACAATCGAAAGACAATGACAAGCGAAGCAATCTCCTCAACGATGCCGTGCGACAACACGTCAATCACAAAGCTTGCTATGATGACGACCCCGTCGAGCAGATGAAACCAATCCTTGAAATATCTTGGGTGGCCGTCAGTTATGCCGCAACGTCAAGCGCCTGGGGGAAACTTACCGGAGACCAAAGGCGAACACACAGAGTATCAGCTCAATCATGAACATGCAGCTGAACACAAGCCCAGCGATCGTCAACCCTTCGCGCGTGTCTCTGACCCAGGGCTCGTCCTCGCGCTTCATATCGCAGGCGACGAGCTCGATGAAGATGTTGGCCAACAGCGCTGCCACGTCCAGCGACACCAGCGCGAGCACGGCGTAGTGCTTTGTGCGAGACGAGAGGATGTCCTTGAGGCTGGTGCGGGACTCGGTGAGATGCTGCCTGAGGGGAGCCGGCCGGTTGGTCTCGCGAAACCCGCTGAAGCTCCAGAGCAGAGGCCGGATTGCCTCCTCCTCGTCGGTCGCCATCGCTGCAGTTTCAGGCGTCGCCTTCTCCGACCATTCGGAACGGCGAGAAAATATCGAGATTTGATTTCCGGAGTGATATGTTTCGTGTGTTTCTCTCGGCGACGCGGTCGCAGCCTTATCTGGACGGAGACCCTGAAGAGTAGGAAGCTCACGCGTGCGGCGCAAGAAAATGAGAAGGCTGAGAAGGAAGCCCAAATGTGGTGGTGCTGGGCCGGGGCCGCCGATACCGTTGCTGACGCAGTGTGTCTTCGGCGACGTCACACGTGGGCGACGACGACCGGCCAGGCGAACCACGGGGTCCTGAAGGGCTGACTAAGTGCAGCACCAACCTCCTTGGCAGGTAAGTTTGCGAACTTCAGACCGGCTATCCGGCCACGAGGACGAGGCTCCGGGGGATGGATGGGGTGGCTTCGGTTATCGTCGTGCCGATGAGCTCCGATGTTTTGTCTGTAATTCGTCGTCGCAGTTGCCGTTTGTCGTCTCGCTTCGTCCTTCCGAACCGCCGGGGCTGTGGAGCGCTCTCGGGGCTCCCCCGTAGCGGAGGACGGGCGACCCGGGGCGACTGGGGGGATCAAAAGGTTGGGGGGCGATGCGAGATGCGATCTTATTGTGAGTGCCCAGAGGCCAGGCAATGGCTCGGCGCTCTTTGGTCGATCGCACACATGCGCTCCCCCGCTATGACAGCACCTGTGGGAATTTGCAATGTAACGTGGTCAGGGTTGGAGCATGACGTAAGTTTGGGCATTGAATCCTAGAAGGTTGATATTGAAAATGCCGAGCCAATTTGATATACATTCAATTCTCTATAGTACGGGAGAGAGAAATTCAGCGAAGGTCAGCCCCAGGTCGTTACCACCGAGCCAGAAAGCGTGGATGTCGGAGAGCGAGACGTGGATGGCAATGCAACGGGGATGAGAAAGACCAAGGCCCAAAGGCCACTGATTTGTCGTCAAACCAGAACATTGAAAGGGGGCCTCCGTGCCTGATTTGCTCAAATGAAGCTGCCTTATACACAAATCATGGCAAAGAGCTCCGTCAGCTTCGAAGACAACAAAGAGCAGAGCTCTAAATATGAACCTGGTCCAAGGGAGACAGGAACTTTTGTGGCATCTGCCTAGCAAGGGGCGCGACCGTCTTACCAAGCAAAATGCTCCCATACCGCCAGGGTGAAGGCCTTTCTGAGAGCATATCCTGGGGTTTGTTGCCATGTTTCTGAAGCAATCTAGGTAGAAGAGTGAAAGGTCCTGAAGGTGGTCGACTTCAGTTGGGCAATGGAGCTCAAAGTACGGGCACAGCAACAGCAGGTGCACACCACTGCAGCTGTAGCTGTATCTTGCCCTGTGAGCTCCACGACCCCGCTGGACAAGGTGCTTGAGCAAGGAGCTGGCAACCAGAACCGACCTGTACGCATAATGGTGCTGCCAGTTGAACGTCATCTAGAAACCACATATTCAACTTGGAGATATCTTCTGCTTGAACCCAATATATCTTCAACGTCCCCCCTTCCATTCCAGCTTCCCAAGCTCAGACAGCTCCAAACCCACATTTGTGCAAGATCGAGATCAGGAAGCTCTTATCGGTCTTATCGGGGCGCCACCGGCTAAACCGTGGACCAATCTCCCTGGCCATTTTTGGACTCGAACCTTGGATACCTTTCGACGGACGTCTGCCTCATCTCGTCCGCCTCGCCATCGGCTTCAATCCGTTCCCTACCTTGCGCAAGCAGCTGCTCATCCATCCAACGCAGGGCAAGAGTTTGCTCCTGCAGTTGCCAGAGTCGTGAGTCCCTTCCCTCCCATGGCCGCCGCATAATCGTAGCAGGAGCTAGTCCTACTAGGAAACCCCTCCCAAGGCTGCCGGTCGCCTTACTGGCGCGTCTCTGCCTTGGCGCACGATTCAGCCATCTCTGAAGCTTCCCCAAACATCATCACTGACATTCCTCTTCCAGACGCTTTTGCATCGTTTTCAAATCACCAGAGACCGCAGCCATGGCGGACGTCAAGCCCGAGGACAAGCCTGTGGATGATCACAGCGCCGAGAACAACAGCGTCGCCGACGATGAGAACAACCACGATGAGGTGCGCAAAGACAATAAGCCTTCTACGGCCCTTAGGCTTCGCGTAGTAAGAGGAGGTTAGACTGACCAAGATGATGAACGTAGGAGGAGGAAATCTCGGCGATGAAGCGACGTGTCGCCGAGATGGAAGAGGAGGCGGCCAAGCTGCGCGAGATGCAAGCCAGCCTGAACCAGCAGGCCCAAGACCTCAACACCGACGACAAGCAAGACGTCGACAGCCGCAGCATTTTCGTCGGCAACGTTGACTACTCCGCCTCCCCCGAGGAGATTCAGGCGCACTTCCAGAGCTGCGGCTCCATCAACCGCGTTACCATCCTGCTGGACAAGTTCACCGGACAACCCAAGGGGTACGTGTTTTGCATCTCTTGACGCCCTGCAGGGCCAGCCGCGGTTGGAAGCAGCAATGTGCTAACATGCTCTCGCATAGGTACGCCTACGTCGAGTTTACCGAGCCCAGCCTTGTCGCCCAGGCTCTCGTTCTGAACGAGAGCATCTTCAAGGGTCGCAACATCAAGGTCGTTCCCAAGCGGACTAACGTCCCTGGTATGTCCAGAGGCCGCGGCCGCGGTGGATTCCGCGGAGGTCGCGGCGGCTTCGGCGGCCGTGGTGGTGGATTTCCTCCCCGAGGTGGTGGCTATCGGGGTGGTTACCGTGGCCGAGGAAGAGGCGGATACTCCCCGTATTAGGATGCCGGGGTGTACCCCTCGAAGCCTCGACCTGCGGCCCCGGCCTCGGCCCCGTGAGGGCTGGGCCGCCGACAGGACTGCAATTCGATTGTACCATACAGGATCCGGTAGGGCAAGGGAAGCTCAACAAGGCGTTCAGGGATAGGTCAGAGCTCTGCAAACACACAGAGTCGATAGGTTTTCAGTTCAGTGAATCCAAGTTCCAGTTACAAACGTTGTATGATCTACGGCTGCGTCATCCGGGTGGTCAGTCATCTGGCGTTGATGGCTCGAGATCGATCCAGATGTGAACCGTCAACCCCGGAGTCGGTCGGTTATGCTCGTTCATTGTAAGCAGATCTCGACTCCAAACGCGGATCGAACGGACTGTAACCCTATACACGGGGGACAGCGTTCGAATATGTGCAGTAAACACCATGAACAGGGGTCAAGAAGCGTCATGGAACACCAAACGATTAATCACGTAGTATCCGCAGGGTCGGGACGCCACGAGACAGGACGGACGAGCCTAGCGGTGCCGCCTTTCCGCGCGTGGCCCACGACGTCGCCCGATCCGGGCGCAGGGTTGCCGGACGAGAGGCGCTGACATGTCGCGGGAGTCCCCATCTGCCAGCTGACACACACGGCCCGGGGGATGTGTTTGCGACCTGTTCTCTACACTACCTTAGGGGGCCTCAATTCTCAGGGCTACTGGATTTTGTACGGCCTGGAACTGACTACCTGGGGCGAGAATTTCGTATTGGAAATGCTCAGCGGTAGGCTAACTAACACCTGGCCGGGGCAAGAAAGATGGTGCCCTTTTCATACCAAGGATTGGACGCAGCGTCAAGTATGTCTGCGGCACGTGCTGCTAGTTGTATGTGAAGCCGCTGCCGTGACCGCGGTTCTCATTGGATGAAGTTGGAGGCAGGAAATGGTTCGCTTTTCTCTACGTCTTGCTTGGTTTAGGAAGGAGAGGGACTTTTGCGAGAAGCACTCATTTTTGTCACCAAGGTTATGTTATTTATGGCACGCACGATGGATGGCCCCGATGATGGATGGATGGAGCCTGGGGGGCCCGGAGGGGAGGGGGAACGGGCTGAACGTGCCGGGCGACTATCATGCTAAGGGCGATTTGCGGGTTGGATGTGCTCGAATGCCTTGGGCGTCCCTTTCTGTTCCTGAGGACCACGAGCTCTCTTGCTTTCTTCTGGCTCAAGGGCTCATGCTGGGACGGACGGGAGAATTATGGGGGGTTTTGCTTGCTGATGGAAAGGCGCACACCGGCGGCGCATGAGGTTCGGGAGGATGGAGGGAGGGCGTTGATGGGACGAGGAACAATGCGCTGTTTCTGGTTTGGGTTCACTGTCGGTACATGCCTTGATCCCTTTGGCCAAGAAAGCAGGGCCGGCCAGGGCAGTAGCCAGCAGCGGTGCTGAACGAGTCTGTCTGTGTAGGGTCTTGCTTTCTAATGTTGACAGCCGTATGAGAAATGCCTTTTTTGCCTAGGATGATTGATGATTTGTTGATTAGTACTGATTAGAAAAGAGGCCATGTGACATTGCCATACTGATGGAAAATTCTGGTCCTGAAGATTGAATTCGCCACGAAAGATTATGTAAAGAGAGAGACCGGTGCTTGCTTCGCTCGCTCAGAGGTTCTAGATCTTGGTGGACGGCCCGAACTGAGGGGCCTACCAAGACCTCTTGGGCTGGGAGCACGGCAAGGGCAATCGTCAGGGTACCGCACCGTTCAAACCGGATGGTACCGTGTGCAAACATGAAGTACCCTGTGTTTGCTTGGCGGGGGGTAGCGAAAGTCAAGGTAAGGTCATGTCAGGCAAGGGGACGATGGGGGTATTTGGCAGCTCTCTGGCATCTAAGACGAGCATCCGAAACACGATTGGGAACAGCGTTTAAGCAGGCGGCCTGTCGCCCTTCGTCTGCTTCGAGCCTGAGGTGTGCTTTTTGTTCGGCATAGCCTGCGGTGATGAGCTGAGAGCTAGGTGCACTACGGACGGTTTCTGCCCTAGTCGCGACGGGATGTCGCTTTTAGTGACTGCGGTTAAGGTGAGGTACTTGCTTTCCTCGCATCGGTTGTCACCGGTTGCGTGGCCCAGCCACAGCACGCGGGATGGATGTTGCAAGGAGGGGCAGTCGACCTGTTTCTGAAGCACTACGTCAGGTACAGGATTCCCCAGGGCGCCGCTACCACGGGAAGAGGGAGGGAGCCAGGAAGACGGACGACGACGACAACAACGACAGCGGACAGGGGCTTACGGAAGGTGGATTTGAGTGCGAGCCTGGGCCGATGTCGATGTCGATGTCGATGTCGATGTCCGTGTCGATGTCGAGAGACTGACTGACTGACTGGTTGCAGCGGTGGATAAGAATAGAGGCAGGCCAGTACAATCAGGGAAGACAGCGGTGCAGTCTGCGGAACACTTTGCAGGTAACGTGCTCCCGCCTGGTAAGATTGTCTGCAGTTCAAGAATCCCATCACCAACCAACAGCATGCTTCTCCGAGGCACCTTTTGTAGTATCTGACCTGCCCCGGCACCTTCTTATGGCCAGCCGTGCCTTTGGATGTGCTTGTCATCCACCCAGCAATCTGCAGGCCCTGCCTTCTGGGGCAATCCCCAGGACCTATTCTGAGAACAGCCCCTCCTCTGATACTGATGTCGAGATACCTTTCGAGAAGCAGTGCATGTGTTGAAGCAGAATCGAGAGCAAGTGACCAGCACAGCGAGCAGTTTCTCAGATAGATGTACATATCTCTCAAACTCTCTCAAGCCAGAGGTACCCCATGGCTACCTTGAAGCCCCGCCGACGCCTAACAACTCGGGCAGAAGACTGAACAGATGGAGTGAATTCGCCATTTGCACTGCCAGCCATGCCATGCTCACCAAGTTGCCTCCAGTCGCCTGCTCCAAGTCTCCTTCAACTCACCTGCGCTTACCTGCCTACCTCCCCTGCTGTCTGCAACTGAGTCTACCAAACACCTGGGGCCTACCACCACCGCAATAGTTGCTGCCAATGTTACCTACCTACGCTACCTGACTCCATACCTGTGAACGTATGGAGGTGTCTTTTGTACGGCGGCTGCAGCGAAGAAAGATACAGGGCCCTCCACTACTTGAATGGGCTCCCTGCTACCGCTGGTGGACCAAAAGGTACCTGAGGTAGGCCCGGGGTACTTCCAGGTTGCCTAAGGTACCCAGCTGCGGGACGGGCCAAGGCTCCTCTTGCCTCTGTGTCCCTCTCTATGCCTGCCTACCTATGGCCGCTGACTGGTGACAGGACGCTCTGCCTACCCACCTCCTACCTCACCTCCCGCATCTCTCCTAACAACCTTCTTTGCCTCACTGCGCACTTCCGACCGGAGACAATAACCCACTCGCACACACATACCGTTTGACAAGCGCTCAGACGGGGGCGACTACCAAAACACCAAACTCGCTCCATCCTGTCGACTTCCCATCGCCAACCTCCCTCTGCAAACGTTCGAATCCGGTCGGCGAATCGTTCTCTCACCGCACGACTTGATCGGCGAGAAAACCCCTCGTTCTCCTCGCTCTGCCTGACCATCGCTGGCCCGATACCAGCCCAAGCATCTTTAGCATACCATACCTTACCTCCAAACCAACTTGGCCCTTCGCTCGGGCTTCCCGCCCGCCGCCGCGTCACCTTATCATCCACCGTAGCCCCGAGGAACCCCAAAAACCCAGCCCACTTGGCTATTCGAAGCGGGGGGTTTCTGCACTGCACAGCACAGCACAGCCTCAGCTCTGCCTTTGCCGTCGTCGTCAACCTCAATTCCCGTTCGCATCATCTCGCCGTCGCTGCACACCTTTGCTGCGTGCATCCCGTCCTCGACCGACGCCAGACCTACCCCGTACGATCGCGATCCGGTATCCTCAAACAAGTTCCGCAGATCATTCGTGACCCCTCACCTGTTCCAACACTGGGCGACTCTCGTCTGGACACGACAAATATTCTGGGAGTTGATACCGTTGTCGCTGGACATCCTGCGACGAAATGAGTTCCTCCCGCAATGATGCCGGGCAACCCAAGTAAGTTTGCTCCTGCTTGGCCGGACCCATCTTCATGGACTCTGGTCATTCCGATGTCATCAAAGCCGGGAAGCATAACGATAGCTAACTGTCACTGCCCGTAGCCGCAAGCCCAATCTTCGAGTAACGAGTTCGTCCTCTCCGCGTCGGCTCCCCGCGCTGCATCGACAAAAGCTAACTTGGACACAGTCATCGCCGCAGATGGCCTCTACAAGCGAGATGTCTTCCGTACGTAGTCCTTGTTGCCATCGTACTTCACCATGTTGATTAACACCGTCGACAGGGTTTCCGGATCCCTTCGCTGTCATTACCGTCAACGGAGACCAGACCAAGACTACGACGGCTCAAAAGCGGACGTTGAACCCGTACTGGAACGAGAGCTTCGATCTGTGCGTAGTGCTCCGGACATGTCTCGTGCAGAGCATCATCGCTGACAAACCACAGCCACGTGAATGAAGACACCATTCTCGCCGTCCAAGTATTTGACCAGAAGAAGTTCAAGAAGAAGGATCAAGGATTTCTCGGCGTCATTAACGTTAGAATCGGCGATGTTATCGAATTGGCACCCGACGCAGATGGTAACGCTCTTCCCCTCGTCAGCTTGTTTCATCCTGTAGGACGTGACTAACCCGCTTCCCGCCGTAAAGACCAGATGCTCACGCGAGACCTGAAAAAGTCGACCGACAACCTCGTTGTCCACGGAAAACTAATAATTAACCTTTCTACGAATCTCTCTACACCCGCTCGCGCTGGCCAGGCCTCGTCCAGTCGTCCCTCTCTCGTCCCGCCCGCTCAAGGATCCAACATTTCGTCGCTCTCCGCTCCGCCGCCCGACGGCAGACCGGGCTCCGCCATGGGCGCTCCCAACGGGGGGCCGGTTCCTGGCTCTCAAGTCAATCTACCGCACCGCCCGGCTAGCATGACGTCAACCGGACCTGCGCCTGCTGCAAATGGAGCCGCGGCTCCCGCGAGAACCACCGCCAGTACTCTCAGCCCGTTTGAAGATGCGCAAGGCCGACTGCCGGCGGGATGGGAACGCCGGGAGGACAATCTGGGACGGACATATTACGTTGATCATAACACGAGAACGACTAGCTGGAACAGACCTACTGCCACCGGAGCTGTGGAACAGAGAAATGAGCGTGAAAACGCAACCCAAGTGGAACGCCAGAGACATCAGAACCGAACGCTTCCCGAGGACCGTACCGGTGCAAACTCCCCGACTCTCCAGGCCCAGCAACAAGCGGCCCAGCAGAACGCGAACAATGCCACGATGATGCATACCGGCGCCACAAGCCCGGGTACTGGCGAGCTGCCTCCCGGTTGGGAACAGAGATGGACGCCGGAGGGACGACCTTACTTCGTGGACCACAACACCCGGACTACCACCTGGGTGGACCCTCGTCGCCAGCAATACATCCGTATGTATGGCGGCCAGAACAACACAAATGGCACCATTCAGCAACAGCCCGTATCCCAATTGGGACCTCTGCCTAGCGGCTGGGAAATGCGCCTCACCAACACAGCAAGAGTGTACTTTGTGGACCACAACACGAAGACGACAACTTGGGATGACCCCCGCTTGCCATCATCCCTGGACCAGAACGTGCCTCAGTACAAGCGAGACTTCAGAAGGAAGCTTATCTACTTCCGCTCGCAGCCCGCTATGCGCATTTTGTCCGGCCAGTGCCACATCAAAGTGCGCCGCTCCCACATTTTCGAGGATTCTTTCGCAGAGATCACTCGGCAGTCTGCTACTGATTTGAAGAAGCGTTTAATGATCAAGTTTGACGGAGAAGATGGTCTGGATTACGGTGGTCTGTCCAGAGAGTTCTTCTTCCTCCTTTCCCACGAGATGTTTAACCCCTTCTACTGCCTTTTCGAGTACTCCGCCCACGACAACTATACCCTCCAGATCAACCCCCACTCCGGCATCAACCCGGAGCACCTGAACTACTTCAAGTTCATCGGCCGTGTCGTCGGATTGGCCATTTTCCACCGTCGTTTCCTCGACGCGTTCTTCATCGGTGCCCTGTACAAGATGATCCTTGGCAAGTCGGTCGTTCTCGCCGACATGGAGGGTGTTGATGCCGATTTCCACCGTTCCTTGCAGTGGATGTTGGACAACGATATTTCTGGCGGTATCCTGGAGCAGACGTTCTCTACAGAAGACGAGCGCTTTGGTGTCATGACGGTCGAGGATCTCATTCCTAACGGACGTAACATTGACGTCACGAACGAGAACAAGAAGGAATACGTTGATCTTATGGTCAAGTGGAGAATCGAGAAGCGTATCGCGGAGCAGTTCCAAGCCTTTAAGGATGGCTTCCACGAGCTCATCCCTCAGGACCTTATCAACGTCTTTGATGAGCGTGAGCTTGAGTTGCTCATCGGTGGTATTGCGGAGATCGATGTCGATGACTGGAAGAAGCACACTGACTACCGCGGATACACTGAGTCTGACGAGGTCATTCAGTTCTTCTGGCAGACGATTCGCTCCTGGGATGGAGAGCAGAAGTCGCGTCTGCTCCAATTTGCTACGGGTACATCACGTATTCCGGTTAACGGTTTCAAGGATCTCCAGGGAAGCGATGGACCGAGAAGGTTCACTATTGAGAAGGCGGGTGAAATAAACAACCTTCCGAAGGCCCACACATGGTAAGCTCTGTTGTTATTTTCGCAGCCGATATTTGTCGCTAACCCATGCATAGTTTCAACCGTCTGGACTTGCCGCCGTACAAGAGCCTCGAGATGCTGCAGCAGAAGCTCACCATTGCCGTTGAGGAGACCATGGGCTTTGGCCAGGAGTAGTTGCAAGCAGAAGCCTGCCCGAGATTTGCGATCTTTATTGTTATCCGGTTCGACATAGGCTCAAGACTTACATCATGCCTTATGGTCATGCGTCATGGCAATGGACCGGCCCGGAGCTGTCGTTTGTGTGAATTCTGCAGCATCAATTTCATTCGGAAGTTCGGCGTGCGGTTAGGGATATTTGGAATAAACCTTCTCTTTCACTTTCTATATGTGGAGGGCCGAGGAAGTGACGATGAGACGACGAAGCCGTTCGAGTCAAGAGATCGAAAGAGAGCGAGCAAGAGCGTGGAAGAATAGCTGTGTTGTACCAAAAGCTCCTTGGGTGCGGCGAATTTGCATGGGTAACCTAGAAAACTGCGAAGTGCGTCGCAGCAAGGAGATAATACTTGCCTTGGAAAAGCTGCAGCCATACGGAGCCTCCAAGGGCAAGAGGCGGGAACGAGCTTGCCATAGGGCGTCGACGTATTTGATTATTACGGGCATCACAACTCCAGTGTGTAACCGCATCAGACATATAGGTAGTTATATATACACATCATGGACTTGTGGGATTTTGATTGTTCTGCATCGACCCGTCGGGCAGTATTTGTGCCGTGCAGGTGGTCTTCCAATTTTGCCAAGGTCAGTGATAGTTGTTTTTGGATTGCGCAGAACTACCCGGGGGTGCTTCAACATTGTCTACCAGCTCGAAAGGCTCGGTCACCAGGATGCCATTCCCAGTCGAGATATTTACCACAATGGCACCATCGGAATAAATTTTGTCACAGCAGTCAGCGGCCACAGGCCATTAAAAAAGTAATCGTGGAAGCAGAACTTGTTTAATCTACAATCCATCCGCGGCTTGTCTACCGAATGGATCCTCCGCATATGTACACAGACGCACACGCATACAAAAGAAAGAAAGCCCAGCCTCCCGGATGCTCCCCCAATGAATGCCATTTTGCATATCAGCCTCTCTCCTGTAGGATCATCTCTCCTCTCTTCGCTCCGTCTCTAATGGCTTAGTGGCCAAAAGGCCAAGCCCAATTTTTTCCAACGCACCGGCACCCCACCACGCATAAACCACCCATGAAACAGACGGCAAATAATCTACTTGCGGTACCACATGCGGGTGATCTTGGTGTTGCGCATCTTACGCTGGAGCTGGAAGATGCCGTACATGAGGGCCTCGGAGGTCGGGGGGCAGCCGGGGACGTAGACGTCGACGGGGACGATGCGGTCGCAGCCGCGGACGACGGAATAGCTGTAGTGGTAGTAGCCGCCTCCGTTGGCGCAGGAGCCCATGGAGATGACCCAGCGGGGGTCGGGCATCTGGTCGTAGACCTGGCGCAGGGCGGGGGCCATCTTGTTTGTGAGGGTGCCGGCGACGATCATCACGTCGGACTGACGCGGGGAGGCGCGGAAAATGATGCCGAGACGATCCTGGTCGTATCGGGGCGTGGAGAGGTGCATCATCTCGACGGCGCAGCAGGCGAGACCGAAGGTCATGGGCCAGAGGGAGGACTGGCGGGCCCAGTTCGTTATTACGTCGAGGGAGGTGCTAGGACGTGCGAGTTAGTTTGGCGCGGACGGAAGAAGGTGTTTGGTGATGTGACAAGTAGGGAGATTATTGCGGTCGAGGGGGGGAGCGCTTGTGGGGGATAGTGGTGATGAGGGGTGGTTTTTCGTACAGAGCATATTGCAAGACGCCCTTGGTGGGCTCCTGGCTGGGCAGGGGAACCTCCTTGCGCTCCTTCTTGATGAGACCGCTGGCAGAGTGCGGCGTGACGGAGCTGGCGTCCTTTCGTGACGAGCTCGAGATGGAGGCGGCGGCGACACGGATGGGCATGAGGGACGCGGTCGGCCTCGCTACGGGTGCCAATTGAGGTCAGCAATGTCCATTCACATTATCGCAGTCGTTCCATGTGTCCATCCTGAAGTGCTGTGGGCGGGTGTGATGGCGATTGGGTTGTGGTTGGGGGTATCCGTCGTCGTCGTCGTCGTGGGATTCCCGCGAGGGAGTTTCTTTTCGGGCGCTCGGGTGTCGGGCCGGGGCAAAGGCTTACCTCGCAGGGCCATTGAGGCCGCTGTCCTCGTGGAGGAAAGCATCTTTGAATGTGACGAGAGGTTTTGGTGAAGGACAGGGGAAGGTGCGGCGGTGATGGAGTGGAGAGGTGTCGTTCGTCGAGGGGAGGGGCGGTGCGGCCGGCGGAGGACGGGGGGGAGTTCGCTATGAATGCGTGTGTCGGCGAGTGGTCGACGTCGTCGATGGTTTTCGCCTCTTCTTTTTCGGGCGGTTCGCTAATATTGCATTACGGAGCTCTTGATTGGCTGGAGGGGGCCGGGTTGGTCCGGGTTTTTGGCTGTGGTGGTTAGGTAAGCTGTGTGGGGTCTCCAACTTGGTTCACTTGGGGTTGTTGATCCGATGGAGTCAATGATGTGGTCAGTTCAGTGCATGCACGTTCATTGGAGGTCTATCATTCCGAGTTACTGAAGAAAAAACGTCTTAAAGACCGAATTGCCACCAGTTGGGTTTGTTTTCCTCCAAGAGCCAGGCATCAAGTGGCTGCAAAAGGTGTAGCGTTTCTCAGATTTGGACATCTGAAGACGAAGTGGACGTGTCATCGGTGGACGCAATGACATCTACGTTGTCGGGCTCTCAAACGGCATCCAGGCAACAAAAACGGCCCTTGGCTCACACGGATGTTCTCACATAGCCAAATTTGATTCTCTAGTCGATTCATACATTGTGATTTCAAAATGGGGAATGCCATCATGGTCAGTGTGTAGGGGGACTTCTAGTAGCGTGGCGACCTTGACATCAGTACCTCAGTAAATTCAACGTTCCTTTGCATAGTGTGAGTTGATAACCTTTCCGCTTATTGCTTCTTGGCTATTCTCTTCTTCTAGTCCTGCCTTTGAGAGCGTAGATACGCAATGAATAAATAAAGTCTTTAGCATCAAAGAAATGTAATGTTGCTGTAACTACAGAGATGGCGTGACAAGTTCATGATGTTTCGTTGAGATGGGCTATTTCTCCCATGCCAGAGCGACTAATTTTCATGTAGATTCATAACTAAGTCTGTTTTACTGTTGTCATTGTCCTTACTACTATTGTCATTACTAACGTCGTCGTTGTTTGTCAGCGCCTTCGTGTGTCGTCGTCGTCGTCGTCGTTATTTTTACTATCGTCCTCCTCGTTATCGTCATCGTCGCTATCGTTGTCTGTGATATAAGTGCTTCAGTGCACAGGAATAGCCACCTAGACACGGGGAAAAATAAGCGTTCTTTCTCATTACGCCCTCAAACAAGAATAGACGGAAACTCATATGTTGCTACACTATTCATATCATGGTTGATTCCTCTACTTATTGGCCCAACACCGCTGCATTTTCTTCATTATGTCGAGGCTCATTCGACCGCTGAGGAATGCGAGAGGTATGGGGCCGTGCAGAGGTCAGACCTAGTTGTTCAAATTCCTGCACCAATACCACCAGATTTCCCCAGTAACCACAAAGCAGAAATGCATATTTGACAAACACAATCACTCAACCCGTCTCGTCCTTGAGGTCTGCCATGCCTTCAACCAGCATTGTCTGCGAGTCTTAGACAGCAGCTGCGGTTCAAATTTACTCACTTAAAGTGGCTCGGCGCAATCTCCCCCACTACGCAATCATGTCCCCACGTCAAGCGAACCAGGGTCTGCCACCGCGGCGCATCTACTGGTAAAGGGGCTCCTGAGCCGCGTAGCCTTTTACGAAAGCTACCCGCAGCAAATGGCTTTCGTCATTCGTGGACGACGGAGGGTCTTTGCTTTCGTGGACCGACCTTCGCTTCTCCTCTGTCGGTGTCGAACATGGGAAGCCGGCCGCACTTCGAAGCCCCCACGGTGACCTGAACCTGATCTTCCCCATCCACTGAGCGGAAGAAATCTCGTACTCAGTCGCCATGGTGTGGCAGGCAATCAACAAGCCGCCGCCCAGCAGGTCGCCCATGTTCCTGCTCAAGGGTGTGCTGGTTGTCTTCACTCTGTCGCTCATCCTGACGAGTTCCTACATCTACCGCGACACTATCACTCAGAAGGCCTCCACGATCAAGTTCACCGACGGCGAGGCGACCGACTATTTCAAGTACCCGTTCAACTCGAGCGACGCCAACGCGAACCCGATCGACTGGCTGATCCACGATGCGCGAGCGAGGCAAGATGCGGTCCTCCAGAAACGGAGCCGCACGCTGCATAATGCCGCGCAACGCTACCGAGAGCGGCGCGGACGACACCCGCCTCCGGGCTTCCAAGAGTGGTTCCGCCATGCCGAGGAGACCCAAGCGATTGTCATTGAGGAGTTCTTTGACCGCATCTACGACGATCTGAAGCCCTTCTGGGCCGTTGAAGCCAAGACGATTGCAAGCCAGGCGAACACTGCGGAACATGTGATTCGGGTTCGGAATAAGAAGGTAGCGAGCGAAGGAGACACTATGGACGCAGGGGACACCAAGGACGAAGGGGACACCAAGGACGAAGGGGACACCAAGGACGAAGGAGATATCGAGGGGAGGGGGCCTTGGCTGGAACTGTGGAAAGCGCTCGTGACCGAGTTTGAGGAGTATCTTCCAGACGTGGATATGCCCATCAACTACATGCACGAGCCCCGCGTATTGGTCCCGTGGAAGCTGAAGGAGAAGTACTTGGCGAAGGAGGAAAAGGGACGCAAGATGCCCATGAAGAACAAGGCTACGAGCGGCTACAAGGGTCTCACGGACGTGGGCAAGTCGTACTCGAAGGAGTGGACGAGCGACGATCGTCGCAAGTACTGGGATCTGGTGCGCGAAGCATGCCCCGAGGGCTCACCTTCCAAGAACGTACCCGCGGCAACAGACTTGTCACTGCCGCCAACGTTGCCATATTCGTGGGAGGCACCGTTTGCTCGACAAGGCTACGTCCAGAATTTCACCGGTTCCCAAGATCCTTGTGTCCAACCCCATCTACGTTCGCTCCATGGGACTTTCGTGGAGCCGCTGAATGTCAACACCACAAAGGACCTCATTCCCCTCTTCGGCGGCTCCAAGCTCCGCGTCAACTCGGACATTCTCATCCCGGGTGCCATGTACCTGTCCGACGACGAGGCTTACACGGGGGGCAGCTCACATGGCCCGGCATGGCCAGACAAGCTCGACCGCCTTACATGGCGCGGCATAGGGTCTGGCGGTCTGACACAGTCAGACAACTGGATGCACTTCCACCGTCAGCGCCTCGTTGAGATGCTTAACGGAACGACCGTCCGTGGCATGGAGGCCAACGACGTCCGCGCCATGACGTTCGACATGCCCCCTCTGGAGCGCTACAACACCACGCGTCGCCGCGAGAAGCGTCTAGGCGACTTCCTGTCCGGATTTGCTGACGTGGGCTTCACCCATTTGTCGTGCGGGCCCAGCAACGACCGGCGGAAGGAATGCGACTGGATCACGCCGCACCTGTCCGTCGTCAATGCGACGCCCATGGCAGAGCAGTTCTCCAGCAAGTTCCTGCCCGACGCGGACGGGTACAGCTTCAGCGGCCGCTTCCGCGCGTTTCTGCTGTCGACGAGCGTGCCGCTCAAGGCGACGGTGTACGCCGAGTGGCACGACGACCGCCTCGTGCCGTGGCTTCACTTCGTCCCGCTGGACAACACGTTCCAGGACCTCTACGGCGTTCTGGACTTCTTCACTGACGGAGATGACGCTGCGCCCTCGCAGTGGGATGTGCACAAGGTTCTGGGGAAGAAGAGTAAGGGCGATGACGCTGCAAGATGGATCGCCGAGCAGGGCAGTGATTGGGCGGCAAAGGTACTCAGGCGCGAAGACATGAGGCTGTACGTGTGGCGGCTGCTGCTTGAGTTTGCCAGGCTGTGCGACGAAGAGAGGGATACGCTGGCCTACGTGGACGATCTGCCTTGACGTCAAAAAGGAAGGAAAAAGAGAGTTTACATAGACTGCCGTGTGTGTGGCATGCGCATATATGACATATCTGGGGCAGGGAGTCAAAAAGGAGAACCGGCGTTCGGGCATTTTCAAAAAGAGTGGACGCATGGCGAAGGCATATTTCCCCCCGCCATGGAAGAGATACATGGCCGCCCTTTTACATACACAACAAACAATTAATGATCGTTTTTCAAGGTGGTAATCGCTTACTCGCAAGGGCAGCACCCCTCGTGAAGCTTATTTTCGCGCGCTTGGCAGCCCCCAAATGCTTGTTGGCGCGGAGGTGGAGGCGGAGGCGGACTGCCCCAAAGGTTCTCGCCGCTTACCTTGGCAAGGAAGGTGGCTCGTCCCGTTCGGAGGCACAACACCCAGTGAGCTGGTTTGCCTTTAGCCGGGAAGTTTGTTTGCGATCACGAATTGAGGGCGCGGAGGTGAGATTTTGCAGTTTGTCCGTGCAAAGTGCCGCGTGAGTCGGCCAAGTCTTGGAGATGCGCCCGCCGCGGGTGGCATGGCGCCGAGGCTTAAATAACGTGGCCGGCCCCATCCAAGGGTCGGCCGTGATGTGATTATGGGCGGAGGCGCCGGGAGCATACCGGGAAGTCTGGTTGGATGTAAGTTTCCGTGCGATCGGCACCCCGTCGCCAGGTCGTACTCTTCTGTAAGACTTGTGCGTTGGCACAAGAGAGACAATGCACCCTCAAGGATTTTCATATAAGCTGCAACGCGACCGGACCGTTCCTTAGAAAAGGCGTCAGTGGCCGTCGTCACATCAATTGAACGTCGAGGCGACTAGACGACAACCGCCGAGTCCCGGTGTAAATCGTGATCAAGATGCATGTTTGCGCGATCCCACAACAGCCGATATCCCACCCGGGGCCCCGATCACCGACGTGGCCGGCGTCTTGGCGGCGATGGAGTCCGAAGAAGCCGTGGAGTTCAAAAGCCGCTGCCGGCGCTGCCCCGTCGGCGGGAAATGGGACAGTCGTTCGCAAGAACCGAAGGGCGCGTCTGACGTCTTCTTTTGTAAGTGGTTCGTGTGTGCGTATAATGATCTCGCGTTGGCGTGCAGTCGCGGTCACTCACACATACCTCAGATGAGTCGAGGGAATAAGAAAGAGTCGCAGGCTGCCTCGCGAAATCAATTCTATAGCATCGAGAAGGAGCAGCATCGCTTCTACAGCGTCGAGAAGGACTTTGACGACGCGTCCACGATGGCGAGCACGCGACAGTCTGAGGACGTGCCGCTGTTGGAGATTGATGAGAAGGTTTCGCCATGGATCGTCGAGACTTCGCGGCCACGATCAATGAGAAACACCCGATGCAGGATTCGTCGACTTCTCCGCTTGCACCGTCGTCGTCCTGGTTCGAGGAGCGGCGATAATGCGACAAAATCGCCGAGGAAGGCGAAGAAGACGCCGCAAGAGCCCGTCAAGACGCATGAAACTATCATTGACAAGGGCAACGGCAGCTCGAGTCAACACTGGGCGTACAACCTGGCCCTTGGACTTGCGTGGTACATGCCCGCGCCTTACGATATGATGCCCGTGGGGTACCCGTCGCGAGTTTTCTGAGTTGGACATGAGTGCTGGCACAGTTGTGTAAGGGAGTATAGGGACATTAAGGGTATTAGGTCTGGGGAGCATGGAGTGATGGAATTTATCGTATCGGTCTGTGTTTGCTTCTCACGGATGAATGCTTTCTGTCCATGACGATCTTCTCTTTTTTCACACGGACACTTAGTAGGATCGATCATTGCCGTAGCAGATAACTTCATTCCTAATCATAAATAAAGATCAAATGGCAAAAGAGTTCACCCACCGGTGTGGGCTAGTCTCTGGTGCACATTCCGGGAAATTCGATCGATCGGTAGTTTTTGCCTGTCGTCGCGTAGGCTCGAACCCATATCCTCCACACCACCCTCCTTTATCCTAGACCTCTTACCATTCCACCACCGAGCGGGTAGGGCGTCCCCTACCCGCTCGTGATGATCTCGAGGTGAATTGAATCGTAAGTAGGACATTTGTCATTGTTGTGTGTTCTTACTGGGACGGGAAGGGAAGGAACGCGTGGTATCAGGGTGCTGCGCGCCTTCTACATCTCGACGACCAGGGGAACCACCACACCTACTTCGCCTCTGCGGCGGATTAAAGTGAAGTGCCTGAGGATTTCTATTGCGAAGCTCACCCACGAGAATTTCGACACCTGTTTTCTGAATAAAGT
Organism: Colletotrichum siamense; assembly: GCF_013390195.1. Classification (NCBI taxonomy): domain Eukaryota; kingdom Fungi; phylum Ascomycota; class Sordariomycetes; order Glomerellales; family Glomerellaceae; genus Colletotrichum; species Colletotrichum siamense. The sequence goes on from NW_023501022.1 coordinate 1,793,291, forward strand.
AGAAATATCCTGGTGTTTACCTCCATCCATCTCGCGTATCCTAGGTGCCCACATCACGACCTTCAGCGTCCTTCCCTTTTCTGAGTTTTCCTAGGTCGCTCATCACAAGCAACATGACCATGTTAGTTTCTTTGCGTCCTCCATCATTCTTTGTTTTCTCTACCTCCTATTATGATTCCATTTCTTTGGTTCCCCCTTTTTCTGTTTCTTCCCTCATTCTGATAGGAAGCATCCCAGTCCCAAGACTTCCACGATAGGCACACAGACACTTTCTTTTCACACCATTTTAGTACTCACATTTGTTTCAAATAATAACCATAGTGGACACACAGCGGTAGATATCTAAGTGAAGAAGATGAATTATTAGAGTGTTCCTCGCGGTGCAAGCTTGGTCGCGTCCCGCTGCATGCGAGGTCCAGCTTCACACGTGCACCAGATCCTCTTTTATGATTTCTACCTCCTCTGAACCAAGTTCTTAAGTAGCATTAAGAATGTAACATCAACAAGGGAGAAAGAACCAGCTTGAAAATGGTGATAGCACCTTTGGTAGCACTGCCATCTAGCAGCGAAACTTGGTGTTGTAAGTGACGCACAGGGGTGGATGACACCTTCCGATAAGGTTGCTTCGATAAATTTGGGAAAATCAAACCACTCTCAAAATTTCCAAGCCCGAATATTGACAAGTCCCAAACATACTGGAAGCATGCTGCGGACGGCATCACAAAGGACGTTGACATCCACGAGGTGAGGTTGGTCTGTTCATCCACAACAGCGACATGATTGGGCAAGAGCGTTGAGGAGCCTTTATTTGGACGGGGGCGGGGCAGGCGCTCCACCAAGGCGGGCCCCATCTCAGTTATCGCGCCAACTGACGTCTAGCTGCATCGGAGAGAAGCAAGGGGACTCAACCAGATTACCAAGCACCAAGATAAACGGTCCTCAACACGTGGTGACACTAATGTCCGCCATCAATCAATCATACACATGGCGCTCGCTGGTCAAGTAACTCATGTGATGCAGAACTAGTGCGGCTTCCAACCAACATCCCCTCCCCCGTCTTGTTTCGTTCTTGGGATTTTTTGAGTTTACTGCCTGCCTTGCATCGTTGCGCAAAGAGGAAACCAGCTACCCCGCCAGAGCTTCAGCTTCCGCTTCCATGGGTAATGCCGAGCCTGGCCAGTGCAACCATCCGAGATAAGGGCATTCTGGCCGAGTAGAAACCGCATCGTCATGGCGGATGAAGCGCATGTTCGGAGACGGCAAGGGGATGTCGAGTCGCTCCCCGATGAAGCCATCGCGACGGAGACGACGACGCTGCTGAACTCCGAGACGAGCTCTCGGACGCTCCGAAATGGGTCGCCGGCCGGCAGCAGCGGCCGAGGCCGGGACTCGGACGGAGAGGAGGACCATGATGCGCCCAGACAGCACATCGGCGCCGCTCGGGCCGTCGTTCTGATGATCAGCGTCTGGATGCTCATCTTTCTTCAGGGTAAGAATTTCCGGCAGTGATCTCCTCTGAGGCCGATGTGAGATGGCAGTTGATACTCATTTGTCGGCAGCGTCGAACACTTCCGGCATGACCATGACCCAGTCCGTCATCGCGGAGGAGCTCAAGGCCTATGAGGGCGCCATGTGGTTCACGAGCTCGTACCTCATAAGCATGGCCTCTCTGGCCCCTCTGTTTGGCCGTCTGGCGACCATCTTCCCGCCGCGGTATCTGGTGATGCCCCTGGGTGGCTGCTTCGCGGTCGGCGGCGTCATCACCGCCACGGCGCACTCTTTTTGGGTCCTCATATTTGGGAGGATCGTGACGGGCATGGGCGGTGCCGGCATCATGACCTTGTCAGTAATTCTGGTGCTGGAGTTGGTCGACAAGAAGAGGCGGGGCATTTTTGTCGGGCTGGTGAATGCCGGCTTCACGATCGGGCTGTCGTTTGGTGCAGTTGTGTACGGAGCGCTGTTGCCAGTGATCGGATGGGTTCGTCTTCAAGCTCTTCCCCTGCTAGTGGTTTTCCAAACTGACAATAATACAGAGAGCGCTCTTTGGGGCCCAGACACCAATCGGCATCCTCGCCGGTCTCGGGGCCTTCCTCACCATCCCCAAGACCCTCAGCTCGGAGCAAGAAACGAAAGCGCAAGGCAGGTCGGTGACCCAGAAGTTGGCCCGTATCGATTATGCCGGCGCATTCGCACTCGTGAGCACCCTCATCACCCCGCTCTTCTCACTCATCATGCTAACCCCATAAGGTCCTGACAATCTCTCTCTTCCTCTACGGTCTCTCCGGCGACATCCAGTACCTCCCCATCCTCCTCTCACTCTCAGGACTCGCCCTCTTCGTCCTGATCGAGTTCAAAGTCGCAACCGACCCCATCATCCCCATCGCCATCCTCTCCTCCCGCGGCGTCCTCTTCTCCTGCGTCGCCCAGCTCTTCTTCATGTCCATCCGCTGGACCCTCCTCTACTACACCCCCATCTTCGTCCTCGCCGTGCGCGGCTACGCCCCGGCCATCGCGGGCTCCATCCTCATTCCCACAAACATCGGCTTCGGCTCCGGCGGGCTCATCGTCGGCTGGCTCCACGTCCGCCGCAACGGCGCCTTCTGGCTGCCCTCCGTCGTCGCGCTGTCGTGCTTCGCCGTGACCATGTTCGGCCTCTCGCTCGCCGCCACCGCCGACGGCGCCATCTGGACCCTCGTCGCGGCCGTCGTGCTCAACGGCCTCGCCACCGGCGCCACGCTCAACTACACCCTCGCGCACCTGCTGCACCTCAGCGCGCCCGCGGAGCACTTCATCTCGACCAGCCTGCTGGGCACCTTCCGCGGCTTCGGCGGCAGCTTCGGCACGGCCATCGGCGGCGGCGTGTTCTACCGCCTGCTGCGCTCGGGGCTGGTCGAGAGCTTCATGGAGCTCGACGGCAAGGGGAGGCTGAGCGCCGCGAGGGAGGAGCTGATTACAAAGCTGATTGGGAGCCCGGCGCTGGTGTTCAACGGCGGGCTGGAGCCGGCGGAGCACGCCATCGCGGTGAAGAGGTACGCGGGCGCGTCGAGGGGTACGTGGCAGGCTGCTGCTGCGTTGGCTGTTGTTGCGGTTTTGATCCAGGCGGGGACGGGGCGGACGAGTCCTGTCGGGCAGAAGGAGGTTGACGATGAGACGGAGGCGAGGGCGACGTTGATGGAGAATGAGGGCGTCGGGGAGGCTTAGAGATAGGGCTGCTCGGCTCTAGGGATTGAGGACATAGAAGGAGTTGATGTGGTTGCTGGGGCATAGTTCATTGGATGATTTTCGTTATCAGCATTCATCCTTTGCACATGGATATAGATCTATGACGTCTACATAGATACATAAATGGGGTGTGATAATTCCCCCAACTGTACATTGTACATCGCCGAATATCAGGATTACATATCAGCTATAGATAAGACGGCTAAAGACCTTGCATGCTTCAGAACCACAACTGTGATGGCTGGAACTTCGATTTGTATCATAGAAAAGGCCACGGCTTCAGCTCGCGTAGACTAGGCAATCGCGTCTTGACGGCGTTCGTGCTGCAAGAGCATGTCTCGGATGATCAAGCATCTCCAAAACCGACGCGGGAGAAACACGATGTCATGTGAGCGTGGATGCCTGGGGGTGGCTTGGTGGCTTGCTCTTGTCCAGGCAGCTGAAGCCTCTAACGGCGATCGGAACAAAACAGTTGGATGTGGGCTTACGGCCTGGGCTTGCGGCTGAGAGAAAGAAACCAGCCACGAAGATACCGGCGGTAAAGTGACATCCTTAAATCGAGCACAGAGTGCCCTCATTCTCCGGGATGAGCGTACGGCATATTCAGGGTCACTTCACTTTTACGGACAGACAGCATCATTTCCACAGTTTGTGAAAATGTCTTCAGACGGCACCGCTTGCGCACCGCCCTACGGGCAAATGACTTGGCTCGAACTACCAGTCACTGATGCGGCCCGAGCCGCCAGGTTTTACACGGCAGTATTTGGCTGGGAGTGTCCAGAGACTCCCATGGCATCGGTGACGCCGTGGGTGAAGACGGTGCATTTCTTCAACAAGGGCAACCTCCATGGGGCATTCTTGCTCATGGAGGAGAGCAACCGCATCTCAAACGTCGACGAGGGAAGGCCGGAGCGTATTCCGGTTCTGCCGACGTTCGCCGTGAAGAGCATTGAGGATACGGTCGCAGAGGCAGAGAAACTGGGTGGGAAGCTGCACGTGTAAGTGACCGGTGCTTCCCGACCTCGATCCCTTGTGCCCATCTGCAAAGATGACTGACAGCGATCATCACAGGCCCAAGACTGCAATTGGCAACGGGATGGGGTTCTTCTCTCGGTTCATCGACTGCGAGGGCAATCTGGTTGGTATCTGGGCTCAGGAGTAGGTGTCGTCATCGGTCGGAAAAGATCGAGTCTCGAGTCTGGCGTCTTCAATACAGTTGTATTCCTCGCGTCGTTCTGGCCCTGCTGCGTCCTGCCCGGTAGGAGAGAAGTCGTGTCGTTGTGCAGACGCCGCCCTCCTTCGCTTGCAAGCTCACTTCTCGTTGTGAAGCTCCGCAACCCTCTGGGGGCCATCCCGCCTATCCGGGCCGTCTTGTCCTTGGCATTGGTGCATGTCGGTTGGTGAGTCGTGAACAGCCGGGCAGAATGGCTTGCTTCTCTTTTTATGTTTTGTACTCTGGAATCTTGGCGTACATGTGAAGCGGTGAAACTCAATGCACCGCTCCACCTTTTGCGCCGTATCTAGGTTTATCCACCAACGGAGGCAATTGAAATCGAGATTCCGATCAGAGAGGATTCTGCACCAATAGGCTGTATTGGAATAGGAGTCGTGTTGTGCTTCCGATTGATTGCGAGAAGATTTGTTTGCTGGCCAAGGACCACGAGGTTGAGAAGTTGAAACTTTGAAGATTGGGCCCCAAGACTTTGGCTTCGTGTTGCGAGCGTCAGGATGAGGCGATGGTTGGGGTTGTCGTCCTACGCTAGCGGAATCCGGACGGCTGTAGACGGATATCCACGAATTGTCTTCAATGGAGTATATTGAAAGTCCACCGACATGATGTGATGGTCGAAACTGTACCAATATGGGGGAAACATTGCGAATGAGGTAAGGAGTCGAGGCCCACGGAGTTCGGCCAGCTCCACCTCTCTGGCCATCATGGACCTGTCGGAGTCGATGCCATTGCTGGGCAGACCACCGTGTGATTGTTGGATGGGCAGATAAGCTTGTGCTGTAGGGTTTTTTCTCCGAGCGCACATTGGCATCTGCAGCAGCGGCTATGCCGGTTGTAATGCTCGCGGGACGAGTTGGCAGCAGATGGAGGGTTCACGGTGCGGTCCCGGGGTTGAGTCCGAGCAGACGGGTTGTGGCCAGCTGGCCCGGGCAGAGGCTAGGCCGTCTGGCCACGCTCGCTGCTGGCCTTGTCTACGCCTGACTTGGGCTGTCTGGGTGCGACAAGGCCGATCAGCGGCCGTCTGTAGCCGTCTGCAGGCTTGCCGCTCGCGGGCTTCCAGAAGCGAAGACGGTTACCCGCACGGTGGTGAAGGGTGCTCGCGGTAGGTCGATCCCGAGGTTCTCGCATGGCCGGCGCGGCGGCGGGGCCCAATCAAATATTTGCCGATAATGTTTCCACATCGGGTCCGACGAGGAGCGATCTCTGGGCGAGCAGGCTCATGATTAAACGTCAGACGATTGCCAGAAGTTGGTGAAGGGGGGATTGTCCGGCGAGAGAAGCAAGCGGTGCGTGGCCACCTTCCCTCGTGAGCAAGCAATTGTTTCATGAGGTGATCCATATGGTGGAGCGGCATCCTGAAGAGTTAGGTAACAGGGCGTCCGGCGTATGGTTTAGCACAAAGCCATTATCCAAGCACGTAGAGTTGACGGGATTGTTGTATGCATGGTGCCTGTAGGTCAGTCTTGCACGTACTTCAGGCTAAGAAGCAAGGTGACATTGGCAATCACGCAGCCAGAGACACGGGCGCCGGAAGATCTCTGCTGCGTCGGCTGCAACCACACCTTCATCGCGAAGGGTTCGTTCGTTTGCTGTATATGAGATGACAGGTCGAGAACGAGGCAGAACATAAGGTGGTGAGCCGCGGTATTGCCCTGTTGCATTGGTGCTTGGCGAGCCAAGTCGGGTTAAAGTGGTTGATCGGTTGGTTGGTGGTGATTCGAGAAGACGGACAAGGGCCGAGACAAGAGAGGCTGGGCAGCTGGACAGAGCTGATGATGGCAGGTGAAGCACTGATGGTGACCGGACTGGCACTGGACACGCGAGGTAGGTGAGCCAGCCCAGGGGAAAGGAACAATACGGTCTTCGAAGTGTGAGGTGAGTGTGAGTGTGTGTCGGGTGTGGTGTGTGATGGGCAACGGTGGAGAATCAGAATCCTTGACCTGGTAAAGGAGTTTCCCTCCCCAGCGGGATGGACGCTAACGGTGCCAAGTCGCCCCGAATGGCGTGGGCTCTGGAGGTACAGAGGGCTCTCATTGGCGGATAATCTCGGTCACCCGAATCCCGGAAATAGGGAAAATGCGGCAAATCTTTGCGGCGACGACGACCCCCAGTCGCACCCCCTCTGAATCCCAGCTGTCTCCCCAAAGTCTCTCCTCAAGGGACTCGAGGGGACTCAACCCAGGGGCCCAGGGGGTCGCTTTTTGGAGAGAAACATCCCAGCCAGCTGCACTTTAGGGGGGCCACAGGGGATGCCACTCCCCATGGTTTCCCCATTTACCCCACCATTTGGCAGGCGCAAGTCAGTCGTTGCTATCGCTGGAGTAGTTCATGGGGTGTGTTTGTTTGCATGCAACGCCTTTTACTGTCCTTCACCCAAGTGTTCTTCATTTGGCATCAACAAGACACGCGGTGGAGGGTCTATCTGTCTCCCAACATCAGCAGCGACGCCCATCACAGACAACGACGACGACGACGACGACGACGACGACGACGACGACGACAACAACACCAGGCAGCAAGTTGCTATTCGACTCTACGAGCTAACCCCGTCTGGGGAGATCATCATTAGACCGTGTTCTGGACGACGGACGAGGACGACCTGCAGCTCCCAGCAAGGCACCCGGCCTCCGGTGTTGTTACCGGCCTTCAGGAACATCGGCACGACTGTCTGCCCCAAGACCCAAGCTTTCCTCCTGCGGCCCTAACGCCAGTCAGCCAGCAGGAGCTCTTCTACTTCTTCCGTCTCAGGCCTTGTCCCATGCACAGCTATCCGGCTTGCCCCTCCTCTGCTGCTGCTGCTGCCGCTGCTACTGCTGCATACCCAGTGGTACCTGTCGTCTCTTGTCAAGAAGTCTGGTGGAACGCTGTGTCTGTGGTGGAACAATTCGCCGTCCCCAACTTCCATCAATCTTTCCGTCTCCTCCACCAACGACGACCTCCAGATTGTCCTTTGCGTTGTACCGTCCGGCTTTGCCGTTGAGATCACACACCTCGCCAATTCAATCAGTACGCCTATCATCCTGGCATTATCGTTCCTCCATATTGCCCTGTCCGTCCAGGGATCTCCACGTTCTGGTCTGGTCCATACTGCCAGACACCACACGAACAGACGGACCACCCGCGGGCCACAACCTACATCCCTACCGGACAAGACTCTTCTGTCCCGAAAGCCACCGCCGCCGCCGCCTCGCCAACTCCCTGCTCGGCGAAATACCTCCTCTCCCACTAAGCTAGACCTCCTCGCGGCCCTGTCCTTCCCGTGCCATCGGCCGGTTCATCTCAACTCCTCATATTGCGACAACCTCCACTCAAACACGCTCTCTTCCCACGGCTACCACGTTGTCTGCCTGAGCTCTGTTCGTTGGCTATCGTCGAGCTCGTCCTCGTCCTGACGCAGAACCCCCCCACGGCTCGACTCGCGCGCGAAGTGCGACTGACCCCAGAGCACCATCACCAGAGCTTCAATCGAGATTCCTGCCACCCGTCATTGGCACGCGGCCCAGTCTGCCCGCGCTTCAATTAGACGAGCCTGCCCACCCTTGGAATCGCAGACTCCTTATCCTGCATCGGAACACCTCGACCTCCATCCCGAATTGGTGGAAGAAAAGTACCTCGTTCTACCAGAACCTTTGATAGGGCTGCTCTTCTCACCGTCATCGCCCTCCTTGTAGTCAGCAGCTTTCTTCTCTTACTCTTATCAATCCCGAGCTTCACAGCGCATATCGCGCCCCCGATCTTGAGGACGCCTCTTATGCAGCAACCTCACGACGACCCCCACCGGCTTCCTCTTCCCGGCGCATATCTCTGACACCATCGGATCACCTGACACCATTGGGGCCCTGCTCACTCGCTTCTCAACCATACTACACCATCTACCCCCTCTGTGACCTGTCAAGTCCATTCCAGTCGCCCTCTGTACTATCAAAATCCGACTTGGAACATCGGCTCGTCCTGTCATGGGATTTTGGTTTGACACTTCCAACACCAACTTACACCGCCAACATACTTCCCTACGGTCATCCGAGTTATTCTGAAGGAGGAGAAGGGGAGGGACCGGCCTACAGTGGTGTTGTTGCAGACTCTACGCCTCAGTTCACCGTCCCCGGCGTGACTGCTCGGATTTCTCAACTTGAAATCAACAGATCTTCGATGATAGACATGGCATCGGTGCACCAGCTGGGAGTTGGGCCGACGCCAGCACGCCCCCGCAGTATGAACATGAACGGATCTGGAAGCCACGATGTCGACATGGACGTTGACCGAAATGGAAGCCCTGCTGTTGTCGCGAGCAACACCAGGTTTGGGAGTGCTCCTCAGCGAGGGGACACGAGGATCGTCGTTATCATGTTTGGTTCTGGTCAGGACAAGATCGTCTCAGTCTTTGCCGATGTTCTGGGCAAACCGTTCGCTATCCGTTCTTCCTTCAAAGAGGTCAGCGCTGCGGATCATGGACTTGTCATTGGCATGCCGGCGGAGCTTGCAAAGAGCGACATCACCTCGAGAAACAAGGAGGTCGTTGTGGTCATCAACGCCCACTGTGTCAATCTTGGCATGCCGCCAGACATCTTCCTTTCGGCCGAGTGCGATTACGAGTTTCTGTACAGCGAAGCCCCTTTCTTCCGCCGGGACCTAGCAAGATTCATCTCCTTCACCTTGGGACAAATCAGCCACCACGAGACATTGATGTCAAAACCAAGGACATACTTCATCTCTACGACGTTTCCCGACGTCAGTGCGGCTTTGCCGAACATCGATATTCTCACGGTTGGTGCAGATGCTGTGGAAATTCGTGTCGATCTTCTCAAGGAACCACTTGGTGACGGTACCTATTCTGCTGTCCCTAGCTTGAGCTACGTGGGAGAGCAACTCATGCTCCTACGCCAACGAACGGAGCTTCCCATCATCTTCACGACAAGATGTACCAGAGAAAACGGACGATTCCCGATGGAGAACCCTGATCTCTACTACGAGTATCTGTATCGTGCCATTCAGTGGGGCGTCGAATACATTGACGTGGAACTATGGCTGCCCGAGGCCATCCGCAAGAAACTCTGGGAACAGAAAGGTAGCAGCCATATCATGTCCGCTTTCCACGACTTCTCCGGTACTTTCAAATGGCCTTCATCGCATGCAGAGCAAGTGTATGTGGAATCAAGCAAATATGCCGACATTATCAAGATGATTGCCATCATCAACGACCATAATGAAAACTTCGAGTTGGAATACTTCCGCTCAAAGATGAGGGCAGACTACCCAGACTCGCCGCCTTTCTCGGGAGTCAATATGGGAGAGACGGGACAGTTCTCTCGCACGTTGAACAGAGTCTTCACTCCCATCACGCATCCCTTGCTACCCATTGTGGCAGCCCCGGGACAGATGAGCGCCTCTGAAATCAACGCGGCCTTGGCCCTTTTGGGACAACTTCCTAAGAAGAGCATATACGGGATCACCACGCCAGCGTTCCGAAGCTCGACTCCCCAGGCCCCCTTTTACGAAAAGTGCTTCAACGAGCTTGGCCTTCCCCATTACTTTGCTGTTGTGGAGCGTCTTCCCAACAACTTCCAGGCGATGGAAGCGTGGTGCAACCAAAAGAATTTTGGCGGTGCTTACCTTAGCCCCCCTGTCTCGTGGAGCGGTCTGCTGAAACACAGCCCTTTCTTTGCGTCGTTGAACGGGGGAAAGGGACCGGAGTTGACTGAAGCCGCTCGTCTCATCGGAACTGTGGACACGATTATTGTCAAGTCAGCATCGTCATCGTCGGCCAACTCAGCACCGGCATCCATACCGTCGAGCCCGCGGCACGGACATCACGATTCCTTTGGCCATCTTGGTTCGGGCGTATCCAGCCTGTCTCCTAACACGTCTCTGATACTTGACAATGCCAGCTGGCGAGGCATTATCAGCACTTTGACGAGAGACATGGCACCCTCAGCATACTTTGGACGGACAGCCGTCGTTCTCGCTTCATCAGGTGATGATGCTGCGTCGATAATGTACGCTTTGAAGGCACTTCAGGTTGGCAAGATATACACAGTCGGTTTCCGAACACCGCCGGCGCTCGCTCGGGACGGGCCTGCGATTGAACCTTTCAACAGCCTCGAAAGCCTGAAGAAAGCCCAGACTGTCGGCGACGATGCGGCTCCCTTCCTAGTCGTCTCAGCCCTGGGACCAGAGAAAAGCAACATTGTCGGCATGCTTGTTCGCGTCTTTGGTGCCAATAACCAAGGAAGCTCCAATTTCAAGAAGGTCTTCCTTGACCTCGCAGATACTGCGGGTGCGAGGAAAGGTGGCGATCCTAGCATCATCGCTCAGCAGGCCGGATTCTCCGCATATGGGAGTGCTGATACCGCTGCTTTTACGACGGTCGAGACTCTGAGGCTGCTCGTCGGTCAGAACGTGCCCTACAGCTTCGTCAGGCTGGCAAGTGGCAGGAGTTTGTTCTGAGAGGGGGGAAGAAGACGACAGCTCGGGCCCTCAAATGTCTTGCACTGGGCAAACGACTTGCATCAAAAAACGGATAAGAATCATGGCGATGCGGATATCCAGCCCACAGCCTCATTCCAATGGAACCTTGTAGCAAGCCTTGCACTGCAGAATGAGCCAGCCAGAACCAGTGCGACACGACCAAGAGCGACGAGGACGCTTCGACAAGCTCCGGGTTCACAGGGAGCTAGACCACATGGAGCTGCATGGGGTTCTCTACGACAGCCAAGCCAGGCTATCGGCCGCCACCCCAAGTGCGGAGAACGGAGGGAGCAAGAAGCGAGCCAATTCCCTCAGCTGCATTTCCACAGCGTTCTCCCCACGGAGAACCGGGGGGCGGCTGGAGGCCCACTATGTCATTTCCGATTGCCAGGACTGAAAGAACCGCAGATGATCGTGCGGAAGCGGAAATGGGCACTGGCAAGTCTGTTATGACTTTGCTCTCATCCTGATTGCGAGAACTCGCCAGGAGAGGGAGGATACGAGGAAGAGTTCAATGCATGTACGGCGTTTAAGTGAGAAAGGGAAAGGAGACGACTTGCGGAGAGCATTTACATGATTTATTTCCATCCAATCTATGTACGCACGAGGCCAGACTAGCCCGGTCTCCTGCTTTCTCTGAAATGTAAGGTTTACTATGTAGGCGCTACATAGCCTGCCAATGGCAGCGCTGGTTTTGACCAAGAGCCAATTCCATATCGATCAAGTTCACCGGCCTGGCTGTAGCAAGTCTATTTGTGCTGTGTTCGTCGTGTCCACCTTAACGAAACCATCTGCGTCCTTGAAGATGGAGCGCGCGATCCTTGCCTAGGAGTCATGAATTCTGACTCAAGTTAGCAATTCAAAGACCCTTGCCGTGGCAGAGTTTTCCAGAAGAGACATGGGTTCTAATATTTTCAGGTCGGGCTACGGAGGTCTCGGGCAAGTGGCGAGTCTTTTGTCGTGCTGGATGCGCCTGATCCAGACTGAGGGCGACCTCCGGAGTACGAAAGCTCAAGACCTTCAGCTGTCAACACGTAGGCTCGGTGAACATTTCCACATGATCTTTCTTCCAGCTATCACCAGGCTCGATGTATTGCAGTGTCATATAGCCATATCTGTCTCCTCATTGATGAATGGTATTCCTGAAGGAAGGGAGGTTATTGGTCAAAGTGCTGCGCAGCAACTTCGAAATCATACAAGACTAGTAGCTCGGCGACCTCTTCTTCCTACACTTTGCTTGCGATTGAGGACTTGTTGACCTCAGAGGCCCAGGATGCTATGGAATAGGATTGGAAGGGATGGAAGTTGTTGTCGTCAACAAGTCACTAGGGGTATGAACCCTAAGTTCCTACAACAGACTCGACATGTCGTGATGTCCGCGTCTATCTCAGACCACATGGTTACATTCCTAGGGAGCAGATGGTCAGCAAATGTGGCTGACATGATTAGACGAAAGCGATCATCACCACCGTGGGAGAGGTAGAGAAAGAGATGACGCAGACCACACTGAGAGACGTCTCGGCAAGAAGCTTTTCAACAGCAGGTGATCGTTTGTGGGAAAGGACGAGACGGGAGGAGTGCCGCCGAGCTGAGCCGTGTAAGTCAGCACCGGTGGCCTGCAGGAAGCACCCTTTGCTCACTCCTATGGCCCATGAAACATGTCCACAGGCTTCCGTTAAGCACCAAAGGTAAGGTGCTCTGGGCAACCAGAACTATCCTTGGGCTGGACAATTGGACTGTGATGCAGACAGCTTCAGCCACCGGGCGAGCGTGAACCCTTCACGACCCCTGAGCCATTGGAAGCTGAAGGGTAGCGGCAGAAGGAGGGGTCGCCACGCCTGCTCGGGCCGTTCAAAAGACCATCACTATCCAGTCCACATGAGTGACGTGTTAGGTGAGCCCCTCCAAAGAGAGTAACCTCATCATGCAAGGGCGGGAGAGCAAAGCTAGCCCCCCCTGAGTGCGGTTGGACCGATCGGAAGGGTTCTTCAGGCCTCAACAGCGAATAAAGCGCGGTAATAACCGCGAACCTCGGGGGGACGGAACGAGACCGTCGATGGCAAAATCGTGGTTCAGAGTACTTGTGGCGGCAGGAACAACTCGGGAGAGTCGGAATGATCTGTGACGGTGGCAGGGGTGACGGCAGACACGCTAGTGAGCTGAGTGTGATATGAAAGAGAAGCTGATGGTGACGAAAACGCTACCCTGCTGAGTAGAGATGAAGTAGGAAAGAGGCTTGCGCTGAGATAGTGTCACTGTTGATGGGCATGTCTCCCAGAGAGGAGACGGCCGCCATCTCGGTAATGAAAAGTGACGTGTTTCAAAGGAATTAGGTGGCCCAATGCAGGTTTCCCGACCCGACCTCTCTTGACGAGTGATCTTTGCTTAGAGCAGCATGACGCATCTGCAAATGCTGGTTTGACTGCTGTCTACCCAAGAGATGACGATGCAAGACAGGGCGATTTGATGTAACACGGCGTCGGAGGCGTAGTAAATGACCACTTGGATTCCTGTCTCTTACTCCAAGGAAGGCAAGCACCCGACTTCCATGATGACGATGGCAGGACTTATAGAGGTCGTGTCGATGACTTTGAAAGCCAGCGAGTGACCATGAGCGATCTTCCAAAGCCAGCCCAGGCTGATAAGTTGATCTTCGATGGTGATCCTGAACGCAAGCCGCAGAATTCGTGTGGCTGGAGTTACCGAATAATGGCTCCTCGCTATTCGCTTTAGATGACCGCGAGACGTCGTTGCTGCGGTGCTTTTACCTCCGTGTGCTTGCCCGTAAAAGCATGGCCACATCGCCAAACCCTTTACGGTCGAGAGACTTTCATGAAGAGTGGCGTACCGGGCCGGCATTTCTCAGTGGTCAGGTGTCGCGGGGCATGCGTGTAGTGGAAGGTATTCTGTACAGAGTCAGGGTTCAAGACCTGCAGAAGTGAAGGTGGTGTTCGTGGTGGATGTGTGGAGGAGTGCGGAGAGGGGCATTTCGAGCGGAGTCACAGTACACTATTGGCAACCTTCCTCCCCAGCTCTGCGAGGCGGCCTTGACTCAGATGATGGTGGGCGTCTTCTCCAAATTCTCCAATTTTCGCCATAGCCATCATGGTGATTGGCACGGTTGAAGATGGCCCTTGAGCCGTAGGCAAGAGTCTGACAGAGTAGAAGGCTTGTGGGACGGGTTCGCGCGCAGCCGCCCATAAGCTTAAACGAGATATGCAAGGGCTGGCAGAGGGGATGAAGGGGAACTCGTCAAAATCGACGCGTGCGTCTGATGTACCGATTCAAAATATCGGTGGTGCTCGAAAATGTCGGAGACACCCGCAAGAACGGCGGTGAAGTCGGGGCAAAGCCGAGTCCCTCTTCAGTCATGTCCGGCAGTTCAGAGGTGACAGTCTGGGCATTGCCTGTCTCCCACATGGCTGGTTGAGAACGGAGGACCCGGCACGATAAATGAAGACAAGGCCGTCAGCCATGCAAGTTGAGAGTGAACCAGCGGCCAGACCATCGCCCCAGACGCCACCGACGAGGGATTGGGTCAACAGCGCCTGCTCGAGTCCAGGATCCTGAATTACGCATGCAACCAGAATGAGAAGAACTCCATTTCGGACCTAGTGCCTGTAGAGGATATATTAAGTGGCATCTCGTAGTCTGGCCTTGGTTCGGAGGCACGTTGTTGCGCTGGCCCAATCTCCCCGCGGTTTGCCGCACCATAATCAAGCTGTCTTGTTTGAAGTTCCCGGCGGTCCGGCCGCGCTGGTAACCGTGAGACAATGGGCCGCTGATGCGTGATGCTGGGTCGATAGTAGACAGTCATATAGATCTCCTCGGTTTGTGAGCCGGCGTAAGGATCGTCAGGACATCACACGGTAGCTAACGAATCGCTGAGAAAGGTAGGTCGCATCAGCTGATACCGTATCGCAGAAAGGCTTCTTGTGATAAGTGCAGGGACTTTGTTGTATTAGACAAGGCCGTAGTCTTCTTCCCGGGTTGCGGCAGTTGTGGGTGCCGGAGGTCGGCCGATCTTGGCGGCACAGGGCTCCTTCTTTTCTTTTCTGTCACATTGTGACGCTCTGTTGCCAACAATAAGACGTTGTCTGGTTGTGTCAGAGCCTCGGACTGACACAGAACCTGCCGGGCTATTTTGATGAGGACCGCAGGTCAAGAAATTAGATGCGGGTTTGTCCTGCTGAGATTGGATGACCGTTGAACGGAGCCGAGACCGGCGGCTCGAAAGAGCCTTCACGCCACAAGCGTCAACAGAACCGCTGTGCAACGTTTGAGACCCACGCGTGGCGGTCAAGACTGCTGCAGTAATGTAACGACGGCAGAGAGATTGTCTACGAACAAGTGACTGTTGGCGGTGCGGGACGAACCAGGGAATCACCGTTACCCCAAGATCATGCCCAAGATCATGAAGCAATGGTTGTACTGCCCTTGCAAAATTCCCTCTTCACGTCTGTGAGTTGAGGTCTGTAGGCCCGACTTTGCGATCCACAGAGCCAAAGATTGGAGACAGTTGGCTCTGAGGATCGTTCTTTTCGAAGGTCGAACCCACGCTACGGTCGGGGTGCAGTATGCAGAGTCAAAGCTTCTCGGCAATGGATCTTAACTGACGTCCGATAATGGTCGACGACCTCTTCTCGAACAGTGCCCTCCATTAGTCGGCTCACTAAGAACGGCAGGTCAGTAATCCGGGAGCCAACATATTCCTTGGGGCGCGGTAGACACCACGTGTAACGTAGAGTCTCTCGAGGAACCCTGCTCTCTTTCCAACCGCCTCGCGCGTTCTTTTTGATGGATATGGAGCATGGAGGTTGGCCCCCAAATTTGGAGAATATGGCCGTTGTTCTTTTAGCCTCGGTGCAGTAGCGCAGGACTGACACGGCGACGCCAGTGGCTGTCTGTCGTCGTTGTGGTGGCTGCATGCATGCCATCAGAGCTGGGCTTTAAGCGAAGCGGCACGAGTAGGTACAGTAGCACGTATCCGGCTGCTTCCAGAGGGCACAGGAGATTCCGACCGGGGCTCGTTTGGGTGCTGTTGCGCCGGCCTGTATCGGGTCCTTGAACCGAGCTGTTGAACCAAGCATTCTTCGGCCGCTACTCGGCTGGGCTCGCATTTGGGCTAGGTGCGGAGGGGTTTCTGGCAGTCAGGTGTACACATGCGGGGCAGCGACTTTGTCTTTCTGGTTCAAGCTTGCGAATATCGACTTTGGTTTTGTGATGGGAATGCTCGGCGCGCCCGCTGCAGCCAGATCTCAAGCCGTGGCAGTGACCTACGCTGGACAGGTGTGTGTCAACGTCCTTGTCCGATTGTGGGTTTCTCTGGTCGTGCACATGGTTGGAGACGCTGGAAGGCACTCAATATATCAGGAGGCAACTGTGACGACTTGATGGCAGGCAACCTGGGGAAGCCAGTATCCAATGTTGGCCCGACTAGTTGTCCAGCGGCTGATGGTGCATATGAGCGCCGGGTGGCTTGTGTTGGGTTGGCTGGGCGCTGCCAACGTCATTAATCTGGTGCGCGAATGCTCTGATTCGAGCGGCAAGCAGCATCTGCCATTGTCGTCGGTGTCGAGGGGGGCCCCATCCACGAGGAAATCCAACGGGAGGTTTGAACTTTGGAGACAGAAGTTGCTGCCCGTACTTCCTTGTCATCCAAGCAAGGTCGAATGAACCGCAGTTAGTGGGAACCCCCAGAAGTTGAGACGGTCTTGGCAATAGGCGTGACGAGGTGGTCCAGCATGGAGACAAAAGCAGAAAGCTTCTCCGCATCGATCGACACGCTCCCCGCTCCCCTTCAGCCGGAGACGTTTTTGGTGTGGTGCTCTCTCAATGGTGAGAAGTGATGTCGTTGCTGATGTTCTCGAGACCTCCGTTGCTTATTCCTGCGTGCCTGTTGCCTGTACGTACATGCGGTGCTGTGCTTTGCTGTGCCCGCACACCCTCCAAGCCAAGATCTCTGTTCCCGAGCCGCTCCACCCCTGGCGCGATTAAGTGCTGGCAAACCGGGGTCGTCGCCGTTCAAGCACCACATCTGGTTGCCATGTGCTGCGATCCCCAGGGCAGGCTGGGGACGTCAGGATGAAGCAACTTGCTGCCTAGGGGGGCCGAACGAAGGGTTCTGACCGAGCACCGAGGATGGATGGGTGGATGCAGACGCCATCATTGGCTCTCAGCAAAGGATGAGCAGACACCAGCCATGCCCTCGTGGTTCGGGTTGGGTTGGATTGAGGCGGGTGAGATTCCTTATTCCATGCGAGATGCGTGGCCAGAGAAGCGAGGCGAGTCTCGAACCGTGACCATTCGCGATTGTACCTCGAAGAAGGGATAGGTAGCCATGTAATATGAGGAGTACTATTGATGGTATCTTGATATGAAGGTGGAAGCAAGGTGAGGTTGTAAGGCAGCCTGCAGAAAACGTGGTGGTGGTGGCTGATGTTGTTGACATCCAAGTGTCTGCCTGTCTGTCTGTTTGGCTGGCCGGCTGGCTGAACTTGTTCTTCTGGAGAGTTCACGGCCAAGGTACCCAGGACACGCTCACGCAGGTCACACCTCGGGCATGCCAGACGTTATCTCGGAAACGGATTAAATGTCCCGATCCAGGAGCTGCTCGCAGACAGCAGGAGCACACCCAGTCAGCTTCATGGTCGATCCCCATGTGTCCTTCCTATTGCGCCTTTATCAGGTATCGTTGAACCACCCGCGACAGTAGTCAGGGAAGTCGTCAGTCAGCATTGGGTAAGAGCAGACAACCTGTTCCGTCCGTAACGTAGGTACTGGGCGTTGAAGAAGTAGCGGCGGCGGCACCAGCAACAGCAGCAGCAGCAACCCGCGACGGCTTCAACGGTTCTGCAGACAGTCGTTGGCACCCGCATGTGCTCTCCTCGAGGACAGGCCCGCTGCGTCTCCTATTGGGCATCCATCTGAACAGCATCGACCGTGAAAGTTCGCATGACAGCAACATGTCACCTGCCACCTGCGGCCTCGACGCCTCAAGGTCTGGCCTCAGATCCCAACTTGCACCGCACCCTGTCGATGAGAGGAGCTGTCCGGCTGGCCCGCCCATCTGGAGTCTTGTCCTGACCCGCAACTTGCCTTGAGCCCCGACCCCAGGACTGCACAAGGATCCTTCATCCCATCTTTTCTGCCTCTCCAGGGGGGCCCCGGTCAGCAAGCACCCATCCCCTTTTCCCTCACACACTCGTCTCCTCCTTCACTGATTCGCATTTGCCATGTTGTCTGCCATGCAGGCCGAGGAACAGGGCCAGCCAGCGTTGCCAAAATGCCACCATCGCAGAAAAGGGAATCTTTACGAACGAACAGGCAGGCATGGCCTAGTGTATCCGTAGGCCGTTGTTCGTCATTTGCTCCCGGTACTTGACGATAGTTTCATCCGAGGCAGAGTCATGCTTAAACGGTGGAGGGCCGCGGTTGCCAATGCCGAATCCGATCTCTTGTGCCGAGAGGCCATTCTTCTTTTCTTCTTTAGCATCTTGTCCTTTGCTTTCTTTTCTTTGCTCCCCCCTCGATCCCCCTCGAGATCTGACAGCAACGTGACAAGGGCCTGTTTGACGGTCCGGCCCTTGATCTCGGTCCCCCGAAATGGCGTCCGTCATTGTCTTGGAGCGGGACGAGTAGAAAGAAAAAAAAAAAAAAAAAAAAAAAAAAAAAAAAAAAAAAAGGGCCTGCGTCTTCATCGCGTGTTTGAACTAATCTGTCAAAAGTGTCAGTGTCAAACGTCAGCATCAGAGTCATGCCCGAGTTTGTATGAAGCCATGTCAAAGAAGAAATGACCTGTTCCAGGCCCGACCAGCCTGCGCCAAGGGCACCCCTACGGATGGGTATGATTAGATGGCCCGATCTTGGCGGTCCGGTGAGTGCCGGCTTGACCAACGGGGTCCGACACAGTGGTCTTGCACCAGGTTTGCGAGGACATAGCAATGGCGAGGCATGGTACACCCATCGCCTGCTTTCCCGTGGTCCTTTTCCGCGAGGGCGATATCCGTATTCGTCTCGCGACGTTGAATTTTGCCCGTGTGAGTACTTAACCCTGGAAGGCTGGCGAGCCCAGCACCACCACGAAAGCAACCTCACAAGGGGCGACGGGGCGCTCAGCCGGGAGCATTGTCTGCAACAGGCAGGACGAGACAAGAAGCACGAATAGAACAGGCCCCGAGGGCGGGACGGGCGGCGGGGATCTGGGCTGCAAAAATAACAGGCGACGCTGCTCATCACCCAGGGCTGTTGATCTGCCGGGAGTTTGACCAGCGCATTGCATGGCACCTTGTTGCTTTGCAATGTTCCTGTTCGTCCTAACAATCTTTTTTTTTTTTTCGTTGCGTACGGCGATCCAAACAGATTTCGTCTCACCTCACTGGAGAACGACTGGTCCTGCCCATGCACTCGTCGTTTCTTATTGTCCTCGAGATGGCACGAAGTATGCCTCTTGTTGATGGGACACGGCACAGTAAATTAATTGTCTGCCAGATGAGTCCTGGGGAAGTGCATGCATGCAATGTACGTAATATAAGAAGTACCGGCCTCGAGAGGTGCCGCCTTGACCGCGGAGGAGTCCATTCACCGGGCTTTTTGGCTTGTCGTTGCATGGCCACGCGCATTCCATGGGTAGCACAGTTGACCTCGGAGGTTCCATTCGAAGGGTGGTAGGTACTAACTAGTTGTTCGAGCATGCTTGGCGGCGACAACGTGCATGTAGGGGTTTGTGGACGCTGGCCTGTGTCAACTCGACTCGATCCGACGTGGTTTGATGCTGGCCGCTCCGTGCTGTCCCGTGATGAGCAGGAGGAGGCTCTGGGCCTAGAGAGACAATGAGACAAGACCATAAGCGAGTTCGATGTCTTTGAAGATAGGAGCGGGTGGAACAACGCGGCGCTCGTGCGTTTCTGCCGCCGCCCACGTGTTGATGAGCATGTCAAACGCCAGCGGATATATCTCGCGCAGGTTTAAGTTACAGCCCGGTGGGAAGAGAGGAAAGGTAGATTGCCTGACTTCCGCGAGCAAGTATGAGAGAAAAGGTTATTGAATGAGAAGTGGATATGTGTTTTCCAGAAACGCCCCATCTTTACGAGCAACGTATTGAGCAGCAGAGTCATGTTCGGTCGTGGCGCGGGCGGAACGGCTGTTGCGTGCCTTAGGGTTGTCGACCGGGGTGTTGTTGGTGGAGTGGCAATGGAAAAGACGTTGAGAAGGACCACTGGCTGCCCTCAGCTGAGGCCTCTCTCTACATCGTGCCGAGTGACTGGGAAGACCCTATTGCGCGGCCGAGGCTTAGAGAGGCGATGTGCGCCGTGTCGGTGAGCAAAAGTCTGGGTCAATCCTGGAGCCGTGTTCTGTAGCTGGCCGGATGAGGTCAACGGGCATACGAAGACGTGAAAGATATCCGTAGAGACAGAGACGACCACCAACAAACCTGACAACGAAAAATCCACAGATGAGACGTTTCGAGGTTCCCCTATGTCTTTAGCTCCGCTCAGTTCAGTCACAGACCTAGACTGGCTGAGGACGAGCGGCGTTCTGCCCTGCGACATGGGCCGGGGCAGAACGCGGCCGCCCACCGTCGGCAGCTTTGGCGAGGGTCGCCGGGATGCTGTGGACATGGCAGTTGACATCTCATTTTGCAATAAAAAAAAAGGCGACGACGGAGCAGGACAGGGCAGCCAGCAAATGTTCCTACGCAACATCGGGGCAGGCGGGCGGCGGCGGCAACGTCGGGATGCTGCTCGGGCAGGCGGCGCTGCAAGCACCCGACATCTCGGGGCTCACAAGCTTTCCGCTACCTTATGTTGACTGCCCTCCAAAGGCCTGGTGTCTGTGATTCGATTCCCATCTTGCATGTCGAGTGTCCCGGACAGCGGGTAGTTACATGATATTGAAGGACGGCGCAGAGGGCGTGAGGTACCCGTGCCGTGTACGGCGCCTTGACTTATCGGACTCTGTTAAGACAGGGAACGTGTGGTACTTGGGGAGATGATGTACCGGCTTTGTGTGTAAATCTCGGTGGGGACTTTCGGCCTGTTCCTTTCTCCAGTCCTCCCTCCACATGGTGGGATCTTTCCCTTCTTTCCACCAAAGCTCAGACAAGAGTGGTGCAAGTCCATCTCATGTTGTCGGCTCAGTGGACATGACCGCAGAGGGGAGAACGTGGTGCCCCATGTTCCTCCCGTCTTTTCTCAGGCTTGGCAAATGCAAACTGCCAACTTCACCTGCTCAGAGCAGAGAGTCCAATGGGTTCCAGTGAACCTGGCCTCGGCATCGTCCCATCGCACAATCACACTCACAGTGTCCGTCATATGGCTGGCCTACGTTCTCCGCGGCTGCAGGGCGACTTCTATTCCTCGCAGTTGGCTCCACCGCCGTCGAGAAGAGCGGCTCGCATTCATGGCCACCCCTCTCCCGCCCACCAGCATCACGTTGACATCGACCTCACCAGGCCAGGCCAGGCCAACCCAACCCAACCCTACCCAGCCGGCACAAACAGAGATCACTGTCTACCTTGGCTGGTGCTTACCGCCTGATGTGCTGCCGGTCCGCCCCATCTGGGAAAAGCGACCTGTCTATCTCGCATGGCCTCTTCCACTGCGGCAGTGTATGTATGTATGTACACTGCAGTGACCAGATGCGCTGCACACGCTGCTTTTTTACGCGCAGCGAGCATGCTCACTTCTCATCTCGGGACTCCACACATCCCATCCAACATGAACCCTGGCCCGTCTGGACGCAGTGTATGTATCTCGGGTCGTGTGAGAGGAGAAGAAACGACTGGAACGCCACAAAGCAGGTACCTTACGTTCGTTAGCCACGCGAGTCTGCAGCAACCCGTGTGTCTCGAACGGGGAGGTATCAACTCCCACCTTGACAATCTTTTGATCCGGCGTCAGTCATTGCTGACAAGTCCTGACAGACAAGACATGGCAGCATCAGCTTCCTCGATCCTGTCTGTGTGGTTTCGACCTCGAGCGGCATTGTCAACGCTTGTTTTAGGTACACGAAGAAGAAAAAACGCCGATGAGATGAGCGGCAGCACAGCGGGTGGCTCAACCGCCTGTCCTTGTTTACCTTTGTGCTTGCCTTGGAGCCCGACTCGTCTCCCTGAGTTTTTTTGATTGCATTCCTCTTTTCTTGTTTCATTGCCCAACAGAATACAGCACTGGACAACGACAAGGCATTGTCCTACCCGTTGTCGATGTTCTCCGAGACATTCGTGTGCGTCGGCATCGGGAGAGGTTCGCCGGCCTTTTGGGTGCTTTGGATGTCCAAGTCAGTCCCGTATCCGTACCTTAGGGCCTCACAGCTGTCTTTTTTCCATTCCGTTGCCTGGGTCTTTCTCTCCTCCAGGCTAAGGTAGGTAGCTAGCAGTATCCGTAACTGTTAGCAGGAACAGGGGTGGGTGGGCGTCAAGGCCCAGGATCCCAGGGTGGCAGCCCCCAGGTCGGCTCCTAGCTCGCATCGAGACCTTCGACAGAACAAGACAAGCCTCGCTGGTAACCCCCCATACCCCGGCCTGCACGCTAGGTACGTTAGCAGCAGGTTGCCCCATCTTTCCCCAACATCGTGCCCCCCCAAACGTCCCTCCCAGGGCCCCCCCTCCCCTCTCCGAGTCTCCTCCTGGGTCCCGAGTCCCAAGTCCCAAGGCCCAAGTGAAGTCCTTCCTCGGTCCTTTCCTGCTGGGCCCTCCTCATTCCCCTCAGGGCTCCGCTCCCCTCTCTGTCGCCTGCATTGTTCCTCGTTGGCTGACCACACTCCGACT
Organism: Colletotrichum siamense; assembly: GCF_013390195.1. NCBI lineage: Eukaryota > Fungi > Ascomycota > Sordariomycetes > Glomerellales > Glomerellaceae > Colletotrichum > Colletotrichum siamense. The sequence continues at coordinate 1,815,979 of NW_023501022.1, forward strand.
CCATCACTCAGTCACTACCGGTCACTCACTCACACACACACACACCAACGCAGTCCATCTCTATGTCTCTCTCTCTCTCCTCCCGGCGTTTGTAAACCTGGACCTCCTAGGCAGGTAAGGCAGTAAGTGTACAGAGTACCTACTCCCCCTCCTCTGCTCCTGACCAGTCCCTGGTTTGCTGGCCTGCACTGCTCTGTCCCGTTCCTAGTGCACTACGACTCCATGACCGCCCCCCCAGTGCTGCTCTATTTTATTTTTCTTCTGCCCCCTTCGTGCAACCTCCCTTTCTCCTCTGCCTTGATTGGACTCGAGCTCCTTGTCAATCTCTTTCCCCCTGGTTCTGTAACCGTTCACTTTTGCTCCCCTGTTGCTTGATGCATCCGAACTGCCTCCCAGGGCGACGAGGGACGAACACACCCTAGTCGGCTGCAGTACCTAGCCACCTCCACATGTCTACACACAGACGGCCACTTGGGGGACAGTCATCATTTTACATGCTAGGCCGCGCCTGGTAACCTCTTTGCCCTTCCTTACTTCATAACCTCACCCGTCCCCGATCCTGTCTCGCTACCTACCCTTAGCTCGGCTTCTGTTCTGGCTTCTGTGCTTCCGCACTTCAACCACAGACCTCTTCGCTCGTCATCTTGGTCGACATCCAGCAGACGACTTACAGGCCGCATTGGAGTTGCCTCGACATGTTGTGAGAGACGGACCGGCTTGCTTTCCACACAGCCAGACCAGACCCAGCTTGCTTGAACCAACAGCTTCTCGCCCCCGACTTTCGGAACCGTACCGAACTGAGCAGCAACCAACCCCCAAAACTCTCTCTTATTACCTACACCCGCCCCCAAAGACATGACGACGTCCATCTTCGAACCAATGAACGGAATCGCACCTCCCGGAGTCCACCCCGTGGCCATGTCCCGTCCTCAGGTCGGCATCGAGCGCCTACCAACACGGCGGATGAGCAACGAGCCCCGGGAATCCATGAACTGCAAGTCATGCCGCAAGCGCAAGGTGAGACACCAACGTGAAATCTCGCGGCGCTGTACGCAGGCTAGATATGCGCGCCTAAAGCTCTGAACCAATGTCTTAACAAATACATCCTTCTAGATCAAGTGCAACAGGCTCCGCCCTTCATGCGAAGCGTGTCAAGTTTTTCAATGTCCATGCATATACGGTAAGCAGAGCTCCGTCATCGACTTGACTGAGAATTTAGCTGTGAGAGGGTCCGTGGTTTGACTGACTTCATTGTTTTGCTATTGCAGATGCTGTGCCGAAGAAACGTGGACCCAAAACTGATGTACTCGAGGCGCTCTTGAAGAGAGTGGATGGCTTGGAAGCAAAGCTGAAAGAGAAGAACGAGGGAGAGAAAACGCCAACGACGCCAACGACTGCTGGAATCAAGGAGGAAGACGCTTCTCGCCCTGAAGCTGACACGGAGGACAGCCCAAATCCCAAGCGTCTAGCTCTGGACACTTCGAAGGTAGACGTTGATGAGTCGGCCATCTACTCGCCTGCACCCGCAAGGTAGGCCTTCTCCCAGGCGAATCATAGAAACCGTCACCTAACTTGAGCAGTGAGCCTTCACCACCAGGTATTCAGCCTGATGCGCTCCTGGATACGTACTTCACCAGGTTCCATTCCAAGCCATATCACATCCTCGACGAGTCGTCGGTTCGACAAAGGCTGCAGTTGAATCAATTACCAAACTACCTGGTCCATGGCATCTACGCGGTTGCTGCGAGGTATGTGTGGCCAAAGAGGGCGCTTTCGGCTACTAACCCGTCTTCAGATACACTCCTCACCCTAGCGGTTATCAGTCAGCTGTTCAACTTAGCGAAGAGTTTGCTGCCAGGGCAAGAGCAGAGATAGACACGGATGAGCCTTCAGTCGATGCCTTGCAAGCTTTATTGTTGCTCGTAATTGCCTTCACGGCGGCAGGCAAGGGCAAAAAGGCATACATGTTGATGAGTACGTGCATCACACCATGAGCCACGCGATGATGCTAACACAGGTCCACAGCAAACGCAGTAGGGATGGCAATGGCCCTCGAAACTCACCGCGAAATGGACAACCATGCTCGAGTCACGCCTGTTGAAAGAGAAATGAGGAGGAGGCTGTTTTGGACATGCTATTTGCTCGACCGGTTTCTGGCCTGTGGCTCAAAACGCCCTTCTCTCATCGGCGACAAGACCATCCTCCTCCGACTCCCATGCTGGTCACCGAATCCCTCAGCACCACCCATCGACGGCGAATTCTTTCAGTCTGGGTCCAATCTCCAATTTCTTCAGGGCAGTGGGAAAAAGTCGCAGGGAAGCACGGGTATGCTTATCGACATTAGCCGCATTCTCGGCATCACAAACCGATACCTTGCAGCCGGAGGTGTGAAGGGCGACTCTCACTTTCCTTGGCACTCGCTCTCAAACCTCTCCAAGATCCGTCAAGACCTGGACATCTGGGCATCCGGCACCGAAGACGTCTTCTCGAGTTTGGATACGCTATTTGGCCAGCCCGACTCGACGATCCTCGTCCTGAGTAAACTGATCTACCATCTCATTCACTGCCTCATCTACCGACCGTTCCTTCCGATCGACCTTGCCGAGCTTGCTGGAACCGGACAGCATCAGTCATGGCAGATTGAAGCGACAAACATGTGTTTCCTCCATGCGAACGCCATCTCCGAGCTCGTGGAACTCGGTAAACAAACCGGAACAATCGAGTGGCCAGCTTTTGTTGGCTACTGCATTTGCACTGCAGGCACAGTTCACATTCACGGCGCACACTACAACAAGAACGGAAGTGGAGACTCAACAGTGTTCAGCATGTCGGCCGACTTCTTGTCCCGCGAGATGCAACAACTGAGCGAGCTGCGGTATGCGTGGGCCAGCGTCCAGCACCAGAGAGAAACGCTCCAGGGCATTTACAACGCCCATTCCGAGCTTGTCAAGAGTCTAGGAAACAACCCCATGCGATACTCTCCAGCTTTCCACCTCGAGGATTTCTTCGACCGATACTCCAACATTGGTGGACCTGGCGGCCAGACGTTCAACTTCGATGCCGCGAACTTGAGCCTGTCTGACGTCGTTGTTGACTTCACCACGGACACTTACACGGGACATGATCTCTACGCACCTCGCGCGAACAGCATGCACGAGAACGAGCGGCCGAACCTCAAGCGCAAGAACACCGCGCCATCTGGCCGCAAGCGTCCGGACCCGAAGGTCCTGTCGCCGCTCAGTACTACCAGCATGGCCCCTCCGCATGGGTTGCCGACGCCGTCTCACGCCCGCCACTCGTTCTCTCACCCCACCCCGACAATGGCTGCCCACCCATCCCCGGGTCTCTTGGCAACACCCACCTCGTTGCCACCTCACCCTGAGGCAATCGAACATGCGCCCATACCAGTGCCTCATGGGCAGTACGATGAAGCAGCTGCAAATAACGCGGCGGTAGCAGCGGCGGCCGCTGCGGGGTTCTCTCTTGGACCTCAACACCATCAGCAGGGTAACATTCCCACTCTATCCTCGACTCCCTTCTCCCCTCAATTCAGCTTCGCGACCCCTGGACCAAACAGCAACAACGAGGGAGGCGGTAGCTACGACCCCATGTTTGGCGGTCTACCAACCAACGCTTTCGGCAGCCCTGCCGCATGGCACGGCGACGACGGAGGAAACAAGGTGGCACCGGGGGTGGCCGCACCCAGCCCGGGCAACAAGAGCAACAACGGCAGCACTGGAACCGGTCCCGGCGAAGAGAAGGATCCCTTCCTGAGCCTCTTGGAACAACTTGCTGAGAACGAGCACCAATTCGCACGTCCGGGTAGCGAGCTCGACTTCTTCTTCGGCGGCACTGGCGCGCCGCAGTAAACTTGTGTGTACGATTCGACGATCCTCCAGCTATGGCTCGTACGTCAAAAGCTGGCAGGTCATTTCCTCAATTTTTATTTATCTTTCCGCCTAGCACGATACCTCTGCTTTTGCGCACACTTTTGTTTGGAAACATGGACAAAGCTCGGGGGCAATTGGCATTCTTTATAGAAAAGGGGGCAAAAGTCATCATCAGGACGGAAACGGCAATTCTGGACGGAGCGTTGACGATGGGATGATCTAGCATGTCTGGGAGTTTTATTTATGGCACTGGGTGCTTTCTCAGCGGGGGGTTGTGTATGAACAACGAACAAGCATCCATGGATCCTTTTCGGATAATGGCTTTCACGGAGGCAGAGAGAGATTCGGGGTCTCGCATTGGAGGGAGGGGCCTTTACCATTCTTGATCGCTGAGCGACGGGGGGTCCCATCGGGGCAGATAACCTGTCCTCATGCTACCCTATTTTAGGGACTTTTTATTTTAGCTTTGACGAGAGAGTTCTGAGGACTCTACAGTACACGCTTACCAGAGCCTGTCACAATGGAACCAAATATTTCAACGTCATATCTGTGTCTGCTATCTTATCAACCGAATCAGTGACGTTTTGTAGATGCCTCCCGGTGTAGACACCTCGGTCTGATCCGATCGAACCCCAAGACTTTTCGTCACCGCAGTCACTCTGCACGTCTGGCACAAAGTCCCGACCTGGGGAAACCGGCCCCAGCCAAGACAAAGACATATGCCCAGTCTTCAGCTCGGGGTTGGTTCGCATCTACGCCACCAAGACGAGGGCTGGCTGAGAGTCCTGGGGAAGGGGGATGGGTGGGCTGTTCATTTGGGCGCGCGCAAGTAGTCAGGTCCAGGTGCAGGATTGCCGGGCAGGTGACATGGTCTTGGGCCTCCATCTCTCTCTCGCTTTCTCCATGTGCATTGCACGCGCTTGCCTTCCCGCCCCGTTCAAAAGGGCAAAGAAAGCAAGAGAGATAGGACAGGCAGTCAGGCACCCTGGGGGTCGTCATGTGTCTCGGCCGAGCGGAAGGGAGGGGACAGCAACCAGGATCTTTTGACGAGAAGAGCCAAAGGTGCCGGTGCGACGCTGTAATGAGGTAGCGAATGCGGGGATTTTGGGGCAGGCTGGCGGGCAGAGGCACCGGAAACCAGGGTCTGAACACGACCTACGGAAGATGCCTTACCCCTTCTGAGTTGCCCCCTCGGTATTCGCTCGGGTCGGGAAGGGAACGGTGCGAGGAATCGGCAGGCAGGCAGGCAGGCAGGCAGGATGCATGGGGCTGTTTTTCTCTCTCTCTCTCATGCTTGTTGTATCCGTACAAGGTACCTGACCTAAGGTACATCATGGAGGTGAAGTTGTGGCGGCAGCGGTGTGTGCGGCTCCGTGGTGTGCGGATGGAGGTCTGCTGCTAGCTAATAAGGTACCTTACCTTGCCCTGTTGGAGTGCAAGAGATGAGAGGAGGTGTGGAGGAGACGGGCTCCGTTTCGCGCGGCTGTTCGGGCCGTCGCATCTGAGGCCCTTTCTTTCGCGTTTTCTTTTCTTTTATTCTAGAAGAATGAAGGGGGAGGGGGGCATATAGCAGAGGGCACATATCGGGCGACCTAAGCTTGGGGCGGGCTGGTAGTGAGGTGGTAGTGAGGTTGGGGTAGGATTTCTGGGGTTGGAGGGAGCGGGCTGGGGTTCAGTCCGGGGTTTGTGTGGCGCGCGTGCCTGGCTGTGCGCTGGAGCTGTCAGCCAGTCAACGACAGCACCTGGCAGGCTGGTAATAGCTGCTGCAGGATGGATGTGGGAAACGGGAAAAGGCGGGGAGAGGAAGACCGAGTAAGTGATGGGTTGTTCAGCTACACCAGCAGCGAGACTGTCCACGATGAGAATCCAACATATTAAATGGGAAGGATCAAAAGGAAGTTTTGAGTTGGGAGGGGTTGGATGGATGGACGCATGGAAAAGGGTCTCTGGTGGTTTTCCGTGGGTTGGTCGACCCTGGATTCGGGTCACGCGCGGCGTTCCTGGGTGTTAATCTCGACGCCGGACGGGACTGGGAAGGGATCAGCATCAGCAGCCAGCGCCGTTGGTAACGTTGGGTGACGGGGAAGTATTGCGGAGATGCGGGGGAAAGGTAAGGTACGGTACCTAAAGCTGCTGAACGCGTGTGGAGGGTTGGCTGTATGGCTTTGGCAAGGCGTGATTGGTATGAGGGCGGGATACGGAAGTCTAGTTGGCTTCGGCGTCGGTTCGAGGTTGTTTTGCTTGTGTAATATTCGTATTTGAGGGGGTGCGCGGTGCGCCGGGGATGGGCGGGGGCGGACGGACGACGGCCGTGCCGAACGGAGGCCGGGCTTGACGCATGACCACTCCGGAGCAGCTGTGCGACTCTTAGAAGGAGCCAGCTATAGCCCGACCGTGCCAGCGCTTGAATAACAACACCTGGAACGGTCTCAGATAGAATTGTTCGCCTCCTGACTTGTGCCTCAGGGCGGGTGCACGCATTGCATGTGCCCTTCGCTAAAAGACCAGACTCCGGGGAGATGCCGTGGTGACGGCCGGCAGTACGATTGTCACCCTCCGTCATCTGCGTATACGACCGGGCCTCTGATGCCGATGCGAATTACCAGAGCGAATACGAGAGACTATGCTGACATCACATCATAAATGAATGGCTAGACCTCCCGGTTGCTGCACATGGCAGGGAGTGTTGTCATACGGGGCAAGGCCATGATTTCCTGAATCCCTGGAGTTGTATGACCGGCCATGTCTGCCAATATTTGAGTTCTGCCTAAGATGATAGCGGCTGCTTCAGCCTAGACTGAGGCTTGGGGCTGGTCTGAATGCTGCGGGAATCGCCCATGTCGTTGTGCCAGACTGTTATTTGATACTGCAAGAACCAGAGCAGCATCAACTCAAATTTGTTCTCGATCCGATAACGACGCTGATTCTACACGTATTGCGCCTAAGTTTCCAACAATGACTCGATGTTAAGTTGTACTGGGTGAGGATGCTTCAGTTTCTGGGCGAATTAGCTTCAATGTATGCCATTTGGCCGCGTTAGTTCATCTATGATACTCAAATACTGCACGGGAAGTATGACGAGCAACTTTGACTCAGTGGGATACTCGTGATTACATAGATTCTTCCCCTGCTAACCCATCGACGAATAACGCCCACAGCATTGGTGGCTTAGAAGTGTATCTACTTACCCTGCTGGATGTCGGCTATTTCGACTCGTAAGAACATAGCTTACCTAGCAAGGTTTCAACAACTTATTTCAAACATAGAAGCAACTGCTATTATTGATGAGACACATAAGGCGCTATGATCTTGTGTGTGCAAAACAGCTTGGTCAATCACAGCCAGCCATGTTGAATGCTCTTCTCATGCAAAGAACAGGACCGACCGCATTATGGTACCCAGCATATGCCAGAGTTCAAGCTTGAAGTCATTTCATCCACGGCAGAAGTTGATAGTGCCGCGCACATGTTCACTGTTCGGTATCCGCGGGAACCCGTTTCACGGTTCAAGATGTTTGAACCCCTACGGTCTCTCGCAGAGACGACATTCTTCCTACGAAGGCGCAACGCCCGAGATGGAATGTTTTAAGATTTCCCGTACTGCGTTATGTGAAATTCAGCATGAAGGCGAACGACTTCGAAATCCAGATATGGTTGGGCTGTTGGTCATCTTCATCCCTAGCTATCTGAGAGCTATTCGCGTTATCGAGAGGTAAATCACTTCAGAAGACCGTCTAAAGTCGAGTAATTAGTAATCGAAACTTTAAAGACGCACCTTACAGCCGCTCGGTTGCTGTAGTCGGTAATCCGGGTCAGCTGGCCTTCAACCAACTCCATTCCCGCTAGCATTCACGAAAAGACATTCGACGGGAGGTTTTTAAGTACCCTTGAGAATACACGTCCGTCATTCTAGTCCGGGTCAGACATACCATGCATCTGGATTGAAACAAATCATGCTGAGTTCCTAGAGCCGAATGAATATTTCTGGAAGCTCTTGAAAAATGCCGCCGGACGTGGCCACGCTGGGAAATCCCGGGCAATCCCGGGCATACATACCGTCCACCCGATGACTTCAAATCTGTGACTTGGAGAGTCTCCATCCTAGAGTATCTGGCGATAGCATAAATGGGGAGAGGGTGCATTCATGGAGCTTTTCTCTAGCTAGCCCCAGATACACGGAATATTCGACGAGGCGCGTGCTCTGACCATTTGACCCTTTCCAAGTAACTAAACAAGCATGCTCCTTGAGCATGAATTGTAAATTCCTGTCATTCTAGTCGTCTTTTTTATCTTCCAGATAGTATTATGCAAGTATTCGTACTAATACTAAGCGGTGTTTGCCGATTCATACACTCAGGAAACCTTGACAGTTCACTCTCCGTTTTCACAACCAGACCCAAGCCTTGGCGACATATGTGTTGCTGTATGGAAAGGCACAATCATAATCGACATGAGCCAGTGGTTCCGCTCTGATAGATGCGAGACGCAGCTCATTCTCCTGGATGCGCTTTCCAGACAGTATAAGTACTAACGGTTAAGTTTGAACTGATATTCCAAGACCACCCCCAATGACACAGACGGGTCTTCGTTGATCTAAGCTTAGTTTACGTATCGCAGTGATTAGTACGTATGACACTTAGGTTTGTAACCAGGACATTGAATTTTTGACCGATACAACAGTTTTGCTTCGTCCTTTTCTACTGCTTAGGTAGTGAGTATTCTAGCCGTATAAGTTGACATTGCGGAGACATTTGAAACGTTCATAAGGCTCTCTCAGATAGACCATAGTATCCTATGAGATCGTCCTGAAACTATCACCGAGAGGTGTAAGCCTTTCAATTGGGAGAAGCATCATCTGCGTAGAGGAGCTGTTGAACAAACACGCCCACCCACGCCTTTTATACATGGCTTTGGACCACATCAGCCGACCGTACTCGCCCCCCAGCACACTAACCGCCGCACAGAACCTTCCTAAACTGGCGAAAAATATCATTGTCCCCCAATCCACAGAAGCCACAAGTCTGACCGTTAAACATCGGCCGAAAGGCCCGTCCGGCCCCTCGGACCTCGCCGGGGCGGCTTATCTTATCAACCCCGCCTCCCCCCACCTCGGCGCGCGGGACTCGGGAGACCTGACGACAACCTCATGTCATTTCCCTCTCATCATTCATTGCGAACTCACTCACTTACACAGACATCCCGCCACACTCACTATCCCATGTCTCAGTGAGTCATTCCTTCAACACCGTTCAGGAAACTTCATCAGAGAACCACCCCAATCCCCCAAAGATGAACGCCCCTCCTCCCCCGGAGCTCAAAATCTCCCCGCCCCTCCTCAACTCCGCCAACCCCTGGTGCACAACGCTCTCCGACCTCAAAGCCCTCCACGCCTCGCCGCACACCGGCGCCCTCACCACGCGCACCTCCCTCCTCGCCGGCTTCGCCCACTCCGACGCCCGCCACCAGTACACCTTCTTCTCCCCGTCAACCTCCCGCCCCTCCCCCACCGTCCCCAACTCCTCCTCCCACCACACCTCCCCGAAAGACCTGCGCCCCGAAGACGTCGCCTCGCTCAATAACCTGGGCTACTCCCCGCTCCCCCTCGACACCTACCTCGACTTCATCGCCGACCTGCCCACGTCCCCGATCGAGGGCCACCACCACCGCAAGCTCGTCATCGTAAGCGTCACCGGCTCCCCGGACGAGATCGCAGAATGCTACGCCCGCGTCGCCGCCTTCGCGTCCACGACGCCGCACCCGCTCGCGATGGAGATAAACCTCTCGTGCCCCAACATCGCCGCCGCCGCGCCGCCCGCGTCCGACCGCGCCCAGCTGAAGGCCTACCTCGCCGCCCTCCCGCAGACACCCGCCATCCCCGTCGGGCTGAAGACGCCGCCGTACACGCACCCGGCGCACTACCAGGAGCTCATCGCCGCGCTGCGCGAGGACGCGACCGTCGTGACGAGGAACGCGATGCTCAAGGTGCCGAGCAAGATCAGCTTCATCACGGCGGTGAACACGCTCGGCTCGTGTCTGTTGTTGGAAGAAGAGGGAGATGAGCTGGCGCCGCGGCTTCCCGGCTCCGGGCTCGGCGGCATGGCCGGTGCGCCGCTGCACCCGCTGGCTTTGGGAAATGTCAAGACGATTGCGGAGCTGGTCTCACAGGAGCCTGAGTTGTTGCACATCAAAGTCATCGGGGTCGGCGGTGTGTCGGATGTGGATGGGTTCAAGCGGATGAAGAGCGTCGGGGCGTATGCCGTCGGGGTCGGCACGGCGCTGGGCAGAGAGGGCGTGCAGGTTTTTGAAAAGATTTCGTCAGGGTTGGCATAGTAGGTGGTCACAACGGAAGCTCACGGAAAATGATGGAAGCGGTCAAGATATGAAATGTCTAAATCATAACTTTTCATTCATCGAACGTCATTATCATTGGGTATATAACAATTAATATAAACAGGCTCAAGGGCCTGCACAGTAATCAAAAACATCGCTCATTCATACGGTCTGGGACCGTGTATCGTTGCTCGCCTCGGACGACTTGTTGGAGTTCTTTTCTTCAGAATGCTCAACGGCCGGGGGAGTAACGCTTTCCCCGTTGGTTCTGCCAAACGGGGATATTTTGCTAAAAATGCTGCCTCTCTTGCTCTTCGCCGCAATGGTGGACATTGTTCTTCGGCGCCGTCTTACTTCGCGGTTCATGTCGATCTCGTCTTCGTGAGCCTGACGCTCCTCGGCGGTAATGACCGAGTGCTCAGGATTCGTCATAGCCCTTGCGTCCTTGAGGGACTCGAGCCAGATTGGGTAAAAGGCCGTCAGCACGAAGAGGGCCACGATGAGGACAAATGCAAGCTGCACCGTGGCGCCGTTGTTGATGATGGCGTACATGACGTAGGGAAAGAAGGCGGCGCCGGAGCCACCCATGGTGATGAAAGCGGCTGCCCGCTTCGTCCGCCGGCCCTGGCCTCGAAGGCCGATGGCAAAGATCAGCGGCCAGACGGGTCCTTCGCCAAAGTAGAACAGAACAACCGGGATCAGCAGCATGTTGGGGTCCGCCGGCCTGAGTACAACCGTGAGAAGGGCAGCGAAAAGCGACAGGCCCACGCTGATTGATAGCCACGTTCTCGGCTTTGGCATGCGAGGGTTTCGAACGGACAAGTACGTGAGGTATGCGACGATGAATCGCGATACAGCAAAGGCGCTGTGGGCAACGAGGTGATAGTCCGTCACCCCCAGTGCAAGGCCAGGCGGTTTGTCGCTGTTCTCCCCGGGGTTTGTGTCTGCGTTCGTCGCCGCTGATCCGGCGTCTTCTTGGTTCGGAAGGATGGCAATGAGCAGGGCACGAAAAAATATGTTGTTGCATTCTTGCGAAGCGACGTAAGTCCACTGGGCAATGACGGCAAATATTAGACTCCATGTTCGGAGTTGTAGCCCGCCAATGCTGCGCTTATGGGGGTTGACTGGCAGCCGGTCGGCTGTCTCTTGTAGTTCGTTATCGTTTAATTCTGGTAAGGGCATGTAGTAGAAGAACAGCCCGAGGGCCACACACAAAAGCGTGATGGCAAGGTAGGTCCATTGGACGTTGAGTAGCGTTGTGGAGTTGTCGTTGGTACCGTCCTGATTGGTGATCTTGGTGAAGAAGACCCGCTGAGCCATCAGACCGCTTAAAACGGCACCGATGCCTTGAACGCCCTGGGCGAGCAGAAGTCGTGTCTCGCCGTACTCTGGCGGCCCACAGAGAATCAGGAAGGCGTTCGCACCTGTTTCCAGGACGGACAAACCAAAGCCAACGACAAAGTTGCTGAGCAAGAAACCACCCCAAGACTTGGTGACGGCAGATGGCCAGAAGATAATGGTTCCAACGCCATAAAAGCAAAGTCCAACGATGAATGTCACCTTGAAGCCCCCGACGCTCTCGGCCCCGTGCCGGTTGTTCTTCCGGTTTCTGCGGTGGTGCTCATCGCGCCTCAAAATCCACTCACCCACGACCAAGGGGCCGAAGAAGTAACCGCCGCCAAAGTATGCGGTTGTGAGACCAAGTGTCTGGGCCACAGACATTTGTGAGACGCTCGAAATGACGTTGTTGAGGGTGTTGAGCAGGCCGTACGAGATGCCCCACATTAGGAACAAGATGGTAACCACGAGGCAGTAGCGGAACGATTCTTGAGAATCACACTTGACCATGCTTTTCGGCCGCCTCATGTTGACGAAGCCAAAATAGATGGTGTTCTCTCTGCTGGTCGCCATAGAAGTTCTGGTCCTCATCCCACCTAGCCTGCCTGCGCTGGACGCCTCGAATTGTTCTAACGTCATTTCGGGGGTGGTGAGAAACTCGAGCGCGGTCAACCCATTGCCATCGGTGTCTGCAGTCGTAGGATTTAAAGACGCTCCGAAATCTCGGCTGGCACGAGCTGCCGCAGGTGGCTGCTGGACACTAACACTGCCGCGGTTCGGGTTCGTTGTCGGTGAAATCAGGCCGTCGCTGCCGTTGCGGTTTCTCGGGCTGTCCAGAATATCCTTTTCCGTCTGAGTGCTCGAGCGCGTTCCGTCGGGGTCAATGATCATGGCAGGGAGGATCTTGATGATGAGAGGCTTCAGAGTCGGGATGCAAGCACACGACATTCCAACGTTCACCTCCACAGCTGACCACATGAAAGACAGGGAAGAGTTCCAAGCGAAGTTCGGGGTGCCGCCAAAGCGGGAGTTCGGGTCGGTCGATACGCCGGTGGGGACAGAGGTGACGGCTTGCTGCAAGTAGTAGATGCGGACGACGTCCACGACGGTAACAAAGATACCGAGGGTAAAGGTAAGGACGAGGATAATCTTCTGCCTAGGAGGCAGTCTCATGCCGGTTAAGACTGGTATCGGGAGGGCCAAGATGGCCAGATCGGTGACGATATTTATCGGCGCTGAGCAAATGAATTCGGTGAGCAGTGGGATGCATTGGGAGGTGTCCTGCCCAACCTCCCACGCTGCTTGAACGGGCCGACATTGAAAAATGTTCATGAGGGTAAGCACGGTGCCAGCGAGATTGACGATGCCTAAAGTGACCCAAGAAGCGAATCTGAGTACTTTTTGGGTGTTTTTGGAGAGTCGCAAGTAAAAGATCAAGACGGCGGTTTTTGTTGCCATAAGGGCGGGATTCTGTGAGGTTGTAAGCAGGCGGAGGGCCACAGCGCAAGCAACAGGCACGCCAACGGCGCCGAGAGGTCACTCACATAGAGTATTGAAAAGACATATTCGCACGCTCGCAATGAATCCCAATGGCTCCTAGCAATGTCGGAATCGTAACGGCCAAGTCCTCTACGGGTACCGAAGCAAATGGTGAAAGACAATCCAAAGGCAATCAGCCAGGCCAGGAACATGGTCTTGTCGTCCCAGCTGACATTTCTGACGATGAAGCGCCTGCAGAAAAGGCGGGCGGCTACCATGACACTCGCTAATACGAATGTTGCCGTTGTCACGGCAAAGACAGCCGGGCCACGATCCGGGACGCCATCGTCAGTGGCAGTGACGACTGACATGCTCGGCGAGAAGAAGCGTCGAGGCAGGGGGAGTCGGCCAGGATCTACCACCACGGAGGTTTGGAGAAGGACGGTGGGTTGCTAACTGTACACCGATGACAACCATGCCATGGCTTTAGGGTCTGACACATGGACGCAGTAAGTGTGTTGACGTTCGGGGCGCAACTCGCTCGGCGGGCATCGAGGGTCCTCGGCGAAGGACGTTCGGAAGAGGCGCAGCTGTCGTGGGTTGGACGGGCACACGCGACAAGGTCGACAGTTTGGAGAAGCTTTGGCGACGGCTGTTTGGGGAGATGGGAAAAAAATGTCGGGGTCGCTTAGTCGTTCGTGGCGGCCGGGGAAACGGGTAAAGAAGCTGGCTGGCGGGAAAAGGCTGGGGCAGTAAAGTTGGAAGTTTTTTCCCCGTCCAAGTAGTCTGGTACAGTCATGTAATCCTTCTAGCTGCAAGCTTGCGCGAATATGTTCGTGGTCGGCAGTTCCAAGTGGTGTGGAGGTCCGACGAATCCGCGGCGCGCAATTGGCACTGGCACAGGCAGAGAGGGCGCAAGCGTCATACAAGCTGCTGGCAAGAACAAGCGGCAGGCAAGCGAAGTCAAGTCGGTCGGGTCGGTTGAGTACTTGGGCCGCAGGCGAGGGCGGACGGGAAAGCCAGCAGACTCGGGAGGAAGAAAGCAGAAAACTAGAAGAAAGAATTGGCGGAAAAGATGAGATGGACGGACGGTGAGGCAGCAAAGTACAAGACCGGTAGACCAAGGTAAGGTAAGGTAGGTAGAGGGAGAGAAACGGGCGAATGCGAAATGCTGGGCGTTAAACAACCCAACGCTAAGTAGGCGTACCTTGTTCGGTATCCAACCTGGTCACCTACATACAAAGAAGGTAGGTACTTTGTGGAAGGTACCTACCTGCCTCCGCAAGTGGGCAAAAGCAAAGCGAGAGGTCGGGTGGGTTTTTTTTTTCCCCTTGGGTACAGTCCACACCTCGCTCTCACACACACTTGGGAGCAGGTTGCTTGTTTGCTGTGCTGCGGCGGTCTTGGCATCAAGGTTGATTTTTCTTCGTTATTACTTCCAGGTTTGCAGGGTTGGCAGAGTCCAGCATTAAAGCGCAAGCCTGGCAACCTACGCAGCACTATGGTATACATAACATCACCATTACCTCTGCAGAAAGCGGTGGTCGCGGATGGACATTGATGGATAATCACCAACGGGCGGCAAGCGGACATTCAGCCACTGGTGTTGCAGAGTTTTCCGATGCAGGACAGGAGCCACGGCGCTCAGTATGGAAAGGCATGGATGGATGGATGGATGGACAATTGGAGTGAACTGTGAGAGCGATGGAGTGTTGCTTTGCCGAAGGATACCTGCTCTGCTCCCACAATAATTATTATGGAGTGAAGTGGCTACCTTACTATGGAGTACACACTGATTCTGCACTTGTTCCGCAGCACCTGCTGCGAAGAAAGTAGCGCGCTGGATGAGTGGGTGACGATGCGAATCAGAGCATGTCTTTTGCAGTGCTCCCCCGCCGCAGACAGGGCGGTCGCTGTCGGCCTCAGCCAGCGCCGTCCACTTGGACCCGACAGCGTCCAGTCCCGTTGCCGCCTCGGAGTGGCAGAGCGAGATTGCCGTGGACCCCTCGCAGCTCTCCGCTCGACTGAGTCCCAAGATTCCCCGACACTAAGGTAGAGCACATAAGCTCTCCAATGTACAGCAGTACGGAGTACCAAGGACGTTTTGCACTTGCATTCGCTACCGCTTAATCCACACCAGCGGTGACGGGCCATGATGAATGCCACTGACAGACAGACGGCAATGCGCGAGATAACAACGACACCCGGCCTCCTTGTCAGCAGGCCTTGTAAGGACACAGAGTCTGGCAATTTTCTAGAGCGAGTCTAAAAACAACAAGACATGGAGTGCGGAAGCACCGCGGCAGGATGGAGGAGGGTGCGAAAATCGAACGGTGCGGCGTCTTGGGCTACGGCTGTGGAGCTACCTATCCTGCGGTATCCGCTTGTCTGTGCCTCTCAGTGTTCGTACCGCCAACCGCCGCAGGAGTCTCCAGGAGTCTCCCTGGTGCGGCTGGTACAGATAGCTTGGCGAATTACGGCGAACTGCGTAATAATGGGCGGTGGGCGATGACATCGAGTGCGTCGATCCTCGTCTCTCTGGAAGCCAATCACGCATCTCATTGCTGCGGGACTACCCCGGATTCTGGGCCTCTTTGGGCCAAGCTTGAGTTCGCTCCTGCCTGCCAGCTGGACCCAGGCACACGCGCTGGGATGCCCTGACCTCGAGAACCCAGATGAACACTGCTCTTAGAAAGGAAACTTCCAGGATGGCCGCTGGACCGCCGCGAGAGCATTGGGCGGCAGCTGGCACGGCACTCACACAAAATAGAAAGAGCACTTTCAACACTTTGAAGCACATCCACGGGATATCCACAATACAATGGATGTCATCCACTGAACGCCTAAATCCGTCGGCCACAGTCCACACCCAATATCTCCTGGGTGCTCCTCCCGAAGGTCCCCTCGGCGTCCTCCCGCCACCTCAGCTGGCATTGGGCGAGGTGGAATTCAGAGGTACACCGTATGGCGGTACACCAAGATTACCTCTTGGGGGACCGAGTCCGAATACACCAACGGCCAAGTCCCAACTTCTAGAGGCCCCAAAAACAAGATCCGGATCACTGGGAACCTTCAACTTAAACTCGGCTCAAGGTTGCGAATTCGCCACCGTCCACACAAGCTCGCGCCTCCACGTCCTCCTCATCCGAGGATTCCCCCTCCTTCAGACGGGGAAATCTCGCTCTGCTCTGTAATCAGCATCCATCCGGTCCCCATCGCCGACGCGGCTCAAAGCCCTCCGCTACCTCGGTCCTGTCCTACCTTCCGCGCAGTACCTCGCTCTCTCTCTGTGCGACGTGAGCAGTGCGGCAAATGCACCACGCGACCCCGGCTCGTGGTGAGACAGACCGACTGAGAGAATAACAGAACAAAAGTGGAGAGACACTGGAGAGAAGCCTGCTGAAGGACAGGAAAAATTCTCATGCTCTCTGTGCCTCAATGCGACGGCGACTGTGAGAGAGGAGAATCAGGGCCGAAGCGGTGCAATGGCCGACGCCGAAAAAGAGCGCCAAGAAATCACAGCCTGGCGCCCACTGCAGACTGCTGCGAATTGCTTGGCTGGTATTGGGCCTCTGCTATGCAGAAGATGGGGTTTCTCTGTTGTGGTGCTCCCCCCAGTCATGGCGCGAGAAATGGACCGAAGTACGAGCGGGCCATGCCATGCCATGGCCTGTATCCGTACTGCGGTAGCCTGTGGGTGATAGTTGATCTACCATATCGTCTAACACGACGAATTGTGAATACGGACCCTTTGTCGATCGCATGAGGGTTTAAGCATGAAGGGGTGAGGGGGTCCAAGAGGAGGTGAGAGTTGCTGCGCCAGACGAACAACTGGCAGGACGACAAGGTCAGCAGATGCCACCTTGCTTGCTTTGGATGCCAGCCTGCCAGGTATGGTATGCCACGCTGTTGCCGCCTCTTTTGGGAACCGGACGGGATGGAGGCATTCGAGAGACGAACTCGACGCTTGTGGTGACCGCAACTTGTCAATCTGCAGCTAGCTGCGGTCAGGGACGACGACGGCACCTCGTTTCTGTCATGGTGTATTGGTGTTTGCCGCTTCGCTCTCGGAAAGCTACCTGGGATGAAAAGGCCGGCTTGCGAGTGGTCACCACGTCACTGCCAAAGCAACCGCACTACCGACACTCCGTCACTCCAGATGTTGGCCAAGGCAATCAGTCCCTTCTCTTAGGACCTGTCTCCTTGACAAGTGTTGGGACGGGTTGATCGGTCGGTTATCAGGTGCTCTCCCAATTTGGGGAATCCGTGCTCAAGGTCCGCTGCCGACGCCAGCCACTGCCACTGCCACTGCCACCGCCTCTTCCAGTGACATCGGAAGTCACCGTACCTGGAGGCAAGGTAGTCAGTCACCTGCATTCCTCGTGTCGCTATCGCGCAGCCAAACCAAATCAAACCGCACCGCAGGTATCTATCTGCAGCGACGTTTTCCCCCTCAACCGCCATTCTCCACGGCCACGTTCGACATTCGACTTTGCCTGTTCCGGCCCTTGCTCCAGCCCAATCATCCACCTATCCATTGTTGTACTTGGAATTGGCTTTGCAACAAGCTATTGGTGGCGTCCGTGTCAAAGAACAGACAATGACTCTCCCCTCGCTCGGAGGCGCCCCCGGGTGCATCGACGGGCGCCTCACTGGGTATCGTGTCACTGTCCACGACGCCCGAGGCCTTTACTATGTACGCCCAGACGGGAGCTGACTCAGCTCACCCGTCAACGAGAGGCTTCTCTTCACTTCACCTCCAGTCTTTGAGGCCTCTGCTGGCTGTCCCACGGGCATCATCAAACATCGGTGTGCCTGCCCAAGTGCAACAGTACTTACGCCGTAGGTAGCAGACATGTCGCCAAAGACCGAGTCAAGAGAGAGATCGCCCTTTTCCGAAACCAAAGCTCCGTCAACAACACACCCGTTCCATGGAGAAACAACGTCATCCGAACTCGAGGAAAGAACCTTCTTTTTCCTCTCATTCTCACGTTTCGACGTCTCCAGGACTCCAAGCGCACCGACAGTCCCCAGATCCCAGATCCCCTCCCCTCTCCCCTCCCTCCCCGGTACCGGTAGTGGATAGCCTGGCGGACCACCCCACGCCATGAAATCTTGGAAGCCATTGATAACCTCTTTACTGAAAAGGCAAGGACCCGACGCCCATAGGGCCAGATATCGGATCGTCGACTGCAAGCCCACCGTGCCGTTTCCACAGACTGCAACTCTCAGAGTTTCAAGCTGATGACGGCCACGATGAAAATTCTGAATTAAGGACACCGCAAGCATTCAAAGACGCCATTCTGACATTTTTACGTATCCCCTCTGTTGATCAGGACCGGGTTTGCGTGCGGCTCCGTTAGGCTTGGCAGGCCTTTCGCGACCTTGCGCCAGGCTTTTTTCTGGATCGACAACACCACGCCAAGCCGATTTTTCTTCAACGGCGCCTACGAGTCAGTCACCTCCAAATTGGTCCAAACCACCCAACCTCGTACGACAAAATTTACTTCCAACGACTTCCGATGCCAAGAAAAATGGCAGCTGTCGACACAGCAAACGCAATCGGTCCCGACCCCTCCTTGTCCTTGCCTTCGGCAGGCAATCAAAAAAGAAGACAAAAAACCTGCACGAACCGACGGTCAATGTCCGATTGTCACTACGCAGTAGACCGCCTGGTCCGAGGACGGGGAGAATAAGCTTCACAGATCCCGATTCGGAACCTTCAATCTACTGCACCTGGGACCAAAGCCCGCGCCGATGGACGGCAAGCATCCCCGCACTTGCTCTGCTACGCGCATGTTTTCAGCGGGATACTGCTACCTACTGCGATCCGCGACCGGCTCCCGTCAAACTCTCAACCACAGATAACCGCTTCCCGCGCCGGTCGAGCTGCAAGGGCTTGCGGTCCAGATTCTTGCCAGGACCCCCAGGACCCCCCATCTTTCTGCATCTCTTCAACTCGATGCGACTCTGCTGGGCCAACACTCTTACATGGTGACGAATACAATGCGTGGCATCGAAATGTAAGAAAACGTCATGCCCTGGTTCGACAGCTGATAGGGAGAAGCCTCCGGATGAGTGCGGCCATCAGCCAACCCACTAACACGTTGATAAGTCCTTCCTCGCTCCTCAACGGGCCTACGGAATGCACCATGCTTACACTCGGGTCTGCTGTTTTCTTCACCGCGGGTCTGGAAAGATCCCATTCATCAGACGAGATAATGCTCAAATCTTGGCTCCGGTCTCCCGCCCCAAACTTTAAACATTAGAGTATGGTCGTGCGGCCGGCAACGCTGCATTGTCCTACCGTCTGACTCGAATATACCTTTGAGTAGCCGCCGGCGGGATGTGGGATGCGTTTCGCGAGCCATACTCTCTCACCGGTGAAACCCGTAGATGGTGTTGAGGCTCCGCGGTGTGTGTTGTGCTAGTCAACTTAGTCGCCGACGGGTTATTCGAACCGCTTTGCCTAGAGTTTCCCATCCGGCAGGTCTCCGCGATGGCCGTAGTGTTGATCCGGTGGGGCTCTTGCGAAAGTCTCACAACTATGGCTATTGAGTATGTTAAATGTTTGTTGTATGCGACTCAATATGTCGGAAAACGTTGATGGGTCCCAAAACATATGGTTGTGAATTCCACGGAAGTTGTCGCGGTATGCGGGCCATGAGTAGGAGCACTCACCAGCAGGTCCGTAGTCGGAGCCGGGATGATCGATAATCCCCTCGTGTCCCTGATGCGTTTCTCGAATGAACACACTGCTGAGAGCCATGCCATGTCGTTGAAGAACTTGGCGAGCGGGCGGGTGTAAGTCAGGCATGGCAATGCTTCAAACAACGCAAGATAGCGCGTCCTGGATCTTTCTACCCGAAGCCAACCTATGATGCTTTCACATACGGAAGAGGAGTGCAACACGGCGCAAATTTACATGATGATACAAATTAAACAAAGAAAAATAGTAACCTTCGGGCGAGACGTGCGGTGTTCCCATAGTCCTCCTTCCTACAGATTGCAGCTCTATCAACAACACCCCGATACCCTCAACACGCGAGGCACGAAGTCTTTCCATGTCTTGCCAGTTGATTGTTATGTCAATTCGAGGCTTTTGTCTGTTGCTGCCGTATTTGTGAGACCTAGTTCATCTACTTAAGAGATGTACATTAGGCTCTTTACGTCTTCAACTCGACACGGCGTCATGCCCGTTCACGTGAGACGGTTCACTTGTGTAGACTACTCGTTTATTAGAAATGGGACTTTGATATGAATGCTGAGATCTGTTTCCGTTTCGGGTGATATGTCGGATTGAGTTGAGTCGTGTTGAGTATGTGACAGTGTACATCAGCTTCCATTAAGGTTATGGTCTGAGTCTCCGCTGTAGCACGTGAATCTCCATCTCAAATAACCTGGCTTTTATTGGAAGAAGCAAGCTGATAACTGAGTAGACAGTCTGAAGTGACTAGTTGTTTGGTCCATGAAGCCTCAACTCTCTCTACTTCGTCTCAAGCTATCGCCCCGGGGTTTCCAGCAAAGGGGGCGAAGAAAGAGGAACCCTGTCTTATAGAGGCTTGAAGCTAGCACGCATGTTGCATCTGTTAAGTTGCAAAAGTATGCTCAGTCGAGCGTATAAGGTAAGTACTTTTCTTTGAACAACACATTCTCTCGAGACGTTGATCTGGGGAAACCTCTTCAAGCAACTAGGCACACGTAGTAGTTGTGATAGCGTATGTCTCCAATAGTTCACAGCAAATTGACATCTGAACATCTACCCATGAAGTATGACCTACATTGTAGCAGCTAGTACAAGACTGAGTACGTTGTACTGTCTTTGTCCTGTAGCTTATGTATAGATCGCTGCTGTCCCACTCACAGAGTCACTGTCCTAATTCAACGAGGCTTTCGACGAGTTGTATGCTCACAACAGGGAATATCAGGTTGTTAACGTTTCCATAGCCCTCGAAGGTTTGACTTGAAACCCACACTCGTCCTTCAACGCCATTCTGAGCTTTGGTGTCCCGACATCATCGGGCTTGATGCTGTCGTCTATCGCACTGTCCCAACACAGTTACGACTTTCACATCTGGTTGACATGTTTGCGTCGTAGAACAATCATACAGGAGGGGGGCAGAGAGAGGTAGAGAAAAGATCTGTTCATATCACGACATCATGGTTTCGTCACGTAAGGATCTGCGAATCGAACCGGGTGGGAGATTTCAGCAGCTGCGCTGGCCCGGAGATCCTGCTGGGTTCCTGCTGTCTACACGGCTACCTCGATTTTTGACAAAAGTCAAGCAGCACACGAGAAGACCATGAGCGGGGTGTAGTTGATAGTTTCCTCAGAGTTCAGTCTCTGTGGAGTCATGGAGATGATGCTGGACAGCTCTTATAGAGGGTCATAGTCTCGTGGCTAAGTAGTAGGCGATATCCAGTCTCATTCGTACTGTACAACCCGACCCGGTTGTCTCCTTATGTCAATGTTCAACTACATTGGATACTCTCGATGAAAACACTCATGCTCTGTGGCTGTCCCACAACTGTCAGATGCACACGGGATGTGCGTGTATGGAAGAGAAACTGCTCGCGAGAGAATCCCAGCAGCTTTCTCACTAGCCAAGCTAGAAGATTAACGAGTCTGTCATAATAATGATCCAACAGTAGGAAGAAATCGAGATCGTTAACGCGGGAGTCTTCAGTATTATCAAACGGGAAGCAATTCCTTGATCATTTAAGTAGACACCGTTCTCGTTTCAGAAGCAAATTCGTGAGATGTAGGGAATCTGCTCGGCGGTGCCTCTATTCGTTTTGTTGTCTCGAACTTGTCTCTGCAACGGGGACGCGGCTAGGAACCGATATGAACTATGTAATTGAATTTTCCCATGACACAAAGTCATGAGTTTGGGGCCTAGATCTGGCAATTCGACCATCTCCAATGATGCATCATGAGCATTACCCATTACCCATTACCCATTACCCATAGGTATCCATATCCATGGGGATTCATTAACCAAGCCATACCTGCAATATATCTAAGCTTTGATGATAGACAGCTATAGCCCGCTGGACATAATAGAGACTACTTGCGTCTCTTCAAGGTTCCGCTGTTTCAATATGGATGCAGGTATTTGTCCCTCAGGCCAAGATGTTTAAAGATACAGAGAATTGGTCAATAGCAATCGTCAGTGAGCACTTCAGCGACAACGCCTATGTCCATCTGAGCTGAACTCTGCAAGGGTATCACAAGGCTCGCCGTCAAGACGTCAAAACGGTCGACAAACGAATGAAGCCAGGAGAGCGGAAAGCGTACCACTTAACCTCTAATGGAATTCGTTTGCGCAGTCTCGGCTGGATGAGTGACAACGGACAGAACGCTCGCCTAGCTCTTGCGCTTCACTACCTCCCTGCTCCATTCGAAAGTCCTCTTAAACCAGCGAGCTAGCAGCCTCATAGCATTCACTGTGCTCAAGACTTTCCTTCTATTCGAAACTCAATCCATACTACTTTGTCAAGGACCGAATTATACCTACCGTACGGAGCGTCCCGTCTGTACAAGAACCACCGATCAAGGAACCACGTATAAGGGCTACTCCGGGAGGAATCCAAGCTTAAAGTCGACATGTTGAGGCTCAGCAGGTGGCAAGCTCGCGTCAGGATAGGCCGGCTAAACTCATCTTCAAGTCACATATGGGGGGCTTGCCGCTCCTTGCGCAATCTCATCAGAAACCGCTCCGCTTTTTGAATGATCGGATGCCATCTTCCGAGATCGTAATCTGCCTCATGGGAATTTGGAAGATCTGCTGAAGAGCCATGCAAAAACCACTGATGTCGGTCTCGGTTCAACACGGAGGACTGACACTTGGGCCCTCAGGCAGCTGCGTCGTGTTACACATCGGACCCTTGCCCCGGATCACCGTACGGAGATGTCAAATGTCATCGATGGCAGCTGTGGCATAAATGACCATGACTCGATATCGTATTGAAAAGCAAGCTGTGCAAGGGCATGAAGAAAAATATTGGCCGGAGATTCGGGCGATGACCGCAAGATTGACGCATCGTCAAGGTAGAGGCAAGTGAAGGCAGGGAACAACTGTGACGGCTTTGCAAGATCTCCCAAATGAGAAGAGCTCGTCCATAGGCACTTATGCTGAAGACTTTGGCTTACTCAATTCTGCAAGGTGTGAATTGTGTTGTAGACCTTTGCAGCAGTCTGATGCCGATTCACTCGTGTTATGTCGCTCATTCACCTCACCTATTTCTGGGGAACAAGTGAATGCGCTCACCAAGAAATAAAACAACGAACGTGTGTGCCACAACGCAAAATGCGATCCGAGAGCGATACCAAAAAAATCCATCTCATTCGCAAGATTCGCAAAAAGAAGTGATCAGTGGGAGGCTTGAACTCCCGGCCTTGGCATTACTGAACATCTCAGATGAGATATTAGTACCACGCTCTAACCAACTGAGCTAACCGACCAGTTGTAGTTGTTGATGTTGCAGGTGGGAGCGCAACCCTTGTAGCCTGTGTGGTGGGTATGCGCCCCGCAGCCGCTGGGACGCCCGCGGCAAGCAGTACACCAAATCCTGGGGTTGATCAAACGGTCAAGGTTTTCGTCTCAAGAGAGTCCTGAGTTGGGACGGATTAAAAGTGAGGATTTCATGCGTTTGGCGGGATGGCCTGCAAATGAGGCGCGGCAGGACCGACTCGAAGGCGTTTCGAGGGTCGCGGATTGTCGGAGAATATGAGGGAAAAGATAGGGAAGCCCATGAATGTGCGGTTCCCAGTTGACCACTCCCACTGACAGGTGCAAAATGAGACCACTTTGATCTGGTGGTGTACATGACGAGGACTTGTTTAGGAAAAGGGAGTGTTGAAAGATGGCGACCGCAGCCTTCTGAGGCAGAACAAGATCAGTTGACCATTTCCGCGTCTCTCAATCAAGAAGGAAGGCGATGGAATGGGGCAGCCAAGTCAGAGAGGGCTGCCTTGAGCCTTGACGACCCTGACAGCCTGCTTGCCTGATCTACAGAGTCGGAAGCCAGCAGCAATGACGGACCTGCCTCCGTGTTGTTTCTGGGCAAACCCAGTCACGACAGCGCGCTTGATGCTTGCCTCTGACCAGACGCCGCATGTCGCGTTGGAGAAAGCGGCTTGATTCGCAATCACACACAGCCTCCCCGCAGACCCCGACGAAACCTGGAATGATGTCAACATCGTGTCGTCAGGATGCCAGCGACTCGTTCGGCGATTTTGCCAAGCGTCGGCGAGAGTGGGCTGGGAATCCGGCTGTAAGGGCTGAATATAGCCCGGGCATGCATACTACTAAGAATAATAAGAGTGTTTGCACCACGAGGCAGCCCGCGCATGGAGGGTTTCCGCTGGATAGCGTAGGGCGTCTGTCTCTCGTTTACGGTAACCAGTCAGCATGCAGAATGTCGATGTCGAGGGCAAGATCAGCGGATCCGGAGTGTCGGAGTGGTGTCGGGGAGGCACCAACTATCGAATTTCCGTGCTGCAGCTTGCCCTTTCGAGATTGCAGCAGGGCAGAGAGGGAGCACGCGCGCGCGGGTGCAAGCAAGCTGTGGTCCGTGGTGATTGTCCCATGGGCATTTCTCCACCGTCAATACCACGCTTAATCTGGGAATGGACGGAGTCAGGACCGTCCAGAGGCAGAAAATCCGACGAGGTCAGGGATGGGAAAGCAGAGTCCCTTTCGCATCTCCGATTCGACCGGTACGAGATTGGACTGGATCGTCGCGATGACACTTCAACGGTCAACGAAATAAAGGGGACCTTGCCTTGGGTCGACCGTCCTTGGTCAAGACTCAACGGTTGCTGGCTGCCCTGGGATCTGAAACGCATAAGTCTGCGGTCCGGAGCCGGAAGGCGAGTCGTTTGCCGCCGCCTGCAAGAATGGATGAAGGCTTTGGCTTTGGTGACAAGACATTAATGTTGGCCGCATTCCTCGCCTCCCCTCTGACCTCCTACCGTCGTCGTGGTCGTGCTGCTGTGCTGTCACCCCATCTTCTCAGCCTTATCATCTCGTCCGAAATTCCCCTGGAGGGACCGGATCTTTGGACGACGCCAGACCGAACCAACGAAACGCCCGGCCGGATCGGTATACATACGGAATACCTAATCAGAGCTCGGTGACGGGAACTCAGGTAAGATGCGAATGTCTTTTCATTCCGACGACGGCTGCCCTGCCTTAGCGGGGGCCCCAGCCTGAACTCCCCTGAATTGGAAGCGCTTTCCATTCCCTGCGTCGCGCACCTCGGGCACATCACTTCACTCCAGTCTTGGCCTCGCTACACCTCCACCAAGATAGCGCCGCCCCCGGCAGCCCTACAAACCTCTCGTGCCCTTCAGCTGCCCCATCTCCGCGCGCCTGCTGCGTCTTCGTCTTTTCAATCCCGCCATCCCCCTGATTTCCTGCGAGCTAGACTGACCGGGCAACAGAGTCATCGGTAATGCCTGTCGTTGATTGACAGCAATATTTTCTATTTCTCTTTTTTTCTAGCAACCTCTCCGCTCGCTCCAACCACGACGCTCGTTTGCACCCGACTCGCGACTTACACCGACGGCCCCGACTCGGTACCTGTCCCACTGCGGTGGAACTCTCGCCGTTCCTGCTCCGACGAACACAAACCGCGCCGACACAGCATACGGACCGTGTCCTCGAGACATGAAAACGCCATAGATCATGGCGCATAACGGAGGCTTTGGCGCTTCCTATCAACCTCCTGAAGCCCCCGCATCCGCATCGAGACCACCTTTGAGCCATCGCATCTCCAACCTGACCGAGGTCAGCGACTTGGACACCTACCAGCAGCAGCACGAAGGCCCCTCAAGCCCACTCCGCGGGAGGGGTTCCCTTGCCTCGTTCCAGTCTCACTTGCACTCGGATCATACTTCACCGTCACCGCACGAATCGGACGAACCCACACGCCGCATATCGAGGGCTTCATCATGGTCCGGCTCATTTGCCTATACTGGCGCTGCCGGATACGACACTGTTCCTGCCACCGTTGATGATTTGTCGAGAACATCCTCCAAGGCCAGCCGCAACCTCCGCCGCCCGTCTCTCCTGCGCTCTCACCAGCCCATTCCCGAGGAGGAGCATGACCTGTCGCTCCTGCATTCTGCTGCGCCCATCAGCCAGTCCCATTTCGAGTCGGTCTCGGAAGACGAACCCGTTTTTGATGTAACCGCCACCCTGGGCCCCATGGGGTTCCAAGATGACGGCTTTCTCAAGAAGTTGCAGGAGCAGGAGGCCAGCGGTCACCTCACGGGAGGCCTCGGCGCCGGTTTCAAGCCAGACACCACGATCAAGGGGGATGAGCTCTTGTTATCGCCCACTGGCCGCAAAGGGTCACTGACGCGGTCCTTCACCCGCCGTGGGAAGCTCAGTCGCACTGCGACGCTCAAGGCTTTCGGCCAAGATGAAGCAAATAAGAGAGGCGAGGTCATCGAGGTCATTATCGAGGAGCCAAAACCCAAACATGCGGACCAGGTTGATCTCAGCGTCATGGCCGGGCCAGATCTCGGTGACGACGGGGGCAATATGCGCCAGGCTACGTTCCCCTCCACCAAGGGCCAGAAGACACAAGTATTCTACCCACATCCTAATTGGAAGCCATTCTCTATGAGATGGCCTTACCTTGTCGCTCTGATCGCTCTATCGATTGCGCTCGCCATCATGGTAGAGTTGCTCTACCAAAGATCGCGCCATGACCCGCTTCTCAAATTCCGATCCCCGGCCGATGTCCCCGGAGAGCAGTACTTCGCTGTCAAGTTCCTTCCAACAATGCTTTCCGTCACCTACGGTGTCTTGTGGCAGATTACCGACTTTGAGGTAAAACGCCTGGAGGCTTATTACCAGCTCTCAAAGGATGGCGGCGCACTCGCGGCCGAGTCCATCAACGTTGACTATGTCACGAGCCTAAGCTGGCTGCGGCCGTTTCGAGCTTTGAAACTGCGACATTACGCCGTTGCCGTCTCGTCCATATCAACGTCTTTGGCCGTTTCTCTGGTGCCGACATTCGGCGCGGCGGCGTTCGTTCTGTATCCTGACCGAGCCACACGTCTCGCGCACCCTGACCAAGAGAAGGTCATCCGCCTTCATGCAATTTGGTCTCGGCTCCTCTCCTCTACCCTGTGCATCTGCGCATTTTTCGGCATCGTTCTGCTATACATCCTCCAGAGACGGAGATCTGGCCTTCTAGCCGATGTCAAGGGCATCGCAGGTCTTGCTTCAATGGCTGTAGTGAGCCATATTCTGGTAGATTTTGCGGACCTAGACGTCGTCAGTCATAGCGACATCCATGCCAAGCTGAAGCACCGCCGATATATCCTTCGCAACGCGTCCCTGGCCCCAGACGATGAGAACCCCTTCTCTTCGCAAGAAAAGGACCAGTTCCGCGAGCACTACCTTTCAGAGAACCCGCATCCGCGCATGCTGCGTCTCGACGGCTACCTGCCGTACGTGATCGGCCTCGTTCTCTTCTTGGCCTTCATTCCTGTCTTTCTCTTCTCCGACGCAAGTATCATCACCACCAAGGCGCCCTGGGTTGTGACCGCTCTGGCCGTTTGCATCAAGCTAGGCTGGGGAGGCTTGGAAACAGATATGCGGATGATGGAACCCTACTACATCCTGTCAAAACGGCATTCTTCGTCAAGGACGCTTACCTTAGATTACACCGCCATGCCGTTCGGTTACATGCCTTTCCAGGCGTTCCTCAACGGCCATGTCCTGATGTTCCTCGTCGGGTTCGGGACCATGATGACCGAGCTCTTGACGGTGCTGCTGACCAGTCTGGCCACTGTGGTGGGCACCGAGTTCCTCGACGCCGCCTTCAAGCCGCCCGAGGTACACCACGGTTCTGATTTCGGCGGGATCAACGCCGGCCAGGAGACCGTATCTTCCTTTTGGATCTCGTATGGTCTGGCCACTTTCATCCTGGTGTACATGGGCACGGTGGCAACGATTGTATTTCTTCGGAGACGACACCCGTTCCTGCCGCGACAGCCCAACACCATCTCGTCGCACTTGGCCTTCATCCACCAGAGCAAGATGATTTATGATTTCGTCGGCACTTCGAAGCTGAGCAACGCGGGCATGGTGCGCCACCTCGAGGGCCTGGGCAAGACGTACGGTCTGGGTTGGTTCGAGGGCCGTGACGGGCAGACGCACTGCGGTGTTGATCAGGAGGAGCTGGTCGGGTGCTATAAGCACGGGATGGATTTCCAAGGCACGAACAAGCCGTGGAACCAGCAGTGGGACCAGTATGAGTGAGGTTGAAGACAAATGAAAAAAGAGGGTAATCTTGGAGCACTGCGAATATCCGGTTTTGGGAGCTGCGCGAACTGGGTGGCGAAAGGCGATGGTTTCTGGCTGGGGATGAAGTATATTTGCAGCATATATGGCTGGAGAAAGAATGGCGTTTCTAATTGAGGCGTCTCGAGAAAAGGTGTTTTACGGTTTGGGAAGGGGGTGGGTGGTGTGATTGTCACCGGGATTTTTGGGTTTGGCATTTAGGAGCATTTGGGGGGGACCGGGCCGCATTCAGACGATCTATTCATGGATATACTATGGTTTTGTCGCAGACATGCGGCACCCTGCCTTAACTCAATCATGAATTCTTAATCTTCCGTCACCCGTTCAAGAACACACACACATACACCGGCATAAAACTCAACTGATGTCGCGCCAAGGGCCATATAAATATGGAGGGCTGAATACGAATGATATTAAGAAGAATACAGGTTTGCCTGCCCTGTCGATCCCCCTCTGTTAGCGGACGGGACGGCGCCATCATCGTGCAGCAGCGCAACACAGTCAGCAATCCAGATGGGTTGGTACATCAGGTTTCGGGCGTTTGGCGAATGGCGCTTATCGTCACTTTGCTGGAGGGGAAATGCAGCCAACCATGGAACCTTGACCCCCCTTCATGGGTTGCTAAAAATGATTTGCCATTCGGTGGTTTGTGCCGCAGATAAAACTACGTGCGGGGAGTCCTTTGTAGAGAAAGGTGCTTGTTTGACACAGGTAGATTAAATTCGATTTCGTTGCTTGAATCCGTAACGTGCCCGTCCACGTCTGCAGCTGGAATCAGCGGACGTGCAAGATTCGTGTCGAATAAAGGAAGAACGCAAAAGTACATCAATATCGGCAGAAGCCACCTCATCTCTGGTATATTCTCAGCCTGTAGAAGCCGTAGTAGCAACAGCCTCCAATGAAGCCGGCTTTCCCTACGCAACACTCATATTATGCTATTTATGCTTTGGGGCTTCCAATGAAGCCGTCGTGAACGCTTGTCTATGCCATCCGCCACCCGCCCGCGCCTGTGAATGAATGCCTGTTTTCCTGAAAGAATGTTGTACATCTAATGCGTAGCGTTTCGTCCCGACAACCGCCAGCTTATCTTTACACTCTTCAACCTCACTTAATAGACCTACACTTCCCCCGCCTTCATTTCTTGCCGGCGCTGTCGACGTCAAACAGGGGCGGCATGAACCCCAGCCCGCCCTCCTTCCTCTCCTGGACGTCGCGGTGCACGCCCACGGTGCCGTCCGCCCTGCGGCTGCGCACGTGCGTCCTGATCATCTCGAGGATCTCGCTGCCCTTCCAGCGCGCGGGGACGGGCCGGTACGCGGCCTTGAAGGTGCCGACGGTGTTGGACCACTCGCCCGCGCGCGGGCCCGGCTGCTGCTGCTGCTTGAGGTCCTCGCGCTTCTGGCCCGCGTCGACGGTCGAGGTGGCGCCGGCGCCGACGCCGCGGTAGGACTCGGCGGCGTTGGTCGTCGCGGACGACAGGCCGTCGGAGTGGCTGCCGCCGGTGGTGGGCGTGGTGCTAGCGGAGGCGGAGGGGGCCTCCTCCTGGGTGGCCCAGTAGTAGATGTCCCAGTCGTTCTCGTCGAGGAAGAGGTCGTACTGCTGCATCTGGGCCTTGCTCATGGTCGGCAGCTTCTCGTTGGCGAAGGTCGAGAGAAGGAGGTCTGATTCCAGCGTGCCGCGCTTGCGGGATTGGTCTGTCCGGGTTTCCTTGTCAGAGGTTGTTGTTGAAGGACCGAGGTTGCGAGATCCAGATAAGACTTACAGAGCAGACGGGCGCGCATGGTCCGCTCGTCCTCGCCCACGCGGCGCAGAGGCTCGACGCGGAACTTGATGCCCTCGAGCTCGCCGACGCCCAGCTCGTTGTCGACGGCCTTTTCAGTGTAGATGGGCGGCTTGTCGGCGAAGCCGCGCTGAAGAACGAGGGGTGCTGCTGCGGCTGCCGTCGCCGGGCGGGGTGCGGCGAGGCGGCGGATCGCCGGGCGGATGCTGCGTGCTACGTGCGACATTGTTTCTGTAGATTTTTGCTTGCTCCTCTTGCCAATGACTCTTGTCGTTTGTTTCAATGTTGGAGTCTTGAATGCCGCGGCTATTCGGAGGTGGGGGGAACGCTGCCCGCTTGTGTGGTTTTGCGCCTTACGCTTGCTTTGTCGATTAAGTTTATTGGATATATGAGGACGTCATAGACATTGAAAATCTCGTGATTGGGCGTGAGAGGCTGGCGGACAGTGCAGTGGTCCCTGAAAGTCTGTTATCCCAGATAAGGGCGTACCGCATGAGCTCTTTCGCGATTAGTGGAGCTGATTATGCATCAATCGTTTGTCACTTGTAATCCATGCACTTACATGGTGCACCGGCTTACAAGAATCAAGGGGTGCACTTGCAACCGGGCCATCTCTTACTAAGACAGTGCCATTGAGTCTGGTTTGGCGAGGAAGAAACATGGAGAGAACTACTCGATGCAAGGAGAAGGTTAATGGCATGTGAGAACCACTTTGGTATGATGAGCGTTATGAAATGCTCGTGCCAATCGCCAGAAGAACCCACATCCATGGGATTGTTTATTTGAATTAGCGGTTGGAGATGAACCACTGTCAAGGCCTCGACGCAGGTGTTGCGTTATGGTGGTGGACTGGAGGTCTGGAGGAGGAGAGGGAAATTTGAAAATGTGGGGTTCTTGGAGCTCTTGCAATTGAGATTGTTTCTGAATAATGTTTGATGTGCGCTCGTCTAGAGTCGGAACGTTGGAGCTTGTTCGAGCTGAATCGTGGCGATGCACCCATGATCCGCGACAAGACGGCAGAGACGGACGAAGAAAAACATGGGTGACGAGCATGAGCGGCAGAGGAGCCTGTGCGAGGCGTGATTATTGGTGGGTGAGAAAAATCAACCTTGTAATAAAACGTTAATAGCCAGCAATAACGAAAGGCTTGGAAGGTTGCAGTTCCGGGTCTCGATGAGGCAACTCCAGAAGTCATGGTTTGATGGCTAAAAAAACACAGCCTCCCGGTGCGTGCCCAGACCTGCTTTTGCTGGAGACTTCTCGCGAGGGTTTGCGATTGGGAACGGATGAGCAAAGTTGCGATTTTCAGCGTCCTCTTACATCGGGCCAGCGGTTCGTTCTCGGGCCAAAACATTGGACGTTGATCCGTCGCTGTTAGCGCGCATGTGGTGGGCTGTGACTTGGCATGTCACTGGCCGGGTGCTCGCAGTGAGGGGGAAAACGATGGTGCTGCCGGAAGTGTTCCAGGGTGAGGATAACCGGCATCGATCTCTGGTGAAGACCCTATGCTTTTGAACGGGTGACGGCACTGGGACACAGAGAGAGAGAGAGCAGTGGGCGCCGATGAGCACGAGAGTCCCCGGTCAGTGTTGGACTGGCTGTCCAATCGACGAAGCCGCCTTGTTGGTGCCTTGGCCAATTTTAGACGTCTCAGGCTCGTAGTTCCCTCCCCCGGCAAACCAACCAGTCTGTATCTCGCTGGTGGCAGATCACGCAGGCAGGTATCCGTGGCGGGGAATGTATCGGTGACGTCGAGCCTCTTTGGTGGGAATTTAACTTGTGATTAATAGATGCAGAGACATGTTTCTCGCAGAAACGGACGGCGAGCCTCCCTCGTTCGGGTGTCTCTGTTGAGTCTCCCCGGAAGCCGGTTGTTCAGGTAAGCTGCGCAAGCGCAAGCGGTCCCCCGACAGGGCAAGGCATGGCATGGTGGGCATGGTTGGCTGGAGTAAGGCGTACGTATGCATGCCCGGCCGTCGTGTTCCTTCCCGTCGAGAGGGAATGTGGCAGTGCTCGAGAGTCAAGACGAGGGCGACGACAACTTTGAGGTTTATTGAAATGAAGTGTGGGTTTGCGGCTTTCTCTAGTGGTTTTGATAGTTTGGCTGCTGGCTTGTGTCTGGGCCTGGGCGGCGACCCAAACACTCAATGTCGCGGGCGGCATGGCTGCTGCCGGCGTCTGTATGGGCGCGCGGGCGATGAGCAACATACCGATTGACATTTGTTGTTGTTGATTCTGCGTCAGTGTTCCCGTGTTGGGCTGTTTGGGCAGTGTCGCCTTGGAAGTCTTGGAAGGGTCTTGGACGCATTTTGGAACATTCGGGACCCGACAGAGCTATGGGTCTTGGCCCTGACCTACCCCGTACTTACGATGGGTAAGAAAAGAGGAGATGGTGGTTCGGACGGCATTGTATGGGTGGTGAGGAAAGAGAGGCTGGAGAAAAGGGAATGACGATGGACGGCGTGTGTACTTGTGACCGTGGTTGCTGTGTGAGGGACGGCAGTAGTCGAATTTGGGAAAAGTTAACACGAGACAAGGCCCAAAAGAGAGAGGCGGGAGGGAGGAGATGGAGATGGAGATGGAGATGGGACGGTTGGCTGGGCTGGCTGGGTTGGAAGCGACTCGTAAAGGTAAACAACTTTTTGGTGTGCATGGCGGACCGTCTTGGCTGACTGCTTATTGCATTTGAGAATTCGGATGGCGGTGCAGTGTCGAGGTTTGAATGACGCTATGATTGCGGGAGCCCGCCATGCACGATGTGCGACGGAGATCCTGTCTGTGTTGCTGCTGGCGTCTCGACAGCATTGGACGGCGTCAGGCGGGCGGGTGAGGTGTGCATCAGGAGCGCTCATCAGCGACAATCAGCCGTCGTCAGAGGGACTGGACCGCCCAAAAACCTGCTTCGGACCTTGCAGCGAGATGGGGAGAGATGGATCGCGAGATGTTTTGTTTCCCTACCGACTTTACGGGCTGCCCAAAAGAAGAATCAGGTCGCCTCAGTGGGTGAGCAACCCCGGACAGCATACAGGAAATGCTGCTGTGCCTCACATCTCCTCTCGTAATTCAGCAACAGGCAGGTGTGGTGTCGGGTGCGATGGACGGCGTGGTGGAGGATTCGTACAGTGCTGACAGCACTTCAGATTACTCTGTTTGTGCATGCAGCCTGTGGTTGTCAAGCGTGTTCGTCTGGACTGTCGCCCCTTCCTTACGCGCCCGTGTTTTTTTTTGAGTGTGGTGTATCTCTGTTAGCAGCTATACGAGCTGAGTCGAGTATTGGGGCGCGGGTACGGGAGCAGTACGCACTGACTCACTCAAGATTATATGGTGCAGGAAGTAGATCCGCTGTTGCCGCATCGTATTGATCCAGCCTCGCCTAAGCATGCATAGCAGCAGCGACTCTCGCATGCAGAGGACGTGTAAATGGAACGCAGCCTCTGTGCTAACGAAGAGTACGTACCGCAGGTTCTGCACACAGGCTAGGCCCTGCCAGCACCACTATGTGGCAGTAAGACCAACTTGCTGGGTGCTACGAGGCGAGTGCTAAACTCGTGCATCCGCTCCCCTCCCCCCAAAAATCGAAATTACGCAGCCCAAGCCGGCACCACCCCGTACCGTCATTACCCCTGTCGCATACACGCAAATCCATCCACAACCGCATCCCGAGACCGCGAGGGAATCCACCGCTCACGCTTCAACTGCGCGGGATTCCCTCCCTCCCTCCCACCCGCACCCCCGTATTTGGCCCCGGCCAACCTTGGTTACCCCTGTCCTCAAGACACAAGAACCGCCCCTGTTCCCATGGGTCTTCCCCTGGCACGACGCTCTCACGCTCTTTACCCATTGCCCAGTTTTCCCTGAATCCGAACCACCAAGACCAGCCGTCTCAGAGAAACCACTGACCAGCCCAGCCTAGCCCAGCACACCCGGCACCACCACCACCACCGCAGGTCACAGCAGCGGCAGCAGCAGCGCCTCCTTTCATCACTCCTGCTGTCCCCATCCACCCTCGCTTGGCGATCGCCTTCCCTTCTCTCCCTTCCTTTCCAATCTCCCGCCAACAACAAAACCACCAAAACCCACCCTTCCCATCTCCCCCCCTCCCCGCCGACCGTCCAGACCTTTTTCTACGAACCAACGATTGACACTACGACCATTGACGACAACGACCATACGACACGATAACCGCTTTCTTATCGCGCCCTGACTGAGGCACCCCAACCTCGACCACGACGCCATTCGCCGCTGTTGCGTTTGCATCCGCTGCTGGGGATCAAGGAGGCCTGTTTTTGGGACCTGAACGGAAATCGAAAGGGACGGACAATCGACAGCAGGAACCACCTCGCCAACCAGGTGGAATCACCGGCAGATAACCCTCGCTAGTACCAATCCCCTGCCACGGAATCAGACCTCCCTGCGACTCACTCCATCTGGAGAGAACCTCGACTTTTCAACCATCAACCGGAGCGACCGCATCAATCCCTTCGCTTCTCTCCCATCTCCTTACCAACGCGATCCCGTCTGGAACGATCCGTGAACCACCAATCCCCATGATACACTCGACCTAGACGGCCTCGACTCTCTTCACCACTCTCGCTTCGACCGTTCCAAACCGACGACCACCACCCGCCGGCGACCGTTCAACTTCCTTTTTACTCACTTGCTTAGCAACGACCACTCACCCTCTCTTCACCATGCGCTTCTCATTCGCGAAGCCGCTCCTCTTGCTGGGCGCTCTCGCGTCCTATGTCACCACCCCGGTTATGGCTGCTGAGCAGATGCTCGTCTCAAAGTCGCTCAACACTTGCCAGGATGACTCAAGTTTCACGGCCAGTTTGTTCAATGTCGTCTTCACCCCTAACAACGGAAGTGCCGCCATCAACATCGTCGCCGTTTCTTCCGTCCAGGGCAGCATCGTCTTCGATGTTGCTATTTCCGTCTACGGTTACGAATTCATGAGACGCACGGTCGACCCATGCAGCATCAACCTCGCTGGTCTGTGCCCCATGACTGCAGGAAAGATCACCATGAACTTCAACCTCCAGGTTGGCGAAGACGCTGTCAGCCAAATCCCCGGAATTGCTTACAACATCCCCGATCTCGACGCCACCGTCAAGGTCTACGTTAACATGACCGACACCAAGGACAGTGTGGCTTGTGTCGAGGCTGACATTTCCAATGGAAAGACCGTCGACTTGATTGGCGTCAAGTGGGCTACTGCTATCATCGCTGGCCTCGGTCTGATTGCTTCCGCCGTTGTTTCTGGTCTTGGTCACTCCAACACCGCCGCTCACGTCGCCGCCAACACCCTCTCTCTCTTCGGCTACTTCCAGTCCCAGGCCATTGTGGGTCTCACCGGTATCCATCTGCCTCCCATTGTGCAGTCGTGGACTCAGGACTTTGTTTGGTCTATGGGTATCATCCGCGTTCAGTTTATGCAGGATATCTTCACTTGGTACCAGCGAGCTACCGGCGGAACCCCGGCGACTCTGCTCAACTCTTTGACGACCACCTCCGTGCAGGTTGAGAAGCGATCTTTGGATTGGGCTATGTCTGCCGCCAGGATGGCGAAGCGTGGCATTGACGTTGGCATGTCCTCCATCGCTAGACGAGCCAACATTCAGCTTTCTTCCGGCAGCTACATCGTCTTTGGTATTCAGCGAGTCGCATTCAGGGCGAAGATCGAGTCCACCAACCTGTTCATGACCGGCTTGGCCTTCTTCTGCATCTTCGTCATTTTTACTGTCCTCGGTGTTGCCGCCTTCAAGGGATTCTGCGAGCTGGCTGTTAGACAAAAGTGGATGAAGAGCGAAAAGTTCCTCGAATTCCGCAACGGTTGGTTCACTGTCCTGAAGGGTATTCTCTTCCGCATGACCCTCATTGGTTTCCCTCAAATGACCATCTTGTGTCTTTGGGAGTTTACCCAGGTCGACTCTGCGGCTGAAGTTGTTCTTGCCGTTTTCTTCCTTTTTGGAATGGCTCTCACTCTCGGCTGGGCTGCTGCTAAGGTGGTCCGCATCGCTCGCCGCTCCGTCGCCATGCACCGAAACCCGGCCTACATCCTGTTCTCCGACCCCCAGGCCCTGAACAAATGGGGTTTCCTCTACGTCCAGTTCCGCGCATCGGCGTACTACTTTATTATTCCTGTTCTTGGCTACACTGTTGTCAAGGGCGCTATCGTCGCCTTTGCTCAGCGCAGTGGAACTGTTCAGGCCATTGCCTTCGTCATTATCGAGGCTGGAGCTTTGATCGCGGCCAGTGTTCTGCGACCCTGGATGGACAAGAGCACCAACTCGTTCAACATTGCCATCTGCGTCATGAACTTCCTCAACGCTGTGTTCCTGCTCATCTTCTCCAACGTCTTCGGCGCTCCGGCCCTTGTCAACGGTGTCGTTGGTGTTGTTCTCTTCATCGCCAACGCAGCCTTCTCCTTGATTCTTTTGCTCCTGGTTATCGTCAGCAGCACTCTGATCTTCTTCCGCAAGAACCCCGATGCTCGCTACCAGTTTATGGCCGATGACCGCGCCTCCTTCATGAAGTCTCAGACGCAGCTGAACACTACGACTGAGCTCGATGCGCTCGCCGCTACCGCGAGAGGCGACAAGGCTCACTACAACAAGGGTCTCGACCTCGATGATGACAACGACTCCATCTCGTCCGAATCTATGCGTCGCCGTGCCGACCCGTCGGCTGTTGCTTTGCCGCCTTCTACTGCGCAGTCTCACAACTCGCAATCTCAGCAGTCTTTCCAGCGCCAGCAGAACCAGGGCCACCAACAACACTCTCCAGTGGACCCTTCAGTGCCTCTATTCCCTGCCAACGCCGGCCCCTACGGCCAGCCCCCGACACGCACACCGAGCCCGTACAACGGCTCAGGGTCAACACTGGCTGCCAACCAATATAGGCAACAGAACAACGGCAGCCCTGCCCAGTACAGGCAACAGAACAACGCTAGGTGAGAAAGACAAATCATGACGTGGTAAACATGCAAATGCTAACAAAGAGTACAGCCCCTGGCAGCGTGGAGCTGGATACGAGCACTAGATATGACCCGCCATGATTTCTACCATTCTGACGGTAGATACCGCACGGTCTAAAGATTTGCCGGACTACGGCAAGTCGGTTGATGACAACCTGGTCATCCCAAGTTTTGGGTATTCCCTCGGAAAATGAGGTATTTGAAAACTCGACACAGCCAGTTCAGAAATAATGTGCCAGGCGTGGGGGAGCAGGCATGAGTCCTCACCTTGAGTTATGACGAGCATCACACCATAGACGGAATGGTATCTTTTTTCCTTTCTCTCTGTTCCACTTATAACTCTTGTCTCTCTGGCATTGAGGATGGCGTCCCGAGATTTCGGCGTTGATTTGTTGTTTGGGAGGTCGCCGGGGCACGCTGATCACGGCGGGCAGGCAGGTTGATGGCTTTCACTTTGTAAATAAGGCTGCGGTTGTTGATTGAGAAAAGGTCTCATCGACAGCAGCCCGGACGCTAAGTTTGGGGGGAGGGAATCAAAAAGGGCTTACTTCGGGACGGAGAAGGCATCCATCTGAACCGAGGTCAACCCATGCGCGATTTGATCGGAGTGGACACAAACCCCCCTGATAGGAAAATCAAAATAGCTAATGGATCCCTTTGTTAACAAGGTTTCGCGTCTCAAACAATGTCTTGGCCGTTGGATCGTAGAGAGGCAGTGAGTAGGGGGCAGCTCATCGTCGGCCAGAGCACGTCGATGTCAGTCATGGTGCGCTCAAGGCCGGTGAAGGATATGATGGACACCGAACGAGACATGAGGACATGACGGTCGAACCTTGACCTCGGCCGATGCAACGTAGCCAGAGGCTATCTACGGCCGTTCTTCAGAACATGGTACCTTGTCGCGGCCGAAGGAGGGGGCGAGGAAAGACTTTGACGATCGAGCGATAGTTTGACCGTTTAGGAGGAAGATGATGGTCTAGACCCTTCAGGCTGGTCGCGGTGAGTTGAGAAGTGACGGTGAAGACTTTCTGATGATCAATGATTTATGTTCTAGACCGAGCAGAGCCTTGACCTTGATCACGGCAGGTAAAGTTCAGGAACAAGGTTCTGGTGATGGAGGGGTTCGGATGACAGCTTGACTTCGATCTACTTTCGGCCGATGGACAACAGACTTTGGATCTTTGGTGTTTTTTTGGTGCTCCGTCGCGCCCGTTTGGAAGTCTATTTGCTCGGCCGATATGGAACATCGTGTGTGGACGTGGATGAGTGGTCTCTGGAGTTCTGGACTGGTTTGCGGTGCGGAGAATTGACCGAGAAGCCAATGGGGTAGCTTGGAGTATGGCCCACGGAAGATGGAGGGAGGGAAGGTTTCCGGTGGAGGGTATCGATACGTCCGTACCGGAGGGCCGGAGGTGGCTCTGTTTCGGGCCTTCCGGTGTGTGTGGGTGAGTGTGGATGGGTGAGTGTGAGGCAGTGATGGGGCTGGTGATGGTGGTGTGGGCTGTGCTGCTGCCGGTGAGGAGAGAAGGCCGACCAGAAGAAGTGCGGGAGATACAGAGGTAGTGGGAGGAAGAGACGAAAGAGGGAGAGACGGAGTGGGCCGGATGTTTCCTATCGGAGAGTAAGGCCGGGGAGCTCCGTGAAGTGGTCTGGAGCCTTTCTTGGTAGAGCAGAGAGAGAGGGGGTGCTAGGACGATTCCGGCGTTGTGTGATGGGGTTTCTTTGTTGGTATAACGGTCATCGATGGGGATATCGGGCGATGGATCTTCAGTCCTGAGGAGTGGTCAGAGGGGTAAGTTCGGGGGAACGGGTGATGATGGAGAGGGAACGTTGGGCCAGGGATAGGTTGGGAACACTTTGTAAAATGGGACCGGGCAAAGTTGGAGCAACGGAGTCCAGGTTTGACCGGCGGGTCGATGGCAACCCGCCCTTTACGTTATGTTTTTTCAACGCATCTTGGCATTTCACGATGTTGGGAGGGTTCTCCTTTCTTGGCTGGACGTTGAGAAAGAAAACAGTTGTCTCGGGACTCGTTTCCACAATCACTGGCAATTGCTACTCGCGGCGGGTTCAAAGGATCTTGGGGAAGGAAGGGTGTATGTGATGTTGTGAACGAGATGGAGCTATGTCCAACTTGGAAGCCGTAGGCGAGGAGGGGAGGGGTGGTTCCTGCGCGAGGGATGGGCGTCAAGGAGGCTATCGTGAGGTGGGCATAGCATGGTGGAGAGCGAAAGTACCGCGCAGCGGTGGGGAGGAGAACGCTTGGGAGCTAAGGCCCGTAGCTTGTTTACTGGGGACCTGAGATGATGACATATCAAGTGGAGGTAAGAGAGGCTTCGTTTGACGGCGGGAAGGGAACAGCTCGGCGGGTTTGGGCGTGTTGTTTGTTCATGACAAGCGAGGGTAGTCGTCAAGCGACTTGTGGCGCCGTGGTTCACTGCCGCCCCAAATTCATGGATTGGCCCTGTCCTCGAGCTTCACGTGTAGGCTAAGGCAGGTGCTTCGGGACCGAGAGGACGGTACATGCAGGTCGGTTTGGGGGCCGGCGTCGTCCTGGAATGGAGTGTGTTTACCCTCTTTGGGGTCGGCTCTTTGGTGGTGGGTGGCTTCTCGGCAGTTCGAGGGATGATGATAAGGCTGATTGGTGTGAAGTTTTGTTCCAGCCTGGGGGACGCCGTTGCAGTCAAGATTCAGGCTTCTTTTGCCGCGGGTTGTAGTCTGTGTGTGAAGACGGTTTGTTAGTCCCTGTCTAGGGAGGCGTTTGATTTGCATTTGCATTCAAGACTTGTGTTGGTTGGCAGTTGACAGCTGAAAAAGATCGCGGGGTCTGTACGCAAGGGGGTGTCGAATTAGGCTTCCCGGGATGTTTGGCCGCATTCTCATGGCCCTCGGAGAATTTGGGAGAGTAGTCCAACCTGTGGGCGCCGCTTGCCCGGACCCAGCACCGCATCATGGAGCGTTTATCGATGGTCAGAGGAGGGGTCACGGCTTGGCAACAGTAGATTCCGGAGGGCCTCCGAAGAGGGGTCCTTGGCTGCTGGTTGGTTGAACATTGAACATCTTACGATTTTGAGGCCCTAGATAGGCGCTGGCGGGCGGGAGAGCTGACTAGCCATGGGGGTCGTGTCGTGGGGACGCAGATCGTGAAGCCACTTGACGTCGAGACCAGAGCCTCACTCTTGTGGAGGACGGACATTTGATGCGGAGTAAAACGGTCTGCTGAAAGTCCAGTTGCCCCGGAGGCCTTTGTACGGTAAACCCGACTGTGTCTGTGTCCAGGCGGGACGAGAACATGGCCGGTTAATTCCCCAGTTGTCTATGACTGGAGGATAAACTGTGGCTCGTGTCCAAGAGGCGGCCGCCTCAAGTCGGGCTGAAAGTGAAAAAGAGGCATAGGGCACAGGGCCATCATGAGCTAATCTGGCTTTGCCGTGGGTTGGCGTGAGGCTGCAGCTGTCATGACGGCGGGGGCTGAGGGATGGCCACGGGGATACTGCCAGGAGGAGGAAGGTTGCCGTCGACCAGGCGAGTCCGAGCGGACGGTTGATGGCTGGACCGCCAGGCCTTGCCTGCCCGGAGTGTTGGACGGCAGGATGTTTGAAAGGTATAGATGGGCAGCGGCTCGGAAGATGCGACCCGGAGTAAGACACACTGCAGATACTGACAGAGAATCGACGACAGAGAAGGTCTGCCTCTCGCCGGATTTGGTTGTGGCAGACAAGGCCCCACGCACATCCTCCGCAACCTTAAGAGTTGGACACGGAATCTGCCATTAGCCAAAACGCCATAACTTCCTCTGAGAAGAGAATCATTGGTCAGAGAACGAGATTTGGATCGCGCTTACCACAGAAAGTGAACGGTAAGACACGTTTTTCCTCATTTCGTGTGTAGAATTTCTGCTCTCGCACAATGTAAACGATTTCCGTGGCTTGTGTTTGTTGGATGTTGATCATGTTTGATCAAGATCTTGGTGATTAAGGGCTAAGATGAGAAGGATGAAACGACCGTGATGATCCCGGATCACGAAGCCTGCCGGAAGACAATACATCAAAGCAGGAAATGATGTTCGGATCCTACCTCATCAAGCGCCTCTGCGTATGACCCATGAAGGACGTATGACGATATCGTATCCGCATATTGCTCATGAAGTGATGGATTATCAGCTTTCGACTTCGTATCTACTTGCCGTGAGCCAGCCAGCTGAGACACCGTCACCAGGACGTGGGTCATCCTGTCCTGGTATTGCGCGGGCTTCCTCCAAGTCCCATCCAGAGTCGTCAGCCCATGTCTCGGTCCCTTATTCAATCTTCTCGCAAGAGACCCATAATCTTGACAGTGTCGTAAGGAAGTAAGAAAGCCCTCGGATAGGCCTTCACGCCTCCCGGGAAAGGGTCTCGATCCTTTCTCGGACATGGCGACTGAAACAAGTGACACGATGGCGACGAGGTCGAGATCTCTCGGATTCCTCGTAGCGGTTGAGCATCGGACTCTGCGCAGTGAAGAGAAAGGGTTCCTCATTCTTCTGTTTCCGGGCGACGATGCAACATCTCGCTTGGCGGCTGCGGCTGGCCAGGGCGTGTCGTTGGTTCTTCGTCGCGGTTACACAGGCCCAGGCTCATGCAGGTACGGTACCTGTCGAGAGTGATGGTGTGCAGAAGAGAGGTCTCGCCTGGTCTCGATGTAGGCGGTACCTGCATCCGGGTTGAACAGAGGACGTTGAGGACGGGTCCAGTGGGGTGTTTCCCAGAGTCGAGACGCAGCGCGGCTGCGGCGTACGGCCGTGGACAGACGCTGGATTAACGTTTCCGGGAGGGGTGTGAGGTGACACCTGGGGGTCTGAAGGCAAGTGAGACTTGTCTCATTCAGGGAATTGCTGCGAGTTTTGCACGATCGAACAAGATCGTGATTTGGGAGGAGGGAAGAGCAAGAGGGCCAAATGGAACAGAAAGTGGGTTCCGCAGTGAGACATTGATACGCGAGCCTGCGCCCTGCTCCGTCATGCTCCTGGCGCCTTTCGGTTTCGAGCCTAGAGCGAAAGGCGGGACAGGTGCAGTAGACGCGATGAGCTGCAAGATTCTGCAACGGGGATCTTACACTAGCCCCCAAAGGTCCGGCTGGCAGGCAGGACAGCAGACGGTCAGGTGGACCTGTGGCTGTTCCCTTTGGCTAAGGATGAGGCAGTCTGGAGACGCCGTTCGCTTCTCCGCTGACTGGATGGGATGGTTTGCGCCTCTCTCTGTCGCTCTCACTTGTCGGTGGGACCATGCAGTGAGGAGAAACGAAGAAGAGGAAAGGCGTGATGCAAGGCGGATGAGGAGGGCGGGTGCGAGGAGAACGAGGTAAGGCTTAGCGGGAAACCCGACGACGGAGCGAGGTCCTTGAGTGGTGGGAGGGAAAGGCCAAGTCTCTTGTCTGGTGGGATGAGGGAGATGGGAAAGGGTGAAGCTATCTGTTTGCGGCCATGTCGACTTAAAGAAACGGAAAGGCCATCAAAGGTCATCCACCCCCAGCTCCACCGCACCCACCTCATCTGGTGTCATTGCCAAGCCTCGTTGTGAGCACAAGCCGCGCGTTGGGGTTTGGGCCTGGACTTTCCGAGCTGCTTAGGCATATTCGTGATTCTGGCCCATCTCTCGTCTCCAGCTTGATCGGATGCTGGTCTGTGTTGACTCCCGATGTCGTCCGTTCCCTTCCCTTCCCTTCCCCTCCCCCATCGCCAGGCAGACCAGGCCTGTCAACCGCGGGAGACGGATGAGGCGGGCTGCCAACCATACGCTACAGTCGTCAAAGGAAGAGGGGGCGTAGTCTCTCGGTGACTTGGGCGCAGCGTCCGGTCGTGATCGGCTAACGGCTGGTTGGGCGACGGCCGTCGTAGTGCACCATAGTGCACGGCAAGAGGCTGCCCCGACCCTCTGGACTGGGATCTGGCAAAGGCTGCGCGAGGCGTCAGTCATCATGTTCCTCGGGCGTCGGTGATGCGTGTGTTGTTGTTATTGTTGTTGTTGCTGATGTGTTGGTGATGTGTGATCGGCAACATCATGTAAGCTGCGTGTAGTGTGCTAAATCTCGGTGTTGAAGGTAATCTGATGATGGTGTTGTGATGATGTACGCAAAGCTCGCTTGGCTGAACTCAAAGATTCTCACTGTGGTAGGTAGCGAATAGTTGCAAGTATTGTTTTTTAATTGTGATGTGATTTGTTATTGGTATTGAGTCTGCTCTGCTAGGATATCCAACCCCTTCCATATCTCGTGACCCGGGTTCCAGCCTTTGATTTTGGGTGTACTCCAAACATAAGAAACCGAGATTAACTACCTAATAAATGTGGGTAATGGTGGGTAATAAGTAAGTGGCGACCAACGTCGTCAACGGTTGATAACAATATTGGTAGAAGCTTGCGCTTCTATGCCGTTTTGTGAAAGAAGTCAAAGAGCAGATAGCGATGACCAGCCGTCGACAAGAAGAGAATTACTCGTGTGATGATCCCATCAAACGCCCGATATCACTTTCCCATAAGCCTTCCGCACCGTAAACTCCCAGGCGCTCCCATGCGTATTTTGCTGCAAGTCCACCAAGCAAAAAGAATGACCATGATTAGAAAACGAATCCTTCCTCGACCAACTTGTCGACGTTGCCGCCTGCCGCCTTGACGGCCTTGATGGCGGCCTCGCTAAGCCGTCTAC
This sequence comes from Colletotrichum siamense, assembly GCF_013390195.1. Classification (NCBI taxonomy): domain Eukaryota; kingdom Fungi; phylum Ascomycota; class Sordariomycetes; order Glomerellales; family Glomerellaceae; genus Colletotrichum; species Colletotrichum siamense. The sequence continues at coordinate 1,859,778 of NW_023501022.1, forward strand.
GCTTCTCGTTCGCCTCCTTTTCGCGGCGGGCTTTGGTCTTTGAGCTTCCGCTGGGTGCCACTCCGGTCATGAGGATGTTCTTGTCGCTCGGGGTGAAGTTGACGAAGCCGAGGCCCTCGGCCGCGGCGCCCATTCCACCTCCGAGTGATGGTGTGCGCATGCTCTCGCGGCGCTGCCACGACCGGCGCTTCTTCACACTGGCACTGAGGGCTGCTCCGCCGCCGACACTCGCAAGTGAGCCGCCGCTGCTGTGACGGGAACGGTTCGTGGGAGTGGGCGACGTCGAGGAATCGCGGCTACCCTGGCGTGTGCGGCTCGGGTTGCGGGTCTTGCGCATGGGCGTCGACATGCACATGTGGCGGGCGCCGGCCGAAGGAGCGCGGGGCATGCGGGGCCGGCGCTCGGTCATCTGTTGGGGGTGGTGAAGCTGTTGTGCCTGGTAGTGGACGACGGGTGATGAGGTGGTGCGAGGTTGAGGCATGTGAATCATGAGTCCTGACATCTCGGGTGCAGCGGCGGCGAGGCTGTTGTATTCATAGGGCAGCTCGCTCTGTTGCGTGTGCATGGCCAGGTTGAAGGTAGCATTGCGCGCATTCTGTGCCTGGTACTGTGAGTTTGTTGAAAGGTCCATGTGGCTGTTGTCCCACCACTGGTTGTCGAGGCCATCGGTGGCATAAGGGTTGGACCAGGCGGCATGAGAGTCTGTCTGAGGGGTGGTGGTGGCCATGGGCCAGGCGGCCTTGTTGACGTTGCCCGAGCTCATCTGTTGGTGGTGATAGAACATGCCGCTCTTGTCGTCGAGGACGGGGGTGTCCATGGGGGTGGTAGGGTCGCTGCGGCGGAACATGGGAACAGAGCTACCATCGAAGAAGGGATCCTCAACGTATCCACCACAAAAGGGCATGCCGTTGCTACCAGCTGATGAGGAAGTAGGCAAGTCTTGAGGGATGGTGGCACTGTTGGGAGGAGAGAGAGGAAGTCTGGTAGGCGGTCCGCCGAGGCCGGTCAGGTGCTCGGGGCGAAGCTTGAAGGCCTTGCGAGGCGAGACGGTGGGCGAGAGGGGCCCCTTGATTTCGACGCCAACGGATGACATGTTGGGCTGTTTATGACGGACTGAGGCAGCTTTCTGCTGCAGTTTGGAGGCGACGGCTTTGAAGAAGCTGCTCGGCTTACGACCACCGTTGTTCGTGTGGTTGACGTTGTTGTTGTTAGTATTGCTGGTATTGCTGCTGCCGGCGAGGTGGAGGTTTGTGTTGCTGCTGGTAGCGGACGAGGCCTGAAGAAGAGGAGTAGGAGGATGGGAAACAACGACAGAAGGAGCGCGAGAAGGCGACGCTTTCAACGATATGCCTTCAAGGCGGAGGAGCTCAGAGTCAGAGATCGACTTGGCCCCGCCAGCAGCAGCTGTGTCCGGATAGGAAGAAGCTTTCCTTTGTCCTTGCTCCTCTGCGCGGTCGATCCACGAAGACTGCACACCCCGAGCGCCCACAGCTGGCGGAACCACCGCGTCTGAAGTCGCCGCCGCTACTCTAGCGGCTGCTGATGAGGACACTAATGTGGCAGCGGGACCTGCTGCAGCGCTAGCCCTAGCTTCCACGAGCGGCTGTGTGTGGCAACTTAGCAGCTCGTCCAGATCGTCCGATACGCTTCTTGTTGTAGACGAAGACCCATGAGCGGGGAGTGGCATGTTGTAGACGAACGAGTCGGGTAAGGCAGAAGACGGAGGGAGCTCGTCCCCTCCGGCCGTCGAAAGCCTCTCTAGGTCGACAAATTCCTCGAAGAAAAGACCGTCGTCAACTGCACTACCAGCGGCCGACCCCCAGTGCCCACCTCCTGCCGCTGTCTCTGCTGCTGTCACCCCTTGCCAATGCAGGTGGGACGATCCCCCGTTGCTGTCTTTGTCTGCGTCCATGGGCTCTACTGAGAAATGAACTTCCGAGTATGTCATGTCGTCTTCGTAGTCTGTCGGGTGTGAGCTGGGCCTGACACTGGTGTCTGGGCTCCTCGTCCAATGCGAGACGGCGACTGTCATTCTCGTGGTGTCTCTGGTTCTGGTTGTGTCTGTTGTCTCGGCCTGTCTGTGTGTCTATCTGCGTTCAGTTCCGCAAACGAACCAAGCTCGAGATCATGAGCAGGTGGAAAGGCGGGGATTGCAGAACAACGGGCGCGGAGGGTGTTAATCGGCTCCGCTGCGTGTATTGGCTGCGAAGCAATGGGTGGCAGGAAATGCAAGTCTGTAAAGGAGAGTAGATGTAATGATCGTTTTCAGCAAAGTAAGTGGGAAAAGAGAGAGAGAATGAAGATGTTGGAAACTGGGGTAAATCTTCGAAGAATGGGATTCTTGTACGGAAATGAAGACCGTCGATGGTTGCAAGTACGCATCAGGTTGAGGGGACGGGAGTCAACAAATATCGTCCGGTTCATGTCTCTCATCCTGCCACAGCAACAATTGCGCAAAATATGGAAGCAGCCAGGAGACCACCACACAGGAATTGAGATCGCATAGATCACCGTGCTTTCGGCGAGGGATGCCCTCAGCGACCGGATACCCAAAGGAATGTTGCCCACGTCGTCTAGTGACCCAGCGAGGCTGGCCGCATTCCAGTCCAACATCTCGGCCCCCCTCTGTACCTGTTAAAACCGGGGGTGGGTATGGCAGGCAGACAGCACCATCAAAGAAACAGGGCAAAATCAGTGCGGTTTCTTTCACGGCAACGTCGGTTGACAAGAGGGGGCCCGAGTAAAGGCCCAGCATACAATTGTTCCCTCCCCTCCTCCAACCGAGAGTCAACAAAGAAAAATCGTTACTCGCACTGCAGGCACATGCAACCCCAAGTCCGCTCCGTCGGGTCTTGCCTGCCAACTTCTTGCTCGAGGTCAATGAATAATAATTACCTTGATACCCGCAGTGCTTTGAAGCTGCGTGTGGGCCTGAATCAGACAGAAAACGCCACAATCAATCCAAAATCTTTGACGTGGTTGATGCGGGGTGATGTGATCCCTCGTGGTTTTGAAGGTCTTGATCACCCTTCCCTGCATGTCCAAACCAACCCGCTGGGAAGGCGTGTAACCAATGGGTAAAATAGATATGCCAGGGCAAAGCAGCAGTGGCAGCGATCGTGATTACAACAAGGAAAATCGATATATTTCGAGGAAGAAAGGGCAGACGCGGGCTGAGGGCTATGGCGCCGTCCAACTTCAAGGCACCATCACGCCTTTTGCGCCGGAGCTTGGTCCAGGCTTCAGCCTCGATCGACTGACTCTGCTCAGCCAATCTGCGGCCCATGATTTGACACTATCCCGGCTGTCAGCAAACTTCATTTTGATTAGGTGTCTACCGATGATACACTACTGCAGGTGCCAAATCAAGGCCGACGTCGTTTGACGTAGGTCTACCGCCAAAAAGTTTAATTCGGCATCTCGTCGCCCGGGAGTTATGCCTGCCAAGTCGACTATCGACGCAGCGAAAGAGTAAGACTTCAAGGTGGTGGGGGCCTGGCTTGTGTGTTAGCCCGGTGATAATTGGAATGTCTGACAAGTTATCTCCCTGGTCACGCACTTATCGGGAGGAACGGCGGAGAGGTCTCGGACGTCTAATAGGGCATGTCAGTACAAGTCGCTGGGCTTAAAAGTGGTCGCATTGTCCATTGTACTGTTTGCATGAATAGACTCTCCCTTCAGAGTTTGCGTTGGCCACAATGATTTCCCAATTGACTGGGACAGCTTGCTCGCGTTGTGACGCGAAGCCGTTATACGTTCCACGCTGCTCCCCAGCCCCTTAAGAGCACGTTTCTTCTGAAAGCATCAAAACCGGATATTCTTCTGTGAAACCTTAGTCATCACGATTGCTCACTTTGAAAACGGTTGAAAAAGGTGATGCGACCCTCCGCAACGTGGGGAATTTTGATTGTTGATTTCGTCTCGGATCCTCTAGAATGAGCCATTGTCCAATCACTTCAAGAAAGCAGCTGACAATTCTTCTTTCGTCAGTTGACAGACTTTTCGGCCATATTATGGTCCAACGACGCCTCGCCGTCTGCAAGCCACAGGGCGAAAACCCGGAGGCTGACCGGGCTTGCCTCAACCTTCGGTCTATGACTCGATCAAATCTTGTCCGTAATGCACTCCGATAACCTCCGGTGCCGGGTGCCGAAAGTCATACTTGCAGGCTGAAAAAAATAGAGACAAGCAGGCTTCCTTCGCGGATGAGCCGCACTTGTAAACGCCAAACTCCAATGTTGCGCCGGACAAGAAAACGCCGCCGGCAAGATCCCCCCTCAAGGTCTCGTCCTTGAAAAAAAGGCCGGAACTTCTGCCGCGCGTGGAGACCCAACGCTGTCGCAACCAAGTTGAAGAACAATATCCTTCCAAAAACGCCGTTGCCAAACTCAAATCCATGCGCCGCCTATGTCCCATGGGTATATCGCCAGATTCTCCATCCGTCGCTTGTGCAAATCGCTGAAAAGTTGGAAGATGATAGAGTTGTTGTTCTTGTTGTAGTTGGTTATTCTCTCGAGCTTGTTGATTTCATTGGGCGCGGCTCCTGAGATGGCCCTGGTCCTTTGCGCTTCCGCATGCGTGGCCGATGCCTGACGACATTTTGGCATCGAAGAGCCGTCTCGGCCGAGCCCCTGAACCTCAATGCTCCGTAATGTCGAAGACCGTCAGACCCGCCTAGTAAGCGTTGCTTTTCGGCTGACAACGCTCTTTGCATCAGCTCGTCGTTGTCGTCTTCACCGAAACCCTCATCCGTTTCAAGTCGGAGGGACAGTTCAAGATTCTGGCGGTTGTCTGCTTCGATCTTTGGGAGATCCGGGTATGTGGGCACTGATGAGGTAGGTAATGCCGTCGCTGGTGGGCGAATGTCGCATTGCGTTTTATCTGATATCATATTTCTCAGACGAGCCTCCATGGCGCGAGCGTTGTTGGGATTGTTGACGAAACGACTGTGCCATTGCCGCCTTGATCTCTTCCAATCAACAACTGGTTCATGTTCCTTGGCATCGTCCATGGAAATATCCATGTTACAGTCATTGTCCACCTCAAGAGCAACCGCCGACAACTCTGCGATGATGGATGGTGATGATCCTGACAACCGCCGGGTCGGGCGTCGAAGAAATTCGGGAAACAAAGTCTGTCTGCTGAGCTCATGAACGAGGTTGTCGATGGGCTGTGGTGGAGTTTGGTACATGCTATTACAGCTTGGCGAGACGGTTGGAGGAGCTGCAGGTGTCGTTGGTGAGTCTAGGTCCCGCGGTCGTTGTCTCGGGGATAGATGCGTCTTGGCATCCAGGTCATCAGTGACAGGACGAGCCTGCATCCCCATGGTGAAGTGGTCGAACATATTGATAGTTCGACGAGGAAGTTCTCGGGTGTCCCTTGAATGTCCCGGGGAGAGAGAGGGAACAGGAGCTGAAGCTTGCTTCGGGGGCGGGCTGGTGTTATGAAGGCATCCGCAAAGACGCTAAGGCCTGGGCGAGAGGCGCCGTGGCGGCCACAAAAGGCCCAGAGTAAGGACTAGGGCAGGTTGGGATGGTGAGTGCTAGGAGCAGGAATGACGTTTGCTTGGTGTTGAAGCTGAGAAGAGGAACTGGGCGGCGACGAGGTGTCCGCGGGCGAAAGCTTGTGCCATGTGGTTCTTGATTGAACGTCGTTCAGATGGACGGGGAAACGGTGATACTGGGGTTGGTTGGGCCACTGTTTTTGGAAGCTCGAGCTCGTCTGATTTTGGTTGATCAAAATCGAGGGATAGAGGAACCCGCAGCCGGAGGTAGTGAGATGGGAGGTGAATTGGTTTTGTAGGGGGGGGGGGTTCCAATTGAGGGATGGCGAAAGGGCGAGGAGAAGACGGAGGCGGCCAGGCCTTTTGGCGTAGCGTCACGTAGGATGGCAGCTAGTGTAGCTGTTTTAACTGGGCTCGAACAGGATGATGGATCTGGATTTGGACAGAGCCGACGAGAGTCGCAGAAATGCGTGGGTGTTGCGTGGGTGGGCGTAAGTGTACCGGTAATGCAGATAAATGCAGGATGCGGCATGCGGTATGGTATGTATTATGGTGGTAGTGTCCGTATTGGTAGCCAGTATCAGGCCAAGCAGTATCCGTACCGTACAGCCGGCACTACCAGATGGACTAGCGCGGCCAAGTTTCTCTGGAGACGGTGGGCGGCCTTTCGGGATTGGGGGCAGTCGAGAAGAGACAAGGAGGGTGGTTGCACAAAGACCAGACCAGGGCTGGCAGTGCGACTGGGGGAACGGCGCTACTCTGCACTCAGCGCAGCAGCCGCCGCGAGTTGCAAGAGATCCAATGACAGAAGTGCGGTACGGTACGGTACGCTCTGTCTTTGGGGATGGTGTCGTTTGGCGTGTGAATCAAGTTTAAGCGAGGTCTTGTGTGGGATATCGGAACACCATCTTCATACTCTCAGAGACGGCGACAGGAGTTGACTTTGCGTTTCGTCGAGTCCCGACCGTTGGCGAAAGCTAGGCTCGTTGAAGAGGTTGAACCGAGAGAAGGCTAGGGGGTCGAGAAGTTAGAAGGAGGATCGTAATTGCTGGTCGGAATTGGAGCGTCGTCTGTCCCTTGGGCCTTGGCCTTGCTGTCCTGCCGGTAAAACCGGACCGGGTGGAGAGACCGGGATTGCAGGAATGGGACTCGACGCCTGCAGACTCGAATCTCGGTACTTGGTCGAGCTTATTGTTGCGACATTGAATGGGCGATATCCGAAGGAGAGTTGAGAAAAGTGGCCGTGAAAGTGCGGCCGTTGGACGTTGATGGTGAACAGCACAGCCAGAGAATTGATTCAGTTGAACGGGCGTCGACAGTAGGCCAGCTGAATGAAGATCGGGGACGGAGTGGAAGGATGGAAAAGCGTGCGTGCAGACGGATGGATAGGCTGGCTTGGCTGGATGTAGTGGGATGCAGGCGCTGGAGCCGATGTACCCAAAACCGTGGGAAACGGTAGGGCGCCAGTTCCCAGTGCCTTGGGTCTGACGGCCGAGTCAAAACCACCAGAGTGGCAGAGACACTTGGGAGATTGGATGACGGCTAGGGAAGGAACGAGCGCCGAAGAGCCCCCTGCGTTGATTCCACATGTGCAGACAGAACTTACTGCATAGGTAGTAATAGAAGCAAGTCGTGGCTGGCGGGGTTTAGCAACAGCCCGCGGCCTCGACGACGGCCTCCAGTCGGTTGCCGTCGTGTTCTCAGACCTCTCAGTCGTATTGCTGCTCATCATCAACAGACTGAAGCAGCAGTCAAGTCAATCGCGATGGGGGATGTAAACGGAGAGCAGACGGAGGGTCGGTACCTACGCAAAGTACTTGCTGAGCTAAGCTCAATCAAGCAGGCCAGACAGGGCAGTATCCGACCCAGGACCCTGGCTCAGCTGCGTGCTAAACGCAAGCGAATCACGGAGACCCGCTAGACTAGCCGCAGCTCTTTCTCCCGTCCTCCACAAAGGAGCTGCGACAGTGAACTGGCAAAGACCTGGTCCAGTTCCAAGACATCCAGTGTCCTTGCTGTCGGGAATGTGGGGACTCGAACCATGACACGGCCAAATTGCTGGTTGAGATCCATCCGCATGGTACTCTGTACGGCTTAACACTTGCTTACGACATCGATATGCTTTGGGGGGGGGCCGTTTGTCCTCGGTGTCTCGACGGCGACTCTGAAGTAAAGTTCAGAATGTACCTGGTAGCAGGATTTAACGCATCGTGACTTGATCTCAACAAACTCCCGATCCCGGGTTTCTGTCGCGCAGCCAAAACGCCTCGGCACCACTGCTGGACAAGCCCAGAATCTGGATTGCGGTGAATGGCCCAAAACGGTGAACACAAGGCACCTCAAGTGCCGCGGCGACTCCAGCCAATCATGGACGGGCGTTTCGTCGACCTGGCCCATTATCGTAGAGTGGGTACCGATAGCTTAGCTGCCATTCGTCACTTTCATCCCACCGTCCAGCAGCCCCCTGTTCCACCAACCACATCCTCGGTGCTCCACCGTTCGCTAGGACCCTCGATAGCACTCTTCGCAGTTGACGGACTCAGAGACGGTAGCAAGTTCTGTCACACTGTGCTCGATACCTTGTCGTCCTCACCCTACCTACCTTACCTTACCTTACCTTACCTTGGACTATCCCGTCAACGGTGAAGCTCCCTTCTCGCTCCTGCCTCACAACATCTGGTCTCCCTCAAAAGTTCTAACCACTAGCTATCTTGGTGTATTATGCTAATCCCGTGCAGCTAGAGCTAGATCAACTTTATCCTCCTTCACATAACCCCGACTTCACAACCTCGTCCTCGTGAACTATTCGAACCGTTACCTATGCGACGACCAGACGTTTCTTACTCGCGTGCACACACGTCGGCCGCCCCCTCGGCATAGACGACGCTCTCCACAACCATCCCAGCTGTGCTGTCTCGAAATCGTCCAGCCCAAAGAACACCGCAGCATCGCCGTCAACCATCGACTGTGTCGCCATCGCACCGCGTCGGACGGCTACCTCAGGTGTCATGGAGGGGGTTTTCGGCGCTCAGTCGGGTCTCCATCATCGTCTGATCAGGGTGAGACCAAGCAAACAGCCGGACGCTTGGATGCATGGATTCTGAGACCGAGCCAGCTTAGCTCGACCGCTATTCATGTCAAGATCGTCCTGCACGCACACGGCCGCTCTTCGAGAATCGCTAGAACAACAGCTTGTCTCTGAGCCTCTCTCTCTCTGTGTGGCTCTGAGCAAGTATTTGCGTCCGTGTCCATACCCTTCTGTCTGTTGCCAGCTTGCACCAAATCAAGACGAACCCGGACGTGCTCCCGACAGCTGCGATCTGAGACTCGTTGCTTATTCGACCCATCGATGCAATGCACGGAAGCCCGATAGTCACCTGCAGCCTGCAACCTACTGCATGTTCTTCCTTCTCGCCCACACCATCTACCGATGCTCACCCGCAGCTGGACCATCCAGCACGCAGACACGCAGATTACCATGTGGTGGCCGACGCCTCCAAGTCCGCCTCCACGCCCCTCCAGAAGGGAGAAACACGCCATTGTTGAGACGAGGCGGCGGTTCACTTGTCGCACAAAGCTCCATCGGCAAACAAAACACCACATGGTTCAATCAAACAGTTTCCTCAGAGAGTTCCACCGCGCCAACATGCGACGATTACCACTGGAAGTACAGGGAAAACAGTCTTGTTGCACTGAATCAGTCCCAAACATATCCTCAAGCATCACATGCATTGGAACATCTGCGATCTGCCTTTTGTTCGTCCAAGGAAAAGACGTCAAGGCTCGGCAGCTTGACCCAGGATAGCCCTACTATTGTCGGGCTGCGAGGCTGTCTTGATTGATTTCCGCGCTGTGCTTGACTTAGCTGGCTGGCCCAGACAACGTCAGCGCACGTTGTCTTCCGCAAGATATTCAGTCTGACTGGGTGGCTGGTAATACCCGGCCAGCTGGGACGCTTTTGCTGCCACAACACGATCGAAAGGAAAATGCCTGCTCGACCTGGACATGAGGTGGGATTTGACTCGCACCAAAAAGTATCGCAATCCACGCTTCCGGGAAGCGTTTGGGCTAGATGCTCTCTGGATACCCTCCAATCAATGCGCCGTCCTGACATCAGACGAGACACAGGCTCCGGACCTACTTAGGGCCTATGCTGTCGCCGCAAGACTGAGGTGGTGAGTCGTGACGATGGTCGCCAATACTACCAAGAAGCACGCACCGCCAACAGGGCGCAAGAGTAATGTGATGGCCCAAACTACGTCATTGGAGATCGGCACAGAGAAGCAGAAGTGCCCAACCTAGATTGATCATCCAATCGACTTTCCGCGTTTGACTCGTACGCAGCACTCAGTCTTCTGACTTTACGGATATTACTCAGACCTTTGGATGTGGGCCAACACCCCGGACAAGATCACCGAATCCGCTCTCTGCAGTGGGTTTCAGTGGTCGGTGCTGGGCGGCCCAGGCCTTGGAAGAGTGGGTATTTAAAGATGAAGAGCTGGGATCCCAGGGCCCACGTTCCATTCCGAAGGGCCCCTTGTGTCCCGAGCTCGTCCGGACCCTGCGCAAATGATGTCTGTATGCAACCCACTGGAACATCATCACGTCTCTGCACACATTACTCAAGAGACGACGTTGGTCTGCCACCTGCCACCGGATAAGGGCTTCGTCACCTGTCTCAATCAGGGAAGCCGGCACAGTACGGTATGCTTGGCCATCACCATCGAGGACCGGCAGTGGCCTCTCGACCTAGGGATCGAAACCGTTCGCCATCCGCCGGGCCCCTCATCAACTTCAAACCATCACCGCATCTCCAACCACAAGACTTGCGTTAATGGATATCGAAGCTCGCTAACAAAAGTTCGCACATCCAAGGGGAACGGCCGGGAGACCCAGCGCTCCCACCAGGACAATGCTAAGCCTGCCGTGAATCATTGCGGCCACCGGTCTGCCGCCCGCCAAGGCGCGGGCTACCGGTACCTGACTGAATTACAAGTTTTCCCCTGACTTTACTGTCGAATCGCTCGCGCATATGACCTCTGCTGTCAAGTGCAGTCCCGCGGCTACTAAATTCCCATCATTGTCACCGGCTCCTTCGCGGATGAGCCCGATCTGCAAAGTCGGGGCACATTACCTCCGCACTACGCTCCCACAGTCCTCGCAGGAGAGATTGAACGACGCTTGACGCTATAGAGCAAGGAGCGATCGAGCCGCGAGAGCCGTAGACTTGACGCCTCCATCTCTCGTCCGTAACGCCAACGCGCTTGAGGCTCCGGGCCGATACTGTGATGGGTTTGGCTCCGGCTCAAAGGAGCCTAAATACCAGTCACCCGGTCTACGCGGTGTTGAAAATCCAAATACTCGGGACCTGGCTTGCACTAAGTGCCAGGCGAGGCGCGATTTAATCCTGAACGTCCGGTTAACTCTGCTGGGCTACGCCCAAAGTCGACGGGGTTTTGCTCTTGTAGCTACGGTCGAGTTCCCTGGTGACATGAACCTATCGATAGACACCTTTGTTAGGCAAAGGGGCTGTGCCAGACCATGCCTCATGGACGTTGACGCTCTCGTCCGTAACGCAATTCGAATTTTACGGATATCCTCGTCCGTCGCCTTTTTGCATGGAAGGCGTTTCGCGGTCTGGGCTCGTCTGTGACTTCTCACGGCTTGAAGCTTATTTTGAGTTGAGCGGGGAGACCCTCTACCGTCCGAGAAGGTTCAACGCTGTCGAATTCGAACGCTGATCCTACAATCCCATCATCGGCTTCCCATCTAGTAAAGTAGCTGATGTGGGCAATATTACATCAGCCACCAGCTCAGCTCAGCTGTGTCACACATGTAATCGTATCATGATACGAATCCGACATCCTTCTAATGTCCATGATGCTGTGGCATGTTGGGTTGAACTTACCCTGAGCTTCCTCGTCCGTCTCCAGACCTGGCTATCTGGAAACTCCATATTCTGGCCTAAAAGAAGCATCCAGAGCTTACCAACCGTCGTTTGGTGCGCCCGTTGTGCCCAAACGTCGTCTGACATCTCATGAACCGGGCACTACGCGTCAAGTGACGCATTCGTCTGGTGCGTGATTGCTGGACGATCATGAGCTTCGAGCAAAGTCGAAGGCCCACGATCAGAGGTCAAGCTTCAACCAGCCAGCTGGACGCATCAAGCAATCGTTGACGAGCGCCCGTCCTCGCTGACAGCTCATTGTTTCCAGTTTGGAAGTTGTGATGACCACTCCTTGTTGATCCTCAGCTATGCCAACCACTGGGAAGCCATGGACATCGTGAGCCTCCACTTCTGCATGTGATGAATAATCATCAGTCAACGCCTCGAAAAGCCGCCGTGAGGGGTGATGGCAACGCCCAAGCTCGGAACAGGACTCGCAACATCCTCCGAGTCGCGAAGGCGAATTCCGAAAACGAAGACCGTGTGTGACCCGGTTCCCCGCGCTCCACGCCCCGAACCCCGTGCCGTGTCTTAGCATGTGCCCGACCAGCCTCGGCCGGAATCTGGAATTCCCGCTCTCAAGTTCCGATGCCACTCGGGGTTATGATTCTGGAGAGGCTTGGACGAGGCGCTTTGCTCCAGCTCTTCTAGGTCACGGTGTTCAGCCACGCCGATAGCGCTGGGGGACGCCACTCCCTCTTGGGAATTATTCAGGCAACAAGCCTCCCGGATTTGGCGATACGAGAAAATCGGCCACGCGACCTTGTTTCTTTTCTCTCCGAGGCAGTATTTTCTGGGAGGCTAGACATTGAATAGCTCCATGTCGATGTTGGGCGTAGGCAGGAGGCTGTAACACATTGTGCGATTTGGGTGGCTTGGCTGGCTTGCTGGCTGATGATAGATACGTCCAAGTTAGTCAAGTATGCTGAAAGTGATTCGATTTGCTTTGATTGCTTTTCGGAAACTCCCAGAGAGACTATGATTCTGGCAGTCATCGCACTATTCCGTGGAGCGCCCGGAACACGCGGCTGTAAGAGTTCGAGTATGTGCCAGACCGAAGTAACGGATGATATCCCGTCCAGCCACCCGTGGGGGGTGTTCAGGTATCCCCAAACATCTCACAAAGAGACGGAGAACACATCGGCGCCATCGCACCGAGTATCCGAGAGTTGGCGGGATGAATGGGTTTGCAATGAACAAGATTGTATGGTGACTACGTCGCCTTGAGCTGTCATACAGGCATCTTGATACCTTCAGTGATGGGAGGACTTTGACACGAACGACCGAGATGATGAGATGACAGAACATGAGCGAGCAGTAGGAACCATCATACTTGCGAACTTGAAGCCGTGGGTTCGCCACGCCAGGGAATATCTTGCCGCGTGAAAGTAGTCAAGGACAATTATTGGAATGGTAGCTCATCATTCTGCAGATGTAGTTTGCCTTTGGCATGTCCAAATCAAAACCTTCGTCGTAGAGGCATACGGTGCTCCATGCGGAGGTGAGCCATGAACATCTACAATGGCTTCCATGGGTGATGCTGTCTACTGCGTGATCTCAGGATGCTATATTATCGTGTTCCAACTATGTGTGGGCTAATATCTAGTAGTAATCATCTCAATACTAGGAAATTGTATCCAGCCCAGCCTGCTCAAGAAACGTCCTGTCAGCCTTCACCAGAGTGCATATTTACTAAAGCACCAGACGTCTTCTTAGCCTATTCGAAAGTCTTAAACAAAAAAAAAACGCCGTGTAAGAATTGTCTTAAGATGTGCGTTGTGGAAAGGATTCGCGGTTTTCAGCGTGAAGAAGAACACTAATCACTCAACCCTGCTTGCTCCGAGTTGCTCGTCCTCCATTCCAGAAGAAAATGTCCCAGTTCATACTTCGCCTTGTGGGAGTGATGCTTCTAGACAAATGTTAAGGTCGACAAAAACCCTCCGTTTGCCTCGGGAGAGCGCAGTCAACCGTGCTTATACAGGAGATCGCTTAGCCGTCAGGTAATCATGTTACGAGCCGCCCTCAAATGAGGATTGATCATGCCCGGTCCTCCGTCAAACCAGTAGCATTGGTTTGATTCCAACGCTGGATGTACTCATCAGCCGTTACAGGGAGGATGAGAGAAATATATTTGGCTCAAGAGGTGTGCGACGGCGACAAGCACGATCGCATTGTAGTTCCTACGAGATACATCAAATCTTCATACGAACAAGAAAAATTCAAAAGGCGAAAGTGATCAAATGTATTGCCCAATAGAAGTTCTGTTCAAAATTCCCAGCATACGTGTGACTTGCTGAACGACGTCGGAATCAAATTTGTCTCGCGACCGCCCTCCCTTCTTTCTTACACAAAAGTATCAACGGCCAGCAGATGATTCCATTCAATAGGGGGAAACAAAATATGCTCATGCGCTTGGCGCTCGGTGTGCTCCTGTGAAGCTTTCGATTGTAGAAAGCAAGGGTGATACCCTACAAGACCGGCACCCAGCATGTCTGATCGAGGCCCGCTATGAACGCTGACAAGAAACGTAAACGACATATTTGAACAGCTTTGCCGGCGAGGAGCAAAAATGCAAACAAGATACCCCAGGATCTACGTCGACACCACATCGAGCGCGATTTGGGACCAGTGAGTCGATCTACCGCCTCGTAACCACAACTGTCTCATTCTTCTCTCTTTATTCATTAATTCTCTCAAGAAACAGGAGAGATTGGGATAAACGAGCGGGTCATCTGGGGGCCAGAAAGATATAGACCCCTGGAGAGGGTCAGAGACAGGCCTATAGAGATGCGACATGGCTGACACTGACAATTAGCAGACTTTTTGGTATCTAATTCAGTGAGCATGAGTTACTAGAAGTTGTGTATTGCTTCGAATTCTCCTTGAAAATGCACAATAGAGTCTTGTAGAAGATGAGTTATGCCATCCCGTGAAGAGTGTAGAGTGCCGCACAGGTGTAGTAACTGAGGCCTGCATGGTTCAACGTGAGTTATACCGACTCCGCGGATTCGGGGCCCCTGCCATCCACTGTGTAACAAATCTTTTCGATGCCTCTTTCCTGCCAGGATGTTCCTATGTCGAAAGTTTCAAGTCATCTCAAAGCATACCTGCTCCCATTCTCTACCATCGGCATAGCACGGCACCTCCACGACCCCAGACTTAGGGCTTGGAATCTTTGTCTTGCTGGGAAACGGGCCAGAAGATAAGGGCTTGTGCTCTCCTTACTCAAGACATAGCAGATGATAACCGCCAGTGAAACAACTCTGGTCACGTGGAGAACCGCGTAGCCATCTAGGAGGCGTTGATCGGATCGCCTCGGTGGTTGAGCCGTCCCGTATGCAATGTGAGGCTGCTAGAGGGGAAGTGCTTTTGGAGTTCTCCGTCCTTCATATGTATCTCGCTGAATGTACTTCGAATGATCTCGCCGTTGTCAGAAAAGCAGGGACGAAGAGGTCGTTGCCAGAATCTTGTATTTCTTGTATCACAGACAGGCATTTTGAAGTCTTATCGTCTCGGGGGCATCTCGCCGATGGACGGCTAGAGATGCTCCAATATACTGTCGAATCATTTGCTGCCGGGGTGAACGAGTTCGCAGCTGCGAGGTCGATGCTGCCCCTGCTGCTGCGGAATGATTGCCCGCCCCGGGGAAGGCTTCTGCCTTATAGCTCACGGCCTCTTTTGCTCGGCTGAGCTGGCGATGATGAGTGAAGGCAGTACAGAACGGGCGATGGGGACCGCTTCGGGGCGAATGATCTGGTTCCTCCACTGGAGTGGGCCCGCGAAGGCATGCAGAGAAGAGAGCATGTGCTTGATGACGGTGTTTTCCTAAAAAGTGTCTGCAGTCGCTGTAGGCTTCCGAGAGGAATAGCCGGCAGACAACGACCTGTGAGGCTCCCGACGACCTCGTCGTTCGACTGGGAAGCGCGTGCCAGGTCGACGAGCCCGAGGTTTCGTTTGCCAAAGGTTGGCGAGCTATGTAGACCAGGGCAACTAGCTACACGCTCCAACCCAGGTTCTTATCCTTGTATCCAGCGAAGTTGGCGACAGGCTGTTGAAACAGTCATTCTCTGGTGGACATTGCCAAACAGTATGTCGATGAACGACAGCTAGCAAAGCGGATAAGACACAAATAGGCGCAGAAATGGCTATCCCGTACGTATCTGACGCACACAGCAGGCCGACGGCATGTGTCTCCAGGGCTATTCCCCCAAGCCTATGTCCTTTGCTTACTATATACACCCACAAGTTATGCAGGTCAACCAAACGCATACAATCGAAGACTGCCCTCACCCAAGGATTATCGAACCTTCAAGGATGGCAGATGTCCTATCCAAAACTTGCGAGGAACCAAATCGCCAACACAGACCTTATCGAACGTCAATACATGTCTTCGCATATTTCACAAATAAACCAAGGGGCTCGGCGATTAGTATCAATTGATACGGTCTATAAGTGATTCTCTTTTCCTTCTATAAACAAGCCACCGCGTAACGCCCAACATGCTATTCATTCAAGCCGATTACCAGAATACATTAGGTTTAAGTCTACACCAGCAGGAGTGCGCAAGCCATGGCCATGATCAGAACCAGCCCCGACACCGCAGGCCTGCCGGGCGATGCGCCCGTGACCTTGCCGCAGCACTCACGGGTATACGTGACGTTGTTCAACTTCGCCTGGACCTGGAAAACGGAGCCAGGCGGGTCACCGTAGTTGTAGTAGTCGACGTTCAAGATCTTGGGCGGGCGACCCCAGTCTTGCGTGCACTGCGCGCCAGCCAGGCCAAGGGAACCGTTTCCGGTAGCATTGTTGGTCTCGTTGAGCAGGGACACGGCAGGGACGAGGATGGAGGCGCCAAAGATGTTGTACTCGGCGTTGAGGTTGTGGTTCATGAGGTACAGACGGTTCTTGGCGTCTTGATCGGACAGATTTGGCGGGCGCTGGACGGTGCACGGGAATGAGCGGTCCATGGGGTCGAACGGGGTCTCCCACATTTGGGAGAACTCATCCATAAGCCAAGGATACTTCTGCTGATCGGCGACGTAGTCGAGGAACATGACGACGCGCTTGCCGCGGAGAATCATCTCACCAAGCGTTGGCCAGTCGTCGTATGCCATGGGCAGGAACGGGGCCTCGTAGGTGTATCGAGTAATGCCCGAGGCCTCGATGAACGGAACATACAGCTCTGGCTTCGAGTAATTACCGTTGCCGAGTAGAATAGTGACGACATCGTAAGGGTGGGAATCAACCCATTCGCGGACAGTCGTGAGCCAGTCGGTGATTGGGCCAACTGCGGGGTGTTAGATGGGCGTGATGAAGGTACAGCATCGAGAACTTACCATCGAGAATATCGCAGGATGAATGACAGAAGTGCGGCTCTGTGCCGTTAGTGGGCCACTGGATCTGAGCTTGCAAGAAGCGCACTCCATCGTTCAGCTGAGTCGTGACATCGAGAGCTTGGTTGGAAGCAGAGTTGCCTGGGCGAACAAAGGGCGAGTTGTGGCAGCCGACCTCGGTGACATTGCTGTACTTCCTGTCGCAGAATTCGACATAGTTGTTGCAGGGTGTCGTGTTGGTCGCGGTGGGGGCGGTTGAAGAAGTCTCAGAGGCGTTACCGCTGATTGTGGCCGTCATAACAGAGGAGGCGCCCGAGATGATAACGACGGACTGACCATCGGCGTTTGTAGTCGTCTCGGTGACATTTCCAGTAAAGGTGACGGAGCCGGTGACGGTCGTGAGCCTCTCGCCGGTGAGCGTGATTTTGGAGGTGTAGGTTTCGTAAGGTCCGGTCGGGGTTCTAGCCTGGGTTACCGGGACTGTCTTCGTTCCCGACAGGAAGGTGACATCTTTGGTGTTGGTGAGAGTAAAACTGCTGGTGCTGACTGCATCTTGAGCTGTAGCTGGGGTCGCAACGAGCGAGAGCAGGCCCAGGGAGAAGGCGAGTAGACGGCCGGTCATGGTGGGCGACGCAGCCTCTCGCGAGGAATGTTTGCTGGCTTAACGACTGATGGATATGGCGATGTTGAAGTTCAGGTTCGAGATGGGTGTATGTATTCGTGCCCTGATCGCGACAGGACGCAGTGACCAGGTACCCCTCGAAAAGATTTGAGTTGGGCAGAAGACGGGAGGACAGAAGCCAAAACGGATATCGGATAAGCAGGACGACGACGTTGGGACTGACTCGGGAGGTCGATGACGATCCTGGACACCGAGCTACTTGCTAGTACAAAGCAGTAGCCAGAGCGGAGCGTCTTGGAAGCAATCAAGGTAAGGAAAAATAAGGCCGAGAGATTTGCGAAACGAAACAACAAAAAGCCCGGTCGGCCATTCACGCGAGAAGATGCAGGTGCCAATGTACGTTTGGGCGGCGCAACGGTACAGTAGTTAGCAGCAACGAGAACGAGATTCAAAGGTCAAAGGTAAGAGGCGTGCCGCTGTCGACCTCGACCTCCTATGACATAATATTTGTGTACTGGGCCTGGTTTCCCGGGGTGGCCCAGACATTTGGGGTGGCTAGGCGGGGGCCTGTGCTGAGCCCACCTACCTAAGGTACCTTATGTTGTCTGCAATGCGCTGGCGCTGGCGCTGGCGCTGGCGTTGTTGCTCCTGCCCAGTGCTGCCAAGCTCAGCAGAAAAGAGAACCTAAGAGACTGGACGGCGGTACCGCGAAAAGAAACAACCTTTGACTGGCAGCAGCCCCCATCAGGCGGGTCCAGGGGCCCAAAGAGCCCCATTTCCATGGTCCACCTCACCGGAAGCTGCTGCGAGGATCGCTGGGGATTGACCTTGTCCCTGTCGCCCATCTCCGGCACTGCGCTGCATGTCCCGTATCAAGAATAGATGTATCCATAGGCACCGCGAGCAAAAAACAAACAACACAGAGCGACAATCGAACGACGACGACATTGATGGAGGCAACAACGAATCTGCTAGTGCACATTTGCGGCATGTCTGCGGCGAAGGAGGGGCATCCAGGACCCGGGAAGGGGCCGCGGGCGGCGAGACGGCAGCAGGAAACAAGGGACAAACGGGTAACACCATCCCTGATTCCCTGGCGATCAACGGCACAGCTGCCGGCGCGGCGGGGTGTACGCGTGTGCAGCCTGCTACGGGCATACTATGTACGCGATTGTGGTGGCTTCTGGAATACGCCTCTCGCCAGTTGTCGCTCAACGACTGGAAAGGGCATAACTGGGCTGAAGAGTGATGGACAGAGTAAAGTTTTAGGCTTCCATCAACCCGTCAATCCTCATTTCGTTTGTTTGAATCGAGATAAACAGTGTTGGGCAGGGGTTCAAGCTGATCACTCTTCACGGGGAATTAAATGAGTACCACTCTAGATTGGGACCGAGTCTCTGCTGGGATTCGCCCAGAAAAAATAGAGAGGAAAGCACACATGCCACACGCACAAACACGGGATGCACACGGCACGGCCAAGGCAGCGTCGCGCCGGACGGGGACCGTGGACACCGCGGCCCCCCGGCAACTCTTTGAGCAGCATCATTCATCATTGATCAATAGTGAAGCAAAGGAGCGGACACAGCCATCGTGTGCATGCCTGGTTTTGCCGCTCCCTTCCCGGATGGTATTTAGCAGCAGCATGTGCCCGATGCCGTCCAAATCGGAGGGCCAGGAATTTCTGCAGGCGTTCCTTTTTCAGCTGTGAAGGGGTGGCTGTCACCATCAATCATCAGGCCGGCCAGCCGAGAGAAGTGACACGACGGGGCTCTTTGAGGCGGTGCTAGACCAGGGGCACCGGATCTCGTTTACGCAGCATTAGACGATTCCTGCTCTGTATGGCCAAGGGACCCAGAGAAGGACGAGACCGCCTCTCTCTCACACACGTCTGGCTGGAGAAGCGTGTCCGTGGTGTCTTATTCATAACACATCGAGCTCCGTAATAGACAAGGCAACTGCCGCAGAAACGACCCTACGCATATGACCGAAGTGGGCTCCCGCTACGGATACCAGGTGCAAGTTACCAACCTTCCTACCTTACTTGCCTGCAAATGCACCTCTGCTGCATGGCTGCACCACTGCCAAAACACTCGTCCCAGCCCGTGCTGTGATATTTTTCCTTTTTTTGGTCTCTTCTCTGCCGGACGGACGGTTCGTTCCAATTGTCGACTGACTTTCTTGAAAAGCTCCGGCTCTTCCTCCAGTCTGTCCATCGGACGAAAAGAAACCAGGGGCCCACTGCACTTGCATCTGCTTCAAGCCAAGGCACGCTAGCATCCAATTAGCCTGCCGCCAAAGACACTGGTCGACCTCCTAGAGAGAGAGGAAAGGGAAAAAAAAAAAAAAAAAAATTAGAGCGGATAGTCGTTGCTACGACGTCATTTCTCCCTAATCGATACCCTCCTTTAAGCTTCCCCAACAGCGACACGCCTGGCTGCTGCCAACTCACCTCAACACCCGACCGCCGACCCTGCCCAGCTCGCCCTGACCCTTGCCCAGCCCATCCGTATTTACCAAAAGCCAGGGATCCGTCGGTGGGCAAAGGTCTGGCCTGGCCTGGCACTGTTTAGTTTATTCTGTTTTTCCTGGTTTCGATCGACCGGTCTGTCTTGGAAGTTGATGCCCATCATCATCACCATCTTCGACTCGACGCCGCTTCTTCACTCTTCAGCCTGGTGACATCCTGCAGACGCGTCGTCTTCTTCCTTTGCAGGCGAGACATTGCTGCTTGGCATTGGGTGCTGGCAGTCTCGATTCAACTCGACCCAGACACCGGTTCTTTCCTCCCGTCACCCAATCCGGACTCCGTAGAGAAAGACCATCGGAGCCCGCGTCACCTGCACCTCCCACCGCAACCTCAAGTCACAGGTCGAGGTCCGCTGCCGGCATCTGCAGATATCTGGGGAAGCACCACAGAGTAAACGCCCTTGCTCCCCGCTTCGGACGCTCGACGACTTCATTCTCATCCACCTCACCCCTCAACCTCATACCAGATGGCCAAGATCCGGAGGAACAGCGCAATCGTTTGCGCTGTTTGTTATTTCATCTCCATCATCTTCCTCATCCTTGTCATCATCGGCAACACATCCATCAAACCCGTCCTTACCGACATCTACTTCTTCAAGCTTGACGTCTCAGATATTATCCCACTGTCGTCAGGGAACAATGCTGCGCTGTTGAACTCCATCGCTAGGAGCCTCGGCCTCCACGATTTCTACCAGGTCGGCTTGTGGAACTATTGCGAAGGTTACGATGATGAGTATGTCCGCTGCCCCCGTCTTCCCTCCCCAATCAACTCACTGACATCGCACCAAGAGGCGTCACCTTCTGCTCAACGCCGCAGAGGCTCTTCTGGTTCAACCCCATAGAGATTCTCACCAACGAGCTTCTTGCTGGCGCAACCATTGCCCTCCCTAATGAGGTAACCACCATCCTCAACATCCTCCGCATCGGCCAGCAGGTCATGTTCGGTCTCTTCCTCGCCGGCATCTCCCTCGTCGCCGTCCTCCTTATCGCGACACCTCTCGTTCTGCGCACGCGCTGGTGGAGTCTTCCCATGGCCATCTTCGCCGGTCTCGCCGGTCTCTTCGTCACGGTGGCCTCCATCATTGCTACCGTCATGAGCGTGGGAGCTCGGTACGCGCTTACGCAGCAGTCCGAGCTTAACATAAGGGCTGTTCTCGGTGTGCGCATGTTCGTCTTCATGTGGATCGCCTCAGCGTTGACCGACCTTGCGTTCATCCTCCACGCTGCGATGGGATGCTGCTGCTCACCCAGAAAGGAGAGAGAGGCGGCTGCCGCGGCCGCGGGCACCACGACAAGCTCGCAAGAGAAGCAAGAGAAGACTACCACGAGCAACGGAGAGAAGCCGTCTAGGTTGCCGGCCTTTATGAGAAAGCGTAGCCCAAGGTCATCCACTTCGTAATCGCGTTGCCGGGAGTGGTTTGAGGAATGATCATGCAGCTTGCGGCTGGATGGTAATTTGCCATGCGAATGGTCACCTGAGTAATTGGATTAGAAAGCCCCCCGAGCATAGCTGCCCGCGGCGGCGAGGATTAGTGAACGCATCAGGGCAATGGAGGACTCGAGATATCGGTATTTCCAGTCTCGGCAGTACAGACAAGCATTGAGATTGAGCAAAAGCAAAGGCGTTGGTGGTTGCGTTAGCATAGGATAGGACGGCCGTGACGATAGAATCGCGTATTAGAAGGGAGTGACGAAGAACATAGAATAGTGTAGCTTCCTGGATCCAATACCGTACTACTAGTATCCCAACTGCAAGACGGCGTGGCGGGGGTCTGAGGTTTGATGTTGAATAAGCTCTTCCGTGTCGCATCGTGGTTTAATAAACTGCAGCCCGGCGGGATGGGATATACTTAAGCTTACATGGTGGTTACGTGGGGGTCAGCGTACCCCCTATCGCACCTCGGCCTTGGCCCCTCAGACTGAGCCTCGGCTCGTCTGAGCTAGGACCCTGAAGCTCTCATCTCATCCGAAGAGCTCCCTCAGCTTCATTCACATCTCTCGCAAACCAAAATCTCCTCGTCTTCTGCACCTCGAACAGGATTCCACATCTCTCGAGAAACAATTGCCCCTCGGGAACCTGCCGCTTGAAACTCGTATCACCATGGACGCCGCATCGCTCTTCAATGTCAAGGTAAGTGGCCACCAACTTTTATCCATCCATCCGTCGAACTAGACTAACACTTTACTCCCCAGGACAAAATCGTCCTCGTAACAGGCGGGGCCAAGGGCATCGGCCTGATGATCTCGGAGGGCTTCGTCGCCAACAGCGCGACGGTGTACATCTCCTCCCGCGACGCGGCCGCCTGCACCGCCGCGGCCTCCGCCCTCTCCGCCAAGGGGCCCGGCACGGCGCACGCCATCCCCGCGGACCTGCAGAAGCTCGACGACTGCAAGGCCCTCGTCGCCTCCCTCGCCGCCGCGACGGGCGGCAAGCTCCACGTGCTGGTCAACAACTCGGGCGCCGCGTGGGGCGACTCCTTCGACACGTACCCGGACGCCGCGTGGACGAAGCTGCTCACCCTGAACCTGCAGCGCGTCTTCTCGCTCACGCAGCTCGCGGCGCCGCTGCTGGAGGCCGGCTCCAAGGAAGGCGACCCGAGCCGGATCATTAATATCGGCAGCGTTGACGGCCTGCGCGTGCCGCTGATGAGCAGCTTCGCGTACAGCGCGAGCAAGGCCGGGCTGCACCACCTGTCGCGGGCGCTGGCGCGGGAGCTGGGCCCGAGGGGGGTGACGAGCAACACGCTGGCGTGCGGGCCGTTCGAGAGCAAGATGATGAAGGCGACGCTGGACTCGATGAGGGCGACGATCGAGGAGGAGATCCCGATGCGGAGGATCGGGACGCCGCAGGACGTGGCGGGCGCGTGTCTGTTTTTGGCCTCGAGGGCGGGCGCGTTTGTGACCGGGGCGACTATTACGGTCGACGGCGGGATTGTGCTTGCTTCCAAGTTGTAGTTGGGCTCTGATAGAGTGGCACATGAGATGGTGGTGAGAGGGATGGAGAGAATCAGATGTTTGATTAGAGCTGCGGACTGGCGGCGAGGAGGGGATGTAGACGCATGAAATACAAGCGGCAAAGCAACAAAATGATATTGACGGATCAAGTTTCGTGTCCATATGCCGTATCTGAGAGTGTAAAACAACATGGACATCGGAGAAAGCTTTCACACATGGATCATCACTCTGAACAAGCCAAACGAGAACATTGAAGAAGACCAGGAGACTGGCTCGTGTTTAAAACTATAAAGATAACGTCTAGGTAGGACGAGCGTCCTCCGATGTGGTATTCATACATGAGAGCGAAGCAATCATTCGGGTTTGGGTATGACAAAAAGCGACAGCCCCAATCCCGGTAAGTTTACGCCATCGACGCCGTTGTAAAGAAACGTCCCAATAGACAGATATTCCCAATCCCGCAATGCAATATGCCCCTGGTTTGATTCCTGTAAATAAACGCCGATATGCCGTTGATGAAAGTAGTGTTTGTTGCCGTTAAAATGAGTCGAATCGTCTATCCATTTCCCCCGGTTTCCGAGATGATTGGGAATGAGTAAAACCGATGCCCCAAGGTCCGATGAGAGAAGACTTCTAAGACCGATTAAACGTTTCGTAGCGAGAGGAGAGTAAGGTCCGGGTGAACGGAGGGGAGCAGAAGGGTCGAGAGGAGAGGTGAGCGTCACACATGCACAGGGGAAGACGGCGACGGGAATCTCCTGGCCTCCGAGATAACTCTTCCCTCATGTGTGCACATTTCGATGCGAGAGTGACAGCGTTGCGTCTCGCATGCCTCGGCTTCCTCCCGCAGACCGCATTGTTTCAGCGGGCCCCATCCGATAGTTTGCGAGTCCGCAGACGGTCCGAGCTGAGAGCGTGGTAGAAAGAAGGTTTGCTCGGATGATCTTCATTGCCCTTTCGTAGCCTTGCGAACGGATACGTAGGTGGCTTTTTGGTCTACGACAGACCGCAGGCCTCGAAGTCGCGCATCATGACGGCCATCTGGGCACGTTTCGCGGCCTCAGCGACGAGGGTGAAGTCGCGGAGGAAGGCCTCGGTTGACGGGGCCTGGGCGGAGGGGGCCTGAGGCGGCGGGGCCATCTGGTTGGGCGACTGGTCTGTCGACAATGAGGACTGCGAAGACATGGAGTCCTGGCGAGAAGGCTGGTTGGGTGCGTTCATGGTTGCGGTGGTTGTGGGAGGTGAATTTGTTGTGTGGTTGTGGGTGGTGGTGTCTTGTTCCGAGGGCAAGATGTGAGGTGGACTGCCGAGGCGGAGGGGCGGGCAGGTCGAGAGAGGCGATGGTTGGTGGTATTATATCCCCAGATCTTCGTTTTTGGGGCTGCCGATCTTGACTGTAAAAGTGAGACCCGAGCACAGTGTACCTGAACGGGGTGATGTCAGGCGGGAATGAGAGGCTGGAGATCAGGAACCGGAGGGCGGAAGCGAGTTGAGAGACAAGGCGTCCAAGTAAGGGCGAGCAGCGTGTGAATGTCTTTTTAAGAAAAAAGGGCGTCGATGGGTGTGTCTGGGATTTAACAGACGTAACGGGATAGCCGTGAACCGTGGGGATGGACGAGGTTTAAAGTGATCGTGGGACGACCCTGGTGCCAGTGACAGGCTAATTGCGGGTACTGCTGTCTTGCTTGGACAATATTGGACGCAATATTGGATTTCGGCGCGATTGCGGATAACCAACGACCCTTGCAGCGGACAGCCAACAGTCGTGTGGATAAGATAGATTGGGGTGTGCGGGTGGTGACCGACAAGGGCAAGGGGAAGCAGCTGGCAGAGAACGAGAGTGCAGCGATGGGAAGATGGTGACAAGATGACCAGATGGTTTTTTCCCCTTCGCCTTTCCGTTTGAAAGAGGGAGAAGAGTGAGACACGCAGGAGGTGGGGAGGAGATCACTGAGCCACACGCACACGTGAGCGAGGGATGTTGAGACTCTTATGTGCGGGATATCGTTCGAGCAGCGTCGTAACCTGAGCCGGATCCTGGGCTGGATAAGGCGAGTCGGTAGTCGACACGGGCTTGCGTAGGATGCGGGATGGAGGTGGGTAGTGTGGCAGCCCTTTTTCCTCGTCTTCTCTTCTTGCCTTGCTTGTTGACCGTAGGATCCAGGACCGAAAGAAGGCTGGGTGGGATGTAAGGCAGCGCAGCGGCAGCTCGTGCGGACGGGAGAGGGTGTGGATGGCAGCGATGATGTGATGGGCAGCTGGATTGGGGTTGGTTCAGAATGTCCAGTTGACTTGCTTTTGTTCTAAACGAAAAGCTGCGCGTGTGGGTGTGAGTGAGTGCGGTGTGGGAGAAGATGGGTGGGAGGGATGGTTGGATGGATGGACGGGCAAAGGTAGCAATAATATCAGGCAGAAGAGGCGGGCTAGATGGGAGAGGGTGGGCGAGTCGAGGATAAAGAATCTGAGGTCTGGTTCCCATCTACCGACGCAAGACCGAGATGGCTGCGCAAAAAAGGTGGTTATTTACCATGTACTGCCCGAGTGTGTACCTTTTGCACGGAGAGTAGCCGCGGTAGCAGAAACCATCTCATCTTTCCCCAGTTCTTTTTTGCAAAAAACCGAGAGAAAAAAAAAAGAGGGACACGGCCGATACGCCTTCACGTTATTTCCCACCGTCTAATCCATGACGCTCAATGCCCTAGACCCGACCCGGCCGACTCCTGCCCGGGCTTCTGGAGCCATGGACCTCTGGAGCCGCGATAATAGGTCCGAAGATTGGTTTGTGGACTTGGAGAAGGACCCGACCCGAGCTTGGTACGTATGACGCCGAAGTCTTCGTTGTCGTCCCACCCGTAGATCTTCTGGTGCTTTTTTCTTGTTGCCTCGGGACGACGACGATTATCGATATGCATATTGCATCAGTCGAGGCGCTCAGCTGCCATGCTTGCTTGCTTTCCATGGCGCGGGGGGGTTGCTGAGGTACGAAGAGGACGACGGACAGCGTCAGGCCTTGCGGTAAACGTCGCCAAAAGCAGTAATCAGGGCCCCCATGTGTCAAGTACCGGTACATTATTCCCCCATGCGAGGCGGGGGGAGGCGGTTTGCACCGCGTCTCGACTCAGGGCAGCCCTTCAGGGTCTTTGCGGATCAGCGGCTCGAGCGACCGACTCGGGAGCAAGTGAGTGCGCAATTCATGGGCAACACATGGGGGTCGGCCAGAAGGCCGGCGAGCGTTTCGCTGTGTGGGGTAGGGCGAGGCGGCATGTCGTGGTGGACATGGGGGGCGTCGACTCCAAGTACCGGTACGTGAGCGCTTCTCTCTCTCGTCCCTCAGCCAATTCTCCGCATTGAACTTGACTGGATCGCATCAACCGTCCCTGGCGACGCGATCCTGGGAACAAGAACCAATGCACCGAAGCCTGCCTCGTTCGATTCCAGCCTAGGGCGAGGGAGGGAACAGCCAGGCGATGACATGCTCTGCCCCACCTGCAGATGCTGCTGCTGCTGCTGCCGCCATCCCACGTCCATGTTTGCTGGATGCTGGTCGGTATCCCATGTCAAGACCTGTATCTGCGCGGGCACTTCTTCCTCTTTGTGTGTCTCCGTGTCCGATCTTGTGCGTAGTCTGGGACAGCACGCAGTATCCTTTGCCCGAACAGACGAAGAGATGCGGTGCGCGATACCAACCGAGGCAGGCGATGGATGAGATGGCTGCAAAGCGAAACGAGGCTTTTCGATTTCGATCCGATGCGAAAGTGAGACCTCTCTGCCCTCTTGTCTGGTAGGTTGCTGGCTTTCGTCACCGCGCAGGCTCTAGCCCCCGGGAGGCACGGCGTGGAATCCCGTCCCAAGATTGTCTGTCTGTCGTCGGATACGGCGAGACCAGCAACGTGTAGAGTGATGACTGTGCGGCTGTTGCGTGGGTTGGTGCGGGCTGAACTCTATCTCGAACGGGATTGCGGGGGAAGTGGCGTGGATGGCCTGGATTCTGGGAAAACAGCTCGAGGAGAGGAGGCATGATCACAAGCCTCGAATCGAAGCTGCTGGATGGAGTAACAAAACCCGGGGGAGCTGCGAGAAACTCAAAATCAAGGGGGATGCGCCCCCGTTGACTCTTGTTCTTACTCGCTTTCCCAACCCCCATTTGCTTGTGATTTTGTCTTTCTCTGTCTCTCGCTGAGGCCATCGTGTACTGTTGTCGCCATACCTTGCCTCTTTGGTATGTACCAGGCACCGCTTGCCCTTACTCAGAACCAGACGGACGATGGGCTGGACGCGCCTTCAGAGCTGTGAGTGACAGATGGCGGGAGATCGAAGGTGGTCCCAAGTCCAGGGGTGGCCGGTCAGTCGGTGGGGAACATGTGAAGAACGACCACACGACATTGACGGAATTCCCGTTTTCGACCTTGCCTTGTTTCCCCACACAGGCATTCACTGGCGCTGGGGGCGTGGCGGCCGTCGTCGACTTTGCGCGCTCGTCGCTTGTTTTCCGACTCATCAATGACATCGGCATAATCCCGTGGGTGGTGGACGCGGACGTGCCTGGTGCTTGGGCAAAAAGATGCGGAAAATGTCGGGATAGAGATTTCCCAGTCCCCAATCTTCCCATCCCACAATGCCCACACTTATCGCCGCCTCTCCATGGGCTTGGACCCGCCCGAGTCCCATGGAGACTGGAGTTTTTTTCTCCAGTCGTGCTCTTGGGCCAAGCGCGCGCAGGGCTTCCCGTTGCCTTTTCGCTCCAGGCTCGGAATACCTTCGGGATGAGAATGTCCCGGGGCGGGTAATACAGAATGATGATCAGATAGGACCACTCTCTTCTGATCTGGGGGCCAGAATCGCGCAATCTCGTGAGACAGGCGAAACAAACTGGAACAGACAGAGTAAAAAATTTTGTTCTTTTTTTCTTCTGCCTTGGTGCCTTGGTTTGCTTTCAATCAGCCGTAATAGCAGTGCTGCGATTCGCATGTGCAGCGCAGCATCCGGAAGCTGTTGCTCCAGCATCCAGCCGAACCGAGATGCGTAACCTCGTTTGGAAGCCGTCCAGATGCGTCTCGGATGGGATGCATCACCATCGCTCGGTAGGAAGGTTCTTCCCAGACCAATCCTTGGAGACATGCAGCGCTGGTCCGCTACTTCTTGGTAGACCGCAAGCGTTGGTATTGGTAATAATGCAACTGCGGTCTCTGTTGATGGCCTCAGAGATTCACTAGCTCGCCCTCGCCTGGTCGACTAGGTACGCACACGGGGGGAAAGGTCGGGCGTCGAAAGATATGCCCAAGCTTGCCGTGGCCAGAAAAGCATGGCAAGTATGTGTGTGGATGGTGTCTTGCCCTTCCTGCCTGGGCGCATGCACTTGCATCTTGTGCACGAGTCGCGGCAGGCTGGTGTCGTTCCCCGTCTGCAGCTGTTCATGACTGTCTGTCATCACGCTGTCAGCCGTCCCGTCAACCCAAAAGCTTGGCCTTCTCAAGCGGCACTCGAATACGTGTGTGTGATGCGGCACTGCCCAAGTGGCCAGGCGGTGTCCCTGCGGGTATGTTTTGATCCAGCAACTCAAAAAAGAGAGTTGGCAGGAATCGAACGAGGGAGGCCAACTATCCGTACGGCTTTGCAATTGAGCGAGGAATTTGCCCGAGATCACCGAGGGGCACCTTGCTCCCAGGAACATCGAAATTGAAGTCGACCCGCCAGTCCACAGTCCGCCTGGAATTTCTCAATTGGCCGCGATTAATCCGGAGCCACCTCACCGACGGGGGGCTGCTCCAGGAGTCCAATCGCCAGCCTCCAGGGTCCAAACCAACGGGGACTTCACCGAACCGGGGTTGGGTTCTTCGGGCGGACGGCGAGCGCTTGATTCACCTCGGCCGGCTCCATCCTGTTGTCGTCTTTCTGCTCGATATTTCCGCCGTCGCCTGCACGGATACCTGGAGTCCTGGACGGATACCGACCCATCTGGCTACCTGCCGAGGCGGTCGATGGGACCAGCAGCGCTGTCGCACAATCTCTGCGTCCGTATCCGTTCATTGCAGGAGAAGCGTCATGGAAGCTAGACACGAGAGGTGTACGACATTGCCGTACGGATAGTGATAGAACTGTAACGGTAGCCCAGGGCGAGAAGCAAATCCAGGGTCCATTTACAACGCCGCAAACCCGCTGCTAAGGTAGCAAGACATGCAGTCGTCTGCAGGTGCAAGCAAGCCTTCCAAGCAGCACAACAGCTTAACCAGACCACTCCACGAACGGGAATCCCTTTCTAACCGGGGGTGCATGATAGCAGCCCAGATCGCTTCATCAAAAAAATCTCTGTCCTTTGCATTGCACCAGCGCCAGTCAAGCAAACTCATGAGGCACCATATTTAGCACCCCCTAGTCCCTTATTTAGTACCCCCTAGCTAATAAGAAAAAATAGATATCTTAATAGAATACTAAATTTCTAACTACTAACCCTAACTTACTTATAACCCTAACTACCTAACTTAAATTTAATAAAGTAACTATATAAGTTTCTATATTTTCCTAAATTTTCCTTATTTTTTCTTAATTTTCTTTAATTTTCTTTAGCATTTTAAAGCATTTTTTGCTATTCGCGCGCAAATAAGTATAAATGTTAGTACAGACAGCTGCACGTTAGTTTTAGGTAGGTAAGTATCTAGCGTGCATAGCTTTTTTTTGTATAGGCGTACTGCTAAAAAGGGTTTAAATGGGTACTGAAGAAGCAACTGGGGGGTGCCAAATATGGCTCCTCAAACTCGTGCCACACTAGCAGTCCAGGCTATCAAGCGGCTCCCGTCTCGCACCACCCGACCCCTCAAATGCGCCGAGAAAGAAGGAAACTCAGATATCCCCTTATCTCGCATGGGAACGCGATAAATTACTCCGGGCGGCAGATGGGCGGTGAAGGAAAGAAGCGCAACGCGATAATCTGCAATTCTCTCGCTGCTGCTGCATGGTCGTTTCCGTTCCGAGACTCCACCGACCGACGGACGCCCCGGCCCTGCCAGCAGCAAATGCAAGTGAATCCGTAGCCTACGCAGTAAGGTACGCACTAAGGAACCCAGGTTGGCAACGTAGCTCCGACCAACCAACGAGCTTCCTCCCCCTCGCTCCTCTCTCCCACGGACCAACAAGGAGACAACACCACGCCGGGGGCAAGAAAAAAAAAAAGGAAAAAAAAAGCATAGCACGCGAGACGCGGCCAGCACGAGAATCGATACGAAACCCGAGGACCCCTCCTTCGACGCTACGTACCTTACAGCGTATCCTGACAATCTCATCTCCATCCTGGGGCAGCTCCGTCGTCCGGACCAGAGCTCCGCTTCCCTCATCGCGGCGCGCGCGCGCCCTCACCCCTCTTTCTCGGCCTCGCACACAACCCCTCCTCGCCGCCACCCCTCCGCCGACCTCCCCGGTGCGACACCGCAGCCATGCCGGAACACCCTCCGAGGAGCTTGTTCGACGTCCCCGCCCCAATCGCCGCCCTCTTCCGCCGCTTCCCGCTCGTCACACTGCCCCCGAATGACCTCCCCATCCGCTCCCCTCCCCGCGGCGACATCCCGATCCTCTATGTCTTCACCACGGACGACGATGCCCCGAGGGGCCGACCGAGCTTCAACCCCTCGTGTCTAAAGTGGCAGGTCAGTCCGAATCATCGCCTCTATCCCCTCCGAGGTCACTCCCAGCTAACCCGCGCCTCTCTCCTTCCAGACCTTCCTCAAGATAGCAGGCGTACACTTCCGCACCTGCCCCTCCACAAACCACGCCTCCCCCTCCGGCGCCCTCCCCTACCTCCAACCCTCGATACCCTCGCGCCCCATCAGCGCCGGCTCCAGACTCGAGACCTGGGCCCTCTCCCAGAACCCCTCCTCAAAACAACCGCCCCCGCCTCCAGCAAGCCGCCTCCAAGCCTACGAAGCCCTCCTCGACACCCGCATCCGCACCGCCTGGCTCCACGCCCTCTACCTCTCCCCAGCCAACGCGCCCCTCCTCACCCGCCTCTACATCGACCCGGCCTCCACCAACGCCATCGTCCGCCTCACGCTGCGGCACCAGACCACCTCCGCCGCCGAGGCCCTCGTCCTGAGGACGACGCGGACCGCCGTGGTCGACCCGTCGCGGATATACGCCGACGCGCGCGACGCGTTCGAGGCGCTGGCCACGTTACTCGACGAGAGCGGCAGCGGCGGCACGGGCTGGTTCTTTGGCGCTGAGGAGCCAACGTTGTTCGACGCCTCCGTCTTTGCGTATACCCATCTGTTGCTGGACGAGCAGTTCGGCTGGGTCGACTGCAGGCTGGTGGAGCTGGTCAAGGAGTTTCCTGCTCTTGTGAAGCATCGGAAGAGGTTGCTAAAGATGTGCTTCCCCGAAGAAGCGTAAAGAGAAGAAGATTAGGAGGGAAAGCTTGTATTATATCTAGAGCCCCCAAAAGGGTGTGTAGATTACATGACTGAAACGATACCAGCATGTCATACCATGACAGAATCTCATTCACGAGCAGGCGTCATCATGAGAGTTACTTCACTCCAGCGCTGGCAGAATGGACAAGACGTATGAACAGTAGTATCATGTCCATTTGTGCGGCGGCGACATACGCCCCAACTGAAGACCTATGTAAACTACCCATCCGTCGCATCAGCCAATGCAAGAATCCTCAAGAGCCGACTGTAAAAGTCACCACCCCCCACCAAGACGAAGCCTGACGCCAATAATATGAGTATAAGAAAAGTAGTGGAGTGGCAGAAGACAAGGCATTCTAAAAAGTGCACAAGAATAATGGAATACCATCTATGATGTCCCGGTGAGCCTAGAAGCCCGCTGTTTGCTGGTTGGCTGGTCACAGAGTTGCCTCCCCTAGTAGGGAGACTTTGGGATATCTTCGATGACGTCCTGTAACGATACGAAGGCGCCTGGTCCGCCGTTTTCTCGCAAGTCGTCCAGCAGAACGCTCGTTTGAGCGTAGACCTTTTCGAGAGCAGCCCGAGATGACTTGCCCAATGACACTACGTAACGCGTTAGTTGAAGTACGAGGCGGCGGGATCATGGATGCTCACAAAGAATCGCAGAGTTGAGTTCCTCTGCTACTGCTATGCGTCCTTTCCTGTCAAGGAGATGGGCAACATCCTTCTCCAACAAGGGGTTGCTGTATGCGAGCAACGAGTAGATGTCTTGCAAGTGTTTCGAAACCTCTCGTCGCGGGTCATTCTTGAACTCCGCCTGGAGAGTCTGGCCGTACTGCAAGGTGGCCAGCTCCAGTTCGTCGATGCCGAGAGGCGCGCCGCCCTCAGAATCTTCGGTGTCCATCTGGTCCCACGCGCCATTCTCGGCGCCGTTGGCATCGAGGTCCATTGCTGAAGCACTAAGGTCAACGCCGCCGGAGTGCCCATTGCTTTTCTTACCCTCCGCAGCCGCCCTCAGCTCCGCGCCGGAACGGACCATTTCGATGAACTTGCGACAACGTAGTTTGAAGTAGACCTGTTCGTTGTCTTTGAGAACCTGGGGATACGAAGCGTTGGTGTACTTAAGTGCCCTGTCGATGTCGCCCTCCAGCACAGCTCTTCGGATGCCTGCGTTTTGTTAGTCTGACACAAACAAGACCGTCCCAACCAACTTACGTTGTCGCTTGTTAGCATGCTCATCATCTTTGACATTAATCCCCTCGATGGGAGCATTCGGGTCGAGACTCAGCGCCTTTTTCTCGGCGTTGATCTCCTCTGCAAATGCTCTCGCCGTTTCGACATAACCGTCATGCTGTAAGAATTGAAGCACCTGTCTCTGTGTAAGACGTCATCCCGTAGAGCTGACCATACAGGAACCTACCAGGGCTTGGATCAGCTCCGTCTCGTTCATTGACGGCGCGAGACTCAATGTGCTCGTCTCAGCGATTTCGTTTTGCACGCGGGCTTTTTCCGCCTAATGAGTCGAAACGGTTAGCAAATGACATTACAAACGGTTCATAAGTACAACTCGTGTATCCTTTGCAAATCGACAAACAAATATTAAAGTATGCTCTCCAACGAAGGGGCTCAACGACAAGCGCACACCAGACACTGCAGGCATGCAAGACATGCAGCAAAACGCTGCGCTTTACTCCGGAAGTCCAGTTGTGTGACACAACAAGATCGAAGAAACTTACAGTCATCATTCCCACAATGTCAAAAACAAAGGGGCTTCGGCCAAAGTTGACTCGCACGTGCTCTCCTGACTTCTTCAGCCCAACTGTGGGGTAGAGGTTATTTCCTTTTCCGATTTCGCGGAACGCCGTGCCTAGTAACACCATGTCAGTAGAATTCAACTTCGGGGACTGGACTTTGCCAAGGGACAAGAAGCCCGTACCGAGTATATGTCCGTTCTTTGTGAAAAAGGCACACCCAGTGCGGAAGTTGATACCACATCCGATCACGTCCGACGCGGTGAATGGCGGGCCGTATGCTTTGCCGCCGTTCTGCCCGGCGTAGCAGTGACCGTCGTCGCTGTGGTAGCCCCAAGAGTCTGGTTCCCAACCCGGAGGCCGCGACAGCGCTACCGTCTTCGCCGAGAACCCGATACCGATCGTCATACTGTAGGCGGTCGTCAGTTACCTGTGAATGTTCACCATCGTTTGCGTCACCTACTCGTCTCGCTTTCCTGACAGAATCTGAACCTCAAAATAGTAGATACCGCATTGTGGTGGCATATGATAGTCGGCCCGTATACTGTAGGCCTCGTGGTCGCGTTCTGTTTGTCCTCTCGGCCCGATATACCTGACCTCCAACCCGTCTGACAGAATGTCCAAAGCTCCATACTTGTCGTCTCGGTTCCACCTCGTTGGCAGCGGGGTAAACGACTCGTCCTCCTCAAACGCGGGGGGCTTCTCGATCACGTCATAGTTCACGCCGCGATGTGAAGCCGGCTTGCCGTGAAGACTGACGCTGCTGGCGCTCGTGGTCAGGTTTCCAGCACCCTGCACCTGGGCCGCCTGAGACTCTTTCTGCGCTTGCAACTTCGCCCAGTGCGCATCCTCCAGCCTCTGGACGTACGTTGAACCAGCCAGGTATGAAGGGACAAAAAACCCACTCCCATTTCCATTTGCGACACCTGGTGAATCACCTGCTGGGGCCGACATGAACATATCAAAGACCCTCGAGAAGGAGGGAGCTTGTTGACCCCGCGAATACCGCCCGGACGCCCCGTTGAGGCTGGCGCCGTTCCTGTCCCCATCCATATCGCCGCCCCTGTTCGGATCGTAGCTGCTCGCGGGGGCTTCAAAGGTGATGTCGTCGGAGGAGTTTAGAATCTGAGAGATGACCGAGGTCCGTCCTGGATGGGAGAGGTAAGGTGGGTTAAGGGTGGGGGGTGCTCCAGAAGCGACCGAGGCGTAGGAGAAGCGTCGTGGGAGGAGATCAGAGCTGCTGATAGGCGTGTTGGAGTCTGTATAATGCGAAGAACCATGGAACGGGTTCGTCATGGTGGAGGGGTCGGGAATCGTGGGGGAAGGCGGCGGCGGCGAGCTCGGCGCACCTGTCACGTTCTAGGAGCTTCGCAAAGCCCCGAGAAGCCGCAACCCGAGCTTCACGGAATGACTAGGCAGGTGTGTCGAGCCTATGGGGGATGGGTCTGTTAGAATGGGCGGTATGAGATGAGCCAGGCAGTCGGGCAGGTCTGGTAAAACGGGAGCTCGTCGGAGCGTCGAACCAGCAATCGGGTTCGGAATGGCGTGCTGAGACGGATACAGATCGGTTCGCACTATTACGATGTTGGTGTGTTTGAGGGTGGCCACGGAAGCAGCCTCGACAGAATCAAAGTATATTTGGCTCTACCAAAAGATCTGGAAGTGCACGGCAGAGGGTGCACTCGTCAGTGCAGAGGTGGCAGCGTAGTGCAGCTCGTTTATCGCGGCGATGACAGTGAAGTGGTTGAGTGGGAATCTCCGCACCTGGCAGGCAAGAGGTGAGGTGTGGTGAGGTAGAAGGCAAGGCAAGGTACCTTGAGTGCTTGGTAGGGACGGGTGGTGAGTTGCATCCTCCCAGCGCCCGGACGACTGATTCGCTGCTGGGCTTGGCCCGTCCTGAGCGTCCGCTAAATAATCACAAGAGCAGGTCATTGTTCGAGCCTAGCCGACCAGTTGAGGCGCCAAACGGGACCAGTCACAGCAGTCCCCCTACTGCAGCCAGTGCTGTCCAGGGATTCCTAGTGCAAGAGGTTGAGACCGTGCTATCGGCATCGGCAGCTCATCGCACTGTATTTACGTATGGCCAGATTGGATGTAAAGCCCCTTGGACTCCCTCCTGATGAAGAGATTGGGCCGGCATACACGTGTCCAGCGCGACGGTGTCCATGTTTAGGGTTGTTTTGGCAAAACTCGTCCTCGAGAACAAAGATCGCATGATGGGTGAGACGTCTGGACAAACATCAAAGAGAAGGGGAAGTGCTGTCATCACATAGTGTGGCATCGCGATCTGGCACTGTATCTTAGGTAATCATGGTGCCCACCTTGGTCCGGGGCTCTGGCAGCCCAGCCCCCCCTGGGTGCTTAGGTAATGATCCGACCCGTCACCAACGTTCAACGTTCCAGCCTCTCTCCATCGCAACGAGGCAAACGCGCTCGATGGGGGAATAATGACAGGAGGGTACCAATGCTTTTTTGACAGTGGGTTTCCACAGCCCTTTGGGCGCTGATGAACCACAACACCGACCACCACGGTGCCCCAAAGAGCCATCACCCGCCGCTTTCAATCAGTTTGTCGTTCCTTTTGGATGCACTCGATGCAAATAATCTTGCGACGAGATTATCCTGTATGACGGGTCAGAGCTGAGCTGGATGCATATTCCAGACTCAGACGGACGGCTTATCGTACAAACCTTCCAATCGCCAAACACCTCGCCTGCCGCGTACGCACCACTCTCATGATTCAATCTCCTCTGGAGTGGGACGCTTCTGTCGCCGAGGCTTTCGGCACTAACACCCGGCTCTTTTCGGCCATGCCAACGCAATCCACGCATACAACATCAATGCCAATAGGACTTCAGTTTTGAAAAGTCCGTCAATTCTATCGCCCGACGGGCGACTCTTCGTGCATGCGCAAACTTCATAGTGTACACTTTGTGTCTGTCCATAAGAACGCCTTCCCCTTTGGTAGCTACCGCGCTGAACCAATATTCCGAATCCCATGAACGCCAGCGGACTAATGCCGCACACAAGGCCTAATCCAATTCTGAAAACTCCTGGCAAACGTGCCTGACAGATGCTGTCCGTCTCCGTACCCCTTTTCCCTTGCCCATCAAACTCCAAGCCTCTGTGTACATGCAGTGTACATGCACGGGATACTCTCAGCGTGTCTCTGCCTAAGTGATGAAATGGAAGAAAAGTGTAGCACCATCGGCGGTCGATCACGCGGCAGATATAGCCATCGGCGCGGGGGAGCTGGCGGGAACACTGCCGGGCGCGCTCCGTACTTCGGCTTCGACGCCGCTGTTGACAGCACTGTTGGCGTCGCTCTTTACTTGCTCGTTCTCCTTGTTTTCCTTGGTGCTGCTATCTGCTGAGGCAGCAGCCGATCCCTCGGCAGTTGACTCGAGCAACAGCTTAGGAGGCGCGGTCCAACGGGGAACCTCCCAGACGATGCCAGTGAAGCTCTTGAGGACGAAGCCACCCTTTGCCCATTTGCGACACGGCTTGCCCGACCGGTCAAGAGCACGTAGTCCAGCGTTGATAGCTCCCTGGTTCGCCTTGGGGCCGAGCTTATGTCCTGCGGCTCCAGACCGGGCATTCGGATCGATCGTACCGTCCTCCCTGTGAATATGTTAGTATGCGTGGGTGCAAATGCATGGTAGAGATGTCACGTACAGTCTGGCTTTCTTCTTAGGTCCAGGCTTGCCACGAACCTTGGGCAAGCCGTCCGGTCCAAGACCGTTGGCAGCACCGGCACCGCGTTTGGTGCCCTTCTTCTTGCCTTCGAGAGGAGGTCCCATGGATGTGGGAGCTGGTGTTCCACCTGCAGCAGGGGTCGCAGGGTTTGAGTCGGAGGCATTCTCGCCGTTCGTGGCAGCGGGAGCAGCCAGGGTCGCGGAGGTGGCAGGAGAGTCCTGTGATTCTTGGTTCTCCTTTGACTCGCTGGTCTCGTCGACGTCCATCTTGACGGGGGACTCCTCCTTGGCGGGTGTGGGCTCAAGGATTTCCTTCAATCTCTCGGCGCTGACCGTAAGGGTGATGAGGAGGCCGCCCTTGCCTCCGGTCGACTTGCGTCGGACACCTATTGTGGATGACATTTCGATAAATGTGGTGTTGAGTGGTGGATGGGATAGTCAGGCGTGATGATTAGACGTGTAAAAATGGTGGTGACGAAGGAAAGTTCGAAGGGGAGGCGACGGGGAGCTGTAGAAGTAGAAGGGTTGGCTTTGTCGGGGATACAGCTGCTTTGATCAACAAGGTGGCGGTCGAGCCGGTCATCCAATGGCCACGGTTAAGTTGTGATCTGGCTTGTGGGTAGGGGGATGGGATTGGCAAGGTTTTTTGGGCGTTGGGTGCGGTGCGGTGCGGTGCGTTGCGTTGCGTTTCCGGTGAGGTGCGGATTTCGCAGGCAGGCAGGCAGATTATTCTGGCGTCGGCGACTCGCAGGTCAGTGTTCGGGTCGGGCGGCGGCGAGGTGGTGATGGTTTGCAGCGACGACGATGCGATAGATGGAATGGGAGGATGGGTGGGAAGTCTGATGGGGGACAGGAGAGAATTTTTATTTTATGGGGGAATCCATCTGGTAAGTTTGGCGTCTCATTTTCGAGAGAGCGCCAGACCAGGCGGCGTGACAATAAACGGTTCTCATGCTGGGTTGGGTGCTGGGTGTGTGGTGCGTGGTGCTGGGCTCTCGCTCTCTCACTCTCCGTCAAGAATTGACCTCCAGCTTTCGCTTCCTCTCGCTCGCAGCAGCAGCCAGCGCCGCAGTTGTGGGTAAGCGAGAGCCTGGGACCTGGGGGGGGCCCGTGGTAGGTCCGGAAAGGGATGCACGGGTGGGGTTTTCCCCCTTCCAGAAGTACAGGGGTACAAGGCCAATCTTGCTATTTACGCGCAGAAGGAGCTGCATCACGCAGGGCTTCGCGCAGCGCGCAGCATCGACGGCCAAGTACCTTCCCGCTCAGGAGGTACTTCGTGCCGAGGTGAAGGGTGAAGGGTGAGCGTGAGAGGTGCCATTTAATCAAAGGATACGTACCGCGGCACCCTCCGCTTCCGCCGCCGGCCTCAATACTCTCACTCTCAGTATTCGTACCTTTTCGTAGCAACGAGAGCATCCATCTCATCCACCAAGGATGCATCAGGTCTTGGGGCTGGCTTGCTTGCTTGCTTCACTGAACTCAGCGAGTAGCGGCCCAGGAAGCCACGGAAGCTTACCTTTTCCTCCTCTTCATCCATCCCCCTTCTCTTCAGTCGTCTGAAGCGTCATCTCTTGGTCTCCCGCCCTTCTTGCCCCGAGCCAGTCGCTTGTCTCTCATTCATCTTGATCGATGCTCCATGCTCCATGCCATGCCTCAGGCAATACCTTAATTCGCGAGATGCCCTCTGCATCCCGCCCGCAGCAGCAGCAGCAGCAGCAGCATTTCATCCAGTCTGCCCTACATCCATTGTCAGGGCGAGGGCGAAACACTTCGACACCTCGCGACAAGGCCCAGCTGTCTCTTACCCCTTCAGGCATGGCTTGACTCGAAAAATGGCGATAGCACGCTACATTTCACACTCTCCACAACAACCTCGCGGGACACCGGACGATGATCCATGGCCCTTTCAGACTTTATGTACAGCGACTTATTTCCCTCAGGGTCATGACACGCCGTGACGACAAAGACCCGGCACGCCTGCAGCCATGGAGGACGACCAGAAAAATAAATTATACGGGCCACGCACTAATGCCTCGACCGCCTTACTCACCGCGATGCACCATGAGCGAGATGCACTCAATCTCACAAGACGTGTACTCATTGTCGGCCAGAAACGGGGCTGGCGATGACAAACAACCACTGGGAAAAAAGCTGCAGCTGTGGTCGATTTTTTCGGACGCACCCGCAGAAAGTTGCAGCGGGATCAATGGGTTCGGATACTCGGTCGGCGAGGATCAAGGGGATAACACTCAGGTCTCAAGCTAACACATCACCACGATCCAGCGGCTCAGGACGCTTGGCCGGCGCACTCCAGCACTTTGTTTGGAGCAGCCTGGAACCTTGAATTGGTGATGCCCACTACAGGCTTCCATTTCAGCCTGGAATCCCCTTGAACACACAACCCGGGGAGGTGAACTTTGGGCGTTTAAAGCCTGCGTGCACCATCATTCACACTCCAGGCCGCAATTCCTCCCATTGCATGACCAAGGAAGGCATGGACGGCCGAGGAACCGCTGGGAGATAGATAGCAACCTGCATCAACCTTCCCAACCAACCGGTCCTGAGTCCTGAAAACGGGGTAGGCGCCGATTCAGCAAGATCATCTACGAGCAGGGAGAAGCCGGGTCGGACACACACAGTGAAGTGAATGACCAACTTCGAGCGGACATCAACCAAGCCCGGGTTGGAACATCGTGGGCTCGCTGATGGGGGCGTCGGAGTGGCCAAAGAACCATCGCAATCTGCCTTCCCTGCACCTGTCATTTACATCACCACTCCTTGCAATTTGCAACCTCTCGTCTCGCGAAACTCGAAGGGCAGAGTGCTGTCTGTCGGCATGTTCAAAGACTTTCGCTTGCCTTCACAGACATATCAAGAGCACCGGTATCGACGATGACCTCGCGGCCAGCCAGCCCCCATTGTTGGGAATGGGAGCCCTAAACGCTGTGGAAAGGGGCTGGGCTGCCAAACCTCCCGCATTTGCCGTGGTCACACTTCCCTGTCAGATGGATACAAAAAAATGCTTTCACCCCCAACTCCAATCCCACTTGACGAGAGCCAATCGAACTCCCGAGGGTCAAACATCCCAACCGGACACCAACAGAAAATGGAAAGCCAAGTGGCGCGAGATGAGGCCAGAGCGACATCCGGGAACCCGCCCAAGCCGCTGGGTGAATCCCACGAAAAGAAGAAAAGGGAACAGCTCCGTTCGTCTCACCGTATTACCGCACGCATCCCGAGAATTCGCCCACCATCATTGCAATACGCCCCTTACACAGTCCAAGATCACCAGTAAGAATCGACAACCACATTCAGTCGAGACCAACGCCTCGCTCCTGTCGCCCAGAGAGAACGCAGACAGACGAGTAGGCGACGCAGGCTTCGTCTTTTTTGCACTCGTCTCGTGAGTGGGGAAGAAACCATCTTCTTTTCGGCGGTCAGCATGAGCAGGCCGGCGACAAACACTCACTCGCGAGCCATCAGCCATTCAGTCCCGTTTCATCGCATCCGTGCGAACACTATCATCGTCCACTACGAGTGCCCGTTAGACTTGCGTTTGATCCGTACCCCAAATCCACCTCAGGGATGTCTCTCTTCTGACTGCGTCATGCATCACCGTCGCCCACGGCCGATCATCACCACCGTCCGTACCAGAAGGGAGCTTGCTCTGTCGTCATCCCCCAAAGCCAAACTTCGCCGTGCATCCCCGAAACCACCCCGACGCCTGCAACGCTCCACAATCCAGAGTTACTTCCGTGAACGGCTTCATCGCCATGATTTCTTCCTGTGCCACTCTCTTGCACCATCTCCCGACCCACAATACCAGCCGTCTATTGTATGCGCAAGCACCGCGCGGCCATCGCGAGAATTGAAATGCCAGAGGTCTTGCGCCGTCGCCAACCACAGGCTCTAGATGCAGTCCATCTACAATGATCGTTATTTCCTGGCCTCGGAGAGACAACTTCCACCGTCTTTTCTCCTCTCAGCCGCTGTTGATCGGCCATTGACCCAGGAACCATACACCAGCAGGAATGCCATCGCATCAGCGGCAAGCTGCCGCCGACTGGAATGCGTTGCCATGTTTACAACGGCAGCAATGCCACAAACCTATATCAGGGGCTCGAGAAGTCTCGACAGCCGTGTTGAATGGATCAACTACTCACTACTCATTGTTAAACGCGCAACATTCCAAGATGCATTTCATCACCAAGATTCTTCAAGCGGGCGTCATTCTGCACGTCGCCTTCCAGGGCGCGTCCAGTGCCATCATGCGCGGCCGGTCCGGCGAGACCGACTCGATTCAAGAGGCCCAGCTCTCGACCCGCGCTCTCACCGACCAACTGGAGGACCTCGACAACCAGCTGGGCGAGTTCTTGAGCAACTACAAGGGCGGCCATCTGAAGCCCGACGGGGACACCACCAGCATCTCGACCATTGCGACCGCAGACATCGAAAAGAGACAGAACCTCCAGATCTCCCAGCAAGCCCTCCAGGATCTCCTCAAGCTCATTCAGTCGATCGAGACGCAGATCTCCGCCATCATCGCGTCCGGCGGCAGCTCGCCGAGTGGCGGCGCCGTCCAGACCCCGGCCCCGGCCATCACGGGAGGCAACCCGGCGCCCGTCGCTACCCCCGGCCCTGGTGCCTCCCCGGTAAAGTCGGCCAACCCGCCGGTTTCCAACCTGTTCTCGGCCTCCAACCCCGTAGCACCCAACCCCGGGGCTACCAACCCGCCGGCAGCTTCCAACCCGGTGGCGTCTAACCCGTCGAACCCTGGAGCTACTAACAACCCTGGTGTAGGTCCTATCGTCCCCGCCCCCTTTCTAACAAACTCAGGTGCAGGCGCAGGTGGTGCCGGAAACCCCATGACCACCGCATATGGAACAGCTACTACGACCGGTACGCGATGCAAGACGACCCTCACTCAGACGTTTACCGCTTACGTCTATGAAGATGGCAGTCCGGCAGGAGCCCCTGCCAAAGCACGTGACGTGCATTCCCACCATGACGACCCGGAGGACTCGGACCTTGATGGTTCTGAGGAGGATGCCGAAGTCGTTCCGGCGGTCGAGCCCAGAGCCGCCGAACACGACGGCGCCGTGGAAGATGTCCAAAGTGCGGCCGAATCGTGGAGGGCCTTGACACGCCGTGAGTCGCGAAGGGGCCCCGAACGCTCCAATCTCCTCCTCATCCGTGAGGAAGGGGGTCTTTTTGAGAACTTGAACTAGCAAAGGGCGGCGCTGAGATTAAGGTAAAATGCACCTGTCCGTCGGGAAGCGACTTCCAAAACCTAATTTGATGGCGCAGGAAATTCAACATTACATCAGCCGGAGGTTAATGACGGGTTATGATGGACGAGAACGGATGAATCGGCAACGACCGCAATGATTATGACATTCATTTGATACGACACGCAACGACTAGACGCACACAGCATACGACACACGACAACATTGTTATAGATTAGATGGACGAGGTGCCGGGGGAAATAGGTTATCACGACGAACACATCTTCAACAGATGAGCATTCTTTATTCAAGCAGAGCACTCATTAATACAACGACTATGTCTTCTTATCTTTGGTTAACAGCTTTCTATTGGTGATCTGGGTGAAACCTGTTAGTGTCTCAGCCACAATGCTCGGGTCCGTGTGCCACACGTCCGTTCCGCGGCAATCATCGGTGAAAAAAATGGGCCTTCTCCAAACTCAGAATGGAACTCGGCCGCCCCCAATCATCGCAGACACCAAAGTCAGCATCTCGACGGCAACGACAACTCTACAGAGCGGGACAGAACGACCGCCCAATTGTCTTGTGATTATATTCTCTTATCTCCAAAGTATCAGCTTGAATATGCGTAACCAAGGGTCCGTGCAGGGTTTATCTGGGGTAAAGAGGCCCAGAGAGCGGCTTATCATGGTCAAGATGGACTCAAAAGGTCGTAAACAAGGGCGTGGCCGGCAGCACGAGTGTGGGAACAATGTGTCGTTCACGCCCAAGTGACCCGTGTGACCAGAGATTAGGTTGATATGACAAACAGAAAATGGACGGGCGGCGGACGGGGGCTTCGTGTCATGTCTGGCCGGAGCGAGCAACCCCTCACGTAGAGGCCGGAATTGTTCCTCGTGAGGCCGGTTCTGTTCCGGCCATTTACTATATCACGGCGCCGAGTGGCGGAAAGTCCCAACCATCTGAACTTGGACTCTCACTCCTCACAACGCCTACACACAAAGGCTTCTCCTCACTTCAACAGGATTTCCCTGATATATTTTTGCCAATTTTTTCGGGTTTCTTTGCATACCCATATCACTTATCCCCCCTCTCCCAAGCCATATAAGTCGACTTACACGGACATTCTCGTACAATACACCCAATACGCACGCACTCAATATCCATTACACACCATCATCATCTCATAACCCACACAACCCACCCAAACCCAACACATCCCTACTTTCACTTACACACATACCCATCCACCCCACGTCTTACCCCGGTAGTTCATCACACAATGGGTTCTCTTGACTCCACCCCGTTCCCCGTCCTGGACGACACCCGGCCGGAGGACAACTCCCTCCCCGCCTTCATGGTCTCCACCACCCGCGGCTTCTTGCCCCGTGCGGATCCCGTCGCCGTGCTGCCGGCCGAGTTCCAGCCCCTTGAAGACATCTTGGCCAACATGCCTGTGAAGAAGCTCGACGGCACTCCGGGTTACTTGGCTTCATCCAAGCTGGGTGACGTCGTCGAGAAGGAGTTCCCCAGTCTCACAGAGCACATTGACAAGTACAAGGAGAACCTGCCCCTGATGAACGCTCTCTACCGCGATTACTCCTTCCTTGCCTCTGCTTATTTGCTCGAGCCCTGCCATGAGCGTTTCGTCAGAGGCGAGGGGTACGGTCTTGGTCGTCAGGTTCTCCCCAAGAACATCTCCCTACCTATCGCTCGTTGCGCCGAGATGTAAGTTTCTCTCATCTACACTCTCTCTTCTCCATTACTACTTCCTATGCTTTCAAATGTCCTAACATCCATCAAGTACCGGCTTCAAGCCTTGGATGGAG
This sequence comes from Colletotrichum siamense, assembly GCF_013390195.1. Lineage (NCBI taxonomy): Eukaryota > Fungi > Ascomycota > Sordariomycetes > Glomerellales > Glomerellaceae > Colletotrichum > Colletotrichum siamense. The sequence continues at coordinate 1,903,563 of NW_023501022.1, forward strand.
TACGCCGGCTCGTATGCCCTCTACAACTACCGTCTCGCCGACCCTGCCAAGGGCATGGACTACGACAACATCCGCCTCATCCGCGCCTTCGAGCACGGCCTGGACCCCAAGTCCTCCGAGGCAGGCTTCGTCCTCGTCCACATCGACATGGTCAAGAATACCGGTCCCCTCGTCAAGGGCACCATGGCCGCGCTCCGCTGCACGTCCCGCGCCGGCTCCGTCGACCGCGCCTCCCTCAACCAGGGGCTCTCCGAGGTCCTCGCCTCGCTGCGCAAGATCAACCACACCATGGAGACCATGTGGGACAAGTCGCGCCCGCAGAGCTACACCTCCTTCCGCACCTTCATCTTCGGCATCACCAGCCAGAGCATGTTCCCCAACGGCGTCGTCTACGAGGGCGTCAACAACGACGAGCCCATGTCCTTCCGCGGCGAGTCCGGCGCCAACGACTCCATCGTGCCCCTCATGGACAACCTCCTCCAGGTCCCCATGCCCGACACCCCGCTCACCGAGATCCTCAAGGACTTCCGCTCCTACCGCCCCAGCAACCACCGCCAGTTCCTGCTGCACGTCAAGGACCGCTCGCTCGAGCTCGGCCTGAAGGACGCCGCGCTCGCCGGCAAGACGCCCGCCGCCGCGCTCGCGAGCGACGACGAGGTCGAGGCCCTCAAGCAGACCCGCCGCCTGTGGCTGCTGATCCTCCACCAGGTGCGCGACTTCCGCTGGCGCCACTGGTGCTTCGCGCGTGAGTACATTCTCAAGCGCACCAGCCACCCGACGGCCACCGGCGGCAGCCCCATCGTCACATGGCTGCCCAACCAGCTCGAGGCCGTGCTGTCCGAGATGGAGAACCTCTACACGGAGCTCGGCGGGCGCGAGGGCGAGTGGGACCTCGGCGAGGAGATGCGGGACGTCATGGACCTCGTGTCGCGGCAGAAGGAGACGCTGAGAAAGGAGGTGTCCAAGTACTGTGCGGAGAGGGGCGTCAATCCTCACACTGCCTGAAGGGGGGGTTAGGTCCATACAACAAAAAAAGAAAATGTTGCTGATAACGACTTTGGTTTTTTTTCTGGTTTCTATCGGCTTTCACCCGCATTCAAGCGTCGCGGTGTGGTGGCACATGGTTTGACATGCAAACATGTATTCAAAATCTATTATCAAAGAATTTGCTGATGCATTTGGCGCTATGCTGTCATGTGATGATACCATGCGGGCGCGCTAAAACAATCCAAAAAGGATGACATGAACACTTCCCTCTCTTTTTTAGGACGGCTGCTACTTGTTCAGCGCCCTGTCCATATCTTTCCTCCATTCCGGAGCTTTCTTCCTAAGCACCCAGACACACAGATAACCCGTGATCCACGTGAAAATGCCCAGGATTGTGAAGAGCCACCCGTTGCCGATGGCGTTGATAACGGGCTGCGCGGCGATGGCTCCGATGCACGAGAAGATGTTGCGCACAAAGTTGTTGACCGCCACACCTCCCGAGCTGCGCTTGGGCATGAACTCCGTTAGCATGGTAGTGGCGGCGCCGCTAGGGAAAGAAGTGATGTTAGCCAAAGTCGACTGATAAGAAGGCATCGCCAGAACCAAAACGACAGACGAAGGGGACAAAGACTTACAACACCAGCATCGAGCTGATCCCAAAGAAGAAAAGACCGATACACGGCACAAACCAGAAAAGACCCTTCTGGACCACCCAGCCGTAGAAGATGAGGGCAGCGGGATACACCGTCGCGGCGATCCACGCGTTCTCGCGCATCCTGTCCTCGGGGAGCATGATGAGCTTGCCGTTGGCGTCGTAGCGGCCCGCCTTCTTGGCCTCCCTCGCCATGATGTGGTCGAGCCAGCGGCCGCCGAGGATCGAGGCGATGAAGTAGCCCAGGCCCGCGGGGAAGTAGAAGAGGCCGATGATGAGCACGCTGAAGCCGTACGGCTCCTTGGAGAAGGTCGACTGCACCGAGATGTTGACGACGAAGAGCGCGCCAAAGGTGATGGCCGCGAAGGCCACCGTGATGATCACCGGCGGGAAGCGCAGGTACAGCAGCACGGAGAGCGGGTCGAGGAAGAACTTCTTCAGCAGCGCGCCCGCCTTCTTGGTGTGCACCTTGACCGACTCGGTCGTCTTGGTGCGGGAGAGCGCGTTCTTCTCGCCCTGAGCGGCGGCAGCCGGGGGAAGTGCGGGCTTGGGCTTCGCCAGGGTCTCGGGCAGGCAGAACAGGATCATGACGAGCACGAGGCCGCCGTAGATGGCGAGCGCCCACATGGTGGACTGCCAGCCGAAGCGCTGCGACAGGGCGCCGCCGATGATGGGGGCGAGGAGCGGGCCGCACAGGGGGCCGAGGTAGAAGATGGACATGCCGCGGCCGCGCTCGCGGGGTTCCCAGATGTCGGCGATGGTGCCGGCGCCGACGGCCTGGACGGAGGCGCTCGCGCCGCCGCCGAGGAGGCGCATGACGATGAGCATCTCGATGTTGACGCTGATCGCGCTGAGGACGGAGAAGACGACGAAGAGGGCGAAGGAGATTAGGTAGATTGTGCGGCGGCCGAGTGTTTCTGAAAAGGAGGACCACCAGAGGGGGAATATGGCCATGGCGAGCATGTAGAATGCCACCGACAAGTTGGTGACTGTTGCCGAAACACCAAACTCCTCCGACATTTGACCCAAGGCCGCTTTTTAGGTCATACCGTGTTAGTGAAATTGTGTCATTGGCATTGTTTACTTTTGGAATGAGCAAGCTTACGATAAAAGATGGAAGAGCCCATGGGAGACACAGCAGCAGCCAGGGCAATGATCAACGTGATTGTCCATTTTGTCTTGTTTGTGTAGTCATACGGACGGTCTACCTCGGGGATGATGGCGAGCTGGCCGAAAAGGCCTCTCCGTTTTGATCGGGGCACGATTGACAGAGCACGGGAGCGGGTGGAGGAGGCCCGGGACCGAGTCCTGGAGGCCGGGGCCGCGGCGGCTGATGGGTCCGCATCCAGCGCCGGCTCCGGCGACTCGCGCGATCCGTCATCATCATTCCGACCAATTTCTGTGATTTCATCCTCGCTATCGCTGGACTGGCTCTGCTCCTCTCTCTGCTCAGAAGCTGTTTCCGGCGGAAAAGGGTCCTTTTCCGGGTCTCGTGACGAGGCAGTCATTGTGTGGGATTTTTGTTGGCCGAGTCGGCGCCGAGGTTCTGAGGATGGGAAACAAGATGGGAATTGCGGCAGCCAAGCAAGTAGTTGTTGGGTGGTCAAAGGGCAAAAGGGGTCTTGCTAACTTTCAAGACCCACGACAGAACAGCCAAGAAAAATCCCTTTAGAAGATGGAGAAGGGCGAACGAAATGACGAAAGAGAATGGCCGGGGCCTGGCCGACTTTTTTAATCGGGTGCTGCACTGGGAAAACGGGTTTCCCACCCCCCACCCCAGGAGGCCTGGTCATGTCCATGATGGCTAGCCTGCCTTTTTTTCACCAAAGGAGACAGTCATTGAAATCTCTCCTACCCATCGGCTAACTGTACCGTTCCGCAGTGGAGTGCGGATCGACACCGAGCTCGGCTCCTGGCAGCCGATGTTTCGAGCGCGAGAGATGCCTCGGTGGTCCTCTCCATAGTGGGCCAGCAGGGTGGCAGCCGCCGCGCGGTGTACGTACAAACTCCATACGTTCAAGATGCAGAAGAATAGCAACGCGAACCGCGAGCGCGAGCACCGCCAGGTGAGCAGCAGCAGTTTGTAAGTGAGTACGAGGCGGAGTGTTCGAATCCAGCGCTTGCGTAAGGAATGACGATATGGACGCTCAGAAAAGACGGCAAAGCGGCACTGCAGCAGGTCGTCTGGTCTTTTGATGCTCGGTTTCCGCCCACTATGTCCGCTCAGCTTAGTAAAACGGCACCGCGGTCGGCAATTTTTTGGGGGCAGGGTGATATGTTGGTTGCTGGGTGGCCAGCCTAGTCTAGCAATACCCGCTGATGCGCCGCTCGTCTCTTATCGAAGGCGAGTGTCTTATCGGGACGGGGAGAGCCAAAGCGGCAGCTCCAACACCGGAGTAGGCAGGCTGGTCGCGGGGTGCATACGGAGAACACGGAGTATGTACGGAGTATGCCCTGGTGCGTAGTAGACCTTGCATGTCTTGGCCGTGCCGTCGAAGTCCATTCCAAACGAGGGAGGTGATAAAAGTAGAAACTTTTTTGTTTGACATGGTGGAATACGGATGACAAGGGCCAACATGAGACGGGCCAAAGAAGAGTTCAGGCGTCGCAGGAGCTCCGACAAAGGGGGACACTTTAGGAACGCCTTCCATGACTCGGAGAAGACGCCGTCATGGTTGCATTTTGCGACGACAGCGGCGAATCCCCGGAGAAAAGAAACAGAGTCAGCTCCGTGGCGAGTTCAAAAGGCAGAGTCAAGCTTCCAGTTCCCAAGTCATCGACACCAGGGTGCTGGGGAAACAAAACGATAGAATGTCGCATTCAGGCCGTCAACCCCAGCGAAAGTTTGTCACGACGTTTTCCACGATGCTCAGTGGCTGGGCATCAAATGATAGGTACTTAGGTACCTGCGCACGCAGCGGGCCTATTGCGATTTGTGGATCCTTGTCTTCATCATCCAGGTCTGTACTTTGAAAACAACGGTTGACAAAATATAAGTAGCTTTTCGGAGTTGATAGAAGCAAGTGAGGCTCTGGATAAAGACTCAATCTCCCTTGCATTCAAATAAGCTTATTTGGATTGACAAAAGGCTACTGGCATTGGCAAAGTTACTTCAAACCACCAAAACTCAACAGACTGATCACCCTGTAGCCGTTTCCCTCCCACTTGAGCTCCGGCTCCGAGTGCGGGGCTCCAAATTTTTGCAGCGTCCAGTGGCGCGTCCTCTCATTTTAGAGGGGTTTAGTGACATGCTGGGAGCTTCACCAATTGACTCACACACAATATCACACTGTCGTTGGTGCAAGTGCAACAATTATTGCACAAAGTAGCATCCTGACACAGATTCATCCTCTCAACCGCCAATCCACCATGTCTCTCACCAACGCCTCGCCTGTTGATTGCGCAAAGAGCGCCAAGTCGGCCTCTCACATCCTCGCCACACTCCCCGCCGAAGCCCGCAACGACGCTCTCACGGCCATCCACGCCGCCCTCACCGAAGCCAAGGATGACATCCTGGCCGCAAATGCACGCGACTTGGAGCTCGCCCGCAAGGCTGCCGCCGATGGGACCCTGAGCCAGAGTCTCGTCTCTCGCTTGGACCTGGGCAAGAAGGGCAAGTTTGAGGATATGCTTAAGGGTATCTTGGATGTGAGAGATCTGGAGGACCCAGGTATGTGAATTTTACACGGCACTCGAATGATCATTAGAGTCTGACACGGAGCAGTTGGCAAGGTCACATTGAGGACAAAGCTGGACGATGGTCTCATCCTCGAGAGAGTCACTTGCCCCATCGGCGTTCTGCTCATCATTTTCGAGGCTCGCCCCGAGGTTATCGCCAACATCGCCTCCCTGGCCATCAAGTCTGGCAATGCTGCCATCCTCAAGGGCGGCAAGGAGTCAATCGAGTCATTTGTGGCCATCTCCCAGGTCATTTCCTCCGCCCTCGAGAACCTCCAGAAGCCCAAGGTCCCCAACTCGGCCGTCCAGCTCGTCAGCTCTCGCGACGTCATTCCACAGCTGCTTGCACTCGACGAGTACATCGACCTCGTCGTCCCCCGTGGCTCTAACGAGCTTGTCCGCTACATCAAGGAGAACACCAAGATTCCCGTCCTGGGCCACGCCGATGGCTTGTGCTCCATCTTCCTGACCGGTTCGGCGGACCCCAAGATGGCGGCGGATGTCGTTGTGGACTCCAAGACGAGCTACCCCGCCGCCTGCAACAGCGTGGAGACCCTGCTCGTGCAAGAGTCCGCTCTCGAGACTTCGTTCCCCGTGGTTGCTGAGGCTCTGATCGCCAAGGGCGTGACGCTTCACTGCGATCGCCAATCCAAGGAGGTCCTTCTGTCTAAGCTCTCTGGTGATGCTGCCTCCAAGGTGGTCGATGTCAAGGATGCCGACTACGACACCGAGTTCCTGTCCCTCGACGTCGCGGTCAAGGTCGTTTTCTCCATGGCCGAGGCCGTGCAGCACATCAACACCCACGGTTCCAAGCACACCGAGGCCATCCTTACCTCGGACGAGCAGGAGGCTGAGAAGTTCATGAACTCTGTGGACACTGCTGGTGCCTACTGGAACGCGTCCACCCGCATGGCGGACGGCATGCGTTACGGCTTCGGCACTGAGGTTGGTATCAGCACCAACAAGATCCACTCTCGTGGTCCCGTTGGCTTGGAGGGTCTCATGATTTACAAGTACAAGATTAGGGGACACGGTCAGGTTTCGTTGGCGTATGGCGAGGGAGAGGGCAAGAAGCCTTTCAAGCACGAGAAGATGGCTATCTAAGGGATAGACAAAAGCGAATGACTTTGGGCGTTTGGCGGGCCTCTTGGAACGAGGAAAATGAATGAAAAAAAGAAGGCAATAGTCTTGGAAGTTGCGTTACTTGACATGCTTGACTCTATGAAGTGACCTAGCATTGGCCTTTGATCGGGGCGGCCCCACCCCCACGCCGATACCTGCCGGTTCGGTACGGACATGACGGCCGGCGACGAAAGACGCCGCCGTCTAGGGGTAATCACAAGCCAAGCATGCCTTGGTGTCCTGTATGAGTGACTTTGAGCATTTGCCGGTCTCACCTGCAGCTGCAGAACATCTTGGTCATTCTTGGGTCACGTTGCCACGTATCTGACCCGTCCAGGCCCTCAACCAGCGTGTCCGGCGGCCCACGCAACTGGATTGACCCCGAGTTACCCGGTGACATGCACGCAACAAACCAGACTGGACGTCCAGCCCATCTCATGATGAATTATGAACCGTGTTCAAACAAATTGGAGACAAGGTGAATTGCAGGGAGAGACTCGGCAAGCCAATGAAAGGGAGCGCCGCCGTTGGACAGCTCTAAGCGCCGCCCCTCTTCACCTGGCGCCAAAAAGAGTTAGGGACGCTTTCCATTCGCCTGGGCGCTCCCCTTCCTCGGCGGCGATTGGACAACACCCCCAAAGTCCCAGCCAGCTCGAATTAGAATCTTTGAGAGCTCCAGTACACCATCGATGCAGAACCAACGGGAAGCTGGGGGCGATGCGGCCAGATGTCGAGGCCAACCCGGGCCGTGGGACAGGGGTCTGGCGGAGCTTGCAGCAGGAGCTGGGATTGCTCTGGCGCGTGGGAAGCTCCCTCATTAATGGTCCTGAACCCCGAGGCGCCCGTCTTTCGCGACACTTTTTCCCCCCCTCCTCCCCTTTACCCATTGCGATACGGACGCGGCAGATTGAAAAAGAAATCAAATCGAATTTGACTTCATTGTTGTGGAACTTGGATCGTATTGTTCGTGCTACTCTACCGTTAGAAGCAGGCTGCGATCACCTGTAAGTGCGGGGCAGCGATGCGATGCGACCATCTTGGCGACGACTGACCTGTTGGCAGACCACCCTCTGAGTCCTACTCAGCTTACTCTACCGTCATCTACATTCATTTTCGACTCATTCGAAGCTGTTTCGGTTCTCTGATACCGTCGCCGAAAAGACGCGACTCTCATACTGGCCATGTCCGCCCAATACTATCCTCGTGAGTCGCTCATTTACCCCGCCAAACGGAGCTTGCGCTGACAACCTCACAGCTCCCCCTTCGGGAGGTATGTACTTTCTACCGTCGCATATACCATTCACTCAGGATTTTAGCTGACAAGAACCAAGGCCATGCCCAGCAGAACTACCCGCCGCCGCCGCAATCGCCTCCCGCGCACCAGACCAAGTTCTCGTATCCTGCTCCTCCCTCACAACCCCAGCGCGGCCACAGTGGAAGCTACCCTCCGCCACCGCAGCCTTCGCCGGGGCAGTCGCAGAACTATCCTCCTCCTCCCATAACCTCGCCGACCTCCCAGAACTTCCCTCCTCCCAAGTCGAGCACGCCTCAGAACTACCCACCTCCTCCCCAAGCTTCGGCGGCACAGAACGCGAACTACCCCCCTCCTCCACAGGCATCTCCGAGCCAGGGGCGAAGCTACCCGCCACCTCCCCAGGGGACATCATCACCTGCCCAGGGTCAACCGCAATATCCGCCACCCCCTGGTCTTGCGCAGCAGCAAGCACAACAGCCGCAGCAAGTTCAGCAACAGCCATCACCCCAACCGTCCCCTCCACACTCGCAGCAGTTCCATCAGACGCAGCTTCCGGTGAGGAATTCAGGGTCCCATGAGGCGGGTTCGCAATTCTCTACGCCTCCCCCCTCCTTCGACGGTCCCCCAGATGCTGCGGCCCTTCCAGAGAAGCAATACGTAGAGGAGGCCCCGGTCGACACCAGCAACCCCGCCAATCTCCAGGGAGGAGCTCCAGCCGCCACACATTTCCTGGGAGCGACTGCGACCGTCGATGATGTTGGCACATTCAACGGAGGCAGCTACCGCATCAGCCACAGAGACAGCAACACCATCCTGACCATCCAGCTTGCCGTGGGCTGCCCGCTGACGGCGAAGCCTGGTGTCATGGTGGCCATGTCGCACTCGATCACGCTGAGGGGCCAGATCAAGTTCAGCATGAAGAAGCTCGTTGCCGGAGCGGAACTCGCCAGCTCGACCTTTGTCGGGCCCGGTGAGCTTCTCTTGGCCCCACCCATGCTCGGCGACATCACCAGTCTGCGTCTTACCGGCAAGGAAACATGGTCGGTCGGCCAGGACGCCTATGTCGCGTCAACTCAAGGTGTTATCAAGGACTACAAGCGCCAGGGCCTCAGCAAGGCTATCTTCAGTGGCGAGGGTTTGTATGTGTACAAGATCAGCGGTACCGGTCTGCTCTGGCTGACCAGCTTTGGTGCCATCATCCGCAAGGACGTAAGTAAGCCCCTGGACCTGTATCTAAACGGAATACTGACCAGTCTTTAGCTTATGGAGGGCGAGAAGTATGTTGTCGACAACGGCCATCTCGTAGCATGGAACGTCAAGTACATCATGGAGCGGGTTGCTTCTGGTGGCATCATCTCTGGTATCTCATCTGGCGAGGGCTTGGTTTGCAAGTTCACCGGCCCAGGTACCGTCTTCATGCAGACGAGGAACGCCGTAAGTATCTTTTTTTGCCAATTCTTGAGATCAAATTTGCTGATATGTGTGATTGCAGAAACACTTCTATGCGTACCTTCAAGGACAACAGCATCAATCCGTCTAAAAGAAAAGTTGGTAGTGGTGTGGCCGAAGCAATGTAGACGTTGCAATATGTCAAACCAGGAGATGCTTGATGTGATGATGAAAAGAATCATAATATTTCAATACTTATAGCGTGGCAAATTGATATCCTCTCAATGTTTCAACACTGGCTCGTGGGCTTTGATTACAAAAGTATTGGTGTAGATCGTCTCGAATCCATATGACTATTCTTTGTTATGTGTTTCTGAGGCTAAGTAGTGACTTGTAAGCCTGCAGACATGACGCCGTCTATCTTTACTGTGCTAGAAGAACTACTCTTTCTCTGGGTTTATTCATAATCATTTCCATACAACTGGTAGTATTCTTGTCCTCGTCGTGGTCGTCGTTATCGTTGCCACCATCCGCTATCGTCCGTTGCCATCGTCCGTTGCCATCGTCGTCGTGGCTTCCATTTTATCATTCTTTCTGCTATCGTTCTTAATTGGAGCAACTCAATACACAGGTAATTCAGTTGCGCAGACATAGGAATCGGCCTCGCAAAGGTGGGCTCACAGTCGAAGCCCGTAGATGCTCCGGGTACATTTTCACTCCTTCCCCGTAGCAGGTAGTACCTTCCCGTTTGCCAACAGATGCAAATGCCATTTCATTGCTTCCTTGTTTATTTCTTAGACCAACTCCTTCCTCACAGATAGACTTGAGACTGTCTTGCCTTCCCTGTACCTCATATTCCGGAGGCGAATCTCCGGTGCCAGTCATTAGATTTGAACCAGTCCTCACTTAGACACTGCGACATCCTGTCAACATCAACACTCTACCTCAACATCACCTCAGCCTTTTTTGGATTTTTGGACACGATCCATAGACTTACGGGCCCAAGCCTAGAGCGCATGCTTTCTTTATCAGCGAGGATTTCCCTTCACGGTACAGATTACGAAACAGTCCCAGCAGCGGCTCCTTGTTGTCCCCGATCACTTCGCAAAGGCTTCTTTCACACGCTGATGCCCCTCTGGTGAAGCACATCAGCAACATCGTCACAACCTCAGGGCCGATCCAGACAATCTCAGAACCTTAGACATCCACCACTGAGGCAAGAACAACCCGCTGTTCTTTCGCTTTTGCAATCAGTTGAGGGGTCTGAATTTTCCCCAGCCTTCCCGAAAACAAAACGAGGGAAAAAAGCCAACTCAACCTCCACCAACCCACCTCCGAATTATCTCCTCCATTGCAACGTCTCGATTTGCCCGTCTGCGGCCTTGAGTCTGGTCCCGGAGAACTTGACTATTCTCCGTTCGGTCAGTTTTTCTCGCGGCTTCAAGATCGCGGCCCTATTTTGTCCTTCCGTCGCAAAGACTCGCTGCAGTGTGTGCCTTCCCAACGAACCGCAAAGCGCCGACCGATTCACCGATCAAGGTACGTCTGATTCCTTCTGTCTCTAGCTTTCGCAAAAAGCTTGCGTGACCAAAATATTGACAGTCATATTAGCTTTCTCGATAGTCTGCAAGCTCCTGCAAAACAGAGCGGGCTCACGGCACTCGCTGAACTCCCCATCTCTGACAAACGAGCGGCCAAGATGGTTTACACGAATATAAGAAATGCTGCGGGGCTTATCAACCGACCCGACAGAGGTTCATCCAACACCCGGCACCCCTCGCCTCAAAGAACCAACGACGAGAACAGAGCCTTGACCGAGAAACACGCCGCCGTATTGAACTCTTCGAACTGGAGAAAGCCCCTCAAACCACATGAAAACAACACTGAGTGTATCAGAGTCTCCAAGAGCCGGAAGACTTCTGGCATCGGCACCGACTTCAACATGGCTGACCCTGCTACTCACTTGCGGAAGCCTGTTTCCGGCGTCGACCCTCTGTTGATCGCAACAGACCCCGTCTTCGGAGGAAATGCGGCGGTCGTGCCTCAAGAGATCTTGACCCTGGAGAAGGAGCCAGGTGCAAAAGTCAGGTGCCTCGCTATTCACCACGGACGCTTCGACGAGAGAGTTGCAGGCAGTGCCCTAAACTAGAAGAAGAAGGGAGCCACCCCTCTTGTCATGGACTTGGTGATCCACGATTGCGATGACCCCGACTGCGACAATGGAGTTTTCAACAATGCCGAGATCCGCCGCATTAAGAGTGCCACTCGGTTCAAGTCCCAGCCTCGCGATGGTGGCATTCTCGACTTTGAGAAGCAGCTGAGAGGCGCTAAGATCACGCCTCGCAAGTTGTCTATGGTTGATCTTACCAACCCTTGCAATTACGACCAAGACAACATTTTTAGCGGGAAAGACCACTTCAAGAAGTTGCAGGCGGAGTGCCAGGTCAAAAAGACAGCTATCATACAAGACCCTGCCGTTGTCACTGTTGGAGACAAGAATTCTGACGAAGATGCCATCAAAGAGATTCGCTTCAATGAGATGCTTCGGAAGCTCAAAAGTTCGTCTATACCAGAGTACCATCCAGTAGCTGTGGTAAAGGACTCACCCAAAGATCGACCAAGACAAGACTCTGGTGATTCTGGTGTCGACATGAGAAGCCCGATAAAGCGGTCTCTCAACCCCCTAGCGAAGGAATTCGCGGCCTTTTCCTCCAAGGAAAACCCCGTTGTTGCAGAGAAGCGCGGATCAGAGACCTCTATGAACATTCCTCTGTCGGTTCTCGAACAGATTGTAGGTCAAAGCGACCAGTTCAAGCCGTTTGAGGAGGGCGGCGGCCAACAAATCTCGAATGAGGCGATTCTCAACACGATTCAGAAGTTCGGTTTGGGAAGCGCAGCGCAGCAAAAGGTAACCTCGCCGTTCTCATTTGAGTCTCTTGCTATGAAACCGGCTCTGCAGCCCTCACCGTTTCCACTGGTGCCATCCATGTCTCCAGGAGTCGACCTTAACAATGGCATACCTCCGATCAGCACTTTTATGCCAATGCAGACTTCGCCGCCCAGTCATTCAATCCATCCCTTCATCAATCCAACGATTCATAATCTGCCTCATCCGGCTCCTACTTTTGGACCGCACTCTCAAGGACCCGGTCTCCCTCCGCCCATGGCAGGATTTGGACCACAGACAGGCGGATTTACGGCTGGCTTCAACCGACCATTTGTTGCTGGTTCTGACATCGGGCCTCCTGGGTTTGGTCCTCAGACATTCAACAACCTTGCAGCAGCACCTTCCAACATGGCCAACAATGGCTTTCTCAACCAACACCAAGCTGGGCAATTCGACAACAAATTTCTACGCCCGCAGAAGCCTCGCATCCCTGATGCCATGGCTCAGCAGAAGTATGAGGAGTACATTGAGTGGAAGAAGGCAAACGATCCTAAGTATGCTCTCGAGTGCAAGAACCGCCAAGCCAGAAGAGCTATTCGAAATAACCCTGTCCCGGCTTGAGGACACGATAAGCGCCTTGCATTTCTCGCAAGAACGGCATGGCCGCAGACGGAGATTACGTGACTTCAGACCGAGAGGGCTGCTGGCGCATTTCTGGCAGATCAGACCTGGATCATCGAACCATAAGGATTGAGTATGTTTTGTATCGAATTATGAGCACGTTTGCTATTGGTATTCAAAGTTTGCGACGGGAAGCATATGGGTACGTTGGAAGGAAGAAGGAAGGAGTATCCGCTATCGAGCCAATTCTCATGCTTGGAGATTCATTTCGATATGCACGTCAGGTTCAGCCGGCGTGGCAGGTTCAGGCAGCAGCTCTTTGATTTCCTGTACTGTTTATGATTAAAATCGCTGGCTGTAACACTGTTTCTTCTCGGTCAATCAATAGCACTTTTTTGCCTGGTTATCCCTCGCTGGGCAACGGTCATCATGCTTGTGACTGCTGGTAACAGTATCTGCATATACACAAGGACACCGCTTATTTTCCCAGTGACGGTAATCTCTACCTTACCGTCTTCGCTGCTATTATCGTCGTTATCATCATTACTGCTGTCGTTGTTGTTGTCATCGTTATTATCGTCGTCTACTGTCGTCGTCTACTGTCGTCGTCTACTGTCGTCGTCTACTGTCGTCGTCTACTGTCGTCGTCTACTGTCGTCGTCTACTGTCGTCGTCTACTGTCGTCGTCTACTGTCGTCTGCTGTCGTCGTCGCCGCTAGTATTATTACTGATATCATCTTCTTCAATAGGAGCAATGAGTACACAGGAAAACCAGGCGGTCTCTAAATAAGGTATCATTTGGATTTTGGTATCTGTGTGCAAGACTGCTCTCATCAAAGTCATTCCAGCGCCCATGTTGAAATCGTAAAGCCTTTCCACCTCTTCTAAAACATGATGCCCCACTGTAAGTCTTACTACTTCATCATAATTCCTTTAGAACACGAGCGAAAACCCAGTCAAGCCGTAGGCCCTCAGAGCGGTTCCTCCAAACAACTCGGCCTGGTCTTCGGGGTCCATGGTGGCCATGTAGCACATGCGCTCGACGAGCAGCTTCCACTTGCGCCAGGCCTCGTCCACACCGACGGTGCAGACGGGCCAGTCGCTGCCGAACATGGTGCGGCGGGGGCCAAAGGTGGCGAGGACGACGCCGAGCCAGGGGAAGAGGGCCTCGAAGAGGGCATTGGGGTCCTGCTTCTTGAGGGAGTCGGGCATCTCGGAGAAGCCGCCTGAGAGCTTGATGTAGGTCTTTGAGCACGCGGAGAGGGCGAAGATGGATGTGCGCCAGTAGATGAAGGAAGGGTCTGTCGTGTTGATGACGCCGAGGTCGGGTTTGCAGAGGTGGTCTGTGACGAGCAGGGAGCAGTTAGCAGGAGTTTTGAGATGTTAGAGAATGGGTAACTGACTGATGATGAATGTGACCTTCTCCTCCTCGGGAACACCTTCATGGGCACGGGCAATGATCTCCAGCGCCTCGTCGAGCTGCTGCTTCCCGCGGCGGTGCTGGTCGACGCCGAGGTCGAAGACGTAGCCCAGCCTGCCGAGCAGCTTCAGGCTGTCGATAAAGTCGTCCGTCAGGCCGGTGCCGTGCGGCTTGTCCTGCAGCAGGTAGCGGAAGCCGCGGATCTTGGGCCAGACGTGCTCGCCGGCGACCTCCTTGACGTGGTCGAGGTACTTCTGCATGGCCTCGGCGCCGGAAGGCAGGGGGGCCCAGGGGACGATGCCGAGGCACAGGTCCTTGTGCTCCTCGCCGTGGCCCTCGCCTTCGCGGGGCTTTCCCTCGGCGATGCGACGGAGCCAGGAGACCTCCATGAGGGGGAACTCCCAGCCGGAGGCATCCTTGGCGCCGGACTCGAGGTCGTGCTTGCGGTCCGTCTCGAGGAAGATGAAGCCCTTGAGGTTGGGCGGGCTGCCGGTCGCGGCGACGTAGTCGGAGACGGAGTGCTGCTTGGCGAGCGGGTTCTCGGGGGTCGCCCAGGCGAGGGTCTCGATCTCGGTCTCTGGGTAGAGGTGGATGTGGGAGTCGACGATTGGGTAGTCCATGGCGGGCGATTTGGCGGTCTGCGGATCTTGGAGAGCGGTGAAGGCTGTGGTTGTAATTGACCGTTGGGTGGTCAATTGGGTGGTTTTGTGGAAAGACGAGCAACCCGAGAGAGACGAGGTTGAGTTACGAACAAAGGAACCCTCCGTTTCAAGAGACTTGGAGGGCGTGTTTGAAGATGGAAGTTTAGGGGGCGGAAATGAGGTGCGAGGAAGGTGTGTGAAGTCCCCGCACCAAGTCCCTCCATCGCGGGGTCGCTGTTGCAGCAACACGCCCCCTGACCCCAGCTTTCAGTGGATGAACGGCGGCAGAGGACCCCCACCAGCCCGCTTTGTGACGTTGATGGCCCCGCCCTCTTCAGCGGTATCTTTCCCCCGAACGCCGACTTTCACGAAGGGTCCCCCGTTCAGGGTCGGAGGTTTTTTGTTTACATCGTCGACCATATCAACTTACGCTGATGATAGACCACTATATACGAAGGCAATGCGCCAATTTACGGAAGACTGTCAAAAAAGATCACTAGGAGGCACATGAGGTTGTGTTCATTGATGAATAGATTCCATAGGCGTCTACCCATTCCGCCTGTGGCGGTATCTTGGCTGTCTAAGGTACATGATGGCGGCTTGCCCAAGCTTTCCAAACATCCAGCTTGGGGCCGCGGTAAATGGTCCATCCCCAGAAGCAAAAAGGCTTCTTCATCCGCTGGAGCTTTCGGCCTCGCATGCCTCCCTTCGGAGGGCACGCGAGGGTGCTCCCTCGTTGTCAGTAAGAGCACATGACAAACGAAACGGGCACGCGCGATTCGGACGGGGTGATCGCGGCGTGGGGTCGCAGCATCGACCCACTTGGGACGAGGTGTTGCGGGCAGTACCGAGACCGGCTCGGCATGCCGCTGCTCCTCGGTGGATGCAATGATGGTTGGAAACGTGCGCTGACTGCCGTGTGCCGGCGTCGCCGCCTGGCCCCCAGGGGCCGAGACGGGAGCGGCAAAGAGAACGGGTCGCGCGACGAAATGAATGTGTGTCCACGTGGGACTTCTTCTTCGGGTTTGTTTCTGATTAAGGTCTTCATGGTGATGTTGTGTCCTCCCCGGGACGGCATCGGGCTCTTCATCGGACGACCATGCCGTGGCGGCGGCTGTTGGAGACGTACTCCTCCTCCTCGTCGGACTCCTCGTCGGAAGAGTCGGAGCACTCGGAGCTGTCGCCGTAGCCGCAGCGGGCACCGCCACAGTCGATCTTGACGCGGTCGCCCTTGCGGGTGATGCCGTAGCGCTCGCAGGTGCAGGTGCTGACGTCGGAGCCGGGGGTGCTGTAGCCGGACATGGACGAGTTGGGGCTGGAGCTGTCGGAGCGGTAGGAGAGGCTGGAGCCGCTAGACGACACGGGCGAGCTGGAGAAGTCTGTCACGATATCCTCATCGTCGAAGCCGGCGGCACCGAAGCGGGCGGTGAGCTCCTCGAGATCCTCATCGCGGTAGTCGCCGTTGAGGATGTGCTGAGTGGCGTGGGGCGACGTGGGCTTGGGGGCCTTGATCTGAGAGATGGAGAGGGGTCGGCCCTTGGGGATGTCGCGCGACGAGGAGCGGTTGCGGCTGCTCTTCTTGTCCTTGGAGGAGGAGCGGCGGGAGCTGCGAGAAGAGGAGTGGGAGGAGGAGTGTGATGAAGACTTGGAGGAGGACTTGGAAGACGAGGACGACTTGGAGGACTTGCTGCTGGAGCTGCTTGACTTGCCGGACGAGGGAACGTCGAGAATGTTCAGCTCGCGGCCGGTGGTGGGCTCAACGGTGGAGGTGACGCTGGGGTTGTGGGCGACGTGGTAGCCGTCGATGATGTAGTAGTACCAGTAGCGCTGGCCGGCGGACAGGGTGGAACCGCTGAACTTGAAGGTGCCCTTCCACGAGCCGGACTTGGAGGAAGTCTTGTCCTTGGACAGGGGAAGTTGTCCGACGTAGTTGTCCCAGGAGCCAAGAAGGTGGACGGTCTTGACGCCGGAAGAAACGCGAAGAGAGAAAGAGAGTTGAGTGGACGACATTATTGCGATTTGTCAGGAGAAGCTGCGAACAAGGTGTGAAACTGTTGAATAATGGTGGTCGATTGAGCAAGAAATTCCAGATTTCCGATTAGGGGTAAAGTTGCCCAGCAACTTGGTGGTGGTGATGCAAAAAATTGGTGTTTTTGGAAATAACGGTTATTGGGTATTAGTTGATGCTGCAATTAGGAATAGAGACCAGCTCTAGGGAAACAAAGAACAAAAAACAACGGAAAGGGGGAAAATCAAAGACCTGGAATTACTTGTCGAGTGCTTGCTGAAGAGAAGAGAGAGGAAAGGAAGACGAAAGGGATGGGAGGCTTCCATTATATGCCTTGAGCGGCCGTAGTTGGAGGCCAGGCGAGGCCGCATGAGAGGGCCAACGACACATTGTGTGTGTGGTGGGTTGGAAAAGCCACTCGAGATGCGGTGCTACATGCGCCGCTCATGGCTGGGGCAAGCAAGCAAGCAGGCAGTCAGCGTGCCTAGTCCCAAGGTACTACGCAGTAGTGGAGTGTGCAAAGGAAGCATCACTTGATGGACGGCCCAATGAGGAGGATGCTGGGCATGGCAAGGCTTGTGGATGGCCGATGCAGGTAGCCAATATCACACTGGTGATGGTGCTCCGCGTCGGCGCTCAAGAGATCAGCCGGCCGGGGATCCCCTCGCTCCAGGACGGGAACTGGGAAGTTGGGAGCTAGTGAAGCTCTCTCGAGGTGTGCTGGCAAATAGGAAGCAGGGCGGCCTCAGCAAGCGCACCCCATCCCCATCGCCGTCACCTCTGGCGCGGTTGTTCCCCTCTTTCTCATTCGTACCCTAGGCAGGTAGGCAGAGGTCGTTTTCTGACCAAGTCCATTGTTGCGTTAGTGCTACCACGAGCCGGCCGCTGGGATGGGCCATGTCTGCACGCTGGGCGGTTAAGCATGGTGAAGGAGAGGGGTTTCCTGGACACGGCGGGCCAAAATAGAAGAGATAAGTGGATCCCATCCGGGATTGTGGGGACTAAAGCGCGGTACGTTCCTCCGTCCACCGCGTGGCTCCAAGCCGATTGCCCTTTTGGCTTGATTGGGCGTCTAAATCCCTGCCCTCATTGGCCAATAGATTTGCACGTCGCTCTTCTGTGCCCGGTCGCTTATCACCCGTCACCTGGTGATGTGCTGCACCTCGCGCCAATCAGCATCTCAACTCTTCAACTGCCTGTATGCAGCTTCGCGGAAGCATCACCACTCTCACAAGCCTTCCAGCCCTCCTCATACTTTTTTCTTTCCAACCGGATTGGCTTGGCCAGCCAAGTGCGAGATGAGGAGAAATGCCCATGACCGAATTCCCGCACCGTATTCGCTCGCTCGCCGTATCGGTCTGTCCGCATCACTGAATGAACTGACATACTGCATCATGCATCGAGTCAACATGCATGCGGTCTGCATGTACATGCGCGGCTTGCTGAGAAGACAAACTTCCTCATTGGAGTGTTGATGGCCTCCGCCAGCCGTCGCCCAGGGAAGAGCCGAAGATCGCGCGAGTCGGAAGAAAAGGGACACGGAAAGACGCGCCAGACGCCATGTTCCTGGTTCCCTGACGAACATGCAGGCTCTTCTGTACGCCGTCGTTCGCAGCATTCTCATCGTACTTGCCTTTGCATCGCACCATGGAAGACACATGCAATACTCGATCGTCTGTCCAAGTCGATATCCGTCTGTTGTGTCAAAGATGCGATGGTTAATGGAACCCAGGCCAAGGAGTGCTCAAAAAAAAAATCCCCGAATAAGGGGCCTGTGGGAGATCAAACACTACCGAGATCCGGAGCTGGGAGAGGGCGCAGAAATGGGGGCAGAAAAGCCAAAAAGCCATGCGTACCGCAGCCTGCTCCCCGTTTCCTGGGCGGTCTGGCCTGCCTGCCTGCCTGCCTGCCCTGTCGGCTGCTGTCAACAAGGCCGATCGTAAGGCGACCCGCCAAGGGCAAACTGCCGTCCTCCGCCTTCGGTCGACATCCGCCCCTCTGCGTGACCTTGAGCCACCCACACCTCGGCGATGGAAGGTGAGATACTGCCTGCCGTTCCATTCTTCTTCGGGATGGTCCCAAGGTGCGTCATCCGGCTCCATGCATGCGACGGTCTCTAGCTTCGGCGGGTATGTGAGGCCCATCACACGGAAGGAGCTCTGCCTGGCTGGAGAGAGGATGGACGACGCCGCGTCGATATCCCCTCAAGGCATCTCATGGCATCTTGGATCGAGGATCCAGTTCGCAGCATGCAGAAAGTCTGGACCGCCAAAAGCAGCTCATCGTGATCGCAGTTCCGTTACATCGGAAGGATCCTGTGGCCGGACGACGATATCCATGCGCCCGAGGCGACGTGAGATATCAACAACGAAGTGCTTGGTGATGCCGGCGGATGTCTCACAAAGACTGCAGGCTGGAAGCGGTCTGACCTCAGCATGGCGAGATTTCTGTCTGCTGACGAGCTGAATGTCCGCGAGTAACGTCGACGTTGCAGGCCTCACACGGGGTGATCTTGCGTACCTCGACCAAGAATCTTGGCCATCCAAGATCCATGCCGTTGTGGTGAGGTTGGTGTGGCATCTCGTAGGTGACGGGAGTACCTGGCGGGAATCAGCGGGATCGCCCGTGAGAGGCCAATGGATCCACCTACAGAAAGCTTACATCACGTGACTGTTCACATGTTGCCGTTCCAATGTCGCGAATTTCGTCCGTTGTTGAGTCGCGTTCTGCCCGCGTTTGCTCCGGTTATCTCCTGCTTCTATCGCCGGCCTGACTCAGTCACTTCAAGGCAGCAGCTCTCGAAGATCAAAATAACAGCTTCGATCAGCCTCAAGTCCGCCGCAGACCGCCGCTGGGACCTCTGATTACCAATCTACCTGTGAGAAGTCTTGCAGGTACCTTCGATAAAGGCACAGCTGTCTCGGTCTCGGAAGACCTAGAGGCTTTCGTCAAGTGCGATCCCAGAAAGAATAATCTGAAGGAAACTTCGACTACCTGATTGCCATCGCCCAGTCTTCGTCATGGCCTCCAACTCAACAACAAACGAAGAGCTCATCGCCAAGGTCACCGAGTATGTCGAGGCCTACATGGCAAAGTACGATGCTTCCCACGACTTCAACCATATCAAGCGCGTCCTCTCACTGGCCCACCGCATCTACGACCAATCCCCTACCTCCCCAGCACTAGACAAGCAGACCATCACACTCGCGGCCCTCCTCCATGACGTCGGCGACCGCAAGTACCTGAAGCCTGGCGAAGACGCATCGACACTAGTTTCCACAGTCCTTCAGTCTCTCGGCGCTGACGAACACCTTGCCGCCCGTGTACAGACCATTTGTCTGGGGGTCAGTTACTCCAGTGAGGTCAAGGATCCGGCCCGCGTTCGCAGCCTGATCGCCGACTACCCGGAGCTCGCAGTCGTGCAAGACGCCGACCGTTTGGATGCCATCGGCGCCGTGGGCGTCGGCCGATGCTTTACGTTCGGCGGTGCCAAGGGCGCTCGGAGCATGGACGACAGCATCCTGCACTTTGAGGAGAAGCTGGTGAAGCTGGAGGGCATGATGAAGACGGAGATTGGAAAGGAAATGGCGAGAGAGCGTACGAAGCGAATCTTGACCTTCATGGAGTGGTGGCAGGATGAGGCCGGGCCAATCAGCGCATGAGTCAACAAGTTCCTTTTTCTCGGAATTTTGGAGGTGTCCGTTTTCGATTCAACTCGATACCCAATTTTGTTTGTATTGTCCAGGTCCGTGTCTCAACTAGGACAGCTTTTTAAACATGCTCAAAACGAGCCCGTTCACGATCTATACCATTCCTCTCCTCAGCTTTGTTGCTCAACTGCCTGCGGTCTTTCTCGAGCAAGTCGAGCCTTTCTCAGTCGTCTCTGCGCGCGTCTGTATCTCCAAGCCCAGTCTATCAGCCCCAGCAGTGGAAGGACAAAAACATCGACCGTCCTGACCGAAGTCCGCAGCTTGAAGTCGTCCTGCACGCGCGGTCGGTCGAACGACGAGCACAGCGTGTTGACCAAATACAAGCAGACCTCCCTCAGCAGCTCTCGGCCCTCAAAGTTGAACAAGAACGCAAACCCGCTTCCATCCTCCCACGGAACCTCCGCGTTCCTCACCCGCTTCGAGTACAGCTCGCCGAAGCTGTCGTCCCGCGCCAGCATGAAGGCAGTCACAGCTGCCCGGCGCAGCAGTCGTGGGTTCGGGCCCTCGAAGGTGAGGAGCGTCGCGACGAGGCAGGCCCAGGGCAGGCGGTCGCGCAGGCCGAAGTAGTACAGGAAGGAGGTGTACATGTAAGCGCCGCAGCAGACGCCGACGCAGGTCGTGAGGTCGAATCCGCGAGTAATGAGGAAGAGGAGACCCATAAGGGGGTAGGTCGCGACGAAGAGGCGGAAGTGGTTCGTGAGGGTGATCCACACCTCCCAAATGATCGCTGCAAGGACCTCCCAGATGATGCCGCCAAGGCCTCCGATGCCTAGCAGTATCATGACGTAAACGCGGGTCCCGGAGACGGCAGGCTGTCGGACGACTGCCATGGCTCGACGGTTGATACTGGGCGAGGGAATGGTTCGGACTGAGTTACTCGGCGCGGATTTGAGGTTCGTTTGAAGACGGAAACGTCCGGGGCATCGTGGTTGTCAAGGTATAGGGAAAGAGAGGTGAGGCGTGGTGAACGCGCCTTATCTATCCAGGTTGTTGGGAATAATAAAGTTAGGGCATAGCTGGCGCATTCCCAAGGGGTGAGCAGGCGCGATTCAAAGTGGTGTCTCACCTTCTCTCCCTTAGCTTCTCACGAACCCCCCACGTAGCGCGCGCCATGGAACGCCACAACGGTACCCCAATCTCCGGAAATAAGGATTCGAAGCACATTTTCTTCGACCTTGTGAGGAAACCTTGAGAGCAAGTCGATCTGGACATAAAGCTGCCTGCAGCATGCAACGTCGGCGGTCGTCCTTCACGCACAGATACAAACAAACCGTTGGGATTCCCGGACCCTGAAGCTGTCGCCATGGAGAAGCTACCGACCGAGGTTCTAGAGAAGATACTGCTGCCAGAGAACTTTGAATGGCCAGCCGTTTTCGACGAGACGACCGCATTGATCGATGACCTTTTCGACGTCAACTTCTTCAACACTTGGAGGCGGTCATGGGTGTATCTTCGTGTCTGCCGCGGCTTCAACGAGGCGCTGAAGCCCATTCTCTCTGCCAAGTTTAAAAGACAGGCTGTTGCGCTTTTAATGCTGCTTCACGATTCACCACATCGGCGGCTGCAGGTACTTCATCCGCCACGGGACGAACGCGAGACTTCAGACTTCAAACCTTTCCTCAAATGTTGGAACTTGAAGGATAGACAGATTTTGAGCTTGATCCACAGCATACACCAGACTCTCGACGAGCCCAAGGCCGTCTGGCCGAGTTCGCACGGATTCCCGAACTTGGAGATGAGCCTCGGCGAGGCGGAGAGCCTCATATACCTTCTCTGGGAAGAGAGATGTCGACGTCATCCGCAGGAAGCAGCATATAGTACATGTGTATTGAAACATACACTGAGTCTCAAAGAGATTGTGTCATCGAGAATTCATGATCGAAGGCCACATGAAGAAGGACTTTTACATTACATTGGAAGGCTGGGCCAGTTGAACTGGTATGAAAAACAAATGATACAGGCGGCACAACATAGTTGTGAGTACTGAACGATTCAAGCTGATTTGAGAGCCTTTGTTCTGACGAGTTGGACCTAGAAACCCCACGATATAGAAAATTTTGATCTATCACTCGAAAGAGCTTTGTTATCTGAGGGCGAAGTGACATTTTTTATATTTAATAGTATGCGGTTTAATTGTTCCTACTGTTTTTACAATAATTGCAATCATTCTTGCCGTTGTCGTTATTGCTGTATATATCGTCTATATTTAGACTGCGGAATTACCTCTAAAGTATTCCTACGTTACGTGATGTCTCCTCCGAAATGCACCTGGTAGAAAAGACGATGACGAGACAAGTCAGCTCAAAAGAGCATTTCAACCACCCGTAGTAGTCGTATATTACACATTCGATATATGTCTGGAGTTATCTTCCTCGTTTTTAACCTTTTAGAAATCATCTATTGAAGTCACCTCCTCCTGTATGTTTAAAGACAAAATAAAGAAGGACGGATGATGATAGTAGAAAAAAGGGCAGGGGTAACGCTAAGAACAACGACGATAGACGACAACAATGACGACGATGACGATAGACGACGACGATAGCTCGTAGGCCTCCTACGATTAGGTCACCGTCCTGAACCATAACTTGATGAGATCGTCGACCAAAGGGTCGACCGTCATACGCAAGCATTCCAGGGTCTGCATCTGACCCTCCTGCATTTTCTTATACGCATAGCAGCCCGCGGGATCCTCACCGCGCCACCAATGCATACACGAATAGGTCGGACCGCCGAGCCTCAGGAGGTCTTCCCGATACTGCCAGCACCAGTCGTCGAAAGCGCACAGTACCAGTTTCTCCGCGCGGTCATTGTTCATCGCCAATATTAGGCGTTCGTCGCGAATGGTGACCACGCGGTTCGGATTTCTGAGGGCCACGTACATGTTCCAGAGGAAACTGTTCCTCTGCCGTTCGTCCAGCATCCAACGCTCCAGGATTTGGCTGAGGGACTGTAGTGGGTGGTAGCAGCCCTCGATGACCCCTATCCAACCGAGCTCGTGCTGGGCGCAGTCGACGATAACCGTGGCGGCCAGGATGCTGAGGGCCTCTTGACGGAAGGCATGGCTTAGCAACGGAAAGAGGAAGTCGTTGAAGCGGCGGCAGACGGTGCGCAGCTTCCAGAACCTCCTCCATCTCAGGAAGAACTCTGGGTCGTGGTTGGCCACGTCGGGCGCCTTTTCCTGGAATACGTGAGAGACGGAATGGTAGGCAACGTCCGGCAGCAAAATCGACCACAGTAGTTCTTGGGGGAGTTTCAGTATCCCCGCGAGTTGCGGCGTGGGTTGTGCTATCTTGCAGCTTAGAGTTTTGAGATTTGTGGTTGGTTTGAGGCATGCGGCTGGTACCATCTTGCTGCTTGGAAGTTTGAGATATGCGGCTGGTTCGAGGTGTGTGGTTGGGTTGCAGAAGCTAAGGCAATCGAGAATGTGAAATATGCTGTCTGGTTTGCGGTCTTGTTCGTTTATAGTTGTCGAAATGCATAAGACTCAGTAACAACTTTTCGCAAACCTTTGCAACCTCTTTTCTAGGTTGATATCTCCATCAAGGTCGCCCAGGCAGGCACCTACATGCTTTCTTATACTGCACGCAACTACATTTTCTAACTCTCTTTCGTCGCTATTATTATCATTATCATTGTTGCTGTCGTTTTTATCATCGTCGTCGTCCGTCGTCGTCGTCCGTCGTCGTCCTCCGTCGTCGTCCTCCGTCGTCGTCCACCGTCGTCGTCCACCGCCGTTAGGGTTTTCTCTTCTGCCGTCGTCCTTATTAGTTGTACTACGATTGAAGTTGTAGAGAACACTGTGCGGCTAGCAAGATTCTTATTAAAAGGCGAGGTTACCTTCGTTTGTACTGTTCCCACTCACACACGACAGCAATAGTGGTAATGACTTTTTCAGCAGTGCATCAGGTAACACCACGACTACAGCACGATCTGCATAAATACAACTCCATACGCCTGGTGGCCAGCCCTGATCCTAGCATGTTCCACGATGCCGATGATTAAAAGAAACAGTACTATGTGTGTATAAATGGCTTGTAATTCCAATAATTCGACAATTCCTCCGTACGGGATATCAAGAGAGTGAGTTTACAGGAAAAGAGCAGCAACGACGCCAACAACGGCAAGATAACCAACGGTGTTCTGAGCGGCACCAGCTGTTGGCACAGAAGAAGGACCCGTACTGGAAGGAGAACCCGGAGTACCTGTGGGACCGCTTGGGGTTCGAGTTGCGGAAGAGGAAGGGGTAGTGGACTGGCCGGGTTGACCAGACTGACCAGGTTGGGTAGATTGTCCAGGTTGACCGGGTTGACCGGGCTGGCCAGGTTGGCCCGGAGTACCAGGTGCGCCGGGGTTGCTGGTAGGAGCTCCGGGAGCACCACTGCCGCCCGGGGTCGTTGTTGGGGCAGTACCGTTACCACGCGGGACAGTTGTCGGAATAGTGCCATTGCCGCGAGACATCGAGGGGGCCATGCCATTACCACGAGAAGTCGTCGGAGCAGTGCCATTACCGCGACCGCCACCACCACCACCGCTTCCACCACCGCTGCCACCTCCGCCGCCACCTCCGCCGCCAGTACCAGGACCAGTAGGCTCAGGCATGGGGAAAGTGAATCCAAACGTCGAAGAGCTCCTCGTCATCATGGAACCGCCGCCGCCGCGTCCACCGCCAGCACCGGTACCATTACCACCGGGGGCCATGCTACCAGTAGGTCTCCCGACGGGGTATGTCTGAGAGCCCGTGACGGCGGAGTACGGAGTGCACACGCTGGGCGGTAGGAGGAAGGGCTGAGGGCTGGCGTAGACGACGCAGTTCTTCTCGCAGGCGGCATCGCCCGCGTCGGCGTTGCTCATCCAGCACTGCGCGGGCTGGACGCCGCGGGGGTACTCCCCGGCGAGGTTGTTTGTGCAGCGGCCCGGTTGCCCCTTGCCTTGGGCGTTGCAGCGGATGATGATGTCTGTGCCGAAGGAGTCGCCGGCGCACCATTGGGAGTTGGCGCGGGAGCAGGTGTATACGCCCGTTGTTTGGTTGCTATGCGTTGCGTGTTAGTGGCGTGGAGGGAGGGATATGGAGTGATGGAAGGGAGAGAGGGACTAACTATGTGTAATCGGCTGATGCCAGGGCCGACATGGCCAACAGTATGGAGGTGTGTGTCTTCATCTTTTGTGGTTTGCAGTGGATGCCTGCTTCCTTGCGCAGTGTTGAAATAGTTATGAAGAACGACAACTGAACGGTGTAAGTGAGAGGGCAGGTAGTATATATAAAGCAAAGCACACAAAAACGAGTGATGTGATGCTTATGCTATAATATGATGCAACTGACGAGAGTGAAGATGGGATGGTGAAAACATTCGGGGAAGCGAGGGTGTGTGTTGGAAGCAAGGGCATCCATATATAAACGATGAAAGATGGTGTGAGCTTATTAGTCGCGACGACGGCGAGAAGAAACATCGGGAAGCCATCTTCGGGCGCGCGTGGGATGGAGAGGCTGGGATGGGCGAGCTAGCGCAAGCAAGCAACGCAAACAAGGCAAGCCTGTCCACCCATCCACGCAACAGCTGGAGTCGCGGAGAGAGACAAGAAGCGTTGAGACACGAGAAAGGGACAGGTTGACGGTACTGGCGCAGCCGGGCTGGACTGAGGCTGGTAGCGGCGCACGCGGGTTTCCCGATGAGACGAAATCGGGGCGCTCCTCGGTCTATTGTGCGGACTTTGCATCTGACAGATACGGCCGCCCTTCACATTTCTCGGTCGTTCTTTTTCTATCTTCCTTTCCTCATAGATTTCGTTCAAATATCGGCTTTTGTGTAATCTTAGCCTAGAGCCGTACCTGGCTGACTAGAATGTGTCCGAGAGCGTTTGTGTAGGTTTCGCGCCGGTCTACCTCGCCTGGGTGCGATATGCGGGAAACGATGGTGTGAGATGTTTCTGCAACCAGGATCTCGGCAGAAGTCTCCGATGGACCGGGACAAGGTATTTTTTGCGTTTGGGAGGGTCAGTGAATGCCAGTGGCAGGCAAGGGAAACCCACATCGCAATGTCTCGCCTTCAGGAAAACGAGAGGAGAGACGGCGAGGATGACCGTGTCGCTGACATCACGAAACGGAAATCCAACCCCTTGTGGCTACGCATTCTGCAGAGACTGCCAGAATCTCGTTTCCGGCCCGTCACATCTCCGAGATGCCTTCAAATCTCTTCCATACTGACCGGTTGGTAGTTTGCAGTTCCTTAGAAATGTTGTCAGTTACATAAGGCGAGGAGCAGACTTCCACGTGTGGGACTATACGCCAGGACACTGGAGAGGTCATCCAACTCCGGGAAGAGCCGTCTTTGGTTAGATTTGCAACCGTTCGCCATCTTCAAGTCTTCACAGACATTGACTCTGCAGACGGGCAATTTCCAACACCGGGCACCCGCTTCCGAGTGAGACAAGCCCATACAACGCAAACCTGCAGGTGGCCGGGACGAAGATGCTCTCCCTCGCGCCCGGAAACAAATGACCATCGCCTCCACGAGAAATCGCGGCGACAACACGTGCAGGCGTTCAAGCCACCCACCGTCGCAGGCTCTTCATCATCCATGGGTCATCAGCGCAAGGAATGACTCTCGACCAAGTCCGTTATCCGCTCCGAGTCGCCAAGGTTGGATGATGGGACGGAGCAGTCGCGGATGATCCGGCATTCGGAGCTGGGCGCAGTGTGGTCTGCGTCATTGCCACGGAGAAGCAAACGTGACCGGATCTGAGATTTCTCTCGCCGTGACAGATGCTAAGCTTCTTGCCCCGTGAACTCTGCTGTTGTAGCTGCCCAGCTGTGGCACTGCGCAGTATGTAGCTGAGATCGCGAGATTGTCGAATGAGAACGAGTAGACGGTTTGACAGCTGCTTAACCTACGGCGACGACGGACGCTCGGTAAGGTAGCTAGCGAAGGCACCGCCTCGTGGCCCGCGGTGCCGATTCAGCTTGAGGCTTGACACTTGTGGCGAGACCCGTGAAGAAACCAACGTTTTTTGATCGTATCCTTTCAGCTGGACAAGCCTCGATGGCGTTGAGTGAAAGCATGGCACAATGCTATTCTTATCCTTGACTCACTTACACGATCTGCTGGCTGCGGCCATCATTTCTGTCCGCACCAACGCCATCGACGATACTATTGAAATCATGCAACTTGCATGTTCGCCGTTCGCGTACTTCAAAAGAGCAAAGAAAAGGCATGCCTGGGCAGTTGGCCTCCACCGGCGCACCCAGCGCGCTGGAATGTTCCCTGCCTTCCCCCCTGCCCTTAACCAGCCTAACCCTGTAACGAAAATAGAAAACCACTCAAGAGGCCCTGTCCGATTCGTCCCCGCCGCTACCGAAAACACACACAGCAGCGTGGAGGCGCCTTTGGGTCCCGTCCGTGCTGCCCCCCACCCCCCACTAACTCTAACATCTCTCCCTCGGCCCCCAAATCGCGATGCGGGCTCCGATGCGCTACACATTCCAGACGCGGGTTGGGTTTTGGCAGCTGAGGGAGATGGCCAGCATGACGGGGTGGGAGGGCAGTCCTGTCTTCTCTTGCTCTCAGCTGACCTGCCACGGCTATGGGTGTGTAACGTGTGAAGGAGAATTGGCGACTTCGGGTGATGTCATTGCTGCCCCTCCTGCGATTGATGTTAGCTTGCACGATGAAGTAATCTTTGGAGGCAAAAGAGTTGTCGATGCTCTACGACCTATGTTTTTTTTTTGGTGATATTCAGTGATGAGACTGACCTCGTTAAGTGTACTGTAGCGACTTCTTCCCATGGTTTAGCTTCATGTTTTTCATCCT
Source organism: Colletotrichum siamense (assembly GCF_013390195.1). NCBI lineage: Eukaryota > Fungi > Ascomycota > Sordariomycetes > Glomerellales > Glomerellaceae > Colletotrichum > Colletotrichum siamense. The sequence goes on from NW_023501022.1 coordinate 1,931,738, forward strand.
TGTTTTCTCTGTCATGCTCATGATTGTCTTTGTTGTCTTCGCTCTAGCCGTCGCTTCGTCTTCTTTTTCAATAATACTAGGAGCGGATCATTTCTTCGACTTGTTTTATTTGTTCTCTCATAGACTCGTGATAAACATGACAACAACCCACCGGCCGCGACACCAATCACCAACTTTTCCTCTGACCACCACCCACCAACCAACGCCTGTCATAGAAACTTCATCACTAGGCTGCCAAGAATCATATCTGACCACAGAGCCATTCTCGACACCCTAGGTCTCCAGGATGGATATTATGTGATTACAACTCCTCCGAAGCAGACTCGGTCTCGTTGACCATGGCGCTGAGGGGTCCGCGCTTGACCATGATGCTCATGATCTCGTACAGAGCGTCGGCCGCGGCCATGGTGGTGTGCTCGGCGTTGGTGTCGTACGCAGGCTGTGTGGGTCGACGTGTTAGTCTCAGGGGCCGCTACAACCATTACAACCGCACGGGGTAAACTTACAGCAACCTCGACGATGTCCGCAGCAATCAGATTGAGGCTTTCAAGTCCACGCAGAATAGTGCGAAGCTCACGAGTAGACCAACCGCCAGTTTCAGGGGTACCAGTAGCAGGGGCGACTGCGCAAAGCCGGTCAGCATGACTTGTTCCTTTACACAACAAAACACGAAGCACTTGCCCACTTACAGGCGGGGTCGAGGGTGTCAATGTCCAGAGACAGGTAGACGGGGTTCTTGGTGCCGACGCGGTCGATGATTCTCTTGATGATACCGTCGGTGCCGATGGTGTCGATCTCGCGTGCCTCGACGATCTCGAAGCCGCAGTAGCCGTCGTTCTCGTAGTCGCTGGGGCCGCTGAGCGTGGTGCGGATACCGGCGTGGATGTTGGAGTCGTTGCGGAGAAGGCCCTCCTGGGAGGCGTGGTAGAAGTAGGTGCCGTGGTTGATGCTGGCGACCTCGGAAGGCGAGCCGCCGAAGACCTTGGGGCGCCCTGACTCTGTTTAGCATTCAGAAAGCGATTCATCTGCTGAAGGTACTCACAGGTGTCGAGATGGCTGTCAAAGTGGATGACGGACACGGGACCGTAGGCACGGTTGATGGAGCGCAGCAGGGGGAGGGTGATGGTGTGGTCACCGCCGAGGGTGATGACACGGGGCAGAGTCCGCGAGTTCTTGGCCGGGCCCTTCTTCGCCGCATCCGTGGCAGGCTTGCGGGTGAGGATGTTGAAGTGGCCCTCCTCGATCTGGTGAAGAGCCCAGGTGTTGTCATAGCTATTTCGATGTAAGTATAAGCGGGGATATTGCCAAAAGAGACATACCTGGTCACGGGGATGTCGCCACAGTCAAGGACGGTAGCCCAGCTGTTGAAAGGGTTCGTGTCCAAGGGGACGTTGTACCCTCCGCTTGAAGAGAGTCAGCGATAGTGTTGTGATGAAGCCCTCATATGGATCTTACTAGAGGTTCAGGCGACGAGAGCCTTGACGGATACCGGAAGGTCCGAAACGAGCACCGGGGCGGTAGGAGGTACCGGTGTCGAAGGGAGCACCTTTCCAAAGTCAGCGTAGCTCCAGTAACCGGCAATAAACGACGTGCTTACCAATGAAGGCAATATCGTACTGGACGTTGCCCTGCGCCAGACACGGCTGGTAAGGCAAACGACCGAAGGTGGAAATGCCCGAGAACACGGAGTCGGCCTGGTATTGTCAGTGACGTGATGTAGACACACATACTTTTGCTCTGCGCACCTGAGTACCGCCATCACCCGGCAGAGTGTTGTACCAGAGAGACTGGTGAGGTCCAGACATGGACTTCTGGTCATGGTCTCCGTGACCGTAGACGGTTGCCGTGAGGGCAAGGGCGAGAAGACTCCGGGAAATCATGTTGCTGACGGTCGATTGGCGCGAATCTTTGTCAATGGCTACAATAGATCAGGCAAAATTTCGTGCGGGCGAAGACTGAGCTTTTAAAACAGAACTCTCGGGTAGCTGCAAGGTCCGAGAGATTCTAGAAAAGATTGGCCGTCGAGCTCGACAGCTCTTCTCCACGCATGGAGGCCTAGAGCAGCATTACGCAGTGACTGGGACCAGCTCCCAGGCTTATCGTCTACGGATTGGCCACACCGACAGAAGGTCCCTGAGACGGGACTGGTCAATGGACATCTTCAGATGCATCTCCATGCAAACGTATTGACGTGTTCATGTTAGGTAAAGGCGAACCCATGGAAGAGATGCCGGGCTAGATGCGGGGCAGAGATAAAGCTCCCTCCTTCATGAGGGTCATGATGCTTGCAAGATCAGCGCAGATGCTTGGTTCAAGCTTTCCATTGGGTTTGCAAAGTCAATTCTGCACTCCGGACGGAGACCCCAGGCCAAACACTCGCTTGAGCTCATGGCAGGGTTGTGCCGACCAAGGAGGGCCGGCGGCGAGGTTCTAGTTTGAGAGGATAGAGGACGTCCCGACGGTCTGTGGACGATCTGGACGCTCTGAATGGTATGAGTAAGGCGGGGTCGCTCTGGAGTGTTGTCGGTGTTATGATGCAAACTATGATAGAGATAAGCCGGAATGGGCTCCAGAGATGCATGTTCTGCAGGGCCGCCGGTTGGGTGTTGGAGAGAGCCATGGAGTCGTTACAGCACAACCTTAGCTCCGCGGGGAACGCCCGTCACATCGGTAGAGCCAGGCATGAAGCAGCCAATGAAGATGGCTTCGAAGTGTTCATGAGTCGTTGAATGTGCAAAGAACCGTCTGTTTGGCATCTCTGTTGAAGGAGATGCATTGTCGAAGGCTCCTCAGACTTGGAGGTCCTGTCGATGACGTGGGGCGTCACCCACGCGGGGCTGATAAGATAAAGCTACGCCACGCACGCTAGCACATGCAAGCTGTGCTGAGCGCTTACCCGAATAGGGAAACGGGGAGCAACCGCCACCTTGGGGCCGTCTGCTCTATCCCGTGCGGTCGGCGACAGTTCGCCGTGATAAACATGAAGAATTCGGCAGTGGCCAAGATCCGGAGCCGTAAGGTAGATAAGACTGTCGCCGGCCCCAGGGATCCTGTAACTAGGCCCTCTCTTCAACAGCCGTATATCCTTCTTCTTCACGTCGCTCGTGTGTACTGGCTACGGCCATGGCCATTGGTCGGCTCGCCGAAGTCGCAGCAGCTCTCTACCACCACTCGAAACCTCCGACCCCGACACGGCAAACACCTAGCAAAGTTGAGCAGGCACTTCTTTTTGGCTTGTGAAGACAGATTTCGCCCGGTCCGGTGGCTCAAGAAAGGAAATTTACTGGGCTTCTGGCTTCTGCGGACCGAAGGGGCCGAGCTTCACGGGAGCTTGGGCGCCCGGACCCGCGGGTGCTCCGCTCCGGAGGCTTTTACGGGCTGAAACCAGACGTACCGGCCGGCTGAGTGGACACTGAAAACCCGCAAAGACACATGGGATTAAGCTGACAAGCTTGACTCGAGAAGCTCGTTGCGCAGCGAGCAATGCAAAAGTTTCGAGTAAAACCTTGACGCAGGCTCGAAGCAAGACCTGAATCGGCGGGTTCGTGGCAGCGCCGGGCAAGCTCTTTATTGGCGACCGGGACAAATCCCGTGTTCCGATGAGGTGTTGATCTGGTGCATGGCAGGGGCGCCGGTAGATCCGTCTCGCCTCGTATGCTCTTGTGCAGCCACTGCAGTGGTCCTGTTTCTGAATCTGCGGGTGGTTTCATGCAGGAAGCCAAAGAAGAGCGCTGATTGCTTCGCCCTTTGCAGGGCTCGTAGGCAGTTCTCATCTGTCTCGGAGCAATTTACAATTTATCGGACGCCAGTTGTGGGCGAGGGAGGGAGAGGGAGAGAGGACGCGGGCCGAGGCAGTGCCGAGTGACACTTCGCTTCCTCCCCGCTTCTCATACGTGGCTCCGACACTGGTAGCATTTCTATGTGCATCAGTGTCGTGTGCTGCGACGACGAAAGCTGGTTGTAACAGACTGCACCGAAGGTACTTTGAGGTAAGGTAAGGTAAGGTAAGGTAGGGCGCGTGGCCAGACCAGTCGGAGAGGGGCATGTGTGAAGGATGGAGATCAAAGACATGAAGACGGCCCTCTCCGCCGGCCGGTCCAACCGGAGCAGAGCAGGGTGGGAGAAAGAGAGGGAGGAAGAGCAAGAGGAGGAAGGGGGGGACAGAGAGACGGGCGAGGGAGGAGCCGGGTTGGGTTGGGTTGGGGGAGAACCAAAAGAAGCTGGTTCTGCGGCAGAGGGGTCAAAAGTTGGCAGTCAGTTGGCACGACTTTGCAGGAGAAGGAAACTACAGCTGCAGGACGATGCAACCACTAACGGAGCGCAGCCTATGACAGCACGGCGTGGGCCTGGAGCCGCTGGAAGAACGAGCAACGGCCCCGCTTTGCCCGGCGTCCTTCAGCGCTCGCAGCGCATTCCCATCACGCTACGACGCGGGCGAGGTGGTGTTGCCGTTCCTCATTCGGCCCCCCGGCGGAGCTACTGCTGCTTGCTACACGTATCTTCCTTGTAAGACCTGCGTACCGCGCGCGGTATCCGGACTGCAGAAGGAGTTAACAGGAGATGCGAGGGCAAAAAATAATTGTGCGGTGCGCAGGTAGACGAAACGAAGGCGCCTGGTTGGCACTTATTGAGAGGCAAGGTATCCGGACGTAGGAATGGAAGGGATCTTGGCTTGCAACGGGCGATGCTAGATGGACCCTTTGATCGGACATTCGTTCCCTGCCACCCTCTTTTTTTCTTGCTTCCACTTTTTGTGCTTTTTTCTTGCAGTTCGGGGCTGCTCTTACATACGCCGAGTCGAGGCTTGGCCCGGGCTTGGAAGTCCCAGATCCACTGTTCTCTGAGGTGAGTGACGCTTGCTGGAAATGCGCAGCAGGTCACCTGGCAAGTCCACTTACTGTTTGCCAGTCGTGTTAGGTATCCCATCTTCTGTTTCTTTGGTGTGCTATCCTTGGCCGGGTCGTATGGAACACCGTGAGGAGGACAGAATGCCCCACGCTCCCACGCACTTTTAGAATCGAGACAGGAAGGAGAAAGGGAAGAGGTAGGGAAGAGGTATCTTGACAGCTCTAGACGTAGGGAAACACCCAGCAAGACGGTCGTGACCTCACCTTATTGCGTCCCGCTAGCCTGGATGTGCTGTGTACCGTCTACCAATAAGGCACCGCCAACCTGCTGCTGCTGAATGTTCGTACCCGGACTTGTCCTTGTACTAGGTAAGGTAGGTGTACCTTACCCTCATCACCACCAGCTCTGCCCACCGCAGGTAAGGTAACTTGCACCAACCCAGGTCCAAGACCTGCCGCATTCTCTGCTGCTACTGCTGCTCACCTTTGACCAGGCAGGACAGGACAGGACAGGACAGACAGACCCAAGAAAGAGCACTTCTTTTTTCTGCGTCAGACCCTTTCCCGCCCTGCCAATCATCCTTCCCGTCATTCTTTTTTCCAACTGTTCGTCCGCCTCCATCGTCTCAACCTCCTGAAGCCGTGTGCTGCACCAAAATAGCGCCAGAGTCCGTCCGCATCGTCGGGGCCCTGGATTTGCTTCCGCTCCTGCTGCTGCTCCTTTTCCTTGCCTCGACTACCTTAGCACGCGCTGCTCCTCAGCTTTAATCTCACCTTTCATCCCGTCTCGTTCCTCTCCTTACGTCGGTCTGTGCGAACAAACAACCCGATCGAATCGATTCGCATCGCGCCCCTTCATTCGGCTCACGCAGCAGCGACTGTTCATCCGCCCTTCTCTCAGAACAGACCCTGCGCCTGCATCGTGACCGACCAACTGACACCACTTTTCGTTCCCCTCGGACTTCGTCTCCTCTTCCTCTTCTTCTTCAACCACCGCTGTGTCCGTCTTATCCTCTCGCTGGATTGAGCCACTTTCGGGCTCGTGTTCCGTCTCATTGTGTCGGCAATCGTCCTTCACTGCTACGACCTCTTCCCGGGGGTGCGGCGTTGGACCAGACCCTGACGCGATTCGCCAACGAAGTCGTTCTGTTTCAATGTCTCACACGTACCCTTGAGACTTTCGCCTCACCCCGACATCCCTCCCCACCACGCAGTACGCACTGCGACCTTCGTACTTTACCCGCCGCCTCGCTCTCCAACTTATCGTTTGCAACCACTGCCACATCCTCGCGCGTCGCAATCACCTTCGCCTACCTATGAACTTCACTCTACCCAGCATGCAAATGACCTTCGCCCGCTCAAAGCCTCGCACCGCATCATAACCTGCGACGGTTAATGTGTGTGCATTTGGCATGCATCGCCAGCCTGCAGACCGCAACACACCGATAGACGCTTGCGAAAATGACGGCCGCTGCTAATTCAAAATCATCAACCATGGCAGCGCGACCTGCAAACCACGCCTATGGCTCGCCAAACGGCAGCTTGGCAGGGCAGAGAATGTTCAAGAAGCACAAAGTGCTTCCGCATCCAAGAAAGCAACCCAGCGAAACCCAATCATACGAAGTCCAGTCGACTCCCAGAAGATACGGTTCCCTCACAGACAGCCCCGTGTCGCAAGCAGATGTGTCGCAACGCTCTGCTTCCCAAACCTTGAGGCATCAGTCGAGGCGGATAGGAAGCGGCCCGGATCTACCTCCGACGCCGCCTTCCCACTCGCGTACCTCGTCAAGCACTCACTCGATCCCGCCTCCGAGCCCATCTCCCGAAAATGTGTCGCAAACGCCAACCACTCCAGCGCGTGCGCCTGCGACTCCTCCAAACCAGAAGAGCCCGCCCACTCCAGACGTAACACCTCCCCAGCCTGTGACGCGACCCAAGGCTGTACGACCGATTCCGATGGATCGCACAGTCTCTAAAGCGACAACAGCGACTGCCGAGTCTCGGGCCGAGTCATTTCGAACAGCCAGAGAGGAGCCGTATTCTTCGGAGGAAGACAACTTGCAGTCGACCGTGAGACCCAATGCTTTGTCGGCAAGAACATCATCTCAAAATACCGTCCGCCATACGTCTGAACCCCAAACGAAACCGCCGGCTCCAGTCGGCCTTGGCCTGGGTCTGGAGTCACCCCAGGAGGAGGAGCTTCCAACGCCTAAGGCGAAGGGCGACTTTGGCACTTTTGATGGAGAGTGGGCCTCGAACAGCGAAGTCGAACAGGAATGGGACGATAATTTTGGAAGAAACGTTACGGTAAGAAAACGGCGCCAGGCACCCGAAAAGGCATCGGATAAGGAATCTATGATCGCGTCACGCTACGAACCGCGTCGTGAAAAGCGCAAGGTCGAGATTTTTGAGGATCGCGTCGTAACTCCAACAAACGCTACAAGGGCAGTTCGAGCCATGTCTCGCGGTGACAGAGCTACGTTTTATGCGCCTAGTGAGATTGCCTGGTCAAGAACACCAACCACCGAAGCTTCTGTCAACGCAGATTCCCGCAGGTTTTCAGGCATGTCCGCCAAGTCGACAAAATCGAATGCATCAACAGTGGTGGAAGCAATCTTGGTAGATGCTCCTGCCATCCCCCATAGGCGGCAGACTCTGAGGCATGTGCGAAAGCAAGTGGGACTACGAGATTCTGGATCAGACCTGTCTCCTCTGAGTTCTGCGGCGAACTCATCTGTGCAGATTGAAGAATCGCCGAGACGCCCCAGACCTTTGGCTCGTCCCACCGACGCTCGAAACAACAGCTATGCATCGAACACGACTTTCAACTCGATATCGAGCGGCAGGGCGCGCAAGGAAATCTGGAAGAGCGGTGCCATCCCAGTTGTCGTTGTGCCGGATCGACGATCGTCTGTTAAGTCCAAGTCGAGCAGAACACCGTCACTTCGGTCAACCAGCAGTCGCCGGTCCAAGCGAAGCGCCAGTCTGAGCTCAGCAACTCGCGCTAACGGGTCGCGAACAACTACCGACTTGCCGACGCCCATCTTTGACCGACCCGGCCGGCGAAGCCGGACGTTGTCGGAGTCTGACGGGTCGGACCAACGTACGATCGACTACCCTCCAGTCATTCCCAAGCGTTCTTCCTCCTTGTCGGCCCCAACAAGCCGCAATACCTCCCGCGCAGGCTCGCTCACCGCAGAGAGTTTGAAGGCTCAGAGCGCTTTGCTCAATCAGCAATCTGGACATGAAACAAGAGCACCCGCCCTGACCCTTCAGAGGGCTCAGTCTTCAGAGACAGACAACGGCCACCATCATCGGGACCACAAGCACAATGTCGACCACCATGGAGACCCCTTCTTTGGAAAGCGGCTGGACGCACACAACACACCTTTCTCCGCAACCTCAGTAGAGACTAACGGTACTGCCCCTGAGGTATCAGAAGCAAAGGCTGTGAGCCTCTATCCCCACCAAAACTCATCTGTCCTCGTTGTCAATCATTCCAACAAGCCTTCGGAGAGCTCAAGCACTGAGTCGTCTCAGACGGATTCGGAATTCTTGAGACCGCCTCAACGACCGACAATCACCACCACTGGCCCAGACGGTGAGGAGGGCTTCATGACTCCTCCGCAGCAGCGTTCCGTGGATGACGTGGATTCTCCGTTGCGCAATCCACGCGCCGCTCCACCGGTACCTCCATTCATTCCGCCGGCGATCCAGTTCATTCCTGCTACACCTTCGGGCCTTACGCCTCATCACGAGAGACAGCGAAATATGGGCAACTACTTTGAGACCATGGTTGAAGAAGAGCCTCATCGGACCGGATCAATTGTGCGACGGGCGTTGACGCGAAGACGGAATTCGGAGACGTATCCACCAAAGAGCGCCAGACCTAGCCTTCTCACCCGAACCTTGTCTCTGACTAGGAGAGGATCTCTTTCTAGGTCGTCACACAAGGACGAGTCCTCTGTGGAAGTACCATGCTCATGTCCGGAGTGCGAAGGACCTCCGCCTGAGGATGGTCGTCTCCATCCTCATTGGCGTCCGGCCTACTCCGACCCGGATGATGACGTGTGGGAAAGAGAAATGGAAGACGAGCCCATCAGTCAGGTTTACCGGTACCCTCCGATTGACAACCGTCCCCAGCCTCCTCGCAGAAGGATCAGCGAGCGCGTGAGGAAGACTTTCGCAATTCTGCCTAACCGTGATGAGGGCCTTTCCTACTCTCCCCCTAGTCCGAATGAGCCGGAGCGCCGAACGATTCGCCGAACAGACAGCGGCAACCTGCGGGTTATGAGACGCAGGAGCAGCTTAGACTCTCTTCGCGACCAGTCGGACGACCCGCCGCCTTACGACAGTCAGGATGGCGATGGCCGAAGCGGGACAAGGGGCGAGGCAGGACCGAAAAGGAGACGACGCTTCTCACTCTCGGGCACGCTGGAAGGGCTGCAAAACATTCCGCGGCAACTAAACGAGCGTAAGCGCGAAAAGAGAACGCAGGAACTGCGACAGAAAATCAGTGGCCCACGCGAAGTGCGAGACGGTGTAGGTGAGGTGATACGGCGCAACACCTACCGCGAGATGCACCAACAAAGGCACTCGCCTTCGACCAACTTTTGATCTGCCAATGATCAACGCTAGCCACCAAGCGCCTTGCTTGGGGGCACTTATACATAATTATCAGGAAGGAATACCAAGGAGGGGCAGAAGGACATTATGACCGCTACGAACGATATCATTACGACTACAGGAACTTTTATGACCAAGGACGATACTCTTCACGAATCACGTGGTAGATATTTTCTTTTTCGGGAACGGTGTTGACTTTGGGAGCTCGGAACGTCTACGATGATTTGGCTGGGATGGTGTTCCGAGAACGATGGAACCACCATTGCTGTATCATATAGAAATTGCCCAAGAAGATACCATTTTGCAAGGGCGATGAACCCTTTGGCGCTCTAGTACAAATGTTCCTCTTTCTCGATGATGAATCTGATGTGATTGGTATGAATAGTCATCTACCGTGCCGTGCCATGAAGTTTTGCCCCTAAATATGTGACGCCTGAACACCATCCTCTACCCAAGAACAAACAAGCCTATCTACGAGGAAACGATGGCCGTGCGATCATCTCTTTTCCTGGCCCGGGGGTGCGCTACCAGGAGGGAACGCGCCTGGAGGTGCTCCAGGGAAGCCACCGGCACCTGGTGGTGGCATGCCGGGGAACTGGAAGTTGGGCGGGGGCAGAGAGCCCGGCGCGCCGGGAGGCGGGAAAGGAAGTCCTCCCGGGGGAGGGAACGGCAAGCCGCCGGGCGGCATCGCTCCATTGGGACCGCCGGGGAAGGGGGGCATGGGCGGCATTCCGCGACCACCTGGACCGGGAGCTGTTGTCGCAAGCATGTCAGACGCGTGTTGTCGACGATTTTTGTCGTAGTGGGAGAGGCAATACTTACGAGGAATCATGCCCTGAGGGAATGGGGGCGCGCCAGCAGGCATGCCGGGGAATGGCGGCGGTACACCTCCAGGGAAGGGGAAGGGCGGCGGGAAGGCCTGGCCCGGCTGGTTCTGCGGCAGCATAGGGTTGTTGTGCGCTTGGCCTTCGGCGGCGTAGGACGAGGTGATTGAGTCGATGACAGACTGTGCCTTTTCATGGCCGATTTCTGGAAGAGGGAAGCTCCTGTGTTAGTCGTTTGCTCCAAGTATCGCGAGGCCCGAGATTGGGCGGGAAACATACGTTGGTAGTAGTCGACGACGTTGCGGAGGTGGTTTCGACCGCTGTTGTGCGCCTTTCGCACGCTCATGGAGTCATGCGTCAGGTAGACGTCGCAGTAATCGCCTAGGCATATCTCGTTAGTCGATGTCGGAAGATTCGTGCGATCGCGAGCTGTTGCGTGAGGATGGGGGGGAACCTTACAGAAGACTGCGAACTTGTTAGCTTTCGTTCTGACGCGCGACGGGGGGAGAGGTGATGGAGAGCTTACACTTGGGCATCTTTACGGTTGGGCTTGTTCCGAAACGAAGGACTCGACGGTGGTTGATGCGGACGGAACAAAAGTATTGTTCCTCGAGACGAGCGCGCGTATCGTCGCATTCAATGGTGGGCGGGCTGGAGAAAGGAATACAGGCCCCAGGTAAATGCGGCGCGCCTCAGAGCGCCACACCAGCTTTGCTTGCTTGCCAGTACAGAAAAAAAAGCTGCGAGGCTGGCCAATCATTCGGAGCTGCCAAGCAGACAAGGCTGCCCCTCCTCTCGGCGGTGATTGGTCGTGCGATTAACCTATCCCCATGGACAGGGGTGTCTGAGTGGCCCAGGCTCTCGAACGCGACAGATTGCCAAAAAATCCCCAAAGGGTGTGTGCATGGTTCCTTGGTACCACTTGTCATGGGCCTAGCTTCTCCTATCGCCAGCGTTGTCCACTACCTCAACCTCAGGGAGCTCTCACCACCATCTTGACAACCTCCCACCGCTCGACCTCCCCCCCCTCCCGGGAACCGCAAACGAAACCCACCGATCCGAGTCGTTCGTCCCTTTCTTCGTACAGATTGCACACATACAACGATGGCGGCCACGAGATCATTGCTGCACTACGTGTGCGGCCTCGTCCTGCTCGCATGCTGCGCCCAGGCGCTGCGCTTCGACCTGCACGCCACGGGCTCCCACGAGGGCAAGAAGGAGCGATGCATCCGTAACTTTGTCGCGAGAGATACGCTGGTCGTCGTCACGGCGACTGTCGACGGCCACAAGGGTGACGGCATGGTCGTCAACATGCACGTACGTGGTCTCAAGGAAGAAGAGGGCCCCTCTCTCGACTGGGGTGTTGGTTCAATTGGATCGGCGCTCAAGGAGGGAGAAGGGAGGAATCCCTGTTGAAGCTCATTTGGTAGCATACAGAAAAGCTGACGTGCGGTTTGTGTGATTCCAGATCAGAGATGCTGTTGGCAACGACTACGGAAAGCCCAAGGATATTGCGGGCGGCGAGAAGCGCGTTGTCTTCACCTCCCACGCTGACGCTGCCTTTGACGTCTGCTTCGAGAACCTCCTGACTGGATGTACGTGGAATCCCCCTACACCGTCCTCTTGACTTGGCCATCCCCATTGCTCCCCCGCTGCTATAAGAAGCAACACTGAAGCTGATCCCTCCCACAACAGCCGGCCGCAGTGGCTCCACGAGCCGCCACATCGAGCTCGACATCGACATCGGCGCCGACGCAAAGGACTGGAACGCGATCCAGGCGACGGAGAAGCTCAAGCCCGTCGAGGCGGAGCTGAGGCGCATCGACGAGCTCGTCAGCGAGATCAACACCGAGATGGACTACCTGCGCGCGCGCGAGCACAAGCTGCGCGACACCAACGAGAGCACAAACACCCGCGTCAAGTGGTTCGGCATCGGCACCACCATGATCCTCGTCGGCCTCTGGGGCTGGCAGATCATGTACCTGAGGGCGTACTTCAGGTCCAAGCATCTCATCTAGAAACAGATCGCGCCATTCCTTGTTTGTGGGCGACGCAGGCAGGGCTGTTTGTCTGTGGGCTTGCCTAAAGAACAAAAAACAAATTACGAAGTTTACAGAAGCATATCCGCGTTTTTGCCGCGGGTGGATGGTGATGATGGAGTCAAATGCGATGCAACGGGACGGGCATCAACTCACCTCGAGGGTTTCCGAGAGTGTTGTAGTGTATACATACCATGTTCACCATTTGAGAAAAGTCATGAATGATTACGGACATCACATACCGAAAAGGACCCCATCATCATCATCAGAGCAGTCTTGTGCCACATGAAAATGACGTTCATTGCTACGGCTTGGATAAACTCACTGACCTCCAGTCACCATCACTCACTCAGAACTGCAGTCCTTGTAAGCAATCCAGGGTCATCTACAGACAATCACCGATGCCAAGCAGAGGTAGAAGAATGCTGAGCTAGTAGCAAACAGCAGAGAAAAATTGGGTATTGTTCGACTGCCAAAACTCCCACTTCGTCCAGACGCAATCTGTCTGTTTTATCATGCCACCGCCGACAAGAGAAAAAGCCCTGCCTTCGCCCTGCCATGCCTTGCCCTTCCCAGCGCCAAGCCATGCAATAACAAGAATCGCGTCGAAAGTAACATGTCTTGGTAAAACAGTTCCCCGCCCATCAAAGGTTTCATGAACAAATCGGAAAGAGGCAAGTCCCTCTCCTTTCCTCCTCAGCCACCGTGCCAATCATTATTTCGTCATAAGAGAAGGAAAACACACAAACTTGGGTTGATCGATCGTGTATACATTATAATTCTGGTTGATCATGTGTCGCCCTCGGGAAGTATCCTACCCAGACTGCGCAGGACCTCCATGACGGGCATCTCTTTGGTGCCGACCGTGGCCTTCTCCCGCGTCTCGCGCTCCTTGAGCCTCGCGGCGCTGAGAGAGAGCACCTTATCCGCCTCTCGGCCTGCCGTGTCGACCCGCTGCATGAGCTTGTGGACGCCGTCCGCGAGTTGGTCGACCTTGAACTCCAGCGTGGCCTGTGTGTTTTGAAGACTAGCGAGTGCCTTGGCGCGGATGGAGTCGAACGAGGATGATGGGTTCGTGAGCCAACTGAGCATCTGTGCCTCGCTGGGGTCGAGTACTGATGCGTCTGCCATGGCTGTTTGCGCAGGGTCTGAATCAGGGAATAGTGGCGGGGCTTCTGTGCGGGACTTCTTCAATGCGAGCCACTTCTTCTTTTCCTCCTTCAACCTGTGTGGGATGTCAGGATTTCTGCGCGCAGACAAGTCTCATAGGAATCCCAAACATACCTCTTAACCTTTGCTTCCAATTGTTCAATCTTCTCCTGGTGCTCAATGTTGCGAGGGTTAGGCTTGTACACCACGGGCACCTTTGGCCCCTCCTCTCGGCTAAACCAGTCGGAAAATTCTGACTTGTTCGCAAAATCTTTGAGTAATTGCTCCTGGATGTATCGGGCTGTAAAGAGTTAGCTTTGTGAGAAAACATTGATTGCTGCCCGACTCACCACCCAGAACCGCATTAGAGCCTGTTTTCCCATGCGGCGGCTTCTCCGATAATGCTCGCTCGCCGCACCAGGTCAGCAACTGCCTCATCCGCCGCGGCTCCATGAGACCCTCTGATTCGATATGTTTATAGAATTCCGCCGTCTCGACCTCCCTGTGTGGGATCGCGTTGTGGCCGCTCTCAATCAGTGAGCTCGCTCTCCGGCCTCGCATGCCTGTGCTGCTCCTTCGATTTCCGCCTCCCTTTTTCCGCATCTCCTTGTTTCGATTGATGACCGGTGTGTCGCTGATGGGGAGTGCAATCTTCGCCGACTCCACCGAATCGTTCAAGACGCGCGGTGTCGACCGCCTGTCAACGTCCATCGGTTCTGAGCCTTCCGCCTCATCGTAAGTTTCCTCCGGAACAGGTGCTGGTCTCGATGCTCGTCTAGGTGCCGGCTTCTCCTCTGGTTTCTCCGCTGGGGCTGTAGAGTTGCGCGTACTGCGGCGCGTCGTCCGCTTAGGCGCGGGCGCGACCAACTGTGGTTCGTCCTCATCGAGCACCTCCAAACTGGGTGGTCGTCGCGTTTTCGCCTTCGAAGTCGCAGTCTTCTTCACCGCCGGTTCCTTAGAGGGCGTAGGTGCAGGCGCGGCCGCCGCAGCCCGTTCCTTTGGTGGTCTTCCTCTTCCGGACTTCTTCGGGGGCAATGGTGCGGGCTCCGGCTCCGGTTCTGATTCTGGCTGCGCGTTCTTAACGCGCTTCGATTTCGATCCGCGTGTGAAATGGAAATCGCCATCGGCCTCATCGTAAGTCGCTGCGCGAGTTTTTAGCATCCATGTCCGCCCCGCCGCCCCTGGGGCCTCATTCGGCTCCTCAAACTCACCCGCAAGGCGCTTGCTTTTCCTTCTTTCGGGCAATTCGTTGCTCATGCTAATGACTTGTAGCGGTTGACGGGTTCGTGTGACGGTCGTCATGGATGGCGCGTGTCAGGGAGCATATGGTCGGGAGGTTGATTGCCGGCGCTTCGGGTCCTGCAGTCGCGCTGGTTGCGATGCAGAAAAATATCGCGTCAATCGCCGTTCAGACGCGATTTACTTGAATGATTAATGATTTGTCGTCGGCAGGCGTTGGTTCAATCGATTTTTGGCGGGGGTTGTGTCGTCGGTGTCGCGTCTGTCGGTGTTGGCGGCGCGAAAGTGACGAGGTGCAGCTTCGTCTGCGATGTTGTTTACATGAGGGACCATTTACCCGTAGCCGCGCTAAGCCGCTTTCGGAAGTCTCACCACTCACCCACTCACCCCCCGAAGGTAAGACCGCCTCACTGACATCACTTACCTCCTATTTCAACTACACATATCCCATTCACGTCGATACCTTACGAACGGTCGAATGGCCGCCTGTTGCATCAATTCCAATCTATCATTAGGTCGCACATCACATGTAAAACTTCACGTTACAAGAAAGGCAAGGAACTCATTCAGTAAAGTGTTAAATTGACCTCAACGCGTTGCTTCATGCAGCTGTTGTTACCATTGCCACGTCAATACTCGAATCAATGATAAAATAAAATCAACCAGTCCGGCAGATAACGGCGTGTGCCCGTCATCTACCCCTCGACGCCTGCCGCCTTTCAATGAACTTGCCTAACCCGAACTCCTTTTGATGTATATGCCGCGCATCTTGTACCTTTCAATGAAGGAACATATGCGCCGTCGACAAGCCAATGACGCCTGCTAGCCTCCCACCTTCAATCCGAGGGGGGCTGCTCCTTTTCTTTTACAGCCCGTTCCTCAGCGAAACCCCATGATCAAATGGCAGAAGTGAAGTGGTGATGATGGAGCAGGTTTGTCGGAAAAATGATGATACAGTCGAACCGCAAGTCAAGGCTAAGCCGAAGAAATGAAGAAAAGTTTCGCGCATGTAGGGCGAGAAAGCCGACGACATCCAAGAAGCATCTGGGATGTTGCCCTGGCCTCAACGCATTCACGAGCGCTTCAGATTACGCATCACTTCTCTCATGAGAAACGTCGCTGGACGCCCTGTCCAGCTGCCAAAACTTGTTGCTGGGGGATGGGCGCACCCATGCCGTATGGGTTCATCTGAGGGTTGAAGGGCTCCATGGCCTGTTGCATGAACGCGCCGTGGAGGCCCTGTTGCTGGGTGACAGGACAGTCCTTGTGTGCCAAAAGTAGCGTCTTCAGGTTGACAACTTCCTCGCGGAGCTGCGTTATTTGTGCTGTCAACGCATCGTTCTCGCTGCTGAACAGCTCAACCTTGGACTGGAGATTAGCCAGCCACTGCTTCTTGCGCTGGCGACACTTCAAGGCGGCGACTCTGCGAAATTTGTTAGTCCAGGTCAAGATCGTAAACACGACAGAACGTACCTGTTACGCTCCAAGAAGTTCTTCCGCTTCTCCTCATCTGTCATCTTTGACTTGGAGCCGCCTTCCTTGTCGTCATGCTTCTTCATATCATCATCGTCGTCTGAGTGGCTTTCATCTCCATTCATGTCAGGAGGAGGCGACAGGTTGGTCTTGGCCTTCTTGCTTGGGGGTGCCTTTGCTGGAGGTTCTTCAGCCTTCCTGCGGCCGTTAGTGACCGCGCCACCGGTCGAATTACGCTTGCCCTTGCCACGGGTAGAAGGTCGAGCCTGCTCGCTCTCGTCCGAGGCGGCGCTTCCACCTTCGCTTACGCCTCTTACAGAAGATCCAGCACCGGCAGATCCTGCACCGTTTACGCTGCCCATTTGGGGAGAAGTCTCGACACTTTGGGCGGGCGCTGGCGGAGGTTGCGGATGTGACTGAGCCTGCGTCGCGGGGGCGTATCCCGGTGGCTGCGCTCCGTTTCTACCCTGAGCAAGCATGAACAGACCGTTCGCCGCGTCGTTATCGTGGGGGTCGAAGGCACCAGGCTGCTTTGCTTCGGTTTTGACAACTGCGACACCGTTGGCCATCTCCTGCGGCTGAGAAGTGACAGAAGAGGCAGGCTGTTGCTGCTGGTTCTGAGGCTGGTTTTGATTCTGGTTCTGGGTTTCACGCTTCGCCGCAGCACTTAAAGCCGTACGATGGAAGTCAATCGTACTGGGCGTAGCGCCACCACTGGCAAGCTGGGCGAACAGTTGCTGAGAGTTGGGACTAGGGGCTGGGAACATAGATCCACTGCCTCCGGGTGTCAAGCCCGTCCTCAATGAAGACTCGTTCGGTGTAGGGAACCCGCCTCGGAGATGATGCGTATCGCTGAAGTAGTCACTTGTAGGGCCGGACAGCATAGCTGGACTCAGGGGGCCCGTTCGAAGCGAGCCTCCTCCCCAGTTGAACGGTGTAGCACCGCTGCCAGGAAGCAGCGAGGATGGAGATGTCAAAGCGGCTACAGATGGCAATTTCGTGCCACCGGGTGTCTCTGGCGCTCCGCCGCCGAAAGACTGCTCGAAGGGATTGGGCTCCAGACTGAGGGATGCAGCTGCTACGCCGCCAAAGTAATCGGGAGTGTTTCCTGTAGCTTGTCCGGGTCGTGGGGGAGGTCCAAGAGGTTTCGCGCCGTCGGCATCGGGCTTCAAACTCGGGTCAGGTTGCTTTACTTCGGGAGCAGTGTCTGGAGGTAGGTGAGCGAGTGAACGACAACGAGGGATATCAGTCGGCTACTGGAGGCTGTCACGACGGCAGCAGTTTGCAGAAGATGTTCAACATACCTTGACGAGGAGGAGTGGCATTGGTTGACTGTTTGGGCGATTTGTTGTCACCCCCGGTCGAGGCGTCGGTCGGCGAAGTTCCCATGATGACGACGATGATGTATTATATTGGGGGAAAAGAGGGTTATTGACGTTTGTGGGGTAAGACGCCGATGGCAAAAAGTGACGGTAGCAGGGGGAGGTATGATGTGTGGTGGTGTTGGAAAAAGCCAGATGAGGTCAGAGGAGGATGGCACGCAGAAGGATAGGCTCAAAAGGACGACAGAGTGGAAGCGAAGGGGAGCGAAAATAGCCCCAAGGTGGGTTGGTAGGCGATGCAGAGACAAGAGAGCCAAGTGTGAGAGGAAAGTTAGTCGTCAGAGGCAGCAGCTACGCTATTGCAGCGCTCCTCTGAATTGGAAGCGGCACAAGCTGGAATGGAGAAGCTTTCTGATGATCGACTGCGACGTATCTGGGAAGGGGGGAAGAGTCGTTGTTGACAGACTCTACGGCCGGCAACGAAGTCGTTCGAGAAAAAAAAAAAAATACTGAAGTGGACTGCGTGTTGCGTCAGGTATGCGCTGGATGTGTGCACCAGCGGAAGCGGCCAGATGCGATGGTCTGGGAGGTGGTTCTGGTGCTGCTGCTGCTAGGTCGGGGGTGCAGAACGAGTCGAGGCGAGAGAAGGTTGTTGGGAAAAAACGGCAGACGTCACAGGTCAAGTATGACGTTGCGGAGGACGATTTTAAAAAAGGCGAAGGCGCACGAGAGAAAAGAAAATGGGTGGGCGGCGGCGCACACTCTGACACCAGCACGCCCACGTTCAACCACGTCCACACGTCCATGTCCATGTCCCTGCCTGGTCCAGTGTCCCGTCTTGTCTTCTCTCTCTTTCTCGACGCCCACACCCATGCCCACGTCCACCGTCCACCCCCGTTCCCCCGTCCCGGTTCTTTCGTGTTTCTTTTCCTTCCCTCCAACAGCGAATGCGACCGGTGCTGCTTGCTAATCGCACACGTACCTCAAGATGGACTCGTCCAGATTGCTTCAAGCGGGTACTTCACTCTGCTACCGCTGGCTCAGGACCATGTCTTCCATGTTGCTCCTGCTTCCTGCGACTTCAGGCAGGTACTTCGTAGCTACCGGGCACGTAGCGAGCGCGCTTCCACGTCTCCCATCCCCCCGGCCTGCGAGAAACGCTGGGACGAAAGTGGGGCAGTGTTTCCCGCACTGTGCGCTGACTGACCCAGGATATCCGTGGACGGCTTGCGAATGAGGAAAGGGATCCACCACACCACATCCATCTGCCCAACAGGGTGCGCCAATGAGAAACGCATTTTTCTCGATAATGGCGTCGTTGGATTCTCCGTCCGCCGCCTCGCCTGGTGGTGAGGTGCGTCCATACCCGCTGTCTTCAGTTTCTGCCCGTCGTTGCAGTGCCCACTGCCAGGAGGTCGCGCGACTCTCTCTCCATTCTACCTTCCCTCTCCTCACTGGATCTTGCGCGCATCCCGTTGCCGTTCTGTATCAGCAGTACCGATGGTGACATGGAGCTCAAAAAACACTAAGGTTGGGTCTCCGTCTTTGTACCCATCCATCAAACTCCGTCCCATCTTGCTGCGTCAAGGAAGGAACGGTAGACAAGTCTGCCGAAGCCGCGCACCATTCTCGCGTCCCGTCTTGTCGCTCGACTCGGGCTTCCTTCCTCCCCTCCATCCCTCCATATCTCAACTATCCTCATGGTTTTGCCTTTCGCCTTCGCCCTATCTTTGATTTATCAGCTGAAGAAACTGGTCGTTGTTGCTGCGGTGCCTCGGCGGCTCGGCCAGTGCTTCCCCCTGGCTAGCAATCTGCACACCACCATCCGTCGTTGTCCGTTACCGACGTTGATATCGGAGTACTTCTCTCTACGACTATTATTGATCTCGTCGTCCACCGTGCCGCCCCCCGTCTTGTCGTCTTCGAGTCAAAATCCGACACACTGTATGATGCGATGTTGACCGTTGTCCTGCAGAAGCGAGTCGGCCGAGACTCGAAATTCGCACTGTAAGGTGCGGGCCACCCGCCGGCCTGCGTATGCTGTCGACGTATGATATGGCTTGGAATGCAACCTTCAAGGGGGTCCGTACGCCCCCGTAATGCAGCAGCCAGTATATGCAGCCAACGTTTTCTACTGTGGCCGCTGTCTCCATCTGGTGGCCCCCGCCCCATCCCCCGACCCCTGCATTGATTGCATCACTTTTCTCTTAGTCGCAATCATCGCAACCCGCCCGTCGTCGCTTTTCTCACTCGTCCACAGGCTGGTCATGTCTTTCTTTTTTTTTTTTTTTTTTTTTTTTTTTTTTCTCCCTCTCCGTCCCCTGCGCTCCCCGAAAGTGGCTCCGCGCCAGACTTTACGATCGCCCACTGCCCGGCCCTTCATAACTGCCTGCCGAGCCGCGCTCTTCTTCTCCTACATGAGCCCGGGCTCATCCACCAAGGCACCGAAAACCCAGTACATTGTTCTCGCCAAACCAGCAATTCGCACGTCTGGCCTTGTCTTTCATGGTCTAGACCTGTCAACGCCATCGGACCATCTGCACCGTGTGTGCTATATCGAGTGTCTAAAGATGCAGCCGCCAGTCATCCGGAGGAATCTGGCCACCAAGAAGAGCGTTACGGTGAACTGATCGGCACTCATTATTGCTTTTTTGGGGCAAACGACACCCTTCCCCATCGCGATCTGGTCTTTCAGCCTGAACAGTGCGACCATGAACTGTCTTCCGTATTGAATACCCTCCGCTCTCTACTGCCATCGACTTACGGCTGCCACGCGAAACTCTGCTGTGTCAGACTGTGTTGTTCCATCTGGGAGCAACCAAACCATGGCGGTCTTGTTCTTGTTTTCTCGGATTTCTAATCTGCATCTACATGACCCGGTTGCCGACACGAGCGAGGGATGGCCGGGCAAACAGCGGAAATCAGAACGGTTGCCAATAGGAGTGGCAAATTGCTGACTCCCGCTTCCAATGAGAAGCTGCGATGGAGAGGACTCGGTCAGGGAGGCCTGGCATCGAGTCTCCCCGCCTTAACTGGACGACTGCTGATTCCAACAAATTGCGTCACAGCACTAGCACGCTGTCGAGCCACGCTCACACAAAGTCCCTTTACGAACAGAAACCCCAGAGAGCGCAAAGCACATTATTGTCCACTGTATCGAAAATCCTTTCTCGATAGTGCACGCAAACTACCATTACTGTCGAACTCTATCTTCTATCACCGGTGCGGATCCCGAATTGGCATGAAGTTCAACAAGTGGCAGCTTTCGCGTGTACGCAGGAGTGTCTTTTGGGTGTGCGACGCGATGGGCTCATCCTTCAGACACGCATTACGTCACGGGTTTACTGACAATATCTGTTTTTAGTTTGGGACGGAAGATTGATAGAGTTCTCGAAAACGGCACCAGATGCGCTCGAGGGCCATGGCTTGGGCCAATGTCTGAACGAAAAGGGGGCGCACTGTCCCGGATACTTTTCAGCTTTTTTTCCTTCGCATTGGTGGCGTCACAGGACATGACGTAATTGTGTCTCGTCAAACTATCAACGAATGGGATACCTTTGTAGTCTCCCAGCGGAAGCAGCCAAGCAAACGATACCAGATGCCTTGCCGCGACTGGTCGTCCGGCACCATCGGGAGACGCATGTCGAGGAGAGGGGTGGTGCGCATGGTACGAAAAGCACATCGCATGCATCGCATCGTACGGCGAAGCATTGCCAGACAGTGAATAGCCCAAACACTCGACGGCACACTTCCTCCACCAGACGGGCGGTTTAGCCCAGTCGTGCGGAAGGTGTCTCTAAGAACTGGAGCCTTTTCATCGACGATGAATCCGCGATTTCAACAGACCCCAATCCTCACAGTGGCCAGATCTTTGCAGAAGTTCTCTACACAGTCCTTCCGACCCACAGGTTCGCTACGAAATGACGGCGTGCTCCCGTCCACGTCCATGGTCGCTTCCGCTAGGATGGTGCCGATTCGGTTCAGTGCTTGGCCTCCGAGGCGTTGAGCTTTTGGACCGACCATGAGCGGCGCGAGACTGCAGATTCACATCAAAACGGATACGTATCTCCGGAGCAGAGCTGCTTCGTCGGTTACCGTCTTATGACGCACTAGACCCAGAGTGCCACCCCTGCGACCGCCCACCCACAGGATACACTGTGCTGAAAGTTTGAACTTCGCGACCGCGTCGCACCGCACTGTACGGATGACCTGCCGGCTCCATCCTTGATGCATCTGGAGCTCCAAGGCGCACCCCCCCGACGGCGCGATACGGTGACTTGGCTTTTCCTGGACGGAGCACGGAGGAGTCGCGTTTTGAGCAAACAATGTCCTCCTGCGGCATTCTGACAGAACAATGACGGATCGGCATTTCTTGTCTATTGGACGCGACGGCTCGTCTGATATCCATCAAGCTGGTTCTCGCTCGGCGCTGTGCATCTCTCCTTATCTTGAGATAATCGATCTTGAGCCGATACGACGCCAGGACAACGGGAGGGATTCCAGCTCGGACTTCTCGACATGTCGTCTCGCATGTTGGCACTACAAAATGGATTAATAATGCAAGCAAACATCAGATTCTGCTTAGCGTGGTATCCCGTGGTCCATCCCCTCGGTTCAGCACTATTAGGGTCTGTTTAAGCCTCATCTCGCATTCCTACCTCGCGGAGAATCTCGTCCGATAGTCCATGGCGGCCACCGGCATCCAGCTTCGCGACTTGATATCGCATCTTCAGAATGAATGTGCGCGTGCGCTCACCTGTCACCTGATCCAGCCAAGAGCCTCACTGTCCATCCATTCATGGTGCTGCACCGCCAAATCTTGTCGACGATCTCATTCCCGACCCGTCGAACTTTCCACCCACCATCTTTGCTGAAGGGGCGTTAGTGAACCGCAGTCAAGGACACCTACCCCCCTGCCATCCCACCCAGATCGCTTCCGGATCTTGCATCGGAGTCGATGCCGGACGGGCGTCGTCAAAATTCACAGTTTACGCCGCGTGGTATTGCTGCTGCGCGTAGCACGAGACCTCGCAATATGTGGTGCTGCGTAAATGGCTGCCGCTAGATTCAAGGACCATGTTTCAGTGAACGCTAATGGTAGGGCATGCTGCGACCTCAGCTGCGCCAGCCATTGAATTTGCGAGCGCGTAGGCTCGCGACGCCTTGTTGGTTTCTTGGGTGGAACAATCTATGCCGATGGCAATGTCAACAAACCGCATGCGGTTCAACGTCGAAAGCCATGGTTCTGCAACGACGAACCACAGGTACCAGAGCATGTCATTCAGCCTTTCAGCGGCCGTTGGCATATCTGTCCGTCTTACGACTGAGCGTAGCTGGTTTCGCCGCTAAATGTCTTCAAGACGTTGATGATCACATTCCTCAACCGGCTCACAAGGTAAGATGGGCTCCAAATTCTCGATGGACAGCGATTAAGGATCTACCATTCTGTTATGGCGCGTATTGGCTGAGGGTTGTAAGCATGTATTGATTCTAAGTCCAAGACAACACATGAAGACAGAAGCACTTCACTGCTCACACTGCTTCCCCAGACTCGGAATGAGGCTTTGAGCGCCATCGCATGATATGCAGGCAGCCCCCATGCCGCCATCACGGCCCGGGGACTCACAGCTTGGTGGGAGCTCTGCGTTCCTTGAAGCTGTCCAGCTTCTCCACCCGGAAGCCATGTCTCGGTGCGTGAACTCTTACCGAGCCCTTCTCTCCGCTGACCTCAATCACCACCTCATCCCCATTGATGCTCACAAGCTTCCCCGAGTCCTTGTGCGTAGCACCCGTGTCGGTAGGCCAGACGACCACTTCTTCGCCCGCCTTGAGGCCCGCAGCGGCCACAAGCGCGTCATTGGTTTCAACCTTGCCCTCGGGCTCGTTGTACGGCGACGATGTCACAATCTTCGCGGCTTCATCTCCGGATACTGTCTCGACCTTGGGTGCCGCCTTTTTCACAGCGGATATCTGCTTCTGGAACCGTGCAATCCAGGCGAATACCTTGGGGAACTTCTCAGCCGAGATGTACTCCTTGGGAAGCGCGCCGGGAATGCCAGTCAGCCAGTGAACCAGCCAAACAGCCTCGATATCTGCCAAACTAGGGTCGTCCGTCTTGAGAACCCAGTCGCGACCGTCGGCCAGCAACGTCGTCTCGAGGAACTCCATGTTACGGCGCACCTCGTTGACTGCATCCGGCTTGTTGCGCTCCATGGCCTCAGCCGACAGCGGCGCACCGACGTAGCCGCTGCGGTCCTTGAACCACGCGGGGTCGCGCAGCATAGGTAAGTTGGTAGGGAGGACGCTCATCGCGTTGCGGAAGACGCCGCCGTCAATGGTCAGGACCTCGAGCAAGCGCTCGAGAGCAGCTTGGTCCGGGCCCGAAGCACCGAGACGCGGGCGCGAGGGGTAGAGGGATTCCAGCTTTCGGAGCATAAGCCGCGAATCCAGATAGACATCGCGGCCGATGGAAAGAATCGGGATTCGCCGGTGAGCGACGCCAAGTTTTTCAACATCCGGCCGGGGCATCACCGGCGGTTGCATCTGGTGATATGTAAGCCGGGTTACTTAATTGTGTACTGGTCCAAGGTACCCACGCATTGAACATAGGGAATGCCCCTCAAGGCAAGGTACCACACCACTCGTCTCGCATATGGCGAGGAAGAGTAGTGGTATAGCACTATTTTTCTCTCTTCATCAGACGAAGCCATTGTGAATACTGCAATCAGGGTTATCCGAAGTTGATTACACAAAAGTGAAGTTTGAGAGTTGGCGATAGCCGAAAGTTGGTTGCTTTCCGTGCTTTGATATGCGGTCGACACGGGCCGGTTTTGCGAGATACACTTTCTTCACGAAAGTAGGAATGCGTTGAAGATAATGGTGACATTGGGGTCCATGACGTGAGAGAGATTGGGTCCAAAACGAGATGCCGAGGCACCCAAGACGGCACCGAGCTTCGAGCCAAGTCTGATGCGGGGTTCAGGGACCTCCGTCCAGACCAATGGCATTAGATTGACTGGACCCTCACCGAGGTGAGCGAGCCAATCGGGTGTTATACTTCAGACTTCACCACCTTCACCCTCGCGGTGCCTGAACACAACGACAGAGATCCTTTTTGAGGCAGCCACGACTATTCACTATTCCCAATGTCCATTTCAAGTCAATAAATATGCAGACGTCCATCTTTGGTCAAGGCAGACTCGGATATCTAAGCCTACATGTCAGCCTTCCTGCCTGGGTGCCCAAACCAATCAGATTTCAACACGTCATTCTCGCACTGCAGCTGACGGGAAGTGCCAAATTCCAATTCGACTTTTGAAGCACCCACGAAGTCAAAGGTTCCAAGACTACAAGATTCGCGACAACCTCGCGCGATCCACCAGCGTGACGTTGTTTTCCATCGAAACTCTCATCCCACAATTCCCGGGCACCAGAACACCAATCATGTCACACGAAAACGCCAAGCCAACCCTGTCAACAGAATGGAGCGACCTCTTCTCTATAAACCGCCCATATGAGCCGACATCATACAAGGCCCTCGACAACCTCGACCGCAAGCCTACTCTCGCATTCCTGCATCATCTATTCTGGGACGAAATTCGTGCGTGGACGCAGAATGATGTTACCGAGATGTCTGAGATTACCCATCCGGACCTCACTGGCTCGGGGAAGATCTTCATCGGGGGCATGAACCACGCGCTCAATGAGGAAATCCTCGTCAGGCATGACATTCGCGCCGTGATCACGATACACCCAAAGGACTCGCTGGCATGGGATAAGAGTGACCCGAACGGGGGTCTGCGGCGATTCGAGAACGGGGGCAGCATTGTCGAGTGGCCACTAATTATCCCGCTCGAGGACAACGCCAACTCGAACCTCATCGAGCACTTTGATGAGACCAACGAATTCATCCAAAAACACTCCTCTGAGGGGAGGAATATTCTCATTCACTGCAAGTCGGGCAGGTCACGGTCGGTGGCCGTGCTAATCGCCTACCTTCAAAAGAAGTTCTACGAGGAGAAGCTGCAGCCCGTCGACGACAAAGACGAGGCGAGAAATAAGATGAAGGAGTACCGCGAGGCTGCGACAGAGTCAATACGCAGTCAGAGACTTCCCGTCATCGTCATCATGGAGCGGTTCCAGGATCTCTTGGCGCTGTACGATCTCCGACTCATCGACCACCCAGACTTCGAGAAGGACCAAAAGGCTCTCTTCCCTGCGCCCATGTCTGCCATCAGGATGATGCCCTCGCGCGTCGACTCTATTCTCAAAGACCCCGCTGATGAGAAGGCACCTATCAACACGCCCGCCACGCCGCCCAATAGCAAGGTGGTGCAGACGAAGGGCGGGGCGGCGGTGCTCAAGATCTGTGTGGCGTGGGTGTTCTTCAGGAGTAACCAGAAGCCGACCGAGGCGGTGATTCACCAGTTCTTCGAGATTAACGAGGCGTATTTCTACGAGCTCGAGGGATTGGAGTACAAGGGGCGGTCGTACGCAGGGGTGAAGCATATGTGCCCTGGTTTGGTGAAGTACTGTTTGGACTATGCCCGGGAGTATCGACTTATACTGCCACGCCATACGGAGGAGCACGCCCTTTTGGTTATTGAGAAGGCGAAGTGAGATACTCTGCATATGGGCATAGAAAGGCAGGTAGAAAGGGTTAGACGACTCGTATATAAGCTGGGTCACTTAACGTGACGGAGTTCCATAAGCGCCTAGTTTTATTAACACCATAGTTGTGTATGCTCGTGAATAAGTAAGTGTAGACCCGCTATACAACAAAGATACTCATCAGCACCGGACCACTGAGTTCAGTTCTACATCAAAACCACCCCATTGCTTATGCCCGTCGGTAACCTCTCATCCACATCTCCGACTGCAGGTGAACACCGCAGTTGGCAGTCTTCCATGGCGTCAGCGGATAGCAGATGCTGAAATCAAAACGACGGAAAAGCTGCGGGACATCTCAGCGTTAGCAATCACAGCCTTGAGCCCAGCATGAGAAGAGGGACCTTACCTCGAAAAACACCTTGTTCAACTCCATCACCGCAACAGGCTTCCCAAGACACTGGTGCCGTCCGTAGCTAAAGACGAGCTCCCACACTCCCTCCATCTCACGGAGCTTCTCCGCAGACGTGCACGAGCCGCCGTCCGCCTCCATGATCCAGCGCTCAGGGCGGAACTCTGCCGAGTCCTTCCCCCATGTCTCCTCGCGCCGGAGGACAGCCCACACGGACCAGCCGATCCGCGTGCCGCCGGGGATGAAGGTGCCCTTCCAGACGTCTCCCTCCGGCGGCGCCTCCTTCGCGGCGAAGCTCGCTGCCGGCTGGAAGATGCGCAAGCCTTCCTTGATGACGGCTTGCAGATAGGGCAGGGCGCGGGCCTCCGCGTCGGCGATCACAGGCTGGGTTGTGTGAGTGGCGGCGGCATCGATCTCGGCGAGGAGACGGTTGAGGACGCGGGGGTTTGTGATTACGTGGAGGATTGTGGCGCGGATTGTTGTTGCTGATGTGTCGGAGCCGGCGAAGCTATCGAGATGTCAGAGTGTATCTTATGTGTGAGAGGGACAGGGGAGACGGACACTTGGAGAAGAATCTCAGACTCAGCCTCTTCTTGCGTCATGCCGTGAGCGATGAAAGACCCCAGCATGTCCCGTTGGACTTTCTTGTCTGGGCCGAAGCGCTCAGCAGCGTACTTTTTCGCGATGCTATACAATGTGTTAGCTTCGTTGGATACTCCTTTGAAAGACAGGAACTCACCCCATGACTTTTCCCATTCCGATTATATCCTTGTCGGAAGGCAGCACTGATCTGAAGAGCGGGTTGGAAAGTATTCTCGTTACCACCCACGGGAAGACGGTGAGCGTTATGAAGGACGGCATAGCCTTTTCCGTTGTCTCAATGTAGTCGTACAAATCACCATCTTCCGCCATGAAACCCATTGGGTCTCCAAAAGCCAGGTCCGTAATGACGTCCAACGTGAAGTACTGGACCTTGCGAGCAAAGTCAAAGGGCTGATCAGCATCAACGTATCTCCCCAGAAGGCGAAAAAAGTTTGACAGGTTGTTATCAAGCTTCTTCTCGAAGTCTTGAACGTGTTTGCCGTTGTACTTTGAGAACGTCAGTTTGATCCCACGAAGCAGTTGGGATGAGGGTTGCGGTTACCCCAGCCGCCATTTTGGCACGAAGTTTTGCATGCTCGTCTTCATCCCTCATCGACAAGACGTTATTCTTCTTGGGGTGAAAGCGCACCGCGTCGTACCAATCGGCCCTGCGGTAAGTGCTCCGCGCACCGAGGACGCGCTTCACCAGCTCTGGGTCTTCCATGATAAGGTCATTGGGACCAACACGGGCGAGGTTGCCTGGGAGCACAGTTGGTGGTTAGAGGCAAACTTTGAGTTGTCAAGTTGCTGTTCGTTTGGCGCCAAAGTGTCGGCGACGACAATATCCCAACCAGTCTTCCGAAGAAGAATAGACAACAGCGGAGCTTACTTACCATATTTCTTGACTACATCGTAGAAGTCGAGATGCGCTTTCGGCCCCCAGACAGTCTTGA
Organism: Colletotrichum siamense; assembly: GCF_013390195.1. NCBI lineage: Eukaryota > Fungi > Ascomycota > Sordariomycetes > Glomerellales > Glomerellaceae > Colletotrichum > Colletotrichum siamense. The sequence continues at coordinate 1,959,811 of NW_023501022.1, forward strand.
GATGCCACAGCTTAGAGAAGGCTGCCAAGGGTGGGCCTCTGAAGTGCCGGAGGCGCAGGTATTGTTTCACGGTAGAGAATAGCCACCACAGGATAAATATCCCGAGTATGCAGTTTGCGGCGGCACGCGTGGGGCTGGACTCTCTGGGCACGGCTCTTTGGGCGGCCTGCAGGAGGTCAGAGATGGCAGCCATGTCTGAATATCTGCGGAAGACAGCCGCGAGGACTTGATTTCAAAGAGAGATTCAAGGACAAGACTAGAAGAAGAGACGGAAGAAACACCTAGTTTTAAATAAGGAAGATTATCCCATTCCTCACTGGATGCGCGGGGTAACACAGGACCTATGCGAAACAAGAGGAATCTGGTCACTCTGTCACCAACATTACGGAGGCCCTAGAGGCTTTTTTCTTCCCAGCATCCTTCTCGTCTAAAGACTCCATACAGCCTTAGCCTTGCCCTTGCAAGCGTGTTTGTGACCAATTACATCACCCTGCCGAGGTGTAAGCCGGCGGGCGCGTTGCTTTTTCGTTCTCCCGAGATGCAAGGGACTTGAGCAGTCCGTGATGGGTCACTCGTGGGCGATTAGGAAAGAGGTAGGGGGTGATAAATGGTAAAACGGTTAGTATGGTTCGTGTAATCAGCGAACGGTTTTCCTGCTTCGCCCTCCCCCATGTTTGCTTCTGGAGCCGGGCAAACAACGGGGCCTTTTCAGATGACGAGGCAGCAAGGGGGTGGTGAAAGCTGCCCGGGTGCTGGTACGGTATCTTGCATCTTGCACCCAAAAGACTTGCCAACTTGACTCGTTTGATGCAGGTGCATATGAGGTTGCCAAGGGTTGATACTCGCTAACCAATCCTGTTGGCTGTGCCTCATTCACACATGCAGCTTATGCGCTTGGCCCTGGACAGATGCAACGGCTGGTTGGTGCCTAGCGTTGATTGAACCCTTGTCAACAGGCCATGAACCACGATGGAAAATTTGCTGCAGAATTGATAATTGAGTTCGACTACTGCGGCAAGATGTCCAGATAGCGGCGAGCGCCGGACAGGATCCCGGGATTTCGTTCGCGGTCTTGAGACCGGACTTGCCCTGCCAAGAAGACCCCACGCCGGGGGCTAACAACCCGGGACAGCCGTTCGGAAGCGGCTAGATGTTTTCAGCCTCCCAACAACGGGCCGCGGTGGGGTGATGGGGAGCAACATTTGCGCGATTATCGGGGTGAGACCCGCATGGAAAGGATAGGCAGCCATGTGTGCGATCGGGCTGGGTCAATCTCTCTTGTTTCAACCGAAAGCGCTTGCCGAGTTGTTGGCACATGGTAAAACGGTAAAGCATGAACAGAACCGGAGACCACTCAGCGAGAACCCCCGTTACTAGATCGTCGATGAAGTATCGGTGTGGTTCAGTCCGAGATACTCTGATAAGGACTCATCAATGCCCAGAGACCAGAGATTGCCGTTCCGGCCCAGTCGGTCCGGAATCATGTTCGGTAGGATTGCCGGAAGCATACAGTTCTCCTGAGGCATTCAGTCACCGGGAGGAATTTAAATATGGAAAGGGATGGGGAAACATCACAGTTTTTAAACCGGAACGAGAACTTCATCGCGATCTATCTCTCCGCAGTAGACGAACAGCAACCTGATCTTGCAACTCTCAAGTATCAAATTGTTGGCTCGATGAAAGCTGCACACTAACAACAGCCCTGTTCGTTACCAGAATCTTTAGCGATGTCTTTATAGTAGTTTCTCATCGAGACCACCTATTTTTCCTGTTTCAGAGCTACTACTTTTCTCATTGCTATACTATTACCGTCGTCATCTTCGTCGTCTTCTCTGCCATTACCATTAATTCTGATATCGTCTTCGATTAGAGTAATTAAGTAGACAGGAAACATAGCCGCGCAGAAACAGCTCAGGCAATATATTCCCACCTCCCACCCGCGTCAATATCTAACCGCAGGTCTGACCGTGAGCGTACAGTCTCCTCTCCGTGATCTCTTGATACAGGGAAATCCTAGACGTCCCCGGAACTGCACAGGGAATTGCCCGATAACTCATCTGATCATTTGACTCCGGATGGTCTCGCAAGTGCTCCCGCTTCCCCGGAACCTTAATGAAAACCCGATTGTAGCCCGACAAATCGGAAAGATTGGCAAGTTCGATACATCCCATTGCTGGGAGTTGCAACGTTGCAGTACCGAGTGAAACTACGGAGCCTGGCCCGATCCAACTAGTTAAGATCGCGAATTCCTGGGCAGCTATTTGCTTTCAGTTGCATAGACCGTCCAAATCGCTGAGTGTTTGCTGCTCTGATGCTAGAGCCGGAGCTTGCTTACATCAAACCCCATGCCGACTCGAAGGCCGGAAACTGGTGTCAATGATACCTCTTGGTAGATGTTCTACTTCTAATCCTTCGATATGTCTGAAGACGACGTAGAAATATCTGAGCAGCCCGGTGGGCTGATAAGTTTGATCGAAAGAGGTCACCATTGAGAGCGCTTGCTTGGGGTCACGGCTTTCGCAAGGCTGCCGATCGAGGTATTGATCGAGATTAGGATTCACACTGGAATGCGCCCGCCTGCGGTTTTGAAACGGACTGAAAATTATCCCCGGATCAAATGTGATTCGAAGCTGATGTTGATGCTTTCAACTTCATCGAAACGCTGCAGCTGGTTTGCGCCCAGCCCAGGTCGCAACATGCGGAATGCAGGGCTCGAAGTCTACGCCCGGACAGCACTGACCCAGAAGACTTGCAAGACACACAAAGTCAGCCAGGGTAGCAAGTAGGAGAAGCACCATGTCACGCACGCAGGGGCTGAAATGGCAAGCTGAGAGCAATTGGACCCAAGCGAACGCAGCCTTGGGACGGAATGGAATGGGGAGCCGGAGCGGCGCGCCATGTGGAAAGTGTAAACGCGGGGAACTGGCGTAAGCTGCCGTGTTGACCAAGGCAATATTGGCTTGCTGACAAGAAAGTGCAGATTGGGACCGTGTCCCAATCAAACGGTGCTACAAGCCGTGTACACCGCCTTGGATGACGGTCCTTCTCCTGAGGGTGGCATGGAGGCGTCGGATGGCTACCGAGCCGCGACCACAACAGAAATGGAACAGCCAGTCAGTCTTGAAGGCATGGAAAGCGTTGCACACCGCAATTTTGCGTGTTGCAGCAAACGTTCAAGAGAGGCCGGTATGCCTGCAACTAGATTAGCTAGATGAGATGAGGTTAATCATTGGCCGCCCAAGCTTGAAAATCTGGAGGAAGCTTCAGCCCAAGCGTGATGGGAGTTGCAGATGAAGGCCTCTGCAGACTGAAGCACGTAAGTCGCATCCACGGTGCACCGTTAGCGGTATCATGGGCTGGGGAATGAATAAGGCGAAGGTCAAACTGGGACCCTTGTTGAAGCGCAAGTCCCCGTGGAGGAGCCGGGAGGCGTGGTCCAGCCTGTAACCGCTGGCATGATGATGAAATGAGAGCTTCATGTTTGCTCAATCTGCTCAAGGGTGCGCATAGGCACAGCCGTGACGGCAGCGGGCTGAGCCACCCGTTGATGGGAAGTTCTGAATGAATGGCTGTACACCTCTGTCTCGAGTACAATAAGAACGCCCTGAACATTTCAAACCACCAGACGATGGAGGAAACGTGGCGAAGTGAAATATACCTGGAGTATGGTCTGGTGTATCCGAAGAAATGAGTCAGAAGTCCAGGGGATGACATCGGCGATGGTTGGTAGGAAGTCTATGTTGATTTGGCGAGGTGATTGTACGACCGAGGCGTGCTTTTGCTGCGAACTCCAGAATAAAGATTGACCATGACTCCTGACGAGGCTGGCGGAAAGGTGTAAGTGGCAGAGCGCCACGTCTTGCTCGAGATTTTTGGGCAGCCTTTCTGCCAGATTCTGTCAGCTTCGTCTCTACTCGTACCAAGAATGCCCGGTAATCAGCCCTTGTCTTGTCGGCCAGCTGTCATGTTTGGGGTCAGCAAGTGCGCCTCGTGGCAGATACAGCGCAAGGAAGGAGTGTGTGGTTGCTCGCCCGGCGTGCCGGCGTATCTCTATGAAGGTAGAAGGAAGGCAAGTTGTGGGTGCCCGGAGGAGGAACGTGGAGGGGAGGCAAGGAGGGAGCCGTGAGTCTCCCGTCCCCCAGAGTTTTGGGAATGTAGGAAGTTGGGGTTTCCTTACTGGCGGCCTTCTCCGCAAACTGTAAACCTGTAAAAGTGAGGTGCGGGCCATGGGTGTCCACCCCAAACTCAAACCCCACATTCCCCTTGCGTAACTTCTGGGGGACCTCACCGAGGGAAGTTCCAGGTTCCCGTCTTTTCAATTTTTTTTTTCTACACCCCTTTCGGTTGTCCAATGTGCGTATATTCGTAAAGCGCACGAATGAATACTCGCCGTGCAGTGCCCGTCCTTCGTCCCGTCCCACGAAGAGGTCGGACTCTTGTAATTGTACGCACCAGGCAGAAGTTACTTATCTCAACAATGATCGGACATGGACGTCGTGGGATGGTGTAGCTAGCCAGAGGGCAGCGTGTGCATCTGATACCCACCTTGCCCTTGTATTCAACAAGTATTGTCCCAGGGCGCGCCATGACCAGCTAGGTATCACAATTGGAGGATATTTCCATCTATCTCGTTCGTGTCTTTCTGCCGGTTCCTGATTACATTGCCCTGTCGCTTCTGCAATCAGACAGGGATCGCTGAAACTAGCCGGTTCTGGTGCTGCGTTGTTGTGCCTTTCGGCGGCAAATCTCTCTGCTCAATGGCAACAGGGCAGATAAGGTCGCTGATCCTCCAATCCATTCTCCAAAAACCAATGGCCAAGATGGTTTAGGGGGTCAGTGAGGCAACACTAGATGGAATGAAAGGCTGGGAGATGCGAGCTGCAGACTTGATCTATCGATCTCGACTGCTGCCTTGCTACCTGGCGGCATTCTTGAGCTGGAATAGTGTCCAAGGATGGGACCTGGAAAAGGGTATGTGTTCCGACTTCCGGCCGATGGAACGACCTTGCAGTCACCGAGTGAGCTCTCGCGCCTTACTTTTCGTCCCGTCAATCCGTTTGGTTCACACTTGTCCTAAAAGCAAGGTCCAGGCTACCGTGGGATCATTCCCGTGTCCACATAAGCAAAAATACCTGCGAATTGCCTGCATCATAAGGTGATAGGAGGAAAGACACCACCACTGGGATGATCCAAGGCAACTGGCGGTAAACGAAGAACCCTCAGTGCCCAGGACAAAATTCGCTTCTGCTTGCTTCCCCAACCGAATTACCTCCGCAATTTCTGGCGCTGCCCCATCAGCACATTACCCGCCGATGCGATTCATGGATAGGATACGCAATCGGCAACTTGTGCGGTACAGATACGAAAAGACCTTGCTCCAAACCCAACCAAGCTGCCCCGAGAGACGCAGCCCGCGAGTTTGGACGCAAAAAGAAGATACGAGATAGATACGCGCGATACCAGCTCAACCCCTTTGGCTTCTATTGTTCTCCTTGTATCGCCAGGTAAATTACCCCCATTTTCCGACACTCCCCTCTTACACCGAACACCCGAACGGTCAGCCCATCCGGCCGCTCCCCGAGCTCTCTCAAAGGGGTAAGCTGCCCTGATCCTGGTCGGAGAACATGTCCACCCTTGACCCCCCAGCTGTCATGGAACATTCCTCCCCTTCTACCCTTCCCCATAAGCCGGGGAGTATCTGGGAGCTTGTTTGGGGCTAGCCAACACAGCAGGACGACACCGACAGAGGGAGAAAAAAAAAAAAACACAAGAAAAAACAAGACGCGGCACAACATGAAGGCTTGGTCTATCGCCTAATTAGCTGTCTTTTCTGTGGACAATAAATTTATTTTGCCCTGCTTCGAGTAAGGTACATCACCAACCCCAGATGTCAGTGTACATACCTCTGGTACATCAGACGGCTGCTCCTCATAAATCATAAATAAGTCCGGCCATTTCCACTGAGACATCGTCTTGCGCAATCGTCCGCACTCAGTCCAGTCATCTTCAGCCAGATACTCACTGATTACCCGTCTCAAACCTCCGATTGTCATTAGATTGCGACATTGCACATCGCAAGCCTCAGCGTGCCAGCTCCGCACTCTTCATCTGCCTCTTGTTTGCTTTGGATCTGGCCGTGTCTCTGTCTCTGACCCTCTTTCCTCCCCCAGTCGTGCTCATCTCCCTTTCTTCGTCCATCCTCAACCCCTGACTCTCTTCCCCACGCCTTCCGTTGGATTCTCTCCCGGCTGCTGCAACCTTACCCGTGCTGCGTTGATTCGGCCCTCTGCCCATAGCCCACACTTTCGACCATTCGGTTGGGTCTTTTGCCCAAGCATTCCACACACCCTTGCCGTGTTTGCGCACCGACTTGCCCAGCCTTTGGGGCCGACGATACAAGGAGAGGAATTGTGAAATCTCTGTTACGGATCGCGCACAAACGCCCGGCCGCACCCTTTCCTCTGTCTCTCTACTGCTCGGTCAGCCGATTCTTATCCAGGCCGCCCAGTTTAAATATTCCGCCATCTGCACCCTCACTCAGACCCGGCACACTCCAGCTACACACCACATCAACCTCACATCAAGGCCATCACTCTCCACATTACCGCCTGTTTCGGCACCTACATCAGCCTCTTCGTACCTATCGGACAAGATAACGGACCCCGTTCTTCACAAAAAGACCCGTCTCTTCCCCGGACTCATCTTCTTCGGCTCCATCTTCTTCAGTACGTGGACCCCTGGAAACGGAGCATCAGCCAGCTGTCTCGTCTAACACTGCTTGCCAGCAACTCCCTCCACCAAAATGCCCGCCAGCCAGATCGCATCACCTCTTCCCATCCCTCCCCAGAGGAGGAATCTTCGTCTGATGACAGGCCAAGATCTTTATACCAGCCTGAACGCGACTCTGGCTTCAACCACCCACCGTCCGGTGACGCCTGTCCACATGATCCAAGAGCAGGACTACAGCGTCCCGGCGCCTCCACCGCCCAGTCCCGTCTCTTTTGCCGCAGAGCACTGGCAATCGTCAATCCGTCATTAGACACCAGTAGCCAGCAGAGGGGACGGTGACTAGCAACGCAAGATTCCTGTTTGATACAGGATATCATCAACATCATGTACAATCAGCATACGGACGAACAACAACGGGAGTCTTGGGCGAATACGGAGCGGGAAAAAGTCATTTGATTTGAAACTGGATTTATACAAAAGTAGGATTATCATGGGCACTAGGGTTTTCTTCTCAGCATTATTCGGGGAAGCAGTAACGACCTGTACTGGCTTGAGACGAAGGACGACTTCTCGGGGCAGCTAGCAATCGGTTTCTCTCACTTCTGCGTATTGTTTGACATGCAGTTGTCGGCAAATTGAACCTAATAATGAAGACTCATAAGGTCGCTTCGCATGGATACGGTGTTTGAGCGCTCAAGGATGGTGACTCGTTCGATGAATTGTTCGCCTTGCGCAAAAAGACCGTCCCATGTTTGTCCAATAGCGCTTCATGGTGTGATCCCCAGGTTTGAACACGCAGAGATCTGAGGCGGCCAGGGACAAGCAAGTGAGCAACGTCGGGCGATGCTTAAATAGCGACTGCCTAAAATGGATTGCGACGTCAACTGTCTGGGAGGAGCTCGCTGTGAAATGCCAAGCAGCAGCTTCACCGAGCTGGACCTTCTTTTTTTTTTTTTTTTTTTTTTTTTTTTTTTTTTCCCTTCCCGGTGCCCTTTCCCTGGTTGCCGTTTTGGTCTGTTGCCATGCCGTTGGGAAGGATGTTGCCGAGGTTGGCCCGTCACGGGAGCACGGACCATCCACACCAACGCGCCCCACCTCTTTACGCGACTTCCATCGTGAGTTGCAGCCAAAACGCGTCCAGAAGTCGCGTCCGCGGCCCCTGACCGGGGCGCGTAGCTGCGATCCATGCTCGCTCATTTTGACCTCCCCACTCTACTTTCCAATATACAAAACCTCTGCACATACGTCGTGACTTCCCTGGCGATCCAACGTTCCAACTTCTTCCCAATTGAGGACTTCGACCGTACTTGCCAGCTAGCAAACCCCATCACTTCCTTCCAGACTCCATTCACCATCCTGTCGACCTCTATTCACCTTCCCACGAGCTTTTCCATACAGATAGCAGCTGCACATCTCGACGCAATGGCTCGCGCAGCTTCACGCCGACAGGTCAAGCCTGCCGCGCCTCCTGCTTCCAACCTCATCAGCAAGTACACTCGCGTATCCAAGGCCCAGGCTCTTCCCGTGGATGATGCCGTGAAGAAGACCTTCTACATTGAGCTCCCGACGCGGAGCATCTCGACCGCGGAAGTCACAATCAAGACCGAGGATTCTCCTGTCAAGAACCTTCCCACACCTCCTCCCACACTGTCCGCCACGCCATCCAGGAAGCGTAAGGCGGCTTCCGTCGAAGAAAACACCTCCCCCGTTAGGAAAGCCAGGAGCAATGCCCCTTCGCCCGAGTCTCTGAAGCGTCAACGCATCTCCAAGGACGGCTGGAAGGACGAGCCCGTCCCCGCCAAGAAGGATCTCAACTCCCCCAAGGCGACGACTACCTCCCCCAAGAACACCACTGCCACTGCCGTCGACGCCCACCGCAGGTCTCAAAAGTCGACCCTCATCTCCCACGCCAAGACCGAAGGACGCAAAGCCACGAAGGTCACGCGATCGAAGAGACGCAACGCCCCTACCGAGCCGACGATCGAGGAGGAGCCAGCGACGAAGCAACTGCCTGCCGAGCTCCTCGAGCTTCTGGACCTGCAACGGGCCATCCTGAAGACCGTCGCGCTCCAGATTACACACCAGAACAGCAACGCTCCGCTCGACATCAGCACCATCACTCCTCACATCACGCGGACATGGGGAAAGCGCAAGGTCACGATGGACGACATCCGCAGGTGCATCGCCATCCAAGATATGAAGCCTACTGGCCAGGAACAGCAGATGCTCGGGTCCCCGTTCATTGTCACCGACTATGGACGCGGCAAGCTCTGCTTGGAAATGGACTTCTCAAAGAGCAACGGCCACATTGACGAGCAGAAGCTCTGCGAGCAATTCGAAGAGAACCTCCACATCGTCTGCACGGAGCGGGCCACCGATGAGATGACCGACCTGGACGTGTGCTTCGAGAACCTGAGCTTCAACGACCTGCTCAAGTCTGAGATCATCGTCCGCAACAACATCTTCAAGACGAACCCGACCCTCGCCAAGGGACAACGCGCGCTGACCGAGCTCAAGAACGGCATTGTCATGAAGAAGCAGGAGCAGGAGGCCAAGACACAAGCTGCCAAGGCTGCTGCGACCAACTCCAACGGCACCAAGATGAGCCTTCTCGACAGGCTGAGGGCCAAGGAGATTGCCAACTCGCAGATCGAGCTTCCCAGCGGCCCCGAGGTGGCGAGAAGGCGGGCGCTGCACCGCATCGGCGACATCGCGGCCATCATCTCCATGCTCGTCGCTGCGTCAAACTCTGCTGGACAACCAGTCATGTCTTTCCAGATGCCCGTTCTGCAGCAGAAGCTGAAGGACTCGGTCAGAGTGCCTATGCCTGTGGAGGAGGGCATTGAGACGGTGCGCATCCTGGCCACCGAAGTCGCGCCAGAGTGGCTGAAGATTGCGAGAATTGGCGGAAAGGACCACGTCGTCATCCAGACAAGGCGCAAGCCGTATGATGCTGAGCTCGCGGCTAGAGTGAAGAGACTTTCTTGATGGACACACCAAACTTGTGGAGGATTATATACAGGATTTCGACTGACGACGCATGGCATAGCGTGTTTTTGCATATGGAGTTTGGAAGATACCACGAGTGCTGGAGTTTGACGCGGGAGGAAATGGCTCACGTACATAGAGAGCCACTGCGAGTCACGATACCAAATGCCTCGAGTAATGAAATAAAAGTTGTAATCGTCAGCTTTGGTGTGCCAACATCATCTATTGTGCTGTAAAAACGTCTAGGAACCGTAACCTTCATAAAGCCAGCCGCAAGACATTTATTTTTCAGTCTTGTTCATGCTATGCAACCCCAGGTCATGATAAAGACCAAATTTCTTTTCGCCTTCCAAAGACCACAGACTCCCAGGCGTGGGAAGAGAGGAAGAAGGGGGGCCGCGCACGCCGTTCTGGCCCGCTTCGCTCCATAAGGTATCCCAATCGCTGCAACCCGTCGCTCTACCCCTCCCTTCGGCGATCAGCCCAAGGCAAACAAAATGAAAACACCGCGAGTCGCTTATTTCTTCTTGGCGAAACGAGGGGCGCCGATGTCGTTGCCCCTCAGCTTGACGTTGAGGACACGCTCCATCGCGGCGAGGACCTTCTGGTCGGGGGCGGCGGAGCCGCGCTCGAACTCGGCGACGACGGTCTGGGTGGTGTTGCACTTGGTGGCGAGGTCCTTCTGGGTCATCTTGGGCTCCATCTTCTGGCGCGTCTGGGAGATAGCGTCGCCGACCTCCTTGCCGACGGTGTTGGGCTTGATGATGTCGTCGGAGCGGTCGACCTTTGTCAGGCGCTGACCCTCGACACCGGGTCTGGAGGACTGTTACGGAGCATCAAATGTCAGCGACCGATTCTGGAAAGTGTTCAATTGCTTTGGGGCAGAGCTCAAGGCCGGGTTTGGCTCTGGGGGATGCCATCATGAGAGTGGGTCATGGAGGGGTTGGGCGCGGTGATGTCAAGGGCGCAAATTCCGGCGAGAAGGACCGAGGAGGATGGGAGGGTGGAAACATACAGCATTGCCAGCAGCGAACTTCTTCTCAGTGCCAATGACGGAACCACTGCGCTGGGCGGCGTTGAGGGCGCTCTTTCCCTTGATGACAGTCTCTCTCGCAGAGGCTCCGCCGCGGGCCTTGGAGCCGATCTTGGTGACGTTGTCCCAGTCATCCATTTTGGCGGTGTCGTGTGGGTGGAAGGTATGTAGGTTGCGTAGGTGGTGCTTATCGGCGGGGTACAGAAAAGAACAGGTGTTGATGTTCTTTTCCTTTGGCTGTTGGTGTTGCGTGGATTTGGTTGTGTGTAGGAGTTCACGACCCTTTCAAGTTTTTTGTTGCGTCAGTTTTTTTGGAATGCAGTCCCGGTTTGGCAGGCTGGAGGGGTGGTGGACAATGGCTCGGAATAAATATGGTGGTGGAAGACGATGGACGGGGATGGATGGCAAAATCGGTGGACCTGAGTCAACCGGCGGAGGGAAGAGGGGCGGTCATCCCTGCATAACGCAAGTGCGCCTACCTTAGGCGAAGAAGGGACAGGAGGAGGAGGGATTTTTGGCGGGGTGAGGCTGCTGCTAAGCTGCCGGCTGCTTTCTCCAGCCCAGCGCCCAGCTGACGGGCCACGGCGCAGAACTCGCCCAACCTGCTTATTTTTACGCTCAGGTCAATGACTGCGCCACACGGAGACGGCGCTGCGGCTTGGGCAGAGAGAGGTCTGGCCGTAGAGGTGTCCCCAGGTGCTTGCTCATCGGACAAGACCGCTAAAATCCGAAAGCGGCCTCCTGGCTGAGTGACTCTTCCCCGGTTCCATACTGACGTCGGATGCCCCTTCGGCGTTTACTTCCCCGTCGTGCGATGCGACATCCTCGTCCTAAGCACGTGAGGTCTTCTTTGTCATCTCGAGTCTGTGGCCATTGTAGTCTGCTTGCTTCTATTATTCTCATCATCCCTACCTGTACGCTATGTGCGTTACATTTTCAACTTCTTTTCAGTCAATAGGACACGCATTGACTTCATACAACAAAACCTCATCAAGCAAGCAATGCTCTGCCTCGAGGTGGTTGGTGTGATTATTGTCCCCAGCTGACTAAGGCACTCGGACTCCCACTCTCACACTCCAAATGTCTTGATCTCATCGAACATGTGCATCGGCCCACAACCCGCACCTCCTCCACCGAACCAGAGCCAGATCTGGCCAAAGGAAACTGTTAGACCTGGTCGCACTCCACCCCCAAGACCACGATTGCAAAACCGCTTCTCGTTTGATGGCACTTGTTTATGTACCGTGCGCATTCCGCTCCCGCGAAGAAACCATGAACCTGTCTTCGTCGTAGAACTCCCTGGTGCCTCTGAGCGCCATATACTTAATTCACACTACCCACGCCGCGCCTTGCTCCTCGGCCGCCCGGGTTACAACCTCCACCATCCCGTCCCGTCTCACCCAGAGACCCGGAACTCCTGCAAACCTTCAACGATATGCGGACCGCTGATCCGGGACCGCTCCGGCCGTTCGCCCTGCTGGCGGGCCTCGGCCACTTTGCGCTCGCCGGCGGCTGGCTGGACACCCTCCTCGTGCTCCTCTTTTCAGCATGGCAGAACCGGCACGCCGTCACGGACCTGGTCGAGGAACACGTAGACGCCGCAACGCTCCAGCATGCAGTCTACACGCTCCCCGGCGCCGCGCTCGCCCTGCTGGTCTTGGCATTGATCCGCTTTGGCGGCTCTTTCTTGGAGGAGGAGGATGGAACGAAAGCCAAGTTCACGACGCCGATGCGGCCGTTGCTGGTACCCGCCAAAACGACGCATCGGCGGACGTTTCCCGAAAAGCACGACTTTGCGTACTCGTATCTCGTCGTCGGCATCCCGGTTGGCTGGACAGGGAACTACGGCGGCATGGTCTCGAGCGGGATCGACAAGCGCAGCTGGTCGTCGTGGCTCGTCTCGTGGTTCTCGCTGCTGTCGCCGCCCTCGAAGGGCTGGTTCGACATCGACCCGGCGGACTACCTCGAGAGAGGCAATGGTCATCTTGGGCTAAGGGGGAAGCTAGATGCATACTTGACTTCCCAAGTACGTCGTGTCACTCAACTTCTTGGAACCGCATAGCTAACCTGAAGCAGGGCGCGGATCCGGCGCAGTATCCAACTGCCTACCTCGTCACCGCCGCCAGGTTTCTGGGATACCACTTTAATCCCGTCTCCTTCTGGTATCTCTATTCTAAAGAAAACGAGCTGACGGCCATGGTCCTCGAGGTGAACAACACCTTTGACGAAAGGAGGATGTACTTCCTCACCTCGGACGTCATCTCTGCCTGCCAGCGTGTCGAGGGGAGCGAAAAGGCAAAGGCCTCTTCCCAAGACTCGCTGGGCAGCAATGAGTCCACGCAGACGTCAGCCGTGAGAATGACCAAGCACTGGCCCAAGGACTTCCACGTCTCCCCGTTCAACTCGCGAAAGGGCTCCTATTCCCTCTCGGCCGTCGACTTCTTCAGCACCGGCCCCCATGGCCTGCCTAACCTCGACACCACCATTACCTTGAAATCCTCCAAAGATCACCCAAAACTCATCGCCCGCCTCTTCTCGTCCGCCCCCGCAATTGACCCGGCCACCATGGGCCTCTCACAGAAGCTCACCTTTTTGTGCAGCTGGTGGTGGGTAGGCTTCGTCACCTTCCCACGCATCGTCCACCAGGCCGCCCTGCTCTTCTTCCGCAGGAGCCTGCACGTTTGGTTCCGTCCGGAGCCCCTCAAACAAAGCATGGGCAGGAACGCCGACGCGGCAGAACGAGGCCTGGAGCCCTTCTTCCGGGACTACCTCCGCCACCTCGTCGAAAAGTCATCCGCCGCCCTGTCCGTGAAGTACATCCCCTCCGGCATCGCAGCTGACTTGGCGCCCACGGAAGTGATGCTCTCCCCCGCTGCCCAAAAACAGCCGAAACGCACAGAGGAACTGGAGTTCAAGGTCCTCACGCCGGCCTTCTACTCCCGCTTCGTGCACTACGCCCATGACCTCGAGGCCGTCTGCTGCGAGTTCCAGGACAACTGCACAATCCACATCTCCCGCCCCGACCTTCTTCCCAAACTCATCCTCAAGAAGCCCACCCCGCCGCTCAAGACGACAAACCCGATGGATTTCATCTACTTCAGGGCCATCCGCGCCCTTCGGAAAAGACCTGAACGCATCGAGAGGCCACTCACCTCCAGCGCGACCCCGGCGTCTTCTACAGCCGGCAAAGACGTGGAGAAGATTGACATCCGCGACTTCCGGATATCTTCGATGGACGGTTTCGTTCTCGGGGGCGACGACTCAGCAAAGCGCAGCGCATACAGGTCCCTGGTCTTGCGGACGTTCCTTGCCGACCGTTTTGCCCTGGGAAGCGTCGAGCTGCTGGGTATGCAACACTTCATCCTGCGCGCCGGCTTTGCCTGGATTCTCGCGTCGACGATTGCTCCGCTGCTCGTGAGATCGTGAAACCATGCAAGACGCTACAAAAGGTGAGTAAGCGCCACGCATGACCATGCCGGTCTGTGGAATTAGATGAGGTCTTCCGTCAGAGAGAGACAGGAGGCCAGGCCAGACACGCTTAGTTTCTGGATAAAACACGTCGAAAAATACAAGCAAAAAAAGAAATAAAATGATTCCAAACTATCTCGCGGAACGTCCCAAAACGTGGCGCAAGGGGAAAACATGCAAGTTTCTCCAGTCGATTTTAGGCTTCATGTAGGTAGACGGTGATCAAACATGCGACCGCCGTGCCGGACTGCATCGCCCAGCGTCTAGATCGTCCTGACGCGAGTGAGTTGTCTCCGTGGCCCGTCGTCATTGGGGGAGACAGCTTGCTTTCCTCTCTCTCCCCCCTCAGATAAGGCCGGGCGGGCCCCAAGGCAAACATGACAGATCACCCACATATTCGTTTAACCTGATGTGCTCGTTGCAGCAGACATACGCAACTCTGATGACGGTGCATCTTGTCTGCCGCGGAGATGCCAATGGGATGCCACCAATTTTGTAAATCCATCAAACTGTGGAGCTGTGTATTCATGTTTGCGTTCCGGTACAGGCGGTATTTCAAATACCACCATCGTGCATCGTCTTTCACGGTGGATACATATCCGGCGGGATTTTCGTTGGCTTTTCGAGGGGGCGGTGACGCCGCATTGCATAGTATTTGCATAAGGTCCCTTTCGCTGGATGGGGTCACCTTACCTTGCCTTTTCTGGCCCTGGGCAAGACACTTTGGGACAGCAAGCTACCTCCCAGACTCTAGTCCTGCAGCTTGCCCTGTCCGTGTCCTTACCCGTCCTTCTATCGTTCGGTCTGAAGTCCCTCTCCCCAGAGAGAATTTGTCAAAAGGAGAGTTTGTCCGATGTGCCACTTTGACAGATATCAGTCATCCAATAACGCAACGGCCGCTGGTGTATGGTGTAAGGTATGGATGGTGGCAGCTTACTCGGGCTTGCCTCCCGATCTTCAAATGGAGCTTACCCGGCGCTCACTGCCCCGCCATGAGTGGTTCCCCGACTTCTGGGAGGCCAGGGGATCATGGAGGGGGAGCTGCGGGTGGATGTCTTGGGGGTTTGGGTAACGTCACGCGCCCCATGAGGCAGCTGGCCCAGAAATCGACTCGTACCGTATCTGGTGGCTGCAGCTTCCCCATCTGTGATGATTTGCGAAGCCCTCGCAGGTGCGCTTGGCTCATCCACGCAGTCGGCAAGCCGTGTGGTGTTTGGCCTCGACTCGAGGTGCCGGGCGCTAGGCAGGTACCTATCATTGCTAGCCCGGGCACCCGCTGCTCTGGCGTAGGTAGGTAGTGTGCTTAAGGTACCGGGAAGGTGCAGGAGCGCTAGGGCAGGCCCCGCATCAAATTCCAAATCGTCCCGTTGTCAAGGCGGGGCAGCTTTCGAGAATGCCTCCAATACTTCGAGAAGCTCGACGCCCGAGCTGTCAGCAAACCGTAGCTGAGGATAAACGAAAACTCATCCAAAGCTTGATATCAGATGATGGGGATGGACCCAAATGACAAATACGCATGCCAAAAGTGAATTGAGAGCTTTGCCCCAGGAGCTGGCCGTCGACGTTCCAAAACTGAGGTTCAGTTTGATCTCCCTCTGCTCCGGGCCCCTCCGTGTGCCTCCGTGGGGTTGTTTGTTCGACTTCGAGACAGGAACATGCTATGCTCGCCTGACTAGGAATAGCTCTGTCGTGACACGCATCCCACGCGCTGCAGTCTTGATTGGAACCCCAGGAGGGATCGATGACTGTCCATCGTCGTGTCTGAGCGAGAGTGTTTCTTGTCTCCCGCCACGCCGCCCTGTCCAACAAACGTGAACAAGGATGGTTTGTCCAACGACACTGAATATGACATGCCAGGATGCCAGGATCGCCATGGCCTGCAGCGCTGACAGAAACGTTTCTTGGCTGAGGTGGGCCCTTCTTCTCCTCACTGCCCCTCGGAGGCGTTCGAGCAAAACTTCGTCGTCCATGTTGCGTTCGAGGTAGAAGCCATGGTTCAGGCGTGCAGCCACGGCGCAGGCGTCGAGGAGACTTCGAAGACGGTCAATGTCGTGTATATAAGAACAGGTCCGTGGTCTGCCATCGACACAGCATTTCTTTCGTCACTCTCCCGGACAATCGAACTCCCTCGCAAGAAAGCCTTCCCCAACAACATCAGCTTGAGTCGCGTCGGTAGCCATTCCGCCGTCGGAAAACTCCAATTTCACGGTTTCGGTCCATCTCCCCACCTGTCCGATTCTACCCCAAGTCTCGATAGGGTAAGTGACGTCGTCATAAAGAGGTCAGCGCGCAAGGCGCCAGGGAGCCACCAGCTAAAACTTGCAGCGGAATCAGATCAGAGATACCCCGCCCCCTCCATCGAGAGAAAACAAAAAGGGCTCGTCCCCGTCTGTAATCGTTCGGTAGCCTTCACGTCGAAGTTTGTTGCACTGCACTGTCTCTGGTCAACTCAAAATCCCCTTTCTCGAAGCTCAAGAACCCTTGCTTGACCCCAGCCTCATCATACATCATGCCTCTGTCCGGACACTGCCTTTGCAAGGCCGTCACCTACAAGGTTGACGTTGACGCCCCCCTCATCACTGGTTATGACCACTGCGATGACTGTCAGCGCCAAAGCGGCTCAACCTATTGTGAGTAGAACCCAATGCCAGGCCGAGACAGGCCGATCAGCAGCCGAGAGCGTGCTGGATCGTTTTCCGATGAATGATCCCCTGGGCAACTCTTTCCCAACGTCTTGCTGACTTTGAGAAGCCCTCGTTGTCGTCGTTCCGAAGGACAAGCTTACCATCAACGGTCCCACCAAGAGCTGGGCGGGAAAGGGCTCTTCCGGCAAGGCCGTTCACCGTATCTTCTGCTCTGAGTGTGGCTCTCCGATTGCCCACGACCCCGATGCGGCCCCAGAGATCATTGCTCTGAAGGGCGGAACCCTCGACTCCGAGATCAAGAAGACATTGAAGCCTGTGAGTCGCGCCATCGCTCTCTGGCGTCGCCGTGTGCGGCACGATAAAGTGCAAGCCGAAGCTAACCACCGACTTTTAGGATACCGAAATTTGGACCGTCGGCAAGCTGCCCTTCTGCCAGGAGCATCTGGAGAAGCCTTTCGAGCACATGCCTCAGTAAATGCCGGTCACAGCTGGCGACGCAGAAGAAAGAGAAGTAGATATGGAACACAGAATCCAGCATGACGAAGGGTCTAGGGCCGGACTTATATCCATAGAGGGGTCCTTGACTAGGATGCCTTTAGGTGTGCCCAGGTGGAGTGCCCCAGGTTTGGTGCTGCTGCGAAGTGGGTTGGTGTGAGAACCCGGAGGGTTATGATGGAATCGGACCCAACTCAACCAGTCCGACCCAGTTCCGTCGTTACCTAGATCCTCCAAGATAGCGGGAGCGTCCCTCAAGACGGGCCCTCTCATGCAATGAAAGAAATCGCTCTCATCCGCTGGCTACAACCTTTTGATTCGCTGCTTCTATTTTGTGGCCCCTGGTAGCCATTAAGGAAGCTTTGATTTAGGCCGCAGCTACTATCAGAAGTACAATCGCATCAACACCAAGAAACGGCAATTTAGTGAAAACGAGATTCCTGCATGGCTCATTACTACTTCAAATCGTCTGTTTCATCCTCATTAAGCCTGCCAGTTCGTGAACAAGTTTCAAGCCCAAGTCTCCCTCTCAGCAACACGTCCTTACAATCCAGCGAAAACAGCCAAACCAGCGGCGCCGGCAACAAGACCACCAGCAGCGGCAAAGGTAGGCATAGCACCACTGCCAGAAGATGAGGAGGTGGCAGCAGCGCCAGAAGCTGTGCCGGAGCCGGCCGAGGTGGTGGCAGCCGAGTTGCTCGATGTTGAGCGGGTCGCAGCGGTGTTAGTGGGCTCCGCGGTTGTGGACTCGGCGGCGGTCGTCTCGCCTCCGGTGCCTGTCGCGCTGGCAGCTGCTCCGGTTATGCTGCCGGGTCCTTGGGGACCACTGGCCGTGTAATACAAAGAGATGGCCGTGTTACTGACGGCGCGGTCACTAGTGGCAGTGCCCCCGGTGGTGACGGGAGTGGCAGCCTGTTGGATAGATGAGTAGACGCTGGCGAAGACGGCTGTGGGAGTGCCGGTGCAGAGAGCGTTGGAGGCTGATGACAGAATGCCACTATAGTACGCCAGGTCTCTTTCGCTCCTCAGACCATGGACGTAAAGGCAACGTTCGCAGGCAAGCTTCTCGGCGAAGAAGGAGCCGCCGCACATGCACTGGGCATGGGCTTCGTAGTAAACGGCGTCGGTACCGTTAGGTTTGCAGGCGACCTCAATGTTCTCAATCTGGACACAAGGGGGCAGTTGGCCAGTTGTCTCGGGCTTGCAAACCACATCCTGGTAGGGAGCCTTATCCTGACGGGCGCCCAGGAAGCTCGGGGTGTAGAAGGCCATGGCCGTGGACGGAAGAAAGGCCGTGAGGCCGGAGAGGATAGTCGTCTGTCTCATGTTGTTCGTGTGGGAGGAGCTTTGCAATTGCGGTGTCGGATATCAGAAGGACCAAAAGTTGGTTTAATGGTGGGGTCAATGATATCAACGTCCTCAATATGGGTATTGGGAATGAAAATGCGTGAGGTCTTGGTAGTGTAAGTCGTGACGGTAACTGTGGGTTGGGAATGAACAGATGATGTTGGAAGAAGAGGACGACGGCGAAGACAACAGAAAAGTGGGAGAAGGACGAAGAAATTGGCCGACGATGGACTCGTTGCCAAGGGAAGCAGCAGTGAAAATCACAAGGTGCCTGACGCTTGCCGAATTGTCTGCCTAAACAGCTGGGCACCTTTCCCAATCTGCGTACCTTACCTCCCTCGCCTTGTTCGTGCAGCATCATGGGTTGGTGCAGGAGCGAATGCGTGGGCTGCCATCTTGGCCACGGCCAAACGGGAAGGCGTCGCGGGTGCGCCGTACAAAGTTTGGATCTTTCGTACGACACCATGCCCTTTTGACGCGGAGCTTGGCAGCTTGGGTCAGAATTTTGCCGTCATTACCGTCAAAAATGCGCCATTAAAGGGACACGATGTTGGTTGAGAATGTCGAACGAGAGCTTTGGCGGCCGACCATCTCACCGCGGAAATTGATCTTGCGGCACAGTCAATCAGTGACTCGATGTGCTGTGATTGACCAGTCACAGAAGGGGGAGCTCTCGCACAGAGTTGCACCGGGAGGCATTTCCTTCCATTTAGAGACTGGATCGACAGGGATCGCCTGCATGGTTCTTTAAGCTCGGGCGCAAGACGTGGAGCCCGGGGGAGCTCAACACAGCAAATACGTCGCCGTCTTTCTGCTCCTCCCTCTTGCCATCCCACCACACTCGGAAAAGAAGCGATCGTAGGTAGGTACTCGAGACGTGTGCGACGTACTACATTCCGCAATATGCTACTCGAACAACATTCAGGACGACCTTGTTCGTCATTTGCATTCTTCTCTACTCTTATCGTCCTTAACAAAGTATTAGGTGACGATTGAAGCCATGGGACACTGCTCAGCTAGCAAAGACTCTTACGGATATGGCCGTCACCCAATCGTCAAGTGTCTATCAAGAGCAAATAGCACGAACATGGGCAGATCTGCCTCTGCCCTTTGAGAAAGTTGAGAGCACGCAGAGATTTGTACCCCTTACCCCGGACTTTCTTTCCAGCTGAATTAAGCTTGATTGCCGAAGCATGGTCTAGCCTGTTCATCGATGTGGATGCTTCTCCAAGCGGAAGACACCCCGACGATCATCTTGACACGGCCGCTCTTGTGAGAGCCACTGCATAGAAGGTTGCTTGCAACATTAAACGATGATAGACAGGGCTCAAGACATCCAACACAAATGCAGACCTTTCTGTCTATTTTCGATGGAGTCTTGCTTATCCACTCGGCTGTATCACCTTGAATCCAGCAACGCACTCTAAGGGCCTGCGAGGTTAGCATAATGCTAAACTTCGCCGGACTCGACGCCTCCGACTTCAGCCCTACTGCTGGCGTGCTCCGCTGCACGATACGCCATCCCAACGACCTCGACTTTCATTGTTCTCGCGCTGAAGCTTGCCTCGCAGGTCTTCAGCTGACAAGACATTGCAACACAGGGAGACTTGCCCGACCTCAGCCATAAGCAAGCCTGGCCATGCGCATCAAACGTTTGTCTTTTTGAACCCCGAATTACGAGCCATGAGGCTCCGTTTTCAACGGGACGATTCGCTGGTCTTCTCGGGCTTCGCTACACCAAGCCCGCCCTAGCTAGCCTCCTTGCAGCTGGCCATGCTCGGGCTGGCGTGCGAATCTGTCTGGGCGATGGCGAGGTCGCGGGGAGGCCACCAGCAAAACAGCTCGAATGTGAGTAGCAAAGAGTCTTGCGGCTGACGACGTACTCAGAGGCGCCCGAAGACTTTAAAGCTGTCCTCCTCCCTCTATTTGCAGCCTTCTTGTCGCCAGGGATTTTTTGTCTTCCTTGTGCGGTGAGCTTGGAAGGTACCTTCGTCAACCATGCATCTCCTCCAGATCTACACGTTGGCAATTGCTTACACCCCATTAGCCTCAGCATGGGGCGGTCTCGAGCAGCGCCAGGCCTCTACACAGAGCCTGATCGATGCGCTAGGCAACTATACCGACCTCTCAAGCTTCCAGTCAATCTTGAAGAATGCACCGGGTCTCATCGCTACCAACGCCCATAGAGGTGCTACCGTCCTGGTGCCAACAAACGAAGCCCTCGAGACGTACGTGAAGCAGAATAACGCCACCAACATATCCCAGCTGCCGATCGAGAAGCTTTCGAGCATCTTCCAGTATCATACCCTGGATGCTCCTCTCACCTCGGCAAACTTCAGCGTCCCAAAGGGCCTCACGGTTCCGACGAAGCTCACAGACAAGGCTAATAACCTGCGAAGCCCCGGCCCCGCCTTGCTCCGCCAGTTCGGCGCGGAAGCTACCGGCCAGGTGCTTTACATCTCCAAGGATACCAGTGCCAGTGCCTCCAAATTCCGGGTCAGACAGGGGACTTCGGGTGAAAAGTCGGAGCTGCAGGCTGGCTTGGGCCAGACGGGGGAGCTGACGGGAATCGATGGGGTGTGGGACGGCGGCTATTTCCAAGTCGTCAACACGTGGGTTTCTCTCTGAACCATCGCGACGGAGAGCTGGACTGACGAACTATGCAGTGTTCTAGAGGCGCCAGACGTGTGCTCCACGACGATCAAGAAACTCTCTGACACACTCTCTGGCCTCGACGGGGCGCTGCGAAAGGTCAGCTTGTGGAAAGAACTCGACAAGACACCCAACATCACTTGTCTGGGTCCCAGCACCGACGCCTTCAATGCGGCGGGCAACCCGGAGAAAACCCTCAACAACACCGCTCTCACGGATGCATTGCTGTGAGTCTTGGTCTCCTGGACTGGAGCTTTCCAAACTAACGTGCGACTAAGCTTCCACACTCTGCCCGAGGTGGCATACAGCAACTTCCTGACCGACGGCATGAAGTATACCAGTCTCCAAAACGCCACAGTTACGGTCACGGTGAAGGATAATCAGATCTGGTTCAACGACGCCAAGGTCATCCAGCCCAATGTCTTGTAAGTTGAACTCACCGCTGTAGAGCAGCCATCCTCTGACATTGTACTCGCTAGAACAAACAACGGCCTCATTCATGTGCTTGACCGCGTCATGTCTGCTGAAGGTGTGCCAGACACTTCTTCTTCGCCGTCGTCCACGTCTGGTTCGTCGCCATCAGGCACCGCTGGTCCTACTTCGACCAGCACACCAGGCAATTTGGGAACCACCCTATCTGGCAATCTGCATGTGGCGGGTGTTATCGCGTTTGCTGCTGTCATCTTGCTTGTATAGAGAGGAAGAAATGCGATCAAGAAATAAGATCTGGGTTTCATCATCAGGATGTCTACCCTTTGAATTGTACTAATGACCCATCTCGCGACTGATGCTCTTCGTGTGTTATGCAAATTTCGATTCTTGAGACCCATCTCTCATTCAGCCATTCGTTTCGTTTCGTTCCTAAAAAGATCCTTATAACGCCGCCCTATGCATCTTGTGTATACCTCAAAACAACGCAGCAAGCATTGACAATGCTACAACCGCAAAGGATGCAACAACTCTCGACCCAGAGTTGGGGAACTGCTTCTGTATCTCTCCTGTCTGTGTCGATGAGCTGGTGGTGCAGCTCGCCGTTCCACACGCATATCCGCTGGGGCAGCAGCCGGGGACAGGTCCTCCCTCCTCTCCGCACAAGAACCAACCGCCCGCACATGTCTCTGTCGCCGAGGCCGGAACGTCGGTGACAGGCACGATGACGGTCGCTCCGTTGGAGATGATGGTGGTAGAGGGCGTGGGCGGACATGAGGTAGTAGCACAGTCTCGTCCTGTCTGGCAGCAGCCTCCGCCAGCGCGAGCCAGGCAGGCGTAGAATCCTGTCGGGCAGAAAGGTGCCGTGTTGGTGTCCCCTTCGGTGGTGGACGTCGGTCTGAAGGGAGGGACTGCGCCGCCAGTGCTGACCGCCGTAGTTGCCGGGGCTGTTGTAGGGTTTGCAGGCGTCTCGGTGGAGGTCGAAGTGCTGGTCGTCGTGACGGTTCCGGGCCGCTGCGTGACTGTGACGATGATGACCACGGTCGTGGTGCTACCATCCGCGAGTGTCGTCGTCGAAACGGTCGTGCTAGTGACGGTCCGGACTGAAGTGACAGTTCCTCCTCCTCCAGTGCTGCCTCCACCACCGCCGCCGCCTCCTCCTCCTCCGCCACCTCCATTGGTGGCCGTTGCCGTTGCTGTTGCCGTCGTGGCCGTGGCAATATGGCTAGGCACACCTTCTTCAAGTCAGTCAAAGTCCTTTGGGAGTTTGAAAGTGTACTTACAGCCGGAACCCTGGCAGACGTAACCCGGAATGCAGCACCCGCCGCCGACGTCCGCCGCACAGCTTGTTGTGCCAATGGGGCAGATTCCAACAGGTCCGTTGCAAGATGCGCCCGCCGGACAGCAAGCGACGTTTCCAACACTCTCATCCACCACCTTCACACACACCTCGTTGGTCATGCAGCACTTATCCGGCGAACCGATGGTCTCACAGCTGTTCATCTTCGTGGGGCAAGCTTGTCTTTTCTCGAGGAGGTTCAACACGTCGATAGCACGGCGGAAGTGCTCCCAGCCCAAACCAGCCTGGGAGCTGTGTGATGCAAAGGGCGGGCGATGCGGGTAGGAGGCGTTGTAGAGGAAAAGGTCGTCGGCCATCCGGGCAGCAAGAAGTTTCTCGTGAGGTGTCAGCGGCGTATCGAAGACATCCTTGGCGAAAGCAAGATCGTCGGGGAGCAGCTTCTCGCCGGCGTTTGGTGACATTTTGCGGATTGCCGTGGGGTTCTCTGCGCCGACATGGGCTGTAATGAGCAGCAGCAGAGACGAGGGAAGGCCAACAAGTGAGAAGGCCCGCATCGTGACGACTGCGAGGCCAAGCCTTCGTCAAGACCAGAAGTCGCCGTCTG
The DNA here is from genome assembly GCF_013390195.1 of Colletotrichum siamense. Lineage (NCBI taxonomy): Eukaryota > Fungi > Ascomycota > Sordariomycetes > Glomerellales > Glomerellaceae > Colletotrichum > Colletotrichum siamense. The sequence goes on from NW_023501022.1 coordinate 1,983,501, forward strand.
TTGTGAGTTTTCAGAGTGTGTTGTTCGTGTGTTTAGTTTAGGTGAGTGACAGGCCGGCCCAAGCTCCGGACGCCAAGTCTTGAGTGTGTGCTTTTGGTCGATGTCAGTTAGACTGAGGTACTGATGAGTGTGAGGTCGATCGGAGATTTGGCGTGAGCGACGATCTTTCTGCAGAGAGATGTCGCTCGGATTTCAAGTAGCGTGCAGTTCTTTGGCGGGAAATTGCAGAGGCGTCGGGCGTCTTGAGGTTTCGTGGGACAAGTCGGTGCGGGAAAGCGGTGGCTGGGCGACTGGGCAACCTGCAAGATGATGGAGCTGCTTGGGCTCGCGAAACCTCACCGCCCTGTATTCGTGTCTGATCCCGAGAGGCAGTCTGTGGTCCCGCAGCGAGACACGTCGCCGGCGGTATCAGATTTCAACAATGCGTTTGTTGCGTGGACTTTTCCCGTAATTTTGTCTTGGAAAAGAAGCTGGTTGCTGCTGATCTTATCGACCGTTGAACAGAGGTGCCGCACTGCTGACAGGACCCCTTCCTTGTATGTTTTTTTTTTTTTTTTTCAGGTGGCTGGGCATGGATGACAGCTGCTAAAGATACGTCATCCAGGGCCAGGGCGGGTCGAAAAGCCGCCGGGTCTGTCAAGCTTCAGGGGAAGAGCCGGATGTCTCGCCCGCCGTCAGGGGTCTGGTCTAAGCTTTACCAGGGTAGCTTCAAAGGACCGACGCGCCGGCTGGGAAACGCCTGCGCCGACGACTTGGTTTTGCCTTGCAGCAGCCGAGATCGCCAATCCATGCACGACGGGAAGTACTTCGAGTGGGCACTTACCGGTGCCTTGCAGATGCCGTGTTATGTGCAAGACTGTCCCAGACCATCATATATCACAATAGAGTCAAGCTGCCAGAAGAGAATAATTCATTTGTGCCGAGAGGTATTCGTATTCTATACATGGTAGTTTTACAGATGATTGTAAATGTTACATCATGGCATTATGCTTTTCCTATTGTGCACCAACTGCGCATCAAAACAGAGTCTCTCCACCATCTGCTTTACGAGCATCGATGTGCAACCTCTCGGTGAGCGTCAGAGGATCTTTCTGGCGTACTCCTCGCAAAAACGAGTTGCAGAGCAGCGCCGCAGCAACGCTCACGTTCAAGCTGTCCACAGAGCTTGCGGTTGAAGCCACTCGTGGAATTGTGACCTCATGCGTCGCCTTCTTCCTAATGTCGTAGGGAAGACCGGTGCCTTCGTTACCAAGAACGAGGATGCAAGGCTCTTTTTCAAGAGGCTTGAAGTCCTCGATGTAGTCCGGAGTCCACTGACGGTTCGAACGCGATCCAAGCGTGGGTGCAACGGCAGCGTATGACGTCCAGCCAGCCTCTTGCGAGAGACTCAAAAACCGCCCTGGGTCTTCAACAGTGAAGAGCTTAATCTCTTCCGCAGCCCCAGCCGCAGCTTTCAACACGGTGGATGTGATAGAAGACGATGTCCGATCTGTAATGGCCACAGCTGACACGCCAAGGAAGCAAGCTGTACGAAGAATTGCACCCAAGTTACCAGGGTCCAAAATCTCGTTCAGCAGAAGGACTAGCGGCCGAGACTGACCCTGCTTGCAAGGGATGGAGCCTTCCGTGCCGTTGATCTCGAGGTCTTCCTTGGACTGGTGAGCCACGGAGACTTTGTAGCCGTTTGAATCGGCCGACAACCCCCCAAGGCTGACAAGCGGCAGCTGAGGGAGAGGAGATGCCTCGAGAACAAGACCGTTGTGTGGTCTACCCTTGCTCATCTTGTCCAGCAGCTTCTGATCGGCCTCGTAGACGCTTTTGACCTTGATGCCCTTCTTCTCTGCCATAGACACGATCCAGGCGTCGTCCTTCGTGTCCTTCTTGTTGCTCCCCTGGTAGACATACAGATTGTAAAGCTTGCGCTGAGAGTTTCTCAGAGCCGCCTTCACCACCGATCGGCCAAATAGAAATTGCGATGCTGCTGTCGTGTACTGAATCGACAGTGGGAATTCGGCCGGTCTGTTGGCAGAAGAATCGTCGTCTGATCCTCGAGTCTGTCTACGAGGCGCAGCACCATCTCGCTCAAACTCCCTCCTTACGCCATCTCTCATCTGTCTCATCGAATCGCGACCACCGTCTCTTCTGGGAGTTGTCGATTTCCAATCACCATCCCTCCTCTGACTTGTTGAGTTCCAACCTCCATCTCTTCTGGGCCTCGAGGCGTCCCGATTGAGATCTCTCCATGCGGAGCCTGACCGCGGATATTCCGTCTTATCTTCGTTCATCCCCTCCTTGTCCAATAGCTTGGAGACTTTATCTTTCAACTCGCCGCGGTTGAGCTGGTACACCATGCTCTTCTTCCCGAACGAGTACTCTGGGTTGTTGAACCGCTTGCTCCTTGACTTTCTCCCTCCCTCCTCTTCTTCTTGCTCGCGCTCTTGCATCTTTTGAAATGCTTTCTTCGGCTTGAAATGACGTTCGCGACCGCCAATCGCGCCATTGAATTTGTTGGCAAAGGCATCCGGCTTCGATGGGAGATTTCGGCTCGGGCTACGACCGCGAGACTCGGTCAGGCGGGGCTTGAAGTCTGGGCGTCTCGTGCGATTATCCTGACGATTTCTCGAATTCGGACTTGTTGCGCGACCGTTTGGGGAACCGGGTCTTGCCGACTGTCGAAGACCCCGATGGATACCTGAGAGAGATGCATGGCGCACCTGTCCGGTGGTGCCAGTGAGCTGGAAAGCTCTATGGGTCGTTGTATGCGGGCGAACGGCGCTCCATCTCAGAAGTTGACTCATCGCATAGCATGCATGGAGTAAGTCCAGGCCTCGGTACGTGTAGTGGTGTCGATGTCTTCCAACATGGCGACAATGTGCAAAACGTCGCAGCGCCAAAATCGCAAGTCTTCGATAGTGGCACTTTTTTTTTCTGCCACATTCTTGCAGCAGGGACCCGAGCGGTAAGTAGACCCTGGCTCTCTGGTTGGCCAACGAGTCTTCGATGGGCCCTTTCCATCGGCGCAACCACCCCACCAAGAGCGGGCTGGCGGTACGTACCCGTGCTTTACACGCTACGGCAGCTCAACTTTAATGGCAACGCGGTTTCGAGCGTCGCGTCGAAGTGTGAAGACTTCCCAGTCTCAAAGGCCGTCCTTTCTCTGAGTGCGCTCACCCACAACCGATCCCCTGCCTTTGCAGGACAATTCTTCCATTCCATTTTCGCCTTCTTCTTTTCAGTCTTTCCTTAAAGCGACTTCTAAATATCCGACGCAGTCCGCGCGACACCCCACCCGCCCCGACCCCATGCCTTTCCGTTTCGAGCAGTCGCATCATGGAGGACTTCACGAACACCGCTGACGACGATATCGTCCAGTCTGTTACAGGCTCTCCAAGCGATGCACTGATAGGCCTCGACCAATCCGACCCCGCTGTCAACGAGGATATTCTCGAAGAGGCTACAGTCGATACCTTCGACGGCGCATTCCCCACCGATGCCGCGACGAAAGGCCATCTGCCGCAGGGCGCTACGATACAGGACTCAGACGATTTTGACCCAGAAGAACCTTTGCCTTCGATAGACACTTACGAGGAGGTGGCGCCTGTTGCTACAATGTCGGAACCAGTCGTCGGCCTGGAAACTGCGTCTACCAACATGGAGGCTGCGGAAGGAGTTCCCGAAGAGGTTACGCATGACCGAGTTCGCCCAGTCCGGATAGAAATTGTTCTACGGCGTCTATCCCCCGAAGAGTGCGCGCAATACCGTACCATCAAGAGCGACGTCGTTGACGAGGTCATTGGAGAGGTGGAAGGGCCCGAATCAGAATTGTGGTACAGCGTCGAGTTCACCGATGGACGACAAGATATTGTGAGTTACTATTTCCTTCTACTTTCTCTCAGTCGAACGTTCTTTCCTTTTTTTTTACTGCTGCTCTTGCCGTCTTCAACTGCTTCTATTCATCTATATAAATCACCTCTTCACTCTCCACTCTACACACTTCATCACTCCCACATCACTTCCACCCAACCACAATCCAGGCTTCACATATCTTCTCTTAAGCACTTTCCCCTCAGACTTCCTAGTGCTTAGCTTCATTTAACCGACTGCTACTACTGCACACCGGTTCGTCCAGAGAACTTGCCAATCTGAGGAAGCGCGGCTATCAGGTGTTTGAATTGTGTTGCGGGTTGCTTCGAAGACCATATCTCATCGCACATCACCCTCCCAACCCTACTTGTGCGAACATCTGCTATGGAGCTGTATCAAGCAAGGCCGCACTTAGCGGATAGGAATCTACCACCGCAAACTCTTCAAGGACACTACGCTAACTCCGCCGAGATACCGTTCGGAGACCTTCTTGCCTACGACGGGGGTGAATCTGCTCTTCAGAAAATGCAGGGCGACGTGGACTCTGAGGTCGAGACTGGCGCCTTCCACGGGCAGAAGCGATCTTGGGAGGACACTTTGGAGGATTCCGAGGCCGATTCTCAGGCGGACCTGGATCTCATGGAACTTGATGAAGAAGAGTTACCTCGCCAATCGAAACGTCAACGAAGCGTCGTTCAGCGCAGCGCCCGCCTCACATCCATCATTGATTCCGATGATGAAGACGAAGACGAAGTTTCTTCCCGTCGTTCGCGACGTCAACGCACGACCACCAGACAGAGCACCCGCCAAAACTCCCACGCTGCTGTCTCTGACGATGAAGATGAGAACCGGCGGACTCGTTCACGAAGACACGAGTCTTCCCAGCCACAGCGACAACTGAGAGAACGAACTCAAAAGCAGCTCACACTCACTAGCATGGCTTTCGGAAACCCCAGTTTGACCCGCGATGATGACATGGACGAACTTTCCCAAGATCCCCCTCCTCAGCAATCTGACGGAGAAGACGACGATTTCACGTTCATTACATCGGACCTTCAGCCAAAGCCAGGCCGAGGCAGGCGCAAGCAGCCCAGACGATCAAAATCCTCTAAAGCAAAGCCCGAAGCGAAACCCAGATCACGCGATTCTTCGATCGAGTTTGAGGATCGCCGTCGATCCGGCAGATCTACCAGAAACAAGGCTAGCATGCTCGACTCCGCCCCGATGGACGAGGAATCCTTTTACATCGAGGACACTGCTCCGGTTGGAGCACCAAGAGTGATGAATGTCAAGGAGGTCTTCAAGCAACTTCCACATGATTCGCCATTCTTGACCTTCCACTCAGATATCTGCAGCAGTTGCAACGTTGGGCCCGCCGCCAACAAAGGTCCTCTTGTCAGCTGCCAGGGCTGCTCCATGTCATTTCACAAAGTTTGCCTGGGCTACAGATCAGCCAGAGAACACTTGGTTACGAAGGTTGGGGCGGAAGACTTCGTCCTCCAGTGCAAGTACTGCATTGGCTTCTACGGCAAGAAGGATAAGCATGCCCCTCGTCATCACAACTGCCAGGGATGCGAAAAGCCGGGACGTTCTTGTGCAGCATTTTCGCCAAGGAGAACGCCAAAGCAAGAAGAAAAGCTTCGAGTTGAGAATGGAGGCGAGGATCCCATCGCACCTGTGGACCCGGCTCTCGTCAACAATGCAGAAAACGTCCTCTTTCGGTGCACCTCATGCAAGCGCGGCTGGCACTATGAACACCTGCCGTCTTCTCAGATGGACACCGACTTATCCAATGTCCGTGACCAACGTCTCTCTGAGTACTCAGTGGACTGGAAGTGCCATGATTGCGCCATGGTTTCCCACAAGATTCAGACCTTGGTTGCCTGGAGACTTACAAAGAAGGACTCCTTTTCAGACGGAATGACATACAGCGACTTCTATGAAGACGAGAAAGACTACCTCATCAAATGGGCGGACTGCTCATACTTTCACTGTACCTGGATGCCTGGGGCCTGGGTGTTTCACATGGCTCCTGGAGCTATGCGGAATTCATTTGCGAAGAGGGACGCAGAGCAAAATCTGTGTTTGAGATGGACAACTGATGAGGCTATCCCGGAGGAATACCTTCTTACAGACGTCATCCTCGCTGCCAAAGTCAAGAACGGACGATCACGAAGCCTGCAGGACGACATGGAGCGGATCGGGAGTGTCGACAAGATTTACGTCAAGTTCCAAGGCTTAGGGTACGATGAGGCCGTTTGGGATAAGCCCCCAAAGCCAGACACTGGGGAGATCTACAATACGTTCAAGGCTGCCTACTACGAGTATCTCACTGGCAAATATTTCGTCAGTCCCACGAACCACAAGATGAAACAGCGAGTGAATGATTGGAAGGAGGAAAAGTTCGTCGCTTTAACCGAGCAGCCCAAAGCAATCCGACGGGGCAACCTCATGGCCTACCAGCTCGAAGGCGTCAACTGGCTGTTGTACAACTACCACGAAGACAAGAATGTCATTCTTGCCGACGAGATGGGACTCGGGAAGACAGTTCAAGTCGTTAGCTTGATCTCTGCCCTGGCTTTAGGCGAACCTAAGGTATTTCTACCCTGCCTAATCTGCGATCGTGACTAACTCAGAGTGTAGTGTTGGCCATTTCTGGTCGTTGTACCAAATGCTACTTGTCCAAACTGGCGCCGCGAGATCAAGCAATGGGCCCCAGAGCTTCGAGTTGTGACCTACCATGGCGGCAAGCAACCCCAGGAACTAGCCTACAAATACGAGCTCTTCCCCAACGGCTCGTCAGACATCAAGGCCCATGTTGTGGTCATGTCATACGACTCCGCTCAGGATGACCGTACGAGGAACCTGTTTCGCTCTGTGCAGTGGGCCGGGTTGATTGTTGATGAAGGTCAACGACTCAAGAATGACAAGAGCTTGCTGTACCTGGCATTGCGCGCGATGCGGTTCCCCTTCCGACTTCTCCTGACAGGCACGCCATTGCAAAACAACAAGCGAGAGCTCTTCAATTTGTTGCAATTCATCGACCCTACGCAGAATGCTGAGAAGTTGGACGAACAGTACCAGGAGTTGAACGCACAGAACCTGCCAGAACTTCATGGGCGAATCAAGCAATATTTCTTGAGACGAACGAAAGCTCAGGTTCTGAAGTTCCTGCCTCCGATGGCGCAGATCATTGTGCCAGTCTCAATGTCGATCCTTCAGGAGAAGCTATGCAAATCTATTATGGCGAAAAGCCCCGACCTCATCAAGGCAATCTTTGCAGATGACAAGATCAACAAGAAAGAGCGTGGTAGTCTGAACAACATCCTCATGCAGTTGCGGAAGTGTCTTTGCCATCCTTTCATGTATAGCGATGCGATTGAGGAGAGAGCTGTGGACCACGTCAAGATGCATGAGAACCTGGTTTCTGCGTCTGGCAAGCTGATGCTGCTTAGTATCATGTTGCCCAAACTCAAGGAGCGTGGACACCGTGTGCTCATCTTCAGCCAGTTCTTGGATCAACTGGATATCGTTGAGGACTTTTTGAACGGCCTGGGCTTCTTGCACAGGCGTCTTGACGGCAAGATCAACAGCCACGAGAAACAGAAGCATATCGACGCATTCAACGCCCCGGATTCCGAAGTCTTCGCCTTTCTCCTCTCAACCAGAGCAGGAGGCGTAGGTATCAACCTTGCAACAGCAGATACTGTCATCATCCTAGATCCTGATTTCAACCCCCACCAGGATATTCAAGCCATCTCTCGCGCGCACAGAATCGGTCAGAAGCACAAGGTTCTCTGTTTCCAGCTCATGACGAAGAACTCCGCGGAGGAGAAGATCATGCAGATTGGCCGCAAGAAGATGGCTCTTGATCATGTGTTGATTGAGGCTATGGACGACACAGGGGAGCCGGATGATTTGGAATCGATCCTCAAATTCGGAGCTACTGCGCTTTTCAGCGATGACCAAAACGAAAAGGACATCATACGTTACGATGAGGCAAGTGTTGAAAAACTTCTCGATCGTTCTCATATCGAGCAAACAAGCACTGGCCAAGATGAATCCGCCGAATCGACATTTTCGTTCGCTCGCGTCTGGGCTAACGACAAGGGCGGGTTCGAGGATAACCTGGCAGAGGAGAACGAACCTACCGTGAACCCTAATGTTTGGGAGGAGATTCTTGCTGAGAGAGAGGCCGAGGCCAAAAGACTAGCGGAGTTGAACAAGGAAGTTCTTGGTCGTGGAGGACGTCGCCGCCAGGTTGGTCAGCACATCGATTTGATGGACATGGTACACTAACAACCGCCGCAGGCCGTGAACTACAAGACGAACGCCCCCATTGCTACTGATCTTGCTGTCGACCACAGCGGTAGTTCCGATAACGACGAGGACTTCGTGGGTGGTGAGGACGAGGAGCCTGATACTGACCCAGAGGACAGGAACACGATGAGCAAAGGTAAAGCCAGGAAATCTTCTTCTCAGTCTACGTCACCTCATTCAACTCCCAAAAAGACACCGAATCGCAAGAAACAACAAGTTAACTCTTCGACTCCACAGAAGACGCCCTCTACGCGGAAAACACCAAAGAGAGACGCCGCGGCATCCTCCAAGACGTCAAAGTCGGCCAAGTCAACCCCCCAAAAACGAGCTCCAAGAAAGACGCCAAAGTCAACCCCAAACAAAACCAAAACCAAAACCACCACATCCAAAGCCACTCCATCCAAGGCTACCCCAACCAAGGCCTCCAGCCAGGCAGCCAAGTCAACCAAGGATTCCACGGCATCGCAGCCCAAAGAGCCTACCAAAACGGAACGCAGTATTCTACTACCAACCCCCCAGGATACTCCAACCCCGTCCAGCCCGGCTTACAGATCTTCCCGCTCGCCAACGGTGGAAAACGAGGCCGACCCCCAAAGTACGGCCGACCATTAAAGTATGACATGGCATGGCTTGACAATGTCCACATCTCCGGTACGGGGTCTGGCCCACAACTTCCAGGCTCCGGGCCACAACTACCAAATTCTGCGAACTTCAATAAGGCAGAAAAGTCTTCTCGAAAGACCTCATCTGGCCCATTTCAGATGCACCCCAACGCGGTTGCTTGTGCCACTTGCGGCCTGCGACATCTTTTGCCTCAATGCCCAGTTTTTACAACTGAGATACAATTACGACTTGCTCTTGATACCTTCCAACACTGGCCAGCGAAAGCCAGAACACCTGCAGCAGAGCAGGTCTTACGAGAGAAGCTACATAGGATAGCTTTGCAACACAGAACATAATGACATTTGCTACCGACCTGGCAGGCGTATGGGTTTGGATTTAGACGGCAAGGATGGGACATTAGCCAGAGGATTGCAAACAAATCCTCTCGCCCGGCTATTTCATTAACGCTTACACAGCTTAGCTTAGATGATGCATGCATATAGGCCAATAGACATTGCATTGCTTTCAGTCGCATCAACGCAGTGCGATATTTCTGAGGATCAATCTATGGTTTGACTTGTTCAACAGTGAAGGCACAGCTGTTTGTCACGTGGTGAGGTACAAACCAAGAATGCAGGTAACCGTATGAGTGCAGCGGACCTTATTTCGGTCGAGCAAACGACGATGGCAACGCATCTTTTTTTCGTCCTGGTACAGCGACTGTTTTGATTAAAGGATCTCGCGTCCTAGGCATCAGGCTCTCATGTCTGAGCCTTTGGCATCTTGGTCCGGAATTCGCCTTCGTGCTGCATGCTGCAGAGAACGTCAAAGTCGTCTTTAATCACGTACCTCGGCGACTCCAGAGGTGCTGATCGCGGTCGACGGCATTATAGATAGGGTAACGTATTGGCATCTCCCCGTTTGCACCCCGCCAGGACTAAGACTTTCCACCGTGCCCTAGACTTGTCCTTTTCTCTTCTCCTCATCCTTCTTCTTTTCGTAACTTCTCACTTTCTCTTCTCACACCCAGTATGGACTCGATGTTAATTCACTCCTCTTCCGACAAGTCTTGTTCGCCCCCGGCATCAAGAACCTCGACGCGCGGTACGACACCTGACTTTGACCCGTCAGCATCGATCACGAACGGAATCAGTGGCGTGCGGATTTGCGGCATGGAAACATCCACCTCTCTCCAGGCGAGGGACCTCCGATACCCTGGCGAGATGCCTCCTGCCTCCTTCCGTCGTTACCAACCTCAACACCATCACCAACAACAGGCGCCGATGAGGCACATGCTCGCCAACGCCGCCCCCGCGCCACGCAGCATCGACGCTCCGAACTGGCGAATGGGTATGAACATGACGACAGCTACTGCCCAAGTTCACGGCCATTACCACACGCCCAGTCTGACCAGCGGTCCTGAATACATGGCTATGGGAGCCCCTAACGCAGAGAACCAACCTGCTACGGACCAAGGTCAGGACGTGGGCGTCGACACATCGGGCTTTTACGCCTACTGCCTCGACCGCGGCAACGGCAACTACACCAGACTCGTTCCTGCTGATACTCTCCCACCCTTGGTCGGCATCCCAGCTGTGCAGCACGGTGCTGAGGGCATGCTTGTACTGCCCTCGCCGCGAGGGCTGGATCACCAGAATCCATCGGGTGGTCCCATCCAGCCGGTCGCGTTCAAGGTATGGTATTCCTTCCTCTCGTCATTTTCCAAGCACCAGGGTTTTGGCGCTGAACATCTCAGACCCCTCCACCGTCTCCGGCACCGGTCTCTGATGCTCTTCAGGTAATGATGACCCTCCACCTATTGCCCTCCTACCGTGTTTTGATGGCGACTGTCTGAGTCTGAGTCACGCTGACGTTTTGTGCTACAGAAGAGAATCGACCACATCGTTGCCTCCTCTCCCGCCCCGCCCAAGAAGCCCAAGATTTACTGCGACAAGTGGGTTCACGAGGGCGTTTGCGCCTTCACGCAGCAAGGATGCAAGTACAAGCACGAGATGCCGCTGGACAAGGCTACTCAACACTCCCTCGGTCTGTTCCATGGCCTGCCGACCTGGTGGAAGAAGCAGCAAGCGGAGCTGCAACGCCAGCAACAACAGCAGGAAGCAAGCGGCACCGAGACGTTCTACGACGCCCAGCCCCAGCAAGGAGCACTTCCGTCACCCATCAGGTCTGAAAAGGACCTCTCAAGTCCAGCGAGAGCATCGCAGTCATGGAGACGAGTCGAAGGTGCAAGGCCGCAGGGTCACATGCGCTCGTCGTCGCCCACAAGACAGAACGAAAGCGGTTACAGGACTACCGCAGGTAAGTTCCCCTCTGCACCGGCTCATGAAGCCAAAATTGACATTCGAGGCAGAGCAGAGGACTGCGTATTCCCAGGGCATGATTTCTCCTGCTTCCCCTTGCGTCTGGGGTCCCATCGGCCCTCCGTCGAAGCGAACGGCCGACCACCCCCACAGGTACCACCAAAGCCTGGGTGGCTTCGGAATGCCGAACAACTTTTCTATGCTGAACGATATGGGTGAACGAGATAATGGATCTCGGTACTAAGGTCTTTAAGACCCTTCTTGGCTGAAATATGGATTACCTAAATAGGAGAGAAAGGGGCAACTGGCAATGAGATATGAGATGACGATAGGATGGGGATCTTCCAAAAAGAAAAACACAGCTTTGTTGACTTGAGAGACTGTATGTATTATAGAACACATACACCAGCAATGGAGGTTCGCAATCATCACCGGGTTTCCTTCTTTTCCTATTCCTAGTTGTTGCTCACAAAGGCCGCCAAAATGATTGTTGAACTTTTTACAGCCACTGAAGGGTCCAGGTCTCCTTACCAGCGCGGAAAGGAACGACCTGAATACCAGAGCCCTCGAGGACCTGGTTGATGACAGCACCACCACGAGTGAGGCGGATTCGCTCCGCCTTCTGGTCCTCGAAGCCGCCGTAGAACTTGCGGCCGTAGTGCGCCACGAAGCCCTCGATAGCCTCCAGAGTGATGTCCGCGTCCTTGAGCTCTCCACGGACGACTGCCTCGTCGAGTGCGGTGAGAAGGTACTGCACGGCATAGGGCTGGGTGAAGACACCTGCGGCGGCCTTGGAGGGGCCCGTCTTGGAGGTGATGGGGTGAGGGGCGGAGTCGGTGCCCAGGAAGAACTTGCCGTTGCTGTTGACGACGGCGTTGAGGAGGGCCCTACGGTCGTGGGGAAGCTTGGCAACGGGCTTGCAGAAGTTCATCTATGTGCAGTAAGGTCAGTGTGATGACAGGGAAAGGAACAGGGACTGGGTCGGTCGTACGGCGTCACCAACAACGTCGTCGATGGTAATGAAGAGGTGGTGACTAAATATGTCAGTCTACAAGCCTTGGAAGCTTTTGTGGAAAACTTACACAGTAATCGTTCCCGAGACGTTGGGGCCACTTGAATACGGTTAACAAAGCTAAATAATGTTCATCCAAAAGAACTTACCAGGACTTGACGGCCTCGACGGCCTCGGCAGTTGTGCAGTGCTCGAGGACTATTGCACGAGTCAATATCATTCAGCAGCGTGGGTACTTTAACTCACTGATCCTGAGCTTCGGGTACTTGTTGTGAAGAACCTTCAACGTAGGGAGGAACTGAGACGGCGTCAGGATATCCGGTTCATTAGCACAAAATGCATGGCCTACCCACCTTGGACTCAGCGTTCAGAGTAGTGATGTCGCTGCCAGCATGGGAGGGGCACTCTCCATGAAGGCAAAGAAGCAAGTCGACCTCCTCCATGGCCTTGAAGACCTCGTGGAAAGCATCGTAGTCGACGACACCAGCAGAGCTGTTGGTTGTGACGCCGGCAGGGTAACTGAAGGACATCCAGATCAGACCAAACCTCGAAACAGGGCTTGAGTGGATTTCAATTACCTTTTTACAGCGGCAACTCCAGCCTTCTTGGCCTCTCTGATAACTTCGGGTGTAACGTCAGGGTGAAGGTAGAGGGTCATCAGCAGCTTCACCTCATCGTTTCCCAGAGCCTCCTTGATACGAGAAGAATAGTCCAACGCCATCTTCGTGCTGGTCACGGGAGGGGTAAGGTTGGGCATGATCAAAGCAGAGTTGGCACCACCGGATCGGATAGTAGGAGCAACAAGCTAAATAATCAGCATTTTTACGGATGAGCCTGAGGGAGGCGGCTTCGCGCTCACACACCTTCAACATGTCGCCATCACGCACGTGGACGTGGGCATCGAATGCTGCAGGCAGCTCAATGGTGTCAGAAAGAGGCATCTTGGAGGTGGTCGAAGGAATTGTATGCTGCAGTTTGTTAGTCGCTGGGTATCACAGAGGAGAGGCAACGTGAGCCGCGAGAAGGGCACCACGATCGAGACAAAATCACTGACTGGGTGTCTGCTGTCGGCGAGGCAGAATTGCTATCGGTTATCAATTGATGTTTGCTTATGATACTTGTTGCTCAGGTGTGCTTTTTTGGCAACTCTGCACCGCAGTTTTGCGACCGGTCTCGGAGTGTGCTTTCCACTAGATACGGGCAGATGTAGATAGAGTAGAGACTTCTATCTCGAAATGTTTTTCGTTGGAGTATGGTGGGGGCGGGGTAACCAGGTTGCCCAAGCTTGTATCTCAGCTATGAAGCACTTGACACAGGCTCAACGGTCAATCACTGGACTATGCACTTCTTGAATTTATTTCGTTCCCAGTTCAGCGATTTTCAAACTACTATCCTCACGACTGTATTTTTTATTGTTGGAAGTATTCGATGACCACATATAACACTGCCAAATCTCGGTGTAAGAGGGGTAGTGCCCCGCTGCTCAATTACACTACCTTAGTGTCGACCAATCCCTCCTTCACCTTGCTTACCGAGGAGCAGCTGGTACGGAGGAGACTGCCGAAATCAGCACTTTCCAGCTCAATTTTGTGACTTCTTCCGAATGGCCTTTGGGGTTCCTACCTCATTCGAGTTATGTCCAGACCTTACTTTATGTAAGAAAAGGAACCTGTAGGCGATGGAATGCAGCTAGTAAGGATTGCCAGTTTATCCGAGAAACAAGCGACTGGGGAAGCTTCGGATAAGCTACGATGAGCACGGACCGTACAAGGCACCCCCACCACGGGTCGCCAGCTCTACCGTACCTTCCTTGCGGGAGGACCACTATGGGTGCCATCAAGCTTCCATAACCTCCAGGCTGCCAACCGGTACCGCAACCTAAATTCGCGATCACTACTTCCCAAATTTCACAAACTACACTGCCTTTCCTGCGAGTCTGTCTCTGTCTCTTCCAAGAGAACACTCGTCGATAACCTAGCCGACTTCTTCGGCTGCTGTCCCGTTGGTCTCCGCGCAAGCTTGCCGACTTCACTTCGCATCTCGGTCCCGGCAAGGCGCCAACACGGCGGCAAGATGGATGCCACCCTCCTCTCCTTTGAACCCGACCAGGGCATGTCCGATGAGGTCTACGATAGCGCGCTCAAAAACCATATCGCACAGATCTCGAGGCTTTTCAAGGACCTGGGAAACGAAGTCGTGGCCAATGCCCCTCAGCTCCTAGAGGTCCGTTGGCGCTTGCTACTGTCGTCGTTTGACGTTTGCTGACCCATGTCCCAGATCGTGAACCCCGCCACGCACTCGGTTGCCTTCCTTGCGATTCTCAACACATTGAAGCGCCTCGACGATACCGGCCGTTCCATACCTGCCGACGCCTTCCGAGAATACACCCTCAAGTTCCTGCTGTCCTTCGATCCGAGACAAATACGCTACGTTGGTGATGCCTTTTCCGATCTGGTCAAGGATGTCGTGGATTGCAAGTTCTACCCGGTATGACAAATTAGCTTGCCATATGCTTTCTGCATGGCTAATTGCTGCTTCCCTAGGCTCGTCAAGCTATCGAGATTGTCGCGATCGTGCTCAGAAGACTCGACCCCGATTGCGCGGTGCTCACGAGCCACCATGTTGCAGTGGTCAAAATGGCCTACGAGACCGATAACATTGACCAAGTGCTTCCCTTGGTCGAGAAGCCATGGGTTTTCCTCCCCGGAATGAAAGACCAAAGCCAGCCAGCCTACCTCTGCGATGTGACAGCCTCCCCCGCCTCGTACATCAACACAAGCACACACCTTAGCCAGAAACTCACCCGGGAGGAGGTCATGCAACACGAATGGGTCACCGCTCAGATATTCACCGCCAAGCTGAGGTGGGCTGATGCGCACAAGGCATACCAGAGAATCATCAGTTGGCCAACAAGGGACGGAGCTACGAGCAAAATCATGACCGACGCCCACAAGCGATGGATTCTCACAGGCCTCCTGACCCTCGGCCAACCCCCCACTCCTCCGAGCTTCATCGCACCCGCTGCCACCAAGAACTACGCCTCACTCTCGAAGCTGTACACCGATATTGGCTCGCTATTTTCCACTGTCAACGCCGAGGAGCTCAAGAGCGCGGTCGAGGCAGGTACACCAACCTGGGTCGATGACCAGACTACAACACTGCTGAAGGAAGTTGTGAAGGCGTACCAAAAGTGGCAGATTCTTGGCCTTGCAGACGTCTATCAGAAGATTGGCGTCTCAGAGATTCGCGAGAAAACTCTCAGTGCAGAGACAGCGAAGAGTTTGGAGACAGACGCCGAGACAGGGGCGCTTCTCCAAGATATGATCAGCAGTGGAATGCTTGTTGGCGCGCTGGAGACCAGCCCTGACGGCGCGAAGTGCCTTACGTTTCTCCCACGCGATCAAGAGATTGAGCACACCGAGTATAAGAGGAAGATTACGGACGATGCCCGTATCGAAACGCTCAACAAATGGGCCAAGGCAAGCGACGCCCGGCTCATGTTTTCGAAGGACTACGCTAGGCACATTGACCGCGAGGCCAAGCGTTCACAAAAGGATTCGTCCAGCCAGCATGTCGAGATGTTCGAGACATCTATCGAGGATGAGGATCTCATGACTGGCATTCAACCGACTCGCTAGAAGCCACCCTATTTGATGCCGGGGTCCGGATATGATGATACGCGAGCCTTATGAAGTAATGAAGGCACGAGACGGGATCATGGTGACAAAGGACAGCAGGAGTGCGATTGGAGAAGGCACGATATTTGTTGTCATTGATCCGAGGAGCTTCCACGTGAGATGGTGGGCATTAGGCCGGCGTTACGAGAGCAGGTTTATTGGGAATTGCTTTGTAGCCCACAAGTGGCATTTTCTCCGCGACTTGCATCAAGGCGGGCTTGGGTTCCATAACCCAAGGACTAGAGGAAACATAGCAAAATGGTCATCTCGTCTGCCATTAAGTTTTTGTTCATTGTGCGAAACATTTACGTTGACAATTGTGTGACCACTGGTCCTTGCCTCGTAGCTCATGAGATTCTAGTCATCCACTCCTATCTGCTCCTTTCCGCCACCATTGTCTATAGCTTGGCAAACCGTGCCAAATCTCTTTCCGTAACGTACAGCAGCGCCGTCAAATCTTATGAGCTGATGCCAAATTGCTTGATGAGGTCGGCGAGCTTAGCACCCTCCGACTTGAAATCGATTTGGGTGGCACTCATGACCTGGTAGCGAACTCTGCGGTGTTTGTTAGCATTGTGCTGGATCACACTGAACAGCGGACGTCACATACCTCTGAGACTCTCCAAAAGTATCCATCTTGGCGCGGCAACGGAAGTTGAGCTTGCGGCAGTTCGCTTCCTCGAACGCCTGAGCCAACTTTGTCTCATCATCCTCGCGCAGGGCCATGAGATCGTCAGCAGACATGCCCATGACAATCCGGCCAACGTCGTCGAAGCAGCTGAGCCACAGCTGGTTGGTGTGGTCGCAGACGTTGACGGACATAATGTAGCGGTACTCGGGCCTCGGGTGAGAGATGTCACACTTCTCGCAGCGCCAAGTACCGTCGCCCATGTCAGTAACCTTCTTGCTGCAGCCTTCGGACATGCATGCAGGGTAGGCGAAGTTGTCCTGCTTGATGTACACGATGGTAGCCTTGAGGTTGAAGTAGTCTTGCTGCTCCATGCCAAGATTCTCCTCCTTTACCTGCACAATCGACTTGTCCTGGTCCTTGCGGCCAGTTGCATTGCCCATGCTTGCCATGTTGTTGTGGGTGTTGAAAGCATCATTGCGGCCAGACGAGTCGTACCATCCCTTCAGACGGTGGGCCTCCGTAATATCGGGGTCAATTGACATGGTACCGGAGGAAAGCAAGCTCAAACTTCGGCCACCAAAGTCGGAGACCTTGACGCCCTTGAAGGCCACAACGGATTCTGGCTTGACATCGAAGCCCGTAGCGCTCTTGCCCCAGATGGTGACCCGGACGGAGTAGTTGGTGTCGTCGACGAGGGTCAGCTCTCGCTTCTCGTAGGGCTTACCAGTCGACTTGGAAACAATTTGTGATACCTCAGCAACGTCCTTCAGAACACCAATGACGTCAACAGTTGCATCCTTCTCGACCTCCTGCAGTTCTTGAATATTGCAGAAGTTGAACCGCACCTGCGGCACGTTGCTCTGGTCCTCGGCCTTCTCAATGAGTGTGTCACGCTCAAAGGTGAGTTCGTAATCGTTGGGGAGGTTCGTGAACTGCTTCTTGGCAAGCTGGACCTTGCACGGGTTGGAGATGTAGTAGACGCTTCCCTCCTGGAGCAAGTCGTAGTATTGGTCGACCTGCTCGTTGAAGCCAGTGGCCTTGATCTCGCCGCTCTCGTCAAGCAGGTTCACACTGAATAGCTTGCCCTCGCCGCTAGGCTTGTGCCATGTTCTAATGTCCGACTTTTGGGTGACACGAGCCTTGATGGTCCATTTGTGGGCATAGGGAGAGAGGGCTTCGATAGGGTAGATGTTGTTGCTTCCGTGTTGGCCACTGGCCCCTCCAGCGGTTCGTGTTGGTATCGACTGTTGGGGCTTGGGCTTTGTCTCTTCCTGCTTGACTCCATAGAAGTTCTGGCCGCCGATTGTGGTGTTGGCGGCTGGTGGGGCCTTGGCCTCGAAGGCTTGGGGCTCGCCAATCTTGTCTGGTGTTCCAAGGTTCTCGATCACCTCGAGGCCCAAGATGATGAGGATGCTGAGGGGGGGTTAGCGCCATCCTTTACAGCAAGAAAGAGCAAGAATACATACTTCTTTCCCTTGACAGCGTTTGCCTGGTATTGGGTGATGCGCACGATGCAGTTTCTCACCAGCTTGCCATCATGAACGACGTGGTTCACTTGGGTGGCCAGCATGCACTGGACGTAGTTGTTCACATCGCTCAAGACAATGCGATATCTCTCGGCACCGCCGCCTGCTTGTGCGGCCAAAGGCTTGATCTGCAGGCACTGGAGGACAGGAACGGGAAATCTGGAAGCGGCATTGTCACCATCACTGAAGATGGCACTGTGAAAGTTCTCTGTCAGTACCATAGGGGAGAAAGGACGAAGGACGAGGGGAAATAGAGAAAAACACGTACTCCAAGGCACCCTTCGTAATTTTGGATTCGGCTTCCATTATGAAGTCAGTCGAAGCGTATATGCTGGTCGTGAACAATTCGATCGGCTAAAGATTATGTTGGGTTGTGAGGTATGTGCAGCAAGTTCTTCGCGAGATGCGGGAGGCAAGGACGCGTCTGAACGCGTTCTGTTTAATGACTACACGTCCCCGGTGCGATGGCGGGGTTCGTTTTCTGCCTAGCTACCGACCTTAGGTAAGCTGGTCCCTGCACTATCTCACATGTCGGGATGGGGCCAGTGGTCAGACACGTACCTTACCTCAGCAAGCGACAGGCGCAGCGGGGGCATTTGTGTTCGCGGGGCAGCTCTAGGTACCAGCATCAAGCTGAGACGTCATCCCTGGAGGAGTACCTCACGGAGCTACCTGTACACGTACGCTGTAATGTACTCACTTACCGCTCTGAAGGGCTGTGCAAAGGGAGACGTGACCGACAACTCGCTTGTATGCCAATGTTTGTCGCAACCACCCAGTTAGCCCTATCTTCATCTCAACCAGCCGTTCGCTTCAACTCCAAACGCAGCTCTTTTCTTGTAGCTCCCCACCTTTATCGTGATACCTAAGAACCACACTTGCCACGACACCCCGCCGTACATCATGACCCAAGTCGACGTAGCGACGAAAGCTCCCGAGAGCGATGCCGCCGAGACGGTATCCGAGAGTGTCACTGAGCCCACGACAGAGGCCACCTCTGCTGCCGACACACCAGCTCAGTCTACTAGCCCGACTACCACAACTGCAGGAGCTGGAGAGCACAGCGAGCACTGCGTGACGGACCGCCCGACTCGTGAGTGCGCCGACAAAGCATCTGACCGTTATGCGCCTTACTGATATTCCACAGCTGCTGGCCAGTCTTCGAGTGGAGAGATCATCAAGATCAACGGTGTTGATGTGAGTAGCTCCATGCGTCGCAAGCGTTGTCGTTATGCGCGCCATCGATTCCAAGCTGACTTTCTGCAGGTCTACGTCTCCAAGCCCGCCGACTATCCTCATGCGCCCTCCAGACTCCTCCTCCTCCTGACCGGCGGCACGGGCCTCAAGTCGACGAACAACCAGATCCAGGCAGACAAGTTCGCGAGCGAAGGCTTCGTGGTGGTCATGCCTGACTTGTTCAATGGTGATGCCGCGCCCAACTCGTCAAGATTTGACGACACCGAGGATACTGGGTCGTTCCTCGACACCTTCAAGCTCAAGATCGTCGAGACGGCAAAGAGTTTCCAGATTGATATGTGGCTCGCGCGGCAGACGGAGGAGAAGGTCCTGCCCATCCTCTACAAGGTGGTTGACGGTTGCAAGGAGAAGTTCAGTGACGCGGTCAAGAACGGTGACGGCGTCTATGCTGTCGGTTACTGCATCGGTGGACGATACATTCTGCACCTCGGATCCGACAGAAGTGTGCCTACAGGTGGCCAGGGCGCGGCGGCTGACGCTGAAGCTGGGGAGGTCAAGAAGGGGCCCTTCATCAAGGTCGGCGCCATTGCACACGGAGCATCCGTCATCCCCGACGATTTCAACGGCATCAAAGTACCGATATCCTTAGTTTGTGTTGAGAACGACCCTCTTTTCCCCGAGGAGGTTCGCACCCACGGTGAGGATGTCATGTCCAAGGCGAATTTGGAACACGAGGTCCAAGTCTACCCTGGCGTACCTCACGGTAAGACCCCGTTTCTGGTGATTGTCGGCGAAACATAATACTGATGGTTATCCAGGCTTTGCCGTTGTCGGTGAATACCAGGATGCGTCAATCCAGGAAGCCCAGACCACCGCATATGAGCAGATGCTCAAGTGGATCAAGGAGCACTAAGGAGTTGATGAGGAATGTTTACGTTTGATTGCTTGAGCCCATGATTCTTTTATGATAGTCCAGGTCGCAACCTATGATGTACACGGTTCTTCGGTGAGCCTTTTCCCGATAGCTCGAGGGGTATTCCGTATTCAATACTACATGACTTCCGATCCCCAAATTCCCCAGCCAGAAACGCCAAATATTTCAATTCCATATGATACACAGTGTTTCCAAAAAATCGACGCCATATTTACACCTTGAAATCTGTCTCGCTTGCAAAACTTGAGGCAGCATGACTTGTGTTTGGCGTGGTCGCGCTGCTGCATGCGCTCTTGTCAGCCAATGCCGTTGTAGCACTGGGTGAGTTGACTGCAACTCGCAACTCGAGTGATCGATCCTGGAGCACTCTGTGAGATCTGCGACGTGACGAGTCGCCTGTTCCAGATCTGCCTGTCAGATTGGTGGTGACATCTCTGAACTGGCGAGTGCCCTCTCGCAAGAGCTGTCGTGCGTTGGGCATGCAAGAGACGACTACTCCAGTGCACAGTTCGATGCAGGACCAGATGATGGTTCCGCGCGCATCAGCAGTGGCGTTGGATGACGTAGCGAAGTACACCAAGCTCTTGACACGAATGATGCTGACGACAGTGAGACTGGACTCATGTTAGCTTTCAACCTTCTCCCTTGGCTTTTGCGGCACGAGAGCTACTCACAAGATGCCGACGCAGAACATAGCCATGATGCCAAGCTTCTTCCTCAGTTTGAGGTTCAACTTGTACAGCTGCGTCAGGGGAAGCACGAGCATCCACACGTCAAGCGCAATGTTCATGCCGCCGTGGGCCAGACCCAGTTTGTTGAGATCGAGGACGACACCGCGGGGGTCCTTGTCGCGCCAGCCCTCCCAGATGAGCCATGTAGGCTGTCTCTGGACGAAGCTTAGGACAATGAAGATGAAGCCGACGAAGAGATCGTAGGCCAGTGTCACCCACACAGCCCTCCTGAACCACTTGTCCGGGAAGATTCTAAGGAAAAAGTAGAGAATGGAGGCTTTGATGATTGCCAGAATGAAAATGTAGTGAGTTTGTACGGCCAGAAGAAGCTGTCGAATGTTAGGGATGATGCTTAGCAGGTCTCGGTGACCAATAAGGTACTGACCCTTAGAAAAGAAGTGATTTGGTTTTCGTTGAGGGCCCAAATGTCGAGACCAAGTCCCTGAGGGATCACTAAAGTCACCGTCAATTATGATTCTGGTCCAAGTTATGCTCTGTCGACTTACTGCATTGGATCAAGACTATGAATGGGATCAAGAAGGCCTGAGAGGGGTTCATGTCAGTGAATGAATGTCATCTGAAGTTGGTTGCAGAGGCATACATATGCGACGACCATCAAACTATCATCGAATCCCCATGAAGAGAACCGAAGGACCTTGACGGCAAGACGGCATGCGAAGAAAACGGTGGCGACGCCGAACATGGCGAGACTCGTCACCTTCGCCTCGTTGCGATGGTCTGCCTCGGGCAGGCCGCATAGTGTCCTCGAGATGTTGAGGAAAGCTGCGACAGTGTTAGCCACCCCTCGTGAACTCTTTAAAAGAATACCCCAGCGTTCAATCTACTTACACAGCGACTCTATGACGGTACATGCTGGCTGTACACACCCGCTGACAGCGGTGTTGAAGCCTTCATCAACACACAGCTGGGCCTGTGTCTTGTTGGCGAACTGTGGTTGGGCCAGCGCCTGGCCAAAGCATTTGAGCTGGAGGTCGCCAGTATGTTAGCATCAGATCAGTGCACCGCGGTCAAAGCAGAGTTTCTGCCTTCACTTCCAGATACGTCCAAAAGCAAACATGAGATGAGGTGAGAATACTAACGGCGCATGGTGGAGCATCAGCCAGGGACTGGGCGACCGTGAGCCTCAACAGGCACGACACTCCCAAGAGGACGAGAAGCCGCAGAGTCAGCATCATGGGACTTTTCTGACACAGAGACAATGGGAAAGACAGGACAAGAGAGTCAGACCCGGTGGGAGGACGGACCAGGTGCAGCTTTTGTCTTCTACTCAGTTTATGACGGAGACGATCGCACCAACAGCGCAGGGAAAACAACAAAAACGCCGCCAGGCGCTACTTCCCTCTCCCCTCTTCATCCTCTTCTTTGGATCCGCAAATGACGAGCGCGGGCGACGGTACCGACACAAAGATGGGCGCGAATGGTCCTATAGCGCCAGGGCCTAGGGCTCGATAGGTCGTTAGCGGCGTCGACCGTACCTTTATCCGTTGCCAGTCCGGCTCGAAGGCCAAGCACGTCGCAATCCAGGGACTGGACGGACCACTCAACGGGGAATTCCCAAGGGACTAGAGGACCTTCCTAGAGAAAGAAAATAGGGGGGTCCTCGCCACGTCTTGGAATGTCTCACATCCCGCCATATGCACCCCGCAACCAGTCAGAACACGCTGAGACTTGGACCAGACAGGGCCAGACGAAGATCCACGAAAGGCGCGAGGTTTTCGGGGTGCTTTTACGATGCGAATGCCACAGAATTGGGGAAAGCAGCAAGCTAAGCGAGAAGCTCGCCAGCGCCGCAAGCGTCAAGCCTCAAAAACTCTAAAGGAGGGGATTCTCTGCCATCCAGGCCACAGAATGCTCGAGCGTCCCGGGGATGGGTTTTACCGGTGATAAGACACCGAGGTGGAAGGTGGACATTCCTCGAAGAGGCAAGGTGCTGTCAGTGTCAACCTGCTCGTCTGCGGTTCTGCGAGATGACCTGGGGCAGCCACACGAGGCGAAATCGAATGACGAGTGCCTTTGTTCACATTGGTGGTCGCCCAGGGGAACTCGGAAACCGCTGAGAAGACCGTCTCGTTCAGCTTCGTACCGTTGGGTGGCGACGCCAGCCAAGCTGATGGGTGACAGCGGCCGCCAGAGCTGGCCAAAGGGCCTCGGTCGTTATCCAACAGGGGCCGCCCCTCGCGAATGGCGGGGGGAGGATCCAACTATCACCGACGATGCATCAGCTCGAGAAGATGTGACAAGCTTGGCGTCTGTTTGACACTCTACGGAGGCTCAGTGGCTTCTTCGGCACTTAAGAGATGGTACAGATAATCTTCCCTGAGTTCTTGTTCGCCTCCAGCAACGCATGGGCCTGCTGGATCTCCTCCCAGGGGAGCACGGTGTCGATGACGACCTTCAGCGCGCCCGTCTTGAAATGCGGAATGTACTCCTCCAACCGGTCCCTCAGCTTGCCCTGGTACTCGACATCCCGGCTGCGCAAGGTGCTGCCCTCGATCCTAATGCGCTTGTACAGCAAAGGCCCGATGTTAGCGTTCTCGATCTGCGGACCGCCGAGCAGGCCTAGCAGCACGATATGCGCGTCCCGCGCCGCGACGTCGAGGTTCTTTTGGAAGTAGGTGCCGCCGACAAAGTCCACGATGAGATCCACGCCCTTGCCGCCGGTCGCTTCCTTGATCTTCTCGGCCCAGTCCTCCTGCTTGTAGTTGAAAGCTGCAGTGGCGCCAATGTCCTTGACGACGAAGTCGCACTTCTCTTTCGAGCCGGCCGTTGCATAGACGGCGGAGGCACCCGCGTCCTTGGAGAGCTGGATGCCAGCGATGGACACGCCAGAGGCACCGGCGTGCCAGAGAACAGACTTGCCCTTTGAGAATTCGCCAACGAGAATGAGGGCTTGTGTCGCCGTTATCCAGGTCTACCGTAGTGTTAGTGAAGAAAAAGACCGCGCCGTTGTGATGCCGTTGAAAGGGGGTGGAAAAGAAGTGGGGTTCTTCGGCAGTCGTGCTCCTTCAAAACTCACCTCCGGGATACCAGCGGCCTGCTCCCAGGAGAGGAAGTCAGGCTTGTGCAGCAGCATCTTGCTGTTGACGGCAATGTACTCGGCATACGCGCCGCCGTACGCAAGGCCGAACACCTCGTCGCCAGTCTTGAAACTGCCGTGCTCACCATCTCCAAAGGACTCGATCGTGCCGCTGAACTCGACGCCGAGGGTCTTGGGCGCCTGGGGCGGGAGCGGGTAGTTGCCCATGCGTTGGATCTGGTCCATGCGGTTGATACCGAAAGCCTTGATCTTCACGAGAGCCTCGCCATTGCCCGGTGCCGGCTTCGGGGTGTTGGCGTTGATGAAAAGGTTCTCCTTCGGACCCTTGCCGTCCTTGATGTCTGTGAATCTGTGAGCCGGCGAAGTGAGACTATGGCCGCAGGACCGCTTACCGACAGCTCTCATTTTTGAAGCCATTTTCACGTCAATTCACTCGTACAATGGAATATCTCAAGGAACTGGTAGAGAAATGACGCGTTCAGAGAAGAAGTGTTTTATGAATTTCCTGCTCTTTGGGGCTGTCTATCGATGGAGCTGGAGTGACGCCGAATTCCGGTGCCCCTCACTCCGAGTGCTGAATGACGTTCCGCGGTTCCGTCCTGTTCCACTTACTAATACACACAGTCGGAGCGCCGCCAAATGTGGTCGTGGAGCTCGCGCGGCGATCAAGACCGACATTCCCGTCCCGTCCCCGCCCGCAGGCGGGCGGACCCTCCGACCTAAAACAACCGTGGTTGATCGCCATCCAGCCCTATCTGAGGTGCTCAGCCAGGGTTCGATATCGCAAGCACCCACACTTGACACAATCTGGACCACGTCCGACAAGTTACCGGGGTAGGAACTGGTCTAAGGTAGATTCGTTCTCGCAACGGTCGTGCTGACTGGGCCTTCTGGTCGGTCATTGATGCTCATCTCGCCAATCGTGGTTTATTAGGAGAATTTGCAGATATTGGGGATGCTTTTCGATCGGTGGGTCTTTGATTGGGAACAGGCTGCATCGCATCCGCGATCGCGTTGACGGCAACTACCTTCTGCTCAGGATTAGGGCTGAAATGAATCCTTGTCTAGATGTCAGTATCCCTTCTTGGAGAATCTCTGAGGAGACGTCGTCGTAGCTGAATAGCATGGCTGGTTCGAAGCCAACAAAAGATGAATTTTTGAGGTGCGAGCACAAGGACGGACTGTAGCACTTGATTCGGACAATGGCCCTTGAGGATTTCTCTACCAAGCAGATGAGCCTCGAGAGCCTTCAGAACTTTCCGGGCCAGGCCAAAACGTTGGCTCGGAGCACACGAGTGGTCCCATTCCCAGTTGTTACGCGGTAAATTCGTTGAGCAACGCTTTTTTCTCCTTGAGACTGGCCGGCCTGTGGTGGGTGGCGGACTTGATTCGAAGAGTGATTTTGTCAGACTGCACCCACCAGGAAAAGACCGCGTTTGCTTGCTAAACGATTAACTTGGAAACATTCTTAACGATGGTCTCGCAATGGAGATGTTTTCTCAGGCGGCCGTGATGAGTGGCTAGCGTTGTCCTTAGATTTCCACTTGGATTTCATCAACCGACAGACCAACTCATACTTCCCATAGAGTCCTGATGTTTGTCGGCCGGGTAATCGTATACTCGCAGTTGAAAATAACCACCGCACTCCCAGAAGGCGATGTGATGAGAACAGTAGAGCGACTAGCCCACACAAGAGAACTGACATGATTCACCTGGGGTTTGGCACGGATGTGATGTGCGGCCGGCTCAGGCAGCCGAAAGATTGTCGATTCTACCCCGGAAATCCTGTGCTAAGCGGAGAATCTGTAACTTGGGCTGAAAGAAGAGGAACTCTGAGCCTATCAAAAGATGATGACAGGACAATGATCCTTGGGAATGGCAGCTGTCAATTTCGGCAGGCCGGAGAGTGCAGCATCTTCTCGGAAATGTGACAACCAGTGGGACCAATCGGAAGGATACGAGGTGAATCGAGAGAAAAACGAAGGCCGGAAATATTGAATTGAAGGCGCCAAAACATCCACAAGGAGAAAAATGATGACGCGACATGGACTTGGGGCGCCTTTATGCCTGGTCGACGAGGTTATCTCGGACCATTGCCTTCCTTAAAGCCCAAAAGCAGGAAGAAGATGCTGCAGGCACGATGCCATCCGCTTCCTGTGCCACGTACCACATGTGAGCTGACAGCGTGGAAGGAAGAGGAGGAGTAGGAGTAGGAGCAGGAAGAAGGAGGAGGGGTGGAATGATGAGGATCGGTCAATAGTTCATCTGAGTCGTCCAAGGTCTGTGTATTGTGGAAATTAGATGATGTGGAAGGCCAGCCCATATTTGCGGCACAGACCACCACCATCACCACCGGGCACCATCTGCAGGCCGCCTGGCCACCGGGGGCGAATGACCCGCGGCGGGAAGCTGGACCGGCGTCGGTGCTTGCGTGTTCTCTGGGTTCTCGCCAGTTATGCTTTGCAGGCTGTTCACTGAAGCTTGTCGACAGCTTCATGTCCAGGCCAAGCCATGCCGACGGCCAGGCGCGGAGCGGCCGTTCCTAAGCCCTCGGTGGCTCTCGAGATACAACAGAGGCGGACAACCGGGATCGCTTCCATCTGGGCCGCCCAGCCTGGTCCAACCCAGCAGAACCATCACCAATGGTCGGCGCCTTGGTGTGCCATTTTTCGCCATTCGCCCGGTTCTTGGCTACGAAGACGCTGCAGGATGCCTTTGAAAAGATGTTGTCAACGGATGGGATCCTGGAAAGAGCTTTCCAGGTCACGGCGCCTACAGAAAAAGCGCGTGGCATGATACGAGGAGGATGGCCAAGCCCGCAGAGAAGCCGCCATCACCGTTGAGTGTGCCTCAATCGGGTTCCCGTCCAGCCCGAATAATCTGCAATATGCGCACTGCCTCAACATCGATGATGTCGCTGGCCGTACTTGGGGTCCGTGAATCGGTGCCCGCGGTTTTCATCTCTGCAACGTGCTACTGGATCTTGATATCGGCTCTGACGAATACGGCTGATCATCTTGATTTCCTCCGAGCGATAACCGTATTCTGGTCTCCGCCTTTGTCCCCGCCAAAAGCAAGGACAATCAATACTGTTGGCTGTCGAAATCAGAACAGTGACAGTCAGGGCCCGGCTGGCTTGCTTCAACTCATCTTCGATGGCAAGGAAAGGGTCCTGGGGATCCGGGGGACCGTTGGGCTGGCCCCCTGTGCTGATGAGACTCTGACATGCGCGGTAAAAGGTCCTCATGCGGGAGGCCCTGGTCGTCTTGCGGGGGACGAGCTGCCCGCGGCTTCCCTATTGCCCGAGGGGGAGACGTGATGACAGCCGTCCAATGTTTTCTCAATTCTTTGCAATGCAGGTTTGCAGTTCGTCCAATGTTTTGGTCTAAGCGCTGGGTGGTCAGACGAAACAGGGCCTAATCACGGGGCTTTCGTCTGAATTCGGACTCGTCCAGGATTCCACCCGGTGCTTGGTCCCTTCCATGGAAGTTCTGGGCTTGCCGTGGTTGTCTTGGGTCGTTGACAATGGAAGTCATTGTCAACAGACTGCCAGATCCTTCTGAGGAATGCAGATATGACGGTCGGAAACGCCAGAGACGGTATCAATTTGGGCGAGGAGGATGACACCTCTCTACCTGCCTAGCCAATGGCACTGGCTAGGTACAACGGGCATGAGTGCTTGATAGGGAATGCTGGATCACTGTGGGAAATCGGGAAATTGAGAAGACAGAAGGCACTGGCCCTACGGTACCAGCAAGTCCAGGGTGAAGGACAGGTCGGGTCACCCCTGACTCGACTGCGGCATATTTTTCCGGCTGGGTGGCAGGTGAGGTCGGGTGAGTGCTAACAGTCAGGCACCCGGTGAACCCGACTCGCCGTCTCCGCCAACCTACCTCATTGACCATGCATTTCTATCCGTACCTAGAGAACACCACCAAGACGGCAGCCCTACCTGCGAACCTGGACACAGCATTGTTCAGGACAATAGTCTCATCAACGGTTTCACGCCATGCAAACGCACAAATCTCATGGCGCCTATGGCTGGCCATTGTCGCCATGCCGTGGCCAACAAGCATGCGAGCCTGCCTACCGGTATCGCTAGGGTTCGCGGCAGTCTCGTCTTTTCCACATGAGGTCGGGTTCGGCCAGCCGTGGCTTTCGATAAGGCCGTTTTCCAGCCGCCACGCGATGTCTAGCTTCCGGAGACTCATGGTGGCTGCGCCTGGTCTCGGTCTCGTTATTTTTGGTCGATTTAGCCAGGCCCGCGGCTCCGAAAGTGTGCACAGCTGGCCCAGCCGATCTCGCCTGAAGCACTGGAATGTTTATCGACGGCAGCGACGGACGGTACCTGCATTAGTGCAATGTCTGGTACCTGATTCGCGCACTTGGTTGCCGTTCATGACGCAGTCACAGTCAGCCGTCAGCAGCGGCTGCAGCATGCACCAGGTCAGAAATGCAGCTGGAATCACAGACTGGTGGATGGCAATACCAACCATCAGTGTGTCGGGCGCGTCCAGGCATCGTGAGCCACGAATAGCACGACAAGGGAGACTGCAGCGCATTCTGCAGTCAAATAAAAGATACGAATACTAAGGACGGTCGACAGGAGCGGTCTGGAATCTCGGATCACGGCTGCACGTCAAGCAAACCATCCCCGCCGTCAAACAGGCATGTCCGCCCAGGAACAGTTGGACAGTGACAACGAAGCCCAGCATGTGAGGACAAGCATTGGCATTGCGTACGACTATTGGCAGTCTTGGTGCTGGTTGATGATCGACCCCACCGAAATTAACCAAGCTTACCTTGCCCTCTCTGCTTCCTTGAGCGGTTTTGAATCGACTCATCTCGCTCGACCGACCTCCTTGCAGATTCGGGTTGGTTCAGTGGCTCACCGGCTGGGCTGGACTGGAAACGAACTGATTTCAAGTATCCAGGTGTGTTTCTGAGTTGTCTTGTTGCGAATGTCAAGTTGCAAACGAAGACAACGAACCATCGGGCAAAGCAAGCGCTTGAGGCACCTTCCCGCACTGTCTGCCCATTCTACTGCATGGTTTTTGCTGCCGTGCTATTTCACTCATTCCGACTCTTAAGTGGTCAGTCATGACCAGGTGGAGTGAATGGGCAAATGATTTCCAGTCTTCGACTCTCTCTCACTCTGTCTTCCCCCTCTCCACAAGGTCTCTCCCCTTTCAATGCATATCCTACACCCACTTGTGCACCCCTGATCTGTCCCGTACCCACCCAAAATTGGGGTACGTACCGCTCTTCTAGGCTGGCCTCCCATGTTTAGCCGACTTCTCTTTTGTCTGCGCAACCACACCACCCAAATCACTTCCACTCCCGTTTTCCGCTCGATAAAGCCAAGGGGCGCCAATGAATCTAGTCTTGTCGTCCCAAGCCAGTCAAGCCAATTCCCCGTTGCCAAAGCCACAAACCTAGAAACACCACGAGAGAGACAGCAGAGGAACGAGATCCACCCCCTTTCTCAACCGTCGTCCACCTTCATCCACAACCACCACTGTACAGCCTTCCTTTCGTGTTCACTCCCCAGTCCCAGAAGCTCGCTCAGATTGCTCGCTTCTGATTTGTCCAAAATGAAATAAGCTGGTCAGTCCAAGGGAAAAGACAACAGGAAAACCGGGCCCCCTGGCAAGCCTATCTTAGCAGGGGACCAGGGGCCAGACGGCGTGTGCCCTCCTCGCACCTCCCGGTCCAGCTCGCTCCTCTTCTCATCTCCAGAAGCAGGAGATCCAAAGTGAGATGCTCCACTCCCGTCATGGCCGGGCAGAGGCACCGCTGAACTATTCGTACGGCGGACCGTCCGTTACCCTGCTGCAAGGCGAGGTAGCACACGCCTACGAATAGTGTACACGCCTGGTGCTGGCAGCGGTTCATCCACACTTCACACTAAGGACTAAGGTAGTCCACCACCACCCCCAACCCAGTCCCAGTCCCCATGTTGTGTTGCGTCCATATCTGTATATAAGTCCATTTCCTCCAGACCATCCCGACTGCTGTTCTCTTTCCCTCCTCACCCACACTCACTTACCAATACCGACCCAGACTTTTTAGTCGCTTTCATTCGTTAACCAACGCCCTAATCCTCAACCACTCCGCAACTACAACTCTTCGAGTTTTAATTCCAACCAACCCTCCCCCCAAACCGTCAACATGAAGTTCTCCGCTGCTGTCCTTGCCTTCGCCGCCGGCGCCATGGCCAACAAGAACATCACCTACGTCACCGAGGTCGTCTCTGCCTACACCACCTACTGCCCGGCTGCCACTGTCATCACCCACGGTGACAAGACCTACACCGTCACCTCGGTACGTTAACGAATCTGGAGGCTGGGCCGGGCTTCAACGGGAGTTTCCTGAGAGACGCGGGGATGATCAGCAAGAACACGCTCAGCGCCGATCACCGCGAATCTCTGCGATCTCTCCCAGGGCCTCGCTCAGCCTCATCTTCAACATGCGCAACAACATCCAGCTAACATACCTCCACAGGCCACCACCCTGACCATCACTGACTGCCCCTGCACTGTCACCAAGCCGGTCATCACCTCCTCCATCGTCAAGTGCGAGACCTGCACCGCTCCCACCAAGAACGCCACCATCCCCATCGCCACTCCCGCCGTCTCCAAGACCGCCCCTGCCACCGGCGCCATCACCCCCACCAAGCCCGTCTCCGTCCCTACCGCCGGTGCTGGCAAGGCCGCTGCCCTCTCCGGTGCCGGTCTGGCCGGTGTCCTCGGTCTCGCTGCCTTCGTCCTCTAAATCAACCATGGTCACGCCTCGCCATCCACGTCTCCCCCTACGCAAGTACGATAATATCCTAATTCGTGGGAGCCTACGACATCTAATGACTGGAGAGCGGTTGTGAACCTTCCATCAGCTTGGATGGTTGTGTTTGTTTTCTAAGGGACGAAAGGGAGAGGAGTTTCGGGAATATAGAGAACTTTGGGGAGTCAAAAGAGAAGCGAGAAGGAACATCACTCTACGCGACCACGGAAAATACCCGGTACATTTATCACGGCAGCTACGACTTGCGCGCTTGGAAAGACTACTTTTTCCTCTGGCCAGGCTTGGTCGTAGCAGTCCTGTCAATACTGCCAACTTCTTGTACTTGCTTACCACTAACACAAACGGTTTTGTCTCGGGTTGTTTGAGGAGGCTCCGTTTTCCACACAAATCAACGCGCCCACTGAGGATTATCACCAAATGTGTGCGGTCCATACCACCAAAAAGGCTTTTTTCGGGAGGCTTAATGGGAATATAATGCGATTCACGATAGGTCATCTGTTGTCCACTGTCTTCCCCTTCGCAGCAGATTGTCTGTTGACAAAGTCTAAATCTACTATATTCTTCTCTCGAAGCGCTTCCCCACCATGTTCGCCAGCCCTCCGCCAACATTAATATCTCCATTCGTGTACAATTTTTGATCATGTCGATATCTTGTATTGAGACGGCGAGCATGGAAAACCCCGAGTTCTCTTCAGCAGAAAATGGGTGGATGTTTTATGGTCTCTTGTCAATTCCCACAGTGTCTCTGAGTACGCCCAATAGAACATTGCTGAGAGACCAGTTTTGGTCCGCCACGTACAATTTCTGTCCTCCCTGCAGGTGAACCACGGTCGTCTCACGATTGCCAACGACCCTTCCCGAGTTGACAGCATTCCAGGATGCCACAATCAGATTGCGGAATTTCTATACTTGAATCATGTGGAGTTGATCTGACTCTTCGTGAAGCTAGCAATTACGAGGTGACGTCAAGCTGTGCTTCGTTGTCGACGATCGAGAACTGACTCCGCGGGCATAACATGCATCGCGCAACATGACCTTCATTCCACAGCAAAGACGAAAGACACTCGCAGCGACTCACCGGACAAAAAGATCTGACTCGAACTTTTTGGAGTCTAGTGATCCCGCAAAGGCCCAAACAAAAGCGCCTCGCCCGATTGACTCTAAGAAACAATGTTTCTCGATTTAGATCCAAGGTTTTCCTCCCCTTTTTCTCGAAGCCGTGCAGAGACATCGAAGCGGCGCGGAAAGGAATGGCGGTTTGAGACGCGGACGCCACACAACGTGCGTGCCGTGCCGGGTCGGATCTCAACACGCGTGGACGGACCAGCGCCCATCGTCGACCGTCGAGACACAAAAATACCACACAACGCAAGGGAAGACGCCCTAGCCTGAGCGCAAACCATCCTCAGGTACGTCTTCGAACTCTGATCGAAAGGATGTAGGAGAAGGTTGCAAATGGGGGTGGTTCCATCTTGGCGTTTCTCGAAGGTGAGCAGCGGGCGTTCTCGTTCCTTTCTTTCCCTTCTCATCCGACGCCGCAGCAGCACGCAGCTGAACTGCACGAGGACGGAGGCGGGCAGGCTAGAAGGAGACGGCGAAGCTGATGAGACGCGTTGAGGCCGAGAGCTGAACGGCCTGAAAGCTGCAGCCGCCGCCTGGCCTCCCTCCCCTGGAGTGATTGACCGCCTCGTGTCGTTGCAGTGCAGTCAGTCCCTCCCCCTTGGATAAGGTTGTTTGGTCTGCTCAATCTCGTCCATCCCTATCGGGCGGTTTTCTTTTCAGGGGACGTCGGGACCACCAAGGCGCCGCCACTGTGCCGTACCTGCATTTTGCAGCGCTGGGCGGTGGGTTGGTTGGGGAGGTCGGATTGGACGGGACGTCGGAAGATGGATGGGTGGAACCTACTGCATTTCGCATTGGAGAGAGCACGCAGCAAATGGATGGATGTCCTCAGATCCTGGGCCAGCAACAACCTGGTACTTGACAAGCCAGACAGCTGGAGCGCCAGAATCATGCGGTCAAATCAAGATGCACGACTGCAGAAGAGAACCCGAGACGAGATAATAAGATTGCGTTTCCCGCGAAACAAGTGCTGGAAGCACCTCTCCTGAATCTTTGGTAAATGGCAATTCTCTAATCCGCCTCCCTTGGGGGCCCTTGGAGAACGAGGCCTTTTTTTCAACCCCCATCACTCGTTTCCTGACACCCCATGCCCGTTCCCACAAGGCCAGCAACACCCCGCAGCAAAGCGAGATTAGCAACTTGTCCGGGCCTCGTCACGCCGATCTTCATTAATTTGGATTCACGAAAAGAGGTGCA
Source organism: Colletotrichum siamense (assembly GCF_013390195.1). Taxonomy (NCBI): domain Eukaryota; kingdom Fungi; phylum Ascomycota; class Sordariomycetes; order Glomerellales; family Glomerellaceae; genus Colletotrichum; species Colletotrichum siamense. The sequence goes on from NW_023501022.1 coordinate 2,016,495, forward strand.
TGAAACAATACGCGGTTTGCTTTAGTCCGCGGGGGGTTGTGAACGAAAAGTGGAATAATTGCTAAGAAGAGCTGGGTAGGTTTGTCAAATTGGTATTGGTTGCATTTGAGCGCGGTTGTGTGTATTCTTCTCTGTTTCACCTGGCTATGGCTTCAATTGCTCCCGTTCGTTCGCGTGCGTTCTTCAGGGACCATGAGGGAAAGGAGCATTCTGGACATGGCCTGACTTGAAACGCTGCCACCGTTAAAGCCTAACGTTGCCTAAGATGCCCTTACTTGCCCCCTTGCCTCTGCCATCAGGCGGCTTCTTTTCTTCTGTTCTTGTCTCGGCCTCATGATGGACTCAGCCTCCTGGTTTACTCTCCGACGAGGTCGCCTGCACCCGACGTCAGCAAAGAAGCAAGTTGTGTCTTGCGTGATGGTTATAGGTGGCCAAGCCATCGAAAGCGTTGGAGGACCTGTCTGCTGCATTCAGTTCAATGACAATAGCTCGGTGAGCCGAGGAGAATCTACGGGAAGGATGGGTCTCGCGGGGAGCCAGTGGGGTCCTTTCGCGGAGATCTCATCGGTTTATGGGGTAAAGTCGGCGATTTCTCGTCTTTGAAGGACGGAGCACGTTGCCGTTAGGAAACCGCGGAAACTCGGCCTGTTCCGTACGACTAACTCCAATTTGCCTTCTGGCTTCCATGTTTCCGAAATATTCGTCGCAACTGTTCTTGTCAAAGACCAGCCGCAACTACAACAGGAAGGTTAGCTGATTGCACTTGAACCCGTGAACTTGTTGATAGTCATTCTCGGCGACTCCAAATTCCAACGTCCCCAGTCTGCCAAAAAGGCATGCAACTCATGCATATCCTCAAATCACTGTTCAATCATATTTTCACAGCGCAATAGTTAGTTATGATCGACGCGCATGTAACCCCGTGGGGTTCCCCGGCCGAAGGAAGCCGCCAAGTTCGGTTGGAGACGTCGGTGTGGTCGGCAACGATGGGCGGCGCCCATCTACCCCGGGGCAACGGAATGCGGGGAAGCTGCCTCTCAGCGCCAGCGCATTTACCGTAGAGAGAGCACGTCAGCAATCGTCCATGGTTTATGTCTCTTTTCTCCGTGATACATCCGTCTCAACCCTTTCCCAAACCTCCAGCTGCCCGGGACGCCTCAGAGAGCCGAGGCCAACGTCGTGCTCCCTGCTTCATGCGCTGTGATCGGATCGCTTATAGACTGTGTGTGAGCCCATTTCATCGTGAAAGTGCAATTGCCTTATTACATGCTTTGGATCGTTCAATCAACTACACAAGATTCACCGCTTCAAATATGAATGACAACTTTCACCCCCAGGATGAGGTCCTGCGGCACTCACTCGAGGATCCTGAGGGCTTCTGGTCTCATCAGGCGGAACATCTGCATTGGCACAAGAAACCCACATCAACGCTAAAGATTACCAAGAAGACGCTCAAGAGCGGCGTCACTCACGACTCCTGGGAGTGGTTCCCAGACGGCGAGATCTCGACCTGCTTCAACTGTGTCGACCGACACGTCCACGACGGCAAGGGCGATGCACCGGCCATCTTCTACGACAGCCCGGTCACCGGAACAAAGCAGACGCTCACATACAAGCAGCTCCTCGACGAGGTTGAGGTGTTCGCCGGGGCTCTGAGGGAAGAGGGCGTCAAGAAGGGCGATGTGGTCTTAGTGTATAGTAAGACCAATCTTTTCACCGGGAGCCGCTCGGAAGTTTCTGTGAGTTTGTAAGAGAAGCTGACACGGGTTCCCAGTGCCCATGATTCCTGCCGCCCTCATCGGCATCCTCGCCGTCAGCCGTCTCGGCGCGATCCACGCTGTCGTCTTTGGCGGCTTCGCGCCCAACGCGCTCGCTCAGCGCATAGAGGCCTCACAGCCCGTGGCCATCCTCACGGCATCGTGCGGCATCGACGGCAACAAGCCGCCGATGAGTTACAAGCCTCTCGTGGAGGAGGCATGCGCCATTTCCTCCCACAAACCCGACAAAGTCATCGTCTGGCAGCGGGAGCAGATCCGATGGCATCCGATCAAGAGAAACGACGGCGAGCGGAATTGGCAGAGCATCGTGAAGAGCTGTCGTGCGAGGGGGATCAGGGCAGAGTGTGTGCCGGTCAAGTCAACGGATCCGATATACATCATCCACACGTCCGGGACGACGGGGTCGCCAAAGGGGGTGTTGAGAGACGCTGCCGGTCACGCCGTGGGCCTCCATCTGTCGATCAGCTATCTCTTCAACATCCACGGTCCCGGGTGTGTGTCATTTACGGCTTCTGATATCGGATGGGTGAGACCACACATTCTCACAACAAGTTGTTGTTATCATTGTTAACGATTGGTGATACAGGTCGTTGGGCACAGCTACATCGCCTACGCCCCTCTCTTCACCGGCGCGGCAACGGTGCTTTATGAGGGCAAGCCGGTCGGGACGCCAGACGCGTCGGCCTTCTGGAGAATAGTAGAGGAGTACAAGGTGAACACCATGTTCACGGCCCCGACAGCGTTGCGCGCCATCAAGCGCGACGACCCCGAGAACAAATTCCTCAGGCAAGTGGGCGAGCGCGGAGGTCTCCGGACCCTCAAGGGTCTCTTCCTCGCCGGGGAGCGGTCCGAGCCGGCAATCATCACAATGTACCAGGAGCTCCTCGAGCGATACGGAGCAGTCGACGCCCACGTCGTTGACAACTGGTGGTCTACCGAAGCAGGCTCCCCGATCACGGGGAGAGCTCTCGTGCCGCACGCGGGGAAAGACAGGAAGACGGACGTCCGGGACCATCCTCCGCCCAAGATCAAGCCCGGCAGTGCTGGGAAAGCGATGCCGGGCTTCGACGTGCGGATCGTGGACGATGCCGGCAACGAGGTGCCCAGAGGCACGATGGGGAACATCGTCCTCGGCCTGCCACTCGCGCCGACAGCTTTCAGGACGCTATGGCAGGACGAGGAGCGATTTTACAAAGGATACCTTAAGCGCTTTGATGGGAAATGGCTGGATACAGGAGATGCGGGCTATATTGACGCCGAGGGCTACGTCAACGTCATGTCCCGGAACGACGATGTGCTAAATGTCAGCGCCCATCGTCTATCCAGCGGTAGGTTTTACTTTCCCTTGACATTGAAATGTGAGTAGGAAGACTGATGAGTGTACAACATAGGCGGCCTCGAACAAGCCATCACATCCCACCCCCTCGTAGCCGAGGCCTGCGTGGTCGGTATCCCAGACGCCCTTAAATGCCAGCTCCCCTTCGCCTTCATCACGCTCTCGACGCCCGATCATCCGACCTCGGCAGTGCCCGACGGCAAGCTCGCCGACGAGATTCAGGCGCTGGTGCGGTCGCAGGTCGGCGCCATCGCGACGCTGGGCGGGCTCATCCAGGGGAAGGGCATGATTCCAAAGACACGCAGCGGTAAGACTTTGCGTCGTGTCCTGAGGGAGCTATTGGATAACGCGGTCCACGGCGAGTTTGACAAGGAGGTGCAGGTGCCGAGCACTGTTGAGGATGCCGGCGCGGTCGAGGTTGCGAGGGCCAAAGTCAGGGAGTACTGGGAGATCAAGGGTGATGGTCACAAGAGCACAGAGGCGAGGGCGAAGCTGTAACTTAGACTTCTTAACAGAGCGAGCGTTCTTTGAACAATACAGAGTATTAGATCTTGGTCTTGGTTGCGGGTACGAATTGCGCGATGACTTGAGGGACAAATGTGAACTGATTGGCCATGCAGGGTTTGTAAGTCAACCCGGACAGGTTGTAGGCAAGACTGCGGATATTTGTGACTCTTCAAACTGATGGTAGCTGATGTATTTGGACTCGCCATTTATTCTGTCCATTGTCAAGCTCTGACTACTTGTCTACTTCGCGTCCATCAGCTTTGATGCACGTACGGAAGAAATCATGAACTATCAAACGCCTACCTGAGAAGATCATCCCGCAAATCTTTTGATGCTTTCCCTGGGTTCCCCAACGAATTCCCATCTAAGTGACAAGCAGGAGTTTCGTATGTCGTTCCAAAGCGCCACGGCAGCAGTACTCTATGTGACAAGTTTAACTTCATCGAATCAGCACACAAGAGGCAGAGACTACATGTCCAGGTACAAGAGTATCGAACTACCACCGATCGACAAACAGCACACACGTAACCATCTATAATATCACATAATCCTGCGCTTGCGGCAGCGCGGCTAACACGTCCCGGCCATGCTGTGCGACTTCCCAACATGACGGCACTGCTGAGCTGGCACCGCATGCCCCAGCATCAGACCAGGAGGACATGATTACATATCGAATCCTGTGTCCCAACTTTTTTTCCAACGGGAGTGTCCGGCCCAGGGAATCACAAGAGGCTTTTACGCAACGGTTGTCGCGCAAAACCACACAACCCACCGCCACGCCGAGACGGCTCACCCTTAAATCTGCTCTCCTCGTTCGACATGTCTGACAAAGCCCTCGCTCGCCCCCCACGAGCCCTCGACACGCATCCAGTCATTTCTTCCCATTCAAAACTTGGAAATAACGTTACGAGGTGCTGAACCCACTCCAAGATCCCGTGTCCTCGTCCAGCGGATGTCACTTGAGAAGAAAATACGGACGGTGCAACATCAGAACCCGTCCGCTACGAGTACCACGCGCCCGCAGCTGCGTGATACAGACCGCAAAGAAAACACCCAGTCCTTCACTTGGACCATGGCCTCGTAGTCCGTGTCTCCTCCCCTGGGTCCCCTCTCCTAGGATCCCTGGCGGTGTAACCAAGGCCAGTCCGCAAGCACGCTCCCCATTTTCCCTTTCCCCGACAACGAAACGGCTTGCATCCGGTGCCGCGACAGGAGAAAAAAATGACCGACCTGATGCTTGCCCGCCCGCCCGTGTCGAGTCGTCCCGTCGTACCATGTTTGGGTCTACGGGTCGTCGAGCCTTTGTGTCACCACACTGATGCTGTGAAGAGGAGCATGTTTTCCGGGCCGGGCAAGATCTCCGCGGTGTTGTGTTGCGCAGAGAATCGGACGGGAATCCTTGCGGTGTAGTTTTCCCTTTGTTCTCGATGGGCACAGCCGGCAAGGGATAGTGATGCTGCACGAACCAGCCTGAGAGGCCCCTGGATGGGCCTGGAACATTGAGAATGTCGAATCTGCAAGGGATAGAAGATGCTAAAGAACGCTTCGTATGCTAGAAAGAGTTTGCCTGCCCATCTTATGCTTGGTATCATGATGTCTCCAGTCCCCCAAAATGCCATGTGCGTATGCAAAGTAGCCTTCAAACCCATGTAGAAACCGTCATCCAACTTCATGCGCCTCATATGCAATCGCAACAATGATCGGTCATCAACTAGCCGAACCAGCGGAAGGACCTGTCGAGGGTGGCTTTCCAAACATGCCGTAGACGCTCTTCTGCCCCTCTCTCGCAACCTTCAGCGGTGCAAACCGTGCTTCCGATAACCGAGTTCCTGCCTTTAGACTCTCGAGCACCCTTTCCGAAGCTGTCAGTACATGTTTGCAGGTATGAAGAAGAGATGACCAGGAGAACATACCACTCGACTCCAACATACTTCACTCCACAGCCGCCCACCTTGCGAATCTCCTTCTCCAGCTTGCCACTTGCGAGGCCACCACCGGCTCCAGCCCCGACTCCCGCCGGCCTGCCCACGATGACGTGCGTAACCTGCCTCCGGCCGAGGTGTATCGACATGCGGGCGCCATTCTCGACCAGCACGCGCTTGAGCTTGTGATCCGAGATAATGGGATGCGTGCTGCCGTTGACATAGACAGTTACGCCCTCGAACAAGCCACGTCCAACAGCTGCCTTCTCCTCCTTTTCTTCGTCCTCCCTCCTGCGGGCCTCCATAATGGCTTCCTCATTTGTTGAATCTCCTCTCACGGCTGATGCCGTTGAAGTAGCGGATCCAGCGTCAGAGATGGACGAGCCGCTCCTCATCAGCCCCGGCCTCGCGAGCATATCGGCAACGCTTGTCGTTGCCCGTGCCCTGACATTCTTGGGCACAACCATCTTGAGCTTCTCATCGTAGTCTTCGCTCCCAGCGCCGTAGGTATCGCTCATACGGACGCCACCGGAGTGGCCCGCAGCGAACTGCCCGGCGAGTTTGCGGGCTCGGCTGTCCCGCCACCCGAGAGTCGCGCCGGGTGCCGTCTCCGGGCGTTGATGGCCGGTAGCGCTGGAATTGTACGGATCGAAGTTGTTGCTGAAGCGCGGCTTCGCGGCCGGCGGCAGGGGAGTCTTTTCTGGCGGCGGCATCGTGTTGTATGTAGCAGGAGGAACGCCTCTTTGCTTTTTCGTTTTTTCCTTCTGCCTTGATGCACAAAGGGTCGGGTTGGACGACGTGCAGTTGATATTAGGTAGGGAATAAGAAGTTCATGCACGTCAACACTGCGACTACGACGTCGTCCAAGTCCATGGGTCGGAATGGGAAACGACTGGTCGAAATGACGATTACTTTGGATTTTTTTTTTAGTGTATCCTCTATTTCCCACCAAACAAAGACAGCCTCCCAAACGCGAGGGACGCGTAGCCGCAACACGGGAGGCACAAAGTGCAGGACCATCAGGGCCAATCCAGGCGCGAAGAAGGCGCGGGGCACGTGACCCTGTTTTGTGTGTTCCTTCCTCCTCCTCCAAGGGAAGGGAAGGGAAGAGAAGGGAAGCGCCCGGTTCAGGTGCAGCGCAACGAACGAAGGCAGTCCCAGTCCCGGTGAGAGACACGACCTGACGGTGTGTTTCTCTCCACAACCTGGGAGGTTATTTGTAACTTGGTGCTGCGTGGTAGTGCCTCTCACCAGGCCCGGGTGTCTTCCTTCAAGTCAGTGTACGACGCACCTACCTACCCAAGCTCCCAATTCCAACAACGTGAGGCACCTCCGGCTGCGCTGCCCTGCATACTCTTCACAGCTACCTGTACGCAGTACGCAGTACGCCGTACGTATGCGCGCATGTGCACGTCAAAGTCCCTCGGAACCTTCCGCAAGCTGGAAGCCAAAAGCATGACCGAAACGCTTCGACCATAGGGGACCTTTCACCTTTCACCTCAGCTTCAACCTCGGAGACTCCTGCAGGTACGGATACACCATCATCAGCCTAATGTAAACACCGGACCGACACGCCCCTCTCCCTAAACAACCATTGTTTCTTCCCACGAGCCCACACTCAACCAATCGACCGACGCACATGCCCACCCGCGCACACACACGAGCCCACGGAACCGGAACCGGAACTGTCAGTGTGAAGACGGACGTCAGGTCGAGACGCAGTGAGGTGCGAATGCGAAGACACCCCGAAAGAGAGAGAGAGAGAGATAGAGTCCGCCAAGGTCAAGATGTTTGTCTTTTTCTCCGGAGGAATACCGGACTTGGGCCTCAGATGTGGCTTCCACAACCCAACAATACCCCCAACAGAAGGCTATTCCTATCTTCTACCACCACCACCACCACCACCACCAAGAAACACTCCAGCGACAATACTGAGTACCGAGTACAATGGCGTATGATATCGCCAAAACCAAAAAAAGAGGAAACAGAGTTCCGTCCCTTTGATCGTCGCATCCACCCGTAAACTGCATTCGCACATCGAACCTGGACGAGTTGGGGGTGTCCTCGCTGCGGCAAAAAAAACAAAGCCACCCAATCGGTCTCCAATGTCGCCCGCTCTGGCAGCGCATCCCCCACAGACGACGCCAGTCATGCACATCACGCCCTCTCCAACTCCATCGGCCGAAGCTTGCACCTTAAAGAAAAAGCTTACACAGCCGGATTCCCCTGCTTCAGAGAATCACCGAAGCTTCGCCTCTTCCCACACCCATTCGCCCGTCCGCCGTCCAGAGAGGTGCCAGACGCAAAGCTTGTAGCATCCAAGCTCTCTCATCTCAGGTACACCTAGCTCCGGCCCAACAATTGACTTAGATCCCCAAACCTCTGCCGCGCGGCGACCGCCGGGAAACACCAAACGAAAAGGGTCGTTTCCTCCGCCCCGGACCTGGTCTGCCACATCGTCGGCTCGCTCACTGCTGCACCAACTCGGGGACTCCCATGTCTGCCATCTTCGCCTCTTCCCGGACCAACTTACGCACACACGCATGCACGCCAACTGCACCACCAGATGCAGCCTTCCTTGCCTGCGAACCTTTCTTTCCTTTCTTCCCTCCTCTTCTCCTGCATCAAGACTGCTGTTCCCCTGGGGCGACCCTTGGACATTCGACAGAAACACCGGTGCTCCGTCACATGTATAACACACCCTTAGGTTCTTATCATGCCGTACCAGGAGTTCATGCACGATGCCCGCTGCCCGCCGCACCGCTGCCCACTACTTTGTACCTGCCTTCCGAGACTTCTCTCTCCCCTCCTCCTGCCGCAGTGTTTCGCGGCTACATTCGCTGGGACAGGGCACGGGAGGTAAAGGATGCTGCCCTGCTGCCCCTGACAGCAACCTCGACGGCGGCATGTGCCATGCCCTGCGACGCCTACATACATCAAACGACCTAACATGCCATTCATTGCAGACTGTGAGAAATGACAAGCGACCAAACTCCCGGGGAAAAAGAAAGCTGAAATCAACAAAACGCACCGAGGCTTGCATATTCTGCGCGCTTTTGCTGCACAGCAACTAGGCGCCGCGCATTCTTCAACGCTGCACTGCGCGTGCTGGCTGCTACTGCACTGCACCGCTTGCTCAACTACGTAATCCCGTCCCCGAAAACGACTTCATCCAACGGCCCAGAACCTCGTCAAGTCGGGATAAAGTCGAGACAAGACAAAGTCATCTCACAGAACCGCAAGGTTCCAGGGTTCTGAAGGGCAGGGAGGACTTTGGCGAGACAGGAAAAAGTCAATCACCCTCCGCCGAGCCCCAAGCTCCCTCGCGCAGCTCCCGTTCTCTCTCATGTGAGATCAATCAGGGACGCCAAAGACCGCCGCAAGGGTCAACGAGAGGGGGGCGAACCGTTTCAAGCGAGCAAGTTCTACCCCGACTCGACGATTCATCCAGTATCAACTTGAAGGCGCTGACAAGGCAGTGCCACCCGCAAGCGGCGGCAAGGGAACTCCAGCTCGTGCCCGAAATTCCACGTCACTTTCGCTTGACCCCGTCCCTGACAGTTACATGATCTGCCCAGCATGCGCCTGCTTGCTGCGGTCCAGGTGCGCAGGAGCCATTTCTCGATACCTGCTCTGTTTCCTCAAGCTCTACGGTGTCCGTGAGCAAGCAAGCAGGTCTCCCCCCGGGGCAACTCTGTGATCCGTGATCTCGCCGCCGCCACCCCATGTACGAGCAGCATGCATACCCGTCCGTACGCGCATGCAGGCCATCGACCCTATCTCTCTTCCCGGGGACAGCTGCGAGGCCTGGTAGGGAAGGAGCGGGTTGTTATTTCCATACGGCATCCACTTCGCGGATAGACCTGGGTCATGGCCACCAGCGGGCTCCGGACGCGAAGACTACGACGACGAGCGAGAGCGGGGGATTCACACACAGGTGGATATCTCGAAAAAAGGCCGGCCAGGCCCAATTCCGACATCATTCAATATTGTTGTCATAACTATTATCATTCCACCCTGCTGGCTCACACCGGTCGTGTCCCAGACAAAAAGGTTGTCTCGCCTCGGGAGCTAAGTTCGGGATAAATCCAAAAAGACAGCGAGAAAAAAGATACCTCACCCCCCTCCTGGGCCAGAGAGGGGAAGGAAGAGAGAATAAAAGACGCACTGGAATGCGCCGTCTACGTACCGGCGACGACTGTGCGTTAGAAAAAGTAGAGGAGGGCGGCTGTCAGAAGTCAAAGTGCGCCGAGGTTAGCAAAGATTTTTGCTTAGCTTCAAGCCGAAGACGAAAAGGGCACAGTGCAGCCGTCCCTTTGGTTACAGACAGAGATGAACAAATGACAAAGAATCGAAGCCAAAGAAAGTCAAAATAACAATGTGCAAAGTCGGCGCACAAAGACAAGACAATCTAACAATGGGCGGCGGCATTTGACGGGAAGTCTTGCAACGTACAGCAGCAGCAGCAGCCGCAGCAGCCAGCTCCCAAGGCCAGGGCCGCTGCATTGCCTTACATGCTAATCGCTGTAGTACTACTGCCGCGCGACTGGCACATATGCGAATCATACTTGCTTGCATCCTGTGGTCTTGACGGCGAACGATTGGGCCCGTCCTGTTGTACTTCCCAACTGCTGAGGATCAGCAGCATCAGTTGGCTCGCCCGTTTCCTTCAATTTGCCTCGAACTTCCCCGGTGTGGGAAGGATGATCGGTTGCAGAGACGACGGCGGCAAAAGGTACTGATGTAGGCAGTACATACGTCTGGCTCCCAGTGCTTAATGAGCATCGACGTATCGGTGGCGGAGCTGTGTTTTGGCGATACCCCCATTCGCCGCTGCCTCACGTTCAGCTCTTCCTATCCCCCCAACCCCCGTGCCCCCTCAGCGGGATACGCACTATTTTGTCATACTGCGCATTTCTGCATGCGAGGTATGCTGTACTTTGACAGCCAATATTCGACATTGAACCCCCTCCCCTCACCACCTCCCCTGCTCCAGGTCTAGCGTTGGGTACAGTACATCTGACATATTACTTCCCGAGGAGGCGCGGCGGCGGCGGCGGCGACGGCGCATCTCTTGCCCACAGACACAGACTACTGCGTACAGGCGCAAGGGCTAGCTGGCAGACAACCTACTGCGGAGACAGGCCAGGCGGGCAAGCCCAGCAAAAGCCAGAGCCAGCCAGCCAGAGAGGTAGCAGGCCGGAAAAAGTTGGGGGCAGGAAATGGGAAGGTGAGGGGGGAAATAAGTGGGAAAGGGTTGCGAATGTAACGCAGGCTCAACAGGCGAGATGTTCCGCCCATCATCGCCCGCCCGCCTTCTTTCTCGTGCAGCGGCAGCCGAGAGGGAAATCTCACGTTGGGGGCGCCTTGGCGATGCTGGGCCGGGCCTGGGCCAGGCCCTTTGCTTTTTCCTCTCGTCTTTCTCTGCTAACATGATTTTTCCATACACCACCCAGGATGCTAACTACACGCACTCACACGCACCACACACCTACACACCTCTACACGAGTTGACAACGCAGCGGCGCCGGCTGCTTGCTTGATCGAGGTGGGAAGGGAAGGGAGGGAGGGGCTGACCGGAAGATGCGCGCGCGCTCGCGCGCGTGTGTGTGTGTGTTGAGATATGGTGTGCTCCGGGGAGCGCGATGCTCCCGCGGACGGCATAACACCCTACTTACTTACTCCACGGTACACAGTCGAGACCAAGGGCACATAAGCCCAACGGCATCGCGTGTCTTGGCTCTTTTGCCTCTCGGCTGCGAATTTGATGAAAAGAAAAAAAGCAACATCACGGATTAGCTTTTGTGCCTCATGCTCGAATTCTCTAGAGCCCTGTGGTGTACACACACAACATGCAGGCTGTTTTCTCCGTGTATGATGATCACCCTCAAGCAGGCAGGCAGGCCTGCGATGTGCGGTTTGTTTGCAGCGCCAGCCAGCATTGCAGGGAAAGCAGACAAGGGTATTACTACTGGGTACGGTAGGTGGTAGAGAAAAGCGCCGCGGTGGGCGCGGGGGGGCGCGCAGTACTGACGCAGTGTACTCACAACACACACACATACACACATACACACGAGCACGCGTGTTGGATGCGGGTGACAGTTTGGCTGTGTGGGCTAATGTAGGACAGGTAGATTCTCATCAGATCTTCCAAACATAACACACATGCGAGGCTACCTTACTCCTCCTGTACAGGACGCAGCTATCCCGACGTATGTTGCTGCTCATGCACACGACGGAAGGGAAGACGGGGGGCACCGCTCTTGGGGGTGGGAGGGGCCAGCAGTAGTGTAGCAGCAGCATTAGCAGCAAGCAGCAGCCCCAATCCACCCAGCCCAGAACAACATGAACCGAACCCAGGTAAGGCGGGATAGGTAGTTGGATGCTCCACGTAGCTCAAGGCAAGGTACGATGCAATAATGGTGTGTGTATGTACGCAGTACAGCGTGCTAGCTAGAAGTCCGTCATTGGAGGGGGCGTCAGCGCCCCCCACCGCCTCTGGAGTTGCCGTGTCCAATGGATCTCGAAGAATTAGCCGTCGCCAAAAGCTCGTATCAAAAAGATGTGCTGCTGACCGACTTGACCGCAACAGAGGGAGGCTTGAAGAGAAGGAGAAGAAGAAGAAGAAGAAGAAGAAGAAGAAAAAAACACCAAGCATTGAACACGTATTGGCACCAGAGTCGCTGGTCAGTCCAGCGGGCGACGTTGAGCGGGAAGAGCGGGTCTCCATTATCTCTTCCAAGACAAGGAGAAATACAATGGACAATAGGGGATTGTTCTCCGAGAGAAGCTCGTCGGCTTACGTCTTTCAAAGACCGGGTTGTCTTTCGTCGTTGAGAATGTCTCAGCCGAGCAGGAACGGCGGTTCGTAGCGACCGACCGAAAGCCGGTGGCCCGGTGGGCGCGATACCACATCAGAGCTAGGAAGAGAAATAGACAGCAGGACAGGCTGGAAGAAAAAGAAAAACGCCCAAACCACCCGCCAAAGACAGTGAGAGACAAGACGAGACTCAAGCCTAGGGTAAATGCCGTGGCTGGAACAGCACACACACAACACCACTGAAAGAGAGCAACATGGTGCGCGCCCCACGCCGGTCTAAAGGTAGAGGTAACCCGACCCCCCCATCGCCCACCAGAGTCGAGATCCTAATCTTGTCATGGGTGTGCGGTTGCGCGATTTGCCAGGATTACTTTCTGGAGGGGATAGAGAGAGAGAGAGAGAGAGAGGGAGGACTGACCGAACGGCTGAGCGATGTAGGAGGTGGTCGAGCATCCAGGTCGACAAGAGCATGTATCCGTACATCGTCTTGAGAAAGAGAGCAACAGCAGTAATCAGAAGAGACATTGCGAGAGATGGAGGAGAACTGGAGAAAGATGCGAAACGGGGGGTAGGTGGAGGAAAGCGACTAGGAGGGGCGCGGCGATGGTGCCCGCACACGCCCCTCCGCTCATCGCATCGTGCCATTCGCCTCCACGTGAAAGCTGCACACAAAAACTCAACGTTCAGCAGCGGCGGCGGGAAAACGCTGCAAGGTAGCCCTGCCAGCGCAGCGTCGTGGCTCCAGAGGGGGGTCAGCAAGCCGGCTCGTTTGGGCATAGGGCTATTGGCTCGCAGCGGGCGGAGAAGCAAGCGACGATGGCCTGGTGGGCCGGGGTCCAGGCCTGGTCCAGGATGGGGCATGCCATCATTATCACCATTGGTCTTTTTTTTTTTTTTTCCCCCTCCTTCTCCCCCTCACCCTCTCCCCTCTCTGTGTCAGTCTCCAACGAAACCCCAAGAGGGTCGCTGTAAAGAGGCCACAAGAGTAGCGGTGAGGACGATGCTAACCCCAATCAGTGAAGCCATTATGGCCTCCACCAACCTCGCCCGGAGGCGCGCCTCAACGCCACAGTGTCAGAGACGGGGACATCACCTCGGGCTTCAACCTCAATGACTCTCCCGCAAGAGCTGCTGCAAGTGCAAGTGTGTGCTCTCATCTTTGTCTTGGTGCCCTCGTGCCGTTGTCGGGGTTGTGCAGTCCGCGACGCGAGGTGGAGGGGGGTTTAGAGCAGTGCGTTCTGCCCACCCGCGTCTCTTGAAGAAGAGCGACCTCACCAGTGCACCACGATACACGTGTGGCACAAGCAAGCTGCGGGTAGAAATCCGGGGTTGATCACAACTCGTAACATTCCCATCCTGCATGTATGTCCCCAGGCAGCTTTCCATTCTTCGAGAATAGACGGTCTGTCTTGTCTCGTGCCAAGAGCCCGTCGAACGGCACGTGCTACATCAAACGGTGAACGGTGAAATTCCAGTCAGCGTCGACTGCTTTTGTTGAGTGCAAGTGAAACGTATCTTGAGCTGGATTCCATGCCATATTGCGCAGTCTTCAGTCCATTCTCGATCCGGTTCATGATCCCATTCGACCAGCATCATCGTCGACGTGGGACTGAGAAAATGCCCATTGGACTGGTGCATGTCTCGCGCGGCGCCGCGGCCGTCTGACATGGTTCCATGACGCTGCGGTACGGGAGGAACTCCTCGTGCTTTCATGTACTATGTAAGGCGGAAAACGGTCCGCTCATGCATGCCAATTGGCGAATGGGGGCTCTCAGGAGCTACTTCCAGATCCTATGATTTGCATGATAGTTGAATCTCTTCAAGGAACTTCCTGCTTGCATGGTGAACCATCCACCGGGAAAGGTAGTCTAAGAAGACAACTTGCTTATAACGACTCAAGATGCCGATGCAGACTTTCGACCGCTTCTGCTGTCTGTCTCTTCTTTACCCGTCGACAGCGCAAATAGCGGCGCCAAGCCCATGCAACCGAAACATCAATCTAGATACTTATTCGAGACCCAGACTGTGCACGCGTTGAGCAAAACCTTCAGGCGCATGGCTAACCTTCCCCGTAGCAATGTCGCCGAAGGACCAAAAGAAGGCTTTATCAGATTCGACATGTCTGCGACCAAAACTCCAACCCGACTGGCATTGCGCCCATCACCGATTCGAGAAATGCGTCCGACCCAAGCAGAAGAGCTGCGGCGGCGTGTATTGGAAGGTGTAGGACGGGGTGTGTTGTTTGTGTGTGGTGGTGTGGCAGCCGACAACGTGGATAGCTGTGATTCGCCTGATTGCGATGCGGTTCGAACTACTGGGATCTCTACCACCCCAGCTCAGAGCGAAGATGGCGCTGGACTGATAAGCCAAAGCGCCAGATTTACTCTGCAAGCCCCGGCCGGGGAACAACTGGCGCATCCTGGAGGTATCCACTACATGGCCAATCCTCACCCGTCTTATTGTCCTGTACATGCCAGAAAGGGACGGCAATTATCGTGATTTCCGGTACGTCCGTATGTAGGGGAAGATAAGGCCCCAGGTATTGTATACGGAGGCTGGCAGAAACGACCTTGCGGCATCTTTGTCCTGGCAGTGGTGAGTGAACACGGGGTCTTGATGTAGCCCTTCGGATATTCGTACTGTGGTTCAGTTGTCAAGCATGACACCCCGACTCAGCAAAATCAGAGGCTTCTTAGAGGATAAACGTTCCGTGAGTCAAGTCGGACACCGCCGGCGTAAACCCTCTCAGACGCGCTCAGCCAGACCAGCCAACGACATCTCTTGGAGAGGAAATTCCCCTTTCCGGGATGCACTGCACCTTGCCAGCGCTGAAAGACCTCGGGAGTGATGATGGATTGAAGTATGAGCCGAGCAAAGTGAGAGACAAGGCTCAAGAAACAGCTCAGCAACACTACTGGCAGATACGTACCCAGTGCCTTGCAGACAGAGCGTAAAAAAAAAAAAAAAAAAAAAAAAAAAAAAAAAAAGGTTGACGGGTAGGCTAATGTGGCTAGGAAGGCATGGGTTCTTCCACCGAAACTGACACCGATGTGCCAGCTTCCAAAGTGGCAAGTGGCTCGCAAATCGTTACAGGCGAGAGAAAGCAAGTCATGTGATGTGAGCCATAGTTTGCGATTAAAATCAAAACTGCCGCCGGCCACGTCGAATCGTTTGTCTCTATGGCATGGTGACCTTTCTCTTGCTTTTTGGTGGCGGAGTCTTGGTCTCTGATCGGTGACCGGGCCGCTTCGGCTCAACAATTTGGTAAACGTAATATCCGTGAGCGTTATTCAGGATCTTTGCTGTTTCCGACAGTTGTCCAGCTGTCGTACTGTAGGCGTCGGTGGATATGGACGTCGAGTGGAGTGGCTGACGACAACGAGGGCAATCTGGAGTTGCCTGAGGCCAAACAACGGCTAAGGTAGCCTGGTCTTGAGCCGCGGGAGGCAAGCTCAAGGTACGGCCACGTCTCGCCGCATGTATCTGGGTACAAGCAGTTAGCAGACAGCGACGTAAGCTGGCGGCTGGGGTCCTCCGGGGGGAACTGAAACGCACCCCTCCATCGTGCCGCCAGTCGGAGCAGTTCATTGGCCAGGTCTTAGCTTAGCCGCCTTGCAGCTGGGTCATGCAAGTGCTCAAGCCAACATCAACATCACACTCTAGTCCCTGTCGTATCTGCCCTCTTTGGCAGCCCAAAATTTAAGATGTCTGCAGGGTCTGGACGACGTGGGAACCGGGGGGAGGATGCGATGCTGATTGCTGTTGGATGCCATGCCATGCCATGCCATGCCATACATAGAGACCAGACCACTTCGTGGATACTGTCCCTTCATACCTTACACGAAATGCTGCTCGGAACACCCCGGTCCCGGTCACTGTAAGCTGCCGCATCCTTGGGATGCGAAGTACGATAGTCTTGCGCGGACCAGGCTTGTAGAGCTACCTGCGAGGATGATGCCGTTACTGCCAGATGTGCAGATGCTCTACACAAACATCCGGCACGTACTTCGATGCCAAGATGCGAGCTTTTAGGCTTGCTGGAAGGTATGGTTTGCTGTTGAAACACCGTCAAGTACATTTTTGGATCTTCAACCGTCGTCGAAATTTGACCTCTATCGCATGACCCGAGTGTGATATCTCGTGAAAGATAGATTGACCAACCTGCGGAGGCTCAGAAGGCTGCTGTGCAAGTCCCAGGCCTGTCGCTCGAGCCTTGTGTGAAAAAAAAAGAAGGAATAAAAAGAGATGATGGCCGACATTTGCGTGTGTCATCTCGACGTTGAGCTGATTCCCGCCCGCACCCTGTCGCAGTTTGTTTCGGCGCTCAGCATCCGATCGAGTAGAAATCCGCTGATGCGCCCAACCTTCTGAACTTCGGCCCACCCCGGGCGGTGCCTCGTCCCTTCGATAAGTTTTCCCACCAAGACCTCGCTTCTACTTCCTGGCTGGTGAGTTTTGTATCTGGAGCCAAGCAGCCATTGATTTCTGTCAAACTATGAATCCGCTTCAGGAAGGGTGCCCTGCATTGTTCGACCACAGCTCTTTCTTGCGATATCGCTGAAGGAGTCCGGCGTTCGTGCGGCGAGAATCAGCGAGAATCAGGACCGAAATCGACATGCTCATGATTAGGACGATTGCGTGAAGGATAAGCAGCGACTGGAGGGATGGGTTACATCAAGAATGGCGTGTCGTCGCTCTAGACGCCTCTGCGCGGCAAGAGAGACGCCGGCTGATCCTTGGAAAAGAACCTGATGACTCGGAAAGAGGACGGTCCAATGACAACAGCGGGATGGAACATTGACAACGTTGACGCCCGGCAGATGATCTCAGTTAGCTGCGTGCGCGACAGGAGGTACTGGTGCCCAGGAGAGAGCAAAGCCTCCGCCGTCGCTTCCGCCTCCGCCTCACGTCTCCCTAGATATGCGGTCCGACTGAGACACGCACAAAGGCGAGCAGGAGAGAAGAGAAGAAAAAACAACTCCGCGCCCGCAGGGCCCAGAAAAAAAAGAAAAAAAAGAAAGGGTTCGAACGACTGGTACATTGCCAGAATGGCTAGCCAAGAATCGACGAAATGCGAGCGCGCCTTGTGTATTAAGCTTCGATGCCGGGAATTCCTTCTCCACCCTTGCGTTTGTTTTTCAATATCGTTGGCCAGCCCATTATTGGCAAGTTTCAACGAGAAATATTATCCATTCTGGGCCAGATTAGCCCACGAAAGAAGATGTGACAAGTAGTAGACCGGCTATACTCTCAGAATCCCGAGTTCGGTGAAGGTAGCGCCCTGAGACTGTTAGTGGCTGGTCACCAAGCCGATAATGACGACGGTCTAAGGCTGATGACCTCTTTTTCGACTTCTATTTTGGTGCGGTGCTGTGCCATCTGTTGGGTTGGGGAGGCCGGGCTGTCAGACCTAGACGATAACACAGGACTCGTATACCTGAGTTACGTCAAGTCGCATATTTTCCAGCTGAGTGGTATTTTGTTGACTGTAGCCGCTGTTCTGAATTAATGCTCGTCGCGACGTCCTAGTGCTTCGGTCGCAAGCCCTCTTCTCTGCAGTCTTGTCGGGTATGGGCCCCTGTTTAGTTTGTCCGCGTGGATGAGAACCAAAACCGGGGTGGCTGGAGAAACGAAACTAAGCAGGTATTGGTTGCGTTCTCTCTGCGGACCCAAGTAGATACGTATCGCGAGTTGAAACTGCGTGCGAAATCCGATCCAAGTTGTTTCTGGCATATAGGGGAAAAAAGGCGCGAATGCTTTGCGGCGCGAGGATTGAGTCTTGGTTTTGAACTTATTTCTATTTTTCAATGCTCACAAGCATCAAGAAAGGCGAGCAAGCTGGCCAAGCCTGCTGATAGGGCCAATAGTGATAGGATCCTCCATCGTCCGCCGCCAAATCTTGTCGAATCGGTTGTTACAGTCATTCGGAGACACACCTGCACAGCGGTGTCCTCAACTGAGAGCGGATTGTAGAGTTGCCCCCAGCGGCCGACTTGCGAGGGTATGCAGACGGATGTTGATACGTACTTGCTGCGCGGCGTACAGGACGGAATCTTGCATTGGACTGTGCATGCCCCCACACGAGCTTCCATGTCGCACCATGTCACCAAGACATTTCCCTCCACCGCTGCCTCTAATTCGGCCAGCCCCGCTCCGGCCTATGTCAGCGCACTGCCTGCGTGCGTCGGTTGTCATCGTGTCTCTCGAAAGCAGACACACGCCTCGGCTGTGCCTTGAACCGTTTGGACTTCAGGGTCAGAGTTGATGGGCGACTGAGACTGAGACTGTGGAAATGGTGTTTGCAAGTCTCAATGGCGCATCAACGGTGTACAGAAATGCGCCCTATCTGACATGAGCTACTGAGTGCTATGTAGGGCTAGACATAGCCTGATGACCCCTGGTGCGGGATAAGCATCCAGCATGCCCACATGGATGCAGCTGCATGCATTGCTCGGCTTGCGGGCCATGAAGAGGTCGGATAGCAAGGATTGGTCGCCATATCGACCTCGGCGTCATTTGCCTTCCCCCCGACTCCTGCCTTTGGATCTGGAGGAAGTATGAGGACGGAGCGGGTTGGATGTTTGCCTTTTACTGCATGAAGCTAGAGAGAAAACTTTGTACGCCTTGAGGAGTCGACGTCATGTCGTGCTTTTCCTTCTCTTCTCATCGCCATCATCAGCCATAGCCACTGTGGTCGTTGGTGGCGTCGTGTTTCACAGGTTCTAGCGCCGTTGTGCGTGGAATGATGGCCGGCATTGTCAGGCTTGCTTCTAGGTCCTCATTGACATCCAGGAGCAAAACGGTCGAAAGCAGGATATCAATGTCTGCGATCATTAAATCATGCCGTCCCTAAGTGCAGAAATCCTGCACTGCAGAATGCTGAAAATGTGAGGTTCTCGTCATGAAATTCCTTCACTGTCGTTCCTAGGTTGCCTTGGTGCCGATCCAAGCAACTATCGACTGCCAGCCTTTCGTGTGGTGGCCGTCTGGGAACCGCGACAATCAAGCCACAAGAAGCCTCAAGAACTGGAGGTCCTGAACACCATTCAGGACTTTGCCGGCGGACTACCCCATTCGCAGCTGTTCTGGCGAGCCTGTTCACATCGTACTTGTGAAGTGCTCATAGATCTTCATTAATCCGTCGCCACAGCCTCAGTTGGCGCGCAGACACCTACCTGCCTTGCGCATGGATGTCGCGAATTTTAGGATCAAGAAACGAGAACGCATCGTGATCCCGCAACAGAAATCGACTATGTACTGGAAGTTAGATATTGATCTCGCAGACAGACGGTGGCTACCCACCTTGACCGTCGGGAGATGTGGACATGCATTTCGACTGTAGCTACAAGCGCAAGCTGCCAAACCCGACTGAACCCCATGCTTTGACCGTTATGTTGATTGGGCTGGGTGCGACTGACAATGCAGGTCCAGGTCCGACGAACTGCACCAGAGGTCTGGGAAGCCGGGAACCGGTCCGTGTGGAAGTAAACTCAATTGAAGAGTTTGGAGCATTTGGGGCATAAACGGCAGACATGCACGTCTCGATCCCCATGCTGCAGATTTGGAAACGCGTTAAGCATGCGGCACAAGCCTGCTTGACAGAACTGTGCAGTGTGGCGCAGAACGCTTCGCAGAGCCTCTCCGCTCCGCGAACATCTTCGCGTTGAGAAAGAGGCACGATGGAGCCCGAGAAGTCCCAGCCGGATTTCACTCCGACCCGATTCATGATGCTGCAGTCGGACAAGGTCCGTGACTTCGAGATTGGAGATAGAGATTGTGGATTGTCGGGGTGTTTGCAACCCGCCGCGATACGCTCGCACGTTAGAGTGGATTCTTCAGACCCTTGAGTCCTGGACCATCCAAGGGTCAGGGCTGTGGACGACAGCGAATTATCCAAGGCGCAAAAGATTCATCTTTCTGATTATTACTAACAACACCGAAAATTGGCGGGGTAAGAGACGGCTGCGAGTGGGGTGCGATAAAGGAGTGCGTGTATTCTATCCGTGGGTAAGTAAGCAAGCCTGAGGTCGCTCTGTGACGCAAGGTTCCAGTCAAATGGCGGGGATGGATGTGTCGAATTTGGTCGAGTGATGCGGATAGATACGTGGCCGGGCAAAACCACACGAGACGATCTGCCAGGTCGAGACCGAGAAAGATGGCGTGTGGTCCGTACTCCGTAGACCGGATTTGCCAACCATGGATGCCGACGAAATTTTGCCAGACTGGAGTTGATGGGCGGCGCCCCGTTGAGTTTGGAAAAAGCAAGCAGCCAGTCAGTTACATTGAAAAT
Source organism: Colletotrichum siamense (assembly GCF_013390195.1). Classification (NCBI taxonomy): domain Eukaryota; kingdom Fungi; phylum Ascomycota; class Sordariomycetes; order Glomerellales; family Glomerellaceae; genus Colletotrichum; species Colletotrichum siamense. The sequence goes on from NW_023501022.1 coordinate 2,037,148, forward strand.
TGGCTGTCGAGACTGGGCCGTCCAGCCATAGCGAGATTTCCGACGAGGTATCCGTACGGATGACGAGTGTCCGCTCTCAGGACCGAGCTCTGTAGTAGCCAAAGCAGCCAGTCGAGTCCAGACACTAAGAATACCAACCTCGGATGGAGGGGAGGGCAGGCAAGGGGTGCGTGAGAGGCAAGGACTTAGGTCTCAGGGCCAGTGGTGTTTCTTTCTTTTTCCAGGCCTTGGCAGCCGTTGGTTGTCGTCGGCGGCGGCCGTTCGTCCAGTGGAGATGTGGTGCGTGTCTTCTGAATCTGAAGAGAATGTCTCGCCGGTGTGAAGCGAGCCATGGCCCATGGGCGCTGGAGAAGGCACGGAGGATGGGCTGAAAAGCTCGGACTTGAGGAGGATCCGTGAGGGTCGAAATGGGGCCGGCGGAGCGAGTAGGCCCAGGCAGGATGGAGAGGTGGCAGGTAAACGAGTTAGACGAATGACATGGTCTGGTCTCTGGTCCAGAGAGACCTTTGCTCGTGGCCCGTGGTGTCAATGTTTGCTGAGGTGCTGGGTGGGAGCACCCCGGCCCCGGAGTAGCAGCAAATGGGCTGCATCGGTACCGGGCCACGGATAGGCAGACCTGCGGTAGGTAGACATAGACCAAGGTCTTAGGTCCCAGGTCCTGGGCCGCACGCCTTGGGGTTGCAAGAAGCCGTCGCGGGCTCGGGTTCGCGAGGCCTAGTGGAAGGGCATGTCTTGGTCCATGGCCTCGGTGGACTATCGAGTCCAGAAATAAGTTCGGGTCGAAGACGCAGGTTAGATGCTAAGCGACCTGTGTCGGGTCTCTGGCAAGAACGGACGGCGGGACAGAAAATAGCCAGTGGATGGTCCCGAATGACAACTCTTTGCGGCGGCGGAGACGGTGTTATCGGTCAGGCCCGCGGGTGTTGGGTTGTAATTTGTAAGGGAGTCTAGAGTCCCCCGTATGTGATAAATTAACCAGGCATTTTGTGCAACGGAAATCGATTGGCTGAGGAGTTGCGCGGGACGACCGGAAAGTGTTGAATTGAATTTTCGTCGGATGCCAATGCTTTTGGTGGTTGATCATTATCAAAGAGAGTTGCTGGACCCTGGGAACTCTGCTCGTCTGGAGTGGCCTGGCCTGGGCTGTCCCCTCCCTAGGTTGGTAGGTAGGATGATGGATTCGTCTTCAGTGGCCAGGCTGCTGCTCTGCGCGGCTATCCTTCTTCTCCGTGGCTGCCCTTGCCGACTTGCTCACAACGCGACAGCCTCACAGCTGTTTTGCCCTGCTTCCTTCCCATGACGGTGGAGAGCGCTGAAAGAGAAAGTGGAACTGTGAAAGGGCAGTCACAGTGGAGACGGCAGGTTGGGATGGAAAGAACCCATGCATCACCACCTCATCCACTTCGTCCACCTCCAGTGTCGTTCACGGTTCAACCACGCCGGGCGGATAGGCGGTGGCTGGCAGTTGCGCCGGGGTCGGAAGGAAGGAAGGAGGCAAGGAGCAAGGAGCAGGGAGGCAGGAGCAGGGAGGCAAGGAGCTCTTTCTCAGCGATGACCAACAGCCAGCTGAAGCAAAGTCGAGGAAAGAAACCTTGTCAAGTCACTCCTACTCTGTCCGGATACTAGGTCCTCTTGCCTTGCAGCCATTACGTAGGTACCTGCCGTGTCCAATCCCTACAATTTCGCTCCAGTTTCCCTTCGTGATCTCGGCGGATCTGGAGTTGCTGTTGCTGCGTTTTCCAAAAACTGAACCATCACCACCAGCACAGCACGCCTTGCAAGTTGCCGGGCCTCGTCATGCCTGCCCGCTCGCCCGCTCGCTGTTACCTTCCATGCCATTATCGTGCTTCAGGTAGGCGCTGTCCCTGCCCTCTCTACTGATTCATGCTCCCCAGACTGTACCTGCTTACCTTGCCAGGCGCAGTGAACATACGCCTCGACCAGAGGTTATCCATGGATCTATGCTCCAGGCACTTCCTTCCTTGTCCGTCTCTGCCAGGAGCCCAGGGACCCCCTCATCATCCATCTCGGTCGGCGCGGCTGCCAGACCAAGAACGTCTACCCAGACCAACCTGTCTAATCAGACTCGTTTCTTTTTGTCTTCCTTGTCGTTTCATTGTCTCACACCGGCGAGTCCTTTCACCCAGCTCTTACACGCGACCGGCGCCTCGCTCCTCCCACTCAACGTGGTCTCGCTCGTCCAAACGGCCGCCTTCCTACTCCGTACCTTGCCGTCTCATCGCCCGAAGGATGGGTCCTGATCGCTCATCATGCATATCACATATGTACGCAGCACGCAGCACGCAGGCATCGGGTACGGATTCCTCCTCACAGATTTCTAAGTCTGCGAGCAACTCAATTTCACTGGTATTGAGACAAGCCAACGGCAACGAGGGCGGCGCTAAACATAGACGAGAAAGCCGCTGTATTCCGCTGTATTTTCTGCAACACCGCCGGCAACTTCGACACCAAACGTGCACTCTTGGTTCAATGAGCTCCCATCTCTCGGAGACCCGCACTGCTTATCGACCCAAAGGCCGAGCAGCCTGCCTGTGGACGGACAAACTCGAAGCAAGACAGGGTTAGCCAAGGTAGCGTTACAAGATCTGCCTTTTGACATGCGCATGGCCCTCTGCAGCACAGTGCAGCACGTCTGTGCTTCAGCGTCAATGTCGGGAACCCCAGCAGCGCACTAAGATCAGAGATCCATCAGGGAGCTGCGATGGCTTAGGCAAGGTGGCCAAGGACCAAGGTACATCTCGCTGTCAAGGCTTTGCCCGCTTTGCCGCCCATGATCCAAGGCGCCCCAGAGTCGTTTTCTAGGCTCGGCAATCGTCGACGAACGAGCATTTTGGCTCCCCGTACTACCAAGATGGCGTTGTGCTTGGAGGCAGAAAAGAAGCGTCGAGAAGACAACCAACCAGCACTGACGTCCGCCAAATGCCTTGATTTACTTTTCTCTCTTTCTCTTCACCCTCTCTTCTCTTCGGGGGTACTCGGGTCAACGCTACGGCCTACTTGCTCTAACGGGTTCTGAACTCGAGCGCTCAGCTGCCTTGCCACACTGCCAGACTCTGCTGATGGCCTTGCAGACTTGGAAGAAGATGGCTCCTTCAGACGTGGTCTTAGGATTTTTCCCGACATGGACGCGTGAACCATACTTCCGCCGACCGGATGACACAGAGGGGTCAGAACCCCAAACTTGCGACGGAACACTCAGCATTTGGGATAGCAGATCCGAAGACATCTCGTGCCACTGGCATACAACACTTGCGTCTCGGCGGGCTTGAAACCGAACAACAAAGATGACAATAACAACATACCCGGGTAATGGGATACTCGCATTGTCAAGTCCGAGGCCCAAGGCGGATCAAATAACGGATCAGGAGCACGGCCAGAGGGACAGTGTTAATAGGGCCACGGGCAGAGGCCATGTACCTTTTTTATGTCCTACCTCGCCTCGCCCTGTCAACCGCTGCTACCGCTGCCCTGAGCAGTCTGCTGTTTTGCCGCTGTGACCTTTTCAGCGCCCCTCAACAGCGACTACGAGTGTTTTGGGTCTGTCCAAATACTGAGATATCAAAGCCATCGTTGTGGTTGTTTAGGTGACAAAAGCCTCTCAAAACTTCTCGCAATATGGACAACTCGTACAGTGGGGCCGTTGATAGCACTTGGCCTCGACTGTGCGGTGGACAGAACGATTCGAAATGTTCCTTGAATGTGGCCATTGCATGGCTTGAGGCGTGAGGTGGTGCCGTCCAGCTCAACGACAGCCAGCCTCAAGTGTCGCGCAATAAGACAGCCACTGAAGTGAAAGTCAAGACAAGACTCATGCCAAGCAGGGCCGAAGACATCGGATTGGCTGCTTGGAATTTCAAGTCGCCGTTCAATCTTTCCACACAACAGCTGGCATACTCCCAAAACCTACTCCGTGCGTCCAAGAGAAAGACGGGAGATGCGCAAGCAACCCGGGACGAAGCATCTTCGCTCACTGTTCATCCAGCAACCCCCGCTCTCCGTCCATCGGCATTGAGAAGGGTTCTGGTATCTTTGACCTGTAGCGTTAGAAACGAAGTGTCGGTCGACATTGGGTGCGTTGGTCCACGGGTTGGTCCAGGGCTCCAGTCCAGTCCATACATCCACGTCCACGTCCCCGTTCAGTCGCAGTTGCGGTCGGGTGGTGAGTTACTCACGCATGTATCGGTACCTCACTTGTACAGGCACTTGGAATTCCGGGGTCATTGAGCTGGAGATGCCATCCCGTTTGTGTCTTCTGTGCTGCGGGCACCACTTTTGAGCTCTTCTTTCCGCTCTGCGCGTAATTGACGCTGTGTCTTTTCTCGTTTGGCTATGCCTTCGTCCCACGCCAAAGCTCCATTACGTCGTCCGTCCGCTCCAAGCTATCTAGCCTTGCCTTGCCAGACCAGCAGGTAGAGATAGCGAGAGGGATAGCAGGTCAGAAGTGTCTTCTGAAAGACCGACAGGCCGACCGCGACTGACTGGGGTGGTGGGCTTGACCTCAGGCCATGGGCCCCCTGGTTGAAGCCAACAGACCCCTCTCCGGCTGGTACTACCTTGCTCCTCGCACACCCCTCGAGCAAAGAGGGCAAGAAAAAGACGACAACGGATCCCATGTCCAGTCAGCAGCGCTCGCGCTTCACGCCATCTGGACTGGTTACACGCCCCCTCCTTTGGGAACCAGCCAGAGCCAGCGAGAGTTCCAGGGCCCTTCAAGTTGATCCACCGAACGGCGACGGTTAGCTTGCCGGTACCACCCTTCGAGGGCTCAGGTAGCTAGCTGAGAATTCACTTGACACCACGCTCCAGCCCGACACAGTGGTCAAGACCGAAGAAGAGACGAAATCACTCCAGACAGAGAGGCAGAAGGAGGCGAAGACCGACGGCAAGATCGCTTACCGACGCAATTGCGGCGGATAAGCTGAAGCACCCGACTGAGGAGTTTTGGAGAAGTCCAAGGACGATGGGAAACAGAAAGTGTCGCTAACTAAGGCAAGGCACGGCGTAGGGTGCTTCTTGGACAGATACCTGGTCCATAGCAGGTGAGGTACCTCTCAGCTAGCGGAACACTGGACGATGGCGCTCACCACCTACGCGGGAGGGGAAAGAAAAAAAAGAAGAGACAGCAATCGCGAGCGAGTCAAAGTCTCCACTTGTATTCCACAGAGGCTTCCGCTGATTCTTCTTATTGAACACAGGACAAGTCAAAAAGGCAAAACAAAAAAAAGTGTATTATCGAGATTTCGTCCGCACATGGGGGGTTGTCCAAACACACAATGTAGAAATGGTATCCGTCCAAATAGACGGGAGCCAAAAGCCACATGGGCCGAACATGGCGATGGCCGAGCAAAACAACAAAACATGAATGGCGACCTTTCGTAAGGAGGAGAGGGCTCGAGAGGTGTGGGATTGAAGACGATATCCGGACCGTAACTACAGAGAGCTCGCAGTGGGAAGAGCCGGCCGGTGAACGAACCACAGGCGCGGTAGCCCCGGTCCCCAAGAGTCGAACCCGAATCCTCCCAGGAAGCGTAGCGAGCGCATACCGCCGTACCTAGGTCGAGTTCCCAGCGTACGGAGCAGAGCAGAGCAGAGCAGAGTACTCTAGGGTTCTGTGTGCAAAGAAGCATACCTACTATGGTAGTATGGTGTGTCGGATGTAGGTACTCTGGTACCTGGGCTGGCAGTTCTCTCCGTCCAGAAGCCAGAGAGCAGCTCGCCCAGGCTGTGGGTACGTACCTTGCTTGGCTGTCCATGGCGTTCCCTGCACCGCTTGTCCGTGGTCAAGTTTCCGAGCTACACGCCCTCCTCCCTCGTCTCTCTCACTCTCTCTTTCTCTGGCCTGCCCCTCCCTCCTCTGCTCCTCCTTCTCCTCCTTCCATCCAATGAGTACCAAGTACTTTCCCTTTGCCGTTGCCCTCAACTCGCACCCTAGGCAGGTAAGGTAGGTGCGGATGCCTACCAATTGCTGCCCATGAATGGTGGCCCCTCCCACCCCGGTCGACGGACAGTCCACTCAACCAGCAGCGAGCGACGAGGAAGAAGAGCAGCCACCAAACCCACCACTCACTCTCTGTGCTTCCTCGCACCCCGGGCAGACCCTCTCTCGCCTGTGCCTCTTCCAATCTAGCGTAAACCAACCTTGTCGACCACCGCCGCTCCGCACCGCACCACATTGCACCGCTCGCTGCAAGTATCGATGGTACATACGGCCGCCTCTGCTCCTCTGCGGGTTTTTTGCCTCGCACCATGTACCCCAGTACTCTTGGTGGTCCCCTCCTCCGCCCATTGCCATCTCTCTGTGACTGACACTCAGTAGGCGGGCAGGCACGGATAGGTCCTTTCTACGCGGTACCTGACCTTGCCAGAGGGCAACGGGCTCTGGCGCTCGCTCGCTCGCTCGCCCGCCCTTCCTCTCTTCTGCCCCGGCTACTTGCTACCTTACCGTGCCAGTGCCAATGCCATTGCCAGTGCCACAGCTGCTGTTGCTGCTTGCTGCTGGCTGCCACCATTACCACCGCCACGACAACCACCACACCATCCAATCCATGCCTCTTTGCTCGCTGCTCGATCGCTCGTCCGTCCCCAACCTGCCTTTCGCAGCCAGAGTACCCACGGTCTTCTGCTCTGTTGGAGCTGGAGCTGGACCTGCCCTTGGACATGACCTAAGCCGTGGCATCCCCGTACCGCAGTACCGCAGCCCGCAGCCCGCACTGCTCTGCGGATACCGCAGTACCCCAGTCGAGTTGGTACCTACCTCCCGTCCCCTCTCAACACCTGGTCCACGTCCTGCAGCACCCTGGCTTTACCTTGCCTACCTTGACCTTAGCTGCACCGGTTGGGGGCGTGGACGTATGATCTTGAGGACCGTAGTCTGTAGATGGGGTGGAGGGACTTCGACCTGCCTCCTCTTCTTTTCTCTCACCACCGAAAACAAAACCTTCCCACGCCCGGCTTCTTTCTTTTCCTTCTACCTCTCACGACTCCACCAACCACCTCCAATATTCCCTTAGGACAGCCCAAGAGGCGAGGACGGTAAGTCTGAACCCAAACTTCTTCTATGCTCCCAATGCCTCTTCACCAGCCCTCCTGCCCTTTCCCATAAGCGCCATCTCAGAACGCAAAGTCCTTGGTTTGGTTTCCATTCCTGCATCTCCTCTGCTGCTGCACCCTCCACCCCCATCTTACACGCCAACTCTAGCTGATGTACCTGCATTAGAAGAGTTGGGTGAGCTCGACGAAGAGAGAAGAAGAAAAACAAAAAACCAACGACCTCGCTCGAAGCCCACGATTTGTTGTCTGGTCTCTGCGAAAGTGTTTGTGTGTGCTGCTTGTTCGGTACCTCTGCTTCGATAAGACCTTTCATACAAACGGCCTCCACCGCCTGTTACTCAGCTCCCCATTTCACAAGAAAAAAGGGCCATTCTCTCGCTTCCTACCGTCACCGTCCTCGGCGCCTTCGTGCAACCCGCCAAGCAAGTAAAGAACCAAGAGGTCAACCCAATCTCTTGTATTTACTCTGCCCTTCGACGACAGACGCCTGAAGACCACTCTCTATTCGACCTTACCGATACGAAATAGCCATTGCAACAGTCCCCACGGCTTGCCACAATCAGATGCTAACGTTACTGAAGCTCTGATTTCTCTTCTTACGACTGCTTACGACGCCCACGACCGTCCTGATCTGTTTTCACTCAAGAAAAGTTCTCGTACCACGGTTATCGTTCCATCTTGCCTGGTAGCACCCTCACCGCTCGAACAACCCGACGGTTTTTTTTTTTGCGCCGTCAAACCTCGCCAACTGATTCCAACTGCGCTATCGACTGCGCCGATTGGAAAGGTCAATTTGACTGAGCAACGCTCGACGCCTGGAAAGACAATTGCTGCTCTTTCCACGCTTGTGTGTTTTTGCAGGTGCCACAGTCCAGAGGCTTGCTTCGCGACTCGGACTCCACTGACTGTCTGGCGTCAGGTACGAACCTTCGGGGCAACACCGTGAAGCTGGATCTACCGTCGATTTCTCAAGTGCAAACCCGGGGACCGACCGACGTGTCGTACTATAACAACTACGCAGCCCAGAGGTACATGAGCAGCGAGAGAGTGCCGTCTCTGCCATTGCCAAACTCGCATCAGGCATACTCGTCGGGTACCTCGTCACCCCGGGTCAGCTCTATTGGGTCCGCCTCAAGCTCGCACGCCTCGCAGTCGTCCTTCACCTCGGCCGCATCCTCTAACGGCCCCAAGACCCCCTCTCCTACTCTGCCCATCACCGCTACCATTCCTGGTTCCTCAAGCCAGCAGGTCGGTGCATACGATAGCTACCCCGCCATGAATCAACCCGCTGCCGACATGTATTACTCGCAACACATGTCCGCTGGACAGGCGCCGCCGCCCCAGACCGTCACCTCTGGCGCCATGTCTTACCACTCACAGCACCCGCCGTTACAACCGACTCATATGCCCCAGTACGCCCCGCAACCCCAGTACTCCCAGTATGGCTACGCCAATGGCTTGACCTCGCCCCAGAGTGCGCAACCTGCTAGCCAGATGGGCCAAAACGTCCTTCCTTTGCCCGGTGTAGCAACCCAAGGCTTCCAAGGCTTTGACACCACCGGACAGGTTGCTCCCCCAGGAATGAAGCCCAGAGTGACAGCTACGCTGTGGGAAGACGAGGGCAGTCTGTGTTTTCAGGTCGAGGCCCGCGGTATCTGTGTCGCGCGTCGTGAGGGTAAGTTTCAATGCCATGCCACGTTAGAACTGCAACCGTTGACACCTTTGCAGACAATCACATGATCAATGGCACCAAGCTTCTCAACGTTGCTGGTATGACCCGCGGCCGCAGAGACGGCATTCTCAAGAGCGAAAAAGTGAGACATGTTGTCAAGATTGGTCCCATGCATTTGAAGGGTGTCTGGTAAGTTGAGCTCAGCGAAGACGCGTCTACTGCCGAGTTCCAGCTAACGCGACGCAGGATTCCATTTGAGAGGGCACTCGACTTCGCCAACAAGGAGAAGATTACGGAGCTCCTGTACCCGCTGTTTGTTCACAACATTGGTGCTTTGCTGTACCACCCCACAAATCAGACCCGCACCAACCAGGTCATGGCTGCTGCTGAACGTCGCAAGCAAGAACAGAACCAAATGCGCGGTGCTCCTCAGACCGGTGCCCCTGGGTTGCCCTCCATTCAGCAACATCATCACCACATGAGCTTGCCCGGGCCCCAGCAGTCGCTGCCGTCCCACGCTCAAATGGGACGTCCCTCGCTTGATCGCGCGCACACCTTCCCCACGCCGCCGACTAGCGCCTCCAGCGTCATGGGCGGGAACATGAACGCTTCGGACAGCGGATTCCAGTGGGCACAGGGTCAAGGAATGGGCAGCGCTCAAGGCGCCAACCCGATGTCCATCGATACCGGCTTGAGCAACGCCCGTTCAATGCCCGCAACCCCGGCCTCCACACCCCCGGGAACGACTATTCAGAACATGCAATCGTATCAGTCCGGCGCGCAACAGTACGACAACTCGAGACCGATGTATAACCCTTCCGCCCAACAGTCGCCGTACCAAGCTACCAATCCTGCTTCTCAAGACCGCCCCGTCTACGGCCAGCCCGACCCGTACGCTAAGAACGACATGGGACCTCCGACAACACGCCCCGCAACTTCTGGCGCTCCTCAGGACCAGAAACCCGCCAACGGAATCATCCACGCTGATCAATCCGGTGGTCAACCTGCCGGGGATGAGGAAGCTGAACATGACCATGATGCCGAATACACCCACGACAGTGGCGCGTATGACGCCAGCCGTGCTTCCTACAACTACTCTGCTCCTGCCGTCGGAAACCTACCCGCTGAACATCAGCACCTCTCCCCTGAGATGACCGGCTCGCCGAGCCACCCGCCTGCGTCTGGTCGCGCAACTCCCCGTACAGCTGCTGCTCCTCAACCATACTACTCCCAGCAAGCTGGTTATAACACCCCTCCGCGTGTACCCCAACAACCCTCAAGCAACTTGTATAATGTAATGAGTAACGACCGTGGAACTGCCGCTGGAGCCGGAACCGGCGATGTTTACCAGCCTCAAGCCGATATGGGATCCATGTCAAACGGATACGCGTCCCAGATGAACGGTGCTGGCGGCATCAAGCGCGGGCGCGACGAAGACGACGACCTGCAGCGCCCATCAAGCGGCGGCGGCATGGATCTCAAGCGTCGCAAAACCCTCTTGGACTCACAAGTCCCGGCCATGGCGTACGCCCCGCCTGTGATGGCCCAGCAGCCGCGACGAAGGTAAAAAAAAAACCTTCGCCGAGTCGATATTTTCCAACCTCTGCCGTTTGACACTTCATTTGAGGCGTTGTGGCTAAACCAGGGTACGAGACATGATCGGTCATGAACGTCTGAATTGATGATCTAGAGGCATCTAAATGACGCTTCTCGTCGCTCCTTGCACACACCATTTTCTTATCTGTCTTTGTATTCGCGAGACGACTTTCCGCCATCAACGTTACATGATGACGATTGACGACTCTCATTCCCTGATTTTAAATGCCCTCACGGCTGTACATGCTGATGACTGACGCTTGCATGGGGGAGGGACTTAATTCTAAAGACTCGGCTGTTCTTCCTTTTTTTGTTTTTCTCATTGATCCTCGGGGCAACATACACACGTAAGAGACGGAGATTTGGGACCCCATGGCGCTTCCCTTCGCCTGTTATGAGCTCGGGCGAAGTAGCCACACTACTTTGAGGACTGATCACCTACATTACCTTGTTCTGCTTTCCTTTTCTGTCTTGAATACAGGGGGGATCTGGCACCGAGCGTGTCAAGGGAAGGATGATGACTTTATGATGAATTTTTATTCTTTCACAAAAAGTGTGAGACGTTGGGAACTGTCTCTTTAAGGTAACGACTTGACGAAACGGAAATAAAAAGCTATTGTTGCTTCAGAAAAAAACTTGTTCATTTTGCTGTGAGCCTCTCGCGTCATTCAAGTGATCATGCTTGCTTTGGCGCCAGTTCACAGCCACATTGGGGCGTCAGACGGACATAATATGTTTGCAACGTCGACATCAAATACTAGAATGCTCAATAGGTGACTTTCTGCCGATTTCCAGGTCTCCTGTCTAAGAACGCCTCGATGAGAATATTCACGAAGTACCAAACGAAAACATATGGAGAAAGGCCTGTCAAATTCAAAACTAGGTGTCACTCGCGCAACGACGTCATATATGCTTAAACCATGCTTACCAGAATTGTGCATTTTGTAGGTCCTCTTTGTCAGAAGAACGAGACGATAAATCAATTCAAATATGTGCAGTCAACGAATGAAGACGTGGGTGTACTCCCGGTTAAACCCCGGATGTGTGTGGTTTCCGAGGCAAGTAAGCCGGAGCTGACGTGCCTTCCTTCTCACCTTGCTACCCTTGCTACTGCGGGACGCGGTCAACTGCGTGTCGACTCCTCCAAACCTGCGGTTGAAGCTGCCGTCTCCATTCCCCTGCCAGTATACAGAATTACTTCCTGCGACGTCTTTTTTCTATTTTGTTTTTTGGCAAATCTTTTGCATTGGCAATAGGCTTTTCTCCCCTCTTGATGATCACGAGAGAATTGGCAGCATAGCACGGCGCGGTCGGATTCAGCCATAAATCGCGATCGCCCACAAACTCGATCGACCAGCTCCAACGATGGCCACTCCGACCCAGATGAAGCATGCCGCTTCGCAACAAGGCCGGACACCTTCGCAGCTTGCTGCAGCGACACCACCGGTCTCGACACCCTTCTCAGCGTCCCAGACCCATGCAGCCTTCTCCCCTAGGGGTCCTCGGTCTTCGCCTCAGCAGTTTAAGAAATCGCCTGCGACCTCGACTACTCTTATGGGACACCCTAATGGCGCTCTCAACTTCGACAGTCCGTCTGCCGCAGCAGCTATGGGCGCCCTTGGAATAAGCGGCGGATTGGATATTGGCTTGGATCATGTTGGTGTCGGAGGATTCGGTGGTCTGGGAGGAATGGGCGAGGATGACAAGATCAAGCGCCTGGATTCGGTCATTGATATTCTTGGGGTCAGTCAAACCTGCCAATTTGGTTCTGCGACGAAGACTGACTAGTTTTTCTGGCAGAAAGCGAAAGGACGAGTGAGCGAAGCGGGCCTCGAGCGACTGACCCTCCGTACAGGTCTTACTAGCATCTGGGACGAGCACCGGTCGCCCGACGGCAGGAAGACCAAGATGCTTGTCATAGCAGGACAGGCTCTGACTGTGGACATTGTCTTGAACAACAACGTTGTGGAGAACGTCTCGTTGACGTTCCCGGAGTCGGCACCAATCGTGACGAGGCACAAAGACCAAGCCGCCAAGATTCTACTCGAGGATCTCCAGCTTCGGCCGGACCAAAGTCCTCTGACCAAGACCCTGGACAAATTCTCTGAGAATCTGGAACGCCTCGCAAATCTTGACAAGCTCAGTGTCATCCCCGGACTTGACTGCCAGGAGGCCCTGGCTGGCATCTTTGAGAGCTTGGAGCGTCTCTTCCGTTGGGAGCTGTCGAAGCTGCAGGAAGATGCCGCGATGGGCGGGAAGCCAGCGCGCTTTCTTCAAACCACAGTCATGTGCATGAAAAGCGGTCGCCCGATGATGCACGCCAGAGACATGGTCGGCCTCAGTGTCGAGTATTGGACGGAAAGACGCCATGTCATACCCAAGACGGAGACCGTCCGATACTGCGAGAAGCAAGAGAAGGTCTGGTCCATTCTCATAGGCTGCAAAGCGCTAGATGACGGAGAGTTATTCCCGCCCGTCCGCGTATCAGAGAACTGGATATCCCAAAAGGTTGTTGCTGAGCCTGGTCCAGACGACATCCTCGCTGGCGCATCGGGCATCGACTGGCAGGAACCAGAGGCGACGAGCCTCCCGCAAACCGACGACAACAAGGACAAAGGTATGGATATGGTGGGCCCAGATGGCAGTACACAAAGACTTCCGAAAGTCAAGTTTATTGCAACACTGGCCCCGCCAGTCATAGTGCCACAATCCGTGTGGAACAACTTGCACAGCCTGACAGGCGCGGCGTCCCAACCTATGCTGGTCCCAATCCACACGTTTGACAGCATATCTTTCCCTATACCCGACGGGACCAACCACGATGCGAGCGAACTTCGTGTCATTTCTTGCCGGAGGGCGATACAGGTCCCGGGCGACGGCAACACAATCTCACGAAGACACAAGAACACGCTTCTCATTTACAAGCCAGTCTATGGACAAACCGTAACTGAGCTCTCCTTTTCTCACCCTCGACAACTTGTAGCCATGCTACCCATCCTTCGCCAGTATGCTCTGATATCAACACTGCTTGAGAGGAGCTTCGGCTCAGACATATCTGGACAGCCACTGCTTGAGAAGGACCAGTCCATCGATACGCTCGAGGCGACGACGACTACATCAGCTGAATACGAGATGTTCATGTCCAACAAGCTTGGAGACAATGAACAAGAGTTGACAATCGATGTTGTCTTGACTGTACATCCGTCCGCTGGTTTACACGTCGTCTTCCCCTTCCGCAATGCGACCGCCAACGTTGATCTCCAGATCCAGGAGAATGGGCGCGTGCACATCGTATCGCAAAATATCGTGCCCGCAGTTGATGAGGATGTAGCAGCAGCGGATAAGGGCAAACACAAGCAACTTACTCCGGAGGATCTGGGCAAGCTGCTTGAGGTGATGGAAGACCTCTGCTCCTGGGCAGAATGGATTCGGAGGAATCTTTCATAAGCCGTTGGACGCGCGGTGGGGGTGGAGTGAATCACGGACAGACTTCATTACCGGCTGCGGAGTGGCTGTTTGTTTTTTTCTGTATAATTGATACCCAGCACATTATCTCTCTTTACTGGAGGCGTGGCATTCAAGGCTGGCTCTCCTCGTATTGTACAGGGAGAGACTTCGATATCCAAGATATTGGTCTCCTGGAGGAAAATAGGTCGGCTCGATCGACAAAGAAACGGACAACCCTGGGGTCTTGTGGCGTTTGGATTATTGGCATGGTTGGCGCGGCTGGCTTGCGACTGCCGACGTCAAAGTGAACCCGAACAAAGGGTTCTGCTGGGGTGGCTTTGGTGTACGTTAGATTCCTCCTCTGCCTCTAGTTCCCATTGCCCGCATGAACCGAGCTCAAAGAAGCAAGTTTATATAATGACGTCCTGTCTTGACGTGGAGGCTTCACTTGGCCTAGGCCACCACTTTCAGTGTTGATCGATCGACCATCGTAGCAACTCACACCGCGCCAACCTCGTTTATCGAAAGTTTGCTAGGGAATATCACATGTATAAGCAAGTTACGATGCTGGGGTTCAGATATGTGGATGGACTCTCCTTCCTCGAGAAGCTCCTCACAGTCCATCCAGTCTATCGCGGTCAAACGCCGCTCGGCCTCATGTCCTGACTGGTCCTGCTACTCGCTTGTGATTAATCTTCCCGCACCCGGGCATTGGCATGTTTACGTGCTGCCATCTAGAGCCTTAGAATCTGATCTTCATGGAGTCATATTCCTGCTCAGCGGACTACGGGCGAACATATCACTAGAAGGATATGATGAAAATTAGTGGAGAGAAACGTCTGTTAGTTACTTCCCATTGGGTTATTCTTCGTCGTTTTCACAAACTGTTAGCGTAGAAATTGCAATGTCATGAGATTTCTGTCAGGTCTATCCAGGAAAATCTTGCGTATACCTTGGCTCGACGTGGACGCCCTTTGCCCAGCCTCTCACAGGATGAGGCGAATCTCAAGCCACCCAGGACATTCCGAGACGGGCGTGATCCATTGTCTTCAGCACTGGGTCACAACACGGGAAAGAGGTCGCATATATGATGGCATGCGAGAGATGGGTGTGTCGCGCACTCCGTCTCCGGATAGCACAACAGCAGCCACGGGGTCGCAAATAGACGCAGAACAGGCGTCTCCGGCAGAAGAAGAAGCAAACATGGGAAACAATCTCATGACCTTTGGCCTCGGGTGCACTTCGGGTGGCGACAACGGCGGCTGCGCGGCCAGCCCGGCTCGAACGCACGGCTACGGTAGCCAGGCTGGACGTGGAACGGGGGCTTGAACAGACGGACGGCAACGGTCGACAGTAGGTAGCTAGCTACCTTACCTCTAGGGGCCATTTTCTTTTTCTTTGGTTCTCTGTTGTCTTCTACCAATGTACTTTTGTGCGGTTTCTTTTCCTTCTTGGAATTGATATCTTCTCTTTTCCCGTGGACACGATTGTCTGAGACGGGGTTTTGCAGATAGGTAGAGACATTGTTTCTTCGAGTCGCCTACTTGCTTGCATCCCTTTCTTTTCGTTCCCTTCCGCGCGGCGGTCCGCCCCGTATTATTCGTCGCTCTGCGTCGATTTTTGTACGCGGCGGTTGTTTCGGAGGTCGGGAGTCTGTGCTGTGCCTGTCGCAGATGGGGGGGAAGGGGAGAGAGAGGATCTTACAATACGGGGATGGCATTGACAATGAGCTGCTGACCTTGGAGGGGAGGATTCAAGGGGTGGCGGATTGGAATCCACCGGTATCGATAGGCGATGGAGGGGAGGGAGGGGAGGGAGGGGAGGGAGGGGAGGTTGTTGATTTGTTTGTTGACTTTGAATTTACACCCATCAACAAACAACAATAAAGGGTGCTTTAATATGATATCCGGTGTAATATGGGAAGGGGGGCCAAATGGGAAATTGGAGGTCGGGTTTTTGGCATTCTCCCGATTAGATAGATACCTGCCCACCGTATTAGTGGCTTTCGGAGGACGGGAAGATTTTCTGGGGGCCTGTTGGCTGCCCGCTGGGCCTCGGAGCAGAGGAGACGTCAATATCGAGCAATTTCTGGGTCTTCTGCCCAGGTTTCGGGGTCGATGGACCGCGGGCTGTGGCACAAAGAGGAGCACTGGGGACGGTGATCTGAGTGAGGGGGGCCACTCTGTCCATGGGTTGGACGTCCGTCTCTTGTCCTGTTCCTGGTCCTCTTCCTCCGCTGCAACTGCGGCACGATACATCTGACAGGAAGGCGATCTGTTTCTCAACCTTTTGCTTTGCACGTGCAGAAGCGAATATGTTGCATTTTACCGTATACCAGAGATTTGATCGGAGGAGACACAGAGAAAAAAAAAACGGGGTCTTCACCACCTCAGGTCATCTCATTCAGTGTCATCTATGGTTCTTTCTTTGGGTTGTGTGGCTTGGATTCAATATCTTGCGTATTGGTGTAACCCTGATGATACCTTTGCATCTTGGCCTGGGCATTGCGTCGCCTTGCAGCCACTTCCCGTCCGTCCCTTGTCTTGCCGCCCGATACGACGAGTCGTTCCCGTGCCGTCTTGTCTCTTGTTGGGTTCTCTTCCTCCGGCATGGAACGTAACCAACCAGGACGTGGGCGACCGACGAAGGGACAAGTGTGGAGAAAAAAAAAAAAAAAAAAAAAAAAAGAAAGGTCAAAGAGTGTCCGAGCTCTGGAGGGAGGAGAGGCTCGAACGGCGATCCAAGCTCCTGCCCCCCCTCCCCGCCCTGGTGGGCCACCGAAACGGGAGCGCGATCTTGTCGCAGCCAGGTTATTTTTGACGCAACCAACAGCCCGTTGAAGAGGAGCAACAGGTGAAGATAGCGTGGCGAGGATCAGTGGATGAGGCCAGTTTGTCGGTAGTTTAGTGGTGACGAGGTGACGGGACGGATAGGGAGGGGGTAGAAACACCAATTCCTTTTTCTTCTTAGAGGAAACCTTGCAAGCCGCTGCCGCGCCCGAAGTGTTAGATCATCCAGACCATTCCCAATGTTCCAGGACTTTCTTGCGCTGGTGGGCAGAAAATGAGATTTCAGGGAGAAAAAGACAGCGGGGAGGAGACTTCTGGTTTCCTGGAATGGGAGGACCGGTCGGTGGACCATTCAGCGCCGGTGTCTTTCTGGAAGCCGAGCTGGAAAGCTAGATGTTGCCTGTCGTCTGGAGCTTTTCAATGTTGAACACAATGGGCAGGTCGCAAGTCGCAGGTCACGATGAAGACAGAAGCGAAATGATAGCGGTCGCAAGCATGAAATCGTAATATCGGGCGCAATCAATCGCGAACCCTGTCATTCCCCCCATTGAGCGATGGACAGCAAAACGGATAGGAAAAGTGACCGATGTGCGTAACAGCAGGGTCCGGGTATCTGAGAGGTATGCCACTGGTAGGTGGTGAGGCAAGCACGCAAGGTTGGATGCTGTTTGGCGGTGGATGGGGTGGATGGCGATGACGGTGGTGACGGTGGTAGTAGCAGCCTCAGCCGAATGCTCAGCTACGCCGTGGGGACCGAAGGGCGCTGGGCTGATGGGTACTCGCAAAATTGGTGGTGAGGCTCGTAAATGATAAGTATTGTTGACATTGGCGAACAAAACAAAAACATTTTTTGTTTTGTTTTGGTCTCGGCTGTGGCTTGTCGCGTTTGTTTAGTGGCCTGGCTCCATCGTCCATGGATCATCCGTCCTGCCACTTTGATGATGAACCCACCTTTTGCCGCTGCCCGACAGTCGCAAATGCAGTCATTGTTCTCCGCAAGGTGATGATGCTGAGGTGCGTCTTGACACAGCGAAGCTGCAGAGAGGGTAAGAGTCAGAGGAGCGTTTCGCTGCGTCTGGATGGGGAGCGTCAGCGTCAAGCGGACAAGTGGCAGTCGAATCGTGGCTTTAAGACCAGGGACCAGTTGATACTGCAGCAGCTACTGCAGTGTGCGAGCGACTGATCAAGGCACACGGGGACCGGCCGGCGGGGAGGTGAGGTGGTAGGCATGCACGAGGTAAGGCCAGCACCGCAGGACCACAATCCACGACTGAGAATGGAACCTAGCAAAGAGGGGCACACAGTCGCACAGGCGCCTTTTCCCTCAGGTCGACCGTCAGTGTGTTGGGACTGGAGAAACCCTGGTGGGAAGGCTCGCTCGCCTGTCGTCTGGTCTTTTACGTGTAAGATGCTGACCCTCGACTCCATGTAGTGTGCGGGTGGGCGGACGCTGCTGCAAGTCGTGACGCACAGAACAGGAGGCCCAAGGAGAAAAAGATAGGGGCTCGACTGATGTTTCTCGTCTGCTCTCGGATTTCAGTATGTTATTTTTTGTGTCAATTTTCGCTCCGTGAAGTGTGCTCTTGAGGTGCGGCATGGCTGCATGAGACCTCAGACGCGTGGGCGGGACCCTGCAGGCAGAGGGCAGACGCAGCCAATGAGCGGTGCTGGTAGACGTCCGAAAAGGCATCCCCTGGGTTGTGTCCGGGGACGGCCCCTGGTCTATTTGGATGCCAGACCGTTGGGTTCGAGCATGTTAGTTGTTAGTGATGTCAGGGCGAGCGAGGGACGACGGGGGGGAGGGGGGCTGCAAACACATTGTTGATTGATGTCTGATACTGGGCGACAAACGAACAACAAGAAGAAAGTCGACTGTCGGCTCCCGAATGCGAAGTCCAAGACATGATGAAGCCTCGGGATTCTTCATTTGAGACGTCTTCATGCCTCTCCAGGTTTTGTTTTTTTCCCCAATCCGGGACCTGCAGGTGCGACAGCAAGCGACTTTGCGACCAGCTGCAGCCTCAGGTCGGTCTTTCCTTAGCAGAGACCAGCCAGCCCCACCAGCTCCCGACGCGTCTGTCACGTGAAAAGCCACCACCTTTCCTCTTTTGGAAGTCGTGTAAACAACACACACGCCACGCGCGCCATCGCGAAAAGCAGCAAAGCAGCAGCAGCGGCTTTCCAGGACTTGGGTCTTTTCTTTTCTCTCCGTTCCAAACCTGAACCATCCACTCAGCTTGCGTCCTCAGCGCCTGGAGCCACCCAGAAGGCTCCATTCTGACTGCGATCCCCCAGTGTGTCCAAGGCCTTTGGCTGCCCGCCTGCCCTGTCCTGTCCCGTCCTGTCCATCTATCCCATCCCAACTTTCCCACCAAGATAGAGCAAGACCCAGGCACCCAGGCCAGCCCACTATCAGCACTTCACCCACCCACTTTGTTGCGCGCGCAATTCACTTGTACTGGCGCATCCGCACCCGCTCCCGCACCCAACCACCCACCACCCACTCTCTCTCACACAACCCGACGCACACACTTCACCCTCTTACACCGCGCATCCTTCCGCCTTCCTTTGCGCCCAAGTCTCGCCCTCTCTCACACACTCATCCTTTGCCTTCTGAGGGTGCCTGTCCTTGTCTGCAGCCCTCCAAGTTTACAAGGCCAACAAGAGTCAGAGATACCTTCGCTGCCCAAAGGACTTTGCCACCCGCCTCACCCAACCAACTCTCACCACCACCAACACGACACGACACAACGCGAAAGAGAGAAAGGACCCCTACTTCCTCTCACCCTCCACCCCAGCTTCTCTTTCTCCTGGCCATGACTTGAAAGAGTCGCCTGCCGATCACAAGTCGCGACACAAGCACCAGGGGAATGAAGATGCGAAGCAAGACGCATGCCTAACCGTTCCTGCTTGACATCCCCCCTCAGACCTTAGCGCCATGCAGTAGATGCACTTGCGCTCCCGTCCCGTCCCTTCTTCCTGGCCCTCCTCCCTTCTGCTTCCTGCCTGGGCCCTTCCCTCCTTTTCCATCCTTCAACTTCTTTCTGCAACACCACGTCCCACCAGCATCGAACCAAGAAAGAGGGCGCTCTTTCCGCCTATCCAGGCCTCATCGCCTCAACCACGTGTAACTACTCCCACCTGAGGGACTCCCACCAGTCTCCTCCGTCCTATCAACAACCGCTTTGGGATAGGACCCCGAAACATCGACGATACACACTTCCGCGCGCGCCTCAGGAAGCTGCGCCCTCGTAGTCCGCATCTCTTCAGATCGCCAACACGTTCCCGTATAGGCCAAACAACACACGCGCCATAGGCCAACCACCAACCCTCGACTCGACTCGAATCGACACGCCTTATCTCCATCCATCGATCGCACCTTTGCTCCACCACCACCTACGCGGAGCAGCCAGCGAAACAGTATTCCGACGACCAATACCCAGCGACAATTTGCTTGCCCTCCCAGGATTGATTGATTCACTGCTTGCTGCGAAGATACACCAACATTACGGCGCTCAGCTCTTTGTATTTTGACAGCGAATCCCAAGAAAGAGAAAAAAAACCATAGACCACACAACAAAACAAGACACTCAAAGAACGCCATCCAACCAACATGTCGTTCTCCAACAGCAGCGGAGGAACACTCACTGTTCCCAGCCCGACACATGTCCACCATGTGGACGTGCTTGCCTCCTCTGTGAGGGGCCTGAGAAGGTCACTCTCCAGATCGCCCTCCAAGTTCAGCCTGGCGCGCACCAACTCTCTTGAGAGCACCGATAGCTCTCACAGCGGATCCCACACACCAGTCCAGCAGCAATCGCCATGCCGACGATACACACCAACACCAACACCACCTAGTAGCAGTGGCAGCAACAGTGGCATCAGCGGCCTGCAGGACCAGCATCCCCTCAGCTTTACCCCAGCCGGCCTTCCTCCTTCCATGCTGACCTCTACTACGCCCTTGAGCTCGCCCCCAAGCCTGGCCACGCCATTCCGCCCCAGCGTCCGCCTCTCTCTGCGCTCTGCAAAGTCATCCAAGGTGACGGGCAGCCCTTCGCGGCCAGTAACTCGACTTCGAACTTCGCCCAAGTCACCTCTCAAGCGCGCTCTGAACGCTACCTCTGACTCGGGAAATTCTACTCCTTCTTGCCCCTCGTCTGCTTCAAGCTCCGAGAGCCCCGGCCAGGAAAATAACGGCCAGGTCAGCCCGCTGTCCAGATCGAACTTTCAAAAATCATCACGCCACAGTTTCCATCTTGACGGCACCGGTCACGCTCAGCAAGCGAGTATTTTCAGGTCGATCGAAGGCCAAGGCGAGTCGCAGGCAGTCCCGGGATCGGGCGCACTGAAGCGCAGCGACGCCATCATGAATCTCGACCAGGCCTCGCTTGGCAGCCCGGTCGCGAAGCGCCGCAGTTTGCACGGAATTTCAAGTTTTGGCCAGACCACACCTGATTTCAACATTTTTGACAACAACGCGAATACCAACAACAGCAACAGCGGCACCCCGGGCAAGACGAATTTTGACATTCACGACGAAGCCAACCGCGAGTACGAGCTCTTTGGATCATCCGGCTCTTCTTCAAACCGGGACCCTCTCCCTTCACCGACCCCGCCTCCCCAGGCCCCGCGCAGGACTGGATCACTACGCAAGTCCACCCTCCAGCAAAGACAACACGACCGGAGTTCTTGGGGACGTCGGTCAGGTGCAAACCACCTGGCACAGATGAGCGGAGACTTTTCAACGCCCAACAGCAAGAACAGGCCGCGCTTGTCAATGGATCAGTTCCTTCCCCCTCAAGCTCCCCGCGACAGCCCGTTCTCATCGAACCCACCGTTGCCCAACCCTTCCGCTCACCCAATTGAGCGCTCATCACACCAGCCTCACCCGCTGTCTAAGACGCTGGTCACTTCAACATCGGGAAACAGCCTGGAGGAGCAGAATAACAGCATGCCTCCTCCGTCGCTCTTCGAGAAGCCCCGCGCTCCCATCAATTTCGCAAAGTCGATGCCTTATGGCTCTTCTCGGCCCTCCTTCATGCAAGAGGACAACAACGAGAATGTCACTCCCTTCAAGGCGGCCAAGCCTTGGGCCGGAGCCTTCATGTCTACAGGCCTTGTCTCCAAGGTCAACCGCAACCCCGAGGAGTTCGACAACAAACTAACCATGCCCGACACTCCCTGCAAGAAGCCCACCAACGGCTTTGCCACCTTCCCACCACCTCCTGGCAGTGTGATGAAGAAGAACAACCGCTACTCGTTCGGTGGTATGCCATCAACCCCTTTCAACGCACCGGGAGCTCCATCATCTCGCAGCACATTTGGCAACCCAGGAAAGGGCCTTGGCATCTTCCAGCGCATGGGATCGCGCCATGCCCGCCGAGGCAGTGTCTTGAGTTTGGACGATGATAAGAAATTCTCCCTTGAAACCAACTTCAACGTCGACCTCGCAGCTGCTACTACTGACGCCCCCCCGACACCCACGAAGCAGGGTCTCACCCCTAGCTTGAGCAACCTGAGTGAGCAGAGCATCGAGAGCCCCAGCGCTAAGAGATCGCTGCCCTTTTCCGCCGTTCGGCCAATGATCTCTAGAGAATCTACTGGTGAGTGTACTCCAGAGAGAAAGTCCAACAACAGGGGCGCCAGTGGTCCATTGTCAAGCTCTCCCCTTGGCTCCACTGGTTCTCCGACTAGCGGACTGTCTCCTACTTCGCGTCTTTCCTTGCCGTCGTTTGGTCGTTCGAGATCCTGTCGGGGCTTCAGCGCCCCTTCGCCTTTACGGACTCGATTTTGTCCCTCGACGTTTGAGCCTCAGAAGGACATGTTGGCTAAGATTACTTCTCACGATACAGCTAGCCCAGTTGAACAGCGCTCTCCCCGAACCCCCTCTACGCACATGGTCATTCCTGACGCCAGCTGCCTCTCGATTTCTAACCCACCTGAGCCGAGGAGCGTAGCTGCCCCATCCACCCCCTCTGGACGCGATTCCTTCCAGAGCACCACGACTCAGCTCATGACCCCAGTCAATGTCCGCGGCGGTGCTGATGTTGATGACTCTCTCTACTCTCGCTTCGACAAGGTTGAGATGGTTGGCAAGGGTGAATTCTCCTCCGTCTACCGGGTGGTGAAGTCTGGCTACTCTCGCGCTTCCTTCCTCTCCGTGTTTAGTGGAACGCCCACGAAGAACTCTCGCGAAAGCCCTGAGCCCGACCGCATCTACGCTGTCAAGAAGGCTCGCCGTCCGTTCACGGGGCCCAAGGATCGCCTAGCCAAGCTGAGAGAGGTCCAAGCGCTTCAGGCCTTGACTCACGCTGACCATGTGCTTCACTATGTGGACAGCTGGGAGGCCAACCAGTACCTGTACATCCAGACCGAGTTCTGTGATGAGGGCACGCTGGACAAGTTCCTGAGCAATGTCGGTCGCAAGGGCAGACTGGATGATTTCCGTATCTGGAAGGTCATCCATGACATTGGCCTGGTAAGTTGACCAGACTTTCCTTGGCACATTGACATGACTGACGAATATGTAGGGTCTGCAAAGCATTCACGAGGCTGGGTTCATTCACCTCGATTTGAAGCCCGCTAACATTCTCATTACCTTTGAGGGCATCCTCAAGATTGGTGACTTCGGCCTGGCTACCGAGTGGCCTGCTGCTAAGGGCGTCGATGCTGAGGGTGACCGAGAGTACATTGGCCCCGAGATCCTCCGTGGCGAATTCAACAAACCCGCAGACATCTTCTCTCTCGGACTCATCACTATCGAAATGGCTGCGAACGTTGTCCTTCCTGACAATGGCCCTACCTGGATCGCCCTGCGTTCTGGTGACCTTTCGGAAGTCCCTAGCCTGACTTTCAGTGCCACCACCACGACTAGTGCTCAACGCGACGCGGCTGGAGTGCCGACCATGCAGTCCTTCGATGACCCTCTTCTGGCTCAAACCAGCGCTCCCGACATCAGCCTTCACTCTGGAATTGCCCCTACCAGAGTCAACGTCGTGATGGATGATTCAAGCAGCCCCTTCATCACCCGCAAGCGCACTGAGCTGAGATCGCCCCCCGACTTCATGAGCGACCCTTTCCACCCCAGCTCACTCGACCAGATTGTCCGTTGGATGATTCGACCTGAACCGAGTGAGCGACCTACTATCCAGCAGCTGCTGTCGACTCCTGCGATGACCTGGGTCGCGGATCGTCGCAGATCAGCTGCAACCGTCTTTGAGGGCGTGTGGGGACCTAGCGAGTCCACCTCACTTCCCACTCTGATTGACGAAGCCTTGATCGATGAGACGATCGAGGAGGCCGTCATTGACGAAGACACTGAAATGATGGACGTTTAAGCGTCTACTTACTTATACAGCCGCATCGACGGCTCACACATTTCTCTCGCCTCCGAGCACCATTGAGCGCATGGGGATTTTGCGAAATGTCTGGATTTTACGATTCTGGCTGCATCGCTGTTGAAGTGGATACGGCGAAATCGTGTTGGAATCATAGCAAGGGCGTTGGAAGGCGAGCATATACTTCGCTTTGGCCTTTGAAAACTACCTTGTTGCGGCGGCGTTCACTTACGACATAACGATGCTACGGTTCAGCCTAACGATCAATTCCGTGAGGCCTGCAGCGTATATTGCGTTTGTGTCTTTTTCTGATTGTACGCTTGGCGACATTTCATGATACGAACCCGCTGGAATCGACATCCTTCCAACAACGTTCTCAACATACCCTATTGATGGACATTGCTTCCACAGCATCATCAACGAATTGTTTCGAAAAGAATTGAAAGTTTAACGGCTTGGAGGCATCGCTCAGCACTTGACTGAGCATTTCCTCTGTCTGCCCCGGCCTTTGAAAGACTTTCGTGTATAGACTAGATCTGGATTCTTTCGAGGAGTGCCTGAAACGGCACCGGCTCCGCAACAATCTGGCGTCGAGGACGGAAACAAAAAGGGAACCAGGAAAATGGTTTTTTCTGTTAGAGGCCTGAGAGACACGGAACGTCTCTTGGCAAAAGGCATCATGCGGCGATGACGGTTACAGGGTTTTTTCACGAACACTAGGGGCCTTCCTGAAGGAGGTCAATACTGCATTGTACGCAAACACATCATGTATATATGGGTAATCCTGTCAGAGCATCGACCGGCGATTGGAGGAGTGGAGGAGCAGGGCAAAGGGCTTCTTGCCTGCCCTCGGTTGTCGTTTTCTTTCCTTTTTTTTTTTTTTCTCTCTTGTGAGAATACTGCATGGTAACCGTATCAAGCGGCTTTACCCAAAGATCAGATAGATCATCTCCTGGCCAGACTGCGCCTATTCCCTTTGTCTTTTGGGGGGTGGGGTTGGGATTTCTTTGGCTCATGATTCCATGACGAAATGGCATGATAGTTATGAAGGTTCCATTCTAAAATTCTTGGGCTCTCTTTTCTCGGTGGTGAAGTGAGGTGTGGTGGTAGCGAACCTGGTAATACGGAATCTTGATGTGTGCGGCATTTGGCAAAAGACAACATACATGGTGGACATAATCACTAATCAGAGACAGGTTGGCATGATGGGTAATTTGTCGTCATTCATAGGTACCTTCCGTCTATACACAGAAAATTCCAATCAATTTAAACACCTCCCGTCCCATCCTGTATGCAACGCCAAAGTCCTATGCTTGATCGAGTGCCTGTACCATGGAATGTAACAGTCCTCCATAACACGCTCAGAAGGCCGCAAGCGCTGGCACGGCCGGACTCATCAGTCAACAATGCCCCTTTCGTTATGGTCGCTACGAACGCCGACTTCGCCGAGCGCCTCCGAGACAGACGCCTTTCTCACGCCCTGGATGTATTCGCTGAGGCAGTTGACGTTGTCTTGGTCTTCCTCCTTGATGGTTGGTACACGTCGTTGAAGTTCATCGCGACTCCGAGGAAACGCATGTCGACGTCGGGCTGGTAGGCAAGGTCACCGAGGAGGATCTGCAGACGGGAGCGGAACGAAGAACCGAGATGGCGAAGACGTTCCTGAAGCACTGGGAACTCGGACGCGACGGCGTGGTTGTCATCATCACCGTCGGGGCCAGGCGTCGATGCCTTCTTTTGGTGTCGAGGAGCTCGGGTCGAGATGCGCATGACATCGGCCTCTTGACGCCGTGTAAAGTCGGAAACGCTCCAGCTGTAGAGACCATCGACGGAGTCACGGTAGCTGAGCATGGCGCGTAGGAGGTCGCCCAGCTGTGCTAGGTACGAGCCGCGGTCATCTTCCCCGGTAGCTGTTTCGACGTGACGAACGCTGCGCCGAGCGCCGAGAAGGCCTTTGTGTGTGATATCGTTTAGGTATCGTGTGTGTGCCTTGATGAGATCGTCGAGAGTGCACCCTTCGCGGTGAATGCGCTTCTGGAGTTCGTTCCAGGATGATTCGATAACCTCAAAAAGGATGTAGTATTGCAGCTGGCCAATGAAGTGAATCATTTCTGCGAGAACGCCCCTTGTCGACTTCCATGTCTGGACCACGACAGGGTCGGAGTTCTGGAGCACGCCGCGGGAGCCTGTCATGCACTTACGCCACGTGGAAGCCAGAGCAAACTCGACACGCTTGATGCGCCAGAGAAAGTTGAAGACCTTGAGATACTGGCGGTTACCCCAGTCGGTGACAACGACGTCGACAGGCGCATCAACTTTGTATTCGAGAGTGAAGCAATCCCATCCAATGTCACCGTGCGACAGCTGAAGCATACGAGCGTCAAGACGACGCAAGACTTCAGGTGAGTCATATTGGGCGTTGGAGCCGCGGATAGCATGCTCGAGCTGGGCCGTGAGTGTATGACGGTATTGTGCGCCAGCAGGGCGGTCTAGATTAGCGGCCAGGGACTCCATGAGGAGGGCAATGAAATCTCCTTGTCCAAGGAGGATGTAGTTCTTGAGAGCCTGTAGGTGCTCGAAAAGATGGAACTTGTTCGCCATCAAGTCAATCAAACGCTTCATCGTAGTCTTATAGGCTTCGTCGATCCAAGCCTCGAGTGTTGCTGTGTCGCCATAGCGCAGCTCCTTCGACGCAGCCTTGGAGTAGTCTTCGACCCATTGTGAATCGCCGCAGCTGTGTCTAATGAAGTTGAGAGACTTGCCAATGAGGAAGACTTTCTGTGCGAAGTCTTGAGTGATGATACTAGGAATCATGCCCTTATCAATCTCGTACTTGTCTTCCCAGACACTGCTTCCGCCAGTCTTTGGTTCATCTGTTTGCTGCTGCTCCTTGACGAAGAACTCGCAATAGGGGTCGAGAAGCTCGCCGTCATAGATCCACCGGCGCAAGATGTCATAGAACGGGCGTGTGACATGAACCAAAAGACGTTCGGCAAATGCCGCAACCATGGGATCTCCATGTGATGACGAAAAGCCATGTATGAGCGAGATCAGCTGACCGCCTCGCCTGCTTTCTGACTCTTCAGCAATGAGACTCATGAGTCTCAGCCCCATTGTCGCCTCGCGCGTCCATACTACGCATCGTTTCAAGGTCACTCCCGCTTTGCCAATACCCCCTCGTGGCGCTGACTCGTCCAGTGAAGAAAGGGCTCTGCGAATTTGTCCCTCGAGGGTTGCTACGAGGCTCAGATATGCCCGCAGCTCACCGCCTACTGCGGCTCGAAGACTCTGTCGAAGCAGCCCTTGAGCAGGTGACTTTACAAAGGCTTCCAGGCGTCGGTACAGCAACGAAGGCTCGGAAACCGTGTGCAGAAGGGATATAATTGGCGATGGTAGTGTCGGGGGCAATACCACGGTATCTGGTTTTGAAAGCGGGAGCGTAGTGGATGATAGACCTTGGAGTGTGAATGGGAGGTCCCTCAACAGGACTGTTTCTGATGGTTCGATGTCGGTATAGTTGTCGGCCAACAGTGTTGACTTTAATGCCACCTGTCTCTTGTTCGACTCGGCCTCTTCCGTTTCCGTTTCCTTCTCCTTTTCTTTTTCCTCGGGTTTTCTTTCGTCAACCGACTTCTTTCTGGCATTGTTCGGAGGAAACTTCTTCAGGCCCTCAGGAGCGAAGGCGTCATTGAACTGTTCTTCTTCTCTTGAGATTGGCGTAGAGGTCATAGACTGACCCCTTTCATGGTTTCTGGACGGCTCGCGCGGCGCCTGGGAAGGAGGCTTCGGCGGGGGGAGGGGTAGTGGCTCATTTGGATCTGGAGAGTCGGCAAGCTGGTAGAGGAGGTATAAGATAGCCCACTTCTGGCCGAGCACCGGTAGAGAGAGGAGGCGCGTGTAGAGGTTCGAAAATCGTAAGGCTTGGCTTGGGTTGCTCTGTATGAGCTTTCGCTTGATCAGGTCGGAAGCGTGGTTAACATCGGAGGAAATGGCGGGGGACGCGGGGCTGGGCAGTGAATTTGGGTCAGCGACAGTCGATAAGTGAGATAGTAGGCTGGAGACTCCAAGCATAGTGAATAATCTTACCCGTCCAAGATTGATTTGACCAGGTCAAAGCAGTTGTCATGCCTTTCCTGGGCAGCAGCGTCGTCTTCGTGGGGATCGTTGGGTACCAGGTGTGCGATCAGGCTGTCGACAGCGCCAGCAATACGATGCTCGCGGTTGGCCGACATGATGGCATCGCCAGTGGCTGTCTCCCTCAACAACAAGCAAAAATCTCAGGTCTCTGAGCACAGAGGGAGTTGAAAGAAGTCTCGACGCAGTAAACCAAACGCGGGACGTTGAATGCCGTAAATCGCATAGGTTCTGGTTGTGTATTTCCAGCAGTTGGTCGCTGAGGGACGCGCCAGACGCGACTTCGCAGTGTTCCCTGTGCCAGTCGCAAGCAGCTCCCAGGGGGGGTTAAGAGCAAGTGGTCAGGGCGTCATTCCAGGTGCCGAGTACTTGCTTCACCACACAAAGATGACGGAATTAAGTGGTACTGGCTACCTCTTCCCCAGGCTCGGTCCCCCCCTGTGTTTGTCGTCAGAGACAGGTGGGCAAAATTTCCTACGACAAATGCGCAGCAGGTCAATCGCATCTTCCTCCACTAGCAGCAGTAGACGAGTCGTCGGACCCCGATCAACCTCATCCCGACCTTCGCCATCACGCCTGCACCCGCAGCATGGTCCGTTCATCAAGATAACGCCAGATCCGTGATCGCATCCTCTCCGTCTTTCGATCCATGCTACTCATGACCACATATTCTCCATTGCGCCGAGTCCTGCCCGCCGCCGCCGCCGCTGCTGCACGCGACTGTCGCTCTTCTCCACTAATACGCCCAACACCGAGGACGTGATCTGCCCTTCTGGCATCCCGTCGCAATGCCCGACATCGACCCCGCGGCCTTGAGCAGCCGCCCATCCGTCAACCTTTCCACCCCGACATTATCCAACAAGTCAATCACCGTCCAGCCTCCGGGTTCTATCAAAGCAGCCAAAACCAGCCAGATTATTCCCGCCCGTATTGACCTTGAGCCGCTCTATACCGCTCTGAAGCAGGCCATTGGCCCGGAAGCATGGATCGTGTACAAGGAGTCGACAACGGAGTTCCTCATCGGTACGCAACCCCAGACTATCGGCGCATCCTTGTTCTTGTGCTGACAACCAGAAACAGGTCGGTTGAACCAGACTGAATATACGGAACGTATCGATCCCATCCTCGTCTCCCCAAATGGCGAAAAGGAGCACCTACATAACCAGCTGATTGCTGCGATATACGGCAATGTGACGAGGGAGATGCCAGATCAGGGGCTCGCCCCTTGGGTCAGCGCCAATGACAAACCCACTGCTCCCGTCGGTAGCAAGCCTGTATCAGGCGATGCTGCTGAACGTCGGCTCAAGGGCGATGTCATGCAACTTCCCAGCAAAGACAGGCGGCGCATCAAGGACCTGGCGTCCAACGATGTTGGTTACACATTGCCCCCCTACATGGCAAATTATGTCTCTGACTTTCTACTTCTTCGCAGTTCGACCCCCACGAGAATCTGGCCAGCGTCTTTTTGGATAACCACAGACGACAGACCAAGACTGCCGAGGTACCACCCAGCGCAGGAGGTATAGGTGGTATCAACAAAATGAGTAAGTGCAGCATGCACCTATTGGTCGCCCAGTGCTAACTAGACTGCCAGACTTTGACCTCGAGATCCGCAAGCGTTTCGCCCAGCCTCTAGCTGTCGAATCAGGCGAATTTCCAGATGCGCAATTAATCGAGGGCAGAATGTTACCATTCTGTTACGAGGCCGGGCTTACAAACGGACATGTCTCTGATGCAGCGTACTTCATGTCTGTTGCAACGGAAACATTCATCAAAGAATCCCTGGCCGCCGTGTTTTCGAAAACAAGAAGCAACGGACCAGGAGAAGGAGGCAACGCTGGCTTCGGTGCTGGCACAAATTGGATTCAGACGCACAAGTACCGCCGTCAGCTCGTCAAAGAGGAGGACGCGGCTTTGCGGGGCGATATGACCCGAGACAAGAGCGGTCTTCTGCCAATTGAGTCGAAGGCTGCAAGCGAACGAGGGCCGCTTGGTATGGCCGATGTTCGAATCGCCCTGGAAATGGCGGACAGCGGTCTGTCGCAATTTCCTATCATCAACACGGCAATCTCTTACGGCTATCGCGAGGGAGAGCTCGAAAACTGGCACGACTACACCTGGCTTCCAGGCTTCGAGGGACTGGGTGACAATACCAAGACCGAGGGCGTTGACACCGGCCTTTCAGCTAAGCAGCAATTGCCGAATGGGCATGTTGATGCCATGGAAATCGACTCGGAACCTTGGTGGGAAGGCGGCGATCCTCAAGATATGAGCGCCCTGGACTCAGTCCTGGATTCGTGCTTGGCCGTCGGTTCATAGTGTGGAACGCGGCCAGCACCACCCCCATGGGCTTCTCAGAGAGATTCACTCTACTCTCAGCGTTTCATACGCACTGTCCATCCAATCCACCAACACTGGGGGCAGATATGGGGATGGGACAGAGTACAGCGCGGAAGCCGTTCCAAACACCAGTCGGTGCGTGCGGCAAGACGGTAGGCCAGCCGTTGCCTTCCGTGGGTTGGGGGGTTTTTCTTTGTCTTACGTCAAAATGCATCAGCATTAGCATTGGGCAGGGCGCAGTAGGGTTGCGTCTTTTTTCATCTCTCCATTTTGTATCCTTGACACCTTTTTTGCCCCTCATTTTACTACCGTTCAGGATATCGATGGGGAGTTGAGCATGCTTGAAATATTGAAACACAAAGGGAGGAGGCGTTTATGGGTCTTTAGCCAAGGAAGGGGCCTGTACAATAGGGACGATACCCGGTTTGCTTGTGCCACGAGAGCCTCAAATATAGGAAGGTGGCGAACGGTATAGGTCTAGCTAGCGACTTTAGAAGACGACTTATGTCAAACGTAAATACTCTTGGTTGCGAGTGCTCTCTCCCTCGACCTGCACAATGAAACGACGCGTAAGACGGAGGAGCCCTCGTTTCTGTGTCGAATCTACCAAGTATATGTCATACATATATAAAAGTCCACATTCTCTCGTTACAATTTAGCCAATGGCTCGTCTCCTACTTCTTTCTTGGCCTGCTCCCTGAGAATCTTACGCAAAATCTTTCCAGACTATAAAGACGTTAGCATATAGGATTTTGGAGAGTCACGTATGTGGAGGGGTCATACCGGGTTCTTAGGGATAACATCCGTGAACGCTACGCCGCCCCTTAGGCGCTTATGCTTAGCGACCCTCTCCTCCAACCACTTCGCAATTTCCTCGCCGGAGGTGTTGGTTCCAGGCGACCGAACAACGTACGCACGCGGAAACTCCTCACCGTTGATGGTGACGCCGATAACGGCTACATCAGCGATATCTGGACGCTCGAGGAGCAAAGCCTCAAGCTCTGCGGGAGCAACCTGGTTCCCCTTGACCTTGATAAGCTCTTTCTTGCGGTCGACGATGTAGAACAGGCCTCCCGTCTTGAACTCGTCGACGTATGCAATGTCACCGGTCCGCAGCCAGCGGTTGCCCTCTGAATCGGTGTCAATAGTCTCCTGGGTGGCCTTCGGGTTGCGCCAGTAGCCACGCATAACCGTGGGGCCGGTGACGAGGAGTTCACCGGGTACCTTGGGCTCGGTAATCTCCTTGCCGCTCTCATCGACGAGCTTCGCCATGTAGTTTGGCATGAGCTCGCCCACGGAGGAACTGCGCACCAACCGCGAGGGGTCCCATGTCATGGCTGTGCACGTCACCTCTGTCATGCCCCAACCCTGACGAACGATAAGATCGGGCTTCTTTAGTAGCTTCTCTGCCTGTCGTGCAACATCCTCGGCGAGCGGGGCAGCACCGGAGCCGACAGACTCGAGACTGCTCAGGTCGAATTTTGCGGTGATGGGGTGCTTGGTCAGGGCCACCAAGATGGGTGGCACGCTGACGAGCTGGGTGACGCGGTAGCGCTGGATGTAAGTGAGCATCTTGACGAAGTCGAAGCCCGTCATGATGTAGACTGGAATGCCTTGCTTGGCAAAGTTGGCGACGAAGTATGTCTGAGCATATGCGTGATATAGAGGCAGGAAGCAGAGCCCGACGGAGCGAGCAATTGAAGCCTCGTGATCCTCTTCCAAAGCCGAGACCTTGACGACACCGCATCCGTTGGCAACGTAACTGTAGTGCGTGATCTCCACGCCTTTCGGCACACCGGTGGTGCCGGAGCTGTAGTTCAGACAGCAGGTCGTCGTGCGCGCATCCGCGGGTTCAACCCACTCGAACTTCTCTGCCTGGGCCTTTGGAGCAATCAACTCCGTCCAGTGACGAGCACCACCCCGCGCGGGCTTCTCGGGTTGCGATGAGCCCGGGATTGTAGTATCGAACACAAAGACGTTGCTCGCTGGCATCTGGACCTCCTTGGCGGCAGCGAGAGCTGTGTCTAAGCTGCCCTCGGCAGCAACCATGAAGACGGCCCCGCTGTCTTTGAGCTGGTAGGCGAGTTCGCGAGGGACGAAAGTCGGGTTGGCGCCAGTGAAGATACCGCCGGCCATGAGGACGCCGATGAAGATGACGGGGAAGAAAAGGTTATTCCCTGAGAACAGGAGCACGCGGTCGCCTGGCTTGAGGCCGGCCTTTTGCAGGCCGATGGCGATCTGCTTTGCGACGAGGCGGTAGTCGGCGAAGGTCAGGTAGTGCGTCTCTGGCCGGTCGGCGTCATAGAAAGCCTTTCGGTCGGAGAGGGGCGCGCAGGAAGAGCCGAAGATCCATTTCTGGAGAGAGCAGTTCGGAATCGGCTCCGACCACCGTGACTTGATCGGCATCGTTGCGGTTGTTGGGAGTTGTCGGTGGTGTTGGTGGGATTCGGCCGTGAAGCTTGGAATGGCGTCAAGCCACCTTTTTCGACAGGCGAGCGAGCTCTATTTGAAGCGAGGAACTAGTAGGAAAAGTTCGAAATTAAATGGGATCGTTGGAGCTTTCCCCGGACTTGGGACGGAACACGTCGTGCTCGGTTGGAGTTGTGAGCGTAGCAACGGCCACTTGTGAAGGGGACCCTGCCGCAGTAAGGTTTGAGAGCTTCTATTGAGGCCCCAGTTTGAACAGAAGCCGAAGGACCCGTATCCGGACGATATAGTAATCTATCCGTTGTGTTTACTGAACTCGAGTCAGTGATTCGATGCTCCAAGACACGGTGAATGAGTGAGCCAAAGTCAACTTACGAACCAGGCCAGTTAACAGTGGAAAGTAGATACGGTCAGCCAACAACTACGATATAGCCTACACCGATTTTATTGAGAGACAAGAGGACAACAGGTAGGGACGACGAGGGTTAGCGAGCTTCATATAGCGACCAGCAGACCTGGGGCAGACGAGAGCTCCAGCCTCCAGACGAGATAACCCCAGATCCCCGCGCCATGGCGAGCCAATGGCTATGCAATTGCCGCGAGACCGTGGCTTTCGGAGGCCAGTTTCGACGCATCTAAACCTGGGGGCAATGCTTTCGTGACGCTAGATTCTCCGCATTGCACCCCTGTCGATGCGGGGGTTAGTTAGGGGGGGAGCTCTCTTCGCGAATGGACGATGTTGGGACGAGCCGAGGCACGGCTAACGGAAAAGCTATCTCTGTGAGGGGGGAGGGAGGGTTGAAGGAAGGGCCGCTTGTTACGTCCTGAAATGGTTTACAAGTCGTTTGTCTGCCAACCCTGCTTGGAACGGCGCCGCCACGCAACCCAAAGGATGGGTGCCAAGTGCGGAGCTGAGAACGGGTCCGGCTCCGGAGTTTTCGCTAATTTCCAATGCGAGATGGAGGAGCAATGATGCGGCACGCGGGGAAGAGCTTCTACCAGAGCCGCTTCTTCTTATTGTGTGTCTCGGATGTGGAAACGAGCTTCAGAGCCCACTGATTGACGTTGAGAACGTGCGCAGATCCAAGCTTTGAGACCCTACTTGATGTTACCGCTTTCTTCATTTACTCCAACGCATCGCCGCCCAACATCGTGGATGACCAAACGCCTTCAATAGGCACCCCCGAATTGGGGTTACGAAGAACCGCGCGCGTTGTACAAAAGCTGCAGTCCGGATGAGGGTTACATATAGCCAATCGGTAACTGCAAAGATGACCCTTGACGTTCGCTGACAGGTCTGGGCTGTGACACTTTTTCGTGCTCATAGGCAGTCCATGTCTCACCATTGAGCCTCCTCTCTCCGAGGTAAAATTCGGTTGTTTATTGTTTATCAGTAGCTGCCATCATGCTTACGGCCATGAGTCTGCGAGCCGTTCAATCCGGTGTGCGCCAGGCGCTGGCAGGTTCCCGATAATGCGGGTTTTGGGGTCATGGGTGCTCGTTTAGTCCAGGTCCAAGTCTAGTCCACTACTTGTTCCCGGTTTGTGGTCTCTGCTCTCTTCTCTGTGAACTAAAGGATAATTGACCCCTCGTGCAACACCAGTCAATTGATTATCCTGAACGGGAGTCAGACTTGCCAACCAAGACCGAGACGACTTCGCTTCAATGTTTTATCCTCGGCGAAAATATCTTTGTCTGGGTCGACATTGGTGAGTGAAGATAGCTGTTGATAATATCGACCTTACAGACCCCAGATGGTCGGTGATGATAGAAGGTGCAGCAGCCGGAAACAAGACGGAGCTGTTTGACGACCGGTGGGGACCCAGAAAGCTTTACTCTGGGAAGACATGCATAACATTTTATGCAAACTCAATGACACCACGAAAATCTGCACAAGCGGGTTTCCGCACATTAGCCGGACAGACCAATCAGAGACATTGAATTATTCAAGCAACTCACGACTTTTGACCTCCCGGAATCCTAAGCGAACAGCAACCCATCACCACGCCCTCCGCCATCGCCAATTGAGCCAGCCACCATCCCTCGCAATGGCCTCCAGACTCGCCCCTCTCTTCTTCAGATCAGCCCTCCGCTCGACATGTCGAGCGGCGAGGCCCCAGATCCGCGCCCTCTCCGTCACAGCCGTCCGCCCCAGCGACACACTGCAAGTGGTAAGTCGCTCGCCCTCAGCCTGTTCCTCGACCTCCTCCTCCTACCCCTCCGACCGGCACGTCAATTGCGTGTGCGATATGGATCAAACTGCCGCGTTGGGCGGAGA
Organism: Colletotrichum siamense; assembly: GCF_013390195.1. Classification (NCBI taxonomy): domain Eukaryota; kingdom Fungi; phylum Ascomycota; class Sordariomycetes; order Glomerellales; family Glomerellaceae; genus Colletotrichum; species Colletotrichum siamense. The sequence goes on from NW_023501022.1 coordinate 2,072,239, forward strand.
ACGATTGGGGGATATCTGCTTTGCAAAGGGCAGCATGCCACATGCCAAGACGCAGCAATGCTGACCATCCGCTCCCCCCTCAACAGCACCGCGACTCCCCCGAGAACAACGCCGATGTCCCTTTCAAGTTCAACAAGGAGAATGAGGCCATCATCGCCGAGATCCTCAAGCGCTACCCTCCCCAATACAAGAAGGCCGCCGTCATGCCCATTCTCGACCTCGGCCAGCGCCAACACGGCTTCACCAGCATCAGCGTCATGAACGAGGTTGCCCGCATGCTCGAGATGCCCCCCCAGCGTGTCTTCGAAGTCGCTTCTTTCTACACCATGTACAACCGCACTCCCGTCGGAAAGTACTTTATCCAGGCTTGCACAACAGTGAGTACATCCCCGGCTTCCGATCATATCCGCCGAGATGCCCTCTGGGCCGAATAGATGTCGCAGACACCGAGAATTGTGCGAACGGAAAGATGGACGTAATATGCTAACACTTTGAACAGACCCCTTGCCAGCTTGGCGGCGTCGGCTCCGACGTCATCGTCAAGGCCATCATCGACCACTTGGGCATCAAGCAGGGCGAGACCACAAAGGACGGCCTCTTCACCCTCCTCGAGGTCGAGTGCCTCGGCGCCTGCGTCAACGCCCCCATGATCCAGATCAACGACGACTACTACGAAGACCTTACCCCCGAGACCACCGTCCAGCTCCTCGACGCCCTCAAGGCCACCGCCTCTGCCACCGGCGGCGTCTCCGCCGCAAAGGTCCCCAAGCCCGGCCCTCTCAGCGGCCGCGACACTTGCGAGAACAGCAAGGGTCTGACGAACTTGACCGCTGAGCCGTGGGGACCCGAGATGACGAGACCCGATTTGTAAAGAAAGATAGAAGATTGGGGGTGTTCGAGGATGAACGAGAGGCAGCGAGAGCGAAAAAGCACGCGCGGGCGGATGATGGAAGATACCGACGATAGGGCCGGGCGAATGGAATTTGAGCCAGTGGTTTTGGCTTGTATATAACTCACACATGTGCTGTATTCGTAACGCATGGGAAGACGGTTTTCAGAGACTCACGGCACTCTTTCCCCCCCCCCTGCTCGAAGCCGCGAATATCATGTGTGCATTGTTCTTTGTTTGACATCAAAAATAATCTTGGTCAAATTGCTATGGACTCGTTCGAAAACTGCTCTGTTCTGTTCGCAAAGCTGGGGAATATGCAACTGAAGTATAGGTGGCCTGTCTTCTGACAATGTGTCTCATCCTCACTCGGGGATCCTCAGAATCCATCCGTCACGCAATCTCTTGTTCTCCGAGCTCAGTCCTCCCCAGATGACCACGCCGCTCTCCTCGACGTCAGCCATTGGCGCCGCCGCGAACCAGCCACGCGGTGCCGGCTCACCATCGTCATTATCATCGTCATAGGGCTCCATGGTAAGCTGCGTCCATCTGCCCTCGCCCGTCTGCCAGCCCATGCTGGACCACATGGCATCCCGGACGCTGGCGGCAGTCATGCCGAGAGGCGGGACCTGGAATGCCCACACATCGTCCCACATGGCGCCGGCGCCGGCATGGCCGTCCGAGCTTGGCTCCCGCTCGCCCATGATGAGCAACAGGTACTCACGGCCGGCGCCAACCGTTACAGCTTCGAGACCAGCCACGCTGCGGGGGCCGGGCCATGTCTGGCCGGGAATAAGGTTGATCTCCTTCTCGCCAGAGTTGGCCCCCTGGACAATACTTTGCCATCCGCCGCGACCGTGGACGGCGATCTCGCCCTTGGAAACGCCGTCATCAAAAGTATCCATCTCGAGGTGGATGAAGTCTAATTGACCACCAAGCTCATTCTTGCCGTCGAATCCGCCAAATCGGAACAGACGGCTCTTGCTCACGCAGATGGCAGCGCCTCCGCGTGCCGGACCGGGCGCTGAGGGGAGCTGGCTCCACACACGGCTTCGGACATCGAATGCCCAGAGGTCGTTGGTGCGCTCGCCGCCTGCCAAGCAACCACCGTGAACGAAGAAGGTGCCGTATCCCTCATCCTCCTCGTCGACGGCATTAGCGGCGAGATGGCCGACAATGGGGGCCTGAGGGATGCCAGTTTCGGAACTGTCCCCAAGAGCCCAGGTCTTCCAGGTCTGGGCACGGCGCGGGCGCTTAGGAGCGAAATCACGCGGGCGGTCGGTGGCAGCGGCAGCGTGGTAGCTTCGTGGTGAAGGCATGGGTAGGTTGGTCACGCCGGGAGCCGGGGGGACGGGGTCAAGGAAAGTCCAGGTGTTGGTACGAGTGTCGAAGACCCAGACACGGCCGGCCTCCTCGAGGGGAGCCAACTCTGGTCCTCCGCGACCGCCGAAAACGAAGATGCGGCTGCCAATGACGGCGCTGGCGTGACCGACTCGAGGGCAAGGGACGTCGCCCAGAGCGGGTTTTTCTAGACCCTTGCCCTTGTCCTTGGTGGTCTCCTCTTCGCTCTCCTCATCAGAGTCCTCCTCTTCAGAGCTCTCCTCTTCGGACGAACTCTCTTCGGCGGCAGGACCAGCTCCTGGGGAGGCCAACGACACCTCGTCAAGAAGCTGTTCCTTTTGGTCGGCCTTTTCCTCGATTGTCGGCGCGACGACCTTCTTCTTCTCGGCGGGGGCGGGAGCAGCAGCGGGGACAGCATCGGCGGGCGGGGTGTACTGCTTCGGAGGTGCGGACTTGACCTTGTAGTAGTCGGCACCAGCGCTGTTGTAGGGCAGGCGAAGGACAAGGACATCGTTGTCTACGGGTTCACGGGGGCTGACCTCGCCGCCGAAGATGTAGGCTGTGCCGTTGACGACGTTGACGGTGTGAGACGAGCGAGGCAGAGGAGGAACGTCAATCTTCTCCCAGGTGCCCTTCATGGGCTTGGGTCCAGAGCCCTGAGAGAGGGATGGCCTCTTCACCTTGACATTGGGCATGTTGGGGAGATTCTGGGGGATGTTCTGGAGAATCTCCGTTGTCCGACGCTTGAGAGCACCAAAAGACTCCATGATTGTGGTGGTAATGAGAGCTCCGAGAAGGACGGGGTATCAATGGGGGAAGGTGGAGAGATGATGTTCGATTGAGTGGGCGAATTGCGTGAATATGAAGTCGGGATTATGTGCTGACTGTTGCTGCTGATGGACCGGCGCAGGCGGCGGGCCTTGGTGATATGACGTAGCGAAGCGCTTCTCACCTCAGCTTTTGGGAGGGTTGTTTGTGGGCAGTGAAAGCAAGCTCCGGATGCGGAAGCAAGCAGGAAACGTCGGACCCTGAAGACTTTATGAAGGAGAGGTAAACAAAGTTTCTTTCTGTAAATTGCCCTGTTGCCCTTCTCCTCCCCCCTCGTTCCTCGTATCACTGTGCGGCTGGCTTCAGCAAGTGCGCCTTTGTGTACCTACCTACCTACCTACCTACCTTACCTGCTTTCGCAGCACTGATGGCTGAGCTTGCAGAGGGAGCGGGGGCGCAGGCTGCTAGAGCTTCCCTGTCATCCTATCAGCGCAAGGGCCTCTGTGGCACCCAGGCACCTATCGCCCTCGCCTGTCGTCGCATCACCGTGTTGCGGTCGGCAGTGCCGTTGGTGGGGTAATCCCTCTCCGCTGCTGCCCAGTTCGAACCCGTTTGAACCATCAGGACCCCTACGAAACCGGTGCCTTGGGCTGTTTGTTCTCAGCGCCAACGGATCCATGGCTTAATCGTCCGGGGGGGCACCTTGGTCGAGAGGCAATACGACGAACGCCATGCTCAGGCTAAGGCTAGTATGGAATCGTCCGGCTAGCTAACTAGCGAATATCTATCAGCATGTCGGACGAACACCAGACACACCATCCGAGGCGTCAGCTCGACAAAAATTCAGTGCTGATGTTGGATTCGCAGAAAACGCAACGGACCAGCATCAGCCCTCAGCGCGACTCAGCAGACCGCTGTCGTCCGGCCATGATCCCACCAAGGCCCCTCAATCGCCTGTATATTGGAGACGGATGAATCCAATCACATCCTGGTCATACAGACAGCTTCGACGAAACACCGTTGACGACTTGCCGCTCGCAAGTGGAGAAATAGCACCGACACGAAAGCCATCCTTGCTGAATCCTGCCCGCTTCCATGGGATGGGAGCGAGCCATTATGGATGCCGACGCCGACGCTGGCGCCGATGCCTTCCGGCACCGCCCACCCGCCGCGCTTACTTAGCCCGCCACCTCTTCTTCGCCTTCCTCCTCGGCGGAGCCTGATCCCGCCGTCCACAATCCCTCCGCGATGGTGCCAAGCCCGGGCTGGATATGGATTGCCCGGATCCGGAGGCGGCAGTTGTTGTGGGTTCCCAATGTTCATCTCGGGGCCGGAGGGTCTCGTCAAGTGCCTTGTCGCCGCATCCGATGCGGACACACGATAGCCGTCGGAGGCCGCCGCGAAGAAATCCTCCATATCAACTATGTCCTAGCATCGCCACCTAATCGAGAATCATGGGCAGTGAGGGTGGTTGCGGCATGAAAAGTGTTTTTACAGAATAAGAACTACGATATTCCCAAGGGCGCTGTCAACGGTATTTGGGCGTATGTTCAAAGCGGTCTCGACGAGAATCTCCCGACGGCAGGTTCGTCACAAACCAGAGGAGGAAGCTATGCCGGTGGATGGTGCTCGCTTGGTGTCGTCTAAATCGCAGCTCCAATAAGCTGAACCGGCCCGGTGCAAGTTCCCAGCCCACAGCCCGTCAACCGCGACCGACGGCTGACGCGGTTGGGGGATTTGTCTCGGATGAAGGTCGTGGGCTCATCGTCTCATCGTTGGCCGGGAGGATCTGCAGACTTGCTTTTTCTTGGCCGGCTGAAGACCAGTGTGTCCGGTTTTCCTTCCAAAGATATTCAGCTTCTGGCCAGCTTCTACGTCATGGAATTCTTGCACAGCATCTGCCGTATCCTCCCAACCTCAGCTACTGCGCTTCTAGACCAAACTTGCCCATCCACCCCGTCGGCACCCACGCATGTTTCCAGCATCATGTCCGAGACAGCACAGGGTTCTGCAACTGTTGGTATTTATGGCACTCCCATTGCTGCTGCCTCCAGCACTGCCTCCCCCACCAACTCCGTTGGTCCGAACAGAGATCACGACTGCTTCAGCTTATCGACATACCATGGGTACTTTTCCCGATGGTTTACGTGACCCGCGAAGCTCTATTGCGATCTCCCGCTTCGCCAAAAAGTCGGCGGTGGCTTAGTGAGCAACAGGCGGAAGGCAGTACACCATCTCTCCCGAGAGTCCGTCCAAAAACAGCACCCTCTACCCAAGAAGGAATGGACATGAACCAGAGAGAGCCAGTTGTGCCCACTCCCCGCTCTTTCATGTTCCAACGGCGAATGGCGTGTTGGTGCAACCAACGCCGCAATATCAGGACGCTGCACTCGGGGGCAGGGAGATCGTCAGCTTCGGCCCCATTGAGCCATCTTTCCGCCCTCCATCTCCGCCTCGTGACCTTGTTGCCCGCCCCCTGTTCCCGTTCCAACAGACATCGCGATGCCTTCAAGCTCGTCTTCGGTCCCGAGATGGTGGTTTACTGTGCCAGGGGCCCTGCCTATCCTCGCCCAGGACGAGAGTGAACAAGATACGAACTGCAAGTGGAAGAAGATATATGCAGACTGCATATTTGTCATTTCGCCTGCATATGTTGGTTATTGGCACTGCACTGCCAGCGAAGGCCGTCACGTCTCGAACAAGTCTATGATATGATGCTCTCTCGCAGGCCAAGAGTCTGACTGCGCCCCTAGATACTACTTCGTAGAATCCTCCGGATACCGTACCCTTTGTCACATCGCGCCTCTCTACCCCGTTCCTTCATTCCTTCCAACGAGCAACGGCTCGGCCAGCCAAAAGCCCACGCGAAGAGGGCCTTCTGCCGGGCATAGGAGTAACGTTGAATCTTCCCAACCCGAAAAACCCTAAACCGCAACCAGAGCTAGTTAGCCCTCAGAATGCGGCCTCCTGGGCTGGCTGCCATGCGACCCGCGTGGCTGTGTCTCCACCGCCGTCTTCCCTCCCCAATGACGGGCAAAGAAGCCGTCCATCAATCACCTCTTATTATACCAACCCCCTCCCAAAGGGCCGCCGCCGCCCAGCTGCAGGGCCGCACCGGTATCCAACGTGTACTAGTGCTGACATGCCTCTCTCTCTCTCGCTCTCTTTCTCCCGCGCGCGAGTGCGCCCCTGTCAGTCCTTTTTGCCCATGTTGTACGTCTCGGTTGGCCAGAGGAGCAGAAGATGAAGATGGGGGCCGCCGGGTTTGGGGGCCAGAACATGCGCACAGGGGGCGGCGGAATGGGGCGGAATGGATGTGTACTGTACCCATGGGGCGTCAGAACCTTGAAATCGCGAAATGAAGATGCTGACGGGAGACGGTAAGAGGACTCGGCGCGCAGCTGCGCTACGAGAGACATGCGAGAGACCCGAGAGAAACACCGTTTTCTGCTGCCGTAGCGAGATGCAGCCCTGAGGCGCGGAACGACGACACCTGGCCACCTGTCAGCATCAGATACGCACACCACCCGGGCGGAACGACGCCCCAGGGCAGTGGACGGCGGCAGCGGCAGCAGGAGCACTGGTCTGGTCTGGTCTGGTCTGTTTGGTTTAGCGCCCAGAAGGGAGAGCGAATTGACGATTGAGCCGCATTACTCAGGGTTTGCGGGTGCCCCCGGACTGCCGCTGGCCATCGCTGGAGGTTGCGACGGGTTTGGCGGTGCTTTTTCGTGTAAGTGGACTGGTCGTGTCGGTAAGTCCAGTTTCGCGCGAAGCCATCTCGCAGCTGCTTGCCGCGAAGTGTAGGTAGGTGCGTCGTTTCCGCCAGCCTCAAACACAATGGAAGTCAACGTAAGGCGACCTTAAGCGCGGTAAAAACTTAAATATTTACTCATGGTTCAACTTGATGCAAGGCTGGGAGCGTCAAAAGGTCGTGGTGGTTGCATGGTACTCAGGGGCTCGCGTAGGAGGGGGAGCCGCGTGCTCATTGAACGAGTCTGGAGACGGCAAAGATGCAAGTCTGCAATGTATCACGTAGCATGGAGGAGAAAACTGAGTGTCATTGAAGGGCACAGATAGAATTGGTATCAATATACTATCAAGGTCTGAAAGTCATAACAATCATGAAGTCCGGTGCCCCTCCCCATCCCATCCCATGTGTGCCTGGTCTATCGCCTTATTAATGATTCATCTTTTTGTGCGTTTTCCCGTCACAGAACCAGACCCAAGTAGCATGTTTGAAGGACAAGAAAATATCAAAAACACCGCCCATGTGAGTAGATGTACTCGTAGATAGCTAGATAGAAATGGTGATAGAAAAGAGGTATCAACAAAAAAAGTGGAAGACGCTTGCGAATCAAAACGCCTTGAAATGCCACGACAGACATCTCTAGTAGAAAGCAAGATTGGGTAGTAAAACTAGCAAAAAGGAACGTAGAAAGCTTCAGGCGAAGGGGGTTTACTCCTCATCCTCGCCCTCCGCGTCTTCATCGGAGCAGCCAGCAACGACAATCTCCTTGAGGGGGGAGGAAGACGACGACGGGGCAACGTAGCCAGTGCCACTGCCAGGCTTCCCGTTGCCTGAGGAGGGACCAACCTCGCCCTTGAGCGGGTTTATGAGCTCCCACCCCTCGGCGGTGTTTGTCCTGCGGACAACGTAGACTTGTGGGCTCGAAGCCCAGTTGGTAAGAGTGAAGTCGTCCTCGCCGCCAAAACGGACGACAGGCTCCTTGCCGTCGGCAGCGCGCTCGAGGTGGCGGGCGACGTGCTCCATGCGCTCGTCCCAGGCCTGGGGGCCGTTAAATTCGTGGTTGCAGCCGACGGCAGGGCAGCGCATGTGTCGTGGCAGGTCGCAGCGAGTCTGCTCGGCTTCGGCCTGGAGACCCTTGAGGTGCTCGTCCCATTCGGGGCAGGGCTTCTTCTGCTTCTGGGACTTGCGGACGTTTGGCGGAACATGCATGCGTCGAACGTGCTGGGTGTAGAGATCCTTGCGGTTGAAGATGGCGCCGTTGGGCAGGGCAGGGGGCGTCGGGGAGTCGGGGCAGCACGAAGAGGAAGAAGAAGAACGGCGAGTGTTTGGTGGGTTGGTGGTCTTGTCGCAGCCGTCTTGGGTGCAGAGCCAGTAGTTGAGGGCGAGGTGTTGGGAGCTCACGTGGCGCTTCCACTCGTTCTTGCTTGCAAAGGTGGATGGGCAGCCAGCGTAGTTGAAGACGCAGACGAAGGGACGCGTGTGGTGCTGCTTCATGTGCTTCTGGTAGGTACTCTCGTCCGAGAAAGGGGTCTTGCATTCAGTGCAGAGAATCTTGGACCCACGGGTGGAAGCAACCGCTGCGCTGACCCTGGATCCTTGGCTGTTGCTACTGGTCCTTGACCTCTTCCTCTCGGGCGAGCTGGAAAGAGCTTTGGCGCTGGGGTTGCGGTTGCGTTTCCTCGATGATGATTGCTTGGGCTTGAAGTCCAAGTCATTCTCATCGTCGTCGAAGGCGGGAATCTCGGCCTTGATTGTTGGCTCTGGGGACTCGTACTTGGTGGGCTCTGGGGACTCGTACTTGGTGGGCTCGGGGTCTGGATAGGAGGCAGGGAAGGGTTGTTCGACGTGCTGGATTTCCTTCTTAATAATGGGCTCAGGAGTGATCTGTCGCGAGGTGAAGGCGCTGTTCTGAGCAATGCTGAGTGAATCAGACTCAGTGTAGAAGCTGAATGTCCTGCTGGGCTTGAAGTCTGTTGGGACAACTTCCTCTTCGAACATGGCCTGGGTGCTGTTGACGTCGTGCGGGTTGACGTAGGCGTTTCCCTGGAATCCCATGCCGAGAAGTGCGTGAGCTTGGTATTGTTGCGTCTCCCATCCCACAGCAGCAAAGTGCTTGTGCTGGATGAAAGGAGAAGTTGCTGACTGGTCCGGAGGCGTTGCAGGGAGAACGTCGCTTTCCGTGGGAGGACTGTGGGAGTCGCTGCTGGACAGAGTCTGTTGGGAGCAAGGAGATCCGTGTCTCCTTTGCGACGCGGCAGGAAGAGGGTTCATGGTCTGGGTTGGGCGGTTGAGGTTCTGCATTGTTTGCATCTGGGAAGCCATGAAGAAAGATGTCCTGGGTCCTTCCATGTACTGCTGGATCTGGTGCGTTTGGCTGGGCCATGTCGACTGGAACTGTGGTTGAGAGTATTCGAGACTAGGGTCGACTGGTGGGCCAGAGTTTGGCGCCATTGATCCGTCCATATAAGTGAGAGGCAGCTGGGTGAAGCTCTGCTGGTCATAGTATACCTGCTCTTGGTGAGCATGTCCGTGATGGACATTCTGGTAGAGGTAGTCCATGGCGGAGGATTGTGCGGGGTCTGTAGTATAATCCAAGAAAACGGTTCTGAAAGTAGGCCAGTGGCGAGGCAACTGATGGTCTTATATGGCCTTGGGGTGGTGCAATGTTGAAAGATGTGTTTTGTCCAGAGGAGGCAGGAGGCGTGTTAGTGTCGGTGCAGTCCGAGGAGGTGTTCAGCCTGATGATGGAATGAACCCGTCCTTGACAAGGCTATAGGGCTGGTGGAGTGAGGATAGGGAGGACAAGTCCAACCTAAGACTTTGATGATGACGGGAGGGAACGATTATATGAACGAAAGTGCTTGACAGAATGCGAGACCACACAAGAAACCCGCTTCACACTTGGCACGAACAGCACAAGACTCGATGATGGCATCAAGGGGACCTACCTCCGGCGTCCAGTGGCGGAGCAGAGGGTATTATAAGTCGGCAAGGTGCACTTCACATACTGCATGGTGGATACACAATAGTCTGCCAGGGCACCCAGCCAGGCATTCCCTAGCCAGAGGCCGAAGAGAGAGATTGGGGAGACCAGAGAACCCCGAGACTGGCCGGGGAAGGAGGGATACGTACTCAAGCAGAGCCGCAAGTGTATGTACTCCTACTCCGTAGGAGTTGGGTGACGGAAGGGAAGAGCGAGTTAGAGAGAGGTGAGGGCCAGTGAAAGGACGGCAAGGATTTGCGGTTGAGCGGCCCATCATCATCAACACCATCTTCCCTGCCACCTACGCTACCCTACTTCTTGCCTGGGGCTCAGGGGTGTGCATATGCAACATCCGCCCTCCGCAGCGCGTGCTGGCAACCTAAGCACACCACAGGCTGCGGACGAGATAGCAAGCCCAAGCCTCTGTTGGCTTGCATGTGTATGTATGTACATAAAATTATACAGGATGGCATCGCGGCCGGTTGGTGCAGGGCACGGGGGTCCCCCCCTGGGGGGCGCGAACCATCATAGCAACGAATAATGGTGGTGATGGTTGTGGAGGGTGGGTAGAGAGACGCCAGGGCTGGCCGCTGCGCCTTGGGATGCCTGTCTCTGTCTCCACGAAGGAAGGGTAGGTACTGGAGGTGTTTCTGTTGAGTCGTCCTGAGTAGGTAAGGCATGCTGTATGAATGCCCTTGTCTCCAGATCCAGGCAGAAGGACGGCACGTCGGTTGCCTTTTTTCAGTTGCCTTACGGCTGGCGAATCAAGACGTCTGGCGTCATGGGCAGAAGGTCTCGTCTGCAGCAGAAGAATGCCAACTCAGCCCATCTCAACTCGATCAAGCCGATTCCACTCAAGCAAGGCGTCTTTTTCGTCATGATCCTGTCGGCCGTCGGAAGTGTCGGTCAGGTGCGGTGGTGAGGGTATTGGTAATTTGGGTTGATAAGTAGTATTGGCCACGGTGCGTTCCGCCCCAGATAGAGGTATTTGATCCATTTCAGCAGGGATTTCTTGTCGTTGGCTTTAAAATGCGTGAGCCTGCAGCGCGAGAAGCCGCGGACTGGGGCAGTCTAGAGAAGGTGTATCCGTACAGCATCCAGTTTCCAGACTCCATGGCTGGACCAAGACCCAGGTCCTGGGATGATGATGGGCCGTGGAGTGTCGATACGGGCCGGAGGGATGTCGTGTCTGCAGCCAATGACAGAAGGATCATCGTACTAGAGGGGAGAGATGGCGAGGAGCAAGGAACGGAGAAAGAAATAAAGAATACCAGGTCTCGGGAGAGATTGGCATGGGAGACTGGTCGAAGCGTCCACTTGTTCCGCGCCGCAACGTGTTTTGTAAGTAAGGGAACCCCTGGTATGATTTCAATACCGACGACGGGAGTCAAACTCTACTGCGTAAGGTAGTATACATTAGTAGGTGGTAACCCATTGCGGCGGCCGTCGAGGAAATGGAACAGCAGAAAGATGCAGGGTTCTAGTTAGGAGCTGAGCAAAAGCAAGCAAAGATCGCCGACGGGGGGGGGGGGGGCTCTGAGTGGGAAAAGGGAGAGTGACAAATGTGTCGGAGGGGCAGGCGGTCGAGACGACACAGAGAGAGCGAGAGAGCGAGAGAAAAAGAGAGTGCGAAAGAGAGCGCTGCATAACATGGCATGGCATGGCATGGCAGCGATGGTTGACATTGACAGGCGAGAAAAGGAGGGTGAGGGTAGAGATAGATTGGCTCCCCGCAAGGCGGACATGGCAAGGCAGCTACTTTAGCTCACTAGGTACGGACACCTAGCAAGCCCTAGCGCGCTGCGTCGTATCGGGGACCTCTCTCCTCCACTCGTCCAAGAGAGTGGAGGAGGTCGCTGGTTCTGGTTCGCATTCTGCTTCGCAGCGAAAGTGAATGGAAAGTGATGCCATGCCCATCGGCCCCCTAGTGTAGTGGTAGTGCCGTGGATGGGTGGTTACCGTTGTATTCGTGGAGTTGACGAAAAGACCGCGCATCGCAAGTCGCACCTCAATTTCGAATTTCAAATTTCACCTGCAAATGTACCCGGCATACATTTCACACGCCGTCAAAAGTGAAGAGGGAAAGATGAGTGTCAATCTATTGAACTCGTTAGACTCGGAGTGGAAGTAGAGATACCAACCCCTCGATCACTGTTCCGCGCAGTGTCTTCCATTGTCGTACTTACCTGCGGTAGGTGTGGTGTAGGTAGTAGTAGGTAGGTGGGTTGGTAGGTAAGGTCCAGGTAGGTAGGTAGAGTTCGGAGAATGTGCCCTAGGTACGAATAGGTAATGGGAGGTAGTACCTGCCTTACCTTACGTGCGGAACGGGTCCTCCCCCCGAAACAATCAACCCTCCACTCCCGTTCATCCCGTCTTCAATGGGCAGAATTCGCCTTCCTAGCCACGCCACTCGTCATTAACCTAAGTCACTGGGCAGTCAACTCAACCAAGCTAATAAGTCTTCAACTTCACTTCTCTTCCCTGCCGGTCGCCGCCCGCCCCCATCTTGCATATCGCTCGGGTACGGTACTCTGCTGTCCAGGCCATCCCATCCATCTGACGAATTATTTTCCAAAGTACATACGAGACAGCCATCACCGCCAACCCGCGCCATTGGACACCTTCACGATGCGCCGAGGCGTTGAGCTGTAGCCTGTCATTGTCAAAGGACATTCATTAAACCTCCTCCACCATCTGAGGTCCGTCCCGTCTGGCGCCCCGTGCAGTCCCGGTTCGGGCCCTGGCTACGACGCCCATTGAGGCAATCGATTCGGCCTCTTGGGCCATGTCCAACAGCCAGCCCCTGTCGCCCTTGTGCGACCTCAACCTCTTGTTCCCCTGCTAGGCCACGCGCCAACCGTCCAGCATCCATACCAGACGCTGTACTGTATTCGCTGCTCCCCGTTCTGGACGGACTGAAGATGAACGGAACCCACTGGTGCCCACGCGGACACGGACTCTGCGAGCGAGGAACAGGAGAAGCTGCGGTTCGAAACCCCGACAGCACCCCGACGAACCCTCAACAGTACCAAATGAGGTCTCAATCGCCCAAATGGTCTCCTTGAACGACGGATACCTCCGTAATGGAGATGACGGGCCTCTTTTCCATGCCTATCAATGCCTCAACGGGCGCGTCAACATGCAAAAGTCGTCGTGTCGAATCTCTCGACACGGTTAGGGCCTGGGTGGCATCAACGGCCTCGACCGCAACGGGGAGTCGGGGTCCCGTTCTGCGGCACCAAGCTCCCAAATTGTTACCTCCACCGCCGCTTCGTCACTTCTCTTGCAGCGCGCAGCGTCTTCACCCTTTCACTGCATTAATGGCGTGTGTCTCCATTTCCACTCCTGCAACCCGTGCCTTATTCAGAAGCTATAAACGCTTAGCACCACAATAAGCCCGTCAGTCCCGAAGAGCAAGATACGAAGTACGGATTCGTACGTACGAATATCACTACCTACAGACAGGCCAAGACAGGCCATTGATCCATCCGTTTTTACGACCTATCATGCCCTAAATCCTCCTCCCGACTTACTGGGTCCTCGTTGGCTGGGTACTGCTTCCGCCCCTGTTTAGTGGCTGAATCCTGTGCGAATAGAGGGGGCCGGCGACCATCAGAGGAACCGTCGACCCATGGGATCAGGCAGACAAGTCAGCAAATCAACCCTACCACTTGCAGCTCCGGGGATACGGTACCCTTGTCTTCTGTCGGACTTGCGAGAAGACCTGCGCATGCTTCGTCGTGGAGACTTGCAGAGCAGACGTTATCACCGATAATATCCTGTTGCACCGTTGACGTTGCACTTGGAGCCGAAGCCATTCTGAGCGCCCCAAGTCGACCGCCCGCACATTTGCGCGCGGAGCAAGAACCAGCGATTGATATTGATATGGACTCCATACTAATTGCCACGTGCAGACCTAGGCCTGCTCTCCCACCTGACTTATCATTTCCATCTGGCGAACCGATGCGACCGTGCTACCTACTTCCCCGGCAGGTACTTCTGAAGAACATTTTCGCTACTTTCCAAATCGCCGCCACATCTTTCCCGCGTCAAGCAGCCAAGGGGCTCGTCTGCGCTTCATCCACAATTGGGTGGGCAGACGGGACTAACACGAAGTAGGCTTGCCTGCCGGATTGCTGGTCACCCACGCGATCTAGGCGTCCAATGCTGGACTGTCTTACCTTTTTTTTTTCCTGGCAGCTTCATCTCTGCTGCGATAAAAGGCCCCTGGTTTTGGACCCCAACCTCTGGAGCTAGGCCAGTCAATCTCACTGCCATTGGCCGGTCGAGGCATAGCTGAACGCAAAGATCAAAAGAGGTGCGGCAGTCCTGGCAAGGCAGGCGGCTATTTTGACCTCTGCAGCACCCCCCTCACCCAAGCGTTGCCTCCGTCTGAGCCCTGGGCACTTGATCCATCCTGCGAACCAGGTCCATATTGCCAGGTTGTCAAAGGACCGCGCAGCGTAGGCGCAACCACGATGCGGGCGGAAGCCAGCCCATCCACTACCCATGGATCATCGGCTGCAAGGGCGATAGATGTCAGGATCTTGTGGAGTCTCGAAAGCCAAGCATGCTCGCTGGGCATGTTTGCAAATGTCTTCAACCGATCATCATGGGCATATGTCTCATATCAAGATCAAACGCGTCGTCGTCGCATGGTCTGGGGTGTGTGTGTCTTTACCCATGGTGCAAAGTGCGCGAACCTGGTCGAGACTGGTGCGCGCAAACTCGCGCGGAGTGCGCGGTAATTCCAACATTCAACGCACAAATGCGCGCTCACGACCCAACACCCCGACTTGGTTGTCGCCAATGGCGTCAAAGTCTCCTGTGTGGACTGTGTCGCTGGATACCTGCGTGTCTTGCTCTGAGACCAATCCTTCTGGCCCGTTAGCCCTGCCCTCAAAAGGTCGGCAGATCACTGGAAGACACAGATCTTGGATTTCCGGCCAGCTACCGCCCAGTAAGGCGGGGTGTGTTGTTGTCCGGGCCACCAAATGGCCTCGCTTCGTGGTTGAAACACAGGAGAGTTGCCAGGAAGAGAAAACACGCCCGTGTTGGATTCCAGCATCTCGGTAACGGCACTAGAACTCACCTTCCTCCAAAGGTGTCTTCTTTCCAACAATCCTTCTGGCCTGGAACATACGTGCCGCACGGAGTGGCCGATACATATGCAAGCCTTAGTTGGGCCTTCACGCTCTATCAACGGACCCAGCAGAAGCGCGTTGCATTCATCACACCAGGGCCCAACATACTGGCAGGGCTACTCCGCAACTACTCCGTACATAACCCATTACACGAAGCTGGTCTTTTGCGAACTAACGACAACAGATGACAAATGATGAGTACACACGGTGTAAGGATGTTTTCGCGCCTTAGAGATTAGGATTGAGATCCTAGCGCACCTTTGGCTTAACCACCCAACTCGTTCAATAACAGATCGATGGGATTCATGGCTTGGCTCTCACGCCCGCGATATGGCCGGGTTTGAAAAAGTGGTCTCTCCTGAGACCCGCCGACGAGATCAACAGGCTGACGCCAATTGATCCCTCTTCAAAGTGTCATCAAGGCACCTACATTTTGTCCCGGTGGTCGATTCTGGCCCTCAACTTGACACTCGCTTCCCCTTGCCGAGAGACCGAAACCCCAGGCTCTGTCCCAGCATTCAAGCTTACATGTCAGGTCCCGCCCGCATCGGCGGCCGCAGCATCGTTGTTGTCGAACCATGAATGGTTGACAACATCCTCTAGGCCCCGACGACCAACTCTCCGTACCAACACGGGAGTTGAACCGGAAATTGCGAGTCCACCTCCAACATGATACCATCACACCGGCTACCACCAATCTTCAACTGCCGTCAAACGTGATGAGGACATCCTCTTCAGCCGCACCACCAGGGCCTGCAGCAAATCCATTGATACCTGATAACCGCTCTCTGGCTCTCCCTCCTCCTCTTCCCCGGTCCCTGGCTCCCCCTCACCTCCCCGATGGACATCATCACCGACATCCGCAACACCCTGGCTGCTGCTGGGAAACCACCGCCGGGAGGGGTGGGGTGGCTGAGGAACAAAAACAAACTGCATAGCCTCATCGTTATCGAATGCGCCTTTTGATCTGAAGCATGTTTGCATGCGCACTGCTGACGGCTTGCCTGCCCTGCCCTGCCTACCAGTCGCATCTCTTCCCTGCCAGCCCTGCCAGCCCTGCCTCCTTACCACCCCTCTGTTTCTCCGGCCCCCAAATGTAGTAGTACGGCGTCGGCCACCTCATGCCATGCCACAAGAGAGAGGTGGTTCGACTTTCGGACATCCAGCCAATTAGTGACTGTGTCTTTCCGCCTGGCTTGACCTTGACCCGGCCCCCAAAATGACGACCCAGGGGCTGGGAAGGAATAATAGATGGTTGTGTTATAACCACTTTGTGTGTGAGTGGTTGGGTGTGTGTAAGTGGGTGTGGGTGCGAGAGAAAGAGAGAGAGAGCGTCTCCGCGACTCCAGCCTTTGGGCTCGCAAAACCATGGCTGGCACCCAGGGCCAAGGACGTTCTAGGCACCGGTCCGTGAACCAAGGAAACGCCCCCCTCCTAAGCCAAAAAAGAAACGAAATCCAGAACCCCAGGTCTCGGGACACTACCGTCAAAGACTTTTTGGGGATGGGATGGGATGGGATGGTGGCGCGGCTCGCGGTTGGTTGGGTCGTCGTGCTCCGGACCCTCCCTCGGTGCTTCTTTCCTGGAAATCGTACCCGCGCCTCCCGTCGACATATGTGCGATGGGATGTCAGGGCACCCAGGGGCTCTGCTTACGCTTCCTGATCTTCCTTCAATGTGGGAGACGAAGGGGCAAGGGCACGTGGGAAGTCGGATGGGGGGCGGCAGGGCCTGCGTGGTTGCGGTGACCGTAACCTGGCTCCGCGGCATCCTGCGGTCGGACGATTTTCTGACAGCTTGGTTGTCTCGCTTGCATATATTGTTTGTGACTACATCTTCTGAGGTAGGATCATGTTGTATTAATCATCTTCACAATACGAAATGCTGCAGAGGTTCATGTAACGTTGGCGGGCACTGCCAGCCAGAGTCTTGTCGGTGCTTTCTAAAGGCAACGAGGGATGCTCCTTGCGCAATGTGATTCTGTCCAAAAGGGGATATCATATCTGTATGTTTTGTTTGTTTGTGTCCTCGAGCTCCCGTCGATGCCGTTCTTGGCATTCCTTCCCTGCGTCTTCTTGACGTTCCCCGTAACTCCGTCCGAGGCGTAGCCTTATTATAGCAGAATCCTATAGTCGTTGATCATAAAGAGAAAGATGGAAAGAAAGAGGATATCGTAGAGTTGACAACTGCTCTGAGAAGAGACAATCCGTCCAACATGCCAGCATCCTACCGCACGAGAACTTGTTGTTCCTCACAGCGGGTGCACCGTTGGTGTGAGCATTCCATGCATGCAGGGGTCGTCTTAATGTCAAAATCGTGAGAGCAATTGCACTAGTCAATGGTCAGCATGGTTTGCGGCAGGTACATTGGGAGAGCACGTACGCAGTTCCACCTCTGTGTGATACGAGCGTCCTTCAAGCGTTTTGGCTCCCGTTCGTCGTTGTCGTCATCTGCACCTCTCTTCCTTGTCATGGTGCTTTTCATGACGAGTCCAGAGGGCTTATGTGAAGCAGTGGCTTCATCGCACGACTCGGCGTCACTCGAATCGTCCACTGAGCCCGCGAAGTCTATCTCGTGCAGCTCTGGGTCTACATTCTTCCACTCAGAGATGTCCTTCTTGGCCACGTTGTCGCGGCCGGCGTAGTGGTTATCAATGTGGTTGAAACGCTCAGTCCAAGCATTCGCACCCTTCTTGGTGATCTCGATAATCTTTACACAGAAGCCGCACCAGAAGCGAGACTCGCAGTTTCTACCGACGCGGCAATCTTCGAGGGCCTTGTCAACTTGTGAGGCATCGTCCATCTTGTGCTCCTTTTGCAAGTGGCTGCGGAAGGTCTCGCGACGGTGGCAAACCTTCCCGCAAGTAGTCTCTGTCTGCGTGTTGTCG
Source organism: Colletotrichum siamense (assembly GCF_013390195.1). Lineage (NCBI taxonomy): Eukaryota > Fungi > Ascomycota > Sordariomycetes > Glomerellales > Glomerellaceae > Colletotrichum > Colletotrichum siamense. The sequence continues at coordinate 2,089,998 of NW_023501022.1, forward strand.
TCGTCGGTGCGCTTCTCACTGCACTTCCAGACCTCAAGCTGGAAGTGTTGGCTGTTTTCGTGGCGCTTCCAATCGTTTTTGCTGCCAAATCTCTTCGAGCAGCCAGAAAAGGTGCATCCGTAAGGCTTATCGTGACGTTTCATGTGCTTCTTCAACTCACATCTGCGATTGAAGGCCTTGCTGCAGCCCAATTTAGTGCAACGATGGGCTTCGATGCTGGTTGTTGGCTCATGTGACGGCTTCTGATCGGACTGGCCCTTCAAGAACTTTGCAATAACCTCCTTGGGGAGCTTTTCCAGGATTCTGAGGGCGTCTTGTTCGTTGAGAACCTCGCCTGCAGATGACCAGGCCCCTGCAGCTGGTTTCTGTGAGCTGGCCCTTTCGTTTTCAGGCTCCGATTCAGGAGCTTTAGGGGCAAGATCGCAATCCATGGCATTGACGGAATCCATGGGGGACTCCTTCAGATCATCAGAGCAAGCGTCAAGGCTCTTGGGAAAATCCACAGTAATGTGGGCCTGACCATCACGCGTACGTCCGCCAGGAAGGAGGGGCTTGATTGTTGATGGTGGCCTAGAAATCTGCGTCGGCTGGACAAAAGCATGATGGTTCTGAACAAGCGGAATGTTGCTGGTCTCGTCAATGTTCGTCAAGGATGGGTCGACGAGAAGATCATCCATTTCCATCGGCTGCTCCGGAGAGGAAATTTCCCATCCCTGAGAATCACTGCCGAAGTTGAACAGCTCCGATCCTACGCCTTCAAGATCTTCTTGCACAGTGCGCGACGTTCCTTGGGGCTTTTGGGATGGGCTGCTAACGTGATCAGCCTACTTATCTCGACCACAGATTTCCGTGATTGTGAAGAAGACTCGTTGATTGGATGCGTACGGCAACGCACGTGAGTCAAGGGATGGAGGCATATGGGAACTTACTGCCAGAGATATTGATTGAGATCATCGTCTGCTGAGACAGGCTGATTGTGAACACGCTTCAGATGTTGTCGGAAATTGTCAGCTCTAGGCCATAACTTGTCTTTTGCTTGGCATTGAGCACTGATGTTGCAGCGCCAACGAGGACCCGAATCAAGCTCCGGGTGCACACTGCTCTTGTGTCTATCGAGATCGTTCGGAGTACCGAAACCTTCCTTACGAGTGCAGCCAGGAACCTCACACTTGAATGCCTTGCGATGTCGTTGGTTGTGTTTGCTGTCCCGAGTGTCAGTATATGAAAGGACAAACATCGACAACGACGGCGACGACCAGAACTGGATCGCAACTCACTTCAGCTCGGACTTTGTCTTACAAAGAGCTTGACAATCTGGGCATATCAACTTGTCCGTAGGGCCGGTCTGTACTGGTGCTGGCGGTGCTGGTGGCCACGCTTGGACGTGAGCGTCGCGAAACGTGGACGTTGAGAGTGGGAAAGGGTTGAATTCCATCATATGTCCGGCGAGGCTTTGGGTTTCCGTGTTTTCCTCGTAGACGGACCTGTCATCGACGATGCTGTGTTTCGCTCTACTTTCATAGCCAGAGTCGGAGGGCAGGTAGGCCTGGGGGATGGTGCCGCACTCTGATGGCTGTCCGTTGCTTCTCCAACTAGCAAACGCGGGGGCATTCCTACTAACATCCACGGGGTTCATGTGGTGACTAGGTTGAGCAGATGCGGACGCCGGCATATTGAATCCAACCCATGGCGAATCATCACCGGCATAGAAGTTCATCAAGCCATACGGCACGGGAGGAGTGTTCAGGCCACGGCTTGCAGCCATGGGGTCCGAAGACAGCCTGGGTTTGTTGAATTGATCCATTTCCATTGGCCTGGCCATGGCCTCGATGGGAGAGAGGTCGATAGAATCCGATGGAGATCGACTGGCGTTATCAGGGGTTGGCAGCGACTATTCCAAAAAGTCAGCATCGCGCCTGAGGATGGATGCATGTAAGAAGTAAGGCTTAGAGTTGCCTACCGAGCCTGCTTGTTGCCGGTGATACATGGCTATGTTTCTTCTAGTGATGAGACTTTGTGTTAGTCAATTGTTGATATGCTCCATGGTAGTGGGGCCATCGCAGCTCCGATGACCTGCTGGACCGCGGCATCGAGACTGTGGATACAAACTATGCGAGATCCACGGAAGAGACAGTTACCATTTCCTTCGATGAAAATTAGAGCCTATGGATGGGACACTGGTCCGAACCCTCTACAAGGCACATTTGCTAGGTGCCCGGGGGGAAAACAGAAAGGTAGACCAACTTGCAAATGTTGGCAGGGAGTACCCGATGCGTCGCTCTAGTTGACGGGTAGTTGACTCGGAATCGGACGTCGGTCGTCTCAACAGGCAGCAGTCCAAATAAATGCGGGAATCTTCAAGTCGGCGCAACCAGGATCGACAGAGTTTGCGAACGAGTAGGTCAGGCGAAACGAAGGCCGATGGACCGTGGTGAATAAGGGACCTTGATAGCGTTTGGACGCCGGTCGGTGGTGGGTCGTTCGGGGCCGGAAGAGCACGCGGCGAGTTAGGCTCTCCAGGTTGTAGACAAGGATTGCCAGACGAGAAAACAATGATGCAGTCGCGCGACGATAATCGCTGAAAGACAACGGGCGAAATGGAAGAAGAGCGATGAAATCAACGAGGCGACATGGACGAGGGAAGGAGAGAGATTCAAGTCATTCAGCAGGCGGGAAAAGGCAACGGGTGAGGAGGGATGAGGACGAGTAACCACGAGGCACGAGGGGCGCAGCATCCAAAGTAGGGCGGACGATTGTGAGAAGTCGACGGGACGTTAGGCAGACAGGCCCGGTTGCCTTGTTGGTTGCCTGCTTCTTGGCGGAAGGTCAGAAATATTCTCGGTGACGGTTGGGGAAAAACGGCGAAATTAAACCAAGCTAATCTATTTTCGGAAGCTGAGTCAGCGGTATAATGGCTAGACCGAGCGCAAGATGGGCACTTCCGACTCCACGTCTTCCCAATCCAGTTAGCTCAGATGGGAATTGTCGTGTCTGCCTTTCTTACCAAATAAACCAGCATGTGGTTCGCAATTCTCTATTCTTCTACTTGTTGGTCGGCACGTCACCAGTGTCTCAACACCATCAACTTCAAAGGACTGCCCAGTGGCTCTTGTCAACACCGCAACCCACTCCGATGCATTTGTGTCAATGTCGAATGAGGATCGGTAACAGAAAAGTTGGCGAAAGTCGCGATCATTCGACACTGCGACATTCTCAATCACAACGCCAGTAAATTGCCATCTTCGACCCTCGCCTCGGCCCACTGAGGCCTGTGGAAAACTCAGAGTCGGCCGTGAGAGAAGCGAAGAAGCCGAGACCTGAGAGGTGGCACTCGGCTTTGGACGCCATTCGCAGAAATGGAGCCATGAGTCTGGTGGTCTAGAACTTGTAAGAAGCCGTCCACTGTGTCAGCTGAAGTAGTGCTGAGGGCAATAGTTGCCTTCAATGCTCGCCGTGGTTTGTAGACTGGTTGAAGAATAAACTTGGGTCAGCCCTTCAAACTCTGGACATCGCCAGACCGTCTTACCGTTCTGATCTGTCACGACTGAGGAGAGCATGCTCTTTCTGCAACTTGGTTCCCAGTTCATCTGCATGGCGGCGCAATAACACGAGGTTGAGGCTATGTCGCTCCATCACTTTGCGCAAATGCGCACTTCCCAGCTCCACAAGTCCCGATTGCCTGCATGTGGACTCGACAGCGACACAGATCGAGGTGGACAAGACAAGACTCGCAAAAATGACTCCTTTCAGATTTCTTCCTTTGAGCGAAGTGAACAGCGCATCGTTCGATTTGCTTCTTCTCCTCCTTCTTCTTCATCACCCCTTTCCGCAGCATGGATTCTGTACAGTATCCTCATTCCTCATCTCTCAAGTGAGGAGACTCACCCGAGATTCAACGCACCTCAGGGCAAATCAGGGCCTAAACTGCAACTCACATTATGATATGTCACTTTTTTCCAGCGTTTGGAGACGTCGTTTCCCGACAGTGTTGCCCCCCACCTAACGGGAAAAACCCAACGGGTCCAGACCTCACTTCCGATGACTTGCCTCACCGTCAAATTTGCTTCACTAATGTACGCCGGTCTCCGGAGGATACCTGCAGCGTTTGAACGTCTTCGGGTCGTCCAGACGAGAGGGGGCATCACTTGTCCCCTGTTTCACTGGGTGACGAGTGCGACTTCCCTGCCATGATGCTTGCCCTACGATAAGTAGGCGCTCTAGTCCAGAGCAGTTGGGGCCATCGGCCCTCATCCTCCCCAATAGGATAGCATCCGCAACACCTCTCCCGCCCGCGCCGTTGGCAATGGAAAGCCGGGGACTCATCTGTCCGATTTTAGTGCGTGTTTGCTTCCTGCCAAGGGCCAGCTTTGCGGCTTTCTCGATAACCACCTATCGGGCCGCGCCGCAAGGATGCAAGTGGCTTGATTGAAAATGGTGGCCGTGAATGATTGGATCACGTATGTTACACGCTCCACAATCCGACAGGTTCTCGACGTCTCCTCGTGACACGCAGCCAATACGAAGAGAAATCTACAACCGGTGAGCCTACGGAGGTTTCCAAGACCTGGCCCGGACTATCCACGCTCAGACATCAGCCTCGGCCGCAAGCACCAAAAGCATTTTCCTCTTAAGGAACGACATGGGCAATCAAAAAGCAAAGACTCTAGGAAGAAAAGCCTTTTGGAAAGTCTGAAAAATTGCAGCAACCAATATCCGAGCAAGCATATGCGCGGGAAAACTTGTGGGCTTGACCTGCCTTCGTGGCGGGGGTCGTAGGGTTGGTACTCTGGAGAGAAAGTTCCCCGGACGAGACCTTCGAGGGTTGACCAGTGTGTAGGTATCGACTAACCAGTATTTCAAGTTTCAGTGCAAATTTACACACAATTTTGTGGTTCAAGTATAACGCTAATTAGAGCAGACCCGATGGACCAGCTCGAGACCCCGCGACTGAGCCCCAAGGTATTTGGTTCGACATGGTGCGGTAGCTCTTGCGTCCACCTCTCACACCTCCGGTCAAAAGGCAATGGCGCAACCTCCTTTACCCAGCTGCATGTTCAGCTATCCGAAAAACTAATCTACGTAGGGTAGCTGTTGGGTCTTGGACGTGAAATTGGTGATTAATTAGTGACATTGACCCCAACGTTGACCCAGCCTGCATGCGAGACTGACGACCGGACAGGTATTGCATGCCAGGTCACAAAGGATACTGTGTGCGTCTATTGGAGCTTCTTGACCTGCAGCTGGACGTAAACGGATTTCAACGCCCGTGATGATCGAGGTTGACGACGACGTCCGACGACTGGTGAAGGATATCAAGTATATAAGACCAGACATCTCTGATGTCAGGAATGAACAGTACAGAGGCATATCTCAACAACTCGATCATTCTCTACCTTGATATTTGTCGACTTGACTTCCGTCTAAATTCACGTATTGCGAGACATAGCTTTTGAGAGTCTTGAAAACCTCAAGTGCGCAAGCTTCCAAATCAACATTGACTGTGAGTCGTCCAAAGAGGGCTCAAGATCACAGCTAACATATCATAAAAGCCCGAGTACCTATCTAACCTTAACGTCATCTCTCCCGAGCCTTGTTCAAGATGTGCGACTTTGAGGAGTTCCTCTTCACCTGCAACCACTCCATCGTCCGTCTCAAGTCCTATTGCCACTTCGCCCGCAACGATCCCAACCACCAATGCTTTAGCGTCAAGGTCCTCCGCAATTCCTGGCAGCAAAGTACCCCTTGCGATGACTGCGTCTCGGCATGGCAGTCCCAGCAAGGGCACCAACATTTCGCCGCCGGTTTCGGCCGGGAAGAATGCGTGGGCGGCAAGCGCCATCGTCATTGAAGGGATCAGCAGCCACCGCCACCTCGGAACGGAGAGAAGATCAAGGAAAATCATTCTTTGAGTAGGATTGATTGATTGTAGATAGGGAACTTGTCCTACTAAATGGTTGGGTAATGAAGGATGACACGGCGACCAGAGGGCTAAGTGAGCCCTTCACATGTTCACATACAAGACGCACACCAAACTTTGGAGGAGGTTGATGACGTTCAAAAATGTTCGCGAGGGACTTTCGGGATTCATTTGCATCGAGACGGGATGGCTTGGTTTGATTCATGTCGTGTTCGCACTTGCATATATAGGCATCGGGTCTCAGCTACTTCTTCTCAAGGGTCGGGCTCGAGTGGCACCTCTTTATTCTTCGAGGGGGGGTGTGAAAATAGGTTGCGGGCTAGATAGCCAAGAATGTAGTGATACATGTATCTCGATTTCTGGTAGGAATCATCCAATTTACACGTATGCAATGCGCAGTGAATCTGACACGGAGTGAAGAGGGCCAGAACTGGCCTCAAGAGTCATCCAATCATGCGACGTGACAGTCTGAATATTTTGGTATTGTTCACTCTTCAAGTTCGAGATATGATCAGAGGCACAAATGTTACAAATGTTACTGGCTCTAAGACTTGATTTCTCAATCCTGGCATTTATCCATGGCCCGCTCCTTGTCCCACGTTAGGGCTCTTTCATAAGGCTCTCATAGTGTTTTCTTCAGCCCTTTCACTTTGTGCCAGCCACCCTTCCCAGAAGGCTTAAGCACAGCTTCCTCGATCAGAGATTGATTCAGATCATCGACGGGAGGCTTCCACGGGCTAATGAGTCGGCGCACATGTCTGGTTCCCTGACGAATACGAAGGACCTCCCATCATGACCGCCAATGCGTTCCACCCATAATTCTCACTTCGAAGATGCACATGGGCGTCTTGTTTTCAAAGTAGACCTGAAACTCAAGAAGTCCCTAGGCTTCAGAGGATGTGCGTGAGCTGTCTCCACTGAGACGCAAGGTTGCATTGGAACGGGCAGGCAGGCAGGCTTTCTCCTCCCGATCCTTCGAATCTGAGGCGTTCATGCAAAAGAGGAAGACAAGCTGTTGTCCTGAAGCTGGCGGGCGACCCGGGCCCATGCAGCTGCAAGTACACACTGTTGCACAACGAGTGGTTGGGTAGGCTCCACTGGAACGGTTTTTCTGGGGAGGGTAGAGCAAGCTGCAGGTGAGGAGAAGACGAAGAGAACAAAAAAGGGGATTTGAGAGCTGAGATGCAAGATGATGTTTCTAGGATATCCGGTGCATGAGCCTCGAGTCCGAGACACGTCACTTTTCACTTTATTCCAGACATGAGACTGTTCCGTCTCTTGACTCGCTGAGAGGTTTCTGTCCTCGTATTTACCTGCGTGGCAACGGACTAGACCCAACCGCTTGATGAGGAGCCAAAGTTAAGCGCAACGGAGGAGTAGATCAAAACAGTCGAGCCCCTGCTTGTCCCCCTCAGGTCTGAACGCGTGTATGAGTGGGGGGTTAGACAGCAACGGTGGCATCGCATCTGAACGACAGCTGCTGTGCGCGACCCGACGTGTTGAGGTATGACCTGCGCACAGGGGGTGTATCGTCGAATAAGCTTTGACATTGGGAGGTCTGCAGATGTACGACCACCCGTAAGAGGGGGTGACGTTCAACTGCATCGCTGTTAGGTGAGAGATTGGAATCGGTGCGCCATTCAACGTGGAGAAGGGGAAGAAACAAGTTGAAGAGGATGAAGAAGGAGTGGGAAAAGGGCATTGAAATCATACCAAGTTTAAACCGGTGTCATTGGAGCATGCTTGGGCTGAGAACTGACTAAAGTCTACACTTGCTCCCGATCATGCTCATACCATGATGAAGGATATCTCTGCCTTCCCCACCATGAACTCCTCATAGCTTTGACTCAATTCTCCTCTCTCCCCTCCCCAAGATTCATTCCGTGTTGGTAGCCCCAGCAACACGGCCGACGACATTGTAACGCTTGGAGAAGAAAGTGATCCAGTCGTTCAGAACGCCCTTCTCCTTGTCTGAAAGGTCTGACCAGTCGGCGCTAACATCCTCGGCCTTTGTTGAGGTCTTTCCCAGAGCACGAGAGGCGTCCTTTCCAGCGAACACTTTCAATGAGAGTCAGCATGCATCCATATACCGAGTGTGAGAATCCTTACCATTGTAGGATCCGCCGGCTTGGTATGCCTTGTTACCAGTGACGTCGTAGACAACACCCTAGAAACCGTGTGAGAAATGTGCGTCATTGCTGGAGAAATAGATGTCGGTTTACCTTAATCGCGACGTACGTCTTTCCGTTGGGGTCGGAACCTGGGAAACATGAGATTAGTACACTCCCGTACATGACGCAGAATACATGGGTTCCATATGCGAAGTCGTTGGTACGGAGTTTGCGAGGCTGTGGAGATATTAAAAAAACCAAACGAAGGCACATGTCCGCTGTAGGCAAACATCTGAGCTGTGCTGGGAAGAAGCGGTCTGCTGGCATTGGGTTACGGACTGCCCCTCAACGGGTGCGGTCAATGATCACTCAAGATGCGATGTTCTCTCTCGAAACATGGAGATACGAGATGTTCCTTGAAAACGAAAAACATAAGTCGGCCATTCTGCCACTTACCATCAGCCTTAGCCAGCTCCTCGAGAGTGATGGGATCGTCCTTGGGAGGGGCCAGTTCGACCGGGGTCTTGGGCTCAAACTTTCCAGACATTTTCTTGGTTGATTTTTGGATGAGAGAAACTGAATGTTTTCGCACTGATGGTAAGTAGCTGTATCGGTTTGATCGGAAGACGGCAACAACAAGCTGGTTTGACAGGTGAGGAAGATGGGCGGGGGATCAAGCTCGACATTTGCCCCTCTAATGCTGAAGGAGCTTCCCCACGATCCGGGTGGGGGGTTGCCTCGGAGTAAATGGTCGTCTCCCATTGGCTGCGCGTTTCTCTAACAGATCCACATGAGCAGGAGCACTGAGCTCTGGGTCCTTCTAATACGACGACCATTTGCCTCGTGAAGTTTTGATCCAATACGTCACATTCGGCACATTCTGCAACGTCAACTCCGCCAACCCAATCCCGCATCGACGCGCATGCTTTGGATTCAATCAACAACAATCGGTGAAGAAGCATATTTTCGAGATCCGCGACAATGGCGGCTGCCCGCATCACGGCGTTCCGCGCCATTGATCGCGTCTGCTTTGGTCAAGCCATTCGATTGTCTACGGTATCAACAGCCACAACTCGTGCCAGAGGTCCCTCGAGCACACTCTATGCTCTAAGGAACATTCAATCGAGACAAAACAGCACGGCGAAGACTCCACCAAGCAATGCGAACAAGAAGAACACGGATCCCAAATCCCCGCCTCCGCCCCCTCCAATACGATCCTTATGGCGATTAATGTCATTTCGCAATCTCATGAGCGCCTTGACACCGCGGGGAATGAAGAAACTGTTCAAGGAAAGCCCAGAAGAGCTGACACCAGCACTGGTAATGTAAGCTACGTCGTGTTCCCCGTGAGCAGTGACTTGAGGGATCATGGCTGACAACTTTCTAGCCTGGCAGGCTTGGCCGGTGTTGCCGTTTACATTGTCAAGTTGTACTTTGACTATTTCCAAGCCCGCCAGTTCACCAAATACCCTCCACCAATCGCAAAGGCCCTCAGACGAGCACTCTACTATACGAATATCAGCCCCGATGCAAACCTGGCGAAGAAATACTATAAGCAAGCCCTCGAGCTATGCAATGAGCTTCAGTTGGACCCGTTCTCTGATGATGTCCTGGGCATCAGGATCCAGACCGCTGCTTGGCTGGAGAAGATTGGCAACTACCAAGGAGCCATTCTTGTTCTCAACTCTGTTATGGATGATTGTACCAAGTGGGTGGAGTGGTTCGAGAAATCTGTTGCAGAGGGCACGGTAGATAAGTCCGGAAAACCGGCTGCGGTCAGGGTATTGTCCGAAGATCAACGCCCAACCGTTGTCGAGGACGAGGAAGAGATGGTCCCCGAGAACTTGTGGCACAAGCGCACAAGACTCCTCGCGAAAGCTGTGGGCACCAGCACCAAGCTCGGAGCTCTGTATTCCGACGAGCACGTCTTGGAGCCCGACAATGCGCAGACTCGTTTGACTTGGGCTGTAGAGACTGCACTGTCAGAAGCCCGACGACGCCATAAGGAGGGCGTCAAGAAGGAGGAGGGTGCCTGGATGAGTCCGGAGGAAATCGGTGGTGCCATGGAATGTGAGTCTCATCGCCCTCAACCTCATCTGGAATCATTGCTCGCAGACCACACTTTGCTAATTGCATTCCTAAGCCTTGGCCAATCACTACGAGACCAAATCCCAATTTCAACTCTCTGTGCCTCTCTTCTTCCACGCCCTGCGTCTGTGTGCCGACCCTTGTCATCGAGTTACGATAAGTGCGTCGTCCTTCGGATATGGCCCACCAGAATGCAATCGTGTTGCTGACTTTCCACTACAGTGAACAACCTGGCCGTGGCTTTTGCTCAACATCCCACGCAGGCATCTCTCGAAACTATTTCTGGAGCTCCTTCAACTTCTGATGTCCTTTTCAGTCCCGACATGCCAACAGATCGGGCAGGACTTTTGGAGGCGGCAAAGAATTGGGCCCGCAATGCTTACTCACACGCGAAAGACGTGAAGGGCGACGATCGTACAGAGGAGTGCGATGAAGCATGCGCAGTTGCCCTGACGAACATGGGTGACATTGCTGCAATGCTAGGCAACAAGATTGACGCTCGCAAACGCTTCCAACAGGCTATAGAGATGAGCAAGAAGATTGGCTTCGAACCTGGCGTAGCCCAAGCTGAGGCTGGACTACAGAAGCTCTGATGTGGTGTCGGGACGGTAGTCTTCCAATCCGACGATTCTGTTCGCGGCTTTTCGAGACCCCAAATTCTGAATCGGATGGGCTCAACCACAAAACCGCGCAACGGCGCAAAATCTCCCCGCTCACGCCCGCAAGGACCCTGCATAAGGCTACATTTAGAAGAACCCTGTGAGGGATCAGCTTTTACGCCATCACTCAACTCTACGGATTCATACTCAATACAAGGCACCTGCAATTGTGGGTCGAAAATAGTTGGTGGACTGTTCCTACCTTCCCACAGTTGGGAGCAAGCACATGGTTGGCGAGGATCTGTGACGACATGAGCGCTACTCAACTGAGACTCGCCGCGATCTAATCTCTGAAAAAGGTGTATGCAAGCTGGAAAAGAATTTGTTAGAGCCACCGCTCACCAGGTCATACCGTGGAGAGCACGCCGAGCCTGGGGACCAGTAGTGGAGTCAACTGGACGTAGATTCGTTTGCCTCAACGCAGAGTTACCACCTTTGCATGAATCTTGCAGAACAGGAGTTCTTACAACTGCAGTTCCTGACAATCAGGTGCCAATCTCGACATAGAGCGCGCAGAAGGCTGCTCCAAGTTGGCGGAACCCATGCCTGGTTCCCCTGCTCCACCTTCTCGACGACATTAGATCCAAGGAGTTGTGCCGTGTGTGAAGAGCAAAGGACCTATCCATGACTCTGTCAAAACCAAAGGCCGTTGCCGTCACGATTCATCGGATATTCATCGCTACGTGCCGTCATCACAACCCCACGCGGACTCCAAGTTGATTCTCGCCAATGACATGATGGGCCCTAGCGGCTCGGCATGCTAGCGGACGCAGAGACAGCATGGGTCCATTTCCCTGCATTATCATCCCAGCACCCCAGCAATGGCGCTCAGTAAAAATTACCCTTTTTAGAAAATAGTTGAGCTGTTGTGGGGATAAGTCTGGCCCGTCCAGAATGCAAGACAACCAGCCACCGCTAATATTGCTAGGCGTGTCGGCTGACGGGTGTCAATTGTGTCTGCCTGGAGGCGAATGGATCTTGACAAGCTGGGGCTTCTGAAAGTCGGAATCGCACGCAGCTGCTGGATCGGGACGGTAGTGCTTTCGGCCACCGTCATGTCTGACACGCCATCCGGAGATTACACGACTTGCATAGACTAAGGTTGTCTTGATAATCCCACAACTCAACTTGGTTCTTTGCAGGCACTGTTCCAGGCAGCAGTATTTTCTATCTTCGGAAAGAGCATCAAGATCAATTCCAGATTGCTCTACCTTGAAGCGGAAGGGTTTGGGAGTCGATGCAATCAAGCCCCCTCTCAAGTTTTCCGTGGAAAAGTCCCTTTGCTGGGGGCGCTTTCGAAACCACAGGGCTTGGGCAGCATTACAGACGGGCTCGATGTTGCCGACTATACAGTGCGACTCTGATCAGATTTTCGGATATGAGGGCCGGTCAAATTTAACATGACAACCAGAAGCGGGGTTTTTGGTTGATTGTGATGGGGAAGAGACTCACGCTGTTTCGTCACCACTGCTCAGCTTCGAGACGTTGCAAACACGACGGGCATTTCACGGCCTTTACGACTTGGCACAGCTGCAGTCGACGGGATGACGGGAGCTTTCCTACTGCGTCTGTCAAATACGAAAGCTGAGAAAATGAGACGTAGTATGTCTTGTCCAGTCAGTAATGGATATCCACGCAACATGCATGGCACGTCACTGTGGCTGACGACTGAGCAGAAGCTTAAATCCAACTGTCAACAGACCCACCGCAAGATGAACAACCTTGGACTCTATGGCGGTGTTCAATTTGTCCCCGCGCAACTCGTCGATTCAATGCAGAGCAAACAACGGCCTGAGCCTGACGGCAGGCTCGGCTCCGGCATTGCCAACGGAGTTCCACTCGACTGGCGGTGTCTAAGCTTGCCCGAGCACAATATCCCCTATACGGGTAGGACTTCAACAGAGATGCAGCTGCTTGCTGTTCAATATACGCTCCAATCATTGAATCTGCCGAAAGACAGTTGCTGCAGGTCGACTACACCTTGGCATAGCTAGGATTCGTTTCGATAGTTGGCAAGGCTCACGATGCCAGCCCGGCACCGAGAAGCGGATTCCATGATTGCGTCGCAGCCTAGTCCACTGCCCACTTCAAGGGGTAGAAGACATTAAAATAGAATCAAGCGGTTGGCTTCCAGCCTGAGTGTTCCCGCTCCGGTTGCATACCAGGTATTCGGACCAGGGCCTACCACCCATTACCAGAATGAAAGATCCGCGCTTGTTGAATGATTAGATCAGCGCCGGGCACGGGTACGGTCTACCTGATGATTTATCGACAGCGGTGTTGCATGCCGGGGGCTAGATCAACCCAGCTGTCTTCGTACAGCGGGGGCCAGCGCCCAGAATTTCGGCTGCAGGGGATATGGAGACGCTAGCAGCACTAGTATATGCAGCATGACAAAACCGACTCTACGATACCATTGGGACGTTCGTACGTTGTGCTCGAAGTAAGGTATGGTTTGGGTACGCTGATATCAGAATGTCCGGGAACGCTGCTCCGGACAACTCCGTTGACACGGGCTGTATGGCCCAAAGCAGGCAGAAGAGGCCGGATGGGTGAAGGGCAGACAGCATCTGGACGCCTTTCAAAGATCCGGCGCCTGATAAAGATGTTGCGGAGTCTGACGCTGGTTGTACACGCCGTTACTCCCGAAAGTCTAGAATGCGGCAAAAAAATAATACTTCGGGGCGGCTTCGGTGTGGAGTTCCATCATCGGAGCGCGGGCTCCAGCCAGGATCCGGATCCGAGACGGAGCGGAAACGATCATCGGCGTCCAACTGTCCGACGAGCTTAAGCATAGCAATTCAGGACCAGCTACCTAGGCACGGCGCGACCGCGGATCATTCAGTGATCGAGGACGTTAGTGCGCTGCTTAACGAACATAGACTCAGACTCGACTTTATCGCTTGGGGGCCAAATTGTCCCATATCACAGCAAGTCGGCACAGAGACAATGCCGCGAATGAGCACCTAGAGTTTCCGATTGGTGGGAAGCTCAACCCGCAGCCACCACCGCACGTTGCAACCCGACTTCTAGGGCCACTAGTGCGGCGGAATTCCACGGCATCGGGCCTGGGAACATTTGCCATTGCGCATGTAACCGCACTGCCCACAAGATCTAGGTCTTCACGTTTCCAACATATACGATTGCTGTTGGCAACACGGTCACTTAGTTGCTTGATAATACGATTGAATCGGTACCATATGCACATTTCTTCAGCGCACACCGACCCCGTGTCTCCTGTGCGTCCATCCTCAGATATGAGGGGTATTGATCCAGAGGGGCTTGGCCGAATTCGAGGCATATGACAATCCCATTTTTCCCCTCTCGTCAACCTCGACATAACTCCCGTGGGACCTGGCGAGCTGAAAAAGTGCTTCCGACGAGCACAGGCCCATTCAGCGTCGCAAGCAGCAAAAGACTTCCTGGACGAAAGACATTAGACTTTACCGTTTGGCGAATCACCATGTTTTGCCGGACCTAGACCTCTTGAAATTGAGTTGGGGCTCGCTTGCGGGATCCCACTCGAGCCCGCACCATCCCAGCTTCTCACCATAGCTCCGGCCTATAGCCGGACTGATGTATAGTCGGAAAACCTCCGACGACAGTTGACAGTGGCGGCGAAGCTTCGACAACAAGAGTCTTGACGTAAGGAACCGACTTTGCCTTCCTTCGAGCACTCGTGGAGGCTTCTATTGTTGGCAATGTGGAGTGCCTTAGGTCTGGTCTAGCCCAGGTCAGCCTGGCAAGGCAACGTTCCCCTGTAACGCCCGCAGTGGTGCAGAGCGCGCCGGTGCCCTGCATTCATCACGAGTGCAGTTCATAAGGCACTGCATACGAACCGGGCCTCAAGAGCCGAAGCTCTGCTGCCTCGTGTTAATAGCAAACATCGTGATTCAAGGCGTCAGAAAGCCTTGATGTCGCGAAGTCCACCAGATGCAATGGTCAGTGTCGTCATAGCTGGCCCATGTGGTTTCCCCAAGAATATTGATGTCAACCCACTGGATGGCTACTCGGCTTAACATGCCTACGCTCGGGGTGCGCGATGGACTGGGGGCAACAGGCGCGGGGAAAGTGTAACCGCAAACCGTCTTCTTCTAATCAGCAAAGCTTTCCCCCATCCAATCTCGCATCCTCCTCTTTTGATACGGTCTAGCGGACACTCCAATCAAGTATTTGACACGCTGGGCATCTCAACTTCAAATTGCCGAAAATGGAGACAGAGGACGACTTGCAGACGGGAGCTGACGGTTACGCAAACGCCCGGAGCGTGCAAGAGGTACCGCTAAGATCCCAATTGGGCTCCGCCATTCTTCTGCCAAAATACCATCAAAAATAAAGCTTGAGAGCTGGGAAACGAATCCAAAAAGGCGGGATTGCGACTGTCTCGCTCAGCGACAATACCCCCTTGGACAACGAACCCCTCCCCTAACTGCGAACGACATCTGACCAGCCAGTAGCTGCTTCCGGCACTGAAAGCTCTTGTCTTCGTTCCGTTATTTTCTATCAAGCTCCGAGAACCGTCTAAGTAGATCTGGCAGTCGACATCTGGCTGTGAGAAACGGCGTCACGGCCGGAGACCCCCGCGAGTCATCCCCACGGACACGATGTTTGGCCCCGAAGGAGCGAAGTTACTTGAAATGCCATTGGCGAAGCATTTCCATCATATCTGCCACGCCGAAAAGCCGAGACCGCAAAACTTGGCCGTCCAAAAATTTCCCCATGTCATGGACTGGGATGATCCAATGTTGGAGGACGGAAAGGCTATTACTCTTTGGCTGCGGCGGTGCTTTCGTAACCCTTCCATCTGAAGTTCTCAGTGGCTAAAAATCAAAATCAAACGACGGCTGGGCAAAGAGAATTATCTCATGTCGCCCGCCGGACGACGTGGGCGAGAGGGCTCAGCATCATGCACCAACAGCAGCTTCGAAGCTTAACGGGGCCGCGTCGGCTCATCAACCCCTCATCACCACCGTCTGTCTGTACCGTTCACCATCCCCACGACACTCCGTTTGCCGGGGGCCCTTGCAACATTGCAGCCCGTTTAAGGCGGGGACTTGGCGCAACATGCAGCAAAGACAGGTCTAATCGTTCCTTCTACCCTTGCCGCACCACCAATCCATGCTCGCTACAAGCTCTCGACCAGGCCCAAATTGGCGGGGAGGGCGACTTCTTCTTGTGCTTCCTGACCCCCCATCACGCAACCTTGAACATCAGGGACCAGCCAGGAACAAGGGGGTGGGGTGCCATGCACTCTAAGCAACATAGCGGTGCGCTATCTGGGGTCCAATGGGTCAACGGTCGACTGGATCGTTGCGTTGCCGCCATGTACAGTTGCGGCCCCTCGAGAATGTCTGCGAAGAGGCTGCTTACCTATGTGGTTACGAACCAGAAATCATAGCTTTCACATGGACATGCAGATGTGGATGTAGATGCGGTCCCCTACCAACCCTCCGAACATGTTCCCTGTCCCGGCCATGACTGTCGAGTGGGGCATCTTTCGCATGCGCCGCGCGCCTTATATAATTCCATCTGGCCCGTTGCAAATCACCGTGGCGTAGCTTAGATCGCCTTACACATCACGGCACCTTCCAGACGCACAGCCAGACACCTCGTCGCCCAAACCGACTTTTATATATATCTTCTTTCCAATCTTGCCCCAGAGTTGGAGCTTCCCAGACGTCGCACACGAAACCAATTCAGCCGGCCTGTTTACTCCTTCATCCGCCTACGAAAACAAGACACTCAGACATTCAATTGTTATAATGGAGCACCCACTTCCTCTCAACATGTTGGACGACATTGATGCGTTCTTGGAGATGGAGGCGCCTTACGGCTACGAAGAGGCAGAGCAATATCTGGACACTGCTAGCTCATCCGAGAGCACAAGTCCCATCATATCGAACGTAAGTTGGCCTGCCCCGCACCTACAAATCTCCATCGGCTTACACTGGTCAAGTTCGATATGACGTTCGTACCCGACTTCAGTACCACAGAAACCAGCATCTACCCCAGCCCAATGAGCTCACAGCGAGACACGGAATCACCGCAGCCCGCTTCAGATCCGAAAGCCGCTGCCACCACCGCCAAACCTCCAGCGAAGAGGAAGCGTGAGAACAGATACAAGAATGCCCCGCCTTCCGTGCTTTCGGTAAGCTTTTTTACACTTTCCCCAGCCCGAATCCCGCGGGCTCGCCGCCGAGCGAGCGAGCGAGCGGGAGAGCAACAAACTTCAGGCGCAGCCCGGCTAACACGTGCCCCCCTTCCCCGCGCAGCGCCGCCGAGCACAGAACAGAGCATCACAACGGGCATATCGCGAGCGCAAGGACCAGCGCATCAAGGACCTCGAGGTCATGCTCTCCGAGCAGAAGCAAAAGAACGACTCCCTCAGCCAGGCCTACTCGGCATTACACGACGAGTACCTCAAGCTCCGGGGCGTGCAGGCGAGGGCACACCAGATGCCGCGACATCACCCGACGACCGCCGCACCGCCACCAATGATGTTTGATCCGTCTGCCCACATGGGCATGCCGACTGCCCATCCCGGAGCGATGGATTACGCCGACAACATGTACATGTTTCAGGACATGCAGACTTACACCCTATGAGCTTCAACTGCCGCTGCCATGAGGAATAATTCATAATAGCGGCTGAGCGCAAACAAAACGATCAGAATCCCTCAAAACGAAATCCATGCCGCGCATTCCTTCTTTTTTTGCTTTTCTCGATCTTGGGACGGAGAACCACTGCTTTCTTTTACGGATACCATGAAAATTGGGCGCGGCGACCGGCAAACGTGTGAAGGTTTTTGCAGATCATGGGAAACGACCGATAGGCTCTTTAGTGGCTGGATGCTGGTGTTCACCTGATTTCGTCTCTCATTTGTCCTAGGAGGAGAAAGGGGTCCAGGTGTGTTCTGTTTGTTTTCTTTCCTCTACTCTATTATTAGATGGCGAAAACGGGAGTTGACAGGCCTGGGACACTTTATTGTCCTGATTTACCCTGGCGTTTATGGCATGAAGGGCTCGAAATGGGACTGGACTGAAGGGGGAAGGCAAACCGTCTACTTTTGTCGCAATCGGATACCAAGATGAGGGGAGGAGCTTGGGTGGGGGATCACTTGCACACTCGTTGGGGGCTCGGTGGACTGGGGAAAACTTTGGGTAGGCAGAAAATCAAGCACATGAGAGAATCCCATCTTTTTCCTACCAAAATGCTCATCTCCAAATTCCTCCATTCCTGAGAGCTCCCCCCCCAACTCTAGAAAGCTTTTACTCACCGAGGAGACCCCGCAACTCACCCATCCACTATCTTTCTTTGGGGTCTAGACGTTGCGAGCGGCACGGTTCATTCCTTCACAGGCGTTGGATAACCTTGTCTTTTTCATGATTTATAAATATCTTGTATCTCGTTGCCGTGACTGAGGTCCGTGGGAAATCTACCGAATGGGGGATAAGTAGAAAGATGAGGACGGATGGTTGGATTGGAAAGGATGGAAGATCTTTGCTACCATGGGGGTGTGGGTTGAGCGCACGCTTGTGCTTAAGCAGGTCGACCAGGACTGCCCCGGCTTGCCATACTGATCTATGGGTAGGGCACCCGGGATCTGGAGACTTGTCAATGTTAGAAAGCATGTCCTTTCGTCTCTGGTTTTGCGATGGGTGACTCAGCGCCTCACGTCAGCACCCTATCGAGGAAATGTTTCTTCAGGACCACCGCCATCTTGCCTCTTCAGGCTTCACCGAATATAGTTCTTCATGGTTGCGCCGGCCGGCTGTCAGGTATGGATGGGTGAAGTAGACGCCTGGCTCCCGGATCGTGGTCCCGACCTGTCAAGGCGAAAAAGGGATCCTAGCCCGGAACGCGTAAATGATGAGATATACCCGTCCCCGTTTTTGCCTTCCCTGGGGCGGGTTGTAGCTTGCAGCTCTTTGGGGGGGCAAAGCTTCAGAAGAAGCTTGAATGAGCTATTAATTCTCTAAGCCTCCCTCCAATGCATGCGCCTAGTAGAAGGAAACATCACAAGGATGGAAGCTCTTCGCGCAACGTTTACAGCTGACGGGCCGGATCTTGCGTGGCTGTGATAATGATGCTGTTTCACTATTAGACGGACTTGGCTCCGGTGTGCTTCATTCTCGCCACGAACTCGTGGCACATCACACCTCTGTCGGCCTTGGACCAAGAAGAAGCTTGATTCTTTTCTTGGAACACACATCTCCAGACGAGAAAAGAAGAAAAAACGCCTTGGGGTCACTTTTGCGTGCTTACGTTGACACCTTGCGACGGAGGCGAACCGCTCAAGGGTGGCAGTGCCCAGGGATGTCGTGACATGTTCAGCTGTGCGGCAAGATGGAAGTTTACCAAGACTTGACTTCTTACCTTTGTAGTGTTTTTGGTTTGGTCGCTTTACACTAGCAGAGGCAGGCTTGATAAGCCCACAGACGCGCGGGATCTCTTTGGGTACAGATCGATGCGTTGGAGGTGGAATCTTTGCTGGCGCGTCTGTGCCAGATGTGGAACTGATGAGAGAGACCCGGGCGTTTGTGCCTTCTAGTTCATCTTGGCGCTGCGCAACACACACTTTCGATCCAAGATGAATTGTCTGGCAGAAGGGTTTGGTTCGTTCGCGATATAGATCATGTCGAGCCTGTATGATGCTGCCACAGACTAGCCCGAGGCATTGAGAACTACCTTGCACCAGAATAGTGATGGGTGAGTAAGCTAGATTAGCCTCATCAATTGAGATGGTTATTTTCATATCAAGGATCATTCTCGGGTTCTCGGCAAGCAGTGGCTTGCCAGGTTTACAAGAGTTATTCCACAGCGAGATATGTCCGATAGTACACATGTTGACATCTTTCACTTGACAACTTCAAAGCACAGAGGCATGATAGAAATCCTTCCGGCTGTATCGGGGGCATGTGCACATTGAGAATCATGCACAACTGTTATGACGGCAATCCGTGCCTCCTGATTACCACCTTGTTGCTACATGGATCCCAACGACCATCGATGCCGTTTATGCAAGCTCAGATTCACGCATCCATCGCTGGGTTCCTCTTAGATACAACATATGTCATTAAAATTGTCTCGGTTCCAGACCCATAAAGGCCCGTGACGTTGTGATCATATACTCCTGATGCAATTCTGCTCAGTGACCTTCATCGAGGTTACGCCGAGATACACAACTGAGGTCGCGTGACCGATTGTGATGCGTTGATACTTGAGTTGGCATCTCAGAATTCTGAACACTGGCGCACGAGGCTTCTACGTGGAGGACGGTGCATTAACAGACGTCATGGACTGCATTTCCTCCACCAGCTTCTTCGGTATGTGCCTTTGCCAACATGCTCTAGCTAAAGATACAAAGCATTCGAATCGCTGTTCTGAAGGAGTTTTGCTAGCCAGGCAGTGTCCCCTATGAATCCTATAAGGGCGACAGTAGTAGAGAACTTAATAGGGGTAGCGACGACAACAATAACGATAACGACGATGGACGACGACGATGAACGACGACGATGAACGACGACGATAGCGACAATAGAAGTAATGGTAACGATAGAAAGAATAGCAACAACAGCGACAACGAAAGTAACTACACGAGCTAGAAAACCTGGGGGGTCTAGCAGGATACACGAATAACACACGTATGTATGGATACTGCCCGGAGAGCAAAACTCTTTCGAAAATATTACATGTACATCGAAATGCATATGCGGTCGTGAATGGTCCATTTCACTCGCATAGATCTGCCCCGCCTCGAAAAAGAGATTCAATGCCGAATTGCCGCTTGGAGATTCTTCAAGCCTACGGCAGAACTTCATCTGGGTTGGTTTCAGACCAGAGTCGACCCCATCTGTGTGTTCAAGACAAGATTTGTGGCGAAAGGCGCCGTGAAAGTGAATAGGGAGGAACTTTTGATATCCCAGTAAATGGCGCGGGAGCCAGATGCAGATGCGCCATGACGAGAACATAGCATAGGATGGATTCAGGCGAGACATATGGCTCGTGATCTCGATCTTCCTTTTGATATCCCTGGGGCGGAAGGAAGAACCTCGCGAAGAAAGCTACGAAACATACATGTTTGGCACCGAACAGCTGGCTTGTAACTTCCACGAGCCGTGTTTGTATAGGTCTCGGGAGTGGTCTATATTGAGAGTGAAGGATCAGCTAGGCATGCACCGCTGGCGAACTTGTGGCGAGTACTGCAGTTGCCATCGAAGTTACAGAGAAAGGATGGGAATATACCCGCATCGGGCTACTGCCTTTGCCATGTGTTCGAGCGAAGTATCCGCTCCTTCACGTCGTTGCGCCGGACGTCAGGTTTCTGCGCCTTTCGATATCTTCCAATAATCCAGCGCTCAGAGTTGTCTCTTTGTTCCCCTACTGGCGGAGATCATTTGTGCTCAGGCGTTCTCCCAGATTCGGGACAGAAGCTTTCAATTGCCGATGCCATCGTCATGGCTGTGCTCAACATGCTCGAGCGTACTTGTTACCGAATGGTTCATCTTTCCAACGGATTTTGGTCGGCTATGAGACCACAGTTCTTGGATCTACCATGTTCACCTCGAGTATGAATGTGGTCAGACGCAACCCCATAGAGTACACCATGTCTTCCTGGTTTGATCCTTTTGGCCACAAGAGCGGTGCTGCGCACTGAGCCAAATTCAGGCGTCAGAGACTTGTCGTTGGTGTTCAGATTTGGGTGAGCAGGTACGTGGAGGAGCGTTGTTGGTACGTTTCTGCGGTCGAGTGCGAGGGACGGACGATAATTCAAGGCGTGGAAAGTTCGAGAGCAAGCAGGGTTAGAAACCCGGCTCGACTCTTGAGATTCCGACGCACAGTTTTGTTGACCTGCTATGGATTCTACTTTGAGCAATTGGCAGGCCGAGTGACGTAAATGCCCCTTTCAATGTGCCACCGGAAGTTGACAGAGACTGAGGCCATGACGGCGACTTGCTATTTGCCTCTGTTTTCTCAAGCAGCGAGAGTGTGGAGGGCTTCTCACAGTGCCGGTTGACCTGAGACAGCGATGCGAAGCAGCACCGTCGATGCCTATGCAACACCGAACATTCTGGAATCTACCGACAGTAGAAAGCTAGTCAAGACGTACTCTACGAGTGAAGCTTTGGGGAAAGTTGCTAAAGGAGTACCGGAAGGCGGTACGAGCAACTGCGCAAGCTGTCTATTCACAATTTGAGGCTTTGTGAAGTCAGACCGAGCCACGGAAAAACTAAGAATTTCCAGACGCAGCGGTGCCGGGCGTAGTGGAATAAAGCACCGAGAGGTAAAGATGGCGCAATTTGAGCATGTCACCAGGTCAGGATATGGAGTCATCTGAGGCTTCGTATGTGGAACTGCGGCGAATGTTCTATGACTCAGTTGCGGCGTCGAAGATGCTACGTGGAAGCTTGATCACCACTTTCGGCACAATTGGTGCCCCGTGGCCAAAGA
This sequence comes from Colletotrichum siamense, assembly GCF_013390195.1. Taxonomy (NCBI): domain Eukaryota; kingdom Fungi; phylum Ascomycota; class Sordariomycetes; order Glomerellales; family Glomerellaceae; genus Colletotrichum; species Colletotrichum siamense. Next base: position 2,112,224 of record NW_023501022.1, read on the forward strand.
GCGTGATTCGGACAATTCGAGTCACAATAAGACGTCAAGAGGCGAGAAATCCAGACTGGTCGATAGATGAAAGGGGAGGAGGTGAAGTCGAAATGTGGTCACGGGACCCGTGGGGAAAACAGAGGCTCCGCTGTTCGCTCACTCCGCCGTCTATCGGTATTGGCGCCCCGCCATCATTGAGGCAGTTCATGACTGACAACAGTGGACACAAGCCCCTGAGAGACGTCTCCCAGCCTGCTTTTGGCATCCTTATCTGAGAAACGAAGATGCCGCCATTGCTGGCGTGACTGGGAGTCCACAATTGTTCATGGCTTATCCGTATCTTGGACCCAGATAACAAACAGATACCACCGTAGATCGAGACCAGATAGAGTGCGCATCTCCGAGACTAAGCTCTGCAAACGGATCCGGTCGACGCTGGAGGTCGACAATCGAGTCGAACACTCCATCGGCCGGCTTTCACCCGACGAATGGGATGACTGCGTCCAGAGGAATGCGGCAGGTAAATGGGAAACACGTCAAGCGCGTCAAACCACCAGACCCGGGATGCATAGTAGATCAGAGGGGTGCACAGACAGGCGGGGTCCCGATCTCGCGAGTCAGGGGGGCGGGCGTTTGACGAGAACAAGCTCTCGACGGTGGAGGTGACGAGGCCTCAATACTGGCTGTCCTCCGATCTCTACGCCGCATCGACGCAGCAAGAAGGTGGGCAATGGTGGTGGTGGCGAGCTGTCTGCGTGAGAAGCTGCGGCTGGAAGCATAAGCTGAGCTGGCGACGGGAGCTCAGGCGGTTGCGATTTCGGGAACCGAGGAGGGAGCGAGGCTAGCCAGCAAGCTCCAGAAAGCTCTCCGACTGTGAGCCGAGTGGAGCCATTGGTCAATTGATGTCCTCCGGTCCGGGGCCCGCTTCAGGGGTTCTCGTTCTTGGGGACCGGTACGCAGGACGCAGGACGCAGGACTCAGCATTGAAACGCGAAAGAGCAGTCATACGGGCATTTTCCGGCAGATGCACCAACATTCCAGATTCGTTGGGAGCCGGTGAATTGAGGAATGAGCAGATCCAGAAGTTGAATGCTGTACACAGTGTAGCAGGTAATGATGAGAGACCCATAGGAACCCCACCGACACCACATTTGCAACTGTCAGTGCTGGTGGTTACGGAGTTCTTCGTGTCCGAAGAGAATATGCCGTAGAGTAGGTAAAGAAATCGACGTGGAGCTGGCGTTGGCTGGACTGGACAGGCCAGGACCGGCAGTCGCCGAGCAGGAGCATGATCATGTGTGCCGATATGCAGGCTGCCGCGATGGAGTCATTGGCAAGGAGCCAGGCTCGAGGCCGGGCGAGAACAGCAAAGCTGCCACATGGCCAAACCGAATCAGCCACATCGAGCCGTTGGGGATGCTCCGACGTCGGAAAGCAGTCCATAGCAGACTAGACTCTCTGGGCTTTGATACGGTGAAGGGTTTCTGGGGCATCGACAAGGAGAATGGCCAACTGTTGAGTCAAAACAACAGTGATTGTGGCCTTGATGTAGGACGAAAAAAGGAACATGCCGGGATGAGACGACACTGACGATGGGCAGTTTTCGATCAGTTGCGGCCCCTAAATGGCTCGATAGCAGGGGTCAAGCAATACCAGTCGCGTGCTGCTCCGGTACTTGAGCAGGCGCAGCGGGTGGGCGGCTGTTGTGGCCGCTGACATGTAACGGCCTAGCGGTGCATAGTACACTGGTATCCACTACCCCGCAATCTGGCCACCCGTCCCAGCGCAGCTGGTACCTGAGACCCCGGATCCGAGTGGACCCTTTGCGTCACTGTGCTCCCGTGGTCAGGGGATTGCCGCAATGCAGCTCGGGACGGCGAGGAAAGAGGACGAAGGGCCTGCCTTTCATTGCATTTGAGGGAGAGAGACGAACGTATGGATCGATTGAAAGGTATTGGTTGAGGCAGGAGGTGGAAGATCAGCATCACGAAGCAGGTACCTACCACTTTGCGGTTGGGACGGATGACAGTGACATGACAGGAACAGCTCAAACAGATAAGGGAAGGGCCAACAAACAGATTCCTCCAAAGAAAGAAAGCCAAAAGCCCAGGCATTGGAGCAGCAGGAGGGGAAGGTTTGGTCTGGCGTCAGTCCACGCCCATCTCCACCACGGCCAGTCCACGCCGGCCGTCCCCCCGTCCCAGTACTCCCCCCCGCGCCGTGTCTGGACGGTGCAGTCCACCTCAGGTCGTGAAGGTGGCCCCTTCCCTTGCAAGCTGCAGCAGCTGTCCGCCCCCATCTGCATCGAAGTCACGCGATCCGCCTTTTCATCAAGGACCCAGCCAACCCGGTCAACCCAGCCTTTCCGGACCTCCTGCGAAGATACCTCCTTCCCCCCTTACCGTCCATCCCCCCATTGGACGAGCTGTCTGATGATCGCGTGATCTGATAGGCCGCCATTTCTCTCAAGCCTTCGTCCTTTAAAAGCATCCTGCTTAGCTCTCTCCGTCTACATAACTCCCCCTCCTCCTCCTCACACCTCACCTGAATCCCATCAAGATACAATTCGAATCCATCAACACCTCAATCGCAATCTCACCCAGCGAACATCGACGATCTGCTCTTTAACCGTCAACCCAATCCCGTCTACCTGATCTTCTCCTGTAACACACACACATCCGCAAACCGTATCTCACCAGCAATTCCTTCAAGAGTATGTTTGCACCTCCCCTCTGAAGCTCTCCCCTGCCCCGCACCATATCCCCCTCGCGTGACGTCTCCCCGTCACCTCCGTGCTGTCCAAGCATTCCATCTTCGATATGTCTCTACACATCGAGTACCATCCCCAATCATCATTGAATGGTTTTTTGGCGGCATGCCAATTGACCCTCCTGCGTGTAACTGTTCTGGCCACTGGCACTAACACCGTCTCCCGCAGTGACTCGTTCTCACAAGTACAACGACCGTGACCACGCCGCCCTGGCTGACGGCACTGCTTCTCCCCAAGAGCACCTGCCTCGCTATTTTGCGAAGCATGGTCACGAGGGTGTCGACCCCAAGAAGGTGAAGAAGAACGGTGGCGGCAGAAGTAACTGGTACGTTCGGACCTCTCTTTGCGTTGCCTACCCCACTTACACACGACCCCTTTCAATGCCACAGAGCACTGCCACCTCCCCCAATCCATCAATCTGTCACTCTTGACTGCCCATGAATTCATGTACTTACATTCACTGTTCACAGGGGCAATGCCGGCGAGGAAGTCGTCGATGAGGACTTCCGTTTCACCAACGCGCGGCGTCGCACCAACAGCAGCGGCTACGCTGACAACCTGTCGGCGTTCAAGACAAAGTTCGACGTCAACGAGCCTGAGCCCGTCTTCGAGGAGTCCATCCACGGCCCCAACGAGGACGATGGCGAGGACCTGACCAAGACGGAGACCTCGGAGAGCGGCGGTTCTTCCTACGGTGATGAGAAGATCACCAAGCACTAATATCGGGACACCGTCCCTAATGTTTCGTGCTGCAGCCCTCTCATACCACTGTAACACCAGGCAGTCGTGTTCTCATCATCCCTTTTTCAAGCTTGCGCTCTCGAGGAACTAGTTATCACCACAACAACACAAACACATTGTATTCAGCATGGGAGGACGGGGTTATTACTCAGGGTTTTATTTTCACGGTAACGGAATCGGCGATAAGTGGCTTTGCTTTGAGAGACTGGAAGAGAGCGAAGGGAGATGGGGCTTCCTCGTTCACGATTGACTGCCTCGGCGGCGGATGAAAGCTTGTATCACGAAGATTTATGACCTGGCGACGAACAGCGTTGCCCTTGTACTATTAAAACAAATGGCCAATGATCTGATGAATAGATCCATGCCCTGTACCAAACTCTGGCCCTAAAAATCTTTGTTGAAGCCCATCTCGCCAGCACTTCGAGACACGAGCCTAATAGCGTTCATCCAAAAGGAGCCGGCGTTCACAAGTAGACGTCAAACGTCTATGGCCATGACTGCGAAAAGAGCAACTAACCATAATTTGGACGGACGAGCTCTCAACCGCGGATCTTTTGTTTTTGAACTTCGAATGTCTCTGTGGAAACTGCCTAACCCGCACAAGCGACAAAGATAAGGGACCAATTTGAGCAATCGCACCTTCCATCATCTCCAGCCAAATTGCACCTTCGAAAGCTACGTCCTGTCCGTCTGACCCCTCATCGACGGCGCAGCACCTTACACCACCCTGACGAAACAAAGCTGCAACCCCCGCTTTTGGTTCCCCTACTGACAAACTTCACCACTCGACTCCAAGTACACACAGTCTCTCGACGAAAGGGGACCAGCCGAAGGTCAAGGTGAAACGGGCATACAACATTTGCTCCTCCAGCAGCCGCAGCCTGGCCGTGTCCATCTGCAAGATGTCCATCCACTTGGAAGAAGACGGGGGAGGGCGAGTGATGTCTGCCGGGCTGTCTGCTTCTCCAAGTACAGAAGCTGCGACCGCTGTACTCACATCGGCGGGGAAGAAGAGCTCGCCCCAAGCCTCCTCACTCCATACCAGCTTCCCTTGTGCGATGCACCCCGTTTCGTCCACCAGGATACCCATGACTCGGGGGTTGAGTACGAGCGTCTTCTCAGTCATGCAGTTCTTACACGTTGCGGACGAGTGATTGGCATATAGGGGAACTCCGCAGCTAAAAGGTCGCATTAGCAACTGCCCATGACGTGCAAGTTAGTGATGCTGCGCGTCGAATGCTACACACCATTCAATGCAGCAGAGCATCTTCCTTCGGTAGAGTCCAAGCAAATCCAATCCTAAGACCGTCAAGCACAGCTTGCCCGTGAAATCCATCGCCGGATCAGCACGAGCGAACTCGTCCACCTCTGAAAGAGTGAACAACGGTCGTATGGGCCCGTGAACAGCCACCTCGGCGTTCCAGACGTCCTTGGGGAAAGGAATGCAAATGCACTCCTTCTTGACCCTATTCTTCACCCATTGGTGAAGCCAGTTGCCATCGGGAAAATCAGGGTCTACGTCGATGAGGGTGTTGTAAGTGAGGCCGACACCTGCTGGCTTGGGAGGCCTCGTCTCGCGAAAGGGGTTAAACTTGGGACTCGTCAGAAGAAGAGTGGTATCGTTGGGCTTCCACAGCTTGGCAGAGTTCGCCTTGTCATCCTATAGCGTCAGCGCACAGCTTGCTGTGTCATCCCATACAGTGACCTCGACTAGCTCCGCTTCTCTGCGGTCATTTATCGTGACGCGCTTGCGAGATCCAATGCTCTTGACGCAGACGATCAGGCGAATCGCAGCAGCTGTGTCATGACCTGTTTTGAGGTATTGGCCGAGTGTCATCAGGTTGGGAAGCGGTCTGGCGTTTGGATCATCACGCTCGTAGTCCAGGGGCACCCGAGCAATGTTCTGTGTCGTGGGGGTGTCTGTGATGAATTGTATGAACTGCTTGGTACCAACGTCCGCTGGGTTGATGGGAGTATACATGGTGACGAAGGGGATGTTTCCCTGGTTCGAATTGGCTGAGGTTCCCGTCCAGCTTGCCCATACTGTGACAAGCTGTCCGAATAGGAGAAGAGAAACAGGGATACCAATGGGTACAAGTTTAACCTAGAAGAGACGGTCAGGCTAGACGTCAAACAATAGCAGAGAGTACTTGGGAACGAACTACGATGGCACCTGTGTCATCTTTGACAATGAGCTGGTGTGCTGGCCGAGTATACGTGTTCTTGGAGTCGAGGAATGCAGGCGTATAGTTGACGATGCGGCCAGTGAAGCGAATAAGCGCCGGCCCTGGCTGTATATTCGCAATGCATACTTGATGGTATTCGTCGGACGGATTCCAGCGCCTGTCGAGAGGATTGTTTCCTGCCTCGACCTCCGCTTGGGTGAAGCCGTGATCTTGAGGGTGTTGCTTGGTAGGCGCCACCACCGATGACGTGGGTACCTCCTTCTTGTAGAAGGCCTGTATGGAAAAGTCGGACATGGCGATGAACGCGGCTCACCAAGAACCAAAGTTGCCAATCATGGAATGGTGTCCTCGGCACTGAACCATACAGGTGACAGCAGAGAGAGATGCTGATTAGTGCGCTCCGGACCTGACCTTAGTTGGACAAAAAGACTTGGGCGGATTGAGGCGAGGCTTTGGTATAATTCTTAGACAGGACCCTGGAAAGCAAGAGCCGTGGTGGACATTAGTTCAAGACGGGGAAAGAGCCCCTCGACCACACCTTCCCATCTCATCTAGGCTGCACCTTCCCACTCTCCCAATTTGGAAGGCACGGCAAGATGCAATATCCCGCCTCTCTTAGCCACAGAAATCATCCTGGTTACCTAAGGATCTGCCTAAGGTGGGTAGAATCAGTGGTAGGCAGCCGTCTTGGTCTCCCGCGCGCTTAGTTCGGGTGTGTTAGTGCCTTGTCCCCCATTCTTGGACAATGAACCCAAAAATCGTGATAGTACCAAGATCCCACCCGGCCCCGATCCGGGGTTTTCGCGCTCCTATCCGCTTTACACGTAATCCATTACTCACTCGTATTCTACCGCTATAACTCGGTCTTCGTACTCCAGTCGATTGCTTGGACAAAGAAATGCATATCCCGGGAAGTGGGAAAGGTGACCGATACACACGATAGTCACAGTCCGATTTGATTTAACGACACAAGCTATGCCGTTAGAAGCAAGCAAGGCATTACCCCCACTCAAATAGCTTCCCAAAGGCTCGGATCCGATGGACACCGGTGGAATGATGATCGGCCATGGCGAAAATATCCAATCTTGGACGTGGCGTCCTCGGCACCGCATCGGGCATCTTGTCTCAAGCGGCGGCGGAAGCGAGGCGGAGAGACATCACCGCATGCACACGATTTTCGGAATGACAAAGAGCAAACGGTTAAACGGACATGATTTGGAACTTTGTGTCTCGTGTAATTTTCCGGATGTGTTATATGCTCTATCTTCTATTACACTGGTACTGGTGGCTGACTACCAGTGCACTTTTTAACGGCCGACAGGGTACGGCCACACCGGCGGCCGCCCTCCCCGTCAGGCCAAGGAACAATCGAATGCCTTCTCTGATCGTATGCTAGACCAACGACTCCATGATTCCCTCGGGTATGTCTAACAAAGGAAAACCCACCGGAACGAAAATAACTCCCAACGCCGAGGCCGTTTCTTCTATCAGTTCGCGGGAAATACTCATCGTACAGCATCTCATACCAGAGACAAGAGACAAAAGACAAGAGACAAGAAACCCTCATGTGCCCACAACATGTTGCTGCCCAAAGGCGGCTGCGTATCATGCGGAGTTGTAGTGTCGTATGTACAAACGCTGAATTTGTGTGTACATTTGTGAAGCGCAGCGTTGGAGCTTAATCCCTTGACGAAGGACCAGACTGCTTGCGTCCGGGACCACCGTAATCCGACATGGCGCTAGACGTGTGGGAGATTGACGTCGATCTGTGGCTTTGTGCCGCGATGCTGTTCTTGGCGCTCCCGGACTCGAGGTCCTGCATGGCGTATATGCTGTTTGAGTCGTGGGTCTCGAGAGCAAATGACTTGCTGCAGACGATGCCCTTGCCGTTGCGTATGGCGGCTTGTAGCTCAGTCGTCGACGAGGACTCCGTGTTAGGGCCCTGAGACATGCGGTTGCGACTGCGGCTTTTGCTCGGGTTATTTCCGCTAGAGGGGTCTTCCGAGTACTTGTGGGAGTCGTAGCGTTTCGTGAGCATGCCAAACAGTCTCGGGAAAGTCTTGATGAGAATGAGACGAATGGCGGGTAGACAGCAGCAGATGATGCCGGTGGGGACCTCAAGTGTTGTCCAGAACGCAATGTCGAATTGATCCCAGGTTGGGTTTTGAGACGTTGCGAACTGAACGAGCGAGCGCAGCCGCAAAATGCTCACAATGGTCACGCTGTAGGTTTTGTTAGCCTCAGACTTCTGAGACGGGGAGTTCACGAGAGGACTTACAAAGTACCAACGCAAAACATCATACCCACAGCCAGCTTCTTCCACCAGTGTAGGTTGAGAGTTCTGATTCTGGAAAGAGGAAGAACAAGCATCCATAGATCGAGGAGGATACTGATGACGGCGTTTGCCCAGGGAACGGCGTTGATGTTGATACACGTTCCCTGGTGTTCGCCGTCCCATCTCTGCCAATAGTAGTGGATGGGGGTGCATTGAAAAATGCCAACCATCAGAAACACGAACGTGTTGACAGCGTTAAAAGCAACGGTACCCCAAAGTAGACGCGCAAGGCCAGCTCGATCGAAGATACGCATGTAAAAGAACAGGATGGCCATTTTGACCAAGCCCATCTGGATGAAGTACATGGGCTCGAGTAGGTAGAACCAGAAACCAAATTTCTCGATTTGATCCGGTGTCAGGGTCCAGATGTCCTTGCCGAGACCCGCGGGGATGAGCCCCACAAGGTTGATGATGAAGGATGGGAGGACGGCGAGGAAGGCGAGCAGTGTGAATAAGTCATCCCAGCCTAATTGTGCCGACGAGAAGAACTTATATATCAACCGGGCAAAGACGACGATGATCGAAAGACCAAGCATAGTCCATGTCAACCGTGCATATTCGGGGCTGTGGTCCCTGACAGGCCTGTCACAGGTGACCTCGAAGACATTTTTGGCATCTGTGGACATGTAAGTATGTGCTCGTGTGCCTCTGGGTTGCGATGGCAGACTGACGAAGGGTGTCCTTGATGGGGCAGGCTCCCACAATGCAGGTCTCGGTTGTAGTCTCGAACTTTGAATCATTGCAGATACATGTTGCATTGGTTAGACCGCAAGGCGAGTCCTTGATTGCTGACAAGATACATGTAACCTAGAGACATATGAGTGAGTTACGATGGAGACAGGTAGGTATCGGGCAGACTTACCGCACATGTTGGGAGTTGAGCAACAGCATCGGTGATGCTACCAGCCTTCTGGGCCGAAGCGAAAGGTACTGTGATAGCCAGGAGTACTGACACCACAAAAGCGAAGGAGTGTGAAGACTTCATGGTATCGTCCGATCTGGGTTCAAATCGATCAATTCCCCAACCGTGTCGTGCGCCGTCGTGACAGGAGCCTCAAGAGTCCGAGGTCCTAGGGGGTATCTGCTTGGTTAAAAAAGAACAAGCATAAGCATCATCGAGACCGTTAAATCCCACGAGCTTTTCCGAACCGTTCGCGGGGATAAGAAACGTCAACATGTAGAAGAAAGGGGGTACGGATGTGGCCCAGCCCAGGCTACGGACCGGCGACATTTAAGTGGTCGCCATGTAGCAATGGCTCATCCTCCACGAGTCGCGGCGCGACCTCCTTTCAATCAACCCTGAGCAGGATGGAATTGTATATGCCGTTTGCGATAGTTCAGCCCAGGAGGACGCCACACGAGCGCCAAAGGCGCGGCCGGCCTCTAGCCCCCTCACGTGGTGGATTCGCGATGAGAGGGTCAAGATCAACGCTGAATCGCGAACAGAGCGCAGACGGGCCACTGCTTCCGGTATGGCCGATGGCAGCCCAAACTTGTCCATAGGCCGGCTGGGGCGAGGCACGGATGGAGCACCGGTCCTAATAGCTTGGGTTAGTTGAACCACTGACAGGCGGAAGACGTATTGCCGTCCTGGATCGCTCCAGGCCGTGGGGATCCCCCAGAGTTGCATTCCGGGAGGCCATCCGTCTGATCCGTCCATGCAACAAATACCAAGCGCCGGAATGGGAATGTTGCTCGGCTACGACGAGCTTTGAGCTCCCGGGTTGGATTGACGGATGCCATTGGCCTCGATCGGGTTCGACTGGAGAACCATCCTCCATCATCGCAGACCAAGGATGCGAGGTGTGGCAGGGAATACGACGGTGACTTGATAGTTTCCCACGCGGTGGAAATGCAGCCCATCCAGAAAATCTGGAAAACGGGCGCTGACGGACTTGCCTTCTAGAGATGGAAGCAGAAAGAAGTAAGGTATGCGAGAACAACTCCCGAGCTCTGGATTTCTGAAGATGGAAAGTGCCTAGAAGGAGTGAAGGCGCATGAAAACCGCCTCATGGGCCGACTCCCGAAGTGCCCTCATGATGGTCTCTCGGCGACTCCAAATCGTCAAAGCAATTCCAGGTTTCATCGCACAAGTGTGAGATTTAGCTCTTGCATCAAAAAGGAGTACGTCACCAGGAAGGAAAGGCGCCATTCTGAAGACATCAGAAAAAGAAAGACATGGTGGGGCCAGCCATCCACGAGCCCATCTTCAGCTAAACGACCCAAGCAGGTGTCCTGCATGCACGTCAGGTCCCGTCGTCCCATCATCGATCGCTGTCAAGGGTTGTTGTCGGTTGATTTCTGCGCGCACTTCATCTGTTGAGCACGGCGCACGCGCACATACACATGGCTGTCAGGGGATGTCTTCCCAAAGTCCGCTAGCTTTAGGTGCGGCGAAGGATGGTTTGCCTTCAAGCTTGAGCGTGTTTTGAAGTGCAGGAGGAGTGGACCAGGACCCCAGACCAGTGATCGACCGCGTGTGGCCCGTGCACAGGAGTTCCTCCAGCACGGGCCTGGTTTCTTGTAGCCGACTTATCTCCTTATCGGGCGGGCTCGTGCGTCCACGTCCCAAATTTCTGAACTACCACCAGATCGCGGTCGCTGCCAGGCGACACCGGGTCGACGTCGGCAACCTGGACTCGAAATACCACGCTTCACCTCCTTCCCCTCAACCAGTCTTTCGACGCCCAAAACTGTCAATTTGCCCAGAAAACCATCCCGAAGACCCCTTCTGACGGCTCACGTCATCCCGCAACACAATGAGCGCGCTAAACGCCTTCCACGAGTCCCTCCCGTGTACGTCTGCTGATCTCCCATCTGCCGTGCCTGCGCCATCCAGCTAACCTGTCAACGCCCGCAGACATTGATGACGAGCCCACGCCCGCTGAGCGCGAAGCTGCCGAGTCGTTGATCCGAGCCGAGCTGGCTACCTCTTCCCCAGCTCCGGCCCCAGCTTACAAAGAGCCTACCTTCTCCCCCCTTATCGAAGCCGAACTCGAGCGCGTCGCGTCAAAACAGCCCCTCAAAGTCATCGACCTCGAAAGGTACCAGACACAAGAGCCCTTTCCAGACTCTGGGCAGCCAAAGACAGCAGAGGATCGCGAGCGCCTCGCCGACTCGCTGCGCAAGGCATACACCTCCTACGCTTACCTCGATGGTCGCGCTCAGAACCTGGGTCTGCTGGACAAATATGGCAAAAATGCCTGGCTGATCGGCAATTGGGGCCTTGAGAACGAGCTCAAGGCTATGGAACGGGATCTTTCCGAGACCAAGCGTCAAATCGATATTTTGACTGTTGCCAGGAGGAGGCAACAAGAAGAGGTTGCGGCTGAGATGAAGGGACTGGAGGAGACCTGGAAGAAGGGTGTCGGAAGGACACTGGAGACAGAAATTGCTGTCGAACAGCTGAGAAGGGAGGTTTTGGAGGAAATGAGAACAAGGGGCTGAGGTTGAATTGCCTTGGCGGGTGTCCTCCTGCTTGCCTCACGATTGATGTCATTCACGCTTATCTGTAATAACAAGGTCCATCTAGATCAATGATACCACCGGAACTCCGTCCTTCAAAACCAATTAAACAATGCCATGAATAAAATACTCTTGACTAACAGGTATCTGGACTTCACTACTAGCCATGTTCTTAGGAAGCGAAGGTAGGTGTTCCACTAACGCCGTTGTGAACCTTCACATTTACCGTCAACCTTTCCAAAGCCGCCATCCAATCTTCAACGAAACGCACAACCACTCCATTTAAGCCGCTTGCAGCGGATCCATCTCTTCGACACCCGTCTTCACGCTCTCGTACTTTGTTCGCCTCATGATGCCTTCGACGGGGCCAAGAAGTCTCTGGAAGGCAGACTTGCCGAGGCTAGCGACCTTGACATCCGTCGTCGCGACGATACTAGCGGCGCGGGGGGCGTCATTCAAGAGTGCAAGCTCACCAAAGAAATCTCCCTTGCTGTAGTGCTTGACAGCTTCCTTGCTGTCGCCAATGTAAGCATCGGCCTCACCACTCTCCAGCAGGTAGAACGAGTGGCCCGGGTCGCCTTCCTTGATGATAGTTTCACCAGGAGTGTATTTTTGGGTTTCCAACGCGTCGGCAATCTTGGATCGCTCATACGGTGTGAGGGATTGCAGCAACGGCACTTCCTCGAGGAAACTCTCATACATGCGACGGCGCGCAAACGTCGACTCCATAAGAATGCGGCGGAATGTGAGTCGGTCGAGCGCCCACAGGGTGCATCCAGACTCGGCGGAAGTAACCGTTGCAGCTCGAGGAGCGTTGTACATAAGAGCCAGTTCACCAAACGAGCCTCCGGCCTGGATCGTTCCGACTTTTTGGCCCATGCCCTCGGGGCCAGGTTGCAGAGTTCCACTGCTGTTGACGTACACGTCGAAAGATCCCTTCTCCACAACGTAGAAGAAGTCACCAGCGTCACCTTGGCTAATTACCTGTTGTACTACGTTAGGCACCGTACATGTGCAACAAAGTGATGTGGTGGAAGTGATCTTCTTACCTTGATACCTTTGGCCGGGATAGGTTTCTCGATCAATGCTCCCAGAATCTGAGAACTCTGCTCATCGTCCAGATGGCTGAACAAGAAGTTGCCTGCGATGGCAGTTGTGAGACGATCCAGTTGCTCCTTGTTCTTCTCGTGGACGGGAGGAGACCAGTTATCGTATGAATCGGCACTGGGTTTCAGAGACTCGGCGGAAACCGAGGTACGGCGGCCAAAGTTGTACTGGGCAGGGTAGCTTTCGGGATTCGGCGGGCTTCTAAGCGCAGAAGGCGGAGCATCGTCCGTGGCGTCGCCGCCAAAGGGACCGCTGAATGTGGTGCCAGCGTTCATGCCGAAGTTCGGTGATGTGGGAGACGTGACCGTATCATTCTCTTCCTCCTCGATAACACGGTGGATAGCGTTGCCACCGGTAGGGCCGTCACTGGCGCCGCCAAATGGATTGGCATTTGCACCAAAAGGACTCTTGAACATGTTGGGCGACTTGTGAGTAATGACAATCGATGGGAACTTCGTCTCGCTTCGGTGCCTTTAACGTCTCGGTGCAATCTGGCGCAAGTAGGTAGGCAAGTCGGCGCAGCGGGTGTGGATATTGAGGGGGGGAATCGGTGATAGTGTGTTGATGGGAAGCTCTGATGTATGGTTAGCTACTTTGGACACCAGCAGATGGAATGGTAACCGGTTGCCCTGCTCTCTGAGGTCATCAGGCAGATGGACAAAGAATGTTGCAAGATTGGTGGGGTTGTGAGCACGACGGAATTGGTGCGTTCGGTGCCTCGTCTGCTGGGTCTCAGGCTCCAGCACCCGAGCAGATTCCAACTCCCTGGCCAACTAGGTCATGAGGTTCGAGATGCACTGACGCAAATCGGTAGGGACAATTGGCTGTGCAGGGGTGACGCAGGGCAGTGGCAACAGTCCAAATGCGATGCCTTTCAATCGGCAGCAACAGTGACGAACTGCAGGTCGGGAGCAGGGAAAACAGGGGGCGGTGACATGGGAGCACAGCAATCTTGGGATGTATGCGGCTGTTGAAGAAGACACATGGGAAACATGAGAGGAGATGATGCTGGAACTATCGAATCTGGGCTAAAGTCGGCCTGATGGTCGAAGGGAGCTTCCACTTACCAAAGGTGTAGCCAACGAAGCTAGCTAGCGGGAGACGGTGGATTGAGGCGCAAGCTCAACAGCAGCAATGTTGATATAACCCACAGATGTTGAGGCGTGCAGCTGTCGTCGTCGACCGGACCGGGGATGGAGAAGTATAGACAAGGACGAGCAAGACGAGCTTCCGGTAGGCAAAAGGGATGGATGGCTGTTTAAAGATTGAAGAGAGAGGGGAGGGGAGCAGTAATAGAGAGAAGAAGAAGACAGGAGGAGGTCACGTCGTGGGTCCGCAACAGCAGGATGCGGCTAGTAGGTAAGGTATGTCAAGGTAGGTAGGTAGGTACCGAAGTCGAGGAGGGGGAGGGGAGGGGCGTGGCAAGTGGGCGCCGCTTTCTGTTCTCCTGGGTTTCCAGTTCTGGTGCTGTTGTCCGGGTGCGAGACGGTACGAATTGATGAGGCCACAAGAATGCCTCACAAGCGTGTCTTGTCTGGATCGAGGGCAGTTGGCAGAGGAAAGAAAAAGGCGACGGTGACGAGCAGGCGGATGGGAGCACGAAATGGGGGAGTGTAGGAAACGGAAGGCCAAGGGAAGGGAAGCTTTTTGGGTTCGGTTTAGGGATTGCACTGGGACGGGGGTGAGGTGGGGTGGCCACGCTTGTTACCACTGCCAGCAGAGGCACGGAGGCAGACAGACAGTGGAGGAGCCAGGAGACACTACGAATACAGAATGAGGAGGGCGCATCCACGTTGGCTGCTTCCAGTCAAATCTCAATCTCAGCACCAAAGCACGGAGCACAGGTAACATTTGGGAACCTGGCTACCTTTCAGGAGACAGGGTAGGGATGGGGAAGGGCACAAAAAAAAAAGAGAGAAAGAGCGGAAGGCGCTCCTATCCTCCCCTCCTCCGCCTTCTCGCATTTCTTCGTCCCCTTCCCCCCCCTCCACTTTCCCGCCTTCGCTGTCTTCACATTAAGGTACCTAGCTGTGGCATCCAATCCGCAGGAGCAGGAGAACCAGCATGCAGCGGGCATGCAGCAACTGGACATTACAAAACAGCCAGCATCAGCAACAGCATCAGGCTTGATGTGATGGATGGGCCCCAGGTGGTGTTGGGTCCTAGCTTTTGAGGGGCCTTGCTGCCCCGGCCGGCCATTCACGGCCGTCGAAGAGTTCTAGAAGGCGCACAGATCATCTTGTGGTCCGCTGCCGCTTCCCTTCCCTGCAGCCCGAAGTGTCCGGGCTTCAGCTTCCACCCTTCCAAGCCGCTTCGGTTGCGATTCTGTGCAGCTCCCAGCGTCTTCTCTGACTGGCCGCACTGGGCCACACACACCCTCACACAGTCCACCCTGGGTCCCTGGTTTCGGCCATGTCATCATGGGGACGCCCTCCCGCGGAATTTCAGGGCGCTTTCAGTGGGCCTTCCCCGTCCGCCCGCAACTGCCCCTCACTCAGTCTTTACTGAGGTAAGGTAGGTATGTACATTCGTCCACGCATCTTCGTTGAGCTCTTCTGTCAGTGGCTACCTTGGTTTCTAGGTGCTGATCAAGCTCGCTACAGCCACTGGCTTAGGCAGTGCCCAAGACCTGACCGATCCCTTTACCAGCATCTGTCTCGCCTGTACCTTATGACCGCCGGGCTGCTTTCACTGCGATTCCATTTCAGACAGCCCGGGCCCTGTGTAACCAGAATGAAAGTCACAAGCCTGGCTCAAGCTCAAGCTGCCTTTGACGTCCCCATTTTTTGCTTCCAGACCTGCCGTTTCAAGCCGTATGTGCGGCCTCTCAGATGTCGATTCCCCATCGTTGACTCCGCGTCTGGTATTCTTTCGACCATACGCTTAGCAGTAGCCCCTTTATTACGCCTCCCACTCTCCTATTACGCGGTACTTGACAGGCCATGACATGCTTTCATTCAAGTGGCTGGAGGCGCTGCGCATGCATCTTGTCGTCACTGACCTTGACGGTTCTCTGACGAGAAAGATCATCTTGTCCATTTTACACCCCTTGGCTCTTACTGTCATATTACCCACCCAAGAAAGGAACGAAAGATGAAGAAATATCCAGCAAACGAAATGAGGCGTGTCAAATACCAACGCCATTCTCTGGTGAGCTTTGCTGTACCTTGACCTAGAGCTTCCAGAGTGGTCACAATCCACCGCGGGTATTGCCGAAGCCCATCGTAATGTCGGCGATTCCATCATTGAACATGTTGCGTGCATGGGCTTATCTCAACATCCGCAATTTGGAAATCCAGTTAAGTATTACATCAGAATTTTTGGTACGTGATTGCATTTCTTATTTGTCTTTGGCGTCGTGCTATTGCCTTCTCCAGGGAGGCGGGTCGGTAGTGTTGCGTTCGGCCCGGTCCCGCTTGATATACAATCTTTTGGGCTGAGTTTGTCAATCCGATATGGTGTAGTGGCCAACATGATGCCCTCTCATTAAATTGCGAGGTTAGGCATAGCCCCGAGTTCGATTCTCGGTTTCGGAACATTTTGCCGTTTGTTTTTTGGTGACTTTTCGGACCACAATTTGATGGGTCTCCTTTCTTTCACTGCAAATTCATCTTCCTAAGATTTCATCATTTAACCACGGAGTGGAATCTGGACGTGGTGGTGGAGAAGTATGGAAACGCGTCTGGGAGAATATTAATAGCATTGACAGGGGTCATCACTCTGCAGGAGGATAGATAGTCTTTGAGAGATCGTCAATCATATCCTGCATGTGCGCTGAATAGCTATTTTCTAGGCTTGGAACTTTGAAGGTCTTATACTTACCACACGTTGCAAAACCACCCATACGTCTGGTTGTTCCGATGCTAGCGATCCGCAATAGCCGCCATAGCACAAATATGCTCTGAGCCAGAGAGCCTGCCTGTGCTCACAGCGTCCATACTGGTGCTGACTGCACTGCTCTGTGTTGACGAGGAGTGGATCGCTCAGCCACGCCGCTAAACCCAAACCGTGCATCAATGCCAAGCCACACGGGCTGACTTCAACTCCTGGGAGTCACTCCTGCGCATCCCGGGACGTCTCCCAAGACATCAACCTACCACCAATCCCCCATCCGACGCCAGAATTAATCGCGCGCAGCGAGTGCACGATTGTCCAAGATGCCCGAACCATCACCAGGCGTCAATCACGCCGATTCTATCGATTCGCAGCATGACAAAGGAAAGAAGGAGGAGAAGAAGAAGAGCCGCCGACCCGCAAGTACGTGGAAGCCCCGGAACACCTCCTAAAACCACCCTCGGTCGACGCGGAACTGGTGGAATCTCCAACGCGACGAACTTTGCGCTGATGCGGACATTTCAACAGATACGGCGTTTCGCCAGCAGCGTTTGAAGGCATGGCAGTAAGTCTTCTGACAGATTCGCGACGACAGACATGTGGCGATGATAGCTGACGATCCAAGGCCGATCCTGACGCCCAAGACGGTTCTCCCTCTCTTCTTCACCATTGGAATCATCTTCGCACCCATCGGCGGACTCCTCTTGTATGCTAGCGCGAAGGTAGGTGCCGCTTGCGCCTTCCCAAGGCGAGCAACTACTGATGGAGAAACAATGCATAGGTGCAAGAGATCAAGCTGGAATATACCGACTGCGCGAAGGAGGCGACGGAGACACTGAGCGTCATGGACTCGAAGTATATTTCCACCGCATTTAAGAGTAGCGACCAGACCAAGAATGCCCTTTGGGCCTCGGAAAAGGTCAATATCACCACGACGGGTGGCATCACATACGAGACGACACAGTGCAGGATTCAATTCAACATCCCCGAGGACATCAACCCCCCGGTCCTCTTCTACTACCACCTCACGAACTTCTACCAGAACCACAGACGATACGTCGCTTCGTTCTCGGATAAGCAGCTCAAGGGAGATGCCCTTTCCGTGGATAAGGTCTCGAGCTCCAACTGTGACCCCCTTAGGACGGAAGAGGTTAACGGCACGAATATGCCAATCTATCCTTGTGGTAAGTTCCGGGTTTCAAATTTCATTGCAGAGGCGTTTTCTGATTGTTCCAAAGGCTTGATCGCGAATTCCATGTTCAACGATACGTTCAGTTCCCCTCGCTGGTTGCAAGACGACACCCTGTACGAGATGAAAAACAACTCCGGTATCGCCTGGGACTCCGACGCCTCATTGTACGGGAAAACGAACTACAAATACAACGAGGTCATCCCACCTCCGAACTGGAGAGTCCAGTACCCCGAATATACGGAGCAGAACCCACCACCCAACCTGGCGGAATGGCAAGCTTTCCAGGTCTGGATGAGAACCGCCGGTCTCCCATCGTTCAGCAAGCTGTACCAGAGGAACGACAATGACGTGATGAAGGAGGGCACCTACGAAGTCAACATTACTGACAGTAAGTACTTAGCATACACTATCGTCATGCGGATCTAACACGGTGTAGACTTCCCTACTTTGGAATACAAGGGCACCAAGTCTATCGTGATTTCGACGCGCACTATTATGGGCGGCCGCAACCCCTTCCTTGGCATCGCATACATTGTGGTCGGTGGTATCTGCATTCTTCTTGGTGCGGTCTTCACTGTCACCCATCTCATCAGGCCGCGGTAGGTTCTCTCCTTGTACAATAACAAGAAGCCCCCTAACTGACACCCCCAGAAAACTGGGTGACCACACCTACCTCTCCTGGAACAACGCTCCGGGGTCCAAGGCTGGTCCTACTGGTGCGACGGCTACCGGCCGTGAAATGCGTCCCGGCGAAGCCTAGAAGGCTGCCGATGAGTCGCAGCGCCCTCTTCGTTCCGTTTCCAATGCCACCTCGCCCTCTGAGCCGGCATCAGTGGCGCCGAGTGTTACCGCATCGTCAGTTGGACGGCAACGCATGGTTTCTCCACTGTCGTATCTAGAGGGTCGACGATCACATTGATTCACGGGACTGCAGAGCTGGCATGCTGCATTTGTATGGATTGACATGAAATTGTATGAGTAAAAGGGGGCCTGGGCATTTCTTCTGACACACCGGACAAAGCCCTCCTTCAGATGCCTTCATTTGCCCAAGAGAGGCTTGGCATTGTTTTTTTCGACGTTTTCGCGCTCCATGGCTTGCTGTTCTTAATGCCTCATTTGGGTTTATGCCTGCGTTTCGGGCTGGGTTATTCGGAAGGGGGCCATGCTTTGTTCTGCACTGAAGGCGAGGTAGACAACCCTAAAACCGACCGTCTTTAGCCTACCATAGGGATTTTGGAGTTTGGAAGGAATTGAGCTTAGATTAGCAATTCGATCATATTTAAACCATTGCTTTGGGCGTCAGTTTGATCGAGTGAGAGAGCTTGCTTGTTGTATGACAGCCGAAAATCACGCGGCTGGCAGGTTCACATGGCCCGCCCATAAACAGGTCCAGGCCACTATTTTCACATCAATCATCTCAGCCCCGGGGGGCAAACAGTAGAACGGAAAAATGTTTCACGAATCCTAGATTAATAAGAAAGCTATCTGCCCCGACGCCCTGAAGCTCTCAGGCGGCGGACCCGTCCTCACCAAAAGCCCTCTCTTCGCGACCCAATACGCCGACACAATTTTGATACACTGATGGATAATAAAAACACTGCTGAGATGGAAAGACCACTATCGTCTGTATCTGCGGTCTGCCATCGGTGATATCACGCCGCATGATCAAGATACTACGCTTAGTGCTTCCTCTTCTTGCGGCCGCGACTCTCGTCGTCGTCGAGGTTGCTCTCGCGATCGCGCTTCTTGGCCTTGGCCTCAAGCTCATCCCAGTCCTCGCCTTCGTCTTCATCGCTCATGTCGCCCTCGTCATCCTCATCCGACACGTTAGAGCCGAAATCGGAGTCCTCTTCACTAGACTCGGACGCCTCATCGAGCTCATCGTCGTCGATTTCGAAGTTGCTCTCCTCCTCTTCTTCTTCGCCGCCCTCGTCGTCAGACTCAGCCTGCAGGAAAGACCATCCGCCATCAATGAAGAACTGGTGAGTGTCGGCTGTGACCGTCTTCATGATGGTCGGCCAGTTCAGGTTGAGAGGACCCTCCGAGTAAGCAATGTCTGACGAATCCAAGAATTCCTTAACGTGGTCCAGGAACTCGACTGGAATTGTGTTGACATGGTATGGCGCGCGGGTGAAGTCCTTGAAGACAAATACAAGATCAAAGTTCTTGAGGCCGAATTGGACACGTTCCAAGTGGGCGACTTCAATATCATCCAGAGTGACGACCATGAATGGCGGCTCGACGACTTGGATCAAGCACTCGGTCGTGGGTTGGATGAAGACGTTGCTTCGGAATGGCACACCGTGGAAACCAAGTTCTCTGATGGGCACATCAACCTCGATACCTTCGTTCTTGCCAGCCTCGGCGATCTTTTGGGCGAAGCCTTGGAACAGACGATCAAGTTCAGCGCGGCGGCGACGCTCTTCTTGTTCTTGTTCGAATTCATCCTCGTCACCGTATCTGTACTTCCTCTTGCGGTTGCCCGTCTCGTCGAATTGAATATCCGTTGCCTCGCGGTAAAACTGGACATCCTTTGTCTTCTTCTTGTTGGCGACCATGATAGGGTCCTTCAAGTGAATGTGAATAATGACGATCAACTCATGTTGGCATGGCTGGAAGAAGAGGTGGCGGACGTTGGAGAAGAGAATGTCGACTCGCTGTTGTGTGCTCAATGGCGATTGGTAGCGGATACCATTCTGGTGTATCTCTACCTTGCCAGGAACTCTCTTGCCCTCCATCGCCGGGCGAATGAAGACGTTATCAAGCACGGCCGGGCGACGGTCTTGCGCAACACGTTAGCATGCTCTTGTAAGGCAGTATCGACTTCAACTTACTTCTTATTTCGACGAGCTTGTCCTGCTCGACAACGTCCTCTAGTTCCTTCTTCTCCTGCTCCTTCTTGTTCACGTCTCGCTTCATGTTGGAGATTTGAGTCGCGATTTCTTGGTAGCGGTCGCCATCCGTTGACCTAAACGTCAAGCTTCTAACGAAGTGCGCAGAGGCGTCCTCGAAGGGCTGGTCGTCCTTGCGTCCGACTCCCTGGCCTGGAGACAAGAAGTTGACACGCAAAAATGACCATTCGCCTTCGTCGCTCTTGCTGGCGTTCTTGATCGTGTTAATGTGGAAAGGCACAGGTCTGCCCATGACAGGCAGAACGACGGTGTCATTTCTCGCATCAACCACAATCTGCAGTTCGCGGACCTTGGGAGGGAATTGGTTGTCGCGTTTGTACGAATCGAAGCGCTTGAACTTCTTGACTTCCGTACCGTTCTTGTCGCTGGTTGACTCTGAGAACCGAGCAAGACCCTCCTTCTGCTTCTTGGAAGCTAACTCCTTCTGATGCTCGCGACGCTTCTTCTCGGCATCCTCGTCGACCTGGGTGGATCTCTCGGATCTCAACCTTGTAGAAGTGATGTTTTTAGTAGCAACAGCACCAACACGGGAGTCCTTCTTTTCCTTCTTCGGCGTCGGTTGAGCCTCTTCCTCATCCTTGAAGAAAAAGGAATTCGAGTCGGCGTCGATCGGGGTCTCGCCGGTGAAGACAACGGCATCGCTGGACGTAACACGGATCGTGTCGGTGATAACAAGCGAATAGATCTTGCTGTTCTTGTCCTGCGGTTGAGGGTTCTCGATGTCGCTGAATCCGGTTGTGATGACGAGCGTCATACCGTCCTTCAGGGCTCGGGAGTTCTTGGCATTAAGGATCAGAGTAGGGTCGCGATTCTCCAAGCCGACGCCCCAACCAACGTTCTTCAGGAAGTGCTTCTCCAGGTCTGGCTTCTTGGCCTTGATCATGCTCATGGCCTTGCTGTAGACGTCCTTGATGACAACGCCGTCGCGGACCTCCTTCAGAATCATGTTGTGAATGTTGTAGAGGAGTTTGTAGTTGCTTTCCTGCGACTTGTTCGGATCCACAAGGTATGTGCGAGCAATAGCAGAACAGTACGACTTGTAGCGCAAGCCCATAGCTGCGACGATGGTTCCCGGGTGCAGGACGTCGTCGTTGCTCTCCGAGTTCATCTTGAGATCGTACTTGCCACCGCTCTGGACCAGAGGGCCCAGAACCCAGTCCAGCTGAGCAGGATCCAGATCTGTGGGAAGCTTGCTCTTGTTGGGCAGCTCGACGGTCTTCCAAAATTTGGTATCGTCCAGCTTCTTATCAACCTTATCAGCCAGCGCGCTGTGCTTGACCTTCTTTTCCTTATCGAGAATGTCCGACATTTCCTCAAGGAAAAAGGGGGTCATCAAGGCAACGCATGCCTTGGACGCGGTTCGCATGGCTCGCAGTTCGGTCTCGTCCTTGATCGAAAAGGCGTGCTGAGAGAGGGCTTGGGAGATGTCAACTTCCTCGACATCCTTGCATTGGTCGGCGAAGACCTTTTTCCACTCCTCGACGAAAGGCCCTTTGGAGGTATCTCTGGCGATGGTGCCAACCTTGTTCTGTGGGGAGATTGTCAGCGGAAACCAATGCAACACGCATATGAAGAATGACTCACGCCTGCCGACTTGATGGCGTCTGCGAGCTTGACGAACAATTTCTCGTTCTCGGCTGCGTCCTTGCCTCGTACAAGGACTTCGAGGGGAAACCGGCCGCCCTTCAGCTGGTCAAGGTGCTTCGCTAAACAAGAGGTTAGTCGTAGCTCATCGCAAGCGCATAAGTTCGATGAAGCGCATCCTCACCTTTCTTGGCCGTAGTCAGGATGTAGATCGAGTCGACCGTCAACAGCATCATCGTCGTGGGGAATTCGTAGCCAAGCAACCAGAACTGTCGCGAACGAAAAAAAAGTCAGCCAACTGTCTCATTTTCGCAATGTGAGCGCAACTCTGCGAATTCCATCGCGATCGCGGTTGCCGCTTTTGATGGCAGGAAGGGAGGCAGGCAACTCACATGCATGGCGTTGTTCTTGTGCAGCTCAGGGACTTCCTCCACCTTGCCCATCATGACAATGATGGACGAGGCGCCATTGAAGACGCCATCCTTGGTGCGCAGGTCATTCTTCCAAGCGCCGGTGAAGCGCGAGAGGCGATCGTGGAATGCCTTGCTGTCGATTTTGATGTCCCCCATCGTCGCTGCCTGGTCGAGTGACGGATGTTGAAGCAGAGAGAAGGGGGTTGAAATCGGAGAGGTTCGCTGCCGGGTCGACGCGAGTAAAAATCCACGCGTAAATGGGAGCCAGGTCCAAGAACTAAAGTGGGTCGCTAGCAGATGCCCACACGTGACGTGACCGTGTCGCAGCAGGCTCCAGGTGCCATGAATTGCTGGGGTAGGTAAGGTAGGTAGAGTTCGATGGGCGGTGCTGCTTGCTCGGGGATAAGGTAGCTCGCCCCAAACGTGCTAAAGAGCTAGGGTAAGGTGCCTGGTTAAGAAGCAGGTGCAGCAGGTTGACCACGGGCCGGCAGCTCCAGCAACGCTTACTAAGTAGCTATTGTTGCTTAGACAGTTGTAGTTACGAAGTTAAAAACCACCCTTTGCATCAAATGATGTCCACAGGACTAAACAGGACAGCGGGCTCTTTCTCATTTACCTCCCGAGTACCAAGATTTAGGCAGATAACTACAATCAGACGATTTGCCTCTCGCACCGCTAGTTAGTTACTTCCGCTTAGGTAGAATACCATACCGTTTTAAACCAATCCCAGTCAATCGTAACATTTTGGGGTCCTTGCCGATCGAATCGCCAGTTGGAGAGCGTACAGTGTATCCATAGGCGGCAAAATTTCCAGTGTTCGACGAACAACACAACACTTCGGCATGGTGATGACATTTGGCATTCGCAAACATGCCCGTCCGACGAAATATTCAATCGCGTGCTCTCCACAAACTCTTGAACACTCCACCGGCACCGGCACCGGCACCAACCGACACCGCCCGGGACAGCATTCAACCGGAGTGTGAGGGGAAGAAAGCTCGTCGGCCCGCCCGATTTTCGGGATGTGGAGACGGGACTTACACCCAGACTACAACCCCGCCTCCGAACATTTAAGCTCATGAACTTCAACTCTCAAGTCTTTTTGTGCAGCTTCATCCGTCCTTTCAATAGAGAGACGATTTCATGCAATCGACAAGATTCTGGCGAATCACAAACATATCACGTCCGCGGATAACCGGTAGTCTCACAGCCAAAGCCCCATTCAAAACCCAAGCACCCCTCAAAATGCGTCTCCCTTACGTTCCCAACCCTCCCCCTACCACCACCCCCGAGGACGCGGCCATCGTATCCCGCATCGAAGCCCGCCGCGCCCCCCGGCCCCTCCAAGCCCTCGACCTCACCCTCCTGCACGCCCCTCCCGTCGCCGACGGCTGGAACTCCTTCCTTGGCGCCGTTCGCACCCAGACCACCATCGGCGCCGACGTGCGCGAGCTCGCCATCTCCCGCGTCGCCGTCGTCAACAAGGCCTGGTACGAATGGGGCCACCACGCGCCCCTCGCCGTCAAGGCCGGCGTTCCTACTGCCGGCATGGACGCCATCAAGACCGAGGCGCCCTTGGAGCTGAGCGCGAGGCCCGAGGTCCTGAGTGAGCAGCAGTGGGCCGTGTTGGTCTACGCCGATGAGATGACGAGAAACGTGAGGGTCAAGGACGAGACCTTTGCGGTGCTCAAGGGCCTGTTCAATGAGAGGGAGGTTGTCGAGATTACTACGACGGTGAGTTTGCTTCGGGACAGGGGCCTGGACGGATGCTGATGAGAATCACAGGTTGCGTGCTACAACTGCGTGAGCCGCTTCTTGGTGGCTCTCGATGGTGAGTGCTCTTTTATCCTTTACTGATTACTCTGAGTCTGGCTAACGCAGGGGACAGTTGGCGAGAGGAACAGCACAGGCCCCGATGATGTCGAGCTGCCTAGTCACTAATTCATCGACTTTCACCGGTCTGGTTGAAAATGAGGTACGTCTAAGGTCAAGAAAGTTCTTTGATGGATTGACCTGAAGAGAATGCTAAGCTGATTGCAGTGAACCGTAGTCCACGGGTGAAAACAGGGGGCTGGTAGTGCTGTGGAAAGGGGTATCTCATCTAAGTGAAGTGAAGTAAAACTCTCCATGGCAACATGACCAAAAAACCACAACGTCTTCTCACTGCTTGATCCTATTCATAAAACCTTAGCGCCGGTACCGCCACATGATTGTCATTCAAATTTTATGTGAGTCTTGAACAAAACGCGAAAGCCAAATAGGCGCCGCGCAAAACATGCCGCTACGCTTCATGCTGATGCCGCAAAAGATGCTGCTCTTAGCGTAGTACTAAGGCCATGCAAGGTTCTGCTTGCTGTGAATGCATTTGCGTCGTCATAGGTCGTGATAGTATCCTGTAGTCGTAAGTCGATAATCGTATCTTCATGATAGCCCATGTCTGCATCGATGATCCGAGGTCGATGACAAACCCTCCCCGGCCGATCAGAGACTCAGCCTGGAGTTGGCCAGCTCTTGCTCGATCGATCGCTCAATGGAGGTGCGCCGCTTGTGTAGCTTGGGGCTCCTTTGCAACTCTTGGACAACGCCTGCCCATCCCATCTTGTGGCCCGGCTGCGTGTCTGCGTGATGGCCGAGAGCCTGGGTAGTCAGCCTCCTCAGCGGCGGCTTCTGGCGAATCTCCTCGGTCAGGGCGCGCGTCAGGCTCGCCTTCATGGGATGCATCATCGGGGGTGTGAAGGGCAGCAGCGACTTCTCCGGATCTGTCGGCGGCGGCGTCACCGGCGTTGCCGCATGTCTTTCCGCCGTCGCGCTGGCCCTCTCTGCCACAACGCCCATGTACACAACGAGAAACCGCATCCTCACGAGATCGAGCCTGCGCACGCGCTCTTCGAGATCGCGGCGTTTGTTTGCCCACAGAAGGCGGGCAGGTGTGCGCAAAGTGGTTGTGTCGTCGGAGAGAAGCATGGAATTGATCTGCTCGCGTAAATCGTCGCCTCCTCTCTGTATCTCACGGAGCAGTCGGCCGAGGCGCAGCTTGTCGTCAAGGCGCTGTACCTTTGCGATATCGCGATCGTAGCTCTCGTTCTCCTCGACTGAAAAGTCGACAGCGTCAATAAAAGAGCTGATTTCGCTGGGTGCGTCACGGTAGGCGGTTATGTATGTGGTCATGATCTGGGATAGGGCGATGAAGGAAAGCAGGAGAGCGGTAAGGACAAGGACGATCGTCCACTGGCGCGCCTCTGACTCGGCCATGTTGGAGCGTGTGTGGAAATTGCAACAGGTGATACTACAACAGCATGATGCGACGGAATATGCGACAGCCAGAAGAATGGTGTGAGTATGTTGATGACTGCAGTCTATGGTGGTTTCAACAGAGCCAACGGGGCGAGATGTTATGGATTGGAAGAAGGAGGGGAAAGACACGGAAAGTGATGGACGTGAGGAGGCAACATTTGATGACGATGCAAGTGTGTAAACGGAATCGGGGGAGGGAGGGCTTCAAGGGCTCGCCGGTGGTAGGGTGGTGGATGAAGACGTCCCGTCTCCGAAGTGTGCTGTGTGCGCAAGTGCTAGGGTCTGTAAACGGATCCTCGGTGACTACTAATACGACTTTGCACTTGCGCAAGGTATTGGAAGCGTGACATACTCTCAGGTAGGCCCAGATGCTGCATGGTTTGATGATGCCTCCTCTTTCGTGCTGCTCATTGCCCCTCTTCGGTGCGGGCTCCCTTGCATCTCTTCTCGCGACATGCAGCCACTGGGCGGCATGAGCCAATGACTGACGCCGAGGTCGCTCCAAGACGGGTGCCGTTCGTAGGCTCTCTCACGGTTGCCGCGCTCCCCTGCGCTTGCAGGAGGGAGCGTCAGCTGTCACTGGACAGACGGTGGCCGACTTCTGTATCCAGCATGGCTTCACGGTGGGCCGAACGTGGCTCGAGACCGATCCGATGGGGCCGACCCTCCTGCTGGGACGAGGGGATAAGGGTTGGATGCGTGTGACCAGCAGTAGCCCGTGGTGACGGGCATTTTTTTTGCGCTGCTTGTCGTTTCGTTCTGTGGGCAACGAACCGTAAGCATCCACCAAGATGCATGCGAAGTGTCGAAATGCTTTGAGTGGCGGGGCGGAAGTTGAAAGAACGCAGGAACTTGTGTCTGGAACGCAGCATTTGGTTTGGCGGTGGAAGACGTTGCCAGGGATGAGGGGTTGTAGAAGAGGGGGAGATTATTTGGCAGATGTAGGCGGTCAAACGGCGCGTCGATGGCGGGGTGAACAGGCGATCTGTTGGTCAAAAACGCCATGAAGACAGAGAATTCTCAGCAAAAGTGAATCATCTGGGCCGCGCTGTCAGGACAGCCCATTCGCCTGGTTGTGTTCTGCCCAGTCAGTCCATGCCCTGCCCTGTCTTCGGTTCCAGGTACCTTACAGCGTGTATGCACCAACGTCTGCCATCCGAAGACTCCAGCTGCACTGCGATGTCAGAGGCGCGGGCTTAGGTGCATATTCTGGGCCATTCCACACTTGCGCTGCAACCCGAGGTCACTGGGACTGTTAGCTTGCCTGGATCACCGCTAGCTGCAGAACATTGGCCAAACCTTGCTAGTAACTAATCAGATTCCCGTCGACTTCTCCCGCAATTATGATCGGTTCGGAGGCAGTTTCAACACACGGTCGAGAGTCGTCAATAATGGATTACTTTATCTACAGACTGATTTTCCAACGTAAACCATCAAAAATGCCCTGCAGGGCATAGCATGCGGGGGCTAATGACATCCAGTGTCTCTTGCAGGGATATTGCCGAGGGTCATTGTAGCCCACTTTCCTAATGCGGACGGCAACAGACTGGTGTCTGGCAGGAGAGTCTTTCAATCCTGCGGAATGAAAACATAATATATCACGAGCAAATGCATTTTATGAACTAAGAGCTTGAAGCAGACGATTTATTTCATCAACTACTTGCAGGGCTAACTAAGATATTCATTCTCTCGTGTTTTGGGGGGTATCAATTCCATCGCATCCCGAACTCGCAAACCGTCACTTATAATAATCGCGGCGCAAATCATCTCCCTCACTGCTTGGCTTCCGCCTGCTTCTGAATGTCGTGCTCAGCACCGCGCTGCTGAGTCTTGCCAGCGTCGTGCATGTCCTGGTAGTGTTGCTGGCCAGTCTTGTCACCAGTCAAGCCGGCAACAGCACCGCCAACGGTACCCTGGACGCGGTTCCCAATGCCGGAGGTGTAGTCGTTCAGCTGGCCCTTGGCCTCTTGTTGCTGTCCTTCGAGGTTCTGCTGGCGGCCCTGCTGCTTAAGGTTCTGCAGTGTGTTAGTGAGGTGTCAAATGGAGCAGCAAATAATGATCGGATATCATCGTACCTCAGAGCCGACGAGGCCACCGACAGTCTCCTTAGCGGAGCCGACAGTCTGGTTCCAGGAACCGCTGGCACGGTCGGGATCGTCCTTGGTCACGCCAGAGGCAGTAGCAGTGAAGCCGGGAACTTTCGCAGTGGCGTGAGAAGCATCGTGCTCAACCTCAGCCTTGTTCTGCTTAGCCTCGCCCTTGTTCTGGTCGGCGGTGCTGCCAGTGAGGGAGCCAATCAGGTTCTGGGCGGCGCCGGTGGCAGAGTCGACGTAGGACTTGAGGGTAGAGGTGTTGTCGTTGTTGGCAGACATGTTGGGTTGTTTGGATGGATGGAAGGGATTGGTAGAAGTGGTTTGTTTGGAGGTTGAGTGTGGTTAGATCTTGTCAAGATGTGTTGATGTGTTGAGCTGGAGATCAAGGATCCATCAGAGTCTGGGGAGAAAAATGGTATTTATCTACAAGGAAAGGTCATAGCTTCTTCAGCTCTGGGGCAGGCAGCATGTGAACATCGTGATTTTGGAAGTCGCGATGGCGTTTGCCTGGCCAAACTGATCGAAAAGTGATGTCATATTGGAGAAGGTCCTACCAGAAGCAGGTGTGTAGGAAGGGGCCAGTGTGGAGGGGGAACGTAAGGAGGGGCGCTGCTGCATCTTTCGCGCCTCCCCATGATGTCATTTCGCGACCTCAACCTTCAGTCGCACCTCACCACCACACACTAACGCACGCGTACTAACGCCATTTTGCCCCCATCCCGACCCCTTTTCGTACTTGTCTTCCGGCACACTGAGACGTGTCGCAGTGGCCATGTGAGCCCACCGTAGACGTAATAAGGACCAGCCTGGACTTTCCCTTGCAAGACTTGCGTCCATTTGAAGGAAAGCTCGATGATGCACTCCTGCTCACGCCTTGGCAACGAGATCCTAGGCTATCAGACAATCGGGTAATCGCATGGCGCGACCGCGTGCCTGACTTCTGAGCATTGGGCCCTGCGGCCCATGCTTGGACTGTCCCGGATTACGGCGAGCTCGTGGCATTCTTGAATTTGAACAGAGATCTGGACGGAACCAGCGGCATGCATCTTGCCAGGTTGGTTAGCTCGCGGCTGTGTGCATTCTTCAAACACACAATCCATGTCATTCGCCAGGCACTGCACGCTAGGTTCGACTGCAAAATACATCTGGCCGTCGCTCGGAGAGCATTCTCATTTGCCATTCGTGCCGTAAAGTAGGTATGGTAGTGTACACGCCAGATCATCAACGGCCCAAATATCCTCATGTTGAAATCAACCGGCCCGTAGACGCCAGCCAAACTCTGACTTTCCTCGTTCGCCCCGATTCCAAC
The DNA here is from genome assembly GCF_013390195.1 of Colletotrichum siamense. Taxonomy (NCBI): domain Eukaryota; kingdom Fungi; phylum Ascomycota; class Sordariomycetes; order Glomerellales; family Glomerellaceae; genus Colletotrichum; species Colletotrichum siamense. The sequence goes on from NW_023501022.1 coordinate 2,141,441, forward strand.
TCCATTATCCCTGAGCACAAGAACAAAAGGCCGGCTGTTAAGGTAGGTATCTCAAATATGTGTTTTAATACAGGCAACCCAGGTAGGAGGGATGCGGCGTGGGCAATGCGCCTGCGCCATTTTTCTGCAGGTCTGTTTAACCCAGACTGTGGAGGATGATAGGATTAGTTGCGTAATGTTCGTTGAAGCATAAGTCATTCCTCAGTGCTGACTCCATTGAATAGTGTTGAGGTCAACACCCTCCTGAACCAGCTCCCACAGAGGGCTGAGCTCACGAAGGAAGTCCACCCTCTCCTTCACGGCCTTCAGCACGTAATCGATCTCTTGCTCGGTCGTAAAGCGACCAATACCGAACCTGATACTGCTGTGGGCACTCTCGTCGCTGTTGCCCAATGCACGAAGAACGTAACTGGGCTCGAGGGAGGCAGACGTGCAAGCACTGCCGGAAGAAAGAGCGATGTCCTTCAGGGCCATGAGCAGAGACTCGCCCTCAACATACGCAAAGGAGACATTGACACATCCAGGGTAGAAGTGCTCAGGGTCACCATTCTGGGACGTATGCTCCAAAGCCAGGAGGCCGTTGAGAAGTCGGTCGGAGAGGTACTTGATGCGCTTCGAATCGTACTGTTGAAATTGTCAGCCAATGCTACTCCCAAATCTTCGACAGACAAAATGGTGTTAAATGGGTGAGGGGTCAGACAGGTTGCTATTAATCAACACGGACGTCCTTGTCACGGGACATTCAGAAAGCCATGCATGTGTAAAGCGAATCATCATCCAAGCTGTTGGAGAAACGTAGGGGAATTGAGAGAGGAAATTTCCAACATACCTCCATCTCCTCGTATGCGATGCGGCACGCCTCGCCGAAACCGGCAATCAAAGGCGGGGCGAGAGTGCCGCTTCGCAGGCCTCTCTCCTGGCCGCCACCGCTAATGATAGGGTCGAGCCTCACTCTGGGGCGACGTCGAACATAACAAGCTCCAATACCCTTGGGACCATATATCTTGTGAGATGAGATGGACATCAAGTCAATGTTCATGGCATTGACATCCAGCGGGATTTTGCCGACGGCTTGCGCTGCGTCGGTGTGGAAAAATGTCTTCCTCTCCCGGCAAAGTTTTCCAATCTGCTCGAGAGGTTGGATAACACCAATCTCGTTGTTGACCGCCATGATACTGACAACGGCAGTGTCGGGGCGGATGGCTGCCTTGAGCTCTTCCATGTCAATCAAGCCGGAGCTCTTGACAGGCAGATATGTGACCTCGAAACCTTCGTCCTGGAGATGCCTGCAGCTGTCGAGGACGCACTTGTGCTCGGTCTGGGTCGTAACGATATGCTTCTTCTTTCCAGACCTGCCAAAGAACCTAGCGACACCCTTGATGCTCATGTTGTTGCTCTCGGTTGCGCCGCTGGTGAAAATGATCTCCTTCGAGTCAGCGCCGATGAGCTTGGCAATGTGCGACCGAGCAGTCTCGACAGCCTCCTCACTCTCCCAGCCGTACGCATGTGTCCTCGAGTGGGGGTTTCCGTAGATGCCGGTGTAGTAGGGGAGCATTGCGTCGAGGACGCGGGGGTCGACGGGGGTCGTCGCCTGCATGTCGAGGTAGATGGGCCGCTGGCCCTCCTCCATGGTGGTGACCTGCTTCAGAACCTCCGCCATGGGGCTAACCATGACGTTTGAGGCATCTGGTGACTGAGGGACGACATCGATGAAGTCCTTCTTGTCGAGTTTGATGGCGGTTTCGACGTTAACCTGCGCATTATCACGCTTCGTTTCCGAAACATATCTGCGCTGCTGAGATAATCTCTGAGCTGGGACTGTCGCCACCCTTGATAATGAGGAAAGGCCTCGCGAAGGAGTCGCGGAAAATGTTGAGTGCCTGCAGAGGCGACCTGCCTGCCTCAAGGCGTTTGTTGTGATACTAGCCATGATGTGTTTGGATGGAGATGGCGTACGGAAGAGGGGAGTAGCGACCTTCGAGGAAGAGGAGGGAGAAGAAAAAAAGTCAAGTAGCGGATCGAGAAGCGGAGGAGGTGGTGAATTTCGGCTCGGTGATAAGGTCAAAATCGGTGCCGTGATTGGCCGGGCCCCACCAAATCATGACGCACAGCCTTTCTTCTCGCCCCCATTCGTGGTTTCAATTACTACGCAGTGCGCTACCGGCTGTAGTGGTCGGTGTCGGCCGAAGGGCCCCCTTCTCGTAAGCTGAGATGATGGAGGGGTTTTTTGCACAACTCCGGACGGCAAGACGGCCGGCGAAGTACCCGCACACTGCCCTACGAGATGAGCACGATTACCTAAACCTAATGTGCAGTGACAGGCCTCCCAGGACGAGCTGAGCCGAACAAACTGTGCTGGTGCTGGGGACCGGGGTCCTGGGGTCTCTTTGGACGTGGAAACGGGTTCTCGGGGTCGCTTTTCTTTCCCCGTCCACCGCTTTCGCTGCGACCAACCCGACCGCGAGAGAGCACTTCCTTACCTCAAGTACCCAGTGATGATGCGGCGGTAAGGTACCCAGCCCCCATCCCGTCCGGTAAGGCGCCCACGGTAATAGCAGTAAAGTACTGGGCTGCGTCAACCACTTACTCGAGTCCCGGTGTATCCCACTTGGCTTTTTCACTTCGCATTGCACAATTTCCTGCTTTGTATGCTTCGGATAGGTGTACCTTAATTCTCAAATTCTCTTTCTTTCTTCTGCTTCGCTCCCTCCCTCCTACCTTGGGATCTACAAGCGTTTTCCTAGCGTCATCACCACCAAACTTCACCACGACCGTCTTGCGCCCGAAACCTGTCCTAAGGTACCTGCTCCAGTCAAGGCACCCGCCAAAGCTGTCCCCCCCAGCGCTCCAGCGCTCCAGTCAGCGTCTTAGCTCCTGGCAATCGGCATCAGGGCACCCTATGCGCCACAGCCAAGCGCGGTAGCTGACTGACACAGCCACGCCTACGTCGTCACCAGCGACAATCAGGTTGCGAAAGCCCACTCCTCATAAGGTTGGACGTGGAATACCCTCAGACAGCGAACACCCTCGTCATAACCTTATCCCACGATTCCTCCGCTGTTGCTCCTCATTGGCACAACTTTCCTCCTTCCTAATCCCATACATCACCACCACAATTCCACCCCGCCATGAGCTTCCGGGGCTTCCAGAAAAGCGTCATTCGGGTACGTGTGTTTCGTTTCCACCAAATGAGGGGTCTTTCCGTCTCTTCCGCTACGTTACGCGACGAGCCACCCGTCTCCTCTACTCTATCCACGCTGACTGTTGACCTTGCTGGGTCTTTCGCGATAGGCGCCGCAACAATTCAAGGCCCGCTTCAATATTGGCGAACACACAAAGGATGCCGTCTACATCGACTCCGAGCGCCGCTTCCAGGAGCTCGAAACCGAAACCAAGCGATTACACGATGAATCCAAGAAATACTTCGAGGCCATCAACGGCATGCTCAGCCACCAGATCGAGTTCAGCAAGGCTATGAGCGAGCTCTACAAGCCCATATCGGGTCGCATGTCCGATCCCATGAGTATCGAGGTCCAGGGTAACCCCGACGGCATCCGCGCCTGCGAGGAGTACGAGGCCATTGTCAAAGACCTACAGGAGACCCTTGCGCCCGAGCTCGAGATGATTGAGAGCAGAGTAATCCGTCCCGCGAACGAACTGCTCGATGTTGTCAAGGTTATTCGTAAGACGGCATTGAAGCGCGAACACAAGAAGCTCGATTACGACCGCCACCGCCAGACGCTGAAAAAGCTGCAGGACAAGAAAGATCGGACCGCCAAGGACGAGAAGGCGCTGTGGAAGGCCGAGAACGACGTTGAGCAGGCCACCCAAGAGTTCAACTACTTCAACGACCTCCTCAAGGAAGAACTGCCTCGCCTCTTTGAGCTTGAGCAAGAGTTCATCCGTCCTCTCTTCCAGTCCTTCTATTACATGCAACTCAACATTTTCTATACACTGCACGAGAAGATGCAGCACTGCGACATTGGTTACTTCGACCTTACCCTCGACGTATTAGAAGCATTCCACAAGAAGCGCGGCGACATCCAAGAGCAAGCCGAGAAGCTGTCCATCGTAAAGTTCAAGACAACCGGCCAGAAGCGTCCTCCGGTAAAGTACGGTACCCGTCCTACGCTCGAAGGCGGCAAGCCTCAAGCGCTCCTTACCGCCGGGCCCTCGTCATCTGCTGCGTCTACTACAACAACATCCAAGTATGGCGGATACAGCAAGCAGGCAGAAGCCAGCGAAGCCAACCCACCTCCTCCCTACTCGCCTCCTGCGACCAACGGAGGAACTGTTAGCCCTGGACTCGCCGCCATCGCCGCCGCAAAGTCGAAGGCGAAGCCTCCACCACCCAAGCCTAAGCCTAGCCGACTCAGCGGTGCTCCTACCGCCGAAACTGTCACCGCCCTCTACGACTATGCCGCACAAGCAGAAGGTGACCTGAGCTTCCGGGCTGGCGACATCATCGAGATTGTCAGCCGCACGAAGAATGAGAACGAATGGTGGACTGGAAAACTAAATGGCAAGAGCGGCCAGTTCCCTGGTAGGTTTCTTCTACTTACACAAATCTTAATGGTGGCGCAACCGTTGGCTAATAGCGGATTTGCAGGCAACTATGTGAAGTTGAATAGTTAATCAGACTTTCGCCATCACTCACAATGAACGAGATTCTTTGATTTTTCGCCCGAATACATGCGCCAGAAAAGGCGCCTAATGAACGACTGCGAGGACATTAAAGGGAGCGCGAAACAACTTGCATTTGGGGTCTTTGGCGTACGCAGAAGGGACTGCTTGTCATTTCGAGCCGGAAAACACAGAGCAGGACAACAGGGGAGGAGAAATGTGAAGTAGGGGAGTCAAGCAAAGCTTTCCCTCGGGCAAAGTTCCGGGTGGAGTCTTGCGAAGGGCGTGTGACACAAAGACAAGAGCCTCATCTGCATGAGGCTGTTGGGTGTAAGGAGGCACAGCAACAGGCAGACAAAAGGACATTGCTGCAAGAGTGGGCATGGGCTTCTGATCACACCTACTTTTTTTACACTTCGTTTATTGATCACCGATCTCGCTTTTTGTTTCCCAAAAATCATGACTAAATGTTTCTATTCCAGGGACAAATTGGCTGATTGGTGTTGTGAGCTGTCTTCGTGGCTACCGGACTGTCTTTCCGGTGCCCGGTGTGGGAGACTATGAGGTGGGGGATACAGTTGCACGACCGAAGAACAAGCTTCAATCCCAGACTCTGCAGTGTTTCCAAGTTCCAATGCTCCCATCTGCAGATCGTCTTATCAATGGCAAACATTTGTCTGTAAATGCATGCAGCCTCAAGTTCAAAATCTAACCCCCCGCCAGTCCCCTTGTCCGACTTGCGACGACTTCTCGACATGTAACATGCATGTCTCTGCAGCCCCGGCTTCTTTTGGTCACATCTTGTGTGTGATAAATCACCTGCCTTCGCTCAACATCAAACGATGTTCCACGGCAAGCAGGCTACGGGGAGGCATGTCTCTACTGCAAGCCCCTCCGTATCAAGGCAGGCTGGCGCTCGTGGCCATGAAGTGCATCTCTCTGGAACAATCCAGAGACAGGGCCGCCCTGGTTTGATAGGCAGGCAAGCTTGGCTTCCATCTATCCAATCGAGAGGGACTCAAAACATGGCCCCTTTGCTGCTAAGGCAGCCTATGCGTACCTATTAGCCCGATGCTGAAGATCAGCTTGATTACATGTGTACACCACGCGGCTTATTGCAACTGGGGATGTCAAGGAATAATAAGGCAAAGCTTGATATAATAGGTACCTATGCTGCCATGCTGGGCCCCTTCACTCGGTTGCTCGCTTAATGTAACCAGCCCCTTCCTCTGGCCGGGGTAGGACAGTAGCTCACAGACTAAGGTGAGGCGAACAGCAGCTATCGTGCGAACCATGGGCTCCCAGGCGAGGACGAGCCGCACAGCTTGAAAAACAAGGCAACTGAACCCCCTGTCGCGAAACTAAAGTGCAAAGCGACGTGCCCAGGTCACGCTGAGCTGGGCTACCTGCAGCAGTTGAGGAGATTCTGCAGAAGCCCAAGCCTAAGTCCAATCCCAACCCATGTCCATCGATGGCACCTTCGTCTGTGCCCTGTGTCTGTAGGACGTAGATAAAGTACCTCGCAGCGGTCAATGATCACCGCCTTGGTAGCCGTTTCGATGTCGATATGGTGAGATTCAACCACGTGAAAACAACGTTGAAGTGTCTAGACCGGTCAGTCGAGATGCAAGTATCGGCTGTCTGTGCAGCAGCGCCGGTAAGGATGTCAATGATCGCCGCAGTATGCAAAATTGAAGCCAGTAGGTGTTCCGATGTTTCGCAAGCTGTCCGAGTACATGGCCGGGGTTATGCTACCCCACGCGGCCTCTGTCTTGTCTGACATGCATCCTTCGCTAAAAGATGCATTTCGAGATGCCATCGCAGAAGCTGGCATCGACTGCGGGGTTGGATAGCATTCCATTGAGCTGGTCTCACAAGACCGTGGCTTTTGCAGAGCCAGGGGCGCTCCCGTTGGACCACCAGGCCAGGAAGTGAGCCCGCGAAGCTTAATAGAGGGGTCGAAAGAGATGAAGACGAGGGGCCGTGTGCTGTGATGACTGGGTTGGCCGACAGCGTAGACAATGGACCGATCGTCCATCGCCCCTGAAATCGGTCCGTGAAATTGTTTGCCCCTCGGGTTGAGGATATTTTCAAGAGCTTCGAGGGATGGAACCCGCTTCTCTGCATCCGTGCTTTGCGGCCAGCAGGAGACCTGGCTGAGCTTGCCGGGGCTCTGCTGACGGCCGGCCGGACTAGAGCGGGATATCGAACGTAACTGTGGTCTTTGGACCATGGCCTCGCTGGCAGCAGGATCGTTGATGAGATCCATAAACGTTTCGCAAGATTGGTGATAAGAACGTATAAAGCAGTGTGTAAAAGTAGCTGCTGGGATAGTTGACCCATCATCGCCTCGGTGAACTGTCGATGGGTCTCGACTTGGTGTTGTCGTGGCGGCTGCAGACGTAGAACCAGATGGATGGTCCGCCTCATCCTCGTCATACTCGGAGTCAGAGTGATCATTGTCAGAGTCGTCGCTGGCGCAAAAATTGAGTTCCGTCCGATAACTGCTTCGGGTGCTCGAACAGTCGCCAACAAGATATTCCCGTCGGCATTCGACGGCCATGAGTTTTCCTCCGGCTGGATCCTTCTCGAGACTCAGAGTGCTCCATCTGTCGTCGATTGGTCCCTCTTGATGCTGACGGCGCCACATTTTCTTCTTTGATGTCAGCTGCATGTCTCGCGGGTGTGAACTACCAACCGGAAAGCGGAACCCATAGTAATATGAGGTCCAATCCGTTTCATAGACATCGAAACTGGATAGGCTTGACAGTCCATAAAAGTGATCATCTATGATCTCGAAGCACACCGTAGCTCCAATGTCTGAGCCAACGATGTCCTCCAAGTCCAAGTGACCAGAGCCCCACTGTTTATCCCTGATGCTGAAATGCTTCAACACCCATCGCTTGAAGCCATCATCCCCAGTAAAAGAATGTGTTCCGTAGTATAAATAATTCTGGGTGTTGCGCACGAATAGCTTTTGGTGCGATTCGAGACGATGACACGTAAGGAGCTTCCGCTCATGCAAGTTCAGCACGAGAAGACGGCTGCGACCTTCGATTTTGGGTGGAGTATAGAGGCATGACACTATACCCTCGGCGTAATGTATGGGGCGAAACTTGTAGCTATTGTTTCCGAGGTTCTCATCTGGAACGGATTGAAGCAGTGCGGCAGTATCGATTACAACTTCCTCAAATCCAGACTTATGGAGATCGAGAATACGGAGCCGTTCGGGGCCGAGAGTATAGCATAGCATGCCGTTGCAATAGATGAAGTCATTGGCGCAGGCCACGACGGCTACTGAGTATGGCGAGGCTGTGGCGATGGCATCTCGGATTTTGACCAGTCGACGAAAGCCGCGGGCATATTGTCTAGATGAGCGGATATCCCGGAGCTCATCTGAATACGAAGCGTGCGTCTAAGCCACCAAGTCAGCAAGGCACCTCAAAAGGTTTCAGACAGAGATTTTTTTTGCGCTACCTCAAGTGCGGTCTTACAGATATCGTCATTATTGATCAAGTAGCTGAATTGTCGGCAAGTAAGAGCGAGGTTGAATATGTCATGCAAACCTAAAGGATTGGTGATGTAGGTCATTATTTCGATAGGCAGCCGTTGCATACTCGCAAATTCGACGGCTGCCGTAAACCCGTCCAGAGACCATCCGAGCAAAATGAAAGATGTTGTCGGGTGGTTCGCACAGCAACATAAGGCGGAGTAATAATACGTGCCACAGGCCAAAGAGAAAGCCTAGGTAAGGTATCAGGCGACTTGGTGCATGATGGGGTAATGCAACCAAGTGCATAATGCTTGAAGCACCATTGTGCCTTTATAAGGTACGTTCCGCAGAGCCTCAACCGCACCTTTCAATAATTTGCCGCATACAATCCCCGGAAATGAGACATTTGTACAGCCTCATCCTTGGGCAGCGTTCTCTGTAATCGTGCGGCTCCGTTCAGGGATGGCTAACCACGGCGTGGATCGGCCAAATTCAGGATATGGGAACGAGAGGGCGTGCAAGTAATCGTGTTGAACTTCGACAGGGAGGAAACACAGCAGAGCCGCACTTGGATTGGATTTTTGAATCATGTGTTAGTTTTAGTCGAGACCGGCAAAGGGGTGGAGTGCATGCATCCCAGGCAGGGCAGGCTCTAGACTGCTGAACAGCTCTGTTAGTCGTTCTCAGCGAGGGCCGTCCGATGCCTCCCAGAAAAATGCGGCTCTGCCCTTCTGACAGCCTGATTGCACGGTAGATCGACCATGCAATTCCTGAGCCTCTTGCAGCTGTTGTTGGTTAGCCTGATCCTAGAAAATTGGCAGGTTGGGTGAGGCTTCGTTCGTGTAGAGGATTCCAGCGATGGTGCTACGCCAGTCCCCAATCTCTCTGGGATCAACCCTGCAGAGACAAAAGCATGGAGCTGCAGGGCAGGGGGCGAATAGCCAATCATATCCATACAAGCAAGAAAATCCGCTTCTTTTCATTGCTCGGCGAATTCCACCCTTTGAATTGAGCCTCATTCAAATCGCAATCCGTCGCTCCCTGGCGACGCCAGCTCCGCGTTTCTCTCAGAACACCATCAAAGTGGACCGCCTTACCACTTCCAGCTTTATCGTCACGCGCCCGCCCTTCACGCCTAACACGCATCTCAGTTCGTATGGCTGTGGAAAGATTTGCAGGATTTCTCATAGGTGGCGCCCCCCTTTGTCTTACCTCAGTTGATGACATCCCCTTGGGTTTGTCCCTCGCCGAGCAGGCTGAGATTCTTCATCTGGGCTCCCCGGCGGTATGAATGTCAGCTATACCCGAAATTCCAAAACTCTGCGCCCGCTGTCAATGCCAGTCTGACAAAAGGACCTCGCAATACTCGCAATAGGCTTTATCAAGTTTTGGGCCAGGGCAATGAATGTCGCCGATCCTATAATCTCGGCGTGACTGTAAGGCTCAGCTGAACAGTGGTGGCAAGTTCGAATAATTTTCAGTCCGGCCCACGGTTGGATGGACTTGCTCAAGACTGATTCCGTCCTCCACAGTGAACCACCATGTGGCATGACCCTATTCGCTGATCCGCGCCAACAATACTCAGCACTGAAGAATATGTAAAGTGACGTTTTCATGGCGCATCCGACAGAGCACAAAAGTGGGCTGCTGTTACTATCGTTATGGCCCTCGGCTCTTCTAGCAAGTCATCATCGTCTCTAGCAGCTTACTCGGGCCGAGCTACACGCCCTTCCCAGACGCACCGAACCGACCATTCAAAGTGCACAACTTCAAAATGAAGTGAGGGGCGTGACACGCAGCTCACCTGCCACAGGTAGGATGTGTTACTTTGGGCTTGGATCCCCTGCGGTTGGGCGCAAAATCGTGCTCTCGAGATAACGTCTCCTATGATAGACCTCGACTTTGAGGCCATAGGCGATGTAAGGTAGGATAAGTCCGGCAGCTTCACTATAGACTTGTATTCAAAGCTTGAACGAGAAAGATTGCCTCAATTTCTTTTTTCCATAGGAGTTAACCAACGGGCCGTTTCGCCCTGTATTTTGCAGCCGCAGTAACATATGATTCCCGCCCGCCCGCTTCCAATTATAACCTAGGTCCTGAAAGTCATTCTTCGAAAGTGCGGACAAATGGCCGCTGCCATTTAGATGCGCACGGCTTTTGATCATTCATATCAAAGCTGTGTAATTCGATGATCGAAATGGAAGTGTTGCTCCCAGCCTTGCATTTGAATGTCGTCTGGGAAACCTCACGAAGGCATCCCCGTTGTGTAACCCCGAGCCGGGGGCTCCCCACACCTGCCGATCGACTACCTTCGGTACATAAGTCCGGACTTGTGGGGCTGCTTTCGGCAGGATGCCTGTTAAGCGTCACCCACCTACCTTGGTAGGTAAGGTACCTTAGGTAATAGTCTGTCGCTTATGTATTCTACAAGTCCGACAAGTATGTTATTCCAAAGGCCTTCCTTCATGCCAGATAAACACTCGGTGATTGCTGATTACAAATGATGGAGAAGGCATGTCCTAAAGGTTCCCAAGCCCCAGCGCCTGTTCAATTCATTGCATATGCCTGACACACACAGTTACCCCTCACTCATGTCGCCCACAAGACACAGCTCAGATCTCACGAACATAAGTATGTTTTCGAGGCCTGCCAAAGGGCGCCCTTGACATCAAGAAGAACCGCGCCATCTGTCTCCATTCCCCGGGCCGTAGGGACGTTTACACGATCGAGATTGACAGAAGCTTGATTTCGTGCTCTAGCGCCGCGTCAACCGCTGTTTACAAACGGAATTTCAACAGCAATCCCCGACTCTACGTTACAAAAGAACCCTGCCACCATTTGACGACGATGCTTCAGTCTTGCATACCCCGCCGCGTCTCACGGTGTGTGGTACCGTGTGTAAGTCGTCTTTAACACGGCCCGCGGGTTAGCCGTCATCGACCCTTCCGGTAAGATCCAATCTTGGATTTCTTTCCCACAACTTCTCTCAGTTCCTCTCCGCGCATTCCTACACCTCAATTGGAATTCATGCTCATTTGGCATTGAAAGTAGTAGCTCAATTGCAGCCATGGGTGCCTCAGAGCAAGTCGACCTCAGAGCGCCTTTCGTCAGCGACACTCTTTTAGAGGTCCGCACGAGCACCATGAAGAAAATGCCGGGCTTAGAAATCGAATCGGGAATAGACAAGAACCTGCGCAACGGACCCGTTCGGGTCTCTTTCCTCGGCCTCGAGGATGACGAGCACGACCCGACATTTCACGGAGGTGTCGATAAGGCGATCCACGGATGTAAGTGGCTTACCGTCTCCCACGGCGATAGCATGTCCAACTCAAAACCAATCGCCAGATTGTTCGTCGCACTACCCCGGATGGCAGAACGAATTCCCTGCGGCTGCAGATCGTTTCCAGCCGGGCGGCTTTGGCGAAAACTTCGTCACTAAGCACATGAACGAGCGCAATGTTTGCATTGGCGATGTCATTGCCGTCGGCGACGAGGTTCTGCTCCAAGTAAGCTTGCCTCGACAGCCCTGCTTCAAGCTCAATCATCGCTTCCAACTTAAAAACTTCGCCCCGAACACGTACAAGACGAGCAGGACTGGCTGGTATTACCGTGTTCTAAAGGAGGGCACTGTCAAGGCCGGCGACGAGATTAAGCTTGTCGAGCGCAAGTGGCCAGCATGGACTATTGAGAGGGTGCAGGAGTTCCTGCATAGAGACCAGAGCAACTTGCAGATGAACGAAGAGCTGGCGCAAATTGAAGAGATGGGGAAGGAGAGTCGTGGCGCGTTCCAGCGGCGAGTGGCCAAGGCGAAGGCCCAGGCGAAAAAGACGAAGGACAAGGGTGAAGAATGGCGCGACTACAAAATTGTCGAGAAGAAGAGGGAAACATCTCGGGTTTCTTCATTCACTTTGGAATCTGTCAGTGGCGATGCTCAACCCGAGGGCGACATGGAAGGCGCCCATACGAAGATCAAGCTTCCCAACGGACTGCTACGATCCTACTCCATTGTCTCTGGCGAACCCAAAAGATTCGAACTGGGCATCGCGCTCGAAGACAATAGCCGCGGAGGCTCTCGTTGGTTTCACAAATCTGCCAACATTGGCGACATCGTCCAGGTCGGTCGGATCACTACAGATGTGAAGGTTGCCAGTGCGTCTAGCAACCACGTCTTCATCGTCGGCGGGATCGGCATTACCGCCTTCATGGCGCTCATGGAGGCCTACCATTCAGTCCACTACAATTTTGAGTTACATTACGGCATCCGCTCGGCCGATGATGTGCCGTTCCGCTCGCGCCTTGAGTCTTTTGGCAAGAGTGCCCGCATCTATGATGGTTCCAAAGGAGAAAGAATGGATATCGGCGAGATCATGCGGACTCTCAAGTGGAACAGCCACGTCTATGTTTGCGGACCGACACGTATGATGGAGGCGGCGAAGAAGGCGGCGGAAGAAAGTGGCCTTGATGCCACTGACGTCCACTACGAGGCTTTTGCTGCTGATACGACTGGCGATCCATTCGAGGTGGAGGTGTCAAATCGAGACGGCAAGGTTCTCAAAGTCAGCGAAGAGGAAACGCTTCTGGAGGTCATAAAGCGTGATATTGGCGACTTGGAAAGTAGCTGTGAGGTCGGAAATTGCGGAACGTGCAAGGTAGTGTTGAAGTCTGGTCGGGTCGACCATAGGGGCACAGCATTATCTCCTGAAGAGAAGGCGGGATCGATGCTGAGCTGCGTGAGCCGTGGTATCGGAAGAATAGCGATCGAAATATGATGTAGAACGAATCAATTTATTTCAGAAACTATTGAGGCAGTCAGTGTTACTTCCGGTGAGTTCACAGATTGCATCGGTGCCGTCGATGCAGCGAAGTCACCGAACTTGACCGAACTTGACCGAGAAAGACGCACAGACCAGTAAGTCGCAATCGATAAGCAGGACTCGGCCCCACCTAAACTTTTTCCCAGTGGATTGAGATTTTTGGAAGCTGCTATGCTTGCATTCTCCGTTGAGAACACGACAAGACTTTTTTGACGTTGCTCGGCCCGCCCGCTGTCGCCAAAATGCCATCAACCGAGTCTCAAGGAGACGGCTTCGTCCTCCTCCCCGTCAAGATCCCCGCTCTTCCGTCTTGTCCCGTCAACGCCGTACACGAAATCCGCGTTCGACGAAACGCGCCCAAGATCCCTACCGAGATCGACGATCGAAGCCTGTTCTTGAAGAATGTACCAGTAGACAGCACCGAGGCCCATTTTCGCCAAGTGTTTGCCGCTCTCGTCGGACCCGGCCGCTTCGAGGGCATCGCATTCGAAGATGAGCGAAAAGCCGCGACCGCCATTGACCCAGCCCAGGCCGTGAAAGTCTCGAACTTTGGCAAGAAGCGCAAGCGCGGCGAGCAGGAAGCGGAGGAAAGAGCGAAGGAGGAAGAAGTGGCACGGCTGCCGGATATTTGGACGAGGAGGCTTCGAAAGAGCGGCAGCAGCGCCATCGTTCTTCTGGCCGATGACAAGAGTGTCGAGCTCGTGTTGAAGGCGATCAAGAAGGCGAACAAGTCGAAGAAGTACCCCGTCTGGGGTGAGGGCGTGTCGAAAGACCTACCTGAACTCGGATCGCAATGGATCTCGACCCACCTGCAACTCTCTCGCTGCGACAAGGTGGCGACGCAGAAGTCAGTTCACGCATTCTTCAACGTCTTCAACCGCAAGGAGAAGGAGGCACAGGAAATGGCCAAGAGGTTACGCAACGAGCCGGACGAAGACGGCTTCGTTACTGTTACGCGCGGTGGTCGTGCTGCTCCGGCGAGCAAGAACGAGGCCGAGGAGGCTCGCCAGAAGATGGTGGACAAGGCAGCCAAGAAGAAATCAGAGACAACCGACTTCTACCGCTTCCAAATGCGCGAGCGTCGCAAGGCGGAGCAGGCTGCCTTGATGCAGAGATTCGACGAGGACCGAAAGAAGGTTGACGCTATGAGGGAGAAGCGCGGCAAGTTCAGGCCCGAGACATGACGCTGCGGAAGGCCTTTCTTGCAACCAACTACACAAAGATACCCCTGCTTCTAAGCACCTGTATAATGTAAGTTACGTGCGATTTCTTTTGACTTTGTCTTGACCATGATGACGCACGCGGGGCCAGCGAAGCACCTAGAAGTGAAAGACATGCTCTGGATCTGTTGGTGCAGTGCCGACAAACACCGCGTTATCATATCTTCTCAAATTTGTCTGAATTCAAGAAGGATTTGCCCATAGTCTTTTCCGCCTAACACTTGCTTGGATGAGGCTGACTGAAACCAGATTGCGATGGCTTGATCAAACCAACAAGACGGTCACAATTGCATCACCCTAAGCAGGTTCGCATGCACCCACCGTACGAATCTCAACCGCCATCAGGCCAATCATCAAACACTCTGCGGAGATGTTACCAAAAGCAGCCGACACGAATAGGAGTAAAAGAAGAAGACGGCCCTGTATTCAGTCCAGTCGAAAAAGAGGATCAACAGGCTCAGATAGTCATGGAAGGAGGCCGGTTTGGCGGCCGCCACGCCGTCTAATGCCCTTCGGCAGAAACATCTCAAAGCCACGTGCTTGCCGGCAAATCGAAAATTTCGTCCAGACGTTTCCAATAATTGGGCTTTTGTTCAAGCAGACCCAGGAGTATGGTTTAGCTCCCATTAGCTTATCCCAGGCCCTAGGCGGTCAATCAAACCTCCTGGATAGTACGTGGTGCAGTTTTTTCTCGATCCCATTCCAATGCAAGTGCGTCGTCTATTTTGCTCCGAACACCCTCATTCGGCAGACAAGTCTTGTCTTAGCGCCGGGCGGTGGTATCATGCTTGGTTCTAGTCAACAGTCTACCGGACGCGATGGCGCTCCCATGCCATCGGCTTCTCGCACGACTCGACGTGGGAGGGGGCCAAGTGCAAATTCTGTTTCGTGCGAGACAGGATCGAAAACCAGATTCCCTTGGCTGCTGCTGCCTGCTTTGCTGCAGGTTCAGTGACCAAAGTCCCTTCGCATAAGGTACACGACTTTCGCATACTTTGCCGCATGACCACAGCTTGGTAATTTAACAACCCCGGCACGATGCCATTGCTTTTGGGTTATCGTGGTTGAACTGTGGTCTAAAGGCTTAAAGCAGCTTTTTGGCTCGGCGTTGGCTCTATTTGGGCATAGCTCAAAACTGGTGGCCGACCTGAGATTTTCACTTGGCATCAACGGAGTAAACCCCTCACTATCCCACCAAGACGTTCACAACTCGCCCATATTCTTCCCTCTCTGAGCGCTGTGACGGTGCCAAGTGATAGCCGCATTGACGCTCCGTACTCCTTCAGCTCTCCCAGAATAGCCACCAGGCGGAAGGCTTCATCGACGTCCATCTCTCACCTGAAGCCTCATGTCTCAAATCTCTATTGACTGTTCAAGAGTCCTGTTGCTCAATGACCTTGGCATTGCACGTGTATGTCGAAAAGAACTGTCGAAGCAAGTGGAAATTGATCGCAGGAAAGCACCTCGAACGACTCATGTTTTTCTACGCCGCGGGGGAGAATATTGAATTATGTGGCACAGCCCAGAACAGCAACTATGTCTGACGAACACCTGCCTCTGCTGGCCGTTATCACGTACCTGCATTAGACATCACGCCAACTTGACAAGTGCATCCGGCGACCCAGACAACGTGTCGTAGGAAAGGGGAGGGTGGTTCTGAGTCACGGTTACGAACCAGATAGCCGCAACGCCACTAGGTGCGGCTGTCGCTGAAGGCTTGCGTTCTGTACCACGTTCGAATAGTCACGACGCTAGGGTCACTTCAAGTTAGCACATCGGGCGACACACTCGCGACCCTGGCAACATATCGCGGCGCCCCGTGGCAGCCATCGCGGGATCCCTCCAATCGCTGTCAATCATTGCCTTTTTCGCAATTTCCCGGGCCCCTTTCCCGCAGACCTGACCCGCAGGAAAGGAACCTCCACCGAACTTGTGCCCGGACCTTACGGCGCTTGGCTCCGAAGCCGCCATTATTGGACTCTCGCGTGCTTCCCAGCTGCTATCGTGAGGCCTTATTCAACATAGGCTTTTCCTTTCTGGGCCCCAGTTGCTCGACCAAGCGACCCCTACCCGATTTTGGAAAGCTTGCCAGGCCATCGAGAGCTACCCCTTCCAGGAGAAGCCCAGCCCTCACTAGGCTGGCTTGCCGCGATGCCGCTGTGCCCCCTGCCCGCGTGTAAGTGCCCGACTTGCTAGCAGAGAGAGTCTTTCAACCACACACTCGCGATGTGCAACCAAGGGCTTCATAAGAGGGCACCTTGTCCACTCGACAAGGGTTTCCTTTTCCCTCCCCTCTTCACGCAGCACCTCGACAACTCCTGTGCCGTCCAGCAACCTCCAGAGCCGCCTTGCTCGTCCAACGACGTATCTTTCGTCAAGTCACTCGTTTTTACAGACACCTAATACCTAGTCTCTCGTTTCAATAATCTTAATACCGCTCAAAATGGCCCCTTCGCTCGTTACCATCGGCACTGCTGCCTTGGCCTTGGCTGGTGATGTTGCTGCCAAGAAGTTTTCTCTGACCGATACGTACGACTCGACCAACTTCTTCAGCAAGTTCACCTTCTTCGAGAGCAACTACAACACCTCGAACTACAACGACGTCGACCCAACTTCGGGCTACATCAACTACCGCTCCCAGGCGGATGCCCAAGCCCTGGGTCTCGCGTCCACCGCCGGTGGCGAGATCTACCTGGGCCTCGACGCCAAGAGTATCACCCAGTTCCCTGGTGTTGGTCGCTCCAGTGTGAGACTTGAGAGCAAGGAAGTCTACAACAAGGCTCTGATTGTCGCTCGCTTCTCTCACTTGCCCAAGCCCGTCTGTGGTGCTTGGCCTGCCTTGTAAGTCTGTTAGTTACACTGTTGTCAACATTGGTACTAACATTGGCAAAGCTGGTCGTACGGTTCGCCTTGGCCCACGAAGGGAGAGCTCGATTGGTTCGAAGGCTGGAACCTTAACAAGGTCAACAAGCCCGCCGCTCACACCTACAAGTCCTCGGAACAAGGCCAGTGCCTCATCAGCTCGACTGGACAGACTGCCCAGGTGGACACGCCCAACTGTGATCAGGAGGCGCCCAATCAGTATTCCAACCAAGGTTGCACAAGCTCGACCACCTCCTCTGACCCCTACGGCTCCTCCGATGGCGGTGTCTACGCTGTTGAGTGGACCGATGATTACATCAAGTTCTTCTCCTGGCGATGGGGCTCGGTTCCGGACAACGTCAACTCCGACTCCCCTGACACCGCCACCTGGGGCACTCCCAGCATGCTGATCGCCAACGATGCCTGCAACATCAACAGCCACTTCAAGGACCAGAGACTCGTCATTAACATCGGCATGTGTGGTGTGCTTGCCGGAAATGATGGCGTCTGGGGTAGCGAATGCAAGGCCGCCACAGGCCATGCTGTTTGCTCTACCTACGCCGCTACGAACCCATCGGCTTTCAGCGACACATACTTCAAGGTCAAGGACATCCGCATCTTCAAGGAGGGCGGTCGGACTTCCTCCACTATCTCTTCCTCTGCCTCTTCCACGGCGTCCTCGTCCGCTTCTTCCTCCGTCTCCGCCTCCGCATCTGCCAGTCAGTCTTCTTCCGCCAGCGCATCGGCTTCTAGCCTCTCTGCCACCGATTCTGCTAGTGCCAGTGCCACTGCGTCTGCTTCGGTCAGCGGCTCCGCCTCTGCTCAGGCCTCAGCCTCTGGCTCTGCCACAGCCTCTGGCTCTGCCGCTGCTTCCGGATCTGCTGTTGCCTCTGGCTCTGCTGTTGCCTCTGGCTCTGCTGTTGCCTCTGGCTCTGCTGTTGCCTCTGGCTCTGCTTCCTCCGACATTGCTTCCGCTTCCGCGTCCGCTTCTGCTTCTTCCCAAGCATCCGGCCCCGGGTCCAGCGCAGCTTCCGTCTCTTCTGCTGCTGCCTCTGCTTCCGGCTCTGTCACCGACGCCGGGACTGGTCCCGTCTCTGGAACCGCCAGCGCGTTCTCGACCATCACCAACAACTGGAACCAGACTTCCGTCATCCCCGCTCCCACCCCTGTTGTCTCTTCGTCCTCCGTCGTCCAGTTGACTACCTCAACAGTCTTCACCACCCAGGTTTCCACTGTGACCTCTTGCGCCCCAACCGTCACAAACTGCCCAGTCGGCGCCGTCGTGACCAAGACCATTGCCCTTTACACTACCGTTTGCCCCGTCACCGCCGCGGTCAAGACTACCTCCGCCAAGGGCAATGGCAAGGCTTCGACCAAGGTGAACAAGAGCAACACCACGAAGGCCACCACAAAGGTCAACAAAAACACCACCAAACCCACCACCAAGACGACCCCCCCTGGCGTCAGGACCACCGTCCTCACCAAGACCTACACCATCACTAAGTGCCCGTCTTCCGTCCCCAACTGCCCTATCGGCAGCGTGACTACGAAGGTCACCACCAAGGTCATCACTCCCACGCCCAAGACGACCCCCAAGACAACCACTAAGCCCGCCAACGGAGGCAGCAACGACAAGGTCTCTACAAAGGTCTACACCACGACTTACACCATCACCAAGTGTCCTGCCTCCGTTCCCAACTGCCCCATCGGCAGCGTCACGACCAAGACCGTCACAAAGGTTACGACCCCTGGTGTTCCGGCCACCCCCAAGACCACCCCCGCGACCAAGGTCACCAAGGTTATCACTGTCAGCACCACTCCTGCTAAGACCACGGGCGGCAGCAATACGAACAAGAGCAACAACAGCAACAACGGCGGTGGCAGCAACACAAACAAGAGCAACAACGGCAACACTTACAGCAACTCCACCACCACGGTCACCAAGTCATCCACCGTGTCCAGCGCCAAGGCCTCTGGCACCGCCCCCGGCGCTTCCACTACGGTTTGCTCCGGCGCCAGCTGCCCGGCGACGACGAAGCCCGTCATCACCAACAACGCCGTCCAGGCTGGCGTCAGCTTTGCCCTCATGGCGGTCGGCGCTTTTGCCGTCTTCGTTCTGTAAAGGTGTCATGATATGATTCCTGGATAAATGATCCGGGGAATGGATATGCCATTGTCTCGTTTGGAGGCACATTACGTTCCTTTTGTCACAAATCTGCTTCACATAGAATCTAAATTTTAGACGTTGTGTACATAGAATTTCGCTTCTGGTGAAGACAGCTTTTCTATTCAATAATACGATTGGAGCTTGCCACTAATGTTCCCTCTCTCCGTTTGCCTAGTGGATTACATTGCCCTTGCTTTGCCTAAACAGTTACTTACCGTGGTTCTCTAAACACTTGTCATTTCTATCATCGGCATGTTCGTGAGGATCGCTGCATGGGGAGGGCTCTCGCAGATATTCCACAATCTCGACCCTTTCTTTGAGAGGCAGGAACCAGACAAAGACCCGAAAAAAAACCAGGCGAAGAAAGAGATAAAAAGGGATTCGAGACCAAAGGCTCTGACGCTGGATAAGCATGATCTCTGTGTTTCAGCTGGTATAACTGCTGTACCAATACAGGGCATATTCACGGTCGTTTGTTCCAGGCGCTGTTGCTGAGGCTCGAACGTAACCTCCTCATATGCCTACCTACGCTGTTCTACGACCACAGGCACGGGATATACATGTTGGACCCCAAGGCATTCGGCACATGCGAACTTTCTACAGCGAGCGAGATCACCTCGAGTACTTCACGCCAGATCATAGACGGATGTTCATCAATAGACGCCAATATTTTTTTTATCTATGGCCCTGAGCCTTCTGAGCTTTTAGGTAATACTTTTACATGAATGCTGATTGATCTTGATCTTCCGCTCTTCGCCCCCTTCCCATCTCGTCCAATGTTTCCGGAATTGCCCTGGAAAATACTAAAATAAACAAATAGCCGCCACCGTCGGCTCGGGCGCAGGCGACGACTCATTCCCCGACTGCAGTAATTTTCTCGTCACCGAGTGCCTCGCCCATCATCATCAGTCTCAGTAGTAGCTGCCGATGTTCGCAACGCCTCTTCTGTAATCCCTCGACTCGGAGGGGGGAACCTATCTACCGCCCTTCTGCATCTTGGTGATCTCAGTCTGGTACCGAATCTTGAAGCCGTTGCAGAGCGCTCTCATGTCGGGGTAGGCCTGTTTCAGCAGCTCGAAGCCACCGGGAATGACGCGGACAGGCCAGGAGTTGACTCGCGACGAACGGCTGGCCTTGAAGCAGAGCCAGAAGTAGCCAGGGTGCTTGGTGTCGATGCAGAAGGCGTAGGCGGATCGGTTGGGGTTGGCGTCAATGTACGTTGTAAGCCATTTCTCTGCAAACATTGTTAGCTTTGATCGACAACTTGTCAAAAGAATTACAGGTCAACTTACCGAGGTCTGGCTTGGAGCGCTTCTCGAACTTTTCGTGCTGCATCATCTCGTCCACCTTTCTAGACATGGCCTCGATGTGCTCGTGGATCAGTTCGTCAAGATCCTTGTAGGTGAACTTTCCGCCCACCTTGAGCAGCTTGCCGACCGAGAACTCATTATCTTTTTGCAATTCCAAGACATCAACATGCTGGAAGACACCGTCGGCGACCTTCCAGGTAATAGCAAGATGATCGTTGCCCTTGGAAGAGGGACGGATGATGACTTCTCCGGCTGGCTGAGTACCAAGCCATTGCTCTGCCTCCAAACCATTGAAAGGCTTGAACATGGGGTGCTTGATGACTCTCTGAGTGCGACCCGTGGTCTTATCCTTCTCGCGCAGCTCTTCCTTATCGGCTGCCTCGAGTCTGTCATCCCACTGCCCATGACCGTGGTAGAGCTGCCGCTTGTACGGGCGCTTGACTTCGGCATCGCGGGCGGAGAGCTTGGCAATAAAGTCCTTGTAATTCACATCCAGAACCTTGGCTTGTACCGTTTGCCCCGTCGAGAGAATGCCTCGTACCCGTACGCCGTCGGGGCCATCGTGCGACTCGATACGACCCTCAATACCGCAGTCGAGTTTCACAATCGCAAAGTCGTCCTTCACAACCCGAACGTTCACCGGAATGATCATGCCCTGAGCAAGAGTGTCCTTCGTCTCGCCAGTAAACATTGTGAAAATCTCGTTCGCGCCAAGTGCGGCAAAGTTGCGTCGAAGTTCTTCGTACGGCGCTTGCAATTCGGCTCGGATGGTTTCGAGGGTCGCGCGCTTCCTTTGACTGTAGTTTCGCTCCAGCTGCTCGGCATACTCCTCCAAAATGAGCTCATTGACCTTCTCCTGTTCGTCCTCCTTGAAAAGCTTGCGGACAATGGCCCCGGGGCCGTTATGATCTGTCTCGGCCTTGACGTCTTCCTCATCGAGTTCCAAAGCATCAGCCGCCATCTTGCGACCAAGTTCGTAGTCCTCGGGGTGGACACGAGTATTGTCCAGGGGATCGGAGGTTGGATTTGTCGCATCGTAGTCGATGAACAGGAAACTGGCGCAGTTGTTCCATACTCTAGGGCCCACGACTGGCAGTTTTCCGCTGTCCGGATCACCGACCAGCTCGTCTCTGCTGCTGACAGATCCGCCATTCGCGTTGATAGCCTTGATGACACTGGTAGCCTTGCGCGGGCCAAGGCCAGCAACATAAGGCAGCAAATTAGCCGTGTATGAATCCCCGATAGCCTCGTTAATGTTCACGCCACACAGGTTCACCATGTCGACCATCGCTGACTCCAGATGTTTGAGTAGCTTTTCTTGGGGCAGAAGGTTCTGGCAAGGGTGGAAAGCCAACGACGCAATGTCCTTGCCTAGAGCAGCGTATTCCTTCAGCGGGTTCTGCATATAGTGCGCCAGAGCGATGCAGTATCTCGTGAGAGGGCTAAGGGTCGGGTGTTCAGCCACTGCTCGCGGACTGTCCTTGTACAGACGGGCAACTTCATCGTTGACGATGATAACTTCGAGGGGCTCGGTCCTGTATTCGCCAAGCTCAGGATCGTCGAATTCAGGGCCCATCAGGCCCTTTTCGTTGATCAACGACTCCAAATCTCTAACAAGCTTCTGGGTGTCTGCGGAAAAGCCACTGACACCGATGGCATCGGGGCGGCGTCTGTTGACGATGTCAACAAATTCCGCACGGGCGGCTTCGTCACGCGCGAGATTGCCAAGCTTGCCCTGTTCAATGACGCGACCATCCTCCTCGACTGAGACCCATGAAGTGGCATCTCGGGCGGGATCTCCCATACCGTTGGACAACGTGATGATTCGAGGCACGGTACCGAGAATCATGCCCTTGGGCTTGTACGGTGCTTGATCGAGTCTCTTGGCGTACTCTTCGCGGCAAGACTTGAGCACCTCCTCCTGACACGCTGTACGAAGTGACTCCTTGACACCCTTGGCGATGATCTTTGAAAGGCGGGGAACAACAATATCAAGCACCTTTTGACGTTCCTCATTCCACCGATCAGCAATTTCGCTGTAGTTGTCCGAGATAAATTCTTGGCGTAATTGGCGCTTAAAGCCGTCCTCATTCTCCAAAGTCAACTTGACCTCAATGAGGCCCTCTTCCTCAGCCTTCATCATCTTGAGGTAGAGTTCAGGCTGTCGAGCAACATCGGCAATTGTCTGGTTGATGAGATACTTGACTTCGTAGAACGGATGCGACTCGTCGATCTTCTTCAGACCCTTTTCCGTTCGACGACAGTTTATCTCGCCCATCTGGTAGAAGTTGATCCTGAAGTGTTTCCGCATGCGGGGGTTGGCGAATAACTCTTCCGCATACATCTGGCGAGCAGCGTTTACAACGGAATCACCAGTCTGGAAGTCCTCATCGGTGAGCGAGTCAGCGAGGTCATCGGGGAGTTGGCTGGGATCATCAGCAAAGACTTTGTTGCCCTCTCGAAGAGTGTTTTGCGCGAAACGGTCAGGGGTGATGCCATAAGCGCGGACAAAGCCGGCTGCTTTGCTTCTGCGAATGCGGTCAAACAAGTTCGATTTTGAGCCCGGACGCTTCATCTGATTGCCATTGCCGTTGATTGAAGACAGGTCCTTCAGCTCGGCCGTGTACTGGAAGTGGAGGTAGTCCTGGAGGTCCTGCAGCTCCTCCATGGTGGCAGCCTGGGAAATCATGTCTGTCAGGACATCATCGTTAACGCTGGCCGACTCTTTTAGGCTCTCAAATGCCTTCTCCAACGAGTTCCGCTTCTCAATAAGAGAGCGAAACTTGATGTCAAGCTCGAGAATGCGCCACAAGTCGTCCTGAGTAAGCAGCTTGTCGGCGCTGACGATGTACTCAGGGGCGTCGGGATCATCGCGATGGTCGGGGTTCTTCGTTTTCTTGGCGTGAATCAAGTAGTCCTTGCGGTGTTGGAAGACGTACGGCACTTCAACGTCGTCGACGACGAAGAACTCAAGAACTTTGCCGATAGCCTTGGTGAAGGGCGAATGAAGTTCAGACTGGAGAAGTTTTTTGGGCCACATCAAAGCTGCGATCCACCTGGCTTCTTCCTTGAATTGCTCTGCAGTTATTTGCAGATGCTTGAATGGCTTTCGGTCCAGCTGGAATCTTTCGGGCTCGTCGGTAAATCGGATTTGGTTGTCCTCGTCGGTGAGCAACTTCTCCTTCAGCTGAGACGGCTCGAAGACGTCCTTAAGCTCGATGGTTTGCTCTTCACGCTCGCGATCCTCTTCTTCGTCTTCCATCTGCAGAGCCCAGTCGTAGTCCTCGCCGTTACCGAAAATGGCTTCCATGTCCTCCAAAGCATCCTTATCAAGGCCAGTGGTGTCCACGACACCGCCCACGCCCTTGTCGCGCGGCCGTGCCACTTCTGCATCTTCGAGTTGACGCGCTCGCTCGTCCTCGTCCTCGGGGAAGTCCTCTTCAATAAAGTCATCGAATTCGTCAGCTTGGGAGCGGTAATTCGCTCGGCCGTAGTGTCTTTGTTCGTTGGCCTCCTCGTCCTCGTCCGAAAACATGTCTTCCAAGCCGCGTCGCTCGGGGCCTCTATCATCTTCGTCTCGATGTCCTCGTTTCAAACGTTTGAATTTTGGCTAGGTAGCTGTCAGTAAGGAGTAAGGCGGCGCATGTTGATAGGCGCCTGCCTACTTGTGTGGGTGCTCGACGTTCGATCTGTTCTCCAATGAGTTCCAAATCGTCCTCGTCAAGCTGCTCCTCTTCTTCCCGATCGCGGTGCTCGCGCTTCCTCTTCACGATCCGTTCTTGGGCATCTGAGTCCTCGCCTTCTTCCTCTTCATCCTCGTCGACGATGAAACCTTCGCGAATCTTTGGAGAAACTTGGATTAGTGACCGGTTCTACAGCACGGCGCTGGGTCCTCCCTACCTTACGCGCCTCCTCCTCGTCATCGTCGTCTTCTTCTTCCTCGGAAGAATCCTCAGGGGCAACGTTCCTCCTGCGAGAAACGGGCTCGGCATCTTCATCCATGGACTCGTCATCCTCATCATCGAGCTCGGCCTCGCCGTCAACGAAGTCACGCATCGACTTGCTCATCTTGAACTCGCCAAAAAGGGCAGTCGCAGTACGCGGTTGATGTCACGTCGTGATTGCTGGCGGGTTCGGCGCGATGAAAGGTTCGAAGACAGAGTTGCCGGCGAGACTTTGCGGCAGTCAGATTTTTTCAGCTGAATCCGTATTCGCGAGGTCTCGAGTCGAAGGATTGGGATGGTTGCTGGAAGAAAATGATTAAAAACTGAAGAAATGCGCCCGTCGCCAGACAAATTTCGGTCGCCGCTGCACTGGGAATAATTGAAAGCTTGGACCTTTTGCGCGCCTCGTTCGCTGGACCTCAGCCTCGCGCAGGCAGGTTCAATTGGCTACAATTATCCGACATCCGATACTCCTTATCTTATCAGTTAGTCCGAGATACCTTAGCCAGCGCAGTCCAACTTACCTAAGCTTGTCCCCAGGCGAGACCCCTACCTTCCCTGTTGGGTGTGGTCAATCCCAGGAAAACTAGCTACCCCAGTCTGCTAATCCACAACCCGCCATTCAATGGTCGTAGCTCATGACTCTCCACGCTGAATTTCAATGTCTTCCCAAGGAACAGGGTTACTACAGAGGTCGATAACCATTGATCACGTTGACGAGCTTACTCAACACAGTGGCTCCAGGTCGGCGATTCGCCAGCAAACAAGCTGCCGTGAGCGGTGAGAGTTCCAGAAAATGCAGTGTTTGGGACGGCATGCTTGGTTACCAAACGGACTAGTTTCCTATCCCGCCTTATCCCGTACTCGAAAGGACATATCGGATGCCAACCTGCTTGTTGCGAGTGGACATGGGTAGGTGAAGACGTGGGCTACTTTGCGTGGGGATTCGTCGAAAAATATGTTTTTGAGTTCATGATTGGGAGAAACTGAGTCAAAAGGAGTCGAATAGGTCGGTTGAGCCCTTAGGGACCCCGTTCTTTGTCTATCAACATGACACAAGACAGCGCCGTCACAGGGAAGCGCATTGCAGCCAACAGCGACAAGCGAGCCACGGATCCATCGTGCAGCCCGCGATAGCACGTTTTTTCGCGCTTGGGCAACCAGATGGAGCCCGTCGGGAAGCAGGTCATACACACAGACGCACGGGTTAGTTGGGGGTGAGGGGCCAATAAGGACGGGCGGCGAGACACTGAGACACCAGCCCGTTTGGCGATTCAAGGCCCCGGTGCGGGAGAAGTGGAATTTCTCTGCCATCGTTGGCTCGAAGCGATTCATCGCATCAGTCCAAGTCCCAGCTTTCAACGTACAGACGACCAGGCCCCTGTCTGAAGCCAGGAGGTTGGTGTGATGGGTTGAGAGGGTGATGGAGAAGTCCACAGGATTGGATTGGACTGAGCTATCTGAAATGTGAAAGAAGACAGTGAGGGGCGATCATTGATGTACATCTGCTTTCAACGTCTGGACGAGGTGGGTGGTATTCTTAGACGAGAGACGGTAGAAGTCTCTGTTGGCGCTCCACACAAGATCTTCTATCTTTCTGTCGCCTTCTCTGCCTCACTTCGTTTGCCGTCTGTCGCCGGGAAGCATTCAACTGGATGTCAGGCACACAGGCAAATGACGAGGTCGTACGTCGTTGGAAGGAAAGAGTTGGGTTGATGCGGCTGGGCGTGTTTCTCGGGTGTCGTAGCCCAATCCGAAGCCTGCTACTGGCGCCGACAAGCTGACAGGCTGGCTAGGTGTGGCCACAGGAGTGACGGTCGTTGGCAGACTTACAAAGATTGGCCAAAGGGCAGCCGTACGGAAGACAGGGCGCGAGTGGTGAGGTACTATGCAGTAAGGTACTTCAAGCGGGCATCTCGAAAACGTGCCGTCGATGTCGGAATTTAGATAGAAGGTACTTCCCTGGGCACTGCAAAATAGTAGAGGATGCATGTCCACCTTTGTCCGTCGCGAATGTTCACTAGTGGCCCCACGATTCTACAGGGCCCCCTAGAGATTCAAGCGTTTGGCTGCCACTGTGGCCCTAAAACGTGCGTCAAGTTACCTCTATCCCGTACTCCGGGGCTGGGTCTTGACGCCTTTAAAACACTGGCCCGGTCTAGTGCTGGGCTGTGGCCCGTCAAGACTGGTGCTAAGATGCTGTGGGAGGAAGGAGGTCGGGTACCCAAGGCAACCTCGGAGGTAAGGTAATAGAAGGTATTCATCGCATCCGCCATCGGCGCAGACCTTGGAAAGTTGGGAGTTTGGGGCTTGGGTTCTGAAGACACAACAACAGCAGGCTTCGTGTGATCCGAAACCGTCCCTGGGCGCTGATTTGTCGGCCAGACATGCTGGAGACCGGTGTAAGACGATGGATAGGCGCAGAGTACATGGCAATGCCTACTTTAGGTGGTATCTAAAGCAGACTAAGTGGACGGGACCGGACTGGACCGTGGCTCTTTGGTGGGCTGCATCCGCACACTGAACCTGGACCTGGATTTACCTGCACCTGCTCGCCTTCACGGCAGCAGCCTGAGCACCAACCAGCGCCCGAGTCTGCACTTCTGCACTCCTGCATCTCTGCATCTCTGCCCCTCTGCACCAGCTCCCCTCCCCCCATTCACTGCTGCACTTTGCACTTCGCATTAGGCACTGAGAGGCACATCTCACTGCTGGTCACTGACTGGATGTTTGTAAACCAAGCCTGGAACCTTTGACCGGGCCAGTCTTCTCCCATTCTACTCCCACCAGTCCAGTCCAGTCCAATCTGAATCCTGAACGCTCCAGTGTTTTTTCTTCCCTTTCACTTCTGCATCTGTTTCCGTCGTCTGGTTCTGCTGTGTACCCTTTCCATCTTTTTTTCCCCATCCCTTCCCCTCCTCCCCTCCCCGTCTCCTCCTTCACCAACCAGACCCGACCCACGTACCGCCTATTTTCCTATCGAGAGCAACCTCATTTGCGTCTACGAGGTCTCATTAACTCCTTTCCCAAGACCACGGAGCACGTTGCCTATTTCTCGCTCGCCACCCCTCCCCCCTCGCTCTTCCTCGGAGTCGCCTCCCTACCACGCCGTCCAACCCCACCTTGGCCGAAACGGGACGGGACACCATCGACGACAACCACACCGACAAATTTCGAGCCATCTACGCCCCTCTTTCCCCCTTTCTGCAGGCAGTCATCGACCTCGGAATCTATCCATCGCTCCGGTCCACCGCGAGATACTAAAACCCACCACTCGGCCACTGCGACTCTGCGATAGCAACGTTCTCCCGTTGCCAAACGCCCATCCGCCGCCTCTCTCTCTCGTTCCCGATCCTCACCCGACGACCCCGATTACCCCGTCGCCGGAACCTTACCTTGCCGCCGTCTTATTCTACGAGCGCGCCCCAACATATGGTCGCGACTCTTCAATCCTACGGCGGATTCTCAGGGTAGCTCTTCGCTCGGTCCATATCCATACCATCACGGAAGGGCATGTCAACGGCCTTTTCGTTGTAACTTGAGCTGGTTCTGTTCAGCTTCAAACTTGGTCATTCGCCGCACGAATCACACAGCGAAAGCTTCACTCCCAAAATGGCCGACCCCTTCGCGCCCCGGTCTATGAAGCGCAAGAACGTCAAGGGCCTCGCCCTGACGCCTGCTGCACCGAAACCCCCACCGACTGCCGAAACCAGCAGACATGGCTATGATCCCCGCGATAAAGATAGCGGGGAGCAGTCAGCGCAGTTGGAGATTGGCATCGAGTACAAGCTGGACTTGCGGCCGGAGGACTTGGAGATCTTGAAGGAGCTTGGGTCCGGAAATGGAGGCACTGTCAGTAAGGTCAAGCACGTGTTGACTGGGACTGTCATGGCTCGCAAGGTAAGTCATCACTTGGAGAGGAATGCAGCAACCGGTATTGATCGACGCCTCTAGGTCATCCACGTGGAAGCCAAGAAGGAGATGCGCAAGCGCATTGTCCGCGAACTTCAGATTATGCACGGCTGCTCATCCGAGTACATCGTAAATTTCTACGGCGCGTTTCTGAACCCTCACAACGATGTCATTATGTGCATGGAGTATATGGATGTCGGGTATGTTGTAGTCCTTGGTAGGGCGGAGGATGCATGCTAACTCAGCACAGCGCGCTAGACCGGGTATCCAAGGTCTTCGGCCCAGTCCGAGTAGACGTTCTTGGCAAGATTGCTGTGGCCACCCTCGGCGGCTTGACCTACCTGTACTCCAAGCATCACATCATGCACCGAGACATCAAGCCGTCAAACATCCTGGTGAACTCGAGAGGAAGTATCAAGCTGTGCGACTTCGGTGTGTCTGGAGAACTTATCAACTCCGTTGCAGACACATTCGTTGGAACATCGACATACATGGCTCCTGAGCGAATTCAAGGCGAGAAGTACACTGTCAAATCCGATGTGTGGAGTTTTGGTCTGAGTATCATGGAGCTTGCCATCGGCAAGTTCCCATTCAACGCGAGCGAGCAGCTTTCCGACGGCGAGTGCGCCCCAGCTGGCATTCTGGATCTGTTACAGCAGATTGTACACGAACCCGCGCCCAAGCTACCCAAAAGCGATGCTTTCCCCTCCATTCTGGAGGATATGATTCAGAAGTGTCTTTTCAAGAACCCCGACGAGCGACCTACCCCTCAGGAACTTTTTGTAAGTCCAGCCCTTGGCTGACGTGGGCTTCTCCAGCTAATCGCATATGTGCTAGGACCGGGATCCTTTTGTTCAAGCTGCCAAGAGAACCCCCGTAGACTTGAGGGAATGGGCTGTTGGTTTAATGGAGAGGGACAACAGAAAATCTCACCTTGCGCCCCAGCTTTCTCCCGCGACTCGAGACCTCCTGAATTCCAGTGACTCCCCGACATATCAGGGCGGATCTACAAACGACCGCTCGCTTGACACGCCGACGTCAGGGGAAATTCCCATCGCGGGAGCTGGTATCATCTCTCCGCGCGAACCTGCCACCCACTCCAACCGCTCCCCCACCAGAAACGGCATCAACGCCATCAGCAGCCGACAACAGGCGGCTGGTCACCCCGGGATGGGACAGCGGATTGTTACGACCAATTCGATCCCCAAGGTCGGCGAATATCCCAACAGTGCTGGCCCTGTGAGCGCCAATGCTGCATCTTTTAGCCTTCCTGTTCGTCCTGCGCCTGGTGGTCCGCTGCCGCCAGCCCCTCCTCGGAAGGGCACCCCAGATGAGACCAGGAGAGAGAGCAGAAGACAAGCCACATTCGGCATGCCGCCAGCACCCCGAAGCTACGCGAGCGATGTGTATAACGGCACTTCCAACTAGGCACAGGGAGGCTTCAACTACACTCGCGGCGCTCGGCCACGGGTACCCCAAGCGAAAGCACAGCATAGCAGAGCGCCAAACCGTGTTGTTTCGCTACAACAACTAGAAGCGTCTGTTGACCAAGGTCCGAAGTCCTGCAGCATGCCCATGCAAACAGCCTTCCGACCAGCATCTGAAGATCAGGTAGAACGACCCCTCGCCTCAGCTCCAATCTACCCTTCTCAACGCTTCCCGCAGAATGGTGTCAGAGGTCGCAGGACGTCGCGTGTAGACAACGTCATCGGCCTGGAGGATCCATTTATCTAAGGTCCCGACATACCTCAGCGGTCCAGCAGTCGGTCTGGGCGAAACCAAAAGGATTTTCCGGTCTTTCTCTGCATCACTTGGCGCATGTATTGATATCAACCTCTTGCAAACTCGGTCGTCTGTTGTAAGACGCCCGACGATTCAGCCTTTTTAGAAAGCTTGGACAGAGCGGCGTCGACCAACCGTGACCAGGACGGGAGGGGTTTTGTCAAAGTCCCACGTAGGGGATCATGTATGTAGCAAGCTTGGAGGAAGGGTTTTCATTGTGGGCGTACATGCTATCTAGACAAAGTCACAAATGCTTGAGCAGTCCTGTGCCTAGATTACATTGATGTGATATCACCGCGCCCTTGGTAGCCCTCACCAACAACAGGCTTCATGATGCGGCCGACATCTGTCCTGTGAACGACTAGCTCACTATGCAGCTCCAGTCTCTCTACTGTGAAATCCGTCCTCCAGAATAGGAATCAGTTCATCCAGGCGCCGTATTACGAGGTCGGTATGCTCGTGGTCCACCAGATGCACGTTCACGTCGTTTGCGAGGAGCACTGTCGCCGCGCCCGCTCTTCGGCCAGCCGTCATGTCGTCGATCGAGTCTCCTACCATGATGAGCTCAGTCGCATCGCCCTGCGCTTCTTGACCATCAGCCCCGATCGGTGCTTCTTTGACCAGCCCCCAGCTTTTGGCGATGTGCAGGATACCGGCAGGGTCAGGCTTTGGCGGACGAAAATCGCGAGTGATGATTGGCTCAAAGAGGGAGCCTTCCAGGAACTTGCCGAGGAGGTGGGCAACGGGCGTATCGAAGTTGCGGGTGCAGATGCCCTTCCGGACACCACGGCTGTCGAGGTAAGACATCAGCTCGACGAGGCCAGGCTGGGCGACCTGCGACGCCATGGCAGTCCACTCGATCTGTCGGATGGACTCCATTGCCGTTTCTTGGGCCTCTGGGGTCGGGAGAGCGTAAATGTGGTCGAGGATGTCGACGGACTTTGTAATCTTGAGAGCATCGCGCATTTCTTTGAACATGTATGTTTGGGGTTCACTAATGTTGTCAGTAAAGCTCATGTCTAGCATGATGGATGATGATCTCATTGGCCACTGAAGTCACGGTTGAATCCATTGCTTATCAAGTGAGAAGGCCAAGATTGACGTCCCGTCTCGTGACACGCCGATAAAAGGATGAGATGAGTTTGCGAGGCAAATGAATAACTGAAGGAGAACACAAGCAATGAGAGTTTCCCAAGTTACGTACCATAGCGTTCCGTCAACGTCAAAGACGATGCCTTTCAACCGCGGGGCGTTTGAGTTGGCCGCGGCTCCATCCTTCAACGGGGCGAACCGGCGGGGTGCAACAGTAGCCATTCTGGAGATGAACCTCTTCATAGGAAATTCATGTAACACCGATGGCTTGAGAGCTTCATGAGAAGGCCGCGGCGGCAAAAAATCGTTAACGTTGTCTGCCGGCAACGTAAGGATGTCTTGACAATGAGTGAGTTGTTTAATAGTCGATCTGGAATAGCCAGCAACTTAGACATGGATGTTGGAGTCATTGTACCGCAGCTAAGATACCTACCTAGGCCAGGAAGCTTAGCTTGAAGAAGAGAGGCACCCGGGCTTGCCTTATGTCACGACTCGTCGACGTACCACACCCACTCCCCACACACAAGAGTGGGAACACAGTGCCGCATGATTGAGATGTCCGCGTATTCTTCAGACATCTGCACTGGGCAGGTGACATGGGTCGTTGGGCTTCTGAGTGGTCGACGCGACATGCTCCAGCCTTTAAGGTCACGGCGGGTAAGAAGAGCTGCAGCTAAGGGACCGCCTGCCTTAGCTGTTGCTTTCCTTCAGGTTCCAGACCAGACCCTACCAGACCTGACCAGTGTCGCGGATGCTCGGCCGTCGAGTTGTTTAATAGTCGCCTTTGCAGTTGGCCGTAGGCTGGAAGCTGACGGCGAATCTGGCGGAATCTGCTGTCTTGTCTTAGTGAGCCGTGTGCGCGTCTCTGCCTATTCCTCTCACATTTTGCGTGCCAATATACCTACCGGCTAGGAACGCCACCCTTCCAGCTTGTTTACGCTCCTACCATTCCAGAGCCAAGGGAAAGGATTATTTACCGAGCGACATCTTGCGCAGCTCCCGCGAAGCTCGTCTGGGCGCAACAAAACTCCACGACTGCTCCAACACGGCTGGGCATTTGGGTGGTGCGCCAACACCCAACCGTGATGAGCTCGTCGGCCACAAACCAATGGCCTCCTAGGCGGCCTTCCAAGCGGAGCGTGAGTACATCTTCTGTCACTGGCCCTTGACCGGGTCCTCGAGGTCTGCAGCTGACGATGCGCCACCGTTACAGAAGCTTCGAAACGGCACCTTCATTGTTCCCGGCACCGGCGAACGCAGTCGCCGCCAATTCTCCCTCCGTGGCTCGAGCATCGAAATCCCTTCTCCTGAAGTCGACGGCTACCGATCTCTCCTGACCGCCGAGACGACCGGCGAATCTTTCAATGTCGTCAAACACAATATCAAGACCAGCGCCTCCCGCTTCTGGGACTGGCTGCTTTCACCGGCGGGCAAGGGAGTGGTGAAATGCTCCGTCGCATATCTCCTCGCCAGTCTGGCAACCTTCCTTGCACCGATATCGACGTTTCTAGGCAAGCCTGATGGAAAGCACGTTGTCGCGACTCTGACGGTCTATTTCCACGCCAGTCGGACGTGGGGTTCCATGGTCGAGGCCGCAGCCATCGCCACTATTGCTGTCTTGTACGCCGAGGTCGTCTCGGTCATCTCCATGCTCTTCTCTGTTCTCGTCGGAGGGAAGCTCGGTCTCATCCCGTTGTCACATGTTCTCATTCTCACATTCTGCATCGGCGGCGGTCTTGGCTTCGTTGGTTGGGTCAAGCAGAGGCTCAATAACCCGCTAGTCAATGTCGGCTGTACTCTTGCATCTATCGCCATTATTGCCGTTATTACCAGAGAAGAGGCGATTCATGAGGGGCACTTCTCTGAGGCCAAGATAGTCCAGGTCCTTAAGATGTTGGTCATGGGCATCACCATCGCCGTGGCGGTCAACCTATTGCTTTGGAGAGTCTCAGCGAGAGCATTGTTGCGCACCTCCTTGAACGCCGGTGCCGTATCCCTCTCAGACATGCTCGCCATGATCACTCGCGGCTTCTTGAATGGCTCAGAGAACGAGATCATGTCGGGGGACTTCGCCTTCGTCGTGAGGCAGTACAAGGCTACTCATGCTAAGATGACGAAGAGCCTTAGGGAGTCCAAGTTCGAGCATTGGGTTTTGGGCCGCGAGAAGGTATACGACCTGGAGAAGGCTTTAGTCAAGTCGCTCGAGTCACTGTCGCAGGCTATCGGGGGCTTAAGGAGTGCTGCTGACACGCAGTTCAGTCTTCTAAAGGAGCTGCCTCAAGATCCCATGGCTGGACAGCTCTCTCCTGGCAGCACTGTCTTCTCCCCCACACTTTCTCGTGCGATGTCACAGTATCTGAAGGGTTCCCGAGACAGATTTGCTACCTTGGCATCTATTGATGAGGATGAGGAATTTGAGGACGAAATTGACGACCACCCCAGCCCTGAAGCGACACCAGATGGGCCGCCACCACCCCTCCCTCCATTCAAATCACCAAGCGAGATCTTCGAACTCTTCATAGCGCTGTTGGGTCCTTCTATGAAGTCGCTTGCATACACGCTTTCGGAGATCCTCAGAGAGCAGGCTTTCGGTGCTGGTGCGGACTCTAAGATCACTGTTAACCCGCACTTTAAGCACAGTTTGCAGGACGCCATGACATTGTACAACCATGCGAGGACCAACGCGCTCCAAGAACTGTACACTAGCATTGAGCTCGGGCGGTCGAGATCGGAGAAGATCCAGGCAGATATTGAAGAGGTCGCGGCTGCTTGCGGACACTTCAGTTTCAGCTTGCAACACGTTGCCGAGGATATCGATGCCTACTTGACAGCACTCGAGGAGCTGAAGTACCACAGGGAGTTAGGCTCTCGCAGCTGGAACTGGCTCAAGCCATGGAAGTATTGGAACACCCCCTCGCCACCAAGAGAACCGGACCCGAACAACCTTGATGCTGAGCGCCTGCTGCATCAGCCAATGGATGCGACTGAGCAGCCTGTCCGGCCTCTCAGAAAATCCGCCGTGCCTAGAGGCATTCCGGATACCATGATCAAACGAAGAGACACGTTCAGCTGGGACGCTGCTCCGAATGCGAGTACGATCCTACGTCTGCTTTCGCAAGTGATTCTCAAATTCCTCAGGGTCTTGTCCCGTGATGACAGTAAGTCAACGAAATAATACACGGAAGGCAGGCCGTTGCTAACATGTCTTTAAGTTCGCTTTGGTGTCAAGGTTGGCTTCGGTGCCGCCCTCTGGGCAGCTTGTGCTTTCCTTCCGGCAACCAAAGATGTATATCGACACTGGCGAGGCGAGTGGGGTCTGTTGTCTTTCATGATTGTTGCGTCAATGACGGTAGGCGCTGCCAACACTACCGGTACTGCCAGGTTCATCGGCACTATCGCTGGAGTAGTATTCGCGATGACGGCCTGGGCAATTAGTCAAGGTAACGGTGTTATTCTTGCATTCTTCGGCTGGATGGTGAGCTTTTTCTGCTTCTACATGATGTTGGTGAAGAACAACGCCCCCTTCGGTAGAATCACGATTTTGGCCTGGAACGTCACAGTCCTTTACGCATACTCGCTCTCACAGAAGGTGGAGGACGATGATGACGATGAAGGTGGCGCCAACCCTTTGATGTTTGAGATTTGCTACCACAGATTTGTCGCCGTCACGCTTGGTATCTTGTGGGGTATCATTGTGTGTCGTGCGATCTGGCCTATCTCAGGCAGAAAGAAATTCAAGGAGGGTCTCTCTGTGCTCTACCTGCAGTTGGGACTTATCTGGAAGAGAGGGCCGCTAGCCATCTTGCTCCGAAGCGACAACACAAGGTCTTACATGAGGGCTGGAGAAGAGCAGGCTCTGCAACGTTACGGTAAGAAATTTGCACTCACAACGGTCGACTACCGCTGACGAAATCACAGCGTCGAAACTTGAGGCTTTGCGTAACGCAGCAAAGAGTGAATTTGAGCTTCGAGGCCCGTTTCCCGATGCGGCATATGCCCGCATCATGTCGTCTACCAGCAAGATTCTCGATGGCTTCCATGCCATGAGACTCGTCACTTCAAGACGCGGCCAACTGTCGGATGGCGAGAAAGCGTTGCTCGAATACACGGCCCCAGAGCGCGCACAACTTTGCGACCGTATCTGCCACGTTTTCCAGGTGCTCGCCAGCTCAATCATGTTGGAGTATCCGCTCACTGACGCCATTCCGTCGGTGGTTGGCAACAAGGACCGGCTGCTGGGCAAAATCTACCAGTTCAGAAAAGAGCACCATCCATCCACGCAGCCGTCCACTCCAGGGGCGGAACCGAATGGCAATGGAAACAGTAACGGGAGCAGCAACGGCAACAGTAAGGACGACATCGTTGTTGAAGAGAAGGACTATGCGTTGTTGTACGCGTACACCTTGGTCACGGCTCAGGTCGCCCAGGAGTTGGAATACGTACAAAGAGAAGTTGAGAACCTTTTTGGTGTACTGAACACCGAGGCACTTTTGCTGCAGTAAGCAAGGGGCAAAGGATAGAGATACATCGGCCAAACGAACACATACGAGGTCGGGATTTGGAACGTGGGAAACAAAAAAGGGGTGACTGATTAAGTAGCATTGCTTGGTTGGCGTTGGGTCTTCACAATCATCACATCGAATACCTCAGATCGGCTCACGACTCTCACTTTGGGTAACAGCATCAAGAGCACGGGATACAGATATTATATACAAGTAGTCATTGAACAGCATTATACCCTTCTTTGATAAATGCGGTCACATTGAGATTAACAAAGGCGTAGTGACAACCAACCCGTTCGACATGTTACAGGCAAACACAGCGGTAAAGCTGGAATGTGTGGCCGTTGCTTTCTGCGGTGTGAGCTGAAGCAAAGTCATCAAGTCGGGATCTACAAGCTGTTATTGGAATACAAGGCTCTACAGCCATGCCCATCCTCAGCGAGATTGGCTCACTCCCTCTCATTAAGAGGTCCTTGCCATATGCATATTCTGGTCCTCTCCCGTGATAAGCTGTCCTCATCAAATGAAAGGTTGGGAATTAATGGTGAGTAGTGAAGCTTTTTCGAATACAATGGGCTATTACACTTGAAGTTCTCTTCTTTTCTAGGGCCATATGATGGTTTGCTGGTATTTATGTTCAGATTTGGTCCTGTAATTCGTTGTTTTCGCACGTGGAATTGGCTTATCGAACTGCAGCGCTAAGGAAATGGCTACTGATGTCTCCTAAACTGATCAAATTATTTACACATTGATTCCCTTGTCTTGGACGATCATGAGAGCTCATTAACTGACATGAGAGCTCATTAACTGACATGAGACTCACTTAATAGGTGGCCATCATATTACGGGCAAGTTGATGAAAACACTGGACAATCATTTCATGAAGCATGCCACACTCATCATAAAGCAGAGCCATACTCTTCGTTTGCAATTTAACTGCCGCCGCAGCTGCACTCTATTCCATAGTGAATATTCAGTAAACCTCCACAAATTGGATTTGGCTGGGCGCAAAAGGTAGAAGAAGCAATCATTAATTTGAGTTGCCGTGATATTGTGTAAACCCAGTCTTGCTCGCATACACCGCCTGTCGAAGGTTTTTGCCTTCAGAACCATTATGAAGAAATTCCTCTAGATCGGGCGCTTGCTCGCATCCGACTCGTCAACGTCCGCGATAGCGAGCCCTGGGCGCAAGAGATACTCAAAGCAGCCAACAATTCTTATGTGAGGCTCTTGGCGGCGTTCTAACGATACGGTCAGTCTCAGTCAAGGGTCTGTGAGAGCATGTAGCATCCCACCGGCGGCGTATCAGATCTTTGAAGATACAGGCCATCGTCGGATGCGGGTAGCGTACCCAGCACAAGCTGAAAAGCTCGCTATAATTCATCAAGGTGAATGAAATTAATGAGGATCTCCCTTAGGACCTCATCTATCTGTGTCTTTGGATCACAACTCTATCCTTTTGACAGCAATCTGCCATTCCGATATGGGTTAGTTGATGGGCAACCACGGGGGTTTTCGAGATGATAGATGGTCTAGCCAAACTTCAAAACTTCAAAGCGCTGGCCAAGCGAAATCCAGAGACTCGGTATTTTCTGCCCACGACCCCTACTCAGCCTTTCTCAGCTTTCACGGCCTCATGTAGTGCATACCCCTCAGCGTTACGTGGCACTCGCCCAAATTCTCGTCATTCAATTCGAGCCAACGCTCGTTCCCGTACAACACAATACCTTCGGCTTGCGGGCGGTTGTTGATGAGCCCCCTAGAATGGGCATGCGATGCTTCTCTTGGAGTTTCGAGAGGCGGCATCCGCCGGTAAGATCACTAAACCTCCACTCGTCCGACGCAACTTAAGCTTCGCGAGATTGCTCGGTCTTGGGTCTTGGCCAGACTGGGCTTTTTTTCGGATAGGATTTCGGGAAGGGGTGTCGTATTGTTTTTTTTTCATTTGCCGTATATCGCAATTGCCGCGCAACGCCAGGCCACCTGCAGCACCGGCGTTTTCAAAACACCACATCGCCGAACAAACGCAAACGCCGCAGGAGATCTCGTCCGCTGACATATTCGCCGACGTGTCCGAGAGGCCGGCAGGCGGCGTCCGGCGCTTACTCTGGCTCGAGGGTTTCTTGGAATAGCATACGATATAGGTCCAACTAATCTCCACCCCGGCGTAAGTTTTTGCTGTGGGCAGTCACCTTCGTGAATGCAATTTCGAATTACGCTTTCACGAAGTCGATGTCTAAACGCCAACTGCATCGCCCGTCTTCTTGGCAACAAAGGGCTTGTCCGAGATGTTCGCATTCGGGGTCTCAAGTTATTCTTGACCGCTGTGGATTCCGCGCAATGCAGTCAACCACAAGAGAGATCCACAGCTATCCATGGTAACGGAAAGCATCCAACTCTGTTCATCCAACGTTCGCGCGCGCTAACAATGTTCTGCCCATCAGAGCCAAGCTGGACACGTTGTTGCATTGGATGACAGGGGCGTGGCGAAATCACGAAGAAAAAAGTCTGCTTTCAACCTTCAACATCTCCCATGCTCGTTCGGGATGCCGAATCAAATAATCGGAACGACCGAGTCGCTTTCCGAGAGCAACTGAAGGAGCAAAGAGACTGTTCCGACGTAACATACGTCAGTTCAAAACCTGGCGTCATATGTCATCTCTGTTTATAACTTTTAACGCTCCGTTCAACGTCATCCTACCCGCTTCACGTCATATTCAGACCATGATTACGCACAAAGAGGAGATCTACCTGAGTCGGGAACTCGCCGGTTTCCACGGTGGATCTGTGTCTCTATCTCGCAGGACGCAAAGACGCTATCACCAACTTAAAAACGTGGGCACGTTGCTTTTGCATGCTGCAGTGAACACCCTCGAATAGCAAGGTTGACTGACTTGTTAGCACTCCTACAGAACATGACTAAGGTGTCGATGCCAGGTGCTCCCTGATTCCTCACAGCTTCCAGAAGCCCAACTTTGCCTGCCGCACACAACTCTGCTCGTCCTTTTTCTCGGCGGAACCATGACGCAAACCCTTGGCAGCGAAAGGACCAATCTCTCACCGCGGCACGGCAGGGACATCGTCTGCTTCCGACTCAGTCGACCGGCTGCTGCAACTGCCTTGCTACGGCTGTTGTTGCTGCTACTGCGTCCGTTTTCCCGGCGGTGTCCCTGTCCCCGCATCCGATGATGCTTCTACGGAACGTTTCCCGACCTTCTCGAAGCCCACAAGTCTTCGCACCCGACCCGTGCCAAGACCGGGAACCCTCCGTCCCGCCCAGCGTCTTTTCTGTGACGAACCTCTTGCACCACGGCGGCTCGCTGCTCGTCATGGCACGATGACTGGTTTCCCACTTTCTCTCCCACGCGCTTTCCCACTCCCTGAGCACTGGGCGCCCGCTGCGCTACCTCATGCTTGATCTCCAGTATGACAACCCCCTTCCGAAGCTAGGGCCCTGAATGGAAGCTCCAATGGAAGAACCTTCACAACCATTGCTACCCTCGTTGTTGTTCGACTTACTCGTTCTAGGGGCGTGAACGAAAACTCTCACGAACTGGCTAGCTCCCAGGTTCGACGACAGCAGCATATCCCTTCTGATGAATGATTACCCAGGGCCGTCTGTCAGAAGAGCTTGGAGGTAGGTATAGACCTTTAGGTCACCCAACGATGACCTGGCTCCCTGACCGCTGATCGACATCGACGTCACAGCTCGGACGGCGGCTGTCTATATCGTGACGTTAGAGAGAATCTACGATACGAATATGTAGCAGGATTAAGCGCAGAGCATGGGCAGCTATCTGTAAGCGCTCGATGGCCATAGTAGATCTGTAGTTGGACCGAGGCTATTGTCTACCTTTCGCATCAACGAACCAAGTTTCCCTTCTTTGCGGAGCTATGGTGATGTTTTTTCTCTCATCTTGTTAAGGTGGCGCAGCAGAGCTTACTTCTTTGTAACTCTGAATCTCTGTGCAAGTTGGCTATGCAACCTTCGGTCAGGGCTCATCGCAAGTGCGTACTGCGTATGCGGAGAGAGTTAGTAGGGTGGAAACTGGAATTTGCGGAGAGTTCATGGATAATTGGGAAAACTGAAATTCCTCCGTCGTAACTATTGTCGCACTCGGAAGGAATTGTAGTGGAAAGTGGCATCATGACCAATATTTTAAGCTTTTCGGCCTTTGAAGACGCTTTCGCGGGCTTTGATCGAAAGTGACACATGACGATGTTTGGTCTGGTATGTGCACACAATCTTACCACACACACACAACCACACCACCACACACCCTCTTTAACCTTTGGCAGCTGCACGCAATCCCGTTCCGGGTTCCGCGTGAGTTCCTGGAGCCCAGCCCGGCCGGCAAAACTTGGACAACGGATCCCGTCCGGAAGCTGGAGGCCCCTTCCATAGAAGTTCCAGCTCCGAGCGGCGTGGAGCTCCGAGGAAGAACGGGAGGAACAACAAGCGTGTCCCCCCACGTCCCGATACCAAACCACGACGATAGCTCCAGGCGAACCTACCCAAAGAGGTAATGGTTTCGTCATAATCATGTAGGTGTCTGTCAAGTCATGGGAAAAGGTTGGCAGGCGACATTTTAACTGCCATCATGGAGTTTTGTGGAACTGTAACTCCAAGTCCATCTTCCTCGAGACCAGGGAAATTCGAGGCGCGGGACGAGACATTTCTCCATCACCAGATGATTCAATAAAACCAGGCAAAGGGTCAACTCAATCGAAAGCAAAGTATTCCAATGATATTCATTAAAGATCTTGGCAAGGGGGGGGTGAGAGGAGAATGAACGAAAAAAAAAAAAAAAAAAAGGCAGAAAGTTACTGTACTGGGGCAAAAAAGCGCTGATTTGATTAAATCGAAAGCTTGTTCACCTTGCGGACTGGGAGCAAGGCTCTTCGAATTTAGGGGACCTCTTGCCAGCCGTAGCAGAAAGGGACGGTATCGTCACCACCCGATACGCGAACCGCAATTTTGAGTTTGCGTGAGGGGTGCAACGTAGCTAGAAGGGTAGATGCCACTCTCACGACGTGTCATGAGGTCGGTCTATCTACATGTCATGACCCTACCTGCATACGTCAGTTAGGATATGTCGCTGCACGTGGTAGCACACGGGTGAGCAACGGCCGGGCAGACAGACAGACACACTCTCTCTGCTCTCGTGGTGGTGGTGGCTTGAGTTGCCTGTCTCCGTCCACACATCTTCTCTTCGCACACCACCACCAACTTACACGGAGTGGTGGGGATCGATCCCGGGATTCGTCCCGCCCGGTCCGCCAGCGGCCACCTGCGAATCGTGGATTCGCGGGCAGCAGACAACATCCCATCATCGCTGTCATTGACGCCACATCTGGGCAGAAAAACATGAGTCCAAGTATGTGAGTGACATGAAACAAACTGTCTTCGCTCACCGCAAATGCCATTCTTGCCTTGCCGTGGTACGATTACGGAAAGGCAGAAAAACTTTAAAGACGAAAAAAGCAAAACCATCCAGACATCGGACTGCCTATCTGGGACCTCCGCCGCTCCACTCACCAAGGGATCCCCTTTCCACGGAGCCGCCTCTTTGTTCGCGATTTCGAGTCTCGGTCTTCGCCTCTTTGTCAGCGAGAATTACCTGAAACAACCCGCCACGCTTCTAGAAGCCTACCAGATTGAGCCGTTCCCGTGAAACGAGTCAGATGTCAAAAGGCAAAGTAAGTTCGAGTCGCCTGCCCGTAGAGACAGACAGATAGACAGCACTTTGGTAAACATCATGCCTTTCAGGAGCAGGTCTTCCTTGAGCAACAACGTGCTCGGGATTCCCTCGGCAATGTGGCTTGCTGTGGTATGGGGGTGATGGGGGGGCCATGTCTGAACTGGTCCCATGTTGCTGATTCAACTCTTGACGTCGGGTTGCCCAGTATTAGTAGAAATTGGGACTTTCAATAGTGGACCGTTTCGACACGTAACAAACGGCGGGTCTTTTCTTTTGTTGCTTGGAACTTGGGGAGCTTGGCGGTTATTACTGGCCCCCATTCTCACGGCGGAATGAGCCGCTAGAGCGCTTGACGAAAAAAACCCCATGCGAACCGCTCTCCCTGACTCAAGAACGAGGCTCAAGACCGCGCTGCTTATGTCAATACGCTTTATTAACAGTGACGATATTTCGCCAACGTTACCATCATCCAGCGGGGCAATCTCTTGCCCAGGGGACCCAACCGCGCTCCAACCGCGCCAGGGCTTTGCAGTCCAACCCCGACTGGAAGCGCTATCCGGCCGGCATCTTTCGCAGCCCATGTGGAATCATGGATCGAGAACGAGCGGGGAGGCAGTGTACTTATCCCAAAAGTATCGAATACGATGCACGATACCCGCCACCAAGTGGACCGCTACAACGATGTTGCGCATGGGGAAGAGACGAGAAATATCCAGCATGTTGTTGCGTTAGGTTGAAAAAGGGCAATAATTCGCAAAACGTGCCGCTGGTGGGCTCATGACAGTTTATGCCAAGGCATTGTGTCCGGCAACAGTTAAACTTCGAGAGCCTCGGTGAAGGCGATGGCTGTTGGAGGCCTTCGAACACGGAGACGAAGATGGAAAGATTCGAGAAAAAGCCTATTAGGAACCTGATCCCGCATTAGCCGCGATGGCCACGCGAAGAATTCGAAGCGGTGGCTAAGGAAGCTCACAAGAATTAAAACCATCCGAACTACTGTGAGAGTTGTGTGTGCCTGTGTCATCAGCAGCAACATCCCGCAACCTGCAAGTCACTGCAGACACAGACAACGTCCATTCTCTGCAGCGATGTGTGTGTGGGTGGAGAGGCAGACAGGCTTAGAGACACACTCTCTCCAACAGCACGCGCACACCCCCCCACACCGATCTACGATAGAATCACCCCCCTATCTGCACTTCAACCAGTCAACGACCACCAGGATACCTGTATCCGATCCAGGTTTGGCGCCAAGCAAATTATCCGTAGTGGGGTGGCATTGCATCAGGGGACCCAGATATCCAGACTCCAGAGAGCGGCGAACCGCGAGCCGGACCCGAAGTGCACGCTTCCGCTTCGGAGGAGCTCGGTGGAGGGGCCCAGAGCCAAGGGCCAGAGTCGTGCAAGGCGTGGCCTTAATTTACTACCAACCAACAACACGTTGTCCTGCGCGGCGAATGGCCGAAAAGTAAGCAGTGAGTAATGTAGAAATCACGAGAGCATACCAACCTTTCAGCCCGGCGGAGTCGTTGGTGGGATTTTGACTTTTGCATCCCTGACGACACCGCACTCGTACTTGTATCGCAAACCTTGTCGTCATAAGTCCCTTCCCATTGCCTGCCGGGCCCCCGCACGGTCGTCGCAAGCGCTCTACCGGGACCTGGACGGGGTTGAAGGGTCCCTGAGAGAGAGTTTGCGCTATTGATATCCTCCAATTACCCTGCCTAGGCGGAGAGATCACCGTGATCACCTGTCGCCTGCAAACTTTGGTTGTACTCGAAGCGGTCAACAAGGCTGAACTGAAACGTTTAACCTTCCAAACTCGATTCAATTGACAGAGTTCGCCATGGTGATATAAGAGACTTCTGAAGGCCAAGATGACCCTGAGCCGGCATGGCCGGTAGGACTCCACTCGTCGTGTCGTCCGGCCGGCTCTCGAGGACGGGAATGCGGCCGGTCGGGCGGCTGGAGGATCTGGGCACTGAGAACTGCAGCCTGTAGCTGGAGTAGGAGCTAGGGAGAGGCTGGAGCTTGAACCTGGAGCCCAATGACACAGTCATGTTTGAACTCCACGGAGAAGCTGGGGTGCCATTGGCAATGCTGATCGGACCTAAATCCGACGAATGTCCACCTGGAAAATCCTCGGACTACCTCCGACATTCTTGTTTGCCGGACAACCGTGACACTGCATCGCGATTTTGTTTCCTAAAGTTTGGCCCAAAACCTGAAAGTTGACAGTAGTGATGGCATTGACTTCGACAGAGTTTGCCTCGTCGTTCTGTTGGGTTGCCTCCTGGAGTAATACCATCAACACCTAAGCAGGCTCACCGAATACCACATCGTGGCAATGGACGGGATGAATGGTGGTAGACCGAAGCTTACATGACCACAAAGGTCCTGCTTCAAGCAACGCATGGGAAGCTTTGGACGGAGGGCAGTGCAACCGACCAGGTGAAGCTCCGAGGTGTCACGGAGCTTAAGCCATCGAGGAGCTTCCCAAG
This sequence comes from Colletotrichum siamense, assembly GCF_013390195.1. Classification (NCBI taxonomy): domain Eukaryota; kingdom Fungi; phylum Ascomycota; class Sordariomycetes; order Glomerellales; family Glomerellaceae; genus Colletotrichum; species Colletotrichum siamense. The sequence continues at coordinate 2,185,362 of NW_023501022.1, forward strand.
TGGGAGCCCCTGCTCGTAGCCCTGGGCCCTGGGTCTTTCCAACACAAACCCTCAACCCGGAGGAGATCGTGGGGCACCGGAGAGATCCTGAGGGAAATAGGTGACCAAATTAGTTTTCCACGCAGACTCAGACTCAGACTCAGACTCTGGGCAATAAACGGAAACCCAACTCACAGCGCCGTGGCACATTAACTCAGTGGGTGCTCGCATATTGATGCGAATCCGAGACCAAAACCAAAGCGCGGCGCTTGTCAACACCTTAATAATTTGATTGCGAATTAGTGATTCACTGCTATTGCAGAAAGGCTGGGCGCAGCAAGTCTGATGGACGGACTGGTCCGTGTGAAACAATGAAGCATCTAGTTGGTGGGAAAGTTGTCTGGTGTCAGGTAGCTCGAAGACGTCGTAGTGGTGCGTAATGGGCGTAAAGTTGCTGTGGGGGTGGAAAGTGTATGCGTATGTGGCACGAGCACCAACACGGGAGGTGAACATCGGACAGGGGTGTAAGCACCAGCTGCGCAGGACCCCACATTATGTCAGCAGCTACCCCTCGCGGCTGAGGTAATATCCGACCCAGGACAACAGCTGGGGTCAGATGGACCCCGCCTACATTTCAGTGTCGTAGCTTTTCGTACGGATGGCTGACCTAATGAAATGGAAGGAATGTAGTCGGCATCGGCGGCTTCCTCTTCCGTGATGGACGTATCACGTGGCCATGAGGTCACAGCAGACACGGCATGTTCCGTGAGATTCCGTCCTATCCTCACCAGCAAGAGGTACCCACGACGCCGCCGGAGCTAGGAGTTCGTCGGAAGAGCTCCATTCTCGACAGAATTTTTTCCCAAATCGACGGTCAAAGAAGCGAGGCGAATAAACGTGGCTTCCACGGGACGCACGCCACTCAACCAACACTGGGCACTCATCAATCCGAATCACCCGGCCTGTGGGCAGATTGAATTCATCGCTCCAGCCCCGCGAGGAACCTTCGGAAGCATCCGGTGCAATACGGTTTTGCGCATCAGTACTCGCAATCAATCCCGTTCCGGAGTTTACGGCGATTCGGACCTCAAGCTCTCAGCAGGCCACCACAAGCTCCCAACACTAATTCCACAAACTCTGCAACGCAATCGAGCTCGGCGCCTCACCATCGATATTCCGGAGTCTCGACCACCGCCCTCACCCTTGACTCGAGCCTGTCCGCCCGCGCCTCCTACATACCAGGAGCAACAAATCTTGTGCTAAGCATCAGGTGGCGTCACCATCACCACTACTCAACACCATGATGCGACCAGCCTTCCAGCAGGTCGCGGCCATACCGCGCCGCGCCATGCCGACAGCAAGACAAAATGCTTGGGAGGCAGTATGGAGGAGGCAGTTCACGTCGCCTAGACGCCCGCTCACGACAACGCCCTCGCGCGCTGGAGGAACGAGGACGGGCGCATCACAGTCCACGACTCGTCGCGCCCAAATAAACAGCTGGAGTTGGATTGCAGCTCGTTTGCAGACCGTGTCCCGAGCCTCGCGCCGGACATTTCGTTTTTCCGCCAGACAGAGGAATACTGCGGACGGGAAACCCGCCCAGGAATCGCTGTCACTAAGTCAGAGGCTGAAGAAACTTTCCAAGGAGTACGGTTGGTCGGCGGTGGGAGTGTATCTGGCCTTGAGCGTCCTTGACTTTCCCTTCTGCTTTTTGCTCGTCCGGGTTGTTGGCACAGACAGAATTGGTGAGCGAAAAAGCAACTGCAGTTGTGTTGGATCCGCTATACTGACAACATTAACCATAGGCCAGCTCGAGCATTGGGTAACATCCCATATCAAGCAAATCATACCTGAGTCGGTCAAGACTTGGTGGCATGAGTACAGAGCGGCGCTTACCAAGGCCGAGACTCAGCAGCTTGGCAGCAACGATGTCAGCGAGGCTGTCGAAATGGCAGGCTGGGGAGTGGAAGAAGCCCAGGAGCGCAACCGGGCAGAAGCCAGTAAGTTCATGCACCTCGTCCCCTTGATGCTTTGAGACCCTCTTTTGGCAGACGAGACGGAACAACTCACCAATTTGCGTCGTTGCAGGCCTGGGAACTCAACTTGCGTTGGCGTACGCAATCCACAAAAGTTTCATTTTCCTCCGAGTCCCTCTGACTGCAGCGGTAACACCAAAGGTTGTCAAAGTGCTCAGATCATGGGGATGGCAGATCGGCAAACGGCGGAGCAAATAAACCGGCCGTAAAATGGGACCGTAACTCCGTCACCACACCTCCACTCTTGCCCGGCGGGTCGGAAGGGCCCTGGGATGCCGTGCTCCTCCAGCTCCTCCTTTAATCATGTATTACCTATCAATGGGCGACACACTCGCTCGTGTTTTTCTCGGGATTGACGGCCAGATCGGCCCTACTTTGATATTGACGGCTTATAGATCCACTCAACCATAGACCAGCATCCAGCATTGTCATCCCGCAACCAAGAGACTCGCAAACTCTGTGCGGTTTTGTGTGTATAATACATGTACTTGGCTTGGCCTGATAGAATTTTACTCTCGATTCAAAAGTGCTACCGGAACTGCGCGGCAATTTGACCAACGGATGGACTTATTTGTGTTTGCTGGCGGTATGCATTGCGGACTTGGCTGGGGCAGCCAAGGAGCCGTAACTCCCGAGCGTGTGGGAGGTCGAAGGTTTTGCCCATCTTTTGTTCCCAAACGTCATGCCCGAAAGCCAGCGGCCCGATGAGGGCCCTGGGCCGTGGAGACCGGAACGGATGAAGGGTGCTCGTGTTCAGGCCGGAACAGAGGCACTGGGCAGACGAGAGACAGCGCTGTCCAAGCGCAGTGTTGCAAACCGCGCTAGCGATGTTCTTCCGGCCTTCGAGAATCATGCTCAACTCAGGGTTCCCAAGAGATCGCGATCTAGTGGTGGAGCGAGCTTTGTGCTCCTGCCGTGCTACTGTCGGCTTTTGCGCTCAGGTCCGTGACAAACAGATGGAGAATGTTAGAACTACGGCCTGGCTGCGGCGCGAGGCCACCGAGCTGACGCGGTGAGGGGATTCCCGGCCGGCCGTGATGTCCAGATCGATACAGGTGACGCAGCTCCGGTGTGCGCCCACCACATGAACCGAAGGTGGTGGTGGTGGTAGGAGTGGGCAACGGAATGTGGCCGACCAAAGGGGGCTCACGATAGTAGACGGGGCTGGTAATAGCCACGCGACAAAACGAGTCCGTGTCGAGGCAGAGGGGAACGACGATGTGCCTTCCCCCGTCCAGGCTGACCCGCCCACAATCTCCCGAAGTGCATGGGGGCAGTCCAGACCCTCGAGGGCCTCTGGACTCTGGAGTCTGAGAGTGCGGAACGATGCCACGGGAGGGCGATGGTGTGCCGTCCTCTCGCTTTGCCCTTCCTTTCCGCGACTCGCCTCCCCACTCGGAGGCCCCGTGGGTCTCGGGACGAGGACGAGGGAGAGGAGTGCGGTACGGTAGGAGCTGGCCGACGTCGACGACGACGACAACAACGGACGGTCATGTCCACTCTCACTAAACAAAGTGGACGTGAAGGTTTGGTATTACACCGTGTATGACGGAACAATGGAGTTGGGAGGTGGGTTCTGGCGACCGCTTCACCGCGGGCTGACCGGGCCCTGACCGTGTACCTCAAACGGGAAGCATCCACAGCTTCCCTTGAGTGTGTAGGACTCTCGTGCCGCCATATGCATACGCATACGCAGTATCCGTACGCAGATGGAGCTGTCACTGTTGGTGTGTCCCGTTTGTCAGGCGTCTGCATGATCAGCGAGACCCTCACGGCTCGTTCTCAACCCACACAAGCACATTTTACCCCTGTCATTACCCATTGTTTAAAGTTCTCGGTCTTCTAGAATGAGAACCAGGGCAGCACGTCCAATCTGTGGAACTGGTGGGAACCGGTGGACCGTCGAATCCTGACTCGACCCGATTTTCCACGGAGCAGAACCCTTCTTTCTGACTTTTTCGTCAGACGTTGTCAGCTATGAGTGAGATGGGGTTTCCAAAAATGATAACCATGTGGAAGCCACACAAGCTGTCTAAGTTTTGGACCAAAACTCTGTTTTCCTTCCATCCGCAGTCCCTAGGGACCCCCCAGCATCTTCGGGATCTGAACTTGGCCCCTGTGCCGCCCATTTTCTTCACTGTCCCCTTGGAAGCTATCTGTCTCTTACTCTCTCATGACTAGGTACTGCCCAGTGCTCAGTCTTTTTGCCTGGGTACGTTAATTACTCCGAAGTACCACAGACCCAGCTCTAGCGCGGACTTTCCGCCAACCTGGCATCGGAGAGTACACCGGTCGCTCGGCCGGGTGAAGGCCTCGTATGTTGTTGGCGGACCCCAGCTCGGCTTGCCTCACCAGCCCCATCCCTCTTCCCCATATCACCGTGAGTCGCCAAGACGTCTTCCGTTCCGTGCCTGACAGTCCCGGAGCTCGAATGGCAAGGCAAGGCGAGCGCCGTGAGGCACAGGTCCTGGGAAAACCGCCAACAAGAACAGGATGGTGACCGATCCACTACCGGGTCCGGAGAACCCACTCATTCAGAAACAAACTCTGAAAGACGGACGTTCCGCGGCGGCAGACGAAGTGTGTTGTATTATCACATCGCATCCATCACACACACGCCTATGCATACACATACGCACACACACACACACACATCTTGCCCTGGCCACACGGGACAGCTCGTCCTTGGCCCGGCCCGACCTGCCAGCCCATTAATCGTCGTCCATCCCTTCCAACCCGCTAGCCAGGCACCAACTTGTGATTGTCGTTGATGCCGCTCCTTCAAAGCCGTGATGCCCGTTTTACCTTTCGGAGGAGCGACTAGCATTTTCCCAACTGGGACACATCTCCGTTGATGAGCGACCGACGCTCAGTTGTAAGACCGTCACGACTTGTTTCACGACGGCCAATCTCGACCGCCCCGGTGTTCATTTCTGGCTATTGCTTGCAATTCCCGTCTCTTTCCCATGGCCTCTCATTATTTCAGCAGAAAGCAACGGGATTCGCATCTGCCGTCTGAACGGTAGCGTGGCGTTGGCGTGGCGCCGGCGCGAAGCCATCGCCCCCTTCTCCCCCTTCTAGCCCGGGAATAGAGTATGGCGCCATGGAACTATGGCTTGATGGCGTGGCGGACTTACGGACGTAACGCACGGCTGAGCTATAATTTAGATCTTCCATGTAGACTTCCATTTTCTTCAGCCCTGGGATTGTTCAGCCTCTCCGCAAGCTGGGCCTTATCCGGGCAACGTTGTCAGGCACTTGACAGCTTATGGCTTTACGAGAGGCTGACTTTTGACGGGCTCACTACTAGACAAAACTCAACGGATGTGGCTTGAATGTTAAAGCATGGCTGGAGGAAATTCTACCGAGCCGAATCTTCGGCTGGATTTTCCCACAAAATCTCCCCGTGAGGCGCGTGCGCGTCTCTTGTCATCTAAGGAGAGCGCGGGCCTATGGTACTTTGCGGGGCCCGAGACGTCGGCTAGATCAGAGATCGTGAGCCGCTCCGGGAAGGGAAGGGAAGGGGGGATCAGGCGGGCTCGACGCGATGTACGTACCCCCTTCCTCGCCAGTGTAATAAGTCCGATGTGCTCGCAAGGCCTCGTAGCTCGCTCGTAGCGTATTATCTCTGCTACCGCGGCGTGGGCTCTTGGCGAAATCGTCCCAAACCTTACTCTGCCTTAGCTTGGCAGACCACGGAGATGTCGACTAGTGTAGTAAGGGTTTCGATGTTTCGTAATAGAAAGCCAAGACTTTCTGATTGCCCATTCTCCGCTGGCCGCTTCTTGACCTCTGACTACTCATGGCCCTGGGCATATTGTGCAAAAGTGGGATTTTCGCTAGCAGTGGGCGGGGGTCTGTACAAGCCTTGGACGGGTCTCGGTTTGATTTTGAGAGGCAGGCGGAGGGACGAGGCGACGGGGGTCAGTGACAGGGCTAGACAGGACGAGCTCCGTCGATCCTACAACTCCAGGTTACGACCGAGGGCCAATCCTCCAACGCAAAAGAGAGCTCCAAGTGCGTAGACTTTGCGTAATGGCCAGAGTCACGAGAGCAGCTGCCAGGGAAGTTTCTCAGGGTCCGGGTGAACGCAAATAGAGATGGGCAAATGTCAAAAGTGACGGGCCGGACACTAGAATCCCATGGGTGATGATCCCATAATGGAACAAAGAGAGTTTCTGCTACCCTAGCTTTCTGCCTCGCTCGCTGGCTTTCTTGCCATTGTTCTCGCTGTGGATGCGGGAAGTACGTAAGTTGGGTATGGAAAAGGTAACAGAAAATATTGGGGTAGCTTCAGAAGTTCAAGTTTCTTTCTTCCAACAGAGTTTACACTTGCTGTGGTAGTGGACATACAAAAACCCGCAATGTCGGGGTTCCTTGCCCGGTGTTGCTTCGTTGTAACGCCACAGATGATGGGGCCTGGGTTACTCTGGGGTATGAGGCGCTGATGATCGCAAAATGGGGCTCCTCGGTCAACGACCGAAAGCAAGTTGTGGCGGTAAATGGGGAGTAGATTGCTTTGCTGGGCTTTTGCCAATTACCCAGCCGCATTGCATTGCCGTGACCCGGCCGGCAATGTGAACTGAATAATGTCCAACCCAGCAAGTTGACGATACATGGCCATGGGGGCAGCAGCAGCAGCGGAAGCAGTCGCAGCACGGTTCGGATGCCATGCCCACACAAAGAGGAACAGGAAACAAGTTACAACAAGTTTCGGCGACGGACAAGCAGGCTGTCGGCGAATGCTGCGCAACGCAGAAAGGCAAAACATTCAAGCATCGCGAGATTCACATAATCAAAAGAGAGTTTGTATCAAGGCTGGGCCTCGTTTGACTCTTCGGTCAAATGCAAGATTGAAAACCGCCCATCCATCCATCCATCCATCTAACAACGGACGTGTTGTCCTATTCGGGCGGTCCCTGGGACACACGGAGCGACGGGCTGCTTAGTACTTCGGGACGTGGTCATAACGTTTTCTTCGGGAGGCAAATGAGCGGCCACGGCGTGTTCGGGCGGCGCAAATCTCGGAAGTCGCGAGGGAAAAGACGAAGAAAAAAGCATTGACGGGTAATTGTGTCGCAGCCCTTTCCGAGCCGCCACGGGGTCACCATCTCGGTGTCTCTGCGGTGGACACACAGGGCAAGCTGAGAGCATAGCAGAGAGGGCAAGCAAAATGGCAGCATAGTATCAAGGTTGGTCGGTGTCTGTGTGCGTGCGTGTAAGTGTGGGCAACGGCGGGAAGGGCGAAAAGTGAAGGGATGGGAGCTGGAGGGTTTCCTCGGTCGTTCCTGATGTTCAATCGTAGGAGCACTCCCTCCTGGATATGGATATGTGGCATCGTCATTGGACTCCAGTATGATTCCAAAGCAAATGCCTGCTGGTTTGTGGTTCTGTACGTAACGCGGGATGTGTCGCTACAGCGGAGGTATGTCACTGCCAACACCAACACCCAAACAATCCCGTCCCGCGACTCGTCCAACCCGGGTCGGAAGTCGGCTCGCTGCCACCCAGCAACTCGGAAAGATAGAGTTTGTGGTAAAACAAGGCACCTCGCTGTCCCATGCAGGCTGCAAATTTCCACATTCCTTCACCTGCGCAACTGGTCCCCCCCTCACCAAGTTCAGCTCGAAGAGACCGTTATGCCAGGTCCCCAGTCTGACCCTACGCCCTCCAAGGATCCTGAAAAGGAGGGTAGAGATGGTTCAGGGTGTGCCCGGGCAACATAAGTCTTGGCATTGACCGGGGGGAGCTATTGAAGGGGCGTTGGAACTGGACGTTGAACAACTCGAACAATACGTTAGATGACACAGCAGTGTGAATGAGCAAGAGACACACAAACACGGACGTTTTGAGCTACAGAACGCCTCCAACGCACGAAGGTCGCGGGCTAACCTGGTCCGATAGACTGATCCGGAGGACTGGAAACCTGTCAAGTAAATTGGTCTCGCCGGGCAACTGTACGTACCGGTACTGGTACGGTACGGTACGGGGTACAGGACGGAAGGACGGGGATGGCAGAGGCCTGGCCTAGTGAGAAAGAGCTGCTGCACGAGGGGGCCAAAACGGACAGCATTCCCGTAGCTAGGTACGGATAGAGCAGTGAGGTAACGCTGCAAGCTTCTGTAAGATTGGTGGAATACGTACTTTCTGTATGTACAATCTGACCAAAAGCTGCTGCTGCTGGCTGCTATTCGTAGCCACAAAAGGGTTTTGCACAACGACGGACTACCACACCTCCCGGCTGGCAATCAAGCAGTCAAGCCCTCAACCGCGACGCGGGCGGCCCCCAACCTCCAACAGATAGCCAGGCTATGGTGTCATAGGTCAGGGATGGGACGGACGGATGGTGGCAGATCCTTTTCTCTCTTCCATGTAAGCGGATGTTTTCTCCTTCTTTCTTACGCCTGCGTATTATGATGTTCGCCAAATGATTCATGGTCTGTCGTCAGTGATGAACCAACTCCTGCTGGGCATGTATGTAGCTCTTCTCTCGATAGACACCGGCGCGGTTACATACGCGGGTCAACCGTCAAAGGGATTGGGCTGTCAGATTGTAAGACACGGACACGGGGCGAAGGGGAACAGGGAAACGGAAACTGAATCCCGGGTGCTGCCAGAGATAATTTCGAGGGGGGGCCAGCCAATTACGCATTGCGCAGCGTTTTTTTTTGGTTATTGATTTTTTTGGTGTTGCTCCGAAGTTAGTTCACGATCGACTGATGTGATGAGGCAGGGCAAGGCAGGCGGAGTATGGATACACCACGAACACTGGTCTGAAGGATTCGTCCGGGTCGGGATATGTGCGGCAAGTGTGACGGTATGATTTATTTCAACCGTGTACCTTTACGAGTGAGTATGCATGCTGTTCCGCTGTTGGTTCGTTTTGTTCCGCTATGGACAGGGCAGAATAGATGAGGAGACAGCATGGACATGGCATGAAAGGATAGCTTGCAGATGGTTGTAGATGGATCCAACCCCTTGCTCGAGGTATCCGCACTTTAGACTCGTCGCCATGCGCACTTACGTATGTTGCGGAGCCCAGGGGGAAACATGGGAGGATCACACTAGGAGCGAGTTTGAATGGCGTGTCGTCGTGAGGTGCTGGCTGTATTTCCGTAAGCTGCTTTTTTTGGGCGTTCTCTGGTAGGCTGGCCGGCTCGCTGGCTGTGTTGCGCGAAATGTTCGTGGGGATCATGGACTTGACGAGGGGGCAAGCAAGCTACCTAGCTATGCGAGCCCGGCTCGAACAGGCCCATGGAGTTTGATTGTTTGATTGTTCAGCATGCTCCGTGGCACCTCGGCACCAACCTAGCGTAAAGAAGGGGTTTTCCGCAGCTATCTCGTTGCTCCCCTTGCCTTGGAAGGGGGAAAAACCCCCAAGCCAGACGAAGTGAGTTCCCGGTTCGTGGGTCAGTGGGCGTCGCCGCATGAGGCCGAAGACGCGAGAGTAGCGCGAGGATGGGAAGGGAGGAGACTAGACGAGCGGCCGCCCGGTGGCTTAACTGCCTTCAGCCTTCGCGTAACCGTAGCTGTTGAAGCTTTCGCATTGTGTCAAGGGGGGCGCACAAATGGCAGAGTGGGATGGATAATAGCTTCGAGTTTATGTTGGTAGCCCCGGTGGTGGTAGACTCCGTGGGCAAGCAATACGTAAGTTGCATTCTGTTCGCTCCCAAGCGCCCATTCCAATCTCCATGCTTGTGATAAGTCCTCGCCACCTCCTTCTCTTCGAGGCCAAAGCTGAGGTCAAAGGGCCAGCGCGAGGCACGAATAGAGAGGCACAGCACAGCTCAGCCAGAGTCAGAGCCGAACGGGATGGTTATCGCATTCGCAATAATGGCAGGGCTAAGAATAAGGTTGCAATAGCAGGGACAAGTCGCAATTAACCGCCCAGCGCCATGTCGGTGTCGAATCAAAGAGGGCAGCAGTGTGCTTGGCTAAGGTAGCAGAGCACCTTAATCCGGAAAATGCGAAATGTCTATGCACAGGATTGGATAGAATTGGAGTTCGGGGGGGGCAAGCACAAGATGTGATTTCGGAGCAAGTTGCCGCGGCACAGGGCAAGCAAGCAAGAGTGAGGTTGGAGATGCCCCATAGAGACAGGTATCCGTAGACAGACAGACACAGGGAGCGAGCAAGCAGGAGCACGTTTCGTTCTTCCGGCCAGAGTCCTGCCTGTCCTGACTACAACATGTCTGGCGATGGAGACGTGCCTGACTAAGGACATGTGGAAAATGCCTGCAAAAGCATCTCGGTGTTGAAGAGACATGCTCCACCGGCGGGCCCTCTTTTTGCCTGCCCTGGCCATTCATGGCTCAAGGCCCGTTCTGGTTGGCTGCTTGAGTCTTTTGGCGACGGATGCCACGACTTTGGTTCTCTTTCTCTCTAACACTGGCCTGGTTCCTTGTCATTGTCCTTGCCTCACTGCAACATGGTAGGAGGACTAGCAATATCTGGTGCTCGCGGCAGGCGAGAGACATTGGCCAATCAACAAGGCACAGGCTAAAGAAGATTAGCCACAATCAATTTACGGATATTCGTACCTTAGCTACCATGAAGCACCTGCCAGTTGTGGTTGTTCAAGAACTCTACTGCATAGTACGCATACATTGCCGGACAAGCCTGGCAAGAAACAATCAATTGCACCCTACGGATACGCATACAAAAGTTCTTGCGGTAAGACAAGGCAAGGAATCTGGCGAGTAATACCTACCTGACGAGACACACACAGCACATGCGCAATAATACGCAGTACAGTAGACCTGGGCTGCATCCCATCATCCATCCCATGGTCCCTGCTCTCAAACATTCAAGCACCCACCACATTCCTTTCTCGTCGCAGCCACTGGGCAGTCATTCTGCTCGCTCAACCCCCGAACCTGGCACCGAGCCACACATACAGCGTACCCGTAACGACTGGCGGCTGGCTATTGCCGCTGTAACGAGTGGACGTGGTGGTTGGTGGCATCATGTACATGCGCTAGCCTCCTTTTGCCTGCCCTCTCCCGAGTTTCCCCCTTTCTTTTCTGCTCACATCCATACACTACATACGTACGTGCTTGCCAGGACAGGTGCTGCAGGCTCAGGAGCATGCTTCTAGACCTTTTCCTCGGGGCTGCTGCTAACTGCAGTTGAGGGATGACACATGGAGGGGGAGGAGGGGGAGGTGGAGGAGGGACGGTAGAGGGAGTGAGGGGCTCTTCTCTTGCCGCTTGCCTCTTTGGTGAACCGTACCGTCCACGACCGGTGTTGGTGTTGGTATCATCCTTCACCGATATGCCGGTAGACCGTGGCACCGTGGCACCGTGGCACCATGGCCCCGTGTCTCGCCCCTTTACTATTACGGCAGGGCAGAAGTATGGCCTCGGAATATCCGTAGAGGCCTGTCCTCCTCTCTACTATGTACTATGGCTCGAATACCTCACCTATCCGTACTACGAGGTCGAAAGCTGCACGCCACAGCGCGCCGTCACCGTGAAGTGCATCTGAACTGAACCTCTTCCCTGCCGTCCGCTCTCCTCTCCGCCGCACCCCGTTTTCCACCACGCTCGTTCGCCACTCCGTCTTGACTCTCCTCTCCTCCCCTCTGTTCCACGGCGCAGCCGAGGCCATGATTTTGCTTTCCCTCTTTTGCTGCACACACATTGACGTTGTGCATCACACACATTCGCACTCATCTCAAGTCTGTGCATGTCTCCCCGTCTCAACTATCGGCTTTACGCACACTTTTGTATTGTTCCGATCCACGCTTGCGCTCTGCCTGTCTCTCTCATACACAAGCGCACATGCGCACACACAATACGAATGACCCTCAGTAAACTTTGAATTTCTATGTCTTCACATACTGGCCGATCGCATTCCCAAACAGCTTGGACCAAAACGGAAAAACCTCCGTTCTGGTTGTGTGTCAAAGAGACTTTCGGCCATGTGGAGTCACACGCGCCTTGTCCCTACTTGCTACTCCTGTCCCAATCCCGATCTAGGTCATGATGGGTGATTAGCATTCGCGTCCCATCCTTCGTCTAGCCGTACCATACCGTATTGTGTCTTTTGCGCAGCGCTGCCATTTCACTTTACATCGCACTTTATCTTGCTTCAGGCAGCAGTAGGCATGTCTGAGGGACAGACATGGGCAGCAACGCACATCACAGCATTCGTGTCAGCCCCTAGCAAAAGGTTAGGTTAGGTTAGACAGGGCAGAGCGCCAGCTCAACAGGCAGGACTGGACTGGACTGGAACTGGACAGGCCACAGAAAGCAAGACAAGACAGGCAAGACAGAGTATCTTCCCATGGTGACAACCTAACCGTATCGCCAACCAGTCATTTTGCAGGTTGCACCAGCCTCAGCCGGGCTGGCCCTCCTGACTGTCTAAGGTACTGCTGCGTATGGCACGGTACGGTACGGGGTTGACGGCTGATTGATGGATGGATGGATGCGAGTCTATGGAACTCTGGTGCGAATTGCTGCCAACTCGTGACTTGAATGGAGGCACTGAGTTTCTTGTACGAGACAGAGAGAGAGTGAGCCAAGGCCTCGCTTTGGCTTAGAGTTCTCGTCGTCTTCGTCCCGTCCGTTGGCCGCAGTCAAGTCAATCCCGTAGGTCCATGTCGTCTTGTCGCTGCTTCTGTGTCGACGACGTCGTCGTCGTCCTTGTCGCCGCCGCTGACTGGGTTCATTACACTTTCTCTGTTGCTGAACCACATTCTCACATTCAATCTGCACTCATTCTGCTCTGCCACACGCCCATAGACAACACCCCTCTACCCCCCCTAACCGCGCACCTTGCCCTGCGTCCTTTCACGCCTCCTAGAAACCCCACCCTTCACCACACGCCCTCCCTTCTCCATGTTCATGATCCATCCACCTCATCACATCCCTCCACTCCCTGTGGGTTGGGATCTCTCCTCCGTCCACGCTACCTCCCCACGACGTACTCGGTCCCCCGTTCAAACCCATGCAAACTGTTTTGCTATTTTTTTTTTCTTTTTTCTGTACTGCTGCATAGTATCCCGCCTCCCCTTTAGACCCAGCCTGGGCTTCTTTCCGCCCGTCTACCTGGCATATCCTTTCGTCGCCAAGATGCTGTACGAGGCTAATGACTGCCGCCACGCTACATGGTAGTGTACATATTCACTCTGCATGGCGGTTGGATGCTTGCCAACGATGGATATGGAGAGGGCAATCCCCCTCCCGTCAGTTCCCAGTCCCAGCACCAGTCCCAGTTGGTGACGGGATGCAGGTCGCATTACTGTTGCGAGTCCAGGTCGACTGTCGACCGTCAATGGAGGACCCGCCCATCTGTTTCCTCGTCTCGTTTTGCTGATGCCACGGCCCATGACTTGGATTGGACTGGGCTGGAACTAGAACTGACAACCTTCCCTCCCCTACGGAAACTCACTAACACTGACTGATGACTTACACGCATACCCACGCACACCTCCCGCGCCGCACCACACACACCACGGCTTCTCTCTCACACACGGTCTCTCCATCTCTCTTGCTCTTGCTCTGTCTCTGGCTCTCCTTCTCACACTCCCAACTCCAATTATTCCAACTCCCACCCCCCAGGAGACCCAGCTCCATCCCCAACTGCAGCTCCTCCTCCTCCTACCCATACTTTTTTTCTGCTCTGCTCTGATCCCACGCCTTTCCCACCTGCCACACGCCTACCTGGCCCTACCGCGCACGCCTGCAGACACACTTTGCACTTGTCACTCTCTCGCCTCACTCCCATCCTCTTGTCTCCCACACTCCCCCCCAAAACTAACTCTTGAGATCCCACACTCCCTGCCCAGGCTACGTACCGCCAATACGGACGATTACACTTTACAACCCATGCTTGACTATCCGTACCCGTACCTGAGCCGACCTGACCTGGGCATCCGCTCCCTCATCCGCCGCAGCAAGGCCAGTTCCTATAAGAGAACAGTCTAATCCGGGGTTGACATTGACCTGCTTTTGGATCGAAGCATCTTGTACCACTTTACAATCCCGACAATCAAAGGTCAGCTCCAGCTATACCCTGCAAAAGGCAACGCAAGCCAAGGCACAACGTCAAACAACTGTGCGCCTCTTTTTGGAGCCTCCCAGCATCCGTCATTCTAGCTCCTGTATCTACCTCGTTGCTGGACCCAGCTACTACTTATTAAACGTCGTTGCCCCCCTCCACCGACTGCCTAGTCCAGATCGGATCAGACCATCATATTATATATCATCTCTCATCCCCCAGCCTTCTCTCCAGAGTCTGCCGTGTCACACTCGCCTCCTTCTCCAAAGATCAACATTACATCTTCGCCTTCTATATATACATACATATATCACTCCCGCCTCCTCAACCTACAATGCTGTCCATCACACCCCAGGCAGACCACCACAGCCAGTCCCTCCTCTACCTCCCCTACAGACCGCTGTCTTCGTCGAACAACCGGGCCTCCGACCTGCCCTACCTCACCACCATCGTCAGCACCATGGGTCACAGCCTCCACCACGCCGGCAACACGGCCACGGCAATCTCTGTCAAGGATTCCGCCAGCGTCGCCCAGGCGCTTGAGATTGCGCGCGAGAGCCCTGACGGCGCATCAGACCCGACTGTTAGCAGCATCCTGGAGAGCGCTATCAGCTCGATCTGGGCCAAGGTCGCCGCGCAGCCCGAGACTTACGTCCTGACCCGCGACGAGTTCGCCGTCTTCAACTACTTCCAACACCGCTTCACCGGCAACAAGATCGCCATGGCCGCCCGCAAGCGCTACTGGGACAACGCCCGCGCGTGAAGTATGAGCATCGGGATACACTGAGCAACTTGCTCAGTTTTCTCTTTGAATCTACGGTTCCGCGCGCTCTATCAGCGCGCACTCTCACAGTTACTTTGGCATGAGTCTACGAGGTGTTTGGGAGGGGCGTTTTGGGGATAACAACGGGTGGCAAGGCTGTCACCCGGAGGCAACATCTTTCGTATTCCCACAGAGAGTCGCCTCTCCCATCCTCTTCTCACCTCGGAAAGTGCCGCATATACCATCATCCACTATACCCAAGGATTCACCTCACCAGCAAGGGACTCGGGATCTGGTAGCCTTGTCACGCCAAGCACGGTGCCGCGGAGGATTTCTGCCAGTTCCGAGGCGGGATGATGGGCCAGTAGGGGCAACAGCAGCCGCAGAGACGCTCGCATTCGTACCCCTGGGAAAGAGAGGAACCGGATCTGCAAACTTGGTTGGACGAAATGACAAGCTATACAGCGTGCAGCTAGTCGCAGTTACGGTTGCTGCTCGCTGTGCGGTATTCGCCATGCTGCAAGCATTCGATCCTCCAGAGCTCTAGACCCCTGGTTAATCGCAGCATTCCGCCATCCGCCCGCCTGGCAGCGTTACCCGACTATCCAGGAGCCGGTCTTGGCTCTCTCGCGCCTCGGTCCCCTTATCCGTCCCATAATCTTATCAGCCCACCTGCATACCCACCAGACGCATATATCCGTTCTAATACCCGGTCAGCACCCACTTATCAGACCAAAAACCCCTTGTCCGGGGCGTCACCAGCCAGAAAAGTGGGGAATCCGGGTCCGAGCATCAGACTCCAAAAAAGAGTCCCCAGAAAACCCCCTCAGTACCTACCGCAGGAAGATGTACCCTTCCCCGACCAAGTCCGAGATACTTGCTCTCTCTCAGTGTCTCCCTCTCCCTCTCATGTCATGGCTGTCCGCCGGCCCAGCGCGGCGGACGTCACAGCGCAGCCCGCGGACGCAGGGAGTGGAGGGGAAAAGTCTCCGGCAGGCAACGAGCAAGCATCCTCAGCATAGGTAGACGACGTGGACTCACCGGTCTGCAGAGTGCTGCGGCGCACAGCAGTCCGTCACTGGATGAACATGGTTCGACGAGCCTCCTGGTTCCGCCTATGCATGCTGGCGCTTGGAGATGTCGCATATGTATGCAGCATGCAACTCGATACATTCGGTCGGTAACTCGTCAGCACAGGGTGTCTCAACGGTGGACTGGGAACACTGCGAGGTTTTGGGGGATACGACATGGAGCCATCTGCAACTGCAACAGTTGCGGGCATAGGCATACAAACGGCCGCAGCGGTGCACGTCAAGTTGGACGAGAGTCTGCACTTTTGCGTGTGCCACGATGATACTCGACCGCACGTTTGGCGTGGCACAGGCACTAGCCATCGGCTCCCATGTTTGGACGACGACCAGGCGGTGTCTTGTCTGTCGTTGGTTTCGGACTGGTTGGTAACCGATCAGCCTTCAAGCCACCAGTGGTACGGGTCACACCCCTCCTCCCTCCTTTCTACCTGTGGCTTGGCGAGCGCTCGAGGCGCCTACGCGAAAGCCGCTAAGACATTGTCGTGACACAGCAAATTGTGCCATGGCTCGTCACATAGGAGGATCATGGGCAGACTAATTATTACACTTCATGTATTGGGTCTTGGGAACGGAATGCGTGGCCTTTGGGGGTCATGGTGAATGGGTTAGCCGTGTGTTAGTTTAAACTTTTTGGATTATTTGTTGAATGCAAAATGCTATTTACAGAGTCATTGTTTCTGAATGTCCGGAAATGTGAATGTCGATGCGTAAAATGGTGAATGGGTGCTACGATCTCACCGCAACGTTTTCGTGTGGCTTTCTTGGCCAGAAGAAGGTTGCTGTTATTACCCCTTCATGTTGCGGCTGCCTACGCCAATGGCACGGCAGCAGGCAGGCAGCTGGCTGGTTTGCAGACTCATGACATTTGCACACATGGACACGGACACCCTCATCTGCATGTAGCTTCACACTAGATGGCAGAAATCATTGGAGAACCATTGAATCATGACTCTTATGCCTACCATCTTAAGAGCGTCCGGTATAAGTGGGATGGCCCTTCCGGAGGTGTTGACTATTCATTCTGAAATCGGGTTTGGCAGCCCGTCGGGCCATCCATCTTCCTGCCCTCGCTGCTTGCAAAGATGAGGCGAGGTGGGAGAGGCCAGGCAAAGGCGGCCTCAGCTTGGATCTCTGGCTGGCAGGGTCGGGTCGTTTAAGGTTATTGGGTGTTTTGTTTGCTGTGCATGGCATTGCACGGCATGGCAGGTGCGCGACCGCGCCTCGCCCTCTCTCCTCTCGTTTTGGAGGTGAGGTACAGAGGTGCGGTACCCAAGCAAGGGAAACACTTGTAAGAGGTGCCGTCCTGCCGCAGAGAGCAGCCACCACATTGTTTGAGAGTTGCTGCTTCCTGTCTGCGCACACAGTTCTCTCTCTCCTCGGAGAAGGAGCAGGGCGGGCATGATACTGATACATGATACATGATACGAGCGCAGCGCCGCACCCGGGGGAAAATCAAAGGTTAGGAGCGCAGAGAGAGAAGGAAGGGCCAAGAAAAACAGAGACACAAGACCATCTACCCTGAGGCGGCCAGCAATTGGGTCGCGGCTTTTGGATTTGACTTTTTCACCTTCCACTTCAACCTCTCGCGAGAAAATTGTTTTCATTCTCCCCCATTCGAGTCATCTCCTAACCCAGCCCGCCGCCCCTCGCGAAACAGCCTCGTCCAAACCATAACTCAATATCTAAGTCCACCTATTCTTTAGTCCGTCTTTTTAGTGCTCCTCTTCCGGATACGGCGGAGATCTTCTTGCCTTTACTTCAACCGGTCCCGCCCATCCTCCCGCATCCCAGGTGGCTAACACGACAACGTTGACTTGCGCCGAAAGGGACCTCGTAACCGCCTACCTTCTCTCGCATCCATCAGGACCACAACACACCACTTTTTTTTTTTTTGTTCTTTTTTTTGTCTCGTCGCGCGCCGCCCGCATATCTGGCCTTACCTTTGGACGATACTTTCAGGCCGAGTACTATCGTCCATCTTACCGGATTACTTACAGCGTCAACGACAGCCGCCGCGCGAGGTTAGGTAACTGCCCCTCGCGGTTTCCACGAGGAGGTATCAAATCGAACGAACGCACCTTTACACCTGGTCACCGCGCTATATCATATCCCAATAATCAGGTAAGGCACACCGAACCAGACCTGTTGTGGTTCGGTCTTCCGCCTCCCCGCTCCCTTGCCCGCCGCCGCCGCCGCCTCAAACCGTTATACTTCCAATAGATGCAGATCCACGTCTTGTACTCCGTCCTACTCTTTAGTGAACCAACCCAGCCCGACTGCCCGCGCGCCCCTCACCTCCCCTCCGCTGCCGCATGGCGCCGTCTAAGCAGCCACGGGCTAGCTTTGCCCTTTCTGCGTCCTCGCTCAGCTGCTTGCACTGGCGCTTGCTTGAAGTTTGCTTTGGTGGCGCACGCCGGGTTGTGAATCCTTCATCTCCGTTCCTTCCTGACCGACCGCCTGGGATCCCGTGGCTTTGCACCATGTGCGCCCGCCCTTGCTGCCCACCACTTTTGTTGCTTCTCCTCACAGGGGCCGTGGGTTTTTCTTCGTCACGCGGTTCTGACACCATCCACTAGACACCCAAGCGAGACATAGGGCAGACAGAGACAGGCCTTAAGGCTGCAGACCGAGGGGCGTTTACGCCGCCCCCAGAGCCCAACGATGGTGGTCCTTTGGCCGCTCTCTCGGGCGCTTGCCTTGTCTCTCTTCTTTGTCCTTGGCTTGAATACGGGCTACGTGTCGTCACGTAATCTGATCTCGGAGACGAGATTGACAGACGATGGCTCCCGTCCGCAGGGAGTGCTTGCCGATACTCCGGCGCCAATGAGCCCTTTGCTTCAAGCAGACGAGGCTGCACGGGGCCAGCGGGCTCTGGACTGCTTCCAGGTGGCCCAGCCAGTGCTGGGCCCCAAGGGCCCCGTCTACCAAGAGGTACGGCGTGGCAACGATGACAAGGGGAAAGACTCGGCGGGTGCCTGCACGGTGCAATTGATGGATCACTCGTTTGGAAATAGCTTTGGCAAGCCCTTCGTCGGTAAGTCGCCGGCATTGCAGCAGCCTTTGTGGTGGATTAAAGCGGAAATAGGTATCCTGACTTGACTTGACTTGGGGTCTGATAGGCGACTACACACCTCCTGGGTGCGACTTCAACCGCGTCATTGTGAACTTTACTGCCACTTCTGCAGGCCGTCAACTGGACCGGCTGGCCTTGCTGTATCTCGGCGACACGGAGGTATGGAGAACCTCCACTGCGGAGCCCAGGCTGGCGCCCGGAATCATCTGGACCTATTGGAAGGACATGACGCCGTATCTGAGCATGTGGAAAACCAAGCAGAAGGTGATATTCGACCTCCCCAACCTCATCGGTAAGTGTCGAGCGCCCCGTCCCCGTCCCCCGTCCCCCGGTTGCCCCCCGTGCGTGTCCCGATGTACGTGCTTATTATTAGTTCACCACACCCTCCCTACAGCACTACGACAAACGTATGATTACTTTGCTGCTACTACTACATGCACTGCTCTGTCTGTATGCTGCTGCTTTCTGTTTTGCTCCCTGGTCGGTTTCGGAGATCTCGGGGTGGGGGCCAAAACGGCTAACGCTGCCAAGACGACAGATATACGGGGCCCTTCAATTGCACTCTAACAGCGACCTTCTTCAAGAGCGACGTGGTCACTGGCCTCGCACCACCGGCCGATCTCATCGTGCCCATCTCGTCCCGCAACGCATCATCCAATACAGGCAGTGCCTGGCAGGTGCCCGAGCGTGAGGCCGTGAGCACCGTCAAATTTCCGCGTAATGCCAATCGAGCAGTCTTCTCCGTCTCGGCCAACGGCCAAGGGACCGAGGAATTCTGGTGGAGCAACGTCCTACAGAGCGATGCCGCGGCTTTCAATGCTACTGTCGGCATGGCCCCAGCCGGAAGCCCCTGGCGTGAGGTCCAGGTCCTCATCGACGACAAGCTGGCCGGCGTGCAGTGGCCCTTCCCCGTTATTTTCACCGGCGGAGTCGTGCCCAGCTTCCATCGCCCGGTTGTCGGTCTCGACGCCTTCGACCTCCGGGAACACGAGATTGACATCTCGCCCTGGCTGCCCGTCTTGAGCGACGGCAACGAGCACACCTTCAAGATCAAGGTTGCCGGCCTCGCCGATCAAGGCGACAAGACCTCTGTGAACACGACCGTCGGCAACTTCTGGGTCATCTCGGGCAAGGTTTTTTTGTGGCTTGACGAAGAAGGATCCGTCACCACCGGACGACTGCCTACCGTTGACATTTCCGAGCCGGACGTTAAGCTGACGGGTCGAATGCTGAAACAAAATTCGACCGGCGCAAATGAGTCCCTCGCCTTTAACCTCGAGGTGACGCGTTCCATCTCGGTCAAGGGTGAGGTCGTCTCAAAGAAGGGCACCATGAACCCCGTGTGGAGCCAGAAGCTGTCTTACAGCAACCAGGCGACAATCAGCGAGTTCGGGCGCAACGGCTTCAACAACTTCATAATCACCGGCACGGATGAGCTCAGCGGCCAGGGGTCTTACAAGTCGACGTACTCGTTCCCGCTGATTGTCGACCAAATCTCAAACATGACAGCCGCCGGCGACCTCAGCCTCTCGGCGACGCTATTCCAGGAACTGAAGTTGGAGGTCGAAGGCGTCGGCGTGTACCCAACCGGGCTTGAAGTGTACAACAACCCAAACCGCACCGAACGCCAGGGCAAGCCCGGTGACTACAGGATAGCAAAGCTCTCGACCTTCCGCAACGGCACCGCCAAATTCAATATGCCGGCAGATATGAAGAGCAGCACAGCCTCTGGCACAATCCGCCAGGTACTTCGGTTCAGTGGCGGTCGAGAAGGAGGAGCACGTGACGTGGAGCTATATTCGCGCCAGGTTCGAGCCACCAACAACACCGTCTTGTCTGATGAAGAAAAGTCTGCCGATAGCCAGCCGAGAGTGCTGCTATCGGAGGAAGTCAATTAAGATCGCCAGGGCGGACCGACCACAGGTTGTCGCAGGTGGGAGTCGTGTGGTTTCGGCAGGCTACAGTGACAGCAGACAACCGCGGAGAACAGGACAAACAGACGTCTACGGAGTCCGAGTTGGACCGACCAGCTGGAATTTCCAGGTTCTGAAGCAAAGTCTACTGAACGGCCCAAGTGCCCGTAGTGTCCTAGGCTAGAGGGAAACCCTTAGCCTGTCATGGCCAAGGTGAGAAGCAAGCGAGCGAGAGAGCAGCGCTGTGTGCTTGTGTGTGTGTGTGTGTGTGTCTCACGTTGGACTGCCGTTGGCAAGGTAGTCGAGATCGGGATTTGCTTTTTAAACTTTCGGGGTTAGAAAGCAAACGGCGAAATAGCCGTCAATCTCCCCCCATCAAAAAATCGAACCGATCAGCCATGTTTCGTTCGTGCTGGGGTGTTGGAACTGGACACCAGCCCAGGCCTGGTGCCAGGTGGTGTCAGGTTCATAGAGACCAGCCTCAATGAGAGGACGGAGGACGGATGACGGGAGCAGGGCGGAATTAGGTTAGCACAGCCTACCATGCAAATTCCTCGGAATATTAAGCTTTACGGCGCGCCTGCCAAACCTCACCTGTCCTTCCTCTGCTGGGAGCGATCGACCGCTCATCAATCACACCAGTTCCGTCGTGTTGCAACTCTTGGCCCGACGGGATATTGCTGAGACGAAAGGAGAGACAGAGAGACAGAGAGGCAGGCAGAGAGAGAAGGGCACACAAGACGGGAGCTGTGGACCAATGGGGAGAGGGCGAAACGAGCAGCGTCTCTTTGTGTGTTTGGTTGGTTGGCAGCATCAGCATCCATGGCGTATATCAGCAAAGCACAGCTCAGCTGGCAGCCATGGCACGACATTTGTGCCCGTGGTGCCCCTTCTCGTACGGTCGATCCCAAGTGGCCCTGTGCGGCGCCTCCACGCATATGCTTGAGGGTGCGGCATGCAGTGCCAAACTCTAATTCCACCACGGCAAATCACAAATCCCATCCTTTTGATGGGAAGAACAGCCCTTACCTTCCCTTCCCGGACGCGATGCTCCACCTGCCACTCCCAAACCCAGCATCTGGCGTCCGCTACCGTCCCATCATTCTGCCTCCTCTAGGTCCTCTGTGACGGTCGTCCCGTGGTTGGTGAAATCCAGCCAAGGCACAAGGCACCACCACCACCACCAACGACAACCGCATTGTCCCTGTGGGCAGCAATCCGCGGCGCTTCCCAGCAGTCAGGGCGACTAGCGGCGCACCGGCATCGATTTCAGCAACGAAGGGGGGGGAGCTTAAAGGCATGCCCCAATGTGCGACTGCCTCAAGTTCAAGCCTCATACATCACATGAAGCCCGGCAGTCTGGGCACTACACCAAACAGCCCTCCGGCATACAGACAACGCTCAACAGATGGGTGGACGTGTTGAAGGGACGGGAATGTGGACGGGAGTCACCACACGGGAGAGGGAGATTCTCTCTTTCCCTTTCCCTTTCTTCCGTGCGTGCCCTCCCTTCCCTTCCCTTCCCGCCCGTCCTTTCTCCATCTCACTCTGGTAAAAATAGGGGCAAACCTACCCATAAGGCACCCACTCACACGTCGATCGTCAGATACACCCATCGCACGTATCCGTACGTACTATATAAAACAAAAGAGGGTACTTGCGTATAGTACTGCCAACACTGCGTAGCACTGGTGCAAAGCAAGCAAAACCTTAAGATCCATGCTGGAGGGGGGCGATTTACGCGGTAGCCCTGGTCCAATGGACAGCTCCGTCCTCCTTCTCACACCAAACCTTGCCCGTCGTCAGATGTCCAACCCGTCGCAGATAAGCTTTGCGCGTGCTATTTTGTCATCCCTCTTTCTGCCCATCATCGAGGACGTGGGATACACACCGACGATCGATCCCCATCCCCTCCTCCCCAGCCAACGAACCATGCTACTGTAACCTGGGTGCTATGCAGTAGTTTGTTAGTACGGAGTACGGAGCGGCCGCCCCTTGTCCTGCAACGTCCAAGATACTTGGTGGAGGAAAGAAAAGTCTTTGGCGCCTACCTGAACCTAGCTGTCTCTCTACTCACAACTCGCCTCCTGCCACTGCCGTGTTCCATGGTTTCTTCTATAAAACTATGTGTCGTTCGTTCTTGATATTGGGGGCGTTTCCCGCTCACCAGCTCGTCTTGGCGGCGCCGTTCCAAACCCCCTCAAACCCCTTTTCCGGTTTTCTTTGTGTGTATTATTACCAACGCTATATATCAAAGGTACGGAATACGGGTATACCAAGAAGGCCAAGCTTTCTCTTCACTTGGTACGCCGCGAGTAAGTGCAGCCTGCAGCAGCAGCAGCAGGCGGGACCGATTCTCTCGGACTTTTCGCATCGCGTACTGCGCGTCGTATCTCGTTCCTGCTTCGCGGGGGTAAGGGGAAGAAGGGAGGGGGCGGATAAAAGGATGGATGAATGGGGCGGCGCACAAATGACCCGCGTCGCCCAGTCTGCCGAATCTGGCAGAAGTTCAGGTGAACCGGGGATAATCATTGGAGGACTAGGCGGGTTTGGTGATCCTCTCAATACCGCTCCTGCTGCTGCTGCTGCGCTGCTGATGCGGTGCGCTGCGGTGTGGTTCGGTGCTGCCCCATCCGCCCAATCCCTCGATCCTCTCCCGCGCCCCCCCTGCCGCGCTGTTGGAAGTTCATCAGGGCGGGCATCGGGGGTCGCAGCAGCCAGCAGCCAGCAGCAGGCAACGCTTCCCACGGGGCCGTGGAAAGAAGGTTTAGAGCCGCCGTGGGTGGTGCAGATGCGGGCCTTGGAGATATGCACGGCACGCACACCACACGCACACCAGCAACACGGGAAACGCGAAGCGCGGAGCTCTGCGGAGTCAAGGGGGTAAGCAAGCAAGAATGGGATATGTATGTTCGTTGGAACAAGCCGGGGGGTTCACAGTTCGATTCGATGAGATGTGGAGGAGGACGAGGGGGGGCGGGGAGGGGGGGAGGGGAGGAAAGGGAAGATCATCACGTAGTCAAGTACATGGCGGCCGTCTACTTACACATGTACACCTACCTACCGACCTGCCAGACACGCAGATGGGCAGCAGGAAGCACACGAGGCAGACACACACACACACACACATACACACACCAGACACGCAGCATACATGCACATGGTGCGGGATGCAGGCCCGGTAAGGTGAAGGAAGGGAACAGGGTGGGTGTACGCCGTCAGCAAGTCAGCAGGCGGATGAGGCGAGGCGGGCAGGGCTACAGGGCGATGGGTAAGGCAAGGCCAAAGGTAATAAGCGAAGGTGTGGTGTGGTGTTGTCGTTGATGCCGTTGGAGGTGGGTGTTTGTTCCCTTCCTCGGTGGCGGCGTCGGTGGTGCCGTCGTCGTTGGGTGGGTACAGGCACCGGGGCATGCAAGCGCCGGGCCTGGCAGGGCCTGTCTTGCCGCACTTTCTCACGATGTCCGCCTTTTCCACAGGTGTCTGTTCTAGAAGGTTTCTTTCCGAGACGGACCTGAAGAGCCCGGGGCGGGTTCTGGAGGCTGGGGTAGGCCGGCTCGCCGACCATGTGCCTTTTTTTCTGCTCCCCCCCCCCCTTCTTTTGTGCTGCGTTCGCGTGCCCGTTGCAAGCAAGCGCCATATCTCTCCCAGTTTGAGGATGTGAAGAGTGACGAAACTAGGAGTCGGGCAATATACCGTAGAGTAGGTCACTTCTCGACATCTCTCTCGCGCTCCGGCCTCGAGTTTTAACCCCCCTTACGCAGCATCAGTAGCGCGGCGCGCGGAAATACTGTCGCGCGGTATGGTAAGTCCGCAAGCACGCGCCCGCTAAACCACAGCGGCGCGAAGTGTAACGACTGGTCTTGTTGTTTTGCCTTTTCTCCAAAGTTGCAATGAGAGAGGAAGCGAAGCGGTCAAGCCACAAGAGGTCGTCCAAGGGGGGAAAGAGAGGGGCGTGACCATATCTAGGTGTCAACTCTGCAGGTAGGCTAGCAGCGATCCGCGTATGCGATGCGGGTGCGATGCCATTCAGCCGTTGGGAAAGCAGATTGCTTCATGTTGTCTGGACTCTGCGGCCTCTGTGCCTGTCGTCGGGACCGAGAACGGCTATGGCGGCTCTCCCAAGACGCTACTGCAAGAGAAAGTTGGGGGAGAAGAGCAAAAAGAACAAACCCGCATGGCTACTGCGTCGCGTTACGCAACGCAGGGCACGAAAAGCAACAGATCAGAGGACGGACGGGCCCATGGTGTGACGCTGGTTCACCTCTTGGTTCAAGACTGACAAAAACCCACCCATGAGACGGGTTTTTGGAGGGGTGAGAGAGCACGCAGCAGGTAGGTAGTCTTTTTGGCTTTGGGTGGCTTAGACTTGAGGCGGCCCAAAACCTTATTGACGAAAAGGAGTAGATACATCAGCAAGCGTGGCGTCTAGTTTCGAGACGTGGTAGGCTCTGACGCTGCTGCTCTCTCGCCTAGCGGGAATTGCATCTTTTCCACCACACACCAACGACAGAGTCCGAGACCAACTTCAGCCAGTGCGACCAAGCCACATCTTCCTTCCTGGCCCCCCCCTTTCGGAGTGTGTCCGACGGCATACGCCCTCCAATATCTCGGTTCAGCTATAGACGCGTGTCACTCACCCTGCCATATGACTTGCGGTCAAAAATGATGAAATTAGAGTTCATGTTGCCCCGGGCGGCTGCGGTGCTGGGCGGTGTGTGGTTGTCTAATCTTTCGCGGTATAGGCCCAGATGAGGAAGAACTGCACATGCGGTACAACGTCAGCTGCTTTTTTTGACGAGAGAGATTAAATTGATTGCATGGCACTACTGTTCAACGCCGTTGATTATCCGGCATCAGGGCAAAAGTACATCAAGTATTGATATCGACTCTAATCTGGGGAAATGGGGTAAAATTGACGTGGTAGATGGCGGGTTTGGCAAGGCAGAGCGGGCGTCGCGATGCATGACATATGCCGATGACATGTTCATCCCGTCCGGGCGGCGTGCGTCATAGCTTCGTCTTCCTCCTGAAAGCCTTTTGGTCCTTTTTCGTTCCGCTCCCATGGCCAGAGATATGTTTTTAAGCTTTACTGATTTGGAAAAGGAAAAAAAAAAAAAGGGTATTCTGCCTCGGCCCGTGTCTCTTTGGTATGTTGGTCTCAAGAAAATAAGACATATGATATATGACAAAGGCTAAAGGAAGGAATGACTTTCGCCTGTGCCAACAAACTTTACAGGGACCCGGGAGATAAGGAGAGACAGACTTTCTTCACTCAGGCGAGCCGTGCAAGAGAGAGCGAGAGAGAGAAAGAGAAGAGGTTTTGCGCAAGACTGAAAAAAGGCTGGGACGGTTTGGTATGATGCTGATGATGAGCACAGGGGGGGGGGAATATCAGGCGGCCGCCTCTGCTAGTCTTGTCTGCTGTAAATGGGTAAAACTCTAAGTTATCGAAGTTTGCTTTTCTACAGGAATGAGAAAAACCTTTTTCTTCCTTCTTGGGGGCCGTGGTGTCGTTGGAGTTATGAAGTTGGGGTTGGTGTTGTTGTTGCTGCGGTGGTAGATTGGATTTTTCCGTGGTCTGCGCGCGCCACACCCTTCCCCAACCGTGCTACGGCTGTACGTAGTGTTCAACTTCCCTCGGCAGGCAAGCCAGCGAATGCAAGGTCCTTTCTAAAACTTGGAGAATTTGGAGAAATGAGGGGATTGGGGGGGTACGAGAGGGAGTGTGAGGGGACGATGGGCGTGGGATGTGTCGTCCCGTGCTTTCTGCACCGCTAGAGTCTACCGTCGATGGTACAAGCCAAGGAGGTAGTGAGGGTGTACATTCGAGAAGGAGAGAGAGAGAGAGAGAGAGAGGGCTACAAGCGAGGTCTGCTAGCCTTGCTCGAAACCAAACCGGACTATCGTGGGGGGCGTGTAGTAGTAGCAGGTAGTAGTTAGTTCTCTGACCGCGCACTAGTTTTGTCATCTCTTAGGAATGAAGCTTGGGTTTGGATTTAGTGATGTTCGTCGGAGTATATTCCGATTATCAAGCAATGCGCCCTGAGTTATGGTACTGGACTGGGTGACGGACGATGGCAGGGGGAAACTCTGAATTTTGGAGAGGAGGGGCGTGGGCAATCCTTCTAGGGACTCAGCGCGGCCTGGGAACCGAACTATAATTCTCTCTTCCCTTGTAGTCAGAGATGGATAATCAGACAAGACAAATGCAAGGGCAAAGGCAACAATGGGACCACCAAAGACTTGAGAGGAGGAGGAGGAGGCGGGATAACAGGGAGATTGCGATTCCTGCCGGTAAGTCTCCAAAGTGTCAACTTTCTTTTCGCCACCGCCATGGTCTAAATCGTCGTCAACCACCCCCTTATTTCCATCTTTCCCCCCTTCAGGTTGCGTTTCGAGGCGTGGATGGTGTGGGATGAACCCGAACTCTATCCAACGTGCAATAAGAAAAAAGAAGGTTTGGAAGGCTCAAACCTGCAGGTGTCGAAGAATACCAGCGTAAAGGCGCGAGCGAAGGTTACAAGTTACATGCGTCTAAAGACCGCGGGAAATTTGGTGAGTGAGGAGGGAGCCAAGAAGGCGAAGACGTGCAGCGTACGTTTCGTCGGGTTATCGGTAGTCCCTTGGGCCCTGTTCTGATCTTCGGTGACTTGCATCTGGTGTTTTTCTTCCTCTCCCGTCCAAGGCCCATCCCTCTTTCGCCATATTTAGAGCATCTCAAGATTCTTGGGGTGGTCAGGATTTTAGGTGTAGAGCTGTGTTCGAGGCGCGGCAACCCCTGTGATCTGATCATGGCAGAATCGCTCGATTGGGATATACGAGTGTACGAGGCCTGAGATCGCAGTACGCGGCGCAAGACGTGGCTGCGTATATCGTGAGTTTTTTGTCAGCATCACTAAGACGTTGCCGCCCTGACCAGGTGGACAGAACACCAGACACGCACTCATCGGACAGCGGTCGAAAAGTTTCCCCAGACCCGCATCGTGGCTCAGATCAAGCGCCCACATCCCGCGTATAGATGTCCTTTTTTTGAGTTCGGCAGATGTCAAAGAAAAAAGGGGACTCCGAGAAGGGGCCAGACGGCATCGCACTCGCAGAAAGCTGAGGACACACGGCCGGCGGAGGGCGAGAGCCGGCTGTCCCGGAGACTTTCGTCCGTGCCGAAGACCAAAAAGATTGTCCCCACTGGATGGGCTCGCGCCGAATACCGCGGGCCTTGCCCCCCTCCCTCTCCCGCGCAATCTGTTCTCGGCACGGGAGACGTACGTAATCACAGCTTCTCCCCCCTGGAAGTTGTCTCGTCTGGAGTAGTCCCGTCCCGAGCCCTCGAGTGTATCGTCTGATGTGGTTCGAGACGTCCCAAGATCCGAGCCCGTGGCGGGGTCGACCGGCCAGTCGTCAGTCAGTCGTCAGTCGTCCAAGGGCGAGTAAACGCTTAGCCGTGGATGGGCCCCCCGCGGCGTTGATGACTGTCATCGTTCGTTGAAACTGACACCAACCTCATTCAGGGTCCAATGCCGCTGCCTGTCTCCCTGTATCTCTGCGATTTTGACTTTGCACGTCTCACCGCACCAACGGAGCTGGCTTCTGCTTCGAGCTATGGATGAGGTCTCGACCTCGATCGTCTTTGCTTCTTCTTGTCAACCTCGTCTCCACCCCTAAAGCTCGAGCTCGAGCTCGAGGGGTCTCCAAAGATTATACTTTGTTCTTTTCTTGGCGCTTGTTTCCATGAGGCTCTGCATCACCACGCCCGAGGGGTTGAACGAAATAATCGCCGAGGTTTGATATTAGGTGTACGAGTATAGTGTGTGTGTTGTTTCCCATAACGCACACCACGGAGATGGCTTCCACTTCGGGACAAACGTCTCGCCGCCTTTGCACCCCGGGACCCAGATTTTATGGTTTGGCCATTCCGGACTCTTTGAGATTGTGTGAGGCTCTGCTGTGCCGTGATCGCCGGAGGTCGAGGGGGACTCGGGAGCTTGCAGGTCTCCGAAGAGCATGGTTTAATGTCGCCGGAGTCGCGCCGTGTTCAACTTTGACAATGCTTGCTGAGTTGCCGCTACCGCACTAGATATGCCGATGAAAATGTGTCTAATATACCGTACCCCTTGTTTCGAGTCCAACACGCTGTCATGTAGATCTGGACCAGCGGTCGGGACACATACGATGTGGCCCGTCGTCGCCTTTGGCCAAGCCGGCATCCGCAAATCCACGCCCTCCCGCTGGATGTACCCAAGAACCCCCACACCCATTTCCATCTCCAACGCACCCAAACTCCCATGTTCGCATAACCTGACGCTGTGACGTGGCCGATCGATCAACTTGCCTTCCCATGTCCATGGCAGAGTCGACCGTTTTCGAAATATTTGCAAAGCTCCCCGTTCGTCAAAGACGGAGATGAAAGAGACGCCTAGAGGAATAACGGAACGCCAAGGAGATATCATCAGTCCGCCTCGGCTAATTGCATGATCAGCCTGGCCGCCATGTCCAGGAACGGGAAGGGGCTTGTGACGTCCTTCTCCTCGAGCAGCCTCCTATCAGCTGTCTCGTACCCAGAGCACTTGAAGTCCACAAGGTAGACCCCGTGTTCCATCTCGTAAATCTGAATGTCCAAGTGCAACGCCACAAAGTCCCGCTTGACATTGTCGTCTCCAACGACATGGTAGCTGTCTGGAGTCTTGGATCCCTCGGTAGGAGTAGTCGATGTCTTGTGCAATGCTATGGAGACTTAGTAACATACAACCAGGTCATGAGCGTTGGCAACTTACTTGATGTTTCCCATCGAACATTGATATGCCACGGGTCGGCTGGAAGCTTGTACCTCTTGAGAGGGTCGATGCTTGCCGTTGAGTCGTTGGCCCCCTGGGATGCATAGTCGTCAACAAAGCTGCCCTCGTTGCTAGGCTGGTCTGCCTCCGAGCCATGCATCTTTTCGTAGTCCTCGTCTGGGACGTAGGTCGCCCCCAGCTTGTTAAGCGCTTTGTGGATACAGAGGAGAGCTTCCCAAGGGGCGTTGCGAGATCGAATACCAAACTGCCACCGGACCGGTTTTGTCTTCTTAGTTGTAGTCACCGGAGTCATGCTCTGTGGCCGTGTCTTGGAGTCGTCGAGCCGGACTTGGCTTCGAGAATGAGGCTTGAGGTGGCGGGCAGTCTCTTCCCTCTCGGCGTCTGTGCGAGACGCGGAGGGCTCGTCGACCACAATCGTAGGAGTCGGGTGGTCCACGATGCCTGCCTTCGCACGCTCTATATACTCCTTATGATAGGTTGGCAAACTGCTGGGTAGGATACCGATCTTGCTGATGTACGGCCGCTGTACACTGACGCCGGATGCACCAGACCTCGCTGACGATGCGCTTGGAAGCGGGCTATTTGAGTCCTGATCGACGGAAAGTGATGACATAGCCTCTGTACGAGAGGACGGGTCAGAACTTATGCTAGTCCCGTGGGGTCGGATCTGCTTACCATTCACCTGCATGAGCTTATTCTCACGAACAATCATGTAGGCGTCCTTGATAGCCGAGGGCTCCGCGGCTTGCAGGGCCTCCTCGACATCCTTCTTTCCATAACCCATGGTCTTACTGATCTTCTCCGTGACCTCATTGTGAAGCTTCTCTTGGACTTTGGGAGGAGCGTTGGGGGCGATATCGCTCTTCTGGATGGCCTTGTTAGGATCCACGCCCGTATTGTAGAACTCCTCCACAGGGGGTGCAAGGTATGGCGGCAAGTCGGTCATGAACCAAGGGTCCTGTCGGATGTCCTCGATGGTGGCACGTTGCACGGGGTTTACGACTAGCATCTTCTTGATCAAGGTCGCGGCGCCAGCGTTCATCCACTGGGGAATGCTGTAGGTACCGCGGGCGATCTTGGCAAACAAGCTGGGGATGTGCTCGTCGTCGAACGGCAACCTGCCCACCAGCAAGACATAGAGGATCACGCCACAACTCCACACATCTACCTCGGGGCCAGCGTAAAGCTTCCCGCCAATCACTTCTGGAGCGGCATAGTTGGGACTTCCGCAACTTGTCTTGAGAAAGTTTCCGTCCGTCATGATGTTACTCAGACCAAAGTCGGCAATCTTGACGTTCAGGTTGTCATCCAGCAATAGGTTCTCAGGTTTCAAGTCTCGGTGTACGATTTTGTGGCGATGGCAGTACTCGACGGCGCAGAGCATCTGTTGAAAGAATCGGCGAGCCTCGGGTTCCTTCATGCGCCCATTCTGTACGATGTAGTCGAAGAGCTCGCCGCCGGCGTATTCGAGGACCATGATGATCTCATTTGGTGTCTTGATCACAGTATATCTGAGGACGCGAGGGTCAGCCAGGGGGTTTGGCGATAAGAGCAGTTTGTTTGCATGTGACATACAGCTTGATAATATGAGGGTGTCGCAGGAGCTGCAGATATTCGATCTCGCGCTCGACGCGACCAGCCATGTCTCTGCTGATGAGTTTCTTTCTGGCGATGATCTTGAGCGCGACCTGTTGGCCGGTGCCATTATGAATAGCCAGCTTGACCTTTCCGAAGGAGCCCTCGCCGAGTGTCTTGATGATCTTGTAGGCGCCGATACGCTGCTCCGTCTTAATCTTGTCCCGCAGCGGGGCGGTGGTATCGATCGGAGGAGCCATGTTGAGGGCGTCAGGTGGTTGAAGGTGGTCGTGAGCTCCGGCGGCGGCGGCGGCAGCACCAGCGGCGGCACCGTGCTGCTGGGAGCGTCGACGGATCTGGGAGGGCGAGAGGCTGATATGGAGCTCCTCCTCGTCGAAGCCGGAAGCCATGTTGTCGGTCGGGGGGAGGGGGGGCTCAGGTCGTTTTTGTTTAAATGGGCTGTGGCCGGAGCAAGCCTTGGACTTGGACCACACAAGTGGGCATGACGAAGTTGGATTGTGGAGGGGAACATCGACGGGTGGAGGGCTGCCAAGAAGCTCCCTGGTTCGCGGCAGACCTTTTTTTCTCCTCGCCAGCGGGCACGTTTGGGCAGTCCAGGCACCTGAGGAGCACCTCAGAAGCACCTTACAGACAGGCTGCCCACCCGCTGTGGTGGGGAGATGAGCCGGTCTGTGCATTTTCGCTACCTTTTCGGGCTGCCTTTGGGGGGAGATGGAGGGGCAGCTTCCCACTGCCCACAGGGCATCCGGCGTCTCTCAGTGGACAGCGATATTGTTTACAGCAGTCGGGGGCCGCTGTAATTGGTGGGACCATTCTTCGTGGAATCGGCGCGAATCAGCCACCATACCATTGGGCCACCACCCAGTCAGTTGTCCTGGAAGCTGCAGTTCTGTCCGAATTATGGCCCGATTCCATCACGCATGTTGGGCTCGCCATGGCCGCTTGCAAAGCGCATTCAATCAAAAATGGTTGAGCTCGAAGAATGCCGTTGCCTGTCACATCTTGCCCCCTCAGAATTTCCTCCGATGGTGGTGAGCATACGGTTGAGAAGTGACAGATCATAATGGAAGCTGAGTGAGCCGACGCGCCTGAATGCCCTGAACCGTCTCATGATCGCTTAAAGGTTGTCTTGCATGTGAGAATAAGGTAGTCGTCAACGGCCAGCGTCGATCAGATGACAGCTCTGCCAAAGCCCTCCACTATCAGCAACAATATTATTGCCAATCATAGCTGGTATCGTAGCTGAAGAGAAGTCTTGTACAATCTGTTTCGTTTCTTGTCTAGCATGACCTCTCTCTATTGCGACCCTTCGATACACCACTACTCTTGGCTGCCCGGAATCCCCAGTTTCCCTTGACTCAAGGAAAATGAGCCCAATGATCGTCGTGGTCTGCAGGTCATCTCGATGACAGGCCTGCAACTTCATACAAGGCACTGCAGCGTCTCCGCGCCGGCTAAATTCCCCAAAATAGCTCAAGGAGCGTGGTTCCCTGTGTCCCGATATCGCCAAATGCCCTCACATTGCGTATTAATCAACTTGTCAGTCCAGCATTGCCGCGAGAGCACATAGTGCCTGGCTTGTATCTGCAGGTGTGTCCCAACCGAGAAAACTCAACCGGCGGTCTGGAGAGCATGCATGCGTTCGCTTCCATTTGGACTCCTTTCGTCCACGTACAGCGGGAGTTGAACACGGGGTTGTGCGGGGTGGAACTCAGTCTGCAGGACAGAAGAATCTGCAGCGACTCCAGTTCCGAGGTTAAGAGGATAACTCACGATCCCCTCCGGGTGCTTGTTCCTTGCTCCAAAACCAAGCCAAGTGGAGGTGAGTGGATGCTCAGAATCCGCGGAGCTACCTACTACCCAACCCCTTCGTCCAAGGTCGCAGCGGATCCCAAGAATAGCAGAATCCGGCGAAAAGGATGAGATCGTCTTGCGCAAGCTGCTGTGATTCAAACACCCTGTCCTGGGTTGCCAGTCATGATAGGTGCGAGGTAGCTAAGATTACACGTCGAGTTACAGTACTGTACAAGTCGAAGTTGACCACTGGGCGCTTGTATAGCGTCAATTTTGCAGGTCTGTCAAGGCTATCGTGCCTTATCCTTCTCGTCTTCTTGTCGGAGCCTCTCCTTCAGCTTGTCTGTGAGGTAAGGACTAAGTCCGAGCCTGCAGATTGTCAGATGAGTTCATCTCAACTTTTCTCGCCAGAACAGGTAACTCACATTCCCTCATTGGTGATGATCCGATAGGTGCCGCTAGGTTCGAGGTTGCCAATGATGTTTCCGCTCTGATCAACCTCAACGCTGCCCAAAATGTCTTCGGGCCAGGCAATACGGCCAAAGTCTGGAGGGTTTCTCGAGTCGCTCAGGTGGACGTAACCGCCGTGTCCTCCTCCTCCAGCGCCGCCCTGGCCGCTCGCGCCCCCAGCACCGCTTCCTCCGGCGCCACCACCGCCGCCGACCTTGCGCGAGCCTCTTTTGCTCTTCTGCGCAAAGAAGGCGCCTCCGGATCCCAGGTTGGCTCCGCCAGGACCGGCAAATGCAGCTGCCTGCGCGAGCAGGTCCTTGTCCTTGTGCGCATGCTCAGCGAGGACCTCGTAGAGGATCTTCGTAAACGTTCCGTTCTCGATGAATGACTGCGGCGTGGGAGGATCCCTCGTAGAAAAGCCAATGGCTATTCTTTGGTTGGGCGGCTCATCTTCGAGGAATGACAGAAGGAAGGAAGCTCGCGACGCATCCGCAGGGAACACTTTCTACGGCGTTTGGTCAACTTACAACTGTAAGAATTGCGGCGACGAGAATACAAGATTTACTCACAATAGATGGGTTTGACGCCAAACTAGAGACAGAGCGCAAGAAGGAATTTCTGTACCTCGGGAGGAAGCGGGCTGCTGAGGCCAACATTTTGAGCAATTGTGGTGCAGAGCATGCGACCGTTGAATGCACTTCGCCTTACCTTTGAAGCTTTTTCGTCGAGGTAACAGCTCCCACTCCTCCACCCAATGATGACGGCATGTTGGAGTCGCGAGGGGGAGCTGCAGCCACAGGGAGCGCACAGCCGTAGAACGTCCAGTTGGGGGGAGTGTGGCGCATGGGCCCTGGCGCGGTTGAGGGACACTGCGTACACGCGCTCGACTTTCGAAAACGCGGTACGAGACGCGTCTCAATTAAACATTCCCAGTCCACGACGAGTGACGAGCATCGACCTCTGCGATCCATTGCGACAGTCGCATCTCGACAACGCAATTGACGCCTTCTCCTTCGATCTATCCAAAACTCGACCTCACAGAGAATGGATCCTCCACCGTCGATCTCTCCAAAGCGAAAGCAGGTGCCTATAGCCAACATCTTCAATACCAAGACACCTGCCCCTCCTTCGTCGTCCGCGATACCCTCGTCCTCTCCCGCATTCGGCACTCCAGTACACCCGCTCAAGCCCTTCAAGGTTTCTGCGCCAACGAAGCATGCCATCCTTCCCATCATTCTGCCACCAGCCACTCTCAGACCCCTTGCCTTCCGAACGTTTACGAAAAAGCACAGCTTGACTCTCACGTCAACGGCGCTTCAAGAACTCGCAACATTTATAGGCCGGCATTGCGGCTCAGGGTGGCGTGAAGAGGGGTTAGCCGAGAAGGTTCTTGAGGAGGTGGCCAAGTCTTGGAAGAATCGAAATGGCGGCGTTATTGTCGATGGAGCGAGTTCGGAACTCAAGGACATCTTAAAGACCTTGGAGGGCAACATGAGCGGGGGTAAGATCGTCACTGGTGCAAGGGGTTTGAGCCGGCAGAACAGTCTTCTTCTCGAGCCTGGCCAGGACGCAGACTTTTCAAGCACGAGATTGGGACTGCGGCCGGCGCAATCTGCTTTGGTACGGGAGGACAGCCAACAAAGCCTTGGCATATCAAATCTTGGCGTCGAGGAGGAGGACGACGACGACAACGTGAAAGATGCCAGGAAATGGCTCAAGGTTATCGACGCCTACGAGCAACCCAGGTTCTCTTACAACGTAGCCAAGAAGCATTTCGAGAGGTGAGCGCCCTTCTCCGTTGGCTCCAGCAAGCTTTCTGACCAGATTCGCAGGGAGACTTCGAAGCCGTCTTTACTGCCATCGGCGTCGCACAAGACCGCTCTATTTCGAAACAGATATAATGTCATCCACCAAAGGTTACTACGAAATGAGTCCTTCCATACATCGGCCGTGGCGAGCGCAAGAGCGCCGTCGCTCAAGCGCTCGTTATCAAACCAACAGAACCACAAGATTACCCCGATCGCAAATATGCTGGGCCGGCACGGCAGCCATCACATGCTTCTCGGCATGCTGAACGTGCTACCAGCAGGAGGGCTTGCTATAAGTGATCTAACAGCTACCATCGCCCTAGACCTATCTCAAGCTGTTGCGATTCCTGAAGATTCGGCCTGGTTCACCCCGGGCATGATTGTACTGGTGGACGGCGTTTACGAAGAGGAAGAAGAGTCAGTTGGCAAAGGCTTGAGCGGGAGCAGTGGTGTTGGTGGCACCCTAGGTGGCAGATTTCAAGGTTTCTTCATCGGACAGCCGCCATGTGAGAAAAGGAAAGCGACACTGGGCGTCAGCGGACCCGACGGCGGACAGGACCACACCATAGGAGGTGGATTCGGCTGGATTGACTTCCTCGGTGTTGGCAGTGAACGAGCGGTCGGGGCACGCATGCGAAAACTTGAACAGCGTCTGCTTCCCCGTCACTCCGCCGAAGAGGTGCCTAGTCGTGGTAGGATGGTCATTCTTGGCGAGGTGAACCTCGATCAGCCGCGAACACTGCAAGCGATGCGCAAGATTCTGGCCCTATACGCGGCTGAGCCTGAAGGCTCCAGTCCGATGACTTTCATCGTCACCGGTAACTTCACGCAGCACGCCGTCCTCGCTAGGGGTGGCAGCGGCGGCAGCATCGAATACAAGGAATATTTCGACGCCCTAGCGTCGACGCTCTCGGACTATCCCACTCTTCTTCAGTCATCAACCTTCGTCTTCGTCCCAGGGGATAATGACGGCTGGGTTTCCTCCTTCACAGCAGGCGCTGCGACACCGTTGCCTCGGAAAGCCGCGCCGGACGTCTTCACCTCCCGTATCCGCCGTGCATTCGCCGCCGCAAATGCAGAACTCGGCGTCAAGGGGGATGGGGAAGCCATCTGGACGTCCAACCCTAGCCGTCTGACGGTGTTTGGCCCGAACCATGAGGTTGTTGTCTTCCGCGACGACATTTCAGCCCGTCTCCGCCGCACAGCCGTACGCCTCAAGACCTCTAGACAGAAGGAGGGAGAAGAGGGAGACGACGAGAACGCGGCAGCGGACGACGTTGTCATGGCGGGCAGCGACCCTGTGGAAGAAGGAGATGGCGCCATGGATGTAGACATACCGAGTGAGAAGCCTGCCGCCAAGGAGGTCGCATCGAGCCTTTCACAGGATATCCACACGGCGCGGAAGCTTGTCAAAACAGTGTTGGATCAGGGATACCTCGCACCATTCCGCCAGGCTATCCGCCCTGTGCACTGGGACTATGCCACAGCACTGCACATCTACCCGCTACCAACATCCATGGTTTTGGTCGACACAACAGCACCTCCTTTCTGCGTCACATACGAAGGTTGTCACGTAATGAATCCCGGCAGTATCTTGGTTCCTGGCAGAACACGCGTTGGCCGGTGGATAGAGTACGAGATTGGCAAGATTGGACGGCTGAGAGAGACTACGTTTTAACAAGGAAATCTGCTGGAGGTAATTCGTGGTTTCTCCTAGGGAAGTTCAATGGGCTCAAGGATAGGCCGGCGTTATGGGTGTAACGACTGATGCA
Organism: Colletotrichum siamense; assembly: GCF_013390195.1. Taxonomy (NCBI): domain Eukaryota; kingdom Fungi; phylum Ascomycota; class Sordariomycetes; order Glomerellales; family Glomerellaceae; genus Colletotrichum; species Colletotrichum siamense. The sequence continues at coordinate 2,222,435 of NW_023501022.1, forward strand.
GCTAGTCGGGATAGAAAGATATCCTGCAATACGTTTCAATACCATATTTGACCACGCATAAACACTTTCTTTTCTCAACGTCCGGTGGCTTTGAGGCGTCTCCCTGCGAGACTACGCATCTTTTCTTCCTTTCCGTCGGAGTCAGAATGGGAGGCGGAGCGGAGTGGGATGAGACGGGCAGTGTCCGAATGATGGCTGACGTTGTCGTCGTTCTACTTATACGTGCGGGCTGGCATTGGCCGCCTCCTCCTGTTGCTGCGGGATGGAGGTCCGTAGTCGGCAGGTCGGGTCGTACAGGACGTGGTGTGACCGAATGCTGCCTTTGCGAGTCGCCGAGGTGTGGTCGAGTCTTGGCAGGCACAGCGACATCTCAGTGGAAGGTCACAAATCAGATTGCCCTGAGGTGGCATTCAGTCTGCACCCAACAAGACACGGTGGGAGAACAATGGGAGAAGCAAGCATGCTGCGAACGCACACCGCAGTTTGGCCGCAGGCGATGAACATGCCGCATGAAAAGACCAGACGGAGTGTCGGAGTACGTCTTCATTACATGAGCCTTGTCCCTGAAGTTTGATGTCAAAGCTGGAGGACAATGTTTACCTGATATGCTGAGGATAGCCAGTTGACACGAACAAATTAGTTTCTGTACTTGAACCGTAAAAACTAAGGACGATTTCGAGTCGTGGAGCTGTCAATGTCTTGGGGAGGAAGTTGCCACTGCTGCCGTTTGGGGGAGTTGCACAGGGAAGCTTGGGCCCATGGTTCAGATTTAGCGTTGAGACTGGTTGGTCCTCGAGGTATTGGGTGGGGCTAGCTGTGTGCCGTCGTTGGCTAGTGTCGTTGCCGCCCACCGCCTTACCGGCTTCCACCCGTACGGATGCCCTGCAGCGAGGCGAGATGGATCCCAGCGTGGGGGGAAACCACTGAAAAGCAACGCGCGATAGCGTCATCCGGATATCGCTGGAGAAGGAGACCAGAACTTGGAACTGAATAGTCCCCTTTCGAAATCTTGTTCATCTCGGGCAAAATCCCCTCACTCCTCGAGGAAAATAACTGTAGAGATCGCACCGCTTGCACATCACTCTGACATTGCCGGAAAGTTCAGACAAACCAACGAAACGAGACCTGGATGCTGAAAACGTACTTGCGCACCTTGCTGCACCTACCTGACAGTACCTTGCCTTGGCTCTACCACCTTCACACCACCCGCTCACTTTAAGGCGGCAGGCACCCTTCCCCTTCCCCTGTTCGCTGTCAGCCGTAGGAAGCTTTTGCCAACTTTACAGCCCGAGCCCGTCAAGAGAGAGAGACAGCTTGGTTGGTTTCGAGACAGCATCGACCCCCCATCCCACGCCGCCCCTTGTCTCTTTCCTTCCCCAATCCGTGGCCTCGTGACGCCGGCTCTCACACACCCCAATCTCCCCCCATTTCTCTCACCACCCGACAACGCAGCCACGACGAGACGCAGCAAAGAGTATTATTATTCCTGTCCTAAGGATATCCTGAAAATTCACCTCCGGCCGGTGACAGCATCCTTCCGCCCACCGGCCGCACCTTCATTCCCTCTTACCGCCAATTGATCATCTCGAGCGCACCCCGCGTTTGTTATCTATCAATCGCCGCAGACCTTCCCCGCCGAGAGCCATTCCGACCATGTCTTCTCCAACCCAACGCCGCCATCGCGGCTCGACCACCGACGCTGGTGTCTTCGACGATGCCAAAACCTACTACACCTCTGACGACCGTCACAACAACCGTGCCGGCCCTCGAACTCGAACCTACTCCCAGGTACGACCCCAATTTCGCCGACATCCTTGACCGCCTGTGTTCCGTGACGGTTGCTCCTGCAAGGATGAGCTAATTCGTGTACAGAACAGCTTGTTCAAGCAATTCGAGCGTATTGGACTGCGTGAACCCTTCCGCCGCGGCAGCCATGGCAAGTTAGACCTCGCGCCATCCAGAACGCACTTCCGGGGCCCATTGGCTGACTGTGAATATTATAGACGAAGCTTCCATTTCCAGCGGTCGAAAGTTCCTCATCAATGTCGACGAGACCCTGGAGAGCTTGCAAGCCCAGGAAGACACTGATGGAAACATGCAGATCACCATTGAGGACAACGGCCCAAAGGTATACGAATAGCTTCTCTCCACGTCAGGCCACTGAAGCTTACGTATCCACACAGGTACTTGCGCTGAGAACTGCCGCCTCTGCCGGCCACAACCGATTCGATGTCCGAGGAACATACATGCTCTCCAACTTGTTGCAGGAGCTTTCACTCGCCAAGGAGTATGGACGCAAGCAAATCATCCTCGACGAGGGACGTTTGAACGAGAACCCCGTGAACCGCTTGTCTCGTCTCATCCGCGACCACTTCTGGGACGGTCTGACCAGACGAATCGATGCTTCGAGTGTGGAAATCGCGGCCAAGGATCCCAAAGACTGGACGGACGACCCTCGCCCGCGCATTTATGTTCCTGTGGGAGCGCCGGAGCAATTCGAGTTTTACACCAAGGTCGCCAAGGAGAGACCGGAGATCCGCCTGGATGTTCAGCTACTTCCCGAGGTTATCACCCCGGAGCTGGTCCGCGACATGAATGCTAAGCCCGGTCTCCTTTGCGTCGAGATGGAAAAGATCAAGGATCCTGTGACAGGCGAGGACACGCTCAGGGGCTTGCCTTTCGTCGTGCCCGGAGGACGCTTCAACGAGCTGTACGGCTGGGACAGTTACATGGAGTCCCTGGGACTCCTGGTTAACGACAAGGTCCATCTCGCCAAGTCAATGGTGCAAAACTTCTGCTTTTCCATCCGTCACTACGGTAAGATTCTGAACGCTACTCGCTCCTACTATCTCTGCCGTTCTCAACCTCCATTCCTTACCGACATGGCTCTCCGTGTCTACGAGAAGATCAAGCATGAGCCTGATGCCAAAGAGTTCCTGCGTACATCCATGCTGGCCGCCATCAAGGAGTACCACAGTGTCTGGGTTTCTGAGCCGCGCCTGGACCCCGTCACTGGCCTTTCTCGGTACCGACCTGAGGGATTGGGAGTGCCTCCCGAGACGGAAGCTGGTCACTTCGTTCACGTTCTCGAGCCGTATGCTGAGAAGTACGGCATGAGCTGGCAGGAGTTTGTGCAAGCCTACAACCACGGAAAGATTAAGGAGCCTGAGCTTGATGAATACTTCCTTCACGACAGAGCTGTCCGCGAGTCTGGCCACGACACATCGTACCGTCTCGAGAAGGTTTGCGCTAACCTCGCGACCATCGACCTGAACTCACTCCTGTTCAAGTATGAGACGGATATTGCGCGCACCATCCGCAATGTGTTCAACGATAAGCTCGTCATTCCCGCAGAGTTCGCTGTTGGTCCGCTCAAGGCTGGCGAGGTGGTTACGTCGGCCATTTGGGACCGCCGCGCAAAGCGCAGAAAGCTCGCCCTTGACAAGTACCTCTGGAACGAGGAGGAAGGCATGTACTTCGACTACGACACCGCTAAGAAGGAGCGGTGCACGTACGAAAGTTGCACGACTTTCTGGGCGCTGTGGGCAGGCGTTGCCTCGCCCAAGCAGGCAGCGGACATGGTGCAGAAGGCCCTCCCCAAGTTCGAGGCGATTGGCGGTCTCTTGTCGGGTACGCTGAAGTCTCGTGGTGAAGTCAGCTTGGAGAGACCTAACCGACAATGGGACTACCCCTACGGCTGGGCTCCTCAGCAGATGCTCGCCTGGACCGGACTGGTGCGATACAGCTTCAATGAGGAGGCCGAGCGTCTGGCGTACAAGTGGTTGTTCATGATGACCAAGGCTTTCGTTGACTTCAACGGAGTCGTTGTTGAGAAGTACGACGTTACTCGCCCAATCGATCCCCACAGAGTGGACGCCGAGTACGGAAACCAGGGTCTGGATTTCAAGGGCGTTGCCAAGGAAGGGTGAGTCTTCGTGTCGTTGCTATTCTTTGAGCAGGTTGTTAACTTTTGACAGATTCGGATGGGTCAACGCCAGCTACGTTTACGGTCTGCAGATTGTAAACGCCCACATGCGTCGTGCCCTGGGCACGCTCACCCCGTACGATACTTTCATCAAGGCCATTGAGCAGAACAACGAGAAGTCCCTTGCAGAGCTGGCCTGAGTATGGCCAGAGTGCTAAGGGGGAGATTGTGTGTTCTCTCGTGGACGCATTAGACTGGTACAAACGGTACAGCTTCCGGCGTAAATTCGTTCCTATCGCATCGGTGGGCCAAGAGAGTTGTGCATCCAATTGCTATTCGATTTGTACCGCGGCATTCTGAGGGTTGTATGTCGGTATTCGGAGTTGAAGAATGATTTGGCTACGCGTGGTGATGCCGTTGGATGATTGAATGAATGGCTGGGTGGCGGAGGGATCTGGAAGCTCATCAAAACAGGCTAGACTGGCTGCGAAGCCGAACTAGATATCCGCCCAATGCGATCAATCCTGGATAAACTGACATGGTATTCACGAAGAAAATGGGATGAAATGAGGGGAAATGGGGAGCTCAGCACGTGTAGATCGGGCAACTTCCGTGAGCTTGACTTCCTTTGGAGCATATTGAAGCTGGTGGTTGGCAACATGGCAGGGTGGCTTGAGCCGTTCGGCAGGGTACATGTGACTGACATGAGGACATTCAGAGCATGGACGTAGGGTGATTCCGGGTTGTCCTCGTTTGAACGGCTAGACTCGTCGGAACACAGTGTGAGAGGGCCGAGGCATCTTTCAAAGGTTGGAGTCGCAAGGTTGGGGAAGGTGTGACGCACGCCACGAAGCGTGATCGGCTTCGGGAGCGCCAGTGCCAATCGCGACGACTCAGAGCAATTCTTCACATGCTAGACAACCGCTACGCTACCCCGCAAGATTTTGGGGCAGGACTCGGTCACGCTGGTTAGACATGGCTTTATTTTATTCCATTTCATCTGGTCAGGAGCAATTTGTCTGGATTGCAGTACACGAGCATCGAGAAAACATTTCCTCAATCATGTCACACAGTTGGATGGGAAATCCGGGGCGGTCTGAACCATCGGGCACGGGTGAAGATGGGGCTGCATCATCGGAATCGGCAGACGTCAATGTTTGCTTGCGGTTGCAGAATTATTTCCCATGGTCCGGGGACGGGCACAGTCACAGCTGTCGGGTCAGTTCCTGGAGGATGAACCATTAGCAGGTGCGTTGGAAGAGGTAGCTGACATTGCATGAGGTGCTGCTGCTGTCTGTTCACCCCCAGTCTTTCCCCCAGGTACCGGAGGCATGGCGGGGCACGGCGGGGGACATGCAAGGAGCTTCGGCAACTCGGCCAATGACGGCAATGAGGAAGTAGCTGAGTTTCGCCCCATCCGTCCCCTTTGAGCCGAATCCAGACGTCACCCCTTTCTCCCATACCTACGCATACGAGTACATGGACCACACTGACACTGGCGCGCCTCACTCACCTCACCTTACCTTACCTGGTGACTGCGCCTGGCATGTCACCACTCGCTGTGGAAAAGGTAGATAGGTACATACGCCAAACACGCCAGTAGGCCAAGCATTCCCCCACGTCGTCAGTTGTCTCTAGGCTGCGGGAAGGCAAGAAGAGCATGCAGATATGTACAAGGTACTTTCGGCTGGATTCCGTCCTCGTCTATTTTCAGTTCCGAGGTCTGTTTTACCACACGGTCCTGCCTCCCGGCCAAGGAAAGCTATCGATACATGCTATGCTCAAAGCTACCGGACCTGAGTCGTTCTCACCTCCTCTCACACTGTCCAGCTCCTGGCCTGGGCCTAGGTAAGAGGTACCTTCCTCGAAACAGATGTAAGACGATTGGGCCAGGAACGCCTTTTGGCCGAAGACTGCCGATGGGCGGTCATGGCAAGCTAGTGCTGCTTCTTTATTGTTATTGCCTTACCTTTGGCTTGTGACTCTTACAGGATTGACTTTTTTTTCTTTTCTTTCCCATCTTCTCCAAGTCTTCTTCTCTCTTGTTGAACCCGTCTGCCATTGATTGAGTTGTGAATAGCATCATTAGTCTGGTGCCACTCGTCTAGTTCCACGTATCTTGCTACTTGCGACTTTACCGAACTGCCACTCGTCTTATTTCATATCGCGCCGAGCATCTCTAGCTTCTCCTTCTCGGAATACCTTCGTCTACTACACAAACTCAAGTTGCCCATCATGGCTGCCAACAACATGGTTAACCCCGCCGTGGACCCCGACCGCGAAGACGAGCTCTTCCTCAAGGAGGTCGAGGAGGTCAAGCGCTGGTGGAGCGAGCCCCGTTGGAGATTCACGAAGCGTCCCTTTACCGCTGAGCAAATCGTTAGCAAGAGAGGACACCTGAAGGTCGACTACCCGAGCAACGCGCAATCAAAGAAGCTGTTCGACATTCTCGAGAACCGCTTCAAGACAAAGGACGCCAGCTACACTTACGGCTGCTTGGAGCCCACAATGGTCACCCAAATGGCCAAGTACCTCGACACTGTCTACGTCTCCGGCTGGCAATCATCGTCAACCGCCTCCGCCTCTGACGAGCCTGGCCCGGATCTGGCTGACTACCCCTACGTGAGTGTCGACTTGCGTCGTCCAAATAAGGAGTGCCTTGCTTACCCGTCGTGCAGACCACCGTGCCCAACAAGGTTGCCCACCTGTTCATGGCGCAGCTTTTCCACGACAGGAAACAGCGTCAAGAGCGCCTCAGCGTTCCGAAGGAGGCCCGAGCCAAGCTCGCCAACATTGACTACCTCAGACCCATCATCGCCGACGCCGACACCGGTCACGGCGGTCTGACCGCTGTGATGAAGCTGACCAAGCTCTTTGTCGAGAAGGGTGCTGCTGGTATTCACATTGAGGATCAGGCCCCTGGCACTAAGAAGTGTGGCCACATGGCCGGCAAGGTCCTTGTCCCCATCAGCGAGCACATCAACCGCCTCGTTGCCATCCGGGCGCAGGCCGACATCATGGGCTCCAACCTGGTCGCTGTCGCCCGAACTGACGCCGAGGCCGCTACCCTGATCTCCACCAATATTGACCCCAGAGACCATGCCTTCATTCTCGGCTCCACGAACCCCAACCTTCAGTCCTTGAACGACCTCATGTTTGCAGCAGAAAAGGCGGGCAAGCTCGGCGACGAGCTTCAGTCCATTGAGGATGCCTGGCTGAAGCAGGCGAACCTCAAGCGCTTCGACGAGGCCGTGGTCGACGCCATCAAGGCCAGCCCCAGTCCGAACAAGGAGAACATGATCAAGCAGTACACTACTGCCGCCAAGGGTAAGAGCAACACTGAGGCCCGCGCCATTGCCAAGGGCGTCGTTGGCAGTGATGTTTTCTTCGACTGGGATGCGCCCCGTACGCGCGAGGGCTACTACCGCCTTAAGGGCGGATGCGACTGCGCCATCAACCGTGCCATCGCCTACGCTCCTTACTGCGACGCAATCTGGATGGAGAGCAAGCTTCCCGACTTCAAGCAGGCGCAAGAGTTCGCCCAGGGTGTCCACGCCGTTTGGCCCGAGCAAAAGTGAGTTCAACCTTACCCCGTAGTGATATCAAAACTAATCAGTGCCTTTTTCAGGCTCGCTTACAACCTGTCGCCCTCTTTCAACTGGAAGACGGCGATGCCCCGCGCCGAGCAGGAGACTTACATCCGCCGCCTGGCGTCCCTCGGCTACTGCTGGCAATTCATCACCCTCGCCGGCTTGCACACGACGGCGCTCATCAGCGACAAGTTCGCCAAGGCCTACAGCAAGCAGGGCATGCGTGCCTACGGAGAGCTTGTCCAAGAACCCGAGATGGAAGGAGGCGTCGATGTGGTCAAGCACCAGAAGTGGAGTGGTGCGACATACGTCGACGAGCTTCAAAAGATGGTCACCGGTGGCATCAGCAGTACCGCTGCCATGGGTAAGGGTGTGACTGAGGATCAGTTCCACTAGATCGGACTACAGCGTTTGAGAATTATCGTTGCACGCATTGGATAAGGACAGTATTCCGTAGGCTGTACGTTGGATATGTATCTAAGCAATTTGGGACAGGGCCGGTAGCATGTCATTGACTTGATTCTGTTCACACATCTACTGCCACTAACGCAGAGACGAACGCGAAGGTGACATTGTGATTACCGAGGCATCTCCGATATGCCCCGTTGGCTCTGATCACACGTGGCTCCACAGCTCCGGCCCGGGCTTACGGAGGCCCGGCCGGGTGCGCCCGGATGGATCCACAATGATGTTCGTCTGTTTCCAGGGTTGGCAACTTTGACATCCCGGCCAGGTCCACATGCTTGGAGGTTCGACACCTCCGTGAGTGCGCAACGTTTATGACGACACACATCAGCGCTGTTGTGTTTGTTCTGCTCTGAACGAGAATTTGAATCAAAGTTACGAATCTGATTCGCTTCCTCACAAGTTTGAAGCGCTTCGGATCTAAAGCCCGGATTCATTAGAAGACACCACCCCTCGTTCGGGATTCGTCGATGTCTGCTCGTAAAGTCACTTGCACTTGTCTATACATTTGGGTAAATCTCTGTGCCAACCGATCAGGTGAGATCGTTATTTATATTTAGCTACTCAAATTAGCGGTTCTCGATGAAATTCGACAGTCCTTCTGGTTTGTATTTACACAGGTCGCCGTATCAGGGCTAATCTGACCTTACGTTATTTTCAAGGACGATCGATAGACTCATTACTTATACTTCTCTCTCAGCTCAACATTCTACTCTCCCTCGAGCGTCTCGCCATATGGATCTGGCTTGTTAACATATCACTAGTGGCGGAAAGCTGGTAAAGATTTTGAAACCCAAACCTGGTCTGAAGATGTATGGCTGAATACCCGAGGGCCATCACTGTCTCTCGCTTTCCTCGTTATTTGATTGAGTCATCTTAGCCGACTTTGAGCCGAGTGTGGCAAGCTTAAAGAGATGATCACCATCGGCTTAAGCCAGAGCATCTCAAATATGCCATATATGGACATTGATTGGTGCTATTCAGGGATATCGCACGACAGTCAGGACAGTATAACATAAGCGAATCCGAACGTATAATTGCTCAAAGTCGAAGGCCGAATACTCACTTGGCAGGTTCATCTATGAGCTGACCTAGTTGACAAATTGCTTGCTTTGAACATCAGAGATGGCAAGCCTCCTCGCTCAGAAATTAGCGCAATGAGGCCGCTAGTGGTGGCAGTAAGCCACATGGCATAGGAGGCGGGGGCGGAGGAAGTGCCGTGGTACTGGTAGCAGAATGGACCGTGGTTTTTAGCAGATGTAGCTGAGGAAAAAACCGATGATTGGCTCAGGTAGATGCCACGCTTGGATATGGCTTTCACGCTCTTCCAGTCGTGACAGGGGGAAAATAGATAGTCTGCTGGATGAGCACCTGGTTTCAGCTTTTCTAGGTGCGTGGGCAGGCATCAAACTGTGTATGCGGATTACGAATTGCTGATGGGCACACCATGGCATTCTTTTCCGACGAGGGGTGTCGCGTGCCGTTGTTGCCCTGGGCAATCTCTGGTGTCGGTTAGGTGTTGAAGGGAGGCAAGTTGCCATTTAGGCCAGTCCAGACTCTTCCCCATGCTTGACCGCCGCTGAAACCGAATTGATCAAAATGCGGCAATCACAGAAGACGTGAAGGACTTTGGCTGGCACTATGTACGCTAGCGAGACGCGCACAGCGGGCTGTCACCCCACCCGCCACCTGCCGTTCGGTGTAGGGCACCTACCTGAGGACACCTCATTGTAAGACAGCCCGCAAGAAGGGGAAAGGCTCTTAGTTAGTCAGGTCTACCTCGGTCCTCTGCAACCTGCCCATAATGGATCAAGTACCCGGGGTCGACGACTAGCCTGCCATGCCAGCCAAACACGAGACCTCAGAGACCGGGCAATGTGAACATCCGGTGCAAAAGTGGCATTCTATTCGCTCTTTGGCCAGAGATAGGTAGGTAGGCACAAGCACTATTCATCCCATCTGGTGTCGCACAACGCTGCAATCCAAGCCGGCAGGCTCCCAGCTCAACCAGTGACAGCGGCTCACAGCCCCTCACTTGTCCAATGTCGGACGAGCCTCCGGGCAGGTCCTGCAGCAAATAGCACTGCTATGTGCCATGCCAGTGGTGGTGCTAAGTCCGTTGTGCTAAAGGGCAGACAGCGAGGCCCATTGCGGTCTGGGCCATCGGCCAATCCCAACTTGCAGGGTTGCCGGGCCTCCACCAAAGCACTCAAGCATTCAAGCACTTCCCATCCGCCTCGCTTCTCCTGGTGCTGGCGCCACACCACACGGCCTTGCCCTGCATCGTGGGGGAGGATCGAGATTCGGATCTCAGCTCAACATAAACCCAATTACTTATCAACCGAGCAAGGTTCCATTCTGCCAAACCGACCTTCCGCCCGGCCAGACCCCAACCCAAACCGCATGTCCTACGCCTAGACCATCACCATCGCCAAACCCGCAGGCACTGCTGCGCGCTTGCGTGGACCGCCTGGGAGCTCTCTGCTGCCGCTGCTGCCGCCCACCGCAGACATCGACCACGCTTCTCTGGGCCATTCTCACCTTTCATCTCACTCACACCTTTCGTGCCGTCTCTCACACGCATCGCACCTTTGGTCTTCGTCTGCCACCTGCGCCTGGCAACGCTTTTTAGAGCGGCTGGCCCGTCAGAGTGATTCGACGACGCTGCCATCATCAGTTGCAGTCAAAAGCCTTCGTTTACCCGCAGCCCTTTGCTCCTGCCTACGGAGCTGTTTGAAAATCCCGACACGGCACTCCGACCCGTTCTCAGTGAATCCTCGCAGATCAGATACCCACGTCCGCAATGGCATCGTCTCCCGGGGGGATCGTTCCTGCCCAGCTGGGCTTCCTCGCCGTCTTCAACCCGTCCTTGGGGAACACGGACGACACTCTTGACGACCAAATAGTATACTACGCCTCCGTGAGCACTCAGCGACAGAAACGCCGCCATCGTTCTCGTAGCAAACCTACTGAGAACATATCTCAAGAAGAACGCAATGAGCGACTTCGTCAGATTGGCCTTGCCCAGGGCATGGTAGAGTTCAGCAAAAGCTTTTCTGGCGGCCAGCCTGTCGATTCTATAGACACGGAGAAATCCCGCGTCGTCCTCCACGAGTTGGAGCCAGGTTGGTGGATTCTTGCTGTACGCCTGCCTTATCGCAGAACTGTATCTCCCTTCAAATTCTGATGTCTCGCAGTCTATCGATCTAACCCGCATCCCTCTACCACCTAAGTTGCAGCTGGGCAAGACCAACGAAACTCCAGAGGAGGTGGTCGAGTATTCGTCTAAGGAGATCAAGCCCGCTACTCTTCTGTTGCAAGATCTACTGCGTGCTCATTCCACCTTCCTGCTACACCACGGAACCTCGCTCAGCGCTCTGTTTGTGCGTTCTCGTAGACCCAGGTTTCTCAGTCTCCTCGGCCGTTACTGGGATCTTTTCCTGTCGACTTGGAATGTATTGCTGCAGGGCAACCCGGCACGTACAATCTTCGCCGGCATCAACGTTGCCGCGTCCGGCGAACTAGGCATTGGCGTTGGCGAAGAGGAGCGGGGTAGCGGAGAACGGGAGGTGCTAGAAGGCCTCGTTGGGAGAATAGATGGCCTCGTGGACCTCGTAGTCTCCAAGTTTGGGTCTGTTGAGGCCGACGGTGAAGCCAAAGATGGCAAGGATCCCAAAAGCTCGTGGTTGGGTACTGGGCAAGACTCCGGCCCCGAGGACGGCGCCATCTTCCTGGGGACGGGCGCGTTGTCTCGGAAATCCGTGCGGGATGTGGCGCATTGGATGGAGGATCTTTACACCTGGGGTGAAAATGCCTACGGTGTCATTGATAGTCCTACAGCCGTTCGTCGCTCTCGGAGGACGAAGCAACCATCGGTATCGCAAACAACAAAAGCGAAGGTCCCCCCGGCTGTAGCTGCGCCTGCGCCCCCGCCCGTGCGGCCGCCCGCCCGCCCGAATACCACCCGGACAGACTCCGGCTCCGGGTCTGGGGAAAGCTCGAGGTCTACGATGACGCTTGCAGAAAGGCGAGGGCGGGAAATAGGCACCGTGGAAGAGGCCAAGCGACCCGGGTCTAGCAAAGACGAGGCAACTGCGCAGGAGGAAGGCGACGGGCATCTGGACAAGCTGATGACAGTCATGAAGCTTGGTTACGGCAGGTACTGGTCCATCGGCAAATCTGACGCCTCCTCTTCCGCGGCGAAGGACGAACTGTCCGCCCTCGCAGCACACCAGACTGGGGAGATATCCAAAAATCCGTTTGGTAAAGCACCAAAACCCAAGGCCATGGACGACGACGCCGGCCACTTTCTTATTGGGTTAATGGGTGACGTTGAGGACAGCGGCGACAGTGATGAAAACGAGCGGGGCACTGGGGCCGAGAACCCGGATGCCGTCGAGTCAAATTCCCGCACAATGCTTCGCACCGTCCACGTTGAGCTCGAGAAGACAGGGAAGGATCAGGCGGAGGCGACCTTTACTAAGGACCTCAGCAGCCTTACGAACGAAATCACGCCTCTCGGTGCCAACGCTGTAACCAGCAACCCGCAGTTTGGAAACCAGGACTCCAATAAGGCGAGCAAGCTGCGTGTCATTGTTTACATCAACAAGCCCTTCATCTTCACCTTCTTGTTTGAGCTGAGGACCGACTCGTTGGCTTTGAACTCGTTCTACAGATCCCTACACCACCAGCTCCTACCCCTTCGCAAGCCTCTTCTGTCGTCGATCCAATATCGACCCGAACGGCCGAATATCGGCTCTGCGACAGGCAGTATCTACGACCTTGTGTGGGACGCGCAGGCCATGACGGTGCACTCATCGATACCCAACATCCCCGACCACACTCAGATGTCCAACCCGAACGCGCAACCGGCTTGGTCGCGCGTTGAGGCTATGAACACGCACATGCAGCTGCTGAATCTTTTCAACATCACACGGTCCGAAATCAACGAGCTCGAGCGGACTTGCAAGACGAACCGTGGGTGGTGGGTGGTTTGGTCACGCATTCTCGAACGCCCGGCGGCCGCCGAATCGACATCAGAGGTTGACGAGGGGCAGCAAGGCCAGCAAATGCTAGAGACTGACGATTCCTCGCCGACGAGCGGACCTGGCTCAGACACGCCGGTGCCCAAGAAGGCTTCGCCGGCACCTCCCAAGGTCAGCAAAGAGATCTTTTTGATCCGCAGAGCCAGCGACCATGCTGGCTACCGTGGCGTGAGCTCGTCCTTCGCCGAGGGCGGAACGGGGTGGGGGGACGGCGCGGGCCGTCTTGCGTCGGGGATTGGCATCGATACCCGCAAGTATATCGAAGGCTTGTTGAACTTTAGCCGGTAGATCTCCAAATGCGGGGAAAGATAAAGCATAGGGAGGTACGAATGAGGATGGAAAAGTAGACGGCAGCACAGAGAAGGGTCACTCGGTCGTTGTTATCATTGCAGACACACTCGATATTGCGGGCATTTTCCTTGCTAATTCATGAGCTTTTTTCACTGTTCCTCGTGATGCAAATCCGTTCGTCTCTGCGTGTAAGCTCTGAAGAGACCCAATGCCAATGAATCGTCCCTTTTTGGCCTCCTGAAAAGATCCCGTTGCTGTGACTTTGTCCTCTCCTGTGAATCCCTGATGAAAAGCCAATGCCAATGATCGATCCTCTTCTCCAAACAAGTATTCCAACAGTCCGTCATATCCTCGTGTCATCATGACGCATCCAGTTTTTTCGATATGATCCATTTTCCTCCACCCAAAAGTGCCGGTCTTGGTTGTAGCATCAAGCTCGTGTGGTTAGTAGTGGGTAAGAGGCCGCAACTTCAGGCTAGAGAAGCCCAGGTGGCCACTCCCGCAGTAGTGTATAGCAAAAGTCCACGACGATGACGTCACGGCTACTTCTTTGGCGTCCCGCGTCAGTGGTCCGCACGTGGCATGCCGAGTAATCGTGCTTCGCCAATCTTGTTGGACGATGGCCTTAGCCAAACATGATCTTGGCCAGTAGGGCGTCGTAGTCTTCTTTAGGGAGGTACCACGGGGCCTTCACGCCCGTCCGAAGGAGCCTCCGGCGCCGATTCTCCTCCGTGATCCTATTGTTTACTCGCTCTATCTGTCGGTCAGTTGCAGAGTTCTCAAAGATCTGGCCCTGGTACTCGAACTGGCGCCAAATATTGTGGAAGCTGACGTCGATGCCACAGTCCATCAGGTACGCCACTGGGCGTGATGCGACCATTGGGGTCATGGGGTGTGAAAGGAATATCCGTGGACAGGGCGGCTCCAGAATGGAGCAAGTCGTGGGAATATCCAGAGTTAGTCGTCGAAGCTTGAAAAGAGTGGTGTTATAACAGTCTGCCAAAGCACTGACAACCCGCAACTCGTCATCGTAGTCAACCGCCATTCGAATCGGGGGGTTTGAATGCCATCTGCACCCGATCGTCAAGTCTTGGACGTTAGGGGGAAAGCGATTGCGAAGGTCGAGCACGTCGTTCTCATTGATAAAGTCGCAGAGTCCGAACAGACCTGTAAAGTCAACGACGAGAGTCTTCACATTGGTGAGATAAGGAAGGCAGTCAAGTCTCCGCCTCTGACCAGCAAAACGTTCTGGGTATGATGGCAAGTAGTTTCCAGGTTTAGCGGCGACAAGCTCCAGGTGACGCAAGCTACCAGAGAGACCTCGGAGGGCCTGATTCAAGTCTTTACCTTGAGGAAGACGTCGGAACTGGTGAGGGTTGGTGTTCCTCGAGAAGTATGCGGTGAGCATCTGCAGGTTAGCACACGCCAGCAGAATACCTACGAGCTCTGGCTCTTGGATGCAAGAAAGGTGCAGAACAAGCTTCTTCATCCGAGGCATGTCGTTGTAATCCGGCAGACTCACGTCATCCCTGTGCTTGTCGATAGGCCTCCAGCACCAAGGCGCGTCGGAGAGAAGTTCGAAGATCTCGAGGTTGGGAAGCTGAGAAAGGTAAGTAGGGATATTGCAGGAAACGTGATGGCGATGAGCCTCAGGCAGCGAGTCTCCGGCGAGGTCAGAATCAGTGTCAGTGAAGTCGTGACGGAGTCGAAGGGTGCGCACGCAGCTAAACGGCAGGTCGAAGGAAAAGGGGTGGAGCGTTAGGGGTGTCTTTCCCTCACATGCGATGTTGTGCATCATCAGTCCGTAAGATTCTGGTTGCGTGAGTGTCTCAGGTGAAGGAATCATCATATGAGTGTACTCCATTTGATGTCGCATCGTCCGTATCAGCAGCTCGAAGTACTTCTCGTTAGGAGAGGTGATCAAGAACTCAGCCACATTGGGTATAAGTGTGAGAACGATGGCCAGGTCTGTGAGGGTCCTGGTGTTGTACAGCTGACGCCAGAGGCGAAAGTAGGGAACTCGTGGTCCTAGCTGGAACTCGCCGAGGAGGTAGAGGGCTCGGACGTGATTTCCAAGGCCATGCTTGGCTGGGCAGGTCAGAAGGCGAAGGAAGCGCCGAAGGTGATAGGGCTTCGCAAGAGCAACATTCTTGAAGAGAGCTGGCTCGGATGCTCGAGATATGCCTTTGGATGTCCGGTAAAGAGAAACGAGGTCGGCTCGGGTCAACTGCCACTCTTCATACTGCGCTGCGCTGGTATGAATATCATACGAGGTTTCGAAGGGCCTCATGACAACAGTCGGGGGAACACTGGGCAGGAGATAGGACATGATATGGTCGAACAGCTCGGGCGGAATGCCACCGAGGCTTGCTCTGGGGTACTGGGCGGTGTCGTCTGCCATTGTGTTCACCAGGGTCTTGCTGCCCGCGGCCTGCATCCGTGGTCAATAATCCGGGCGCAAATAACAGGTGCAGGAGTCCTGCAGTGTACTTACACTGTTTTCACTTGCAGCCACTTTGAGATATTTGCAGGGTTTCATCTCGCTGAGGAAGCGATGGGATTGGTGTGTTGCTGCCTCTTTGTAGCTTTCTTTGAGGGCGCAGCAAAAATCTACCCGCCTGCCTCAGTGAATCGCAACCGTGAAGTCTGTTTTTGCACGCGTCAGTTTGACGTCGACAAATTCGCAGGCGCGGGTATGCTGGCTCACGTTGTTTCACGATAACCTCCGCGCTCAAGGTTTGATAGGGTGAGGGCGATCGTGACTGGGGTGCAGGTGTGTGGCAGTGGATGTTTCCTCCAGGGTTGCTGGGCCAGATTGTGTTTGTGGCAGCGAATCGCCGGGAGGTTTGGGATTTGCTGCAGGGGAAGGAGGGGCGATTCGAGCTGATCAACCCAGCAGGAAGGGCCAAGGCGGGGCAGAGAAGGCAAGAAGAGGGCCACACAGGGCCAACACTTGAAGAAGATGGAGGGGGATTGGGAGGCTCTTCACCTGCCAACCAGCATCACCCCACCACGCAGGGAACTTGGACAGGGCCCAAAAGCCGGCAGGGTCAGAAAAAAGCGATTGAAAAAATAAAGATAAAAAAAAAAAAAGATAAAAAAAAAAAACCTTTGGATGAGGTCCCCGCGGAGAGAAGAACCCTGCAGCTGCAAACAGTGCCACAACTGGACTGGATCTCGAACTTTCGGCCACGTCGGGAGAGGCGCCAGCAGACACGCGCCACTGGTCTTTGGACTTTATTTTTCTCGGATCTCAAAGTGTCGTGGAGGGTTGCGTTTCAGAGCGACATCTGGCAGTCAGATGAGAGTCAATGAGGAGGTGAATGACGGACGCGGACAGGCGAGTCATCTGTTGGGCTGAACGCGGTCTTGTCCAAGCTCCTTAGTGGCAGCTTTTGCGGCTTCTGGGACCCTTGGATGATGCCATTGGACGTCTTGGGGCGTCTCTTAGGGCCTGCGGGAGCGCTCGGCCAGACGTGGACACGGTACGTACCCAAGATGGGCTCAGAGAATGCCGCCTGCGAGCTTGCGAGGCAAATAAGAAATAGAGAAGCGCGTTCTGAGCAGAGGTATTGGCTGGTGAGGTCATAGTTCCCGCAACTGCCGATCGCCATGGAAATCATCGAATTCTCACCCGTCACGCCTGCGCCTGTGCAGCTCCCGCGCGTCCACCGTCCATGTCAGGTCCCGGCCCTCCGTGCCCTCCCTAAGGTTCTCTTCCCCATGTCGGGCGACTCTGCACCTCTGTCAGTCAGTGAAGTGCATCCATGAGTGCTAGATCTGACTGGGAATTGGTGGTGTCCGGCTCTGGGAGGTAGCCCCCTCCTCGGCCGACTCGTCGAGTCCATTCCATCCCGCCCTTGCCTTCCCTTCCCGTCCCTTCCCAGTTATTAAAGATACCCTTGCCTCCTGCCGCTTCCTTCCACCGCGACTCTACTCACCCGACAACCAGCCTGAACAACCCAGACAAGTCTTATTTGTTCCACGCCCACCCTGCCAGATCTTGCTCCACGTCTACTGACTTCTTGTCTTCCTCCACATCACACACAGACATAGTCAATGAACAATTGCTTGTTTTTGCAAATCATCCCGTGAGCACTCATCGTCAGACGCCAGTCACGCCACTACTCCCAGCTTCAAATTACACACACATACAACCCTCGACGACAACGTCATTCTACATAACTCTAGTAGCTCTTGCTCCTAGCACCCAACTCACCAGTAACCCATCGACCCCGACCATCCAAGTTACCGGACGCGGTCCAACACTTATCCAACATGATGGAATCAATCTTCAAGGTCGCCATTCGAGGCGTTCAGGTACTCTGGGTCCTGCTCGTTACAGCATTGATCGGCAATGTCATCGCCCTGAACATTAACGGTGCCGGGTCTGCCATGGCTGCGATCAACTTCACAATGTTCGTTGCTGTCATCTGTTGGTTGGCTGCTCTTTACGGCCTGGCCACATCGTTCATCACCGGCATCGCCATTCCCCTGGTCATGCTGGCTCTCGACGGTGCGGCCTTGCTCTTCACCTTCATTGACAGCATTGTTTTGTCCGCCAAACTGCGTGTCGTCAACTGCGGCACGCTCGACGGTCGCGACCACCCAAGCGACTATATCGTTTGGGGCTCCGCTGACGACGAGAAGCGCTGCCGCGAGATCCAAGCGAGCACTGTCTTCATGTGGTTTTTGTTCGCCAGCTTTTGTGCCGGAGCGTTCTTTACCTTCATGGACTTCCGTCGTGGCGGTGGTGGCTCTATTCGCAGCTCTCGGCCCTCTATGGCCCAGGTTGGAGCCTAAAGCATCGCCGACAACATACACCATACAAGATACACGCTTTTGAAAAACAACCACCCGACTTTTTGTTCTTTGGGTGCGGCCACTGGGTCAGAAAAGCGGCATTCACGACTGGTCCTTGAATAGCTGTTGGGTTCTGACGGCGTTGGCGGCATGCTGTTGTTTTTATGTTACCTTCACGATGGCATATAGTAGTAATGAATGACCGGATATGGGTTATGGGATGACATGGATATATGGTTATGGATACGGCGGGGCCAAGTGCCATGGTGCTCTGGGAACAGCCGCAAGGCTGCTTAGCACCCTCTTGTGTAGCAGAATCACAATGATTGATACCAATGAATGCGAGTTTTCTTTCATCAGTTCCATGTGTAACGGCGTGCAAGAGCGATGTTGTCGAGTAGACCCTCGTGACAGAATGTGGTCCGCGGGGATGTAACTCTCGAGGGACTCCGCCCCTACGAGCAATTCATTATTGAACTTGGAAATCATTGAATTGCAAATCTTCATAGCGAGGTCTTGTGCCTTGCTTCTGTATGTGCCGCCTTGATCTATCACGGCGGGCCTCAACGCCATCCATATGTATACAACCGCCGCCTTGGGCCACAACACCAACTTCTGGACTCTGTAGCGTCTCTTGCGAAGTTACTTATCCAAACCACTATCATGCTCCTTATAAAGTAGCCGCAGCCTCAGCGACACCAGCAGCTTTGAAGGCGCCCTTGTTTGTCCACCGCACCTCGACGTTGTGCATCCATTCCATATATCTTGACCAACCTGTGCCAGCACGGTTAGCATCTGCGGGACCAGCGTCACGTTCTAGGGAAGCTCACTCCAGTACGCAAATTTGCGACCCAGGTACTTTCCGGCGAACGGCACGATGACCATGGTCAGCAGGAGCTGGATCTGCTCCAAGCTGCGCTCCCATTCCTCCTGCGCATCCGAGTCGTCTTCGGAGTCGAGCACACTACTAGATATTGACGGCAGCGAATCGATTTCGTCGAGGTCAGAGGAGGGCGAGATGTCGTCGTGGATGACGAAGGAATCGGTGGACTGCATCATGCCGGAGAGAGAGAGGTATGGCGGGCAGATAGGACGTCGGACGTTTGTTCGGCGCTCGGCTGTTGGAGCTTCGAGGCGGCAAGACGCGGTGGTGGCAGGTAGGCCTATCGATGATTCGGGTTCAACGCCGATTGAGTCGCAGGGCAGGCTGAATCCTGCATGCGTGTCAAGGAGATCGAACACGAGACGATCTACCAGGTGGGCGCTTCGCGGGAGGTTGAATCAAGGGACCGCGATGCCTCCGATGATGCCAGTGCAGCTGTGGAGGTGCGGACGCCTGGAGCTCTCTGATCCCCCGTTCCCCAACCAGAAACGGCAACGGGACGGCCAGCAGCAGGTGTTGACGATTCCGTTTTTTATTGGCTGGGGATGCTGTGAAGCGGGGCCGGCTGCGATTCCACGAGGTGTTGACGGAATAGTCTCAGGACTGAGAGGTACCGAATCATCAGTCACTGCTTCGGTTACGGTTGAGTCTTTCTACTTCGCTTCTTTTTATTGATTCGAATTTTTCGCATTCGACTCATGGAGACGTCGATATTAATCTGCGTCAGAAGATAAGCATGCAGAGTCAATCTGTGCCAGATATGACTGAACATACGCTTGAGACCAGTGCCATTACCGTACAAATTTCGCCATCGAAACGGTCGGACACCATACGTCAAGATCACATGACCGTGTGTACCCGCTGAGTCACAGGCTGCAAAGGGTGACTGCGGACGGGCGCTGGGCACCGCAACAGCTGGCGGACACTGTGACTGGAGGGGGAGGAGGGGGGTTTGTCTCCCACTTTGGACCAGTGACCAGCACCCTCACGTCACCTTGAAATCCCGTCCACCTGCAGTCGAGGCAATTCTACTTTCCCTCTCACAAATTTCCATTACCGAACCATTTTCGAACGGCACAAACCGACTCGACGCCATATCCCAGGTCACCAGGTTCTTGTTTTGTCGACCCTTCCGACCATCAGCGCTTGTTCAACCACACCCCCCGGACCACTGTGCTAGAAGCATTTACCAAGGATACCTAACCGAGAACCCCATTCAGTGAGACACAGGCCGCAATCATGGCGGACGTCGAAGTAAGTTTCCTCCGTTGCTTACCGTAACGCACCGCACCTCTCGTTAGCCCTCCCCTCCTACACCCTGCGCACGGCGCACGGCGCACTTCTGCCACTGCCCACCACCACCATTGGCCCCTCCACCAGAACTTATTCGTCTTTTACCCCACTGCCCAACCAGAATCAGAGACGGTCTGGACAGACAGGACATTTTTCGTGACTCAAATTCGACGCCATAAAACCGATCACATCATCACCACCCAAGACGTTGTTCCTCCCCGATTAATTCTCTGCTCATCTCCGAAATTTCTGCTCGTCCTCTTTGAAATCTAACATTCAATTTTCGCAGGCATCTCCTCTCCCCGAGCGCAAACAGCGTAAATCCGTCGCTTTCGATACCGAACAAATAGTAGTCGACGCCGACGGCTCAGTCACAATGGTCAACGCTACCGACGAACCCAAGGAGACAGCCCAGTCGCACACGCCTCGTACGCCGCCGCTTTCTGCAGCACTTGAATCTTTCAATACTGATGCCCCTTCTCAAGCCGGAGCCGAGGATGCGACCACCCCCGTCCCCGATGCCACCGAAGATGGTGGCCTCGACCTTACCATGAAGAAGAAGAAGAAGAAGAAGGTCGCCAAGGAGGGCGATGATGCCGAGGAGGCCCCCGCCGGCGAGGACGGTGGTCTGGACCTGACCCTGAAGAAGAAGAAGAAGAAGAAGGTTCCCAAGGAGGGCGAGGAGGACGACTTCGCCGCCAAGCTCAAGGCCTTGGACCTCGAGGGCAAGGAGGGCGAAGCTGGTGAGGCTCCCGCCGCTGGCGAGGCTGACGAGGGTGACATGGACGCCGGCACCGGCATCTGGCAGCACGACGAGACCAAGGCCCTCAGCTACAGCCTGCTGCTCAACCGCTTCTTCCACCAGCTGTCCCAGAAGAACCCCGACCACGCTTTGAGCGGCTCCAAGAGCTACAAGATCCCTCCCCCGCAGTGCATGCGTGAAGGCAACAAGAAGACCATCTTCGCCAACATTGCCGAGATCTGCAAGCGCATGAAGAGAACGGAGGAGCACGTGACCGCCTACCTGTTTGCTGAGTTGGGTACCAGTGGTTCCGTTGACGGAAGCAGACGTCTTGTCATCAAGGGTCGTTTCCAGCAGAAGCAGCTCGAGAACGTGTTGCGCAAGTACATCAGTGAGTTTGCTTCTTTTGTGCGTCTTACGCGGAAGCTGACCAACTTCCTCCACAGTCGAGTACGTCACCTGCAAGACCTGCAAATCTGCCGACACCGAGCTGTCCAAGGGAGAGAACCGTCTGTACTTCATTACCTGCAACTCTTGCGGTTCGAGACGTTCCGTTACTGCCATCAAGACCGGTTTCTCCGCCCAGGTCGGAAAGAGAAGAAAGATGCAGGGTTAAGCGAGTTCAGTCGTGGACAGCAAGAGTTGGAGAAATATTCTTCTACGCTATTTACGTCCTTTAGCGTACTCTTGGCTTTTAGATGTGATCATGCCAGCAGTGTGCGGTGCAGCCTCGAGGCTGCGACGCTCCGGGTAATCAATGAATGGATGGATGGCACCCATAGACAGTGGCGTTTTCTTTCCAAAAATTGGTACAAAAGTTGGGCATAATATCAATCAGAATCGTTCTCAAAAGTCTTGCTGATGTGCGACACCCGTTTCTTGTGGGTCTGCCGAAAGTGACGCGTTCTGCAACGTGGATTGGTGATGTCTCTGTTGGACCTGCTCCATCGGTGCAGGTGGGAGTGGTAGTTGACTGAACCTCACATGTCCACTTGCGCGCCAGCCATCAACCAAACGTCAATCCTTCAACACATGACTCAATCGTCCACGCGGCCAACATCACAAAAGTCCCAACTACAGCATATTTAAACAGCAGAACTCGGGTCACTTTATCTAAACTCTATACCCTGAATCATCAAACCTTACCATCACCTTCAGACAGCAATCCTCATCCGACACTATGACGGGCGCAACGCTGCGGGAGGGCCAGGCCGATCTCCCCTCGACTAAGAGCACCCGCTCATACTGGCACCGCGAGCCTTCCGAAGCGCTCCTGGGCCATCGCACGACTAAGAGCTTACCTCCGACCGCGGATGTGGTCGTCGTCGGTAGCGGTATCACGGGCGCTTTCGCCGCCAAGGAGCTGAAGGAGGGGAGTGACGGGGCGAGTAGGAAGGTGTTGTTGCTTGAGGCCAGGGAGGTCTGCTGGGGAGCTACTGGACGGGTGAGTCTTTTAATACTTTCTGTCGGGTATCACGAAGTGAAACGAGGGAAGTCGAAGTCTGGCAAGTGCTCAGCCAAGATTGATGGTGATGGGCTCCGATAGCTTATCTCCGCCCCTCATCGTGTCATCTCACAACCACCTTCACGATAACGTCACCACTGACACCCCTACCAGAACGGTGGCCACTGCCAGCCGGTAGTATATGGTCCCTCCACCGCCATAGCAGACTTTGAGCTGCAGACGTACAACTACCTCCGCGATCTCGTCGCCGCCAATGCCATCCCCTGCGACTGGGTCTCCCTCCGCGGCGTCCATGCCCTTCTCACCGCGGACCTCGTCGCCAAGGCCGCCGACGCCATCGCTGTCCTCCCACCTCACCTCAAGAGCGCCGTACGCCTCGTCACTGATGCGGAAGAGCTGAAGACGCTACGGGTGCCAGGAGCCGCGGGCGCCGCCGTGCAGGAGAACGCGGCGAGTTGCTGGCCGTACAAACTTGTCGCATGGGTGTTCGAGGACCTCATCTCGAAGTTTGGAGGAGGGCAGCAGCAGTCTGCAGGCGAGGGCGGATGGTTCAATCTGCAGACCAACACGCCCGTCACCCGTCTCCAACGCCTGGATGGCGCCGGTGACGACGGAGCGTTGTGGATCGTACACACAGAGCGCGGGCAGGTGGCCGCGAAGCAGGTCCTGCTGTGCTCCAACGCCTACACGAGCCGTCTACTCCCCGCCTTTTCGGACCTCATCGTGCCGGTGCGTGGCCAGGTCGCCGCGCTGCTGCCGGAACCGCGCGCCGAGATAGAGCGGAGCTACGTCTTCATGGCCAGCTCCTCGGGGTCGTCGCCGAACCAGGACGACTACCTCATCCAAAGGCCTTCCCCTGGTCTGGAGATGATTCTAGGCGGCGGGAGGGCGAACGGCACGGCCAGAGGAGTGGGTATCTCCGACGATGACGAGGTCGACCCGGTTGTTGCGTCGTACCTGCGGCGAGCGGGGGCCAAGAACATCGACCTCCGGGGCGACGGTGAGCAGCCGACGGACCCGGAAGAGCTCAAGGCGAGTTACGAGTGGACGGGCATCATGGCCTTCTCGCGTGACGGGCGGCCGTGGGTCGGCGAGGTCCCGGCGGGTGATGTGCTCGGCGGCGGGGCCGGGCTGTGGGTTTGTGCTGGGTACACCGGACACGGGATGCCCCAAGCCGCGCTCTGCGGGCGAGCCGTGGCCGGCATGATGGCCGGGGGGACGGAGAACGGGATCCAAGTACCAGAGGACTTCGTGGTCGGGGAGGAGAGGGCGCGGCGGGCCCAGGCTATGCCCAGCATCAAGGAGATGGACGACCTGGACATGTTCTTGCTGTAGGAGGCGCTGGTCGCGTCATTCTGGAGCACTCGGTTGTCTTGACGATAGGTGGTATCTCGTGTTGTTGATACGAGGGGTTGAGTTCAGCTGGTGGCGAGAAAGAAATCAAACGACCCTAATCGAATCATATCCTTAGAGTCACGAAAGTTTAATAGAAGCATCGGAATGATATTGAGCACGAAGGCAGTTAGGGTGATGTGACTTTTGACCATCGAGGCCTTGGTCATGTCTTGGAATTATAGATTGGGCCGAGACTCCTCCCTCCGAGGCCTCCTCCTCCACGCCTGAGAGTGGAATGTTCCGCCCTCTCCTCAGCTGACACGATCGGATCGTTGCGGTGCGAGACATACAACATATGGATATGGGCAAGGCAGTCTTTCGCTTTGCCCCTCCCCCAGAATGCCAGAATGCCAGGCGCCGCGGCCGCCACGGTAACAGGTGGTGGTTCAGAATGTCTCTCGGGCCAGGCCAGCGGCTTATTACATTACTCTCTTTCTGAACGTTAGCCGCCATCGCTGATTGGAATGTCGTGCTCGAGCCCGTGGGGGGAGGGGATTTCATAACCCCTCCATCGTCATTCTCATTATCGTTCCGCGTGCCGACGGCTCATTGCATGGGGTGGCCGCCTGCTACCGGCAAGTCTAGCGTTGATCACATTTTTCCAGAGGAGACTCGGCCGACTGGGACTGTGGCACGGAGAAAGGCATATTTTGAAGTCTCAACTTTTTGGTTTTTTGATATTTTTTCTTCCTTCTTGGCAGTGGTTTGCCAATAACCCACATCCGGGGAAGGATAGGAGGCGCGAAAGCACACGCCCCTATCCATACCCCTAATAGATATATACATTTGAATTGTAAGTTCTATGAGCCGACCCGATGGTAAGAATGTCCACATAAACAGAAACACCAGATGTCCGCCCCCAGATTGCCCAACACCTCCCACAAGCATGGGAGGAATTTCGCATCCGCCGGTATAGAGATATCGTCATCACGTCATTCAAGACCGGCGTGCCAGGTCTTGTTGTTTGCCCTTTTGTTGATCCAATCCAGTTCCCGTGCTGTTGAACCAGGCGCCGTCCCTTTTGTCTGACCAGGAAAAGGAGGGGTATATGTAACCAAATAATTGTTATTTGAGATTTGAATCAGAGAAAAAAAAAAAGATGACTGGCCCAAGGAAGCTTGAAGCCAATCATTTCTTGTGAATGAGATGAACCTGATCGGTGCGAAGCCCTCGCTAGGAAAGCGCACCCAAAAGAAGAGAAAGAACCCCTGACGGCCGTGCTGAGACTGGAATGGAATAGAGGAATAAGCAAGCGTTTTGAACGCCAAGCTTAGTTGATGAACTTCCAGTCGACGGTACCGGCACCGACATCGAGGCTGTCGAAGATCTCGAGGAAGGCCTTCTCGCTGACATCGATGGCATCGTGAGAGCAGCCCATGCACTTGTCGCGAACGGTGGCGGTGGTGGTCTTGCCGTTGGCGGAGATCTGGATCTTCTTGCCGCAGTAGGAGTTGCCGTTGGAAACCGAGCCCATCATGAGAACGGAGAGAGCAACAATGTTCTCGGTCTTGTCCTTGCCGCTGTCGTCCTCACCGCAAGCACCCAGGCCGATGGCGTAGTAGGTCAGCTTACCGCTGTAAGAAGAGCCACCACTGCTGCTGCTGCCGCCGCCGCTGCTGCTGCCGCTGGTGGCTTGGGCCTGGACCTGAGGAGTGCTGGTGGTGGCGACAACAGGAGCAACGTAGGCAGGGGTGGTAGGAACGATGACGGGAGCGATGTAGACAGAAGTGGTGGTCGGCTGAGGAGCGGGTTGAGGAGTCGGGGTCTGGGGAGCGGGAGCAGGGGTGGAGCTGCTGGACGAGACAACGGGAGCCTGCTGGATGGATTCCTGAACAACGGGTGCAGCGGCCTTGGTCGAGGTGGACAGCGTGGTGTAAGAGGGCGAGTTGCCGGGCTCGAAGAACTGGCCGGGCACGGAGGTGGTGGGAACGGCGGAGGGAGTGGCAGACGCCTCGGAGGAGGGGACCCAGGCGGTCTCGGTGGCATCAACCCACTCGGTCACGTAGGCGGTCTCGGTAACCCACTCAGTGACGAGAGCGCGCTTCTGGTGCTTGCCGTGGACATGGCGCTTCTTGTTTCCGTGCTGGTGGGGCTGGGCAACGGCGGCGGCGGCCAGGGCGGCGCAGAAGATGGCAGAGGTCTTCATGGTGAACTTGGTGTTTGGTGAGTTGCGATGTTGGTGTTTGGTGTTGTTGGTCAGGAGACTTATACAGTCTCTTGAGTGATGATCTTCCGTGAAGGATGAGCTGGAAGCGAAATGAATGCAATGGGCTGAGCCTCTCGATCAAGGAATGGCTTGCAGGAGCGTGTGAAGCTTGGCAGGTTCAAGGTTGACGGCAGGAAGCTCGGGGCACGCTTTGGTATGTACTGAGGTTCCTGGTAGGCTGGAAAGATGGGATGAAAGGAGTAGTTCACTGAACACTCTTTTGCTGACAGCTGGAGACCGGATGATAATGTTTGGACGAGTCCTCGAAACAGTCTGTGAAGGAATGAATTGGTTGGATAGTCTGTTGGACTGAAGTCGGTCGAGCACTGCTCAAGGGGGTCCAAGGAAAGGAATGAATTGGTTTTGGTCGAACAAGAGGGAGCGTTGTTGGATGGAGAGGAAAGAGGAAAAAAAGAGAGAGATCCAGATGAGCGATCTGGGAAGCGGAGGCCGGCTGGGATTTGTATCCCAGAACACTTTCGTGGACCAAGCGAGGTACCAAACGATGGGAACACAACACGAAAGTGAGCCTGTTCGGGACTGGCGAGACTGGGTTAGGGGGCCAGGGGCGGAACGGGGGCCCGGGGGTGTGAGCCTGTGAGGTCGAGTGGATGTGGTGTGTGGAGTGGAGGCCTGCAGGTGCTGAGCGTGCTGAAAATGCTGACGGAGGGTGGAGGACAGACTCCATTGGCAGGTACCTCAGCTAGCACGGCAGTATGCGGGAGTACCTGATGATCCCTCGAGGCCTGTCTGGTCGTGTTGTGTTGTTTGGCTGGGCTGCAGGTTCCGGGGCGGTTGACTGCGCAGTCTCTCTCGCTCGCTCACTGCCACCGCCTTAGCGGTAGTGACAACAGAATTCGCAAAAGCCCCGAGAGGGAATAAAAAGCAAAAGCGGGGCCTTGTCATGGCGTGGAAACCAGGATTCTTGAGTGGTAACCGTCCCTGCAACCCCCCTGAACCAACTTGGAGAGGCAGACAAACTGCCTCGACGACCTCACTCGTCACTGGACCGTTGGATGCTGGAGGTCCGAAAAAAGAACGTACCAACACGAAAGAAGCAAGTCCAGGGGGCGTGAACAACCCGTTGGATGGCACTAGCACGAGCCCGTTCGCTCCAGACTGGCATCGCTGGCACCAAGCACGCCACGAGATCAGGCAAGCAGACGAGGAGAGAATGCCTCTTGGGGTTCGCAGTTCTGGCATGGCCCATCTTGGCTCTCCAGGGCTTGAACGCCTCCGCTTATTAGGATGTTGGAGATGGGATGTTTGCCAGCCAGACCAACCCGAAACCGACTTGGGCTGAGGCAACCAGGGACGACAACCGCAACCCGAGAAAACATCAGGCAAATGGATGCCGAGGAAACGCAACTTGACAGCCGTTTCGCTCAAACCATTGAACCAGCAACGCATACAGGGAGTCAGAGACAGTACTGGTTGTTTGAACTCTAGCCGCACATCCGTCGAGAATACAGAGAATTGGATATCGGGAAGTGGTGGATGGATCGGACTGGGGCAGCGTAACGTATCCTGCCAACGTAAGAACGGCAATAAGAAGCCGGGGTCTGGAGAGCTTCCATCTCGCAATTGACTCGTTATGCTGGCCCATCACATGCGTAACCGCAAGGTCTGCGCGTGCTTCGTAGTTGCCAATTGCTCTTGGATTTGCCGCTGCAGCGCGGTTGACGGCACGGCTCCAGGGCTGGAACTGGGCCGGGCTGCGCGTCTCTTGCCTCGTTCCCTCGTCCCATGTCCATGCCTTCTTGCCTTCGTCTCCCGGGCTCCCGTCTCATTCCAAGCTTGTCGTTGCCTGTCATAATGTCATCTTGTTTCTTCCCACCCATACTTGATGATTGGATGAACCGCCGGAGAGATGCTGGTGCTTGAAACACGCGGAAACTGGGAAGTGCGCTCCAGCTTTTTTTTCCCTCCTCCTCACCCAAGGCCCTGGCGGCCAGCCCAGCCCCGAGAGACCCAGCCCAGGGGGTAGGTAGCACGTAGGTGGTCCAGGGTCCGAACACCGTTTCTCCCCTCCCCTCGCATCGTCTAGGAATCCTGGAAATAAAAGAATGACGATCATCCGGTGGCACCGGGGTGCCCAGGACGGGTACCTGCCTGCCAACCGCCATGCTCTGCGCACACACAGTACCTTCCCTTATTGTGAGGTGCCGTGCCGCGGGAGGCCTGCGCCTGCTGCGCCAGCATTCTGGCTCGGTGTTAGTTAATTGTCTTTCATGGAAGAAGGCGCAACCGTTGCCGCGCTGCGAGAAGGATCCCAGCAGACCGTGGTTAAGTATGTCGGCGCCATGGCGGCTGCAATGTGCGATGCAACATTGGACAGATGACGCACCAGGAGAAACGTGAAAAAGAAACACTGGTCGACACCTTGGGATGTTACCTTACCGTGCCGCGCAGGAAGTCAGTGTCGTTCAAAACTCAATGGTCAGTGTCGAGGGCGACCTTTCTAGGGTGTTGGCACCGGGTCAGGTCCCCCGCTCACCTATGCCTGACGCTAAGTAACGATTGCTCAATCCTGACCAAGGCACGGAAGGGGGAAAACTGAAAGCCAAAAACAAAATCAACCGGCGATGCGACGAAGGAAGCAGACTGGCAGCCCTCAAGCGACCAAGGCGAACGCCCGAGCTGGTCCAGACAACGGGCTTGGGCGACGGGTTCCTTGCAGATGTAAGGTACGCGCCAATCACAGCGACGCCTCGGTGGAAAGCCCCCGCCCGGCGCAACCCTCACAGCCCATTCTCCCCCTGTCCGGCTCTGATCCCGGATGATCAGGCAATTCAGGCAATGCCACATCACTTTCTCCCTTCTAAAAATTCGAATGGCTAGCCTCTGTGCTGCAGTTAATAGCTCCATGTTCGTGCCTGCAAACCTACAGTGGTTTGGTGGACACCGCTGACACGCTGACACGTTGGGTGGGCGTCGTACCGCGGCGCCAACCACGCAGAGATTTTCCCGCATTGCATCTTCATTCGGCCACCCGCGGCTTGATGCTTGATTCGTTGATGGCTTGCAGCAGCCTGCAGTTGTGTGAAGGGGAAGACACAGAAAACCCCTCACCTGTTCGGTGACCGTTCTTACTTCTCACTCCTGAGACCTATTCTCGGGCTAGTCTTGATTTCGCTTTCCTTCGAGCCGTCGTCCGGCCTTTACTCACAGCTTTCTCGTCCACATCTCTTGCTCGTAGTTGCGCTATGGTAAAGCCAACCATCCCATCAAATGATCGTCCGGAGTCTGAAATCTGAACTCTGAACTCTGGGGACCAGATCTTGTATGCCCACCCGCACAGTTCTCCACTACTCTTGGAGATCACATGCGTGTTGGATCCAACGATATGTGGTGCTCTAAAAAGCTTCTTTTGATTGACATGAGCCTCTATTTCTCTATTCTCTATTCGTCTATTATTGCGTCTCTTCCACGCTGTTGATGACAGGCGCTTTCTGCATCGACTGTCAGCTGACGCGGTGCAGCGACCTCTCAGAGATGTCCACGACACCGAGCAGTACACGACATCGCCCCGCCTTGGGCTGTGGGTTGGAATCCTCGAACGAGGCAAGCAAGGAGACAACAATCGTTTTTCATCTCGTCCTTTTCCCTGAGCCAACGGACAAACTCATGGATCTCCGCACACCTACTCTGGCGCGCAAGTGACACCGAAAGTTGTCAAGGTCAAGTAGCCTTTCGACTTCGAGTCATTGTTTGACATGGCGCACTGCGCAAATCCCTGGGCCCGAGTCGAGGCTTTCAGATCCCGACTCCCGAGAGCTTTGCGAAACAGGCGCTTGATGCTGTCTTCCCCAAAAAGAGAACGGTTTGCCAATGACAGGATGCCAGTCAATGCTCACTACTGTCGAGCACCGTTGGCGGTCGGCTTCTTGCTGGCGAAGGTGTACAGAAACAGCCCTTCTCTGCTGAATATGGCGCGATCATCATCCACGATTTCTGTCACTTGGAACGCCTTCTGTGCCTTCTTGAGAAACTGCATGTCGGCGCGTCTCCTCTTCTTGAAACAGAAGTAGATGGTCGCGTCGGGCTCCAACGTCAGCAAATTTGTCAACGTCTCCAATAGAAGCGGGAAGGCGGGCTCAAAGTACACGCAGTCGGCTGCGAGTATGACATTCGGCTTGAAGTCGACGACTTCTTGTGATAAGGGCTCGCCCCTGTGTCATTCATCAGTCATCCGTTCATCAGCCGGAGTGCATGCGCAGCCTGCTTGTGCTTGGACTTGTGCATTGCAGCGCAGCGCAGTAGCAGAGTGAGCCGGGACAAGTTGTAAGTCTTTGGCTTCATAACTCTTTAGTGCGCTGCTGGTTCCCGCGCACGCGCAACTCCTCAGCGCTGGCAGACACCTCTCACTTGTCCCAAGTCTGGGGCTGATGGTCTGGGGGAAGGATGCGCACGGCTGGAATCGGAGGTAAATGGAAATTACTTACCAATTCAGGATCATGGGCTTAACCTTGCCATCAAGACCATTCAGCTTGGTGTTCCTGCCCATGAGCTCGAACATCTCGTCCTGGTCTGTGAGGTACAGCGGCGTTTGCTGCAGGTCACAACCTAGAGCAACAGCCAAACCGACGAGTCCGCCGCCGGCACCTAGCTCTAGTCTATTTGCTCCGAAAAGCCACGAGTCAGCTCAACTTCTTTCCACGACATGTTCTCTCGCATTAGCATGCGGTTCAGTTCCGGCAAGTCAAGTGCAGCAGCATCTGCAGCAAAGTGTAGGCGAGCGTGAGCTCGGGGATAACCAGCTCAGGAAACGTGGCGAGCGCAATGGGGCCGAGTCACCAACATTCTGGCTCCGGTCAGAGCTTCCCGGTGGTAACGCAGCATGTGCTTTGCCAACACCATGCCCGCGGGCCAGGTTTGACCTCCGCATCCCGAAGCGAGGTCCTCGTGGAGCTTGAGGGGAGTGGACAGTAGGCCGGCGATGTCGAAGGAGTTGGTTTGTGCGGCCTTGTAGGCGGGTAGCGGGGTGAGATCTTCGCCGATCGCCAAGGGCGAGAACTCGGGCGAGGGAGACCTCTCGGCGGAGTCCATCTGTTCTGGAATGAGAGGGTTGTTGAGAATTCTCATAATGCTATTGTTTGTTTCTGGGTAAGTACGGATGATGCAACGGTAAGTCGAGTGCGTCTGGAGGCAAGGTTGTAGGTAGAGCAGGCCGAGAGCGCGTTTAATTCTCTCAAGGCAGGTGGTGCTTTTGGGCGTTTGCAGATCTGAGGCAGAAAAGAGCGGTATCGCTGGTCTTTGTTGGGCTTTTTTTTTTTTTTTTTTTTTTTTTTTTTTTTTTTTTTTTTTTTTCTGAGGCCGACGACAATCTAGACTTTCCGATAAGGGGAGGTGCGTTTGCCTCAAGCGGGGTTGCCCCGACTTTCACATTGTCCCGTCCTCAGCGGCGGGTTCTGCTTGCAAGTTCCACACTTCCCATCGAGTCATCACCTTCTCTGGTCGTCCGAGAAAGACGTGGAAGGAGCTTGCTTGCCTTACCTCAGGTCCAGTGCCTACCTCCGTAAGGTAGTCACACTCGGCCGCCAAGTTTGTTTCTAGCGTCGAACCTGAGCTGTCGCTGCTTTACTTCGAGTTTGAGGGCGGTCTGGCGTGATTTCAAACCTTTGCAACATCGCACAGTTACTTAAACGGGGTACACACTGTAGGCCAGAACTTGACAAGCTGATCTAAGCAGGCATCGGTACCTAGAGGATGTGATCCAGCTGGTGCTCATCCAGGAAACAGGTGCACGACTATGAAATCCTTGAGGACTCAAAGACTAGGTACTCGCAGCATAGTGAAGCAGGTGCAAGTTCTCTTCAAGGTCTATTCCTTTAGCTTAGGCGTTTCCATCCATTGAAACATGTCCTCACTTTCTAGATTTTGAGTTTTGTTCTCTTTGCCTCTCATCACGCTGCACCACCACGTCCTCCAACGCCCCATTTCGCTTGCGCCTCAACAACACCATCTTTGATAGCCGGCAATTCCCTGCCCCGTCCAGTCGGACGCGGCAAGAAATTGGTTTCGACGAGATATCTTAAGAAACGGCCAACCGATTCCCTACTAATGCCATCTCCCGCACTCTCGTCAATACCTGTCCACCGGTCCGCATCGGCCTTGAGAACAGCGACAGCATTGCGATCGTCAAGTTCCGGCGCGCGGGTATCTTTAGGGAGGTCATTCGTTGCCATGTGGAAAAGAGGCATCAGGGCGCTCTGTTGCTCGTCTTTCTGGGTGGGACCTGCCGAGACAAAGGTCTCGAGCTGGGCCTTCCAGTTGTCGTAATCCACCTCGGGAACATCATAGCCATAAAAGCTCAAGGTAGAAAGATACTCGTTCATGCGTAGGCGAGGATGGGCAGTGACATGGATAACATGGACACCAACATCATCGCTGCTGCTGCGGACGCTATTCGCAGTTCCAGCCGGGATAGGATTCAGGGAAGCTGCGACAACCACGGTAGAGACGTGGCCTACAGGCACAGCATTGATCGTGTTGATGATATGCGGGCGGCTGGAAAGTTGGATGCAGCCCTTGAGCATGCGGAGAAGAAAGTCGTCGGTATTGCAGACACCAGTAGCAGCATCTCCAAGGATATAGCCAGGTCGGATGATCGATCCAAGGAGGCCGCGTCTGCCAGCCTCGCGGACGAGCTGTTCAGAGACCTGTGGTGCGTTAGAACGGACGTTACTTGCGAAGAGAGTGTCTGTGGAGGCTACTTACCCATTTGGACTGGCCGTATCCGGTGCCGAGACCGGTGCGACTGCCCATCATGTCATCAGCCTCCATAACAGCGCCTTGTCCAGTCTTGGTCTGTTCGTGTGATAAATCCAGATAGTGGTCCGTATCCAGAACGCTTGTCGAGCTGATGAATGAGAAGAGCTTAGGCTTTCCCTGGTTACACAGCCGCAGGGCATCGAGTGTTGACAGAACATTGCTGCGCTCAAGATGCTCATACTGCTTTACCCAGTGAACGAGGGCACCATTATGGATAATCACATCGACAGTGTCGCCAAGCATCTTCCACGTATCGTCATCAAGTCCAAGACGCGGCTGAGCCAGGTCACCGATGACTGCGCTAAGCCTAGCAGCCCAAGAATCCTGCCATACGCCGTATCCGCGAAGTGACCTCTGAAGCCGCTCGAGGGCAGCCGCGACGCTCTTTGTTCCACGGACATGGGCGATCACATTTATACTCTCACGCGCGAGCAGGTCCTTAACAATGTAGGAGCCCAAGAAGCCTGTGGCGCCGGTGACAAACACGGTTGTCTTGCCTTCCGGCGAGAGTGCTGCGGCGTCCGCTGTCTGGTACTTAGCATCGAGACTACCGAGCAGCTTGTCGAGTGACTCGGCATATGCAGCCTCGGTTTCCTCCGTCGCGGCCGAATCGTTCTTGCCGTCACGCTGGCGGTCAATCTGCTTGCTGAGAGCCCCGAGAGACGAGTTTGAGTACAGCGAGCTGATGGTCATGTTGACCCCCAGTTGCTTGCGGATATTGAGAAGGAGCTGCTGGGCCAGCAGACTGTGCCCACCACTTTCAAAGAAATCTGACTCAGGCTGCAAAGTTCTCGCATTCAGACCACTGATCAGCGTTGCCCACTGCTCCGCCAGTTCCTTCTCGGTGCTGCTAAGCGTTTCCCATCTCTTCAGATCCTCCTCTGAAGTCTCTTGCGAGATCAGAGCCGCGTCCGGGAACGGTAGGTTTGGGCTGTCAATCTTGCCGTTCGGGTTCAAAGGCATCTTGTCCAAGAAGATAAAATAAGTCGGGATAGCCTGAACTGGCAATCGAGATTTGAGATGATCACGAATCTCTGTCTGCAACGGCCGGTAGCGCTTGGAATATACGAAGACGGGTCCGATCTGAGTGCCTTCGTCCTTGGTGTCGTCCAGGCTGCGCTCTGCCAGCCATTTGAGCCATTCTTGCTGTTCAGGCACAATGTAGCTGACCAATGTTGGCTCTTCGTTCCGGTCTCTTCGAAGCAGCGTTTTGCACTCGCGAACGATGGCGTGTCCCCTCAAGTTGCTGTCAATCTCAGAAAGCTCAATTCGGAAGCCACGAATTTTAACTTGATCATCAGCTCTGCCTATGATGGCAGCGTTACCGGAGTCGTCCAAGAAGTACCCCAAGTCGCCGCTTCTGTAGATTCTGTCTCGAGGGCCCTTGTAGTACTTTCTCCAGGGCTCTTTAGCGTGATCAGCGACTTTGTTATCGGCATCAACCCATTTCTGGTTGTCGACAAACCAGTTCTGGAGGAACTTCTCCTTGGTTTTCTCTTCGTCATCCAGATATCCGTGCAGCAGAAGGTTAGCAGGACTCTATCATGGAAGGGGGAGACTTATCTCAGCCAAGCCTGCTGCTCTCAGCATGATCTCACCAACCTCTCCAACGCCACAAAGCTTGGTAGGATCCTCGCGGTTGACTACAAGAAGCTGGACATTCTCAATGCCCCTTCCAGCAGGAATAATGTCGCCCAATCTATCCAACGCATCTGGATCTTCAGCGCGGCTCTTGATGTGATAGTACGACACGCTGCGGCTCGTCTCAGTGGTACCATAGGCAGCACAGATCTCCGCGTTGGGTGCCAGCTTGCGGAGCGAAGCGCAATCCTTCTTGGTCAAAATATCACCAACGTAGAGAACCCACTTCAATGAAGGGAACTCTGCCTTAGCACCGCCGCACAAGATTTGACCCATCGCGGGTGTCAAATGGACCGCGTTGGGTTTGTGATCACGGAACCACTCAGCCAACCTTTCGTGGGCGATGTTCTCTCGAGCAGGGCAAATCAGCTCTCCACCCATGAAAAGCGGACTGAAAATGTCTCGCTGAATAGGATCATGGCTTATACCACTGTAATTGGTTAGCAGAGCTGTGACGGGCATCATCTTTAAGGGGCTCTACCTCAGACAAGCGAACTTTGTGTCCGAGGTCCAGTTGAATGTTTTAGCCATCCATGGGAAGTACTTGGCTAAGCTGTAATGACGGCCCAACACGCCCCTATGAATTGTCAGCTAGTTTCTAAGCTTCAACAGTTACGGGGGGCTCGACTTGGGTCTTGATGTTGTGCCACTGGTAAAGCTCAAGATACTTGTTGAGTCGGGCCCTACCAGAACATCCGGGGGCGCTTGTGCTTTGCTTTCAGTATCGGTAAAGACTTGCTTGCCGTCAATCTCGCCACCGGTAAGACGGCCATCATCGCTCATCCGTAGCTCTGGTACTTGGATCTTGAGAGATAGTTCCTCGTCCATGTACTTCTGAACAAGCGGCGCAAAATCACCATGATCGTCCCTGGCTCGGCCAATCGTGATCAGAGCCTTGGGCTGTGAGACCTCGAGATAGATCTGTTGTCTCGCTGGGGGGTATGCGGGGTCCAGGACGGTAACAGTGGCACCGGCAGCCAGGGTTCCCATGAAGGCGATGACGAGTTCAACGCAACGAGAAGCAAAGATCATCACGACATCGCCATTGGTGATGCCAGCTTCGTGAAGCTGGTTGGCCAGAATGTTGGACGCCTCATAAATCTGCTTGTAGGTGAATCTCCTCTCAATTGTGGTGGAGGAGGCTGTTTCCGTGACGCACGGCGCATCAGGATTCTTCAAAGCATTCTTGCGGAATATCTCGTGGATGGCGCCAACATAGCCGCCCCAGTCAAGGTCGATGGTGGGATCAGGAAGCCCCATAGCGGCAGAGAGACAGCAAGTTTTGTTGTACTGAGCCGGTAGAACACAATTGCAAGATCGAAAGTGTTGACTTGGAAGATGTGTCACCAGAGGGGAATTCTGCTGTGCGCCGATCGTCGGCGGAGGGGCAGTTTTTTCTTACAGTGAGGTGGGCGGGAGTTCTGACGGCGCGGTCACGTGGAAGCAGAGTTTAAAAGATTAGTCACAGGCTTTGGCAGGGGTGAAAGCCAACCAAAGGCTTTGAATCTGCTTCTGGGCCCATTTATTCAGCGTTTGACTCATATGTGACCTACAGCAGAAGGCAGCAGAAGGCAGGCGCAAAATGTAGGCACAAAACCAACCTAGCGTAGAGGGCAGGCGCAGAGGACAAATGTGGGCTGCGTAGAGGGCAATTAGGTAGACTTAGCGGGCGGGTAGTGACTAGGTAGGTGCTGATGGCCACCTCAGGCACTGTACCTAGGTACCTAGCGAGAGAGGCAGTATTAGGAAGGGACGACTACCATTACAAGGCTCTGATTGGCTCGAAAGCCGCACCCTGCGAGAATAGCAAAGTTACCCTGCGCTTTTACCCAAACCGCGTTAGGGATACTGGACAAGAGCTTCCTACTGAGGAGCCATTCCTCAGCTCACATAACTCTACAGTCGACAACTTCACGTCGTTTCTCCGTGACCCTGAACGTCATCGGATCGTGTATCGTCTTGGATTTTATGAATGTCATGTCCAATACTTACTATTAGAACCTTCCAAAACGACTTCAGCTGGGCCAGCGATCATAGCGTTGCATTCCAACCACCGTGGAGGTGAACATCCCGAGTGGATATGTCTCATCCCGCCTCCCTCGGACCTTCGAGATGAAGTCTTTCTCACCACCCTTCCCAGGCCTTCAACCTGTCACTGGAATGGACACATCGAATATTCCTCGCCTAAGCCTCCCATTATGGCGATTTAGCTCGCATCACTCTGAAACGAGGCTCGTCCTTGTCCCCGTTCGGTAGGAGACAGGGCGAGTGCCCTTTGGAAACCACATGGAACGGGAAACGTTAGTGTGCGCGATGCGCGCTCACTCGCGACTCCTTTGCGAGGGCGCGACCACTGGCGCGAAGGGAGGCATCAAGCACCGGCAGACAGGAAAACATGGCAATATGATTCGCGCCAAGTGTATCCTCTCCTGGTATCGTCCTGTGCTTCTCCCGTCTCTGCTGCCGAGATAACCTTCGTCTGCCATGCCTTTCTCTCATTGAATTTGTTGTTGTTGTTTTCCGCTTCTTTGGCTCGCAGATGCCGCTCATTTCACTCACCCCGTCAGACATGGCCTCATTTGGGATGCTGCGGGTGCTACTGCTACTCCATCTAGCTGTGCGGACAGGCGCAGTTCCGGTCGTTTACTTTCCATTCAATTCCCAGCTGCCACCAGCAACGAGGATATCCGAGCCATTTTCAT
The DNA here is from genome assembly GCF_013390195.1 of Colletotrichum siamense. Lineage (NCBI taxonomy): Eukaryota > Fungi > Ascomycota > Sordariomycetes > Glomerellales > Glomerellaceae > Colletotrichum > Colletotrichum siamense. The sequence goes on from NW_023501022.1 coordinate 2,259,655, forward strand.
ACACTCTTTCACCGCAAACCTTTTCTTCTCAATCACAAATCTCTTACAGCCTAAGAGATGCACCAAAATGGCTCTCAATCGACAGCAGCACCGGGCGTCTGTCAGGAACGCCTCAAGATGCCGATGTTCCGTCCGGGGAGGTAGTTGGGGTTCCAGTAGATATCATTGCGACAGACGACTCTGGTTCGGCGACAATGACGGCTACTCTCGTGGTGACCAGGAACCCGGCACCAACAGTCAAGATTCCGCTATCCGAACAAATCCAGCAATTTGGCGACACTTCTTCGCCATCTGCAGTCGTAGCCTCTCCTGCTTCCGACTTTTCCTTCTCATTCGCCAAGGACACGTTCTCCTACACGGGAAACGGCATTAACTACTACGCCACTTCAGCAAATAACAGCCCTCTACCTTCATGGATCAAGTTCGACTCTGGCAGTCTGACGTTCACCGGAAAGACTCCGCCATTCGAGTCTTTGGTTCAGCCGCCTCAAAAGTTTGACTTTAGTCTTGTTGGGTCTGACATTGTAGGATTTTCGGCCGTTTCAGTCGTGTTCTCTATCGTCGTTGGCGCGCACAAACTGACGACTGATACTCCCATCGTCAACATCAACGCGACGGCGGGGCAGGAAGTATCTTACGAAACATTGGCCGAAAGCATCAAATTGGACGGCAAATCTATCGCGCCGACTGATCTGAACCTCACCACTTCCAACTTACCGAGCTGGCTCTCGGTCAATAATTCGACGCTAGTCCTGAAGGGCACACCTCCCGACGACGCAAAATCCTCGAATTCCACGCTCACGTTTCGAGATGTCTACGAAGATACTCTTGACATCTTGTTGTCTGTCTTGATAACGACTCGAATCTTCCGGAACACAACACTCCAATTTGATGTTACGCCTGGGGAAGCCTTCTCATTTGACGTTGAGCCCTATTTATGGACTCCAGCCGATGTAGAATTGGGCCTCAGCAACTCGCAAGATTGGGTCGAGGTTGATGGGCTCAAAATCACAGGAACAGTCCCCAAGTCTGCGTCACCGAAGAACACCAAGCTTCTCGTCAAGGCCACTTCGAAGAGCTCAGGAGAGTCCGAAACCGTTGCTGCAGATCTTGAAATTTTGTCGGCAGCTGTGACCACCACATCGGCGCAACCGACACCTTCTGCCAGCCCTACGAAGTCCGCAGCAAGCGAAAATCCAAGAAGAGGGTTGAATCCCGGGCTCATTGCCTTGGCGGTGCTCCTTCCTATTCTTTTCCTTTTCGCCATAGTGATCTTGATTATCTGCTGCCGACGAAGGAGACAACGCGACTCCATACACGAGCAGAAGAAGAGTCAGATATCGGAGCCTGTACCTGGCAGCTTTGTTTGGAATGGTAGCAGACACAGCCGGGAAACGTCCAATCCATCCATGGTCGAGATCATCAAGAGGCCCGAAGACAGCCGTCGCAGCCGAGGATACTTCAACTCTGCAGTGGCGAGGATGCGACAGTCGAGAACGCTTTCAACAATCACCGGCTCCCGCATCTCCCAGTCACTTCACCGCAACTCGTCGCACTGGAGGAGTCCTCGGAGTGACAGGAGTGTGCCTACCTCGCCCTCATTTGGGTCGTCATGGCTCACCGAGGGTGTTTACTTCCAACCACAACACGCGCACCAAGGATCAACAAGCACATATGACGGTCCGAGCGATGTCCTTTCTGGTTCCTCCGGCTTCCTCCAGGGTGAGCGAGACGACTCTTTCCGCAGCGCCCTGGACGTCACCATCCCTTCGATGCATGACGAAGTAAGCAGCATCCAGGCAACACCAGATATGGCTTACACGAGTCCATGGGGAGAGCCGTCGAGACTAGTCCTCGACAGGTCAACGCCACTCTCGGCTGCTACACACTCGGATAGTCTGGCGTCAATTCCTGAGCAGCCGACACCATTGGGGTCGCATCCCACCCACGGCCGGCGCTTTTCTCCCGCTCAAAGGCCGAGGCGGACATTCTCCTTGCTAAGTTCTAGATCACAGAACAGCGTTCGCAGCTCTCGGTCCGGGTCAGGAAGAGGTAGAATGGGGCGTCAAGACTCGCAGCCGGGGTCGTGGACGGGGTCCATGATGAGTCGGCCTATCAGCAGGAAGTCGGACTCCAGCCCTTTCTTTGGCGGGCGCTCCGTCGTACCGTCCCGCAATCGCTACAACCTCGACAGCGACTCAGACTCCCTGGAGTCCTCAACGCGGGGAACGGAAAATTGGCAGACAATACCCAGGGATTCTCTGGGCATCGCCTACGCTGAGCTGGCCCAGACCTCTCCTTTCCTGAGAAACCAGTCTTCCATGTCTCCTCGACCTCTCAGCATTGTCAAGAAAGACTCCAGCGGGCCAAGAATCGGCAGGGAAAGCCGACCCGGAAAGCAGATGTCGTTGTCTCGGCGACGATCATCCAGTTCCAATGCCATATCTACGGGACGCTGGAGCAGGAATTCTCCCGCGGAACATGGGCCGTCCGGCGCCCAGCCGGGCTACGCATCGTCTCGGGCGAGTAGCGAAGTGCTGGGCAAAGGAAAGGGGCTTGCGCGATACTCCTCAGGCCTTGAATCAGACAACTCCGACTGGATGACAGAGGCGGGCACGGTGGGGAAGAAAGGACCTCGGAGTCGTCTGGACAGCAGCGACGATTACCGCGTATTCATGTAAAAGGCATACTTTGTCACCACCCTCGTTTAAAAGCGTTGCGATTTGTTATACCCACCTGGCGAAGCAAGGCTCCGTGTATTCTGGTGATTGGATTCTGTAATGGAAGGCGATATGGTAATGCTAGAATGGGTTGGACACGGTGTGATGGGCTGAACGGACGACCCTTGACAGGGAACCTAGGACTGTAATGTTGAATTGACGATGCCACAAAAGCTAATCTGGATATTGGGGCACGATACCCCGCGGACCCCTTTTTTCTTTCTGCTTTTCTTTATTTAACAAAACGAGTCTGTGCTCCTTATCCTGGACAGGGCAAGAGTTGGCCTTGTGGGGGGACCCGGTCAGCGCACATTGCACCGAGTGGTCCGACTGCACCGGCGGGGGGGAGGGGAGCTCAGCCACAGCTTCGACGATTAGCGCCCGCCGCGCTCCAAAAAGAGGAAACCCCCACCGTTAAGCCCCATCGGGGTTTAGGACGTTGGGCGTAGAGCAGCTGGTCTGCCTTCGTTGGGCCATATTCACCGAGCAACATGGTGTTACATTTGAAAAGGAGAGCAGAGGGTAGAGCTTGGACCTTTGTTTCCGCCAAACTGTACTGCTTCAGGGACTCTACGTAGCTTGATCTCGGAGGCGGGAAAGGGGAAAGGAGAGGGGAAAGCTGCTGAGGGGAGATGGGGATTTTTTTTTTCCTTGGGCAGAGGAGAGGGGCAGGAAGAGGGGGGCCTTGCATGAGCACCGTGCAGTCGATATGGCAGGTGGGTAAGACGGCTCTGGCGGGCTTCATCAAACGATGACGGATGTCTGTGTCCCCGGGAAACACGGTCCTTACTGTGGTGATGCTTTCGAAGTAAGATGAAGAGAGGAGACATTCAGCAAGCAACGCGAGGTACTAAAGCTCGCTGAATAAGACGGGCCTAGCAGGCGTATGGTGCATAGGAAATATCATTCTGTGTACTATGCAGTATGGCCAAGAAGCGAGACATGACGCAACCATGGGAAAGCTCGCTCATACTCATCAGGAATTCCGCATCGGACTTCAACAGTAGCAGCCAAACCTTGTATGGCGAAATGCTTGAGGATGACGATGCATGGCACCTCTTCAAGTGCCGCTGTTCCAGTGCTTCCATTCCTGTGTGCCATTGGCTGGCGGTTGCCAGGTGTTGACTGGGTCGCGTGGGAGTCATAAACTGAGAGAGAGACTCGGAGACTGCAAGAGAGAGGAAAAGCACGCGCAGTACAGAGTCGCCCCTCAACGTTCTGGTCTCAGCACCTTCGCCAGAGACTGACAACTTGTCAACTTTACTAGGGCCAGTTGCTTCAGTCCAGGATTGACTTGACTGGACAGTCTGTCTCTGAGTGGACTCCCTGCAACTGTAGACTAGTCAGCCGACCTGTTGGGAGGCGGCCGAAGGGTGACTCCTTGTCATTGTGGGTGGTGTTGGTGCAAGCAGCGCAGCACAGTGGAGGCGATATGCGCGTTGACTACCAAGGCCAACTCTTCCCCTCTGCATTTTCAAGCGATGCTCAAGACAGACGCTCATGAACTGCTGTGTAATGGCCAAGGTAGGCAGGTTACCGAGGTGCCGTGGTCGGAGGTACTACTGCATGTATCAATGGACTCATGGCAGAGTGAGTACCTTAGTCGTGGTGGTTGCCATTGCCTGGGCTGCTGGTTGCTGGTTGCTGGGTACATATGTGCCCGCTTAGGTTAGAGCCAGCAAGCACCTCACCTCAGCAATATCCCGCGCTCTGCCCGCGGCTCCAGGCCGGGCTGGGCTGGGTTGGTTGGTCGCGGTGGCCTGTGCCTGCCTAGGTATGTACCTACCTTACCTGCGAATACCTGGCCTACTAGGTGCGTAAGGTAAGGTGTGTTGCTTCTGCGCCTTCCGTATCGCATAGCGACTCCCCAACACACGCGACCTGACCGTCACCACCACTCTCTTCCTGTGGGAAAACTCTTCTTGCTCACAACCTCACCCACCGAGCCACGATTGAGTTCGGTTTCTCTTTTTCCCCTTTCCCCTTCACCTTTTCTCCCTCTCCTGCGCAACCTCACCTCGTCGCGCAAAACAGCTATACCGTCCGACCGATCACGCCGTCTTCCTCTCACCACAATCCTTTTGGGGATCGCCGACCATCCCCTGCCATTTCCCTGCGATTCGGATACCCCGCTTCCTGCCCATTGTGCGCGATCTAGAACCTTTTGCTACCGCACCACCAACCGTACCGTACCGCACCGCACCACCCTCTTCACCTCTCGCCTCTTGTTTTTTTTCTCAGCCTTCCTCGCGCACCCACGAACGGCTCTGAAAATTCTGCTCCCTCGCGATCCGATCCGCCCAGCACCAGCAAATTGCCCGACCGAATTCCCCTCTTCCTCCCGGTAGCTGCGCTGCCGACAAATTGCATCCATCATCATGGGTCAAACTCTCTCCGAGCCCGTTGTCGAGAAGGTATGTCAGGATCTGCCACCACTGCGCCCACCCGAGCCTTTGCTCCTGGTCTCTCCTGCTGCTCTTTGTCTCCGTCCTTTGCGACAGACTGCCTTTCTCTGTACCTGCTCTCCTCTTCTTCCATGCCAGCCTCCGACCCCGCTCCTCCTGCTCTTCACTTGTGATATCCTGTGCGGGCGGGGGAACTCTGGGACCCGGGGGTCTGGATACGTGGCCCAGGCTTCATCTTGCTCGACTACCTCACCCATGATGACGTACCTGCCAATTTTATGTGTGAATCATTCAACTGACCTCAACACCAAAATTGTAGAACTCGGCCAAGGGTGAAGATGAACGTCTTCTCTACGGTGTGTCGGCCATGCAGGGCTGGCGCATAAGCATGGAGGATGCTCACATCACCGTCCTCGACCTTCTTGCCCCTGGCAGCGACGAAGCTAAGAAGCACGACTCCAAGCTCTCCTTCTTTGGAGTCTTTGATGGACACGGAGGTGACAAGGTGGCCTTATTTGCTGGAGAGCACATTCATGAGATCATCAAGAAGCAGGAGACCTTCAAGAAGGGCAACTACGAACAGGCATTGAAGGACGGCTTCCTCGCCACCGACCGCGCGATCTTGAACGGTAATATTCGACCTCTACACCGTTTCCAATCTTTCTGGCCACTCTTTTGGGCTGTGTACAGATTCATGGACGTAATGTTGGAAGAAAAACAAGAGCTAATGCGTGGTGGCTGCATCAGATCCTAAGTACGAGGAGGAAGTCTCTGGCTGCACTGCTTGTGTTGGCTTGATCTCCGACAACAAGATCTACGTCGTGAGTTTGCTTACGTCCCCGCTGACGGGCGATCCTTTTGGCTTCACTTACCAACCTTACCGGGAATTAGGCAAACGCCGGCGATTCGAGAAGTGTCCTTGGTATCAAGGGACGAGCTAAGCCCTTGTCCCAGGACCACAAGCCTCAACTCGAAGGTGGATAGTTTCTGTCATTGTTTATGTGTTCGCGGCTTTGGAGGAATTGTGACTGACATGATTCCAATAAAAGCCGAGAAATCCCGTATCACAGCCGCCGGCGGTTTCGTCGACTTTGGCCGTGTCAACGGCAACCTCGCCCTGTCGCGTGCCATTGGCGACTTCGAATTCAAGAAGAGCGCCGAGCTCTCTCCTGAGGCCCAGATTGTCACCGCCTTCCCCGACGTCGAGGTCCACGAGATCACTGACGATGACGAGTTCCTGGTCATTGCTTGTGACGGTAAGCAAACAACAGGACGTGGATGACATGACACAGCGTTGATGTATTATTTGCAGGTATCTGGGATTGCCAGTCGTCTCAGGCGGTTGTCGAGTTCGTTCGACGTGGCATTGCGGCCAAGCAGGATCTGGAAAAGATCTGCGAGAACATGATGGACAACTGCTTGGCGTCCAACTCGGAGACTGGTGGCGTTGGTTGCGATAACATGACCATGGTCATTGTCGGCCTTCTGCGCGGCAAGACCAAGGAGGAGTGGTACGAGGAGATTGCCAAGCGTGTTGCTGCTGGAGACGGACCTTGCGCCCCTCCCGAATACGGTACGACTGAATCCACCTCATCCTAAGCAAAAGAACGGTTGGAGACGCGCCAGCATATCCATTCGCATCGAGTCGCATCGTCGCTCTCTTCCCCTCCCATAATACAACCATTGAACCCTCCGTATCCGACACCCATTTGTTACGTGCCCCTTACACATCACACATACATTCGTTTTTCCAAGGAGGAGAGAGCTGATCCATCCCGTGCAACTAGCTGAATTCCGCGGCCCTGGAGTTCACCACAACTTCGACGACAGCGACAGCGGCTACGACGTTGACCTGGAGAACAAGGGCAAGCCCTTTGGCATTGGTGGCTACAAGGGCCGTATCATCTTCCTTGGTGATGGCACCGAGGTCCTGACCGATTCCGACGACACCGAGATGTTCGACAACGCAGAGGAGGACAAGGACCTCGAGAGCCAGGTTTCCAAGGCCACCTCGACCACGAGCAAGGACAGCAACGCGGAGGAGTCGGCCGCCAAGAAGCCCGAGGAGGAGAGCAAGACGGGTGTGGAGAAGCCCAAGGAAGAGTCAAAGCCAGCCGCTGCACCCGCCGCGTCAACGGAAGCGCAGACCACCGAGAGCAAGGAGAAGTGAGCTCCTTCTCCATTGATGACGAACCTTTTTACCACCACTCATGAATACTACGGATGAGCATGCTGGCTTGAACGGATCGGAAGATACGGTTCCGGACGAAAGAGAGACTTTATACGGCTTGGCTGGGCTGGATGACTGAATGTTTCCTGTTGTTTTCTTCATCATGTTGGGTGTCCGGGCCTTTTTTATTTTGTGTCAGAATTGTAAGACGGGGGAGGAGAGCAGTTGCGGCGACAAGGAGAGGGCCGCGGTTTTTTTTTCCCAAAGAGAGGCAGAGACTCCCCCACAACGCGCGTGCTGTAGCCGAGTGGCCTCTCGTGGCCTACCTGAATAGCACGTCTTCCTCATGAAATCATTTGCATAAACCACCTCAAGCTGTTCTTCATTTGGAGTCGGTGATGTCTGGACGCTTGAAAATCTTGGCGATAGCGGTGCGAGTGATTGGGCACTCATGCATATATATTACTCAGCTGTCTCAACGGCCTCTGCGCACGACGACTGGACGCAACTTTTGTAGGTACCATGTAGAGATGCGTTTGTACTTTTGTCTGATTCTCTGGGTATATATAATACGACAACAAAGTCCAACTGACCTTTGTGCCTTTTCAAATATTACTTCATACACTGGCTGACCAATGGTCAAATTGTTTGTACATGGGCTTCTTCTATGCTACAGAACTTTTGCAGGACAATTATACTGCCTTGTCTGGGCGAATGAAGACTGGCTTCTGAGTGGAAATGTGCGTAACGGTCATCTCAAGCGTTCTGCGCTCAGCCGCACCGCATTTCTCTGTACGCTTCCTTTCGAGGACGATGGAGATGCCGCGCTTGGTGACTCTGTGAATCGTGGGCTGCGTGGCTGTAGTCGACGCTGTGGGCTCTGCTGGTGTACCAATATCTACCGGATTGGGAGAGCCTGGGAGCGCGGCAGCATCTGGAAGTGTTGCTGGCCCGACTCCAGAATCTGCCGCCATAGTCTGCTGCTGCTGCTGCTGCTGCTGGTGATACTGCTTCTTTTGCCCGTCGGCCTCTTTGATCTCGTGGTAGATCTTGTTGTCGGCCACCCATGCCTTCTCAAGAATTTCATAGAGTGGCAAAGCGGGCCCCCATCCTTCGTTCCAACCATAGAGCAGGTTGCTGATTTTTGCGGCCCGTTTGAGCGGATTCAATGTGGCCTCCAAGTGCCTGACCATGCTTTCTTCGTGAAAGGTCACCGTCACGGCTGGGCGGTCCAGCGTGGCCTTAGCCACCTCATCGCCTGACTGCAAAGCGCCGGTCCGCATCATCAGCTCAGAGACGTCCCTTCGCATGTCCCAGGATGTTGTGCCGTTGAGGGCGGCGTATCGCCAGACGATACCCATCATATTGGGTTTGCGGAGCACCGTCATCAGCTTGAAGAGCTCATGATATATCGTTTCGTCCAGAGGGATCTGCCACTCGTGGGCCCTGCGAAGTGCGGGAATGGCTGCCTCGGGTTTGCGCTGGAGTCGTGCGTGGTATACGAGGATATTGATGGATAATGTGCTCGGCCGAATATCGCAGGTATTGCGCATAATGTCGAGAAATTCAAGAGCGTCGTCGAGATGGCCCATCCGTCCGATTTCCGTGAGGATCTTGTTCACAGCCGACAGCGTGGCCCATTTCTTGCCATATCGACCCTCCTGAGCCTGCAAAAAGTCTTTAATTCCTGACCAGTTAGGTTGGTGCTGGCGGACATCCCAGACGGCAAGCTCTTTGGCGATCCGTTGAGGACCGCCAGGTTCGACGAGCATCCCGCACATATCCATAGTCTTGATGATGTGGCGGCGAACTTGCCAGTCCTGCATCATTGAAAGGACCAGGCACCAGGTGTCAACGTTCGGTGCGCAGCCATTCCCGACCATCAGGGAAATCACCCTGTCAAAGTTTCCTAAATCCTTGACGACGATGGTCCCCTTCAAGAGTATGTTGAAGACTTCAGTGTCCAGAGGCACCCCCAGGTTGCACATGCTGCTGAACAGATCGCGGGCATGGTGACGATACGAGTGGCCGTGAACCTCTACTGCCTGGAGAGCCACTTTGAAGGCTCGTGTCGATAACGCATGGCGTGCGGTAACATCTTTGAACGTGTTGCAGAGGAGATCAAACGCCGCGGTCATCGCTCCGACGCCCGAGCCGTAAAAGCGCTGCGCAAGACGCGGAGATAGTTTTGCTTTTGCAATGGCCGCAACGTAAGCCTCGAATGTCTGAGGAGTCCATATGATTGGCTTGGGAATCTTCTCAAACGGGGTCTCCAGCGTGTAGGTATTTATCCTCGAAGGCCGCTGGGCTTTGTATAGACTCGACCACACCATGAGCATCGATTCAGGACTAGGAGTCTGTGACGGGTTGCTGCTAGTGACGACCACTTCACTGCCGAATTTACCGGCAACTCGTCTCACCTCGGCGATAGCGTTTGCCATGCCCCTGTCGTCTCCCGAGAGGAATAAAATGGGTCTCGCCGAAGATGACTTTTCGCCCTTCAATTTCTTCCATGGGACCCAATGTAGCTGAAGATGACATCTTGTTCTCTCGTGGATATCCCAAATGGTTTGATCGGAGTTGTAGAGAAGCGCCATCGCAACGTCTTCGCAAACCGAGATTTTGCGCGCGCATTCTTGCCAAGGCCCCTTGATCGGCCGAGTCCATCGCCTCAGAACTTCCAGGATCGAGCGCCAATTCCCGACAGGTTCTTTCTTGATCTCTCGAATAGCCTCCAGCCGCGACTGTCTTGTCAGGCTCCGGTGATGGCGATTGAGACTGGACATGGTCTCGCGAGGAGACTTGTATCCGATAGGGCTCTCTACAAGAACCGACTCGTGCTTCCGCTGTACTGGTGACGTGGGTTGGCGTCGCCCTCTTGCTTTCTGTTCCAAACCCTTCGACCCGTTCTCAAGGGGGCCATGCCGTCGGTCTGTAGTCCTCCTCCAGATACCAGTTTGACTTGTCTTGAGGGGTTCATTTCGAATGGGCAAGACTTCCCGGAAGTTCGCGTCTCGAGTCGAGGACAGGCCATATCGAGTGTTCGGCTTTGATATTGTCCCATCTCCAGCTGGTATGTCGAAAGCCCGATCACCGCTCTCGGTCTGGAATTTCTCTTCGGTCCGTCCTTTGGGTGCAAGGGTCCCAGCTTCAACCACTGAGGCTCCTTCAGTCGCATCCGGAGCAGGATCGGCAGTCTTTCGATCGATGATTTCGCCCGCTTCCTTTGAGTCAGAAGAAGGGATGGTCTCGTCGAGGTTCGGCTTCACTGCAGCTCCGGAAGCTGCGTGGATCCATCGATACGAGGGTGGTAGTGGTTGAGCTATAGGCGCCCGAGACCATCTTGGAGGACCCCTGGGAATCAGAGATATTCCAGAGACGCCGGTGCGGTACAATCGGGCTCTCCATGCTTGTGCGATTCCCAGGGACATTTGCTATGAGTGGCCCATGGTGTGTGCTGGGCTGGCGATTCGCGTTGAAATTTGGAAAAAATGGCTGGAGAGCGACGTCGCAGGCCAGCGGGAACGAGGAAATTTCCACTCGCGCCGATTGAACCCGGCCCCGTTGTGCAGGAGCCACCGGCCGCCGATACGCAGCCGCGGACCTTCTGCGCGAGTTCTTAAAAAAACAGTGTAGGCACTGTTATCCACACAGTCGCACCCATGAATCTGCTTCAAGTCTAGTTCATACAAAATAAACTACCTAGATTTATATAGAGACGGGTATACAAGAAAAGAATAGCTCTTCATCTCTCTTGGCGTCTTCATTACTTGTTGGGCGTCACGGGTAATGCCCCTGAATTCGCATGCGCCGGCCCGCTCTGATCTACGCCTTGCCAGCTCTGGTTCCATCCTTCGCCCTCTTCGACAGCGTGCGTTGCTTCGCCGTTCTCAGCGAGTCCTTTCACGTCGCTCCAATAGGATAACTTCTTCACTTCCTCGTCGGCATGCTTGATTGCGGCTTCAAGGTGCTTCCTCCTCTCCTCTAGCTCCCCTGATTCGTCTTCTTTTCCGTCTGTTGCGACATGCTCATCATATATCTTGGTCAAATGACTGAGCAACAGTCTCCTTGAGGCTTGGAATACGAAGATGCCCATAATATCGTGCATTTCATCCTGCAAGTGTTCGAGGTTGTCTTTGGCATGCTCGAGGTAGTTCTCAACGGCTTCGATCTTTTCTCGGTCGATTCGCGCGGCCCGCAGGACTGCCATCAGCGTCCACACGTCTTCGATGTCGGGTTTCTCCTCCGCTATGCTCGTCTGCATGCTCGCCTTGCTGATGCTTTCCCGACGGCTGCCAACACTAGAGGCGCGGCTGTGATTTGCAGGCGTGACGGTGAAATAGTCGTTGTTGAGCATGTGCGGGTCTTCAGAGACATCCTCGGGCTTCTTCTTGACTCGCTTTCGAACCCAGGCTCTCCTACGCACGAAAGAGTTCCACCATTTCGGACCATGCCACGAGAACTTTTTGGAGAACATGAACGAATATTCCCACCCAAACTCGTCCATTTGAACGCCTTCTTCTCGATGTACCCTCCACTCCGGCCACGCCCACTCCCACGTCGGGTCAGGGACTTGGGCCGTCTTAATGGTCGTTGGACTTGTCTTATGGAATTGGTTTGTCCAAGGAGAGGGATCGAGGTTGCCCAAGGCCTTGCCAGAGAATAGAGGAACTCTGCAGCAAAAACAGCCTCTCTCATTCTCCCACAATACGTCTATTGCAGATTCTCGCTCTGCTGTCGATGGTCGCTCCCTCCGGCCGGCATCTCTTATAGGTATTGGGGCTTCGTGTGGCGTAGGTTCTAATGGCAAGCACATTCAGTTCTTGATACAATCGAGTAGAGACCTCCGGGGGTGGCATACCTTCGACTTCAATTGATGGTGCTCCAGTACCCGCTGCGGTCTGGGCAGTTAAGACTGGGATCTTCCGCCGCTCCCTGGCTTGAGATAAGCGACTAGGTCCTCGACTTGATGCATTCCGAGATGAAGCGACCTCGTCGTTCCCATTTCTGTCCACGTCACGGTCCGTTCCGTTGCTCAGATTGTGCTCTTCTTCTTCTTGATCTTCATCGCGAAGCAGTCGTGACCCAGTCGATGCTCGGGTCACGTCATTGGGGGTTTCTAGGCTGGGCGAGGCAACGCGGTCTTCGTGGTTAACTAAGTTGATCTCGTGGTCGTAGTCACTGTCCTTCAGGCCGGTAACCCGACGAGAACTTCGGAACGATGGCATCTCTACGGCCAAAACCGCCGGGGCCAGCGGTCAGAAAGCCCGGGGTTGAACAAAACCCCAAGGCGAAGAGGCAGCGTTCGATGCAAGAAGCCTTTTCGGGGGTTCGTGTGGGGAACAGGAGACAGGCTAGGCGTGATTCGAGACGGTTCTCGCAACGCCGGTGAGCGAGCGGTCAATAGGGAGCTGGACAGGAATGTTTCGAACACAGGGAGAGGCGGCCGTGCGAATCACTCGACCATTGTGTGTTGAATCGAAGGCGAGTCGAATTATCTCCAGACACCTCGTCTAGAGGATGGGAGGTGAACAAGACTGGTAAAATAGTAGATGAGGCTGTTTAGGGAAATCAATGGAGACCTCGCGCGTCCGGACCTAGCGTGGGCTGGACCAAGACGACGACCACCTAGCAGTGGCCAAATGTGGCTCAGAACAAGGCTAGTACGATGCAGGAGCAGCAATGCGGCGCGTCGGTGGTGCTTGCTGGTTGGAGGTCTGGGCCAGCTGAATCTGGGCTGGTTCTGGCTCAGGCCGGTTCACGAGCTCCAGCTAGGCCGGTCCAGGCCACAAGGGTATGAAAGGGTGTGTGTCGCGTCCCAGAGGTCCGTCGATGATGTAATGTCCCAACTTTCTCTCCAAGCAACGAGCCCCCTTGGCGTCAGCTTGCGTGCCGGAACCCAGCCAGCTCAGACCGTCAAGCGTTGTACTTCGGTGCTGCGTCGAACCAAAGACTTGAGCAGGCAGCCGTTCGGCCGGTGAAAGCGTCCGCTGCGGAAGCTGGTATTGCTCCAAGAGGAAATCGAAATCCCCCTCTAGAAACCGACAGCTGATTCTCGGAGCTTTGATGGCTGCAAGGTGACACTGGGGATCCAGTGGAGGCCATTCTGCAATTGTGATGCAGTCGATGAGGTACTTGCAGCTACCTAGGCCGCCACTTATCACGGTGATGATGAAAGTACTCTCTGGTCCCTTCTGAAAAAGAGGGCCTGTGCGGCCTGTCATCCCGAACGCCAGTGGAGCTCCCGGCCAGGACCGGCTGGGGGTAGCTACCTTCGATTCCCCGCATTCATGCCGCTCTACGTCATGTATCTCTCACACCTTCACCAAACTAGAGCCTCCTGAGCTTGAACCTGTGCCTTGCCCAGGCGACGAGCTGTCACTGGTGTGATCGCTAGGAGGGGGAAGGATGTAACCGCGCAGCAAATACTCAGACGACTAATGAGACAATGGCAGCAGCAATACCGGCCTGGCCCGTGAATTGGTAGTACTAATAGATCGTGCCATCCATCTCTGCGAAAGCTCCCGTTTCCTCTCTTCTTCTTTCCCTTCAATCAATCACAGCCCATAATCTCAACGACAATACTCTTGATATCGCCGAGAAAGTCCCAAAACTTTGAACCAAATCACCTCGATACACGCCACGCATCACGGTCAACATGTCCAAGTCCAAGGCCCCCCTCTTCCTCGGTCTCACTGCCGCCGGTGGTGTCGGTTACTACCTCTACAGCGCGGGCGGCAACCCCAACGCTGCCGAGAAGAAGTTTGAGAGTACGTGTATTGCAGTCTTATACTTCATGCGTATGGCCATGGAACAATGACGCTAACCGTTACGAACAACAGGCGACGTCCACAAGGCTTCTGCCGAGATCAAGTCACACATCCCTGGCCGCACTCCAGACGCCCAGAAGGGCTTTGGCGATGCCGGTGCCCGCGCCGGCGCCAGAATCGACTCTGCTGTACGTAATACGACGTCAATCAATAGCTGAGGTACAAGCCTAATATTATTCCTCACAGGCTGCTGAGGCAGACAAGCAGTTCTCCTCTGCAAAGAGCACCGCCGAGGCCTACGCCAAGGATGCTAAGGCTGAAGCCCTGAAGAAGATTGACCAGTTCGACAAGAAGGTCGAGGATGGCACTGCCAAGGCCAAGAGCGGCGTCTCCAGCTGGTTTGGCGGAAAATAAGCACTCTTACGAATGACGATTTCTTTTGTGTTATGACCTTCGGGTCACTTGTTACAATAGGGCCGGGTTCAATTATCTCAGGGTTAGGAGTCTCGTGACATGAACCAATTCTAATACTTTCGACTCAATTTTTCGCTGTCCCATGCTCTAATCGTCATGTCCCGTATGCGCCTACTTATCTCGGTAACATAAACCTGCCCCGGCCACTTGGGAAATTATTCGATACAAGTATAATACACACCTTATTTCTCTATGCGATCCGCCACAAGCTTCAAGATTTCCTCGGTTTCTTTTCTCGCATTCTGAGGATGCTTGGCGATTGCCTGCCAGTGCTCGCCGTGGCGAGGCTCGTTGAGGACGCACTTGTTGATGACATCCGCTCGTTTCTCGTCTGTACCGTGCTGGAGCAAGAACTTGTAGTACCATGCCCAGCTGTCGCCGTTGTCGCTGTCCAGAACCAGCGCTTTCTCGAACCAGTTCTGGGCCTTCTCGAGCTTGCGCTCGCCCCAGAAAATCCGGGCGACGGCAACAAAGAGGATCGGGTCGTTGTCCACCTTCTTGATGGCCTCCAGAGACCGCGGTTTCCGCTGGGTTCGTGGCTCCAAGTGCCAGATTTGCTCGCTCCACAAGAGGCCACTCTTCGGGACTTCTTGAAGAGCCTTGGCCATGAGGGACTTGGCCTGGTTGATGTTGCCTGCCCGCCGCTCGATGCGGACGGACTCGCACCACAACTCTGGGGACTTGGGAACCGCCAGACGGGCTCGATCGAGGACACTGCGAGCCTTGACAACAAGGCCAGCGTTCTCTTCCAAGCGGGAGTAGAGGAGCCACAGGGGAATAGACTTGGGAACAGCCTTGACACCGGTGCTGTAAGACTCCCGCGCCTGGCCAATCTTGCCAAGGTCCTCGTAGATTTGACCCTTGAGCATCCATAACTTCGCCGCGCCAGGGAAGTATTGCAGAGCTCGTTGGGCGAGGTCCAATGCTGCCTCGCTGTTGCCCAGCACTCTCTCGAACACCACACTCTTCATCCAGACACGATCCGTGGGCGCCTGTTCGCGAGCTTCCTCCAAGAGCTTGCGCGCCCGTTCTGTCTCTCCGTTTTCGGCCTCGAGCTTAACGGCAGCAAGCCAGATATCTTCGTTATCGGGGTTCGACTTGAAAGCCCTGGCAAGAACAAGTCTGGCATTGTCAACCTCGCCGGCCTGCCACTTCTCCTTGGCCAGCATCATCCACAACACCTCACTCTTGGGGCAGGCCTCAACAGCCTTCTCCAACACCTGAGCGAGGGACTCTTTGGTTCCGTGATTCCTTTCCAGGTCGGCGGCGGCCATCCAAAGCGTCTTGCTGTTGACGAAAACACGCAAGGCGTAAGAGTAGATGGCACGGGCTGTTTCGTACATGCCGCGGTTGATGCTGCTTTTCGCGTCTTCCATCCAGGTTTCCTTCCGGTCGTCGTCCTCGTCCAAGCCGTAGCCCAAGGTTTCTTGGATGATGTTTCCGCAGGTGATTATAGCGCCCTCATCCTCGCACTTCTCAGCCTCGCCGATCCACTCCTCTCGCTTCGGCATGGCAGACTCCTTGACGAGAACTGCAACAGCACGCTTCATGACGTTAACCTTCTGTCCTGTGCCGAGCTGCTCCTGCAGACGGGCAGCAGCAATCCAAATCTCATGGGATGTGGGAACTGCTTTTCGTGCCCTGTTGAGGACCTTTTGGGCGTTCTCTGGGCTCTCCAGTCTTGCCAAGGCCAACCAAAGATCAACGGAAAGGGGTATAAGCTCAGTTGCCTTGGCGAGCAGCAACCGCGCATCTTCCGGATCTTCTTCCAAGTTGACCGCTTCCTTCCAGAGAGCCTCAGATTCTGGGATGTGGTCCAGAGCAAGTCGGATGACTCTCTTCTTCGCTCTAGGTTCATTCTCCAGCCTCATCGCCTCAACCCAGAGTCGCACCGATCGTTCATTCTTCTTGATGGCATCCGCGGCGATAATTTTAGCGTTGCGACCTTCGTTCAGTCTAATGTTCTCCAACCAAACGTCCTCGCTTTTGGGGCAATTTGTGCATCCACGTGCAATCACGTTGCGCGCCGCGACAGTCTTGCCTGCAAGCTCCTCCAAGCGTGCTGCCGCAATCCAACCCGGAGCATTATTCGGGTTAGTCTTGATGACCGAGGTCAAAAGCTCGCGCACTCGGTTGATGTCACCAACTTGCGCCTGAGCTTCCGTCAGGCCACTCTTCTGTAGACTGGTGATGTAGCCCTTGGGGTCGATGCTCGTCGCGCTGCCACCAACGGAGGACTCCGTTCCATCCAGAGATGCCTGCTCAAGCTTAGACTTGAGGACCTTGTCTCTCGCCGCACCGATCTTGGCGAAGTTCGTCATGGTTCCGTCCGCCGCCTCTGAACTTGCAGCTGCCCCGTCATCGGAAATGGTGGTCCCGAGCTCTCCCTGGGCGCTGGCTCCTGCAAGAACACTATCGGGAACGGCGTAGAACCGCTGCTGTCGCATTTGTTTGCTCCGTCTATTCTTTCCGGTCAAATCTCCAACCTCGGGCAGGTTCGCCCACTCCTCGTCCGATACTGTTGACAGTGCTCTCTTCAGGTCGGCAAACTGCTGTTGAATCTTTGGGTTTTTGCGCTCGTATTCTTCTTGCTCGGCTTTCTCGCGCGCCTCTCGTTGTTTCTGTCGCCTCTTGGCCATCTTCTCGTCTACCTCTTTCCATATCCTGTCGGCTTCCTCGTCGTCTTTGTCGTACACTCCGCCAGCGAACAAGCCGACTTCGTTATCGGGGTCTTTGAATCGATCGTCGTCATTGTCATCATCCGCTTCTTGCTTTTTGCCATCGGCACCGATGCCTAGTTGCGCCGCGCGCTTGGCGACAGCCTCCTTGATCTGGTCTTCGCTGGGCCCTTCGCGTGCAGGACCCAAATCTGATCGCGTCGTGAAGCCCGTAGCACCTCGACCGAGACCGGCGACGTAGTTTTCGGGAGCCGGCTGGCTCAAGAAATCGCGGCGGCTGGCCATGGTATCAGATGCGCTATGCGTAAATCGTTGTCGCGTGAGTGGTTGCGGATGCGCGCGACAGGACGTGTATGTGCAGGAAGGCAGATATAGCTGCAGCCCATAGCTAGGGGAGATAGGCGCAAGGCTGAAGTGGTGCCAATTTTTTTTCCCTTCAGGTACCTTAAGCTGCTGCACCCTTGTCGCCACGGCAAAGTGGTGGGGTGGCTCCACTAAATTTTCCAAAAAGGCTGCCCCTCCATCTTCACCGCAGACTTCGACATTGCGAAGATTGAGGCAGCATACTGCAGAAGCCAACTGCCGCGCATAACCCCGCGAACCCTCCTCGAGCTTCGAAACGGTCTTTATGCGAAATTGAAAACATTTGCGCGAGCACGAGAACAACATGGGCAAGGCCAATGCCGGAAAGCGCAATGCCGCCGGGTCGGGGAGCCCCTACTCGCGACCAGGAAAATCCAACAAGACGAACAATGTGTTCAAGTTCAACGTACGTAGAGTGCTTTACGGTGTGCAAGCTTCAATTCTGACGCTATTTTCAGACCAATGTAGGCCAGCATATCCTGAAGAACCCTGGTGTTGCGGACGCGATCGTCCATGTACGTGCCGAGCCCCCGACGGAAAAGAAAGACAGGAACTTTGCTGAACAATGCGCCTTAGAAAGCCGAACTGAAGCCGACGGACACTGTTCTCGAAATCGGTCCTGGTACCGGTAACTTGACTGTGAGGATATTGGAGAAGTCAAAGAAGCTCATCGCGATCGAGTTCGATCCTCGTATGGCGGCCGAAGTCACGAAGGTTGGACCTCTCGCTCTCGTAACGGTCTTCGGGGGCTGACAAGACCATATGTAGCGTGTACAAGGAACGCCAGAGCAGCGCAAGCTCGAAGTCATGCTCGGAGATGCCATCAAAGTCGACTGGGTTCCCTTTGACGTCCTCATTTCCAACACCCCCTACCAGGTATGCCGTGGGAATTCCTGGGCTAGGGATCTAGAAGCTAAACATCAGTCAGATCTCATCTCCTTTGGTTTTCAAGATGCTCGCCATGCCCAAGCCGCCTCGTCAGGCAATCCTCATGTTCCAGCTCGAATTCGGCCAGAGACTGGTGGCGAAGCCGGGAGACAAGCTCTACGGCCGGTAGGTTTTCCGCTGCAGGTTGGCTTTGGATGCATGACTGACAGTCCGATCAGATTGAGTGTGAACGCCAACTTCTGGGCGACATGTTCCAACGTGATGAAGGTTTCAAAGGCCAACTTCAGGCCACCGCCGCAAGTCGACTCGTGCGTCGTTCGTATTGTGCCCAAACAGGGAGCCGAGCGCCCTACCATCAGCTTCGAGGAGTTCGACGGCCTCCTCCGTATCGTAAGTCACAGGAGAGGATTTCAACACATGGTCGTGGCTAACGATGTTTCACAGTGCTTCAACCGCAAGAACAGGACTATGCGTGCAAGCTGGCTCGGCACCAAGGAAGTTCTTCAGATGCTCGAGAAGGTAAGTCGCGAAAATGGACTACGTCGCTAGACTCTATCTAACGCTGCAACAGAACTACCGCACGTGGGCTGCTTTGAACAACGTTCCACTCGACGAGACCTTTGTCGAGGACGACGAAGACGATGCTATGGACATGGATGACGACGCTGACGCCGGTGGCGACGATGATGATGTCGAGCCCATGGACGATGATACCCCGGAATTCTTCAAGGAGCTCAAGGCCAACGCGGCCAAGGTCCCCGAGAAGACCAAGAGCAAACGCAAGAAGACCAAGGTCGCCGCGCTCGTTAGGCAGAAGATTGAGGGTGCGCTCGTGAGCACCGATCTCCTGGACAAGCGTGCCCGCGCTTGCGACGAGACGGATTTCCTGAAACTTCTATCCGCCCTCAACTCTGAGGGCATTCACTTTGCTTGATTTTGGTCTAGGCCTTTTGTGTCGTATATGGTAGATACGGATTGTTGACGGCATTTTATGGCCTGGCGTTCATGGCGTACAAAAGAGACAAGATATCCTGCAGGGTATGAATATAGAATGAAGATACTGGTGCCTGGAGCTACCTCTGCCGCATCTCATTAAGCTGCTCTGATTCTACGTATGAGACAACCTTTAGGCACCTTTTTTTTATACGATGATTATCAGTAGGTGTGCTCAACATCGAAACCGATTAGTCGAAGACGGCAGAGCAACTCCACATGGCTATGCGGCACTCTTCCCTAGAAGCTGTCGCCGAGACCAATGACGTCCATCAGGAAGATTCTCATGGCACCAATAACACAACGTACAAAAACACACAAAAGTCCCACGAGCCTCTAGAGTAACCACGTGCTCATGGTGAAGACATGCCACACAGTCGGACATGAGACACCGATCTCAGTCGTCCAAGGAGGAACGACGTCAATTTGAGACGAACATCCCGCTCAAGATGCTCCGGACTGGAACAAAGACACAGAAAGAGCCTCATCTTGCGGATTGGGATTCCGATTCCACCAACCCCAGACCGAGGTCGACCGAGGCGCCTGCGTGTGACCGTTCCAGCTTAGGCAAGAGATCTTCAACGGCCAAGGCTGTTTCTGTTCCTAAATGAGGTCGACGGGTAAAGGAGTCTCAACGGTCATCGATCCATCACAATGCGAAGCTGGCTTTGATTGGGCAGGCCCAAGGCATCGACTGTGGTGAGCGGTGGCCAGTAAAGGGGCGGTTGATTAAGCCGTGACAAGTTCGGACATGATGGATGGAATTGGCAGTTGCATCCTTCCCAAAAAAAACGCCTTCTCTGCCCTTCACATTTTTGGTCCCGACTCCCGTTAAATCCGTCAAGGGCAGATTGGGCCGATGGGGAGGTGAACAAGACCAGAATGTCACCCTCCGCCCCCGTTTTGGGTGCAACGCAGCGCTTCCCTTTCGCGTGTGCTGCCCTACCCGCGTCCTGGGGGAGCGGCAGCACCGCCTCCCGGATCTCAGGAATAGGGCATACGGAATACACATGGCACTTGATTGACTGGTCGGTCCAACATCGCGTGTAAAACCGGGAAAGCAGGCGCAAGAGACGTGAATTGTCAGCAGAGGCGCGGGAAAAGGGGGAAGTGGGAGGAGGGGCTTTGTGCATGCGGTTTTCTCGAAATGAGACTTGACAGACCATCATCCATCCCACTTTGCTCAAGAGCTTGGGGAAAAAAGCAGCAGTACCTTGCTGCGGTCACTTAGGCAGAAGGCTACATGATGACCACCAAATTTGACCTGCCTCGCTTACCCGCGTGGCCTCCCTCCCGCCAGCGCATCGCGACGAGGCCGAGCAAGGCTCGTCCCATCTGACAGGCGCGGGCGAACCAGGAGGGTGGTTTGGGTGCGTGTGGGTAATGACAGGTCCAGGCAGTCTCCAGTGTGTCATTGTCGACCAGATAAAACAAAATGAAAAATCTACCTGTCGAAGAGTGGCACGTCATGCCACTGCCCATGTAGCTGCTCTAGCTCGCTGTTCAGGTTCCATCCTTCACCCAGCCTATAGACTCCCGGGTTCCTGCGCAGATGATCACCGCCCAGCAACGGCGCTGACGCGCAAAGGGGGGTCGAAAGACATCGAGACTGTTATCACGCGCGGGTGGAGGGACTCCCAAGATGGACGCAGTTTGACGTGGTATGTCTCTGACAGTTGTACGTGGGGGCCAAGTTTGCAGGTGTTTGCCAAGAGGCTTGCTCGACAAGTTTCGACGGGCAACAAGAAGAGACACGGGAGGCACTGGAGACTCGTTTCGTTCAAGAAACGTCTGATCGGTCGCCTTTCTCTCCCCCCTTGGAACTAAAGAAGTTGACTGGTCGAAAGCCCGGCTGGGAATTCCCGTCGCGAAAGTGCTCACCACCTCGGCACCGTCGCACGGGAGTGTAAGACTTGCCAGCCAGCCAGCGGGACGGCCAGCCCTCCCCGAGAGTCCCTTTTGGGTTGGTGGTGGAATGTTACAGCGAAATCTGACATGCCTCCCTTTCTTCCTGCGCCTGACTGAGCCACACTCTGCTCCCGCAGGTCGCTCTGTGCAGGAGATAAATCCTTTGAAGCGCCACCGCAGCATGTACTTTCTCAGCGGTGTCGTCGCACAGCAGCATCAGATGCCAGATGAGCCGTTCGCCGGGATTCGGTGCTGAGAGCTGCCGGTGAGGCGCCTCGGTCTGGCTGGGCAGGGAACGGGGACCCGTTTCCTGTCACTTTCTTTGCGGGGACCACCGACGACCCATCATACGACAGAGTCAAGCTCTCTCGAGGCTAAGGGCCTTTGGGGATAGGCGTCGATGAAGAGGGCACCAGGAACGGTCCCGTCAGGATGGGCCGAATCCTGTCCCGGTGCAACGATCGCGGCCATCGTTGAGAAGGGCTGAATAACCATGAGTAATGAGTAACGTGAGACGACCTGAAGAACGGCGCGGTACCTATTACTTCGTAGGTAGCGGCAGCGGCCCCGTCTCCGTCGGTCGCCTTCCTGGGCGTACTTTAGGTAATGTGTGTGCTGCCCGGCCCCCAAACGGAGGGATTCAAGGGAGATGGGCAGCAGCCAATCGTCCGTCGCGTTTGCGTCCAATAGGCCGGTACCGTCGGGATAGTGTCTGGGAAGTGCAGGTAATTGCCTCGTGGGCGGGTGGGTTCGTTGTGACATTCAATCGGGGGGCCGGGGGCCGGCGCCCTTCTTCGTCTTCTTTTCGCTTTGGGAATGTCTTGGATTTTCCAGAACCCAAGTTGGCGGCCCCCTCCCTAATCAGAGCCCAATGTCGGGTGTGCAACCAGTCGCGTGCTTGCCACGTCGTCCACTTGGCCGCCTGTGAGAGGCTGTAATTAGGAGAGGGAGACGACTTTTCGCCCGTTGACTCGCAGCTTTCTGTTCAAGAGCAGGGGCTTGTTGGCAGACATACTGCGCAGACAGAACGGGGACATGCGGTGTCGAGACGGACGTGATGATATGCAAGACAGGCAGCAGCAGTTCGCTTCGAATGGGGTTAATAGTTGGTTCCCCATATGTGGGCGTTCAGAACCCTTGTGGTCTCTGGTCAACGAAAACTAGGGGGGATGCAGCGAACCGCGAGACAGGAGGCCGGTCAGAGTCATCTCGAGGCGAGGTGAAGTGCCCCTCAACAAGCCAGGCAGGCCGCCAGGCGGCCAGAATATCACCGTAAAGAGGGGATCAAGTGAGTGAGCGCTGTCGGCCTTGTCTAGCAGCTAGGTGTTGAGAGGGTTGAGCGTCCGGATGCGGCCGGCGCCATGATCCCTTGGTTCATCATGAGGGCAGGAGTTTGTGAGTTGTGCCTGCGCTTGACAAGGGTTAGAGTCTCGGTAGACAGGCACCAACTTCTGTTTGTCTCTGCTAGGGCCCGGGACCAGTTCCACGTATCAGCCTTTGATTAGTGTGTCGACTGAGTTGCCCGAGATGGTGTGTCTTCAGTCGGCATGCGAGCTTGTCAGATCGCCAACAAGACCCAGCCGTGCAGCATGCCTCGTGACTGCGGGATGCGTCCACGCAGTGCCTCATCGTCAGCCTGGTTGGCAGTTGCAAAAATCCTTACCGAGTAGATGATACACTCAGCGACAGCGAGATGGCAGCATTCAAAGGGTACCTCTTAGTGACATATTTTGTGCCACGGTACCCATATTATGGGAAAACCCGCATGTTGAAGCAGACGACGCAGGATATTACTGGTGTTAGTGCGGGAGGCAGACCTCAGTCCCAGCTGCCAGGTTCGTCGTTCCTGACTAAATACAGCCGCTGACAATCATACTTGTGACAGAGCTGATATCACATCAAATCAACCAGAGAGATCGAGATTTTGGAATGGGAGAAGAGGGACAAGAGTGGCGGTATCGATAGGTCCTCAGCATCCCTGGATGGGCAGGGTTGGAAGGGCACGGTAGACAGGCCGGGACCGTGGTTGGGAGGTGCGAGCATCCCGAGGCCTCGATGGAGGAGTCCGATGTCAAACAGCGGTGATGATAGAGGAGGCGGGGAAAATCGGTGACAGGCTGTCGGTGCAACATGGGCGAGAGGGAAAAACAGAAAACTAGGGAAAAAGAAAAACAAGGTGGGTTTCTAGAACGGGGCCCAGATGCACCGTGTGTTCTGGCTTTGCCTTGTGCGGGTGTGTGTCTGTGGCCCATCAGCTGTGCCTTCCAGGCCGCCTGGCAGCACCGTAGCGCACTTCAAGCAGTTTGCGCCTTGCCATGGGTGGTGACGGTGACTTCCACTGCTGTGTGTTGTGACTTGTGAGGTTGGTGGTTGCGGTGCATGGTGGACTCAACGCATGGATGCTCTGCGGTGCAGCAGTCCATGCCATGACTGTTTTCTGGGGCCCTGGGGGCAGTGGATTGAGCCAGCAAAAAGTCGCATCCAGAAAAATTCCAGATTGAGAATGGGCGGAGGCTGCATCCACCATCCACTCATCCACAGGCCGGCGAGGACGAATCAGTGTGGAGGAAAGCGTCCGGGACAAGAGTTGCGGTCTGAGGCATCCCGCGTAGTTTCAGGGTTTCTGCCGGCCATGGGTCTCCGACTCTCACAGGTTTCCTTTGCTCCTTTCCTTCCCTCCTCACCATCGGCCCAACTGACGGCACCGCGCGGTACCTACCGCCCAACCCCTGCCGTCATCCTCAGAGGTACGTACCCAAGTATCTTTTCTTCTGTCCAGGGCTGCGATTACCTTTCACCTACGGTTGACGGGACTCTTCCCCCGCCCAGCCCTTGCCTAGTGTGTTTGCAGAGGAGGAGCAGCAGCAGCCGGACACTCACCAGAGACGGGAAGACACGCACCGGAGAATCTGCCAGTTCTCATCGATGTTGTGTTGTTCGGTAGGTAAGCCGACCAGCCCAGTCAGTGATTGCAACCTCCGACTTTGCCTTGACTCTTGACCTGTACTGTACCCCCTTCGGAACAGTGATGTTGTATGAAGAGAAGCTGTGTTGTATCCGGCGACGGTCGATGGGACTTTCCCGTCATTCATCTTTCCCATCCAAGTTCCATGTATCCAGCCGTTGTATTTTTTCTGCCCCTTCCTCTATCCTCGCCGGGTCCTCCGCCTTTGGTCCTTGTGACGCTATGCTGGGACCTGCAGCCGGGTCGGATCCATTCCATTCCTCGCGTTGGCTGCTGAAGGAATCCATCCGCGGCGCGACGCCCCCCTCCCCAGAGTTCCCGATTTTCTTCTCGGCGGAGAGGAGAGGAGAGGAGGAGAAACGAAGCCCTTGGTCGTCGGTTCAACGCCTCGGTTGACAGAGACGACGCGGCCCATTACCCGGCGACACTCGAGAGGTGCGACTGGACGGTAAGTACTCCGTCCGTACTTACTGCCTGCGTAAGTATCCTACCGCAAACCTTTTGCAGAGGGCGGTTGGCTCCCCCGGAACTCAAAGGCAGAATCGGGTGAAGGCGCAAAAGCTTTGTCGCTGACTTACTCGGATGGGGCTCTCAACGACGCTTCTGATTGCTACGGACTGTCAGGAACGCTTCCGCGGTGCCATGAGCACCAAGGAGAACCAAGCTCCCTCAAGTCCCAGACCTGCCCATGTCTCTCTGTTGCCCGCCCATAAGACACGCTCTCAACTTGACCAGAAACATTTCTACCGGGATAGAGCCGGAAGACGGGAAGGAGAAATCAAAATTCGTCGGGGAAATAAAAAGACGACGAAGCAGGGCGGGAACGGAGGGAGGAAGAGATAATTTGCGCTGCTAGTCGTTCTGTTAATACTAATCGTTCAGGCCCAAAGACGACATACCTACCACGCCTGCCTGCCTACTGCCAAAGGCAATGTACCGTGAAGCTAAAAGATCAGGCATGGCCGTTGGGCAGACACATCAGGGTCGCCCCTTCCCATGTTGAGTCGTTTTATTTGCTTTTGTGGGATGTCCGTCTTCGATTTTTTCTGATTCCTTGGATCTTGTTCGCCCTGTGCCCTCCTTGCCTTACTCGTTTACATTGCATTCCCTTCCGCTCTCCGGGCCCCCTTCTGCGAAGGAAGGTTTCTTCGGCCTTTGTCACTGTGCCCACCGCGCGCAAAGCGAGAGCAAGGAGCTCGACTCCGGGCCTGTCAAAACCCATTGATTGTTTCTGCCGTTCCTTTGAAGGACGCCATTGGAAGGTTGGATGCGTTGGATTAAGTGTGTCATGTCCATGAGTAGGTAGGCACACAACAGTACGGATGCATAACACGTACAGAGTACACGCAGAACGGGGTGACGATGGGAATAGTGCATGCCCAAAAACAAATCGGACACAGAGTAATCAGATGGAACCTGAGGGAAGCCAGTTCTCTGTGTCTCTCCTCGCCTCAGTGACGGCAGCGGAGAATCTGTGCATTGCCTCTGCTTAACTGCGGTAATGTACGGTACCTGAGGCCGGAGACCAGGGCAGGTCAGTAACATGCCTATGTTGAGGTGGTCATGGATACTTTCATCCAAAACTGAGTACTTCCCTTCACGCAGTTGCAGAGGTTCCCAGGAACGGGGAGGCTGGTGAGCTTACCGTCATTCATCAGCAAAATGCATCCCTGTCACCATGTCGCGCTACCTGGCGCATGGGTCTCCTTCAGATGAGAAAGTACCTCTCCGTACGTACCGTCCGTACCTGGACCTTGGATGAGGTAGGTCTGGCCCCTTGCAAACAAGGCACTGGTCTCCGGCAGGTGCTTTTCGATTTTTTGGGCCGCTGAGGTCTCTGAGACTCGCTGGGCAGGTCGTAGTCGTCACACACTAAGAGCCCGCTCCTTACCGGCCGGTCCATCCCAGCACCGACCACCACCTCACCCTTTCCCCCCCCCAACTACCTGTAGCCTGTAGGTACAGCAAGCACACTCGCTGAGTTGCCGTCGCCAGTCACTCATGAGGTATCTTTCCGCTCAAAGTAGGTACGGCAATACTTCGAGTCACCTCCTCAACTCAGTGCTGGCTACAGCACACCACACCCGGCAAGCAAGCAAGCAGGGCAAGCACCTGCAGCCCGTGTTTTTGGCTTTGCACTGACCCGACTGCTTTACTGACCTCATTCCCGTCTGGTCTCCCGCTACCACCACTCATCCGTCTTCGTCTTCGTCTTTTACATCAGACACACACACACGCTCTTCTTCCGCCAACTTACACCACCTTCACCACTCTGGACTTCTTCCCCCAATCCCCTCATTTTTGAGCTTCTTACTCTTTCTCTGACAACACCCATATCATTTCACACCAGATCACTTTCTGTTACTTACTTCCACAAGTGTCCCCGTCAGACACATCCACAGCAGCCACCGAGCCAGCACCAGCACCAGCTTAGCCACTCGTCGACCACGAAACCTACCTCTCAGAGACAGACACACGACCGCGCATCCACCTCGCCTTCGTCCTCCAAGCACCGGCAGCCGTAGCCACCGCAAACGACGAATCCCAAGATCCCCAATAGGATCCCGCCTCGTCTATCCTGAATTCCATCCTATCCCACGTCGCATTGTCGAACACCATGATAGGCCTGCTTCCGAATTACGACTGCCGGCTCCCGTGTTAGAACCCACATTGGATTGGTATGAGGACTACCTTAGACGAGGCTCCATTCCCTTTGCTGTCTCACTTGGAAGTCCTCGGCCATGGAAAAGACATCCAGCACCACGAACGGGTCCTCTGACGCAAGCCAGTCACGATTAGAACCCCTAGAGACGTCTACCACTACTACTCCCTCCCAATCCACCACCCTCGAGCGCCAACCTTCCTCCAAGCAATCCTCGGCCACCACATCCCTAACTCCATCGCCATTCAATTCGAGAGATACCTCACCTACCCGTCAGACCGCCAAACCTACCGCCGCGACTACTCCCAAGACGACTGCTGGCCTACGCTCGCGCAAGAGCAGCAGCCAAGACTTGACCGCGGTTCGAACCCCCAGATCCACCACCAGCATACCCGGCCCGCCGACATCGTCAAGGACCCTCTCCGCCGCCACAACCCCTACACTCCTCCCACACTCTCAAGAATCATTTCTCAAATCAATCAACCCGCAAAAGACGCCGCTCAACACCGAAGTTGCCCAAACACGAGATAGCCCTCGCTGGCCTGTGTCGCCTCGCTTGCGCTCCCCCCCTCCGCAGCTTGGGAAGCCTCAGAATCCTCCTCCGCCACCACCACGTCGAGCAGAGCCGGAGCCTCCCAAGATAAACCTCACGAGAGCATCTCCTACCCCTCAATCCGAACCTTTCCCATCCGTATCCGAGAGCGAGACAGACGACTCTCAGCTCCAGTCTGGAGTGCGAACCCCGGTTACGGGCTGTGGATCCGCATTGGAAACGGTGCAAGAAGTGAGCTTACCGAACTCGCCCGGACAAATGGATTCCACGTTAGAGAAGGTCAACGAGAAGCTGGCCCACGAGGCAGCTGCCAGCGCCGACAACGTTACCCAAGTGGACCGAGCTGCCCGGTTAAGTCGAGGATCTCTGCACACTACAGACGGCGACACTGGCACAGTGAGAGTGCGGTCGCAAAGTACAGCTCCCGTGCCCACAGTCACGCGACAGTCCAGTGTACTGTCAAACAAGCAGGGCAAGAACAAGGCTTCTGGGGAGGGATCTGGTCTCATCGTCGAGACGGAGACCGTCTCTTCCATTCCCCAGGTGGCATTGGCACCTGCTGCCAAACTGGAACCCGGGACCGGTACACTGAGAGCGAAACCTAGCACGGAAACTATTCGACCCAAGAAAGAGAAGAAGAAGACCAGTCGGAAGCAGCCGACTGTGAACCCTGGAAATGGTAAGAGATCCCGTCCATAATTCAATTGCTCCTCTACGAAGCGACGCCATGCCTTGTTACCTTATGAAAAACCAACATGGTGGCATGGCAGGGCGACAGCTACCCGCTAAATGTCATTTAAAAAAAAAGCCTCGACGCTCTGTAGATCATCTTGAGCAGTTGGCTGACTTGCAAACGCTGTGTAGCATCATCAAAAGCAGATATTTTTGAGGCTAAAGTGGCCAGCGCCGTTGATGAGGCGAATACATCAGATTCTGAGGAGACATTCGTCTACGACTCCAACCCTCCTGATGTTGAAAGACGTCGGTATCACTCGCGAACACCCAGCGCTACCTCGATGATTAGCCAGGCCGACAGAGCCGGCGCCCTAGGCATGCGCTCAATCCACGAGGCTTTGCAGGTAAACACAGCCGCGGGGCTGAAGAAGAGCATGAAGTTCGTAAACACCTTCAACAGTAACGGCGCTGAAAGCTTAGGCGCCGACGACGATGGGAAGGGCAGTGGTAGAAGTGCGGGCGTCGGATCAGGAAGAGGCACAGGGAGACATCATCACCACAACCACTTCGGTCGCTGGGGTCGTCACCCTGGGAACACGCACCCCTCGCTCTTCGACAATGAATCTCTGTTTCCGAACGCGGCCCGATCTAAGATGTCGGCCAACAACTCGAGACAATCGTCAGGCCCTCCTAGTCCGAGAGTCGCGAGCTCAGCTAGAGGCGGTCCCCACGCTCTCGGAAAGCGGTCCTCGATTCAAATGGCCCGCTACGACGCTGATGATACGACAACTACCGGCGCAGACGACGAGCGCACCCCTCTACTCACATCTACGGTGCGATCTGCGCGTAGAACGCGCCGTCACCCCGCAAACCTGCGAAATCTCGAATCGCAGTCGTACAGGCAGCAGCCGTCATACTTGAACCGGTTCGCTGCTTGTCTGGTGGTAACCATGATGCTGTTGCTTGTTATCACCGGCGCAATTGGCTTCATGTTCGCTACCTCTCAACCACTGACGGACATTGAGCTTGTATCCATCAAGAACGTCCTGGCCAGCGATCCGGAGCTGATGTTTGACCTGACGGTCAAAGCTCATAACCCTAATATTGTGGTGGTATCAATCGACCAGGCAAATCTAGAAATTTTTGCTAAATCTCCTCACGCTGGTACCGATTTCGATTGGTGGAAGCGGCCGCATGGGGACGAGTTGGAAGACCCAGACGTGCATATTCGCGACGATCCTCCCGACGACCCGCCCGACGACGACGCCGCACCAAACATGCGTCTCGGCACAATCACCGAGTTCGACAGCCCGCTGTCCTTCGAAGGGTCCTTCTTCAACAAGGGCGTCTCAGCATCAACTGGCACCATGCGACTCCATCTCCCAGGCAACCACTCCGCTGGAGGTTCTGAGCGTTGGGGACGCATCATCCAGGACGAGTTCGATCTTATTGTGAAGGGTGTGGTGCGTTACTCCTTACCACTCAGCCAGCGAGTCCGCAGTGCGCCGATATCTGGCAGAACCACAGTCAAACCCAACTCTGCCAACGACCCATCTCTCCAGCCCAACATGACCTTACCCGGAGACCTACCAGAACTAGAGTCCTGATGGTCTTGACGGCGGTCGACACATTCGACCATTTCCTTTGTCACTTGTTCTGTATATTGAGCGTGCATGGCATGGCATTAGCATTTCAAGGGAAAAAAGTGGCGTTGAATGGTAATTTCCAGCAACAAGCGCTTTGGGACAAAGACAGACAAAAGCGACCTGTACATATCTCTTCGTTTCGCGAGCATCGCCAATCACGATGGCTCCTCTTTCAGCTGGCGTTCGTTCGGCCTTTGTTTGCGTTTATTTTCTCCTTTCGGATTACCACGTTTTGTGGGCCATCACATGTCCTCACTGGGCACACCTCAAGAAGCGCAGCGCACTCATTCAGTAACGGGACTTGTTCACTCGGGGTTAGGGGACTGGAATTTGCTTTTTATTCTTTTACTGTTATCACGGACTGGGAATCTTCTTCTTATGAGACGGCCTTTTGAACTCTGGGGGTTTTGCATTAGATGGGAAAAGTGGCAACTACTCTGTTGTAATTGTAACGAAGCTTTTGATGACCAACAGGAGAAACGGGAAGAAGAGTCAGGTCCACCCAACGAGGTGTGACCTCAAGAAAAGTTACATTCAACCAAGGCTACAGTGCTGTCGATGGACTGGTGATGGATGAGATTGGACGTCACATAGAATGCCTCACACGTCTCTAGCTGGATAGCGACGTGTCAGTGGGATAATTTTGCCTAGGCAGAGTCTCCTTTGCAGGAAGTAATGAATCCATGTTACCCGTAGTGATCTTCTCGGCGTGGTTCAGGAGCGAGACCACTAGATGTGTCTGCTGGATCAGCAGCCAGCCAACCTGGCAGATTGTGTGAACCGGTACCAAACTGACCGCCTTTACGGGTTCGAGCTCGAAGGAATGTTTTGTGGGTAAACAACACGACGTAACAAACATGGGGTTTGGGTTGCCGCGGGAGAGTGTCTTGTTGGTGTTCTCCGATCGGAGCGGTCCGGCTTGGGGCCCACATCGAAGCAACCCTCTATCTCGCAATTTTCTTTTCTTTTTCCTTTTTTCTTTTGCCACGCCTCTAGAATCTCTCCACGTCAAGCTAGCCGGTGACATGCCCCCCCTTCCATCCTTCCCTGTCCACTGCCAACTTTGTGTTTAATGATAAGGATCACGAGGAGGAGAACGAGTGAAGTGGTCCCCCGTTACAAGTTCCTCGTGATGACGATAATCTGCTTGTTCCCATGTCTACATGGAACTGGGTGAATGCCGGTGGTGGTGATTATGATTTGGATTGGGCATCAGTACAGACAGTCAGTCTCCTACTTGCCGGGAATCACCGCCAAGTCTCTTTCTTTCTGCCTGGGCCCTGGATACCGACCTACATCGTACACAGGTGGTAGGAGTATTGGGACCGCGCAAGGCGCCGGTTGAGCATCCACACGATCCACTTCGTCTTGAGCCCTTGCAAGCTCATTCGAGGAACATCGGGCAACTTGGCCGAGCGGTCTAAGGCGCCAGACTCAAGCGTCAGCTTGATCCTCATAGAGGATAGCATTCTGGTATCGAAAGATGCGTGAGTTCGAATCTCACAGTTGTCACATTTTTGTCGTTGTTTCAAGGTTGGACATGATGTTCTCCTCTGCTGATTGGGTATCTGTGTATGTATGCTTGCATTAATTATTTTTGGTCTTGTGTGGGCTTAGTTAGACGTTGCCCACCACGAATGAGGTTTGTGGCTTAGGTGTGGGAAGTGAGTCTGACAAACCTAAGCCAGGCAGCTGTTGATCCAACTTTTGGTTCTAGTTGATATTTACGGAAAGCCTATGAATCGATTGAGCGCCCGAAAATAATGTTGTGGGCGGCGGTGTCTGTGAGCGTTCTCGGATAAGCTTCGGGAAGCTTTTCCCAACGTCTGAAATAACGCAAGTAACTGTACAGATTGTGCCATTGACATTGCAAGAACCGAGTCATATAGCACGCAACAACACTTCTCACTTACTCTACATATCTCTCGTGTTCATCAAGTGTGATCTTTGCTTCCACCGCCATTCCAACTTCCTAGCCACCAGCAATGCCCGTCATCAACACCAAGGAGCCCGCCTCGGCCGTCGCCGCCGCCCTCAAGGCCGAGGCCAGCGAGGACAAGCCTGCCTACCTTGTCGTCTACGCCTCGCACCGTAACGGCAAGTCGTGGTGCCCCGACTGCACGGCGGCGGAGCCGTACATTGAGAAGAAGTTTGCCGGGGATGAGGGTACCGTCAGGGTTGTCTACGCGGGGTTGCCCGAGGAGTGAGTTTTTCTCCCCGTTCCCGCGGTTTGCTTGTTTGCAAAGGTCCTTTTTGCGAAATATCAATAATATGCAGCCGCGGGATTGGACTTGGATAATTGCTAATTTTGATTTCAGGTGGAGGACCAAGGAGAACCCGTGGAGACAGGAGCCGTTCAACGTGACAAACCTGCCTACCTTGATCAAGGTCTCTGGCGAGAAGGTGAGTTTGATTCGCTGCCCGTTGTAACTCGGGTTTGGCTCAAAGAGTCATGGCTGCTGACATGTGACTCTACCAGAAATGGGAGAAGCTTGTTGAGGCAGACGTCTACAACCAGAAGAAGCTTGACGCCTTTGTCAGCCGCTTGTAAATCCCATACGCAGAAGAATGAGTAACATGACTATCCAAAGTTGAAAGCGCCAAATGACCAAGCCTTGTTTCTTCCGGTCCCCCGTTGAATCGTGCTTATCTCATCTCATCACAAGGGGAATGTGTGTGATTTTACGGAGATTTTCGGTCTCGGGATGGAAGTCCAAATTGAGTGGTCTATGCATGGAAATAAGGGGTCCTGAGGGGAGAAAAACGTGGCTGGTGGGGGAGATGATGATTATGCGGGAAAAGAGGCCGCCTGGTTTTCAATGAGCTGCTCTTGAGGTCTCGTGTTGGACGAGGATGAAGCCTGTCTTGAGTCGCGAAACGGACGGGTTTCATGAGGTCTAGACGCGTGTTCGTGGGCGGAAGGCAGTGCGTATTTCTCAGCGGCCGAGTCAGAGACGTCTCAACAAGATGGGAAAGCTTGATGTCTACCAGAATGTTCTGCGAAAGGGTATCAATTTGCCGTCGGACAAAGAAATTTGAATTCGATGAATTCTGACTCAAGTGAATTGAGTGTGAAGGCAGCAAATGATGCTTAGCAGGCCGTCTGCGCGAGGCCGTGGCATATTCCTGGAGCAAGAATTGCTCATGTTTTGACAAACACTTTGGACGGTCTTTCACATGACCACAACTGAGGATTGCGTATAGTAGCACTCGGATGGACTTTATTACCTCCCCTAAAGCGATTTGACTGAAGTGAAAACCTGGGATGGCATGCCGGAAGGAGCGGTAATGCCATGAGATCTTCTGGCACGCCATGAGAGGATGTGCTCATCGACGGCCTGGTGGAAAAAGATGCTCTTGAAATAAGACCGCGATGGCTTTACATGGCTTGGAGTCTTCCCTTTTGTCAACCTGTGCTGTTGAAACGATCATGTTGGCCTCAGACCGCCGCTTATCTTTCATATAGACAGACGTACTGTCTGATGGCTGAAAGAAATTTGAAACTGTGAATCAAGAAACGAGGGAGACGACGACGAAGGCGACGACGATGGAGATAACGAGACATCGAGGTACAGTCGCCGTAGAACGATAGCAGTCCCTGTTCTCTTGCGTATATACTGTGAGTGCTGCTGACATGACAAGCCTCAATGCTGAAGACGCAACTCAAGTGGGTAGTCAGAGCGAGTAACTGGCCATAAAGACATTAGTACCTATAGGCCGATGGACCAACAACGATTCCGTAAACACTGATAGCCGCAAATATCTCCATCGAAGTCGTGGATCGTAGAACCTGCTAGAGCCTTCGCCACGTCATACACGCCCTGAGAACATGACAAGACTCTGCAGATAGCCTTCTCCCTTGCAGCATCTGAGGGAAGAGTCGTGCACTCCAAGACCCAGACCTTGGATCTCCTGTCATCCCAATCATCGAAAGCTATCCAACTCTAAACCGACTCAGGCTGAGTCCAACGACCTTCATCTGAAGACGGCCCTCCTTCTTTCGCGGCTATTCTTAGGTTCTTCGCCGCCACAGTCCACCACTATCCGTGATTTCCAGGCAAACATGACGTACACAAGCACGACAATCATAGAGCAACTTGGAATCGCATAGCTAACATCAAACCATCTCTGCATTACTCATGTATCTATCCAACATTACGCCTCTTCAGCGAATGCCATGGGATTTGGCAAACCCGCAAGGCTAAACTATGCAAAGACGCCCGTCATCAAGTAGTCTCAGCATACTGTCATGCTGTTTTGTTCATGAACACCGTTGGAAACACATATCCCTCGTCTTCCTATGCTTCAATTCGTCCCTCATGCACAGGCTCGAGAGCCAAACAAACATGTCTTGCCTCCTCCCCCCTCTTTCAAAAAAAGAACTGATGAATAGATATAGTGGGTTTTAAAGAATAAGTACCTGGCCATATGAAAGCAAGAGCACCTCTGCCAAAAAAACAGAAACAGAAAAACAAGATGCTTGGGACGGGGCGCTGTCTTCGTCTCGTACAACTAAACTGCAATGCCACCAGACCTTTAATGATGTGCGTCCGCAAAGCCAAGTAAAAAAGCTAGTGCCATATGAAGGACCCAAACGACAAAAGAGTTCCAGCGTTCCCGCGAAAGAGAAGGGGTATCCCGTCTGTCTTTTTCTGTATCCAACGATGCCAAAGTTTTTCGCCCGGTTGTGTAGAAAGATGGATGCGAATGTGCCAAAGCATAAGGGAGAAGTCATAAACATAACGGCGTAATCATGTTGCGGCGATTACTCGGGGATCGGGTCGCTGTTGGCGGCCGCGTTCTCATCCTTCTTGCCCCAGCCGGAGGCCCAGCCCATCCAGCTGGATCGCTTGTTGTTCTCCTGCTTGGCCTCGGAGTTCTCCTGCACCAGACGCAGAGGTCGGGGCTTGTTACCGCCGGCGAACGTGGTCTGCTTCTCGTGGTGGGAGCGCGGGGGCGACTGCGAAGGGGGCGTGGTGATGTCACCCGAGTCGCCGCTCATGCTCGAGGTCTCGCTGCGCATGCCGGGGAAGTTACCCGCCGTAGGCGCCTGCTGGCCGCTCGGAGCCCGCGCCGCCGCGTTGGGGTTGCCGTTGAAAAAAGTTTGCGATGTTCGTGGGGTGCGCGGGGAGCCAAGGGGCGGTGAAATGGGCCCGTCCCCCGGACCCTTGTACATCTGGCTGACGAGGTTCACGCCGGTGAATTGCTCGCTCATCGGACGGGAGCGGCGAGTGCTGGAGGAGCGGGTCAAGTTGCCGATAGGAATGCGAGGCGCTGTCTCCGGATCGGTGTGCGCTGAGTTCGCTGGCGTAGCCGAAGGCATGTAAGACATGGGCCTCGGCTTGGGCTTGTTCGGGCCGACGGCCATGGTTTTGGCGCGCTGCAGGAGCGAGGCTCCGGATGCAGGCGGGAGCGGGAGTTCTTTGTTGGTGTTGGCCGCGGCAGGCTTGGGCTCGCTCGATGTGTCGAGAATGTGCTCGAAGTCCTGGTGCTGCAGAAGTCTCTCGATGATCTTGTTAATGTAGAGCGTCAACGCCTTGTTCTGGTCCTTCATGCCCTTGAGCTCAGACTCGAGGCGGCGGACATGCTCGTTGTTATTATCGGACGTGCTGTCTGAAGCCTCGGACAGCTCGTCGGCCAAGCTTGCGCCGCCAGAACGGCCCTCGAGGGCATTGAGAGCATCCTGGTTGGCAGAGACACCCATGTAGCTGAAGTCGTTCTTAGAGAAATCACCATTCAGGGTCTTCTCCTGCAGGAGCAGCTGGTAGCTCTCGTTGTCCTCCATAAGGCGGGCGTTTGCCATGCGGGCTTCCATTAGTAGCCGTTCCACCTCCTGCAGCCTCCCGCCACCCTGGTTCTCGGATTCGACCAGCTTGATCTGGGCCTCGGCAAGTTCGAGGCGCAAAGACTCAATGAGCTTGTCCTTCTGGAGAATCAACTTGGAGTTGTTCCGCGAGTCGCTGCGGTTGAGGGAGGAAGGTGGTGCAAAGCTTCCGTTGTCAACGTTGGGTGACGTCGCCGCTGCTGCTTGATGTTAGTAACAAGGCATTGAGATGGACATGATGAAACACCTACATTGCCTTGAGGACCTGCTGCCCTCCTCGTCGTTCATTCTTTGCGACAGGGTGTCCTTCAGCCTCTGGATGATGGTCTGCATCTCCTCCTCCCTGTTGTTGAACTCTTCCTTCTCCTTGTTCATAGAACTCCTCTCGGCCTCGTAGATGGTCTCCATCTCGCGCATCTGCCTCGCGTTTTCTCTCTTCTCGTTGCGCAGGGTCTCGATTTGTTCCTCGGTCTCGTGCACCTTCTCTTCCAGCTTTGCAGACTCCTTGAGCGCATCATCCAACCTCGTCTGCAGTACTTCGGCCTGTTTCCTGTACTGCTCGGAGGAGATTTCGGCCTTGGAGAGGCGCTCCTTGAGGTCGTCAAGCAGCGCAACGGTTTCGGCCCTAGCAGCTTCCTCGGCGTCGGTGTTGCTGGTGTCGGGAGCAGTAATGTTGGGGGTGCTCATGGTTGAGCCTCTCCTGGCATGGGCGGCCACACGAGCAGAGACGGGGGTTGTGGTGCGAGGGGGACCTCTGCGCGGAGCTGAAGTAGCGGTCGGGGTGGACGATCTCGAGGGGGTTCTCGCAGGAGAAGAAGAGGGCGAGGCTGAGTCGGTAGAAGAGACTCTACCGACACCGCCGGCGGGCGGCTTCTTTGCAGTGGCAGCTGACATTATTGTCGCGGCGGGCTTTGTTTGTGGCGATGGTGTTGTTGTGTTCTAGTCGCGGCGGAGGTAACCTGGGGAAACGGGAGCGGGGGAATCGCCCTTCTTTTTTTTGGTCGAGGTCGAGGGGGATAAGGCCAAGCACTGCGGTGTGTGCAGTGAGCCGTGTGGGTGCGGGTTATTTCTGTAGTGACGATGTTTCGTTCCAGAGGAAACAATCTACCTCAGCAGAATGTTGTAATGGCTTATTCTTGGACCAAGTGGCGTAGTGGGAGGAGGGACAAGACGGAGGGGAGTCGGTCTTGTTGTCGATCGTTGGGCCCCAGAAGTCAGAAATGGAATGCGAAAGTGTGCTGTGCTGTGCAACGCAGGTGCCAGTGAAGAGGGCCAAGTAGTAGGAGTGCGGTGCAGAAAAGAGGGTGTGCGGCAGCAGCTGTGCAAGCTTAAGTCGTCGGGTGTCAGACAGTCAGCCCCGGTCAGGTAAGGTACCTGCGGTTTGTACTCTGTATCTGCTCTGCTCGCCTGTCTCCTCCGTGTACGGGCAGCAAGCAAATCCACAAGTCGGATGCGTTTTGTCGGTGACGGTGACGGTTGTCCAGTCACTGTCCAGACCGCAGGGACTGTCTCCAGCGAATTTCCGATATATCGGGGGGCGTCTCCAGGGGTTTAATTCGCTAGGCCGTCGGGAATGGGAGGGCGTCGACCAACCAGCACTCGGGGAATAGCTCGACCTGAGAAACGATGCTTTTTTGTCTCCCGTCCAACTCCAGGCCGCTAATGTTGCGTTGCGTTGCGTTGCGTCTGAGTCTCTTCTCTTCCCGCTCAAACACTGAACCTCCTGCAGAACGAACCAGCCGTCATACGCAAACCTTCACAGCGACCACCAGGAACTCTGAATCTGAACCCCGTAGTTCGGTCAACGCTATGCTTTCCTTGATCGCTATGCTCGCGCCGTGTTGCGTCTTGCCGAGACTCTGCTGCTGTCGTTGGATGCGTCCGAGGGCACTGTAGGAACCCTCCTGTTTCAGTCACCACCAGTCCCGTCTCTTTCTCTTTCAGAGAAACTGCTGCGTCGCGTCGGGCTCGGTGGCTCGATGGCGGGACGATGACGGCAGTGCCGGGCAGTGGCCAGCGCTGCGCTGCGAATGCGGATGCTGCACACGCCGTCTCGTCTTTTGCGACAAGATGGGACGACTGCGACGGTAACCTTCTCTCGTGCTGCTGTGGCGAGGGTATGAGAACCGGCTTCTGGGAAACGGTGAAAAGAGGCAACAGGACTCGTCTTCCATGTACGTGAACCAGAGGGCAGACCACCAAGGTTTATACACGGCTTTGATACTCCGTCCTTCAAAGTCGAATCAAATCGCGTCTACAATAACAACAAAACACGTAAACCACAATCACTGCCATCAGCGAATAGGATCTTGATGCAGTTTTGGGGTCTTGCTGAAACACCCTCGTCGCTGTCGATAGTCTGTCAGGCATAGCCCTTGGGATGCCATGTTCCTGGGCTTGCTCGCCTCGCTCTCGTCCGTCCCTAATCCCTATGCCCATCTGCTATCTGGTGTGTCCTTCCCTAGGGAAAGCCTCAGGAATACCCGGCCGCGCTCCCTTGGACGTAGGGAACCGTTGTACCTCGCAGTAGAGAGCTGCTAACATCTACCACGACGTCTTAGCAAGCACATGCAATGGTAGGGGTCCTCCGCAACCCGCACCCCTATTTCCTCCATGCTGAGGAACCGGAATGCGGAGCCCGTCCATGTTAGTGGGCTCGGCCCGTCTTCTGTACCCAGGTACCCCATCGAGTCATTGGACGACAATTTGCACGAGACCGGCCAGAACTCACCGCAGTGGGAACTGTGAAATTATCCTCATGTTGCCATTAATGCACACTGCCAGAGCGAAGGCGGCCTTCCTGTATCAGAGAAAGCCATCTTGACATCCATACTAATTTGCTGTCCTCCTGACCAGCGGCTGACAGCTGCCGAGACGGTGACAACCATCAACCCAGCCCGGTTCCGCAGACGAACAGGTTTGACGGGACGGGAAGCATCTCATTGTTTGGCTCGGTCAGGGTCATGGCTCTGTTCCATCATTGAAGTCTAAGCCGCGGGCACCACCAGCTTGGTTGCTTGGGAGGGTCGACTTCCGTTGGTGCAAGCCACAGACCCAACCCAAGGGAACCGCCACGATGGATGACTGCATATATGCATAGTTAGTAGGCACGGGGGTGTGGCTTGGTAACACTGTCAAGGAGGGACATTGAGCACTGATGAACCTCGCTGAATGGCTGGGTAACAGGCGAGTCTTTTTGATTCAAAGGTGGCCTATCTGGTCTGTCATGAAGTCGTTCTTTTTTTGCGACCTTTCCGAGGTATCATAGCGGCATATCCCAAGCCGCACATCCCAAACTGCGAAATGCATTTTTTACTTTGACCATTTTCCCTAACGCCGTTCCCAGCCAGCCCAATTTTGGTTCAACCTCTTAAGCGACCTGGTCGCTGAGGATGTCGGAGTCACCGGCGTCGATGATGGCCATGGTGCCGCAACGGAAGAGCTTACCGCAGGCGGTACCGAGCTCAATCTGTGGGTATAGCAGGTAAGCCTTTGTTCACCCTCCAAAGTCTGATTATAGACTTCTTCGCTGGGTTGGCCAAGGGACGTTGTCTCCAAGACCGATAGCAAGAGAAGAAAGGGCGCCAAGCACTTGCTTGATGCTTACAGAGCAACATTGGTAATCAACTTACGTTGGTGCCGGAGAAGTGGTGGACGGGGGCCTTGGAAAGCATGGCGTAGTACTCAAGCTCGGACTTGCGGAGAGGGGGAGTGTTGCCAGCAATGAGGATGAGCCTGGTGGCGATGTTAGAAAGTGCTCGAAGACTGCGGTTTCCGAAGTGGTGAAAAACGTACTTGGCCTTGCCGGAGCGGAGAGACTTGAGGGTCGACTTGTAGCCCAGGACGACCTTACCAGACTTCATCACAAGCGCAAGCTTGCTGTTGATGGAGTTCTGGTCCTTCTTGTTCTTCTTGATGGGAGCCATTGCGACTGATTTTTGGGCGAAGTTGGCCGGTTAGTTGGGTGCGGGCGTTGGGCGGGAAGTTGTCGTCGATGTCGTCGCAAGAAGGAAAATGGCAAGTGTTTTTTTTTGGTTTTGACTTGCTCTGGAAGGGGCGGGGGATTCTGGGAAGTGCGACCAATCAAATCGCTCCTGCCTCCCTGAGCCCTAAAGAGTAGGCAGGTCCGTGTCCTGGCTCCTACCTTTAGCGAGCGTAGGTGGGGCCGTTGCCACAAAGATTTCTCAGCAAAAGGCCGGTACGATGACAAACCCATCGACGCTCCTCACTTCACAAATAAGCCGGTAGGTCCAGGTTTTGTCCCCCTCGCCAACCCCAACTAACCCAACACCACAGAACAGTTCGACGGATCCCGTGAGATCAACACCGACAAAATGGCCCGCCGTCCCGCCCGTTGCTACCGCTACTGCAAGAACAAGGTGAGCATTATCGAATCCTTGTCTTCTGCGACGACGCCCAAAATCCCAAGTCAAGTCTTGCGCACCGGAGGAGGAGAGAGGCGAGGAAACTCTGCGTCAAGAGGACTACGATGTTCCTCGCATTGGAAATAGCCTGTGTACGATGGACATGCGGCACTTTTCGATGGAACGGGATGCGGGCGTCGCGGGCGATGATGTGACTTTTTTTTTCCTTGTTTCGCTGACAAACTCGATTTTTCCAGCCGTACCCCAAGTCTCGGTTCAACCGTGGTGTCCCCGACCCCAAGATCCGCATCTTCGATCTCGGTCGCAAGAAGGCCAACGTCGACGACTTCCCTCTCTGCATCCACCTCGTCTCCAACGAGTATGAGCAGCTGAGTTCCGAGGCCCTCGAGGCCGCTCGTATCTGCGCCAACAAGTACCTCGTCAAGGTTGCCGGCAAGGAAGGTTTCCACCTCCGTGTCCGCGCTCACCCCTACCACGTCGTCCGTATCAACAAGATGTTGTCTTGCGCCGGTGCCGATAGACTTCAGACTGGTATGCGTGGTGCCTGGGGTAAGCCCAACGGCACTGTTGCCCGTGTCAACATTGGCCAGATCATCATGAGCGTCCGCACTCGTGACTCCAGTACGTCATATCCGAGGAAGGGAATCACCTTTCAAACACTAACAACTTGAACAGACAAGGCCACCGCCCTCGAGGCTCTCCGCCGCTCCCAGTACAAGTTCCCCGGTCGCCAGAAGATCATTATCTCCAAGAACTGGGGCTTCACTCCTCTCCGCCGCGACGAGTACCTCGACAAGAAGGCTGCTGGCCGCGTCAAGGTCGACGGTGCCTACGTCCAGTTCCTCAGCAACCACGGTTCGCTCAAGGAGAACATGAAGCGCTTCCCCGACGCTTTCGCCTCTGAGGCTTAAGAAGGGAAAAGATTCGTGTTTCTTATGGGATTTGGGTTTCTACAGGCTGGCGTCTAAAGTGAATTGCATGTCATCATCAAGAGAGTCATGCCGAGGCAGGCTCTAGATAGGAATTCAATCATTGGCATTCCATACGTCACACATGAGCACCATGCGATTACTGACTGACGAACTGCTTGATGAACGGGCATCTGGATCTGGGGAAAGGGTGGAACAAAAGCAACGGAATTTGTTAGTAGGGTCGTAAGCAGGCTTGGTATGAAGCTTAATGTACGGCCTACTAGGCAAACTGATACCCTTACTTTTCTCCGAGACATGCATTCAACCCACAGGAAGTGCTGAGGCTCAAGCTAAGATGATGTCAACGTGTGAATCGGGTGTCGCTAGTAACGCATCGTGGTCGACGGTCTGGCCCGTGGATCATCCGTAGCATTAAATGGCACCGCATGGGTGAGCCCGTACACAACGTGGTCACGCGGACGCCCCCATCTGCCAGACTGCGCCCAGCTTGTCTCGAGGAAGTCCCTGGAAGGTGGCCCATCTGATTACCAGAAATGAGGTGCGCTGGACGCTGAATGAGATGGGGCTGCTTGAGGCAAACCGTACGTAATGACCGCAAATATTTTTTCTCCCATCCTACGTTATGATTCAGGCCTCCGTCTCGCGGGCTTTATCCGGATGGCCGGGAAGTGAGGTAGCCTTGATGTCGTAAGCACAACGCAGAGGCTGAAGGAAGTAGCCGAAGCTGAGAGATACGTGGTTTGAATAAGATATCTAGAGTTACATGGGCTTATGTTCAGCTACTTGCCTGAAAGTCACATAAGAATAGCCATCTGACAATAGCATCTTACTACGCATGTATCTTGGAGGCCCAGTGCAGGAACAACCGGACCAGCCGCACGCCTCACCCTTCCCAGGACGACTTGTCAGAGATGCAGGCGCAAGCGCAGACGGGCAGACACGACGGGAGCAGATGGTGCGCGCCAGTAGGAAGGCCGCAGCGAGATCTAGGGTTGCTGGTTGGTGGGATGAAATGGGGGGAGATACATTCACCAGAGGGGAGCGACGCGGACTGAGAAGCGACGTTCGGAGGGCAAGCCAGCAGCCTCTCAGCGAAGAGGGTGGGCGGCGATCAGGTCCCACCAAGATCCCAGGTGACCCAAATGACGTTATCGGGATTTCGGATGGTGTTCGGTGTGAGACCGTTGGGTGGGAGTTGGAGTTGGAACGTCTTTTGGGCGTTGGCTTTGGGGTACAGTTCAAAGGCTTGGTCTTGGTACCTCGACACGACTCGTGAGAGGTTCGAGAAGACGCCTCAGTTGCTCCGAAATTCGGGATGGGGGAGAGAATGGCCCGAAAAGGAGCGCGAAAAGAGTCATTAGAGTGGGATGGGAGATTTTTTTTCATACACTACTTCTCTCTCTAGGAGGGGCCGAAGACTCGGAATGCTGCATTGATCTCGGTGATAAGCTGATGGGGGTGAGATGGAATGGGAGTCCTGGGCTGCAGATGCCGCCAGCCTGCGAATGGGAGGTCGATATGCATCACCACAAGCATGGGCTGGCCTGTTGCAATATTTGGCTATTGGAAAAACAGATAGCCACGGCGGTCGCTGCCAGCCCCCTGAAGTCTATGTACGAGACAGATGATCATGTCGAAGGTTGAAAGGAGAACTGGCCCATCTTTTGTTGTTCCAGCCTCTCAAAGTGAAGGGCGGGTATCCCTTTCAGTGTACTTTTGGCATGTCACTTGACATTGCAAGTGGACTCGATATCGTCACCGATGAACCGGGCCAATCTGCACCGCAACTGCTCTGGCTGTCGCCTGCCAAACGGCGGCAACGGGTGACTGAGACGACGCAGCCGTTGCCCGCCCGCAAGGTGGTTCGTAGAAAAGCAAAAAATGACACGAGTGTTATGTTCTGGATTTCCCGTATCCGTACCCAAGTAGGTACACTATGTACAGCAAGCTCACCTGCTGGAGCGCGTCCGTAGACGTAGTGGGAAACAAGCAAAGCAACAAACAGAGTTCATAGCTTCTCCCCTCCATTCTAGAGAGAGTCTTACCGCCATGTCTCAGTCTCATCATGTCCCCTCCGCTCAGGGCGCATCTGAACCATTGCAGCAGGTCCCAAGGGGGAAAATGGTGTGGCAGCCTCCGCGCAGCCAGTGACCAGCCAGCCTCTAGGAGGGGCCTAACGCCATCCGCACCTCATCAGTCAAACCAGTCACCCCAGCACCAGGCCAGTTCATGGATGAGTGGGTTGTCAGGACTCAGGCTCATGGACGTCTCCAACAAGTCGGTGGTCGACGGGTTGACAGACAGTGGGTGGTGGTGACTGGCACTCGCAACCGCCGCCGTAGGGCCCCCGAGCCAAACCAAAGGCAAAAATGGCCATGGATGAGTGTCCCAAAGATTTCCCTTTGGTTGTTGTCTTGATCGTGGATCCCTTGCCCGCCGCACGCGAGCACATCATCCCTCCCCAAGTGTTCCTCACCACGAGCAGTGTGTACCACCATTCAAAGCACCAAGCCGTGTGTGCCACCCCCATTCCCATTTCCCGGTCTCACTTTGGCGCATTCATCCGCCCCCCTTCTCCCCCTTCTATTCGCTGTTTCTCTCGTCTCCTGTGCCCCCTTCCTGTTGATTGCTTGTCTGCTGGGCTCTGGCTCTGTTGTCTGAGGATACCGCGCCTGGCCCGCTATCCCGCCGAGTTCGCCCACTCGCCCACTTCTCTTCTCATCGCCCCTCCTCGGTGTTATTCGTAACGGCGCGCGGTGTTCGCATGTAATGATACTTACGCGGTTCACCCACTCACCCAAGCTCAAGGAGAGTATCCTTTTTCGCTGAGCGCAGGTTCCGGTA
Organism: Colletotrichum siamense; assembly: GCF_013390195.1. Taxonomy (NCBI): domain Eukaryota; kingdom Fungi; phylum Ascomycota; class Sordariomycetes; order Glomerellales; family Glomerellaceae; genus Colletotrichum; species Colletotrichum siamense. Next base: position 2,303,510 of record NW_023501022.1, read on the forward strand.
CCTATCCGAAGTAGTAGGGCAGGTGGTCCTTCCAGCTCCGGCAACTGGAACTGCAACTGCCAGGGTCAAGTGTTGAGGTACTTCCCACAAGGTACTTGCCTTAGTCGGTGACGCCTTAATCATTGACAGCCCCAGTCCGTCATCCTCTCTCTTAGCCTTAGCCCCCAAGCACCCACCCCTCCCACCCCTTATCCTGCTCTTATCATCCATCCCGCATTCTTCCTTGCCCATCGCTGTTGGTCCCAGTAGGTCGCTGCCACATATATCTGGTGTGTGTGGCCTGAGTCTTCACCTCTTCTTGACCTCCTTCTGTCACGAATACCTGATTTCACCCCGAACCGTTCCAAGGATTCGATCTCGAACCGTTGTCGAACCACAAACGATACACGTCTATAACTACCAGGGTGCCGCTATCGAAGCGCCACTGCGATATCGCGACTAGGGGAGCCTTATCGTGATACTCGCTCCTCTCTTATCGGACGAACACGACTCTTCTCTGGTTGTTTCTTCCCCTTCAACCGACCCGACGACTCGAATAGAGGCCCATCATGGCCTTCCAACAACCTACCCGCCGGCTGTCTCAGCAGCGCGCCGTCCGCCCGGTGCAAGAGGACGAGCGGGACGCTCCCCAGGTCCACCAAGACGCTGCCGCGACCGATGCCTCCCACTCCTGGGTGCTCTTCGAGCCCACCGATGACACAACGACAGCTTCTTACCTCAGTGAAGAGGAGGAGGAATCATTACCTACTCCCGGAAGATCGAGGCTTAGTGACATAGGTAGCCTAAACACGTTTTTACACTCTGCTCGGGACACCGACTCGCGACAGTCGGGCGTTCTGTCCAGCGCCGTCGACGAGGAGTCTGTCGAGGACGACCCCGAGCTCGACAGCCTCGACAGCCACCTACCTGAATTTCGGACAGTACCCAGTCTATACACTCAGTCTGCCGGTGCCGCAGTGGGCCAGAATGTCCCTGTACTACCCGCCCACGATGGCCTGGGCTCTTTCCGGCTTGACAGTCCTGAGGTCCAGGAGCAGCTCTATGCCTTTGAGAGGTTCAATCCTAACCACCTGCGGAGGCGGCGTGAGAGTCTCGAGCTGGCCCAGCTCGAGATGGAGGTCGAGCAGGAGCAAGAGACCCACAAGATGCAGAGAATCGAAGCTTGGCGTCTAGAACAAAGTCGCATCCTCTTGCAAGAGATCAGCAAGGAAACCAGACGCCGCCGCCAGTCTATGGTGTCTGCAAAGCCGACAATGACAACAGAAGAGAAGCAGGCGGAGGACGTAGCAACATTAAGTGTGATTGGAAATGAAGACGATGCTGACAGCATGGACTGGCACTATGAATCGACTGACACCAAGGAAGACGACGGCGGTGTCCTCGCCAAGATTGCCCGCAAGGTTCTCCACGAGTTGGGCATTGACGAAAGAATGCTTTCCATTCTTCTGGGAGAGGAGCTCCCCACTGATGAGGACCTTTCAACAACGCCCAAGACAAGCGCAGATCTTTCTGCCACACCTACACCGAACTCTGACTCATCGTGGCAGTTCCGAGCTCTCGAGCGCGTGTCCAAAGAGCTTGGTCTACTGGTGAATCAGGTGTCACCTCATCCGGGGGCCTTCTCAACCTACACTCGCATGCAGCAGATGCCGATCCCCTACGCCGGACTACCAGTCATCCCAGAGTCGGCTGCTGATACGCCAATTGCTCCCGTACGGGATGCGTCGACAGCAATGCCTGAATTCCGACCAACAATGGTTCAGCATGCGCGCCCTATCGACATCCCCGCTGTGCGGCCCCAGTCGGATGCTCCCGTGCCTGTGACTCGAGATGAGTCAACTCCTCTGCCCACATCTTTCACCCAAGAGGAGTGGGAGCAAGACTTGGACGTCAACCTCGTCTTCAGATATCTGCGGTCTCGTTTTAGCTCACGGTCTACACCGTCGTCGGCTTTCACAACTGGTACTTCCCACCTTGCCACCTCAAGCACCCCAGACACAGCAGCTAAGGCCGCGCGGGTGCGTCAGCATCACCCGCTCGTATCCCGAGCACGACCGGCAGAGCGGAGGACATTCAAGGCGACGACGCCGTCGAGTCCAGCCGCCATGCGGCACGCGTCTAGCTGTGCCAGCCAGAGCACGAGACGCTCGGCGAGACGCAGCAGCGTTTCATCGCGTCACTACTGGGACATTGGAGGGTCCATTGGGACAGGTTCGGCCATCGTCTCGGCAGGTCCCATGGGAAGCTGGGGCGAGGTTTAGTGCAGCCATCATCAACAGCAGAGCAGAGTCATAACGCCAATGGCCTGCAGTCACCGGCTCGGCACGGCGTTTGTTCACACTAGATGTACATTATTTGGGTCAGCGGGAGTTGACGAGTTGTTTCACACGATTTACGGGGAACTCGGGAGCATTTGCATCATATCACCATCATAACAAGTCTACTTAGAAGTATTGATATCTACATACTACAATTCACACAATCATGTCGAGCCGTTACAACTTAGGAAACACATCCTTTGCCCGTCGAGCTATCTGGTCTACGTTGCAATGAAAAACGTGATATGGCTAAGGATAATGAATGATGCGTTGATGGGGAAAAGATAAGACTTTCCGTGATAGGCAGGCAGAGCTGCCGGGAAGGGAATGGTCCACTGCTCCGGATGAGTGGCCGGATGGACCGGCTGGGCGGCGGCAGATTGTGGAGCTTAGGCCCCGAAGGCGGGACGGGAAGGGTGACACAAGGCAACTTGGCAGGTCGAGTTGGTGTGGCAGCTACTTTTTAACCTCAGGCAGTCCGAGTATCGGTGAGCGAGTCGGACGATTGGGGGAAATGCTGCGAAACGGGCTCAACAGACGAGGGTGTTTCGAAGCTTGATCGACGGTCGTTTATCCCTCAGAGCTCGTCATCCCCAGGGTGCCTGCGTTGCTTGTCTTCCTGGTCCCATGGCGCACACCGGACCCGGACACGCAGGTTAACCATACGTTGCCATCATTCACGCCGCACTATCAACGCTCACCTCACCTTGAGTTGACGTCTTGAGCCAACCGTGGAACTGCGAGGCTATTTGAAACCTGCACAAGATTAGGATTCCTGTGGAGACTTGCCTGTTGACAAGGGCGCTATCCAGACAATCCTGACAGTTGTCTCTCGCTTGGAGGCCAGTCATGTTGGGCGCCTCGCGCTCAGCGGATCGTCGGGGCGGACGCCTCACGCTTGCGAATGGACAGCATCATCATACTTGTAAGCCTGCGGAACCCCGTTTAGATTGTCGCCGCTGTAGTTCGCCTTGATCACCGTGAAAAAAAAGACGCAATCAAGGCATGCATACCGGCGCTCACCAATTTTTCAATCACAACCTGGGTGCGATGGCTAGAAGTGCATCACATCCGTCCGCTCATCTCTGGTCCGAAATGGATAGCCAGCCCAGCCCAGCTTAGCACTAACAGCGGCGGTTGTCGTTGCTTTTTACAACTATTTGCCCCTCCTCCCTACCACTAACACTAATACTACCACCAATGAACGACACACAGTGTGAGGTGCCCTGTTTGTTTGTCCTACGGGCTACCGCTTTAAAGTGGAACGCATTGTTTGGGGCTAAGCAAGACATGGGGAGGTTGAGGTTGGCGAAGTAGCTGCAGGAGAGACGACTCGCAGTTCACGGCATCATTCTGGAGGGGCGTTTGGAGTTTGTGCTCTGCGAGATACAAGTTGCGCAGGTGGAGAAGGGCGGGCGAGGGATGGAGTGGAGGGGTCCGAGTCGCTCAACCAGCGCTTTCGAAGCGCGTCGAGCCAATGGGATGCTTCCGCTGCGGACCAGGAACATGGAGCTTGCAGGGATTGCCGCGAACCACCTGGACACTTTACGCGTCGAGGTTGCGGTCTCTCCCATCTTTTTTTTTTTTTCTGCTGTTTCTCTCCCCTCCTCTGCGAGTGCTTCCAAGGGTTGCTTGCTGGGTTTGGAGGTCGCGCGCCGGAAGCGCCAGCTGCTGCGGCCTGCCACCTGCAGCAGGGAGAGCAGCTGAAGTGGAAGCAGACAGTTCGCTATTCATCCCCCCCAAACAGCCGACTTTGCTGCTCTGAAGCCGTCCACACAGGGCCGATTGCCGTGCCATGGATGCATGGCATGGCTGGTGGGTGATGTGGATGGGTGAGGAGGCGACCACCGACCTCGCGTACAGATAGCGCGCATCCTGCATAGTGCATGCGCCTATTCTGTACGTACAGCTAGCTAGCAGCAACCAGGCACACCACCACCTCCTCCTCCAACGAGTTCATGTTGCGATATCACAGCTCTTGTTAGCTGCCTGTCCACTTCAACTACCACCAGCGCTAACATCATGACCTTATTTTGACCCGACACCGACAGAGGCCTCAGGACAAGGTGCGGGATATCAGAAACCCCTGCATCCTTTTTCGAGTCATTCCTAAACACCTGCATCTCTTGAGCCATTCTGTTCCGACAACACCTCGACGAGACGCATCAACTGACTGACGACGGATACCGACAACTGGAGAAACTCGGCCACATTGATTCTGGATGCTACCCAACACTCTATTCTGACTGTTTCCCTCTCTCTTCTGCTCCACAATTATCTCTCATCCCCATGCCATCTGTGCTACTGGGGTTGTGACTTGGTTCCTCCCTCGTTCCTGCTCTCTCTCCGTGGTACCCCCCGCCATCCTCCATCGGCCAACGGTCCCAGTCGTCGTTCAATCTGTCGTGCTCGTCCCGCCGTCGCCCAATCCCGTCGCCGCCTCACTTTCATCAACAACACCCCGTTCCCCTCCAGTCAATTACTCGCCTTGACGGTTCGCCTGCCATTCTTCGAGTCGCGCACATCAGCTACGCAAAAGCGCACGCGTTTATAAAAAGAGCACCCTATCGCCAATTCATCGCCGTGCTGCTCACATAACTTCTTCCGTGTTTGGGTGGGTGCATTTGCTTTCCAGGTTGTTGCGTCGGCCCTGAGGATTCCCCCGGTGGGCTTGCGAATGCCGACTTCCAGCCTGGACATACCGCATCCCGCATGCCGTATACCTTGCCTTGCCGGTCCGGACAGCACAGGATAGGACAGAGCTAACATTCGCACCAGCTGCCATGTTCTAGGTCTCTCGGATTGCGACCCAGCTGGGCCCTGGTTTGGGCCGCCTAGCGATTTCTCTCTCTCTCACTTCTCGTTTCACCAACTTCCTCTCTTCAACATCCCGAGTCAACATCGTCGCGCGACCGATATACCATCTTCATCCCAACATTCCACCTTTCGCCTACTTACCAGCGCCATCCCCGTCGCCGCCGCCGCACCGATCACCCAACCTCTCCGATGAATATCACTGCCGCCAATGGCAGCAACACCGTTCGATGCTCCTCTCCCGGGCTCATCCTTCTTCGACATTTACACTGATGGCGCTCCCCAGCGCTCCCCAGTCTCCCTTCCCGGAGGAGGCTGCAACTACGTGGACTTGACGCCCGGCGCCAATGGAGCCAAGTGTGGATGCCGTCGTTTTTGGAGTCGCTTTGCCGCAGGGAGAGCATACGCAGATACCCTGGGCGCTGACAACTCCGTCTGGTGCATGTGCTCCCATCATGCTTGCTATCACGACGATGGCGGTCGCGCTGGGAGCGAAGCGCCGGCGCCTGCGCAGACTCCCACCGCCGCCAATGCGCCCGCGCTCTTCGCCGCGCCCGTTGCCCACATCACCGGACAGGAGAACGAGAAGCCGAGGATGTCCAGGGAACCTCTCAGTCCGGTCCAGATGCCCGAGATGTCTTTCCGCATGCCCGCTGGATTTACCCCGACCATGGAGTTTATGAACCTGGATGCCGCCATGGCGATGCCCCCTAACAAGCCCGAGGAACCACCCAGGCCTCGGCCTCTGGACCAACCCAGCCAGCGCCCGGAGTCTTCTTTACAGGATACGTTACCCTGGGGCGATTTCATACAGTCCCAGCCTGGAACTAATACCACGTTGCCGCCAATACCAGCTCAATGTCTAATGCCATCTCAGGCGAGCTCCACCACCTCCTCCAGCCAGGCCCGCTACCTTCGTCCCTTTGCCGGAAGGGGTCTTCAGACACTAAGTGGTGTTACTTCTAATCCCAGGACACCGCGAAAGGACAGACTCCAGGATGCCGGATTTACGTTTGCTCAGCCGGATTGCCAGTCTACCAAAGATGATGGCGCAACTATTCCTCACAGTGACAGCGGCGCAGAGACACCTAGAGCGCAGTCCCCAAGACCCATGGAAAAGGTAGACGCCTTGTTTGCAGGACCATCCCGCGAAACATTCCGCCATTTATCAGATACCGTTCAGGGACATGAGAGCCGCCTGGAAAAGCTGGAAAACGTTTCCTTCTCTGCAGCTGGACATGATGAATGCCATGACAAGCATGATGCTGTCGACCTTCGCGTCACCGATCTCGAGGTGCGCATGGAGGAGGTTGAGAAGGTCATGAACGATACCAGCAGTCTTGTCGGCCGTCGCGACCGGCAGAATGTCGATGAGTCGACCAACAGTGTCGTCTCCGTCGCGACAAGCACAACATCCCGCGCCGCCCACTCACATGAGATGCTCAGTCAAATCCAAACCTTACGATCACAGCTCTTCCAGCTTCAGTCGCAAATACCGTCACCAGCCCGGCCATGGGAGGTTGAAGTTGTCTTCATGCCATTTCCTCTCAAGCGCATCTGGCAAGAGCTTCAAGATTTCAAGGCTGACGTTCACTCTAGCTTGGATGAGTGGACACAGCTACCCAACACTAACAGCGGTTTGACAATGAGGGCCCAGTCTCCCTTCTGCGCGGAATGGGCCGCTCCGGGCCATGACCACGAATGGCTCATGGCCAAGGCGTGCGGCCCAACGAGCGTCATCGACAGACGACTAAGGAGTCGCGGCCTCATACGGACCATATCCATCAAAGGCACCGACGCCAGGAGCGTTCAGGCAGCCATGCATGCTGCCTTCTCAAACACATTTACCGACTTTTCGGTCGCTACACCATCACCCTCTCGCCGGCGGAGCTTTGATGGAAAGGCTGATCGCTTCTTGGGCCTGCAGCAATCATGGGTGCCTCTCCGCAAGGTCCACAAAGATTCTCGCCTCCGTTTCTTGACGCCAGCAGAGATGATCACTCCCGCTATATGGGACGTGTCGTTCCTCCACTCTGTCGTCATGCGCTCCTCTGAGCCTCGTCTGTTTATCACTCAGCCTGAAGCTTACCTGCAGGACTTGCAGGCGTTTGAGTCCGGCTGGACTTGGCAACGTCTTCGGGAAACAAGCCGCTTTTATCCCGATTCTCAATCGACGCAGGAGGTTCCTGAAGCGGATGCCCGCGAAGACTACTGGGCATGGAATGATCATTTGGACGAGGTCCCCAGTTCTCAGTCGTCGTTGAGTATCCGACAAGCAAGGCAGAGGGTGTCAGCCTCCCCTTCGCTTCACCACATCACGATGCAATCGTCTATGCGATCATCTAGTCCGATGATGACTCGTGGCCAGACTCCTTTGAGAGAGACTATGATGAGGGAGCGGAAGGGTTCAAAGCCGCCCTATATCCGCACCACCTCAATGCCGCCATCAGTCCCTGCGAACTACTCACCAGCCTTCACTAAGCGGCGCGTGTCGTCATTTGGGCAACGACAGCTGGCCGCTCAGATCCGGACCAGTCCTCCGAACATGGCGGCAGCGACAGCATCAGCAATGTCAAATGCTTACAAACGTCGGCGGACTCGTTCGCCTAGTCGCCCTCGTAACACACCTCGCTGGACCATCTCGCCCAGCCCTGCGCCCGGCTTCATCCCCGCCGACGAGCGCCATCAAACCGGTCGTGGAATTACGCCGATGTACTACGCTACCCCGTACAGCAACGCGCCGCTCACGGAGTCACGCCCACGTGTTTCCGGCGGTGTAGTGGAAGATTCCAATACGGAAGACGACGTGCAGGATGACGAAAACCTAGACCCGGATTACGGGAGCACCAACCCTTATGATGAGGACGGCAGCGACTACAGTGTCGAGGTGACTCACATGGTTACAGTGCGTGACGGTGACTCATCGCACCCGCGGCAGCCTGAGGATGAGCCTTGGCCTGGTATCGAGGACCAAGATCACATGTCGGATGGGGAGAACATCGATCCACTCTTCTCCCCTGCAGTGGGTGCTAACGACGACGCTCAATCCGATGTGAGCAGCCAGCCGTCTGAGTACCCCAGCACTCAGCGTGGCTGGCAGGTCCCCGGTGCCGAGGACGGGATCGGTTTCCGTATCCACGAGGATAACGACCGCATACATGGTGGTTGGCACTAAGTTGCAACATTTCATTTACGTTTCATCTTATTTCCCATTTATCTTGATGAGATGACGCAGCGTGTTTGGGAGTTCAGGTTGTACATCGATCATATGCGTTGGCATATGTCATGGGGGTTTCCGGAGTCTTGTTATCTATGGCATGGCGTTCAGATGACGCATCTTTCCATTATTTTTCTTTCTCGGATCTTGTCCGGGGGGTGGCCGGAGCGTTGCTCATAGAGTGGTCATGATGAAGGCGACGTTATCGGGCTGGGAGAATGGAGCGTATGGTTTGATGGCGGTTGAGTGACTGGATAGATCCGTCGGGGAAAAGTTATGGTGCCATCTCGTACAAGAGCGTCGCTATGCCGAGCGAACTTGGATAATTTGCGCTCTCGGCTTTGAAGTTTGATGTATAGCTAGATAGCGACAACTCCAATATATATATACTTGTCAATCACTTACTGGGTCCACATCTTGTCACTCTCGCTTCTGTCCGCTGTTCACCGCTGCATCTTCTCATGGGTATTTTTCATAGTGGTACACGCCTACATCCATCAACTTCCCCCATAAACTAGTTGCTGCATCTCAGATTCCAGGGGTTTCAGAACCTGGTCCTCTATCGCCTGTGTGAACTCGGCGTTTTCGAATGATGCATCGGGATCAACGTAGCATTGCAGACAGAACTTGATGGCGCTCTTGAATCCATGAGACAGCTGGCCCTTGCGAGATTTGCTGTTAAACCATCTCTGGGCCGTCAGCAGATCCGTAAAGGCGTTCGGCTGCCCATCCGCCCCCATGTCCGAGGCTTGCCTCAGATTCTCAATCGGCACTCCGAAGTTGAGTTCCAGTAGCATAATGGCGAGTGCAAGCATGTTCTGCTGGTTTCGTGTTGTGTCATCTTCCTCACTGCTCAACTTAGCAGCATCTGTAACTAGGTTAGAATATCAAGGCTAGACTATTGGCGGCCCGATTTCTCACCTGCATTATACCAGTGTGTTAAATAAGGATGTTTGATGTCTACCGCTGAGTGAACACCCCGTTCCGATCGCAGAAAGATGATGCTTCGCCGGTTCCAAGGCATGTTCAGCCACGGGGTTTCTCCAAGTTGTAATACAGAGGAGACTAGGGTGACGACGAGGCAGTAAAAGTCCGGCATCGAGTGCTCCCTCTGCTGAATCACTGACAGGAACTTATCCATCGTAACGTAGTTATTGACGAGGGAGTGAGGCTGGGTTTCTATCTCATAAAGTCCACGAAGTTTGCCGGAGCCGTCTAATCTGAACCCAACTTGGGGGTGGGCGGCCCCGTGTATGACTTTGCAGATGTCGTGGATTTCTAGTCCAGTATTGTAACCTGGTAGGTCTGGTTTCTCGGTGCCTTCCAGTGTTGAAACTGAGAATGATACCTTTGGCCCATTTGGCCTTCTAGACATCTGTCAGCATCTTCCCGCAATGACTAAAAAGAAAACCATAATAGTCCTACCCATAATTATCATCGTCATCTATGTTAATCTCTGTGTCGAGCCAGGCTGTCCCAGGGCATCTATACACAGAGACGCAGAAGCGTCCCAATTTTCCTACATCCTTTGGCATAGCCTGCCTCAATGTTCTTTTCCGCCTTTTCAAGCGTTGCTCTAACAAAAGCCCTGCTTGATGGCACTCGTGATCCATACAGAATTTCGCGTCCAGGCCGCGATGAACGAGGCAGGCATTCGATCGTATGCCTTTCAACGATCCTACAAAGCGTATACGAGCCCTTGAAGACGCCCCTACGTCGTCTTGTATGGAAGTGATCTTATCCGCCACCTCCAGGAGCATACGCAGCTTTTCGTTGTCTTCTTCGATGGTCTTTAGGCTTCTAATCACATCCCGGCGCTTCATGGTGAAGTCGACACGTTTTCGAAAATGGAACCGGGAGCCACCGTCAGTGGTGTTCAACTCCGGCGGGTTGGCGGAGACTACGGCTTGAAGGCCCTCCTTTCGTATCTTTCCGGTACAAGTCAGCCGAGCTCTCCACAAACTTGATATGGTCATATGTCAAACCCTGTCTGAACCCTCGATATTGAGATTCGCGGCTATTGTCTCGAGCGTTCCTGCGATATTCTTTACCAGACCCATGCATGGATCGTATGCACGGCCAAGTTCGATCTTCATGTCTTCGGCGAATCCTTCGGACCTCCAGATCTGGCTTTGTGGATCTGTGACCATCTGCTCTAGGTCATCACTGCCGACGGCTCTGAGCAGCATTATCCGCAGGTTCTGGTCATATGAGGCGCGCTCGGTCACCAGGCGTAATATAACGGTTCCGAGTTCACCTCTCCAGTTTTTGAACCTGACTACCGGGCCTATGATATCCTGATAGTGCTCCAGAGCGGATATAAGTAGAGGCACGGCTCCGAGCACGATACCCGCGACTTCGGCCATTTTGTCGTGTGAGAAGATTGAAAAACCCGATCTTCGAAAGTAATCGGGACAATCTCTAGGATGATTTTACGTTTGTTAAGAATGCTAATACCCAGATGATTCTGAGTTGAAGCGAGCGCAATCCCCGCAAACGTGGGCACCCTATCAGAAGTGCTGTTGGTACAGCCTTGCAGCACAATTCAAGTAATTGGGTCACACAAATCCTGTCACACAGAAATCTGTGGTAATTATTGGAACTAGTCCAAATCTGTCTGTCATCTGATGCAGAGGCATTGCGGGTTATCAATCCCCACTCGCCTGTCTGTTGCTCAGAATCGATCATCGCTGAGTCGCATCTACGAAACGATACAATCCACTTCTGAGTGTTGCTTTCGACCATGTGTCGCGCTACATGATACGGACTTTCCAAGCAACATATTCGGTATGGACAACCCACATCCAGATGTGCAAGCGGTGTTCCCACTGTCAGAGGCAGCCAAGAAGTGTATGGACGCGTTCAATCGCCTCACAGCGAGCCTGGAAAGCCCGAATGAAAACTCTGAGGAAAAACTTCATCCTGCTGTGGTAAAACATCAGCGCGATCGTTTCAAGATTTGGGCAACAAACCTCGGAGCCCTTCAACGTGGACGAGCATCCTTGGACTTTCGCTTGAATGAGAGTTCGCTCACGAAAACAACTGTCCTGAGATTTCTTGACCAGCTTCAACAAGTCTTATTGCAAAGTGAGAATGACCACACCCCTAAATGCCGCAATTCCAACTTTTGGGACTCCCGCTTGCACGGTTGTGTAAGTTTACGAAGGAATGTAGTTGACAAGGTGTTGCAGGCGACGAAGTGGTTCAAGGACTCAGATTGCCATTTGAGAAAACCATCGAGTCCGATTCAGATGACTCGGACGAATCGAGCATCGATAGTAGCTCCGAAAGCGACGTCCGAAGCAATGAGCTCAATACGCGGACTGAGTTGGGCCAGAACACGGCCGAAATCGACCAAATTCTCTCATCACTCGTCAAGCTGTCCTTCCGCATCAGAGGGCCTACCTCTAGAACAGCGCAAATAGACGCGAGGGCTATGAGCCACAAGGAGATGGTTTCTGTTGAACACTCAGAGCCTGTTGATCTGATGTTTTCTTATGAAACTTTTGATAGGCAGTACGTGGATGAGGTGTTTCGACAATTTCACAGGGAAGCTTTCGAGGGGGGCGCCGCCCAGGCATCCGATGCGGCTTTCGTCGACGAAAGCAATTCAACTGGAGAAGCGAAGAACAGCGCCAGCTATTTGAAAGACATTTGGGGTAAGTCGATCACCAATCGGCGACGGATATTTGCCTACTGGCGTCGGCACGCCAGGAAGCTAGCCAAAGAAGAGCCAACGGCCCGACCCAGAGAGATCGCAATCCGACAGTCCCAGCCTCTTCCCATGGCCTCCGAGCCCGCACGCGTGCCCGAGGCCTCTACATTGTTGCAAAACCTTGCCCCCTCTCAGGTGCCGAGCTCTGCCGTCCGGACTATGCTATCCGGAACGGAAGCGACCATGTATCGTAGCGACGATGTGGATCTCGACACTGGTTCGGTAGTGTCCTACGCCTCAACTGCTTTCGATGCCGATGGAATCTCTTCTGAGCTTCCGCCCCCACCATCAATCAAGCCGGGACATACAGAGTTCGTATGCTCAGTCTGCCACGTCCTATGTCCAGCACGAGACGCCAAAGGCAGACGATGGAGGTTAGTAAACGAGGACACTTGATGCACCATTAATTATCAGCTACTCTATCACGGCATACTAGTCACGGAATAAAGCGATGACTTGCTAACAGATCTTCTAGGGAGCATATTGTACGAGATATCCAGCCATACATGTGTACCTACGATGACTGCACTGAGGCCGAGACGATGTATCCCAGTAAAGCTTCGTGGTTAGAGCACGAAGCCAAGGCCCATCGTCGGGTTTGGCGCTGTTTTGAGCACAAGGACTTGTTCAAATCGCGGTCTGCCTTGGTCAGACACTTCGAAGTCTCGCATCCGAACCTTAGCGAGGCGCAGATCCAGCATATGTCTGAACTTGCCGTTGTCAGTACCAAGGATGAACGTGTGGTCTGCCCGTACTGCCAATCTCACGGACCGTTTGAGAGTAATCTAGCCGATCACATAGCTTTACACATGGAGCGAATGGCTTCTTTTGCCGTGCCCAGAAGCTCGGGTGAAGAAGACGACTCGACTCATGGAGGCAACTCTGGAGCTGCTCAAGGTGCACGTTCTGCAGCGTCTCTTCGGTCTGTCAGCCTGAGATTCTCGAGCAGTCAAAGTGATCAATCCTCTGGCCATACCCTTGATATCAATCAGGACGACAAAGCAAGTGCGTTCGAAGATGCAGACGCTAGCAGCGAGAATAAACCCCCGCCTCGTTCGACTCAAGATTTGTTAGGCCCTGACCACGACCGGAAGTCCTTTGAAGAACACCTCCAGAAGTATCATCCAGGAACCTGCGAGTGGTTTTTGTGCTCAGAAAGATACAAGGAGTGGGTTGACACGCCAGGAGAAACGCTCTTCTGTCCTGGACTGCCGGGAGCTGGCAAGTCAGTTCTGTCGTCAGTGGTGTTTCAAGACCTTCAACAGACAATCCAGCAGTTTCATCCCGCTGCGATACTCGTGATATCTGGGGAGAACTACGGGGCGGAGAACGACATGGTGAACTTGTTGCGAAGCCTGTTGAAACAACTCTTTGAAGCGTGCAAAGATCGAGGCTTTGCCCTTAATCGCAGGCCTGAGGACTTTGACACGAGTCTAAAAGAGACGACTTCCCTTGATTTGTTACGCACTGCCCTTCAGGAAATGGTGACTGATTTCTTCAGGGTATTTATCATCATCGACGGATTCGATTTAATTTCTGATAGTGACTCTGGGAAAGCCACCTTTATCAAATTGTTATGGGATATCACGCAGGGAAGTTTCACAAGCATTCTAGTAACGTCAAGAGATACTCCAAACATTCTCAGGCTGTTCAAACGCAGCTCAACACAGAGAATCGAGGCTCCAGCTTGTGATATGGAGGGGTATATTCGGAGTGCTCTGAAGAAGGCCGCGCGAAAAATACCGCCAGAAAAGTTTGATGATTTAGCGGCCATGAACCTAATAAGAAACGCGACATACTATTCAAACGGCGTGTGAGTTGCTCGTGGTTCTTTCGTCGCAGTCTTTCTGACATTTCTAGATTCTTGGCTGCTCGCAACTATGTGAAATCCCTTACTTTCGACATTGAAAACGGTGTACATCTGGACAGCATGCAGCTCGATCTTATGATGGACGACTTCTATGAGGAAACCATAGACCGCATACTAAGCCAGAAGAGGCCAAAGGCGCCTATTCTTCTGCTAGAGTTCATGTTACGCTTTGACCGACTCAAAACTGAGGAGTTCATGCATCTACTTGACATCGGCCCAGGGTACAACAGATATCGCCGCGAAGAAATCGCAGCTAAGACTATCTCCTCCTGTGCTGGTCTTGTCGTCGTTTCTGGCGGTTATCTCGAATTCTGTCATCCCACAATATCAGGGTCTCTCTCAACATTGCGCTTTAAATTCGAAAGAAGCGCGGTAGTGACCTCATCACTACAATGCATCGAGTATCTTTCAGTAACCGGGGTCAATCGCGGGCCAAGCAAGACAGACTTTGACTGGGAACAACGGTTGAACTCTGAACCATGTCTTCCTCTCGTGGCAAGGTCGTGGGGCACATTTGTTCGAGAAGCGTTGAGCGACTTGAGCGACGACACGCATGATGGACGGGCTATACTGAAGCGTTGCAAAGAATTTTTCAGCGGCAAAGAAAGGGTGCAAGCAGCTATTCAAGCCTTGATACTGACGGAACGCGCCCCTAGCGGTCCGGGGTACTCCCAAAACTACCCGCACTCATGGACTAAGTTACATTTGGCGACGTACTTTGGGCTCACCCAAATCTTGCAGGTGATGCTGAAGGAGGCCAACGAGGATACCAGAGAGTGGCTGAACTGGGCCGACGACGACTCCCTGGTTTTGTTAGCAGCAGAACAGGGCCACTTGTTCACGCTGCAAGAACTCCATCGCGCTTGGGACAGGCCTGGTCAGACATTCAAGGCTGGCGACGGCGACCGAGCAGTATCGAAGGCAGCTCGGAATGGGCACGCAGATGTGGTGAATTATCTGGCAAGTGTGGGCGTACTCTTGACAGCAACGCCTCTACGCCTCGCGGCTGAGAATGGCCACATGGACGTCGTAAAGATTCTGCTCGAGCGCGGTGCGCCGGTCAACGCAAATGCTAGGGAGGCGCAGCCGCTGCATGGGGCTGTCACTGCAGGACACGTGGAAATCGCGCAGGTTTTGATCGAAAGCGGCGCGGATATCAACTACAATAATGGCGAGTTTCTTTCCATCGCCGCTGAAAGGGGGAACGAAGCCATGGCCGAGCTGCTCCTCGCGAATGGAATCGATGTGAACGGCGCAAGCCCAACAGCAAAACCAGCGCTTTCCTACGCGATTCAGACCAAGAATATCGACATTGTAGATCTTCTGCTCATCTACGGCGCGGACCCTAACCGAACGGGTTGGTATCTGAGCCCGATGGACTATGCGATTGAGACTGGGGATGATGAACTTATTCGAAAGATAAGGGAGGCAAAGGAGAGATTCGACAGTGTTAGGTCAGCCAAAGAAGATGACCTTGATCGAAGTATCAAGGAGGCCAAAGAGAAATTCGACGGTAGTGATTCAGGTCAGAAGAATAGCCTTATTCGAATGATGATGGAGGCCCAACAGAGGTGGAGTAGTCAGAATTCTACTCAGGAATAGAAGAAACGTGGAGTCATTGACAGATTTGCAAGTTCCTGGTTTGAATGGCTAGAAAGGCAGCCTCATCATCCTGCTTGGAAGTCATGTATTTCTCTTCAGCTATGAGTGATTTTGACACCTCTACACTAGTCCAAGATCCTTCTCAACCATGCCACGGCAGATGGGGTGGTAAAAATCACGGTTTTTCTCAAAGGTCTTGAGCGCAAGATCGCGGTCGACCTTGTTCAGCGAACGGAACAGAGGCCTGACGAACTTCATGCGGCCGACGTGACCAAGAAGCTCAGCGGCGCCAGCGTATGAGGATGAGTCTTGGGCTGCCAGGGCGATCTTGTAGTAGGCAGTCTTGAGCTCAGCGTTGCGCGACGAGACGAGGTCGTATGTCTTGCCGAGCAGGCGGGCGCGGTCGGCGGACAGGGGGCTTGGGAACTTCTCGATGGTCTCGAGGAGGACGAGCTTCTGGTTTCCGGAGAATGAGGCGACGTCATCGGCAGAGGGAGTGAACTTCTGTTCAATCATTAGTACCGTGTGAGAGACGTGGACTAAAGTAGACTTACCTCGTCCTTCCAGTTCTCCGCAAGCTTGTAGCACACATCCGCCAGCGAGGTGTCAAACTCGGGCTTAGGGGGCAGACCAGGCTGGTAGAACCACTTATCCCAGTCAATGGAGGCGACCTTGTCCTTGATCTCCGCATCGCCGAGGTCGTTGAAGAAGGTGAGGAAGGTGTCCTTGAACTCGAAAGAGTCGAGGGACTTGCGAGACCACTTGGTGAAGTAGTGGGGGATGAACTTGTCGAAGGCGTCGCGGCCAACGAGGCGCTCGAGGTAGTAGAGGAAGTGGAAGCCCTTCTCATAGGGGACGGTGCTGAAGGCGTCATCGGGGTCGATGCCCTTGTGGTTGATGATGAGCTTGGTGAACTCGGAGTCGTTGCCGAAAAGGGCGACGGCGTCCTCTGATATATGTTAGTGAGTGAGATCTCATGTGAGACTAGATAGAGAATCCATACCCAGAGCCTTCCAGCCGATGATGGCAGAGAAGTCACGCTCAGTATCACCGTGAACAGCCATGCCGATTCTGCGCTCAAGGTAGGTCGTCCAACCCTCGTTCAACCAGCTATCCACTCATTAGCATCTCATCTCATTTCATGTGAACCAGCTCACTTACAAGTGCTCCCAGCTGCAGCTAGTGACCAAGTTTCCACTCCACGAATGGCTCAGCTCGTGAGCAATAACATCCACGTTCTGCTTGTCACCGCTGATGATGGTCGGCGTCGCGAACGTGTAGATGGGGTTCTCCATACCGCCGTAGGGGAAGCTGGGCGGCAGAACCAGCACGTTGTACTGGCCCCATCTGTAAGGGAAGACAAGCTTCTCCGCGACCTCCATGAACTTCTCCATGTCGCCCTGGAGCTCCCACTGCGACTCCTTCAGCTCATCGGGTCCCGTTGCAACAATACTGCGCGGTCCAATGTCCGCCGTCGCGATATCGCCAGACGCCAGCGCAAACAGGTACGACGGGATCGGCACCTTCTGCTCGAAGCGGTACACCGTCTCGTCGCCCTTCTTCTCCGGCTCGCCCTCGACAGCCACGCCGGACGCAACGACCGGCAGCGGCGAGGTCAGGACAAAAGTGTACGTCGACTTGACGTCGGGGGTGTCCTGGCACGGGAACAGCGAGCGCGCGTGGATGGCCTGGCACTGCGAGAACATGTACGGGTGCTTCTTGTTGCTCGTCTGGGCGGGGGTGAGCCACTGCAGCGCGGTGCACTTGTCGGTGGTCGACAGGTCGACGTCGACCTTGACGATCTCGCCCTTTGCCGCGCCCTGGGGCACGAAGACGTGCAGGGGAGCGCCGTAGGGCTCGACGCGGTCCTTGAGCTCATAGGTGGAGGTGGCGGCGTTGACCTTGACGCCCTTGATGGAGAGGAAGCTGGAGTCGAGGACGATCTCCTTGCTCTCCTTGTCGGTCAGCGACTCGAGCTCGAGGGTGACGGAGCCCTTCAGACACTTGTCCTTGAAGTCGATGGTGAGGTTGGCGGTGGTGTGCTTGGTGAGCCACGCACCGTAGTTGGAGAGGGTGTTGGGGTCTCTGTTGGCGGCGGCCATCTTGGCGGTTGTAGCAAAGGCGACGGCGCGGCTTGCGGGGTTGGCAACGCGGGTGAAGGCTGTTCTGAGCGGGATCGAAGCCTTTGAGACAAGGGATCGCCACATGTGTGTTGAATTGGCACTGCGGAGCAAAACCAGGCTCCAGATTTTGATATCTCCAACTCCTCTCGTGATGTCGTTGGGAGGACTTGCCAAATTGGGACTAGAGTTTCGAGCTCCAGCCACAGCTTGCTACAGAAGACAGGGTAAGCAACGCCACAGAGTGCGCCACATGCAGATCCATCTCTCAAGAAGATGCCCCTGCTGCCTCAGGTTCCACATTGGGCTGTTTGTTTCAGCGAGCGAGCTCAGTACCACTCTTCACCATCGTCCCAAACATCCCACGAAAGGCTTGTGGGCTTCCGGAATCCCCTCGTCCTGCCTGTGGTGAACACCACAATCGAGATTCAACTTTCGTCACACACACACTTAGACACATCCTCAACACGAGATGCAACTCACGTCTCGATGACGGCTATCAGTTTCTTGGCCTAGCTCCAGGTACACGCAACTCAACTCAATCACACCTCGATAAGCTCACACAAGCCCAACACGGGGTATCTGTGTGATTCAGCCATCGTCGAACCTGCAGCACGGGACGGCCAACATCCTGAAACCAGCACTGCCTGTCCGAGATGGGATCTCCCTGCGTGACGTAGGAATCTTCCGTGTGGGTGTCCCAGCCGTTTCTCCTGCTGGGTGCATCCGACTTGCTGGCCTTCCCTCCTTCCACCCTGGGCCTGGTTCATACACACCCTCACAATGCTGCTTCTGCTTCGCCGCAGGAACGCACACGCCAGAGGGAAAGAAAAGACGACGGCGTCAGAACAATATCTCCGTAGCTCCAAGGGTGAGAAACCAGATGAAAAGTCTCCTACCTTCGCCTAGCACCAGCAAACCTGGACCTGGGTGCCGGAAACCCCAGCACCTGGGCAGAATAGTTCGTTCGATGTATGTTTGGTCCAGAGTATTCAAAAGGTTTCGAAGCACACAAAACGGCCCAGCTCCTACGTCCGGAGGCTGTCGCTCCATGTTGCAGGGTAAAGCCTGGGGGAAACATTCAAGCAAGCTCAGCGCCCCTGAGGTAGTGAGGCCCCAAGACGCGCGATGGCAAGCCAGAGAGGCTTGACAGTGACGCTCGATTTGGGTTGTCACGATGCAGCACGCGCCGCCTCCTTTTTTTCCCATCATATTTTTTTACCGTTCCTTCTCGGCTTTCATTCCCTTCCCTTCACCTCGCATACGGGCCCTGGCCCGATCTCTGAATAGCCGGCCGCGCTGGCCACCCACCTGCTGGGCTCGCGATTCCGCGGCCGCATTTTGGGACGAGCCATCCTTCGGCGGCCTGCCCTTTTTTGACGTCTGACATCCCAACGATCCGTTCTCGCCTGCGCGAACCGTTGGCTATTTTTTCTTCTGCCAGGAGAAAAAAGAGAGCCAGGGTCATATGCATCCGCAGCCGTGGGTACTGCTGCTCGGCGCTCGCAGTCACACCGGCGTGGGCGTGGCATATGGCGTGAGCTGTGGATACGGCTTCCAACGGTTCACCTTTCCAGGGCTCCGCGGGTTCGTGGCGTCCTCCGGCCAAGCCCGAGCCGAGAGATATGTGACAGAACCCATATCGCTGCGTGACGGTTGCCACGGTTCTGCGAGGTATGCGAGATCATCGAGTCCGCACCGAGGAAGAAAAAAAAAAAAGTACTTGACGCTGTGGGAGCTTGGAAAGTCCTACCGGAAATCAAAGTCCCGTTTCCTCTCCGTCGCAATGTCGCTTCTCCCACATAAGAGAAGCGGTCAACATTCAGCAAAAGTAGAGTTCCATCTTCATACCGGCGATGCTCGCCAGAACGATAGGCTTTACCGACGCACCCCAAAGCTTAGCACGCTGCGACAATGGGAGAACTCTTGAGCTTGCGGAGTTCTCCCAATCTCAACATCCATCACCAATAACGAACCCCTCTTATTCATTTACCTAGGGCCTCGCGAAGCAACTGAGCTTGTCCGACCTCCCTCTTACCCCACACTCGATGAGAGGTGCCACACCAGAAAGGGGAGGGCCACCCCTGTTCGCGGAAACCCACAGTCTTCTGGAAGCCTGCGACCAACCGGAGTCCAAACAGCGAGCAGGGATGGCTGCGTTTCCGTGTTGATGGAGGGGGGGACGAGATTGGAAAGGGGTTGCCAGAACCTCGTTCGCTGGAGGTCATACTCGCCGCACGTATTGATAAGATCTGAGCTATGGCACTGGGGACATCCCATCTCGTTCTTTTGGCGATATTTGCCGATAATTGTTTTGTGGCTTGTGGGCGGTGCACAAGATGGCGCTCTCCGTCTGTCGTGTCTCGAGGGTCCGTCGGCTTGAAACAGCCTGAAAGATGCGACCAACAGCCTCGTGTAGTGCGTCTCATGTTTGGGCAAACGGGGTGTGGAGGGATCTCTCGGTGACCAGGAACACCAAGACAAATTGCAGATACGCCTTTCTGCCCATGCCTTTGGCATCGGTTCTAGACAAGAAAACCCCTGGATTGTCAGCACTGACAAAACAAGAAAACTTCGGATTTTGAGCCACGGGAGGGTAAAGGCAAGGGTGAGGCGGCGGGAGGTCTGCGGCCAACACATCTCGAAGGTCGGACAGGAACGCAATGCGTTAGGGTTTAAGAGGGAAGGGGTGTAATTGGCAGCGATGCCCTCTCCAACAGCGTCAGGAAGCTGCCGCGGCGAGATTTGAAGCCACGGAGGATGGGCACAATTCGAGTATGGGCGCGCATTGGGGGGTGCTAGGTGCTGGGTGCTGGATGCTGGATGCATGATCGCAGTGCCATGCCACCACGTTGGACGGATCGTGGTTTCGCACCACTGCAGGTGCGTTGTGACTGCTGCCCACATAGGAGAATTATGATGAAGGTGAAAGGGAAAAAAACAAGAGAACCTTGCCCTAGACACAGCGTCCCGGAGAGCACCCGCGCTCGGGAGCCAAGACCATAAGGAGAGACATCGCGGCCAGTCGCTGCCCCTCCGAGCCTAGTCGCAGAACATGGTGCGGC
This sequence comes from Colletotrichum siamense, assembly GCF_013390195.1. Taxonomy (NCBI): domain Eukaryota; kingdom Fungi; phylum Ascomycota; class Sordariomycetes; order Glomerellales; family Glomerellaceae; genus Colletotrichum; species Colletotrichum siamense. Next base: position 2,324,231 of record NW_023501022.1, read on the forward strand.
GTGCACTCAGCTGGACGTGGTTGGCTGACGGATATTAGCTGCGTGGTGCTTCCCGGGCTGGAGGCACGCTAACAATTCAAGCTTAGCCGGATCTCAGGCACGCAGCACACAGCAGCGCGTGGCTCAGCATAGGTTGAGAATTCGCACCGGCCTTTGCGCCGGGGATAGTCGGCCGAGTCAGCCAAGGAAGGGTGATGAGGACCGTGAGCCTGTGAGGGGAGGGGAGACGAGCAGGACATGACAAGAGAGGAGACGAGAGGGACTCGCCGTATGTCCTATGTCCCTGAACCCAGCCACCCTGCGTGCCGATTGACCGAACGCCAGCGGGCATGAACTGTCAAACGTTTTCCCAACGATAGGACCTGTGGTTTCTGCGGGGATCGAGTCTGACATTGAGCGATCCCGTCAATGCCCACAGCCGAAGGATTCGTCCAGCCTCTGGATGACAGCAGCTAACTCAACTCAATGCCTGGAGGGGGCCCGAGTTTGGGCGTATGTGTGTGTGTGTGTGTGTGTGTGTGCCTTTCTCCCTCTCAGGCCTACAAACTGCATATAGCGAGCCGTAGAATGCAGAGTTCTGGTAGACTAGGGGACCGCGGGAAAAGGCCGATGTCGAGGCTATCTGTGCGCTTTGATGATTTGGGGATTGGGGGCGCCGCCCACGAGATTTTGACATGACAGGCTTGGCAACCGTCGGGCAAAACCTCAACGACACTGTAATTAACGTAGACGAGCACCCGGTGCTGCGTGCTGCACTTCCGGCCCCCAAACCCCTCCTCCTCCATCTCTGCCATTCTCCACCACTCCGACGTTCTTGCGACTGTGACGAGCTCTAATCTGCCTGCAGCGCAGCAGTTCCCATTAACAGCCGTCTCTTATTGACGTGTTGACGTGAACCGTTGACGTCTGTCAAGAAGTCTCATCTGTCGTAGATTGAAAGGGATGGGCCACAAAACCATGTTTTTCTCTGGGCAGACTTGTCGGAGAAAACTGGGAACTCGGATGGGATTGACTGTTGATCTCTCCCAACCGGCACATAGCATATGCCCGCTGATGTGCAGCTCCCGAGACGGGTACCCAAAGTCAAAATTATACGACGAAAAAGAATCCTCCGCAGTCCAGTCTTGAGCAGTCCTTGTTCGTCACGGGCCACCAACGCTGCGTTAAACCCCCACGGTGCCCATGCCTGTTATCCCTCCTCTTCTCTCATCCATTCGTGTCATTGTGTCAAGCACCCAACAGGCCCCAAAACTTCGACGGGCTGGGATGCCCTCACTTTGCTGGCCCTGAACGTGTAACAGTGGCATGCAAGGGCTGTCCTGCTATCCGTCGCTTGAATCCACGCTCCAACAAGCTTGCTGACGTTGCTTTCTCGTCTAGAGATAGACAAAACCTCAGACTGACATGAATAGCTTCGGCAGGCAAAACCGCCATCACCAACCAACGCCTCATTTCTCTCTGACTTTGATCTTGCCGCGCTTCGTCTGAACATTTTCTGTTTCGGTCTTGGCTCCGCAATTGCTCAGCCGTCTTGGTATCCGAGTTCGCCGCTTCAGCGTTGCATACGTACACCGTCCAGCTGCGTCTTGAGTCGCTGGAAGATTACCCTTGGATCCCAGTCTTGGTCGATAGCTGGCTCATGCAATCTGCAAGTTGCTCGAGCCCTTTTTTCCCGAGCAACATTACTAGTCTAGACCGTTCGTGAGCCAGCTTTTCCCGCACATGTTCGTAGGATTGGGCGGAGAGGAGGACTCCTGTGGGATATTCCCGGCCATTGACGAATAGCAGCCCTTGATGATCACCATGTCGTCTCGTGGACCAAGTGTTGTTTCAACCCCGCACTTCAAGGGGACCACGAGTGCTGCTGGTTCCTACCACACGGTAGCCCGACTGGACTTGGGAGGAAAAGGAAAGGAGCGCGCGATCAGATACCGAGGAATTAATTGCTCATACTGAACCCGTCCCATCTACGATGGTAGCCTAGACCCGACTGACTGTGTCGTATTTCCTGTCTGAATTTAGGCTGCGGAGGTAAACCAGTTGATCCCTTCTTCGTCCTTTCATTGCCGTTGGGCTTTCGCAATCAACCACGGGTCTGGACTCGAACCGGTACCAAGACTTGTGACCTCGTGGTGCCGTTGTCAACGCGGGCAATGTTCATGCACACGTCTGTTGCGTCATTCGTGAGGAACGATTCCGTGCTTCTGTATTCTATCGGTAACAGTGGTGGCACGTAGCCATTGTCCAAGAGACGGGACGGTTGGCTAGCTTAGCTTCTTACACCGGATAGTCCCAATGGACAAGACCCTAACGACCAGCGCCATCTCCAAGAGCTGCCAAAAATCGTGTTTCGGAGGATGTTGTAAGCCACGTGAGGCACGAAAGGCAGCGAACACCAGAGCTGGCTCTTCGACAGGGCGATGGCGCTAAGCAGGGGTTTCTGACAACCTCTGGTCTTGGTGCCTGTCGATATCTGCACATAATATAGACAAGGCATGCCTGAACGATCACAGTTGCTCTCGAGACCGAATCCCTACCTTTTACTTTTCTCAAGGAATACGCCTGCTTCACTGTCTACTTTGTCAGCCACGAACGTGAGCGTAGCATTTCGTTGACTTACTGCGTGGTTTATCGCGCGAACGTGGGGGTTATCGCTTGTCAACGACTCTCGAGCCCGTTGTCGCCGTCATTTCGGACGCAAGGCTCGTCTTCCCCTAACCCTCAAGATGCTACTGCTCTGGACCCCACCGAGTTTGTTTAGAAAGCTTGTTTCCGGCAATTGGGGTTTCTTCGAGGCGGACCCGGGGCCCGGTTGAGGGGCTTCCCGAGTAAGGCACAAAGGCCGCGGATGTCGATTAGATTATCTGTGCTACGACTTCAATGTTCGAACTGAATAGCCAAATGATGTTGATACTGTCACAATTGACGAGAATCAGCGCTCGGACAATGCGTGCGTACTCAGGAAACCCCCATATCCCGAGAATAAAAGCGTCGTCTTCTGTTGTGGCGGCGGCGTAGTCCGGATAGCCGGCGTAGCAAGCGAGCAATGCCTCACAAATATCGTTTGAAGAAGTAGCTCGGGGCCGAATTGTCAATCGGACCAGCAGAAACACACAAGGTTGTGGGAAATGTTTGCCCTTCAGCTTCGACCTGGAAATCATTCAATGGTCCTTCAACGTGGCCGTGCCCAGGGCCCCCAGATTGAACGTCTCAGGCGTCTTTGAGGAACCTGGGGTTTGCTCTGCCAATGGCATCAGAGCCTCTGAACACCGTGGAGCTCTCGGCAGTTGACCGGGAGTTTACCAAGGCAGAGACCATTATCAGCCTGGGGAAGATTGGATGCCACCAAGGAATCATATCAGGCATATCGAGGATCGACGGTACCGTTGGTGGCAACTAAGTTTTTGGGTTTGGTGTCGACCAGTGTCCTCATCTTTTTTTGATTCTGGTTATCGCGGCTGCCGGAGTTGTCAGATCGTTGGAGGCCCGGGCCATGTGTTCTCCTTGACAAGCGTTGACGTAACTCTAAAAGTCCTCAGCAAACTGTGTTGATACTAGGCGTTTGATTCGCAGACGAGAGGAATCCGATTGCAATGCGACACTTGAGTCGCCTTGAAGTGCAACACGGCTTCGGATTGCTGCCGTTCTATCCATTTTTTGGTCTTGTCGCTGTGGTGCTCGTTCCCATGACTTGTGCGTGGCCCCTTAACCGATGGGAGCCATATCCACAGTTCATCATGTTCCTATGATTGTTCGCGACTCGTTTGCGCGTAAGCGATGTGAAGAATGCGACGTTGTTGCAGAGGCGGTCTCCAAGAGCGGGGGGCGCAACCAGAGGCCGCCACAGTCAGTGTGCGTGCGACGGTGTGGTGGCAGCGCAACCGCACCAGCACGGCCGTCGACCAGGTTGTAGCCGGCCGATCGCAACGCGGATGCGTCCGCGCACACTGATCAACCCCTCCGGGGGCTTTGGTCCTACCGGTAGGCAAAGACATGCGTGTTGTGACGAACCGAGGACTGGAAATGGACCAGACCAGGTGCTTGATGGCTTTGAGGTCGTCTCCGATGAAGTATTGAACATGATCTCGTTAGTCGGCCTCAGAGCACTCAATTCCACGGATGTTTGCCCCATCTGATATCACGGCGCGTTATTGACATCATTCAGAACCCACGATCCTAGTTTTCCATAGCAAAGCCCACCAAACTCACATATTGCTCTGTCACCGTTCGGAGAGTGACAAGAAACCCCTGCGTTAATTAACATCTGGAGCTCCAAGCTCCAAGCAGCCAGTCCAAAGACGGTTTGCGAGCAGGGCACACAGGGGGAGCTTCGCTGGAGACACGAGGAACAGGGAATCCCCTGCTTCCGCTGGGAATAGGGGAGTGACTAGGAGCGGAGACGGCAACCTATTCCAGACGTTCTCGCTGCACGCGCAAGGGTGTCGGGGAGAACTGGATAGAGCTCCTCCTCGGTGCTGGCTCTTTTTGGAGAATGGCGAAGCTCTTCTCCCAGGAAATAGGAGATATCAGTTCTCGTCTCGAAAGCAAGCCGCGGATAATACACGCGAGATGTACTCTGTAATGCAATCTGCATTACGGGATATTTCTCCCATAGAACCAATGCAAGATTGCTTCTGCTGCCGGGTGGAGTTCTGAAGAAGAGTTGGGACGAAACGTTTAGTGGGGGGCCCCGCGATGACTTGATGAAAGGCTCCGACGCAGAGTTTCTCGTCTGCTTGGGAAGATCAACTTGAAGCGTTGCTTCATTGATCGAATAAAGATTTCATATGGTTGAGACAAGCAGTTAGTTCTGGATCGGCGGCTCCGGGACGAATTTTTGTAGCGGCTGGCCTATTCATAGCAAGTGCCCGTATGCTTGAGCGCTCTGAGATCCAAGCTTTGAGACCAAAATGGCGTGCTGAAGATAAGTCTAAAGTTCGTGATTCTTGTCCCACGACTAAAACTGCACATCCTCATTTTAGGCCAACAGGTCGATCGATTAGATTGCCTGCCAGTATCACAGTGCCGTCGGTGGATAGCACGTGGTTCCTGAAATGGGTTGCGGCTGCACAGTCTCGAGTCAAGTTCGACCACACTTGACTCTTTGTGCTTCCCAAAGGCCCATCACTCTCCGCACGACAGAGATTGGTGTTGGGGACACCACACCAAAGTGGAAGTCTGGTACGACGATGATCTTAAGGACAAGGTTGGTGACGGCTGGTAAGGACATGGGGGCACCCTTGCCCTATGTTGGAAATGGCCAACTCCCGCTCGCAATAGCAGAAAACCGATAGAATAGTTGCCCGTGGCCGGTATATTGATTCAATGAGAAAACGGCTTGACATCAGCGGTGTGATAGACGAGAACAACCCATGTCGACAAATGACCGGAACCGAAGTTGCCAACCGCAGTTTCGGTGGAGACTCGGACGAACAGTCGTGGTTCTGAATGCTCGGGCCCTTTATCCCCTCCCGCGTGGATTCTAGCGGAGCGGCCAAGTCACGCACTGACGCTCCGCAGCCGGTCGACTCGGCCATTCGAGCTTTGTTTGACTCTGGAACAGAGAGGTGCGTAATCACCACCGGACTTTGAATGATGAACGATGGACCAGGAGCATCCTGGCGAGATTAAACGACATAGCCCGCGCCGTCGTTTCTCTGTGTGGCTTTGGTGATACTGTCAACGTCAAGAGCGTGGGGACGGGAACGGTTCTGCTGATCCGCTCGTTAGTTCACTATGCAATTAGTGCTGGGCCGAAAAAAAGCTTGGCAGCAAAAACTCGGCGGACGTTCCGAATGGGTGAAGCGGGAAGATCTTTAACGTGAAACAGTTTGTCGCCATGAGCGAACTGGGCGTGAATGCGAGAGCCGACATTGGGATGGCTCAGCCAGATCATATGTAGGCCACGGTGCAACACATGGCAAGCAAAGCTAGGACTCTGAAAGGACCATGAAATGCTCTGCGTCTGTCGAAGAGACGGTGGCATGCCAATATGCAGCCACCTGCAACTGACAGAAGTCAAACGTCCAAGAATCGAAGCAAACGGACTGAATCTAGAAGGACATGAGACCATTTGTCAGGGAGCGGATGTTCTCTAGGTCTTTCCTAGTCTGAACTCTATGCGAAGCGCGCTGAGATAAGTCGACGGGCGGATTGTCTGCGTCAAAGCACAACGCCCAAACTCGAGATTTTGTTAGTGCAATCGGGACCGAGGCTTAGTTGGTTTTGACTCGTAGCTCGTGAGCCGGCGAAAGAACAGACAAGCTTTGTGTTAGCCAACGCCATCCCGCACATGATGCTATTTGTTGCTGCGTTATAACGGCGGCATAGCCGTTCCAGGATGGTCTTGATCAGTAAGATGATGAGAATCCGCCATCGATGGCGTAGATATCTCAGGTTGATGCCTGGACGGCATCATCTCATTACGTCGTAGAGCTGTCGTTCTCCCGATATGCTTGTTTGGTTCTCGTCCAATCCGACTCGTCCGTCGGTCACATTATTCATGCAGAGTCATGCGACAACTTCGTCATGGGCGCCCGTGCGAGCCTTGATAGTTGGACCAATACCGCAAATTCTCCGGGTGACAGCGCTAAGTCATCGTTCCCTTCGCAAACGCGCGGAAGCATCTTCCTTTGCCGCAGAGAGTTTGAGCGCGGAGGTGGTTGAAGACAAAAGATCCATAACCTATAGGGCGAGAATTGCGATGCATGCTCTCTAACTGACGCCTGCTTGCTCCATGCTATCGGTCGCTCGTTCTTCGCATGCGACTCATGTACGCGGTACGGAGAAGGCCAATGCTGAGAGTACAACATAACCAGACCGCTGTATCATCAACAATTGCATTGCTTTAGCCAATGGCTTGATAATAATCTTTTGCCAGGATCGTGCGCGTTTAAAGGTGTGACAGGCGAGGAGTGAAGTTCGATTCAACTTCAGGCTGTGTTTGCCCCACATACGTTGAGAGTCCGTGGATTTTGTGATGCCTCATCGAAGACAAGAGACATCCGGGTTGACGAAACGCCCGGGCCGTGTACCACATGCAGCACGTTATTGACCGAGCGGTGCTGGGGATGGCCGCGATAATAGAATGTCTCGGTGTTTGTACAGACTGTAGAAGTCATTTCATTACTCTGCAGAGGCCATGTTTAGTTGCCGCTTCAAAAGAATCGTTTGAGACGATGGCGTCTCTCGGCTTGCGGGGTCAACGGAAGGAAGTGATGGCCGGTCATCGGGACTTTGTCGGTCTGCTGCAGGCTGAGGGACGTGCAGAGAAGAGACAGGCATCCGTAGTATGGCTGATGGTGGTGGCGAGCGAGGGCTGTGATAAGGTGACGGATGAAGCTGGCTAGCTCATCCGCGATACTGCCCTCCGATAGGTCCATCACAACCTCACAACCCACGTCGTAGACGCATAGTAAGCGTCCGTGTGTTGAAAGTTGGGATAGAGGGCTGTCAAGGTGGGCAGGAATGAATCGCCAACTTCAGATGTCCACTGGCAAGAGGGAACACAGCCCGACGAGGTTGCATTCCTTGAGGTGAGGTCTAATCGTCTGTCGTGGGTTGCATGAACTGTGCTACTCCACCTGAGGTGAACACGAAATGAAGCTACACACCGTTGTACCAGAATCGACGGAGATACAGTAGGTCGTTTTGGATTCGGTCTGTGTCTTTGAAGTCGGGTGGTGACGGGCAGGTCGAGGCTTCAGAGATCGAAGAGGAACGACTCGGCCGGGTCGACCGGCGGCGGGTGAGAGGACTGGGTGGAGGTGGGTTTCGAGACAAGCGAATGCTGCTGGAGCGACGGCTCGTGATGGTGATGATCGGCTGGTCACCCACATGGCGAGTGGAGAGAGCCAGGCATTGGAGTCAGGAGGGCTGAATGCTAGTGCATTGAGGCCAGCTCCGGGATGGAAACGGGCAAGGCAAGGCACAAGGCCGTGAGTCGTTGCTTAGTGTGTTTCTTGCTTCTCGTGTTGAGGTTGGTACCGCGGGTTGTCCAAGGCGAGGTCGAGGAGAAGGAGGGGCAAGTCAGAGGCAGAGGCATCTCCCTAGTTGAGAAGAAGCGGCAAGAACGAGTCGAGTCGCACTATCTGGAGTTGGAAACTGCTGCCGTTCAGCTGTGACGAACAGAGCGGTCCAGCCAGTTCAGTCAACTTGAGGCACCTCAAGTGAGGAGGAGGAGGACACCCTTCACCAGGCGACCTCAGTGTAAGTGGCCGACCCGACGTGACCTGGTCGGACTGGAGTCTGCGAGTGTAAGTGCGTGCACCTGCAGCGTTTTCCCTGTGGCTTCTAAGCCCAACGTGGACTAATCAGTTCCGTCCCCTTACCCTGGCGTCTGATGCTGCTGCAACTTCAGTCTTCAAGAGACGGGAAGCAAATGACAAGACACTACCTTGTGGGAACTAGTGTGCATGACAGAAGGCAAGAGGACATGGCAACGCCCCCTCAGGAGGCAGTGATGGTGTCTGTGTGTCTCTTGTTCCGGTAATGCTCAGCGCGCGCAAGAGAAGACCTACTCAGGAGAGGAAGAGCAGAGACTGAGTTGGAGTGTGTAACTCGGCTACTCCTCAAGTCTTGTTCTCAGGTTTATTCGTGGAAGCAGCGGGTTGCATTCTGCGAGAGAATTCCCTTGTGTGGCAAGTAACGAGTAACGAGTGGCTTCAACCCACCGCAGTGGCTACCCAACCTGACTCTGTCGGGCGCAGTGTGTTCTAGTTGCAGCTGTTGATGTAGCAGAGACCCTTCACTTACCACCCGCCCTGCACCCAAAAAGGTTATCAGGAAGGCGATATGGACAAGCATCACGGCCATCGGTTGCTCGGAGAATGATGAGGGGCGGGTACTGGGAAGGCGGAGGGGGAGGGGAGGGGAGGGACGGGTTTGCCATGTGGTGCGCAGCAGACAACCCAAGTGTCCAGGGCCCTTCAGGGCGTTGCCGACTGCTAAAACAATCGAATCCCAGGCGGGCCAGGCCCGGCAGGCTCGCCAGTATGCAGGACAGGTGCTGAGTGGTGGTGGTGGTGGTGATGGTGGGTGGAAGCGGGGCTTCTTTCCTCGACACTGGAACGAACGACCCGCTTTTACTCGTGAACAGCAGCAGGTGCACCCAGTGAAAGTGAAGTACACTAAAGTGGACCCCCGGTCCGAGGAACACTTGTGAAGTGGGGTCGCTGGATTTTAGGGTCCTTTCCTCTGTGGCTCCAGTGTCCGGGCCTGGCTAATTTGTGCTCGAGCCGTTTCAACTTGGGCGCCCACTGCCTCCTTCCCATGCATCCGCACCCCGAGTCGCTGTCGCACATGCACCATGAGATGCAGAATATGCATGCACACTTGCACATCTTGCCTCAATTGCATTACCTTATCCGCACCTCTGCCATCCATCACTCAACAGCCACACAACCACAGAACCACACACACACACACACTCTCTCTCTCTCTCCGTCTCAGTTCAGTCTCTGTGCCTGTCGCTCTCTCTTTTAGGCTTTTGGCTAGCGTGTAGTGTGTCCGCCGCAGTCTCGAGTTCAACTCGCACACCCACTTCTTCTGCCTCTTCCTCTCATCCACGCGTGGCCCTTGTCCTTTTCTGGTCTTCCACCCTGTCTGCTCTATTCCTGATTTTGATTCTTCCTCCGGCAGTCGGACGCCGCCTTCCTCGTGTTTCGCCCAGCTTGGCCGAGTGCTGGCAAGCAATTTCGCTCTGCCTGGCCCGCCAGAAGCCCAAAGGAAGCATCTTGGAAGCCGTGCCTCGTGCTCTTGCCCTCCTTCTACCAAGTATCTTTTGTAACTCGGACCAAGAGCGAGAACATCCCCGGTTCCTCCTCCACAAGCCTCAAGGGCATGTCATTGTCGTTGTCATGACCCCTGGTCCTGCAGTAGCTCCTATGCTACACTAAGACGCTGCTGCAACCGCAGTGCAGACTTCAAGTCAAGCCCGCCTTAGCTTCTGCCATCACAGACACTGTACCGCACCCAAGTGATATCTTTCTGAGCTTCTCAACCAGATAATCGCACTCGCTGCTGCTGCTGCTGCTGCTGTCTCTACTTCGCAGGGGACTTCTTCCCCGTCTGCCCGATATATGCACTCTCGCACGCTATCTCATCCTCTCCCGTCCTGTCTTTTCACTTGGAAACTAAACCGGAATGAGTACCTTAGCTTATCCAAACCCAAGCTCGTCACTCCTCTTGTTTCTCTCCCCCGTTCGCCCCAACTCGTGCCGTCCCCCACACCCCCTGGTCACATCCCCCCTCCCATGTCCCATCTCCCCTTCCCATGCTGCGTGCTCGCCCAGGGCCCAGGGCCCATGGCCTCCCGGTCGTGGGACAGTCAAGGCTCCCTGTCAGAAAAAAAACGGACAGGCCTGTAAGGTATATCGAAGCAACCGAAGGGGGCCCATGTCAACAGCAAGACGAGCTTTTTCCTTCTTCTCCAGTCTTTTCTCCAGTCTGGTCCTCCTCCACTGCATAGACATATATAGCCTCACTGCTCGACTTCTTCATCAGTCAGCGTGTCACCGTTTTACGATAGCGTGGGACCGGACCTATAGCTTGCCTGTCCTTGGCTATAGCTGTACCAGATCTCCTCCTGTCCTGTACCATCTTCTCATCTATCTCTCACGCTCCCGAACCCTGCAGCCGCATCCTATCCTAATCCCTCCTCCTCCTCCTCCCAATGGCTCACATTGCAAGCTGTATGCTCGATGTCGACGACTCTACGAGCTCTTCGTATATAGCGAAGCCACCCTCCCCACTCCCTCCCAACGAACCGGTATGGCCACCACTCTTTGCCTTCGTAACCTACCTATAACAATTACACATTCTCTACATTTGCTTTACCTTTTAGCTAACCACCTAGCTTGCTCAACCACAGACACAGACACCTACAGAACACAAGCCTTTCGTCTGGAGGATGCATCATCCAGAGACTCGGAAGTACCAACTCTTCCCAAAGGACCGCCCAACACGGCCGCCACCGAAGAGTCTCGACCCTGAGCAAGCTTTCGCCCTGGCCATGGGACAGCCCGAAAAGACAGAAAAGCCCTGCAGCAGCAGCGGCTCGCTGCGTCTGCGCATCAAGGAGCACAATCTGATCAGGCGGCGGAAAGTCAGCATTCCCGAGTTGGGCCCCATGACAACAGTGCAAGAAGTCCCAATGGATTCGCGTAAGCATCTAACTTTATTTGATCTTATACATGTTGCTAATACCTTGCTAGCCACAATTCCTGGAAGACCGCCCCTTCACGAGAGGTCTATTAGCGCTCCGGGACACCATGTTAAGCAACACAGATCAACGGGCTCTACTTCATCCGTAACCGCATACGACGTCGAAAGCAATGGCAGCACGACACCTGCTCGCTCGCCCGACCGCCATCAACGATCTGCTTCAGAGAACCAGACTCCTCGACAGCCCATCTCGCCGAAGCAACTCGCGCCCCTTGTCATTCCCACCCACATCGGCAACGTGCCTCGCCTGGCCAGGCAAATTTCGCACAACCGCATGCGCTCCGGCAGCAGTGGCAACGATTGTGGTCAGCTTTCTTCCCGCGCCGATGACTCTCCTCGATCGCAAACCCGCACTCCCTTCACGCCCTTGACCGCTTCAACTGCTCTCACGACTCCTCTGTCTGCGTGCCCTAGTTTCCAATCCGCCACAACTCCCGTGTCAGCTCCCATCATGGAGCACCACCGATCATCACCCAAGCCGTGGGAGAACATCACCCCGAGAGCGACGACCCCAAGCCTGCCTAGGGAGACTGCTTCACCTGAAGCTGAAGCTGCCCCTGCGAGACCTTACCTTCACGGACACAGGAGAGGACAGTCCGAGTCAGGTAGCATCATGGACCGAGGAAGGCCCAGAAAGCGCAGTGATGTGCGCAACAACAACGGCCCTCTTCTTAAGCGCAGTGCGTCAACTCGCAACAAGAGCGCCGAGCGCAAGGCTTTCGAGGAGCTTCCGACTGGGTGGAAGGCGAGCGATGCGCCTAAGCACATGGATCAGGAAGAGCTCGCAGCTCTTCAGAGGCAAGCATTTGGCCAGGCATCCAGATTTGAGATTCTGAGGAAGGAGGACGTGGAGTTGCTCTCAAGGGTATGTGCAATGCTGCTAGTGACTAACTAAGCTGTTCCATTCGCTAATTTGCAGTAGGAACTTCGTCAGCTCGACGAGCGAACTGAGTACCTCCGCCGCACTTACAACTCACTCCGTGCAGGCCGTCGCAACTTGCACTCGCGCATTTGCCAGTATCTCCGCTCACCCCGGATGGCCAAGTTCAGCACCGACTCGATGCTCAAGCAGGAAGAAGCACTTGCTGAGCTTGACACGTCGATTGACGACTGGGTCAACAAGCTGGAGCAGGCCGAGAACCGTCGCACACGGGTACGCCAAAAGCTTCTGGAACACGTTGCTGCCGCAGCTACCCTCCCTACTCCCGCGACAGCGGCCGCGAGCGAGTCATTGCAGCTTGCCATGGGCGTCCGGACGACTCCACAAGTGGGTGTTGGGAACATCTCCACCCCTCCCCGAAGCCCCACCAAGACTGCTTTCTCCTCCCACACCAGTAGCTCCCCTTCACCTCAACGCGTCGTTGCCCAGGTGCCCAGCACCATCGTGGAGCAGCCCATCATCGAGGAGTCTTCCGCCGCCGCCGTTGCCAAGCACGCTTCCACCTTCAGCCAGCGCCGTGCCGACTGCGAGAGCATCCGCATCTACGCCGACAGCGACGTCTACGCTCTCCTCGCCGACGTCGAGAACGAAATCACAAAGATGAGCGCCGCGGCGGTCCAACCCGAGCCTGCAGCTTCGGGAAATCTTTCCGATGACGAGGTCAAGGAGATTCACCGAGCTCGCAGCCATGAGGCCCTCAGTGGATCGTCTGCCTCGAGTGCCAAGAGTCCCGTCCCATCTACACATGCACCTTCGCCCACACCCAAGGATGACCCGGTTGACGAAGAGCCAATCCTTCTCACCAACGCCGTCTTCCGAGGCTAAGGAGCCAACCACAGCAGCTCCAATTCTGTTCCATCTTGTTTCTCTTACAACTCCTTCACCCCAATTCCATTTCATTTTGTTTTGGCGTTTTTGAAACTGCGGTCCATTTGACGCTTACGCTCCCTACGTCTCAAACGACTTCACGGCTGACCCTCTTACCTTCCTTTCCGAGAAGCGACTTTGATTGCTACAAACCAAACTTTGATACCCGTCCGCGACGCTCCCTTCTTCACATATACTTGTTTCATAAACCAATCTACTATCCACACCACCTTCCTTTCGTCTCATTGTCGTATTTTCAACAACCTACCTATTCATCATCCATGGTCATGGTGCTGGGGGCGTTATTTGAACTCTGGAAAAACAGGACCTGTCCCGGCTCCGGTGCGAGCGAACGCGGTCATGGTGCCTCCCCTTTCTTTTCTTGTTACAATACCATAGGTCTACCTTCTGTACTCAGCCTTGCAAAAGTCAACGGCTGCAATGTATTATCAAAAACAACCAGCACTCTTCCGTTAGGGAATTGAGGCAATCAAAAGAATTTGAGCACACATCCTGAGCCATCATCATTGTGAAGACACGCAAACTACTAATTGCCCGCCACACTAGTTGGCCGCGAGCATCCCGGTAGCCGGGATGTTTTCTTCATTCCCAAATAACGTTAATTCAATGACACGACTGACGAATTTAGATCCACACGAAAAGCAAAGCTTGAGGCGGAAAAAGCAAACATGCCACTCGCATGGAGAAAAAAAGTCAACTACAATGACTTGCATGCTACAATATTCAGCTACGTAGCAGGCCATGAAATTTCGACAAGACCCTGCGAAAAGCCAGAACGCAATTGGGAGAGGGAGGGGCGGACAAGTAGCCGCCGCACACACAGAGTTTGAGCAATTACGCACGAGTGACGCGCTTTATGTGGTCCGGATGTTCAATAGAGTTGGGAGCCGGTCAGACTAGTCGCTGGCGCGCAAGAGAGGCAATCTTCTCGATTTTCTTTTTTTTTGGGTGTTAGAAGCTCCAGCCCAGCCCAGCACCCAGCACCCAGCAACAAAAAAAGAAGTACAGTCAGCAGCAAGTGTCAGAGAGGATGAGGGGCGGCACACATCCTCGATGTCGATCCTACACGGTACACCTTGTTAATAGTCCGACTCGGTTCATGGCAAGAGGGAGAGAGACCAGACCACGCTTCGGAAACGTTTTCGTCCTGTCTGATGCGGGATCCCGGACCTGATTGATGATCTCATGGGTTGACGCAGTCAAGTCCCCCCGACTGGCGGCTGATCCGAGTGGATGGGGCTGCCGCGGCCGCCTGGCCGGGTTTTCTCTGAAAACACGGGACGTTTCTTGGAGTTTTCCCCGCCCGGGTATGTGGCGACGATGGGCAGGTATGCAACGGGCCTCCAACGGTCGACGGCGGCGGCGACGGCGTGCGTCACTGATCTGCGGCTCCTTTAGTTCCCTTGCACTAGCAACCGCTGGGCAGGATGTTTGAGGCGCTACTTTTGATAGAAACATTTTAGGAGTCTTTGTTTAGTAGCGTCGTTGGTCGCCGCCAAGACTTTCTTGTGGTCTACGACCTGGTTTTGCTTGCGTGCTGGCCAGCCATTGAGATCTGCGAGGTTGCAAGCAAAAACATCTAGTTGAAATCGTGCCAAGTATGCGAGATAACCCGTACAGTTGCAAATAGCGGCGATCGGCGGAATCCAGTGCTACCGTTGACGCCACAGATAGACTTGCCCAGACTGAACCTGCTACCACGCCGCCACGAGTCGAGAACGCCGCTAGAAGGCTCGAACGGCGGGAAGGCCGCCACTCCCTTTCATAGTTTGAGGCGACAGAGAACCACACTTCTCTGTCCATCGGATGCGGGCGGCGGGTATTGCACGCGACAGTGAAGGTTTACGTGTTCCTTGGTTAACTTAAGGCTCTGTTAAGATTGGACGGGATGGCACCACCCCTTTCGCTGTGTTGTGGCGGGCGGGCGAGTTAAGGTGCACTGGTAATCATAATCGTAAGCTTCAATCTATATTACCTCAAGTTTTGGGTTATGTGGTGCTGGGTGTGGTTCCTGCCACTCAATGTCAGTCGCTTTCGATGGGGTATTTTCGCTGGATACTGCGCACTAATTCCTAATGGACTGGTCTGGCAGATTTGTGTGTTGGTGATGGCGGGATATGACGGCACGACGGACGTCATCTTCAACATGGCAGCCGTCGTGCCGGTTCGAGCTAATGCGTTCTTGCGACGTGCCCTTCCGACATGCAGGACGGCGGACGGAACCGGGGGAGCAAGCCACTGGCCCGGGAATTTTCTTTTTCTCCCCTTTGCCTTTGTGGGAGACGGGATGACAGAGACTAGGAGAAGAAAAGAAGAGGGAAAAAACGTGGGTGAGATGGAGCGGCGTCGCGTCCGGATCCGGCACGGGTCAACCGGACGTTGAGTGTTTGAGAAACTCGGGACCCCTGTCGTGTGATTGTGAAGGGCCCTTGAGCTTACTTGCATCTTATCGGCAAGGGTTCAGAACGGCGATTACCGATTTTGTTTGGCCAGGAGGAGGGCCATCTCGCCGGGGTTGACTGCCTGTGAGACGAGCCTGGATCTGGGCGCACGGCACAGACACAGCGAAACACTAGTGCTGGGCATTTTTTGGTGGTTTGCATCGTGAGCCTCGCTTCGTTTCTGGTTCAGCGGTGGATCTTGGGGCCGCAGACGCGCACGTTCTGACGAAATGCGCCGCTGGGGAGGAGACACACAGTTCGGGGAGTTTTTGGCAGACGGCTATTGTTTAAGCAGCTGTCAAGACTCCAAGCGTGCCCCGTTCCCTTAGCTGAGAGCTTGTTTGAGAAAAGGTGACGGGGGTTCCGCCACCCGCGCAGAGTGGCAGGCGTGATGGGGGCCTGTTGCGGCCGAGGCGGGTCCAGAAATCCGTGGCATTCGGGGGCCTGAAGGGACGGATTTCTTGTCATTGTGGGTCACGCTGTCGACAAGCTTGTTCTGGAACACGGGAGGCTGTTTCTCGTGAACGGGACTGTTGATGGTGCTTAGTGTGTGTGTATGAGCCCCGAACGTCGGACCCGAGGGTATCTCAGAGGTTCAAGCGAGCAGGAGCTTGCAGAGGCCAAGTTCCCATCGCCTCCCCAGCGTTCCATCCGTGGTGGTGGTGAAGACTCGGAAGGGGCTCTCTGTCTGAGACGGAGGCGAGCCACGACACGAGGAGGGAGGGGTGTTCTAGAAGACCTTGTAGAAGGGTAGTGGGGAAGGGGCTTTTCTTGCGTGCATTCGCGTAGATATATTTTGTTGCAGACCGGTGGAGGAGAAGACGAAGGAGGGCATTCGCAGAGGTTGAGGGCACCCAAGACTGGAGCGTCCGAACGTGCAAGTCCTTGCAGATCCTTGCGTTTTGGGGGCCGGCCGGGGTGGTCCTTGGTGGCTGGCTGAACAGGAGCTCCTTCGCGGGACACCGGGGAACTGTCGCTGAATCTGCAAGTGCAGGCATCGTATCGGAGGGGCGCGCTATGAAGAAAAAGACTTGTCGAGAAGGTTATCTTCGGAGCTTTGTTCTGAGACCCGGGGGAAGGGCATTTGCCCCACGAGAGGGCGTGCTGTGGTTGTCACAGATAAAAAACGAGGCGCCTCCGCTCAAGGGCAAGTCTCAGCGGCCTGCCTAACTTGGGAATGACTTCGTACAGCCAATCCTGACAATGTCGACTTATGCCAAGTTATGCAGGCTGTCTTAACAGTGTGCCGACCGTCGTTGGTTTTGAGAACTAATGTTAGTGATCGACAGAGGCAGAGAAACTGTGGCTGACTGGTTCAAGTCTGGTGGCTGGGAACGTTGTTGGTTCTGTGTAAGTCGATTGACGATCGCCGCCATTTCCCGATATGTCGCTGACCTAACGGACCAGGAACACCCATTTAGACTGCTTAGCAAAGTCTCTAGTTGCCGATTAGCGCATGCATCCGTCGACGCGGTAGCCCGAGTATTGGTAGCGAGTGCGATTCGGCTGACGGCCGACATCTGGATCAGATTTGGCGTGGATATCCAGCTCACTTTCGGGCAGACCCGGCATGGTCGAAGATGGCAGGAGCGACAGCGACCACCTCAAGTGCCTGCCTACATGTTCTTGCTTCTGCTGCTTTTTTTGATCGGTGGAGTTTGAGGGTTCAAGTGAATCCTTTTGACATTTCGATTTTTTTCGTCTGCTTTTTCTTCTTCTCTTTTCTCGGGGAGATGTTTGTTTCAAAGAAAACGGAAAGAACGCGGTTGAATATTTCCATTTGCGGAAAAAGGTAAGTGATGCTACAGTCCGTTTGGATACTAAACCAATACACAAGGGAATGGCGGCTTGCGATTTGAATGAAGTTGAAGACGGTGCTGTGGTGAGTGAGAGCACCAAAGTCCGCAGGCACACCTCCCAATTCGTCGGTATCGAACACGAGCTGACAAGCGGATAGACGCGTTTGGCTCACGGTTCGGCAGGGGTGGCCCAAGAAGGGTGCCCAGGATGAGATGAACTGTCCCGGATGGATGCGGATAGTTTTCAGAAACCAGGCATAAGATTCGGAAGAGGAGGAATGTGAGTGCTGCGGCAACACGTTATTGGGACTGCTGGCAAATTGCGAAAACGAGATCCAAACACAGGCGTTGATTCGACGACGGTCGAGGCGCCTGCGTTCTTGAGTTCCTCTGGGCGGTTTCAAGCGAAGGATCTTGCCGTAACCTTAAGTCGGTTGTTGAGAGCAGTCTTCGGGGCTGAGGGCCAGGCCAGCTGTGATGCAGCCATGTTGACGTTTCTCGTAAGGCTGGATGTGGGTCATTCGACGACGATTGAGTGTATCTGGAGATGCTGATGGAGCCATCCTGGATGCTGATCTGCTCGTCATGTTGGATTTGAGTTGATGTAATGGTAGAGGCATCGAGCAGTCAGTCTGCTTGTACCTGCATTTGGGATTGAGCCGTCGACGCCCAGCGCGCGGGCCACCACGGTTCGCGCTGCTTATGTCAGGGAGACGGAGGCCAATGAGAACCGTTGTTGACCACCCCGCTGAACACATCAGCACGTGAAATGACCCTGAGCGAAGCTAATTTCCGACCCAATCAAGCGACACTCTTTCCCTGCAGAGGGCCGTCATGCGGTGCGCGACCGACCGCGTCCTCCTTCCGAGATTTTGTTGACACCGAAGTACTCCGTACCGAATCGTAATTTCGCATTCTGCTCAACGACAAATCCCCTTTGTGTTACGCGATCACGACCCTACGACCCCGAAACGATTTCTATTTCGCTCACGAAGCCTTGCGAGAGTCCACGGAAGACCTCGTGTGCCCGACCGCCGAAGCGACCACCTTGTTTGCGGGGCCCCTGGCTGCGTCATTCCAGTGACCACCTCTTGGAGTGCTTGGCCGTCGAAAACGACAGAATCACGCCCAGCGATCCGCGGTTGCCCGCCGAGATAGCCCACCGCCCCTCAACACCCGGAGGATGATATCGCCCACCTACTGAAAGGGCTAGCACGACATAGGAAAACGACGTTATAGCGATTCCAGCCTCGCTGCCACATTGTGGCAGGAGTTGAAGGTCTCTGTCGGGACGGCATCGCGGTCGGCTACTGCAGAGAACCTGCCTTCCGCACAACCGGCAACATCTTTGCCGTGAAGTCGGGCGGCAGGTGCCCCCAAATCAATCGCAAAGATGCCTCCAGCCGGTGGTGGAAACATTAAGGTGGTGGTGAGAGTCAGACCGTTTAACAGTCGAGGTATGTCCCAGGAACGCTTCCGCTACAGCACGGCGGGCAGCGACGGTAGGAAATTGACTGGACACCGACTGACGCGACACAGAGATTGACCGGGGTTCAAAATGTATCATCGAAATGAAAGATAACCAGACGGTCTTGACCCCGCCATCCGATGCTCAACAAAAGGGCCAGAAGGATTCTGGTCAGAAAGTCTTCGCCTTCGATCGATCATACTGGTCTTTTGACCGAAAAGATAACCACTATGCTGGTCAAGACAACCTCTTCGATGACCTCGGTCAGCCCCTTCTCGACAATGCTTTCGGGGGGTACAACAACTGTATTTTCGCCTATGGTCAAACGGGTTCCGGAAAATCCTACTCTATGATGGGATACGGCAAGGAAGTTGGTATCATCCCGAACATTTGCCAAGATATGTTTAGGAGAATCTCGGCACTTCAGGAGGACAAGCACTTGCGCTGCACTGTTGAGGTGTCATATCTCGAAATTTACAACGAACGTGTGAGGGATCTGCTCAACCCGTCAACTAAGGGCAACCTCAAGGTCCGCGAGCATCCTTCGACTGGTCCCTATGTCGAAGACTTGGCCAAGTTGGTTGTTGGCAGCTTTCAGGAGATCGAGCACTTGATGGATGAAGGCAACAAGGCCAGAACAGTTGCGGCGACCAACATGAACGAGACATCCAGTCGAAGTCACGCTGTTTTTACCCTGATGCTCACTCAAAAAAGGTTCGATCCCGACACCAAGATGGAGATGGAAAAGGTAGCCAAGATCAGTCTAGTCGATTTGGCCGGTTCAGAAAGAGCTACCTCAACGGGTGCCACAGGTGCTCGCTTGAAGGAAGGTGCGGAAATCAACAGATCGCTGTCCTCTTTGGGTCGTGTCATCTCAGCCCTTGCGGACATCTCGACAGGAAAGAAGAAGAAGGGCGCCGGTGGGCAGGTTCCGTACAGAGACAGTGTTCTCACGTGGCTGCTCAAAGACTCGTTAGGTGGAAACAGTATGACAGCCATGATTGCTGCTATCAGTCCGGCAGACATCAATTACGATGAAACCTTGAGTACGCTTCGTTACGCCGATTCAGCCAAGAGAATCAAGAACCACGCCGTGGTCAACGAGGACGCCAACGCCCGCATGATCAGAGAGCTCAAGGAAGAACTAGCTCTGTTGAGGGGCCAACTTGGGGGCGGCGGTGGAGTTCCAGGTGCCGCTGGCGCAGCTGCTGGGGGCGGTACTATCACGGCTGAAGAGGTCTATCCGGAAGGCACGCCCCTGGAGAAACAGTTCGTCTCCATCACGTCTTCGGATGGTGCCGTCAAGAAAGTATCCAAGGCCGAGATCGCAGAGCAACTCAACCAAAGTGAGAAGCTGCTATCGGATCTTAATCAGACTTGGGAGCAGAAGTTGCAAAAAACTGAAGAGATCCACAAAGAGCGTGAGGCTGCTCTCGAGGAACTCGGCATCAGCATCGAAAAAGGTTTTATTGGGCTGTCCACGCCCAAAAAGATGCCTCACTTGGTTAACCTTTCGGACGATCCATTACTTGCTGAGTGTCTGGTGTATAATCTCAAGCCAGGGCTGACGACAGTTGGAAACATGGACACCAATGCCGAAAATCAAGCCAATATTCGTCTTAACGGGACGCGAATTCTCCACGACCATTGCGCCTTCGAAAATCAGCAAGACGGCACCGTCATGATTATCCCGAGAGAAGGCGCGTCCGTGATGGTCAACGGAAAACGGATCGAAGAGCCTAAGCAGCTTCATTCCGGCTATCGTGTGATCCTAGGCGACTTCCACATTTTCCGTTTTAATCACCCGATGGAGGCACAGAAGGAGCGCGCCGACAAGAGCCTTCTCCGCCAGTCTGTTACGGCAAGTCAGTTGCAGGGTCTCGAAGGGAAGGCAATCACGCCAGCTGCCAGCCCTCGCCCGGGTCATGAGCGCAATTGGAGCAAGGCTGGGTCAGACTTTGGTGACAGCAGGCCCGACTCGCCAATTCCCTTCCGCCCAGGTCGTGACAACGATTGGAGCTTTGCACGCCGCGAGGCAGCAGAGGCTATCCTTGGACCGAACCAAAACCTGGCGAGTCTTACGGACGACGAGCTTAATGCTTTATTTGAAGGGATTCAGCGAGCTCGTGCAGAGCGTGTCAATGGACGCGATGGAGATGACGACACGGAATCAGTCACTTCCTACCCTATACGAGAGAAGTACATGTCAACCGGCACGATCGACAACTTCTCACTCGACACGGCTCTGACCATGCCATCAACACCGAAGCCAGGCGAAGTCGACGACAAGATGCGAGAGGTGCGGGAAGAGATGCAATCTCAGCTCGACAGGCAGAAGGAAGAGTACCAGGAGCAGCTCAAGACTGCGGAAGCAGCCAACGTCGAGGTCGAAGAGATCAAGAAGGAAAAGGTCCGCATGGAGGAGACTCTGAAGACTATCAAGGAAGATATGCAACAACAACTTGAGGTCCAGCGCCGACAATTCGAGGAAAAGCTTGAGAAAATGGATCCACTCAAGCGGCCAAAGGCGAACCCCAAGTTGTCAGACGAAGAGCTTGAGATTGCTCGACAAGTTGTGAAGCACTGGCGGACCAGACGTTACGTGCGCATGGCCGAAGCGGTCCTTCAGCATGCTTCTGCACTCAAGGAGGCACAAATCATGAGCAACGAGCTGGACGAAGGGGTGGTGTTCCAGTTTACGGTCATCGACGTCGGCCACTCATTGTGTTCCTCTTATGACATGGTCCTGAATGGGTTGACTGGCGAAGGCGACGATACTGCGCTTGACGAAGCTCAGAAGCCGTGCATTGGCGTTCGTGTTATTGATTACAAGAACAGCGTTGTTCACCTCTGGAGTTTGGAAAAGCTTCACGACCGTGTTCGACAGATGAGGCAAATGCACCAATATCTCGATCAGCCTGAGTATGCTCAACATCTCAGCCTCGACAATCCGTTTGTCGAGACTTGCATGCCGCAGTACACTCTGGTTGGGGAGGTTGACGTCCCATTGAAGGCAGTCTTCCAAAGCAGAGTCCAGGATTTTGCCTTGGACGTTCTGTCTCCTCATACCTCCCATGCCATTGGCATGATCAAGCTTTCCTTGGAGCCATCTCACGCCAGAGCGCCTTCCAACACTCTCAAGTTCAACGTCGTTATGCACGAAATGGTCGGCTTCGCTGAGCGAGAAGGTACCGAGGTGCACGCTCAACTGTTCATCCCCGGAGTCTCTGAGGAGGACGGCATTACGACCACTCAAATGATTAAGGATTTCGATGAAGGCCCGATTCGTTTTGAGAGCGTCCATAGCATGAGCGTCCCTCTTTTTAGCCCGCAGACCGTCACTCTTAGAGCCGCCATCTTTGCCAAGGTCTCGGCTATGCATTTGGATAAACTCTTGAGTTGGGACGACATGAGAGATGCTGTGCCCCTTTCTCGAGGCAAAGGCAAGAACGCTCGCATTGCGGAGTCTCAATTTTTCACGGAAGAGAAACACGACATGCTGGCAAGGATTCAGATCCTTGAACTCAACGAGGAAGGAGAGTATGCTCCGGTCGAAGTCGCTCAGACAAGCGAAATGGACGGCGGCACATTCCACCTTCACCAAGGATTGCAGCGCCGAATCGCCATCAACATCACGCACAGCTCTGGCGATGCTCTGCCTTGGGATGATGCTATGAATCTCAGGGTGGGCAAGATCCAACTTTTGGACCAGGCAGGAAAGTCGCCAGATATGGGCTCGACATCCCCGGCAATTACCCTCAAGCTTGCCAACAAGCCTACTTTCCGCGACAACGCAAACGGTACCCGCAGCATTACGCTGACCGGTCAGTGGGACTCAAGTCTGCACAACTCCTTACTGCTAGACAGGGTTACCGCAGACAAGTATCGCGTGCAGATGACGGTGGCCTGGGAGATTAGCTCCAGCAAGTTTGCAGAGCCGATGAAGTTCGCCATGCACGTTTGCTGTCAAATCATGTCCAGATCATACGTGAGGCAGACGTCCATGTTCTCTGCACTGTGGCAAAGTGTTCGGTTTGTCCACGCCACCAGCGCCATCTTCACTCTCTCGATGCGTCCAGCGCCTATCAAGAGAATCGGCGACCTTTGGAGAATGAGCAGTCAACACGACTATGTGAAGGGCGAAGAGCAGCTCACAACTTGGACACCACGCGGGGTTTCTCTTGTTAGCGACTTTATTCTCTCTCGTAAGAAGAGAAGGCGTATCGCTGAAATCGGGTCCGCGCAGCTACTGCTTAAGAAGATTGGGCTCCCCGAGCCTAGAGTGAAGCCCGCGGAGGAGCCTCAAGAAGAAGATATACCTCCGCAGCCGACTTTTGATCATGACGACGACGACCTCTTGAACGACACCCCAGAGAGTTCACAAGTCCCAGAGGACGACCTGTTGAATGGAGATGATCAGGACACTCCACAACAAGATGCAGAGACCGAGACAGAGACTGCAACGGTACAGGAACCTGAAGAACCCAAGGAGCCAGAAATGCCAGAGCGGGAGAAGTACCTCGTTGAGAGGTGCCTCAAGCTATGGAACAAGTACCCTGATCCTCTGTTGCAGATTCTCAGCCCAGCCAACACTGATCCACCAGCCGATGGCGCTGCACCCGAACCTGCCGCGCCGATGTTGATTCCCACGATCATCCGAGTTCCAAAGAACCCCAAGGTTCTCAAGGGTGGTTACTTGCTGGTACCCAACAGCAGTTCAACAAGATGGGTCAAGAGATTTGTGGAATTGCGTAGACCCTACCTTCATATCCACTCCGTCACTGATGGTGATGAGGTAGCAATTGTCAGTCTCCGCAACTCGCGCGTCGACAGCCAACCTGGCGTCATCGGCCTTTTGTCGGGTGAAGACGACGACACAAGCTCGCAAGCCAACGGGAGCGTCGAGGAGTTCCGGCCAAGTCACCGTCGGACAGCCTCAGGACGTGTCATCTCCAGCATTTGGACTGGCACAGGCACAGGTGGCGCTCAGACCGGACCTAATGGTGGCCTCCAACGGCTGAGTGAACGACTGCAAGCTGGCGTATTCGCCATCTACGGTACTGACAACACATGGCTATTTGCCGGGCGCAGCGAGCGCGACAAGATGGATTGGATCTTCCGTATCGACCAGAGCTACTTCTCGAGCAGCGATAGTGCCAATGGTAGCGGCACCGGCAGTCCTGATAGATATGACGACTCTCTCATCGGCGGCTATTAATCCGGCTGCAAGGAACATCATGAGTTTTCACGAAGTTTTCTTTTTTCAACTCAAGAACGAAGCTTGCCGCCGTCAAGAGGCGGCATGGCACTGGCAGGAGTGGCCTGCCGCACCGAAGTTTTCTCTTTGTTTCGTTTGTATAACGCACGACGACGAATTGCATTATACCCTCTATGACTTGGGAAGGGGAGAAAAGATACTAGAGGGGACGACAATCTTGCTTATTGAGGATGCCATAGAGATGGACGAAGGAAGAGACCGGAATCCAGACAATGATAAAATCTAGACAGAACTGCCCTTGGAATGGGAAGGCAAACGGGACCTGGGTACGCGCGCTTTTGCTTCCACGAGGGTTGGATACGCTGCGGCAGGGTTTGCACGATAATTTTTCACCTCACCACTGCCCTTTGCAGCGGCTGCATATAGTTTAACGGGCCAAGACATATTAATGACTAAACGTTTCGAAGCTGCACTCCGATGGTCAAAGGATTGACTTTAACATGGTCTTCGACATCTATTCCGTTGCAGAGCTGGGCCGTCTAGTGTTTGTCTACTGTTTCGGCCAAAGCACAACAGTGATCCTCGCTGAACTCCAGCCTCCTGGGCCACTTCTCCGATAGCGTCTGAGCCATCGATGGCCTCACCCCGGCTCCCGGACTCCGACGTCCGCCTAACGTGAACCCCTAGACCAGACAGATCTTACTGTCCTGCATGGGCTTGACGTCCGTTGCTCCTCCCCACGATCCCAGCCAACCGAACGGACACCGGGCTTGCTGGCTCATTTTCGATGCGAATCCATTGCCCCGAGCCCATTCCAGAAAGTCGTGTCTCACAGCGCTAAAGCCCAATGCAAAGGTCGTTAAAAAAAAATAGCAAAGTCCCAGCACAGAATCCATCAAGTACAGTCGCTTCTTGTCGCAAGATTGGGAAAAAAGTACATGAGCAAATGATGCCGAAACAAAGACAGGCTATAGCGAGATGACCGTCTCAAAGCTTGGCGCTCTCGCCGACGGTGCCGATCTTGAGCTTGCCGCCGTACTTCTCGAGGACCTTCTCGTTGTGGTACTTCCAGAAGACCTTGGTGGCGTTCTTGCCGGCGAAACGCTTGAGGATCTTCTCACCACCGGGGTGCTCTGATTGGAAAGCTGCGAGACATGGTCAGTATGTTGGGAAGATGGAGGGAAACTTCTACAGCATAAAGAAGAGAGGAACTCACCGGTGATGTCGTAGACGCCGTCCTCGACAATGAGCCACATGTCCTTCTCGGTCTTGTGCTGGGCAACCTCGGCGGTGGTGAAGGTCTTGGACATGTTGGCGGCTGTGTTTGGGGGAACTTGAGGGGGTGACGCGGTTCGGTGTATGTAGTAGCGAGATATCGTACGACGCTGAGAAGGCTTGCGGAGGTAGTTGATGTGAAGATGTGAAGCTGAAGATGAGGTGGTGAGTGGCAGGTTGATAAGATGTGAGGAAAAAGACACGGTGAGATGGGCCAAGGTTGTCGGGGGTTTGTCGGTGTCGTTTCCTAGCGTATCGGGCCACTGGGGGGGGTTGGCTGGCGGCCCTGCAAAGCACCGGCAAAGAGCAAGCCAGCAGCGCGCGTGTTGCATCTAGCGGTACACGAGTCAACTTACCTCGGCTCATCTATGCGCGAACAGGGGTCGTCGGACGACGTCATTCGTCCGCTGATTGGGGGAGCTCCGCCTCCGGACCGCTTGGTGGCCTGGGGTGAATGCGGGAGCAAATCACGAGGCGACGATTTCTCAGCTCGTGAGATCCGGGGGAGGAGCAGCGCCCAGATCCGAGGCTCCGCTACCTTTGCGACTACCTAGACTTTTTCACGCGCCTGGAATTTTTTTTTCCCATGGTTCGAATCGGTTCCTGGCGGTATGTCATTGTCAAGGATGCCGGGGTATGTGCCGAGTCTGTTTCCCTTGCATGCAAGGTTGCTCGAAACGATGCGGTGGAAAGGAACGATCTAGAAGATGAGTTGAAGTATTGTGGTATCTCATATATGAAAGTTTACTAGGCTATAATATGATGTTGATAATAACAATGACGCATAGTTTCATGAGATTGCATGCAATCCAAGGTCTCGTCTATCGTCTCCGCGGTTCTATGCCCTCAACGCCAGACACCATCCATGATAGGGTATGGTAAAATGGGAATACTCTAGAACTCAATGATCAGATTACCCAAATCAAGAGCCCGCCTGAACTGCCCCGCAAAGCTTGCAGTTCCTTGGCAATCGCTGGCAGATCGCTTTTCAAGAGCTTTCGGCAGCCATTCGGTGCATTTCTGTATGCGATGCTCATTCTGCGGGAACACTGTTAGCCACACAAAGACATTGAACACAACGGGTCCATAACGCACCGAAGGGTGTGTACCCAGGATTTCGGGGATCTCGTCCTGGCGATACATCTTGGCCATACGGTCCATTCGTTGCCACAAACCAATGGCTTCACTGGGATCATAGCACGCCTCTGCCATCAGCATCATGCCGATATAATCTGCTTCGCTCTCCTGCAGCCGGCCCATTGGCAGCGTGAATATGAAATCGATCAATCCACCGCCCAAGTAATGAACCATGGGCAAAGCCAGGGGTGTTGCGAGCCAAATGCTAAACAACGCTCCCAGAAGGATGTTGGGCCCAATTAGAGAGCTCATCCGCTCGCCTACATGATCCGCGATAATGTGCGCGATCTCGTGGCCCAGCACGGCGGCCAGACCGTCCTCGTTCTTCGTCACGCGCAAGATGCCGCTATGGACGAATACCTTGCCGCCGGGGAGGACGAACGCGTTAATAGTGCTGGGGTCGTCGATTACGCGAATCTCCCATTGCAGATCTTCCATCCCGGATACCGGTATCAGCCGCTCCATCACCCGTTTTACCATCCTAGCGCGGGGATCCCACGACGGCAGGAAACGGCCGCCTTGCGTCTCGACTTCGTGGATGATGCGCCGGACCTGTTCGGCAGAAATATCTTTAACGTAGTCTTCCGGAAAGATGTTGAAGCGCTTGCGCCCCGAGACAGGGACCGTCTGGAGGTTGTAGAAGTAGAAGAGGCAGGCGGCGAGGAAGGAGCCGGCTATCACGCCGGTGCCTACGGTGCCTCGGGACGTCGCGGCGCGGCGGAATCGCTCGAAGACGCCTATCCGGCCGTCACTTTTGCCTGACCACAGGGGTTTGGCAGCTCGTATGCGGTTTTCGTGGTACTGTCGTTGGAGATAGTCGTAGTCTATTTGGCGGCGGGGGTCGCGCGGGTCTTGAGGAGCACGCGGGGTCTGGGAGAAGGGTCGGGTCGGTCTATATATTGGCGTCGCTGAGTCTGATCTGATTTGCGCAAGACGAGAGCTTGTGGGAGAGGTGCCATTGAGCGGCCGAGGGGGTGGCGGTCGAAGGCATGCAGCTCGGAAAGCTGGTGGTCGGAGAGCGCGGAGGAGGGATGACATGGTTGGGCGCGCGACGTGCGCCGGCCGGAATCAGTCCTCAGGATCGGTCTACGCGATTGTGCGCCCCGGTTGAGGTGTCCTGGAGGAAGGATAGGGTCGTTTCGCGGCTGGTATTGGTGTTCGTCGTGATCGAATTCAGACGTCCGAGGATGCTGTCATTCGGAGTGTAGCTCACTGGCCGGCGATAACGATAAGAAATGTGGCACACCAGCCACACGTCAGCTCAGCATGAGAACGGTGTGGCTGAGCCAGTGCCCCCATTTCCAACTCCCTCATCAACACTTGCTCAATCCCACGTCAGATTTTCAAAGTGTTTCCCGAGCTTTCCGAAATTTTGGAACTGGCAGTATGCTTTCGCTGGATCTTCCTCACAGCTTTTATGCGGTTGCACACAGACAGTCTGGGCTCACCGGTGCGATGCACCTGTGCAGTATGGGTCTTCTGTGATGATCAGTGGTGCCACTTAGACCTGCCCGTGTCTCCTTAATTCTATGAAAAACCGCAATGGACTTACTAAGTCACGCGAGCTATCTAAAATATTTCTTCACCCTGAGGTCGATGGGTTATCTAACATTAGCAGGCTGTCGGGACTTTTCAGGGGTTCCGTTTGGTGTGGTACTTCGGAGGCTCTTTGCGGGCGTCTTGTATATATGTGATAAGTCGCTTCTCTGTCTAGTCTGAGTAGTTTCGCAGGGCTTGGTCGTAAGCGTTAGCTTATCTTCAGGTTGAAATCCGTTGATAAAGACCAAGCTGTGGCTAAAAAGAATTCTCCTCGAATCGTTCCGTCTTGATCTATTGTCGACCTTGTATGCTTTTCACATCAACTTCTAGAGCTCGTTCAATCATCACATAGTCTCAGGAACAGCACGATGGGCTCTGTTCCTATCATCGACCAAGTTCTAAATCCATCCTCTCTTCCCCTCCCCAACGACCCGTCCTCTATCCAAAGAACAATCAAATCCCTCTCCCTTTTGCGACACTTCGAAGGCGGCTTCTTCGCCGAAACAGATCGGGACAAGACCACCGTAACGTCCACGTTCCCTCAAACACCCACGAACCCGACAACCCTCGGCATGATCGGAGGCTTCGACCGCCCCGGCTTCGTCCCAACTCTTCGCACACTATCATCCAACATCTTCTATTACTTTACTCCGTCCTCACCTGTGGGCCACTTTCACCGGAACCGCTGCCGCATCACGCATTCCCTTCACAGTGGACGAGGTCGATATGTGCTCATCCACGCAGACGGCAACATCGAGAGCTTCGTCGTCGGCAAGAACATCGCCGCCGGGGAAAGGCTGCAGTGGGTCGTTGAAGGAGGCGATTATAAGGCCAGCTTCATCTTGCCAGACGAAGATTGCAAGAAGGAGGCGAGCGAGGGGCTCTTGATTACTGAGGTCGCCGTGCCTGGGTTCGAGTTTTGCGATCATGACTTCTTGACGAAGGACAAGCTCCTGAGTCTCGTCGGAGAAGAGAAGGCGATGCAGTTGGAGTGGATGTTGCTCAAAGTTTGAATCTGGGAACCAAGATGGCATAAATGAAAATTGAGAAATGGTATCTGTGCTGAAATACTCGTAGTCATCATCATACAGGAATATCTATACCGTCCGCTCGCATTCGTCTTGAAACATTGTACGCCTAAGGCGAACGCCTCCCAGGCGCCTTTTTCGGGAAGTTCCTGTACTCTCCTGGTCATTTAAATGCTGCTTGTAACGCGCTATGACTTTCGCTGCTGAATAAATGGGAAACAAATCTAGAAAAAAGGTCGTCAAGTCATTTGATCGTTATTCAGCCATGCTGTCCTCGGAGGGGCCGGCTGCAGCGATTTCCTCTGGATATGGCTTTCGGCCCCATACAACCCAAACGTGCTGGTAAGCGTGGATTTGTACGTTGCTGATATCTTTTCGTACGCCTACCAAAGACAACTGCAGATATGGTCAGCTTATGGTAGGAGAGCAACGGTCTAAGGCAGAGCTCACCTCTACTTCCGCCCGTTTTCGCTCCAAAACTTGCGTAAATAAAGCCAGGCTGAAGCCACTCAACCCATCAAGAAAGTTTTGTTCCCACAATTTGCCGACATGCTTGTGTCTCGGGTGTTTAGCCCATCCATTCAATGGGATCTTGAACACACGCTCATGCACATCGACGAACCCGACCTCTTCGTACCACTGCCTCAGCAGATGCGCCCTAGCCAGGGGCCGTCCGATGAGCTCACTTGCGTGGTTCATATCATACACCCAGCGAGCCAGAGGGCTGTTTGGCAACAGAGTTCCGTCGTCGCTGATCGCTTCGACATTAAAGTCTTGAGACTCGAGCCAGCCCCCTGGGCGTAGAGCGTCGAAGGATTGTTGAATAACTTCGGTTTTGAAATCGCCGAATGAACCGAGGAGGACGCGTGTGTGTATGTAATCGAAGGGGTCAGGCCATGCCCACTCTTGGGAGCTGTGTGGGGAGTCAGATGAAGTTCTCATACGGGAAATAGACTCACTTACGCGTCTTCGATATAAAAATGAACGTTTGGTGGCACAGCATTGCTTTGGATAGGTGACAAGTCTACTCCAATAATGCGAGCTTCTGGGTAGCTGTCTCCCATATCCATCGCCCATGCTCCCGTTCCTGTGCCCACATCGAGAATTCGTCTGGGTGTGCTTTTCTCATTTATCGGGGCGAAATGCAGTCTGCCATTGAATAATTCCGTAAGTGCAAGCGATTGAAGGTCTAATCGCTCTTGCTCGGCTGCATCATTTGGAAATACATAGGCTGCGACTCATGTGAGTATTCTCAACCTGGCACGGTCGGATCGATATGACTTACATCCGGCCTGGTAAGCGTGATAAGTCCTGCCAAAGTGACGAGGAAAGCATTCCACGCTATCCGGCAAAGAGTCCGTTTCCCTATTTTACAGAATTAGCTCATGCGCTTGCGAATTGACTTCTCAATGGCAGGCATACCCCTCTTGAGGATCGGGCTAAGAAGATGAGCTTGTTAGTGACATCGGACGAACACTTGGATCAAATGAACAGGGCCGCACACGCCTGCGGAGGATTTCTACGTACATCGGGCTCCAAAAAGCTATCGTGCAGGGATGTCTTGTCGGGGGTGGACTCGAAGGTGAACTCGAAGCCGTGGAGCCGACCGTTGACGGCGCCTGGAGGGTAGAAATTGGTGGCCATGACTTGAGCTCGTGACCTGAGCCAAGGGAAGAAAAAAAAAGTTCGGAGAGTATCGAGTGACGACGACGGGGTCGAGCTTGATGAGAAAAGGGGCAGTTTTTATGAGTCGAGGTGACGGATTCGGAACGATAGGACGATTGCGGTCAAGTCCAGGGCCATCGAAGACCTCAGCGAACAAGTGGAGAACGTGAAGTCAATCGCAATTGCTCGTGGTGGCTGTTGAACAAAGAAAGTTTCCTTGGGGGAGCTCGTTGATGTTGTCTCGCGGTACGTATTTGTCTCCTGACAGGTCGAGTTCCCGGCGAGTGTTCACCTCCTTGGTTATTAAGACAATAAGATTAACTAGGGGCGGAGGGGTCGGGCATCAGAGAGGAATGAATCGAACGACCTCGGGATCGCAGATCAGAATCAAGGTGATAAGAGGCTCGATCCGACTCAAGGCCTCGCAGCACGCCAATTGAACGCCGGCCGAGACACACAAAGTTTAAGATGAGAGATTGGGGCGTCGGTAATGGAAAGGGAGGGGAGAGCCGTGGCATTTGTGTACTAAGTAGAGCAGAGGGAGCGAGTCTAGGTGTGTGAGTGTTCGTGCTCGACCCGGAGACCTGGGACGGCCTGAGTCGGTCTGAATCCGCGAGGGCGGGAAAGGCGGGAACGAAAACACGGGGGAGGACCCAATAGGTTGGTTCTGCTGTTGTTGGTGTTGGAACTCGGTGTCGACTGATACGATTCCACAACCCTGGGGGGCGGACCCTGGACCCTGGGACCTGGATTTCTTTGATTTGGGTCCCCCCTTCTTCGTCGTCTGTATGGCTTCTGTTTGGCTGTGGATGAGCTGGAACTGGAACCCAAACAGAGCAAACCCCCCCCAAGAGCAACCCAGGCTTGCGCGTTGGCGCGGAATTGACAAATGAGGCCCCTCAGTCGCCTTCCTCCCCGATTTGCTACCGGGTACAGCTGTCGAGAGCAAGCAACAGGGGTGGAAGAAATAGCGGATAGCAGGTGAGCTCTGTTTCGACCGGAGCGACGGGCGAGCTGGAAACTAGATTGAGCCTCTGCACTAGAGGGGGCTTAAACACCCTTTGGAGTTGCGTGCAGCCGCCTAAGGTAAGAAGGACGCATCCAATGTGGATTGTTGCTGCATCAATTGCATCAAAAAGAGGAGGAGGCCAAAAAAAAAAAAAGAACCAAAAATCAAAAAGAGATACGTAGACCTAGCCTGGTGCATGCATCAGTGCGTGAGAGTAGAACCAACAACAACCTGTCTGTACAGAGGTACTGAAGGCCCAGAATTAAAACAAGAAAAAGCAAGGGGACTTTGCAGAGGTGCCACAACTACAAAACAAGCCTGCGCCGAGTTGAACGTGGATCGCAGATCAATGAGGAAAAGTTGCCGACTACTGCTGACCAAATTTCACAGATAGTTTCCTCACATCGGCCGCTGGGTTCACCAACCGGAACGAGAGGACGGCGGTCTACCGACTTGCCATCCCAGGATCCATCTGACATCTGACAGGAGATGGGAAATAGAAGCGTAAACGAGCCCTCATGTTCCTCCCCCTCACCTTGCCCTCGGAAGCGAAGACGACGGTGAATTTGGGTCCAACACCAAAATATCACCAAGACCCAGTTAGCTATGCGGGCACCCTTGCGGTGGGAAATGCTGCGCGAAGTGGTGTCAGGCCTAAAGCGTTGATAGGATGACAGGATATGATTCGCATAGCCAGCCAGCAGCCATGGCCTGTCGGTGGAGAGAGTTGGGGTAACATCCGCTCTGAGAGAGCTCTCTGCTCCGGCCGGGCGACGGTGCTCTGTGCTATGGCTGATCCATGCCCTGTGCAATGTCCGTCCAGCCCAGACTTTTTTTGCCAGAAACAAGGTCGTTCCGGGTGAAGGCCTTCTGGTACCGGCTCTCGAAGGATTCGATTACAATTACAATCACATCTGCGGCGTTGTTGTGTTGCCAGAAGCTCGCAGTCATGAATCATTTGAAGGGCGAGTCTGGACCGTGACAGGACGGCCGCCAGCGTCGAAAGAACGGTGTGACGGGTTGGACGGAAAGCCAGTTCTGGGCATGCAGTAAACGTGATGTGATGTGCACCAACAGCCACATACTGCCCATCTTCGCCACTTGAATGGCTGCCCGCTGCCTGGGGCCTGGGCGCTGCGCCGCAGAGATGCTCATCCCAGGTTCTCGGGCCCTTCTATTGATGCCCTGAGAGAAAAAGAGAGAGGCAGAGAAAGAGGGGAGACGACGGTCCCGGTGCAAAAGTTCCCGTTGGTGACAGACAGCCGCATGCCCACAGGCCATGTTCCAACCAACACCATGTCTCTCTGTCTCCGCCGCCAACATTTCGCAGATGTCTCACTCGCCTCGTTCACACTTTTTTCTCTTGGAGCCCCGTGATTCGTTTGATGTTGAGACACCGTCGTTCCTGCAAGAAAAAACAAAAAAAGAACCCGTCCTACTCCCCTTCCGTCGGGAAAAGACCTGCCCGTCCCAGAGGCCCGGTTCGTGTTGTCTCGAGCAGGCATTGCATGATGGCGCTCATATGTCACAAACTCGCTCTGTTACACAACCACCAGTAACATGCTGTCAGCAGTTTGCCGAGCCAGACTCCACGGCTCTGTTCGTCGAGATGCATGAGACGACGTCGCACAGTCCTATCGTCCGCATGGCCGGTGTCGGCCTTGCCAAACGGACGGTGACGGCCTCGTGCAAAAGCCCTTCCTCCACAGCACTCACGGTACCTGGTTTTTGGAATCTGTTTGCAGCGGCCCAGAAGAATCTTGCGATCTACATCGGATTTTACTCCTTTCATTGTTTCTCGGGGATACTCCTCCTGCCATGGCGTCTTGGCCCGTCATCCCTAGGCAAGGTTGCCTTCGCGATGCTCGGATGTTTTCTCTCTCTCTTCTTAGCCCTTACTATCTTACTCGAAACAATAAACATTCTTTCCGAGTGATCAGTAACATGTCATCCGTCAGCAAGCTACGGAATCAGGCCACTCGGCTCTACGCCCTCGGACTCTGATCCCTGAGGTCCCATCCCGAGCAGATGGAGATGTTGGTACAGGTATCCGAATGTTTCCCACCGCAATGTCAAACTCCCTGTTGGACCACCCCTGACATTGACACAAGTCCCCACTGTTCGAAGCCCTGTGTTCCGTCAATCTTGCATGGGACGTCGCCGGCAGGCATCCAAAGCCTGCGTGGCCGAGACAATGACAAGTCCATGTCATTCCCGGAATATTGTACGAATTGAGCCCCAGAGCTTCTAACAAACCGGTAAGCCGAGGCCTTGGTTCTCGTTCTCGGGCCCCAACGACACCCGTCGGTATAAGTCCAAGCTCCAAAGGCTCCCTGCCTCTTCATTCGACGAGGTTGGTTGCTCTTCCGAGTCGGCACGGAGAGACATTCAATCCCGGCGGCATCGATTCCGTTATTGATAAGTCGAATCCCGAGAAGGATTCCCTGGGTAGCCTTATGTTGCGGTCTCCTTGTTGTTGGGTCTTTCTGGCACTGACAGTGATACATGTTCAAGAGCAGTGATACAGTTGCCCATCGTTCTTTGATGTGACCCAGTCAAGCCAAGTCCTGCGCCCTGTTGCACAGTGGTGCTTTATCGAAGAATCCATCTCGGCAAACAATATCACGACCTCTGCTGAACCTTCTCAGTTCTTACACTAAGCTCTTCCCAAGGCGTCACCTTGCTGTTCTCCCATATGGCCTCATCAGCATGTACCACTTGACTCCAGCCTCGGATAAGCGCCCGCCAGTAACAGACTTCCGCGGCCGGGCTCAAGTATCCGCGCCCAGCAAACAAGTCCCTCTGCCGTTTTGCAATGCCATGTGCTACGTCTGCGTGGTTTTCCAACCAGCTGATCGTCGCCTCCAAATCCGACCAATCCGGGTTGACAAAGACCATGTTTGCCCCTTCCGGACGAAACGTGGCCGGCCACGTTTCTTGTGCCCTCTTTGATGGGTAGCGTCCCTGCTGCTGCTTTTGTGACTTTCCCCTTTCAACGGCGTTGACCTCTTCAGAACCGAGCAGCGCGCTAGAGTACACTGGTTTTACGAGGTGCGTCGTGTGCTGCATCCACTCGATAGGCGGGCTCAGAATGACACTCTCGCAAAGCTGATGGAACTGGAGACGGCCAGAGTACGACACGCCCTCGGTGTGGATGATGTATTTGTAGCGGCAAAATTCCTCGATGTTGAGGGCATTCGTTGCGTCCTCTCCCTGGTTCGTCCATTCCAACGCCTGCACATCAGCCCATCTCGCATCCTTGGCGATCTTCAAGAGCTCCTGCCTTGATCTTGGGTTCGCGCTAGCACCATTGTTGAACCAAGCCGTCCCGCGCCAGACGGCTCGGCGGTCTTTCTTATGGAAAGGCAAGGCGGCTTCGATGTCGGTGGTTGCGGCAGCAGCGTGGGTAATAGACCGGATGAACGGTTGATTCCAGGCCCAGAAAGCAAAGTGGGGGATGGAGAAGATGTGTCTTGGGGACGACGCAATGGCGGGTCTGCTATGAGACCAAGACTTCGATACGGGCGTATCTTGGATGTAGAGGTTGAAAACGGTGTCTGGAAGTCGAGTTGGTGAAGTGAGGATGGCTCGGTGGATCTGGTGAAGGGCGGCTCTTTGTCGCTGTGAGAGTTATTAGCCACTGCTTTGTCGTGATGATTCACATAACCCGAGTAATTCGGATCTTCATCACGGCATACAGACCTCTCTCCATTGGTCGGACATGTCAACTGGTCTTGGAGCTCTTATAATGAGCAATTTGTTGTTCTTGATTTGTCCCAACAGGGACGCGGAGGCGTCGTCAACGTTGAGCTGGAATGGGCCTTGGGCCACGGCCAGGTCTATCTCCTTCGTCAAGCCCGGGAATGTTTCCTGGCATTGTTCCTCAGTGAGATGAAGGTTGTCGAAATCCTGCGCTCGGTTGCGCATAGGACTAGACTCAGCAGCGTAGTCTAGAGGGCTTCCCGTGACATCTCCTCCAAAGCCAACCTTGGATGGGCACAAGATTCGGTATGCGATGAGCCCGAGCACTGAAGCGACAAGAACAGGCCACAAGCGCCGCGCCGCCTGTTTCTGGCGCATCTTGACACTGCCGCCCACTCGAAAATCGTGATGGGTTGAATGGAAGTTGACATCTTTATGAAAGTCGAGGGGCGGACGGGTAACTCGGGGCGGGATGCGCCCTGTTCTGGCCCGACTAACTTTGGGATGCCTGTACTTGCAACATGGGGCGGGGCGAACGGGGGAAGACAGTTTCGCCTAGAAATGACAAGGTGAATTGACAGACATGTCACCAAAATATCTCGCGGAGATTGGAACGCCGTCTTGACAACGCCATGC
Organism: Colletotrichum siamense; assembly: GCF_013390195.1. Lineage (NCBI taxonomy): Eukaryota > Fungi > Ascomycota > Sordariomycetes > Glomerellales > Glomerellaceae > Colletotrichum > Colletotrichum siamense. The sequence continues at coordinate 2,360,199 of NW_023501022.1, forward strand.
CAAGAACTATTGGTTGCTCCGGGGCGGGGCCGGATACACGGCATGCTAGGCAGTTCTATACTCTTCCTAGATTTGAAGTTCGCGGTGCTGCACAAGGACAAAAACATCCAACCGGTCTTCCGTTCGAGGAAGTCAGGATTGCGGAGGTGTTCACAGCCATGGCCTGATTTAACTAACAAGCGGGGATCCTCGCCGCGTATTGGCTTGAAGTTGATTGACCCCAAAACCTGCTCATGTCTGTCCACCAATCATTTAATACGTGAATATTGCTTCAGTGCAACCCCCGGATTTGCAGCTGACTGCCGTACTATAAAGAAGTGTACATGTTACACAGTCACGCCAGCCCATTCTGACTGTCGCAAGAGAGATTTCAAACCTAAGTCGCTAGAAAGATGTTCTATGAGGACTACTAAGTTTGATCAGATTATACGGCATTCTGGATAAGTGATGCCACCGGTTACTTGCACTCTGGCCCATGTGGTCATGCCGGCAGGATATCAGTTTGAGCAACGGTTTGTCAACGCAATGCATCCCAGAGCCAGTCTTTCTCCCTATCTACATAGAGTTTTGCTAGTCGGGCAGTGTTAGTTAGCTATCTGGGCAGTGTCCCCTATATTCGTGATTATAGAGAGAACGATAGAAGTAGTGATAAGAATAAGGATAACGACGACGATAATAATGATAGACGATAGCAATAGAAAATAATAACGATAAAAGTGAGAATAAAAAATATAGTCGCTTTAGAAATAAACTATGGATTTACGTGTGTGAACATTGCCCGGATAGCCAAATAACACTGCCCGAATAGCAAAACTCTTTGGTGAGGTATGGAAGGACAGGCTGGGGACTTGCACTGAGGAAACCGCGTTCGAAGCCATGGACTGCTTTCACGAACACCTACTGGCGGTGTTCTTAGCGGGAGAGCAAGGGTAGTGACGGTCGTGGGCATTTGTCGAGACCAGGAGATCGGGAATGCGTCTCAGGATTTCTTGTGGGGCAGTTATTTCAAGCCCAAGAGGAGGGATGGTAAAGGCGAGGATTCTGGCGGCAGGACAATGAACGTCGAGATGGGCAGGGAGGAGGGTGTTTCTGGGGTGTTGCAGAGGGTTTCGGAGAGGATTGGGGCGCCGATGACGACCGTTGAGATGACGTATGTGATGCGCAAGGCGCCATATGCTTTTCCTATCGTCGGTGGAAGAAAGTTTGAGCATTTGAGGGAGAGCCTCGAGGCTCTTGGGCTGGAGTTGAGTTTGTAGTTACGACGCAGCCCCCGCGCAAAAAGACTGCGACAAAACACTATATGTGCACTTTGGCCTGTGCCCTCTACCAGTTCAGGAAAACAGTACTTGGGCTGGAGTTGACGGAGGTTGACGTGGAGAAGATTGAGACGGGTTATGATTTTGATTTCAGGTTTCCATATGTACCCCTCGGGGGAGGAGATATTTCAAAGGGGGTCAGGGGATGCGGTGTTTACGCAGATATTTGGGGATTCCGATAGGTGCAGCCTGTAGGAATTATCAAACCTCACAAAAGGCCGCCGAGGACGCATCATCCCAAATGGGTATGAATCTGGCTTGCGTTGAATATGTTTTGGAAGGATAGGCTTCTCGGATGTAAGCAGAATCAAGACTCGTTTCTGGGTAACGCTGAACTTGAAGAAATCCCCGCCTTGGTGTTCTTGTCGAGAAGCCCCAGAGAAGGGTGAATGTCATGTGCCCACGTCCCCGATCCTCACCAAGCAAGCCGAGTTCTCAGGTTCTCCTTTGATTGTTTCCAAGAGTTTTCGAAAAGGAAATATGTCCCCAAAATCCACGCCGCCCAGGCAGATGAGACTCACGTCCACGGAGGCCGACGGCGGAAATAGTCGGTGACAGAGAGAAGCAACTTCGTCGGTGGCCAATGATGGCCGTCATCTTGACAGAGTGAACCACTTCGTACACTTCGCAAGATATCTTTAATAATCGTTGTCAACGGCTGACAGTCGGAGCGTTGGGATTTCAGCTGTGTTTGCAAACAGGGCCAAACGAAGACTCTTGTCTTTTGATAACACAATCTTACGAGTAGAGGATTCGATGGGAGTCTCGACCCGCATCGAGACGATTGTATCTTGCAGATGCAGGTAATCATTGATCCTTCCGTCAGGTACGTTAGTGTTTGCGATAACTGTACTGGGTTCGGACGACGTTTTGTCCCGTACTTGAGATGAGCTCTGTTCTCGGGTGAATGCTTGGGGACCCCGGCCCCGATGCCCAGAAACCGGAGGCAGCGAGCAACTCCGGATGCAGGTCAACGGATAAGGATATATGCATCAGTGAGTATGACTATAGAGGCATCATGAGACCACGGGGGCATCTTGGATAACAGAGGCGATGGATCAAACATATTAAATCATAGTTGGCCGTAGCACAACTGTACATACAAATAACGCGCCCGCGTTGAAGGATACGTTTCTCCCGTTCCTGTCCGTTTGTTCACTGCGATAAAGCCGGAGACGCCCAAATACCCTGGGTCTCATTCCTTGACAACTAATGAAATTACGGCGGTGCCGTCCAATTCTAATGCTCATGCGAAACGGGGCAAGTGCCCTCCCAAAATCGTTTGTACATCCCAATAATGGGTAACCTTTTTTGACGTGGCTAAGCCTAAAACTCTTACAACACCATGGCACCGAACAAGGTGAACATGATGGTCAGGCCGCTGATAACCAGAGGGGCCTTCTCGACGTGGCTGCCGAAGGTGAGGCCGGGAGCAGCGTTGGAAGAACCAGTAGCAGCAGCGCCAGAGGCAGTGGGGGAAGCAGTTCCTCCGGTAGTCTCGCCATCGGAGGCAGAGTCACCGGCCTGCTGGGAGCCATCGCCGGTCAGACCAGGGCCGTCACCAGCACCATCGGTCATGTACTGTAGCGCCTTATTAGCAAGATGTATCTGATACAGGTAAAAGCGCAACTTACCTTGCTAGCACCAGTAGGCATGGTAGGAATCTTGCTGGGGTCAACGGACCAGACAGCGTTCTCAGTGGGGCAGGCAACGGAGTGGGTGGTGGAAACAGCACCGCCGGCACCGGTGGGAGCAGGGTACTTGGACATGGCAGTGGACAGCTTGGCGAACTCGGACAGCTCAGAGACGGAGGTACCGTCGATCTCGACAATACCGTAGTTGTTCTCCTCCATGGAGTACTCGTACATGAGACCTCCGGAGTAGACGCCGGTCATCTCGTCGCTCATGAGAGCCTCGATCTCACCGAAGTCACGGCCGTTGGTGATGCAGCCGTACTCGGAAAGGCTGTCATATTAGTTAGCCAGGTTACAACAGTTATCGAGGACATTGAGCGTCGACAGTCACTTACAAAATGGGGAGACCGTAGTCGGTGAAGTTCTTGACCTTGACATCCCAGCCAGCCTCCTTGAAGTTGGTGTTGCACCAAGAGTAGTCGTTGAAGGCGAAGAAGTCAGAGCGGGCATCGTCGCTACCGCAGTTGAAGTACTCGGCAGTCTCCATGCGGTTGTCAGCGATATCGGCAGCAGAGTAACCGACAGGGACGTGGCGGAGGCCGCGGGAGGCCATGTAGTTCTTCATGTCACGGGTGACGGCCTTGACGTAGGGGGCAGTCAGGGTGGTGTTGCCGGCATCGTTGATAACCTCGTTACCGGAGAAGAAGGCGAGGGTGTTGTCGTACTTGGCGAACTCCTCGACAGTGGCGAAGACGGACTGGAGGTAGACGGAGTTGTAAGACTTGTGGGGGTCGGCTCTGTTGATGGAGTAGAGAGGGTTGTTGACGTCGGCAACGAGGTAGATGCCAGCGTCGGCCAGCTGGGACATGCACTCATCGTGGTTCTTGGAGTTGTCGACGGAGTAGACACGGATGGTGTTGACGCCAAGCTTCTTGAACTCAGGAATATCACGGCCGCAGATGGAGGTATCGGCCAAGGGGTCGATGTTCTTAGAAGAACCACCGGGCTGGTAGTCAATACCACGGATGTAGAAACGGTCGCTGCCGGCCCAGAAAGCTGGAATAGTGTCAGCAACTGGTCAAAGGTTCGGAAAGGTGAGGTCATTCATACCATTGCCAGAGGCAGTGACGGTAGGGAGGGAGCGAGCCTTGATGGGCTTCTCGGGAGTGGTAGGGGTGGGGTTCGCCGAGACGGCGACAGCAGCCACAAGGGCGACGGCAGCGGCAGACTTCATGTTGACTGTTGACTGAGTGTATTCCCAAAAGCAAGCGGTGATACGGTCGAATAAGTTCCAAGGAGGCGAGAAAGAGCGACGGAGAGTTGGTTCAGCGGGAGAAAAAGCGACGTTCGTGGAAGTTCCAAAACGGGGTTGTTGATTAAAAAGGTTGGTCGGTTGTCGAAGAGTAGCAAAAAAGGGCGTCAACCAAAGCGAGGGAGTTGACTTTTAGATGGAGGTCGAAGGGGAAGATGGGAGTTAGCACACTCGAAACCCGGAAGGCGGCAACGAGAGGTCGGATTGGGAATGAAGAACAGGAAAGAGAGAAAAGGTCGAGGCTGGCCGGGAATGAGGGACTGGGTGAATTAAAAAACGGCGTGGTCGACGGTGGTGGTGGTGGTACGAACACTACGAACGAATTCCCTCCTCCTTCCACATCTTCTGGCTCGCTCACTCCACACCCGACCTCAGGCTCACGACACCCCCCCTTGCCTTGCTCAGCTCTTGCTGGATTGGATCGCATCCTTGCATCGCGCTGAGGGTCCTCGACTCCTCGCACCCCGGACTTCATCGCCCAGCAATTGGCCCAGCAGGTCGAGCGGCGCTGCCCTGGCCCAGATTTCCCTTTCCTTGCCAAGGAAGGACCGACAGGAGACGTGGACGGTGGACACGGCGGCGGAAGACAGGAGGCGCTGAAGATCCACTAGGCGAATGAATTGGCTGTCAGGCGAGCCATGACTGGCTGAGTGGCAGCTGTTGCTCGGGGCCTTGGGACCCGGTTCCCAGTCGATTCCCAGTGGTTCCTCGACGACATTTGCGAATTCAGGGGACGCGGCAGGCGTGGACGGGAGACCGTGCGATGGGCGTGGTCACATCGGACGGGAGGGTGGGATGGAGCCAGTCGGCCACCCGGCAGACCAAAGTACATGGTAGAGCTCGCATATGGGCGCTCTGATTGGCCCGCGGGCGGCTTCCTGGACAGCCCTTGGGACTAGAGCCACGCCTGCATTAACTCGTATCTCTTGTAAACACGGGAGGCTCACTATTGGTGATGTAATTCCGTGTGTGTCGTCCAGCATCCATGACCACCCGTCCCTGGGCGCGTTGCACCGGCGCGTCTGGGCACAGACAGCTGTCGTCGTCGTCGTCGCCTTTCCTTCTCTTGCCAGCCCTTGAAGCCCTCTGCCCACTATCCAGTCACCAGTCCAGTGCGTCAGATCAGGGCAGCCACTTGCTTCCATTAGGACGGGAGTGTGAAGAAGCCCCATCCCCCGTTGCGACTATTGCCCTGGGCTGGCACCCTAGGACGAAGTGACGCCTCAATGCTTCACTTGTTGCCGTCGCCCTACGACTACGGCACTGGTATCCGGATTTCATGGCAACATGGCTTCCTTTGACGGTTTCGCATCCAACGCAAACGCTTCATGATCTCCTCGGTGCAGGGCCAAGCGCTGGACATGGTGGCACACGAGAGACTCCTTCAAAAATTGAGGCACGTCTTTCTGCCTGGTTGTGCTCGTATCACCCTCATCGCCATGTTGATTATTTGCGACTCTTACTGACATGGCCACTGACACGCGCTGACGACCGAAAAACACGAATTCCCCACACCTCATCACGTCGTTCGCCGCTGCCGCCAGGTAGCTTTTCTGGACTTTTGTTTGTTTTCAAAGTTGCAGCAGGTGCTTTCCCACATCTCCACCGCAATTCAAACAACCTCAAGCATCGGTACCGGCACCAGCAACCGCATCAAACGGCCAGTCTTGCAAGTTCCAGACTGCGGTGAGCAAGGTGAGAAGAGGTGAGGTCTGAGGAATCCACGCCCACCGGGGCCGGTTCCCCGTACCCTCCTCCCCCTTTTTTCGCATGCCGAAAGACACACACAGAGAGAGAGAGACACGACCCAGCAGTGCAGGTGCAGCAGTGGAGGTAATTCCCCGTCCTCTCCCACGGGCTCCAGTCAGAGGACGACTCTGGCCATGCACTGCCACAGCGATCAATGGGACACGCACGCACGTCCTCCTGTCGAGTGGGCTATCATCATCCGCCCGGCCTCCAGTTGCCTCCACACCCTCCCACCCCCGTCTCATGCTCATGTCCAACATCCAGCAGCTCGAACCCAAGAAACCCGTCCCAGAACGGGGAGCCCTCTTCTGCAATTGGCCGAGGCGCGCCCAACCAGTCTCGAAAATGGTCCCAGAAAAGCTCCAAGAAAAGCACAATATGCAGCTAACGACATGCCCATTATCAAGATTGACCTCGCTTCGTCGGCGATCGCAGGAATGTCGTCTGCCGCGCAGTCGTCGTAACACTGCCACCGACCTCCTCCACTTGGCCCTTCGATAGCTCTCTGTTTGAGAGCCTTGAACGGGAACCAGCGCGCGCAAGTCCGCAACCATTTGCTGTTGCTAAATATTCGCACAATATCCAGAAAACAAGATCATTTGATTTCTTCGTCCCGCCTCCCGTTATTCATTTGAATGAGAGTCGGACTCCCACCGACAGGGACATACGCCATCATCCTTCACTCCCAAGAAAATAAATGTCCGATCCAGATCGCCAATCATCATCTTCCAAGGCCTCCAAGACTTCGTGGTTCCACCATCCGACTCCCTACGCAATACAAGATGCCCGTTTCAGACCGACGACCATGTGCAACTCGGTCGAGAGCGCTGACGGCGAATAGATTGCTGCCATGACGGCCATCCCGCCTGGGTTCTTGCCTGCGCGTGTGCCCAGAAAAAGAACATACCGGGGCGGCCATATTAAACGGACTGGAGGCAAATAAACGACCAAAGAAGTCTTGCTCTTCAGATTTCGGTCCGTTTCGTCCACGTCTCCCTTTCATGAAGCGATCTCTTGTTTGGGTTCAGTGATCCAAATCAAACAGAAATGGTATTGGCACATGCAAGCAGGCCTCATGCCAATATGTCGCCAAGAGTTCAAAAGCAAGAAAAGTCGCTGAAGGGCCCCATCGCAAATGCATGCACATCGCAAAGCGCAAAGAAATTGCATTACTCCAAAACTCATCACAATTTCCCAGATTTGACCCGACCCCCCATCTCACCCCTCCATCAGCACCAGAACAATGGCACACACACCAAAGGCCGTTTATCCAGGGGTTATCCGTCTAGGCCTCGTCATCTGATTGGCGCTTGGCCAGTGCTTGGCCCGACTTCAGTGGGAAAGAAAAAAATCCTGGATTGCTGACCACCTACAGAGGGGTTTTTTGCTACTGCTGCTTGGCACAATTGATGAATCTGTGTTCAAGTAAGATGCAGAACCTGTTCACCTCGTCCGCCTGGTTTTCCACCTTTCGCACTTCGCGACAACATCTGGGAAGACGATATTCAGACGTTGAATGATCCTTTCGACACTGAGGATTCGTACCCGGCTCTCGGCTATCGTCAATCATTTGTGCGGGATCCTTCTCGATGCCCAGACCTTCCTCCTCCTCCCACCAAGGAAGCAGCTCCCCCGCAAAGCGTCCGTGTGCCTTTTTTTTTTTTTTTTCGTCGCCCTCCCCTCGCGGGCGCTGGCAGCAGCCAGTCAGTCGGCCACAGGTCGCGGCGTCAGGTCGGGGCTGGCAGCGGGAAGGCCGGCTGGATCTCCGCGATCCTCCCACCTGCGCGGCCCTGCAACCATGCCGAAAAGAGCACACGATCCAATCCAAACGCGGGACCTGCTGCCTTTTTTCCAGCCCAGTTCCCTGCAGCGGGATTCCTCTCGCGACAGGAACCACGATTTTGACATTCTCTTGACATGAACGCCCACCCCTCCAAACAAAACAAACTTTCATGCATCATCGCATCTTGATGCTTGACGGCAAAACTCTCACAAGTGGAGAGCAAAAAAGTACGTGCAAACGCCAAGCGGAAAGATCGCACAAAGCGGGAAACCCCTTAAAGCTTCACTGTGAAAATGATTTGCTTGTTTTCTTTTACTACGCCTAACCTCTCCAAGAAAAAAAAGAAGCCACCACCCGATGCACGACTCGGCCTTTTCTTTCCCCTCCTCGCGAGAACTTGCTATATGTACTCGTATGAATGCACCTCAACCAATGCTGCTGCGATCTCTGCGCGACGCCTCCAGCTTCGACTTGCGTCGCTCTCTCTGACTTTGGTTCCGTCTAACCAGTCGCACACTCGTCACCTGCTCCTCCTCTATAGCCTGGAAATGGGCATTCTCCTTGCCTTTCTCTAACCCCCTTTCTGGTGTGCCACGAGCGCTTCGCTGTGCCTGGTTCTTTTCTACCGTCGCAGGCGACTGTGCCGCCGCAGAACCTGGCGTCGTGTATTTCTTCTGCTCCCTTGCGCGGTGGTGCTCCTAGACCGCCTGGACGTAACTCGCGGGCACGCTCTTCGTGACGCCTCCCTTTTCGACTTCAGCCCACCCGTCGCCGGGGTCGGGCTTGATCAGCACAAATCTCTCACCCTCTGTCATGCTGTGCTCTTGATCGCTCTGCGCCGTGTACTCGTACAACGCCTCCACGTACTTTAGCTTCTTGGCCCCGCGTTTCGGTGCCACCGCGGGACCCTTCTTCTTGGCCGCCGTTCCTATCGAAGAGCCCGAATTGGAGTATGTCGAATCGGGTCGTGCAGAAGCCCCGGTGTTCTGAGCGACCACGGGCGACGCTGGAGCCCAATCGACGTAGCTCGAAGGCACAATACCTTCCTTGTAGCCAGCGCGAACCTTGGTCCAACCAGTACCATCTGTGAAAGCGTCAGCTGGTGTTGCCAGGGCGAAACGAAGTGAAACTTACCATCCGGTTCCAGCATCGTCACATCACGACCCTCTACGACAGAAACCTCTCCGTCCCCACTAGCTTCGAATGTGTATAGCATCTTGCCCTTTTGCTGCTCGGAGGATCCGTTCGTTGGTGCGCTTCCGGGAAGCTCGCTGATATATGCGGCTGGCGGCGGAGCCATTACCCTCTTCCTTGCTGCACCGGAGCTTATGGTTGATGCAGGAGCTGCCGGGCGAGGAGTCGCCGGTTCAGGGGGTGCCTCGTCTATTGGCGAGGCTGGACCTGCTATTGATCGACGAGCACTCTGCGCATATCCTGAGCTTAGTGAGTTCATCGTGTTCGAGCGGGTTAACGTTGGCGAATCTGATGCATTCGTCGGCGAAGACGCGCTAGGTTTCAATAGAGCGTTGGCAGCTTCTTGTCGTTCGGCCTTGAGCTTTTTGCGTTCGTCCTTTGATTGCTCTCCTGGGCAGTCCGCAGGGACCTTCATCTCGCACTTGTTGTGACAAGTGTATCCGCAGTCTCTGCAGTCGAATCCCTTCGCAGACAAACCCCATATCCTCTCGCCGCAGAGATCGCAGTTCGTCGGGATCTTGAATGTCTGTGCCTTGAAGTTGTGGTTCTTTGCGCCAAGCGTAACGTCGCCGACAGCCGATGTAATGGTCGAGGTCTCGACTTCCGCAGTCACCCTCTTTCTATCCACAGCATGGAGATCCTCTTGTAACAGGAAGAGTTGCGTGACCACCAAGACCTCGTCCTTCTTCTCGGTGCCCTCCCTAATGCGTTGCTTTACGCGCTTGATACCTTCGACTTCGCGCCTCTTCTTGTCAACTTCTCTACGCAGGTCGCCTAGTTGCGCCTTGGATTTACTCAAAACGTTGCGCAGGTACACCTTGGCCGTCTCGTCCACAACCATGTTATCATCGTCGTGCCACACTGGGCTGGGCTCGAAGACCTTGTCAGGGGGCTCCTGGAAGGAACCGAGGTTGTGGCGAATGTACATCATGGAGTCGAGGTGAGGCTGGTTTCGGGAAATTTCCGTTGTCAAGTTGTCCATCAGCCCCTTGCTGCTCACAAGCATCGCGGCCTCCAATTGCGAAGCCACCGTCCAGAGGCCATTCAGCTTGATGGTACGGAACTCGGCGAGGTCTTGTAGACTATCCATAACCTCGGGAACGTACTCGTGGTAGTAGCGCTCCTTTTGCTTATTGGTAACGTTGATTGCGATCAAGTAGGTGTTCTTGACATTGTTCATGTCGAGGATTTGCTGCTGATACGCACTCTGCGCTTTGGCCTTGTCGAAGGCAGACTCTGACTTTTTGCGCTTGCTTTCCACCTCCTGGCAAGCAGAATCGTATTTGGCTTTCGTCTTGCGCAAGTCGGCATATTGGGAGTCCCTTTCGTGTTCCAACTTGCCGGCATATTCGGCATGGCGCTTGCGCAGCTCTTCGAAGCGGCCACCCAGAAACTTGAGCGGCTCGGCCACTTGCGACAGGAGGTTATTAGCGTATCGGTCGTGTTCATCCGCTCGGGATTCGAGGGTGGTGAGTTGGGTAGACCAGGTCGTCAAAGAGGCGCTCTCAAGAGAGCCAGGGGTCATGGCCGGCGTGTCGCCAACGCTTAGAGGTGCCGACTTCTTGTTCTTCTTCTCAAAGTACTTCTTGGCCAGGGCATTGAGTTTGGCAGCATACTCCTTCTCGATCGCACTTCTTTCGCGGTAAAACGCTTGAATCTCGTCGAGCCATGCTATGCCGTGGGTGACCCAGGCGTTGGCGGGCTTGAAGCCATCCTAGAGGACATGTCAGCGGTTTGAGGGGCAACGGAGGGGCGCAGCGCGCAATACGGACCTTCAGCTCAGCGCCGAACGTCGGCGCGGCGTCTACCTCGGCCATTGTCGTAGGATATGTTGTTGAAACCGCATGCAAAGGATGAGGAACGGCGGATCAGATCAATTCGAATGTGGTGCCCGTCGGGAGGGGGAGGGGGTTGGCGGAAACAAGAGAGGACTCGTGATGGATTCCTCCGAAGGAGCGAGGGCTGGTGGAAAGAGGACAGCCTGCCAATGCGGACGGCGGCCCGAGGAAGAGAGAAGGGCAGTGGGGGGATCACAGTATAAGGTATTCCCCGCCGAAACGGCTAAAACTGGGTGAAAACTGGGCAGAAACCGTTGATGAATGCTAGCACGAGGCGCAGGACGCCCGAAGGGTATGTACAATGTCAATAGTAGAGCAATGCGAGCGGCTTGGAGTGTGAGATGGATAGTCGCAAAGGCCGTGATCATCACCAAGCGACAAAGACCGCCAGCAGAGGTCGCAGATGTCTCGTCAGGTAGGTAGGTAGCCTCAGCCCACCAGGTTCAGGTAAGGTACCCAAGGTAAGGTACCCCCCTTCCCACCTTATCCGAGGTGAGGCACCTTACGTATGTACCTGGTGGGCAGGACTGGGCTGGAAGGTACCTCGCCCATCACCTTACCTGCCTCCTTAGGTACGCTTGGTGGGCTGCCCTGGAAGTCGGAACCTGGGGCATTGACATCGGACGGAGACGTCGTCAGCTCCCTCTCAGGCAGACTGGAACCTGAGCTGCTTCACTGGCGCGTTTCTCCGGCTGCTCGGTGCACTAGGTGCGCGCTGAAGAGGCCTGTGGTGGGGTGGCGGAATGGCCGCCAGCCACTGGAACTCCACCCATTGGTGCCGTTGAGGCCTGACTCCTGAGCGTGGAGGCAGGGGTCTCAGGTTGGCTTCCATGTTCTCCAGAGTCAACCTTACTGAGGGGTTGTTATGCCACACGTGCCGGACCTTGGATAACTCCCTTCCGCTGTTGTTTGCACTCTTCAGCATAATGAATATGGCTATGGCTTGCATGAATGACGTCGGGTCGTAATGAAACAGACGGCGCCCGAACAAGGGAGCTCCATTGCCATGATGCCGCTGGGTCATTGCATCGCGACTCGTTATCCGCGGAAACTATGGATTGGCATCTGTCACGTGGAACCTTCTGGCAGGGTGCAGCTCCTTCATCAGCTCAACTCATCCGTTCCTAAACAAACTTCAGCTTAAGGACCTCTTGTCCCTTAGGTAAGGCAATGTCCCAAGGTTGGCTGAGTGAGCCTTGCACCTCAGCCACCGCAACAACACCCAGTGACACGAGAAGTGGTGGAAGACATGTGCTTGTCATATTTCTACAGGGCACATTGATTGGTCCAGAATAACAAGATTTTCGAGAGCGGTGCCGAGTTTTGCTACGTCTTCTTGATAAGTGTATTCTTGCATGTCTACTCAGAAACCTGGGAAGGTCACCTTGCTTGTGAAGCTCTTGGCAGCTAGTTGAGGAATGCCTGAAGTCTCAGGCTTGAAAAGTGCCCCGCGGTAGCCCCGCCATTGGCCTAGTCTCTCCAGGTTGCGTCCCAGGCACAGGCAGGAGAGACCAACGACGTAGCTTCCTAGAAATTCGATCTTCTGGAGCTTCCAATTCGCCGCCAAAACAAACCGAAAAAAAATTCCCGGCCTGTCCTTTTGTTCTTTCCCTCAACACAAAGTGAAAGAACCTTGCGCGCATGTAAGCCTTCCAACTTCTTCCCCGTTCGCCTTCCGCAATTTCAGCAAGCTCCTCCTGCGCACTTCTGCCAATAACTAACTTCTTTTCGCGGCGGGTACAGACGGGCGAACATACCGCTTCTTCCTTCCGACCTCACCAGTAAGCTCCCGACGCCGCGCAGCTCTCCATTTTCGCGATTTCTGAACGAACTTTTTTTTTTTTTGCAGATCCTCCTCCCGAACTACGCGCGCATCTCCATCACCATGGCCGACCTTGCGAGTCGCATCACCGAGCCCCCTGCCGATGCTCCTGCCGACGCTCCTGCTGAGGCCGCCGTCCCTGCGGAGAGCAAGCCTGCGGAGGGCCAGCTCGATGGCACTGTCGAAGCTCTCGGTGGCTCTGGCCTTATCGAGAACACCTACGATGTCGATGTCAAGCTGGGTGACCTTCAGTCCGACCAGAACAGCACCCTCTACTCAGCCAAAACCTTCGCCGACATGGGACTGTACGTAATTCTCCTCGAGCAGTTTAGTCCCCAAATGCTGACAGACTGTTGCAAAGTCCCGAGCCGATTCACCGTGGTTTGCTTGCCTTGAACTACCAGAAGCCTTCCAAGATTCAGGAGAAGGCTCTCCCTCTCATGCTCACGAACCCTCCCCGTAACATGATTGCACAGTCGCAATCCGGAACCGGCAAGACCGCTGCGTTCGTCGTCACCACCCTGTCGCGAGTCGATTACACCAAGCCCGAGCAGCCTCAAGCCTTGATTCTCGCACCTAGTCGTGAGCTTGCCCGTCAGATCGAGGGAGTCGTCGGCAGCATCGGACAGTTCTGCGAAGGTCTCAAAGTCGCTGCCGCTCTCCCTGGCGCCCTGGAGCGTAACGCTGCCGTTCGCGCCAACGTCATTGTCGGAACCCCTGGCACTGTCATGGACATCATCCGCAGACGCCAGCTGGACATCTCTCAGTTGAGGCTTCTCGTTATTGACGAGGCTGACAACATGCTTGACCAGCAAGGCCTTGGCGAGCAGTGCCTGCGCGTCAAGAAGTAAGGTGCTCCCTCGCTTGCATTTAACAATGGGCTAATAATTCTTCAGCATGCTTCCCCGCGACATTCAGATTCTCTTGTTCTCTGCCACCTTCCCGGACAAGGTTATGGGCTTTGCCGAGAAGTTTGCGCCCAAGGCTGATCAGATCCGTCTGAAGCACACCGAGCTTACCGTCAAGGGTATCTCTCAGATGTACATTGACTGTCCTAGTGAGCAGGATAAGTACGAGTACCTTGTCAAGCTCTACGGTCTTATGACCATCGGATCTTCCGTCATCTTTGTCAGGGTATGTTTTCTATCACGATTTTTTGTAAAGGACTTGCCGGCTAAACATGCCTCAGACTCGTGAGAGTGCCGATGAGATCAAGCGCAGAATGGAGGCTGATGGACACCGCGTGTCGGCCCTTCACGGTGCCAAGGATGGCCCTGAGCGTGATCGCTTGCTGGAGGAGTTCAGGACTGGTGTATCCAAGGTTCTTCTCACCACGAACGTTCTGGCGCGTGGTATCGACGTTTCCAGTGTGTCCATGGTTATCAACTACGACATTCCCATGAAGGGACGCGGCGACTCCGAGCCTGATCCCGAGACCTACCTGCACCGTATCGGCCGTACTGGACGTTTCGGACGTATTGGTGTCAGTATCAGCTTCGTCTACGACAAGAAGAGCTTCTACGCTCTCAAGAGCATCGCCGACTTGTACCAGATCGACCTTGTTCAGCTGGATGCCGAGGACTGGGATGCGACGGAGGAGGAGGTCCAGAGAGTCATCAAGTCCAACAGAGCTAAGGCTGCTTTTGCCCCGAGTGCCACCGATGCCAAGAAGTAGTACTAGCTTTGACAGACGGGTGATTCGGGTGTGAATGAGGAAATGGGCGTGACGAGATTGGCGGAGAGACAGATTGGCAGCCAAGCGTTGGCCATGTAGGGCCACTTCACAGAGTTGCTACAATCAGATGCGACATGGATTTGCACAAAGGCCTCGAGGCTTTGGAACGAGGCGACGATATTAAGATACCATCAACGGAAAACAATGGAAAAGTCTGAACACAAATAGCTCGCTTGCACGCCACTTGGGATCGACTAATCACGCCAGGTCAGTTTCGCCCGGCTCAACTTGCAAAACTCGGTCTATTTCGTTGCCGGAATCCTTTACGACCCGAGTTCCACTGCGTCGACTCAGAACAGTCGGTGTTAGGTGCCTAGGTAGGTTGCGTTGGGGGCACCTACCTGCAGCAGCTCCACGGGAGCGTTCAGCTCAGATGAAACCCCACGATAAGAAGCGGAAAAGCTAATGGTGAGAAGAACAAGGCGCCGAGCAGAGATTGGGGTCTATATGTGACTTCTAGAGACGAGACGTAGCACACACGCCTCGGGCGGCTGCCTGCGTTGGAGAAGCGTGTCAAGGTCGACGATGACCCCCGGTCCCCCGCCTCAGCACTCGCCAGCGGCGCATGAAGAGTTACCATCGTTTGAAGACTGCAGAGCGAGCATAATCAATCACATCCGTGAAATCTCGTGGTCAGCGACTTCGAAACAAAGGAGACAGTCGCAGGATGGGAAGGGAGTCTAGAAACAACTGGCCAGCGGCTGGGCCTGACGCTCAACACCGATTCTCGGCTCGAGTTGACCGTTCATTGGCCCCTGGTGCTCTGATCTACATCACGTGATGCGGCCGCCTTTTTGGCGCCGGGCCTTTGGGCGGTTCGCCATGCGCCTTGTTCGACCTCCGCGCTTAACAAACAACGGCGGCTAAATTTGGGGTGGGCAGCCAGGGAAGCCCTCAGCCACTCGTTGTGCATGCATTTGGCCGCATCTGCAAACCCATTGGATACCCAACCTTCTAACGCCTGGGATGTTGGCATGCGAGATGGGTTACACTCAGGTTCAAACCGCCACACTGCCCATAGAATTTGGATCCGGGTCGCTGCGATGAGGGGACCCCGAAAATAGCGTTATTTCCCCCAACCAACCAGCATCTATCACAGACGCCCGAAACGGAGACTTGTGGCCCCCGAGATGTCTGGCCCTTCGTCATTCTCGCTGAGATCTAGAAAAGGCGGCTCGCGAGGTGGCAAGCTCGTCCGGGCCGCTGTGGGCGCGACTGCAGGAACCGGAACCGACCCTGCAAGATGCAGGTCGGCGGCATGGTGAGGCAGTACACTGGACTCGCTAAGCCCATCGTCCACTACGGCAGCAACCTGGGTTGTGATGTGGTCGAATGAAGTCAGACTAAGGGAAGCGCGGAAACGCGGAGCCATACTCTCTTGAGCGACAGAGCGTGAATAGGCGGGCATATGGAGACGGAAGAGGCACGAGTGTCCACCTTCCCTGCCCCCTTCCTTGCATCTCGTCCTCGTCCTCGTCCTCGTCCTCTTTCTGTTTATTGACGATGTCTCCATCCATGTATCAAGAGTTGCATTCCCACTGCTGAGCCCCCAACGGCACCCTCACTGATTTTAGCTTTTTTCCTTTCAGCTTTGTCTTTACATTTTGCATATTTCGTCCGATTGCAGGGAATAGCCTCTTTCTTTTCTCGTCTTTGGGGCTGAAGCTTTCTGCAGCTTATTCTTTTGGAATTATCGGATCATACACCTTCCAGTGTCGTGTTCTATTTCTTTGCCTAATGCTTTACATCTGGAGATGCAGGCCGTCTCGTAATAACTTAATAGGCTCTTTCACATCACAGGTTCGCTACCTACTTTCCTTCTCCCGCCACTCACAAGCCTTTGGGTCTTGACCTTTTTCGAAACATCCAAGAAGACACAGAGACTTTTTACCTTGGTGCCTTTACTTACACTTATCAAGACTTAGTTCGCTGTCGGTAGACCGTATGAAGGATGGGATCTTCAGCGAGGTAATTCAACATTTGCAATCATGGAATACGTGACGACGCTGACATCGAAAACTTATAGATGTTCTCCCATACCATGGCCCTCAAGCCTCTGCTTCTATGGACACTCATATTCACTTTATCGGTCACCGTCACCGCCACATCCTTCAACCTCTCGAGCGAGATTACAAGATTCATTCCGACGTGCGCCCGTCAATGCTTCCGCTCTCACCTGAGCGCCAATTACGCCCTCACTACCTGCGGTAGCGCGCCGACGCTGGAATGCCTTTGCGCTAATGTTGGGTTCACGGGGCTCACGATCGGGGAGGGTGCTTTTCAATGTATCGTCGCCGAGAAGGCCATCGGCTCTTGTCGCGAGAGCGACTCACCCCGTCAGTCTCAAGTCTCTCCATGCATGACACACAATAGCTGACTTTGATCAGAGACTGTAATTGACGCAGCTTACTTGATGTGCTCGAACCTGCCTGGGGCCGTTACTCCTACGCACACAGCCATCATTGCAACGTTGATTCTGCCATCAACGGGGGCAGGCATCATCATAGTCCCTGCACCATCGACTTCCGCGGTGGTCTATCCCACTTCCACGACGAGGCACCTCACAACGACCTCCATCCCGACAACGCTGATCACGGCAACGGGCAGTGTCTCTGTACCAAGCCCATCGTTCTCTACCATTACAAGGTCGAACACGTCTGTTATTTCGACCACGAGCTCGACAACGACTAGCACAAGCACCACTGCTAGCACCAGCACCACACCGCTGCCTCCGCCACCAGCAACCACAGTAGCCACAACGACTCAGTCTGCTTCAGCAACTGCCGTCCCCGGCGCCGAAGAATCCAACTCAGGCTCCTCGGAGCGACTCGGAACGGCTCAGGTGGCAGGTCTAGCGGTTGGTATTGCAGCAGCCGTGGGTATCGCGATCCTCGCGATCTGCCTTGCTCGTCGCAAGCGCCGCAGAGACTATCCAGATGTCAAGACTGGCTTCTTCCCCGTGCGTGAGAAGGACTCCTGGGAATTCCATCCACAAGAGGGCCCAGCGAACATCTTTCACATCTCCCCGCCCCTGCACCATGCCCGATCGCCATCGCCGCCACTTCAACCGCCCCCGGCGGCTCGTACCCGCACAAGTGCCCGTACAAGTTGGTGGCCTGGGGCCATTGGCCTCGCCATCTCCAGACCACAGAGTACAGGCACACCGAAGTTGCCGCAACAGCAACAGGCACGCCCGACGTCCCGTCTCCTTCCCGCTAAGCCGTCCCTATCATCCCCCAAGCCGGTTCTATCCATCAAGATCCCCAAGATCGACCTGTACTCTTCTTCCCCTCCTCAGCCTCAGGAGCAACAAGGTCCTTCACAGCAGACAAACTCCCAGATCCTGAACGAGAGGACAGCCAAGCTCACGGCTCCACCGCGTACGCACTACAACCTCCCCCGCGAGAGCACGATGACCGAGTTCGAGGAGGATGGCGCACTCACATCCGCACCCGTCACATCGGCCCGCTCCCAGCGATCGAACAATATCTGGCGCCCTCCGTCAGCGGCGACCGGTAAAACACCCCAGTCGGCGACGACGTACTATGTTGCCGACAAGAATGGCAACTGGGTGCTGGGTGACCCCAAGAGCGCCACTCATATGGCTCAGCTCGCCGAGCTCGATGCCTCGGGTGCAAGCGCGGGTGGTGGAGCGAAGTCAAAGCCCTCGTACGCAGAGTCTGCCATGCTTGCGGCGACAGCTTCGAAGGCGGGCATTGGTCATGGAGCCGGGAGCCCAATCGCTCCCACGGCTCCCCGAATGCCGATGCCTCCTGCGCCGGTGCTTCTGCCTGCAGCAGAGATCGTTCCTTCCAACCTCTCTGCCCCGCACCAGTCTCGCTCCTCGAGCGTCTATTCCCAAAATACCACCCGCCCCAACACCACTTTCCAACCAGGCGTTCCTCTGCCAAACGGCGCCTCTCACCCCGTGCCGAGCATGTCCTTCTCCCACCCAGAGCCTCCCCGCCGTCGGAGCAACTCTCTCGGGCGCCGCAGCTCGTCAAAGTCCAAGCAACCACCTGCAGCCGCTTCGTCGGTTCCGGTTCCCTCAGCCACCGCTGCTACACCCCAAGTGAAGGCTCCCCAACGCTCCGACAGCCACGACTCCCACGTTTCTCAAGCGTCAGTGACGACAATCGCCTCATCCGCGGCAACAGATCCCGATCCCATCTTGGAGCAAAGCAATCTCTCTCCCGTCGTCGAGTCACCAGCCTCAAACACGTCCCCTACAGGCCGCTCGCCAGTCTCATACCCCGTGATTCCGGGCCGCACGTCCTCAAAGCCGGGCAACAACCTCCGGCTTCTTGCCCCTCCCACACGGCAGTTCGCCGCCCTTCCACCGGGTCAACCCAGTCCCACGCTCGGCATGCTACAGCAACAACAGCAGCAGCAGCAGGCCCGCGGACCGTACATGGCAAGCTACGACGTCCCTCGCAAGCCCATCGCCCGGCCGCGCCCCAGCGCAGACCCCAACAGGATCGCCACCGGCTCGCCCTCCCTCCGCCTTGTCACCCCCTCTCCCCCATCAGACACGGAGAGAGACCAGTCTTCTAGACCTCCGCAGATGAAGCCTCTCTACCCTCCCCCTCTACAACCCCAGCGCCCCCGTCTCGAACGTGGTGACGCCCACCCCCAAGCACAAACGGCACAGGTGCAGCAGATGCCCCCCAACGTCGAGCCGCAATCAGCATCCGTCTACAAAGCTCTCTGGGGAGACGCTCCCCGTCCACTTCCCGTCCCTCCCCAGCAGAACCACCCGCAACCTCCGCCCCGAAGCCACCGCCGCATCTCTCAGCAGCAGCAGCAACAACAACAACAACAACCAAATAGCCAGTCCTTCCAACAGCGAGCCTCACGCCAATCCCTCCAGAACCTGCCCCAGCAGTCACCGCCTCCTAAACAGCCCCTCCCCGCCCGCCCTTCCGCCTCTCCCTCGCCCTCGCCCCACCACATCGCAACCCAAACCCTCACCGCGCCCCTCCGCCCAGCCTCGGAGGCAGCCTCCGTCGCGACCCCCCTGTCGACGACGTCCTCCCTCCTCTCCAAGCGCCTCGGCACAGAACGCGCCGCCGCCCTCGCGCCCCTCCAGCACAACGCCAACGGCGGCACGCGACACAGCCCAAACTGGAGACCCTATCGCCCGGGCGCGGGAGGCGACATGCTCTTCTCCCCCGACGAGTTCTTCCCCGCGCCCCCCATCCCGGGCGGCGGAGATGAGAACAGAGGCGGTGGCGGACTGCCTGCGACGCCGACCTGGCAGCCGAAGCTGACGCCCACGAGACGGGGCGACGATTTATTCTTGAACGTACAGTAAAGATGATGGACGAGATGAAAAAAACGATGCTTTCATTTCAACCCCTTTTTATATGCATTACGAAGACGAAGATTTCTATTTATACCCACTCTCTACGAGACTCAGCACGCACGCAGCTTTTCTTTACCTGTCTGTAAAATTAGCTACATCTTTTTTTCCTACCCTCTTTAGAACCCGTTAATATGAAGCAAGAGGAGAGACACGAGATGGGTATAGAGGCAGTCATAGCATTCATGGAGTTGGTTTCGGAAAAAGGATCTGGCATTCTAACTCTTCCCAATATGTCATGTACACTACCTCTACCACAAGTCCAATCTTTCCTTAACCCAATTCTATTTTGAAAGTCTTTAGGATTCGTGCCACAGTCTGCCTCGAAGTGATGTTTCGCCCGCCTTTCAGTCTCGTTTGTTGCGGCCTCTTCTATCGCGTCTTTCTTGTCTCAAATTGCGTCCTCCGTCCTCTCGATGATCCGCGTCACGCGTCACTCCAAGCAAGTTCTCATTTTCCTCTTCTACTGATTGACCTCGGAGACATTCTCGCTCACTATAAACGTCATCAGGCACTCGAAGATGACGTTTACTAGGTTCGAGTCTTCGATCAATGACATCCATCTCGATTGATGATTGACTGCCACTGTTGCTGTTCGTACTTCTGTGGTGGTGCCGCGAGCGCCGGCTTTCTTGGCTGCGCCGGCTACCTCTCCTGAGTATGTCCTTGGCATCGTTTACAATGTCACTCACGATGTCGCTGAGTTGATCGTCGAGTGCATCCAACCCAGCATCTAAAGCTGCCCTGTTGAGATGTGCGCTGGCGTCAATGAGCCTGTTTCTTTTTCTGATCTCAGTGAAGCGAGACATGCCTCCAAGCTCGAGAACATTGACTCGGCGAGTTTTGCTGGTTGGGTTACCCACGATAAAAGGCCGCCATGGCTCTTCCTCTGCGAACAGAGCTTTCTCATCGATCTGCTCTTCGGGTATCGACTCGCGACGCTTGAGAGATTCTTTGCGGGCGGTGTTCCACCTGTCCATCTCCTCCGTCTTGGACTCGGGAATGATTGTGACTTCTTTGAAGCGAATGAGGACGAGGAATAGGAGTACTGTCAAAATCAACAATATGCCAGCAACAACGCCAGTAGATACCCTTTGCCCAAGGGTTCTTTGAGCCATGCTGCCGAGTCCAGTGGCTCCAGCGGCAAACACGAAGCCAAAAGTGTGACAGATGGCGAACCCAGCCGTGACACGTGGAAATGCAGAGTAATTCTTCTTTCTTTGAGTGTCTGAGTTGCCGCGCGGTCGACCAGTCATGCCAGGCTGCAGGTCTGAAGTATCAAAGGTTTCCATGATGATTCCGTTGCATTCTGATATCGCCAGACATGATAAGAATCCAATGACAGCCGCAAGAGTAGCTGGCGCGCTTGGATGGAGAGGAGGTCCTCCTGATACTCCGGCGTAAACAATGCCTGCCAGTGGAAGACCAATGGTGAAGACGGTCCGGCGGAGCAGATGAGAGGTCCACGTTATTTGTTTGTCGAATGTCATGCGGCTAGTGTTGACTTGAGTATGTCTCGCTCTTGAGAAGTAGCTGGCCTTTTGGAACGGAATAGCTGCGATGGCACCAAAAGCCAAGGCAGCTACCATCAGTCCGACATAGGGCGACCGCATTTTGTAGAATCTTGAAGACAACGAACCTAGTAGAACGATGATGAGAACGACTTGTGCGTAAATCCAGCCAGAGTAGACTGCGATGACGGCGAAACCAGGTTGACGAAGCATCTCAAGAGAAAGAGCGATTCCATGATACATCTCCTGGCCCCACCATTTCGGGCCATCTTTGACACGATGCATCATGACTTCGCCTCGTGCGAGTCTTCGAGAGACATCTGTACCTGTTCTCACTTCCACAACAGATCGTCGAAATGCGGATCGGCGGACTTCCGGGCATAGGGTGTTCAGCAACAACACGACAGCGATGAGGATCACGCTGAGATAGAAGCCCCAGGCTGGTTGTAGATCATCAATGACCCAGGCGCCGATCCAAAATCCAAAGCCAAGAGAGGCAATAAAACACCATGTCCAGATGCCGAGCCAGACTCCCATACCACCTCCGTGTCTCCTTGAGTCGTAATCGTCGACAACTTCTTGATGAGGGTTGCTGCTCATGAGAGATGCACCGAAGAGGTCCGTCAATATGGAGTGAAAGTTCATGCTTGCAAAACCAAGGCACATTCCCATGACGCACCGAGGCGCAAGCAACACCGTTCTCTATTCGGTGAGATTCTCGAATCTTTGGGCGTACACGGCCACAGCCTGCGGGAAAAGCAGCGGCATGGATAAAACCAAGCCGGATGTGATGTATGGCTTTCTTCCGTGAACAAGGGGGAGAGGCCAGCAGAAGAATGTCGGAAGAGCCATACCGAGAAAACAGCCAACATTGCCGTTGAGGATAGTATGGCCAGAGTCCCAAATGTAGTATTGAAGCGACGGAACCAAGCCAGCGTATATTCCAAGCAGCACTCCGATGAGCGCGGTGCTGATGCACGCAACTGTTGCAACGGCCCTCTTGCGAATAGGAGACCAGTCTCGAGCAATAGGTTGACGACGCTTCGACTTGGGCAAGTTGAAGGCCTGAAAGCCACGTAGACTGACGTGTGACTTGCCGCGGAGACTGATGCCACGAGGATTATGTAACGGACGGCCGGCAATGTCTCGCTCTGGGAAGTTCGCCTCGCCGCCAGTGTTGCGAGACTTGAGCGGATTATGCTTGGCACTGGCTCTTGGACGAGATGGTCCTCCATTCCTATTCCGAGTCTCGGGCTGAACTGAAAAATCAACAAACGAGGAGTCATCTGACCTATCCATGCTGCACACGTCTGAGTGTTCGCGTAATCTTGTAAGTCGCTGCGAATCTGTTCGGTTTATGCTCTTCTGGCTTTTCTTTCGACTCGAGACCCGCTCTGGTACAGCGGTAGCTTGGCGTGGACGCCTCTTCCGCCGTTTATTCTTTTTGGTTTTGTGAGCTTCGAGAGCCTCCTCGAAAACAACTGACTGTGGGGTGAGAGAGATGTTTCTGTACAGATCATCGACGAGCTCTCGAGCCCGATGATCGATATTTGGGTACGTGGCTGCACGTTTGGCCAGCGAATGGATCTCCTGGTTGTTATTGTTGTTGTTGTTGTCCAAGTCAACGTCCGAGAAGTCATGGCTGCGGCGGCGAGGCCTTGTCTGTGGCTCTACGTCGTCAGAGAGATTATGTGGAGATCGCCCCGAGTACGGGGACCTTTCTTCTTCGTGGTCGGCGACTTGCGACGCCAAAGTCAATGCTTCATGCAAAAGCCGTTCCAGCTCCCCAAAAGTCCTCTGGAAAAGGCCTGCCTCAACCTTTGAAGGTGGCAGGGTAGACTTGCGAGTCAATTTGCGGGAGATTGGGCTGGGTTCCGGTGAGTCTTCCAGTCGCATGTAGGATGACCGTTGAGACCTGGAAGGCAGCTCCGTCAGTCTTGTAGGCCGCTCTGGGTTCTTCAAGAGGTCGCGAATCCACTGAGCGGTTCGTTTGTAGTCAAGCGTTCCGGCCCTGGAGCGTGAGGCACTCTGGGCTCGTGACTTGTCGCTTTTCGGGGGTTCTTCATCTGCAGAAGCTTCAGATCTATCGGCAAAGTACTTGTCCTGCTGGTCATAATGCGCGAGATCAGTGTATGGCTGTACTTTCGAGGTCGGTGGGTGCCCTGGGGTTCGGTTCAACAAAGGAGGTTGGGCAACTGAACGAACTTTCGAAACGGGAATGTTCGTGTGCCCTCCTTGAACGTAATCCTAATCCGATATGGGTGATCCAATGACGCCGATCTTGGATTCCTGGTGTTCCTTTGACGAGTCGAACGGCCGCACCTTGGAAACACCCAGCGAAGCCTGTTGGCTGATGGTACTGACAGGATTGCCTGGGTTTGCCGGGTCGACTGGATAGTGGAAGGTGGGTGTGTTGAAGGCCGGCCGAACTTTCGTAGCACGACTATGGCCCTCCACTTTGGGAGGAAGTGTGATTTCGACAGTTGAGAGACAATTGTCGTCACCCGTCATGGCGCGTTTGACACGCGCAAGAATCACCGTTGGCTCCGACTCCTTGGATGGATCTGACTCATCGTCATCTTCACCTTCATCTTCGGGAAGCTGAGCCACAGGCTGGCCAGGCACTCCAGTGTCGCAAAAGTCAGCACCCTTTAAAAGACCTCGGTGATGGGCTTTGATGTTCGATTCATCGGGGTGGAGCTCAGGATCGACGCAGATCCTTTCTCTGGCATGTGAGGAATCCGATTCGGTCGCAGACGAGGTGCCTTCTTGAGAGTAGTTCCTGGAGGGAAGTGATGCCGTAGCTTTGTGCTCATACCCCTTTTCCTCGGGCGTCTTTTCCTTGACAACCTTCTCGAGCGGCTCGTCTGGGTTGATTTGCTGGCTCAAGACGGGAGGTGCAGGCAAGTCCCGGTCAACGACCATTGGGCGTCCAGAGGCAGTCTTGAGGAGGGCATGGCGGAAAACACCGCTCCGGGCAGACGAAACGGAATCGACGTCTTGTTCCGGCTTTTTCAGAGACATGTCGGCCATCGACGGGCGAAGACTAGGAGAAGGGGTGTTGTCAAAGTCGCCAGTCGCTTCGGGAGATGGGTGGAGGTCAGCTGTCTTGGTGGGGTGGAAGAAGTTTGACAACATCGCCGGCTTCTTCTCGACAGGCTGGGGCTTCAAGGCCAGTTCGGCCTGAGGCGTGCAACAGAATTTGAAGAAGGATGTGGGGGTTGAGCTAGACGATTGGTTTCGTGTCTTTTTACCCAACGTTTCGGCAGAGCTGTAACGTCGAAGAACGGATTCCTTGTAGGCCAAAGTACTTGGGTCGGTCAGACGCTGAACCTCTGTAGGAGGAGTGAGGGACCGAGTCCTTTGGGCCTTGCGCATAGAACTAGAAAGAAAAATGCATCAACGGATGAACTAATGTGGTTCTGATAAAGATACCGGCAGGAGGGATATAGGAGGTTCTGGCAATAGGAGAAAATGGTCCGGTGCTGAGGAATCGAGGAGTTCGGGGAGATGTTGTTGGGGAAGTGGACGGTCAAGCATTCTCATGCAACGACGAATGATTAAGGAGACTCTCCTTAGAATCATTGAGAGCATCGTTGCCGCAAGCCAATCGCTCTTGCCTTCTCAGCTCCTTCTACCGCAAAGAGCAACTGATGAAGCTTCCAACCAACCCGCACCTGCCCTCTGACTATCAAGACATGTACCTCGATGTGCTGACCTAGAATGTGGAAGGACCGATGACATTTTGGCCCTTGTTGAAGAAAGTGCTGGCTGCAGCACAATCTGTCTGGGAAGCCACAGCCTTGCCATGCTAAAGAAGGGCGCCGCAATATTCTGCCAGTAACCACCTGAGCTTGTCCCGATCTGAAAGCAATGCGGGTGTGTCCCATTGGAAATGGACTTCGGCAGACAGTCATTTGTACGCCGGCGTGTGACTCACAGTTCTTGCCCCTAAGTGAGGAGAAACAGGCCCGACTCGAACATGGCGAGAGAAGCATCGTAGTATGGCAGGTGCATACAGCGCATATAGATCAAATACAAATAATGAAGAAATCTGATAAATAATCGCTCATCTCCCTCTCATGAGAATGGTCTTCAATTCTTCGCCAAGCTTGACTTCAAGGCAAATGAGCGTCTGTAGATGGCCATAACCTGATGGTGAGTAAGATCTGGTCCTTCGGAATAACCCCAAAAATGATGACTCTGGATTCACTCGCCGAACTGAGAATATGCTATGAGGACACCTATCCGTGGCATTGGTTTCGCCCAGTCTGATCTCTCAACTTGAGAACCCCAACGAGATAAGGAACAGCATGAGAACCCCTGAGATTGGCTGACGTTCGATTTCCTCACTCGAGGTTCATAGTGTGTTCTGAGGGTCGCCGACAATTTCCAGGACCCGGCAATCGATCAAAGTGATGGCAGCCAAAAATAAAAAATGAATTACACATCTTTGTGCGACTGTAATCGCACAGAGTGAAGGTGAGCAAGGAGAGGATCACGCTGCACTGATGTGGAGTTTTCAGCAGCAAATGCTCTAAAGACACACCAGGGGCGTGCAGACGTTACCCCAGATCAGGCGGGGCCCCGGTCGGCGACAACC
Source organism: Colletotrichum siamense (assembly GCF_013390195.1). Classification (NCBI taxonomy): domain Eukaryota; kingdom Fungi; phylum Ascomycota; class Sordariomycetes; order Glomerellales; family Glomerellaceae; genus Colletotrichum; species Colletotrichum siamense. The sequence continues at coordinate 2,386,058 of NW_023501022.1, forward strand.
TGCGACATGCCTCGGCAACTCGGTCAGCGTTGTCAGCTCGAACCTCATCGCACTCGCAACCACAGCTTTCATCCATACTTTGCTATTGAACATCAAGATTCAAACCCTGCATTTATCAGCCCAAGAGCCGCATTCGCAGTCTCTCAGCCCCCAAGCATATTCGCAAACCTTCACAACGCGTCGCATTCTCTCCACCCGCGGGACCCAACTCATCTCACCATCACAGGCCACCACCAAATCTCACTCTCACCCGTCCTCCTCCCGCAAAAATGGCCGCCGCCACATTCAAAGACTACATCTACGAACACTTCCTCGTCACCGCGCCGGCCCCCTTCGTCGTCCACGTCGAGATCAACCGCCCCAAGAAGCTCAACGCCTTCTCGGAGCCCGTCTGGCGCGAGTTCGGCCCCCTCTTCAACCGCCTCAGCCATGACCCCGACGTCCGCGCCGTTGTCCTCTCCGGCGCCGGCGACCGCGCCTTCTCGGCCGGCCTCGACGTCCAGTCTGCCAGCGAGGGCACCCTCGGCAGCGCCATCGGCGGGGACATGGACCCGTCCCGGTACGCGACCATGATGCGCCGTCACATTGTCGAGTTCCAAGCCGCCATCGATGCGGTAGAAAAGTGCGAGAAGCGTATGTTAAAAAAAAGTCCCTGTCATTCATTCGCTACTATTTCCATCCCGTCCGATTTTCCGTTGCCATGTCCATGACAGAACGAGAAGAGACGACAGAAATCTGTATAGCTAACATAATTGAAAGCCGTGATCTGCGTCCTGCACGGAATCTCTATCGGAATCGCAATCGACATCTCATGCTGCGCCGACGTCCGCATCTGCGCACGGAACACGCGCTTCTCCGTCAAGGAGGTCGACATCGGGCTGGCGGCCGACCTCGGCACCCTGAGTCGCCTGCCCAAGCTCGTGGGCAGCACGTCGTGGGTCAAGGACGTCTGCCTGTCGGCCCGGGACTTCTCCGGCGAGGAGGCGCTGGCGGTAGGCTTCGTCAGCCAGGTGCACGCGGACAAGGCCGCCGCGCTCGACGCGGGGCTCAAGCTGGCGGGCTTCATCGCCGGCAAGAGCCCGGTGGCGGTGCAGGGCACCAAGGAGCTGCTGAACCACGCGAGGGATCACTCGGTTGCGGAGAGTAAGCACTGTCCCGAATCTTTCTTTCTATATTCGTCTTGTTTTCTATCTTCGTTTGATGAGTTGTCTACTGACCAGGGCACAAGGTTTGCGATACACCACCGTCTGGAACGCGGCCATGCTGCAATCAGGCGACTTCAAGACTGCTATGATGTCCGGACTGACCAAGACCAAGCCCACGTTTGCCAAGCTCTAGAACACACTTGCGCCCTTTGCAATTGTCAAAATCCACCATAAGCAAGCCGGATTATTCAACACAGTAGATTCTTATGGCATGCTTGCTAGAACGCCGGGACACTGGCTGCCTTTGGGAAGGCACAGTCGCTATGTTGAGGGGGTTTCATCCCATCCTGATGTATTATAGAGCGTCGTCACGCCTCCGTGCCAGGTTGGCGTCGTCGTGTAGAGGGTCATGGCGGTCGTAGACACAGCCACGGTCACATGACGGTACGACGCAACGACGAAGGCAGATATAGAGAGTACGGGGATCTCCGGAAAGATATAATATAACCAACTCATGCTCAAGCGATCGGACTTGTCGGCAGTTGCTCAATCAGAGTCTGAACTTTCGTCGGGCTGTTGCGTCTCCTTCAATTTCTATAGGCAAGTCGTCAGCAGGTTGTCTCAAGTAAGCGTTGATGTGCAGCAATGTGCATCGTAAAGTGGGGGACTGCTCGTCTATGGTGGAACCTACATCGTCCAGCTGTCTCTTTAGCGCGGCGACCATGTTCTCCTTGACGACGACGTGCTGGTCGTCGAGATCCTCGATGATGTAATCATGGTTCGCAGCGTCGATGTTGACGATGATGGACTTGATGGAGGGGTCGCACTCGATGAGCACTCCTGTGAAAGTCGGAACGTCAGCAAATTGGGATACGAATGCCTTGTAGAAGGCTGCGGCGGGCGTTGTGGTGCTCACCTCGGATGGCGCGAGGCATGGCGGGTGGATTGCGAGGCGGATGATTCCAAGTGTTTGGAGTTGCAGTTGCCGGTACGGCCACAGGGCGGATTCTCGCGTAGAGTTTGACGGGAAGCGACGGGGCTGGAGTCAAGGTAAAACTGTCGCTGTTGTTTGTCGATGGCGGCGGCCGCGTGCCGGGTTGTTTCTGAGCCGCTGATGAGCTTGTGTCGCAAACGTGGCCGACGGGTTGACGTGGGTGGAATTGGATCGTCGACAAAACAATTTGGAAGCTTCAAGACTGGGGTGGGGCCTTAGGCAGGGAAGCTGACCTCAGTCTCTCAGTGTGGTGGTCACTGGTGTCAGTGCAGGGGCCCCGGGGGCCTTCGACCAGCAGGCAGGCCAGCCACTCAGAGGTGCGACACAAACTTTCCAACGGGGGTGAGAGAGATTTGGATCCTGGCGCAAGGGCCAATTTGCGAGATCCCTGACATGACACTGGGGAAACGCAGCCAGTGGCAGGCCTTCTTTTCTGTTCAGTGGTATTCACCTTTCACAAGATGATTGAATCTGCACTGGGCTGCAGCAGGTTGATGGATGAACACACAAAGTTGTGGCCCCCACATCGCAAACATCGGACGTGGGTGGATGGATGATGGATCGTCAGGGATGCTGTGGACGGGCCCTCCGTGCGGTTCCCACCTCCACTCTATCGCCTCGTCCACTTTCAGTGATTGATTGCCGTCGCTGTCTGCGGCTGTCCTTTGGCCAATTTCTTCGATATTGCTCTCGCAGGTGAGAGTTGCGCCTGGAGATGCCGACGGCACACTTTTGACGAGGACAGCTGCGAGTCGCGTCGGGACTTTTTGGGAGCATTTCAATTTGATCATGTGTGCCAACGGCCGCCAAGAAGTGGAACAAGGTTCGTTGAGTGTGATTAGACGTAGGTCAAGTTTCTTTTGACGAGGTCGATCGCCCTCGAAAATTCCCTCGACATTGTGCGCAGATTTCCGAGATGCGCGGATACCGAGGGGCGTTTGTGAAGCTTCTCATTGTGCGCAGACAGGGCATCGTGGGTGGGTGTCCCCGAGTTGCGACGTGCGAGTGCGATTCGCAGCGGGCGTTCATACGAAGTAAGGTAGCAGAGGATGCCACGACGGAAGAATTTGCAAAGATTTAATTCATAAGTCTGTTTGGCAATCTGTACTCCGTCAGTGTGAATCGAAGCGAGTGTCCCTGAAACAGCCGCGATGTGCAGTCGTCGATAGATTGCGGTGCTAAGCCCGGCGGGATTTGAGATGCACGCCGTACCTAATTAGTGAACGGTGGATACCTTCCCTAGACAGTACTTCACAGAGCCGCCATGCAGGGCGGTATCCGTACATGCAGGTACACTGGAGACTGAGATGACCCTTATCCTCACAGCAGTGCATTCGGGTCCGGGTGGGCGAGGAGAGGAGCGAGGACGACGTGGATGTGAGAGAGAGTGCGGGTGCGATGCGTAAGCAGACGCACGGCAGAGCACCAGAGCAAATGTTGGGGTGGTATTTGACATCTCGCAGGAAAGTGATGTGCAGCCTCTAGTGGACCGGTTCATCCCTTCAGCGGACGTTGTTGCTAAACACGACACGGCTAGCGCCACCCATGACGTGCGACTCCAAAATAGCCAAGCCCCGTCCCTGACGATTGGCACCCAGATTGGCAACCAGCCGACGGGGGTCATTTGCGACCCCAGGGCTTATTATCCAGCCTACCAGGTGAGGTAAAGATCAAATGCAACACCGATTTGCTATTCGTTCCTGCGCAAGTTGTATTCGTGAGAATACGTAGTATGCAGGCACGGGATAAATCGCCCCAAATCAAGTCCTGATCTCGTCGCAACGCCTTGTTCGTCCCATTCTTCAACAGCGTCCTTTCTCTCTCTCCCTCCCTCTTTCGTCTTCCCTCCTGCTTACCTTATGCTTTTCTCATCCCCCGAGCCGTTGACCGTGCTGCCTCATCTCTTGCATACCACCAACCTAATAATCCTATCTTCGTCCCTCGGCTGTGCCCTTTTCAGCTTTGCCCTGCCTTGCCTGTCTGCCTGCTTCCCTTCCTTTCGCAATCCTATCGCAATCGCACACGGCGTACCAAAGACAGCCGCACTCGCACGCACGACGGACGCACAGCCCAAGGCCGTCAGCCATGCCACCGGCGCCCTAGAAACCAGACACGTCCACGCTACTAATTAATAGTGGCCTTCTTCGTCTCCGAGAGTTTGGAATACGAATGCATCGAATCAACCTTCAAGAGTCTGACGATATCCGGCCTAGCTCCCTTCGGTAGCCTGTCCAAGCTTGTTCAATCCAGCAGTATCCGTAACAACAACCTGGCCTGGTCTCGGTTGCTTCCTTCCTGCCCCTGCCGTTGGAATTCAGGTCTCAAATCCACTTTCACTTTCGAGACCTCCGCTATTGTTTGGCATTCGCTGCCAAATATCCAATATCTCCCCCGCCACCATTTCCCGCTTCCCCAAGACTCTCGCTCTTTCTTCTTGGTCCGCTCCCTCTCTCTCGTTTCCTTCCTTTTGCGCCGTCCCTCGTTTATTCCTCGGTCTCCCTGGTACGTCAAACACCAACCAACCCAGTCGACCTGGAGATCTGCACCCGCGCGAACTGCAATCAAGGAATTATTGGGCCCTGCATAACCCACCCACATCACCGGGCAGGCACGAGCGGCAACGCGAAGTCGACTCGAGCTTGAAGCAAGCCTTTCCCTTGCTCACCAAACGCCCGTCGTCCTCAAACCTTTTCTCACCAACAGTAACACCAACAACCCTTCTTCACCATCTTTCGGCTGTCCTTCTCTCCGATCCACCCAAGCTATTAGTGCTACGGGAATCCAGACGAAACTAGCGAACCTGCGAAACTGAGCCACGCTATGAGGCCGTGAAAGCCCATCGTCGCTGCCTTTTGCATCACCATCGCTGCTACTATCCGTTCCCTGTTTCGCCCTCTGCGCCTTTGTATTACGCTCCAACTCGACACACCACCAGGGGTTCTTTCCCTTTCACAACGAGAATAGCCACCAACCAACCAACAGACAAACCAACAAACAAAACAGGGCTGCTTATCACCAACAAGCATCCCTGCCAGTCATTCACTGCGCCCTCTTACACGCCTACTTTAAATCTTCGCCGGGTTCGCCAACGATTTGGCTCGTTCTTTCCTTCTTGGTCAACCGGCACCTGCACCCCACGACACCGACCAGCACATCATGTCGTCCACGGACAGCAGCTCTCTGGGCAGCAGCGGCGAAGGCCTTGGCCTGTCCTCTGCACCCTACACCTGGATCCTCACGCCTCTCATCGTTTTCCTCTCCATCGGCATCCTCGCGACTCTTATCCAGTTCCAGCGTCGCCGCCGTCTCCGCAGGCTTGGACTGCAACGCCCGTGGCCCCGTCGCGATCTCGAAGCGAATCGTCAAAGAGCTGGAGGTCAGCGCTCATCGCGAAACGGCCGCTGGGCGTGGACCACTCGCCCCGACGAAGGTCTGGACGAGTTCGGCGAGGCCCCTCCTGCCTACGAGCCGAAAGCTAAGCCCGGTCAGGCCGTCACCCGGGATGGCAGCTTCGAGATGGCCCACGTCGAGCACATGCCCCCGCCGCCTCTCATCGGCGCGGCAGGAGCTGGCCGGGGCTCCCTGCCCCCAGACTACGGCACGGCCACCGGTTCTACGTCTTCAACACCACCCACCATCGCGACACCGCCCACTGCGGTTACGAGAAGCTAAGGGCCGAAGCTCATCCTGGGAAGCCACGGAGGGTCTCTCCCAACTGTACCAATTCACAAATCATTTCAAGGCGTTACACGGAGGTATCAAAAAAGGGGCGTTCGGAATCGGGGAAAGCACAAGATACCATGTTTGAGATTTTCTTTCCACGGGCATTAGCGAAGGAAGGGTATTGCGAAAGATGAGATATCACGAGGATCAAGACGGTGGATGATCGAGGGGGGGGGCCGAACAAAATGCGTGAGGGAGCACGCGAATAGCACCCAGCATAGGCAAATTGCCGCACTTCATGTCTATTATAGCCACTACAGTATCTGTAATTCAGGCAAATCAACCAAGCCTGATGGAAACGATGTGCGTTTTCTTTTCAAGTGTATTTACTATCGTCCCTGTCGTCGTCGTCTATTGTCGTGATCTCAACTTTCTTCGCTAACATCACCGGATGTGAGATTAATATCTGCTCGTCTAGCAATGTCCTGTTTGTTAATGGATGTTCTGATACGCCATTCTTTGAGAACCCACGTATTTTTACTGTGCCATGAGATGCACCGATCGATAGGCAGGCGTTTCCCTACAAGCATCAAATGTTCAGTGAGTTGACTTACACGGCGCCAGGTCCATCCTAGCAACCGCTTCAGCCCCCGACTTCCCGATTCGGTGGTCCTTTGGTTCACCTCCTGATCACCAAACTTCCCTTACTTCTACATTACCAGTCACAAGCTCAATTAGCCGGCTACGATGAAGAGATCACATAACTTTTCTCTGTCTGCATGGCCATGTTTCGTCTTTGCTTGATTGACTGAAGCCATACTTTCTGTAGGAGAAACATTGCACAAGACGTATGCTTGTGTGAATCAAATCATTCCGTTGCATGTTGATTCACATCCCGTTGTTTTCTTGGCCATGTCATATGGAACTGGCTTTGACGAGATCTCTTCTAACATCCTCCAATCATCTCCGGCCATACTCTTCTCGAAACCCTGACTCTCAAGTCATCCTAGAGATTCTGTCAGTCAAGTCCGACGCGAGAATAAGTGCGAATGGTGTGTCCTCCGTACCTTCATTTGGGGCGGTCCAGGCCTATCAAAATCCAGCGCCTCAAAATCCACCGTCTGGGGCTGCTCAGGAGACGCCCAAGACACCTCGTAGCACCGAAGCAAGGTCGTGAGCACCTGCTCAACGACAATCGCCGACAACCCGTCGTCGCCTCGTGTGGTGAGCTTGACCTGGGCGTCAGACGCAATGCCGCCGTTGCACACCTCGTCGAAGCTGACGAGCTTGTTCTCAGCGTTGAGCCATCTGCCGGGCATCCAGGAGTCCGGGTAGCCGCCGTCCAGCCGGGAGGAGGACCGCATGTTCTCGTAGTACCGCTCCGTCTCTTTGATGCAGGCCTTCAGGAGGGAAGAGTCGGTCTCTGCGCCGCGAGAATTCCTCTTGACGGCGTTCATGACGTCTGGGTGTCTCAAGAGCTGCAAAAAGCGTTGTCAGGAGGCGCTGTGCCAAGAGGGGGGATCATGGGGGGGAAACAAATGGCACGACTGCTACTTACGGAGATGAGGACCCAGAAAACGGTCGAAGCAACCCCGTTCTGCGAAAAGAGCATCAGGATCGTGTAATGCGCGGGGAACAGATGCTTCAGCGCCGCCGTGCCGTCCTCGTCCAGGAGGAACGTGACGTAGTCCTGCCTGTCGGCCTCGATGGGCCCGCCGGCGACGGCGACGGCATCCCTGCGCATCAGCCTCTCCATGAAGATCTCGGCGACGCGCTCCTTTGCCCAGCGCAGCCGTCGCACGGCCGGGTGGGGCAGCCAGTCGGGCAGGACGGAGGCCCACGGCTCGGCGACCTCCTCCTCGATGGCGTGCAGGAGCGTGCGGAGCTCGTCGCTCGACGGGTAGAAGTCGTCGCCGAGGAGGATCCGCACGGCGGCGTTGTGCGTCAGCTCGGATATACTGGCCAAGAGCTCTACGTCGGGCTTGGTCGTCCACTCGAGAGCGCAGCGGTGCGTCTCCTCGACGGCGCAGGCGGCGGTGTATTCCTGCGCCGGCGCGCGGCTGATGAAGCGCCGAAGAGAGCTGATCAGGCAGTCAATGTTTTGGATGTATTCTTCGTTAATGATCTTGTTGAGGAATATTCCCTGTGTGAAGAATTCGATACATGTTAGGTGCATTCCAGAAATGTCTCAGACGCAGGTTGAGGTGGCTTTCAGGGGTGACTCTCACCATTCCGCGTGTCAGCGACGACAGTGTCTCGGGCATGTTCAGGTGGTGCTTGTTGAGATCGCAGTTTTGAGGAATAAACTTCGTTGTAAACATGTTGCCGAATTGTGCGTGCAGTTTGCGATCGGAGTAGGCGGGCCTGCGTTGGCGACGCTGGGCGTCCACGGGGAGGGCAAAAGAACCATCATCTCTTGTGGTCGGTATTGTAATTGGCTTCCAGTACCACCTGAAGAAGAGGAAGACTGCCAGAACGACAAGGAGGATCAATGCCATGGTTGTCGTTGGTGATCTCGTACCAGAGAAGACTCGTATATCGCTCCGTCTGTGAAGGCCAAGGCAAGTCAAAGAGAGGGCCCCGGAAAACACTCCCACCGTCAGGGGGATCTCACAGCCTTATATCGTCAAGAAGCCTCCACCACAAAAGCCCACGAGCGGACGTCCGGGGATGACGTGAGACAACTCTGTCTTGGCAATGTTGAGCTACATTTCAGTGATGGCTTTGAAAGGACCAAAATATCTTTGAGTTGGAACGAATCCACAGATAAGGGAACATATGGAGACTTGGAAGGGAAAACAAAGCACCTCCCTGGCACACTGGAATGTGGCGACGTGGGATGTCAGACTTCCACCGAGAAAAACATGGGCTCAGCGACGGACCAATTTTCTTTCTTGGGATGTGTTGGGTGCCTTCCTCGTTGCAAAGAAACGGAACGAATTCACCGAAAACTTTCTTCAGTCGTTAAGGGAAGATGTTGGATTGTTGCCTGTTGTCTGTCCGGACGGGAGTTGTTCTATTGCCCATTTCCGTGTTTTCCGAGCCCTGCCATATGCTTTTGTGTTTCCCATCCATTCTACTTATGCCTCGACGAAGATACAGTAGTGTACAGACCCGGCAATCATTCTCGCCACGATAGGTGGTGTAACACAAGACTGCCAGGCAATGTCATAATACGCAAAACGTTGGTATCATACATGCTCATAGGACGTGACATGCTCAGAGGTGCCACTCAGGGAGAGCAAAGTCTCTGTTCTTGGGCCACTCCTCAGTCCTGCAGAACAACAGCGTTAGCAAAAGATCACAATCACAAACCAGGAGATTCTTACTTAGTGGTCAACATGACCGTCATACGCTTCCTCCTCTCGACGGTCTCCTCCGCATCAACAAGACGAAGCCACTGATCCAGCAACTTCCTCAAGTCCTTGTCACTGCGACCGGCGCAGTCGATACCGCGCTCCGTGCACGCAATGCGGACCTCCTGCTCCTCGAGCCCGGCGACGCCGCCGTCGCGCAGCAGCAGCCTGTCGTCGCCCTCCAGGAACGCCATCCTCAGACGGCCCTTGGACGCCCACATGCCCGGCGGGATGAACCCGATCTTGTCCCACATCATGCCGGGCAGGTGCAGGCTGCGCAGCACGTGCTTCTGCGCCGCGCCCTTGACGTTGCCCTTCACGACGCCCTCCGGCGCGGCCCGCTCAAAGTCCTCAAACGACTTGTGCCGCCTCTCCTCGGCCTGCGCGAAGCTCGCGGCCAGCTGCCGCGGCAGACGGCAGGTGTAGGGCACCACGCCGTCGACGAAGATGACGATGAGCGGGGTGAATTCCCCACAGATCAGCAGCACCACGCCGAAGAGCGGGACGCGGAGAATGTCGTGCCGCACGCGCCAGAGGAGCACCCAGTCCGCGCGGCTGAAGCCCTCGGGGACCAACCCCGGGGAGAAGACAGAGGGCTCGCGGAAGCCCGGGACGGACTTCTTCTTGGAGGCGATGACGTCTTGGATATGCCGCCTGTTCGCGAAGACGGCACGGAGGCCGCCCTTGTAGAAGTTGATGTACGTCTTGGCCTGCGCGAACAGGTGGGAGAACTTGCTCTGGTCGGGCTGGCGTTCGGGGAGCTCGAGAGGCGCCGGGCGGGAGGTGGCGATGGGGTTGAGCTTGGGGTTGAGGACGGCCGTCGAGCTGGCATCGTGGCTTCGTTCGGAAGTGAGGGAGCTCGCGAGGCGGCGGTAAGAGGTCGTCGTCGTCGGCTTCGCCGCGAAGGGGAGGAAGGGCGAATTGGTCGAGCAGCGGCCGCAGAGAAGGGCCGAAGCTGACGGGTTGCGCATTACGCGCAGTGTCGTCCTATGGTTCATTGCATTGGCGGTGTGGGGGTTGTGGTATGGTGTATGCGGAAAGTGATCGCGGGCTTGAGCAGCATGGGCAATTAAAGCTGTCCTGAATATCGAAATTTAGGTAATCAGAAAAAAATAGAACGGGGCCTTGGTTTCGTCACTGATTACCTACGTAGCGTGGAAAAGCTTATCGGTTATCGGCGCGCGCGTGGGTGTGCCTGCGTCGGCCCCGCTTCGCCTGCAGCTCCCGCCGCATCGGATCCGGGGAACGGTCGGCCAGAGCCGAACCAAGCTTTCCTGCCGCTCTTGGCTTATTCGTCTAGATTATTGGAAAGGGATGGTCCTTTATCGCTTCAGGTCGATCATTGCTACTACTGCGCTCTTAAGCTCAAAGTGAAGATTTGACTGGTCGGATTTGCTCGTAACTTGGAACCTGAGCCCAATAGTGTAGCCCCGTCTCCGTCGACAAAACCAACAGTGCGACAACATCGGGAATGCCGTTATTGAAAAGATCGTGTCCAAGTTCGCCCGCCACAATTACGATACTTGCTAGTGCGAAAACCTCCACAATGCTACTATCATATGAACCATTAATACCATAAGCGTATGAAGAAAATTGACGTCTCCCTGAGATTTCGCAGTTTCCTCTTTTCTCTTCCTCTTTAGCCAACGAGAATGGCAGCCCGTCTCAGACCTGCACCAGTTCCTCACTCAGGACCCTGCCCAAACCACCTTCTAAACCACCCCACAGCCTGATCCTCCGCCCGCATTCCCAAGTCGGCCTGCCTTTCATCATTCGGATCACCCCTCACCGCAAACCCGTGCTTGGCCCCAGCATATTCACAAACCTCGCAGTCCCCCTTCTTCCCTAGAATATCCTTCGCCAGCGCCATCTTGGCCCTCGGCATCATCATGTCATCGTCCCCGTTGGCAATGCTCAACGGTAGCGCCACCTTCTCCAGGTCCCCAGGCACAGACACCATGCTCGGGTGCGCGGTATACGCGATATCAACGAGCCTCTCCTCGCCAAACGGCCCGGCCGTCCCCTGCGCCAGCTGGATCGCGTACTTGCCGCCCCAGCAGAAACCCGCGACGCCGATCTTGAGGCCCTTGGCCGCCGCGGACGCAGACGTCTCGCCGCCGGCCCCGTCTGCGGAGGCGGATGTGGACGTCGACGGGCGCGGCAGCGGAGACGGCGGGTCGAGACGGAGGGCGCGGAGGAAGTTTGCGATGCGCGGGACGAGCACGCCGGCGCGCGTCGCGAGGAGGAGAGGGACGAAGTAGCGGATCATGGTGGCGGCGCCGACGGGGTAGAGGTAGAAGAGCTTGTACAGCCACGACTTCTCGGACGCGATGCGGTCGCCGACGGTGAGGACGGAGTCGGGCATTGCGTAGCCTGCGTTATCGTCAGCGCATGCTGTATCCCTCACCTCCGCGACCAAGCTGGTTCAAACGTTCCACTAGCAATCAGGAGGGGTTGAGAGACTAACCATTCATGACCTCGGGGAGCAGCACCACGGCCGGGATCCTCTTCGCATACGCATCGGCGAGGGCTCTCGTGTTGCGCAGCTTCCACCCGAACACGTCCGGGATGACGACCACGATGCCGGCCGGCTCGCGGCCCGGCTCCGGGCGCGCGACGTAGGTCGGCAGGCCGCTGACCGTCTCCTCCGTGCCCTGCGGCTCGACGTCGCCGCGGAGGGTCCCCTTGAAGCAGTCCGCGCAAAAGCGAGGCGCCTGCGAATCTGACATTGTTTCGTTCCGTTCCGTTTCGTTTCGTTTCCTCACGTGCGCGTCCCGGTCTCTTTCAGCTTTGATGGATTCTAGTTTCCTTGTAGAATGAGGATCAGCTCCCGGAAGGAATCGTGGGGCGCGGACGCTTGATCAACTCTAAAGTCGAGAATAGATTGTGTGGTCCCACGACGCTTCACCGATTAGTAAAAAAGTCAAAATAGTATGGCTTTCCTGGGAGAAAGAGCAAAGTCATGTGGGGGAAAAGCTGAGATGAAGTAGCACCAATATTGTCTGTGAAGATCGATCGCCTCCCCCCCGTCCGTCCGCAGGGCGCCACCAGATCGCATTGTCTGTGCAGAGGAATGAGCTACATCGCCACGGTAATGACGGCACACGCGCGCGCAAGCGGATGTTTGTCAAAAAGGGGAATAGGTTTCGTCCGGTGAGTGTATGTGCCTGGGAAGTCTAGCTTTAGCTAGCCTCTCCCACCAGAGATAAACCGCGTCTCAGGTCTGGCGCGGGGTTTAAAGCATCACACAATCTCACTTGTCTCTGCTACTGCTGCTGCTGCTGCCCACCTAACGCGCGGACGTCATGTCCATCACCCGAGCTGTCGCAGGATTTCCGATCTTGTACTAGCCGGCGGAGATTTCTCCGGTGGGAGACTCTCTGAGCAGAAAAAGCAAGAGGTTTGTTTTCGGGTACTGCAGACCAAACACACCTAACCCAAGAGTTGCCGCGACGGTAAGTTGTAGACGTCCGTGCCGCGCATCACGTTCCATGCGCTATCTCACCTTACCTGTTGGAGGTGTTAGTGTGAGAAGACAGCCTGCTTAGCAAATCGTCCCCCTCCCTGGATGGGTCTCCCTTCACCGAACTCACCGAGGTCTGACGTGATTGGGCAGTGGGATTTCAACACACATTTTCACCGCGGATTTCGGATGAGATGAGGTGAACGACCACTCATTCACTTCGCGATCCATTTGCTCGGTATACAGCCTCCCACACGGAAAATTTGCTTGCTTCTCATTTCTGCATCTTCACAATCCACAATTGTCTCATACAAAATAATGGTGCGTCGTCTCGGTGAAGAAGGGGAAAACGATCAAAAAAGCCCTAGACTGACACACCGAGGTGACTCAGGTCCACGCCGACGCATCCAACTTCGCCAACGGCGTCACCAAGGAGGAGGCCTACGAGCAGGTCCTCCTCCAGGCGGAAGGTCTGTTCTACGAGCAAAGAAACTGGGTATGTTCGTTCTCCTCCTTCCATCTCCAAACACTTTCTCCCTTGCAACCACGGACTAACGCTTTGATAAAGGTCTGGTACGTCAAGTCCCCCAAAATCTCACCACGCATGATGATCAGCAGCATCAAAGCATCCCCCAAAACCAACTTCACCTAACCCAAACACAGCAACCTCTCCAACACGGCCTCCCTCCTCTGGCACGCCTACCACTCCCTCCCCGCGCCCTCCACCTCCGTCAACTGGGCCGGCTTCTACGTCCTCGACCCCAAGGCGCCCGCCTCCAAGCCCGCGCTCATCCTCGGGCCCTTCCAGGGCAAGGTGGCCTGCCAGACGATCCCCTTCGGCCGCGGCGTCTGCGGCGCCGCCGCCGCGACCCTGCAGACGCAGCTCGTGCCCGACGTCGACGCGTTCCCGGGCCACATCGCCTGCGACGGCGACAGCAAGAGCGAGATCGTCGTGCCCGTCGTCGTGGATGGAAAGTTGGTCGCCATCATCGACGTGGACTGCGCGCTGGCGGACGGCTTCGACGAGGTGGACCGCGTCTGGCTGGAGAAGCTGGCTGCGCTGCTGGCGGCGAGCAGTGACTGGTGAGAGTGGTAAGATGGCATGAAGTGTGTGCGCGCGGAGTGTGAAATGAGACAGTCACAAGACGGGGGGCTCGGAGGTGTTTGAGTTTTTCATGTCAGGGCAAGGGAAAAGTTTTCAACAATTTGGCGATTTCGGGGTCATTTCATCAATGACGGTTTTGATATCATTATAGACGGGACACGGTCGTGAATAGAGAGCCCAGGCTACGGGGCCACAGGCGAAGAGAAGCGAGTGAGAT